>NC_066313.1:87334695-90237862 GCF_022539315.1 Serinus canaria | reverse complement strand
TAACTGAAGTCAACATAGTGACGTGAGTTGACCCCAATTATTCCCTCAGAGCTATTGACCAAATGAGCAGAATCTGTTCACACCCTATATGACTGTGCTTGTTCATGGCTGCCAGAAATAGAAAATTAGCCAACAGCAAGCAGCAAGCATGGCCTTGGCACAGGAGGTGTGAGATTGCTGCCAGAGGAGAGGCTGAGGGGTCACTGCCAATGTGCCAAGAGCACCCAAGTGCAGGCAGCAGCTGCCCCTGTAAGCACACGGGGACCAGTGGCACCCCCAGACACAGCCACCTGCTGAGGGGGAGTGGGGACATGGCCCTGCAGCTGTTCTGCACACAGCAGTGAAACCCTGCTGAACAAGGCAAAGAAGCAACACCACAGCACCCCCTGACTCACTAACAAAGACAGGCAGGAGTGCTTCCCACCACCATGTGGGCAAGGATGTAGCTCAGAAGCTTTGCCAGCTCTATGGGCACTGGCAGAGGAGGTTCTTTAGTGGCCCCCACAAGACTTGTAGCCTTGTTGGGGTTGTCAAGGGCCCATGTCAACCTCCTTTCTGCACCATAAGTGCCTGTGAGGGGCAGAAAGCAGGATGGATCCTTCCCAACCATTCTGGCACAGATCTTCCCCATGGTCAGCCTGGCTCAGCCATCACCTCAGGCACTGGCTGGCCTGTAGCTCACATTCACCCAGCCTGGCCAAAAACAGCACCTCTTATTTCACTATATGATCCCTTCACATAATCCAGACACAACAGGGAGAGGGGCAGGGGGAATAAATACTTGTCAAATGAGATCCCTCTCCCTGGCATGGCAGGCAGAGTCCTTAGTCCATGCTTTGAACCACCTTCACTAGTCCTGGCAGGGAGGATTTCCCTTGGCTTCAGGAGCATCACCACAAGAGGCCCAGCTCCAGACAACTGACCTCTCTTCAACAGCTCCCACGTATTGCACAACTGCTTCCCAGCTTTTGCCGTGTAATCCCATGATCTCACAAAGGCTGGTACAGTGTCAACCCATCATAACCCAGAAATTTCTCAAGGAACAATAGCCAGCAACACTGAAAAAACAAGAACATCATACCAGACAGGTGTAGCCTTAAGGGCAAGAGTGCAGCACACAAGACTGGTTCCTGTGTCATCTCATCTGGTGAAAACTCCCAAGTTGGAGTTTTTAGAAAGACTAAGAATTACTTAACATCTCATATGAATCAAGCATTGGTGCAACTGAATTACAAATATTTATACCTTAAGAAGCATCGGATGTTAAATTTAAAACTATTTTTCCTGTTCTGTTTTTCAACCTTCTGGATGTACATCTCCCAGGCATCTCCCAAAATGCCTGACCTTGCAATCAGCATGTGCTGCAGGTTCAGCTGTCAACAGACACAGGAAGGCCAGTGCTGGACTTGTCACAGGTGTGTCTGCAGAACCCTTGGGTCACAAACAAAACTGAGAGCCTAGCCTGTTTGTCCCTTCCCAGTCCTGAGGGAAGACTACATACTGACCCTGGAATTTTGTTAATGGCTAGAAGGTTTCTAATTATACACATTTTAAAATACCACAGCTCAGGTGCTGTTTAGTCTCTGACAGACTGGTAGGTGTCTGCAAGCCACTGGCAAACCCAAAAGATTACAACCCTTAGTAGGGCCTGTAGCAATAGGAAAAGGGTTAATGATTTTAAACCACAAAAGGACAGGTGCAGACTAGATACAAGGAAGACATTTTGACAATGAGGTTGGTAAAACACTGCAACAGGTGTGCACCTGTTGTACCACCCAGAGAGGTGGTAGATGCCCCATCTGTGGAAATATTCACGTTTTGATTGGACAGAGCTTTGAGCAACCTGATCTAACTGAACACCTACCTGCTCAAGGCATGGGGAAGTGGACTAGATGACATTTAAAGGCCCCTTCAAACCCAAACCTATGATTACATTATTTAATGCTGAGTGGTTTCTCTCTCAAGCCATTCTTCCCCACTACAAGTGTACTATGAATGAACTTGAAAGCAGAAAATAAAGCTACTGCTCTGCAGCAATTAACTCAATAGGATGTACCTCCAAAAAAAAAAAGGTGCTTTAAATACATTTAGTAAAAATTTAACATTTATTTAGGAATTTTCTCCCTATGTATGGCACAACTGTGATTTGGGCAGGACAGAGAGAGGCAGTGACAAAGCAGAAGAACCACCAACCCTTAGTTTTATAAAATTGTACCAGAGGCACCCAAGGAAGATGAAGTCCCCACAGAGGAGTTCACAAAACTGAAAATACGCAAGCTGCATCCTTGGGGTTGAGTGGCTGGCTGGTTTTGGGAGGAATGGGGGGTCTCAGAGTGTGTTTAAAAACTAGAAGGTCTTCACTCTGCCTCAGCTCAGTGTGAGCTCCTCGGTCACTACATTCATTCTTAGCAGCTGAGAGGGTTGGGAAACTCCAGGAGCTGTATGAAGTGTTAGCCACACCTTTTTACTGCAGTCAGGAGAGAAACCTGTCCCTCATTATTGCTCCTCCATCGGCCTTTTACTCCACAAAAGACAGTTTCTTCCCTTCCTCCTGCATTAGCCTGCTTCACATCAGAAAACACCAGTCTTTGCTTCCCTCCAGGCAGAGGTAATTACTACTGCAGGTAGTAATGTCATGCATAGCTGATAAAAATCAAAGCTGCAGCTCTGCCTGAGAACAACTAAGGAGCGGGAAAGGAGTCAGAACACAATGATATGCCTAAAGGCACCAAAAAGAGGCTTTTACAAAAACACAGACAATATAAGATTGATTTCTTCCCAAAACCTACCTGTATTAAAAATAATTACAAGGGGAAAATGGAAGGAAAGAAAAAAACTCCTTCCTGCACCTTGCAATTAGAACAGCAAGAGCTGGGATACTGCTAGTTGACACATGAAAGCCCACTATGGAAGAAGAATTCTCATTAATAAAGTCCCCAAATGAACAGTACACATCCACAGTGATTTTAATAGTTCAGCTTCTGAATCATATGCTGTCATGTCTGACATTAAAAGATTGCAATTGATTTATTAGCTACAAATATAAATATACCTGGATTTTCTTTTTTTCCTTAAAAATAAAAAAGTACTGTGTGTTCAGTCTTCCAAAGTCAGAATCGTAAGGGAAAAGAAGATCATCATATGAAAGTTTTCAAGAGTACACAAACAGATCGTTTATATGCAACATGAAATGGCAAGTCACTAAAAATCATGATCTTTCAAATCTGTCCAAATGATTGTCACTACCCATTCTAATAACACACCACTTGTCTTCAGAGCCAATGGAAACTGGCAAGTCTTACTCCATACTTTCACTTGCATTCCCATTTTTTTATACATAGAGCTTCCCAGAAGCCTTTAAATGGTCAGAAGATTGATTTGTTTCTCTTTTTTTTTTTTTGCATACATCATTTTAGTCTACTTATTCCTTGACTTTTCCTTTCTGGTCAACTGCAAGCAGTTCATATTCCTCATTTTGCTGGAGTGAAAAATCCCTCCCCTTTTCTGTGTCACACAGATAGATGGTTCAGGCACAGCAACCTGATTTTGTCCTTTTGGCTGGCTTGTAGTCCGTGATGTCTACGGTTTGCGGTGGCCCCTCAGCTTTCTGCCGTACGATTATTGGGACTACCATGTCAAACACAGTTTCAAACAGGTAGTCCACCTTGTATCCTGTCTTTGCACTGGTCTCAAAACACATTTTCTCAGCTGCTGGAACATCCTTCTCATCTAGCATTTTGTATTTCAGTATCTTTTTATAGAGCGCGATTGCATCCTCTGCGCGCACTTGTTTCCGCACCTTTGAGCCACAGCTGGCACCAGACTTCCCAGGTCTATTTTCATCCGGTGCTAAAGAACAGTCATCGCTGAGGTCAACTTTATTTCCAACAATAGCAAAAATGCAGTCAGCACTTGCACTGTCTGTCAGAGCCAAGAATCTTTCTTCCAGCTCTGTCAGGCTCTGGAGGCTGTTCACGTCGTACGTGAGGATCACAGCAGCTGCTCCTCTGCAGTACATAGACCCGAGGCCATGGAACTGCTCCCGTCCTGGCAAAGGTTTAAACACAGCAAATGTTAGTGGGCTGGAAAACACATCATTAACCAAGTAAGAGAGTTTAAGGAGTTTTAAACCAATTTCACAAGTCTGGATGAAGCAGTGAAGATGAAAATGCATTATTTGTAGCACTTTCAGGTTTTTCCTTCTGTTTTTCCATAACAGTTCTGCTAGCTGCTTGCTCAGTCTCAGAGAAGGGAATCTGTAGAGACCAGTGAACAAGGAAGCTCATGAAGCATTCATACTTGCAGAGAGCAAAAAAAACCCTGGCTTCTTTTTTATTCAATTGCACGCTAGTTGATTTACGTCACATTAACTACTACCCTGCTTGCACCCACAGATGGCCCACCCATCTACCTCACCATTCACAAACAAAAAAGTTCTACTGTTTCAAGTTGTGCTAGAATTTATTACTCCTATATATCCAGCATGCATTTGCAAGTACATCTAGTTCAGAAATCTGTATCAAAATCAGTAATCCACTTCTTAAATTTTGAAGGATTTTGTAAGCCATATCCATATACATGTAAGCCATATCCATGCCCACAGTTCTCAGGTACCTTGGCTTTACAGGAAAAGTGTCTTGTAGTATCCAGCCTGCAGTATGCACCTGTCCCTCCACTGGTTTTCACACATTTTTTAGAATATTAAACACACAATGTACAGAAAATCCTAATACATTCTAAGAGAAATTAATCTTTTAAGTTGCCCTGGCCATTGCTCAATAACCAACAGTTAAAACATTTCTTTCTCCTCATTCAGGGACTATCTTCAAGTAAGTTTTCATGGTGTCCTTCAACTTCATTTCTTGGAAGACAAAATTGACTCTTCTTTAAATCCTGGGATGCAAATAATGTTCTTCAATAGTTGCAACAGGACTAAAGGACATTAGGCAGAAGACAAACTGCGCTTTCCTTCCTATTGAGAACTGCTACCTTCCCCAAATACTTCCTACCTGTAGAATATGCTGTATGCTTTACTATCCAAAACTGTATCAAGAAAAAGATAAAACACCCTAGATTTCCAGCCATCAGAGTCAGCCTTAGGTCTCTACAGAAGTGTGAATGAACAGAGAAAAAAAGAGCCGACTACATGCTTATAAACATTTAAAAATCAACAGCACTTTCCAACTCTTTTCATACAATCCCTTTGCATAGAGCCTTCATTTATGGAAAATCTGGAAGAGATCTGTTTACATTCATCTTCTGCACAAAGCTACTGACCACCATGAGCTATTTCATCATCATCAATGATTCATCCTGAAATCCTTGTAAATGACGGTGGAACAGGAAAGGCAGAAGAAATTAATGCTGAAAAATGCAGGTCAGCACACACTGGGAAAACACATTGCACATGAACATGCACTCTGTAAAAGGAACTCAGAATCTACCTCCAGTGGGTAAGTCCTGATGTTTGCAGAAAGTCCTTCAACAAACATCAGAACTGTACTCCACAGCTGCCAGAAGAGAGACAGTGCTCATCAGTATCACTAAAACAGATCTGGGAAACCTCAAGCTGGAACATGAAATCCAAATCTCATTGCACTTTTAACACTGAGTGAAGAGCTCACTATAAAGAGGGGTAAAATGAAGCTGGTGAGAATGCTCAGAAGTATGTGAAACATTTGCATGAGGAAAAATTGTGGGATCTTTCAGGCTGGTGAATGACTGGAAAAAGGGGTAGAAACAGATGTCTATAAATTCAGGCGTAATGCTGAGAAAAAAAAAGTTGTTCCTCAGTCATTTTCTCGTCACACAGAAAATGAGGATTTCACATCAAAACCATGCATGTAATTTAAATACTTTCCCTCAAAGTGAAAAATTGGTAATAGCAATTATATAACATTGCAGAGGTCAAAAGTTCAGTGAACAGCATTCAGAAAATCATTAGGCAAAGTTTATGGAAAATTACTTCAGTGCTATTTTGTATAACCTCTGATTTGCTTTCCCTCAGCAAAATAAATTCTTTAACTCATGATCTGGGAGGTAGGAAAAAAGGAGGGTAAAAAAAAATTATAGCTATACCCTTGGTTGAGGTATGTTGAGTAAGGGCAAGGGAGATCAGGATGCAGGGGATGGAGGAGGTCAGTCCTTTAATGCTTTTTTCTCCAACCTCATGTTGAAGTTGTACTTCCAGCTGCACTGCAACTGAGTCTTTAAGTGTCCCCAAGTTTTCATTAAAAGTTTGCACCGTGACCAATTTTGTTCTCACCCGAACCCTGATTATACTGTGGTCTGGAAACCGCAATGGAACACGTATCTCCCCCTGTTCTCCCACTTCAGATGCCTAAAACATAAAATGCAGCCCCCAGAAGTGTTTGCTACAGCAACCAAGCAGTAGAACAATACCACTACTTGTTTTATGGCATTTTTATGCTAATCTAATCTTGCACAGCATAACATGAACCATGACACTTTTACATGGCAACTAGCAACTGACTACTTCTATAACTGATATATTGTTGAAAGGGGGAAAGAAACAGTAAGAATTTAGGAATAAGTAAGTAATAAACAGTAAGAATAAGGAACTAATTATATCAAAGGACTTATGGATAGTCTCCTCTGGTCACCCTCACAGCACAATCAACCTGCAGAAAAAACTGCACAATGTATTTTTGCAGCAGTTTCCTGGTACAGACCTCTTCTGGCACTTACAGGCTAGAACAACTCTACATATAGAAATAACCCCTAAAACCACACAAAGTATTTAAATTAATGTCTGTTCTCAAGGTGTCAAAATAGTATCAGATATTAGGACAAAAAACTTACTGCATAAGAACAGCCATCTCCATCTTATAGCCAGATATTTTTCCCTCTGGACCCATCTGATCCCAGTCCAACCACTTTTTTTTTTTTTTTTTAATACAATTAGTAGGTGGTAAGCCCTGAAACCAGCAATTAAACAATTCTGCCTTTTCAAAAAAAATAAAGGTAACAGAGAAGAGTGAAAGAACTATCAAACAATTTGCAGTCAAAGGAATTTCAAGAACCACCAAATCAACCACAAAAGTACAACATCAGGGAAAATTCTGAAAACCAAGCAATCAAAAACTAATTTTCATTTCATCTTTATATTTTGCCATGTTTAGAGCAGTTCAACAACCCCAAAGCTGTATCCCTGTCTGCAGCACCATCAGCTTCCCAGGTCTTCCATCAAGTACATGCAGACCTGTTGGAAACTTCAGCCACTCAGAGGCAGCACAACCAACGAGCATTTTCAAAGTCCTGCGATGGTTGTCATAAACAAATCAAAAAGTTTTCAGCCAAATGGACCTCAGTACCACGAAGTTCATAGTGAACCTAACAGAGGAAGAAGGGAAAGCAGACCTTGCAAGAGGTAAATAAATAAGCAAGGCTAGATTTAAAGTGCACTAAGACTTGAACTTAAGGCCTCCTACTGCACTTTGACCTCTCAGCTGGAAGGCAGCAGCCTCTGTGAATGCTTACTCCGGATGGGACCACAGCCCACGCAAGCATCCCAATCCCTTCCTGTGGGATTCACTGACAACAGCAGCACCTCAATGCTGCTCTGGGAGCTCCACCTGCCCACGGCCCCTGAGGGTGGTATCCAAAGTAGCCCATGAAGTTGCTACATGTGTTTATGAGAGCAGAAGCCAGATTTGAATGCTCCCTACCTACCACCTCTCCAAAGGCTTCCACCACAACTTCTGAAGTAGCACAACTTCTACCAGAAGAAGTTTTAAATCTCTCAGTGTTGAGCGTGTACAAGAATGCAAAGCAGGCTGTTACTTTCAGTCTGGAGGGAACAAAACACAACGGCTATTAAGGAGTAAAAAGGTCTTCAGCAAAGTACTGAAAAAAGTACTGTTTCTACTCTGATATCATAGTCTATGTGGCAGCACAACTCAGTTCCTAAGGTAAATATGTAGTGGGGAAAAGTACACAAAGGTGGGCTACAGAGGCATGCCACCATTGCACTAAAATTGCACAAGACTGCAGAATTGTCCAGGAAGTGCTCAGCGCATAAACCAGGGACCTTCCAAGGATTTTCACTGTGATTTGCACAGTACTGAAATCTGAACAGTGGAGAGGAATTAACACAAACACAAGGCATCAGCTAGCTTTTGTCTTTCAGATTCTCTTTCTGCTTTATAGGAGTCTGAACTTGAGTGTACACGGAGAGGGACAGGAACTGTACCCTGGAGAGACAGCCAGAAGAGGAAATAAAAGAGAAAGTATGACACCCATGACACAGCACAGAAATCAGTATTGGAAAGAAATGAGCTTTGAGGGTTCAGCTGCAGTAGGTGAAGGTTCAAAGGGTGACCCTTATGCTCTTGAGTTACCTCAGCAGGAACACCCTCACGATCACAAGGATAGACAAAGATCCCTCTTGAAAGGGGAACAACATTTCTTTCTGTTCACAGACAAGGCAGTAAAGTTGTGACCCTTTAAAGAACATCAGGGGAAACAATTTTGCTAGGAACTGAGATTTCTATTTGTGCACATATACCAAGATTTGTAATGACTACCAAAGAACAAACAGTAAAGGTCCCTAAAGGTTTCAGGAAAATTCTCCTGTCCACATATGAATCAGGCTGTCAAGTTTTGAGAGTGAAAAAGTCATGGTTCTCCATTACCTTGTTCAAGGTTGGTATTTATTTCGTGTAGGTGGCTTTATCGTTTTTCCCTTGAAGTCAGGAGCTTTGTTAAGAACTGGACTACATCTGAGGTTACTTGGGGATAAAAATAAAGCTCTCCATCCCAAAGGATTAACAAGGATTACATAAATAGAAATTTGTGGAAACATGAGTCACAAAGGACTGGAGAGTCCAATTTCTGCATGTCCAGGAGCTGTCAGAATACATGATTTCCTGATCTGCCAGAAAAATGCCAACATTTGTTTTTTTCTTCAAGACAAAATTCCCCATGGAATGATAGTCTCTGATACAAAGAGAAACTAAATATTTGAACCAACAAGTCCAAATAAACAAAAGACTCCAACACAACACCCCCACCTCTCCCCAGAAAAAAACAACCACTAACCACAAAAAACAATTTCAGTTGAGTAACGACAAAATTCCTTTCAGCTCCACCTTCACCCAGTATTATACCTTCACAAAGCTGCATTATAGAAGACGCTTGCATATGTTGAAGCTTCAGTATGCAACAGATGTCTAGCTCTGCTAAAAAACAAGATGACGTTTATTTTGTTTATACTCATTACTTAGATATGAATCAACATTCATGGCATGAACTGCGCCCCTTTTTTAGCAGCTTCTATTTAAGTTATTTAAATTAGATGTGTATGTCTTGGCCAAAGCAGAATATAACATAAGCATAGGAGAGCAGTGATCTTAATACCCAAAGGGCTTTACTTGCATGTTTTAAAGTAAAAAGAGCTGCACATGGAAGAAGAAAATAACAACCACATGGGTAAGTGAACAATGAACAAAGGAAAATTCTTTCATAAAGCTCTCCAAAGAGAAAACATCAAAAACAGTCAAGAAAGCAGCTCAAAGTAATATATGATTGAGACATGCTTACTCCACTTCTAAGCACCATTTATTCTGAATTGCTACCTCAAGAATCTTTATCTCGTAATAGGAGACTTAGATTTGTGAAAGAAATCATCTCTTCCCTTAAATCTATGCAGTTTTTACTTAATGAGCAAATACTTTGGGTTCTGAAGGAGTCTGAAAATGCCAAGACCCTGCAAACATCCCCACTCTACAAACAAGAATTATTCTAGTCTTCTAAATCTCCTTCTGCAAAACAGCAGCTCAGTGTGATAAAACAACCCACACAAACCAGAAGCAGTCTTTCACTTCTCACTTAAGCAAGACAAGAAATCAAACCGAGCCCTGTCCTCCAGTCAGCTTTAATTATTGTGCTAGAAATACCACACCTTCACTAACAAATGTGCCCCTTGGACACAAAATCAATGACTAGAAAGACTAGAACTTGCACATGGCACAATCATTTTCTATGAATTACTTAAACACCCTTAGGTCTGGTCTTAGAAAATGAAGGCCATTTTAAAAAGACTTTTAAAATAAATAGAAACAATTAACACAGCTTCAGTCTTTATAACATTTTTATTTTCTCTGATTAAAACACAAAACATGTAAAAGCACCGTCGTGTGGCACATGATTCCTTCTTCCTACCAATATATACACACACACTGAGTCCTTATCACAGAGGTTATCCACAAGCTTAGATCCAAAGCTAAGAGCCAAACCTGACAGCATTTATATATTTATACTGCTGCTTTTAGATAGATAAAGGAAATGTGCTGCATGAGCTGCTCTCCTCCCCTGGAGGCTGGTGGTCAGGAAGGCAAATATACTCTGGACATTAGCTCCTAGTGCTACAAAACTCATCCCATAAAAAGATCATAATATCCCAATGGAGGCATGTTCCAGATTCAGGGGAACCAAGGATGTATTTGAGTGCCACAGATGAGAAAGCCTGATGAACTGTAAGCAGTGAAGCAGAAGATGCTTTCTAATACATTTAACTCCGTGACATTTGAATAAAAGTCAGGTCTCGAGGCTGCAGTGCACTGTTATACAGGAGGAATGTAACATTATTTTCCTGATCTGGAAGTGGCATTGCATTATGGCACTATAACCAAGTCCCCACTGAATTCACATTCAGAAATTTTATACAATCTACTGGCAGGCTATAGAATAGAATTCTATCCAATATTAAAAATTCAGTTTAATAGATCTGATTTTTTCCTGGACAACTGGATAAAGTTACTCAAGAAAATCCAACTAGTCATCTAACTGGAAGCAGAGAAAGTTTTGATAACAGGAAATGCCTTGGCACTATAATCCAAAATTTATGAGCTATGGTTCCACAGTATGACTTTTATCCTGAAAGATTAGGCTGTATTTTTTACATAAATAAAAATATTAAAGAGAGTTTTTTTGGGTTTTTTTTTAGAAGAATACTAAACTACCATCAGTGATCCAACAGTGTCTGGGATAAAACACATCCAAAAATATATGTAAACTCTCTTACTAGGGAATCTAAATTATGATAGAAATAAAAATCTAGGAAAAATTCACAGAGATAAGTAAGTGAAGGGCTGTGAGAAAGGGCTAATTCTTAAACACATTCTTTAAAAGAGCATAACTCTTTTCTCTTTGGAAGCAAACTTATGCAGGAATACTTAACAGATATATTAATATATTCTCCATGGAATAAGAGGAAAATCTACAACAGGTTTCAGGAAGAGCTGGGTGAAATTAATAGCATTACTAAGCATCAAGGCCATTTACTAGGGATTCTGTCTCTAATACAATATGCAAGGGAAAAAATAAAAATCATCCTTTATTTCCATTCCTTTACATAACAAAGCCAACATCTTTTTTGGGCATCTAAATTAGCTATTAAGATTCTGCCAAGAGAAGACAAACTACCCCCTAGAAGGCTAATCTATACCAGCACCTACCGTGTGCATTAGGAAATGCAGCTCACTCTTCCTCTGCTTTATCTGAGAGTACTAAAAGCACAAACTGTGTTGCTACACAAATAAAAAAAATCACTACAATCAGTGTGTCTGGGAAAGGAATTAATTCAGAATAATTATAAACAAAAAGAATCACTAGAAGGCATCTGAAATAACGAAACATGGGGTGATTACTTACTGGAAATGGAAATTCCACTATACTTTATACATAAGAATGGTAACACCTTTAATGAAAAAAGCTTTATGCCTATTTATTTTAGCCTACTTCTTTCCTCTCCTCTTAAAGCTAACTAATATGCCATAAATAAGATTTGAAGGACATGTTTCCACAGGGACCAACAAATACCAAATACGAAGAAGAATTTGCACTGAAATTCTACCCACTTCACCTACTTTCTGACAGACAAGTGTTCCCTTAAAAAGGATTAATAACTAAGCTAAGATTAATGCTACCTGTATTTCTTTAAAGATTCAAGCTTATTGTTTGTTTAGAGCATTTACAAAAGGAAAGTTACACAAATCCCAGGATGGTCAGGGTTGGAAGGGAAAATCATCAAGTCCAACCTCCCTGCTGAAGCAGACTTGCCTAGAACAGGTTGCACAAGATAATTCCAGGCAGGTTTTGAACATTTCCAGATAAAGAGGATACAAAACCTCCCTGAACAGCTTGTTCCAGTGCTCTATCACACTCGAAGTACAGAAGATTTTCCTAATATTTAGATTATACTTCCTGTGTTTTGATTTGTGCCTTCTGTCCCTTGTCCCCTTCACTTGGCACTACTGAAAAGTCTGGCCCCACCATTTTGACACCTGCCCTTAAGATTTGTATGCAGTGGCAGGATCCCATCTCATCTTTACTGGCTGAAATAAACAACAGCACAAACTGCCATTAATGTGCACCTCTTTATGGTTCTCACCAGTAAAAAGGCTCCTGTTTCCTGTGTTTCCTGTTTTTATAGGCCAAGTCACTCAAGAAAGCCCTGATTTGTTGGGAGAAAAATCCCCTTTATTCCCTTGACCTTTCTAAGAACATCTCCTTGTCAAACTTGAAGTATTCCAATAGGTCAAGCAGTTTTAACTGACTCTTGAATTTTTATTAGACCATCAATTCAATTAACATTCCAAAAGTGATACTTTGGCACAATTCACATAAAACAATTCTTCCAAAGAAGCTCACTTAAATGGGCCTTTTATTGTTAGGACAAATAACACACTGGGAAGTTATGCAAGAATGCCAGCGTGGTGTGCTGCACATCACATGTCAAACTCTGCGAGATGTGGTTAATGATCTACAGGATCATCTGAGCGTTATCTGAAGAATATGGGTTGGTGCAATATGCTTTTCTTCACAAAAAGGCACACACAAACCCCTATTTAATAAAAATCACAAAACAAGAAAATAAGGGGAATTTTTTTGCTGCAGATTAGTTTTATTTCATATTCTCCGAGAAGATTATCAATGTAGGCATGTCCTGGTAGAAGCTCCAAAATAAAAGGTTAGTCACCACCTTTTTCTGATGTGTGGAAGAAAAGCCTCAAAAGCCGTGTAGCTTTAATTCACAGCACACCTCCAAAGAACCAACAACTGAAACATGGCTAAAAATTTCCTAGTTTTTTTGACAGTTAGTGTGATAGTTTATAGAGAAATCTGCTTTCAAGTAAAAGCTTAATTATCTAAAGGCAGCTAAACTAACAGCAGATGCCTAGCAGCTTACACAGGTGCCAGTTACATCCTGCAGAGCATTCTGAGTCCCAGAGGTATCCAAAAAAGCCAATTACTACAGATGAAGCCTTCTCACCCACAGCACAAATATAATCAACATTCCCTCAGTCATCTTGTTAAATTCCGTATTACTTGATCATTAATTAGTTTAAATATTCCCAGAAACTTTTTTAATCCAGTCCTGAAGAATAGTCTGTCCATTTTCATTCCATAACTGGTAGTGAAGGCTTGCATTTCTGGTTCCCATTGACAGACCTGTCAGACACACTCAATGAAAGGAGACCAAGTTTATGTGGAAGAGAATAAAAAAGGAGAAAAAAAAAATCATAAAGGGAAAAAACCCATTTACAGAGCATGATCAGAGACCAAGTGTAATCCTCATTCAAATTTTAACTCCTGCATAATAGAGATAACAGAATTTCACTCAGTCCTTGTCTTGTGACTTAGGAGGAACTTGAATTCTATAAAGTGTCTAAAAAAAGGAAAGTTAGTATCTCACCAATTAGCTTGTTGGAGTTCAGCTTGCAGACTCTGAGTTTTTATAGACTTTCACCTTTACAAAGTAATCTGTTCAAAAAACTAACATCCCTCCTTCAAACACCAAATTCCCCAAACCCCAGAAAAATTCCACAGTCCTCATAAAAGGTTTTCCCCTATGGCTTAACCTCCTTCTTGTTAGGCCAGAGAAATTAGTATTTTTTTCACTCGGAGTCTTTGCCTCTGGCATATTTCTCTGAACTAAAAACCCTACCCTTGCTCCTTTCTCCCATCTTTCCCTATTATTTTATTACCAAGAATGTAAAAAGAATCTCACTGAAGTCACAATGTTACCTAATTCTTGATGACTTTCATCTCTCCCTACACTTGTACTTTGCAGAACAGCTCACAGGTTCTGGGACAGCACAAGGCACCAAGAGCTTGGTTGCCATCTACTACCAACTCAATGGACCTTGCAAAACACACTGTTGCCCAAGGAATCTGGCTTAACCTGCTGCCAGCACCCCTTAACATCAGTCTCTCTTCATTTGCAGCCTTATATGTTTGTTTAGTCTGTAGATTTCTAGCTGCAATTGTCTTTTTATAAAGAGACTTTTAAACTCAGTGCCTTTGGACTAAAGGCATATTTAGGGTTTCTGTCATCAGCAATGCCTTCAGCTGCACAATGCCTATATAAAGGACAAAAAGTATCAAAGAAGATTCCTATTATCTACTCGTTTTAGCCCACTAGTTTCAGCTTTTCTAGACCAAAAGAATACCTGGAATCTGTTCTGCTCCATAAATGCAAAATTATTTTTCTTGCTGCCAAGAATAAATCAGAACTTACAATTCTAATAATGAAATTAAGACTGAGCTTCTGAACTCAAAAGAATTTTAATTTCAAAACAGATGTTGCCATAGAAACAGTATGCTTTCCATCCAAAGCTATCACATTTCATAAAAACACAAATATGCTTACTATCCAAAGTTTTAAACTTCACCATATTACATCTAGCAATACAAAGCATTACACAGAGACACAGAGAAAACCTCCTAACCACACCACATAACATGTTTTTGCCAACAAAAACCTTGGCTAGACCCACATTAAAAAAAAAAAAAAAAAACTATTTGTAGCAAAAGATTTCACTGATGTCTCTACAATCCTGAATAATTTTACACTTAGCTAGCTGGATATACTTTTTTCAAACCATTCATTTTATTTAGTTCTCTTCATGTACTGTGTTCATTTCTTGGAAAAGGAGATAACCCCAGAAGATACTTCCTGTATTTTCAGCTGCCTGGAAGGGTAGTGCCTTGTAAAAGATGAACAGAACCAAGCTTAAACCTGCCAGACAGGCAAGTGTACCACAAGGTGCCCCTTCTACACAAACTGAAACAATGACACCAGTTTTTAACTGTTTCTCTCTGAAATCTCACAGCTGTGAAGGGAAATGTTTTATCTAAACACTGATATCTGGCAAAAGAAATAAGGGCCAAACTGATGGGACACTGCTGTCCTATCTACAAATGCTCCACCAGAACTCCAGCTGAAATCAAGCATCAACACCATGTCTACTGAAAATGTATCTGGGTACTAAATTCAGCTAATTAAGTTAAACCCATGAAGTTCCTATATGCCTCTACTGAAATGAGAGAAGGAATGCAATAATGAAACTAGAAATTTAAGTAAGCAAAAAAGCATCAATGTAAAATTCTCCTGAAATTATGTGTCTAAAAGAAAAGTTGAAACTGCTGCTTAGAAAGAAGTGGTCATTCGGCAGCTTTCCTTCAGGAAAATATGATTTGAAGGAAATCATAAGGGGAGGGGAAAAAAGAAACCTTGGATTTACTTTGGAAGAGTTCTGCAGGAAGCAATTTACCGAACACTTAACTGCAGCAGCAGAGCTTGATGGTCAAATCCTGTTCCGCAGTGAGTTACAAAGAGGCCAGTTACAGGATTGGGCTGCACAACAACCTGACCTAGGCAAGGCACTCTCTTCTGGCCTCTGGGAAAAGCTTTTCAGCTTTAACACCTGCTGAAACACCAGTTCATTTCCTCAAAGAAAAGTACCTTCTACAGAAAACAAATCATTTTCCACAGGGAAACAGGAAACCAGCTTCTAAAGGCAGCTGGTTTTTCTTTGTAGTACCTGAAAAATTATACTTTCCCCCTTAATTTACAATTCTTTTCCACAGGGGTAAAGGTGTTGCAGATGAGCCCACTTCCCTACACAATTTCCAAGCAGGGGGTGTTGCCAGGTCCTTAACTTCAGAGTCACTCAAAGGAGACCTTCAAAGCCCACACTCCCTCCCAAGGCTTGCTCTTCAAGCTGAGAAGGAGGTCCTTAGCTCAGGCAGGAATGCGTGGCCAGGTGTACTTCAGCACAGTCTGACTGCCACTGCAGGGCCAGGAGGTCACTCCACACTCATGGTTTTATATTGCTCAATAAGGAACTGGCAGACTGGCCTGGTGTGCTGGTTTGGCTGGGGCAGAGTCAATTTTATTCACAGTACCCAGTATGGGACTGTGCTTTGGGATTTGTGCTGCTGATTTGGGAAACTGCATAGATAACACAGGGATATTTTAGCTATTGTTGAGCAGCACAGTTTTAGAAAATTTCTTGTTTCTCATAAACTTCAATACATACTTTAACTTTAATAAATAGATAATACATACTTTAACCAATACATACCTTAAAAAAGAAATCTTGAAGACACACAAGCAGGCCATCCCTGTGTGCTGCAAGATGATGCTGCCTACCTGGACATCAACAAAGCCTTTGACACCACCTCCCACAGCATACTCTGGAAAAGCTGGCAGCCCACGTCTTGGGAAGGTGCACTCTTTGCTGGTTAAGAGCCAGCTGCAAGGCTGGGCCCAGGACATGGTGCTGAACAGTGCTGCAGCCAGCTGGCACCTAATGGTATCCTCCAGGGATCAGTGGGGGACCAGTCCTGTTTAATGTATTTTTGGGTTATCTGGATGAGGAGACAATCTATCTCCAGAAACATCCACAGACAACACCAAGTTGGGTCAATCTGCTGGAGGGTGGGAAGGGTTGGCAGAGGGACCTGGACATGCTGGATCAATGGGGCAAGACCAGTGGCATGAGGGTCAACAAGACCAAGGGCTGGGTCCTGCACTTAGCAGCAACAACCCCAGGGAGCAGGACAGGCTGGGGGCAGAGTGGCTGGAAAGTGGCCCAGCAGAAAAGGACCTGGGAGTGCTGGTCAACAGGTCCCATGAGGAGGAGTTGAGGGAGCTGGGGTTGTTTAGCCTGGAGAACAGAAGGCTCAGCAGGGACCTTACTGCCCTCTACAATCACCTGAAAGGAGGGTGTAGCCAGGTGGGGGTCAGCCTCTTCTCCTGGGTAACCAGCAATAGACTTAAGCTGCACCAGGGAGATTTAGGTTGGACATTAAGGAAAAAACTCTTCACAGAAAGGGTGATTAGACATTGGAGTGTGCTGTTCCTGGAGGTGTTTTAGGAAAGATTGGACATGGCACTGAGTGTTGTGGTGTAACTGACACGGTGATGTTCAAAGGTTGGACTTGATCTCAGAGATCTTGTCCAACCTATTTGATTCTGTGACATCACCCAAACAGGGGGGTGATGGGTGCACAAGGGGGCTGGGGGTTCACAAGAAATTGGGATGCAGCCAGGACAGCTGGACCAAACTAACCAGAGGGATATCCCACACCACATGCTTAGCAAATAAAGCTGGGGGAAAGGAGTAGGAAGTGGGGATGTTCAGAGTGATGGTGCTTGTATTGCCAAGTCAACATTACACACTGTGGGGCCCAGCTTCCCTGGAGATGGCTGAACAACTGCCTACCAATGAGAAGTGAGAATGGATTCCTTATTTTGCTTTGCTGGCACACACAACTTTTGCTTTACCTGCTAAACTGTCCTTGTCTTAACCCACAACTTTTCTCACTTTTACTCCCCCAGTTCTCTCCCCCATGCCCACGGGGCAGAGTAAGCAAGAGGGAGGTTGGAACTTAGTTAAGATTGCCCTTCTAAATGTATCTCAATGAGCACTCTGAAATTCTACCACTCGTCAGCATTCCTGCCAGCTCTCAGCAGAGAATTGCTAAGTCGGTGTCTGCCCACTACCTCACAGACAAGAAATTCTTCCTGTTTTTCTTCATTCTTTATTCCTGTTTTAAGCTGAGTTAGGTTTTTTAACTTCCTCATTAGATACTTTGCTATAGCCTTAGCTCATTACAACCTCTTTTTTTAAAACCAAAATTCCCCAAAGGATTTTTTTGTAGAAGGGTTACATATATACCAAGACAATCAGTAAAATACATGATTTTTTGAGTGAGGAAACACCATAAGCTTAACAAATATCTCAATTAAAGGAACTGACATTTTAGAGACTACAAAAAGCATTTATTGTTACTCCTTGCACACCCTCTTTGGATTAAATTTTGCATCCAACCATACATAAAATTAAATGGTCTACTCTTTTAGAAACACTCTTCTTTTTCCATATTATTGCTTTAACCCCAAACACATGCTATGTATTTCTGCCTCCTGGCTGTCAGTCATTTCCCTTCTTCCAATATGTAGGAAGCCAAACCATCAAGAAGCAGCTGTAAACTCTCTTGTGCACATCCACCCAATGGGAGTCACACATGGGAACACAGTAAGTTGGCTTTCTTCCACAGACCCACAGGAGAACTTCAGAGCTTGTTGCCCAGAGAGGCTGGAGGTGCTCCCTCCCTGAAAGTGTTCAAGAACAGGTTGGATGGAGGCCTGAGTAAACTGATCAAGTGGATGGTATCACTGCCCATGACAAGGGAGTTTGGAACTAGATATTTTTAAGATCTTTTCCAGCCCAAATCATTCTAGATTCATCTGCAAGGGCATTAGCTATGGCAGTGCCTATTTTCCATCAGCCCCACTTTAATGATAATTCCTTCCATTAATATTTCAAAGACACTAGCAGCAAAGACAGGCCAACAGAACTCAGCCCTACCCCTCAGTGCTCTACTTCAGGGTCATCCCAGGCCATCAGACAGAGGGTTTCAAAAACCTGCAAGAAATTCAGTACTTAGACAGTTTCAGGGATCTCCAGACCATTTCTACCACAGCATCAGGCTACCAGGAGCAAGAGTTTTTTAGCCTTTAGTAATCAGTCTGGAAGGTCACTTATCCCTGGGAATGCACCTTCCAACCCTACTACCCAGCCAGAGACCATCCTCTTCTTCCACAGCTGCAGCACAGCTTGGCTCAGGACATGCATGGGGCACTGCAGTGCACAGAGGGACCCAAGTATACTGGCCACACTCCTTTTGACGAGAAAATTAATTACTAGGGTCATATGTAGGCAGTCCCTCAAGCACTACTTCTGTAATCTTTTATCCTAATAGTATCTTTCCAGATTGATTAGGAGTAGAGGACAGAAAGAAGAGAACTAGAAGCTCTTCTAGAGGCCTAGCTTTTACAAAACTGAAGTTAATGCGAGATAGCAGTTCAATGCTGGTTTTTACCACTGATCACTACTTGGTGAGGAGGGGGAAGGAAAGGCATCTAAGAATCACAATGTTCACATTCCAAGAAACAGAGTCCAGGTCACACAAAAACACATTTGAGATCTGGCAGGCTGTTTTGTAAGAAGTGACCTTCTGTGTCACATGTTTCCGAAGTGAGGAATGATTCTTGCACACATAACAAAAAACACAGTTGTCTGAAATGCTTCAGGAAGCTCTGGTTATCAGATCAATAGCAGATACCCACAGCTGGTCTGCCCCTGCAGTTACTTGGCAAGTGCCTCTCATTTAAGGTTAAATCATCTTTTGGTGAAAGGGAACTGAGGCACAGTAGGTAACTATATGCTAGCTCCTGATTTGTAACACTGAGTTTAACTTCAAACCACCCTTCACCAGGAATTTCAAAAATATTTAAACTTTGCTAAATGTGTAGAAATAAAGGCCATGCATCTTGCATACTGAATTTAAAAGTCTACTGTTTTATTTTTTAAAGAGAAACGCATATTAATAACATGGGACATATAATTAGGCTCACTCATTATTATTTGTTTCTACATTTTCAATGATTTATAGGCAGGTTCTCAACTAAGAACACAAGCAAAGAATTCATGCATAATTAACCTTGAAGAAAATTATAACTGCTTCTATTACTTACCAGCTACCATCAGTTTCTATTCAGCTGACATCTTCTTCACTGGGTGATTCTAAAGAGTAGCTATTTGTCAAAAAAGCAGGAGGCAGTTCTGGTTATCTGGTGGGCTGCCCTCAGCAACTATCAGAAGTGGGAGACCGTGCCAGACAGTTCTGCTGCCTGGGTTTTATGGGAATGTATTTAAAACTTGTTCAAAACATTAAGATAAAATTATCACAGGACGTGTAACTTGTGTTTTCAGAGCTTATAAGATAAACAAATGGCCCTTACATTTCTGGCACTACTTCTCCCTTTGAATTCTCCTTCCAGTTTCTCTGCCTACACACTTAAGAGCATACATAATAGCCACAGTTAAGGAGCATTAATCTGAGAATTAAAGAAACTGCAATCAGACAAGAGGCATGGTACATAATTCATCTCATGATGGTTCTCCAACCTGGTACAAAGCAAGTAGTGCTAAAAATCATAACTCAGTTCTGAACTTTCTAAACAAAATAAGCTACAAGAGCAATGTTACCACTGTCCAGCGTCTGCCCATTCAACCCTCCTGCCAAGAGGGGAAGCTACTCACAGAAAGGGAACTGCTCACTGAGTTGGTGGCACTGCATCCTTTTCTTCCATAATTAGGGCAGTATCTCTAGGTCACAAAGTGTTCTGCCACTCAAAGAGAAGACAACTACTCCACTTCCACTGTGGTTCCAAGAGTTGAAGCGAAAAAAGAAGTCAAACAGGACCACGTGGAAAGGGCACAAAACACTAGAACAGGAAGGGAGATAAGGGAAACAATACAAATATCACACATGAAGCTATCTGCTGCAGGAGGGAAAGCTCATGTCCTAAAGACAGTCTTACAGTCTCATGAAAATAAGAAGGAATCATACTGGTAGAGGTTGGAGGAGCTGAGCAGTTTAGACCTTTTTAGTTTAACAAAATTGGAGATTTAGATTTTTTTAAAAAGCAACAGCCTGTATCAGGAAAGGAAAAAAATTAAAAATAAATTCACTCATTATAGCAGTGGGGATTTTTTGTTTTCTTTAAAACACCCAAGTCTCACTTGCAGCAAACCACAAGATTTGATGATCTCTTTTATGAGGTTTGGAAGATGCTGACTCAATTACACACAGCTTTTTCTTTCATTTATTTTTGTACCTATAAGCCACTACAGATTCTGGTAATTTCTCCCTTTTCTGAATGAACTAAAATTTTGAGAGCAAATTATAGGTGGAATATAAACAAGAAACCCTCTAGAATATCAACAAGATCTTTATTTCTACCTTCAATTAAGAACAACAGATATACAGATTTATTTGCCCAGATCACAGATCCCGTGATGAACAGAAACTGAATTTTTGAGGCCTTTCACAAGAAAATCTCAAATATTTAAATATATATGGTAGAATATTATATATGACTAAAACCTCCTAAGTAGTCATCAGCTGCAGAATGTAAATCACAAATTTTCCTTTTATTTCAACTGCACTGAAGACCATTATTTTTAAACTAAGTATGTAAAAGTGGTTGGATGGCTGGACAACACCTTTTCTCTGTATTTTGCAACAATCTCCTGAGGTACAAAAGCAGTAGTTAGGAATATTAAATTATGTAACAGAATATAGCAAATATCTAAGTGTATCAAAAAGAAAGGCTGAGGGAACAGGGAGTATCTACATCAAATGCTCACACAGGTCTTTAGGCTCTCAGAAGGGTTCCTCCATGCTGGCCCATGCAAAGCCAGCTTCCATTCTCATCTGCATCCTAAGAGATGGAAAGATATACTAGAAAATTCACAAACACATCTGATATCTCCCTTTAAAAACCATGTTAATAAGCACTCTTCTAGATTTGTTTCTTTCCACACCCAGGTAGGTGTGAAAATCTTGTATGTTTATTGAGTTGGTTGCCCTAAAGGAAGCTATACTGAATCTCCTGTGATGTAGGATAGCAAATTACTTATGTAAAGAATTCAAATTAAGAGCAAAAACCCACTCACTTCCTTTGACCACCTCTGCTCTCTGCAGCACACTTGCAACTTTTGTTTAATCACCAACCTGAAATCTCATTTCCTAGGCATATCTTCTGGTACTGAACATGAAATTACAGTTAATCAAGCACAGGAAAAGGAATTTATCACAGCTTTGATGCCTTTTGATCAACCCCCTGGATGTTGTACCCAGCACTTCCCTGAAAGAAAGGAAATCATTCAGACTTGGAAGAGAAAATATTCCTTCTAGTCCACAATTTTAATGGCTCCAAATGTATCCACCAGACTCAGCGTTTTTCTAGATGGAGACCCAAACAAAAGTTATTTGTTTGGATATTTTGCAATAGCAAAATGTGACTCAGATGAGGGATTACTAAGTGTACCTTAGGCAGTACACTTAGTACAGTGGCAGGCAGTAAAACACTGCCCCTTGGAAGCTCACATGGCCAGTGGCTTCAACACGAGACAGCAATTGCAGGGAAGCAAACAATTCCTGTAGATATAAGATGTGATTGCAGTGTGAAGTGAAGAGACTCAAACTAGCCCACAGAGTATCAGAAGTTCAGCCAAGGCACTGTGAGGCTCCTTATGAGTTTCCCTGGTTTTAATACTTGTGTCACCATAACGTGCAAGTACTGAGGTGAAACTAGAAATGTACTCACCATACATGATCACTCCAAGTAGTAACTGTACAACAACTAGCAGCCAGTTACCAGCCCCACACTTGTATTTTAAGTATCCACTGTCCCCTTCATTCCAAAGTTAATTGCATAGTCAACAGAAAGACAGCACAACCCTGACTGCCTAAGTTCAGGCACCTGGACATACAGTAGTAATTTTAAATACCTATTTGTTTTCCACTACAGAATGTGACTGCATCCCAGTAAAAAAAAGAAAAAACCCAACAACAATAAAGAACCACCACACCACCACAATTTAATTGAATCAATGTGTGGTATTCTGCATACATCTATCTCTACATTACAGTTTGTGAAGCATTCTGCAGTTCTGTGCCACACCATTCACTCAACTAGACAGAGAACTACTGGGAAAAACATTTCCTGTCCCATCCCTGTGTTTTTCCCCTCATGCTCAAACTGAAAGAGCTGTTGTTTCTTAGAAAGCTCAGGTATACATTTCACAAAGTCCAACTGAAGAATCAACAGGGCATTAGTAACTTGTCTGAGTGCCCAGAACACCTATGCCTTTGAATATACCCTATAGGACACCAGTTTAACTGAAGCCAATAATCCAGTTCTTGGACACCCTTATTTTCTACAGTCTCTCCTACCAGCTCCTGATCCACCAGGAAGATGAATTTCCATTTATCTGCAATTTTTGTGAGCAGCTTTGTCACTGCATTTGCATTGTTTTACTAACCATTCCTCTTGCTCATGTCTCCCTTCCTCATACATTGTCAGTGTTGGCATAAAGCAGACAGTATTTAAACCAATATTTCAGCTGTTGAGTCAATTTTGACAGACATCTGCAAAACACACCTCTTCCTTCCATAACCAGGGAAGAAAAATGCAATGCCAGAGGCACAAACTCTTCATCAGGAAGATTCTCCATGTTGCTCCAGCCTAGAATCTGTGACTTTAAAAAATGGTATATTTAGTCAGTTTAAGAACTTGAACAAACTCAAGTCCTCTTGAAAGTTGCTCATATTTGTCAAGCCACAATGCCTTGGCATGATCCTGGAGAGCTTTAGCCAAGCACATAACTCAGGTCACTGAGACTATTCAGGGAGAGTCCCACTCAAACTGTTGAGTACTTTCCCACTTAGGCTAGAACAGCTCAGTCACTTTGCACACTCTTATTAAATACCACATGCAAAGTGGGGACTGAATGTGGGGGCTGGAACACAGAAGGCAGCACAGAGGTTCACACACAACATTTATCTTAGCCTGCATCAAGTACTCACAAGGTGCCACAACCTCCCCATTAGCTTGCCTCTGCAAGTCAGTACTAAAATTACACATAGAAATAAAATCCTGCCTTCAATAAATTCAGTTAGCTATTGCTGAATAAATTGTATTACTCTTGTCTTCTGTTTCTTTTTGGTATGTATTTTTCACTATTCCCTCTGACAAGGTATTTCTGTATTTTTATTTAATTTGCATACAAAAGCACTTGCAGCTGCAGTGAATTTGTTACCTTTGACTTTACTTGTGTATCACTGTATTTTAAATTGCTGGACACAGAAAACAGAACTTTTTCCAGGGCATTTCCCAGGCAGTTCATTATTTCTTCATATTTTTAATCACCTCCCAAGTTATTCTGCTCTTTTCAGGAAACATTCATTGCAAAAAAACCAAAACAGAGTAATCCAGTGCACTGTTTCACAACAACAAAACCATGTTTCCAGGGATAGTCTAAAGCTGAAACTTTTATTTCTTCCTCTGAATCTGCTTCAGAGGCTTTAGATACAGAGCTCACTGACAGTGAACTCTCTTCAGGAATTTCTGCCCCTTTGAGTTTCCACTCTTATGGTTTTCCTTTGCAAGATATGAAAATATAAAGCTTATAACCATGCACAGGAATCTCAAGGAAGCCACACCATGTGTGGTCCTCAGCCATCATTGTTTTACATACAACCATCTTGAACAACTAATTGTGGCTAACATAGTATTCTGCAAAATAATTTTCCCAAGGGCAGAAAGGAAAGAAAAGTGTTTTAAGAATTTATAGAAAAAACTTCAAATCAACTTCTCTTGCTGGTAACAGGTCCCCAAGCTATGACTCATCAGCAACACACCTAAGGGATTTTATTCTCCATGATTTCCAGCCTCTATGTTGTTTAGTTCTCACCTGTTGAGTGCAGTTACACACTCAGCAGCCTTCCTCACTGATGGTCCCTGATAGCCAAGACACTTTTCGAGGTGAAATCCCCTATGTCCTTCCAACAAGAAACCTCCTGAACTAAAGATACCTCACTACACACATTCAGCAACAGCCAGCCCCAACCACTGCCAGAATTCCATCAGGTGCAGAAAGGCACATGCATCAGAGCCCTCTTTGGCTTCAACTAACCCACCCAACCATCTCATCTGGAGCTTTTTTTTCCCTGCTGTAATCCTCTATTTCCAAAAGTCAAAACCAGAATAATACCAGAGCAGCTACTATCAGTGTTCACTTGTGAGGAGATGTGTCACCTAAATCCTCCTCTCTGTTCTGTTTCAATATGAGGGAGGACCATGTTCCTGCCCTACCTACTGCAATTTGCATATTGCTCACCACACAAGGCAATGTTTGGTTCCAGCTTCCTGGGCTGCTCTCACACTCTGAGGACCAAGTCACACCCCATCTCAGGTCTGCCTTAGAGCTAAGCTGATTCACAGCCTTTACCAAGAAATGGAGTGCAGCTGCATCAGGGAAAGGTTAAGACTGGACATTAGGAAAAGATTCTTCGCTGAGAGGGAATGAACAGGCTCCCCACAGCACCGAGCCTGCCAGAGTTCAAGGAGCTCCCTCTTGGTAAACCTGCAAGGAGCAGGGAACTGGACGTGTCATTATGAGTCCCTTTCAGCTCAAGATATTCTTTGACTCAGTGTGCACAAGGAAGTGCTCATCAACACAGATAAATTGTGAAAAAAAAGAACAAAACCAAACCCACAAAACCCTCAAAGCCTAAGCAAGCAAGGGGGGAGCCTAATCCTTTTTGCCGGGGGAATCTAACACATCTCAGCAGCTAAACATTGACACCTTGCCCGAGAGAGCTCAGCCCAGGCAGCTGCCTGCACTGCAGCCTGTGAAACCCCAGCAGCCAGAGACAGAAGCCGTGAGCAATTCACACGTGCTCACCAGCACTGATTAACATCAGACATCAGCAAACCAGTGCAAGAGATGTAAGCACTCATCAGGCAGATACACTGCAGCTGACCCAAGGCACAGAAGAGTCTTTTCTAGGCTATGTTTATATCCTTTGTTCCTAAATATACTAGCTCTGACAAGTTAAAATACACACACACACACACACACACGCACACGCAGGTAAAAATAATTGGTTAGAAAATGTAAAACTATGAACCGAATATTCACAGAATAATAAAAAAAATCAAGTCAGTCCTTGTTGACAGATAGTTCATGATGAGAAGAAGGAAAAGAAGGAAAGTTTGCTTTCCTTAAAGTTAACCTTTATGTTTCCCCGTTATAATGCTGCATGAATATCTGCTAGCAAGCTCAAAATATCTGCAAGCAAGCTCAGTCTCTTAAAAGAGAATTAGAGGATCCTGATGTGAACTTTCTAAAATACTGGTCTTTCATTTACCAGTTGACTGCTCTAATACTATGCCAGCAACACAGAGGACATGGCCACTAATAATTAAGAAACTTTGCTGCTGGGGTTAAGAAACCACTTCTCTGTCAGATGAACAAATGTCAACTTAAAGAGACTGAAATCTAACATACAGAAAAAGTTTTACCTTTTGAAATACCAAGGCATCAGAAAACATGCCTGAACAACCAAAACACTCCTACAATATCATTAGCTGCAGCCACCACATGTTATTATTCCAAGTTTAATGGTGGAATAGGACCAAGACCCTCAAAACTTCAGGAGGTTTTGTGCTGCCAGACATAAAAGATTATATACTAGCTCTGAGCTACATGCCATTAGCACCCAGCAGGAAGTTTTAGTTTACTCCAGTGCTGCTGTCAGCACTGCCTAGAAAACATATTTATATATACACACACAGAAATATATATACATATACATATACATATGTATATGTGTATATATATACACATACATATATATGTATATATGTATATATATATACACACACATATATATATAGCTTTGACATCCTGAGTGTCCAACCCTCCATCCTTTTGTGTGAGGAGGAAGGTCTTCTTACTGATTTTGTTGCTTACTTTCCTTGTTGCAGAATAATACTCCTTCAAAAAACTAGTACAAAGGTCTCAAAGCACATACTCAAATGCTTTAAAGACCAGGCCCCTATCCAGCACACTAGCTCTTTAAAATATGCTAGAAGTGTACAGTTACTTCTTTTTTGTACAGTTTATGCCTTCTTTTTTTTTTTTTTTTTTTTTTAGTTCCTTTGAATTAACTGATCCAAAGAGAAAACAACAAATGTAATTTGTTGGATCAGAATATAAGAAGTAAATAATTCTATGCACCAACCACAAACACAACAGCAGCCGTGCTAGGTCAGACACAAGACTGTCTATCCAAGCCTCTGACAATGGAGAAACAACCAAAAGCAGAGTGCTAGGAAAAGGAGAGCTTTGGAACATGGCAAGCATATGATACTTCTCCCAAATATTCCTCCATCTGGGGCTTATTTGTTTCCTTGACTTGAATGCAGCTTCCAAATAACTTCTCTCACGATCATCAAATTGGAAAACAGGAGATGTTGAACTATTTGCAATGAGCATTTACATAAAAAAACAATCAAGTCTGGCAACTCCTGCACACCCATTTTACAGGGTTTGTGGATAAGAACATGAAAGATTTAGACTAAGCAGCTGATTTTTACAAGATAAGGAGGGGTGTGAATGTACAGCTAAGACTCCTCCCTAGCATAACTGGTTTACACTTCAAATCTAACTCGGTAGAACAGGTCAGGTGTGCACACTGATTTCATTAAAGATAACACAGAAATGCACATTTTAAGCACTGTGGTAAGCAAATTTAATTCTTCCTAGGAAAATGAGATTTTTCTAAATTCAGAGCAGGAAGCAATGCAAAATCAATAGAGTGATTAGTGAAAATGACACATATTTTAAATAGCTCAGAAAATCAGCAATTACACTTGTACTAGTGTAATTAACTTTTGATCCATCACCACTACTGCAGATTTGCTCAACGATCACTAAAGTCTAAGTGTGCATAAACACCACTTTGTATTACAAGAATGAAGCTTCATTGTGTTGAAGATTGCATTGTTACAGCCAAATGCCTACCCCATACCAGAAAAACAAATAACCATACAATCAGAACTGCAAGTAAAATATAGGGGACTTCTGTGGAGATCAGTCCCAAAAATAATGCTTATAAGCAACAACAAAAATAAACATATACTCACATACTAAATAGAATATGAATGGAGAAAATTTAAAAAGAAGATGTATTCCAATTGACCTTGTTAATTATGTATTGAACTAGTACAGTAGCTACTACCATGCATACCCTAATTTTTCTAGGCCAAATCTTCCATATTTCTACATCATACATTGTATAAAGTGCAGTTGAGGTATTAAGACAGACATCCTGAGCTGGCAGTCAGTATTTAGGTAGGTGGGATGGGTGCAAACTTTGATCTATGTTCTTGCTGTGCTAAAGAATTTCAACTCTCCTGGATGATTGTTTGTTGCTGGATTTCTCTATAACTCTATACATACATAACTAAAGAAAACAATGTATCAGTATTTGATAACCCTATAACTGCTTCACAAGAATTCAGCAGTTAGCAACATCAGGTTAATAAACAGACAAAAACGCTAAATTTTAAACTCCTCCTTACTGCACATTCCCAGCTTACTTGGTACCCACCTGGTAGACATAAGACAGTGAGACCGCGGAGAGATAAGGGGTGCAAACCAAGGTCTCCAGATACATTGAGCCCAGCAAAAGCATAAGATCCACACAAAATAAAAACAATAAATAAATAACACGGCCTTTTGAATCCCCTTGTAACTTAACACCAGAGTTACAGTGTCAACAAGGTCCCTTACTTCTTCACCAGGACAGCAGAAAGCACATATGTGCCCTGGGAGCCTCTATTAATTCCAAGATTAATGAGAGCTGTTAATAAACAAAAACCCATAGGACCCAACAGTCCAGCCCAGTTTTGGCAATTTCCATCATTCTGCAGGAGCACAACTCAATAGGGAGATGGTGCAAGAGCCCCTGTGTGGCCCTGAAATACAAGAGAGGGGACAGCCAGGCTCAGTGCTAACTCCAGCAACAGAAAAGAATGAGGAAGACACACGTGTTATGCCACCCAGGTACAATACAGGAACACTTTTCAACTGTTGCTCTGCAAATACAGGAACACTTTTCAACTGTTGCTCTGCAAATACAGGAACACTTTTCAACTGTTGCTCCAGCAACTCTGCTCCAGAAGTGCTGCTGAGCAGCAGGAACCTCTACTGCAGAGCTGTGCATTGGCAGTGGCCCTGCTCCAGGGTGCAGAGGGAATTGTGGCCACTGGTGAAGTGACTGCTGAGCTCTGAACACTTGCACTGTCCTGAGACAGATATCAGCTGGGCGCTCCACATGGAGATTCCCCCTCTGGAGCTTTCCAGATTCCACATACAACTGGAACCTGGTTCCTCAATTAACACTGGATAAAATACCACAATAAGAATAAATGACTGACAAAAAGGACTCTAAAACCAGCAGACAAGTCTTGGAGGGACTTATTTTATTATGGATTATAAAAAACAATAGAAGAATGTAATGAAAATTACCAAGGAACAATGTCACCAAGACAGATGGTTTTTCTGCTGAAATAAAGCTCACTGCTAATCACCCACGGGGGTCTGGCTTATTAGAAACAAGCAGCAACTGCCCACAAGAGACTCCCCATAATCTGCAAAACTGAAATAGATTTAAAAAAAAATACTGCACAGAAAGTATATTTAAAACAGAGCTACTGGTAGAGAGCTTTCATGATAGTAACAGATTACCAAATGCAAGAAAAAGCTCTTAAACACCTCCTCCCCACGCTTCCCAGAAGTGTTTCTGTATAACTTTTTGGCAGTTTCGTGTCCCCCCTTCCTCCTTCTCAATTCCTGACAGAGGAAAAGCTATTTTGGACTAGATTGTGACATGAAGTGACACAGCAAATGAACTTCCCTCCAAAATTTCATCAAGAGGAAACTGGAATATTGCACGATGCTGCAGCTCCTCAAGTTTCACAAGGACATATAACCTGCATTCTTCATGTTGCCACTAAACAAGATTATATTTGCAAAGAACAATTTAAAGGCAAGAGCGTCCATTGACTTAATTTTGCAGGACACTCTGGTCCTTTACATGACAGAGGAGAGCTACCTGACTTAATAATCAAGAGCAAGGCATTCATATGACTAAGACCACAAACCGTGCTCTCCCACCTCCTCCACCCCAGGCCTCCAAAGCACAGCCCAGGCTCAGTCCTGCACCGCAGAGATGCTGCCTGCCACAGCAGTGGGACAGACAGCCCCTTGCTGCTATCCCAGACAGAAGCTGCCGGCAGCCCGTGCTCTTTGTGCACCAATTTCTTACAGCTGAGGGGAAGGGGAACGCCACGTCTGAAGGGCTGGCAGGCAGCACGCGTTTGGAAGTCCGCGTCCGACACCAGCTGATATCAAACTCAACAGTACACAGCGAGAAGGGATGAACTTAGTAAGAAAGGGAAGGGGGAAGATGCAACCTCTCTAACTCCTGACTGAACTTGTAGCCAGTAGCCATCTACTCGGCTAAAAGAAAGCACCCAGGCACTGCAATCTTCCCTGTACATCCACATTTCGCAAAGCAATTCCAAAAATACCAGAGACGAGCAGTTGTAAGACCCCTTATGGCCCGTCAAAACCGTGTCTCTTTTCAGACTCTGTCCTATCGCCAAACCCTATGATTCAGGAGACTGACTTCATGGCAGAGTCGAAACAAGGCTATAAGCAGCGGGGCAGGGCTCCCGGCGCCGGACGCCGCCTCCGGGGCACCGCGGGGATCACGTCTCCATCTCCTGCCCCCGCTTCTCGGAAAGCGAAGCTGTCCCGAGCGAGGGCACCCACCCCGCAGCTCGTACACTAGGACGGAGCCAAAACTAGGGAAAAGAAAGCCCTACGCATCCCAAGGCATGGAAGGTGCCGCAGGCAGCGCCGCTCTCACCGGAGCCGGAGGAGAGGGGCAGCCCGCCAGCAAACACCCCGCGGGTTTCGGGGAGCGCCGTGCCGGACCCCACCCCACCCCCCCCCCCGCAGTGCCAGGGGTGCCTCACCTGCGGTGTCCCAGATGGAGATGTTGTACGGCCCCCACTGTTTCAGGTAGAAGGCGCCGCCGACGGTGCTGACCGTCTCCTGGAAGCGCCGCTCCATGTAGCGGTGCAGCAGGGAGGTCTTCCCCACGTTCATGTCCCCCAGCAGCACCACCTTCCCGTCCGGCTTCTTCATCGCGGCTCGGCTCGGCTCGGTTCCCTGCCGGCGGCCGCTCCCGCCCCCTTTCCCAGCCCGGCGGGGCCCCGGAAGCGGCAGGACCAGGGCCCTGAGCCGCCTCCGCCGGCAGCGAAAACTTCGGGGGCTCCGCTGGAGCCGCCACGATCCGGCCCCGGCTCCGGCTGCTGCTCCTCCCCCAGCCCGGCCCGGCCCCGCTCCCGCCCCGCCAGGGGGAGGGGACGCGGGCGGGGAAGCGGCAGGAGCTCCACCACCCCTCCGCCCCTGCCCTGCCCTGCCCTGCCCTGCCGCCCCGGGGCCGGCTGGCCGCTGGGCGGCCGCCGAGAAGCCGGTTCTCGCGGGGGTGTCGGGGCCGAGCTCGGCCTCGCTGACCCTTCGGGGAATGCCGCTGCGTCCCGGGATGCTCGCGTCCTTCCAGCTGGAGATGGCACAGACACCATCTCGGCAGCCCTCCTGGAGCCCGCTCATCCCGCTCATCCCGCTCCCCTCCTGGGGTGTACATGAAGGGGCAGAAAGTTGCTCCGAAATTAAGATCTCTCGCAGAACTGTGACAGCTGCCAGGCAAGCACCTTTGCCCTGGTGAGAGGGAGGTGTCAGGAATTGTTTTCCGAGGGGCAGGTCTACCCAATTTCACAGTCAGTTGCCCAGCTGCTGTAATTAAGATTCATTCCATTACAGGGATCCAGAGATCCAGCCTGTCCTCTTTATGCCAAATAAATCTGGGGAAAAATATTAATAAAATATAAACTTGCTACAAATTTGGGTCAAACAAAGGGATAATGTGTAGACCAGCTGGGGGGACAAAGCAACTATTAGAGTATCCTTAAGAGAACCTACCATTTACTAATTTTCTCTCCCTCCCCACAGAAAAATGGTCAGCTAGAAGCCCTTTTCTTAATAAGTGAACATGCATCCTCATTCTTGCATGTCTCATGTTGAAACTGCTAGAATTTCTTTAGCCAGTTTAGGCTTCATATTTATGAGATGCTTTGATTTTTGCCTACCTGCTGAAAAGGATTAGCTGTGTGACAGTCTGGGTTTTTTAAGCCTTGCCTACTTACTTTTGCTTATTCTGCTTTTACTGACCAGATTTATAATCTTGCAGCTGTAGCCAGTGATATGTCATTTGAGTTCAGAGTAAGATATGCTCCAGATATTAAAGTACTGGAGATACCCAAAGAGAGGGGATGCTACATGGTTAGGTAAAAAAAGTCTTACAAGTGACTTCAAGATATTAATGTGGGATGTGATTCAGAGCTGTGTGCAGTACTAATTAAGGAGGGGGAATTATTGCACTTGGGTAATTGTGTGGCACTATTTTTATGTGGCATATGCAGCCTTTGCCTCAGATTCCCATTTTCTGCCTGGATTCCTATCTCACTCCCAGAGTTGGGGAAAAAAATACACTCATTGGATCAAAGTGCTTCTCTGACATACCTCTAAGCAAGTAGGTTTCTTCTGGGTGCTTGGCATGAAAGTGTAAAAATAACAGAAATTCTCTTTGTATGGATACTGCTTGCAAATTCCCATGTGCAATATGTTTCATTCTTTTGAAGTGGCAGATGCCATTTCAGAAAGAGAAAAGAAGAATCTTGTATCAAAGAGTTTAGACCATAAGGATCTGCACCTATAAAAAATTCCTGGGTTTATATACTCTTGCCTTATGAACTGTTTTACTGTCCACAAAATAACAAAATACCGAAAAGCTTAAACAGAGTTATTGATTTACAACAGTGCTTCTGCTACCAAATCCTAACAGTTAAAGCATTTAAACCAATTATTTCTGAATTTTACCAAAATTCTGTTGTGTTTGAATTGTTTTCAAGTACTAGTGAAATGTAGGTCTTTTTGGTATTCAAAACAAGTGTCAATAGTTTCTAAAAGCAAGCAGAGAGCTTAGGACAGAAAACACTCTGAATAATACGATGAAAATGCAACTGGGATTTTAGGCTCTGTTAATAACATGCTCTATAAAAAGAAGAAGTCCATTCCCTTCACAGATGTTATCTGCAGTTTCTTGAAACACATACCTACATCCCCACATATTTGAGTAGTTGTATTTCCAGCTAGCAGCAGTCAGACAGACAGGGGATTCTCCTGAAAATGTCACCAGCCCAAATGTCACTGATGGCAATGCATTGCTTTTGTATGCTAAACATAGCCTAGCTCAAAGAGGCACCAAATTAATCTGGTCCAGTACTGGTTTGGACCTGGTGCCACAACTAACAACTCTCACTCAACAAGGGATGTGCATTATCCCACTAGTATTGATCTCCCACTCACTGCTTACTTAAAAGGCCATCTCTGTTTCACAGCAAACTGTCCCTAATAATGAGGTGCAACAGGATTGGAGGGTGCTGTGAGTTATTTCAGATCCTTGGGAGAATTTAGGACAGTGGTGATCTGAACAGGGTCAAGGTATGTCCAAGGTCCCCTGAGGTAAGCCCTTATAGAGTCAAGTTTGTGAAGTCCTCAGCAGCCTGAGCTCCCACTGACCTCAGGAAAACACGTTCACTGGGCAGAGCACAGCATGTTTTGTTATTACTGCCGATGTCGCCTTGGATGAGTGCACTCCGAACTACAGCGTGCAATTTAAGTCACCCCTGGTTAAAGTCAAATGGCTCACGATAGTCTGTAATGCAATATAAATAATAACAGAGCATATGTGAAAATATTTGGGAAAACATTAAGAGCCTGTAATTTGCTCTCTAGCACTCAGATGTATTGGCCTGTTGCAAGACAATTTCCCCAAATCACTGAGTTGTCTGTAGCAAGACATCTCCACAGCAGTCAGTATAGGCATGAAGAATGTCAAATTGCTAGATAGGAAGAAATATGGAATACTTTACTCTCTAGGTAGTGCAAATATGGGGACTACATACATTGTCTGGTGGTTTTAATTTTAGAGCATCTTAGGACACCTTTAATTACAGTGAGGTTGTTCATTAGCCTTCCTGACAGTGTGACAATGTGCTCACCCTGGTTGGTCTCCGGATGTTCTGAAATTCAGACACTCAGATGAGGATACAAAGAGGGACAACACATTAAAGTTTCTTACCCACTTCTGTGCTAGAGTAAGACCTTCCCAAGAGTAAGAATGTTAGCCTTGTACACAAGCCAAAAACCTGAGCCAATAATGACTGTACTGACATCAGGGTAACTCAAGATTTTTTAGTCTCCCGCAGTATGAAAGGTGCTTAGTATTGCAGGAGAAAATTAGAGCCTGTTTATTCTTTTCCTTGCCAGCCTTCCCTATATATATATATATAGTCCTGCCTATAGTCCTCATTTGGTCTTCAGGCTAACAATATTTTGTAGGTTCACATGAGGTGAAACATTTGTCACAAAACAAGGTTGTTTTTTGCTGAGCTGATCTTATTTTTGAGACAAATTGAGCAAGTGGTTGAAAGGATGTGTCAAGTCAGCTACTCCAACATGTCACAGGTGTGCTGTGGACTTGGTGTTCAGCATCTCAACCTGCCTCCTTTTTGTCCTCTGTCAGTGTCTCTGTGCTTTGAATCTTCATGACCTGATGTGTGCTTTCTGGAGGTACCACAGGTGACCTCAATGGGACTGTTTGTAATGATAAAAGTGATACAAACTCATCCTACTTTTAAAAAATGGAAGAATCCATAACTTAGAGCCATGTCTATCACAGTTGCCTACTGAATCCCAGACAAGGCTTTACAAAACAAAGAGAAGGACAATAAGGGAGGCTTATTCCTTGTCCTTAATACGTGCTGGCAAACCAGTGCTATGTTGCACCTCTTCATGAAGCATGAGGTCACTTCAGAAGTTACAAACAGGTACCATTTGGTGAACCACAGCAATTTCTGGTTTTGTTTCTGCTTATTGCCTTCCTTTATGACTTCTTTCTTCTAATGAGCAATGAGTTTACTCTGTTTAATGAGTATGCATGCTCACGAAACAGAAATATTTGCCCTCATCATCTTCCAGACAGCTGTAACTAGAGCTCACTCTCAAGGTGCTTTCTTTCAGGCTAGGAAACCTGAAATATGTAGACAGAGCAGTGGCAATGTGATGAGTAGCTGTGTAGCCTGTAAAAGCTATTCTTCACGTTGCTACTGCTCTGCCTATATATTTATTTTAACATATACTAGGTTCTTCCTCTCCACCTCACAGGTTAGTCCACAACCTAGATGCCCTAATTGAGGGAAATTGCCTGTACTGCTTATCAAAAGCTGGTCTGCCCTTCTCTAGGGTTGCAGTTCTACATCTTTCTCCCTCTCCTCTTCCTGGCATTTTTCTTAGGCTGGCACTGGTTTTGGCATGACAACTGAGCTTCATAAGCTGATGAGAAACCAGCTCAGCAGTGACTGAGTAATTTTCTGCTGACTTTGTGATCGGCACAGGGGAGGCTGATGAGGCAGACCGTGGTTGAAGGCACTGAGCTTCAGTCCCCTGGGTCTTCAGCTAAGCAATGCTGGCTGCCCACAGACCTTTCCTTTCCCTTGGCAAGTGTCCCTGCTCTACCTCATCTTCAAACCTTGCAGGTTTTGACGCACCTCAGTTGTAGGACGGTTTTCTTTTACCAGGTTTGGAAAAATATTTCACTGTATAACTTCTGCCTGGTTGGTGTCTGGGTCACTCCACACTGACAGTGAGATGGTAAACCAACCAGCTCAAGACATCCTTATAGCAGAAAAGCCTGACCTGGATGATTTGAATTTGCTTGTGTTACAGGCAGTTGAACATCAGGTCTTAGATGGAAACCATGAAGCAACCTGAGCTACAGATATGCTCAGCCAGTGAGTGAGCAAAAATAAACTCTTCCCTGTTGCAAATGAAAACAGGAGCTCAGGAGGAGCTCCTCTCCCAGGCTTTCATAGGAAGTTAGTTTAATCTTTGTTGCTAGCACTGTGTGGAGAGAGCAGCCCTGCTGTGCCCACTGCACCAGACAGCTCGATTCTCTCCTTGCTAATACTTCCTGCTCACCAAAGTCATCTGAGCTCTGCAGTACCTTGTACTGAGACTGGGGAGTTTCCCTGTATGAAGAAATCAGTTCTTGTTTTTCTAGACTTCCCATTATATGAAGGAAAACTTTTTTACCTGAGTTTCAGGGGGGCTTAGTGTGGATATACTCAATAAATGACACAAATATAGGACTGGAAATTCAATCAAAAAGTACTGTGATTCAAAGTGATCACAATGCAAGAAGTTCTGGTAAATGCACTAAATGTGAGTTTTGCATAGATTGCTTTTTTTTAACTGCAGCATTTTAAGGTCTAGTCTGACTCCACCAGCACACAAGAATTCAAGGCTGTCGTGCTATCATGATCCTGAAGTTTAAAAGGGCATTGTGTTTGGACGTATACAAAGGTACACATAAGCTTACAAGAAGTTACAGAATTATGGCCTTTAAAAAATGCATTTTCCTGGCATCATGAAGGAGATGGAATAAGTTAGCCAGTAGTAAAACAGAATTTGCTTTAGTTTTTATAAACTCATTAAGATTCTTGTCCAAGATAAGCAGACCCATGTATCTAGGAGACATCCTATGGACTGCAGCAGCCCACAACGGGAATGTGAGTGTAGATTTGTTAGAATCAGAAAGCATGATTCTATTGACTAATAATGATATGGGTGTAAAAAAAAAAAATACAACTTGTGACCTTTAAATGTGAAGTTATTTCCACAACACGTTTGTGACAGTTGAAAGAATTTAATTTTTATTTGCAAGTTCAATTCTGTCATTGTATGAATTGTTAAAAAGGCAACATATACAGAACAGCTTTTGTTGGACCACCTCATTCCTAATGGCATGCATGCATATCAAGTATCTTTTGCATATTATACCTTAAGTCATTTCTCTAGGCTGTAGCCATAGCTATTCCCTATGAATAAATTCACATGGTGCCAAGCCTGCCATCATTGTTTCTGGTCAGGAAGAAAAGGCCATTGAAGAGCCTCACAGACAAATTTGCCTCAGGGCAAAATCCCATTGCCCTGGTTCCAGACAGGATAGCATTAATTTTTGCAGTAGCCAGAAGGGATCATGGCTAGGGCCTGGAGGTAATTCTATACTCACATCATTTTCTGGGGACAGGGAAAGGGGTCCCTTCCTGCTCTGAAAGCATGGCCATGTGGTGGGGTGCTGTCAGGGATTTCTATGTGGTGCACACTCACACGTGAATTGTTCACCTCTCAGACCCCTTGTTATTCATATTGCTGCTGTTACTCTTCAGTTTTTTATTTCATTGCTGTTTCCAGTAATTGTTCTTGTCTGAACCCATGATCTTCACCTTTTGAGCCTCCAATTCTCCTCCATCTCCCTGCAGCTAAAGGGGGGGGATACATGGGAGAGAGCATGGGGCATGCAGTTTGGAGTGTTTCATTGGGAACACTAAAGTGGGGAACCATTCCTAAACTGTGACACAGATCCAGTCAGGAGTTACACTTTGTCCTGCCTCTAGCCCTGTTACTACACTTTCATTTCACCTCTTGGCTGGACAAGCCATTGCAATCTCCTTTTCTCCTTCCTCTTTGAGCTCTTCCCCACCCACACTGGCAGTTGTAGAGAGAAGTGGGATTTCTCCTTCTGGTGCATGTTAAAGTTGAAAAAAATTGATTGAATTTGGCTGGAAAAAACAGCTACCCTCTTTTTATCCCCTTACAGAAAGACAACACTGTGACCTTCGAAGTGTAAATTGATCACTATGAAATGAAATTTTTCACAATGGTTTCTCCTAAAAGTATTGCACCCCTTCATGGCCTCCTGTTTCATCTGGGCATGTCTGGCCCTTGGATGAGAGATGCCTCAGCTATTTATGGATAGGAGAACCTATTTAGAAAGGAAATATTAATGCAATTAGAAGCATAAAAATAGTAATTATTTACTTACATGTGTGAAGATGTGACTTCAAGATTAGAAGAAAAAAGGATGATCAATGTGGAATTTAGAATATAAAAATATAATTTATACTAGCATGTTTTTGGAGAGTAATACTGGAAATTCTTGTCAAGTTTGTAGCATTCAAATTAGAAACTTACTGCATAAAATGTTCCAGTTCTCTGCTAGTCCTAGGTTAGAACTAGGAAAAAAGGAAGCTATGATGACTTTCTTGGTTGCTTCTGTAACAGAAAATCTTTTCTTCCTAGATTAGGAAAGAGGGCTTCCTGGCTGCTGTCTAAATTGTATAAAGAGACAAAACAGCCCAGAAAATTTCAGATTTTAGTTGCTAGCTAATTAGTTGGATTTCTGCTGTTTCAGACATTATATCTAGGCTTTAAAAGCCTACTAAAAAATACTAAGTTTTACTAAAATAGTTTCAAACACAGTATGAGGGCAACCTCATTACATTTGAAACATTGCCATACTGTAATATCCTGCAGAGAGTTTACATAAAGATGGTGCAGTCAGAATTTCCTATTTTTTCTGCATCTTTAACAATATATTTATGATTAAAATGAAGTGCACCAGTACCCAGCACATCACTTTACAACACAGTGTTTCTGAGAATTAATTTCTGGTTTATTCTTTTGAGTGCATTTCCAATTTCACCATTCAAAAATTTGCTGTTGATTGATCTTAGGAAACTGTTCTGGTTTGCTTTTACCCTTTCTTTTTTAATAACCAAGGTTTTAATCATTCCTCACCTTGGATACTCCTCCAGAAATCTTACTGAGATCAGTGGAACTATTCATAGCCAAGGTATAAATAAGTATGCTGCAATTTGACCTTCAATCATCTCAAAAAAATATTCTCCAATCTAATTATGTAGAGAGAATTCTGCTGTAAATTCAAGAGCAAAAATACTTTAAAATTGCCTCTGACAAACAGTGTCTAGTGCTTGCAGCTGAAATTTAACTTTTTTCCCTGCTATAATCATTATTCTCTCTGTAGTTCTGTTATGTGAAAATTTGTGATGTTTGCTGAAGCAGTATATTTTTTGGCACTTATGAGTTGCTAGGAATTGCATGCTGCTATTTCAACATCTTTCCAGGCTGTAGATGCTGCTGTCTTTCTTGAGGCCTGGGAAGTCACCTAGAAATGAAATCTGTTGCTGAGGATTCCCTTTACAAAAGCAAGTTGCTGAAGTAATTGATTTAGTAGCTCCTGAAATGGCTTCAGCTCTGAAAATATTTAAAAGTCTGCTTGCTTGCTTTTTTCCATTTGAAATGCTAAGTGGGAAGTAAATATAATTGTGGATTGGCTTTGGCCTTGTTATCAGTATTAATTACCATTGTCATACCATCTTCAGAGCATTGCAGAAATGCAGCACCACAACTTGTGCTCATTTTCACTTTAGCCAACCTCCCTAAAACATTGCTTGAATTGCTTAAGGGAGCAAATCAGTTCTGTACTTGGCCTCATACATCACTGATTGGTTCCAGAACTTTGATAATAACCTTACTATTTAATATATATATATTATATTATATACATTATATATATATATACACACACACATATATACATTATTTATATATATATACACACATATATATATACATTATATATATATACATTATATATAAATATATATATAAAATATCCTAACCCTCCCTCACACTCAAGGAAAGAAACTCTTAATCAAGAGGGAAAAGCTTGGAACCCTAAAGCATGAAATAAGAAGGAAAATACTCAAGGAAAAAGTTTCTATTATGAGATTTTTCTTCAGTGAATTTGAATAATATGTATCCTTTTAAGACATTGAGAAAAGAGCTTCTGTGAGATAGAGGACATTGGAGAAATTATTAATGTTAGCTGATATTTAATGTAAATCCCTAATTTAAACAGAAGTGCTGGGTAAAAGTCATTCCAGATATAATATTATATAATATAATTTACTTCAAACACCTGCTTCTGTCAAAGCTAGTCTATTTAAGGAGTAAAAATAACAGAGTAAAGAAAACTTTTAGAACATATTGGAGATATTAACATAAGATATTATTATTATTGGAGTAAGCTTGTTCCTATTTAAGTCAAATAAGGAAGCTTGTAATTCTCTAAAGCTCAGATAGGATTACTGTAAAATAACACGGCAACACTGCTATTCATAAATCAGAAAAAGGAGAAAGGTGACAATTATTTAATATAGACAAATGACACTGAATGGAAAAAGTGCTTGAAATTGAAAGGTGAAACAGAAGGGGGTATGTCCAAAGGAGAAGAGAAGGACCACAAAATATTGATTCAAACCTTCATTATAGAATATATGCATGGAAAAAAAGAATGGAAGAGGGTAAAATAAAAAGAAATAGGAATACCCAGTCTGATTGTGACATCAGTGAGTCTAGAAAAAAAAAAATCCTTTCTCAGTGAAATGGCAAGTATGGACTTAATCCCATGGCATATTCAGCTGGGTGCTGGAGTATTTTCTTGGCTCTTAGGAATACCAATAACAGTTAAAAGCACACCTAAATGAAACCTATACTAAAATTCTTCAGTGAAGGATGGACTTGAATTTAAATTCTGTTATGAGTTTTTGATTAGGGTTATAAATTAACTATCTTCTGGACACACTGATCATGGATACTAACAAAAAAAAAATTGAGCACAGATGGAGAAATTGCAATGAACACTTGTTAGCTGTATTCTTCAGAGCAAATAGCAAAAAATCCATCCACTTCAGTGAGCTTCAGGTCACAGCCTGTGTTTTGATGCATAAGGCACACAAGTTCACAATGTGCTTATACTCACTGTGAGTACATTTTGTGATCATGAAGGAGAAAAGATCTGTAACAAAGGTTTGCATGAAGGCACAAGAGCTGCAAAAACTTGAAAGTGAAGGACTTCTTAAAATTGAAGAATTTAGGCAATTCAGGAAGTGGAAGTGGAGTTTGTTTTCCAGATAAAACCTTTTCCTCATTGTCTCTCTCCTCAAATTGCCAATACAACGGATGAAAAACTAGCAGGATATTACCAGCAGTGAGAGAAGCCATTCCAGTCTTGTGGTAGCAAGTTTAAAATGGAAGGAAGCAATTGTTTCTTCTCAGTGCATCATTTGAGTGCCTTGCATGATTAGTACATTGCAGAACTTCTTGCCTTGTGGAGGTCAAAATTTAAAAAAAAAATAAAAGGAGGTTAGACTAATGAAAATCAGAAAATCTCAAAGCTGCTAATTCTGAGCAGCATTTACCTGAAGAGAGCTCCTCTATGCTTGCTTTGTTTCCCACTTGAACCCTCCTCACCTGTATGAATGGAATGGTTTTATGGAGCAGCCCCCAAACTGATGATGTTACATATAATCATAACCTGAAGCTTGTCTTAATGCATAAATTTCAGGAGATAAAAATGACAGCTTGTTTGTCCCTGTGGGACACTGAGAATTTGAGGCAGTCAGGGAGTCAGGAGGTAACTGTAGAAAGGGGCTGCAAAGGTCTCCCAGCTTCTGGCCTGCCACATCCTCCAGTATAAAGCTACTAGACCCACATGGAGTCTAACTACTGTTCAAGGTTTTATTTTTCAAGCTGTAGGTGCTCTCTTGCTTCCCAGCTGGAAGGATCATAAAACTTATATTGTCATGATGCAGGTGGTTGAAAGGAAAAAAAATTAAGTAATGTGGATTTCAGAAGAATAATCTATACTGGATTTGAGCAAAGAAATATAGAGACAGTAGTTAGAGATTTTTGACTGGAAAAGTTTTTGTAAAATCTGCATAACTTGATCAAAACTTAGGTGAGGGTAGATGTTTGGTCTTAAACTACCTGATTAGTGGTGGTAAATTATGATTCTGGTCCTTGTAGCTGTCTGGTCTTCTGAGAGACTTTTCTGATCAGCTCTTTTACTGTCTCCCTGGCAAGACAGGTGGCAGCTTGTGCTCCATTTGTTTCATAAAGAAAATGAAAACAAATCACAAGAGGCTACAGAAATAAGCTGTTTATATTTTCACCCTTCTAAGATAAATATTAACTCTAAGCCCTCACGAGTTTTCAGATCTGGCCCAGAATTTAACAGACACTTGAAATTGTTAACTATTAACCAGTAGGTGGAGGCTGGTTTGGTCCCATTCTGAAATCAGTCATTGCTGAAGAATGAGATGATTCATGACCTTGACAAACTCAGTTGCTGATGGCAGAAAAAAAAATTAGCCTCTTCTGAGAGCAGTTGATCAGTATCTACTCTTTGTGCATATTAATTGCATTAACATCCTTGAAGAAACAACAACTGAATTTAGTGCTTAGTCTCATACTACATTATGTTGGAATTTTGCAGATTTGTGTTGTGCTGCCTAGAAATAAGAACCACTCCAATTACAATAGGATGTTCAGAATGTAATTGCATTATGGGGCATGAGGACATCTCTCTGTTGTTGAGTCTGGATACTTAAAAATTTGTGTCTGGATTTTATAACTGAAGCACCATTCCTGTCCTTTTGCTGTTCGGTTTTTCTATGTAAAAGAAAACTTGATGCTCAGGAGGGAGCTGGTGCAATCTCGGGCTAGTGCCTTTATCTGGACAAGTAGGAAAATCAAGATTGCAGGCATTTATACAGTATATATGCCACAACAGTATTGGCACAGCCAAAAGCCGGAGGGATTACTTCTGAAACAAGCCCTTGCAAAGAAAAAGAAATGAATGCCATTTCTCTGAGCTCTATTTTTTTCTGAAGTCTCCCATTATGTGATATTAACGCTTATCTTACAAAGTCGAATAAAACATACTGGACGTTATGGGAATGCTGGGGAGACGCCCGGTCCCGTAGGAGTTTGGAAAACTGGAAGTGCTGTAAGATAATTGGCGAAGAGCACGAAGCGGGGGCAGGAGGGAGGAAGGTCCGGGAGACGCCGGGGCTCTGCCCGGGGCCGGCAGGTGGCGGCAAGGGCGCCTCGCACCGGGAGCCGCCGGCCCGCGCTGCCCGCCCCCCACCGGCCTGCGGGCCCGGCCCTCGGCTCGCCCGGCCCCTCGGCCCGCCCCGGGCTCCGCTCCTTCCAACCTGCTAACCCAAATGATTGCCAGAAGTACGGCGGGAGGCAGCCCCACTGCCCACGCGTCTCTCGCCTTCTTCCTCACGGCATCGTTTCTCAGTACTGTACCAGGCCCCAAACGCGAAGCGGCTTCTGAGCAATTCAGGCTCACGTGGAATCTTGTTGAGGGATGCAGGATCTTGTCTTGCTGTCCTGCAGGACATTTCTGCTGTGCCTGAGAGTCTGTGTGCTCGGGCCCCTGAGCTAACAGGAGCAGTGAGTGAGGAGCAGTAAGCCAGCCCAGCCCAGCTGCTGATGGCCAGGGCCAGGTCCTTCTGAAAACCAGGAGACTGCTAAAGTCATGCAGCTGAGGGAAATGGGAGCACCACGACCCGAGGAGGAAGGGGGACATTGCTCAGGGGTCTAAGCATACACTTCCCATGGAAATCAAGGGGCCATATAAACCGTATCTAATGGAAAACTTGTTTATAGTGTTTTAAGTTGCCACCCCATTAAATTTAAGTAAACTGGTGCAATGCTACAGGTAGCAGTAACTTCGGCAGAGCTCCCGTTGCTGCCTGGAGGCTGCCAGCCCCTCATGGACCTGCTGAGCCTCTGGGTGCCTTTGCAGAAGTGCCAGCCCCACTTCTTGGGGAAGGAACAAGTTCTGATAAATACTGACACGTGCTTGTTATTATTATTGCTGTTTCCTGGCAGCTAATAAATTAATTACTGCAAAGAGTCAGGGGAAGTCCCTTGGCTCTGAAGGCCCAGGAGATTGTCTGTCTCTTTAGTATTTCCTCACTATGCTTTGCTCTCTAACTGCTTAACCTGAAAGCTCAAATACATAACAGTCATGTGAGTGCAATAAAAAAGATTTTTTTCAGTGGTGGATTCACAATCTTACATTCTGAAGAAGCTAGTACATGAAGGACCTGATGATCAGCCTCAGCAGTTGCCTTTTCATCAGCCTTGCTCCTGGAGAGGGAGACCTAGAGCTGCCCAGAGTCTGTGTCCAGGGCTGCCACTGCTGCAGCTGCTCAGAGGGTTTCACACAAGGAGAGAGGTGGCACTGGCTGCTGGGGCCCTGCTGCAGTCCAGTGCTGGTCTCATCAATGCTGAGATGTGGACTGGGTGAGCAGAGGCTGCTCACACCCCTGGTGAGCCAGTGGAGAACTACAGAGCTTTTCATTCCCCTCTCTCTAATTAAGAGAACCGCAGCATCTTGAAACTGCATGGTATTGTGGCAAGTAAGGACCAGCATTTTCCCAGCTTTGATACAGTTCTGCTGCCACTGCTCTGAATATGAATTATTCTACCCACAAATTAAACTGGAAGCTTATCACAGCAAGAAATACTTGACAAAGATGAATGATTCAAACAGCAGAGATTACCTAGGTTGTCCACCCTCTGGAAAAGCTCTGCTGATAAGCTCTGTGAAGGCACTGTGGTGGAGACAGAGAGTCTCTTCCCCTAAAGAGTCCAAAATAATTTGTATTGCAGTCATACTGCACTGAGATGTTGACATTCTTGGGATATTGCTGTTCATATACTCTGTCACTGCTGGAGTAATCAAGAATGTCCTGGGCCTAGAAAAGAAATGGTTTAGAGGCCACCACTGAAATTAAAGAGACAAAAGATGGTATACTTTTTTTCATCCATTCATAAAAAGGTCAATTGATGCATTCTTTTGTAAAATAATCTGGTTCCACTAATCAGAAAAGTACCATTAAGTCAGCAATACAAATGAGCTGCCTGGTAGAAATTACTTCCCATGTTTTTTGAACTGGAAGAAGCATTGGCAGAGGGCAAGAGTCAGCTGATGGTAAGGAATTAGTCCCAAAGCCATCAGCCATGCAGTGTGTGCTAGCTCCAGAGCCCGTGGCCATAGCCCTGTGGTTGTCATGGCAGCCCAGTGGCTGCTGCTGCCTGGGGATTCACCAAGCACTGTGAGACCCTCTTCACACTCTGGAAATGGAGCCGAGTGCAAGATCTCAGCTTTCAAACAGCCAGCTCCATGTTTACAGTGCTGAAATAAGAGGGGTTTCCTCCTTTAGTCACTTTTTTCTGTCCTGCTCTTACATTAAATACTTTGTCATGGGGTACTCTTCCCAATGATGCTTTGTATAAAAAGGCAATGGAAATGTCATTTTATTCATAAAATGTTCACCTGTGCAGTCAGATGCTGTTAAGATGATACTCACTTTCTGGAAAAACTTATTTGCTGTCTGTGTTTGATGAGCATAGAGACTGACAGCATTCCTTGAAGACATGAAAACAAATAACCTCCTTTAAAGCACATGTTATATTGCCTGCTTCCACTCTTACAGTCATGCTGGCTTAGCATATGTCTCTGCTCCCTCCTATGCATGCATATACCTTGCTTAAGCCTATTTTGAACAAAACCTGTTTCAGGAGTCCTGTTGCTTCCTGCTGGATAGTTTTCAGGTTGTGTGTTATTACCGGTGTTGTGTGTGCTGTGAGTGCTGCTGTGTCTATTTTTCCCTCCTGTGCTTACACACATGTATAAACTCTGCTGTTTCTCACCAGCAGCAGGTGACAACCTTGGTGCAGGGGATCTGTGTGCAGGCTGCCAGCACTGCCCATCCTGGGACTGTCTCAAAATGAGCACAGACCTCTGTCAGTCCTTCTCTAGTCTGTTTTCTCCTGGCACAGGTAAACCCCAGGAGAGCAGCATGGCTGCTGCAGAGCCCAGCTCTGCACACCTAATGCTAACAAAGAGCCCTTCTGTGCGGAGGAAGTTCATCTCCAAGATGTGCCAAAGCCCTTTTCTGGTGCCTGAGCTGTGCACAGCAGCCAGGGCAGAATGAAAACCCTGGAGGCTCCAGAGCAGTGTCCTGATGTATGAATGCTGCCTAGGCCACAAGAATCACAGAGGCCTTCACTTTGCAGGAGTGGAAACACCTGATGGTGATTATATGGCTTTGAGAAGAAGAATTCTCCCCTACATTTAGTGCACAGCCTGTGGGAACGAGCGGCTGTACCGGATTAGGCTGTCAGGAGTGAAGGCTGTCAAGTCAGCTTCCAATTACTTTGTCAGCCATCAAACAGCATTTTTCACCTCTATATCCCCTGCTTCCCAAATCATGATTTCTATCTCTAAACAATGTCAGTATATTTATAACAACAAAATGTCTATTCATTGTTTCCTCATATATCTTAAAAACTACCTTCTGATAGGATTAAGCACTCTGGTAGCATGAAAAAATACAGCCACTCCTATGGTAAGAAAACATACAAACTTCTCTAATTTAGTTGTGGTCTAAATATCGTACTGTCTTAACCCAAGTCTGGGCAGATGCCTTGAATTGCAAGGGTTGCTGTAAAGAAGCAGCAGCAGGGGGTCAAAAACAAGGTGAGGATTTCCTTTCATGCAAACCATGATGCTGAGAGTTTGAGGTGATTTTGAGTTTTCTCCTCCATTTTTAAATAAGCCTATTTTTAATACATGGATTCTTCATTTTATTTCAGTGGTTGCTCACAGTGAGTAAAAAGCTCTCCATGGCTGCTACAGAGCTCTGTGGAGAAGCTTCTGCCAGGGCACAGGAGCAGCACTGACACAACCAGTCAGAAACACTTTTGGAAGAGGTGAACAGCCTTGTTTTAAATTTGTAAGTGATGCCCTTATGTCAGTGGAATGGTTGAAAAGAAAAGCTGCTTTTACTCTGGCTGCCTTGAAATACAGATCACAGTCAAAATCAGAAAATGACAGAGAAAGCAGATTCTTAGTCAGGCACAGTGTAGTGCTGCAATCCATTAGAAAAAAAGCAGTGAAGTGAAAAGCTGAAAAGTTGCTGTACTTTCAAGGAGTCAGTGTCTGACAACACCTGCAGTATTGTAAATGTTGATACAACCCAAATAGTTCCAATGTAATAGCTCTTGTACACCAGTGGAGATTATTAGACAAGTCTTCTGAATTTAAATAACTTTTACATGGAGCACTTTGAAGCCTGTAGGCATATATCTATATGAGAACAAAAACAACACTGAAGAAATTAAATTTTGCATGAGGTTTGTTTTGGGGGAAAAAAAAATCTACTTTTGTCCATACTGAAAAGGCGTGATTGAATTTTTTCAACTTGGAGGCAGGCTGTCTTTTATCAGTGGTACAAATATTACCATAAAAATAATCCATTTGTTTCAATTTTATTTACCAATTAAATGCACACACTCCAATCACAAAAATATAGAACATTGGGAGCAACAGGTTTTACTTGGATACCTAAAACTAGATTAGTACATCAAATGGTCTTGGTAGGGCCAAAAAGATATTTGTTGTCTTCAATTACTAGTTGTAGAGACTATATTAAAGTGCATCCCATAAGACCAAGCCTGTAGCTGTCAGGGTGGTATTCTCTTGAAGACTTTTCTGATTACTCATTTTTAGGTTTGCTCTCTTCCTAGCCCAATACTATGTTCACTAAAGAACAAAAATTGTGAGCTTGAAAGTTATTTCCTTCAAAACTATAGAACAAAAATTCAAGGAAAGAAAAAATGCATATGTGTGTGTTTTCTCTAACACGAGAGAGCTCTTAGCCAGGGTAGGTGCTGCCTTTTTATATAGCTATGAGAGGGGATATAAAAGTAAAAATTACCCCGTGTAAAGCATGCCCATTAATCAAACTCTGTGCAACCTGAGCCATGGAAAGAGTAAGAGGAGCAGGGTAAAATGCATTGTATTTCATACTGATCAAAATAAATTGTTCCATGTCTGTTCAGCCAAACTGTATGTACCAGTTTCTGAAGGCAAAATGAAGTAATGATACTGTAATGAACATATTTATTTTTCATTTTTCTTATAATCTCCAATCTTTGAAATGGTTTGTTAAATCCCCCAAAGCTACACATGTAATGAACTTTTGATAGTTGAGGTTACAGACTCATTCATGCGATGGAGCCAGGGTTCCAGAATGTCTCTATTAATTTTTGCACCAGCAGCACTCTGCAGTCTTTCCTGCTCTGCTGAACACTCCTAATTTTGATTAATTCCACTGGCATTTTAACCTGAAGGTGTTGCATATACGTAAAACCTTACAAAGGGAAGGCCTTGTGAAATCATGGCTCAGGCCTGCTACTTCGGCTAAGTAGAAGAGCACTGTGGGAAAGAGACTCAGCTGAATTAGGGGTAGAAAAACAAGTTATATAACTATTGTGTGTTCACATCATGGTGTATGGTGGTTGGTTGAATTATGTTTGTTATGCTTTAAAACTATGTCACTGATAACCAGCTAACTGTTCCAAAAGGCCTGGTTTTTGCAATAAAGCAGCTCCCCTTTGCACCTGCCTGGGGACTCTGCATCACTACAGAACCTCACCACACATTAAGGTATTTAAAAAAAAAGGGGGATGTTGCAAAGTCTACAATAGTTTGCTGGTAATATGCCATCCTGGCCAAAAGTTCAGGAGTGAGTTTATTCATATTTCCTCACTATTCCATCCCTTGGTTTATGCCTAAAATAAAGAGAATAACAAAGCTTCAATCTTCAGCAGTTTATTTGACAATCTAAGAGGCACTGTATACAGGCTAATGACCGTATGATATTTCACAAATTTTTCTTGCATGCGCTTTTCAGGCTTTAATGGATGTGTCAGTGATGCTGACTGTGGTTCTGGGGCAGATCACTTAGTTAGCCACTGCTCCCTCAGCTGCACAAAAGATTCTAGTCCAGAAAGCTTTGTGTTTCCAAGGGCTGAAGGACAGGAGTGTGCAAAAAGAACAGGTAAGATCAAAACTGTCTTCAGCAGGACTCCAATGAGTATCAGACTGAGTTACACCCATTTTTCTCATCCTTGTAGACAAGGAAATGCTTCTGTCAGAAGCTGGTTCCCCCCGAGACCTTCTCCACTCAGTTCCAGTAGCCAGTTGAGAAGGAAAGGGCTGATAAATGAAACAAGCACCACAGGTTGTGGTAACTTTACCAGTGACAGACCCTGTGGCTCCCGTTGTATGACAACTTTGTGGTGACACAAAGCACAAAAGGCATCAAAGAACAACCTTGGGTAATTTCCACAGGGCAGGAGTTCCTCCATTCACCCCACTCCTCCAAAAACGTGGTACTGCCATTGCCCGTTTTCCTGGTCAAACACGCTTCTTCACCAAACCATTTCAGGAATGTGTTCTGAAAAACCCAAAGCATTTCTTCCACACTACCTCAGTTTTCCAAGGAATGAAGAACAGATTCTCTTTCCTAGCTCACTCAATAGCATCCGGATGCTTCCTAGAAAGTGTAAAAAGAAGCGTCTGTGTCCCCAGCCAACCTCTGAGGACACCTGGTCAGTGCAACTGTTCGGGCATTAGGGTTTCTATTTTGCACGCCTCTGGCCAAATGTTCAAGACAACATACTCGTGATGGCACGCTCACGGCTCACAGCCAGGCTCTAACATGTCCAGAGGTATAGAGCGTGAGCAGCTGCTATCAGCTGCACTCCCATCCTACTCCATGGACACCAAAAAATGCAGACCCTGAAACCTAGCAAATGGATGAATTCCCGGGATTTGCATAAAGAAATGGAATCCTTCTTCACTCCATGAGATTCTTGCATAGAGTAATATTGTAGGAAGGTTTTGCAGCACAGATTAATAAAATGAAGTTTGATGAAAGTAAGTCCTAGACTCTGAATAATTTTTTAGATCTGTAACAGTTTCCTAATTAATTATACAACTTTTTATAATAATTGGTTAATTCTTTTTTTAACTCTGATGACAGCACACAAGCAAATTTTTCATGTAGTGGTCAGTTGAACAATTCAAATTTAACCTAATTTCAAACTGATTTTATTACCCTTTGAGTCCTTTCTCTTGCAATTCTGATTAATACAGAACAGCTCCTGCAAGCATGTGGTTTTCAAATTTCTTTTAGTGCTTGTTGTGTTAAAGTTCAGCCAGTAAATTATCTGCCTCCTTTTCTTTCTCCCTTTATTAATTTGCTACCAAAAAAAAAAAAAAAAGACATAAAACTAGTCATAATTTCTCTTCATGAAAGCTGCTCTTAGTTTTAAGCCCCTTAGTATTTTGTCATTCTCAATGTGTTTGTTGGTAACTATTCTTGGTTGGTATTTCTTTGGAATTCCTCTAGCTTTAGTTCAGTGCTAGCAGTATTTCTGTTCTTCAGGATAATGGAAAAATAAAATTTCTATAACTTAATTTCTATAACTGGTACTTCTAAAATTTCTATAACTGGTACTTCTCTAAAATTTCTATAACTGGTACTTCTAGGGTTAGAGTCAGGGTTAGGGCTTCATCTCAGTGTGGCGTAATAAATGTGAGATGAACACTTGTAGATATTTAATAGCAATTCAGCTGTTCCACTCCTCATCGCTTCTGGAGGAGAGCCATCCAGTCCAGATGGTCACTGTAAATGTCTGTCATCCCAAGTCCTGCTGGCTCTTATTCTTAGTAGTAGTTGTGTTCTACTTCTGTCACCTGTGAAGAGGGATTCTATGGCCAGGTTCCATAAGCACTGAAATACTGCCACCAATCCACAGCAGCCAGAGCTAGTACTCCATGCTCTCTTCAAGTGTAATGGAAGGAAACAGAGGAATTGTCTCTTGTACTTGCCTAACTTCTCACAGGCATTCATTTTAGGATGACACATATCAGCTTTGATGGTACATTTCCCTGTTCATTGCTTATGAAAAGAGCCTATAATGTAATCTAAGGCTAAATACATCACTTTCAAATACCTAAATTAAAGCAAATGGGTTCTACCCTTACCTTTCAGACTTCATAGAGAACGCATGTCAAGAGGATTTGGATATCTTCACAGGCAGATTCTAGCCTTGTCACAACCACTGGCATAAGCTCACATCTGATTCTACTATAAAAAAAATGGAAATTAGTGTGCCCATATTTCCTCAGATTTGTGTAGAAGGGACCTAACAAAGTCACAACAGGAAAAAAAATTCTATTCCATCCACACACACCCAGAAGAACATCAGCATAATCAAGCTTTAGGTATTCCAGTTCAGAGTTTATTGTAGCTAAAATGTAGATTGAGTTGGCTATCCTGACCTATGGACTGCAGTAGACCAGCTAAAGGAAGAAATCTTGTTCCTGCTGTCAAAGGGAAGGAGCAGGCACCTGTTGAAATGCTTATAGCCTAAATCCTCTCATATCTTGACAAAGTAGGCAAAAAGGATTATTTCTATAGCAATGATACCTACAGGTTCTGGGCAAAACCCAAAGTCCTGGCTATGCTGGACCCTGGATAACACCTAGTACCTATCCCTAGCTCCCCTCACCCCCACGCAAGCGAGATAACTTCAACCCAGTACATGTGTGGAAGCATTCATGAAGCACCATCTGCAGCCAGTAACAGTGACCAACACACTCGAGTGATGTGGGAGCAAACACAATTACAGGAATTTTGGATGTCATGCTGCTGACAATATCTACACCCAGCTGCTTGGGAATGTGTGTCCCAGGAGAACTTCCCAGCTCTGGGTCTGCAAGCCCTGTGCTTAAGACTGAGTATACCAACACCTCCCCACCCCACCCTGAACATCAGTTTGCACTGTATAATCTCCATACACAGGTGTGTATGGAGATTACACAGGTGTGTGTGTTTGTGCAGGTCCTGCCCTGAGAAAGTGCCTTAGGTGAAGTGGAAAGAAGCAATGACATGCATCCCCTCTTACTTTTGTGTTGATGGTAAATAAAGTTCCCATCTCCCCATTTACTCCTTTAACATAAAGGATGATTTTAGCAAACTGTATGGACACATTCACAGTGTCATGGACTGACGTGCATGTGTTGTGTGCTGGAAAGAAAGCATTTTCAGAGTTAGAAAGCCATCATCTGCATATGTATATATTCAGTATTTGTAACACACCTTTTGATACTCTGCTGGAAGCTGCCAGCAGCATGGGAAGTATCCTGAGTGCAGCTTACAGCCCAAAAAAGATTTCTCCTTGCTGGCGGATTACCCAGCTATATTCAGGGACCCAGAAGCTCTTTAAATTTTTTTATTGCAATGGATTCCAACACTGCTGATTTAACTAATCTCTCAGGCACTCTTCCTAGTCACAAGCTTTACCTGTTTCTTCATCAAAGAAATGAGACCACAGTTCAGGTGCTGCAGAACCAGAGACTCTCCATCCCTATGTGGATACTTTAGCATCCCCTTGCTTATAGCTCTAAGCTCATGAGCATTTGAGGGTTTCATTTTCTTACTTCTGCCACCTGTGGCAAGGGAGACAAAGAGTCACACAGATTAGCAGACACTCCAAAACTCATTTACTTTTGTTTTGAAGAAAGAAAATATTGGATGAACTGTGCAAAAGCTAGAAAAACAAGTGTCATCCTTCCAATTCAATCTTTGATTTTCAGATGGTGTGGCACACAGTCAAGGCTGAATAAAGAAGGGATGAGGAGACGCTCTGTGATGAATAAAGGCATCAAATCAGTTCACAAACACAAAAACTGGATCATTTTCAAAAAAGTCAGGTGCACAGTGAGTGAAAGCTGTTCCAAGTCTCGTGCTCATACAGCAGCCAACAGATGTTGTACACCCATGTCTGAGCAGCCAGCTGTCTTCTCATCAGTATTAAATGTTCAGTTGACATTAAAGGGACAGACAGAATTAAATCTGAGAGCTCAGAAACACAAACAGCTTTTCTGAAGCTTGCTATGTATACAAATTATTATATCTATGCTTCTTTTTTTTTCCTCAAACAAAAGTATTAATGAACACTAAAAATGAGAAGAATCATGAGAAGTGTGGCCATGGACACCTGAACAGCTCAATAATAATATATTAATATTCTCCAGCAATAAACACAGGAAAAATATATGAAAACAACATCATAAAATTTCAAAATATTTGCATAAAAATTCAGGAAAGAGACAGAGATGGCTGCTAAAGATCTTTGAATACAGTCTTCCCTATCCTGGGTTTTGTGACCTGTTTTGTAAAGAAGTTTCAGATTTTCAGACTGTGTCTGACAGCTCAAAAAATGCCACCACTCTTACATAACAAAGAGAGAGGGAGAGATATTTTTTGGTATAATATATGTCATAGATCAATCAACATCTACTATGTCAGTAGAAATTCACTCTGACTCCACCCTGACTTGGGTAGAAAAGCCCGATGTTTGTGCTGCTTTTCCTTCCCTGGACATCTTTTCCACCCAAGGAAGGCCTAGATACCTGAGAAAGGAGTTGGCAGTGATGTCCTCTGCCAGTTCCCTTCATGTGGGCAATGACTATTAATACAGGATTTTCCCTCTGGTGTCCTGAACCATGGTTTTGATATCAAGGTCCAGAAAAACAATTGAAATTTTACATTAAAGAGCATACAATATCTTTGTAAATGTTAGTAGATATTTATTTTTAAGAAATCAAATTAACCATTCTCAATTTATTCACCCTGAACTGAATCAGTAGATTGAGTTTCAGATTATTAGACTAAATTTTAAATAACGAGTTAGGTGAGGAGAATTTCAGCATTTAAATTTTTGCTTCAAAACTTCTTTCATTTTATATTAAGGGGAAAAAATGCTAAGAGATGGTGACTAGGTCTGATAGCAGAGAAGCTCTAGGGGTGACATGTAGCACAAAAAGTGCTGAGGGATTGGAGGGAAAATTCAGCACATTTAAGAAATTTCTGTATCATACAAATAATCTGATGTGGACTATGCATGAATTGGGTTTATCTGGATACCAGTGTCAGATGGTATGTTTTATTTGGATTCAACTGTCAGATGTCACAGTGTTTCTCTAGCAAGCTAACTAAGACTAAGACTTTTGTGACTAATACAGATAAGTTTCTGGTGCTGAGTTCCACATCCTATATACATTCTTTATTCTGCTATTTGTCCTGGTAACAAAAACATGGTGTCTGAACACATACTATACTGCTGGTCATTAGGTGAGAAAATTTAGAGAAATTTAGAGAAAATAATGTAGAGACCATTACTTTTCTGTGCAAAATTTCCATAATATTTGGCAGTGCAAATTCCTAACCATTCCTAACTTCTGCTTTGTATTAACCTTACCTTGCACTCCTTAAAATCACCTGTGGAGAGCCAGAGATGAGCAAAAACCTAGAAACAGAGAGGGTTCCTTTGTTTCTTCTATAGCCAGCAGCTTAGGGACTTGCTGAGTTAAATCTGACCACATCATGTAACAGCTCCTGCCTTCTGTTTCTTTCAGGTCTTTTCCATCAGTCTGTCTTTGAACTCCACACATTTATTCTCTGCTCTTTTTTCTTGCTCATCAAAAACATCCTTGTCTTCATTTTCAAGAACTTCTTTAGCATGTTTGCACTGTGTTGTTATCTCTCACTCTCCATAAAGATGATGATTCCAGCCAATAACTGGCCATGTGTTACATTTCTCAGTGCATCCCTTTGGCACTTCCTCCTTCAGCCATCACATTATGAGTGAAGGATGCCACAAGCACTTATGGAGTGAATGTGTTGTGCTTTTCAAAGCTTTCCAGCAAAAAATCTTGAAACTCTGATGCTGCAGGTGTGCTGGAAGTACTGTCCTCCCCATGCTGACCATTAATGACTTCTTGATTCTCTCTATTTTCCTGTCTGTTTGTTTGTACCCACTCAAGTGCTGTCTCAGGTTATAAATCTGATGAACAATTAGAAGAACTGTGCTGTCAATAATGATTACAAAGGGTATTGGAGAGAAGGAATATTTTGTTGAGTAGTACAGTGAGAAGTATGGGTTACAAAAGATGAAACACTTCTCTTTCAAGATCTCTTGAAAGTAAGAAAAGGAAGCAGATTCACAGCACTGCAGCTTGTCAGGCTGCTCTGTTTGCATGAACAGTCAGCTGTACATCAGTCACTTTGCTCACCTTGAAAGTGTAAGAGGCTCAGAAGTCCAGGCCCAGAAAATTCTGCAGGAACCTAATAATAATTTATAAAAAGGTACGCTGTAAAGTATTCAAGATGATCCCTCAGTCCCTAAAATCCAGCACTGACTGCTACTGTTTTTGTGGAGAAATGTTTCTGTGGCACACTGCCAAGGGACAGTGAGAGTCTTTCAGAAGCACATTTTTCCCCACAGCAGATGGAAGTAGCAGCCTTTAGTTGCAAACAGAAGCCTAACAACAGCAAGAAAGGGCAAGACCGTGTAAAAACAGTGGCACAGACAAAGCTGGTGATGTTTTCAAGGCAGATGTGTACCACAAATACCTTGTGAAGGGAATGTGCAATGAGCAGTGAGGGACTAAGAACTTTCTCATGAGGTACAAGTCAATTACTTATATATCCTCCTGTATTAACTGATGGTATCTATTCTTAATATAATCTGTTAAGTATTTGTGTGTTCACACATTTATGTTGAATAGTATGAACATACTGTATTCCCAGAAATGTTCAGTACTGATTTTCTGTGGTGAAAATTCATTAGTAGCTCAATTCTTGTAATTCTTGTGCAATATACCAAAAAGATTTGTAACCTTGTAAGCAAACTCTACAATCAAAGAGATAAAAATAAGCTCTGATCATGTCATTATGTCATCATTGTGGGTGTGTTTGGGCTTTTTCTTTTTTTTTTTTTTAACCTTTTGAGTAGAGGGTAAGCTAAAACAGAAATACTTGATGAACATGCCCTTCCTCTTGCAAACAAGTGAGCTATAGATGTTAGTGCTGGAGCTATAAAATTTTGTTTTAACCTTCCCTATATGTTCCATATATAATCCACGTGTATACAGTGCCAGGGTCATCCTGCCATGTCTTAGCAGTTGAGAGTGCTTACTGCAGAGATATCCAGCCCCTCTTATCAAAGAGCCCTACAGCTCCTGTTCACAGCCCCACAGATGAGACTATGGCCATGATAGTAAGAAGGCCTGGCAGAGAGGCTGGGAACTGATTCTTTGTCTGCCCAGGAGCACTTGATGCCATGTTTACATCTTTCTTGTGTCCATCATGTATAATGAGCAAGTATACAGGCAGGTTTTGGGAAATTCAAGGAGGTTTGCCCCAAAGGATGCATTACACTCAGTTGTTCCAACCATCTGGTGTGTTTCTGGCTGGGCAAACACAATCATAGTTTCCCCCTGCCAACACAGTTACCAGAGAGATGTGTGTGATTATTCTGCCTTTGGGGAACCCTGGGCATCTTGGGATGTGCAAAATAGACTTGTCAAAGTTTAAGAAGTATCTTAGCAGCAGCATGACTGGGTCTTTGACAGACTGGCCTGGTAGGTGTCTAATTTAGGATGAGCTCAGTAGCTCTCCAGGCCCCAGTAACTCTAAGGATGTGATCTCCATTGCTTGAAATGGAACTTGAGATATGTAGCTCACAGGCAGTCACCTATATTTAATACCTAAATTTAGATGTCTGCAATCTGGAGCTGAATTACACTCCATATTTCTCATTACAGCTCAGGACCTGGCAAAAATACTCAGTCAGAAGCATCTTCTGGAACTCTTTGACCTCCTTTATTCCCATTTTTTCCCACTACTCTGAAACAGCCCTCACACACCTCTATAATTAGGTCAACTTTGTTGTCTGTCACTCTGACCTCCAGTTCTGAGCCTTTTTACTCACACTGAATGGTCTAAGAGTCTCTTTTACAAAAAGACATGAGATTTTGAAAGCCCAGAAAAAGCAAAAATTTTATCTCCAGACCCCCCACACATTAAGTGTTCATAGGTTAATGGATCAATAGGTGTCCTTCTGAGATCCTAAAAGAGTAGTAAAGAATAATCTTACAACTGAACAAGACTGGGAAGCTTAATGCCCTCAAGCATCATGATAATGGATTTTGGCTCAACAGGGTAAAAAGTGGGGAGGGAGAAGAGCACACTGGCAGGGCATGTCTGAGCAGGAAAAATTCAGAAGCACAGAACATAAAAACTAAAAACCCCAAGCATCAGTTAAACCTGACAAATAGGTCTTGATAATACTCAGTAATATTTTTGAGTAATATTTTTGTCTTGAAATAATGTGACACTTTTGAAAAGTAACTGAGTCACTTTGTAATCACAACGAACTGTAACAGGCCAGAAGGTTCAATAAACTTAGACCAAGAGGGAGGGAAGTCAGTCCCCCTCTATGAAAGGGAACACCTGAGGTCTCAGCCTTGACCTACAGGTATCAGTAGGATAGTTAAGCTCTAACCTGCAGCACTTCTTTTTCTCTATTGAATTTGATAAAAGTGCTTTTGAACCTGATAAACATGGGGTGGATTAAGACTGTGTCTGCACAGCTGCTAATGAATCACATTTTATCTCAAAAGAAGGCATTCAGTTTGCTGATTTTCCTAATCAGCTAACTCCTGTCTGCTCTAAAGCATTACAAAAGAGCTCTTACAGGAAAAAAACAAGAGTGATTAATTTTCAATTCCCAGTGCTTTTCCTCCCCATTACACAGTTTCCTTGTACAGAGACAGTTCTGAATGCCTGAGCAGAAAGGGGAGGTCTTATGAATCCTTTTTAGGCTGTTACAGCCTTAAAGTGTGCCACTCCAATTGCCAGAATAGAGGCAGGACAAGTTACTAGAAGCCTCAGGGAGGTGACTTTTTGTCTATGCAAGGGGAATCTTTCTGCTTCTTGTGACAGATGAACTGGTAAGTGGCTGGATGGGGACTGCAAGTGACAGCAACAACGGAAGGTGGATGTTTGCCATGCCAATATATCTCAGAGAGCAGATGGAGTCTTTACTGAGCAAAATGTATATTTTATTATTCCCTATAAATGGATCAAATAAGTTCAGCAATAATCTCATTTCCATATAATGGGAGAAAGCCTTCCTGGCAACTCAGAAGGCAGTGTCTTAGAAAACTTTTTTAAGGCACATAACTCACCAGCTGACAACTGGATGAAGGCATCTTACAGATTTGGTGCTGTGCTGTTACCAGTTGCAGAAACTGCTCACCTGTGACATGTGCAGTATTGTTTGGGAATGCTCAGCAATCTGGTCAAAGTGTGGGAGGCTCAGTGTCCAGCTGTGGTGCCTTTCCCTCACATTCAGCATAGTGCTGGCATCCACTTCACAAAAGAAAACAGAGCAGGGATCAAAGTGGGCTCTACAGTGGGACAAGGAGGTATTCAAGAGAAAATAATGGGGAGAGTAGGGATGCAATGGTAGGGGTGCTAGCCTGAGGGGGTGGGATGTAACTAAAGAATGGACAAGGTAAGAGCAATGTCCTGGAATCATTTGCAGAGTGGAGGTAGCTGAAGAGGGGGTACCCCCTTCTCTCTGCATGGTGCTGAAAGGGTGGGTTAGTGTGATGGGAGATCAGCCAACAGTGCAGGCTGAAGATAAGGCACAATCATATTGCACCCTCACTGGAGCTCTGCATGCCCTGCTGAGGTTTGGCCACCAAAGACACTCATTATCATTCTGTTATCATTCTGACACAGTTTCCACCACCACAGTACCAGGGCTTGGCATGGTTATTCCTTGCTAAGGTGTCCAGTTTTCATCACAGACACCTCCTTCCATCCAACAGGATCCTGCCTGGGTGCATTTTGAGGAAGTGCAGGCTGTGTCTGCCTGACTGCCAGCAGCAGGAGCTGCTTCTTCTTGCACAGGGAGGAGAATGGGAGCAGAAGGTCACTGTGGACAGCCTCAGTGCATGGCATGGGAAGGCTGGGACCAGCTGACACCAAGTGCTGAGCCACAGTAGGGCTGGCAAGGGTAGGGGCTGAGAGCAGATAGGCATGTAGAGAAAGGCCTGGAGCTAGGGAGCACGAGCAGGATGTCTTCAGGCAGTGAGACTTCCCCCTAACTGTATAGTTTAGTCTTAATTTAATCTGTCAGCAAGACTTGGGTTTGATGGAAGACACTGGAAGACAGTGGGAGAAAGCAGGAGGGGTGGGTTGGTACAGAGTGGTGACCCTGGCATGGGCTGTCTGAACTCTTAGTGTGAACCTGGAGGTGACAGCAGGAGCTCAGGGCAGAAGGGCTACCTGCCTCCCTTCCTCCCTGGCCACCCATCCTCCTTCCTGACACGAGACATTTGGCAGACTTAGTCCTGGAGAGCCACCCATCAAGGCTCTCCCTTCCACACCCTCACACAAAATCCTCCCCTCTTCTGATCTTTACTGCTCCTTCATTAACTACTCTTCATGAAAATGTGCTAGTGGGAGAACTGGATTCATTGATATGGTGTGGTCTTCTGGAAAGGTGTTAAGAGCAATGAAGGATAGAAAATGGAAGTGGGGAGGATTGAAAAGTTTACTGCACACAGAAGGATAAGCTTCTTTGTAGAAAACCATTTGTCAAATGAAGTAATTTTTTATTGCTCTATGTTATTTGGGGCTGGTCACAAAAAAAATAGGTCCTATTTTAATTATTGTGATAAAATAAAAATAGAACTAAAGCAATGCAATTTCCCTGCTGTCTCAACTTCTGACATGTCAAGTCTATAGCTATATTTGTATAAAGGTGCTTTATACTGGGATAGCTATTCCCATACAAGGAAAATCAACATTTGAATGTGTCATCTTTATAACAACATAGTTATATCCACCCTCTTACCCTATTTAAGCTTTTATTTTTATGTGACCTTCTCCTCCCACAATGGGATTACTTATCCCAATAGAACTTGCAGAACTGGCCTTGGCATGGAGAAAATGAATTGTTGCTGCCCATACACTTACACAGCTATGGCAATCACAGGAAGTAATAATGTACATGCATATATGCCGACTTTGAAGTAGAAGATGCTGTAACCAAAACCAGGGTACGTGTGTTTAATTCTAACACCAGTAAATTGAAGTGCAGGCATATTAAAGATTAGAATATATTTCCATCTATGAGAGCTCAGGAATATGTAATAGAAACAGCTCTCACAAGGAGGAAAGAGAACTACAGCTTTTTCCTTTGGGCATAAAGATTATGCACAGCTCCAGAAGCAACTGGAGGCAGACATCACCCATGGCATCACAGAAGTCTGAGCCTGACTAGAAATGCAAGGCTTAGGGACTGCAGGGGAAGAAACTACAGAGTCTTCAGAGAAACCTGGGGACACAACTGCTAAAGTTCATATACTGGATCTCTGAGATAACTAGCAACACATTACAGTGGGAAAAAAACCCAGGGAAGCAAGGTACCTGAAAGAGGAACCTTTCAGTGTTCAAATCCCTTTGTGAATACAGCGTGTAGCCTTCCTCCAGCAGTCACATTCAATATCCACTATGATTTTCCAAGACTGAACTGAGCTGTATCACTTAAGGTAAAACCAATTTATTTTTTACAAATCTGTCCATCATTCTGAGTATTCGTGTCTCTCTTAAATGCACATAAATATGTTTTGAGCAAGGGGCTGACATCTGTATATGTACAATGGATAAGACAATGCTCAGGCTCAGCTACAAAACAACTAAAATAATGTCTAAATGACATTACTGAACAATAAAAAACTTATATAAATGGTATATTTCATAATAATAGCAGTCTTCTAAATTGTGTAAATTAATGGATTTGGCAAATGTTTCCTTCTGCCACCAAAGAACAAGATAAAGCAGTTTTTTTAAAAACTATATAACTTCCCAGTATCAACTTTCAGAGAGTCTCATTATTCCCTATTGGAAAAGAGGTCATTTGTTTTAACATTTTGGTTGTTGCTTAAGAGTTGCAAACATAATTGTTTGCACTAGATATCAGGAATTTGTTTGAAGGATTTGGGTGAGTCCAAAAAGCCTTCTTCACTTCTACTGCACTACATAGATCATTCTTATTGCCTGCTCTAAGGAGAGGAGAAACCAGAAACAGCCTCTTTATTGTTTCCCTCATGTTTATTTTTCTCACCATTAACACTCAGCAGAAAGAGTGTTCACTTTGGGTAAAACAAAAATTACCTAGTGAAGCACAGGGCTTCACAAACATTATTAGACTGAGTATGTCTAGACAGTATCTGTAGTGACCTGATAAAAATATGAAGAATCACAGAAGCTGTATGGGCAAGCTTTTAACACAGCATTTAATCAAGTGTAGGTATGTTTCTTTCCATATACATTATGGAAAGAAACATTATTTTCCTTCTTCAGCCCATACAACATTGCTGTTTAGTAAACTTTATCAGGAAACCAAAGCCATGTTGATGTGTTCTTGTAACAGCTTGTTGTCAATTGCTTGCTAGTATCCTTTCTCTTGAATATAAAAATACACAAATTGAACTGACAGGAATAATTACTATAGCTTCAGGTATTCCTAGTTTCTTTGTGGCCTAGAGAGACATCAAACTAGTGAACTAAAATTTACACCCTATAGCCACATTTTGTCCTGTACTAAGATAAACACATTAGCAGTGTAAGACATGCTCATTCCACTAAAAAGTAAATACAACTACTAATAACACCTGCAGGGTTGTCTCTCTTATCAGAACACCTACACCATTTCTTGCCTTCTCTATTACACTATCAATTCTAACAGCTGCAATTTAGCTAGGTAATCATTCAAATGAAATTAAGACTTCCTTTATTTTTTTCACAATGAAAGGTGTTTCCAGATTCACATTTCAACAACAAAGAAATCCTTGGTGGTTTTTTAAGGGCTGTTTCATTTAGACCTACTTATTACTTCTGGGTTCTTCCATTACCTTTCTCCACATGTATGCTTAAACCTCCTATTGCAATTATTAACATGCATATGTTGACAGGAATATGTTTGTATTATTTATGATATTAAATGGTGATTCCAGTACAGGCTGTCAATTATTTGAGTGGAGAGAATGCAATCAAAGGATGTTGCAAACTCTGCTATTGACACCTGCTATCCACATTCACCATGGAATGGCTTTGATAGGCAGGGTTGCTCAACAGTTACCAAATGGGTGGAAAGGACTGAAGTGCTGAGTGGGTGCAAAGTCATCAGAAGCAAAGAGCCAACAAAGATCGATCAGGAACCTGCAGAAGAAAAGATGGTTCTGAATGGTCACTATTTTGGGGTCTCCACCTAGGGACATGCACCTTACAGTCCATCCCTCCCCGTATCGTTTATTCCCAGCAAGCACCAGCTGTTAGTGACTGCTGCCATCTACTACAAAGTCAATCCTACAAGTTCTTGTCTACCTTGACAGTAGTAGGAGATTCTCAGGCTGGCTACTGATGCCTCTTTTTCTGTGTAGCAGGGGAGGTACTGAGTTAATCCACTAATGAGGAGGATATGCTGCCTTGACTGTGCAGCTAGGGAAGGGTTAAAATGCTGGAACTCAAGGTTGAGCTCAAGAGCTAGGGAAGGAGGGAAAAGACTCTGAGGAAGTGGTAGGGGCCAACAACAGGTAATGAAGCCAGAAGGATTTTGACAAAGAAGGAAATGGAACTCTGCAGTGTCATTCCTCCTTTCATGGAAGAGGGACAAGCAGAGAAAGTGACAGGACTGTCAGAAAAGAAAGTTCAATTAAAAAAAAAAACTGGACAAGCACAGTATACAGCTGAAGAACTAAGTGCCTCTTGCAGCTGCTTTTTCTCTTCCTCTTTGCTGGGAGTGTGAACTTTTGCCTCATCCACCTCCTACCTTCTGTTGCTCTGTTAAAGGCCCTTTTCCCCTGCCTCATCCGCTGGTTATGTAGTATTGCTGTTGCTGCACTCAGAGATGGCACCAGAAGTTATAGATTTACACTGTACAAGGTGGGGAGATGGCAGTACTATACCAGAAGAAGATACCTTGAGTTATATACAGGGCAGGAGAATGTCCAAAGAGTGGCACCATGTTTTGCTCAAAGGTTTTACACTCCTGTGGTTACACAGGAGTGTGCACAACAAAGCTGTGCATAACAAGCTGAAGAACTATGGCACAGGAGAAGCCCACAGATACCCTTAGGTTTTCTTGCACACACAAATTGAGAATTGGGTCCTCCACAAACAACTTCTGAGGGGCCTGCTGCATCAGAAGAATTCCCTTCCACCTCCGCTACAAAGGAAACCAGAGAATTCAGTAAAAACCACTACAATTATGTCTTTCTCTGTCCTTTGTTGGGCACAAGATATGCCTTTGGTAGGGACACCTGATGGGGTGAAAAAAACATCTGCATTATTCTTTCCCCCCTCTCTTCCAGACATTAAATCAGTGCTGGCATTATGGGAATAATCTACACATTCATTATCCTTCCAGCTGGAATCAAAACATGAGTGCATGAAATGCAGTGTTCAACTTTTTTTTTTTTTTCTGGGTTAAAATTCCTGTGCAAACTAGATGTGTCTGTTTAATCTATCTTTTGGACTGCCACTCAGATAATCAGAGGGTAAAAAGCATTACTTGTGCTGACTGAATGAAGGGAAAATCTCACTGACTTGGTATTGGCTTTAAAATCATACCAGATACCAGGACCTATAGAAGAGCAACTTTTCAACAAACAAGTTAATATTTGACAGTGAAGTCATCAGGTATCCAAGGTCCTGCTCCGGAACATGGGTTACTGATCAACCTGGGTCACTAAAAGTTCAGGTTGTCTGTCTTGTACTTTGCAGACAGCATGGCTGCTTTCAGCAATGCTTCTGAAGCTGAAAGACATAAATATCTCATGCTTGGGTTTGGTCCAGGTAACAGTAGGTAACACCAGCAAGTCTGTTTGACCACAGCTTATATAAAACACAGGGCAGTAAAGGAAAATGTTGTCTATCTTCACCCCTTCAAAATATTAACTGAAACACTGATATTTACTGCCAGTTAGGCTACAAGCTTTTATGAGTTAATAACAACACTATTTCTTGAAATACCCAGGGGTCTAGAGCAGAAATTACAGCTGTTTGGAGCCTTAAAAAAATTGTTTCTGATTTTTCATGCATATAATCTCAAGTTTCTCCTGGGTGACAGTGCATTTTGATTCATTGTGTAGATTAAGCAGATGCCATAGGAGCTGAGGTGAACATCAGATGGTAGTTTCACCAGCTCTGTTGTGTTTTAAAGAAAATAACAATGGAATGCTGCTATAAAATCACAGGATCACACATGCCAACTAGGCTACAGCACTACGTAGCATATCTGGTCTTTTCTTAACCACCTCCAGGGATGGTGATTCCACCACCTTCTTGGGCAGCCCATTCCAAGGTCTAACCACCCTTTCTGTGATGAAATTCTTCCTGATGTACAACCTACACTTCCCCTAGGCCAGTGAAAGACTGTGTCCTCTTGTCCTGTCACTGGTCACCTGGGAGAAGAGGCTGACCCCCATGTGACTACAGCCTCCTTTCAGGTAGTTGTAAAGTGCCACGGTCTCTTGAGCCTCCTTTTCTCCAGGTTAAACAATGCCAGCTCTCTCACCTGCTCCTCACAGGACTAGTGTTCTAGACCAGCTTTGTTTCCTTTCTCTGGACTTGCTCCAGCACCTTCAAGTGTCCTTTATGGACTGAGGAGCCCAGAACTGGACACAGTACTGGAGGCCTCACCAATGGAGTATAGGGCAACTTCTCTGTAGAGGGGAAAATGATGTATCTGAGCAAGAAATAGCACCTTAGAAGCAAATTACACTTGCAAATGAGGAGTTTTCTCAGAAACACTTGGCGAGGTGAGGGATGGGAAGAGCGTGAAACAATAAATGGTAAATTCCTGAGAGCTTATAAGAGCTGCCAATTAAAGGGCCGGGAAGACAGCCCCAAAGCGCCGGGCTTTGGCTGGGCCAGGCTCGCCAAGCTCTCCCTCCCGGGCCGAGCCGGGCCCTAACACAACAGCACTGCGCGGCGGCGCGGGCAGCCCGCGGGGAGGCGCGGAGCGGTGCCAGGAGGGCGCGCCCGCCTGCGGAGCCCTGCCCGGCCCCGCCGGCGCGGAGCGGAGCGGAGGCGGAAGCCGCGCCGATGAGCTGTGCGCGCTGGGCAGCGGCTGTGCGGAGCCCGGCGCTGTGCCGAGGTAAGAGCGGAGCAGCCCTGCCTTGTCCCCGTGAGGATGTGGGGACGGGGCGCTGCCGTCGCCCTGGCCGCACTGGCCGCGGCCCTCTGGCTGCGGCGTGACGAAGGTACAAACCTCCGAGCGCCGGCCCGGGCGGGAGGCGGGGCCGGGTGGACGCCGGGTGCTGCCGGAGCCCGCGGGCGGTCGGGCCGGTGCGTGCTCCCCACGGAAGGAAAGGTCGCCGGGCCGGGCAGCCCCGCTGAGGGGAAGGCGGTGGCGGCCTCGTAACGCTCCTGCCGGAGAGCAAAACCAAAGCGAAGGGGCGGCAGCGGGGTCCGGCGCGATGCAGCCCACCCCCGCCTGCCGCGGGGGCCGGCCGGGCCGCTCACCTGCTCCGCCGAGGGACGGCCGGGGGCGGGGGAAGCGCTCACAGACCCGACCCCCAGCACCGCCGCAGGGTCTGCCAAGGGCAGCGGCTGCCGGGCCCCCGTGGGCCTGCGGGCGGCGCCGGCTGCGACGCTGCTGTTGTGGCGGCCTGCAGGGGCAGCGCTGCCGCGCGAGTGTGCGCCGGTGCGGGGTGCGGGGGGGAGCCCGCCCGCCCCGGCTCGGTGACACGGTGGCCGGGGCGCAGCGATGTCGCTGCCCGCGCTGGCGCGGCGCGGCCCGGCACGGCGGTGCGCGGGGGTGAGGTAGGCGCCGAGCGGAGCTGCAGCGCCCTGTATGTGTATGTGTGTGTGTGTGTGTGTGTGTGTGTGTGTAGGGATCGCGCTCCACTGCGGCGGGGAGGAAGGGAGGAGAAGGAAGGGAGGGAGGCAGGCGCACTGTGATGAGCAGAGCCTCCAAGTCCAGCCAGCGCCGTCGTCCTGTCGCTCCCAGCGGAGCCCGGGGCGGGGGAGCGGCAGCGCACGAATGACTGCCTAAGAGGGGGGGGGAGGAGGGGACCGCGGCTCCGCGCCGGGTGCCTGCTTGTTTATTTTTTATCATCATCGTTTTCGGAGGGGGCGAGTCAAGGGGAAGAGGCTTTTTTCCTTTTTTTTTTGCCACCTCACTATCCCTCTTGTTGCAGGTGCCCGCAGCTCAAAGCGGCGCCTGGAAAGTTTTGTTTGCGTGCGTGCGGGCTGCGAGCGGCGGCGGCGGCCCGGGATGCGGTCCCGGGGCCCGGCTCTCCGCCGCTTCCCGCTGCACCGCGGCTGCCGGGGCGGGCGTAGGCGCCCCCTGGGAGAGCCGCGTGCGGGCATTAAACCCCCTCCCTCTTCCCCGCCGCCCTCCTCCGCCCCCTCCGTCCCTCCCTCTCTCCCTCCCTCCCTCCTTCCCTCTCCCCGGTGCGCGGCCATTGCAGTGACCCCGGCCGGCCAAGGATGATTACGAACACGCGGGGCTTCCTGTGGTCGGATCTGGAGACGCGGGCGCTGCTGGAGATCTGGGGCGAGGCGGACGTGCAGTCGGCGCTGGACGGCAACTTTCGGAACAGCCATGTGTACCGGGACGTGGCGTGCCGCCTGGCCGAGCTGGGCTTTGAGCGCACCCCCGAGCAGTGCCGCATCCGCATCAAGGGCCTCAAGCGGCAGTACTACCAGGCCCGGGACGGGCTGAAGAAAAACGGGCACGCCCGCAAAATATGCAAGTACTACGACGAGATGGACCGGATCCTCAGCTGCCGGGGGGGGTCCGACGGCGCCCCCGAGCCGCTGGCCCCGCCGCCCGACGGTGCCCAGCCGCCCGCGGGGCCGCTCGCCGCGCCGCCCACGCCGGGCACGCCACACAACAGCCGCTCGCTGGACGCCGAACTGGACGAGGACGCCGGGCCGGAGTCCCCCCGGGACAACTTCACCGAGGATTCCGGCGAGTGCTCTTCCTACGCCGACCACCCCATCAAGGTGGAGTGCCCGTCCTTCGCCATCCCCGTGCCGCCGGGTGACGGTGAGTAGCCTGCGGGCTCCCGGCGCCGGGTGTCCTCCCCTCACCCCGCGGGCTCTCGCAACCCGGCGCTTTTCCGCAGCTAGCGCGCTTCTAAGTGGCTTTTTCCTTATCCTGCTGCCTCCAGCCCCGTCCTTCGCGCTCCGAAACCCGCCCGTGCTTCCCCCCACTCTCGCACCTTGCGCGTCCCCGCGAACTGGGGAGCGGGCTGCTGCGGGTGCTGGAAATGCTGCATACCGGGGAGGGGGAGATGCTGCAGACAGGGACCCTAGTGAGTTTTTATCGGTATTTGTCAATGGGAAACCCATGGAAGACTAGCGCAGAGATTATCGAGACAAAGTGTCAGGTAGCATTGTACAAGAAAATAAGCATCCTTCTCGCTGGAGTGTTTTCCCGTTCCCTGCAGATTGAGTGCAGTTTTGCTAATCGGTATTAAAACGATGATGACGATAATACCTGAAAAATCTTCTTATTGTTGTAGCTGGGCCAGAAAGCTTGGGGAGAGTTTTTACATAATAAATTGCACGGGGTTGTTTTAGAAACACTGTTTCTAACTTTACCGGGGTTGGAGACAGAAACGCCACTTTGCTAAAGCCTGTCCTTTCCCTGTGCTTTCTTTACCCTCCACGTTTGTATTGTGGAGCAGCGGGGGAAATGTTGCTTGTTTGTTTTCAATCTAGATTAATGCAGGGTTTTTAATACAAACATGAACCTGTTTTCAGAAGTTGACATGACTTAAGAATCAGCCAATTGGTTGACGTCTAAGCAACCTTCTTTTTACATTTAAACCCCATCAAAGAGTTGTTTACACTAATGTTCTTTTGAAATGCAAATCTAGAATGCCAACAGACTGAAACTCAATTTAGATTAATGTAATTATCTGCAATAGACAAATGAGGCTATACTATTTAATAACCTTCACTTAAACCTTTTTAGAAGATGAAAAAGACTCCTATTGTTGAAGTTTAGTACTACAACAATTAAAAAATGTCTCTGTGATTTTTGTGTTACCCTTGCAACTTGGTAGAAGTTTGTGGGTTTGCTTTGGTACTCTGAAAGAAGTACTATTCATGTCACATAAATACAGCTTGCATTGAGAAAGTGTAACCTAATGCATTATGAGACATTAGGTCACGTCTTGTAGGGAGATTTTTTTGCTGCTTTCCTCTTAGTAAATTGTTTTCCATCAGAAAAATAATAGATTCTTTCCTTGCTTTAGGCTTTAAAGAAGTCAGTGCTCCAACTATTACCCCACCTCTCAATCAGCCCAAAAGATCAAAAAAACGCCATACCAATTTGACATTGGATAAAATGATGGAAAAATTCCTGCAGCAGAGTATGGATACAGATGAGAAATTCTACAGATTCGAAGAGCAGAGGCTCAAAATTGAGGACAAGCGTCGGGAAGCTGAGCATGCTCGAGAACTCCAGATGTTACAGATGTTGGGACAGATGTTGGCTGGAATTTCTTCTTCGGTGTCACAAAGGTCACAGTCTATACCAACCAGTCCACCTCGGAGAGCGAACCATCGTTCATATGCGGATAACTTTAATTATAATGCTATGACAGCAACACTTTCTCCACCGATAGGTACTTCCTTCTACAGCATAAATAAAAGCTAGGGTACTTTTTAAAACTTCTGTGTGAAAGCACTGGTAGTAAGCAGCTTTTGAAAATAAAAGCTAATTGGAATTATTTAATACTGTGGTGAAGGTGTTTGTCTGATGTCAACTGAAATTAAATCATTATTCGTACCATTGTACTGATTATTTAATACAGGTACATTAGTTATAACAAATTTTCATAAGCAAAATTATATCTTTTGAACCCTGTAAACCTTGGGAACTTCCTTCCACATTCATGTCTCTGTACAGTGAAGTGAGGAGGAGTTATATATGTAAAAGGCAAATAGGAGGGTTGCTGGAAGCAAGGTGGAAACATTAGTTACTCTGTAGCAGAAATATTGCTGCTGTTCTGCTTGAAGTTATCAAGCATAACCCAGTATATGAAGTTCAGGCTGTGCATGTGTTTTTTCAGGGCCGGGAAAAGAGTGGAGTTTTTTCTACACTGAAATCAGATGTTAAGGTCTAGCTTCTTTAAAGTAATTTTCTTTGCAACAAAATTCTGAATCTTATAAATTAAATATTGTAGTATTGTAGTAGGTGTAATAGAAGATGAAAATACGCTTATTTCTTTTTTCTACACTAGCTCTATAAATTCTATGGGCATCTGAATTTACTTTAAAGAAAAAGGCAAAGCAGTATCTCAAGAATTGGTATTTATGCACAAACTTCCTTCTGTACTTCATGTGTGGGCCAGAGGCTGATGGTAGCAATCTTCTTGGGATCTGTGTGCCTGTGCCATTTATCTTTATCATGGTCTCTTTGTACCTGGAGGTAGACTGCAAGGGCAGGAGGAAATCAGGGATATTCCCTGATCAGTGCTGGAACTAGAGTTAGATTGGAGCTTAGTGATTGTAGCCTGCCACGGGGAAATGCAAAGTCTTATTGTGTTCTAAGTCTGAATTTCACACTGCTTGGAAGAAAAAAGGTGTATTCGAAAAGAGGGAAAAAAAAAAAAAGGAACCAGCCAGCATCAGTGTTGAATAATAATAATCTGGCATGCCAGATCCTAAGGGGCATTCCCTGAGTCCTGAGAGGTCCTTTCAGTTGTGTGTTAGTTATTGTTTCCCTGTAAAAGGCATGGCAGACTGGGTGCTTAGGCTTGTTGAGGGTTTAGGCTGGCAGATCTGGTTATGTTCTTTGAGTGGATAGCTGGTATGTAGGATTTCCTGGTGGCAGCAGACTTTTGCAGATAATTTATGGGATTTGAATGGGTATAGTGTTTCAAATGTTCTCTCTTTTAAAATTAATGAAAACTGGTGTGCTTTAGAAAATCCCATAGAAAATTATTTAAGGTTCTAGACTGAGGTGAAGGTACCTACAAGGCCTTACCATTACTTCTAAAAGTTTTTTCCTGAAAAGCTTAATTATGTGTAGCAACCTGAAACTCAGGTTCAGTTTTTCTTGTTGGATTTCATCATATAGGTGCACAGGCATATTGCGCTATGCAAAAATGCATTTTATTTATTTAACTGTAGCAAGAGCAATTTGAGATTCTAATCTTCTAATTGGCAAGGGTGTAAAAAAGTGTTTATGCTAAAATGTGAGCACAATGCTTCAGGCAACACATCTTTTAAGGAATTAAGATTTAATTTGTTAAGAGCTGAATATGGTGTAGTGATTCTGTAGGTAGAGGAGGGCTATATTAAGAATGGCTTTTTGCATAATTCTCTGCCTTCTCTCCATTTATTATGGAGTAATTTTATATTCACACATGAACAAGAACCAGCAGCAAATAAACACAAGGCCTTCTTAGCAGCACTGCAGTTTAAGGGTTCCAAGCTGCATAATATTCTTTTGTGGATGAAAACCAGGAAGTGTGTGAAGTGTGATTTAAAGAAAATAATCTGCCCTGTTTTCTGAGGAGATGAGGATTTTGTTCTCCTCTGTGTCACTGCAATGCTATTTTGGCCGTAATCCAAAACAGGTTGTGGGTTTTTTCTTTAATTTCCATTCCTTTCTTTTTTTACTCCCTTTTTTTATTATTTATCAATAAGACTGGGATGCCTTTATTCAAAAGCATAAGATCAGCCAAGAGTGTTTATCATTATTGAAGACTAAAGCATACTATTACTGAAGATTAGCATGTCTGGTTTAGATTCTGTGAAAGACAGAGAAAAGATGTATTTTGCTGATAGCACACAGATTTGGAAATTTCTTGTTTATTACATTTTCCCCCTTATTATGCCCAGTACTTCTGGAACAGAAATTTTCTTTTTTTTTTTTTTTTCCTTCCTTTTTCCTCCCCTCTATATTTTTATTTTGGAGTTGGGGGTTAGGGTTATTAAGTTGTGTACAATTGAAAATAAGGAGTATCATGGGAGTTAGTTTCTACATAATTATGGTATACGTGTAGCAGTTCCCTGAAAGCTTTTTAGAAGATCTAAAAGAAAGATCTACAAAAGAAAGTAAGCATGGCTATGGTCTAGGACACTGATATTAGCATTGGAATAAGCCACTCTTCTGAGCAAAATTTTACAGGTAATGAGGAGCTTTTAAGAACTTGTTCTTTTAGTGTATTTGCTGCAGTTGATAGTTAATACATTGTTGGTAGAAATAGTGATCTTCACATTTTTCCCATGTTAGGGAAATGTCTTAATTCTTTCTAGTTGTAATTGTTGAAGTAATTTTTTCTTCTGAATTTTTGTAGCCTTTTGAAAGAGTCATTTGATACAAAGCCTACTGAGTGTGCAGTTGTTTTAATATGTGGCTTGACATGTAGCTTTGCATCAGAGATCTGGAGATGTATTATAGCTAAAAATGATCTTTGTGTGATATTTGCGATGTTTGCATCTAGTGTGTTGGATTATAGTTTTGCAGAAAGACTTTCACTGTGCTTTGTAACCGCCTACCAAAATAAAAAAGCAGTGAGATAGGCCCTGATTCTGCTAAGAGGTGGAAGTCTTTAAGGGGAAGCAAAATATAAGGTAGGGTGTACATTAAAAATTTGGTTTCAGTTGCTTTGTGCTTGCTCTGTGGATGTGTTTAGTCCTCACTAAGTGTTCCTATTTCAGTTGAGCTTAATTATGGAACTGATTTCAGGCTGAACTAAGAAGGTATTTCTAGTTACAAAATGTTCATGTAACTATTCTGGGTTGTTGCTTCTTTCTGTACCTGAGCCCTAAATTAGGACTGTGAACAGTTAGTGACAATATTCTCTTCATCAGACCCTGAATGCATTTTTATAATCGTCACCTTCCCTAGTTACTCACTGTTCTAAAGGCCTTTAAGTGACAAAGCGTTTGGATTTTAGAAGTATGTCACTTTGTGTGATTTTATTAGTGTACATGAGTGCTTAAAGGAAATGCTGGCAGTAGTTTAAGGAAGAACATTCTTTGAAGTAACACTTATTTTCTTCTTTTCAGTTATAGAGAGGTCTTTTTCACTGCACAGAACACACACTCTGAAGGATATGGAGAATATTTTTCAGCTGGTGCGCAATGTTATCCCTCCTCTAACAGGGAAAAAGCATAAAGGTCAAGATGGTCGTATAGGCATTGTTGGAGGATGTCGAGAGTAAGTTAAATAGAAATTTGATTTTTGCTTCTGATAAAGCTTCAGGATTTCATAACTGCTTGGAGAAGCCATTCAAACTCACCTTACACTTAAACCACAGTTTTCCAGAGAGCTTTAGGACTCCATCATCATGACCATGCATGCTTAGGAAAGAACATAGTACCTTGCAGATGTGTTACAAAATTTTTATACTGAATGTTATGGGAACTTAAAATGCTGTTTGTGTCTACCTTCTCTGTCTTTTTTGACCACCAAACTCTCTGCTTTAGTGAGAGTGTTAATCTTTTCCCATTGCATGGTGAGGTTTTAGAATAAGTAGAGTATGACAGTGGCACATTTGATTTTTTGCCTTCTTGGCAACTGTGTCTCTTTATTTTCTTATGCTATGTTTTCTTGTGGGCTTTCTATTTTGATAAATATTGGTGTTTAGTAGATTCTGTCAATACCTTCCTTTATGTACTGGAGTAATGGAAATATCCTATTTCAGGGGAGAAAAGATGTATTGCACAAATCAGTTAAATGCTGTACTGACCTAGAACCAATATTGGCCACAATACTTTGGATGAGCCACTACACCTTCCTTCATTTTCCCCTTTTGAGAGAGATGACATCTTTCTCCTGTAGGAGAGATCTACTGTTGGACATCTGCTGTTAATAAACATTAATAAAGAGCAAAAAGGTGCTGTCTTGTAGCTGGGTCAAATAGTCAGGAGTTAGAAGTTAATGGTCATAGGTTCTTACCTCTTGGTTGAAGTAAGCACTTTTGGAGGGTGATTGTTTCATATCTCTCTCTTCAGTCTTTGTATAAAGAGAATTTAGAGCAACTGGAATCACAGTTTAGGCACTTTAGTTAAGCATCTAAAGCCATATGGGATTGATCCAGGTCACAGATCCCATATTTAGCTTGCAAACAGTTTTTGGCTCTTGTTTTGTTTGTCTCTGAAGTTTTACCTCTGTTACTTGAGAAAATTTTGCTGGCTTATGGCATGATCTGTGTAAATATTTCTATGAAAGATCATTATCTAATCTCATTACTGTGGTTCCTAACCTAAGTTTTATTTCATTTTAGATACACTGGAGCACCATATTTTGCTGCAATTACAGCTCTCAAAGTGGTATGTGTTCTTCTATACAAGTCCAAAATGAACTTTTCATCATTTCTGTTGCCTAGGTGTCATTTTTAAAATAGCATTCATTCTGTGGTGCACATGAACTTTGAGCTCTAGAAGGTCTTGTCTTAAGCAAAGAAAATCCTTCGTTCAGAATTTGTAGAAATACTTTGTAAATGTGTCATTTACTGTGTTTCATTCACTATGTTTCCTTTTTCTGTGGGAGGTGAAGTTAGAAATACGTCCAAAATTTGACAATTTCAGGGGCTTGGATAGGAAATTTCAAGACTTGATGAAATATTTTCTCCAAAAGTGAGCAATAAAATAACCTTAGATTATTGTTTAGAGTTATGTTTTTGTGCTATAGTGACTTCTTCGGAAATCTTTTCTGGACCAGATAACTGTGTTGAATGAAATAACTTTCTTTCAAAATTTAAAACTTTAGGAAAATTTTTACATGTGGTAGGTTTAAAGATTGTGGGTGGAATTCCATGTAATTTCTAATAGCACATTTTATTTGCATTTTAATCTTCAGCAGAAGTATTTTCTAAGATTATTTTTTCCTAGAAGCATGAACTTCCTTATTTTATTGACATATTAAATGGCTAAATGGACTACATAAATACAGGGTGATTGTTCAAGTGTAAACAAGTCATGCTTACATAATACATCTGATTTTCAGAATGTGTATAGGGTGTGTCAGTACTTTTAGTTCATTGCATATGTTTTTCCTTTTGAAGATTTCTCTCAATATGTAGGTAACCATCCCAGATATTTCCAACCACCACTTCTCTCAGGATGCAAACCCTCAAAAATTTGAAACTGAAATGATGTTATTTAGCCATGTTATTATAAAATCACAAGGCCACTCAGCCTTCTGTCTACTATGTGCAAATCCAGTGGCAATACTAGGAGGCTCCTTACTGAAGTCACTTGATTTCAGACCACTGCATCTTCACATAAACAGTCAGAGTAGCTTGGAATGTTCAGTGTATAGTGGTAAAGCAGAGAAGACACTTCCTTGATACTGGGAAATTTCAGTATGCATGACCAATACGAGATCACTGGTCTGGTCACTGCTTACATAATTTTATGTGTGTTCTGATTTTTTGAGTTGGTAGCAGAAGATTGAGCCTAAACTCTTCAGCTGTAATGTTTGTTTAACATAGGGTGTGTTGCCGAAATTGTGCCAGCCTTTTTCATGGATGAATTTCATCCACTGAGTAAAAATGGTAGGACTAGAAATGTATTCATGGGTCACCATAGCTATATTTTATAAGTATGTTGCAGTAGTATTATGGTTTTCTTAAGTAGTTCTACTCATGTTCATCTGTGTTCTTTTGTACATGAGACATTGTCTTTGTTCATCTACAGATGAGAAACAATTCTCAAGTGAATAAAAATTTGAGATTTGTGTTTTCAGTCATCCTGTTAGTGAGAAACAGAATTCTATTGGAAGTTAGATACAAAAAGAACAGAACATTTCATACTAGTCTATGCCAAAATAGAAGAAACATTATTGTTTAAACTATCGAGAAGAAAGAATTCAGTTGAATTATTAGTTGAGTAATCTTTGGAATGATAAAGTTATTATTAAGTATAAATTTGACAATACTGTTTGCAAATTTTCTTTTTTAGGGTGCAGATTTATCCCATGTGTTTTGTACCAAAGATGCAGCAACGGTAATCAAATCATATAGTCCAGAGCTGATTGTTCATCCAGTTCTGTAAGTCACTTACGGTTTTTTTAAATGAGCTAGACAGGCTTACTAGTTTTAATATTTCAATCTGATAATTGATTAGTTTGTGTTATTTGTTTTGCTGAGTTACTGGATGGATGAGCTGGAGATCACAAAAACTCCAGGCTTTGTCCTTTCATTATGACCAGTTGGATATTTAATATGGGACAGTCAGCTGTGAATTTCTTTACGCAACTGTCAAAGTACAAGTTTTAAAAAGCAGAGATCTTTCTTCCTGCTTCTTTCTGACCTGTTCTGTGGTTGTAATGCATTTAGCAGTGAACAGTAGCAAGATCCAGAGCTACAAATTACTACAAGTCAGCATTTTGCAATCTGCATTTGAAAGGCAAGTGGAGTGTGTTCTCTTGCTTCTTCAGCCCTAGTAGTATTTAATAGTAGTGTGTCTGTTTTCCTCTCACTACTGTGTATGTAGACACCTAGGTGAAATTACAAGGCAAGTGAGATGCTAATTCTCCTTTTTCTTCATGAGTATGTTGTTTGAAATACACACCTGTTCTTGGGAATAAATAGATGTTCCAAAATGATATAAGGGTTTAATTAACAAGAAGAAATAAATGACTGTCCTCTCATTGGGAAAATCAGTGTCTATGTGTGTGTGCTTCTCCGATTTTTTGTTCTGAAATGTGTTACTGATTGATGAACTTTCATAGGATAAATTTGTTTCAATTAAGTGTTATGATGGTTTGCAATGAGCACTGCAAATTGGAATTAAGATGTATGCCTCGAGTATATGCCTCTGAGCTTAACTCTCACCAGTGCATGTCAAAGTCTGTTGGTGTACATAGCAAAGCTGTGATGAGGTTAGGAAAAGCATGATTTAAAAACATGTTTGTCAGATATTGCTGTCAGGAAGGATTTATGACAGTAGGAGTGTTTTGGTGTCTGAGAACAAGAATGTGGTCTTCCTTACGGGGATGCCTGCGGTTGGAAGTTGGAAGTTTATTGCATTCTGAAGGTGGGTTTCATTCCTGTCACTGGAGACAGAGGTGCTTAGAAGGAAGGCAGCTAAACAGGGTTGTGTTTTATTGGCTGCTTTTTCCCCCCATTCCCCAAAGGTAGCAGAAACCCATAACTTTATGGATTTCAGACAAAATAAAAATGATGTTTGAAAGCAAGGGAGAGATGGGTAGGGTTTTTACCAGTATGACTTTTTGCCTCTTCAGTCTAAAAAGCGTCTATTCTGTTGATGTTCTGTGTGATATCATATGATAGCAAATGCAATGGAGAAGCCTAATGGAAATACTAACATTTAACTTGGGGTGCCTTGATGTGTTTCACTTGAGGTACAGCAGATGGTCATCTTGTATGGTGACGACTTGACCTTGCCTTGGGAAAAGCTTGGTGTGTGTATGCAGTGGTTCTTGATGTCTGGTAATGGAAATTGTTAATAGGAGAAATAGAAGCAGCACAGAGGAAAAGGGAGCTGAAAATAGGGTCAACAGTAAACTTTCTGTTCATGAAGAGCCAGATCAGGCCTACTAAGAGTGGGATTTTTTTATACACAGATTCTCAGTGTATTCTGTGGACTCAGATTTCAGTGAAAACTCTGATCTTTCTATCTGCCAAGAGAACTTCTGATTTTAAACTTCTGCTCTGTCTATGAGTTCCTTCAGACATACACAGTATAGTTAATCTACAGATTTTCATATCCATATATCTTTTAAGTCTGTGACTCAGTATTTAATACTTTTAATAAAACTCTGATTAATTTCACGCAGGCTGCTGGGCTAATTACATGATGCAGTGGGTCTGTAAATGTTGTTTATGTGACATTCAAAATGAAAAAAAATGCTAATATCTGAGTGTTCAGATTTTATTTAATAAATTTTCTCATATTTTTATCTCTTCTCCTTTATTCTCAAACCGGAACAGATGAAAAGAGAAAACAGTCTTTTCTGGTTAGAAAGGAAAAAATCTTGATTGACTCTACTGAGCCCAGGTTTTATTGAAATTTACACTAACAGCCTATTTTTCTGGTAAGGTCCTTTGTGTTGAGCGTCACACTTTTCATATGATCCTTTATATGTTGTGGAGCCATTTGAGTTGTGCAGGCACGGCCGGCTGCTCCTGATTCAGAGCCTGATCCCTTAAACAGTCTTTGTACTTCCTCCCTGGCGCGCTTCACGCATGGAGGAACCTCCGGGTAAAACCCACCAGCAGCTATGTGATTGTTTGCTTTTGTGTCTCTCCTTAAAACTCTGCTTTGTTATGATTCTCCATGACCCTTCAGAGTAACTAGGTAGCTGTTGTACCACTCTCTTATTATGCTAATCATAATTATGGCCCCGTGTACTCAACTCCCTGTTTGAACAGCTTGGCGCTTCGCCAGGATTCAGCTGCCATTTTGTACTGCTGGGAGTCTGACATTTTATCATCTTAGCTGCCACTGCTTTCTCGACTGCCTTCACCTCACAGGGGATCACCTCAAGGGAAGAAAATGCTCTTTTCTTGCCCTCTCTGGATGCTTGGGCTCTCCTGGCTCATTAGAGCTGATGTTACGGATCTTTGCCAGCATGACTGGTGAAGGTATGGTAGAGTTAGAAGTTGGACTGGGGCATTTCAGGTCTTTGGCAACTGTCTGTCACTTGAAGGATGCAGAGAATGTTATGTGAGAATGGTTGAGCAGGATTGCAGCAGGAGGGTTATGAAAATGAACATCCATCTTGCAGCATTGCCAGGGCAATTCCACATGCTCTCAGATGTAGTCCATCCCAGGAATCCTTTTGGTGTGACATTCCTTGCTGGGAGTACCCACAGAGCCACTCTCTGTGGTTTTTGTTTCTTGACTTCAGTCCCTGTAAGTGAATGTGAGAGCTGGGACTGCCTATGACAGCCTGGGATCTGAAAAAATGAAGCTTCAACACCTGACTCTGTGTCCTCACTACCTGAGCAAAATAATGAAAGCAGGGTGTGTAGGTGCTATGAATAGTCAGTATTATCAATAGTAACTTCTGCTTTTTATCCAGGGATTCTATCAAATGCATTATGGCCCCTTCCACAAGGACCTGGTATTATTCAAGAATTGACCAGCTAACCAGTTCAATATTGTCAATGTCTGACTTCTTACTTTCCCATGGAGAAGCAAAAAATGTGTATTGCAGAAGCTGGGGTCTTTTGAATAGTGGAATATACCCAGTCTTGGTGACATCTGCTCTCCTTGGTCTTGTCACTGCTACCCCAGGTTTGTGCTGCATTTTCCTGTTCTGTCAGCTAATGTGCTCCTACTGTAAATGCTTCACAAATACAGGCAAGATAAAACCTAGCTTTGGCATTTTAGTAAGTTTTATTGGAGGTGTTCTCTGTGTGGATTTTTTGTAGATGTGTGCACACTTCCTTCATGCATTTCTAGAGAAGAGTTTTCAGCAGCTTTTTTATATTTGCCATGTTAGTGGCCTGGCTCAGATCAGGCTGAGCAGACTTCTTGGATGCCTGTGTTGGGTTAGCTTATCCTGTCCTGGTAGGCAAGTGATCACAGAGCTAAATGAGCTGTGTGAGCCCAGGTGGTTGTCTGTTAAAAGAAAAGAGAATAAATCTGTTGTGCTGTTTTCCCCTTTTGCAGGGACTTTTCATAATTGTGCAGAGATTTTCCTCTCTGTAGGCCAGAAATGAGCCAGCTACTACTGAGTAGCCCCCTTGTAAGCTGGTTATCAGACAGTTTGTAGAGTCAACAATCAGTATGCTCCTTGATCTCCAGGGTTTTATCAGAAAAGTTGAATGAGGTCATTAATTTCTTGTGCCAAAGAAGTGATGTAATTCTACATTATCCACCAAAAAAGCCACCCTTAAACAAGGCATGGATTTAGAACTAAAACCTTCCTTTTAGCTGGTTATATCTCTGGGTTTGTGTGGACTAGGAAAGATTGTCAGAATTACTTGAAGTCTTACAGTTAATTGCAGAGTTCGGGTTTTGAGTTGCATTTTGGAAAAGATTATTCTTTTGAGTTTGAAATAAGAATACTTGGAAAGAAAATACTTCTGAGGCTGGACTGTTTGTTGAGGCCAGTTATCTTTAATGAAGAAACTCAATGAAGATCAGGGTTTCTGGAGCATATTTTACCTAGTTTTATGGAATTTTGTCTATGTTTTGAGCATTTGAACAAATCATGAAAGTGAATCATGGCTAGTTGAGGCCCTGATACGTTACTTGAGCACTCTGAACCAGTGCCAAATCTCTTATAGAAGGCCCAGCAATAATCTTAATATTTTTGGTCTCCTGTAATTTATTATGTGGAGAGGAGATGCAAAAGCATTGATGCAGTGTGGGAAGATGATCAAACCTTTTAGCTGTGTTAGCTAAGGATAGCTATTAAACACTACTTTGGTGTAATGCTGGCACTAACCTCACTTTTGGATCAGCTGCTGGGAGAAGTGCAGAGTTGTTGTCACCAGGGAAAGTCGGGGAATAAACAGAGATCTCTCCAACAATCAAAAAGATGTCTCACAAGTGACTTGGCTGCTTGGTCCCTATGACAGCTGCAGAGAAGATGAAGGAAAATATAAACTTGTGATCTTTCCTCCAAAGCCTCATTTAGACATCAGCCTGGCTAGGAATCATGTGAAAAATCAGGTTTTTTTCTTAAGTACTTAGGGGAAGATAAAGGTCAGTTTGTATGTGCAGACTTAGAGAATTTACATATTTTAACTCTTTCTTGTTCTGTCATGCAATGCCATGGCCAAAACTTGCTTACAGACCTGTTTCCTGTATCCAGCTCTCTTGGCAAAAAACTGCTCCTTCTTTGCCATGGGTTGCAGAGTGAATAAAAGCAGGGTGGTGTATTCACCCTGTGCTACAGTCCCTTTCCTTCCTGTTGTTGCAGAGGTCCCATGTGATTCCAGCAGAGATTTTGTCACCTCCTCAAAGTGTGAGAAGTAGCCAAAGATTTTTAGCATTGCTGCAGGGAGTGCTGCTGTCCTTGCTGCTTTCTGATATGTTAGAAAGAAATGTACTCCAGTTAGATCTGGCCAAATTTATCTTCCTGAATGCTTGCCATACTGCTGTGATCTGAAGCCAGGATCAAATTTCTTTGGTGTTAAATTTTTCTTGAGTTTGAGTGAAGGCAGGTGTCCCTGGGGGTTTTTTTGAAGGTTTTAGGATCCCCCACTTCTTTTTCCCCAGATGACAATAAGCAAAGAACATATTTAGGTTGAGACCTGTCCTGTCTTCTCATGTGTCCACAGCTGACTGGAAGTACTCTAACCTTCTGGGTATTCAACTATTATCTGTGCCTTAAGGGTTGAATGCAAGGGCTACCCATGTGATAAGAGCTTGTCACTTCATCTACTGGTTTTAACATTGAAAAAAAAAAAAGTGCATTATTTTTTCTAGGGACATTTTAAATGTGTTCCTCTCTGAGGGAGAATACATTGTCATCTTCATTCTATGGCTTTTAAAGTCACAAGTTTGGTTGATTGCTGTCCATTTGAAAAAATGTTAGATTGTATTTATCAATTCAGTTCATGGGAAATATAATGGGTCAAGATCACTTCCACAAACTCTCAAAATAGGAGGTCAAGACATTTGGTTATCATTATGCTTTTGGAAAGGATTGTCATAATACACAGTGGAAATGTGGTTGAGATCAAAGCAGATTACAACTGCTTTAAGTATTTGTATCTATCTAAGTGCAGGTCATAAAATGATTGTGTTGGTAGGTCTGGTATCTTTACTAGGCTAGATAAGGTTGACCTTCAGCACTGTAGTCATGTCTGGGTGAGAAATCTCAGAAAACAGGGTCAGGCAACAGCTTCTTCTCCTTTGGGGCTCTCTCACAGGATGCGGGAGGCTCTGCTATGCTTAAGAGAGGTTACCCCATTTGTGTAGTGCATTTGGCTTCATTGTTAGAGAGGCTGTTGTTAGCTCCAATGCCTCTAGTGTGTGACCACCCAATTCTTAATGTAGCAGAACATCTGATACCCAAGTGAGAGTCTGGTGTCCAAGTAGCAGCTATGGAAAACACTTTCAATCGTTGTCATTTTGAAAAAAAACCCAAAACAACAATGTTGTCAGTATGGCATTTTTTTTTCTAAATGTTTACATCACTATGTCATTCATGCTTTTACTGCCTTGAAGGTAGAATAGGGAGCAAGACTCTGGTATCTGCACATTAAGAGCAGTGCCTTCCTATGAACTTGACACCCCTGCTTCTCCTGGATATTGGGTTGCTGTTCTTGCTGCTGCTAACAGAAGAAGCCTACCAGGTTCACTTCTGGTTTCTAAATTAACTCAGTCAATGTCTGGAAAAGAAGACTTGATTTGAATAGAATTCAATCCCTCTCTCATTAAGGTCTTTATTTCTCTTTCATTTTCTTATTAAATCAAATTATAGCTGGAAAATATGTATTGTCTACCCAGTGTTTACATATTGTACAGAATTTAAAGATTTAAACAGCCTGTTAGGTGAAAATGACCCTTTTGTCTTCCAAATGTTTTGGGGGTGCATTTTAATATGCTAATCCTAATTGAATACCTGTATCTCCTTTTGTTCTCTAATTGCATCCAGACAGCTTCATGCCAGCGTGTTGTCTCTGCAATTGGCTCTACCTGACTGGGGTGCTTGGTGAGAGACACCAGACTTGATAATAGGCTCAATGAGCTTCTCTAGAAGAAGCTGTTATTTCCAGTTCTGTTCATGGGACTAAAAGTGGCTGCCTGAAGCCCTTGGGCTTCTGAAAATTTGTACAAGAAAGACAATTTAAATATTGGCAAATACAGCCGCTCTTAGAATAGAGAATTTGTTTAATTCTATGCTCAACTTTTTTTTTTTTTCATTGTTTGGGTTTGCTTTTCATTCCTTTGACCCATCCTTTCCAGGATAATTTCACTCTCTATCTTATTTTCCCAATAAAAACCTCACCCAAGGTTTACCACAATTGGTAACAGTTAGTTTTCTGAGAGAATTACTTCAGTTCTGGAGCTACACAGATGGCTCTTTTGATGTGTTGTATTACATGAAAGTTCCAAGTGTCATCAGGTCTAACATTTGATTCACATTAATTATAAATACCTGCAGTGTTTGGACAAACAAAACTGAAACTCTTTCATCCTCAGATCAGAAACTTTTTCCCATCTTTGAGAATAAGTCTGTAGGTTTGCTATGAAACTGCCCCCTTAGTGTGGCTTTGTCTGAGTTTGCATAAACAGGCTTGTGCAGTGGTACATCTTAATGCATTTGGAGTTGCCTCAGTCATACCAAGTGTGGACAGATAACAAGCAGAATTTGAATAATGTCCTCTCCAGTGAGGAGCCATATAGTCAATCAGGTGACAGCAGTCTTGCTTTTGTCCCATGTTCTTCTCTAGCAGGAGGTCCCACTGATTGGCATTTTCTGATGTCCAAACCACATCTCTGATTGCTGAGGAGGTACCAGCTCTGCCTAAGACCCATGTGAAGAGCTGCAGTCCTGCTGCCTCCTGTTTGTGCTGTCATTCATGCTTATCTACTATTTCTGTAGCTCATGGTTATACCCTTGCTGACTTTGCTTCACATTTTCTTGTTTCCATGTAAAATTTGACAAGGCTGCACCTTATCTCTTGTTCCTTTCCCTCCAGAAAGCAGTGGCAGAAACTGTCATTCATCCTGAATGGGGAAAGCTGCTGTGTTTAGAGCTTTCAATGATTATTTAAAGCTGTTGCTTGGTGGCTTTTTGATCATTTGGTGAAAGCCAGTCTTTGAATAAAATGCAGCATAGAACAAAATTTTATTTCTTCGAAGGGTTGGGGATGGGAGTGGTGTTTCAGGTCCTAGCTGTCAAGTGTCCCCCCACTCCGGGCAGTGACCAACCTAAAGCAGACTTTCAAGCAGATGGCACCTGTCAGATATCTGTTACAAACAGCTCTAGAAGATGTTTAGGAACTGTGGGTGATGTGAGGGCAGTAGCCACAATCTTTGGTGTTTGTTGGGGATTTCTTGTTTGTTTTTTTAATCTTAGGAGTTTTTGTTTGTCTATTTTTGAGAAGGCTATTACATCAAGCTTTCCCTAAGATGATCTACAGAACTGTATTTTAGGACAATTTTTATTGTGCCATAGTGAAATATAGAAGAGTTCTGAAGAACAAAAAGCTTAACTTCGTTCTTTGTTTATTAGCTCTTCCCCTCAAGGTTGCCCCCAATGACTTCTCCCAGTCTGTACTCATATCTAGAACTGGCCCAATCCAGGTGCAGCACCTTGCACTCCTTGAGCTTCATGAGGTTAATGTGGCAAAAGTTACCTAAAGCCACTAATAATTTACAGAGAAAATTTGTCCTCGCCATTTTAGAGACTCAGTGATGTTTAATTTGAGGAATCCTTGTCTATTTTGCCAGGGAAGGTACTTTGCTCAATACATTCTGGAAGCTGAGAAAAGAGGGAAAAGATAAACATGCAAGATACTGAGCCCCATACCTTGCTCCTGTCTACCCAGCAGCTTCAGGGACAGCAGATGATAAAGGTGTTGTGTCTGCCTTCCCAAGAGATCATCAGTCATCTCAGCCTCTCCTTAACAGCCAAGGAAAGCTGATCAGACCCCATCTCTGGTGTCCTTTTCGCTCATGTGCCTCCGTGTAACCCCCTCTGTCTGCTTGCTTGTTAGTTTAGATCTCACTAATGGACAATCTGTGAAGTTCATTCTGTGATTGCTGACATTAGCTTTTGACTCTTTCTTACTTGTTCAGCTTCACAGATATGACACAAGTTACAGAAGCTCCTTCAGTTTTTCTTATTAGTTATTCTGTTGTCTTGCAGTTGTTATTTATGTGTTTACCCTGTGATAATTCTTTATTGTGTGCAGTCAGAGGTTTATTGGTTGCTTTGCAGACAAGCTAAGGTTTTGAGGAAGTGTTTGGGAGTTTGTATTTTAGGACAGTTGCTTAGTTGCTTGATTGAACAACAGTGAGTTGTCATAATCTAGATTTTCATCAGAATGGCATCTGATAACATGTCAGATAACACCTGGTGATCAGCTGGAAGTAGCTGTTGAAGATCTGTTCATTCCCCATTTATTCCCTGATGTGCTTTGTCACTAGAATCTTTTTTTGCACACGTCTGCGCAATGGTACTGTAGTTCACTCTCCATGTTTACAGGTGTTACTGCTAGGATTCGGCTTCCCAATTATTCCTATTGTGTATGTTCATTGTGCAGAGTTTGTATTTTTGTATTAGGAGAAAGCCAGACTAGTTCCCAAAGTCTTGCCTATAAACTTGCTTTATTTCGGGAAATCCCAGATTTTTATTTAATCAAAGTCTCTCAAAGGTTTTTACCCTCTTCTCAGAAATTGAAATACTGTTTTCTCCTGGCCTTAGGAGATTGTCTTGCTCCTCTTTATATTATTACTAGCTTTATGCTTTAGAGTGGGGGTATTGCATTTTATGATATCTCTTTTGGAAAAAACAAGAGTGATATCAAGTTGGATATCATATAGCTCTGCACCTCTAAAGACAATAGTGATTCTTGCTTTCTTGATTAATTTCTGTCAAAGCTTGAAGATCACATCTCTTTTGATCAAGGGGAAGTCTTCTTCATACCTCGCATCTTTCTATAGGAATGTTGAGGTTTTTTTTAATACAGCACTAATTTCTGTTGTTGTTTCGATATCTTGGGCAGTGGAGGTGATAAGTAAAAGGAGATCAGGTTGGTAACCAGGCAGAGAAATTGGCATGATGCGACAAAGGAGGTAACTCTGTTCTCTGTGTGAGCAGCTGAGGACCTGTCATGTGTGCTGGTGCCTCCAAAGTAGTTCTTCCCAAAGACATTTTTGTCTGGTTTTGATCCACAGGCAAACAAGAACATGCATTGACTTTTTCTGTAATGATAAACTAAATACTGCCAAGAAATATTTATTCCTCAGTACCCAGGCACAATTATCTGTACAGGCAAATTATCCAAATGATCCTTTGCAAGGATTTCGACCCATGCCAGCTAGCCTCTCCCAACCACTTTTTCCACTGATGAGGAATTACCATGGTCCAGGAACTGTGCCTGACAGGCAGGTTGAGCTTTGTTTTGGAGCTTGAGAGTGCAGAGGCCATCTGATCTCAGTCAGAGCTTTTCTGGGTGTGTTCAAACATCATGTAGCTGGTAAAAGCTAGAGGAATTTCTGCCTTTGTGCTAAATCCCATGGTCAGGAACATTCAAGGTTTACCCCTGCCTGGAGAAAGCTGCTTGTTGATCATTTGTACCCTACAAGCTTTAAAATGCTTCTGGTTTGATGTGCATGTGTGGACATAAACATAAAATGTGAGGTAACACAACAGCCCTTCCACTTCCAGAGCAGCTATAGGAGCAGGATATTGCTACGGTGTCCGTAGCTGTGTAGCACAGCTAGTGTGAACATCCAGTGTCCTGAAATAAAGCTGGCATGATGCTGTTGTGAGACAGTATTTTTCTGCTTTCTTGATGAAAACTTAAAATCCATCAGTTATTTACAGCATGGTTTTATAGTTGATTTTGCAATGTAGTAGTCATTATCATCACTTTTAATCTCTTGACCCTTCACATCTTGGATTGCTTCTTGATGTGACATTGCAAAGGAGTTGAACATAATGTTTGTAAGATGCTTTGAAGATGAAAAGCTCCACAGTAGGTTTTTATTATTACCAGAGGCAAAGTGTGCAGGAGTGGCTAAATATTGGACTGATTATTTCCCAAGAGATGGCTTCGTTTTGAAAAGTGCACATTATCAATTGAGTTTTAGAGAAAACTATCTTATTTCAATCCTGAATATAAATAAATTGACAAACTTTTTTATGGTTACATTATTTGCGTAAGATATTTGTAGAATAGCTGAGCATTTATAGTAATACCTGTGGTTCTATTCTTAGCTTCTGTTTAATTAAGCTTTATAATGTATTTGGCTTCTACTATCCAAAGGTATGTTGAGTCCAGACATCCGTATATATCTAGAAGTTGCAGTGTGCTTACAACTACATGATATACAGATACATGTGTTTGAGAACTATATGGATATTGAGATATATATTGCTCTTCAAAGAAGTTCAGTATGTGAACAAAGAAAAGTGGTCAACATTCAGAAATTATGATGTTTCATTGGACTTTGGTTTGCAGGCAGTTTTTCACATGTTCAACCTACCACATATTAAAGACCTGGGTTTTTTTTTTTTTTTAATAGTGCTTTAGCTATTTCTTGAATCAGCTTCTATCTACATCATAAACTGATAGGTGATGGTGCAGAGATAAATAAAAAGAAAAGTGAGCTGTTTAACAGTTCTCAAGCTGGTTTCCATGTGAGGTAGAGAAGGAGGGAGGGAGCTGCAGTGCTCCAATGGAAGAAGGCCAGCTTGCTGAAACACGGACTGCTCCAGGGACATCGATGTCCTGCCGTGCTCACTGTGTCCCTTGCCCTTGCAGGGTCATCACTCCCACCCAGCAGCCTTGTTTTGACAGAGCTGTTTTGTGGTGTCAGCACAAGGCACCTCTGGGCTTTCTGAGGCAGCTCTTGTCAGCGGAGGGGTTGCTGGGCTGCGGCCAAGCACCGCATCCCTGCACCCTTGACTGGATGCCTCCCTCCCTGCAGCTGCAAAAGCTTTGGGCTGCTGCCTGGCACTTGCAGAAATCATTGTGGAATTTGCTGATTCTGCCAGACACAACCTAAACACTTGTTCCCAAGTGCTGTGTCCCATCAGGACAGCTGTTGGTTATGAAAAACGTGCAGTGGCTTTCATCTGTAATAATACAGCTTTGTTGGAGTATTGCAAGCTTACAATAATCTGAGCCATACTGTGAGGCACTATCCCCTTGCTCAGCCTACAGGGAGCTTTACTCCCCCGTGCTTCAGTTAGGATGTTCATTTATTGTTGTCACTAATGTCAGAGATGGGGGGCAGGGAGGCTAAATTTTCCCTCCATACTGTCAGTAAGGATTAACTATAAATGCTGGGCAGTGCTTTCAAAATATTCTGACCTATTTACACAACAAAACTGATCAGAACAAAATAAACAGTTCTGGTCAGTGGCTGAATGCTGTATTGTGGCAGCTATATTTGGCAGTGAATTTTCTCATCATTTTTCCAATGCAGACAAAAACAAGAATGCCATAGAAATTTTAAGCATTACAAGCAGATAATGCCCATACTGAATATCTTGTTTCTCCTGTTGCCTTTTGGGGAAAGGGGACAATTTGGCTGTAATTCAGTTGGAACAAATTCTTATGAAGCAACTGACAAAAAAGCATATGAGTAGATTTATCATTCTGCCATGTGGGGTAATAAACAATTGCATCATTTCCAGCAAACTGCAATATATACCTGTGAGATGGTGGATCTCTCTCCAAGCATTTAATAGGGAATTGTGACAGACTCTAAAAATTGTTGGTTTCCTGCTTGGATTTTATTTTTTTTATTTTGTAACAGCTGTAGTGGATACTTGCAGTTACTTCCTCATTTTTATGTGATATTCCCTAAATAATGAATTGAGAGAAATTTTTGATTTTAGCTATTTGGAAAACCATTCTATATTTCCTGGGTCACAGATTCTTGGTAGTTTGGAGGATAAAATTGCCTGACACTCAAGACAGGACATACTTCATACTCAAATAAAGCCTTTTTAAACTTTTTTTTTTTTCTCACTCTTCCTTGTAGTGACAGTCCCAATGCTATCCATGAGGTGGAAAAGTGGTTACCACGGCTGCACTCGGTTGTCATAGGACCTGGCTTAGGTAGAGATGAAGTTCTGCTTGAGAACGCTAAGGTAATGTGCATACTGATAATTTATCCTATGTCTTCATGTTGATTTGTATTAACCATTCCTATATTTTACATCATTACACAAATGTTCTTGTTATGGTTGCTAAATATCAAATTTAATAAAATATTGTTGACTGACAATTACAGTTTTTATCTGTGGTCTTCATTGTTAAACTGTAACCTTCAGTCTGAGTTTTAGGCCCCTGTATGGTTATTCTGATTTGCTTTTGTTTAGCTTGTCAAAGTCACTAATTAAGAAATAGGTGTTGGCATATCTAGGTAAAAGGCTCTGTGTTTTCTCAGGTGCAAAGCACCAGTACTGTAAGTACATAAATATGGATTTGAGTTCATAATTTTTGACAGCTCATATCAGATACACCAAAGAACAGGGACTGTGTCCTCCTGCAGTAAGAAATAATACTCTATAAAATGTTGCAGATTTCTACTTTGGATAAAGAGATAATCCTATTTTCTGTCAAGCCTTAGTGGAGAGCTGAAACATGAGATTAGATAGTATTTTACTTTAAATAATATGTACTTAGACCATCTTCCCAATGATGTTTTGTATTATTGTCAACACATCTTTGTGTGTTCAGAGTGTGTCTTTCAGTCTAACGTCAATCTAATTTTGTACAATTTAATTTTTTTCCTGACCAGTATTACTGAATTAATCAGTGGCACTTACAAGTGGAATTAATATAATTTACAGAAATGTTGAGAGTTACACAGTGAAATCACAAAACAGAGCAGACAAGAGACTGTACCCATGCTATCCAAGTGGTTAGAATACCTTGAAAACCATGAATGGTAGTTTTGCTAGGATTTTATTAGAGAGAGTTCCTATTGGGGTTTCTTGCTTCTTTAATTTTTTTCATTAGCAAAATGTATATATTATGATACAGAGGTGCAAAAGTAATAAAGATTAGAAAATAAATAAATTTATTACAACTTATTACAACTGACGAAGAAATCAAATTGTGTAATGCCTGAGACATTTAAGCATATTTTATTTTTTTTTTAAAACATTATTTTCAGAATTTTTTTTTTACAGAAAAAAAATTTGATACAATTCTTTTTTTTTTTTTTCTTGGCTAAGTTTGATGGAGTTTTTTCCTAAAGGAGAACAACTTTAAACAAAAGAAAAGAAGAATTAATTTAGAATAGCTCAGATAAGCTTCTTTTATGTCAGAATTCTGTCCAGGGTTTATGTGCTTATCTGTACTACAGGAGTATCTGGAAGATTTCTTGATTGTGTTTTTTCCCTCATTGCTAAAAATAATATTGCTTTCCTAGTGAATTACAAGCATACTTTTAATTCAGTCAGGCTGTCCTGTGAAAGCCAGCTTAGAGTTAAAGAAACAAACCCAGCCAATAAAGACAAGGCATTTGGAAGTTACTTTGTGCTAAAATCTCAGGGCACATGAGCTGTGGATCTGGCACTTATTAATTTCAAGTCACATTAAAGCTCAAGTTCTTTGTCTGCACTCTAGTTGTGTAAGTGTTCATTAGTTTCCCAGTGTTGAGGTTTTTAACATGCCACTGGGGACAAGTGAACCCTGGCTGCCTGTCTGAGGGTGCTTCTCTGTGCTGAGGGAAAGCTGAGTCTCCCTCCTGCTTCAACAGTGAATTTTAAGTGTCAAGAAAAAAAACAAGAGATGATAGCATTGCTATTTTAAACTTTTATAGGAGGCTGGCTTGGTATAAAGTTTTCTGGTTTCCCTTTAAGCTAACTGTGGCATGTATGAGCCCCAGGCTGGGAGGTAGGTGAGTGTCTGCTTTCTGGTCAGGGTTTTGTATCAGAGTGCTAGTGATGGTGAGATAGAGCTTCCCCTCTGCCTCCTTCTGTCCCATTCAGGTTCTGAGGCATCGTGTTCTGGCATCTCTCTAAAGCTGTTTTTATGTCAGTTCTTGTCAGTATTGTGCCAGCACATTTCCAATTAATGTGCTTCTCCAAACAGTCATGTGTTTGGGCTGCTTCTCTCTTCTGAGCATTGAGAAATTAAGAAATTAATTACTAGTGCTGTAACCTTCAATTTCTGGTATATGGCCAAGAGACAGTGTTTTGTTGTGGAATAGCTTGAGTGCTTGTTGACCAGATGGTGCATCATCTCCAGATCAAAGAATGCTTTGCTTCCTCAGCATCTTTAGTGTGTCACCTGCCTCCCTCATTCTTAACGCCTGCCCTGCTTACTCTGTGGCATTTGAGCTCCTTTCAACAGTCTGATTTAAAAAAAACTCACCTTGTGATCAGTTTCCTTTGATTAGATTTTTTCTTTCCTTGAGCACTGTGATAGTCTCTGAATACATATTTACTGGCTTCCTGCAATTTTGTGGGTTTGGCTGTCATTCCATTTGCAAGTCCTGTTGCAAGAAGCTGCTCTGCAAGTTATATCCTCCTTTTATAAGCCACTTGTGTGGGTCTGTGCCAGAACTCTCACATGCTGTTACTCAGTTGCTTGGAGCTGATGCTCTGTCAGAGCTTTCTAGCCATGGGTTTGTGAGACCAGGAGCTGCAGCTTCAGAACATTCCCCTAAAGAAAGCATTTGTTGTGTCTTGATAGCTGTACACCTGGATCCCTTGCAGATGTGGCAATTCTAGTCTCTGCCTGGTTAGACCTTCCAATTCCAAAGCAAATAAGCAGTCCAAGCAGCTCCTCTCCAAGAGAAAGAAAAAACACATTTCTGCTCCACTTCTCAGCTCTGGAGTGTGCAGATTGAAGCATTTCTGCTCCCCATACTACTTCAACCTTTTGAAATGCTGTTATCACATCCAGTGTGAAAGTTGGCTGTGATGTCAGTTCTCTTGTTGGGAACATCAGGCCATCTGTTTATTCCTTTCAGTGTCCATGACTGATTCTGGCCAGAGATACCAGTATGTTATGTCACTGAGTTCAGCTCAGTTGGAGTGCTGCTGCTGGTGGTTTAGGCTGTTGAGAAAGAGAACCCATTGAGCTGCAATGTGTAAGCAAGGCCAAGATCCCAATGACTGTCCTCTGCTTAGAAGCAGCATATTCCCAAAGCTGTTGGATACTCTCCTTTTTTTCCCACAGCAGCAGTGTTACATCCCTATCATATCTACCAATCACAATTTACTTTATTCAGCTGTTGCATGTATGTTTGCACTTCTGGCTTTACTCTGATCTGAGTCTCCTTCTAAGAGAAGCTTGGAAGTAGGGAATTTCTGCTTGTGGCATCAAGAGGTGTTTCTTGGGTGTGTGAAAGAACCAGGCTCTTCTGCTGCAGGGTGATGAGAGCAGCTTCTGAGAGGACTTTGTTAGAAATACAGTGTTCCTTGCATAGCCTCCTGGGAGAGCAGGAGAGCTGCCTGATGCTCCAGGATGTTCTGCATTCTGCTGCCACCTAGCAGTTAGGCAGTTGCAGGCTGAGCTATGTCCTTCATCAGTTTCCATCTCTTGTCATCTCCTTTCTGCTGTTCCTTCTGGCTTTGAGGCCAGATGGACTGATATGGGATTGCTGCTATGGAATAGCACTTACTGTAGGGATCACAGAGACAAGCATTTATCCTGGATGATGAATGAAGAGCCATTATGAAGAGCCCTCTCCTTAACTGAACTGTTCCATGTTGGAATCTTCCTTGCTTGTCACTGGATTCCTTGCCTCTGTCCTTGAAGTGGCAGCACCAAGTCCTGGACCCTGGTCTTCCAGCTTTCCTGTGTCTTGCTTGAAGTCAGAAGGCAGTTTTCAGCAGAGCATGCTTGCTTTCCTGCTGTAGGAGAGAGGTAATGATTAATGGCAAGAACAGCTCTGTGTAATTCAGATTACATGATGAAATTGACTGGGTTCTCAAACCATATGCTTGTTCCTCTTGCTCAGTTCTCAGTCTTTGTTTTAGCTTCCAGAACATGTCAGGACTACCAGCCTGGGTTTTCTTTTGGCTGAGGCCCTGACTAGCTGCCATTTGTGCCTATTGCTGTTGCTGTTTTCTTCCCTCAGCCCCCTTGCCCTGCAGTGCTTCCTTCAGCCAGGCATTTGCCCTTAAAGATCTCTGCTATCTCTTGGGATATAAATTTCAGAATCTCATTTTCCACCCCTTATGACATCATCTTAAGGTTGTGTTAAAATGTCTTGGCTGTAGTTAGCATCTGCATGGTGAGAGAGGTTTGGGCCCTTGTCACAGATCATCTCCATCAGGTGTGCCCAGAGAGAACCCATTTGAAATTTTCAGATGGGTGGGTTCTCAGTTTCACCTTGACTGAGGCATCAACCTTTCTGTATTGGGTTAGTTGGATTATTTTCCCACTTTAAAGCCTCGTGCATTTAAGATTTAGGCAACACTTCACAGCCCTAATAAGTTGTGAGAATGGGACCAGGTGCTTCACTACATTATCTGCATTACTTTTCTGCAAGATCAAGAGCACTGCAGAATACAGGGCCACCTGTTGTTATCATATAAGCCTGTTAGAGTTGAATCTGTCACTGTGGGCCTTGAAAAGGATTTTCCTCTTGTTATCTAAGGACCCCCCTCAGTTCTTTTTGGACTAAAGTCTAAGACACTGAGAAGTGTCCCAGGTGAATGTTGCAGGTGACAGATTAGTATTGTCTGTGGTACCTACCACCATGTACAAATATGAACCAACAGAATGTATTATTGTTTGGAGTCACTGCTCATGGCAACTCCAATCAGCAGAATTATTTTCCAGAAACTTCATTCTTTAGCCTGTGTCGTGCATTTGCCTGTTCCCTGTTTATACCCTTTGGAGGTTCTTGCTGTGGGGATGCAGCAGTCCATAAGGAACTGAAGTAGCAGCAAGGACATGCCTCTTCCTCCTCTCAGCCCTCAGCTAGGAGGAGGTGAGGTAGCTGGAATCTTCTGTTTGGGGTGCTGCAAGGGCAAAACCCAGTGGGATGTGTGTGCTGTCAGCCTTCACCCAAGGCCCAGCATTGATGCACAGATCAGACAGAATCCAGTGAAAAACTCATCTCCAGCTAGCCAAGCTTCATTGCTTCCAGAAGGCCTGATGAGACTCAGAATGTGTGGATGCTGTCACCTAAGGTGGGCCAGGTGCTGGGTTAGGATGCAGGTCTTTGTGATGGTGTTACTGGTGTGGATGAAGCTTGGGAACACCAGCTCAAGGCAGAGATGCCCTCTTGGTTATGCCAAGAAGTTACTGCTGCTTGTGCTAAGAACTATTAGTATTCTGTGGCTTCCTCACAGATGTCTTGATTAGAAAAATAGAGTTTGAATATATGCTGACAGTACCTTAAATACAGGTTTATGCAGCTTGCAAACAGAATTTATTTCTAGTGTGTGTCATGGATCTTGATGAAAGTCATTCACAGTGAAGTGGGATATTTATTTGCTTTCTGCATGTAGGCGTATATTGTTGTTTAATTTGATTTTGATACTCAAAAGCATTTCTAAGCAAAACTGGATGCAAAAAATTGATGTCTTTTGAGCTCTTTCTGAGCTCATTCAGCTAGAAACCCTAAAAAGAAATTGGCAGTGATAAGTTCAGTTCATTAAGTTCATTTTAAGCATGACAAGTCCATTTTAAGTTTATGTTTATTTAAGACAAAGTGCCAACAGCTGACCATGAATATCTTATGCCAAATCTAGTTAACATAATCAGCTATAAATTGGAAACTTTGTAGAGTTTTCATTGTCAATGCAAACACTAAGTGAATAAGAGCATGAGAAAAATTACTGCTTTTATTTATTCTGATGTAGATATTTATATTTTGGATTGCAATAAAAAGGATTATTACTTAAAAGTGGATGTTCATGTGTTTAGGGCTGAAATGTGTGTATAAATGTAGCTTCTCAAATGGTCTCTGTTTGACCATGATTTTGGGGGAGCACAGGCAAAAAGGAGTGCTCTGGATTTTTTTCCTAACTAGGACAGTATTTCAGAGGCTTTTGCTTTTTCTTATTGTGTTCAGGCACTGCTTTGGCTTATGTCACTTCTTCTGGAATTTAGCATGTGATTGAAGCTGATATTAAGAAACTGTTAGTTGCAGTTTTCTTCCATGCTCAAGGCAAGTGATCTAATTTGAATTCAAAGGAGGAATCTACAAATGAATAATTTTCATCTTTTTTTTTAAATGTAGGCTAGAACAGTTTTGATTAGCTGCCATCTACAGCGTCTTCAGCTTTGTTAATTGTAACAGCTTCTAACATCTCCCAAAGCACTTAATGAGCCTGATGGTGTAGAAGGGGTTCTCTTTAGAGTCCTTATCACACTCTGCCTGGCTTAAGTAAAACATTTTGCTGTGCACCTGAAAATCTGTTTTGGAAAACAAGGCCTAGCATGTGGTACTACAGTTAAAAGACAAAAGACCAACTTAAATTGAAAGAAGCATAAACCACGAGATGAAGAACCTATTTGTTCCAGAGCAGGGATATTAATCTCTATTAGGTGACTCTTCTTTCACAGGTGGTGGTCATTCCTTGCAGAAGGTTTGAGGGCTTAGTGGAGGATTAAGGAATTAGTGACAGGTATGCATACAGAAATACATAAATTAAAACTCAGGCAATTGGGCTAGTTAAAGGTGATTTTATATATATATATGTCTTGTCCACAAAGAGAGATTTTCATTGTCTTTGCTGATTTTTGAAAGGAGGATGAGTCTTTGGATCAGTTTGTAGGAATTAATAAAAGCATGTTTAAGAGACAACTGCACATTTTAATCAGTGAGTCAGTAAAAGCCTAAAACCAATTTTGAAATTTCTGAAAATATGGCTCTTATGGGAAGAATCTCAAACAGCAGAGCTCCATTCTTAATGTTTTTCAAACTTCTTGCATCAAATAGAATATATTAAGGGAAGCTTCTCCCCCCTGCCAGCTAGGGCTGTAGCCTCAAGCACAGCCTGTGCCTGGGATATTTGCCTACTTCTAGCTGTGCAAGATTACAAACTCCTGCTTGCCAAGCCCATCTTCCAGGCATCTCCACCAGAGAGCTGCATCCTGACCTCTATTGCAGCTGAGTCCCTGCTAACTCTGCATTTATCCAGGCTTGAAGCAAGCAAGGCAGAAATGCTTCCTAGGGCTTTCAGTGCCTTTTGTAGGAATCGATTTGCAGCGTGTTGGGGTGGAACTTATTTGTTCCCGGTCACCTTGGGGAGGAGGATGTGTGGAAATGCTCAGAGCTGCAGCATTTACAGGAAAATTTTGACTCTTTTTTTCTTTTATCTCCCTGTTTCTGACAAAATCATGGATTCGGGATTGCTGGATGAGAGCAGCATCTGTGCAGAAAATACAAGAAATTATAGGTGACGTTTCAACAGCAGTTTCTGATCCTAGCTTTCAGGAGAGGGTTCTTTGTGAAAGGGACTGCCACTCCCAGTGCCAGGTTATGCACATCTGCATGCCTTTTCCAAACAAGAGTGTGTCATTACCTACTCAGCATTTGCAGGTTGCAGTGGAGTGGACTTTCAGTGGGCTGAAGGCACCGCTTCCTAAAGTGTTTGGATGTCATTTTGGTCAATACTGTCCATTATTATGGCATGTTAAGGCTTGAATTGCTTTTGAGAACATGAGTGAGACTTTTCCTGAGAGTGGGTCAAGACATAACTCTTGAAGGGACTGAGGAAAAGCAGTGTTTCTTGCTGATGTCAAGTAAAGCAGGCTTTCCTTTGCTAGGTAGAGAAAGGGCAGTGTGAAAATTAATTACTGTTTTGGGATAGATGTTGCTTTATATATTCTGCAAGTCTGGTTTTCTGTTCAGTTCATTAAAATTCATTCTTATAATTAAATGACTGGCTCTAATTTCCTGATTCTTCCCTTTGTAAACACCAAATGCCAAAGTTTTCTGTAGCTGAACTAGCTCATGAGGAAGAACATAAGTAGTGATAAAAATAATAATATATTAAAAGTCACTGCAGGCATTCTTCTGCTAATCCGCATCTAATTAAAAAAAGCTGAAAAGTGTATCTGACTTAGGTGTGGCAAACCTACATAAATGTCTTTTCTCTGGAACTGTGGAGAACCAGCTTTTGTGCTGTTGCAAGTGGGCAGCATAAATAGGATGGCTGTTACTGCTGGCTCGTGGATTTGGCTGCAGCAGTCCAGACTGCAGAGTTTCTTTCCCAGAGGCTGTGGGCACTGGCTGAGAGAGCCCCACCTGTGCTCTGCCCCGGGGCCTCAGGGTGACTGCTCTGTGAAAGCTTCCAAGGCTGATAAGGAATCCTTTGCTTGTACTCAGGAGCTCCATAGCAATTTATTCCCCCCTCACATGTTCCCAGCTATTCTCCATGTGGCTGTTCCTTACAACCAGTGGCTCATCTCAGCCCCATTCCCTTTTCCACAGTACTTGTGGAAGGGTGCAGGAGTCCTGGATGTCCATGTTAGTACAGTGTAGGTGAATCTTGTGTTTCACAGCACAGCTGCAGGCTGTCAGATGGTTAAATCACAGCATGCTTTTCTGCATTACCATGCCCTCTTTCAGCAGTATCCTGCCCATTTTTTCCTTCCTCCTGCAGTCCTTTCCAGCCTGAATAATTCTGCATTGTGTGTGTGGTACAGGTATCCATGTGTTGGGGGTTTTTTGTTTCAGTTTGTTTTGGGGGAAGTGTGGTGGTTGGTGTGTTTTGGTGGTTTTGTTTATTTGGTATTTCAGCTTTATCTTTTGGGTTTCTTTTAAAGTTTGGAATTTGGATTTGGGAATCTGTTTTAAAATTCCCATGTGAAAGTTGGGACAGGAAACAGATTTCTACTACAATGAATGCATTGCATTGAAGGGAATAGCTTCCATGATAATAAAAAATAATGAAAACACATTAGTTTTTCATCCTTACTTTATAAATTTTTAAAATTACAGTAAAGAGTTACCTTTTCTCAGATAGACCAGTGGTTTCTACTGTGACACAAGCTCTTTTTCAGTTCTTACTGAGTAGGCTGCTTGTGTAGAAGTCCTGAATAACGAGTCAAAGAAAAAGGTTTTTTTCAGGAAATAGTGTATTTCAAGAGTAGAGTAGGAGTAGATTCAGGTTAATTTTACCCTCTCTGGCTTTCTTCCTCTCAACCACCACCACCAAAACTGCAATGACTGAAATCCTATTTTGGGCAATTCTAAATGTCAAGGATTTGGTGCTGCTAACAAATGATAATAACTGTGAGAGAATTTGCCCCGCAGAGCATCTTCATGGGATGTGTGAATCCCAGGTAATTTCCTCTTTGGCTTGTTATTAGGAGAGGAAACTCCTGCTACAGATTTGTTCTAGCATGAGTACTGCAGTGTTGCAATACAGTTAATCATCACTGATTTCAGTAAGAGGGGGTTGACACCTCTTTTCCTTTTCTCACGCAAACCTTGAATCACTGTTTCAGAGGACTACCAAGTATTTAGCCAGCTGATACAAAGAAGAATATCTCTAGCAAGAGATTAACCCCAACCCCATTAGTAACAGTCTCAGTATGGAAGGTAAGAGACTGAGTTTTAGCCCAGGATGTGAATTGTAGAGGAAGGATCCAAATTTCTATCTTTGATATCTCAATTTCACAGTGTGGCTGTAGGTCCGTAAGGCTGGGTGACAGCAGTGCATCATCCTCTTCTTCTCATCATTGCCCTCTCTCCTTGTGACTCATGCCAAGATTGTCTTGTGAGTCCAGTGCTTCAGTTTTGGGTGTCCATGAGGGCTTAGGAGTCAACTGAAGGGAGTTCTCCTGCCTTGCTCCAAGCTGAACCACCACCACTGTTGTAGTAGAATACATTCTGTGCACAGAAAGTTTGTTCACTGGGCTGTCCTGGAGCTAGAATCTTCAAATCCTCAATATTCCTCAAAATGCTGTTTGAAGGGAAGGGATGATGTCTTGGGCTTATCATTGATACCTGAATGTGTTGCTGTTCACTTGTCAATGGTGTTTTGGTTTCAGCTTTTGTCTTAGTGACATTTCTTAATATTTTTAATTGTTGATGTTCTCTTCTAAGTCCTTTCCCATAGAAATAATTGTTACATTGGATAAAACTGAAGAGATGTTTTCTGTTCATACATAGAATTCTATCAGGAACTGTTAAATAGGTTTTGGTGTGAAAGCAGAGTTAGCCTGAGCTGTATTAATTGGGCAATTAACAGTGAAGGTTCTTTTCTATCTACAAGTATTAACCAAAAAAACTCCGTGCCAAATACCATGATACAAATGCAGGTGAAAATTGATTTTTTTGCTAATACTCTGCATAGAGGATGTTGCCATTATTGCCATAAACTCCTAATAATGCAAATATTTAAGGTGTTTTTTTTTTTTTAATATGGTATTTGTAGAAATAGAGCGTTTAAAAGTGGGCTTCATCTCACCTAATTCTTGGTGTCTAAAAATAAAACAGTAAAGTGTCTCTGCACCCCCTGTGATAGCTGAGGAGAGACAGGTATGTCTGTTGGCTATCCATCCCACCCTAAATGAGATGTCTAAGCTGCTCTCCCTTAGTCCTGTCCACAATCAGTAGGAAACAGGGGTTCTTCTGTGGATGTGGTGTCCTTCAAACATGTGGCTGTCTTAGGGGGGTTCCCTGATCTTTACTGGTTTATTACAGTTTTGAAATCACCCCTTCCCTCCCCAGAACTTTCTCTGTGAGGTTCCTTGCAGTCTCCAATGAGTTTCTCCCTGGGTTTAAGGAAAAAAGAGGAAAGGAAAATGACTGGGGTAGGGGCTTTGTTTGTTTTTCTTATTGTTTGGCATTTTTTTTAATAAAAAATGAGCTTTCTAAATAAGACAAACAACTTTGTATCCCCTGATTGCTTGTTTTATAAGGAGAGGAAGAACAAGCCAAGATCATTCAGTATGTTAGATTAGGAACTGATACCTCAGAGACTTGCTACACAATAATAGTTGCTTGTCCAGTGGTTTTACTTAGCAAGGTGAAATTTCTCTTTAGAGTGGAGGTTAAATGTTTCAGGATTGTGGAGGATGTGCTAGAGAGGTAGGAACTCTCAAAACATGATTTGGAAAAAAATGCCTTGTTTCTCTGAAGTGTACCAGTGATCTGGCCTTCCAGATGCTATTTACACTGTCATACTTTGTAACTTCCTTTTTTTTTTTTTTGCCCTATACATACATTCTCTTGGTATACCATGGATCTTCAGGATTGCTTATTTAGGAGAGAGCATCCAAGATGACAATTATGAGGAAACATGAAAAAGGGCCAAACAATAACAGCTACTGCCAAACTTCAGCTTCTTTGGGAACAGAATTTTGGCAAAATTCCTTCCCTAGATTGCTTGTAATGCATTTAAGAGAACAGTTTGGAAGGATAACAACTCCTGAGATCTGGTGCCTTCCTTCAGACTTCCTTACTGACTCTGCTGGGGAAATCTTTTTTAGTTTAAGAACATCAAGTGTCATGAAAGACTGGCTTACTGAGGCTGACATACTAGAATAAACTGGTGATTCATATTAGTGGGAAGTGGAGCAGTAATCATTTTAAGTGTACTGAAGGAGTTTGGTGAAGCTGCTAATGTACAAAAATATTCTAATTATAACCAGTGAGAAAGCCAGGTTGTAGCAAAAGATATTTGTACCTTCAAAGATTGGGGGAGGATGATCTTGCTGAGGTCTGGGTCTCAGTGCCCTATGATATCTAATCAGAAGAGCTTAGTATCATTCAAAAATAATTGAGCTGTTGGATCTACAACATGCATTTGTACAAGGAAAATACAAACAGCAAACACAAAATCTGGTTGCTAGATCCACAGCCTTTTTTATTGTCACAAAGTGAGCCAAGTTAAACATAATTTTAAATGAACTTAACACAGCAAGGGCAAAGCAGTGCAGCTTCTCTGAAGGAAAACTGAGCTGTGCACATCTGTGCAGATTAACATGAATGAATTAAGAAATTACTCTCTCATACATTTCTTGAAAGCTTTGATAAGGCACTCTGTTTTTCAGAATGTTACAGTTAATTCTAGATATGTTTTAAGACTCCATCCTCACACAGCTCTTAAGTATACTTACTAATAAATTTGACTAATTTAGCAGTAGCTGAACCATATGAGTTGAGTAAAATTTGCAATTGGTTCAAAATTATTCAAGTAGCTGAGTATAAGAGAAGACTCTGTAGTGTTTCCTAGGGATCTCAAAGGAGATGAGCAGCTGGTAGTCTGACACACAGCCCAAGTTGTGCAGGTCTGTGTTGGAAAGGTTTCTGTTCTCTTGTAGCTTCTGCTGTAGCCACAGCTGTGTGTTGGGACAAGTCCTCAGGCTTGAAGCAGTGGGTAGTCCCATGCCTCCAAACTGCAGACAGTGCCCAACAAAGAAAATGGAAGGGAAATACTTTCCCTTGGTATTGGAAAAATCAGAGTCAGGCAGTAATGTTTGTGAGCATATGTGTATGTCATATGTAATAATTTACCAGGACTAAGGTGGGGGGTATTTATTTTGACCACTATACAAGAAAAGAGAGATGTTCAGTACCCTGAATATTAATTAAAAATTGCTTCCTTATTCCTTACATCACGTCTTGCTAACCTGTGAAGCTCAGTGCTGTATGATAGCTAATCTGAAGAGCTTAATAACATTCAAAATTAATTACACTTTTGGATGGATACCATGCTCTGTTATCTTACACAGGAAAAAGATAAACCCTCCAGCTTCAAAATGAGTTTGTAATAATCAACACTGAAAAAAACTTGACTGTTTGCCACTGTTCATTAAAAAGCCTGAGGATCAGTCATTGCTGCTTCTGGGTTAGGAGAGAGAACAGTCTGCTCAGAGATACTGCTTGCTGAAAAGAGCACTTTTACAAATGGTCTGTTGTCTGGGCCACCTTGGTTTTGCTTTCAAAGCATAAAACCTCCAGACCCACGGGTGAAATGACATATATACTGCTTGTCTCAGATGTTTGTACATAAACTAATACTGCAGTGGGGCTGTCAGCAGCAAAGCAACTGAAGTTGGTTATTATAGTTATTGGTAGATTTCTATCAAGGCAGTACTCCCTGGGATTTTTCTGGTTTTATTTTAATTGAAGAGGTATGTTTACTATGTGTGATTTGTGTTGGCATTACATGCCTCCTACAGCAGGCAGAGTGGGTGAGATTGCTTGTTTGTTTGGGTTGCTTATTGTGGTGGGTTGACCCTGGCTGAATGCCGGGTGCCCATCAAAGCTTCTCTGTCACTCTCCTCAGCTGGACAGGGCAGAGAAAATACAACAAAAGACTCGTGGGTTAAGATAAGGACAGGAGAGATCATTCACCAGTTACTGTTACATTGAAGTATGTGCAACAGACTCAACTTGGGGAAATCGAGTTTTATGACAAGTGAAATCAGAGTAGGATAATGAGAAATAAAACCACCTTAAAGGTGAAGGTAATAAAACACCTTGTCTCCACCCCTCCCTTCTTCCCAAGCTTATTTTAACTCCAAAATTGTTCATTTCCCTGCTGTCAATGGTGCAGGGGGATGGGAAGTGGGTACTCTGGTCAGTTCATCACCTATCATCTGCTGCTCTTTCCTCCTCGGGCAGGACTCCACATTCTTCCCCTGTTCCACCATGGGGTCCCTCCCACAAGAGACAGTCCTCCACAAACTTCTCCAGTGGATTTCCCATGGATTGCAGTTCTTCACAAACTGCTCCAACATGAGTCCTTCCCATGGGGTGCAGTCCTTCAGGAACAGACTGCTCCACTCTGGACTCCTCTCTCCATGGGGCCACAGGTCCTACCAGGAGCCAGTTTCAGTGCACATTTTCCATGGGGTCACAGCCTCCTTTGGGCATCCACCTGCTCTGCTCCCCTGTGGATTGCCATGGGCTGCAGGGGCACAGCTGCCTCACCATGACCTGCACCACAGGCTGCAGGGGAATTTGCTCCAGAGCCTGGAATACCTTCTCTTCCTCCTTCACATGTCTGCAGGGCTGTAGCTTTCACATGTTCTCACTTCTCTCTTCTCTGGCTGCAATTGATTCAGCACAGTAACTTTATCCTGTTTTAAAATCTGTGATCCCATCACTGTTGCTGAGTAGCAGGACTGCACTGGAGCTGGCTGGCATTGGCTCTGTTAGACATGAGGGAAGCTTCCAGCAACTTCTTGAAGAAGCCCTGTAGCCCCTCTTCCCCCTCCCAAAACCTTGCCATGAGTATCCAATACACATACCAACTCTGTGGACACTTAAACCAGGGAGAAAACATTGTGACTGTAAAATTACCTGCTGATATAAAAATGTTTTATATTAGTTTGCAGAATATAACAGATCTTCTTCTGTCACTTTGTAAAAACAACTTGCATGGTCAGATTTATTATATGAATTTAGTTTGGATCTTATAAAATATAAATTAACAAGCATCTTAAAAGTATCTGCATTTTTTGCAGGGTATTATAGAGAAATCGAAAGTGAAAGGAATTCCTATCATTATTGATGCAGTAAGTATTTTCTTTATTTCAGTCAGTGGTTTAACATTTAAGAATCTGTTCAGTAAATGTTCTTACTGTGTTTTGCAGGATGGACTGTGGCTCATTTCCCAGCAGCCTTCTCTTATTCAAGGCTACCAGCGAGCTATTCTTACTCCAAACTATATGGAGTTCAGTAGACTGTATGAAGCCATGGTGAGCTGCTTGCCTTTTTGGTATTGATGTATCTAGTCTTTTTGTCCTTGAAAAAAAGTAACTTATTACTGGCTTAAATATTAAGTGCTGTTTCTTGTATGTGAGAAAAACACTTTCTGGGTTATTATTTCATAGGATGATTGCCACAGCAATGCATATTCTTAAACTGAGCTCTTTTTTAAAGAAGACTCATTCTCATGCATTTTTTTACACTGCAATGGGTATAGAAAAAATACACAGAAAGACTGATGATGTTGCTGTTTTTTCCCCATGCATATGAAACTAGCATGTGTTAGAATATGTTGTTCTAGTAGCAAAATATGTACTGTGTGTGGAATTCTTGTGTTGTAGCTTAGAGACCCCGTAGACAGTAGTGATCATCATGGATGTGTGCTAAGACTCAGCCAAGCCATGGGGAATTTGACAGTTGTGCAAAAGGGAGAAAGAGATCTTATTTCTGATGGAGAGAAGGGTAAGTGAAGCCTTCTGCTTTTAGCAATGTGACTGTTCTGTTCTGTTCTGTTCTGTTTGCTTTCAGTCATAGTCCAGTAGAGTGTATAGCAATTGGCAGTATTCCCCTGAAGATTAGAGGGATTGCTGCCTTTGCTGATCACCTTAGATGATTTGTGTAAATTAATATTTTAGGAGTGCAACTAACTTTATTTGCTGAAAAGAGTTGCTGATTTTATTTCACATTTACAGATGTTATATTTTACATTACATGGACATTGAGAAATTAATCATTTAATCTTTGTGAACTGTTTGAAAGTTCTTTGCTGAGATGGTTTATATAGGTGCAGCTGTCATTGCTAAATTGATACAAAATAATACTCTGCAGGATGTATCAGTGTGTGTGAGGATGAAGATGTCTTTAGGCTCAGTTCCTTGATGCTGTCCATCATGGGGTTGCAGATTAGCATGTACACATATGACTTTACAGCAGTCCTGACAAATCAAAAATTAATTCTAGATTGCCATTAAACCAGTCTCATACTAATATGGTTAATAAAATTAGCTGCTTGTCTGATGCTTTTTATACTGATCATGTACTGTGATCAGTATAAAATTAATTCAGGAGTGCCTTCGTCACATTTTGCCTGCATGGTGTTATTTCACATACATAACAAGCAGCAGCTCTGCTTTTAATTACTTGAAATGCTAATCTCTGATAAATGTTTATGCTGCTTCAGAACTGTTTTGTATATACAGTCAATTTTTCATTACTGGGAGCCATGGAAGTCTTTTGTAACAGAAAAGCAGATGTAATGTGACAACTGGTTTGTGCAGAGCCACCTTCCACGTACCCAGTCAGGGCAGATTCAACAAGTGGGACCTGGAAGCAGTATGGTTACATCTGTGTGGGAAAGGACCTTCCTCACACAGCACCCAGCTTTCCCCACAGGAAGAATTTTTTGTCATATTTGCACCTGCAGCAGACTTGATTTGTAACCATGGACAGTCAGGCCAGGCTTAAGGGTGGATGAAATGGAGGATAAAATGTCTTGACTCCAGTCTATGCCAGCTAGAGAGCTTTAGAGCATTGTAGTTGTTTTCTTCCTCTGCTTTTATGTCAACAATATTCTTTTTATACAGGATTGTTGCTTTTTAAATGAATGTTGGGAAGACTGGGTGAGCACTTTAGATGGAGTACATTATCTCGTACATTTATCTATATGTCTGTTCTCCTTTTGAACTGTTACTCTTGAGATAAGTGTATCCCCATACCTGCTGGAGAGACAGGACAGGTCTCCAATGTCTCTTGTCATGCAGGATTAAAAAAAAAGCCAGGAAACAAGTGAAGTTCTTTCCAGTTTCAGTTTTGAATGTTCATATGTGGCACAAGTTCATGTATGTCTTGTGTGCTTTTGGGTTTTTTTCTTGGTTATATTTTTCCCCCACCTTGTTATTTGTCTCTGTTGTGTTGTGGTATTTTCTTCTACTAGTGAAGTGTCTTTTGTTTTTGAAATAAAAAACAGTTCTGTGCCCTTATAGCCATTTATTTATGTCCAGCTATAGCCTGCTTCCTTGTTCTCACTTTGGTGCTATCACTGGTGCTTTGTTGGATTACAGACATTACAGGCAGCATTGCTGAGCTAAGAAAGCAGGTTATAATGTCTGTTACAAGAACTGATTTTAGAGTTTGCATGACTTTGAAGAAGGTTCTTGAGAATTTTGCAGAAACTTGGGAATTTTTCAGATTTCACCTTCCTTTTAACAACAATGTTCTTTGGGTCTGATCTGCTGGTCATTTTTTTAAAAGCTTCTCAAATGCAAAATTACATTGAGAAAGGAGATTCTACTGTGTGCTCTGTGCCAAACATGGAATATGTTGTCCTGTCACTGACCTTGAATTCTTCAGGTTTTTTTTGCTCTTGTTTTTCATCTGTCTCTTCTTTTGATCTGATGTCATTTTTTTTCAGCTAAGACTACATACATCAGGGAAGTCCAAGGTTATTGGATCGGGCCAGTGTCCTCTGAGCACAATCAAACATTTTGAAAAGATCTGTGTACTCCTCTTGCCTTTTATTTGTTATGTCATCATCCATTTGTAGTGCTTAAGCCCTACCTATTAGGCATTTCCTGTTTGACCTCCTGTGTTCAGCATACTGACACTGTAGTTTACATATATTACTTTTAAACTTTCTCCTATGGGAAAATACTGCATGTGGGCTTTCCTGGGAAAAAAAAAAAAAAAAAAGAGAAAAGTAAGTCTCAGTGCTCTCCAGGAAAACCAGAAACTGAGAAATTGCAAACTTAACTGTGTAAATTTAGTTTTTTATGCTTAGTTGTTGAGGAAGGAAGGCTTTTTGAAGATGTCATATTTTGCAGTAAGAAAGACTGGGTTTGTGAATGCTTTATAGCTTAGAGTGATAGTAGTGGTTATTTTCACAGTAGTTTTATTCATGAGTCTGTAGGAAATGCAGTAGACAGTTTATTCTGCTACCTGAAGACAGAAAGGGTTACCAGGTGATTTGGTGTCAGGTATTGCTGAAGAATTACCCTCAGCAAAAAGCTTTGTAATCTACACAGAGAGGCTCAATAAATTCTGATTGGAAGCTGAAGTTTATTAAATTAACTGTACTAGTTAATTTAGGCAAATTAACTAGTACAGCCACATACCTGAAACTTTGCTAGATTCACAAACTTTGAAGTGTCTGGATACCTCTAAAGTTTGTTTTCACAGATCAGACTAGATGGTGCAGGTGATTCCTTATGGCCTTAAAGTCACATACTGGCCTCTGTGAAACAGTAGCAGCCCTCCAGTATAAAGGAGGTCTTTCTAAAATTTGTCTCCATTTCAGTAGTGAGCTGCCAACTGGCCTGTAAACGTAATCACCCAGATTTTAAATTAAGTTTTATATACTCTTTTTCTCTTTCCTTTTGCAATTTCACATTATAGCTTGGTCTACAGTTGTTGATTCCCTGCTCTACAAAGATGAGCTTCACCATGCTCTTGGTAGGTGATATCAGTGCCATCACTGACCAGGGTAGGAATGAGTACTCAGCCTATGGGTAAAAGGTAAGTCAGCTTTTATTCACTATGGCACAGCTCTCTAAGGTTATCTCTTTATTTTTCTTTGGAGAACTGGTCAATAATAAAGTGTGGTTATACCAGCCTCAGTTCCTAACATGTTTAAAATTTGGGTAGGTCCTTGAATTAGAGTATTTGGATTTTGGTTTTTAAACATTATAGTGAGTTTTTCTGTGTTTGACCCTCCTCCCTTCCAAAAGTCAGGCTTTCTGGGAACCATCCTGCTACTACCTGGGACTACTTCTACCTGGAACCAGTAGCCAAGTTTGGTTTCTCTCCAGTTGCTCAGGTGCAGCTTTATGATCAAAAGAAGCAAGGAAGCATGTGAGGCAGAATACTGAGTACTGGTTAAAGGGTAAAAAGCCAACTTTTTCCATAAGTCCCCAGGTAGTGCTTCTAATTCCAGCCATTCATCTCCCCACACAGCTGGAAAGGAAGCTGTTTAGTGCTTGTCACTGTCTGGCTCACTCACAGCTGCTGAGCAAATCTCACCTAGATTTAAAAGTGAGAGATTTCTAACTGAGAGGCAGCACCTTTGTCTCCAGTCCTGCTTCTGCTGAATGAGCAGAATGGGGAGGTGATGGTTCCTGTCCCTGGTGCCACTGTGCTGTCTCTGGCACCTGCAGCCCAGCCAGCTTCTCCCTGGCACTGTTCACCTGGGCCCTGGCTCCTGTGCCTGCCCAACAAAACTAATGGAGAACCTGGGTCATTTTCATCTCAACTTAAATTGACTGCTCTGTCTCGCACTCAAGGACTTACCTAAGTTTTAAAAGTGTGATTAGGGAATAAAAAAGTATAAGCACCCTTTATATAAAAGCCAACTTACATTTTCCACATCAGTTGAGTTGTTTCTCCAGTCAGAGTCATCAAACTTGGTTTCCCTGTCTGTATGCACTCTGGGACACGTTCCTGGGAATCCATGATCTCCAGCTATTTACTTTTGTGAACAAACTTGCAAAAGGAAAAAGATAAATTTATTACTAGAATAAATACAGGCTAGGTCAGAGATGTATATTGGTAAGAGATTTTACTAAAAACCTGATATTGGTCAAAATCTTGCATTGATGGGGCCAGATGATCCTTGGTAGCTACATTATTTGCATAGAAAATGGAAATCTTTTAATTAAACTGGAGTGTGTTTGTTGTGTGGGGTGGCTGTTAGCTGATTGATCCAGTTGGGTCATATCAGAAGTTGGAATGGTCATGTTTCATACATGGATTCCTGACCACATTAGGGTGAGTGTAATACTCCTCCTCTGTAAGAGGAAAACAAGTGCAAGGAATTTGTTCAGGATGTCTGAAATTCAAGGGTTAAATTTAAATCTCCAGTCTTTCAGTTTGCTGTCTCAATAAATGTGAGATTTCACGTAGGCTCTTCAGCCTTCTTGACCATCATCAGAGCACCTAAACTATCCCATATTTCACGTGCTGTGCTCTAAATGCAAAAGTAAAAACCACCCCAGATATTCATTTATTTGTGTCGCTACTGGGTGAACATGGTGAATCAGGAACAAGCAGACACACACTATCATTTGTAGTTAGAAAAGCTTTGGTTTTCTAAGAGCTGGCATTGTAAATGGTGCTGCCTGCATACAGCCATATCAAAATCTGTGCTTCCCTGTTAACTTGTAGTGCTTGAAGTCAGCAAAACTACTGCACTCTGGTTTTTTTTTTTTTTTTTTTTTCTTCCAAGAGAGAACAGCTATTTTCAGTTATATAGCAGACTCTTGTGTTTTGGTTTTTTAATTAAGCATACAATACCCTTAAACAGGTAATTCTGGGCTTTTGGCAGTAGCAAAATTTAGGCTGGGAGTTCTTTCAGCTAGGTGTGACACTGTGGTCTGAATGCTTTCACAAATATTATATTGTCACTCGCTTTTCAGAACTTCTTGAAGATACCTTAAACATAGACCTAGTAAGTGACTTGGCCTGGGGCAGAGTTTTGAATTGTTTGAAGCCTAAAACTTCTGAATTTTACTTTACAATATTCTGTCAGTATGACAGCCTTCAATTTTTTGTTTCTGTTGCACTCATTTCAGTACAAATTATTTCCATGGATTTAAGTACACAGGAAATCCATGTGATTATATGTGAGGGACATGTTGTATTTGCTACCTAAAGCTCTGGCAGTATTTATGTGATGTTTGCTTGCTGAGACTGTGTTCAAACTCTTGAATAGGACTGTTGCTGTTCTGACTCTAGCAGATCTCCTTGCAGGCATTTCTTCAGTGATGACATTTTTATTTCATCTACCCTTTTCTTCTGATAGTTTATGTGTGCTAGGGAGTATGGTAATATTTTTCCCTGAGAGTTACTTGGTATAAATCAGTTTTCATTAAAAAGCTGTCTGCTACTTATACTGGGGTATTTCTCGTTAACCTGAGAAATAATGACTTTGGTTGCTCAGACCTGTTAGAAGACAGACCTAGACACCCTGCTGTAACAGCCAGCTTGACCAGCATTAATTGTGTGTTTCTATCAGTGGGACTAAAACTGAATCTCTCTATTGTTTTAATCCAGACTGGTGTCAAACTAATTGACCTTAAGTGGCCCTGGTTGCTGCCCTTTCAAAATTGACACACTGTGGTGATTTCAGTCTTTGTAGTTTCCTTGTTGTCCCACATCCACTCATCTTGGTCTCCTCAGCTCTTCCAAGAACCATATTTTCTGTTTGCTGATGTACAACACATCAAAGCCAACTTCATCCCCACGTAAGCAGAGCGTTGTGCATGTTTCCAGGGAGCAGAGCTGCCCACCTTGGCCTCACAGCTGACTATTCAGCCATGTCCAGCTAATCTAGGTCTTGGAACATTGCCACTGGTTGTGACTGCTCAGTGCAACATAAAGGCATCACCCCCATGGTCCTGAAAGAGCTGCTGGAACTGTCTTCACAGCAGGGCTCAGACATGCAGTGGGGATGTTGCACTGGCAGAGTGTGAAGACAGCAGTTCTGTTTTGCTGTTCTAGAAGGGTGAGAAAAGTATCCTGTCTTGATTTGGCAGAATGGCAGTTTGTTTCGATGCCACTGTGGGATTCCTTCTTAGATTTTAAAAGCTCTTAATAAAGGCTGTAATTCAGAAGGGGGTTTAAATCCTTTTCCCATTGCCTGTCGTCATGTTCATCATCCTTTTATTTTGAGATGTTCTTTGATCAGCCAAGCCTCTGCACAAGAATTGTGTTATATCTCCCTCCTCATTCAAGTGAATTTCCTCTAGTTCTGCTTCTTTGAAGGTATTTTAAGGATTTGTTTTCCAGCATCTGTGTGCAGAGTACAAAGGTCTGCTTTTGTTGTTGCCTGTGAGGTAGTCTGCACATATTTGAGACTTACTTTTTAAAACCACAAACAAAAGACCACTTCTTTTCATTTTTTTTTTTTTTTTTTTTTTTTTTTTCAGAGTATTATAATTGGCCTAGTTTGAGATCTTGCTCTCCTGTACAGCTCAAAAATGACTGGAAGGTTGTGGGGCTACAGAATAGTGGCAGATGGTGACATACAGCTAATAAGCAGGAGCTTGTGCTCAGCTGTCAGTCAGAAGGCCCCAAAGCTTTTGAACAGAGGATTTCCATCCTGCCTCCTGCCAGGAGTTCAAGCCCTCAAAGTGAAAATCCTGTGAGATAGCATCTTCAAAGTAGTAGAATTAGAGGTAATTTCTCCAAAGCACTGTATTTAAAATAAAAATAAGAATAAATCATTCCACCTAAAAGGGCATACCTTCTTCAGATAGCTAACTCAGAAGGGCATTACACTTGTGAAATTTGACATTAGCTACTGCTCACTGAGAAACACATCCAGAATCTTAATTTGAGAGGGGGAGGGGGAAGGGGAGAAGAGTGATTGGGAAAATGAACTGCTGGCAAGGCTGCAGTGGTGTGTGCTGTGCTCGTTGTGACTAATGAATCTTTGCCCTCTCAGTGGCAGCAAACACGCACAACTGCCTGGCCTTGTGAGCCCCACAGCTACTGCTGGAAGGATCCCTGGGAAATGGAAGTGAAGTACAATTCTTTGCTGTTGCACATGAACTGGAAGGGATTTATTGGTATGATGTCATTTTTTACCATTTGCTAGTTAGAAAGATGTATCTGCAAGTCCTTCAGTTCTGTGCAAATTTTTTTCCATTCGTTTGAAAAAGAAAATTTTTTTCAAATGTTAAAAATATGGGCAGTACTCCCTCTAAAACACCTGGGCTGCTGTGTTTATACTCTTTGGGGAAACCAAGCCCAGGCTTGAGGTGAGAGCTATTGTCCAAGCAATGCCTGGTCTTGCTTTATCCTTTGCTTGTATATTTGGCATGCTCAGCAGCATACAAGTGATTGTGTGCACAGTCCTGAATCCTGCAGTAGCTGACTGGAGATTCTAAGGATCACACTTGGCCAGTCATGATTCTGCCAGCTCTTCTATCCCCCTAGGAGAGGAAAATAAATTTTTCCTGGTTTTTTTTTTCAGAGCCAAGCAAGTAAAAAGCTAAGGGTAGGTATACCCACAAGAGAGTTTGGAGAAGGGTAGCAGAATTGATGCTGTTTTCTTTTTATGTGCCCTTTTATGTCCTTCAGGCTTCCTGCTTGGGCTTGTTGAGAGTGGAGAACAAAGGAGTTAAATGTAGTGAAACCATTTGTGTGTTCCTCATAGTTAAAGCTGCACAAAGAGATCAGTTTGATCAAGGTTCTTTGTATATTTAAAATAGAAATGTAACATCTGATACCCTGACACAGCCTATCCACAGTGACACTGCTGACAGAAACATACACGGATGGTGAGGACACTGTCGATTGGCAGAACAAAAATAAATCTGTCTTGCATGTTCTTTTTACAAAGCCTAAGGAAAGAGCTGTTTCAATAAAATATTTTTGTGATGGATGTGGTAGAACATTTGAGATTTTAGTTCTGCTTTGCATTTGCTTTTTGTAAACATGTTGGTTTACATTGGCAAACTCTGAAGGTCAGAGACCCTGAAGAGTTATGTTTGTGCAATGGCTTTGTGGAAGGACCTGGTCCAGTTTGGGGTGATGGCTCATCATGCCACATGAACAACTAAACTCACCTGTGCAGGCTGAGTGAAGTGAAAAAAGTGTACACATTGTGCAGTATTATGTGCAAAGGATTAAATGGTAATGAGAAAAGTATTTTTAAAAATGTTAAAAATGTTAATGCATTTTTTTTATTAAGAACAGTGTATTTCAGCGTATTCTGCTGCCTGTGTAAAGTCTCCCACCTGTTAGTTGCTGTGTGCCTCAGAGGGTAACCCTTGCAGCTGCAGTGCTGTCTGTAAACAGAGGGATAAAAGCACCTGACTCTGGTTTTGGTTTGTGTGTTCACAGTTCTTGTGTGCAGTCACGAAGGGAGCAGCCGGAGATGTGGTGGACAGGGGGACCTCCTTTCTGGTTCTCTTGGAGTCTTGGCACACTGGGCATTTATTGCTGGAGCTGAAAAAACAAATGGGTATGAATATTAATTAATAACTTAATTGCTGTGAGTCTGTGTTCACCTATGGTAACTGTTGTTGACCTCCTATTATATAAATTTCCAAATGAAATTGGAGATTTTGGTAAGAAGGTATCCCTGTACTTTTAAAAAGTATAAGGGTGTTCTAGAGCAGCCTACATAATAGTAATAATTATAGTAAGACAAAACCCTTCAGTAATCTAACATCTCCCAAGTCTGGGGCAGAAGAAGAGCCTCTGGATCTCTTCATAAGGACATTTATGTATGAGGTATGTGTTTTAAAAACAGTTGAACGTAGGCAGAAAGTAGAAAGGATAAATAAGTGGTAGTCATTGGCTCTGTAATTCAAAAGCCATGTTGTTTGGCTTTGTTTTTTCTATTTTGGTGAATCCTCCTGCATTGTGGCTATGTAATTCAGTGGGGCAGGTATGTTGAAACTTGCAAATAAAATACAATTTCAAAGAGAATAAATCTTTTAAGGCCAAATGGGAGTCCACTTTGGTTGTACATAAAGCAGCCATGCAGATGGCTTTTGGCTTTTTAGTTAAATTGTGTCGTTTCCTGCTGAACTGGCTGGTTCAGATACTCATGGAGTCTTTCTGTGAAAGCATCAGCTTCAAATAAAGTTGAAAGGAATGTAAGCAGTCAGGGAGTTACAATCCCTCTTCTCATCAAGTCAGGAGCTGTGGAAGCTTGAGGAGTGGAGACCTGTAGTCTTTGGGATGCTGCATGTGTACAGTATCAGATGTCCCTGGGAGTTACCCAAGCTGTGTTTGTGTTACCACAAGGACACTGCACAAGGTGCCTCAGGCTTCAAAATTCTAAAATCGAACATACACAATCTCGTGTATGTTACATTTCAGAATTTTGGTGTTCAGATACCCAGAATGACAAAGGAAACGTTGGTTTCCTTTGTCATTCTGGGTATCTGAATTTGCAGCTGTCACTAAAGGAGGAATTCTGTTCTAATTCATTAAAAGAGTGACTTCATTTTTGCATGGGGTACAGCACAACAGTATTAAATTGTTGGAGAGATTAGCAAACACAGCATGTGTTTTCCAGGCTCTCCTGACTTGAGCTCCTGTGGCTTTACTAAACAGCTTGCTCAGAAACTCCTTTATTTTATAGGTGAAGGAAAAGTATAATTGGCATCAGCAATGCATTGTGTCTCCTGCAGTGGTGTTAAGGTGACCCTTCACAGACACCTGCTGTACCAATCCTGCCTACCTCATGTGTTGCAGGAAAGGAGGAGCTTTTTGGGTTCAATGAGTCAGGGCATCCGCTTGGAGACTGCACTGCAGGCAGCCCAGCCAGTCCTTCCAGCTTGTGCCTGGCTCTGGCATTTCAAAGTGGCTCTGTACAGAGAGGTGTTCCAGCACTGAGATTGTGCTGGCTTTCAGGAGTGCTAGTGATAAAGTAGGTAGGATTCCTCACTTGAGTAGAGAGGATGCTGATGTGTTTGGTGCTTTAGCTGCCTTGAGCCCAGGAGCCTGTACACAGCTCTTGTTTCAGAGCAGTATTAATCAAGCATCCAGGATTAACTCTCAAGGTGCCTTAAATACTTCTGCACCTTGATGAGTACATGGAAATTTTGCTTAGGTAGCAGCACCTAATTGTAAAGCCATGTCCTGCTTTGTCTGTGTTTTACATTGGGGTCCTTCTCAAAACTCTCACTTGCCAGAGGAGTCAGGAGGTCTTCAGTGTGTTCCAGGCAGCAATGCTCAGCTGAGGCTGAGCTTTGTGAGCTTTCTGATCTGCCAGACCTGAAGCACAGGACTGGCTGCTGAACGATTCTGCAGTTGTTTTCTGTTTTAAGGCAGCAGAAGTGACTCCCATGGCCCAGCCTATGAAAGGATGCTCTGGGAGGCGCTGGCTTTTCTGGGGGAGGTTCAGCATTGCAGGTCTGGATCTGGGTACACACTCTTGGGCAGTTCATAAGTGTGTAGGAGGCATTACAGCAGTGCTATAGCTTGTGTTGTGGCCTTCACTTGCCACTGCACCCCTTTTAAGCTGATCTAATGAAGGCCCTGGAGCAGTCTCTATGGCCCTGCTGAAAATCATCTCTTGTGTGCATCCCCATGACCTTCCCCTACCTCTGCAGACAGAAACTGAATGGAGTTACCCAGAGAATGGAGAGGAAAGGGGGTTGAAAGGCTGTCAGGTGAGCCTTTGATCTTCCTCTGAAGGAAAGCATGAAGCTTCACATCAGTAAAACTAGACATGGAACACCTTTCCCACTTTTTAAGCCAGTTGGCCTTTTGGGTGCTTTGGCCCCTGGTGGTGTTTCTCACTCAGTCACACGCTGTGCAATGGGGAGAGAAGTATTTGATTAAAAGAATTCAGACAAAGATGCTCTGCAGTGCAACAGTGAAAACATGTTTGCTTAAGAGGCCTTCCTGGCAATGCTGATTTTTATGGGTATAAAGATGATGTCCACCACCACAGATTGCACACAAGTGTTGGGATTCTCTTTATAATGTTATTTTTGTTTTCTTTCAGTCAAAATCCCTTTCTAGTGGCTGCATTTGGAGCTTGCTCTCTCACAAGGCAGTCTAACCACCAAGCCTTTCAGAAATTTGGACGTTCAATGACAGCCTCTGACATGGTTTCAGAAGTTGGAACAGCTTTTAACAAACTTTTTGAAACCTGAAGCCAAAGCAGCAGAGAAGAAGAAAAGAACAATGACTGCAAGAGTAATTACATGTACCGTAGAATTTACATAATGCACCCTTTCAAGTGCTGTAGCAGCATTGGTATGTTAGGTAGATTTTTTTTATTTTTAAGAATAGAAAAATATGATTAATGTAGATATTTTTTAAGAGTTTGGAATACAAAAATGTTTTGGCTGAAAGAAGCTGTAGTTGCAGATCTGTTATAATATAATAAAACTAAACTGAAAGTATTCCTCTGTTCTTTTTGATAGTTATTGAGCAATAACTAAAGTGTGAACAGCAAAAAAATAATGCACTTGATACTTGGATAAAATTCTTCCACCAGCTCAACTGAATTTCTTGGATTTCACCAAGGTTGTCACTTGCCATTCTTAGACCCTTTATCTAGAATTAGCTATTGCACTTCATTTTTTGCTGTGCTAGTAGAGTAAGAAGCAAAAAGTAAGCCTCTTTGGAAAGGGAATGCATGAGAGTTGCTGTAGATTTTGAATGTAATTAGTTGCCTTTTCCCATTCCCAGTCCTAGAGGCAGCATTCATGTAGACAAGGCATCCCTTCCTGCAATGTCTTGTTATTCTTTTTTAAAAGGTTCCCCCTTGGCAGAATAAAGATATGCTATAGGTATCTTGGCAGTAAAATTCATTAAACAATAATTAGGCTTACATGGAAAAGAAATAAATTTATGTTTCTTTATCTGGTCTTGATTCAATATAATGAACTTGTGAAATTGTCATTTGGAGAGGTATTAGGTGGGGCATGAAACTCTGTGACACTGAGCAGAACTGGTTCAGCTCTCAGTGATCATGGAACAGTGAAGTGCTCCTAGAAGTCCAGCTGCCTGCTGGGTTAGAGCTCAGAGAGCCCAGCACACATATCTGTAGGTGGACAGTGATGAGCCAGCAGGAATACAAGCTGAAGGGACAGAAGGCAGCCCATGGCTCATACCTGTGCCTTCACAGCAGAGTGCAGGCAGCATGTGCTGCAAGTCACAGGCAGGAACAGAAATAGGGTGGTCAGTGTTTGAGCTTCAGGTGCAGTCCTTAGTACTGCAAAAAGCAGAAGTTTTTAGAGCAAAAAGCGTAGAGGCTTTTGCTTATCTTTGCAGGACAGACAGACACTGTCAGGGCCACACTGACCTGGCACACTGGCAGAGCAGGCAAGCATTAGTAAAGCAGAACTTCTGTTTTTTTGCACAGGACCATTCCTTAAATTCTTAGAGATTTAGTCAAAGCTTGTAGAGATTGAACCTGATTGGAGAGGGAGGCAAGTTGATGCAAAGGAAATTTCAATGGGTGCTGCCCTTGACCCTCCACTCCAGCTCCAAGTGTTGCTGCTCATTATAGCTCTGGAACAAGCATGTAACATCTGGCTCCTGCAGGGGATGTTACCTGCTCAGCACAGCCACCCTTGCAGTGCTCCCAGCTGGAATGTCAGCTGGGAGAACTCAGACCAGTCAGACTGTTCTCATTCCTTGCAAGAGCTGCCTGCAGAAAGCACCCAGAATCAGAAAGGCTACTCCAGGTATTTCCCTTCAGCCCTTAGAGTTGGTATTTATGGATGCACTGTGACTACTACCTCACCCTGATGCATTTTTCTTTTTCTTTTTAAATAGTTACCTATTTTTAAAATAGGTTTTTAAGTGTTTGCTTGTGTTGCTCTATGAGGGTTCACAGACTACTCTAAAGAAATGGGGTTTTAGTGTTTAATTTAAGCAGTTTTGTGAACTGTCTTCATCTTTGGGGAAACTTAAGCTATTAATTCCCCCCTTAAATGTATTTGAGAAACCTGACTACTTTTACATGAAATCAGAAAGTTAAAACTGATTTTTAAAACAGCTACTGCCTTTAAAATAAGTGATTTTCTTCTTGTAATTAGAACATCAGTGGTATTATAATCTAAATGATGTGTAGGTGAAGTCAATCAATTTAACAGAGCTCAATGGATTTCAACCTGCCCTGTTGGTTCAAAGCTACACAGAAGTTGTAACTCTGTTATTCACTAATGTATACGAATTGTTACAATTTTTAAACATTCTGGAAATGTAGCAGTTTCTTTTGGTAGGAAATAAAAATAATAGCAAATTGACTGGACTTTGGTGTGTGCTGATCCCATTTTCCACAGCAGCTGAGCTGATGCTCACCATTCACTCTGTTTTGCTAGAACAACACTGCCACGAGCAAATGTACAATACCAGCTGTGTCAAATAAGCACCTGTGCCCCAGTGCTGAATGAAGAGACACCCTACATCTGTACAGTACACATCTGGACTCTTCTCTGGAAGTACAGATAATGGAAAAAGGGAGCAGAAGAATAGCTGCACATTTTATTCTCAACAGTATAAAAGAAAGCCTTGATCCTTTTGAACAGACACTTTGAAAACACACAAGTGCCTTGTAGAACATGAACCCATGTTCTTATGTTTTTGTAAATTGATTTAAAGAAAGTGCAGGTACTGGGTAAGTACCAGCCTGTATCAACACAGGCCCTAGAACACAGGTCACCTCAGGTGTAAGAGGCTCTGCCCACAGCCACAGCAGCCATGGCCAGCAAAAAGGTTAATGAACAGGTAAAAACTAAACATACTTTATACTAATATATATACTAATATATATAAAACCTAATTTTACCTTCACAATGCTGGAGAGATCCTGAGTGTGCTACACTCCAGTGCTACGGAAGTCTCCTTGTATTCTGTGCAAAAGCAAACAAAAGTACCAAACCTTACAGGTAACTGGATACCATCATATTACAGGTAAAGGTTTCACAGGATCAAAGCAGCACCACTGCAGTAAGGAAATACTCTGAGGTTAAAAGTATCCCCCGTTCCTATGTCTGAGAGGAACAGAACTGTCAGACCAACAGGCATAAAACTTTAGTGCTTTCACCTTAAAGACAGGCCTAAGTTCTTGCCTCTGCCTTCACTATGTTCAAACTCTGTCAGGTCAGCCACATGGGGTGAGAGCAGACGACAGAGCCTTTGGGCTGGGGCAGTTCCTGCAGTAGAACAGACCCATACCTCACAGTGTTAAATCAGTGCAGCTGCTCCTGGGCTGCCTTGCATTGTGGATGCTTCCACCACCTGTGCTGCAAGGCCTGTATTTATTTACCAAGTACTAGTGCCAACAGTTTTGCTCAAATTACATGCTATTGTTTTTAGCCATTCTGTTCGACAGATTTTATTTTGAAAGAATTAGTATTTACAAGAGTTGCTGAAGTAGCTGAAATAAAAAACAAGTCCAAGGATGAAGGATCAGCTTTTTTTCTCAGTCTGCTTCTCTGTCTGCCCTCCTTCCACAATTTCCCAGGTAGAAACAGCAGCTCTGTCCTGTAAGAGAAAGTTAGCAGGTCAGTCCTGCCCAACTGGATCACAGGTCTTTTAACCAAGATTCACTGAGCAAAGCTATTCATTCAATTGAGAAAAAAAGGTGGTAATACAGTCTCACAGGAATGCCACTGCTACTAATAATGCTCACAGTTGTAAAACAAAACTAGACAATTTTTCCTAGCTCAGAGTGAAGAAATAGAGAGTAGAAATGTCACCTCTTCAGCGTGGAATGCTGCAGCCTCTCACAGGAGCAGCTACACTCAACTCATGCAATTGTATTTTCAAGTCTCAATGGTTCATGTTCCTGAAAAAACGCTCAATACACACAAATATATTGCTGGACATATCTGATCTGAACTCAGGACAGAAGCCTGTTGATTTTTGTCTCTGTTATGTGCTACTGTCTTACTGCTGAAAGGCAATTATACAGCTAAACTGAACATTCTATTTAGAACCAGCTGTTTGCAGTGGTTGAAAATAAAAGTTAATCTGAGCATTGACACACAACAACGTTCCATGAGCAGTGTCTCATGAGAACAGCTGGAATTGTTGAATCTTTTTTTACATGAAAATGAAAACTTTGATGCCTAAGTGAAAATGAATAAAGTGAAATACATTTCACTTGGTAGCATAGCTTCCAAGCATGCCACAATGACAACAAAAAAAACCATGAATTTTTTTAATCAGTCTGTTGCAAGATAAGTAGCTTCAGCCAACATCCTTTGCAATGAGCAACATGACAGAAGAAGCCAGACTAGGGAAATCACAAGCTAGAACCTGAAGGAGAAACTACCCTTTCTACAAAGCTGATTTTTGAGAAAATTAGGCTTCTGTTCAAGCCCCACCCCCCCTCCCTGCCCTGCCTCAAACCAGGGGGGTTCCCAGTCTGCACTGGATGGAGCTGAGGCTTGTCTGCTTCATCTATGGTGCTGCTTTTCCACCTGCACACGGACTTCAGAAGTTGCTGGCTTGCTTGAGCCTCACGTGACAGAGGGCAGTGTGCTGGCATTAATGCATGCACAGTGTGAGGCTCAAACATTTTGTGGAAATGAGGGGCTGGGCAGAAATGAGAAATTCACATAACTTCCTCAAGCAATTATTAGCAAGCAGGACCCCTGTTAGGTGCTGTTTTACTGGGGCATTTTTGGCACCAGCTACCCAGCCAGGCAGACTCATGATGAGCCAGAGGGTGGGGAGAGCCACACGTGCTTTGGTGAGCCTGTGTGAGGAACTGCAGAGCTGCATCACTCAGTTTGCAGGACTCTTTGGGATCTGGAAAAGCAAGGTGTAAGCTAACTTCACAACACCTTCAGACACTTCTACAATATCAGCAAAAAAAAGCAGGAGTTCAGCTTCAGACGCTTGCTCTGTGTGTGCTCCTGAGTGCATTTGTGCTTTGTCTTCTGCAGCAACCTGGTCTGGGTCAGATTATGCTGAGCTTCAGGTTATTAAAATTTTTTTAAATAAATGGAATGGTTTGAATCCTGGCTCAGACTAATTTGTGGGGTTTTCAAATGGAAATCCTCTTAAAAACAAACCAAAACAGATCTGCAAAAGGATGGAGGTGGAGCTGCAGCATTTTCCCAATGGATGAAAAGGCAGGCTGCTTCTCCAAGACTTTGTCTCAGCGCAGTTGTGTGAATTTGCAAACTTGCCTGACAGGTGAGTGTAGTGGGGATTTACAAACAAGTTCAAGGAAGCAGATGTTGCAGCTTCCCTTTCCTTCCCCCACTGCAGCTCACCACCACCACCACCACCACCACGCCCTGGCCCTCACCCCAGTTTTTGCCAGCAGGCTCGCTGTCATCCAAGAGAGGAGAGCGCCAAACACGCTGTGCTCCAACAGCAGCAGTGACAAGTGACAGCCCTCACACAGCTGGACCTGTGTGTGCTGTCACTCCCTGATGTCATTGTGTTTTCCATCTTCCCACTGGTGAAACGATGGAACCAGACTTGCCAGGATCAGTTCCCAAGGAAAGGAAAAATGGACAGTATAAACTGGATGGAGGGAGAGAATGCAGAGGATTATTCTGCACTCAAGGAGCAACACTGACCCTCGCCTCACAGAAGGGCAATGGCCAGGAGGAACTGGAAGAAGCAGCACTTTAAGGAAGTAATGCAGGTCCTTGGAACCAGGAGAAGGCAGTAATGCCATAGAGGGTCTTCTCTTGAGCCAGAGATGCCCTTGACATAAGGGAAAAGAACATTGGCATTAGGTGTAGGCTACAAGAAGAAAGCAGGATATAGAGAGGAGTGGTACAGGAATTGGGCAGATTCCCCGTGGCTCAGGAATAACTGAAAATGAAGCTGCTGAAGATGGAAGAGGCTTTCTCATAAAGACTTATTTTTGGTGGGGAGTGTGGGGTAGGTAGAAGGAAGGCATTATTTTCACAAGTCATCTTGGTTTACTTTCCAGTTCCTTTGCAATCTTTTTTGAGACTGCACACATTACTCACACCCTTCCTTCTGGACTGAACTTGGGCAACTCAGGGATTTCTGAATATTATGAGATTTTCAGTGGCTTGCATGGAAACACTGAGGGGAAGCAGAAGAGAAGGCAGCAGTATAACCAAACAAGGGCTTGACTTCCACCTCCTGCTACTGCAGTCACACAGGGAGCAGGGCACCACACCACAAGCTGCTGAAGGGGAGTGAAGGACAAAAATAGGTGGTGTCTTAAAAAGTCACTGAGTCTCTCAAAGAGGGTTACTGTCTTCTACCTTTATGTGAATTCCAAAGGCAGCAAGGTCTCCACGCAGACTGTCACAAGCCTCCAGGAGGGGCTTTCTCTCCTGCATTAACTGCTTCCTCTTTTCCTTCTGCTCCTGTTTGGATTCCTGGGCTCCCGCTGCACCCTCCAGCGGTGCAGCATCTGCTGCTTCCGGCAGAGCCAGCGCGTAATGCCGCACCTTCGAGCGGAACCTCACCAGCTCTTCAATGACGTTGGAGAGCAAGGCAGACTTGTCTCCTCCCACAGCCACCTAGAAATCAAACAGGGGGCTTTACAAACATCTGAGTATGATAATAAAAAAATCAACCCCATCTCCATAGAAATGTGAGGCTCTATCACCTCTCTTGGTTGTGCATCTTCCGTATATTGGTAGGATTAAAATGTCACCATCTCACTAATGCTGGACAAAAAGTTACAGTGGAATCACACTTGGAAGTAATTCAGCATATTCCTGTACAAGAAAGCATTTACGTTGGAGCAGAGTGTTCTCACATGAACACAACACACTGCCTAACCCAAGTAGGGAACCCATGTCCACAGAAAACCTCAGAGATGCCAGAAATGTGCGTAACTTAAAAAGGGATCTCACAAATTAATGTAAGAAAGGCCTGGCAACAGGAATCCAACACAGCAAGGGAAGCCTAGCCACCAGCTCAGACAGCTCCTTGGCTGTAAAAGTCCAAAGACAAAGAATACATCAGCCCCTCAAAGACAGCCCCTCTGTCTTTGAGCTCCAGACCTCCTTCAGGAAACACAAACCAGGAAAAATAAGTATTTTGGCTTTAAGTCTCCAGTCCATCCTATCCCTTCTCCTTTCATCTACAGAAACCCTTCCCAAATCCACAGAACTTTCATCTCATCCACATTACCCAAAGTTTCAGCTGCTCAAAAAAACCTGACAGAAGCAACAGCTACTGCACACAGGGTAGGGATATTTCCTGGCTGCAGCCAAGCCCCCTCCTCCCCTCAGCCACTTCCAAGGGTCCCTGGCCTCCTCTGGCTTGGCAGGAGTCTCGCTGGTCAATGCCTCAGGAAAGGAACAGACTCACTCCTCCTACAGCTCCAACAGTTGCCAGGACAGGAGCTTGGGAGTCAGCTGAAGAGGAAGGCCATTCCTCAGCACTGGCACAGCCAGGCTCCTGGTCTTGCTCTTGGCAGAGACACCATTTCTCATTAGAGGGAAACTCCCAAGGGGGAGGAATAGGACAAACCTCCAACAAACAAGAGAACCTCACCAGGGTGTTTTATCACTAGGACACGAGAGTGGGAGCACAAAGCACACCAAGGCCACGGGCAAAGCTCCTGGCAGCAACATCATCTGGGAGCAGAAAGACAGCTGAGTAATTAAAGTCAGAAGGGTCTGGGTTTAGTCACCAAACAGCAGGACGGAAACAAAAGGTAGCAGAGCTTCAGAGGTCACAGACAAAAAAGAGGAGCAGGAGGAGGAAGTGAGGGGGAAGCTATTGAAGATAAGAGTGCGAAATGCAGTGAATTCCCCAAGCTTTCAAAACATGCAACCATACTAAAGAAGTTTGTAAGACTGAAAAAGGTAGTAAGTCTAAGTGTCAGAAATGCTCCACAGTAACCCGTGGCAGGATAAATACTTAAACACAGAAGGGAAAGCCACAATGGGAGCAAGAAACATACCTCTAGAAACACCACTGAGAGAGTTCAAACCAGGCACCTACTGGAGTGAGAGCCATCAAAAGGAGCAGCTTTAGGAGATGAACCAGTCTGCCACATAAAACAGCCTCTCAGGGCTGGTCTGAAATTTCTGGCCCTTGCTTACTCCACAGACTGGCCCCAGCTGCACCTGCAGTACACTCAACACTCTGCACTCTTTGGGAGAGCAAAAGCTTCCCAGCTCTAAAACAGGCATGATGGCTTTCACTCATCACCTTTCCAGATGGATCCATCTTACCTCCCTGTGGGTAAGATCTTCTCTTGCCAATGCAGAGAGAGAGAGAGAGACAGGCTCTCTTACTGTAATACAGCCACTAGACTGAGATGAGCCATTCCTTAGCATCCCCACTGATGACTTCAGAAGCACAGGCAGTGATATCAGGCTGATTAGCTGAGGTGAATCCCAGGCCAGGAGCAAGACAGACCCACAGGCTACATGCAAACATCCAAATGAGGGGGTCCAAACAGTGCTGCCTGTATCCTCTGCACAGTCAGCACAGCAGTGTCCAGGCCAGGCAGCCTTCTCCCACACATGCCAGGACCCACTGTGCTCAGGGACTGCTCCTGGCAAGCTGCATGTCTGGGGGTACCTGGCTAAGAGGCAAGAAGGGCTGGATGCTGAGCTGTTCTGCCTGGTCTCAGAGCCAGGGAACAATCCCTACACCATTTCATTAACTAAATTGTGGTAGCCCATGGAATGGGCTTTATGATGAAGATTTTGACAGATTAGTTTACTGGAAGCTGAAAGAGCAGAGGACAGAGAGGAGTCTAATGAGCTGCTCCTTTCTTCCTGCTTATCTCAGACCAGCATCTTCTGCTGATCCTCCTGCCACACACAGAAAGGGACTAGCACAGCCTAAAACAAAGGAAAGCATTCAGATACTTGTTTCAGCAAAAATATAGATGCAGCAGACGCCTGCATACAGACAGCCCAGAATCTGGAGGGATGACTTTGCCATCCAGCTAACAAAAAAATGTAAGTGTTTAGTATGCCACTAAAAATTAACATGCAAACTACAGGCTGTGAGGAGTAACACACAGCTACATCACATCCAGACACTGTTTCGAAAGAAATTTTGTGAGAAAATCTATGGAGGCAAACTAAATAAAAGCATTTACCACTATACTGCCTGATTTTTGAAATTATGAATAATGTTACATTTTCTTACTCTTTTGTCCCCCTCCCCAAAATAACTGTTCTGTTTTGCAGAACAGTTTCTCTACAGAAAGTTTTCCACTACTTTGCATTCAGCTGCATATTTGAGCAGGACAGAAGCAAAGAACACCCTGCTATTCTCTAACACCTTGTGTTGTTTTCAATGTTTCCATACACTGGGATATCACCTCCATATTGATGACTCTCTTTCCCATTCAGTACTTTGCTTTGAACTGTTCTTTCCTTTTTTTTCTCTCCCCATTCCTATCTTTCCAAGAACTAGTTATGTAAGGTCATTGTCCTCCCCTCCCCATATCCCCCCCATGGCTCAAGGCAGAGCAGCCCCTTCCCCTGGCTTTCTGCAGAGGAGTGGGACCCCTCACAACTGCAAATATTCACACAGCTATCGAAGCCAGCCTGGATGCAGCCATCAGGAAGAAGAGGAATAGCTGGGGAAAGCCAGACATAACAGGATGATTTAAATGCCTCCAATGCTAACTTTTTCTTGTTTAATTCCTCAGTCTTTCATTTCCACAGCAAAACTGGTGCAGAAGTCACACGGAGCACCTCCAAGAACTAAAAAGCCCACATTTTGTTCCACCTGCTCATATACTCTCTTAAAACATCACAGGAGAAACTGCAAGCAGTGCAGAAAGGTTTACTAAAACCATAAATAACTTTGTTACATCTGATGCTTTCAGAAAGCACTCTATGAAACACAGGGGCTGCTACCATATCCTCAAACACACAGAAGAGATATTTCATTACCTGTCTTTCTTCAAAGGACATCCCAAGGGCACTGAAAAAGCCTTCAATATAGGAAGTAATGCTTCCATACACAACAGAGCTTCTAGGAGATCCAGCATCCTGTTAAGAAAACACTCAAAAGAGATTGTCCAGTCAATACATATTATAGAACCCAGCATCTCTCTGCAGCCTAGCCCACAAGGGAAAACTACTGCTAATTATAAAGATCTACCTCCATCAGGAACACCTGCCCAGACAAGCAATCTTACAGAGATACAAAAGCATCTCACAGCACAAAGGGAAGGGATTTAAGTAAACAAGGGAAGGGAAGAGCTTATCACCAGCCTGTGCAGCAAGAAGAGATGCGAGAAGCTGCCACACATTACACGTGTGCAGTAAATTAGAACTAAAAATAGCACTTCTGGGCATGAAAGGGCTGTGTGTATGGAAACAAAATAAAAAGAACATAATCCCACATTCATAATCACCTATAATATAAAAGATTGAAACCAAATTCTTTGAGTATCTTATTGATTTGATCCATGTGGAGACCACTTTGAGACAGTGTATGGCATTTTATCATGGCAGCACCAGCAATCATCAGCAGCAGCAGCAATAAAATAAGGATTAAATGAGAGACTGAGGAGCAATTTTAGGGACTAACCTTGCCTAAAAAATAAGAGAGATGACATGCACAAGCAAATCAGCAGCTGGTACTGGATCTTATCTGACATTTTCACTAGGGCTTGAGATAAGCTATAGTCTAAAATGTATAGGAAGGTCTGAAGTGGAAGGAGCTGGAGCAGCCACTGGGAGAAAGGAACAAGAGTGTGCCATCTAAGGTGAGAAATGCTTAGCAGGAAGGCTAAAGAGAGGAATAAGTAGTTTTGTGGATTTACTCACAGTTCTTAAGGAATTTTACTTTACTACACTTGTAATAAAGAGGGAACACTCCAGACAGCTGGGATGTACCCAGAAAAGCTCTACCACCTCAACCTGAAATCTGAGTCAGCTGCCCCACAAATATCCCATCCCATTCTCTCACCCTCCAGTCAAAATGACTGACAGGAGAAATTCAGGGGGAGCAAGCAGTGACTGACAAAATGGGGGTAGTTGTACCTAAGAGTGGCAATGCCATTACAGATCCCTGCTCCAAAGTGTTTCAGGTCAGGGATTCACTCAGATTGTAAAGATCATTTGTAAAGATAAGGCTTAGGCTAATCTGTAAAGATTCGCTCATTTGTAAAGATAAGGCTAAGGACAAAATTGAAAGCCAATGCCAAAGTAGGACACGACTAATTCTCTCTTAAAACCAGTTATTACCATGTACACAACATTTCTTTTACTGCACAAACATGGTGAACATGATGACACCAGTACTCAAGGAACACAGCAACAAGGCTGAGGTGCTCGCCATGAGTGACAAAGGGTAAATGGAGAACCCAGAAGTGCTTCAGTGTTTATTGCTCAAGTCATGTCCTTACCAGATTCTTTATTTGTGTCAGCATGAGAGATCTTAACAGGGTTTTAATTTGCCAAAAGCCATCTGAAGACAGACTCATGCTGACACCAGTTACAGAAGACAGCAGAGGCCACTCAGTCCCCAACACTGAACTCACCACCACGACTGTCCAGTGCACCTGGGGCTGCCAGCCAAAGCCCCTGCAGCAACTAACCCACACCCTTCTCAGTTTAGCTTAATTTCTGTGCATGGATATTAAGCAAAGAAGCAGGGTAAGAACACAGAACCAGCACTAAAATTAGCAGCATGTCACATACCTTCAGGACTTCTAAAAGCCTTAGGTATAAATAATATAGGGTAGCAGGAAAGAAACATCATCTGGACACAACAGAGCACAAAACAATCGCCATGCACAATTCCTGTGATAGGGTCAGGGCTCCATTAAGGTCAAAAATTTATGGAGCTTTGTTTCTGCTGGTTTCTTATGTGAACAATAAACTAATCTGTCTGCATTAAGCAGTAGGACAGTGGACAGCTGTCATTTTCTGATCTCTGTATCCTAATGGGTTACCTTAGTAACAGCCTTAAGCTGTCTGTTGCCATGGTGAATGAGGTCCATAATTGCTGCAACAGCCCTGGAGGTGTCAAAGTCATCTGCAAACGCAGCCTTCACAGTTACTTTTGTGTTGGCTAGCCTTCAAGAAGAAAAGGTAACATTTAAGATAAGACAAACAAGATGCCAGCAGTATGCTGAATTCATCAGCCATTCAGCCAGAGGGAGTCATCGAAAGGACACTGCCATCTCCTTCCCAGCTGTCCTGTGATGGGCAGTGCTGCACTCATCAGGGAGAATACATCTTTCTGCTGTGAAGGGAAAAATTTGATGCATGTCAAAATCCTAAGTGTTACAGCCATACAAAAAATATACATGGCTAATCAGAGGGGCCAACAACAACAGAGCAAAGGTTGCCTTAAATCATTTAAAAACAGATGGAAAATGAGACTGATATCAAGCATATCAAAGATCTTACTGAGTTCTGCTTTTTTTTCCAGCAGCCCATTAATCATGCTAACAGCATGCTTCTCTTCCAAAGGCACATCACAGGCAGCTCTCCAGAGCATGGCAAGAAAGCTGTCCTGGGGTTGGCCAAGAACCCTGTTGTAAGGATCCAACTCAGAACCAAGCACTGCCTCCTTATTTCCCAGGAGAGCCCAATCCCAGTCCCAAGGGATTCCACTCACCATGGCCCTGATGGAAAGGTCCAGTGGGACCATTTGTGTAAGAGTGCCAAATGCCAGCAGGCAACCAGCACTGATCACCACAGAACCAGCACCAGCAGCTGCAGCCACTTGGAGAGGGAGATGAGGAGAGCAGCAGGGATAAATGCAGGGCTCAAACAGCTGCTGGCAGCGTGCTCCCACACACAGCCAGGTGAACCAGAGCTTGACAGCACTGGCCCAAGGATGCCATTTCCCAAAAAAGTGCAAGGAGCAGGGGAACCTCAAGCTGTCCTAGCATCTCTGTGCATCTCCTGAGCCTTATTTTACCTGTTTCTGTATTTTTTTTTGCCTGGAATGCCTACCTCCCCTCAGATACTGGATGGCTCCTGTTCTAATTCATTCTTCCCAACACTATTTTTCCCTGCAAGCTTACCCCTCTCCACTGAGTATCTAACACTTCACTAATTAAGAGCTTTGCTTCATTTTGCTTGTTTTTACACCTAGGAATACACAAGTTGTGCCTTCCCACACATCTCCTACTGATTATCCATTTCAACTTCCTCACACCTCTCAGCTTTATCTTGCACCCACAGATCTCCTGCAGCCCCCTGCTGAAGGATGTGCTTTTGCCAAATACCATAGCTAGTTAATGCAACTCCACTTTCTTGTAATGTACTCCAGTGCCCCCTGCAACCCTCAGGGAGTGCAGCCACAAGCTTCCCCAACAGAGAGGTACCTGAGCCACAAGGAAGCTGTTCCTCACCTCTACAGCACAGATTGTCTCCCCTGTGATTCTGCAGCCCAGAGCTGCCTGCACTAGCCTTGCTTCAGGGCACTCAACCCCCTTCCTACCCTGACCCCGTGCTCCTGCTCTCAGCTTTGCACCCAACACACAGCACATCTCAGTCCTGAAGATAATCTGGTTTTCATAATGGACTCCAAAGGATTCTCCTCGCCATTGTCAGGGTCACAATAATTGTAATTGCTTCCTGCCCTGTGACATCCCTGCCCATGGCCAATCTCTCAGTAGCCCCTCTGCAGCACACCACAGTGCCAGTGAGCCTGATAACAAATCCAGGTGTCCAAGGTGTGTCACTCTCCAGTCATCCTCTTTCTTCTCCAGTCACAATTGCCCAGCTCTGCTTACAAACTGGGGAGCCTCACAACTGCCACAGCTTTGCCTCCTACATCACTCACGAGGGGCAACGACACCTGAGCTAGGATAGGCACACCAGAAAAGTAACACAGATCTTAAAACCACAATGAACTGAGTACAGCAGACCAAGAGCAAAAACAGCTGGCTAGAAAGAGAATTTTTTAAAAAACCTGCCCTTGGTTTTTGGGCTTGGAGGGAGGACTGCTGCTTAGTCCTTCTAGTCCTGCTTCTTAAACAGAACCTCCGAGTCTGTCAGCAAACTACTGCTCACATAATCACAATCTTTTAAGACACAGGAAGTGCACTTACCTTTCCCACAATATGTCTTCTCTAACAGGGTCACACACCAGCTGTCCTTTTATATAAGCATTTGCATCTCTAATAAATGAGGAGATTGCCTGAAGAAGGTTCTTTGCATCTTCCATGCTCTCCTCACTAAATTCTACTGCTAAGAAAAAAGAAATGAAGGCATTATGATGGAGAGAATGTTGTCTATCATACATAGGAACAGTACTTGGAGATAAAGGAAAAGTTTTTTTTATTTGTATAGCAAACTTCTTACAATTAACTGCACATTTAATTAAAAGGTCCATTCTTCATGCACACCAAGTGGATTAAATCAATATAAAAGACAATCACTACATATGACAAAGTATAACCGACTGGAACACTTATCAAACTGATTCAAAATGTTGAATCTGGAATTTACTGAAGAAATCACTATTTAACTTTAATTTTTCTCCATTATTGAATCACTCTGCAGAGTAACCAATCCAAAGCATTATGATTTAATATACTTCTAAGTGTTCTAGTGATGGCAACATATACCTCTAATTTTGTGCCCATTCTAATTTAGGTACACACAATCTATTTGGAGACATCCAAAGAAGCCTAACCCTCACCACTGACTCTGTTTAAAGGGCTGCTTCACCAACATCTAAAATCTAGATGAACCTAAAATTTGTGGTCTAGCTCCTGAACAATTCCCTCCCAACATCAAAGCTAAACTGACCATACCACTTTGAGAAAGCTATTTTTAGAGAAAATACAAGTTGCTTAAACTCATAAGGGCATGTCTAGGGTGGGATTCATCACACTCACACATATCAAAGCCTCTTAAGGCCACTGGAAAGGGAGACAAAACCTCAAGGTAAACGATTCCTTGCATCCACAGCTGAGCTCCACTTTATGATGAGATGTACAGGAACCCTACAGAGTTCTCTTCCAACAGCCACAGTAACATTAGCCCTACCACTAACAAGGCATCCATGCACACAGACATCCCCACTGCATTCAGGGAGACCCTACCTTTGGCAGGCAATTCCACTTTGGGAGCTTCCAGAGTCCACTCCTGCTGGCAGGAGTTCAGCAGACTCCTCTGGCCTTGCCTGCACCCTGTGAAGTGCAGGAGCCAGACTGGTTCACTGTCACTTTTACTGGGAATTGCTATCAGTGACAGGCTTTTTAAAATTTGTACAGGAATGTGCAATTTTCTGTAGAAAAGCCTTTGGATGCCACATAAGAGAGCTCACCTGACTTTAGTAGAAGTTGTGTCCTTAGGACAGACCTAAGTTTGAATGCACTCCTTCCCCCAGTATCACACCAGAGCCATCCATAGCCAGAGCAGTATTGTTTCACTGTTGAACACCTGGCCTCAGCAATAAGCTACATCCAAACTACAGCTGCCAGCATACTCCTAGTATCATCAGCACTGAGCATCACTCATAGCTCCCACAGAAACCTCACCTCTGGTCCTGCCTGTGGTGCATCCAACTGCTTTGTGGAATTACCCAGTGCTGCCCAGACAGACTCTTTAGAGCAGACAGTTCTACCAAGAGGACCGATGTAAGAGGGAAAAAGTAGCCAGATGTGAGACCCAATCTCTTTTCCATTAGCCTAAATCCCAAGGAAGCCTATTTCAACAGACTTTACACAGGATTGACCCCAGTGTAACCGAGATGTATGTCAGGACCTGTATTTGTCAGATTTTTCACTTGGGTATAACTAAAAATCTGCATTACTGCTTCATTAAATCAAGCTTTACTCAGTTTTCAAAAAGACCAATGTACAGACCTCTATAACACAGTGAGACACTGAGAATGATCATTTATCTACACTAGGATTACTCAAATGATTAACCTGGTTATAAGAATTCTGCAAGGAATACTTGATCAAAGTTTATCCTGATGAAACCTACTTTAGCTCAAGCCATTCTTCATCATCAGTTTAGGGCATACTCCTAAACCACTGCCTGCAGGCACTGCAAACCCACAACACAGCACAGGCAAGCCTGGTCCTATAAACCTTCACTGTGCTCCCCACTCCTTCCCTTCTTTGTCACTGACAGCCCAGATAATCCCCAGTGCCCCCAGAGCTCAGCTTCACCCCGAGCAGCTCTGCCCCACCACCAGAGAGGCAGATGAAGCAGAGGAACCTCATACAAAAATACATTATGGAAGGATGATAAAAGTCTCTTCTCTCTAACTTTACTCCTCTTCCCCACAAGCAAGGCACACAGCTTCATCCTCCCTCTGACAATGATCATCACAGGAAGGGACTCCACACCCATGAAACACATGCACCTCCCTGCACACACCCCTTTCAACCCTTGCCCCTCCAAGGCTAGGGAAGTCTGGGGTCACATTTGTCTCTATTTGGGCCTGTTAGCACACACAGGGACAGGGGGTAGCCCACACAACACAAAAGGCCCATTCCAAGCCAAAGAAAACACAGTATCAAGCATGAGCCATTCCCAACTGTCAGCAGCTGCCCTCATCCACACGCCTACAACGATCTTTTTTACAGATTCAATCCAACCTTTGTGGTACCACCTGACCCCCAAACCTGGATTTTACAAAAGGCTTTCTTTGGCAGGCAGGAGTGGCAGGAGCCATTACCCATGGGTCTAGGCTATAAAAATCTTCTAAGAAACAAGAAAGTGCTTGGGATCTCACATCTAATAAAAATATGAGCAGACAGCAAGATCAGAAGGAGTGCAGTAAACTTATGTTTAGACCAAAGTGAATATTGACAGCAGGGACACAAGCTGACAGGCAGCACAGTGAATAGCTGGCTCAGCAGAGACCAACTCTGGCTCTTTACTGGGAAGTTAATAATGCAGATAGCCTTGTAAAGTGGAGGTGGGAAGTGCAGACTTCTGAGCAACCCTTACATGCCAACTGGCTTATACTCTGATATGACACCTGCATATCCTTTCATCAAAGCCACCCACATCCACACAGGTAGCACTCTTTTTCTACCTCAGGGGGGTGTTTATCCTAGAAGTAATGCAAAAAGCACAGGTTCAAATGCAGCCAGCTGACAGGGAGTGAAGAAAGCCTGCAGGCACCTCTCCTCTGCAGGGCTCCAGTGCCATTCCTTGTCCTGAGGCAAGGTTAGAAACTACCAGACATTTAGCTCTTGCTCACATGACAAACGTATATATGATAGTGGTAGCAGGTGTTAGTCTTTCCTCTTGTTTTAAACACACATTTGTTCACAACTCCCTAGTGCCCCCAGCCAGAGAGACACCTAAATCTACACAAGGTATTTCATCTCCTAAAAGAAGCAATCAGCCAAGTGTGACACTGCCCTGCAGCATCACCTCAAAACAGCCAAGCATGCCACCAATCCACAGCATGCCCAAACAGGATACTGCTCTGCAGCAGACCTTCACCTGGATGCACCCCTTTCTTTCTGTGACAGCGGCAGGGAAGTTAATAACCACCTCTCTCTTTACTATTCCATGCTTTGAAATATTGCAATTACTCAATTCCTGATGCCTTCAACTGTCCTAGGAGAGGGAGGATCCACCAGGAAGATCACATGGGTGGCTCCTTCAAGGCAGTTAGCAGTATTAACAAGCAGAAAGACTTCTCAGTCCAATGACTGCATGATAAAGACTGGCAGCACACCGCACACTGACAGGCACGAGCAGTGCCCCAGAGCCTTGGCTACGCCAGCTCTCACAGTCACACTAAAGCTACAGGTGCTTCACCCAAGCAGACAGAGGCCCACTGCAACACCACAGCAGCTGCTGCCCCATGCTCCACCATTCCCTTGCCATGCCAGGACAGCCAACAAGCCAGGTGACCCAGCAGTGGTTAAGGAACTACCATCTGGCAAGTCCCAATAACCTGGTAGGAACACAGACATACAAAAACCTTTTCCAGCTCAAAGTAGCATCTACCTCCTGGAAACAGCATGTGGTACACAGGGAAGCTGACAAAATCTCCCCATCAGCAGAGAGATGATCTGCCAGGCTAAGGTGTTCATTAGGTTATCATGTGCTGGTCTAAGCGAGCTGCACTGCATCACAGAACTGCCTGAACACTCAGGAACTCCACAGGACAAAAATGGTAACACAGCAGGGAGATAAAAATTATTAGCCAGCCCTCATCATACCCTCTACAGGAATATAAGCCACAGCTCCATCTAGATACGTCTCCAAAAACAGCTGATCGTGACTGCAATACAAGTAACTACTACAGATGCAAATCAGAGACAGAGGTAATTCATTAATTAAAACTGCAATTAACCACGAGTCACAACTACTGCAGCTCAAGAAGGTATTCAAATGAATGGTTATGTGCTGTGCTCAGTAAAGATAATTTTCTAAATGTGAGCCAAAGAGCAGCCCCACAGAGCAGCATCAACACCTTGACACCCACTGCATCCGGGGAAGCGCAGGGCCCCACACGGGGAGCTTGCTCCAGAGCTGGGAAAGGCGTGGGAAAGCCGGGCACACCTCAGCAGGGAAGGGGCTGCTCCTTACCTGAGCTGTATCTGCCACGCAAACAAAACATTCTGAATTGATCTGATGAACATTTCTTCAGGAAATCCTAAACTCCAGGCACAAAAAGACAGCTTTAGTATGATATCAATTTCTTCAGGAAATGTCTTCCACCCCCCTTGCTTTTCAAACTACTATGACAAATAACTCATCTTTGCAATTTAAGACAGGCATAAAATCTTTAAACTCTAACACTGCCTTAAAACCTAAACTAAATAAAATTCAATTCCATATAAGATAGATGTGCATACATGTATACATGATAGAGATATACACACAATGTCCAGTATAAGACAGTGAAAATTACTTTGCAAGTACAATCAAACATACACTGTAAAAACACATTTGCAAAGAAAATCCAAATTAAATTATCAGACTAAGATTGGGATACAATCTTACACGGAGGAAAACTCCTGAGTTTTGCAAACTTCACAAAAAAAAAAAAAGATTTCTTGAAAAAGAAAAGAAGCATACTTTTTCTGCAGGACTAGAATATGAAGAAACACAGGGAGTGAACAAAGATAAATCCCAGCAATGTAAAAAGAGTTATCTGTGTTAATTATGAAGCCTAATAAACACTTTAATATCTATCTAGCTTTACAAATAATTTACTCCAGTAAACAGTAAACTACTAGTATTACTACTAGTATAATAATTTTTATTAATAGTATAATGAACTATTTAAATGTTTGGAAGGTACACTAATAAAACATTCCATCACTTCCAACCCTGCTCTCAGCAAGGCTGGACACTGTGGTAGATTGACAGTGACTATTGCACTTCTGCTTTTTCTTTTTAATTTGCAATTATTTTTTTTTTTAATTTGCAAACTGGTGAGGAACACTGAAGTGCCACAAAAAACCAAAAATAATGAGAAGACAGTACAAGTGAGAAAATATGGAAAGTGCTATTTGCTTAAATCTCACATTTTAAAATAGGTACAAGACTAAACCAGCCTGAACAGCAGAAAAGCATCAGCAATGTGCTGTCTCTCAAGTGAAAATAGAAATAATTGAGGCAATCACAATCAAAAAAACAGGGATTATTGATTATTTTTGTGGGTGTTGGTTTGTTTGTTGTGGGTTTCTAAAATAAACTGGATATAAATGAGTGTACCCCATATGCCCAGCAGATTTACACTAATATACACAGGTAGAACAATATGAGTACCATACAGAAATTCAAATTTGGGAAAGGACCATCCAAACTAGAAAAAACAACTCTGCATTTCCTTTAAAACAGAGAACAGATGAGAAATCACAGCTCTTTGAAAGCAGGTTGCTTGGCCCTGTGTTATCACAATCTCTTTGATTTTTGGGGTCAGAATTAAATTTTTAAAATTAATTAATTTTAAATTATTTTATTTTTTAATTAGCTATTTAAAAAAAGGAAAGAAAAAACTGGAGTAGGGTACAAGGGGACAGAAACAGGGCAACTGGATGCAGAGGATGCTGGGATGCAGGTGGCAACTGGCAGGACCAAGGGAAGATCCTGGACAGACCTCCCCTCTTCTGGCACAGGCATAAAACCTTCCATGTAGGGCTTAACTTTCAAGGTGCAAGGCAGCTGTACAGGAAAAAATTGTTTCACTGGATTGAAAATCACTTCTCAGGAAAGATTAATACTTGTTACCCACGTGTAAAGGCAGACATGAAAAGCAGAGACCTACAAGGAAAGAGAGATAGGCTAGAAATATTTGTTCCCTCAACACAAGTTGTGCCATCATGGGGGACATGGAGAGGAACATTTTTACATGCTGCTTTCAACTCCATGCACTGCATTTGTGGTCATTTCTCCTCCCTGCCCACAACATCCTCTGAGACATGAGATTTCTGTGAAAATTGTGAGCTCCAGGGAAACAGGGCTTAGCTGTACCCAGACAGCATCAGAAGACTAAAGAATAAAGCAGCTCATATTGAACTTCTTTTTAAAGGGATTTTAATTCATTTTTCCAGGAGGGCAAAGTGGAACATATATGCCAAAGCAGTTCCCCAAGCTTTGTCTAAAGGAAGGAAACCACCCTATTCCAGCAGTAGGCATCAGCCATCATGGGAGGCACCCCAGCATAGCTATAGCACAAACAACTGGCAGAGAAATCCTGCTCTGGGCCACACTAAAGACCTGGGGACACAGTGAAATATCACACAGTCGTGTGGCCCATGGGTATCAAAAGGCAAAGCTTCTGTGCATCACCAAGGTCACCATACAAAGGGTAACGGGAAAAACTGCTGCAATAGTGAGGTTCAGAATACTCAGTAGCTTCCTGACAAAACACTGACACTATGTCCATTTCACCTAAAGAAGGACTAGGAGAAACATCCATTCTTTTCCAAGTCCATGCTTTTTCAAAGCATTATTAAGGATAGACTGATGGGAACCCATCACTAAAGAACAAAATCATTCAGGTTGGAAAAGACCCCTGAGACTGTCAAGTCCAACCACAAATCTACAGTGCAGGACTGTGGTACTGGGCACAAACTCTGCTCCTACAAACACTCCCAGCTCAGCAAGATCCATTGTCATAAACAAACCATGAACCTGAGCAGGTATCCAACCTCCAGATCCACAAAAACAGATACATCAGTACTAGAGAAACACTGCAGCACAAGCACACACTCTAAAGCTTTCTCAAAAGAGGGCTGTGATTAATATTTACATATTACAAACCTACAAAATTGCTTCAATTCAAACAAAGAAATTACCTTAATCGTTATGTAGTTTTTTAATGACTTTGACATTTTTTCTTGACTTCCTTTAACATGCAAATGCCCTATAGTAAAAAAAAAAAAAGAATTAATCAGGATAAATGAGAGTGCTTCTGAATAGGGAGCAAATGAGAAAGACTGCACGGAGACACTGTAAATGTTGGAGGCAGCATATGCTATGATGGATACATGCCAAACATTTCAATGCAATGGGTAACATTTTTCAATAGCTTTGCCTACAGTCCTGCACATGTCTCCATCCTCAAAACTTCCACTGGGTGAATTGTAAAATATAGACATTTAAAACATTAAAAAAAAAAAAAAACCCACACCACCATGAGTCTCCCTGCTCAGAACTGACAATAAGCTGATAAAAACAAGCAAGAAAATAGTTTCATTCTTCACAAGTACCTTACCTGTTACTCTTGACTTCTCAGAAGTATTTTAAGAAGTATTTTCCAATGATCTAGCATTAAAAAATCCTTAAAACTAAATCTTCTGTACTTATTACTTGCTGATGGCTGTTAACATTATTTTTTTACCCCAAAGTTTTATAGCACTGGTTCAAAATATCTTAAATGCAAAATGAATTTTCTACAGATTCTCAACTTCTCCAGACTTGTGAGACTGAGAAAAGCAGGGTGAGGGAGGGATGCAGCTACAATATCTAATTTGAATTAGTTTATTTTAAAGTGTGATCTCTGAGCACTGCTAGAACATTCAATAGTCACACAGATCACTGCTTTGCAGGGCTGCAGCACAGGAAAAAGGTAGCAACACTGCATTTAAGAGAGTATGTAGAGCTTGGCTTTAGGACTGAAAGCTCTGTCAAAGAAAGACAGGAGATGTATAGCCTGAGCTTGCCTGCTTCCATGTCTCATCCATGTGAGCCACAGCAACACCACTGATGGGAAACACCAATTATTCACAGCACCAGAGAGATGGCAAACATGCTGCCACTGAAAGACTACTCAGCATAATTTCAGAAATGTTGTTAAAAGCCTTAATAGGCTTCTCCTAATGAAAGAGTAATTCTGTAAGTTACCAACCACCCACAACTAACATGAGATTTTAGACACTTCTGTAACCTGCAGCGTCTAACACTTAATCATCCTTTGAGGCAGATTTTGAAGCATAAATTTCTCTTGCTCTGTAATACCCTACCAGTACTGCATTCTTTCACATTTGGCAGCCCAGTGCTACCAATGCCTCAGAGTGCAAGGACAACATATGATCGTGCTCCTGCTTTTATGAGTGGTGACAGAAGTGACATTTCTTGCTCAGCAACCCATGCAGCTGTCTGCATTTTGTGCTACTCGCTGCACAGAGCTGCTTTGCAGCCTTGCCTGAAACCCTCTTGCTTCCACAAGTAGATAAAATCCCCATTACACTCATCTGGACGTGAAAACAACAAGCTCAGGCCTGATAACTGGACCTGAAAAGCTCATTGTTTCACTCCTCAGCTACTTCCGACAATGATTCAAAGCAACAGGAACTCACCAGGTGAAGTCCTACCCTGACCACCTCAAAATTTAATTTTGTACAACTTACTCTATGGAGAGTAGGAATTAATCAAAAAAATCTATGGATGCAGAAACAGCTACAGCATCTACCCATGATAAAAAACCATTGCTTTCACTGTCTGTCCTGTCTGCTAGCAGGTGAGGCCACTTTCACCACAGCATCGTTAAACCTGGGACACTCACTAAGCATATTCAGGCTGTCAGACACAGCTGGACATCTGCAGCTCTTGGGACTCAGGTAAAACCCACTGCCAAAATTCTCCTGGGATAAGGGGAAGAGCCTGGGTAAGATTACTTTCTTTTGCAAAGGTGCCCAAATACTGACTTAATTAACTTCAGGCAGACAAGTTTAAAATAGTTGGACTGTGTTTTCCTAAAGAGGTACCAGCAACATCTGAATTTGAATTAATATTCCTCTTCCAAGAGTCTCAGTACTTAGAATGATTTAATTCAAGAACACAAAATACAAGGATTTTCATAACTTTGGTTTGGCGCTCTTCCCAGAGTACAAGTAGTCTAAAAATAAAGTCCTTATAAGATTTATCCCCAGTGCAGGGATTTTCTTCCCCTAATGGGGACTGCTCCTCCAATTCTGAGCTGCTAAAATTCTGAAGTCTGTTAGCAGAATAAATTGTTTCTGAAGCTGATTCATTTGCCCTAAATAACTCACACCATCATCCTCCAGCAAGACTTTCTGACTTAATGTAATCTGTCAGCTTCTAGAGAACTTCAATGTAAAAATTGCCCTTGGAATTAAGTTCTCCCTTTCTTTTTTTTTAATTGACTCTTCTTTATTTAGCTGTTATTAAAAAGTATTTCCCCTACAGATTCAGTTCCAAGTTTGAAAAGCCAGATTCACTGGTTTGTCAACAGAAGGCTCCCCTTGGCAGTAACCAGTGCATCTCAATGGAAGTGCAGAGGATCCCACAGCACCTTGGGAACAAAGCACACCCTGGAGGATGCACCACCAGCCTCTGGACAATTGCTATTGATTTACAACAGGCTCTACACTGGGAACTAAAATAGAATTCAATATTCATCCCATACAGTATAAACATATAAAAATGAAAGCTCATGTAATTCCCACAGGCTCAACTCTGCAGCTCTTCTATTCAGAGAAGCAGCTTCAAGAGTTCATATACATGCTGCCCAAAATACTAATCAGCATAAGAGAGGCTGCAGACTTGAATCTGACTTTCTACTGACTTCAGCTGTCCATCCAGAACCACCATGATTGCAACAGGAAGAACAAATGCCAAGGTTTCCATCGATGGGAACAGCACTAGAGCCATCAGTGACGTAGTTCAAAGCACTGTACAGCACAAACTTCACTGAATGAAGCATTTTATGCAGAGGGAGCAAGGAGCAGTTCTACATAATGCCAGGCAGTGGAACGTGTTCTCACTGCATGAAATGCCAAACTTCAAAAAACCCAAATTACTGCATTTGTACAGGCCTCTTAAGTGATCAATATTTTACTTACCAGAATGCAGAAAGTAATTCCCCCATTGCTCACACTGATGATACACCTCACACTGTGCAATTTCATTTTCATGATGAGGAAATGCAAGATCTATTCCACCGGTATGGATGTCCAGCTGCTTTCCAAACACTGCACTGCAACAATATTTTCCTAATCAGTAAGTAGAACACCACAAAAGCTTTTTGTAAAAAGAAATACAGATAAAAATAAGATGAAACAACATATATTTAAGTGTACAACTTAGTAACTGCAGTTCTAAAACAAGATTTTACACATACCTTGGATACCAAAGCAGCAGCAGAACTTGTCTGGACAAGACCCGTATCTGTTCACAGTTACTTCTCCTTAGCAGAAATAATTACTTTTCTACCTGAAGACAGCAAGCAGGATGTCTCCTTTCCTTTCTGCTACAGTTTCAGTATCAGACAGGTGCCTTTATGTGCAAACCTAACAACTTATTTCTATAAATTTGGTATTACTCTTTCTTATCTTGTACCTTTTCTGTAAGAACTCAAACAATAGTGTGTGCAGTCAGGTGAAGCTGGCAGGTTAGCAACTTTATTTTGCCTGTTAAATGAAGTTTACACTTACAGCCTTCAAAGGGATGTGAGTCAACCTTAACTCAGAAACCAGGAGTGCTCAAGCAGGGAAAGATGCAAGGCCTACAGACAAACACACAGTCCTCCCCTAAGTCACATTAGCAAGGTGCTCCTGGTAGCTAGCTAAATATTAATACTTTGGTCCAGTTTTGAGACAAAACACCCTGCTAACACTGTGCCAAATGATGGCTTTGCAGAAGCTGTTGGGGCACAGGAGGAAAAGACAAAGAGGAGAAAAGAGAAAAAAGAAAGAGCAGCTGTCACCATTTCCCAAGTTCACCCTTCTCTACTCCTGTCTGCTTCAAAACCAGCTAAAGCACAAATCTGACCCTCACCTTCCCTTGTGGCACCTACAGAGGAGCACTTGCTGTTTCCTCCAACAAAACCATTAAGAGCTGGAGGGAGGTTACAGATGGATCTGCCAAATGCACAGGGACAGGAGCCACCCACCTCATCACAAGGGAAAATGAGTAGAGAATGACAGACCTGAGGGTGTCAAAGCAGGGGATTCCCTCCTCCAGGGCTGCTCTAGAGACCAGACACTCCTCATTCACAGACTTATCAAAATTAGTTCACCAAACATAGTTAAAGTGCTTTGAGATACTTGGAAAAACAGACAGCTAAGTAAGTATTGCTTAAAAATGGGCCTTCAGCAGCTGACTGGGACAACAAATTGTTTTAGGTCACTTCCAAAAGTAAGCTCTCCATTTTTCACAGTCCAAGATTACTACAATCATGCTCTCTGTGGGTCTTTTATTTATATGGCAGGAGCCTCACCCAGCCTCAGTAAAATACATTTTTACAGAAAGAAATGCAGACTATAAACAGCACTGCATTAGCAGACAAGCCATGTTGTAACTGGCATTTCTTATCGGTGCACTTCTGTCAGAGGTTGTACATCAAACACAGCATGATTTTGTGCACTTTGACTGCTTTAAGAGCTGTCTCACTATGCTGAAACTATTTACAGTCAGAAAATCACTCTTATAAACACTTTTCACAAGCAGGTAGAAAAGACTAACAATTCCAGGGGCACAGAAAAGCATATAAAAGAAAAGCACATGAAAGAAAAGTCTAAAGCAGCTGGTTCCACCTTCTTTCAGCTTTAGCCAAAAATTTAAGCTGAACAAGGTCAGATCTAAACTATTTCTTATTAGCTTCCAAAAAAAGATCTGAGACTAATGCAAAACTAAGTACACCATCAATCTTCAAGGAGAGAAGATTTTTTCTCCTGTGGTGAAAATGAAACTTTAAATTAAGAGCAAATTACATCAAACCAACTGCAAGCAAAACACTACTCAACAAGAATGCTGAATAACTCTTCAATTATTATCATGAACATTCAAAGGTGCTGTTAAGATAAGGCCAGCAAGATCTCATAGATCAAGCTGTATTCCCACACCTGTCCTCCTGACACCTACCTCCTGAACTAGGTCTGATGGAGACTGAGAGAAGTGGAAGGGAAGCAATGAAAGAGGTACCATAACTTTCAACACGCCTCTGGTTACTCAGCTCAAGTTAAAAGCCTGCTAATGGACTGGGTGATCCCATGTGCTGGATTTTAAGCACCAAGTCTGACTCTAGAGAAGGTGCCAAAACATTGAGACAGCTGTGACAGTAAGGTGAAGCAGAGTTTACCTGGGCCACATGTGACATCCCAAGTTGCATAAAATGCTCACATTAAAACCAGTGCTACCTACTGATCAGAAAACAATTTCAGTACTGCTGCTTCCATTGTACTGTGACTGAAAATGAAAAATAGCATTAGATTTATCAAAACCCAAGAAATCTGACCTTGATATTGTGGAACATTCAATGTGCCATCCAGGCCGTCCTTTTCCCCAGGGAGAATTCCAAGATAGCTCTTCAGGCTTGGCAGCCTTCCACAGGGCAAAATCTTTACGGTGTCGTTTATCAGAATCAACTGGCAAGAATAGGTGATTTGTTAATGGGATATGTCTCAAAGAAAAAAAATGACCAAATGAAAGCAAGAGGAAATGTGTATTTAGTGAACTACTCTGATTTTAATCCCTTTCAATCAACTTCTTCTCACTACAACTTCCCTCTCTTCGCCCTCATACAGGGGAAAATTGAACTATTGAAATATTGGAATATTGAAATAGATTTTGACAAGGTACAAAGATAGATTTAATATTCCTTAATATATCCTATCCTATCAGTCCTTTTATCCTTTCCCGAGTTACCTTATTTTTCATTAATTTAGTTACATATAAGCCAGTTTCCCCAGGACAAACTGACTGCACTACAGCAGAAAAGATAATAAAACCAAACCAAACCACACAAAGAAACAAACCAAACCACACAAACAAACAAAACCCAATTTTTTCTCTGGGACACAATTACTTTGTGTTTTAAATTTTATAAAACAAAGTGCACAGAGGCAAAAATCAAAACTATTCTTGGACAGTAGCAATTTTTCACTACAGTTTTCACCAATGGGTTCTCTACAAAGGTTTCCTCACAGCTATATTTGCTCTTTCCTTCACTACACTGCCAAGGATGCAGTCCTTTTTGTTACAATACTGCAGGACTGTTCATCTCTGCTGACTCCTAACCTCCAGTCAAATACCAGCAACCCCTGGCAGGAGCCACAGAACAGGACTCTGGACTTTCTTTGTGACAAATACGTGACCTCACTTTTAGAATCATACAACTCAAAATTCCTAAGAGCTAAAAATACAGAAATATAACCCTAGTTTTATCCACTGAATCTTCACCTGGGCTCTTTCACTAGATTGCCAAACTCTGAGTGACCAGTATCTGCTGACTACAACCTTCTTTGGCCCCTTTTTGAGTATACTGCTACAAAAGAGCATTCTTCAACTTCTCAGTTGTAAGCAAAACAGGTGTCAAAATCTTTAGAAATAAGAATGCACTTAGTTGTGACTAGAGGGGAAGCGGGGTAAAACGCATAATCAGTCACAGCTGAGGCTAGAAGGCACATCTGGGTACAGTCTAATCAAATCCCCTGCTCAGAGCAGGAGCAGCTGCAGCAGGCTGCCCAGGATAGTGTCCAGTCAGGCTTTGACTGAGGATGGAGACTCTACAGCCTCTCTGAGCAACATGGTTTGTGTTAACCATCCTCAGGGTAAAAAGGATTTTTCTTGGCTTTAAATTAGATTTCCCAAGTTTCAAGTTGTGATCAGTGCCTCTTGTCCTATCACCAAGCACCACCGAGAAAAGCCTGGCTCCATCTGCTCTCTCCATCAGTATGAGTACACATGGGTAGGATTCCCCTGAGCCTTCAATTCTCCAGGCTGAGTGGTCCAGCTCTGTCTGCTTTTCCTCATAAGAAAGACGCTCCAGTACCTCCATCATGATTGTGGCCCTTTGCTGGCCTTTCTCCACTGCTGTTCTGGGGAGCCCAGCACCAGACCTGCACTTCAGGCATGTCTCACCAGTGCTCAGCAGAGAAGGACCACCTCCACTGAGCTGCTGGCAATGCTCCTCCCTGTGCAGCCCAGGAGGCTGCTGGCTCTCTGCACTCAGTAATTACCTCTAAATAACTGTTGACAAGATGCATTCCCTCTGTAGGCTGTAACGCTGAAACAACTCCAGAGCAGAGCTGTGAGAAGTTCTGGCTGCACCTGACCAGCAGCCTCGAAGGCATTTTCAGTAATTACAAACAGATTTTTTTTAAAATGATGAAATACTGAACTTTAGTTTGCAAAAGGATGCAGGAGACCTGAATCAAATTCTCTGACACAGAAACCCGATCAGACCCTTACTACTCTGCGGAACAGAGGTTCAGCAACCCTGCAAAGCAGGAACTGGAGCAAAATCTCCACAGCCCAGGGTACAGGCCTGCTCTAGCACAGCCTATGAAGAGATTGCTCACCCTCACACAGAGGCTGCTTAGCCCAGTGACAAGTAAAGAAGGAAGCAATTCATCCAGTTAACTTCAGAGCAGTGCAAGTGCCCCAACGAGAGCATGATAGGTGAGGTTTCCTTGTGTTTTCCCTTGAGTACCTCACCACTGGCTACTGCAACAGCAAGAACACCACCTCACTGTGAAGTTTCTAGGTACCACTGCCAAGTGTTTAATTAAAATTGCTTAAGAATCCTAATTGCTCTAAGGTACCAGAACAAAGGTATAGAGGGAAGGACAAAAGGAAGAAGAAAAACCAAGTTTCCTCCTGCACTGACAACAGTGAGTGCCTCAAAAAATAACTACAAAAGCACTGTAATCCTAATTAAACAGAAACTTAGCTATACTAAATGGGTTAGAAAACTATTTCAGACTGTCAAATGAAAGTTTGCACATAGATGCAAAATGCATTCAAACAATGCATTAACACAAACAAGCTCATGCCACGAACTTACCCTCTTCATCTTGGGTATCAGGGTTAATAGCAGTTAACACTCCATATCTTTTTCCCCAGGACTTAACATCAAAATAAACATTGCCTAATACAAAAGAAATGTTTAGTTGCATAGCAAAGATGGAGCACATTGATGAGAACTTGATAACACTTCCCTGAAAACAAAAAAAAAAAAACCTTCCACTCCCATTTGAAATTCTCATTTAGAAATTCAGAAATATTGCAGAAGTAGTAGCATATGTTTCCATGCTATCCAGTTTTTTAGGAACTTCTGTGCACATGCTCATTCTGCCCATAGCATAACTTAGAATTCTGGGGATCTCCCAGGTTCCTCCTTGCCCATGCACAATCAGCAATCCCCTCCCCTACTGCAGCCCAAGCTACACCTAGTCCAGTTACAATGCACTTGAATTCTTCTACAACCAGCAGCTTTCCTAAAAAAAGAAATCCACACATTTTGTTTTGCAGACACATCTTTTACAGCACATAGGAGATACACAGCTCCTCTTCAGAGGTTCCCCCAGCTTTCTTACAGAAACCAGGCCAGGCTTTCCCCAAGGAGTTTAGACAGCAGTTTATTACAGTAAACAATCATAATAAATAATGAGCTACATTTAGCTTAGAAATTGAGTAATAGTTGTTCTGCCCACTCATGTCATCACAAACAATTCGCTTACACCCTGTTAAGCAACAGAAGGAAAGCCTGGCACAAGGTATCTCATTTGATTCCAAAACAGGATTACTAACAGCAGTGACTTCCTATACATGTGCTGAACAAGGAGTAACCTTGCTCAAAGTCTTACCTTGCGAGGTTGCATAAGCTTGTCCACTGGAAATTATTGTTTTTATAAAGGAAATTATTTGAGGAATATTGTCAGTCACCCTCATATATGCCGTAGGAGGAAGAACCTTAAAGAAAGAGTAACATCGCATTAACACACTGCCAATGAGTTCCTTCACTCTAGGAAACAAACAAAAAAGAACATTCTCCTCAACTGTATCTTTAAAAAAGTTGCAAGTATCATAAAAAATTCATAAGCAGTATTTAGGATAATACACACACAGAAAAAAAATTTGAAGGTGGCAAGGAAAACCCTGATTTTCCCAGTGGCTCACTCTCTGCTTCTGACAGGGAGGAAAGAAGCAAAGTCACTTGAAATCAATGAAAGTAGATTTCATGTTTCCTGTGCTTTCAATCAGGCTGTTTCTGCATTTCAGTGAATCAAGGATCTACTGAATATGGAAAAAAAACTGTTCCAAAGTTTCATTTGTTCATTCCAAAGCTCAGGATTGCTTCTCCCCACAGCTCCTTACTCAAAAGGTGTGCAATATCATTCCAGAAGAATGAAAAAGTAAATCAGCACTCAGTTTCCTAGCAACAAATTTATTTTTTCAGATCAAACTCTCAAAACCAGATTCTTTACCAAAATAATTGCTTAGAAATACTCTTAATTTAGAATCTTGAGCGTTTGTACCTTTAAAGCAGCCATATCTTGTTTAAAATCTTCTTCATAAATACGAGCAAGAGCTACTGGCGATATATTCATCTGAAAAAAAGAGAAGCAGATTAGCAAATCATAAGTCAGAGTAATGATATAAAATATGGCAATCTTTTCTCAGACAGCTAATACCTAATTGGAAGACTTAGAGAGCCCCCAAGGTAAAGAGTCAGGCTTATTAATCTAACATCGACAGGGAGGACATATAAATTATAAATAACTTAGAAGTACTATTTAATTTATGCTTCTTAATTTACAAAATATTAATATATCTCTTTTAAGAGAAAGCAACCAAAGACTAAAATAATAAACTCCTTTCCTCTCTTATTATTTTTCTCTTGAGAGGATCTTTCATTTCTAGTGATAAAATATACTACCATATACAGGACATAAAAACCATTCAACTTACTGACAGGAAACACCAATACCACCTACGTGTCAGAAAGACAGATCAGAGACTTGCAGGATGAGACAAGATATTCATTTCCAGTGATTAAGAAAAATTAGCCATTTCAGCAGATCATGGATACTCATAGATCTCAATACTGAAAAACAGTTCCACACTTTGCCAAGTCCAGCATTTCTCAAGCACCTTCTCTACATTTCTCATTCATGGGACATGAACAGGTTCCTGTTGCAGAGGGGATGAGAAAATGCAACCCAAAAGGAAAGGTACTTGCACATGATAAGGTACTTGTTCTCAAATACTCAGAAGAGGCCAGGGATTGAAAGATGCATGACAGCAAAACCTGCCCTAGTAAGCAAGAGCATGGTATCAAAGTGTTTCAAACGCATGCTTTTACACCTTCTCTGAGAACAAACTACTGGGGAGAAGACAACACACTGTCAGTCTCTCCATCTTTCAGGTAACTGAATCATTAACAACACAAATCCCATTTCATCACTTCCAATTCATTACTGGAGTATCTCTATGGGTTCTGATTTTGAGAGAGCAGGTGGGTACCACTGCTTGTACAAACTCCTGGACAAAGCAGGGGTTCTGGTGAAGACAATGTTCATGCAGCAATGAAATGAGGACAATGCATCAAAAAAAAAGACATGCTTCTGCCTGCAGACCAGTGACTGGATTCATCTCTCTAGACAGCTCAGCTGCTCCTTTGATCAAGAAAGAAACAAAGGTGCCTACAGAAAAAGGATGGGGAATTTCCTCCCCTCCCGATGGATGTTCAACGCACAAAGAGACTCATCTCTCTCTCAAAGGACCACTGATGGCATGCAGCATGTTCATCATGAACTAGTACCCAACTTTGAGGCTTCCCCCAGATGAACCCCACCAGGGGATGAGGAACAAGCTCAGACATGTTAATTCTACCACTGTAATGCCTCAGGAGCAGAGGTTCCAACAACAAAAGCAGGCTACTGAGGTAAGGGCCTTGGCCATTCAAAACAAATGGTTGAGCAAACACTTCAAAAGGTCACCAAAACAAAAGCCAAGAAGAGAAGACTTCATAGAACCAAAGAATGTAGTAAAGCAACACATCTTTCAAGAACATGTCATTTCCCCCTCCTCAAACACAAAATCTCTAAGATGTTCTGACAATCAGGAAAAATTTTAAAATGCAAACACATATTTAATATGCCTGAATTCTGGAGAGGGGGTTCTTTGTTTTAGAATTGTTTACTGCCTTAGAAAACTGCAAGTAAAAGGACTAAGGGAACAAACATATTTCTACATGAGTGGTGTGCTAGTATTCATTTGAATACAGGGGCCTATATTTAACTGAGAAAGCAACTGTTTACTTAAAGATAAGTAAAAGGAACAGCTGTCAAATTCTCTGGCTTCAAGAAACTATCTTAAAGCTTGCAACTGCAATTCAATCCCACACATTCACTTATGATCCCAAAGACATGAGCTATAGATTCTAAAATCAAATGGAAAAAAAGGACTCAAAATGCAAAATAAAAACACAGAATACTTTCTTAGTGCTTCACGGTTCAAAAAGTGTTTTTTAAAACCATAAAAAAAATTGAAATAATCATTCACCAAGCTAATCTGGTAAAAAAGGTCATATTAAAATTCTGAGAACCACTTACAGCTCCAGTCTTATCAAGACTTACCTGTACACACATTGTTAACTTTCCTGTGGGTGACCAATTCAGCCAGGCCTGGTGAAGCTTTCCAAGGTGCTGACACTACAGCTAGATGGTGCTCGGCACCTTCCAGGAACTGCCCTCCTCCCCACGTGGCAGTGCTGTATGTACTGCCTTTCGTGATCACGGCACACAACACCTCTCCACAACTCACTCAGAACCCTTCTGGCTGCTACATTTTGGGATCATTTCAGTGTGCTGAGGATTCACGCAGGGCTTTTGCTCCCTTCCAGCCTCTCAGGCAGGGGGAGAGGGCAGGAGAAACCCAGCTGTGGGTGCTGTAAGGTAGCTCCCTCTCTGCCTCCCCCCATCACATAGCTCTGTACCCACTGACCCCCACACAGCTCTCGACACTCAGCCCTCCTCACTCACAGACCCATTACAGCCACACTAGGGGACCAGAAATCTCAACATTAATTACCTATTAATTAAAACAAACATAACAAAAGAACCCCAAACCCAGGTTAATTTTCCTACATAAGCAGCTTAGAAAATACCAAAAGGTTAGTCAAAGACTGCAGCAAACACCTACCTCATTGGCTCTTTTTATTATCTTGTCATCTATGTCTGTGATCCCCATCACCATGATAACTTCAATTCCAAAAAACCTTGTCATTATCCTTCGAATTATATCAAACCTAACATAGGAGCTGGAAGAGAAAGAAACACGAGCTTTTGAACATGCAGTAATATGAATAAACTTAAATAAAAATAACCAACAGCCACAGGGACAATCTAATTAATCCCAACACTTGCAATGAAAAGATTTTCAGTGCATAAGGTGTTTTTCCAAAACCAGTTGCTACCTGCACAAAAGTCAAGCAAATTTCTCTTGAACTGGCCTACCCTCTTCTGGCATTAGTGACACATTACATCAGATTTTCTGAGTGTTTTCTTTTGTTGCATCTCTTTATTCAAAGGGTATTACAAGCTACAGGAGCCAGGAGACTCTTTCAAAGCCAGCAGGACAAAGTAAGACACAGAGATCAGATGTTCTTGAAATGCATCCCATCGGCTTAGTATATCCTCACAGGTTTTCAAAAGTCATGCAGCAGAACAGGGAGAAATAAAGCAGGATCCAAATTAACTTCTCTTAGGGCTGAGTAACAACAGGTACTAGCCACCAATAAAGTATTTCATTCACACACCGCTGTTGTGTTGTGTTAAGTTGTTCGGTTTCCCCCGGGCAACTGGAAGGTACGAGCCTTCCCTTTGGGCTACTAGCTGCTTCACACCACCACAGATATTTTCTGATAGCAAAGAGTAGATGCTCTATAGCTTATTCTGTTTCATTTACACTTGAGAATAAAAGTTATTCTGAAAATTATTCAGGGCTTTTGCCACAAAGCAGAGAACTTAATGCTGATAGACTGGTGGATATACAAGCTGTATATGGCTGCCACAGATCCTTCTGCTCACAGACTCTCCATTTGTAATTCTCAAAACACACTTTGACTGAGTTAAACCAAATTACTAGGTGGGATACTAGAAGGTAACTACAATCTCTGTGTGTGCCCTGCAAGATGATGAGAATTCTCAGTCTTTCTGCACTCTGTTTTCTCCAAAGCCAGCAAGGAGGCTCCCAGACCTACAGGTTCCCATTTCACTCACAGCATCACACAAACTGCAACTCTCACGGCCATCAAAACAAAGAAATGTAAGCAACTACAGAAATGGATTTGCACCCTTCCCTGCAGGTGCCAGTTAGCACTAAGGTACTGATTTATGGATGCAGAATATCTTGAGGAAGAAAAATACTTTCAGTTGTTGTTTGTGCCGTGCCCATGCTGAAAAAAGACTTTTTGAAAGCCTTGCTGCCAGGGAGATGGTTTTTAATGAATAACAGCTCACTGGGAGTAAGGTTCATCTAATGTGGTGACACGATTCCATAAGAATATTAAATTGGCCTTTGGATCCTGTTCAGAGGAATAACGTCAGCATCAAAAGCCTGGTATTAGATTTAACAGCCCTGCAGTCACTGTTCCCAGAGCAGGCACAAATTTCACACTGTTCCCTCTCCTCTCATCTTCCAACGGAATTAATGGAAGAAACTGTGCAAGAACAAGAGCAGAATTCCTGATACCACAGGGTCTTTACCACTTCAGGACTGATTAAAAAAAACCAGCCAAAACAGATAGTCAAGATCAGGGGGTGGCAGAGCACGTGCAAGAGAAATCTCTCGTGGCTGGTTTTACTCTTACTTCAAAGCATTCAGACAGGAACCTATATGCCAACCAGGCTGCAGGTCAAACCAGTACAATCAAGGTCAGACCCAGAACTGGGGGAAAAAAATATTATTATTTGCCTGTCTTACTTTTTTCTCTATATAGAATGGGTGTCGGATGTCATATGGAGACAGAGAGAGCATCTGTTTTTAGGACTGGAAACACAACATACTAGAGAATGTTAAATTATTTAGAGAAAAAAGAACTCCTTGTGGAATGGAAAGAAGACAGGAGAAAAATAATGCCATTATTGCCAAATTCTCCTCAAGGATCTCAAACTCATTTCCATGATCCATTTCTGCTTTATTACCTGCTCCATTTGTTGTGTTTGACACAAGTCAAATGTAAAACAGAGAGGAAAAAAGGAAATTCTAGTGAGAAGAGAACATGTGGCAGGAGTAAAACAAAATGATGGTATTTAACAAGAGCAGCAGAGTAGCAACAGCCACCACTCCATTTGACTTTATGCTATTTCCCAGTGCCTCTCTCCTGGCCCCCAAAAGCAGCATACATTTCAGCTGTTCTATGGTTGGACCTAGCTACTGGGGAAAAAAAGATACTATTTTTAAAAATAAATAAATAAATAGAACTAAGAGTGCTCCACCATCCTGAACAAATCAGCTGAGCAACAGAATGTCAACACTGACATGTGTAAGGCAGAGATACTGGAAACGAACAGCCAACTCCTCCCACGCTGGAGGGTTTAACTAATGAGAAAAGAGAGCAAAAGGTCTTCAGTGCGGACACCTTGCCAGGCAACAGGAACAACAAGTGAAGGTGCTCAAAGAAGTGCTAAAAGAGAGCATTGTACCTGGTGTATCTGCATGATACACCAAAGGCAATATTCAGCACTAACCATCCTTTCTTAAAGTAGCACATAAAGAGGTCAGACCCCGGTGACGTAGATGTACGGCAAACCTCCACAGTGGGAAAGCCTGAAATTGCTAGTTAGACATGGGTAAGAAAAGATGGGTAAAAAACCAGCAAGTGTAAGCAAGGCCTTTCTACTCCCTCTTTTAATCAAGAAAGTCTGAGGACAAGAGACCACTGAAAAAAACATACATTTAAAAGCCACAGAGAGCTGCAAGACCAAAGGGTGGAATTCTCCACCTCTATAAAACATTCTGGTCTAGATCAACTATACCCCTTAGGACAGAAGCACCTCTGCAATTCCCTTCCCTATTACACCATGTCAGGGATAACAGGCCCTACCACACTAGAGCACCTCAACAGAGGGATAAAGACAAAAAACTTATAAACATCTTTTTTACACAGTTACTTTCAAGTAATGATTTTAAATCATAACTATTTCAAGGTAAACTGTAATGGAACCCATATCACAAAGAGCTGTAGATTTAAATACACAAATTAGTATGACTTTCAAATAAAGAAAGCTCCCCTGAAAATACTACGTATGAACAACAAGTCCAAGATATTGTATTCTTGATTTTTAGGTCACCAGTAAAAAGCTAGGTCAGTTTTCTGCTGAGACTTGAAAAAAGCAAGGAGGAAAAAAGACACCACAACATTTACACAACAGTACAGTAGCATTAACATTAGCACTGACAACAGTACTTTCACATAACTGTTATTTTAAGTCTTCCTTTTTACAGAACAAAGCAGCAGATGTGCAGTTACTGTGATGGCTCAGTGCAACATAAGCAAGATTCAACACAAGTTTCTGAATGAAGGTGAGACAGGATGAGAAGCTCTGAAATTCCTTACATTGAAGGAGAATTATTCAGTTACTGAAATGCACAATATCTGATCTTCATACAGATGGCAATTATCTGATAAACTCCTGCTCTTTCAAAGAGCCCAACACAACTTGCTCTTTAAGAACCTTAAGAACAGCTTGAGCTGCTGCTGCAACTCTCCTTAGTTTCACAGGAACAGCAGACACCCTGCATGTCTACTCATCAGGTGTGTTGTTTTGAAACAAGTGCCAGCAACCTCTTTTGGTGTATTAAAAGTATTTTTCAAAGTTACTTATAATGAAGCTAGCTTATTGTTCTAACAATCCTAATGAACTAGAGAGAAAAACCTGTGCTGTTCTGGACTGGTTTTTTTATTTTTAAACATAGTAAGCCACTGCAGTGTTACTCTGCAGAAAGGCCTTTAAGCTACCTGGACTTTCTGAGATTTAAGATGCAGTGTGTTCATCTATGAACCTTGAAAGCACCTTTCCATTAGCCAGCCCTGCATGGCTTTTCCTTGGTGTCAACACAGTGCCCGACCTAACCCGAGGTGAAACTATCTTTTCACACAGCTGAGAGGCTCTGCTCCAGGATCACAACTCCACATAAGAGGTCACACTATGCTGATACAATTTGAAACAACTCACCCTTCCCAAACAAACTGCACACATTCCTAATGCTTCTTCCCAAGACACAGACCCGCACTGTCTCTGCCTTAGCCAGGCAGCAGAAACAACAGCCCCTTTATGGACTACCCCAGCCCAAGAGGAAAAAATACATAACAAACAAACTTTTGCCCTTTGCACAGCACAGGAGGCAAAGGGCTGGGCCTCGTGTCACCAGCTACAGCTCTGTCACCCGGACACACACTGCAGCCTGGGGATGTCCAGCACTGTACTCCCGGCACCACTGGTGCGGGGATGTCCAGCGCTGCGTGTCTGCCTGCATTCCCGCACGCTGCCATCCGCGACTCACCAGGCGTGCCCGAGGTGTGCATGGTCATACACGGTTGGCCCGCAGCTGTACCTGCAGAGAGAAGAGGCAAACAGAATCACAGAATTGTTAGGGCTGGAAGAGCACCCAGTCCAAATCCCTGTCAAGGCAGGGTAACCGACAGCAGGTGACACAGGAATGCGTCCAGGTAGGCTTTAAATGTCTCTAGAGAAGGAGTCTCCAACAGCCACCTGGACAGCCTGTCCAAATGCTCTGCCACCCTCAACATAAAGAAGTTCTTTCCCATGTTGAGGTGAAACTTCTTGTATTTTAGCTGATGGCCACGACTCCTCGTCCTGACACTAGGCAATGCCAAAAAGAGCCTGGCACCACCCACACCCATCTTCGAGATATTTATCTGTATTGATGAGATCCCCTCTCAGTCTTCTCTTGACTAAACAGGCCCAGCTCCTGCAGTCTCTCCTCGCAAGAGAGACGCTCCGGTCCCTTAATCACCATTGTTACCCTTCTCTTTATCCAGTAACTCCATATCTTTCGTGTACTGGAGCCCAGAACGGGACACGAGAGCTGTTTCCGGACACAAACCGCTCCTGTCATCCCCGTCACCCCCGCGCCCGCCCGCCGCGCCGTAAGGCGCTACCAGGTCGCCACTCCTTCCGTGGCCAGCACGAGCGGCTCCTTGCTCTGGCTCCGGCTGTTGTAAGCCACGATCCCGCTGTCGCGCCCCGCCGGAGGCACCCACTGTCGCCGCCGCCGCGCAGCGCCCGAGCACCGCCGCGCCCCCGCCTGTGCCCGGCCGGCACCGGGACCGGGACCGAGCCCGCACCGCCTGGCGGCCGCCGCCGCCGCCCCGCGCAGCATGCCCCGCAGGTTGCCCGGCCGCGGGCGGGGAGCGGGCACAACCCGCCGCGACCGCCGCGCCGCCTGCGCGGGACCCGCAGCGGAGCGGGACGGCCGCCGCCGGGGCGCAGGAAGGGGCGGGGCCTGCGGCCGGGGCCGGGTGCCACCGCCTCCCGCCGGGCCGCGGGGGCAGCGCCGCGGCCGCTCCGTTCCGCTCCCGGAGCGTTCTGTGGAGCGGTACTATGGTGAGCCTGCGGTGTGGGGGCTAGGGCCGGCAGGGTCCCGCTGGCACGGCGCGTACCTAGCCTTGTACTTCGTATAACCCCAGCGCGGCTTCTTCTTAGCGAGGTTTTTAAGGGAGATGTTTGTAGGAAGTGTGTGACTAATTCAACATAATGGTCTCCACAGGCTGAAGTCAATTCGGTCACTTTAGGGAGTGAATCTATTTTTGCATTGCATTTCAGGTCAGAGAACGCTGGCAGCCTTTTAGCTCCTGAAAATAAAACATGGTGTGACGTTCCCAAACTGGACTTAATAAATCAGAGTCTCAGAAAACACTTAATGCACCTCGCTGACTCACACATACTTGTATAAAGTGTTACCCGACCTAGACATTTTCAAAAATGACAGCAAGTGCTGCCGGGTACTTGGTGAGGTACCCTGGCCTTTAGCCCAGCTGACTGTCAAGGTCTGCTTCCTCACTAGGTTGTTTGTTTTTTTTCCTTCTTTCAGAGCATATCGAGGAAACGGAGCTTAACTGGCTGCAGTACCTTGAACCACGGCTACTCAACTAGAATGAATAACAGTGTAATGGAGCAGACATAAGGGTACCAAAAGTATTTTTGAATGAGTACCTTGTTTCCAAAAGTGACTATGAGCAAGTATCAAGGAAACAAGTGAGAATTCCACAAGCTTATAACCACAAAGATGATCAGGGGGATGGAACAGGTATCCTATGAAGACAAACTGAGAGAGTTGTGGCTGTTCAATCTGGAGAAGACTCCAGGGAGACCTTACAGCACCTTCCAGTACCTAAAGAGGACTTACAAAAAAAGGGGAGAGTGACTCCTTACTTGTACAGATAGTGATAGGACAAGGGGGGAACCTTTATGAACTCAGAGAAGAGAGATTTAGATAGATGTTAGGAAGAAATTCTTTACTTATAGGGTAGAGAGGTTTTGGAACAGTTTGCTCAGAGAAGGTGTGGAAGCCCAATCCCTGGTAGTGTTCAAGGCCAGGTTGGATGGGGCTCTGAGCAACCTGATCTAAGTGAAAGGTGTCTCTGCTTTGACAGAGGGGTTGAAACTGGATTATCCTTAAGGTCCCTTCCAACCCAAGCCTTTCTATGAATTTCTGTGAATATTTTCCCAGATGTTTTTCCAGCTTCCAACCAGATGGCATCCTTTTTGCCAGCGCCCCCCCCCCCCCAGATTTTTGTACCCATCCTCATAGATTGCTGTACCATTAATTTCCCCATTCTCTGTGAGCCCACATCAATCCCAGGCTTTGCCAAGGACTACTGCAGGTCTAGAGCCATCTTTAGGAAGAACCCTCTTGGCATGTGTTGAATTCAAGGCCTGTGAGCTCCAATTATGAGCACCTTTGCTCTTGTACAAGGAGATTGAGTGAACTGCCAGTGCCAGCATGTTGTCTGTCCTGTTCCTGACTGTATTCCACACAACCCTCTAAACAGGCTGTTCAGGGCAGAGCCTTTTCAGGTCTCTCAGACCACTGAGTTACCTGCTGAGGCACCTTGCTGGTCTTTGGGAGGAAGGCAATACTGAACATCACAGCTTTTCTGGACTGGAGGCTGCTGGTCTGCCTGTGGTGAGCAGTCTCACTTAAGTGTTTGTATTGTTTCCTCTTCTGTCTGCCAGGGATGACTTTAAAAGATTTTTCTCATAGGTAATAAGATCATTTAAAATTATTGCTTTTACGTAATACTCAATGTCTGTCTACACCTTACTTAATTTTAGAGCATATCAGATATAAAGCCCTACCAGTGGCAAATGTTTCCTTTTTCTTTTAATAGGTACTTTCCATGGAATTTGTCATTTAACAATCTAAACTTTTTGATCAAATAAGAAACCTATTTTATGGGCTTGTAATTTAAGGCTACCTAGGATGAAATTCAGGATACCATCCAATAACCTTTGTAAATGTTTGCTTTGTACGTTTCTCAGAAAGCTTCACAAGCCAATTATTTCAGCTTCCATAATGAGCTGGTTTTGGTGTCTTGCTGTTCAACACACATCTAGCTAAGAGTTGTCATTAACTCTGTTGTCTTCTTTGTTCTGTATGGTTCCAAGCACTTTGACAGAGTTCAAATCAATACTAAGTAACAATGGATGTTTTTTAGGCTTAATTCCAGGTTTAGCTATCATGGATGAAACTGCCAACAGATCAGAAGAATGCAAGAGCTTTTTCTTTCCCATTGGTTTCAGAAGGCTTAGTGTCTGTGCTAGCCAGACTGGCTTTTAGCATTTAGTCCCAAAACCTCTATGTCCTGCTGTAAAATGTTATTTTCTGATGATGGGAAAAGCCACAGTTATTAAATGCCTGAAATAAACAGCTAACATCATTCCTGCTTGAGATTTAATCCAAAAGAATGCATCCAGTGGAAAGGTGGGAAGTGTTCTTCAAACACTGAAGTACAAAAAGAACCTAATTTCAAATAAAAGCAAAACTATTCCTGGTGGATAAAAACCATAAATTATTCATGGTAAAAACACCAGCATTCTCAGAATCAATTGGTCTGTGGCTGTAAGCATACCTGCACTTTATGTCACCTATACCTGTACCCCTACTTCTGCTCTGGGACATGTGCAAAGACACAACAGTCAGCTAACAGAAAGACAGAATAGCAGCAAAAGATTTTATGCCATCGGGAGACCTTTGCTTCCACCTGGAGTAGAAGATGCCTTTGGAGGCTGCAAGCAGTTGGAGCCAAGGTACACATGATCAGTGCCAGGCCTGGGCCTGCTGTACTCCTGTTACTTCAGCACTTGCTGAATAGCCAGGAGGAAATGTGATCTGCAGAGCAGTGCAGCTCTTAGTCACAATCCCACTGCAGCATGTCTGTTTACCATGAGCTTCAGGTAAACTGTTGTTTCAAGGGGACACACATGTATTTAATATTGTCAGGTCATGTTCTCATGTTTTTCTTAAGATTCATCAAGGCTAAAACTTCCTTTAAATAAAAAAAAACTGAAACTCAAAGGAGTGACTCCTGAACACCTTAGAAGAGATCTCTGTTTTCTGTTCCTTTATCTGAGTTTGTAAGAAGGCAACGTCTCCTCTCCATCCTTGATCAAGAAGGAAGTCTGTTAGAAGTACAGCTGTGTGTGCTATCCACCAGCAGTGCTGGCAACTTTTCTGTGGTGAGCAGGGAGAATCTTTGGGGATTTTGGCTCACCTGGCTTCTGTATTTTCCAGTTTCCAGTTCCAGGAATACCTGTAAGATTTGCCCCCAGAGGTAAGATCCCAGAGCATGTTTTGTATCAGACATGAATAAAGCTAAAAACCGATTTTCCATTTCCATGTATTATTAGGAGACACATGCTTTGTAATTTTTTACAGTTGCCCCCCTATTGCTAAAGGTGCTGTATTTTATCTTCTAAAAAATTCAACCACAGCACCTTAGAATTTCTGACAGAGGAAAAAGGTTGCATTTGCTGTGTTAGCAATGTGTTTCCAGTATATGTGGCCCTTCTCATCAAGTTCTAGTTCAGAAACCTCTCAAGGAAGCTGAATCTGAGAAAATACAGGGGCAAAGGTTATAAAAACAGAATACAAACCAAAAGCAAAGACGAGCTAAATCCACTGCAGTGGCCTGAATTTCTGCTGGGGCTCTGTAGTAATCTGTAATCAGACACATTTTGACTTAACTTTTATAGTCCTTTTATTTTTAGAAAATCTAGGTGCTTATTCGTTTGTTTCAGAATCTTGTTTGATTTTTAAAAGGAGACTAAAAATTGCCTCAATCTTATTACAAATGCTTGGCTCAGAAATATTGTAAATGCTGAGTGGCCATTCCACCAAACATTCACGAGGTAAAGAGTATGCTTTATAAAAGAGAAATCATCTTAAGAAATCTATTTGAAAAGAGTAATTCTGGGGACAGGGAGTAACACTGCAAAAGAAAATTCATTGGTGGTGGACATATATAACCAATTAAACTGTCTTGCTCTTACCAGAAATCTATTAGCTCTTAGTACAACCTACTACTGTTCAGAAAAGCTACCCACCAACTGCTCTGACATACATTCCCTGTTTTTCAGTGGAAGTGCTTGGGTCCTGCACCACAGCTGACCACAAGTCTGAGGGTTAGTAAGAATTCAGTGAGGGTTCAGATTGGTGTCTTTGTCAGTGGTTTCCAACTACTGAGGTGTATCTCTCTTGAATTCACTAAAGGAATGTGAAGCCCATGGAAATGTTTCCCTTGATCTGTGTTCATTCCACTGACACTCTGGGACAACTCAGATGTATTTGCTTTGGCCTTCTACTAGAATGTGCATTTGCTTGTTTCAGTCAAAATTTTTTGCTGACCTTTAATGTCAGTGTAATGCTGTTTAAGCTCAGTAATTCTGTTCTTGCACCAGTGCAGCAGGTGCAAGAAAAAGAAGGCAGTAGCCAGGAAACAGGTGTGAGAAGAGACAGTGAGTGCAACTGCCTTGGGGCAAGCAGAGGAGATGTGAAATATCTGATAAAAAAGGGAGAAGTTTGGAAGTTTAACATTAGCAGGCCAATGTTAGGTAGACATTTGGAAAGTACATTTAGTTCTTGAGCCTTTACTGGGAAGCAGCAAAAGGACAAACACAACCAGATTTGTTTTCCATATTTTAGAATCTATTCATCCAACACTATTTGGTGACATGAACAGGTATTTCTGGCATAAACATCTGTAAGCAGTATATACTGTCCAGGGCTCAGCCAATGTGTATTGCATGAGAGGGTGAGCCATGACTCTGCTAGTCTTCGTAGTTGCAAACCTCAGTTCTGCTCATCTTGCATGTTTATTGTTTGTACTTTTGTTTCAAAACTTACAACCACAAGCAAAATTAACAAGCTTGTAAAATTCTATTGCCATCATCCACGTAAGCATGAATTTAGCTTCATAAAGAATAAACAGACAAACAAGCAAGGAAAAAACCCTCCAAGCATATGTAACTATAGAAGAGGGATTAAGCTATTAAATGGTGCGGAAACAGCAATTCATTAGCAGGAATAAACCTATCTGATTTGTCTGTACAATAAAGTATAATGACAAATGATCAGAAGACACTGTCTTTTCTAATAAACAGAGACACAGCTGTAATGATTACTTAGTATTTCATATAGCAATATTCAGCTAAGGCAGAGAAGGAGAAAGGAGGCAGCCAGAATTCCTTGTACCAGCTTTGCAGTACTTGCATTTGTGGAACGTTTGGAGGTTTGGGATTTTATGTTCCTCATATCAAGTGAGCTGGACTTTGTGCTGATTAGCTGGGATAACCATAATGACTGGAACAACTATAATTACTAACAACTTTATATTATATGAAGTATATTTTGTGTATACACACATGGTATGTATATGACACAGCAGTTGTGCAAGTTGCTGATCTGCTAGTAAGTTCCCTTGGTTCTAATTGCTGTGAGTTTAGATCTGTAGTAAGGCAACGACTTCAAGAAACTTCTGAAGACCTCAGAGTGGGGTTCTAAATAGGAAAGATTTCTTACAAACAGAGCAAAGGGGCTTGGGACCCAAAGGAGGAGAGATATATACTTTTATCCTCTAGTCAAATATAGGAAATAGGAAAGAAAATTAAGCCCAGGAGTCTCTTCCTTCTTTGATACATGACATTCACTTCTACTTGCAAATCCTTCTCCAGGGTAAGAAAAGGGCCCCTAATATGAAAAGAACGTCTGAAACTCTATTCAAAATCTCCCATCTCTCACCTGTTGTAGTTCAGAGGCAAGAGACCAAAATAAGAAAACAGAGGAGAAGGAGGAAAAGCAGAGGTGGGCAGTGGGCATTAGCTCCATACCTTCTAAAACTTTCCACTCTAGAGATGTACTCATACACCTGATTTTATTCTTCTCTCCCCCCACCCGCCCCACCCAGCTTCCTAAAACAATGGCTGACCTGCTGCTGAGCTTAGAGGGGGGTACAGAGAATTGATATTTCTGGGTACAGGTATATATTTGATTACAGCACTATACAAAGCACTGAGCATCATCTTTAAGAGCTGTAAAAGAGGACCTTCAAAGAGGATACCAAATGCATTCTCAGGGGAGCTCAGTCCCTTCCTGTCCCAAGGACTTGTGCAAAGTCCCATGAAGGTTTTCTCTGTCACTCTTCTAGTAACATACGAGTAGCTATTAGAGGAGGATCTAGTAGACAGCACTTTTAAGAGACAGATGATACCAAGCTCTTTAAACTCAGCACATCCAAACTATCAATCCTTCTGTTGAAAGATAGTATTGCTGCAATTTAGCAGGCTACCATTACACTTCAGCGTTTCCCTTCCTATATTTTTTTTTATCTATTAAGAGGAGGGACAAAAGTTCCTGTTTAGTAAATTAGCAGGTACTTTTACAAAATCATTTTTTATTCACATGTGTAATTACTTGTGCGTGTCTAGAATGATGATTACCTTTTTTGCAAGAATGACTCTTTTTAGGACTCATCTGTATTCTTTTCAGTTGTCTTGCCCCTACTGAGTCATAATTACTGGCTTGGATTCTTACACTACCCAGGGGACTGTTAACTACCTTTAATTGCTGACAGTGGCTCCCCTTCTTGAAGGCAAGAAGGCTTTAACTACCAGATAGGTGCTAACAATCTAGAAGTGGAATAGCAATACCTATTCCCAGGCTAGTGTAGCCATTAGACAACTCCCTCTCTATGCCACAGTAAACCAAAGCACACAGGTCCAGAAACACTGTCTTGCAGCAATGCCTAGATGCCATGGTGTTTCTAAGTTAAAAACCTGTGATATTGTGTATGTGGGTTTTATTTATTTCAGGAACTCATTTTTTTACAGCAACTCCTGGAAACAGAAAATGAGAGGAAGAAAATAACGGGAGAACTTACAGGGATCTTCAGAAAACAAGGAAGTTCCCTCTGACATCTGCCTGAAACAGCGGGTCGGTATCAGTTCAAAAAGTTTGGTCTGTGGTACCGTCTCCACTCCTCAGAAAGTATTTGGGTGCATGTCTCCCACTGGAAGATGGGAGGGAGGATACTGGAAGTATTGCTAAACAGCAGCCTGTTCTTCCCTGAGAACCCTAATTCTGTGCGTTACACCCAAGCTGAGGGCAGCAGCAGAATCATTTAGCAGCGGCTCAGACGCTGAGGTGCCCAGCCAGGCCGCCGCTCCTGCAGCGAGCACAGCGTCAGGGCCTCACTGAGCAGCGACTGCACCAGCGAGTCTGGGCGCTCAGAAGTGATGACTCAGTCTCCCCTAAATTAGGGGATTGCCAGTGACGTCTGCAAAAAAAAAAAAAAAAAAAAAAAAAAAACAAGAGGCAGAAAGCGCACGTTGTTTTGCCTCAGCAGAGCCGGGGTAGATCCTTCCAGCCCCGCCTTTCCCGCTACTCGCTCCCCGATCCTGGCAGAGCCGGGTGCCTGCAGGCTCCGGGACATAGCAGCGACTCCAGGACAAAAAGGCAGTGCTGACCGACAGCGGGGTTCCTGCGCACGACCGCCGGGACACGGTGTCGGGGAGAGAGCGGGGGGCACAGGACTGTACCCAGGCTCCCCTTCTGCCGGCACTAAGCCCTCTCCGCTGGCAGTCATGCGGAGGGGGGGCGTTCCGCCACCAGCCTCCTCTACAACGCAGCCCCCGGCGGCGTCCCCTGATGACCCTTCCCTCGCCCCTGCGCGGGACAAGGGAGCCGCAGCAATCTCGCTCGCTGGCCCGGGCACCCTCCCTCCTTCCCTTTTCCTGCCCTCCCGCCTTCCAGTTAGCCTGGCCTCGCGCATGCGCACCCTCCCGGGGACCGCTGGGAAACGTAGTCGTGCTGCGTCCCTAACGGCTCCATTTTCTCCCCGTCGCCAGAGGAATCGCGCGTGCGCAGACCCGCCCCCTTTCCTCGGGCGTTACCGCCCCCTCTGCCGCGGCGCGCGGTATCCCGGGCAGCGGTGTCACAGCGGGGATTGGCCGAGGGGCCGCGGGGCGGGACGCGAGGGGCGCAGTGATTGGCTGTGGCGGCTGTCAGGCGCCGCGGGGTAATGGATGCGGGTGCCCGCTGAGGAGGGAGGGACGGAACGCTCTCCGGTTCCCCTCGGCGTCCGGCGCCGCGCCGGGCACAGCCCTGCCCGCTGCGCGGGGTGGCGTCGCATGGTTCTCAGTGTTCCTCTCTCCTAGGAAGGGCTTCGGAGCCGTTCCATCCCGGGGCAAGCTGGCAGGAGGCGAGACTCCTCCAAAGTCCCGGTACCCTACCGCAAAAGCAATTCACTTGCCCCCACAATCCCCCCCAGCCTCCCCGCGGGCCGCTCGCCTCGCAGCCTCCGCACAACTTCACCGGAGCCTCCGCCTTCCCCGGGGCTTCCTTCACCCACGCCCACGCCGGCCCTGCGCCGCCCGCCCCCTGGCTCGGTCCGCATCCCCGCCGCCTTCCCTCCCTCCCCAAACGTGAGTAAGGGAGGCGGGACGATGGATATGCGGAGGTTCCGGGCGGGGGAAGGGATTGAGTGTGTGCGGTGAGTGTGTGAGAGAGAGAGAGAGAGAGAGTGTGTGTGTGTGTGTGTGTGTGTACACAGCGCTGGGAGAGAGCGCATGCGCCCTGGCTGGCGGGGCCGAATGTTTCCCAAGTGTTTGAAACTGGTATTTGGGTTTTCCACGTTGGATCTAGCGCGGCGTATGGGAGCGAGGAGGCTGCGTTGATATCGCCGGGGAACGGCGGCGGCGGCGGCGGCGGTGAGGAGGAGAGCGGGGAAGGGGGGAGCGGAGGAGAAGCAGAGCGGCGCTGGCGCAGGCAGAGGGGCTGCCGCTGCCTCTGACAGACACTTTGCAGAGCACATTTTGTTTCCAGATTGTTTCGGAGAAGCTGGTTTAAGCCCCCCTCCTTTCTCCTCCTCCTCCTCCCCCCCTCCCCTCCCCACACACACACACACAGACACACACACACAAATCCCTCTGATTGTTCTTACCACCTCCTTCGTGAATTACCCACAACGACAGCCATTCAATCAGCTGCTGCTGGCTGTAGGGGACTAGCGGAGGGTGTGTGTGTGTCTCTCTCTCTCCCTCTTTTTCACACAAGAGGAGTCAGATGTAGCTTCCCTCGGTTTTTTTGGGGGGAGCTACCGAGAGAGGTGGGCAGGGAGTGAGACCTTCATCGGGGTTACCGTCTTTGAAGGGAGCCGCACTTGCTCTCACACGGAGAGGCGTGGGGAAGGATTTTTGTTTCTTTGCCGGATGAAAATGTTGAGTCCTGCAAACGGAGACCAGCTTCACCTAGTGAACTATGTGGAGGATTATCTGGACTCCATCGAGTCTATGCCCTTCGATCTGCAGAGAAATGTCTCCTTGATGAGGGAAATTGACGCCAAATATCAAGGTAAGTGTTTTCTGTATATGTTTGTGTCCGTGTGTGTGGTTTGGGGCTCAGGGGGGAAGGGTGTCTTTCCTTTTCTTTTGAGCTGAGCCTCGGCTCCGTTTGCCCCTCTGCACCCCACAGGGATGGTAGCTTTATTTTTGAGAGGTAAAAGGAGGAAGAAAACCGGGAGGAAAGATCCGAGGAGAGAGAGGGACTGATCTGCAGCGTTAGCTCTTGTCATGGGGCGGAACAAAAGGTCCCCGGCTTTTCTTATTAAGCAAGGACTCTGCTTTTCTGTGTAAATTGCTGGCCAAGAAGGCGGGGGCAGGGAAGTGGGGTGTGCGGTGCACAAAGGGGGGCCGTCCCTGGCCGTGGGGCTGAGGTGGAAGGGTTTGGGGGTACGGAAGAAAGTGCTGGGTGGATAGAGGGGGAAGAGATTACAGCACAACATTTAGGAATGTACAGTATTCATTATGGCTGTAGTAGGGGAGAGAGGCAGCTAGTGAAGGAGGGAGGGAAGGAGGGAGGGAGAAGAGGAGAGGGGGGTTAGGCGAGAGTGGGGGGCAGGGTGTGCTTTCTTCGCTCCCTCCTCGGTGGGTTTCGTTTCACCCGGTGAAACAGCCCCGCTCCGCTGGGCGGGGGGGCCAAGGGGGCAGGACCGGCGTGTGCGGTGTGAGTGGGGGGGGAACGACACACACGGTCGCGTTTACGGCTGGGCTGAAGCGCCCCCCTCCCTCCCCGCGCTCGGGGCACGCCGACCCCGTCCCCACGGGCGGAGGGAAGGAAGGGGAGGCCGGTTTTGCGGGACTCGGGGCAGCTTTGTCACTTGGTGGCTGGCGTCCGCTCGGAAGGAGGGGGAGGGGGAGCGCTTTATTCTGTGCCGCAGGTAGCGGTGACAGCCGGGGTGCCGGGAGGGGGGACCCCCTCTCCCTGCCCGCGCCCCCGTGCATGTGGCCTTAGGGGCGGCGGGCAGCGAGCCCTGCCTGCCGTTGCTTCAGCCGCTACTCGGGCAGCTCTCCATGGGAGCCCGTCAGCTCCGAGGAAAGGGTCCAGGGGAAACTTCTTCAGGAGCCCGCGGGGGCTTTCGGGGGTGAGAAGGGAAGAAAAGGACAGGGCGGGCATCGCACCCCACGAAGCCACGTCCAGCGGGCACCTCCGCGCTGTGCTAGGAAGGGGCGTCTGTGCTCTTTTTATAGATAGACCTCGTTAGCATATCGCGGTTGGCCACGCCCGTCGGGGGTGCTGATAGGGTGGGGGCGTCCCCACGGGCCGGCCGTGCCCCGCCTCCCCGCGCGGATTGGCTCCGGGGCCGGGCCGACCCGTCTAGCGCCCCCGCCCCGTCGTGACGTTTCGAGAAGCAACTTTTCCGTGGGGTTGATTTGAATATCTCGGCCGGCGCGCTCTGATTGGCCGGGTTCGCATCAGGGGGCGGGGCAACCTTGGCCGCCCAGAGAGTGACTGACGTGTCCGGGGTGGGGGGGGGGGTCGCTGCTGCTCCAGCCGCACCTCGCTCGTGACTGGCCGGAGGGGGCGGGCACCACCTCGCTGCCGCCCTCCGTGATTGGCCGCTGCCCCCTGTCAATCACCCGTTTGTTGCCCCGTGAGGGTCCGCTCGGGACGGCGTGGGCGGGGCTGCCCCGCCCCCCCCCCCCCGCGCCCCCGGTACCTCCGCGGGGACGTCCCGGTTTCCTGCCCGAGAACAATGGCGGCTCCGTCATCTCCGGGGCGGTCCCGGGCGCCGCAGAGGGGCGGGGAGGAGGCCGGGCCCTCGCCCGTGTCCCGCTCGCCGTCGTTCCGCGGTATCTCAGTCCCCGTGAGGCTGCGGAGCTGCGCTGGTGGTAAAGCTCCGGCGGCATGGCTTCCCTCCGGTTGAGTGGCGTTTGTGATGCCGGGAGCGCGCGTTCGCCAATGGCTCAGAGCGCAGCTTTCCGCTCCCGCTTTGCAGCACGGCGCGGGAACGAGGTTTCCCGGACTCGCCGTGAGCTGAGGCTCCCGAGGCAGGAGCTGCGGCCAGCCCCGAGCCGCAGCACGGCCCCGGTGGCTCCCTCAGCACCGAGCGAGCGGCGCGCTCCCGGTGCCGTGCTGAGCGTCCTCGGCTTTGCGGCAGCTCCCGCTCCGTGTCTCACATACCAAACACGCCCGTGCCGGGCCGCGCTCTGCGGGATCCCAGCCTGCAGCCCGGGCTCCTCCCGCACAGCAGCGCCGGCCGGGAATGGCTGCGGGCAGTGCTAGAACCGAAGTTTTCCCAACGCCGAACTTCCATCGGTAATTGTTTTGTGCTGTTCAGACAGACCGGTCTTCATAGAAGATGCCTACCCACCAGATTCAGATGGGTTAAACTGATGATATCAGTCAAGTGCCAAAGCTTAAAGCATAAAACTTCTGCATTTCAGCCACTGAAAACCATTAACTGCGTTTTCAGCCTTCCTGAATGTAGAATCTGCTGTATGTTTGAAGGATCGTTTGGTGGCATCTTGGGCATACCGTTTTTGGTATTTTTTTTATTGTTGTTTTGTTTTGGGATTTTTTGTAGGTTATAAAACGCACCAGTTGCTTAAAATGGTTAATAACATATCGGAATACTGATTTGGTCAGATAGGTTATACTGCAGAACCAGCTGACAGCTTAACCAACATGTGAAGCACAAGCTGCAGCTCTAAAATCTGAATAAAGCTTGCGTAATATTTCCATGTCTTCACTGGAAATCGTGTATGTTTAAAAACTCTGCCGAGGAAAGCCAAAACCTAAACCACAGGATAACCTTGGTTTGCATATGTGTCACATGTTCCTATGAATAAATAAATAATAAAAAAATGTAAGTTTAAAAAGTTTTGGTAATGCCATTGGCATGTATGAGAGATCCTGGTTTCTGTTAGATGAATTGAGGTCAGATTTTTTTTTTTTTTTTAATATATTTTGCTTCTCTAAGACAGACTGTTCTAACCTGTGAGAAAGGGAAAATTCAGAGAAGAAAGGAGATGCAGGGAAAACATTCAGTGTAGTTTTGAGGACTTAATATGGAGTGCTGAGTGTCCTGTATGCTGTAGTTGATTTGGGTATCATAATGAAACTCAAAAACATCTTCTTAAAAATAGGTTTCCAGAGCCATTCTTGAAACTTTAGCTACTTTGTACTTTGTTGTTTTTTATAAAATCCTTGAGATGCGATTCACTTTTTTTCTCCTAAATCAGCATTTGCATTCCATTCCTGTGGGACCACCTAGAACAAAAGTAGTCCAGTGGAGTCATGAGCTGCATGACAGATACAAGCTTCAGGGCATCTGTCTTTGATCGGAGCTGCATGTTACAAGAAGTTGTTGCTGTATGGAAGGAAAAATGGGAGGTTTTGTTTTGCCATTCTCCCTGTCAAAAATATTTATAGTTTTTATTTCTTCTTTGCAGAGATTCTGAAGGACCTGGATGATTACTATGAAAAATTTAAACGAGAGACAGATGCTGTGCAGAAGAGAAGGATGTTGCACTGCATACAGAGAGCCTTGATTCGAAGTCAGGAACTGGGGGACGAGAAGATCCAAATCGTCAGTCAGATGGTGGAGCTGGTTGAGAACAGAACAAGGCAAGTGGACAGCCACGTGGAACTGTTTGAGACTTGTCAAGAGACTAATGACACCACTGGAAACAGTGGGAAAGCCAGCCAGGATAAGTCCAAGAATGAGACAATCGCACAGGCTGAAAAGCCCAACAACAAGAGATCGAGGAGGCAACGGAATAATGAGAATCGAGAAAATGCCTCAAATAATCATGATCACGATGACATCACCTCAGGAACACCAAAGGAGAAGAAAGCAAAAACATCCAAGAAGAAGAAACGATCCAAGGCTAAAGCAGAGCGGGAAGCTTCTCCCCCTGACCTTCCTATTGACCCTAATGAGCCAACATACTGCTTGTGCAACCAAGTCTCCTATGGAGAAATGATAGGATGTGATAATGATGAGTGCCCCATTGAATGGTTTCACTTTTCTTGTGTGGGACTCAACCATAAACCAAAGGGCAAATGGTACTGCCCCAAATGTAGAGGAGAAAATGAGAAAACTATGGACAAGGCATTGGAGAAATCTAAAAAAGAAAGGGCATACAACAGGTAGTTTGTGGACTTTTCATAGTGAAGGAAAAAACCCACCAAACCAGTGTATTTATTGTCAGTGTCACCTTTGTTGAGGTGAAAGGATTGTAAAATGTATATTTTTAAAGGAGGTTTAAAACTGAACCATTCCTGTTACAGGGACGGCAATAAGAAATTTTGGGTTTCATTTGGTAAGCTGTAACAAGAATGTGGTCTGTGGACCAATGTATTCCAGAAGTAAAATTAAAAGAATATTTGGGTGTTTCTTAAAAGATAAATTAATAATTTTCTTTATTTCTTTTCTTTTTCTTTTCTTTTTTTTTTTTTTCAGTGCTGGTAGCACTCTACCCATTAAAATTTTGACAAATATCTCTGAAATGTAATTTTGTTTTCTTTAATGAAAAATGTTATTTACCTTTTGAGTAAAATTGATAAATAGTTTAATCACCTGGCTGTATCTGAATAAAGCTGCAATACATTGCAAAAGTAACTTCTTTTGGTGATAAGCAAGAACAAACAAAAGGAGGGTAAAATTTGGTTCCTGCTACAAAGTGTCAGTATAACAGTTCAATAGCAAATGTTTAAATAGGCTTAGAGGATTATTTTTTAAAACAAAAAGTTAATGGTTAAATTTTAAACAACAAATATTTTTTATGCTGGCCAGGTACCACAAAGGCCATTTTTAAATGATCGAATATGTTTTGTATTTAACCAGGAAGTGGTTTAGTAATGAGACATAACATAAATGAAGCTTTATACTGTCACAGATAGTGGTGTAGCAATCCCTAATTTGTTTAAGTTGTATAAATGTACATTTTAAGTGGAGTTGCACTTACTGTATTATACTTGGAAATGCAGCCAAATGCCATTGTGTAACCAATGTGCATTTCCTGCTGTATGTGTGAAAATTGTACAGATGTGATATTAAGAAATAAATGAAATGACTTTGACAGTTTGCTTCTTTAGCAAGTCTTGTTTAATTATTATTCATATAGCTCAAAAAACCAAGAAATTCATGTTTGACCTCAGCAGCTGCAGCAAGCTGCTGCTGGTAAGCCTGAAACTGTTGTAGTGGTAACCAAATTACAGTTCTGATAAAGAATCTTCATAGAACGTATGGCCAGCAAGGTCGTAGGAGAGCCAAAATAGCATTCAGCTTTCCATCCAAATCTTCTCATTTTGTGCTTGCAGTCACTCCCAGACCCAGACATTTATCTGAAAATCAATAGTACAGAGCTGGTCTTGTTCAGTTTTTTTAATGCTTTTTTCACAAATGACTCCATGTTTGTTATTGGGATCTTTTGCGTTTTGGCATTTTCCAAGTATTACTGCAGCTGTTCCAGGGCAGGCCCTTTTGTTCTCCGTGGTCACCCCATTCCAAAACCTACTTGCTATGAACAGGTGCTATGCCAGGTACCCAGTGCTCTGTCCCTTGGATGATACTGAAGCTTGGTCAGGCTGTTTCCTTCACTGTCATGGCAGGAGGGGACAACATTCTGGTGAGCAGATTTCATCTCCCTGTCACCTTCATCCAGGTGAGAAGGGAACAAGACCAGCAGTAGGAAGGCCATGGAAGTGAAGGCTGTGAAATCCAGTGGATCAGGTGAAATACATAAAAAGATGGGAGCCTGGGGTTGTTTTTTTTTTTTAGAACATTTTGTGTATAATGGTGGTGTTTTGTTTCCTGAACAGTGAAACCATACCACTGAGATGATCCTTGTATTCCAGAAGATCCTTCTGTATGAAGTAAGATTTAGGATCTAGCTGAACACAAGACAGCTGTAGGGGTTCAGTGTTTTCTAAAAATGTACTGCTGGGCCCCAAAATGCACTGCATCACCTTGCATGGATATTCCCTGCCAGACAAACATGCTCACAATGACAAGTATTCCTGTTTTCCTTCTAAATAGGTGCACTAAGTGTGTGCATCTGCAGTCGTGTTTCCAGTGCCTTCAGACTGTCAGGTTACACTGAGCCACCTGTGCCCAGGGCGAGTGCCTGCTCTGAATCAGTCTCCTGCTCCTGAGGTGGTTTAGAGTTGGTGTGTAATTTTTCTACTCTTACATTTCCTTCTCCTTTCATCTTTTCCTAAAGCCTTCTGGTTTTCCATTCTCCCTACGCACTTACTGGTCTTTCCCGCTCCTCTCTCCCTCCACCTGCTGTTGTTGTGGCTGATGCTGATGTTTCTGGTCTCTTCTGCCTCAGCTGTTCTGGCGTTCTCCCACTAGCCTATGCTGAGAACATCAATACTTAGCAGCAGGACTGTACTAGCAAAACACCAGTGAAACTTTTTTATAGGAACTAGTGCAGACAAAGGCTGCACTAGTTCCTATGGTGTGTCCTTGGTTTCAAACCAAGCCTTTTTCACAAAATGTCTGCATTGATTCTGAGGGATGTTTTGAATGTGAAAAGCCAGAAGGAAGCAAGAAAAATGCAAAAGAGGATGGTAAGAATGTTCTATAGATGGATAAGTAGAGCCCTTATTTATACTGCCCTTAAATATTTCCAGCTACTGAAGGCTGGCTGTGGTCTCCCATTTTTCAGTCTTTTGCTGAAGACAGCTGCTGTTCTGTAAAGCAGCTTGGAGTTACGTCCCTTTCCACATTTTTTCCCAGGCTAGTGTTACCTTCTCAGCTCACCCTGTTGCAGGCTGCAGCACTGTTCTGCTCCTTGGCCCTGAGTGGACTGGTGGGACAGCCTGAAAGGTCTGGTTTCAGTCGATGGGCACGATTAGTTGGATGCAAGGGACTCTGCAGTGGCACTAAGCTCTTTGTTGATGGAAGTGGAGCCATCTTGTGTTATACTGACACACTGCCAAGCGCTGCTGACAGTGCAAACTCTGTCCTGGCTTTGGTACTTTGTCTAAAATGCTGTCTTAGTTATTCACAGAGAATTCAACGGCCACAAGTAACTTCTATCTTTTGAGCCAATTTTTGTAATTTCTGCATGACAGATCAGCTATTTTGCAAACTTTCTTATTTTGGCCAGCAGAGTGATTTGGGGAGATCATCTGCCTGGTTTGAGAAAACATGTGACACTCTTGGTGACTCTTTCCCACTGAGGCTGCCAACAAAAGCTTTGAGAGAGAGGGAGGCTCCTCTAGGAGCTGAGCTGAGGCTTCATCTGCATTTCCCACGGGTTAGTAAACAGCTCTCAGGTGTTGTAGCCTCAGTGCAAAGTATAAAAATCATTGGGTGTTTGCTGAGGGGGAAGTCATGGCAGCAAGAGTCACAAACTTCTTAATCTATTGAAATCATTCAGGCAGCTCTAATTGCTGCCCTTCTGTGTGGTAGGGGTAGCAGGTATGTCTGTATTGTGCTGCTGAACCCTTGAGGTGATGATAAAGTCCTTCCAACTACTGAAACTGGGGTTCAGCACTCAAGGCAGCTGACAGCAGACCTTGCCCCAGGGTCGTCCCTGTCCTCGGCAGCAGATTTGTTGTGCAGTGGGCCAGCTGGCAGTGCAGAAGTGCTGCTGGAGGCACGAGCTGGGAAGTAAAAGGCATCAGTCAGGGAGCCCTTTGGGTGCTATGTCAGCTCCAATTGCAAAATGTTCCCAGCCAGCTGGGGAGAGAGCAAGAGAACCACTGCAAGCCTGAACCAGCAGAACATCAGTTTCAGCAATTGCACCATCTGAAAGCATCCCAGTCAAGCAGAACTACTGTCTCCATTGAGCAGCAGCAACCTTGACCATGCGTATCATTAGGCTTAAATAGGTTTCTCACTAATTAAGCACAGTTGCTGATAACCTGTATTCTAATTTCTTGGAGTGTGCAGAATAAATACAATCCAATTGGACTGCTCCACTGTTTTAATTTTCATAGGGTATTTTTTGTTAATCTTTTAAATTTGTCTCATTATCTCTTTTAGTTAATCTTTTAAATTTATCTCTTTCATTGTAATAATAATGAAAGAGATAAAAACACTGTAAACAGTTGCAAAGAATAGAATGAAAGAATTCTGTAAGAGAAATGCTTCAAACCAATGTATCTTTGTAGTGAATTCTGTTGTTTTAGATTTATCATCATATTCATGGCCTATTTGCTGTATGTACATAAACCACCCTCACCCTTGTGCAGGAATTGCTCAAGAGAGCTAGTAATTTCTGAGTATGAAAAGTAGTGTGAGAAAAGAAATAATCAAGCTAATAATGATCCATGCAGTTTCCTACCTTCCCAGCTGTTCCTGAAGTCCAAAATATAACAAGCAGGAGGAATGACACAGTAAGGAAGAGCAGCAGAGTAAATGCAGTATGTATAGAATGTGCTGTAAAAAGCATTAAGGTTTTCTCCTGAGTTCAAGATTACATTTCTAAGATTACTTTTCCGAGTAAGCATTTATTTTTGATGGTAGTTAAAAAAATCAAAGGAATCTGTGTCCTGCCTCACAGCAGAAAAGCTGCATTAGTGGCAGGACAGTTGGGAGTGGGGGGGGGGGGGGTCCTGGTGGCATTCCCCAGTTCCAGCCAGGATTCCCAGATGAATTTATTCCTTTGGTTCACTTCACAAACAGCTTTGGTTCACTTATAAACAGCTTGCCAGTGGTGGAAGGAGAAGAAAGGTGGGTGATACCGAACTTTTAAAAACAAGTACCTGTCTTTAAATTTCCAGCTCTTACTTGAGATTTGTGGGTTAACTTTGTGGCTTAAGATTCCACGCTGGGTCTGGGCGAGATGGAGCCCAGCCCTGTGCACAGCTCTGTGCTTTGCATTGGGAGCTAGAGAGGAGCTGATAGCACTCCAGAGTTTTGGCTGCTGCTGAGCAGCGCTGGCACAGCCTCAGCGCTGGCTCTCCAACATTCTGCCCCCACATCAGTGGGCTGGGAGTGGGCAAGGTCCTGGGAGGGGACACAACGAGGCCAGCTGACCCAAGTTGACCAAAGGGATATTCCATGCCATATGACGTCTGCTCGGATATAAAAGCTAGGAAAAGGAGGAGGAAGTGGGGAGCATTTGTTTTTTGCAACATTTGCCTTCAGAGGAACTGCTCCGTTTCCTGAGGCCCTGCTTCCCAGGAAGTGGCCGGACATCACTTTCTGATGGGAAGTAGAGAATAAATCTTTGGGTTTTTTCCTTTGCTTGTGCATGCACAACCTTTCGCTTTTGCTTTGCTGACCTGCCTTATCTCAACCTACGAGTTGTTTTCCATCTTATTTTCTCTCTAATTTTCATCTGAGAAGGGGGGTGTGATAGAGTGGCTTGGTGGGCACCTGGCATCCAGCCCGAGTGAACCCACCCCAATCCTTTTCGGTGCCTGATGTGGGGTGAGGCAGTGACACCTATATATATATATTCCCTGCTGTAGTAGTGTTAGCTGTCCAGTAGCAAGCTCCTCTGTGGAACACAGTTTGCCAGCTGCACTGCTTATCTCTTTATTTTGCTGAGTTTGGGAACATGTTAATACAAACAATGGCTCTGTGCTTTTCCCTGGCATTGATGGCCTTGCTGTGCTGGGGGAGCTATCTTGTGGAGACAATGAGGGAATACATCTCTCTCTTCGTACCCAGAATTTATGTGGATTCCTTTATTATGCAGGCTCCTGCAGTCCTTGTTCATCCTTACATGATCTGTTTAATTAGTACTGTAAGCATTTCATGGGGTTTGTGCAATCTGATGTCATGGTGCCGTACGAGAAAACAAATTTTGAGTGAGGAGACATCAAAATGTTCCCTGAAGAGGTCAGTTCCTGGGTGGCAGGGTGTGTGGAAGGATTTGGGCAGGTTCCTAGGGCGGTTATCACCTCCCATTGCCTGGGAGTTTACCCATGAGCAGGTAATCAGGCCTGACAAACTGACCCGTCAGCTGATAGAGGGGTGCCTTGCCCAGCCCAACGAAAGCCAGCAGCTTCTTGCCCTGTGCTGGGGCCTGGCGTGTGCCTACAGAGCCACAGTTCTGCTCTCTCAGAGGACTGTGACTGAGGCAGGGACCCAAACTGTGTGTGAGGACATGAGGGTTGAGATAGGAACCCAGACCATGACAACTGCTGTAACTGTCCCTGTGATGGAAAAGGAAAGGTGGACAAGGAGAGCAACAAGTCCTTGCTGTCAATTAGAAAGGAAGGAAGAAGAAGAAGAAAAAAAAGAAGAGAAGGAAGAAAGAGAAGAAAAAGAAGAAAAAGAAAAGGAGGAAAAAGAAAAAGAAAAAGAGGGAAAGAAGAAAAAGAAAAGGAGGAAAAAGAAGAAAAAGAAGAAGAAAAAGAAGAAGAAAAAGAAGAAAAAGAAAAGGAGGAAAAAGAAAAAGAAAAGGAGGAAAAAGAAAAAGAAAAGGAGGGAAAAGAAGAAAAAGAAAAGGAGGGAAAAGAAGAAAAAGAAAAGGAGGAAAAAGAAGAAAAAGAAGAAGAAAAAGAAGAAAAAGAAGAAAAAGAAAAACAAGAAAAAGAAGGAAAAGGAAAAGAAGGAAAAGAAGAAAAAGAAGAAAAGGAAGAAGAAGAAAAAGAAGAAAAGGAAGAAGAAGATAAAGAAGAGAAAGAAAAGGAAGAAAAAGAAGAATCATCAGGAAAGGAAGGGCTTGATCAAGAAACCAGTCCTTCAACAAATAAATCAAAGGAAGGAGTGAAAGAACTCAAAGAGGAAACAGAAATTATCCAGATATCATCAGAACTTCAAGACCTGCAGAAAGACTACGGCCGCCAGCCAGGTGAATGGATTTCTGCCTGGCTGCTTCGGTGCTGGGACTGTGGGGCTGATGGTCACCTACTGGAAGGTAGGGAAGCCCAACAGCTGGGGTCCCTTGCAAGAGATCGGGGAATTGGAAGAGGAATTGGAAAAGAGACGGCAATTTGCAGTCTCTGGAGACGACTCCTCTCAAGTGTGAAGGCAAAATATCCCTTTAAGGATGATCTTGTGAACTCCCCAGGAAGGTGGACCACTCCACATGAAGGTATCCAGTACCTGAGAGAACTAGCTGTGCTAGAAGTCATCTACAGTGATCTAAAAAATGATAACATCTCTAAAGATCCAAAGGATGTCCCTTGCACAATGGCCATGTGGAAGAAGATAATTCAAAGTGCCCCTGCATCATATTCTAGCAGTTTGGCAGCAATATATTACCCAGAAATGGAGACACCAACTGTAGAGAGAGCATCTTTTTGGCTCCAAAACTTAGAAGAAACTCTTTGTGCCCAGGCCAGCACCTCAGCTGTCAAGAGTAGTCCAAGAAATCAGTCTTCTCCTGCCCTGATCAGAGGGAAAGAGAGCTCCAGACACATGACACGTGGTGCACTGTGGTTCTTTCTGTGTGATCAGGGGGAAGACATGAGGAAGTGGGATGGTGAACCCACCTTTAAACTGGAAGCCCGTGTCCGCGAACTGAGAGAGAAGAAAGCTGAGAAAGAAGAGAGCTGTGAGAGAAGAGAGAAGGGACCATCCAAAAAAGCTGTCAGAGTAGTCTCTGCAGACATGAGACAGCAATCAGCAACCTCCCAGACACAGAAAAACTGACATTGCCTCTCTTGATCCTGGCAAGGGGATTTCTGGTCTGGCACTGTAAGGGTCAGGCAGTGAAGGCTCTAACCAGGAAAAAGAGTAGAGGGTCCCTCCCTTCTGCCAGGAGGAGGAGAGGGATGACTGGATGTATTGGATTTGATAGCCTGGCATATCAGACCCAGAGAAGTACACAAGGCTTTGGTAGATACTGCTGCATAGTGTACGCTGGTGCTATTGGGGTACAGGGGCTCAGAACCCGTCTGGATCTCTGGATTGACAAGGGGGTGCCAAAAATTGTCTGGTTTGGAGCCTGAAGGGAGCTTAATGGGGACAAGTGGGAAAAGTGCCCGATTGTGACTGGCCCACTTGTATCCTTGGAATTGACTGACTCAGGAGAGGATACTTCAAGGACATAAAGGGGTACCAATGGCTTTTTGGTGTAGCTACTGCAAATACAGAGAAGATCAAGTAGACATCCACCCTGCCTGACTTCTTAGAACATCCCTTCCTTGCAGGAGAGCTGCAAGGTGAGGAGCAGCAGGTGGCAATTGCTACCAAGACAGTGCATCAGCAGCAGTATGGCACCAACCGAGATTCCCTGGCTCCCATCCATGAGCTGATTCCTCAACTGGAGATCCAAGGAGTTATCAGCAAGGCTCACTCACCTTGTATCTGTCCCATGTGGCAATTGCAAAAGTCTGATGAAGAATGGAGGTTAGCACAGGCCATTGTGGCCTAAATGAAGTCACAGCACCCCTGAGTGCTGCTGAATCAGATATCAGACATGTTATCCAGTGTGGAGAGTGTCAAATGAACCTGGAATTGATGGCCCCAATTGATGGGTGGAAACACCCATCTTCCATGGGTATGATCTTCCATGGGTAAATCACATCCCTAGTCACCCACAAGCCTCTGGAAAGATTGGGAGGTATAATGCACTGCTGAAGACTTGTTGGGCAATGGGACATGGAAGCTTTGGGATGCAAATTTAGCAGAAGCCGCTTGGCTGGTTAACACTAGGGGATCTGCTAACCGCCCTGGTCCTGCCCAAGCTGTGGGAGGAGATAGGTCCCTGCACTACACATGGGGAAGTAGCTGGGAGAGTCAGTGTGGGCTTCTCCTCCCATGGGAAAAGGCAAACCCATTTGTGGGATTGTCTTTGCCCAAGGACCTGGATGTACTTGGTGGGTAATATGGAAGGATGGGGAGACCTGGTGTGTGCCTCAAGGAGATTCGACCTTGAGAGAAAAATAATCTGTGGTGTGAGTTTTATGTTGCAGGAAGTAAAGAAGCAGGAGTGACATGAACTGGTGAAGAGTGAATTTTACAGGGAGTAAGGCGAGTGCGACGACAACCCGAGCCAGGCTGGTCAAGTGTGCTGCTCCTCCTGTCCTGAGCACCCATCCTGATGGAATGGAATCCAAGTCATGGACTGTTTCTGAACATCTGGAGGACCAGAGGAAGCCCATGGAATAGGAAAATTATATCTATCTGTGAAAGGACTGGGGAAAATAGTTAATGAAAATGTATGGATCTGTATGCTTGGTATAAAGATGGTTTAAGGATGCAGTTTAAGGTCTAAGTGCTGGTAAAAAGGGATTTTAGTAATGAGAAGTAAATACAGTGCAATAGTTAGAAGATTAAATTTTGTGGCATCTGGGTATGACACAAATGGTATGGAATAAGAGGTGGAGATTGTATTTGGTCTGGCTGAGGTGGAGTTGTTTTCCCCATTGCACTGGGAGCTAGAGAGGAGCTGATAGCACTCCAGAGTTTTGGCTGCTGCTGAGCAGCGCTGGCACAGCCTCAGTGCTGTCTCTCCAACATTCTGCCCCCACATCAGTGGGCTGGGAGTGGGCAAGGTCTTGGGAGGGGACACAATGAGGCCAGCTGACCCAAACTGACCAAAGGGATATTCCATACCATATGACGTCTGCTCGGATATAAAAGTTAGGAAAAGGAGGAGGAAGTGGGAAACATTTGTTTTTTGCAATGTTTGCCTTCCAGAACAACTGCTATGTGTCCTGAAGCCCTGCTTCCCAGGAAGTGGCTGGACATCACTTGCTGATGGGAAGTAGAGAATAAATTCTTTGGGGTTTTTGCATTTGCTTGTGTGCACACAGCCTTTTATTTGGTTTTAGTAAACTGCCTTATCTCAACCTACGTGTTGTTTTCCATCTTATTTGCTCTCTTAATTTTCAACTGAGAAGGGGGGTGTGATAGAGTGGCTTGGTGGGCACCTGGCATCCAGCCAGGCTCAGCCCCTTGAGAAGGTCTGCTGGCTCTGCTCTCCTCTCAATACCTTGGTAGTTCAGGGCAACCATTTTTAAAGATCTTGCATACCATACATGTAGTCACAGTAGATGACTACTACAGATACTGCACTAACAAAGAGTATAAAATTAATCACACCCAGATGGATGGACACTTTGCAGAAGTCAAAATTCTTTTCAGTTGTTTGGGTGAAGATCTAACATCCATCCAAATTTTAGGGAACAAGTGATGTAGGGAGCAAAAGATGTGTCTGAAATTACTTTACTGCAGAATTACTGTGCTGCAGAATTCCCTGCAGTACAGTAATTTTGTGTAATATGTGACTGCCCTGTAAGCACCATGTGCCTGTGCACTGAGTCTATCTCCCTCAACAAATGTTTCAAGGCAATTCCTCCATGTAGCACCATGTACAGTAACATTAATTTTTAAGGTGTTTTAAGTTTTTAGTTTATGTTCTGTAGTTTACTTTAATAAGTCAGCTGCCTCCTGTGGCCATCAGCTGAGATTGAAGGCTGGAACACACTTGGTGGGATCTGCAGAGGATGCAGATCTGCAGAGGATGTGTGACTTCATGGTGGTGGTACATCAGCTGTCCAACGCTGATGCTGGCTGAACTGGACCTGAACTTCTGCTTGTGCTTCTTGCTCTGGGGGAAGGATCCTGATGCAAAGAATATGAAGTTGTCTCTTGCATTTGGCTTGCTGACAAATAGGGCCCCAAAAGGTTAATATATCCCAGGCTCATAGCTCAGCATTATGGGAAAAACCCCAAAACCAAAAAACCCCGAAAACCTTAAAATAAACTTGGATCCATTAAGTGAATAATGCAAAACTTGGGTAAGGCAGATAGAGGCACCTTTATGCTCTCACTTTGTGGAAGAATTAATGCAATTTAAATACCCTCAGTGGTATACATCCTGAATTCTCTCATCATACAATACACTTTGCTAGTTCGATTTTTTTTCAAAATAAATCAAACTGGGAAGAAAAAAAAAGTATTTAGTGATAAGGATTAGAAATACAAGTGAATTGTGTGTAAATTATTCACCTGCATACAGAAAGGAATGTTTTGCAATGTTAATTAAAAGATATATATCAGGAGACTTTTCTTTCTGCCAGCCTCCTCTCTCCTTGAGATTTGTGTGGTTGCATCTGAAATAAAATGCTCTGCTCTCATAATAGCTTCTTCAGTCTTATGACTTTGGGAACAGACAATTTAGCCAGAGCTCTATCAGAAAAAGATGAATTGTTAGATACATGTTCCACACAGTGATTTTATTCAACAGCTAAAAGATTAAGGGCAATTCTTTCAGGAAAGTCCCCTGAGTTTGAATGCTTTCGTTTGTAGGTGCCTCTGGAGGACACTGGAAGTTGAAGGAAATAAATGTAACAGGTCTTAAACTTTAATCAAGTCTAATGTATGGTCAGAGGTAACTTTAAAACTTTGATCATGATCATATCATTTTGGCACTGTGCCACTGCAGAGCAGTAATATGATTTTTGGGATGGCCTGATTTTCATTTCCATCCTTTATGAGGATTTTATGTATTTTATGTTTTGTCTCATTTTTTTTTTGTCTGCTGACCCTATTCTGCTTGGATTGTAGACAGCTTAAAGAAGACAAAAGTAGTATTTTTAAAGTAAAATTACTGATACTGCTCTCTGTCTTTGTTATCCACACTATTATTTTATTTTTTTTCCCTGGGAATGTAGAAGGTGTGGTGAGAGCTCCTTTGTGCTGAACCCTTAGATTCAGCACAAAGGAACTTTTACAAAAGGGAGAGACTTGCAAAGAGGGGAAGTAAGGCTACAATACTGAGGTAAACAGTGGGACTTCAATTTCAAAAGTAATCCTCCCTGGGCTATAATAGATTTAAAGGAATTCTATCTAAATGGGCTCAAGGGAAATAGAGCATCAAATTTCCAGAAAAAGATAAACACAAATTATGTGACACTCCCACTAGCTTTGATGAAAGGACTGGAGGCTGTTATGTGGCAGGGCAGGGGTGACATTTTGCAAAGCCAAAATTGTGTCGTGCTGTACAAGAGAATACAGAAGAACTGTTGGAAGTGCATTTCCAGGGTGTCCCGCCATCCACAGTTGTTATTTTATGGAAGGCACCACTGGCCAGAAGGTAGCACTCATGTCCATGGAGATTTCAAGGGAAGACAAAGAACCTTCATTGTTCTAGTCAGAGGCCAAGGGTTATCTTACTGTGTCTGACAGAGCAGAAACAGACAAAATTGTATTTGACACTGATTTGCTCACTGTCAAGCCATGGCTAAGAAAGGTTCTCAAAAAAGGACAAATATTAACTTCCATGAATAAACTGTTAATATTTTCCATAGATGACTGAGGCAAATGTCAGACATTTGTATTTCTGGAAATATTAAGTGAAGAGGTCTGTTATCTAGTGCTATTAGTGATAAAAGATGAAAACAAAGGAACTTCTGGAGGACAAGTTGAATAGGTTTGTACCAAAGCTCAGAAAGAAAAGGTGTCTCTCTATTTGTAAAACTGATGTAAATATTATTTTAACAGTTTCATCTAACTTTAGGAGGGTTCATTGCCCCATTTTTTCTAACACAGGGCCTTTTAGATCAACTTCTTGCTTAAAGTAAGAACTAGAGCCACAGACTCAGGTATGCTATCAGTGCAGGTGGCTCCTTTCTATGCTGGACCTTCACATGTGTCTTTTTGGACAGCAGAGATTTCCCCCAGAGAAAATACAGGTTAGGCATCTCTACTCCATAGCAAGAAGCTGCTGTAGGCTGTTTCACTAGCACCTTGAAAATCCTGGTCAGTAAACCTTTTTGCTTCTGGGATCTCTATTTTAATGGAAACCACTTAGGACACATCCTCCTGGTGGGTAGACAAGGACACACACACTCTTTTTCTTCCACTCTTTGTTTGTGTGTGGGTGTGTGTTTCAGAAGGGTGTAGTAGACAAGATGAGTGGATGTTTCATTTTCTGCAATATACTGAAGGTACTTTTGAAAGCTTATCTTTCTCCTTACCTGCCAATTGCTTCTGATGGAGAGTCTGTGGTAGTGGATGCACACTGGATTGGCAACTTCTGTACATGCTTGCAGCACGAGGTGACAGTAACAGCAGAGCCACTTCTCTTTGTCCAGCACTGCTAAACTTGCTTTAGGGAACAGAGTTGGGTTTCTGCAGTAGGAGCAGAAAGGATTGTTATAGGATTGGATTCCCAGCTGTCTGAAGGAGAATTTTCATTTCAAAGGGACCTGACCATTTCTCATTCCACCCTTCTGCTCCCCCCAGAATGACTTTAAGTGAACTGGGATGATCAAAAAGATGGCCACAGGAGACATGTGAAAAGACTTTACATAAATTATGCCAGGTGTGATGACTTTTGGTATGTAGCTGCATGTGGAAAAGGTTGTTATATATGATTGTCTTCAAAAGAACCAGAAGCAAAATTTGGGGAATGATTGGCAAATCAACCTTGCTTCAGTCTCTGGGAAAATCAGGGAGTCCATTTGTGAGAACATGAAGAAGAATGAGAGCCCTCAGCACAACTTTACACAGGCAAATCACACCTGCCCAGCCTGTTTGCCTTCTGTGATAAAATGACCACAGCTGTGAATGAAGGGAGAACACTGGATCTTATTTACTTCAGCTTTAATGATGTGGGTGCAGTTCAGGTAAACTTTAGCAAGGCTTTTCAATGTTGTCTCCCATAATATTTGTGCATCTGAGTTTGGAATTTGTAGTCTGAATGGGTGGGGATCTAGATGGGCAAGCAGCTCTTTGGATGGCTGGGCTCAGAGGATCACAGGTCCTGGGTCATACACCTTCCTCCTGGGAGCTGGTCCTGAGTGGAGGTCTGCAGGTCTGTCCTGTGTGACACCAATACCCTGGAGGAAGTGATGAAGAGCCCTTCTCCTTGACAAGGCTGTCAGTGTCACTGAGCTGGAACGATGGCACCATCCATGCTGCCCTCCAGAGGGACCTGGACAGGCTGGCATGGGCGTGGGGCAGGAAGCTGTGCAGTTCAACACGGAGAGCTGAGCTCCTGCAGCTCTCCAGAAATCTGCAGGGAAGCACCCACTAGCTCCTATTTCAGAGATAAGAATCCATTGAAACATGGGGGACAAGTTTGTTGTTTCATCCATGGGGATCAGCACCAGAGAGAAAGAGCAAACAGGCAGAGTAAGCAATTAGCCCGTGCTGAAATGATCCTGACACAAGTTTACAGCTCTGCAAAGTGTCTTCTTTGGTTTTTCTACTTGGACAAAGATATTCCATGGTGGTTTCTCTCAAAGAGAAATGGATGAAAATACATCACCAGCTTTTCTAAACCTTTCCCATAACTGGGATGAAGGAGAAGGGAATCCCTGGATTATGTAATTTCTATGTAATTATTTGTGTTTTAGTTTTGCTATGCCTTAGGCAACTTCACAGCTTCCCACATCTTGTTTATGGTAAATTTTTGACAGATTCAAAACTTGACAACTATTTTGGGCTGCTGTATTTTTATTACTACTTCAGCACCTGGAAGTGAACAGAGCTGCTTGAAATGCTCACAGTGGTAGCAAGAAGTTTCATGTCAGAGCACTACTTCTGAGTTTCTCAAAGAAACTTCCACAGCAATGGGGTTTTCTGAGCTTAGCCATCCAAAACTGGAGCAACTTGGAGAAACTTGTTTGGTGTTGGAGTGGTGTTTTCATTATTGCAATTTTCTTTGTGTATATCCTCTTACTCAGGAAACAGGAGATTTCCAGTGAAGACACCATATTTATTGGAAAGGAAGGTGAAATTTTTCATGAAAAGTGTGAGAGAAAACACCCTAGAATTGCACACAGGCCTACATGGTGTGTTGTGAGCTGGTGCCTCTGTCACCTAGTCCTCTGTGCAAGGTGTGAGCTCCCACTGGACTGGCTGTGTTTGCTGCTGCTGTGATGCCTGGAGGTGTGTGCACTACCACACCTACCCAAACCACAGGGATGTTACAGGCTCTGGGAAGAAATGAAATGTTTCCAATGGAGCTGAACCTGATCCAAAAGACATCTATGGGATGCCACTTGCCTAAGTGCATGAGGCTGCATGTCCTGGGACCTGGGCATGAAAGACTCAAGCACTGGAGATGTAGGTCCACTTCTGTGTTCCAAAGTGTGTCTGAGAAGCTGGGCAGAGGGTCCCACACTGCAGGTTTATTTAGGCACACAGTCATGTTTCCCAAAACAGTCCTGCTCTGCAGCAGCAATGTGTTGCTGGATGGATTTTGTCTCATCTTTTCTTTAGGAGGCCAGAAGAGAAGTGTAAGTGTCTGGCAAAGTCAGGAAGCAGGAGAAGGGCACTTTAATCCTGTTGCAAAAGTATCAGCTTTGAGCCTTGTGGAGGGTTGGCATGGGACAAGGATGGAATGAGCAAGTCCCTGTCCCTTTGTGCACCCTGGAGGGCCATGGGGTCGTGCCCAGCCCTAGAGAACATGCAGACCTTCAAGAGATATTTCCTTGTGGCAGTGTGCCTGTGAGGCCACAGTTTATTGGCTTGCTGTGATTTATCTGCTTTATGTCAAGAGAGAGCTGTTTCTGCACATTTTGAATTTATTCAGCCCAAAGCAAGACCAGCCAGCTCTCTTGTGTGTACTGGAAGCCTTCTGTGAGAATCAGGAGTGAAGATGAACAGAAATGAACCCCAAGAACAGGTGCTGCTGTAGAAGACTGGGAGTTGGGACTAAACTGTCATTCACATACACAAGCACAATTCCTACTGACTTCATATCTCACATCTCTACTATCTACCTGCACAGTGTCTTGTCACCCTGTCCTTGCCATCCTCTCCATTTTCTGTGACCAAATTTGCCATCAAATGAATTCCTACAGCTTTCACCAAAGCCACTTGGAATTTCAAATATGTTTTACATTATATTTTAAGTAGAAGTCTCATTTTCACAAGGATCAGTGCCACTGGGAATTCATTTTGTTGTATTAGCAACAAAATGAATTCCCAGTAACCTTTGCATTGTGATTTTTCACAATGCAAAGGTTAGTGGGCTTTTCTGAGACTGGACACATTAAATTGCTCCTTATTATTCCCCTGTCATCATGAAATGTCTTGCCCACAATACCTGGGTAAGTGCAGATTTGCTAATCACACCACGGGAAAAGTACAAGAGATTTGCTAAACAGACCAACGAGGAAAATAAACTGATGTCTGTAAGCTGAAAATGCCTACTAAAATGTTAAAAATATTAATGTAATAGGATGGTAGCACTTAAAATGTGACTCTTTAGACGAGGGCAGAAGCAAAGATTGAATTCAATATGGATAGAAACCTTGAGACACTCATACCAAAAAACCATTTCTGTTCCTGTGTCCTATTACCCACTGATTGCATTCACCTGCTTCACATCAGATTCCCTTCCAGTATCAGCATCAGCACCTCTCCAGTTATCACTGTGTTGTGATCCAGGACCTGAATTTCCACCAGGAAGGACCAGACACTGACCTGCCCTGACCTGAGCTGTGCTGCTCAGGCAGCCCCACGCCTTTTCCCTCGATGCCATCCAGGGAATGATATCTACCCCTCCACTGCAGCTTGCAGCTCAAAGCCAGACCCCTGCCAAAGCAGATTTGCCTGCAGTCTGTACTGGGCCCATGCAAGTCCCCATTCACACACACAGAGTCTGGAGACCCCCAAAAGGAAAAGCTTTTGGCCACCCCCAGTCCCCTCCCGCGGGGCCGGGGCCACCCACGCTCTGCTGGGCAGGCGAGGGAGCGTGGGTGAGGCACCGGGAGTTCCAGCCCTGTCACACGTTCTCTTGTCACTTGCCCAGCAGACCTGGCAGTGCTTATTTTGTGTTTATTTTGCAGATGGTGAGCTGATCCTTTCAGCAGGAGAGTGAAGGAATGGTGTCAGGAGTGCTAGGGCAGTGACACTGGCATTGCCTCTCCTCCCATCGTGCAGGAATGAGATCTCCAAGGGTTATGTCACACCCAGCCTTAAGGAAGGCACAGAACAAAAGAGACAGCTAGCAGCTAGTGGCAGAGAAAGAGAAGGAAAGAAAGGGAGATTAAAAAAGGACTCTGTGAGTGGAAAGTTGGCACTGGGATCTCTGCAACCTGGGATAACCATTGATCCAAATGAGGACAGGTACTGACTGGAGCCTGGTTCAGCTGGGCAGTGCAACTGGTAAGCTCTTTAATTGCAGGCCAGCTTTCCATTTGTAGTTGTTGGCTAGTGTTGTAGACCCATAAATTATTTTTACATGGTTTGTTTGGTTTTTTCTTTGTCTGAACTAGGTATTAGATAAGTTTTTTCTTTCTCAGAAATAAGCACATCAGCAAACATGCAGTATTAGGAGTGCTTTAATGGAATGTGAATAAGCTGAGGTTTGAATGGCCAGGTCCCCCTTCAAACACTGATGTTCTCAGTCCATCCTTGCTCAAGCAGCTTCTCACAAACCTCTAACTCTTCTTGCTTTCTCAATTGTTGTTCTCCCTGAAGAAAAGTGCTTGGAAAATAAAATTTTTAAAATAGCATCAGTGTTAGAACAAATGAAATCCATATTTTTGAAAGAGTTGAAAAATATCAATACATGCTTTTAAAGACCAGCAAGTTGTTACTTGAGAATTTCCATATTGTCTGCAAAAATAACTTTAAATCCCTATGTAGAAGTGAAGGCTAAAGGGAACAGGAGGTATCAATGTTCAAGTGGCAGAGCAAGCTGATGGGAAGCATGGATGGAACAAGCTGGGATCTTGCAGGAGGGCAGAGCAGAAGATGACATTTTGGCAGCCAATGTATTTTTCAAAGGGGCTGTGGTTACTATTTCCCTTTATCTTAAGATTTGGCAAAATTTTAACTCCATGTTTTTATTATTTAAAGCACTATTTAGCAATCAGGGCACTTATGGAAAGGGGTCTGGCAGCCCTAGGGGGCCAGGCCCTGTCCTTGCAGTCTGGGGACAGTTTCTCCATGCACATTGCCCAGCCTTCCATCACCTGCCCTCCCCACGTGGCTGTGGCCAGCCTCTCCTGCAAGGAATGATGCTGCAGCAGGAGGCACCTGGGAGAAACCACACTCTGCTGGGCTCTGGGTCTTGGGTTATTTGTCTTCCTCTTGCCTGAAGCCTGAGCTGCCAGTCCCTTCTTGGACACCTCTGTACCTTCACTGTTGTTTCTGCTCCTGTGAAGCCTTTTATTTGCCTCATTCATATTCTTGGGAAAGTGGCTAAATTAAAATAGATTCTGTAAATTGCATGGATAATATAGAGCTTCAGTGACATGGCCTGAAGCTTTTATTGGTAACTGTAACATCTCACTGCAAAGTCTTTTTTGCACACAATTCCTCCCCACTAGGTTATGGAGAGGTTATTGCTGAGGCAATAATTTTCTCATATGCTTGTTTGTGATTTTGTTCTTTCAGCTCACAGGAGAGAGAAAATCACTGTGCAAAAACAGCATGCAGAGCCAGGTGCCCAGCTTGAAAGCGTGATGCAATTTTGGTATGGGGAGAGTGTGGAGCAGGAATTTCTGGGTGAAATTTCCCAATTTGTGCTGTGCAGAATTCAGAAGCCTGAGGGGTTTCCCTTGGCATTACATTTAATCAGCAAGAATCTTTCAATCACTTGCTTTCTGCTTTGGCAGCACATGAACAGGTGTTTGGTGTTTGGTCATGACCCCAAACTGTGACCACTAGGTGCAATCCTGCTGTTTGTTCATGCTGAGAAGGATGACAGAGCCTGATTCCTGCTCCCACCTCTTCCTTGTCTCTGACTACACTGGGGGCACTGCCAACAGCAGGCAAGAAAAAAGTACTGTCAGGTCAAGGTATATATGCTTCCCAGTTCTTATATGGTAGGGTAATGAAAAAAACACCTTTGCCTGGAGACTGTATTCTCAAGAGTCACTGCAAGCTTGGGGATGTAGTTTTGTGGGATGGTCAGACCAGAGCTGTGTGTCTCAGAGCTGGGATCACACCTGCTAGCAACCAAAGCAGCACAAGTCTCTGCTCACATTTAAAGTACTCTATCAAAAGACATCTAGAAATTTTGCCTCTGTTGTGCCAAAGCTGCCAGTGCCTTCACTGGACCCAGTCACCTGGCCCACCTTGCACCTCCTTGGTGGACTTCATCTCAAGGGGCTTTCCAGCCTTAACAATTCTGTAATCCTTGCTTTGCTCCTCAGTTCACTGAGCCCTGGCTTCCTCCCAGCGTGACAATCCTGGGTACTTAACAACTGCATTTGCTTTGGACATCTGGGTGAGAGGGTCTGTGTGTGTGTGTGTTTGTCTGTCTGTCTGTCTGCTCAGGGCAGGAGGAAAACAATGCCCTCAAGGATGATATGGCAGATGTTTCCTTGAATTGGCAATTACAATACTATGTAATGCTTATGAATGTTCTAGGTACAGCGAAATAAATTGACTAATCTATTCATCCATTCTCTGATGAAAAGCCACTCGTTTGGGCTGGCCTCATTTCCTTTGTCTGCAGCTCTCTGATCACATCCTATTTAATTTCCTCTTCCATCGAGACACCACACATCCAAATGTGAGTGTTGTTACCATGTTCTGCCTAATTAGCTGTAATCATCCTTGTTGAGGGAGGCTGAATTCAGAAAAGTCCAATGAAAACTGATGATTTCCCCCTCCCCCACCATTAGCCTTGGCTATCAGGCTGTTTCTTTGCTGTTACAGTGCTAACCACAGCTGGTGTAATTTCCATAACCCAAAGGCCATTAGCAGGGACAGCTAGCATGGGAAGCATCTGGCATCTTCTGAAGGAGGATGAGGGCAGGCTTGAGCACCATCCTCCTGCTGGAGGCAGCCAGCAGAGACCTTGGACCAAAGCTTAGTTCATACTGTAATCCTTCCACAGGGGGTTATGGCATTTTATTTACAGTTCCTGAAGGGCTGGGAAACCATGTCAGCAGGGATTTCAGAAGCCTCCAGACAAGGAGATGCCTGGGTTGGATGTTCTCACAGCTGTTACTTTCATGTGGAATTTATTTGCACTGATATATTCCTTACTTGTTTTCTCAATTGTTGCCCTCCCTGAAAGTACTTTTGGAGAGGTTAACACCCTGGTCTTGGTAGAGATTTTCCACACCTATGCAACCAGTCCTCCCTGTGAGGGAGGAGCCCATACCAGGCTGGAATGGAGCTGCTGACCCTGCAGGTGGACAGACCATGGATTTGTCCCCTTGGATCCCAGTGTGGAACCAGGCTGATAGCCAGGCATCCTACTGAAAGATGTTTTCTGGCAGGAGCAGCACGTTGTCTGATGCAGAACTGCACTGCCTGACCCTGTGTGTCCAATGTGTGATGGTGCCCTGGGATGAGCCAGCAGCTGATCCAGCTCTGGGTGGATCTAGTGCTGCTCCTCAGGAAGGCATGCTGGAAACAGTGCCCTCCACTTAATGCTCTCAGGCACATGGTGAATTCTTCATGCTGTCCTGAGTAAGGACAGGATTCAGACTTGGTGATCCTTGTGGGCCCCTTCCAGCTCAGGAGATTCAGTGATTCTGTCCTTCACTCCTGAGGCTTTGGACACTTGAGAAGCACTGGACTCACAGGGCAAGGCAGCAGCAGCTCTGCTGGCTGTGCAAGGCAATGATGGGCATGCAAGCTGAGGGTCACATTGTAAGGGCTTTTCCTGGGATTCAAGAAAGTTTTGTAAATGAACCATAGAGAAAAATGGCTGTAATTTTTCAGAGCTCACTGTATATAAAGATGACATTTACCCAGAGGAGAAGTGTTTCCACAGCATACAGACATCTGGAATACACTGTTAGATTGATCCCTTGTAGCTGAAAATTACCATTACTGTTCAATTGCACACAGACATCTTAAATTATTAATGGAATTCCTGCCTGAGGGTAAACATTGTAGATTCACATTCTGAGATTTTCTGAGAGCTCTTTGATTGCTCACAACTAGGGCTGTTAAATACAGTTATTTGCTTTATACATCTTAAATGGATCAATATCAACTGAAGAAATATAAGGGAGGAATGGAGAGTGAGAGTAAAGGAGTAGGAGTAAAGCTGCCATCAGTATCCTTTGCATCTTAAAGGATTTTTAAATCTGGCTTGAGGTTTTGTCCCTTAACCTCGGTGGAGCACCAGCCCCAGACCTGCACACTGCCCCCATAGTCATGGGTGTCTCAGGGGCTGTTTTCTGGGGTACCAAAAGTCTGCACATTATGAAGGGGGAAGGAGAAGACCACATGGCCCTTGCAGCAGGGATGCTGTCCTGGGCAGTCCCACGAGCTCTTGGTTACCCAGAGAACTCATCTTTGTGCTTTCCTTTCCTTAAGAGAAGTTATATTTCACTCCTGGATGTGAAGGGCTTCTTTCTAAAGGCACACCACTAGAGATGGCACAGGGGGTTTCAATCTGCTCTCTGCCTGTGTCCTGCACCTTTATTTGGCACCTGTGTCCACTACTGTTGTTCTTTCTACTCCTGTCCCCTCACCAGCTTCTCAAAGCCAGCTGCCACAGAAGAAAAGCCAGGCTGAGATGGGAGAAGCTGCTTTGCCTCCTTTCCAGGTTGCTGTTTGTGCTATTCCTCCTTTTGCAGCTGTCTTGGAGTAAGGTTTCCTAAGATGTTGTGAGCCAGCAGAACAGCTCCCTGCTGCCAGAAGGGGGTGGTTCCCTTCCCAGCCCCTGGCCAGAGCTCCTACCACCACCTCTACCAGAGATGGCATGCCCTCTGAGCAGCAGCAGTGGCCAGGTTTGGCCATTTTGGTCGGAGAATGGGAACAGGAGAGGGTCTAAGAAGGTGCTAACCATGCAAGGGATGGGGCAGTGGGTCAGCAGCAGCAGGAGTGGGACCAACTCCCTTTTCTCAGCCATGGGCAGCTCTGCAGGCTCAGCTGGGCATCCAGCTTCAGCTGCCAGCAGCAGCTCAGCTTTCCTTCTGCAAGTGCTTCCCAGGTGCCATCTCTCTCCAGGCAGAAGGGAAGAACCCTCAGGTTCAGGCAGACACCTGCTGGGTGCTGTGAGAGGATGCCAGGAGCCCATGATTGCAGGAGAAATGCAACAGAGAATTTCAAGCCCTCCCTTTTGGCAGGTTGGTGCTGTTTGCTATTACAAACTCAGTCATGCAAAAAGAGGAAAGCTTCTCCAGACAAAACTGGCACATAAGCAGAGGGCTAAAACTTTGAAAAATACTTATGTCCTGGCTCTGAAGTATGTTTCTTTTTTATTCTTGTGAGCAAAAAAAATTTCTCTTCAGGGAAAAGAGAGACCAACCCAGCTATTTTCTTTTTAACTCAGGCTAAACCTGAGAAGGCATTGGCATATCCTTTCTTATGTCAAGATTCATCCTCACTCATCCCATTTCTATCTATTCCATTCAATCTACACATTTCTTCACACAATCCTGCTGCCCTCTGACTTCCCAACACTGTCAGAAAACTTCAGCACTGAAGTGGGGAAAATGGTGATTTAGTGTGGCCTGTAGGACAAAGAGAAAAGATTCTCTAATGCTGTGGAGAGAACTGTTGTTACATTTGATGCCCCATTTGCCACAAACAATATCCTAATACAAACATGTTTCACAATATGTTAATCTTAAATCTAGCATGTAATTATGGAGACTGCTGTAACACACCTAGAATCACAGCACAGTAATTAGTCCTCGCAGTGCCATTAGTTCAGAGCATTTTAAAATGAATGGTGACATTCAGAGATATTGCAGGGTATGTTCACAGTTCCCAAAAAGTGAATCAGATAATTTCATTCATCCCAATGTCAGCAAACATCCCAATGTCTGCTATATCCCAAACGTATTTGGGATTTGAAAATGATAATTAATTAACCAGATATTTGGGTCAGGAAGGATTGGGTGGAGTTTCAAAGCCAGCATTTGAGCCATATGTTAAGTGGATTCTGTGTCACTTTGCAGTGTGACCCACACACAGTGAACAAGCACAGTGTAAGGCTCAGAAGCAAGCAAACAAAAAAAAATTCAAACCTCCCCAACAGCAACAACATTGCTTTTGATGGAATCGCCTCTTAAAAAACCTTTAGGAGGTAAAATACCACACAGGCAAAGCATGATCATTCCAAATGCCCCAGGAAGCAAAAGCATAAGGGATATTGATACTACAACATGTTTTTGAAGACTGAGAACTCAAATCTGACCCCTGAAGACATATTTAGCTGGACTTGACATTCAGGCCCAGAAGGCTATGCCAAGTCATTTGAAAGTCCAGGACCTCGATTTTAGCTGGCTGTTCCTCCATTACAAATGCACAAATGCCATTCAAAGTTGACCTAGAAAGAATTACATGACACTAATATTGCAACCTGAACCCACCTTCAGGAGATGTTGCACAGCTGTGGTTTTCTCTAACACATTCTAGTAGTAAAGCTCAGGTTCAGAAGGGCCAGTGCAGTAATTTGTTACACTGGAGTACAAAAGCCATCTGACATAAGAGAGGAAAATCCAAAACTGTGATGTTTCAGCCGTCTACCAGGACTTCTGAAACAACTACACCAAATCCCCCAAAGTACTGGAGCACTTTGAATGTATCACAGTCCATAGTTGGAGATCAGGGCCAGCAGGTCAGGCAAAAACCATCATTGAACCAGAGGTATTGCAAACCCTTTCCAGACATGTATGGGGTCCAAACCCTTCAGTGGCATAAATCAACCTGACTAGAGCCAAGGAGGTAATAAATGGTGCCCTTAAATCACAAACCCCACCCTTGAAAGTCACTCTCCATCAGAGGCATTTGCAAGGGCCATGGGCTGGCTGCCAGGGCCTCTTTGCTAGGCAATGCCTGGACAGAGGCATTTGTGGGTGAAGGCACTGCACAGCCAGGTTCAGGCATTGAACTCTCCCATTTCATGTGCCCTCAGCTTATTCATTACTCACTGAGCACTGAACATTTTCTTATCAGCTGTGGAAAAGCCGCAGATTTTTGCCAAAGTCGTTGTTAGAGAAAATATTTCTCCTTTAGCTATCACTTGATATTGCTACCTCTTACACTTTCCAGATGACTTATGACAGAAACCTCTCTGTCTGGCATCCTCCAGCACACCTGCTGAACTGTGTGCTCTGTTCCTTTGTCCCAAGGCATCCTGTCCAGCAGGTCGCTGTTTCTGTAAGGAACATCACCGCCTCCTGGCTTACTTTGAGATCACTTCATTGCTAGACGAGGCTCAAAATGGAAATAAACCAGGTTTATTTGATCAAAGTAAAGTGTCAAACAAGTGTAAAGTGCTAACCTGCTTACTAAGGACTGTACCTGCTGCCCATCCTGTGTTTTAGCTGTTCTTTTCTCTTTGACTCTTCTCCCTGCTTGGCACAGCTTTACCTCAAACAATATGTTTTTAGCAAGGAATCCTTTTCTTAACTCTTTTATTCCTGTTTGCATGTGGGCATTTTATGTTTGCTCCTGAAGTGCCAAAGCATGTGGCTTTACAAAAGTGGAGTACCTCCATGTTGTGTTGATATGTTTATACTAATGAAGTATCTTCTAAATGTGAGCTGTTTGAGTGGAGAGTCCTTGATCTCCAGCTTTCCCTCATCTATCTACCCCTTCTCTCAAGTGTCAAGCAATTTGCAACCATCAGATGACTTCCTAACATTTTACAAATCACACATACAGAAGGAGCCCCTGGGGGACAGCACTTTTTTGTCTTGTCAGAGATGATGGGAACCCTTTCGTGAGCTGCATGGAAATTTGCCACTTACAGAGTCTGAAATGCCTGACTTTGACACATTTCTATTTGTGTAGCTCATGTCAGGTGCCCTCAGTGTCTGCAGGGGCTGCACATGCCTGTGGTATCACAGATGTCTGACCCAGCAGGCCAGGTGCCAGGGGATTCTCTGGCACAGCATTGGTGTTTAAGTTTTGTGAGAGAAGCGCACTTCAGGAGAAAGTTGAAAAACCAATGAAGTCACCAACACAATGAGCCTCATTGTTGCATTTCAGCTTTTTTGTCACCAGTCTGATCTCAATCTCCCTTGGCAACTTTGTCAGATTTTCTCCTTCTGAAATTGGTGCAATAATAGGCTAGTGAAGACCTAACTGGTGAGTTGTATTACTCCAGCCCTGACCTTTAAAATTCAATGCTAACATGGTTTGAGGCTAGTGAACAAAAAAATACCAAAACCAAAAACTATTTTTTATTTCAAGGGACTCTTGTCTCTCTTGCACAGTAATCATTCCCACTAAAGTAATAAAAATTGAAGGGTCTTCAGACCTTTGTCTAATATTGAGTACTGAGTTCAGAATTAAGTTCTGTAGCCCTCAGATTAGCCTGTAGGAGAAACAGCAGGCAAAAAAACCCCAAGGAGTGGGCGAGCTGGTCTGTCTGTTCTGTGACAAACAGGGGGTCAGCAGCAGTTTTCTTAGTCACTTGTTAGCTTCTTCCAAGTGGAGAGTAGCTCAAGAAATCCCTCATGCTTCAAGTGTTCCCCCAGCAGTGGACATGCAGGACCAGGATGAGTCCCAGACAGCTTTTCTGTCCCAGTGCTGCACACCAGCCCTCTCCAGGAGCGAGCAGTGTGATGTGTGCAGGATGGGGATGCCAAATTTACTGTGGGTTGGAAACATCTGGAGGTCTTTCCAAAGGGAGAGCTGCTCTCCATGTCCTGTGGTGAGAGAAGAGCTGTGTCCTGCACAGCCTGCATGAAGAAGCAAGGGGGTTTTATCCTGGCAGCCCAGGAGGTGTATGGAGGTGGGCTTGCAGGAGGGTCCCTTTAGTGGGTAATGCTCTTCTTCAGGTCCCAGCCCATCTCAGAGCAGGCTGCCCTTGGACTGATGACACTGTGAAGCTGTGGCAGACATTTCTGAGCAGTTCTGTCCCAGGTCCCCATCTCAGCTCTCTCACATGCCTTTTGCAGGCTACAGGAGCAAGGATGTGGGTCTGACTGGTGCTGTGTGTGCACAAACACGAGCTTCTGCAGTGTGTCTGCATGGAGTGCACCGTGCTGCCATGGAATCAAGGCATGCTCCTCCCTCAGCTGCCACCTTTGGGGCTTCAGGGCAGAAGAGTGGCAAGGCCACCACTGGTTATGGGGGCTGACAGTGCAGAGGTCTTGTGGCTCTAACAGGGATGGCCTCAGCTCCAGCATTCCCAACTTTCCATCTCCCTTGACTCCCCCCAGTCCACCTGCTCTGCTCATAAAGAGGAATCACCTGTCAGGCTGGTGACCCACAGGGGGACAACCACACAGTCTGAGCCCACGTCAGTGGGCAGCTGTCTGCTATCTGCTTCAGCCTTTCAGGACTTTTCTAGGTGAATTCTCCTGATGGCTTTCCATTTAAACAAGCACCTTCTCCTTTCTAAGAGAGTCTGCCCAGGTGTAAAAGCATTTCTCAAATGTTACAGTAGAAGGCATAGAGGTAGCATGTGTACCCCAGATCCACCTTGGTTTCAGGAAGGGGATAGAAAAATGCTGGGTTTGCTCCAGGCAGGGGCTGCTCTTCCTCTTCCCTAGCAAAGCCATGACTCTGATGGCTTGCAAGGAGGCATGTGCTGGGACTGGCTGTGGTGCCTCCCAGCACAGAACCAGGCATTCCTGAGTCTCCACAAAGCAGGAGGAATGTCCTCCTGTCTCAGGGAGGAGACTGCTTCTCCTTGCAGAGCCAGTGAGCTCTGAGGGAACCTTCCCCTTCTGAGCTGTGATAACCCCATGGCAGCACAGCCTGTAGCTCGCTCAGGCACAGCTTTCTCAAAGGAGGCTTTGTCCTGCCCACAGGGAGACACCCAGGTCTCCTCCTGCCAGGGTGGCACTGATGTGATGCCACTTACCTACCCTGGTAAAAGTGACTTTGTACTAAATACTCCTTTAGAGCCTGCATTACTAGAGAAAGGCCAGTTCCATGCAGTTTCTAACAAGTGATGCAGATTTTAGGTTGTGGACACCCTCTGCTGCAGGCTGACCATTCTCTGAAAAGCCAGTTCAGGCCAGTGGACAGTGCAGGCCTTTGGCTCTTCCCCCAGGTCACTCTATCCAAGATCTTAAAAGAAACAAGGATACAGAAAAACTTTAACATTGGCTTTAGGAGTAGGGATATAAAAGTAGAGATAAATAAGCAGCTGAAGGGAGGATATGGGTGAAGCCTAAGAGAAATTTATGTTGTGATCTACATTACTCAAAATACTTGTAAGTGACGTAGGAAGAAAAGCATCCACCATGAGGTGGGAGGGTTTGTTGGTCAGAGAATCATAGGATTGTTTAGGTTGGAAAAGACCTCTCAGATCATTGAGCCCACCTGTTAAAGCAACATGCCATGTCCACCACTAAGCCATGTTCCTAAGGCCACGTCTGCAAAATTATCCCAAGTTATCTGAACTGTGACCAGCTGCAGACAGTTGCAGAAGATCTCACGGTAGAAAGTAACTGGAAATAAAGGCAGAGGTGAGAGCTGGTGTTACAGCATTCACCCCAGGTCACGTAAGGAAAACAATCTTAACTACATACACACAAGTATTGATGGGCTCCCCATTTCCTCTAAATGCATAAGAGATGTCTGATAGTGCTTTGAGAACACCATTTCAGTGTTAAGGAGTAAAGAGACTCTTGGTAATTACTAGGAAGAGAAGGGAGCACAAAACAGCATGCATCATTACACTGTAAATTTATGATGCATCCTCTTTTCATATACTGTCATCTCATCTCAAAAGGTTATCATGGAAATGGAAAAGAGGCACAGGAAATAACAAGAATATGCTCTATAGATCCACTTCAAAAAAGCACTGAACAGAATGTGATTCTTCTGCTTGAGAAACAGATGATTGAGGGGAAATATGATGGAGCTCTACAAAATTGTGTGCTGCATAAGAAAATTTATTCACTGCTTCTCGCAGAACTGTGGGTCACCAAATGAAACCACCAGAGACATCATCTGAAAAGGAGCACTTTTCAATGAAAATTGAATTTTCACAAAATACTGGGTTTTTTGAGCTCATTGGCAAAGGGTGTTGTAGTAGTCAAAATTATGACCAGTTTCAAAAGTAAGGAGACAAGCTGATGGAGAGGAGGCAGTCAAGGGACATGGGAAACTGGCAGGCAGAGACACACTCTGACTGGGGCAGGAGCTGGGCAGGAGCTGGTGGCAGAGACAGGCAGCAGCCCCTGGCTGTAACAGCAGGAGCACAGTCAGGAGCTCGGGGCAGGACCTGTGCCCAGCCCTCGCTGCCAGAGCACACCTGGGCAGCCCCAGCTGGGTGCCCCAGAGCAGAGAGACGCCGATAACCGGAGCGAGTTCAGCCCTGCAGGGCTCAGGGCTGGAGCCTGGCTGGGAGCAGAGGCTGGGGCTGGTCCAGCCCGGGCAGAGACAGCTTTGGGGGCACCTCACAGACACCCCAGAGCCCCCGGGGAGGGGAGGGAGAGGAGGCAGCCGAGCCCTGGGCAGCAGGAACTGAAATGGGAGGGCTCAGGCTGGGCACTGAAACATTTCCATGAGGACAGGCAGGTCCTGCACAGGGAGGCTGGGCAGGCTCCATCCTTGGGGTTTGTGAAACCTGGCTGGGCAAAGCCCTGAGCAACCTGGGCTGGCCTCACTGCTGACCCTGCTGTGGTGCAGGAGGCACCTCCTGAAGTCCCCTCCAGCCTGAAGTTCCCAGCGATCCTATCCTCTTATCCTCTGATTCTCTAATCCTAATTCTTTTAGGGACAAATTTTCAGAGGTCAGAAATGGGGAAAATGTATGGGGGAAAATATTATATTGAGCAAGATGGCCCCTGGTTTGAATTCAATGCATCTGTTTATTTTTAATGTATTCTTACAAAGAAATAAATGTAGACAGTAAGAAAAAAATTGAATTTTATAAAAAGTGGAACACAGTTCTGCGGATAACAGAGCATGTGAGCAGAAACCCTGAAGCCTGAGAGTGACCTGAGCCTTATGACAGTATAAAACTGTAACTGCAGTTGATTCATGTCTATCCTGAGGAGCTATTTCAAGGAAGAGAAAGTAGTTTAAAGCATCCATTCTGTCTTGTACATCTTCAGCTGGTTCCTTTTGCAAGTTCCTATTACTCAGCCAATCAATCACTCCTGCCCTGTGGCTGCAGAGGTGTCAATGAAAGCCTTCAGTACCTTGCACAGTCCTGAATGCACTCAGTAGTGTGTCAGGCTGAGAAAAAAACACGCTCAGACCTGTGTTCCTGGGCTGAGTTTGTAGGTTTTGTGGCTGAGAAGACCTAGCACAGGTGTTTTCCAGAGTGACCTGAGCTACTGGATCTGTAGTGTACAAAAAAACACAGATGTGTTTTCCACCTAATTTCACACAAGGCCATTTTTCACCTAATTTCAACCCATGCTTTGGTACTGAGTGAATTCCCAAAAGGGTTGCAAGTGGAAACTGCAGTTAAGGAGCTGTTGGTCTCTTGGAAGTCCCGGGGTGATGTTTCATAAATGCCCATGGTGCAGGGAGGCTGCAGCTCACCCAATGGTGCAGAACAGATGCTGCATGGACTGCGGGGTGGGAACAGCGTGAGAGACATTTCCAACCATTTCTTGGTTGCAGAGAAATCTCTGTGCTGCTCAGCAGCATTCATCCTTTTTCCTTTTCAACTTCATAGCTTTTTATAAGAAGGACAAACCAGCTCCTCCACCAAGTGCTAGACAGATGCTGGCAAATATTCTTCTCATGCCATGGGACTCTCTGAGATAGTTGAGTGTTCATGAGTCTTTCCAGGATGATGCACATTCATTTTACCCTCAGGTAAATTTTAGGCACAAGTGGGCTTTCCCAGCAGAGAAGACAACCTTGGAGACATTGCATCTGAAATTCAGACCTAGCACTGCCATCACAGAACCACAGAGTCACAGAATGGGTCTGGTTAGAAGGGATTACAGTGGTCACCTGGTCCAACCTCCCTGCTCCAGCAGGATCATCCCAGAGCACAGGGCACAGGACTGTGTCCAGAAAGTTCTTGAATATCTCCAGTGAGGGAGACTCCACAGCCTCTCTGGGCAACCTGCTCCAGTGCATGGTCACCCACACAGTAAGGAAGTTCTGCTTCATGTTCAAGTGGAATTTCCTGTGCCTCAGTTTCTGCCCATTGCCTCTTGTCCCATTGCTTGGCCCCACTGAGTAGAGCCTGGCTCCATCCTCTGACACCCTCTCTTCAGATACTGACAGACGTTGATGAGATCCCTTCCCAGTTGTCTCTTCCTGAGGCCCAGCTCCCTCAGCCTTTCCTCATAAGAGAGATACTCCAGTCCCTTAAACACCTTTGCAGTCCTTCACTGGACCCAATCCAGGAGCCCTGTGTCTCCTTTGTACTGAGGAGCCCAGACTGGGACACCATTGTGTCCTAATCAATGCCTTGTCCCACTTTGTGTAAGAGCTGGGGAGGAGGCTTAGAGCATCATCTTTCCCTGTCTCTAAACAGCAATGCCTGATTTCCTAGGGCAAGACATCACACTTCCAAATTAATCAATATAGATGTTTCCAAAGTTTGATACTACAAATCAAGCAAGAAATTAATTTCAGAGTGCAGGAGCCCTGTACTTTCTTTCCCTCTCAAATCAGTTCCAAATGCTTCACTCAACAAGTTTCTCCTCTTTTCAATTACAGTTCTCCAGTGGTAGCAAATAAATTTATTTCAAACACACACTTTTCACTTCTTTTCAATTATAGTATCCTCTCAAGTAATTTAATTTCTTTCAGCTCTCCAATTCACATCCAACTCTCTCTCTAGCAAATGTATATCTGGTAACAGAAATGCATTCCAGGCTCTATTTTTCCATGTAGGTTTTGTAAGGTGTTTTTTTTTTCTCCATTGCCTCTGAATTGACTGAAGCAGTTCCACAAGAGATATTTACTCGTAACACATGAAAGCTGCACCCAACAAAAGTGGCCTTTTGTTTGGGCCATCTCCTTTTCTTCCAGCAGCTGCCCTCGTCCAGCCACAGGATGGAAGGGAGTGCTGAATGGCAGAGCTCAAACCCTTATTTCAATAAGCATTTATTCACTCTGATATGCAGCACTAGCTGAGGTGACAGTGAAAGTCAAGAAGGCCCCATCATCAGCTGCTGTAGGCTGGTATTGATCTCCACCTTTTCCTCACCAAGTAAGAGAAGATGTGGAGAAGGACAGAGCTTGTGAGGCATGTGAGGTATGGACAGAGGGGTGAAGGAGCTGGAGGTCTGGGACTTCCTTGGAGCTGAGAATGGGATGATCAGTGCAGGGTCTGGCTGCTCTGGGAGGGGTGTCCTGAAAGACTGGAGGACAAGGTGATCTGCCAGTAGGTGCACTTGATCCCTCCTGAGAATAAACACAGGACTGAGGTGACCAATTGGCCACAGAGTTCCACATGTGCAAGACTGTATATTCAACAGGGGAAAGGTGGTGAAAAATGCACAAAAATTCATTACAACAAGCCCTAATTTAAACTGCTCAGGGGACAGTAAGGGGTTCAGGGAGTGAGGCTGTGCATGGTTCTCACTTAGCATTGCAGAGATAGGTGGCTGGACTCTGGGATATTTGTTAATTCAGCCAGTTGAGTCAGTAGCTTACTGAACAGGCATGAATATTTCTCTGATGCTTTACTACAGCCACCTGTCAGAGGATGGGTAGAGCAGTCAGTAATCCACAGAGATCTCCAAGGAGCTTTCTGCTGCCTTTGTTGGCTTAATCACGGGAGCAAGCAGCGATGATTCAGGCTTTCCTTAGAGCCATGTGAGGGTCATGAGAGTGAGGGACAGCTCTCCTGAGCTCCAGAGATCTGATCTCCACACCTAGGGACCGAGGTGTTGTGGTGTTTTCGCTGTTCCCACCCGCTCCATCCCCTGGCAGGTCACCAAGCAGGCAGGATGGCTTCTCCCATGGCACTGGGCAGATGGACCTCAGTGCCTGTGGTGGGCAGCCACCAGCAGCTCCTGGTGGCCGTGGCAAACAGATGCTCACTCACACTTGCTCTCATTCTGGACATTAAAACAGAAAGCATGTTTCTGTCTTCAGACTCCTCAGCTAATAGTGGTTTATTTCTCTCTGGATTTGGCTTTTATTGTGCACCCCAACTGACAGCCACTGGCTTTTTATTGAATCTGTTTTGATTAGTCTTTTTTTTTTTTTCCTTTTCTTTAATTTTTTGGTTGTTGTTTTGTTTTTTGTTTGTTTGCTTGGGGTTTTATTGATGATTTCTCTCTCCCCATTTCTCTGTGGTTTCAGTTCATTCAGTAGCTTCCTAGCTCTATAGCTCTGACCCAGGATTTGGCACAGTACTCAGTCTGTCTCTCTGCCTATACAATACCATTTCTTTCCTTACAAAGGCTTGTTTTCCTAACATCCAAATTGTGCAGAGAGGCCCATATGTTTCCAAAGCCCATGTGCTCTAGAGCATAGCAAACCACTATTTAGAAAGAGGGCTCTGCAATCCCCTGTGCAAGCCAAAACACACTCCTTGGCACAATGCCACTCCCATTTACAGAACAAAGCAGTCTCAGGGAGAAGGTTCTCAAGAGGGCACCAGAGCTGATGTGCACAGCAAAAACAGAGGTGCAACCAGAGACCAACTCAGCCAGTACACTCAACATGTAAAAATCTGCAAGACAGAAACCTCCCACATCTTAAATGCCACACAAGGCACATGCTGAGCTCCCCTTTCTGGGCGTGCAATGATTAAACTCCTTCAGAGGCTCCTGAGGACACTGAAACCCACCTCTAGCCCTTTGGAGCAGACAAGGGATTGTGTGGGAGTGCACAAAGTGTTTGCTGGCACTTCATTAAATGCCTCCCCCACTTCGCTTTTGTCCTTTCCCATTTTTCCTCTGTGTCCATCCGTTCTCACAACTGTCTCCCAATTTACTCCCCTCACCATTTGAGAGGGATTTTTGTTTTCACTGCACCAGCACACCACCTTGAAAGCCTTGGTAGTGGAAGTGATGGGAGTGACTGGAGCTTGCTTGTGATCTGCCACAAAAGCACCTACTGTCTCCTGGCAGCTGTGGCCTGTGCCGAGCAGGGCAGCTGCCCCTTGCTGTTGTCCCCCCAGGCAGGGTGGGGGGACATTGGCTTGCTGCAGGCAACAGTGACAAAGTGACAAAGGAGCTCCTCCTGCTAGGAGGAGCCAGTGGCTCTGCACACCTTTGGGTTCAGACACTGGGAAGGGACAGAGGGACAAAATAGCTGCTGGAAGGGCTCTTCCAACCTATTGGCTGGTTGTCCTCCATGTCAGTTTGACCCAGTTAATCGATTCCAGGTGGGAAATTGGATGTGGAATCTCTTCTTGCTCCAGTCTTCCTGCAGCATTTACCCTTCCACAAAGCAAGGAAGCCCTCTCCAGGACTGGGACCACCTTCCCACCCTCCCTCCTCCTGTGAGCTATGCACCTCCATTGCTGCAGTTTGATAATCTAAGTATTGTTTGGTTTTGGTTTTGGTTTCTTTTTCCTATCAGATTTGGAATAATCAGTTCTGGCTTATTTCTCTCTCTCTTTGCTGGTGCCTCTTCACTTTCGGTTTTAGGGTATTGCCCAACTCTGCACACCCTTGGGGAGCAGCAGAGAATCCAGGGTGGGGTGAGAGCAGAGCTGCTCTCAGGGCTGCAGACAATAAATAGTGTAAGGATGGATGGGGAATCCTACACGTTTGTGTTGCCTGAGAAGTCAGAAGGAGGTCTTAAAATGAAATCTGAAGTACAGAAAAGATATTTTCAGACTGACATATTACAGGACCAGGATGTGGAGGAAGACTGTTCTTAAATGTATAATAAACTTTTCTTGCACATAGTCACAGTGGGACACAACCTGTAACATCCAGAGTATTTGGTACTTTCAAATAGGTTCCTATGGGAGAACATAGAGAAGAAGAGGAGAAAAGACATCTCAGTGTTACTGCCACTCCATGTTAGAGCTGCTGCCTTCTTAAATTCTTTCAGCATGAAAAGAGGCAATCATGCTCATGTTTGCTGTCTTCAGTCTCACAGTACCCAGCTGACCTGTCCAAGAGGTCACCTGTGCATGACTTGGTTCCTCCACTCTGCAAATCGAGTCCAAGGGATGATCCTGTTCTCCAGTCTCTGGATTCAGCAGGATTAGTCCCTCAGCTGTTCTGCCTTTTACTATTGGGGTCATGGCAGGCTTAACCTCAGGCAGACTACCAAAGACCTAATAAATAGAGCTTGTTATTCTGGCCTTGGTGCCACGCTAACCTGGCTACAGAGCACGCAGCTGGCACACATCTGGCTGGGGCTGTGCAGTGCTTCTTGCACAGAGCAGCATTGCACAGCTTGAGGAATATGGGGCTGCTGCAGCAGCGTGCCCTCCAAGCCTGTGCCACTCCCAGCAGGGGATGCCTGGCACCAGGGACTGGGATCTGCTGGTCCTGGTGTGCAGAGGGATCTGCCAGGGGTGAGTGCCATGCTGCCATTGCTGCTTTCCTTCCCTCTGGAACTTTTCATCCTTCAGCCCTTTGGCCCTGCAGGCCACGCAGCAGGTCCAGCACAACTGCACCCTGCTGATGGCCAGGAGAAGCTGGCTTTGCAGGCACCTTGGAAATGTGGAAGTGGGTGCTGCCACTGTGGTTCAGACCCTCGTTCCTTTTCACACCAGCATGGATAATGGTGATTCTTTAGCTCCAGGAGAGCAGCTGGAATACTCTTGCCTCCTGTAAAACTTCCATCTACCAGCTGTGACAGGACAGCTGCCCCTATTGACAGAGGCAGCACTGCTCCTGTGCAGTGCTGAATGCAGCAGTGCTCCTGTGCAGCAGAATTGCTGTGCATTCAAAAAAGGGGTGATCAAAGATGTTTTACTTGATTACTGCCAGCAACACCAGCCTGTACCTGCAGGATGATGCTCTGAGATGAAGAGTGAAGATCTGTCTAGGAAATGGTGACAGTTTCAGTGAAACAGTGTCAGCCCATCAGTTAATGGAAAACACCTCAGTGATTTATCAATACTAGAATTTCAGCTGAAAATGCAGATTTGAAATATTAATTATAAATATGGTCCAATAAATACATCCCTAGGCATTTTATTAGATGTCCAACCAGAAAATCCTGTAAATTTTAGGAAGTGTAAAATCCTAAAGATTTTACACTTCCTAAAATTTACAGGATTTTCTGGTTGGACATCTTATAGTAGGAAGAACTGCATGATCTCAGGAACTACCATTTAAGTAAGTGCATTTCTACATCATGCATATACTTTTTGCTTGGTTCTTCTTACACTGTGTACCTGCCTGATTTTCATAATTTGTCTTTTTGGCATGGATTTTTAGAAAATATTTGGGTTATACTGTGTGTTGAGTATAAAGCAGAATAAATTCAGGTTCTAAGCTAGGCAGCTAATGTTACTGACACGTGATCTAACTCACAACACCTTTTAGAAGCAATGAGAATAAAGGGAACAAACCTCACCTTCTCCTGCCCCATACAAAATCTGCAGGCACTATGAATTTTGTGGCTGGAAAGTATGAGTGTCTCTGGTGAGACTGAGCTGCCAGCTAGCACTTACAAACAGCACTTGACCCTTCAGTAACATCAAAAGGAGAGCTCTTCTAATACGTGGCATTTCCTCTGCAGTAAGATCACAGTGTACCTTTGCAGCAAAAGAAACTCAGACAAAATTATTTTTCTCGTTTAACTTACAGTTTTAGCTGGCAAGAAGAAATATAATTAAGACTATGCAACTTAATTTTGTGTTCAGCTTCAAGTACTTGGTTATTTCCCTTGTGGAGCCCCACTCAGATTACTGATAGAGCCAGGCCACTTGTCTTCAGTGACTGCACTTCAGCCAGCTAAGCCTAATTCCTGTGATCTGGAAACGGCTATCAAGTCCTGTATGTGCAGCTCCATCTCAAGGAAGCAAAGAGAAGTTACTCATCAACACTTAGGTTTTTGGTGAGAGAGATGATGCCCAGCTTTCATTCTCATACCACAGGTGACATTCATTGTGCTTTTTGGGGAATGGGTATGATTTTGAGAGTGATAAAGCTTTTAAATTGGATATTAATAATTCCCATTCCCAGAACTGAAGTAGATGGTTCTTTTATAAATTATTCCCCTCTATTAAAAAAAAATTAAAGCCAGATATGCTTTAAAAATAAACCATCTACTTTAAACCAGAGTTCTTTTGATCCTTGCCTGTGAACAACCAGGCACCGATATGAGACAGGAAACTCTGGGAAAGGAAGGAGAGGTGTGAAATGTCTGGGAGTCATTAAGCAGTGCAGCAGAAATGTAGTTACCAGTTGCCAGGAATAGTAAATCCTGCTTACACAAGACTCTTTTTTTTCTTTTTTTTTTTTTTCCCCTGATTCAGCTGGATCTCAAGGATTTTGGCTCTGTGAATCTGTGCTCCCCAGTCCTGCAGCAGCAGCAGAAGGGGATGCTCCCAGGGTACCATCTTCCACTCCTGCCTCTTATGCTTCAGCCTAATTGCTGCACAGCACTGTCCAGCACAGGAAGGTGCCACTTCTATTCCTTTTTGTCCCTGTAGGACATCTGCAACACTGCTCTATCCCATCCCCAGGTTACCTGACCCCAAACACGGCATCCAGGACTTCCACCCTGGAACATCAAGAAATTAATTTTAACTGCACCTTGACACAAAGCCATACTTGGACTTAGGGGAAAATAACAGAAAAAGAACCACAAAACTCCCCAAACCCAAAAAATCCCTTATTAGAGTGCCAGAGAAGATGTGGGGTTTTTGTAACAAAGGCCCCTAAAAGCATGATTAAAAAGAATTGCACCGGGTTTGTTACAGCCTGGAGGACGTGTGTCAGGGTTTGAATATGTCAGTGGGAAGCTGCAGTGTGTGCCACAGGTAATGGCACCAGCAAGGGAGGAGTGCTCCAGCTACCTCACCCTCTGCTGCTGCTGCCCTGCATTCCCAGACCAGGGCAGACAGAGGATGTACTGCACTGGCTGTGCCAGCCTGGACACACAAACTGGGCAGCTCTGTGCTGGGGAAGGGGGTTTGTCACTGACTGGCAGAAAGTGGCAGTGCACACAAGAGGTGGAGACGTGGGCAAGGCTGTAGCTGAGAAAGCGTGGTGTAGCAGCTGTACTGTAGGCTGTCCCTTGTGGGACAGCAAGGAATCCTTCTCTTTCTAGGTGTTTTCTGCTCAGGACTTATTTCCATGGTTGTGAGGCAGCTCTTTTGGATTTATTACATCTGTAATCGAAATGACAGAAGCTCGGTAGTGATTTGTAACTTGGATATAAACAGGAAGGTGGGGATCAGTTTCAGACTGCAGGAGGCCAAGGGTTTGTTAGAGCAGTGAAATACACTGCATTACAGAGTGTCTTTTGCTAGCTTATGGAATGAGAGCCAGAGCAAGGACCAGGATTTGATCAGTAAGATGCAAGACTAGCAACCAGGAAAGTTCACGGGGTGTGAAAGTTATTTGCACCTGCTCTTGAAGCCAGGCAGGATCTCATCTCAATCTAATACCTATCTCGAATAAAAGCCTTCCTTCATCACTGTTAGAAGTTTAGACTAGATTTTATTTGGAATCAGGGGATTGTTAAAAATATTAAGGACTCTAACTACGTAAGCAGTAGTGTAACACTTCCCTCTTCCCTCTTCCAATGCTGCTAATTTTAACTACTCAGTCAGAAATATTCTGTATCAAAATACTGCCTGAATCTGTACTGACTTGTATTTCTGCCAAAACTCTGCAAATGGTTTTGAAAAACAAAATAGGAAAGGAGCTACATTTAGGGGGAATTAGGGCAAAAACAGCTGCATCAGCCAGAAAGAAATAAACTGAAATTTCACACAAAATTGAGAGTCAAAGAGATTATAAGGAAGATGTTGAGAATAACCAGTTAGTGAACTCCATATGACATTTGCAGTGCTGCTATCGAGTTACCTCTGGAAAGAAAACTTTGTTTTTGGACAGCCATTTCCAGAACCAAGGTAAGAGTAAGACAAAGCAATACCTAAAACCAAAAAGTTTGCTTGTTGCTAGTATTGAGAATTTGAGACTTGGAAAAAGGCCCAAGTATGAACAGTCCTACAATGCTACTGCCCTGGCCAGGCAAAGAGCTGGTGAGACTTTACCTCCAGGTGTTTAAAACCCAGCAGTCTCTTCAGAACTGCAAAGCACAGCTTCATTCAAACAGCTCAGCACTGCTGTCAGCACAATCTGAGACTCGGTAACTCAGGCCTGAGGAGGGTTTGTGAGCTCTCCCAGCCTTCTCAGGCTGCCTCAGCTGGTCTGGCACAGCAACCCCAGGAAAGTCTTCTGCATTTTACAGCAAGATATTAAAAAACAAGGTCTCTGCATCATCAATAATTGCATCTACCTGCCCACTGCAGGAGGTTTGGAGGTAGATGATTTTTAAGGTAATTTCTAACTCAGGCCATCCTATGATTCTGCGGTATGGAAAGACACAGCTGCACCTGGCAGAACTCATTCTGCACTTGACAATCCTTTACCTACCAGTTCAGCACAGCAGTGCAGCTGGATCTGCTGAGCTCATTACTTTTACCACTTATTGCTCACATGTATCTCAAATTACAAGGCAAGCTGAAATCCAGAACATTCCAAGTAAGCATGAGAATTTTCTTTTCCTGTGAGTGTGGTATGGGCTAACAACAGCAGCATACACTTGGGTATGTATTCACCAGCCTCAAGCACGCTGGGATTCTGTGAGTCCTCATTTTAGATTTATGGGATAATTTAAAAACAAGACTTTAGATGAACTTTGCAGTAAATAAATATAGTCTCAAAGAGCACCTGAAAAAAATGCATCTTTGAATTCTTATCCTTATTTGGTGTTTTAAAATTTATACATCTCAGCTCTTGCCTGAGTCATCCTCTGTCACAGAGTTCTACCTTAGCAACATTAACTCTAGACAAAGACACCTGGGGGACACACATAGTGCACCTACATCATATGGCCCTCAGTGTTCTTCTCCACTTAATCCTAATTTAACAATTGGCTTCAATGGGGCCTGACAACAGATACACACCTCCAATTCTGTCTCTGTATCAGCATGTGGCTGAACACACAAGCAGAGAAGTGCTTTTTAAAATAATTTGAAGTACAATGTCTTCCAAGGTATTTTTAGGTGAAAATGTGTGAAGAGCAAGTGAATGAAAACCAAATGTACGCAGATTTTAAAAATCTTGCCTTATGAACAGAGTATAAATCTTATCTTGCTAAAATTATCTACCTAACATTACACCCTCATATGCCAATTTACCAAAGCTGTACCCAAAGCAAGCTCTCTAGGAATCAATTTACAGCCATGGTAAGATGGAGTAAGGTAAGATGGCAGTGCTTGTTATGAGCTGCTTTTATTGATTTGAAGAAGTACCAGAAAGCATGTAGAGCAAACTCGGCTAAGATCCCCAAGCCCAAACGCTACAGTAAATAAGAGCCACTGTCTCCTGTCAGTACAAGAGCAATGGCCCATGCTCCTCTGGGCACTACACCAGCAAATTAAACCATCTAAATCCAGGGCCCAGGTACAGCTGCCCAAGCACAAGCAAGTGGTTAATGTGCAATGCCAGAGCAGCTCATCTCAGGTGACACTCAGCTTTCACTCATGGGCTTTTTTATTTTTATTATTTCCAGAAGTCATTGAGGAGTACTGCTGGTTTGCAAAAGAACTGGTCAATTTTCCTGTCAGTCCTACTCTGAATCTGAATACACTGTGAGCATCTTGTGCCTAGTGAACCATATAAAGGCTAATTCAAACACAGACTTCTCTGCAATGAGTAGCATTTTGCTTAAAAATGTTTGAATGAGACTATAATTTTTTTTTTTATTTACAGACAGGCAATATTTTAACGTAGTATTTTTTAAGCTGAAGGCTGATGCGACTTGTCATACACCTGATATCCAGTTTGTGTTTCTGTAATTCAATCACAGACAACTTGTTGGCCTGTTCCCATTTGCTTTCATATACTGACAAGAAGGAATTCACCAGCAGCACTGAGCAAGATTATGAGAATTGTGACTTAGAAACTGTTGAAGGCTTTCTCAACTTGCCGCTAAAATAATAACATCTAAACAAAATATTCAGATACAATGCAATGTTTCTTTATTTTTTTAAAATCCAATTTGTAAAGGTCCCTTTTTAAACAAAACAAGAACAAAAAAATCAACACAATTCAGAGGGCTTATCTCATTTACCATATTCTTCCCCACTCTTCACTTATAACACAAGCAGCAACTTATAGTATTAGTGCTCATATAGTGCACTTATATGAATTTTGATTTGTGTATTAAGCATTAAATACAATGTATTTTCTGTGAGCATAGCCCAAAGAGTACACAACATTACATTTTCAAAGCATATGTTAAAAAAAAAGACAATAAATGTATATCCAGGACAGTCAAACTCAAATATTTTGACTTGGCAAATTCTCTAACGAGTAACAGCAATTTTAAACTGCGTACAAAGCAGAACAGTGCCAACATGCCTCCAGTCTGTGAGCTATGGTAAAACATCAAGCACACATACAAAGGAGAGAAGCCAAAGAAACCCACCACAGAGCTAACCTGAGGCACACCCAACCGCGACCGAACAAAGGCAGCCCATGTTCCCACTCTGTAATGCAAAGAGCCCAACAACAACAAAAAGCATTTCTACGCTACAGAAAGTGAACAGCAACTCCTTCCAAATTTGTCTCTGCATTTTTAAACAACTCGTTCAAAAAATTTCAAGATGAACATCTAATTATACCAAACAATATACAAACTGTAAAGTCAGAGAAGCTCCAGAAGATTGCCACTTTCAACCTTGCATAGTGAGAGCTGGCATTGATATTGCTACCATAGCTTCAGCAGAAGATACGGAAAAGAAAAAATTTTATCTCTAAGTGATGCACATATGTAGCATTTTCTTCACAAAATTCAGTTAAACATTGTTTTAATAAAAGGGAAAACAGCTCTAAAAAGGGAAAGATAGTGTTCACAAGCTTAGAAAAAAAATACAAAACCAGAACATTCCATAATAAAAAAATAAAAACAATAAACATTCCATCATGACAGCACCTATTTTATCACTAAATAAGCCCCATACATGCAACAAACTACAACTATTGTATAAGGCCATCAAATTAAAGGTTTACTTTTCATATAAACAAAGTGTAAAAATAGCAACAAGTTGCGATCTTCAGATTTAATGCTATGCGAGGATTCTGTCCCCCAGTTTCATTTGGTAGCAATTTCAATATACGTTTGATATAAATGTCATTTGTCTAGGAACCGTGGTACAAATACATTGTGCCTAGGACAGTATTGTCATATCTCTGTTCGACCTTGACAGAATTGGAATGCTCAACAACACTACTGAGTTCAGGGATGCTTTCAGCAGTATCCCCAAAACCATGATAGTGTCCATAGTGCAAAGTGTCTCCAGGGTCTTCCACCCATGAGGGCCTGTTAGAAACACAGCTGCTGGGGCTCCCATTCAGGTGCAGAGATCCACACATATCAGTGGAATTACTCATGGCTTTCTCGGGCTCCTCGGTGCCGTTAGTGGTGTGCATCCGGTGCCTGCTGGGAGAGGTGACTCCGGGAATGACGCCGTTGGCTGTCAATGCCAAGCACTCCTCACGCCTGGCATCCATCCCACTGAGCTGCTGTGCGGCGCTGAAATCCAAATGTCCATTGATGGCACATCCATTTGTCAGTGCATTCAATATGGAGCTACTGCTATTCATATCTGCATTAAGAAATACACCTGTCACCAACAATTAAGAATAAATCGAAATACATCAAAATGTCTCCACTATACTTCACTTACTTAAAAATGCTTCCATACACAGCTTTGAAAATAAATCTATCCTTTCTTTGTAACAATGTAGGTAGTTCCAAGTAAAGAGACCCCATCAGTAAATTTGTGGCACGAATTCTTATGTTGAAAATGCAACTATCTATCCACATTTGTTTTGAAAATATGCCTATATTAATCTTTGCAAAGACAAGGTGAACTTCTCAGATTTTTTTTTCATTTAACTGTAAGAAGTAAGTGCAGCTGACAACATTCTGGGCAGTGTTTTCAAAGGAGGAATAAAGTGATCTTTCCACTTTAACTGTAATGCCCTCGTGGGATGGAAGATTATGAACATACAAGAACTGAGTATCTGTGACAGGGTGAAGGGTGGATTTTTTTCCATTTTCAGCTGTAATTTAACTGTGGGGTTTTTTTTTTTTCTTTTTATTTGTAACTCTCACAGTACAGTATGCACTGAAGTAAGCCATATAAAGAAATGTTACACTGGAGTGCCAATATAAAATGTTACCAAGTTCCTTTATTCAGAAAGTACTTCAATGTACCTAGTAGCTTGCTAAATAACATACTGGGCAGGTTTGTATTCTATGCTATATTTATAACAGCATGTGTACAATCCACATGCAAAATGCCATACAATAGCAACAGCAGAGTGCACAGAAGACTAAAAGATAATAGTAGGAAACAAATTTCTAAAAATGTGCATGCAAAAATCACTGACAACTGTTTTGAAGCAATTTCCCCTTTGAAGTTAGTAATTGGTACAGTAGGTTTTGTTTCCATGAACAGATTTCATCAGTTTGTGTGAAATGCATGTTTTTGCAGTGGTACTCAAAAGTACTAGCACAAAAAATGCATGATATATTCTGCTTTTAAAATATAATTTATGTCTATATTGGTAAAGATGAGCAAGGCAAACATAGCAACTATAGAGCTATGTAGTGACATTTTAAGATTTTACATTCTGTGATTATCCTTGGATACATGCACATATGTTTATGTCTCCATGAACACATAAACCCATGTGCAAAACAGGACTGCATTTACTGCGTGTATGCAAATTAATTCAGTTAATTTAGTCTGTTGGCAACTTCCCACATTTGTAAAACACTGGGTTCCCATTTAAGTGACACATAATGAGTACCACTGTCTGACAAGGAAGAATCTGGAGTTTTGGTTCTCTCTGTTTTTTGCATGGCTATTATTTGAAGTACGAATTACAACACTGATACATCATAGACACCAGTATGTTACACAAGAAACGTGTCCAATTTGAACTCCCTGGATGTACTAACTGGAGTTTCCCATTTAGTCCCTACATCAGTTAAAATAACCACATCAGCTTACCTCACTAACCATTAATTCTCATTAAAAATGGAAAAAAAAACCCCATAAACCCATCACAACATCGAAGTTAATACTTCAGTGATAAAAACGCACAGAAGGAGTTTCATATAGTGTTTATTAACTGAAAAGTGCAAAATTTTAACTTTTTAAAAATAAACCATTATAGGCTGTTTTTGCCAAATCAAATTTAATAAATCTGGCACTTCTTTTAGTTAATATGAAAAGTACGTAATGAATAGTTTTAGTCATAATTATAGAATGTTATTATTGGTTTAAAATGAGCATCTATAGTAATACAGCAATAGTATATATTTATGAAAGAAAATAATTTTTCCATAAATAAGAACACTTAATAAAGATCACTGGAAAATACTGTAGTCTACTTTTAAAGCATTGATTATATATATGTATATCTATTTATTCCTAATATATTAAAATATCTATTACTGTCATTCCCTTTGTTGAATTGGATCTATGGTACAAAGCATAAACATATTTCTGGCAGAAGAAAATTGATAAATAGGAAATTAATTTCCAAATGTAATAATGCACAACTGTAGTAACTCCATGTCTTAACCTACAAAGTGCAAAAAAGGCTGACCCAAGACAGCTTTAACCAAACTCTATACACATCCCGTCACCAAAAGCATCTTGATTAAGCAGCCCTTAAAAAATCTAGAGCATTAATATTGACCAGTCCTAGTAACACTTTGACTGTTTCATTATGACTGGTACAAACCACAAAATCTGTTTTCCCAGGTACACTAGTTCTAAATAGTAGAACTGTGATGTCTGGTCTTCTATTCACATAAAAAGCCCCACAGCAGAATTCTGCACTTATGTCATTGTGTCTGAGCAAGTTCTGGACACAGGGTGTGTCTAGACTATTCTCTAGAGTATTTATTGTACTATTTTGAATATAGTTTTGTCACAACATGTTATTTTCAAAGCTAGAAAATGCTTCCCTATCAAGTCTTCTTACTATCTAATCCATCAAAATTAAACAAATAATTTAACTTATTTCTGAATTTCCTTTAACTCAAAATTATAGCAACTAGAAGCAAGGCACAACGTAATACAAGCCTCAGGTTAAAAGTGAAACAGCCATTGTGGACTTGTTTACTTGAAATGTTAAGAAATTACTAATAAACCTTCTCTTTCACCATTACAATACATTGCATGAAACAGCTAATTTTTGATACCTACTAAACTCCCAGTATAATGGGTGTTACAGCAATACAATAGTTTTCAAGACTCCAGACAACAATGTGCAAAAATAAAGGACTAAGTTTCATACTTAAATTAAAAATAAAATGCGTATTGATTCTTGCAACGACAAGGAGTTTGCATTGCAGAAACAGTGTATATCTCAATTTCTTTTGGTCCAACAGAAGTACTCTCCTGTTGTTTGGTGTCTTCAACCATTTGAATGTTGCTGTAGTTAACAGGAAACTGTCCACTCCCACCTGATACAACAGCAAACTCTCTATCAACGTGCATATTGTCAGCATCGTCCTCAGCTCCTCCATTCAGCATTGGTATTAAGCCATCAAAGCTGTAAGCTGACAGAAAAAGACATGTTTAGTCATAAGTGCCCACTTGAAAACTCAGCCAACAAAAAGATTGCTTTGATTATTAAAGCAAAACAGAAAATTACCAGGGTACCTATCAGACTTTGCACCTACATATTAAAGTTACTAGTATGATGTACAAATAGGTTGAATGAAGAGAAATTTAAGTTACTCATACTTAGGCTTTACAGGGGTTGTGGCAAAACCAGCAAATTGTCCAACTCACATTTGTCTACTGTCAGTTTAGACTGCTCCCTTTTTCACTCTCAAGGGCCAGATCCCAAAACCCCACCCTAATCCACACCAGACTGCTCCCAGGGATCTCTTCAAGAGCTGAAGCAGAACTGTCTACTGAAAGAAACTGCCAAGTGCTTAGACTGCTGGGGGGAATGCTTTAATAAGCAAGATGGGCTTAATTTCACTACTACTTCTTGTACCTACCCAGAGCACTGCTCCACTATCCCAGAAGGCCCTGCTCTGCTCTCACACTGACATTGGCACACTTTTCTACACACACTGCACACACTTTCAATATTAAGTTGTAAATGCCTGCTTTGGGGGACTGCAATTCAGCTCCCATTACCTTTGGCACAATCAAAATTTTCATCAGCTACTCATTTTTAAAGAACCATAAGTCCTGAAGTGTTCCAGGGCCAAAGAGATCACTGAGGGCTTAAATGACATCAGGGCCCTTGGATCAGCAGGCTTCAAATTACCCTAAACCAGGAAAGGAAAGACTTTTTTTTTTAATTAACTAGAGGAATATGTAAGTGCAGTTTCATGTTGGCCAATTCCAAGGTCCAGTTCCAGGAATGCCCTATATCACACCTCACACAGAGCACCCAAAGCATCTGTGCTGAGGCTTGTGACACAGAGACACAGGCTATAAGCAGCACATACATCACAGAGAACAAGTCAACCTGCTGAGGGCTGCACTACAGGGGTCAGGATTATGACTGACATGAACACAGCTGTGTGACCAGTTGGCTCAGTGTGCATCATCACCATCATCATTGAACCTGTGCACCCTCTGCTGATCTTCCCAGGAAGCAGGATGAAATTTCTGGAACTGATTTCAGAAAGATGGACATAAAATTCAGTTTATGTTTGTAAATCAAAATTAAGAACTATTTGGCATATATTCTGAAAGTGGCCACCAATTTACTTCTGGTAATTACACTTGAGTGATTAGTTTGTGATACAGTGTATCATGTATCAGCCTTGCCTAATTTTGAAGTTTAAGGCTTCTTTTAATTCTATGCACCTGTGAGCAGATACTCCTGTGTGTATATAAACAATTACAAGTAATGCCCATCCACTGCCCAGTTTAGTTATTCCAGGGCAAAGCACATCTTAAGCATTTATATTCTCTCAACTCTACTGCTTACGGCTTCTTGTAAGGGACATGTACTGTTGCAGCAAGTCGTTCCAAAGCAGTGATTGTTCCAATTTGGGGAAGGCTATCAAAACCTGACTTTTCCCTGCAAATATAGGCTGGCATCACTCTCTGAGCATCTGGAATCTCCTGTGCAAATAGTCTTTAAAGGACAACAGACCAGTGTGGTTTTAGTAAGGGATTAAAAATAACACAAAATTTGGCTTGTTCTGTAAAAAGGCCAGCTAAGCACAAAGATGTACTGATAACTCATTACTCAGCTCTATTATTATATCTATTTGTTGTTTACCAAAATGCCTCAGGAACAGTGACTCATTCTCAGTGCAAGAGACTTTTTACATCGATGCAATAGTTATTACTGATGCTGATGTCTTTGAGAGCAAACACGTCAGATTAGAAACTCCCACAGCTGGCATGCATTTCTTAGTTACTCCAAAAACCTTCAAGCAAAAGCAGCAAAGCTTTTGCATTTGTTTGTGAAGGTCTAAAAAGTCATATTGTTAACAACTTCAAAAATAATCTACTCTGATTGCTTTTCCAACATTTCTATAATTGTTCAGGAGCACTTGTTCACTTCAAGCACTGTCTGTTTATTTGCTCAATCTAACTTAGGTACTGGACCAACTCTGAGGAGTGAAAGGTAATGCAGATACAGCGCCAGTCCCCCTGACTGTGGGGAAACACCGCCCACCGACTAGCTTGGAGCATATTCTGAAAGAGACAGCTGCTCAGGAACACTCAGACAGGGCAGCTCTTCAAAATGCAAGATAAGTTAGCTTGACTTCAAGCAGTGCCTCCTGGTAGATCAATGGACTGAAAACATCTTTCTGCAGTTGTTATGGACACTTGTGTACTGGCAAGTTTCCTTATTCCATGTAGCTACTTAGGAAATACTTATTCCTGAAGTCTTGTATTTAACTGCCAGGGACTCTTCTCCATAATGAGATTTGTCATTCAGACCAGCTACATGAAACAAGGTATCTTGTTTATGATTAGCCAGGGGAGTACCCAGTTAAGGTCTCTGATCCTGGTATAGGTGAAGTGGTGTTTGGATAGCAAGTACTGAACAAACAGCAGTGCTGATATTGACATACATGATTTATGTTGCCTATGTCATATTTAGAAACATGGTTTAGGTCTCAATTCCCCCCTTGCTATCTGGAATTAAGCACTGTTTAAGCCCATTCTATTTGGTTCACTCAAAGTAACTTATGTTAGAACGTCAACTTTAAGTGAACAAAGTGCCTTCAATGAGGACCTATGAAGTCCCTTTCCTGATGCTAAAGAAAAGCATCCTTTAGCATCATCAGGAAAAAGGAGGTTTGAGTGCAGATTTACTCCCTAGTTTTTAGTAAGAATTTAGTGGGATGACCAATAGAAAAGAAGAAGATAATTCTCCTCCACCATGTTACTCAAGGTGTTTCTAAAAACATCTAAAATCTAAAAAGATTTCTACACAGAGCTACCAAAATATATCTTTAGGCTGTACTACTTCATCATCACTGGCAAAGCAGTATTCTCAACATACAAGGCTGGATAGGAAACCTTAAGGTTCATTCTGTTCTTACACCCTTGTGTAAGACAGCAGTTCCCCTTGGAAAACAATCCAGGAAACTTAGGGTATGTTAATTTACAGACATAACCCCTCTTGATTTGGGAAACCCTTGTGCATTCAATTTCTTCCATGTACCTTATGTAGCAGTTTCTGAACTGTGAATTAATCCCTGAATGGGAGATTACCATCAGAACATCCAAGCATCTCTGTGAATCAATGGAACTTTACTTGGCCCTCCTGAAGCTGAAGAAACTGAGGAAGGAATAGGAGCTAATTTCAGCTCCTACTCCCCTGCATAATTATTCTCAGCATCATGCAGCTTTAGCACTCTCTGGAAATAGAAATTTCTGAATATGCCAAGATGATGATAGGGAGAACTGAGATCTTGTGGCATGGAGTAATTGTATTAATCTGCTGCTTGTATTAATATGTAATTTAGATATGTGAGTTTGTCAATAATACTCAACATCCACTCCAAAAGACTTTAAAACGTTTATTTTCCTTTCTCAGCAACAGTATTAACCCATCCCTTTTACCTCTGGGGTCTCACCTTCTGTTCTAGCCTTCTTCACTCCAGCAGACTCCGAATCTTCAAAGGATCTCTTTCGACTTGTCCCACCACTGAATGGATTGGGACCTGCATTCTGATGAACCCCATTTAAGGTGCCATTGCTATAGAAACGATTCAGGTGACAGTTCTGGAGGTTCAAGAGAAACTGGGCACATTCTTGGAAGCCCTGGGTATGTGCAAGGTCTGCTGCTGTCAGGCCACTGGCATTTCTCAAGCTGTACAATACAAAGAAACTGGATTACACTCATTCATCAGGCTAGCTGGCTGCTGCTGCTGCCCTTACTGACTATCTATCTGCTGGTGATGAGAGAAAACATACACTTAGCAAATTTTCCATTAAGAAATTAGTTATCAATCTTAGTTTTATAACTATCTGAACTTTTTGCACATATATCTCACTTCTAAGCAAAATTTGGGAGACAATACACTTAAATAAAATCAATATACTATGTGCCTTAAATCATCTTCCTATTTAAACTTCTCAAAATGCTTTACTCTAAAATAGTCTGAAGTAGCTGATCTTTACATAAACTTCAGACTAATTTAAGTGTTGAATTTTACCATCTTCTGCAGTTTATACTGCAATCTATTGCTTTAACTTGAGCAAAAGATCAAATACTCAAAACAAACTTAACATGACTTGGCAATTGTCCATGGCATTCTGGTTTCTAAGGTAACAACAACATCACTATTTTTCCTAACAACAAAATACATACATATATAGCATAAGGTAGATAAAGATGCTATACTTAGATGTGCTTTGCTTATACTTTTGTTTCAGGTTTGTTTCTCATTTCAAAGTGTGTGACATCATAAGATTTTCTGTGCACAAGAGAATGGCACTGGATTTTGCATATTCTAGTGCATCAACGAGGTTAGGAATGAAATCAGGGAGGACACATAGATATGCGGAGGTTTAATTTGAAAAAGTGTTGAATCACGTGCATTTACACTAACACACAGGACGTCTTGTGCTTAGCAATTTAGGCTAACTTCATCAGGAAGAGCAAAAAAGTGGAGACAAGAAGGCCAGGAATGACAAAACTAGATGGTGATGCAAAAGATGCCCATTAATCTTTCCTAATATTTTTCCAGAGAGATGTAACTAGTCAGAAAAGTGGAATTCTTTTTTTCTTGGCTTCAGTCATTTAGACAAGTCCCTTACTTAAAAATCCAGAAACAGACCAGCTAACAGAAGAATTCAGAAGATTAATAGACCTGATTCTCTTGAAACTCCAGCTTATGAGAAGAAATCAAAGAACAAAGCCCAGATTTGCTTCCTAGACCACTATAACTTACTTGCTATAAATATAAATAAGAAAACATTTAGAAACTGACTATTACAGGATCACAAAACTCATAATCTAAACCAGGATTAATTTCATTCCATACTGTACTATTCTAAGTCATTATTTACTTGGACTACAAGTGAAAGTCCACAGGACAGCAGTCAAGAGCGCTCTAGAAAGTAAGACTTCAGAATATGGAAAAACCTAGTTAGTCAAAAGAAATCAAACTTCAAGGTGGTATTAGTTTTGAATACCTACAGGAGAACTGCAAAGTGCTGTGCATCCAGTGTAGGCAGTATATGAATGGGATTAATATGAACAAAGGAGAATTAAAGCTAGCATCAGAAGGTTTTAGAGTATAAAGGTTGCTGAATCTTGAGAGGAGTCTCTTCTCCTCATTGTAAGAGCTGCCTGTGGTATCAGAAATTCTACTGTCAATCCTGTCCCCTGCTGATCTAGATGACTTGTTGAAGCTGCTGCTAAGCAACAAATATTTGATACTCCTTTAGCAATTCTGATTTACTTGTGCAGCATAAGGATGTAGAACAATGAAACTACAGCTTAGGAAACATCAATTTTAACAGATCTGCTAAAAAAAAAAATCTCAGTTCTCCAACATCTTTTTTAAATTTCTGAGCCCCAAAAGAACAATAAAAGAAATCTTAGCAAGAGCAAAATAAACAAAGTTATGCAAAGATAAAAATTTCAAAAGCAAAATGGTATTGAATGGCCATCTAATTCAAGAGAAGTTCAAGAAATTCTATTACTTAGCAAGTACAACTGAACACTAACTCTACTTTTCAAAACTGACTGTAAGACTACAGTTCAGTCACCATTTTCCAAAGGATCGTGAATGTAAGATGCCAGAGGCATTTGGAGATTTATAAATGAAGATAGATCAAAGTGTGTAAAGCTACACAACAAAACTCTGAGAAAGAAAAACTAAATTTCCCAGGAAAAAATAATAAACAGGAGTTAGAGGTTGCAAAACTTAAAAATGTAAGAATCTCTGATATTTAAAGTTCTGTCCCACTCCTACCTCTTTCTGAACTAATAATACTCTTAACAGGTAGACAAAGATGTGCTTGTTTCACAGAAATATCCTGGAAGCACTGCCTACATTTCAATGGACTCAAGCCTACTGGATTTAACATTCTTGCTTCTGAAGTTTAGAAACACCTCTTTTAAAGGTGTGAAAGTGAATTTGGCCTATCTAGTAATGAAAAGAAAAAAAAAGTTCAATGAAATAAGAGGAGATTATAAGTTCTAGATGACTCTGAAAACTGTTTGAACAAATGTTATGGAAGACAACACAGATGTTCTCTCTGCTCACTTACACTAATTTGAATATTTTTCCTATATCCAGTTGTCCATGTCCATGATTTTAATCAAAGCCTAATTATTCTTGGACTTTCATATACTTTTAAATTTCTGTTAGACTGCCTTGCATTCCAATATTAACAGGACACATTAAAAGAAAAGCTGACAAATGTTGCAGAAACCTTCCGTCACTTTCTCAAAAACAGGCTAGAAAGATAAAGATAAAAAAAGACCTACTTCTTTAGCTGATTTCTCTAGCTTTTCCAAAGAGGAAAAAAATCTGTCAGAGGGAACGTAAAGGGCAGCAAGAGGTAGCTGTGCTATATTAGCCTAGTGGGAACATAAAGGGCAGCAAGAGGTAGCTGTGCTGCATTAGCCTATCATAACCAAATGCAAGTAATCAAAAAAAAAAAATCGTTAATGTAAATAGGAACACAATAGAAAAGAAAACGCTCCTAACTGAGTTTTACCCAGTCTGGAATAGTTTTTGTATTTTCAAAATAATTTAGAAATACTGTCAATGACGGTAAGGATTCTGAGTCTGTAACAGAAAAAGTGTAAAATACAGTCTTTCCAGAAAGCCTGGAGTACTTGAATGAATCAAAAACCCAGAATATCTATCATTCTTTATAAGTGTTAATTTTAACTTGGGAGTGGAACCACCCTGTTACGGCTGTAATTACAAGGAACATCTAATACTAAATCTGCTGCCCATGTCTGGCAGTGAAGTGTCTGCCTCAGCTTATCCCAGGAGCTAAGAATTTAAGTGTCATTACTGTAGACAGACTAGGTTATATGGATGAAAATAGAAATAGTTCACTGTCCCAGCCACACATAAGAGGAGTTCAACCTCTTACATGCAATCCCTGTCAGCCCTCGGTTATGAACTGCAATTATATGTAAACTATCAAGTGAAAAGGAGGTGGAATAATATGTGATTCATTTGGCTACAATGTGTAGCATTGGAATGTGTAGCTAAAAAAGGGAAGAAAATCAACAAGCAGGAAACTCAGAGATAATCACTATATTCAAGTAAATTTACAGCTCTTTCAGTTATTAGGTGTCACTTGAAAGGTATTTCATTTATTGTAGCTGCTGACATAAAGAAAAAGATTGGTAAAGAATATTTTAACTGAAAGTAACTTCAAGACCTGGGCTGCAAAAGAAAAACACTGGAAGAAACAGTGGATGACATGGACAGAACTACCTCAAGGTCATGAGTCTTGGAAAAAAAAAATTTTCTTTTGCACCCATCTTCTGCTTTTTTTAGTTAGTTAACAATCTCTCTGGTACCAGCTTTGATCTTTTATCCTAAACATCTTGAAACAGTGGAGGTTCCAAGAAGCTCGGAACACACTGATATTAAATCTTCAGGCAAACTGTCCTTTTGTTACTGGAAATCATACAGCAAATATGTCAGGTCTATTTCTGCAACTGCATTACTCAGAATAAAAAAATGGGGATGGAAATTTCTAGTGGGTTTTACACTTTGTTTTGTAGGGGTTTTTGTTGTTATTGGCTTTTTATTGAAAAAATTCTTGCTTTGCTACAAAGATGCCAAACTTCAGGACAAGCTTATGTTTCTTTTCAAGGTTTGTCTCTCCACTAAGATTCTAGCTGAAACAAGACAAATAGCAGGTCATAAACACTGCATTTTTCACATGAATTCATTATGAAGGAAGAAGCCAGCAACAAGGAAGGTGTGAAGGATGGAAGGAAAACGTAAGTAAAAAAAAATCAGAATAAGTCTTGGAAAGCAACATGTGTCTTATGCTTAGTCAGCAGTATTCCTTGACTTGATGCAGATTTTTCTCAAGGTGGGCGTAGTAACTATCAAATCAGAGAGCAGTGCTCCAAAAACTTAATTCCTTCTCTCTCCAGTAAAAAAGAAAAAAGTCAAAAACTAAAGACAACTCTGAAGGTCAGTCTAGCTACAGGAACAGGTGGAAAAACTGAAGAACCGACACTGAAAACAAAAGCTCTGAAAATGTAATTCCTTTTTTGGCACCTGCTCCAGACAGAAATGTACATGAAGGCAGGAACTGACAAACAGGAGAAAATTTCCTTACTTAACATTGTCCAGGGCTCAAGGCAGCCATCAGAAAGTCAATTCACTCCGTGTTTAGAAAACACATATCTTGCATCCTTTCCAAGGCAATTCAAGTATTTGAAAAATGACTGAGTCCTGTTCAGGGTTTTTCACTAAGCAGCAATTTTTTGCTATATACTTTATTCACTGTTTCCATGTAATTCTTATTACTAGAAACAAATTAAAATTATGAAGCACGTTATTATTTACCCTCAGCCTTCTCGTAGGCTAAAATCCAGGAGCTGGGAAGAAGAACATCTTGTTTTCTTCAAAGTACAGAAGTATAAGATGCTAACTCCAACGCAAAAGAAGAAAGCCAAATGTAAGGAAGGATACATTTTCATATTATGAAGTTATTCTAAATAGAAAAAAAATCCATGAGAAAAGACGATGAAAGCCTGAATATGGAGGAGTAGGTGATCTTGAAGTTTTCTGACATATGACACTTGCTTATCACACTCTGTAGTGACAGGGTTTTCATAAATAAACTCAAAACACACACTGATATATTGAGTTAACGCTCTGACTATTGCATATGCATTTATTCACAGACCTACAGTGCTTAAAACACTCTTATGTTTTTCTTCTTCCATCAAGTGATGTCCACAGGCAGTCTTTAAAACTGACTGATCTTGGCATGAAGAGGCTTTTTTTTTTTAGGATCCATTCTTCTCCCTCTGGGTTGACATCATCTGAACTCCCATTCTAAATGCCCAGTTCATCTGAGAGACCTGGTACCCAATTAAAGCAGCTATAAAGAGGACACTGATGAAGCATGACTTTAGGTATTTCTTTCTTCTGAAATGCTTTTTCAAAAATGTTGGCTGCGAGTGTAATTCAATTGTTGCTCTAAACCAAGAGACAAGTGCATTATCTAACCAAACAGGATTGGTGAACATAAACACGAATTTAACTTTCAGCTTAGCTTTATTTAGGAGGAAATTTTTATTATTTCAACTAAATTTAAGAAGTTTACTAAAGAAAGAAAAAAACTGAGGCAAGTGTTTAAAAATATTCAAGATGCTTCCACTATGGCTAAGCAATGGAAAGTAAAAAAAAAAAAAAAAACCCACTCAAAATTCAGAATTGTTTAAATTTGATTTTGTGCAACAAAGATTTACTTCAGTGTAACATACAGAATTTACTCTTTGAAAGATCTGTAGAAAGAAAATAAAGACTTGTGCTTCTCATATTGAATTATAAATGCAATTGAATTTACTTCAAAAAATTCCTTCTAAGTTCTTCAATTGTTCATTTTTCATATTTACTGGCAGAAAAAACCAGGTAGATTTGTCTTCTTAACATAGAAATACACTATCTTCAACTTATAATGTCACATACCTTGAAAAACAAAACAAACATTTGCTACACAAAAAGTCAACAATAAATATTTTTGAAAATCATATATGTAAAAAAAAAAATCTCCTGAATGTTTAATTTGAAATAGTGATTACAGCACCTACAGCTTACTGTGTTTTTGTTAATGCCATGCGACAATCTAAGAAAATAAACCACAGTTTTCGTATATCAATGTAATATCTGTTAAAAATTACTGATCTCAACTTATCTATTGTTAGTTTACAAATAAAAATGTAGATAATTGTAAATTAGGGTAAGCAAAGCATGCAAATCTATAGATTCTATATCTGAATTCCTAGATTAGCATTAAAACCAATCACCGCAACAAATACCTCAACAGTATGCCTTGTGTGCAGAAAGGAAGCGATACTGAACATTCAATGCCACAACTGTAAGGTTTTCGGAGAAGCACCTGTGGCAGTTTCAGCAGTTTCTATATGGAATGCTCCCCCTTTCTAGGATTACTTGAAAAAATCAAGTCAATTCGAATTACGTAGCTGTAAAACATTGACATGTGTAGTTTTTACAGTTTCAGAATCTTCTGTTTGATTTAAACGGGCAATGGTGCATAAACAGGAAACTTATATCATAAGGGATCACATATTTGCAGGCAACATTAAGATTAAAAGTACATTAACATACATAAAGTGCTGTAGCACATTATTCAATATGTAAGCCATTATCATGTGACCACCTTAACAACAAGATACTAAGCTTTTTATGCCTTTAAAAGCATTATAACTTTCATCCTGAAACCAATTTTTCAGTTCTTCACTGAAATTTATACAGAATGGATTAAAGTTACCGGTCAACTCATGGCTTCAATTACTTTAAATTTAGTAGGCTGTATCTCAAAAGAATTAGTAGCTATTCCTATATACAAAAATTAGCAGATACAAGGATTAAAACAAAACAAAAGAAGAAAGAGAAAAAAAAGATCAGAACACTAAAACGCCCACAGTGAGAAAAATTGTTTCCTATATAAACAGTAGCATACTAGTCTAAAATTTCTAAAGCAAAATTATTTTAAAATGCTAAACTTTAAGTGTTTTAACCCTTTGGTGTCCAAATACAGAAGTTATAAAATTGTTTCAAACTTTTTTTTTCCAGATACCAAGAGAAAAATAATCTTAACTAAAGAGATGTGTGTCACTGCTGGGGCAGCTATACAAATTCATGCTAGAATTACAAACTGGGCATCTACAAAAGCACAAGTTGGTGCCAAGTTTTTATTTCACAACAAAGCATCTGGCAGCTGAAATTATTTTACACTTTTAAAACCAGTGCTAGAGTTCCTGTGAACATCATCCAAAATCATAACAAGAGGAATATATTGAACAGAAGGACTCTGCTTTGTGAAGCCACTTTCTCCACAGGAAAATCAAAGTTCACTATGAATTATGCAGCTATAATTAGCTCCTGGATACTTCAACTCCTGACTGAGCAAACATTGGCAGAAGAAAGAATTCATTAACCATGGTAAGCAACGTTGCAGTTACCACAAACATCACCCTCAGGATTTTTTGTTGTATCTGTATTCCCATTTATATGCTTTACTAAAGACCTCAAACAGTGCACTTCATTTTCAGTACATTTTCTACAAAATGTTCACATTTCCAAGTAAACCTTCCCCTGATCAATACAGGCTTGACTCGGCCTAGTTCCAGCAACGTTTTTAAATTCATATTTCATTATTTAAGAAGTGATTCCTAATAACAGTTCACAACGGGAAGGTAAGAAAGACAATGGTAATTCTTGAAACAACAGTCTGATTGCAATACAGGATAAAAGAAAAGACCTTTCCTACTAAAATGAAAGTATTTCCTAGATCACTAGTAAAATTTAATTCCAAATAAGCATCTTTATAGTACTGCAGCCACTTTAAACACAAAGAGAATGTAAGACTTACTTAGCCAACCTTATGACAATGAGAACTATCACTTCTGTTAACTTCATGTTTCTAGAAACAGAGCAAGAATTTCAAATAACGTTGCTAACAATGAAGAAAGTGTGATGGAAAACTGCTGAGGACAGGTTCAGAGCAAACTCTGACTTGAAAAGATAAAACAACCTTGCAACACAGATATCCACCAAGATGACTCTAGTAGCAAATAAAATTACATTATTTCTCCTCAGCATAGCAAATGAACCCCAAAGGTAGCTTAGAATTAGAGAAATGAAGGAGGAAAGCTTCTCTCAAAAATGTGCCAAACTTGAAAGAAAGTTCAAGCTGTTCAGTACAAAAGGCATGGATAGTGGAAGTTTGGAAATAAAAATGAAGAGGTAAATTAATGTTAAGGTAGTTTTGTGCCAAAAGCAGGGCAAAAATCAAGAATGAAAGAGCTACAGGGAGTAGATGGTTTCATTATTTTCCCAAAATAGGGATACTATCAAAACGACACAGTCTTGTTGGGGTTTTTTTGGTGTCAAAAATAACTTGGTGTGTTTACTCAAGCAGACATAAAATCTTCCGAATTAAGGAACTGCTGAAGTGCATAAAACCAGTTTAAATGAGCTTCATGAAAAAAAGTTTTTCAACTTAGATTTTTCTTCCTTTATAAGAAAATTTATCCATTGTATATAAGCCAAATCAAGTAAAACAGAATGAAGCTGAAGAGTAATATTTTCCCTAGGTTATGATTACCAAAGCTTTTCCATGGTTTGCTAAGCCTCCATGCCATGAGATACATCTTGTAATCAGTAAGTAGTGCATGACACACATAAGAAAACTTCTGACCAACCTGAACATGTTCTGGGCCACACCACACCTACCTCCTGGGTTTTTTTGTCCAGAGGCTACTAGTACTATTTGGTCTATGAACAACTTTACTGAAAAGACACAAACCAGATCAGCAAATAAAACCTAAATCAACACGGCAGGCTAGAGCAGACTTTGCAATAAACAATCCTCTCATCACATACCTAGTAAAAAACTATTGCCAGATCAAGCATAGCACCCCTACAGATCACCATCACTAACATCTGGACTAACCATCAGAACTAGTAAGACTACTGCATCTGGGATATAATTGTATTTAACTCTGGCCAAGCTCCACTTTGTGACACTTTGATTTCTCTACTTGACTTAACTGTACCCAGGTTTCTGTAGCCAGAACAGCAACAGAATAGCTTATCTTGCAGGGAAAAAACATAATCTTAAGGCAAACTGCACACACTAAAGTGAACATCAGCACAGTATCTTACACAAAGACAGATCAATCCAAACAAAGAAACCCAAACATTCCTGTAAGAAATCTGAACTATCTGCATATAGAAGTCTTGGTAGTACTTTCTTTACCCAGCTCTCTTGGACTGAAGAAAAGGCAAGAAACCAGTGCTGTAAGGCTTCTCACCAATGAATAAGCTAAACTATCAAGCTCACATGTATCTAGTGAATTTCCTCTCTATGGTTCAGAAAGGTCATAAGTATCATTGCTTTAAGGATGGATTTTACTTTATTCATAAAAACCACAGCCTCTCATATTCCAGGGGCTATTTTCCAGGTGCTATCAGTAATCACTGTTGTTATTCCACCCCCACTAAAAATAATCTGCATTCAATTCAAATGGAACAGGAATTCAGTGGTATGAATTTGCCTCAACTTCCTGCAATTATTAGAAGTGTCAGTAACTCTGAAAACTACATTTTTCCAGACTGGTTTACTCTAAGACTGAGCCTCTCTCATTTTTTATCAGTCACCCATGATATGCATTCTGCTTTGGTATTTCCAAATCTTTTCTTCAGACTAAATCCAAATTACTGCCCTACTTCATAATCACAAGCTCCTACAAACCACCACAAATACTGCTACAACCATAGCAACCAAACAGGAAACCAAACATGGAAGAAATTACCAAGCTTTAATTGCAGTTTTTTTTAAAGGAGAATTAGTGTTTAAGCGCTGAAATGTACATGCCACTTGGAATTTGCCTTCCCATAACAATTTATATAAAATGGGAAAGGCAGAATAAATTCCAGCACATGTATCCTTTACACTGAAAAATGGTCACTACAAGAATACTACAGTGATGGCCCTTAAAATGCTTGTTACATACAATTAAACAAGAATTGCCATATATTCTTCCTTAATTATACAGCAATGTTTAATAATGCAACAACAGCAATTAATCCAGCAGTTTAACTAGTATCTGGAGGCAATCAGGTTTATAAAAAGAGTGTGCATGAAGTGGTCTGAGTTTGGAAAGTACCAAATAGATTATACAAGCACTAATACAACTAATTAACAGATAAGAACCTCTCAGTTGAAAAAGCACCTAAATCTAAATGATCAGTAAGATCCTAAAGCATTACTCTCAAGATGAGGTTAATCTAATGACTGTAAGAAAGCAGAATGCTCCGTCTTCTACAATGAAACTGTGCTGTAATAAAGCTTCTGAAATAAAGAGGTGACATAGTTGTGGCACTTCACAAGTATGTTAACACCAGAAATGAACTGCAATTCAATATTAAAAGTTTGGTAGTTAAGTAAGCTAGGCAAGAAAAATAATCTCACAGTAAAAACCTGCAAATAGCTCCTAAGATTTTCAGAAATCAAGAAGATACCCATTAACTAATAAGACAGGAGATTTCTGAACCCTGAGACCTTCAAGAAAAGAGGCCATGTAAGCTTCTCCTCCAGACTGAAAAGGAACTGAGGGTTTGCATCAGAAAGGAATGGCCAACTTCTGTGCTATCATGAAAATGACACATCACTATGTCTTCATTAGAGGCGACTGATTTTCAGGAAGTCGAGAAATCTCAAAAGCACAAATGAGAAGAATAAAAGCTGAGGTATCACAACAGTGATCACATGGAACAGAAATATAAGAATTTCACAAAGGACTAATCCAGCAGCGCTAAAAAAAATCACAGCAGACAGATTTCTGTTATGGAAGATGGATAGCAGTTGTGAAGAAGATAAATTACATTAATATTGCCTTTTTTAACAACACAATGAAGTTGTGACACACAAGTTTGACAAGAAGAAATAAAATTAAGTAAATCCCTGTCAAAGAATGAGAATAAAGGTCTTACTGAAAAACTTAGTATCAGTGATAGGACATTTCTGGCATTGAATTTACACACTCAGATGAATGCCAGACAGCTTTAACAAGAAAGTGGCTGAAGCGTCTGCCTAAACCAGATCAACATCACAGTATGAATCTGTCATCTGGTGGAAACAGATGTACTGGTTTGTTTATCTCAGCATTTCACTGCTTCTACTCAAACCCTGAGACCAGAGTATATTAAAACTAGAAAGGAAATTATCTCTTTAGGTCTCATAACATGCCATCATGGTATACAACCCAAATTTACCCAAAACCTGAAGATTTCTGGCAGGCAAATAAAAAGCTTTTCTATAATACGATTCAAATATCATGATGAGTAAAACCTTTAAGCAAGCAAGAGTTTGTGTTCAATTGGATGGGTACATACCAAGTCAAAGCCCATTCCACAAGTTACATCTCTCTCTATCCCAGGATAATACAGTGTTTGAAACTTCTCTCTTAGTTCTAAAATCAAGACACTAAGGAATACACAACTGCTTAAATGACAGCTGCAGAAGAATTTTATTCAGAGATAAGTGGACACAATGCACAAGTGCACCACATGCAAGCAGACATGAACCAAGCCAGGATAATCAACACTTGCATCTGCTTCTTTTTGATTAAACAGTGTCCTGTGTTTACAGCTGAATTTTGTATTTTTATATATGCTGTGATACAATCTATAAAACTACATTAAAACACAGCATTTACATAAGAGTGCAAAAGAGCAAAACAAAACATGGCACCAAGAAGGCTTTTTCTCTATAAAGAGCTGTGGACACTTGTCTGTCACCATGATAAATAATACACAATTAACCATACATAAATTGCATCAATATGCCTTTTAGTGAAAATCCAGCAGTAATTATGGATACTTTAAAAGGTACTATCCACATTAAAAAGTCAGTTACACAGCAAACCTTTTCACTCATATGAGGACATTGTGACCACCTGCTTCCCCCTCTTCAAGGGTCCATGAATACCATAGTTAGTGGAGCAACCATTTTTATGGCTGTAGAACATACTGTGCACAGAATATGCTTCAGCTAAAATGAGAAGGTAAATACCACAAAAAAATCAAAATATTTTCACTAGGGTACAATTATTATTTTTTAATATTATTAAAAATTTACACAGGAATAGAGACCCAAATTCTCTCTCATCAATTAGGAAAACAATGCAACAGCTTAATGAGATTTATACTGCAAAACCCTGTCTTCCTCTGCAAAAGCAATACACTAGCAAGCCTGAAATATAGTAAACTAGAAAAATTCAAGTGAGGCTATTTTATTAAAACTAAAATTCTTACTTTTATCCTTGACTACTATCAATATTCTTTGTCTTCCAATATAACCAAAGAAGGAAATAAAGCAGAAATGTGGTAAACACTGAAAACAAGATTTCTCGAGTCCAAGTTACCTTATTTTAACAGCAATAATCACTAATTAACAAAAAATACATTTCTTGCAATATTACACTAGTGGTTATTAGTGTTTGTGTAATAATGAAATCTTAGCATCCCTGTTCTACTTGCTATAAAAAACTAGGGATGATGGCATTTAGGACATATATTATTAATATCATGTAAAGGTGCTTGACTAATTGCAGTCCCAAGGGGTACTTCATTCATCCTTATGAAACTAGACTTCAATACTGTTAACTATACTAAGAAATAAAGAAAAAACTGGATTAGAGGATCTAATCCCAGTAAAAATAGAAAGTACTTATTCATCATCAGTACAGACCAGCAGTTTAATTCGAGTTAGTGCTTAGTTCTGTATTTCATAAAGTTCTTGCTTTGGTTTTATCAATTATCAGTCAATTTTATCAGTCAGTTATCATTTCAGTTAATATATACAAATTAAAACTCAAATATATGGCTAAAATCCCTCTCCTTTTCTTCTAACTGGAGTAATAAAATAAGACAGAACTTCCAGAGCATCTACATTTTCACGTTTTTACAAAAATTAGGAAATCTACATAACCTTTAATCAGGGCCAGTTTTCAAAACCAGATGACCCAAAATTAATCAGTGTCAAGAGCATATACATGTATTTGGCCTAATTTAACACACCGAACCTGGAAACTGGATTCTAAGGTAAAAAATTCTCACCCCATCAGTCAACACCTAACTCCCTCAGGTGACAGGGCCAAGTCCTTATTCTCTAAATGATTAAACTTGGGTTGCTCCACAAGTCTTTTGCATTTGCATCCCTGATTTTACCATCCTCATGATAGGTAATTAAACATCAGGTCCTATCTGAAACATGGATGGAATTCAAAGCTAGAAAACTGAGAATTCATGTTATTTCCTGTTCATTAAAACTGCTGTAAACCTACACTGCTTCTGCTACAAACAGCTTTGGTCAAAGACAGGTATCACCCATTTCACATTGTTTACGCAGTTCCACAACTTTTCTTTTGGTTGGCTACTTTGTTAAAACCACAAGATTACAAACTAATTGATGATGATAATTAAGGTTTGCTCAATTCCACAGTAAATTTAATTCAAGTTTATCTTAAAAATATCAAAAAGTGAGTGAAAAATGGGAAATTATACATTTAAGACTGATTAAATGTGCATGTCAATAACTGAGACAGCTTATTTTGTTATTCTATAAAAAATCTCTTCATACAAAGCAATTAGTTCACTACTATTAGCTTAAAGGTAATATATTCCCTGAACACTCTATGACACAGCTAAAAGAGTTAAATTTTATGGTAGATTTACCAAGGCAGCATTACAAAACCAGTAAGATGGAAACCAAAGGGTAAAACAAGAAATTAACTACATGATTCTTATTTCACTTACAACTTCAAAGTTTCATAGTGCAGGTTAAAATACAGTAACTAGTTACCATTTAAGATAATAAAACTAGTTCTAATTAAAACATATTGCTAAATATTGATATTATTTATAAGCCATAGAGCTTATACTCAACATTTCTAGGTGAAAACTGCATCCATTTTGTCCATGCTGTAAGTTGCAAAAGTTTGTGAGCTTTTCTGAATGTTTTTGCAGTACATAAACCTTTAAAGAAAAAAGTTAACAGGGCAAATACACAATACACTAACAAACAGTAATAAACTAATGGTGAAGTGTGTGAATTGCTGTTTAGCACATAATGCTGCTTTTGCATTGTTTTCTATATTTATTCACCAGTGCAAAGTGTAGATTTCTTGTAAAAAATAACTACATGCTGAATAAAGTGTACAGTTTGGGATCATCTGACAGAAGCACAATAAATATTTTACTATATCAGCTGTATGTGCAACACTAATGTAGCACAATGGTGTCATTTAAGGAAAGTTAACTTTATTACTAGACATGCAAAATATCTTAGGCTTTATTACAGTTGGACATGTCTAGCCATCATTATTATTTGGATCATGTGTCTGCTGTTTTGACTATTCTTTCTGAAATTAGTATCTATGTTTACCAATCTAAGTTAGTCTGCTACACACACAACAATCAACAACAAGAAAAAATACCTCACTTACTCTATTTGCGCACCATGAGCCACAAGGGCACTTATGGAATCCATACTACCAGACCGTGCTGCTTTATGAATAGGAGTTTCACCAACATAATCCTGTAAAGACAAACTACATTTTGTCAAGCATAATCTTTCTAAAAATTAAAATACTATTTTACATTACTTTAATTAAGAGAGCAGATATATAAAAGCAGTGTTTATTATTAGCTAGCAAATACATCAGGTACTTTATAATTACTTTAAAGTCTGCAGTTGGCTGTCAAGTACATTAGACTTTTAGCAAGAAGTAACATTAAAGGCATTTAACTCAGAAGATAAGCCTTACCCAATAACTCAACAATCAGCAGACTCAGATTCAGAAAACTAGTTAACCCTCCCAACATCCACCACCGTAACACATTATTCTAACACCTTCATTTCCTGGCACTCCTTTCCCAATACACTGGGCTGCACAAGCCCTCTTGAGCTCGGGAGCAGCAAGGCTGAGTCCGTGGGACTGTGCTGCTTTCAGATCTTGCTGGCACACTGACTCAGTCCTTGAGGGTTGCACCATCAGTACTTGGCAGGAGAGGAGCACATACGCAGAGCTCTACTGCAACAGAGGTATGCCCAGTGTTCACAGGACAGGCCAGATCTCTCCCAACACATACACATTGATTCACATCCTATATATTTGTCTTTTCTGATTTTCTGTCAATTTATATTCCATTAGGATTAACCAGCACACCCAATAATTTAATTCTTTTGCATAATGTGCAGAGTGGGGGTAGAGTATTGCTTTTCAGGCAACTCTCCCCCACAAACAGTCTTACAGGTTAACAGGGAGGATCTACAACAATTTTACAAATCTAAGCAAGCAGCAAGTAAATTCATGCATCATGATCCACAGGCTGCAGAGGAAATTCAGTACTTGCAATTAATCATCAGTATTAAGAACCACAAAGAACAATCTGTAATGAAACTGCCTTGGAATAGTAAGTAAATGTTTTTACTGGTCTGTTATTGTGATTCATCCTCAACACTTCCACAATGTAGCAAGGGTTTTTGGGTTTTGTTGTGTCTTCTTTCCTCTTCTCTTTGTCTCCAAACTTGTGACAGACTTCACTAGTCTGTTCCAGATATTAAACATGTTCTAACTGTATGTGCCTCAGTTTATCTTCCCTGTTCCTTTTAATAAAATATCAACATTTGCTATTAAACTAACACAGCACCTTTACTGATTCACCAGTGTTTACACACAACAGTGTTCATGCCTAACTCCGCAGTACTGGCTAGACTTTAGCTCTACTTGAAACGTGAATATATGCAAAATATGATCATACTACCTAGAAGCTAACAAGTGTCTAAAATTGTCTGCCAAGATTTTGAGAAATTTAATCCTATTTTTTAGGCCATGTAAGTTTAACTTGAAAATGAATTTTGGATTATAACTTATGTATTCTCAATTTTCTACATGACACTTTTATTTCATGGTGAAATATCTTTATAACAAGTTACAAATTCATGGAAGATAAGCCAGCTTACCAGTGCTTAAGACATATATTCAGCCAAACAGTGAACTACCTAGCACACCCAGCAGGAAACAACAGTGGGACCAAACAAAGTTTACTTTCTTATAAAATAAAGAAAATTGTTGAGGCTGACAAATTTTGGACACAGGAAAGAGGAGCAATGTCTTAAATATTAGAAAAAGGCTATAAAGCCCTTCTTCCAAAGTGTATGTCTCCAGTTGATGAATAGAAGACTGCTTTCCAATGAAGTTTATGCAAATTCTTCCTATGTGTAACTTCCCCTGAAGTAACAGGAAGAGAAAAAAGTTTAAGAGATGATACAATTTTTTAAACCATCATACATGGAAATTTATTAGAGACTAATTTATCGAGAAAAAATTTCTTTGGGTAATAAATTTTCCAGCCATAAAAGCTGTCTTCTATTCATCATTCCGTTACTGTGTCCTCCCCTCTCCCTTTTTGTTAAAGTGGTCAAAGCATAGAAAGTAAGTGATTTGCCTCTTTTGGTCAGCATTAGTATCTGCAAGCCCAAGCGTAAGTTACAAGAGAATCGCTCAATTTGAAGTTCAGGTTAGGGTTAGTTGGCCATGCATATGGCAGGGATAACAAAATCTCTCCTAGCCCTATAAACCTGGCACACTGCCCACTGTAAGATCTAGAGAACTGAACTCCAACATTGCTGTGGGGACACACAAAAAGGAGGAGAGAAGACCTTTGCAAAAGGACTCCCCAGCATTGCATTAGAAGAATGAGCTAAGCTTATAGCAGCTACCACTTCCATCACCAAACAGTAAAGATTAGTACTTCAGAAGGGAATATATGTCTTGAGAAGGGCTGTTTTTAATCACTGGCCCATAAAACCATGTGTCTAAAGTTGAGGAATTCAAGTAATATTTAAAAAATGACAGAATACACAGACTCAGATTTTTATAGCATTCCTTTTAATTATCGCACCCAAATTTCAGTTGTCATTACTAATTTGTTGCTTTGAAATTCTTATAAGGGGCCAAATATATTTGCACTGAAACACTTTCCTAGCTCTCCTCATAAGATCTCTCTAAATTATAAGTTTGACTAAATTGAAAAGAAACACACATGGAAAAATATATACACCCCACTGAAAGATGGCTTTTATATATTTCAATGCATTCAGAAGAAAACAAAAGTACCCTGTATGAGTCTCAGAACAATTGTTTTGATTCAACAACTGGAATGAATGTGACCTAACAGGAAAACAAAGTAACATTTTTTTTCTAAGAAGTTTCTGAGAGCAGTTCAGGGTACAGCCTGTCAGCACATTCTCATGGGTAAGATACCTCTTCCCTATCTCTTTTATCTCACAAAAGAAGTTCTTTCATTCTGAGAAGCTCTTATTAATTCCTCATTGCCCCTGATAACACCTCATAATCCTTTAAACTGGTCACACTCCTCATCTGTGCTTCAGTCTGATACAATCCCTTTTGTAATAATATTCCAGGAAGAGAAGCATCAATGACTCCTACCAGGCTTTCACAACTAGAGCAGAACTCGTCCCTCTGTTGCAACACTGCACAAACAGCCCAAACTTGTCTCACAATCTAGAGGATGCATTATAAATAAATGAGTAGAAACTCTAAGTTTCATTAATTTAGCATTCAAGATAATACATTTCATTGGTTCTGTGGTTACTAAATATTTTGTGAACAGTGCTCTTGAAGAAATGACAAAAAGAATTCAGGAATCACCACAGACATTTAGTTTTTGCAACCCACTGCTGAATGCCTTCCTTCTTTCCCTTGGAAAGAATGGCTACCCTCTCACACAGACAAGGGCAGTTTTCTCTAGCTTGGGGTCATGACTAGATTACCTTTGACTTCTATTTCATTTTACTGAATAAACATCTTGCTTCCTTCCTTATTATCTTTTTATTTATGTTGCTGAAGAGTCTTTTGCTTTTTTTGGCTTTAATCAGTAAATCTTTCTCAGCCTGATTAATCAGTTTCCAGTTCCTCACTGTGCTCTTAACCTCAAAAGACACTTCCTCTACTGATTAAATACTTTTCTCAAACTCTCTTCCCAGGCCTTCATGTATGGGTATTTTTTTCAATTCAGTCTAAAGCCATTTTTTACTCCATTTTTTCCTCCTTCTGTCTTTCCAGGACCTGAATTCTGTTGGCTTGAGGATGGTCCAGTTTAATTCAGAGCACACTTCCTATTTTGTTCTCCAAATTCCAAGTCCCTGGACATGATTCAATTGATTTCACTCACTGGTACCTTTACACTCCTTCCATTTATCAAAAAACAACCAAACAAAAAAACACCAAAACAATCAAACCACCCAAAACCTAACACAAAAAAAAAAACAAACCAAAAAAAAACATCACCAAAAAACCCCAAAACCAAAACAACCCACTCAACCAAAAGCAATTTACTTGCAGGAATTAATTTTTAAAATAAAAGCTCCCAAACACATTTACACTGAAAACTTTAAACTATGTACACTGTTTTGGATGGGACAGAGTTAATTTTCTTCATAGTACCTAGTAAGATATTTTGGGTTTGTGACCACCAAAGTGTTTTTAGTACACCAATGTTCTAGCTGAGAGGAGGTTGGGATGTGCCACAGCTGGGACCACTGACCCAATAGGACCAGAGGATTATCCCATGCCATGTGACATCAGGCTCAGCAAGTAGAACTGGGGTTGCCATTGCTCCAGCACTGGCTGGCATCACTGAGGTAGTGGTGAGCAACAAAGCTTTTTGCACTGTGCTAGGAGATTTTAAAAAATGTTCTACCACTTGATCTTCTTGGATTTCTTTTTCTTTGTTTCCTTTTTTTAACCTGTTAACCTGTCTCTATGCCAACCTGTGAGTTCTCACACTTCCCTTCTGATTCTCCCCCTCACCTCACTGGGTGGGGAAACAAGGAAGCAGCTCTGTGGTGCTTAGGTATCCACTGGGGTTGAACTTCAACACTGTGCAAGCACTTCTAAAATACTTCTAGTAGTGATACCTGACTAAGACACAGAAGCCCTTACTTGATAAGAAATACAAACTAACTCCATTCCTTAACTCAACTGACTGAATTTCAATCATCTATCAGATGATCACATTTCCAAACACTACTCATTTCTTAGAACCTGTATCTTTATCCTTTCTGAAGCTAGGAAGCAGAAACTAGAGAACACTGAGTACTTTTCCTCCTTTGCTAAAAAGGCTTTTGTGTGCAAGTGAGAACTTATGGAATCTTTTTATCTGGATTTAGACCTAATTGTTGTTTAAAATAAAAACTGTAATATACCCAAAGAATGTTTTCTTCCTCCCCACAAAGGATATCAGCCTATTTACAGTTCTTGCTCCTACGGGTTGTCTAACCCTCCTAAAACTATCTGCCACCACTGCCATGTGATGGTAACTGACTGCATGAACACTAAGTTGCATCCCCTGTAAGGGTGCAGTATTTCTTTTCGCTTCCCTTTATGACAGGCCACACAACACTTTTCTGGCCAATCAACAAAGGCAACGTACAAAAGAAATGTTTACTAGTCTGAGGCTAGAGGCAAAATATATTAAAATTAAGTTAATGGTTTTTTAAATCAGAAGTACTTATTATCCAATGTATCTAATCTATACAACGGCCCAGAACCAACCTGTATTGTGACAAGGATAAATCAGAAAAAAATCCTCAGGAAAACTAGCAGGATAATTGCTTTGCACTGCTACAGTGAACTAGAGCAGGCAGGCAGCCAAATGCAGGTCCTGAGTCACACTACTAACAACTATTAGCAGACACAGCCCACTGAGGGGAAAAAAAGAAAAATCAGAAACAGTAGGACATTGTCTTGAATACACTATGGGTAGAAACAGACCATTGCTTAGCACTTCAGCTTTCCTCCAGTGTATTTTTAAATGGTGATCCTGGGGGTAAGGAACTGCCCACTGATGAGAGACAGATGTGATTCTAGCCAGCACATACAGTTACATAAGAGGGCTGGGCATCACAGGATATACTCACATAATTTATTTGGGGAGCAAAGTGCAGTTGGGACAAGCAGTTTTCAGCATTTGTCCTTCATTGCTGCTGCCTGAGAAGTGTCCTGGGCAACTCTCACAAGCAACAAGATAAGACATGTTTAGGTTTTCCTAAACTTCAGGGCAGGCAGCATGAGCTACAATACAATACCTCAGGGCAGATATGAAAGCAGGCATGCAAACTCTACTGAGTACCGGAGGTTTACGGTAAAACTGAGAGACTCGAGTGGATTCCTTTTCAGAAGCTATCCTTTTCTTTTTCCAGAAGTGAAGGGTTAGTCTGTAGCCAATGACCAGAAGTCAGTTTGGAAGGAAAAGTTTACTAGTTTAAATATCAAGCATTCCCAGATCTTTCTCAGCATGTGTTTTGTATCCAGTGTCCATGGAACACTTGTCCTCACACAAGCATTAGCCAGTGACTATGTCTGTTTGGAGTACAGCATCAGTCAGCGAGCTGGAAGGAATAAACAAAATACACATCAGGAAATAGTGCTCCAAAAGCTCAAAAGTGTGGGTGGAAGCCCTAGATGATCACCTAAAAGTGCTTGCAAGTTAAATAAGGAACAGAGATCATTTAAGGAGTTCAAATCAAACAAGAATAGTAGAATTTGACTGCAATTCAATAAACAGCTGAGGGAACTGGAGATAGCAAAGCATGCACTGTGCTTTACATAGCCATGTATGAAACATTCCAATTATTTGTGGGATGAGTTTTCTGCTTTATCATCAAGGCATATTGCCTAGCTTACAGTGCTTGTGCATGAGAAAACAGTGTGACTGACCAGTTGTGTCCTACGAACTTCAGAGGCTTTTTGTTTCTACTACCATTTAATTAACCAGAGGTATCTTATATTATCACTAAACTGAGCCTGAAATACCTCTGGTCATGTGTTCAATTAGTATCTTGAGGGTGCAAGAAAAGTTACTACATTGAAGTGTAACTTGAGCCTACCATTAATGACATAAAAGACACCCAACATGTCAGCTCTCAGCACCCTCACTCTCTAGTGTGCTGAGCTCTCAGCACTCTCACTCTCTAGTGTCCGTGGTCTGTCACTGCCTCAGTCTGCCCCCAGAAGCCTATAGAATACTATCATCACTATCTGAGAACTTGACAGTGTGGAGGACCATTTGCACTGGCAACGAGCCAGCAACATACACACTCCTGAGTCACTGTCTTGCCTTAGTAACTTCTTTAAGCTGGAATGAGTCTCCTGCCCATTTTTAACTGCATATTATACTGCCTTCTGCTTTCTTTTACAGTCATCTGCATGTTGCCCTCAGCCCATGGAGAGATCTCTCCACACTCTTCTCTTCTTCTGTGAGCTAGGTGCTACTTTTTTCTTTGCTACAACCTCACTCACTACATGTGATTTTCCCCCCCCTCATCATGTTCCAGGACATCAAGCTTGTTCTTCAACTCCATTTCAACCTCACTGGTCAGTTCTTCTCTTTATCCTCATAGCTGGAAACTTTCATTCTTCTCATTCATTCACTTTCATTCATTCTTCTCTTCTCATTTAGCAGTTATTTGTATATCTTTATTCTGTGCATGCCACGTTCCTCTCTAATCACCATTTCTTTACATTCTTACCTGGTCTCCAGATGCATTTACAGTTCTTGTATTTTCTCTTCTGAAGATTCTACCACTATGCAGCAATAACTTTTTGCATAAGTTACTTTTGTCAGGTATCAAGGAGAAGATGCGATCTATAGCCTCTGCATCCAGCCACCTTCATTGTTTCTACAATTCTCCTGGTGTCTCACAGCTGTTCTCAATGCACCAGACTTCTTTTCTGAAAACTCAACACAAACTTCCCCATTTCTTATTTTTGCACAGCTTAAAAAAAAGAAAGAACCAAACTCTAGAAATGCAAATGTTTTAGTTCTTCAGCAGACTTAGCTTAACTCTACTGCATATAAAACGCAGTCTGGCCCTTGAATACTTTAAGAAAAGTATGATGCAAGATTTAACAGGCCAGACATTTTATGGATGCTGTGCTATACCACAGCTTTTAACAACAGCATATGCTGTAGTATTAATTAGTCTCAGAATATTATTAAAAATACTTTTGATTACCATTAAAAAGGATGTTATGTATGACCAGCATACATAACAGATTAATTCAGTACTTCAAACATTTTTTTCAAAAACATGATAGTTTTTAAGTATTGATTCTGTTACTGTACCAGAGTACAACACTCCTTTGCAGGAATTTTGCTATATTAATGCACTCTCTGCTACCAAATAAATTACATACTCACCTAAAACTAATGAAAGTTATAGCAAAAAAAAAAAAAGGCAAATGAAATTTTTAAAATCACCTTTCTTTGTTAGTCAAGTAGATGTTTCTGATTTATTTTCAGAAAGCTACTAGAAAAGCTTTAGAAATAATCTAAAAGAAAAACAACATAAAACCAGATGCACCTTAAAATAAATCAAGGCAGCTCTTACTAGTTAGATGTATGAGTAAATCATGAAGCACCACAAAGGTCTCATGGTTCTGTAGAATAGTAAATTTTTCAATTCTTAGCATATTTATTAAGTATTATGTTCCTCACTAGTCTTTTTCTTGCCCCTGCAGCAGCACTACAATATCAGAATATTTGCTAATGCTGCCAATACCAAGGCAACATTACCACTTTGTTCAAGAAGCAGCAAGATGTCAATTCCTAAAACAAATATCCTCCAAACCCCTAGAGGCTTAAAGGACATTTATTAGTCCTACCTCTACTGCAATGTAAAATGTCTATAACTGATAATTAAATTGCTTGACTTCAGCTGATGTCAAAAATGAAACATCTGTGTGTTAATGTAAGGCTCATACATGTCATAAAAGGGGATCAAGACACCTCTTGCAGAACTATATGCATACATGAAATACACATTAATCCATACCTGTTTGTTTATGTTGGCCCCCACTTGAATCAACCAATTCAGGCACTCTGGATGTCCTCCAAAAGCAGCAATGTGGGCTGGTGTTTGAGCAAAACGTGTCGTACTGGCATTTACAGAAGCTCCAGCTCTTACTAACTGCATTAGGCACTCCAGCTTTAAAGACAGGAATGAAAACAAAACCAAAAATGTTACACAGATGCGCTATGACAATTAGCACGTGGTAATAAATACATAAAACCTAGAAGAGCTAAACTTACCAGTAAGATTACACGAATAAAAAACAAGACAGAATATGAAATCTAGAATTTCCTCCCTCTCCCTTTACTCCTTCCTCATTTGGTCATAGACCTTACCTGAGAAGTACTTAATTCTCACCTCCAAACTGAGTTTCACCTTTAATTTCAGAAAAGAGGAAAAGAGGACATAAACCCTTCAATCCTAACTACAAGAGATATTGAGTTCTCTTTTGTTAAGAGGGTGGAAAGGGAAAAAAGGAGGGGGGAAAAAAAGGGGGAGAGTTCTGATCCAGCAAACATGATACTAACCAGATATTATTAGATAACATTTGCCAAAACAAAATTGTTGTTAGGAGATACACAGATGCTGGACTCATACTCTCAGCAGAGTTTATATAAAGCTAGATCAGAAAAACAAAAGATTATTCATTTCTTTAATGTCTGAGTGACAGAAGATTGGTCAAGAAAACTAATACTTAAGAATATATATAATGTGTTAAATCTACAAAAGGAATCAATTCCACCATTTTCTTGTTATTTCAGATAAGAAACTGTTTAAAACAAAACAGGCTGCTTGTTTGTGGCACCACAAAGATAATAAAAGCCTTTTTTCTTTTAAAAATTTGCAGTCATGGTCAAATTATATTCTGCCTTTTTTCCTAACATACTAACCAGAAGTGTCAGATAACCAGATACTATTTTTAAAGGTTCATAACTTCTCATTTGTAGAAACTAGGCAAACCACAGCTACGATGACCTCAACTTTCAAGAATAGTCAAAACAACACTCCTTTCCTGTCACACAGAAACATTGTATTGTTGATAGGAAAAGAAACTCACTATGCTGAAATAAACAGTTTAGTCTACGTATCCATTTACTGCGGGTAGAAAACAAATACCACTGCACACAAACGCAGCAGCAAAACAAAGACCCTTACAACAGCTCAGGCATTGGTTCATATAAAACAAATCTGTGGGTGTCTCAGTGTATCACAATTAAAGAAAACATCAGCCACACCACAGCTGTGGAACGGTCTGTCCATAAAGGATCAATTAAAAATCATCTGAATGTGGACTGGCAGCTTGACTTAGAAGCATACACATCAGGATTATAACATTCTTATCTGTTGCTGTATGTCAGCCTTTCTTTCTTTCTCCCTCTCTTAAACTGTGAATTGCTGATCTTGCTGAATTACACACGAGATAAAAGTACCAAACACTGTAATGAAGTATTTTATATTAGTTTTGCAAATACCTTATCAACTTCATTTGTTTCCTTCCCTCATATAATTGAAACAAACACATGCAAACCCTATCCCTTTGGATATACAGAAGTCTTTTTTTTTTGACTGTAATGAAGTTAAGGCTGGACACAGTTGTACCAGGAACTCACTAACTGCAAAAAGTAAGGGTGAGGATAACTGGAATATTGAATATTAATGAATCTAGCTCTCTAAACATCAACATTGCCAAAGAGAAAGCACCTTTTCAAAAGAAAACAAACACTTTTGTTGGGAAAAAACCCCACTTGTTTTAAGAAAATTTATAACGCCAATGCTAGACTACTGAACTACATTTTGTATTTGACAATAATAGACTTGCCATGATCTTCACATGTTAGCATCCATAATATTGTTGTCAATCCTTAGTAGTTATTAATTAAATTGTAACACTGCAATTATTAATAAGTCATGTGATGGAAAACACCCCTCCACCTACAGCAAGAGGTTAATCTGTGGTAACTGAAGGCAAAAATAAATTTCAGCCAGTTTTAGAACAATAGAGTTTATTAATAGAGTTCATTTGAAAACACTTCCAGACAAGCATTATAACTTCAGGAAAGAATAATATTTCCTGCACAGGCACCAGGCTGAAAGAATTCCTTAATTAGACAGGCATTACAGCCCATCAACTGAAAAGGAAAAAACAAAAACTGATTCACCAGCACTATACTGCACTGCTTGGATCTAAGAGGGCCACACAGCATGATTATCCATGCAATTTGACTTTTAAACATTGTTTTTCTTTTTCTTTTTTTTTTTGTTTTGAATACGCTGACTTTAGATTCATAGAGCTTTAACTATGAATACATTTCATCCCATTAAAAGCTTGAGTATGGATCTTTTGTATCATGGCTGTCAGAAAAACCGGCTTCTTCCAACATTATGGAAGAACGAGATTAATTCCATCCATGAACAGAAAAAGTCAACATGACAAAAAACAATACCTCACTTGATCATTTATGCTTGAGATCAGGACACATAAGTCCACTTTCATTAAATAACTTATATTTAATACAGTAGATTTTTCCAATCTAACGCAGAGGTTAAACTGATTTAGTGAAGGAAGACAGGCCTCCATACAGGACACAACACTGGAAAAATACCAAGCAGGAGACAGGCATTTTTATCTCTACCGCTTCTGTTCTAAAAGAAACAGAACATATTTACTACTATTTTTCATCCTATAATGTAAGCAGTCAAATGACAAAAAAACAGGCAAAGAGCACAAGCAAAGAGATGTGGTCCAAGAAAACAAAAATTCAACTGCAAGTGATTAAAAAGAAAATTAAGATTAGTCCAAAACAAAGTGAATTCAAATTAAGACCAAACTCAATTTTTTAATGCAAGCCCTGTATTTTCTACCTCTCTGGTAGCTTTTTTAGGCTATTAACATTTTTACATTCTGACCCATCTTCTCAGAAATCTGTGGAATACCAGTGTAATTTAGGGCACCATATAATTAACTCCAATTAAAATATAGAAACTCTAATGGGAATTAATTCACATCTCAGGAGACAAGCACTTGTCTGCAATCAGGGAATGTCCTGAAATGCAAACTCCACCACAGGTACTCCGCACAGCAAGTAAATTTGCACTTGGTGCTATCTCTAAAAGGAGCTCCACACTGTCATTAAATGCCCAGATATTACAACTAGAAACACAGGCTGCAGTATCTATCACCTCCAATTGACTTGGCTGATATTTTACCGATTACCTGCAAACTGTAGAAATGTGTTTTAGAATAAGTTACTCAAGAACTCTGTTTTCACTTTTAGTTGTAAGAGACCCCATTCTTACTGGTACTGGTGTTACATCAGTATTTCCTCCCCCATTAGCCACCTTTCCTCTTTGACATATTCATTTTTAACCAACTTGACTGTTGCTGTTACTTCCTTCCTGAAGCATATCTACAACTGCATGCAAGAATTTAGCTCTACATAGCTTCACTATAAAATTCTTCTGTACTGACTGCCCTTTGATGCAGAGAGAGTCATCTTATGTTTAACCTGTGCCATAGACAGAGGGAAAGAAAACTCTCTTTGAAGTTCACCAAAACTGGACTCCTGCTGTGTGTGCAGGCACACACATATGTACATATATGAACTGGGTTAGATTTCATTGCTCACAAGTAGTTCCAGACCAGAACTAAATCAATTTTGTCTTTTCAGTGTCCTATAGAGCAGCAGTGAGAAGCAATGGTCTGGTGGACCATGTTACCAATTGGCCCTGTATCAGACATGCAGACGTGAATTTCTCTCATCACGTAGTTTTTTCAAGGAAAAGAAAAAAACCAAACAAGTTCTACAAAATCTAGAAAAACAAAGAAGTGAAGAGACATAGACTTGCTCAGTAACTGTTAACCAGCACTTCAAAAATTAACATTTGAAAACTGCGGTACTTGGAGAACCAGAAGAATTTTCCATTTCATTTTGATGAATGTGAATTTGGGAAACAAAAATGCCATAATTGTGAAAGTGAGACATGCATCTGAGCACCTCTTGTCTCACTGCTGGCAACACTCTGTTAACTGGTGAAAGGTACAAGGGTAACTGTGTCACATAAACACAAAGCCAGTCGGGTTTGGGATCCAATTACACTACTCTAACTTTTTTAAAGTGTTGTGGAGTCTTTGGCTCTGAGAAAGAAACACAACTTAACTAGACTATAAAGTACGTAAATAACTTCCACAAATTGCTGCCTAGATCTGATGGCTTTTAGGAAAAAAACATATGAACAAAATTCTATAAAACCCATTTACAGCCTATGTCACCTTTGTCTCATTTCATCTGCCAGATTTATCCCCTCCCCATATGTAACACCACCACCCATCAAATTCTGCCCATACCTAAGAATGAAAAGAGCAAATACAAACACAATGTGTTGCAGGCCGACTTGCTCCCTTTGTTTGCTATTTCTGCAAGAGTCTCTTCAACAGAAACTGGAATGCACGCAAAAGCTCACTCAACCTAGGGTGGTTAGCAGAAGGCTGAAGACGCTTAATGGAAAAAACAAAACAACACATACACTATCCAAAATCTATATATAATAATTAAGTAACTACAACTGCCCGAAACTCATACTGAGAAGAAATTCTTACAAGACAGAAAAAGTAAACAGATGACTGTAAGGCCAAAAAGTATCTTAACAGTTCCTTCGAGTGTACTTCACAAGGAAAATAAAGGCACTCCACTTTTTTCGGAGTGAAGATTATTAGCTTCTTTCTCAACAGATAAAAGACTATTCTACATTTTGGATTTTGTGGGTTTGGGGTTTTTTGTTGTCTTTTGTTTTAGGACTGGAAGAAGACTTAGCTAAAGCTGCTCCTAAAAGCTTCTCAAAGAAGCAACTGCAGATAAGAACACATAACTTATAGAAGCCATCTCCTAATGTCCTTTTATAAACCATGACAACTGCCTAAGTACATCAATCTTCCTCCTCTGGCGCACAACCAATAAGCAAACAGAAGTATTTGGGAAATGGGAGGGAGAACAAGAACAAAAGCCCCACGAATTCTAAACTCAGACAAATCAATGAGGGGAAAAAAAACAGATCCCAACCCTCTAGGCTGGAATCCTGCATAATCTGAGACACTCACTGCATCAGAAACAGGAAACGCCTATATTAAACTCGAGAAATTAGAATACCACTTATTCTAAGATGTGAAGTTAGTGCAGCTGCTTCTTATGTTTTGGTCTTTTCTGCAATACAACAACGCCAATGCAGAAAATTCCATACGTATGAACCGTAGTTTATTTTTCCTACTGAAGGCAAAAAGGGAGCGCCTTACAGGCACAACAAGCACCTTCTGCCCAAACTCCGGCGAGCCGGTTGTCATAACACGGGCACCACAACACAGCGGTCTCCAGGTGCGGAGCCCGAGGACGGCACGGATCGCCACCAGACCGCGCAGACAAAGCGCCCCGGCAGGGAGGGCCGGCATGGAAGGAGGATCGCCGAGGGCGGGGAAGAGGTCGCGCCGAAGCGGTGCCTCCAGTTCACATGGCCGGCGTCCGCCGGGGGTGTCTGGGGGGGGATCGGCTGTTCCTCATCATTCGCTCCTGTGCCGGTAGCCCGGGCGAGGCCGCCGCTGTCAGCCGGGAAAACAGCGGGGAGCGAGAGGGGCGGCTGCCACCGGCAGTGGTGTGGGATGAGTGATGCCGAGACGGCAGGTGCCGCCAGCCCCGTGACCTGCGCCACCCACGCCTCGCTGACCGCAGGGACAGGAACGGAGCCAAGCGCCACGGCTGTCCGCTCCCGTCCCGCCCGATTCCCTGAGGAGAGGCAGGAGGCGGTGGGGGGGGGGGGCGGTGGCACCTCCCGGCACAGCGCGCGCTAGGGGCAAAGATGGCGCCGCGCTGCGCGCGAGCGGGAATCGCGCCCTCCTTCCCCTTCCCCTTCTCGTTCCCACCCCCGCTCCCGCCGCCGGCTGAGCCCGGCCAGGCCCCACCTTGCCGAAGTGCGCGGCCCAGTGGATGGGCGTCCAGCCATAGAAGGAATCCTCGGCCGCCAGGTCGGAACGCGGCGAGCTCTGGAGCAGCGCGCACAGGGCGGGCAGGTCCCCATCGCGGCAGGCGCGGTGCAGGGGGAAGCGCAGGGTCAGCAGCTCCTCGCTGGAAAAGCCCGCCTCGGGGCCGGCTCCCAGCGACATGGCGAGTGAGAGAGCGGTGAGAGGGAATAGGAAGGAATGGGGGAGGGAGAAGGGGAAGGAGGAGCGGGCGGGAGCGCGCTGCCCTGGCGGGAAGCGGCGGCGACTGCGGCTGGCGCGCGCGGCCCCGGCACAAAGGGAGAGGGGCGGGGCCGCGCGTGTCGCTCCGCCCCCTGAGGGGCGGGGCCGCGCTGCCCTCAGGGAGACCGGAGCGGGGCGGGAGGGACGCAGGGGGGGGCGCGCTGCTGCTCCCCTCCCCTCCCCTCCCCTCCCCTCCCCTCCCCTCCCCTCCCCCCCCTCCCCCCCCCCCCCCCCTCGTTCGTGGTCCTTCCTTCTCCCGCTCCGGCGTCGCCTGTTCCTCCTTCCCTCTCCACGTCTCTCCGCCTTCCCTCCCTCCCGCCTTCCTTTCCTCCCACCTTCCGTTCTCTCTCTCTCCCCACTCCCTTCCCTCACCTTTCATCTTCTCCCTCCTTCTCGTTCCCTCTCCCTCTTTCTCCCTTCTCCCTCCTTCTCTCCCTCCCCTTTCTCTGTTCCGCTCTTCTCTCTCCCTCTCCTCTCCCGGATTTTCCCTTGTCCGAGCCGGCAGAGCCGCTCTGGCCGCCGCCGCCCCGGGCCGGTATGGCCGCAGCGGCCGGGGCAGGGCGGGAGCGCTTTGTGCTCCCGGCGCCGCGGGTGACAGCGCCGGGCCGTGTGTCCGCGGGGAAGAGGTGCCGGCAGCACGACAGGGCTGAGCCGCGGGGCAGCGGCTGTCCTGGTTTGTTCCCGTACACCACGGGAGCAAGCTGTCAAGCCAGCTTCAGCACTCAGAGGTTACTATGGGTTTGAGCTGCTAAGTGGATTGCGAACCAAAGGATAACCCTGTCAGTGTCTGGTTAAAATGACAATACCTGATTTTAAATTGTTTGAACCAGTAATCAGTCCCTGGATAATGGCTCTGCAGAATTTTTAAGGAGCTGCTGTTAGTTGTTCCTAATTGTTTCCTGTCCGTTTGTGAACGTCTTTTTCTGACACCAGTAAAATTTAATTGATGATAATGAAGAGTACAATTGTTTAAATGTAAGTTCACTCACCTGTCGCTGAAAATTATGAAATCACAGAAGCGTAGAATGGTTTCAGGGATCAATTGGAAGGGATCAATCCAACCCCCCTGCCATGGTCAGGGACACCTTCCACTAGACCAGGTTGCTGAGATCTCCAACCAACCCCCCCTTGAACACTTCCAGGGACTTCCACAACTTCTCTGGGTGTCAAGGAGTATTCCTTGTTCAGTATACATTATTAAGCTATGCAAACCAGGAATTATATTCTGAGGCAAAGAAGGAACAAATAAATTTCTATTAAAAGTGTCAAGAGACCCAGGCATTTAAAAAGCTTTTCTTTAACATCAGTCTAAATTGATCATTAAGATACTGTGAAATATCTTTTTCTTAATATAGGACTTCTAACTTTATTGTGATTCTGTAGGCATTCCTCACATTTATTTGGCTTTGCATTTTGGCATGTATAAATCTGTGTGTGTACAGTATCCAGTGCTCAGAGATAAGGTTCCAGCACAAAGAAAATCACCTGCACACAAAAAGAACTGCACCTTGGCTTATAGCCCAGCACAAAACACTCCTCTGACATATGCATCCCATGGCTAATACTCTTCTTGTACATATGTAAAATCTTAGGAAAGGAATTGGACAGTCAGCATATGGGGCCATTTTTTAGCCTTCAGGAAGGTGGTTAAGGAATTCATTCATTGTGGAAAGGTGCTGATAAAGACTGGGTGTTTGGTTGGATTGTACTGCTCTCATGTGGAAAAGGTCCTTTCCAGAAAGCTATTGCAACAGCAAACTGGAGATTTGGCTTAAGATTTTCCTTAAAATATCACAGGGATGGTCTGAGCTACAAACCATGGATTTAGACTGTAAAAATAGCAAAATGAAACACCTTGTTTTGTGTTCTCAAAGTTTTGTTTTGATCTGCACATAATAACATACAGCTTTCTGTATTTAGGACTAGAAGCACAAGTCTGGTATCAAGATATTTAACTCAATTCATAAAAATTATTAACTTGAAATGTGGCTATATTTTTATAGTTGTATCAAGTCAGAATATGAAGATGGAAATCTTGCTTTCAGAAACTTTTGTTTTAACCTTAGCTGTCTTTTTTATTTAAAATGTAGAGGCTTATTTATTTTTTTTAATCTGCAAAATGGGAAAAATAAAATCCTATCCTGAGTGGTGGTAAGAAGCTCAATTAATCAAAGTGCTTTGAGGTAAAAAATATAACACTGTGATATGCATATACAGACAAGACATTTCAAAATGAGGCGTTACTGCAGCTAATTTTTGTATCCCGTATATATTATTATATATTCACCAAAATAAAATATTGCTTCAGCTTCAAGAATGCTGCCAAGTTATAGATCTCAGAATAATGTGCAAAGGAAGATGGATTACACATCAGCCCTTTTATAGATGGTGACACTGAAGCACGGGAAAGAGAAATGCTTTGGCCAGGGGAGGGAGTACTTTCAGCTACAGCAACTTTCAGCTCAGTCCCTTATCCTTAGCCTTTCAAAACCAAACATTTTATTGGCCCATTTTATGTTGGATGTGGCCTTTTTTTTCCAAAGCTCTGAAAGTTCATCATCCTATATGCACTTCTGGGTTATGAGGATTTTTTTTCCACGTCCAGTTAGACAGATGCTAACACTTTTATATCTGCATGCCTGGTTTGGGGATTAAATAATGCAGATCCTATATGATGGAGCAATTGAAAGAAAAAAATAAAAAAAAAAAAAGAACAAACCAAACCACACAAAACCCAAAAACAAACCACACAAAGCTCAAAAACAAACAAGGGAAAATCCAAACCAAAACAACCCCCCCCCCAACGTATACAACATCTTATGTCATAAAAGTGGACCTTACTAAAATGTTTGGTATTAACATGGTTTCCCAGGTTGAAAAACCAATGCTTTTTACAGTGTAGTGTATAAGCACTGACATAGTTGTTCACATATTGTTTATAACTATCATAAAAGGCAATAAATGTGAAGAATGTGGGTTATAGTGAAGAGGAACAAAAAGATTCCTGGCCTTGAGAAGATTATTATTCGAGATTGGCATGTGTTTTTTTTATCTCATACAGGGATACAGAAACTGTCACACCAGACAAAGGCAGTCTGGCTAGTTTCCTTATGGACAGAGACTTATTTACCTGCTAGTAATTCCTACAAGGTAGACAACCACCGCTGCATTTCTTTTGGAGGGGTGAAAGGAGAATACAGGAAGAGGCTTTAACAATGCTATGCAGGAATTCAGCATGTGGAAATGAATTCTGGTTTATCTTTTTCTGTGGTAAAATTCTTTATTTTATGAGGTCAATCATTTTGATTTCCATGCTAGTGATCTTGATCTACACCAAAAGTTCCAAAATAGCACAGCACAGTGCTCTCTATATGAGACTGATTCCTTAATCAGTCTGTAGTTGGCATATGACTTGACAAATCACATTTGTCTCTATTTTTTGAAATGTGAATCATTATCCAGATAAATGTAAAAATGTGTATATTTCTGCATTTCCTTCGACTTCCTTAAAATATTTTGGCAATGGACTTCATAAGTTAATTAAATTTAATAGGAGTAAAATCTTTAACTGCTGTCATATCTTGTGAAACTGAGGACATGGAAATTCTGGGGTTTTTAACATTTTGTTTCAATTACATTATTATTTATTCTTTTGTACTTCTCTATCATTATTGCGTCTTAATTCTGTACAGAGCAAGACACATCTTAAAGAGATTTTCAATAGTCTTGCTGTGCAAAAGATCAGATACATAAGATATAAATCTGTTTTGTGATTCTAACTTCTTTCTAGATGATAGCTCTGGTTTCCTTGACCTGCTATTATGGTCTGTTTGCACATGACACAATTCAAGAAATTTAGAGTCATGGATTAAACTGTGATTTACAAACTTTTGTGAAAAAGAGGAATAATAATATGTAACATTTCAGGTTCTTTGCATTTGCTGTTTTATACAAAGAGATTTTAGTGTTTAATATTTTTTAGTGTTTGATGTTTTTTAAACTGAAGTCTTTATTGGAATGCAGTTATTAGTATTGTAAATACTTACAGTATTATTTATTAAAAAGATACATTTTTGGTTTTTAAAATTACTCAGAGTTCACCTACTAAACTTAGTAGAACACATTTTTGTATATTTGAAAAAAAAGTAATTTGCAGTCCTATTTGCATTAATTTCATCCTCAGTTCTATTCTTGGTCTTTTAAGGGAAGCGAGAAGCTTTGTTTCTGTTTCTGTCAGATCAATGAGGTAGACTTCGTGTTTTGTTGGGGCGTTTAACAGAATTAAATTTCAAACAGCAGAACACACAGAGGAGCTTATAGGCAAAGCAAAGTGGAAGAAGAAATTGGCTCTGTTTTAGCTAAGTTTGCTTTTATGTTCCCTTAGCTAATGGCACAGAAATAAAATGGTCTTTAAATGAAGGCTTCTTGAATATTCACTAGTCTAACAAGTATATATTTTAAAAGTAAACGTGTTATTTTTTAACACATGGTTTGTGGAAAAGGATTTGCTGTGTTACTTAGCTGTGGTATGCTTGTCATCTCTGTGCCACTCTGATAAAATAAATAAATAAATTATATTTGCCTGTTTTTTCTTTTCAGACAGGTTGAATATGAAGCATTTTATAATAACTTGTACTGGATGAATCAGGATTCTGTTGGGGCTTCTTTTTGTTGTTGTTGTTTGGGTTTTTCTTTTGTAAAAAGTACTCTAGAATTTAATCAAATATGGAATTCATTCAAATATCTCCATTCTTACTATAGCAAGTTTGCACTGGTTAACACTTAGGGCTTTATTTAGTTGCCCATACATAAATTTCTAGTGCCATTTGAGATGTCCTAGAGTATTTGTCCCTGTTGCCAGCTGCTGCTGCAGAACAGGATAAGTTTACACAAGTTCTCTGCCACGCCTGCACAGAGCTGATAGATATCTTGGGAGTCTGAAGGCTTCTTAGGCTAACACTTCTCCACAAATGTCATTTAAATTGACATGCCCAGTCACATAAGAAGTTCCTCAAATTTTGTCTGGTCCTCAGTCCCATTAACCCTCCTGTCTTTGAAGGTGGTTGTCACAGAGTCGCTGTTTACATCCTACATTATGCCTGAATGTAGTTCTGGGTCTGTGGGTCATTGCAGCAGCTACTTGTGTTTCATTCTGTTTTCCTATCTTTGAGGGTGATTTTCCAAAAGGACAAACTTATTAGGATGTTATTCATCTTCCTTTTTTCTTTCTTCTTCCTTTTTTTTCCATTTTTCCTAGTGAAAAACTCTCAGTGAACTGTAATGAAAATGTGACATTTCTTTAGATGTCATGATTTTTTTAGCAATGGTGGGAACTTACCATCATTTTTCTAGTGTAAATAGAGACTGACTCATAATTTTCAGGGAGTAGTTCAAAGATTAGATTTACTTCCTATTTTTGGTTAAATTAAACTACAGCTGAGTGATGCACCACTTGAAGTATGTTGTTCCCATCTAGATTTTTAGCTGTCTTCACCCTTCTTCAATGAAGACCAAGTGTTCTATTTAAATCACTCCTAAAACAGAATCGGAAATAAACACTTTTTTTTTCAGATGGAAGTTATTGGGTAAAAGAGCTGAGACATTTTGTAAAAGCTAATTTCATAAACTTAGAAATATTGGTGTTCAAGTGCTAAAACTGAGTGTGCATAGTATGTGAGGCCTCTGGAGGTACAAAGATCAGAAAATTAATAGCAACAGTAGCTGCTAACATGGAAAAAAAAAGTCATGAGTGGAAAAACAGTAAACTGAAAATCCTTTATCCTCCTTTCCAGTCCTCAGTTCTCAGAGTTTTGTCTGGCAAGAAAAACAGGGAATCTGTCTAACTTTCAAATAATTACTGATGTATTACTCTGTTGGAGGCTAGTAGCAAAGAGCAGCTGTGCTCCGTAGACAGAGCCAATTTCTCCCTTTCCCATCCCCCATTTCTGACTGGCTTCCCTGGAGAAAGCAATCTCACTGTTAAATAAACTAGGGTTGGGTTGCAAGACAAACCAAGAGTTCATTGGGAAAATATTTACTCATGCGTAAAGAAGCCTTTAAAAACTTTGCTGCTTAGGAAACCATGCGATTTCGTGGGTAATAAATAAAAATGGATTTGTTGCACTACAGTTGTAAAGCTGCCATCTTTTATGAGCCTGGGAAGAGTGACCTTTTTCATCATAAGGCTTTGTCAATTCTGCCTCTGTGCAACTCTTCTCTTCTTCATATATGTGAATCATCTAGGCTGTGCTCAGCTGAGAGGTCTAGTCCCTAAAAGATAAGGTCTGGAGGTCCCTAAAAGATCAATTAATTATAGTTCTTGGCTTTTTGACAAACTACCTTTCTTTTTTCCACATTCCTTACCAATTTTAACTGAAAATTAACATTTCTTGAGTGGCAAAATATGAGTATTGTGGTTAAAAACAGTACTGTAAGAAATCAATACCAAACCATTTCCATTTATATTGAGCCTGAATCACAGTAGCGAGAATGTTCTTCAATGTCCTCATCTTCAAAAATATAAAAGATTTTTTTTCCTTTATTTTTATTTTTATATGACTATAAAATAAAAATAAAAGAAAAAAAAAGTTAACATTTAGGGTGAATATAAATCTCACTTGGATTTAGTAAGTAACTCCTATCTGGAAAACTGTATGGATTAATTGTGTAATAATCTAGAAGCCTTCACATGGAGAAATATTTAATAAAGGTAAAAATGCCATTTCTTCTTACAAAGAGAGGAAACAAAAATCCAGAGGAAGGTAAAGAGTGTGAAACATCTGTCTCTGAGCCCAGCAAATGTTCTTGAAACCTGCACGCTATGCAGTGAGATTAGATGCTTGTATTTGAGGGATTTAGTTCTTACTTCTCAAAAAGACTGTGCTCCTCCCTAAACCTTGATTTAATAAAACATTTGTGGCACCACATTTTCATTGGAGATTGGTGCCTGGTGTTTCAGGAGAGGGACTGAAAAAAAACCTAAACAGCCTGTGTTATCAGAAATGGTTTCTATTTCAGCTAGCATCATATAAAAGGAGCCATCTTGTGGTTGTCTCCTTTGGAAATAAAATGTTGCTGTAAGATTGCATTGAAAAACTGAAGTGAAACATGTTTTTACACCTCTGTGATGAGTTTTCTTCTGTGATTTAGAAATGTAACCTTCCGAATAACACTTGACCTTTCAAATGTTTTTACTCAGAGAATTTTTTTTTCCTATCAGGTCCCAGTTCTACCAAATCTTCTGAATTAAAATAGCACATCTGTCTGTTCACACAGGATTAAACTAGATGTGTTCAGTCTGATTTCACTGCTAGTCAGTTCATCCCAGTAACTGCTAGTCCTCTGAGCTCTGCTCAGACAAACACAGTAATCTGCACTCTAAATTTTGCTTTAAACTAACAATCAACAGCATGTCCTCTGAAGTACAGCTCTTAGAGGAACTCTTTGTGATGCTAAGTGATCTACATCTATATATCTATATCTATATCCATCTATATCTATATCATCTATATCTATATCTATGTATGTATCTAGCTAGCTAGCTAGGTATAGATATGAAATCTTCATTGAAATGTGCTCACTAGGAACTCTGGGCATTCCAGGCATAAGGCATCCCTACACTTTGCTCCTGGACTTCTAACTTGCCATGGGGAGCCAACATTTAGATGACACAGCAGTCAGATTTCTTCACCTCTTTGCTGATACACAATAGCACTTAGCAGTTTTAGAGTTTGATAAATCCACAAAACCCTGAGTAGATGAGCAAATTTATTTTATGTAGATTAGCTCACTGATGCTTGTATCAATTTATTTAAATATATTTTTGAAAATCCCCACCAAATAACCTTAGTTAAACCATATAAAGACAAGCTTCAGTTGTAATGTCTCATGTTCAATTTCCCTAATAACTTTGAGTAAGGTTATGTATGATTCAGCTTGGGTAGCCATCTGCCTACTGCAGTTGGCCAAGGATCACCATAACTTGCTGTAAATACAGAAAAATGTTACAGCTTTTATTTGATTGCTTTTTATATTGATTGGAAGGCAAAAAGGCATGGAATCTATATTTCTGGTAAATTTGTGCACATATGACAACTAACAGGTAAGTCTTACTTTAGAATGTTCCATTTGAGGTTTATTGTGTTCCTCAGAGTTGAAGATTGTTCTAGGAAAATGCAAATCTGGAATTGGAGTTTGAAGTGAGACTAATGTTTGTTCCTGCTGAAATGGAAGGTAGACCTTGAGATCTAGGAGAGACAGGATTAGTAATAGTTTTTACTACATCTGGAATGGAAAGACATTGTAAAAATATATTTTGGGAAAGTATTTGAGACATTGGATTAAAATTAGACCTGATAAAATTTTCAATCAGAGAATACTGATTGCTTTTTTTTCTGAAAATATGTGTGGGCTACTTCAGAATATAGTTTCTTTGTTAAGTATAACATTTTTTTAATGAAAATCTGATTCAAAAACAATTATTGAAATAGTTCAAAGCTTCATACTAAAATTGGAATGCTTTTAAGCTGTTAAATGATGCCTAAGTTTCTTTTCATTTTTAAAATATCTAACTGATATCTTTACTTTTCTTCTCAGTTAAAGAGAAGACTTAAAAAATTGTATTTTTCTTGAGATGGAAAAATCAGTTTCAGTGTCACTCTAAATAAGATCAAGATGTCATAAAGTCAAATGACATCTCACTGAGAAAATTACTTAATTGAATGAAGCACCACAGTTGTAGAGAACATAAACAGGGAAATGACAGGTATCATGCCATGTGAAATTTGGACATAATCTATCAGTAAGATTATGTTTGCTCTGCTGTAAGCAACAATAATTTTCATGTGTAATCATAGATCTTTATTTTCTATTTTAATTACTGCTCTCTATCTTGCATCTAGTAAAGGAGATACAGTCTCTGGAATGAAAGATGTAGGAGAGGATTATAAACTATTTATTGGAAATAGGTTAAAAGCAAATGAGTTAAAATATCTTCCCTCCAAAAGTTTTGCTGGTATGACAGTGATGATTATTCTGAGTGCTGGAATAAGAAAAATAATATATATATGTGATTATTTTTCACACAAATAATCTGCAGCTATATAGGAAAGTAAGTCTTTCAATGTACAGGATTCTGGAAGATAATGGATTAGAATAACAATTTAAAATAATATTGATTAACCTGCCTAATTTCTGTAGCTGTTAGGATACAGAAAGTCTCCTTACAAAAACTGAGTCTGTGCATCTCTCAAGACATCCCGCAGTTACTTAGAACCACAGCAAGACCTCTGTCTCTACATATTTAAATGGTACTGGGAGCAAAAACTTATTTTTCATATGTTTCCACAAAAACATGTATTTACTTTGGTGAAACTGAAATCACAGATTCATAGATCCCAGACAGATGTAGTTGTGGAACTTTTTATGAAAAGGCTTATAAAAGTCCAGAAATTTGGCAACTATAGCATATTCAGAGGAGAATAAACACACATTCTAAGAAATGTGGAATGTAAAGAAGTTAAAAGAAGATCAAATGCAAGAATAGACAGCTTGGAAGTGAGTACCTTTTTAAAGTATTGCATTCCTTCTAAGTGCTGAACTCTGTGAAAGCTGTTGAAAAGTACCAGCATATACTCATTTAACAGAACTGATCAGAGTTGATTAGAATTACCTGGATTCAGCTTCCAGAAGTTACTTGTTGCTAAGTGAATTTGTAGTCATAGATACATTTCTTCACTAGGTCAGCACTTCCATATTAATAAAAAAGAAGTCGAGTAAGATTTTCCCTAGGAATAAATCACTGCCATCCACTGTTTATGGAAGGTTTTAGCAGATCAGCCTTAGAGTTACCTTTGTCCATATTTTTTCTGTTTCTGTTGACTAGGATTATGCTGAGTTGGCAATCAGAAATTGTGTTATTCAAAACAGTAAGGAAAGCATTTTTAAAATGTTTTGTGAAATAATTAAATGGCAGAATCTGGAAGAGAATGTTGTAATGCCACAATCTGGAAATTGATCCAAACATGAAACTATTTGTCTCCCTGCTTCTCTTTGCACCTTGACATATTAAATGAATGTGTCATTTACTTGATTGAAATCTTTTGCTTCAATAGTAAACTCCTGATTTGCTAAAAATAAAATACTTTTGACTCAGACGGACATTTCAAACATCTTTGGAGGAAAATGATCTTCATCTGTGCTCTGAAAAGTTTACAGATATCATGTACATAATACTGAATATCCAGTGTGAGAGTCCAGTGGAAGGTAATCAGTGATATTTCCTGTGAATTCACCTTCAGATGAGTGTCATTTCTTTTTGTCATTTACTTTGGTATTATTTTATAACAATTGAATATTTGTTCCTTTTTATAAAACTTTACTATTGAGAAGTATACTGTATTTTTACCACATCCAGTACATGCTAGTCCTCATTTAAATCAGCTAAGTGCTGCTAAAACCCTATTGCACACCCTTGGTTCTTGCAGACATCAGCCTGTCTTTCAGCAGTGCCATCGCTTCTGCCATATCTAAGTCCAGGTTCTGATCTGATTGGAATCACATTAACTTGCACCGAACTCACCAAATTACAGAACAGCTTTGAACTGTTAGCTTTGTTAATTAGATTGGCGGTTTTAATGTATAAATCTGTGCCAGTGGTAACTATTTGGCTGGACTGAGGAAATGGTTATGGACCAAGTGCAGCTGTGTAGAAAGTGACTATGAAGACCTTGCCTTATGTGCAACTTCAGTACATTTTCCTCAGACTGCTGGGCATATCAGAATGCTTTCTGAAATAACACAGTTCTCAGCAGGAAGTACCAAGAGTAAATGCTGGCCTGAAAGCAAAATCTTTAGTCAGAGCAAACCAACATGGCAGCCTGAAAGCCTCTCCATGGAGTAGTTTTTATTCTATCAGATGCCATCTAGCTGGCTGTAGCGGTAACATTCCTGTATCAAAGTACCCTAACATGCAGATATTCTTTTTATTGACCAATCTTTCTGACAGGTGCAGACATTTCAGGGAGAAAATATATATCTTGTTTAGTCATGGTGTTGCCATTCTGAAGATGTTTCTGAAATTAGACCTAGGAAGTTGTATGGAGCATCTTAAAGGAAGCTCAAACCACAGCCATTATTTATATCAACATAAAGTAGTGGTGTAACCCCAAAGGAATGGCAGTGTGTTATTTTAAGCAACCAGACAGGACATGAGAGGCTCTCTGATATCACATGTTGGCATAAAAGTTGATGCTGAAGATCTTTGGCCATACCAGGTATTGAAAGGACGGAAATTACCGTGTCTAAAATGTGTTATCTTTTTTGAAACACATGTACTTTTCTCCATGCTTGGGGAATAATTGTCTGATAATCACAGTAATGAAGTGAATGGCCAAACTTGCAAATCTGCCTTGACTTTCAAGCATTTGAGAAGCTGAGGAATATCTAAGCAATTTGGATACCAGCCTACATTATGGTTAAACAGGTTTGGTTCATCCACTACTTGAGGTTTCTTATGTTGTCATAGAGAAGACATACTGGTCTGGACCTACAAAGACTCTTGCTCCATTTGTAGCAGCTGAAACCCTCTTTAAATAGCAGTTACCTTCTTAAAACCTTCCGCGGATCTGCACCTAGGTCCATATTCATTGGGAAAATAGTCTGGGAGAACTGCTGGGACTCCATTGTTCCACAAGGTTTGCGAGGCTAAGTATAATATATGTACAGGACACAGAAATAGAAATACATAAACAAAAGCTTACAAGTTTCTATAATAGATCACCCATGAAAACATCTTTGATACTAAAGCTGTAATATATTCATACCAGAAGGCATATTACCACTGGAATAAAAAAACAAACAAACCAGACAAAACCCCAAAAGTAAAAGCTATAATAATTTTGAGAAATGCTTTGGGTTTTGTTCCTCAATGAAATTGTAGGAAAATAAAGCCCTATGTGTGGATAAGAGCCATTTGGCTCAAATAACCCCAACATTTGGTGCTATAAGCAAATTAGTATTGAAAGAATTCCAGGCTGTTGTGATACATAGTTGTGCAGAACAATAGTTCTTTGCTTTTTGTGCGTGTATCATTACATTATTTTTTCACACATTTCACACATTTATTAATGTATTTTCTTAGCTTAATACAATGTATGATTTACATTCAAGTTACATGAATCTTAACCTAACCAATTATTTTTTCACCTGTATGTCAGAATCAAGCAGGAGTATTTCTCACTTTTATAGTTTCTGATTTCTTTTTAATGTGTGAACTTTAGCTTGTGGATTCCTTCTGTCTCACCAGGTGATATCTATTTCCCTAAGGACAGGAAACACTGGTGTGTTTTTGCCTCTTCTAAAAGTATTTCTGCTGCCTTTGGAAGGACCAATGTAGGTGACTAATTACTAGCACTCACTCACTATCACTGGAGCCTAGGTTAAGGCCCAATAATTTGAGAGGTATGTATATCATGAGATATGTGATGCCCTTTGTCCCAGCATCACCCCTGGCTTGTTGAGGCAAATTCAGCATATTGGATCCATACCTATTTTCACTGGAAGGCAAGGAACAAATCTGCTGTTTTAAGCTGCTCATTCTGACTTGGGTTAGCCCTCCATTTAAAGCTGCACTACATAGGAGTCAAGGCACCTGTTTGGGTATGAAATCATCCAAGGTTAGATGTAGTAATGCTCCATCTAAATCAGTTTGTAGGACAAGTGTATAAAGTTTTTGATGGTCCTAGACTGAGGAATCAAGTTCACCCCATGTAGAAGAAGACATGGTAAAGACAGCAGCAGGACCACAGTGTTAAAAATCACTGCCCTGACAGTCAGTTTTAGCCTTGATCAAAGACCAAGATCTTTATGATTCATTGTCAATGTCTGTTCTACCTTCAGTTTTGACTAAAATAAGAAGAAAAAAAAAAAAAAGAGCATGCTTGCCACTGTTTATAGTTTTAAATATTCTAGACTAGATGTGCTGAGATGTGTGACCTCAGAAATTAAAGTTATGCATGTACTATGTATTGTGTGTATTTGGAACCTTATCTCAGAGTCTGCATACTTTTCAAAAATTATAGTGCTTGGGATGAAAACAAAGTATATTTAAGATTTTCAGTTTTGGGGAAAAGCCTAACTAAAATAGGAGTATAAGTCTGTAAATTCACTGGGGAATTGTAAGGATGGTTACTGATCAGGCCTATGGTGAATTTAGGAGCAGAGCTTTTAAAGGGAGATGTAGCTAGAAGACAGTTTGGGAATGGTCACAGTGCTGGAGTCTCAAACAGATAGGATGTCTCCTGGAAATGAGAATCAGGAAGGAAAATGCTGATAATTTTTTTCAGCATGACTTTATATTTCTCACCTCTAGCCACCCCTTTGGACTATTCTGACCAAATGCTAAAAAGCTCTGCCAGAGTAGCTCTTATGTAATAAGTTCCATTAGTTGAGTTTAATCCAGCAGTTTAGATTTGGGACATACTAAGCTATTTCTTAGAAACATTACCTCAATTTTATTCAGATTTTCCATGATTTTACTGCCAGGCAGTTTAACTGAAAGTAACTCAGTTTTCCTCTGCGTCTTATATTGTGGGAAAGAACCTGTAACTGCCAAGAGTTCCTATGATGCTTTATGATGTTTTTTTCAATACTGATGTAATTCTTGCACAATATAGGTGTTCTAGTGTCACCTAGACTCTACATTTACTGTTATACAGATGACATACTGCTGGGAATGAAAATGGGAAACCCTGTTGTTCAGAACTACATATTTGTAAGAGCAGTGTGTTAAGAATAGGAACAGTGAGGGAGCTGAATCACAAATGGTGAGGCTCATCTAGTGATGACTGTGACACTTCCTGCTCCCAGCTGTCCTTTCCATCCCATGACATGGGGTTTTCCACCCTCAGTGCAAAGATAGTTCAGCTGTTCAACGCAGCAGCTGCTGAATTTCTTTAATTTACAGCCAAGCATATTAAGGTAAGCCCAAATAATTTTTGGGCTACCTTAAACTAAATTAAACTGTTCTGCCAACAGTAGTATTTCAGTTTTCCAACTGAGACACAGATGCAACTGAACAAAAATCTTGTGGGAATGGGAGAGATGACTTTTGTCAATGTCCTCAATGGACTCAAATTGTTGGATAGAAAAGAGGTTATATTATTATTCTGTATTGAGAAGCTCAGGAGCATTTCCAGGCTCTTTGGTGTGGGTACATGCCTTAGCCTTGACCCAGCTACATATTCTGATGAAGTACACATCCAGGACAAGTCATCACTGATCTTGAATGAGAACAGGAGTTCCTGCTCCTAGAGCCTGAATCAGCTCCAGACTCAGTTTAGATGTAGATTTCTATGGTGTAGATCTATGGTGTAGATTTCTACATGTGATGTATGTGTTTAATGCACAAAAGTTTCAGTGAATGCAGTCAATAGGTCTCTGAGATAAATTTTGTATCTTGTTGGATTATATCCTCTCCTTTCATTCACTATTCCAGAAACAGTCACTGTATCATACTCATCTCTCTATTTCTATGAGTGCTAATGATCTCCCTCTTTTCTTCATCGATTTTCCTCTGCTCCATTTGTTGGTAATACTTCTCAAGTCTAGTTGGGATGTAACTGCCAGAGACTTTGTGCTCTCTTGCAGAAATCTCATGAATGTTAGTAGATTGAACAGTGTTTGCTGTGCGTTATGGACTCAATTTCTAGATGTGCCAATAAGTCTACAAGCAGAAGACAGAAAACCTGCATCATTTGGTGTCCCTCCTCTCACACACAAACTTCCATTTGTCTCACCGAATCAATAAGATTTGATTAAGGGTACATAATGGCTTGTTCTTTTTTCTCTCTTTCATACATGTGAAAAGACATTATCTTATTAAACTTCAGTTGTGCCTTTTCCTCCAGTGTTCTCCTTAAGAGCACAGCTGTTGTATTGGGGTAAATTACAGTGAACCCTTTGTGGGTACTCTTGTTCCTTGGTGACTTCATCTGCCATGAGGTTGTCCAGAGCACCTACAATTTTCTTCCAATATTCCCATCATCTTAATACTGAAAGAATTCTCCACGGATTTGTGAAATGTACCCTTATGCTGACCTTCCCTTCCCTTTCAATACTTACCAGGGTTTTTTGTTAGTTTGTCTTCTTAATGCTGTTCTTAACAAGTGTGCCTGAGATTAAAGTGAAACATTGTTCAGGGAGAAAAGGGGCTTCTGGTGAAACAGATGTCACTTGAAGGACTATATATCCCTTTCTTTTGGCAACTGGCACAGATTCTGGCTAACATCAGTGGGCACCCTGCCCTCCAGCAGATGGTGAGAAGTGTGGAGAGCCAAAAGCCCATCTATGAATGTGGAATACGTTGAAGAGTTTATGTCTCAACAAATGTTGAACGAGCTTTTTTAGTCTGAACTTCTGTGCCTGCAGCCAGTCTGGAGAAAAGGAGAGCTTTTTAACAAAAGAATATTCTGCATCAACATATGGCTGCTCCAGTGTTCAGAGCAGATGATTGTTTCAGGAGGGTTTGGGAGAGGGAGATCACGAAGCAATCAGCATATTAGAAGAGTGACTCCATTTATGGCTTCTTTCTATTGGGAATACCTAGTAAGAGACCAAGATGCAATGTTTCTTGTTCAGCTGAGTTTCACAGAATTAGTTCTGAAGCTAGAAAAACCTGTAGTATAGTTGCTCAAATTAAGTTAGGTTGCCTCAGAACAGAATTTCACATGTGTTTTAATAGAAAGTCAAACTTGTTTTCTTATGCCTTAGTCATGTTTGCCAAAAATTTTGAGAATCAGGGATGGTTTTGATGTCACAAAACCATCTTGCAAAATACAGAAGTTAGCACATGGATCAATGAGAAGTTTGTGTGGCTTCTTACAGTCATGCTTAGGAACCTTATTGTTTCTTAGTTTTTAGGGGAAAGGCAGTGACCTATGCTACTGTAGTTGGGCCAGGAAATGTGTATTGCAACAAATACAGATGTATATAATTAGGCCAAGGCTTTTGCCTTACATTTTCCTGTGGCTAGAAACACTAATATACAGACTGTACTGTACACGTGATCTATCTTTACTTGTAGGTGTTGAATCCCTACCCATCTGAACTTAAATATTGAGAAGGTTTAAATCAGTTGCCTGGCATGCTAGATGAAGGAATAGCAAACTGTGATAAACACAAGAAATTTACTGGATAATATGGAGTAATTGATGGAGATTTACCTGAGTCAAAGCAACTCAGCTGCAGAATTTGTATGTTTTGTGCATGATTGTAGGGGAAGAACTGACTTTAGCTTTGAAGGAAAACAGAGGCAGGTATTAAAGAATTGTGAGGGACACAGATGAGAAACCGAAGGAGCTGGCTTTGTGTTTGCTGTGCCCTGAGAAGGATATTACAGGTGCTTGCATGCCTTGGAGCATGAACCAGAGCAAAGAGAGGCAACAGGCAGTCTGCACTCCTCACCATCAGTGCATCCAGGCTTCTGAATATTGCCTTTGTTTTAGCAAAAGTTTGTCTTTAGGGAGTTCATGCAGAAATGAGACTAAAGGGAATAAAAAATTGGTAGTGTGTGCATGTTCCCATGGAGGCTTATCCAGAGACTGTTGGAATTGTTCACTATAAAGTCATAATACACAACTATCAGGTAATAATGATTTTCACTAACTGTCAAGGCTGTTTTGGTGACTGAGGGATAACAAGTCTCATTGTCATTTACCCATACTTTTTGGGTTCAATTGCATCCTGCTCTCACATTGATTCCCCCTTACACTTTTTTGTTATAATTCATGATGTTTTAAATTATTTCAGTTTTAGAGTGGCCAAAATCGTATGCTTTGGGTTTTTTTAAGAACTTGATTCTCTATAGATGTGTTATTTCATTGCACAGATGTTTCTATAGCTGATGATTACAAGGTCAATCCCCGAGCGAGCTCACTAGCAGTGTGCATTCAGTAGCACTCCTCATTAGTTGGTTCATAAAAGCATAGGGGTTTTTGCAGTTCTTTGTACATTGTACTGGAGTGAAGTGTCCCATGAACTCAGTACCAGCTTTCTTGTATTTACCAGCCTGTTTTCTATTCTTTTAGCTCAGCTAAAAATCACTGTGATTATTAGCTGGTGCACAATCTCATGAGCAACATGAGATTTGCTTAGTAATAGCACTTTATTTAAATAATGAAACTCACAATGGAGTTGAATTACGGTGCTTGCTTCAGAAGTATTTTCAAGCTCTTTGTCTCTCTTATATTTAAAGCACATGTGGCAGGTGTAGGAGAGGGCAGGACAAAGCCTAACTCGCTGGGTAGAAAAGTGTGTCTTTGTGTTAGCACTGTGAAAAAGGCCCAATCAGGGACCTAATCAAAAGACTGTAGAAGCTAAAGGCTCTCTGTGATCCACAGGCCTGGCATGGGGCTATTGTGTACTGGTTTATAGTTGAGGCATTGTGTTTGCTATTCTTATTGAGCCCTGCACAGGGTATAGGAAAATGGAGGCCAATGCCAGTTGCTGTTAATTTTTTGTTCTGTACAAAAATCTATTAGCGATTTGCCACGCACCCTGAAGTCCTACTGTCATGTGGGTTTGTTTCCTGGCCGTGTCTCTGCCAAGATATTTTCACCATCCTTTGTTTATTATCCTCTCCTGGTCCACGTGCTGCACCTGTGTTCTTTTGATGTGCTTTATGCATCTGGAACTGTTTGTCAGACTCTGGACAGTAGTTTTTCTCCCTCAGGAAATCTGTCTCTCCCTACTGTATGAAGAAATCTGGCTGTGTTCCAGCCTGCTTGGAAGTGTGGCTTTGCAGAATGAAGTGTGTACACATGAATACCAAAGTGAGTGCTTAAGTAAATCTCCAGAATAAATCTATGTGTGTGTTACCTGAGTGAGGGCTGAGTGGCAAGTCAGATGATTATGGAGCCAGATTTCACAATTCAGCAGTTACCTGCTACTAGATCTGAATACACACAGCTTTTAAGGTGTGTTAATTTTTTTTTTTTTTTGTTATGCCAGAAAGGAATAGCTTTTCATGCTCATTTGCCAATCTAACATAAATACTGCCATCATTATTAGAGAAATTCATAGGTTTAAGTTACAGGAAAATTAATCTGATAGCTCTTCATGCTCTTGCCAGGTCAATAGAAGGACTCTATTGATTTTTAGTACTTACAACACACACATCACAAGCTGCAGAGAAGTCTTGTGTGCACTGCCTGTAGGAGTGCTTCAGCCACTGGGCTATAGGTTGAATTGAGGGCAAAAGAATTCATTGCTCTAGTTGAAGCTTGGCCAATGTATGACATGGGAGACTTAAGGAGACTCTCAAGTACTATATGTTCAAATTTGGGACAGTGGGAAAAATGGAATATTAGATTCAAATTTACATTACTTCTGTATAGAAAATAAACTGTCCATCTGAATCTGAATAGATAGGAGCAGAGCCCTGCCTTTTTTCCCCACTTAAAAGCTTCTGGCTTATCAAATTATCATGCAGGCATTCAGTGAGCAAATGTGTCATGTCAGTGAACAAAAATTAATTGAATGTATTTATGCCTGTTACCATGGTTAATTCTACATCCTTATTGCAGAACTGCTGGGAAAATTAGAAGATTATTGGCATGGTTGATTTGTATTCCACATCTAATGCGTAATACAGAATTTTGCTTCCTTATTTGTGAACAGAGCAGTTGGACTTGGTTAGTTAACGTGGACTTGGTAGAGCCAACAGGCACTGCCATCTCAGGTCAGTTTGGTCTCCAGTAAATGCTTGAGTTAGAGGATGCGGGGTTGCTAGCCTTCATGGTTCTAGTGCAACTTTTGGTGTTTTCCTTAAGATTTCAGCCTTTTGTTGGACTTCAGCAGAGCATTCAACATGGTTTCCTTCAGCCTTCTCCTGCACAAAGTGGCAAGTGACTGCATGGGTGGTCTGTGGGATGGGTATGAAATTGGCTGAGAGGTGGCACTCAGAGGGTAGTGATCAATGGCTTGTACTCAGGCTGAAGCCTGCCACAAGTAGAATTCCCCAGGTGTGAAAACAGGACCCCATGCTATTCACCATCTTCATAAATGATCTGGATGATAGGGTTGAAAGCAGCCTCACCGAGTTTGCTGGTGACACCAACCTGGGTGGTTGAGATGGACATGTCAGAAGAGAAAGCCCTCTCATACAGGGGCCTGGCCAGGCTGCCAGAGTGGGTAAGCAAGAGTGGTATGAAGTTTAATGAAGTGTGGCTGGGGAGCAGCCTTGCTGAGAGACCCCTGGGGCTGCTGGTGGACACAAGCTGAGCAGGAGTCGGAGTGTGCTGCTGCAGCAGCCAAGGTGTCCTGGGCTGCACCTGCAGGGCTGTGGCTGGCAGAGACAGAGATGTGCTCATCCCACTCCTCTTAGCGCTTGTCTGGCTGCACCTGCAGTGCTGTGTTCAGTTCTCATCCCCACAACTCCAGAAAGTGGCAGACGGACTGGAGAAGGTCCAAAGGAGGACCATAAAGATGATCAAAGGGCTGGAGAACCTGCACAGCAAGGAAAGACTGAAGCAGCCAGGTCTCTTCTCCCTGGAGAAAAGAAGACTTGAGGGGCATCATCACAGTATTCCAACAACAGCTGCACCAGGAGAGGTTTCATCTCTGTCTAAGAAAGAAATTTTTTTACAATGATGACAATCATTCACTGGAATAACTTCCCCTGTGTTGGAACCCCCACCACTGGAGATTTTCAAGATGCCATTGGACAGGGTGCTATATAATCTCTTCAAGGCTCCCTTTCGTCATAATGTTGGGTCAGGCAGTATTTTAAAGTCACTTCCAGTGTGGGATGTTTTGTGATTCTATTATTGTTTAAAAGCCTGCTTTCTTTGAAATAAAAACAAACTTTTTAGTCTTAGATATCGGAGTGTCTTGAAATGTAAAAAATAATGTGGCAAGAGCCTTGGAAGGCAAATAAAAGCAGCTGAAAATGAATTGTTGTAAAGCAGATCTGAAACTTTTTGGAAGCCAACCCTCTATATTTGAGGAATCAGTTCAGAATTTTTAAAGAATATTGTGAAAAACCTCTCTTTGGTGCAGCTGGTATTAATGTTTATTAAGTGATAACTGCACTGCTACCCCAAATGGCTTGCTAAGCTATCCCCTAAATTCTAGAGTTTATATTCCTTGGCACCAGAAGAAATTTTTCTTCCTTTCTTCAGAAATGCTTATACATTTCCAACCTTCTGCTGTCAGTTTAATTATCTCCTTCTCTATTATATTTCTACTATTCTACTGTAGCATTCATTATGTAATCCTATTAATTTTTAAAAATATTTTTCAATGTTCAGATTCTTTAAGAAATCACATTTCTCTGTTCTGAATTACTACCTTTAGAATGCATCTCAGCTTTCATTGGACATAAAATACCTACACATTTCAGTTTCTGAGGAAATGCTTGAAAATATGGCTGGAGCACACTCTAGAGGCTCAAAATTTCAATGGCAGATAAATTATCCCAGATTTATTTGTATAGCCGACATCATGATTTTGAAGCTAATCTCATGATTTTTTAAGCTTTTTTTTTTTCATTTCTAATGAAGATTTAAAGCAAGATTTGTGAATACTATGGATTTCTTCATCTCCCATTCCTCCAGAGAAATATATTTTATTACTCCTTATCTGCTGACAGAGCTGGGTTTTCTATGTTCTGCTAAGTCTTATATCTAGGTCATAGATGGATAATGTTCTGCCAGTTCATGGAGGTGCTGATATTATTTCTGTCATGTTTTGCAAACTAGGAAATTTATCTTGGTAGATTTTAAAAAATAATTGTGTCCTGAAAAGCACAAATGCTGCACTTTATGGAATTGTTTGGAGGACCGAGATACAATTATATGTAAGCTAAAAAATTCTGAACAGGTCTGTGGATGTAATAAGGTTGTATAGAATTTATTATGCCACTTGAAAAGGGTCACTACCCTACATGAGAGACTTTGTGTTCTCTGCTATTTTACATCCTGTTACATGACTGGAAAGCTTGCATGAAGGCTAGGCAGAGCAAGCTTCCTTTCTAAAACTCCTGATTTATTTATATGTTGTTTCAAATAATCCACATGCCTGTGCACCTTCACTTTGCAGTTATTTCTTCATCTGTGTAATATTTCCAATCAAATGTGAAGCTCTTGATAGTAGCAAAAGGATTAGTGCATTTTTTTTTGACTGCTGACATTTTAGGACCATATTTAGTAACAGGTTCATGTTACTCTCTTGAAGGATGGTGCTAAATATCCAGTTGAGTGACCTAGACAGCTGAATGCTGTCACTATATCTGAGCAGCAATTTGTGAAGTCATTCATGATGTTTCTAACCTACCAAATAGGCAGCCATGAACACTGTCAAATTTTTGTTATTATTTCCAGCTATTTGTTTAACATACCTGTTGCCTGCTTGGATTGTGTTGGTTGTGTACTATTTTATGCTGACACCCTAGCATAAAATAGTACACACGCGAGCCTCAGTGGTGAATCAAACTCAGGCATCCCTGTCTGGGTGTGGAGCCCACATGCAGTAATCACAAGACCTTTCTTTTTTTAACCTGCAGTTGCTGTCTCTGTTCCCACTTCTCTGGCTGGTCATTGCTTCATTACACAGAAAATGTGCCCTCCAGTCCTCTGTCCTACATTGGCCTTGCTGCTTATTTGAAGAATTTGAGGCAGGTTCAGGCATAACCAGTAGCAGCCCTCCTGGGCACAGGTTCCAGGGATGTGCAACAGAGGAGCTGGCCTGGCATGGAGCCACTTGGCACACTCTTGCTATGAAGATTCTGCAAGTGCCCAAGACTTGGGGCTGTGGTCAAGGCAGCTGAGGGATGTGCTGATTCACCATGTCCATGCTGGAGCATGGATTCCCAATCTGTAGCCTATGAGATAACATTTACCTCCTGAACAGGTGGCTGGGGGTTATTTTCTCTAGTTGGTAGAGAGCCTTTACACTTTGGAAACGGTCTGAATGACCGTTCAGCCTGTGAACTGCTGTGACTGTAGTTACCAATCCCTGGCAGAAACCACACAGCTGAAAACCAGGGATAAAAGGACAGGGGTAAACTGGAAAATGCATCTGAGCAAATGTTGTTCCTAAAAGGTATGGACCACTACAAAAAAAGTAAAAAATTTGATTAAAAAATTTCCCTTTCTCAAATTTCAAAAATTTGAGAAAGAAAGTATTTTCATTTGAAAACTCAAGGAAAAATTTAAAGACCTTTATTATTTTTTGTTAAAAAGGAGATTTCAAGGCAAATTTGTACATGGTCAATGTCACACTTTTCCATCAGAAGATACTTCTACTAGTCTTAATGGACAGTTTTCAAAAGCAGACCAAATAACAAGTTTTTCTGCCAACCAAAACATGCAATTTCTTTTTAAAAATAAATTTAAAATATTTTTAAAGTGTCCATGGCATTCTTTTGCATTTGATCCTTTTCAGCATTCTGCATCCCTTAAAATCCTGAGTTTGTCTGAACTCTGGTTACAGAAATGGTGTGGGCAGTACAAACTACTGACTTCTATGTGCATGTGTAGTCAGATTCCTCTGGGCAGAAAAGCTTATGCTTCAACATAGCTACCAGTAATGACAAAAGAAAAAGGGGAAAAAACCCACAGAGGATGAGTAAAGTGTATGCAGAGGAGGGAGAGAACGCCAAGAAAGAGAGTAGGAAATACACCGTGTGACTGGAGTCAGAGTGGGAATGATTATCCTTGGGGTTTGATCCTCAGGCCTGGGATTTGAGCTAGAGCCTTCTCTTCAGTTCCTGATTTTGGTGCCCAGCACTGATGCCAGGAAAGACATCTAAGACAGGTTATACATACAGTTTTTATGTACTTTCCAGCTAAATAAAATTCATAGCAATATGTAAGACAGGGTATTCTTAAGGAAGGCATCATCCATGCATGTTCTTTCAGTGAGTTTGCTATGATTATATGGCTCTAATATTTTCAAATATTGTTCCTGATTGTGCAAATGCAATTAATGTTTTCTTCTTACCCTACTTTATGTATGCAAACAGTACTGCCATATATATATGTTTAGCTAAAGGCTAGGAAAAAGTCAATGTGGAATGGACTTGTTTCTTATCTGAAGTTTAAAATGTTTATTTATATACCACTTGCGGGAAGTCTTGAGAAAGATTATTCTTTTTATCAATCTTATTTTAACAATGACAAAATCAGTAGGTTTATCTGATTGTTAGTAATGCTTGGATATTTTTTAAGATCTTCACATAAATAGGTTTTGTTTAATTACTAATTATTTGCTACAGGTTAGCCTTCAAATACACTTATTTTTAACTGCTTGCAAAAATGCCTTTGTCCACTGCTAAAGCAGAGGAGGACAATTTCACTGCAACAGAATTAAGAGAATCATGCAGTGGCTGTATTATTTTGAGCTACTGTTTCAGACACGTATGTGTAAAATCAGTGGGGACAGAACTCATACTGCCTGAACAAAATTTGTATGTAGTGAGCAGTGTGAACTCCCCAGTTGGGGAGAGCCTTTCACTGCCAGAACGTGACAGGAAGGAGAAGCTGCTTCTGGCAGAGACACATGATGAAATTAATTCCCCTTCATTGAGCTCATCTTACTGGTAAGGGGAGGCACTGTAAGAGTAACTATTAAGAGGCAGTGCTAAGAACATCAGTGAGCTCAGCATACTATGCTTTTCAGCTTTTGTGATTTTGTTAGGTATCTGGATGAGGTAACCTCTTGAAATAGCTGAGAGGAGGAGAAAGGAAAAAAGATGCTGGTTGCCTAACATCATCCTGCTGAAGAAATTGTATAGTGTCTTGCTAACACCTAGAGGTTCATTTTGAGTTGCTGTTTGCTTTATCAGGAAGGATATGTTAGAAATTTGGGATTTTTTGGTTTGGTTTTTTCCTTGCATATTCTTGAAGAGTAGGTCAGAGACATTCTTGTGAATGCAACTTCTTGTCCTGGAAAATCACATGCAATCACCATAACTGTTTCAGTCTTTCTGATCTTAGGTGACCAAAAGGAAATCCTGTTTTATGCCTGCATTTTAAGACCAGAAGTGAGAATGATGATTATTCAGCCTGACATTCTCCTCAACACGGGTCATGTCTCTAGTCAGAGTCACAGAGGCTCTGCTTGATAAGGGGATGCTGTCTCATCTGCTTATTCAATACTGAGTATTAAAATGCCTTGAACTTATTCCTACACATTTTTTTTAATGTAAAGGTGATTACTATGAATTCCCATAAGCAAATACTATCACAAGGAAAGACTGGCTATTTTTCTCTAAAATTCATCGATTATTATCTTTAATTTACAGCTGTAATTCTGGTTCAGATTGTATTCTAGATTATATTTTAGATTGAGGGGATTTTTCGTGGGTTTTAAAATTTTTTGCTATATAGAAGTTTCTGTATGAAATCATTTGGCTTGAAAGGACATCAAAGTTCATGTAGTGCATCTTTCTGTTGCCAGGCAGGAGCATCTGTAGATATATCCCTTCTGACAGATACTGGACTAGTGTTTTCTTAAAGGTTGCTAACAATGCTAAGGTTATGGCACCTCTCCAGAAATTCTGTAAGGACATTTCCCCATGTCCAATCTGAATTGACCTTGCTGCAGTTCCTTTTCATTGCATGCACCACAAACATGAAAACCACATTATTTCCATATGCTTTGCAATAGCCCTTCTACATATCTGAAGATATGTTCCATTTTTTTGCATAGGTCATGTATTTTGTGTACTGTGCTGTTGTTCCTGCCTTGCATTCTCACTTTCCCCTTGCTATTATCAATAGCTTCAATAGCACACATATCTATTGTTATTCTTACTGTTCTTTCATTTTTGACTCAAGCACTTGGAGCTAGAATCTTCATAGTGAGTAACTTCTTGATAGTGAAACATCAATACTTGCTTTTGTATTTTGTCTAAATTATTTTATTCACTGGTAAAGACACTAGATTTCTAAGGTCAGTACAACAAAAATTTTTTGCTAAGTCATTGGAATTTATAAGTTTTATTTTGGTGTTTTTTTGAAGACTGATTTCCATTTTCAGCTCTCCAGAATGAAAAGCAGGTAAGTACAGGTATCCCTTGCATTTGCCTCTGTTTACAAGATGTCAGACTGGGCAATTTCATGCAGCTGCCATTCCTTCTGTAGAAACAACTTTGTGCAGCAGGGCTGTATATCTTGCCCCTCAGAAAGCTTTAACTTTGAATTAGCTAGATGGTCTGTGCTACCAGCTGATGGAGAGTCTGAGTAGTCTGCCCCTAGAAGAAAGGTCTTGTTGGGCAATAGTGCTTGCCTTCCATGCCCAGCTTCCCACCATGAAACATCTGTGCTCTCTTCAAGACAAACCGGGATCATTTCAGCTCATATAATCCCAGAAAAGCACTGTAGAATCACTTAGGTCAGAAGAAAACCCTGTAGGTCTCTTGCCCAGCTGCCAGTCCAGCAAGGCTTATAAAGGACTTTTTCTAGCTGGCTTTTAAGTAAATACAAGCATGTGGTCTCCTCTGCACGAGATGACACAGAGCCAGGTGTTTCCCAGGTGGAGCAAGCCCAGCTTTCCCAGCCTCTCCTTTTGGATGCTGTGCTTCAGCCCCTGGACCATCTTTGTGGCCCCGTGCTAGACTGGCTCCAGATTGTCAGCAAGTCTCCAGTGCTGGGGAGCCCTGAGCAGGAGGTACTTCTCCAGAGGTAGCCTCTCAAGTGGGAATAATGACCTTACAAGCAAGAGAGGAAAAAAAACACTTCTCTTGGTCAACTGGCTACTTTCTGAGTGCTCAAGGCAACAGGGGTTTGATGTAGAGCAGATAAGATTTTTGTATGGATTTAAAAGTTTTAATTTTTTTCCCTTTTGCTTCAGGCTGCTTATATGAGTTTTCTTCAAAACAGTATTTTTTCTTAGTCCCCATATGTGTAGTTTGTATTTAGAGTTCAGCATCACTTTGAATGCCTCTCTCAAAAAGTCTTTTCCACTTCTTCTTGCAACCAGTGCCCCATGCTTCCCTTGTGTTTAAACAGATCCTGGTACCTAGTGACCAGGTGGGATGTGGATCCATTTGTAGGCTTGCATTGTCCAAAGCCTTTAAAGGAAACACTGTCTGCACATCTCATTTGCTTCTAGAATAATTTTCTATGTTATTAACTGAATATTCAGATTACTTGCAGCATTCCTGCTGTCAATGTATTTATACCTCCCTGCCTGAGTAGAAAGTTGAGGCTTAATTGTGCTGTGGTCAACAAACTCACCCTTATTTTGGGAGCTCAGCTGGCTGTCATGGAGGGACAGTTTCCATTTCATCTGAGCACATCCTGTGTCAGATAACTCAGTCATGAACATATGTTACAGGAAGTACAGTTGTAGCACATTGGGGTTTTAAATTTATTTTTAAAAAACCCCAATGTGCTACAACTGTACTTCCTGTGTCAAAGGGCAGTGTCAAAGTTCATGGTCTAAATGTGAGTATTTTGTGACAGTCATCTTATTTTTAAGTCTCAGCTTGAAACAGGATTTCTCTTGGCCTGAATGGTGATCAAAAAGATATACAGCTGTGATTTGCAGTAAACAAATGACTTTGTGGAAGCTAAATTTGCTTGTGTGAGATTTAAGTGTTTACAATCCTAGTAAAAGAACAATATTTGACCACAAAAAGTGGAAATCTTTCAAAGTTTGTTTGCTTAGTTGTTATTTTCATTCTGGAAGAGGAAGCTAAATTATAGCCAGCTATGTAGTCCTGCAGGCATGATGTGCCATGGTTTCTCATTGTGTTAGGTTATTTGATTGTGAATTAAATGTAAAAATAAGTGTATTTCAGATAAAGTATACTGTTTAATAAATACACCCCTAAAATGTACTTTAAAATAAAGCAAATTATCTCGTGCTTTGCAAATTAAAAAGTACAAACCAAGTCTCAAATAAAAGTGTCTTGGGCTCAAATTTGATCTATTTGTTTGTGGAACAGTATCTGCTCCTCAAACAGTCCTGCTGTGTCTCTTTGAGGAGTAAAGCCAATCTCCATGTGAATAAGACTATCCCAGCCTTGTCACACAATATTCAATTATGTTCCATTACTACTACAGAAGATCTGCTCTTACAGTTTTTAAGGCAAAGATGTCAGCGTGTTTATCTAGGACTGAGTAAAAAATATGGGATCACTTTGTGGCTGCTGTTGTTTAAATCAAAGGCATCGCAGTCTGGTTTTGTGCAATGTTTACATAAATATATATGGTGTTGAACTACTTGATTCATAATTCTTTCCAGTTGGAGTCTTCAACTGCTTGCACCTTTCCTTTGAATGAACTTGGATACTGGCTGAAAGAGCATAGATAATGACCTCATGTTGTTGTAGAATTCATCACTTCATTACCTTCACTTCTTATTTTTTACATATGCATGATCTTTAGCTACAGTCCAAACACAATGTTGCATTTATTAATTCAAAATTTGTTGTAACTTCTGCATAAAGACCAACCAGTATTCAAAACTGCAGAGAAATTCAGAACAATTTTTCCTGGACATGAATTATTTCTTCATGAATTAAAGGCAATAGAGGAGAGTAAGGAAGGAAAATCCCTATGAAGGTCCTGTCACAGTTCTCTCCAATGCCTTTTAATTTGGCAAAAATGAAACTCAGTATTTAACATAATGAGCTATGAAGCTTGGGAAATGTGCAATCTTCCTGTGTCAGTGTTTCCCTCATGCTTGTGCAGTTTTTCTCCAGTTCAGGACTGTGCAGTGTTGTCTGGTGATGTATGAGCAGCCTCTGCAGCAGCCGAGCAGCATCCTTCCTGAATCCATGCAGATTCAGAGGGGTGTGTCCTCCCTGGCACTGGCAAACAGCCCCGTTCCTCTTCCCGGGCAATAGCACCAGTGAATGGTGTCTCTAACTTCTCATTTGCCATTTCAGAACTGTAGGAATGCCAGGAAACAGCAGTGCTTGCCTTTTGCTTTGAAATATTTCATATAGATATGGAAGTTTTATTTGAAAGACTATTTTTATATTCATTTGAGCAAAAATAGTACAGCTGTACAGGTATGACAGTAGCCAAAGGCATTTTTCTCCCTGCTGGTTTAGAAAACAACTCCAAACTTGGAGTTAAATTCTGAACAGCTTTCTTGTCAAGAACAAAATGTTGAAAGTGCACAAGGGAGCCCATTTGTGAAAGACCTGCTTTCTGGTGCCTCAGCCTCATCTGTGCCATATCTGTTACGTTGTCTGAGCTTGGAATCAAAGGTGGAATAGAACTGGTGAAAGTTTGTCTCCTGTGTCTGCTCATTCCATGCAGGTTTATATGATCAAATCCTCAGCTTGGGAAACTGCATCCAAGAAAATTACTTTTTAACTATTATTCAGCTACAAATTTTACAGAATGGTTTATTCTCATACACAGAAGTTGCCAAAGTTGAAATTTGTCTGCTGCAGTAACGTCTTTTGAATAAATGATAATATGAGATTTTATACTTCATGTTTAGGGTAGTATTTTTCCTTTGCTTTGCACTGAAATTTAGGGTAGGAAAAAATTCAGAAGCCGGCTTTGAATTCTTTTGTTACTTCTTCCTCATGTAAAACTCCTATTTACTTTGGGCAAATTTGCTTGAGAGTGAACTTTGGTGTTTTGACTTCTGAGTTAGTTAATTAAATAATCCTGTTTTCAAGAAGGACTTGACCAAATCTTTATATTGTAATATAGTGGTGTGAATCTGGTTGAGACAGTCTTGTGAGTTTGGGTGGAAAAAAATCATGAAAAAATAATGTGGGTTTGAATGGTGAGAATTACACTCTATTTCAGGTGCTTTTTCTCTTTACATCCACACCAACATTTTCTTTTTAGGCTTAATCCCATTTCCTAGTATATATTTGGAAGGTTAAATAGGTGGATTCAAGTTGTTTTGGTGGTGCTGTTTCTTCCCACCGGCATTAAGCTGTGACATTCAAGCCACAGCAGCACAGCAAAGCAGCATTTGAACACCGCTTGTGTACATTACTTATGTCAGACATCAAAGCAGAAGGCTCATATTTAGATCTGATCCCACCCATATTATTAAATTTTAAGATTATGTCAATACTGTTGTGAGTTAAACATAAAATACAAATTGGTTACAAAACATTTCTCAATGTTAAACTACCTCAGATTGCCTCAATTGGTGTAATTAGAGAGTGAATGTAATTTACATGTTGAGTAGGAGAAAAATTCTTCCTTGTACTAACAAGGATACATTAAACAATGTCTCCAGCAAATTTCCTTCCCTTAACATCCTTTGCTTAAGTTATTGTTTAATTCACTTCCTAATCCTAAATTAGTGCAGGTAGTACTCATTTAGTACTGTTTGGCACTGATGCAGTGTTTGCACATTTTCTTCTGACTGACATACATGATAAGGAGATTTTCATTTCCAAAATGAACAATTACAGACACTACTGTGTTTTGCTGTTGAACTGAATATGCAAATAATTATGAGGAAAATAGGCAATGCTCCCAGGAAACCTCTGGTTTCCAAGTCCAGTCCAATTAGTAAAGAAGAAAGCTTTTTTACACAGCATTTATCATGGTCTGTTTCACTGACCAGATAGAGATTCTTGACAGAGATGGACTGAACACTCTTCAGGTTGAAAGATAACTAGGTATAGAATCAATCCATTAAATCAATTACTGATTAATCTAGTACAGGTTTAGAAATATCATCACATCAAGACGTCACATGTAACATGCTGAAAATACAGAGACCTGCAGTGCTTTGAATGTGCTCTAGAAAATTCGAGGTAAACGCTTGAAAATCTTACTTTGTTTAATTTAAAAAACCCAAACTTCTCTTACCTATGCAGTGTTGTTTCTTTCTGTAGCAATATCTGATAAATAGCTAGAACTTCTGGAAACTGGCTGAAATGTGGCAGCAATGGCTGCAGAGCTGTCTTCAAAATAGGCTTTTCATGAATACAGAAACACTCCCCTGGGAGCATAGAAATCATGGACAAAGAAAAAAGGGACAAAAATTTCAGGCAATCTTCACCCTTTCAATGTTTCATAGTCCAGTTCCTGTGTTTAAAAGCAGGAATACCCCATTACTTGGTTGGAAACATAAAAATTAACACAAAGCTATCAAGTAATGAAAGCCTAAGCTCTCCTTATATAAGGGGAATTTTAATATGGGGTAATAATTTTAGTGGGATTATACCTAGAATCCTAGAATCATGAAATCATTATGATTGGAAAAGACCTCCAAGATCATCAAGTCCAACCTTGGATTGAGTACCACTGTGCCCACTAAACTATATTGTGAAGTGCCATGACTACTTGATTTTTGAACACTTTTAAAGATGGTGACTCCACCACATCCCCAGGTAGCCTGTTCCAGTTCAAATAGGAAAGGTTGCAAGGAGAATATAGCATGGGAGAATATGGCCTATGAGGGCAGACCTTACAGAGAGTTTGTTTGCTAAATGGTGGTGTCACCTGAGCTTGAGAACTCTAGGAAACTCAGCATGCCAGTGATTCTTATTTCTCCTTTCTAATCAGCTCTGGTATAACTGTGTGTGCACCTTGCCTTTTATAATATTGTAGATCTTTAGGATTCAAGCCCTTCAAAAAACTGTTTGGTAGGATGCTTGTCAAGTAACTACTAATTTATCAGAGTATTCTTATTGTTTATATATTTGGCCAAAATTAAGAGCACTGAGAGTTATAATTGCTGCCAACGGGACTATAAAAGCCAAGGAAAAATACACAAGATATATGTCCTTAAACACTGGGAGCTTAAAGAGAAAATGGTAGAGAGCTGAGCCCAATAAGCATAATCCATATTTGTTGGGTAGCTGTAGTTTTAATCAGCAAAAAAGAAAGTAGCCAGAGGTGCCCAGAGTTTCGGGGCCAAAGCACAAGATTTCAGCTGTTGCCATCTCTGTATATTCTGTCTGAGCAGCTTCCACAACTGGGCTTCCACCCTCTTCTTGGTACCCAGGGACAGCACCCTACCCTATAGTGTAGGGAGGTGAGGCTCCCATAAACTGGGTAAGCCTTGAGCAGGGCTTAGTATTTGGTTTCTTCCAAAAGGAGCACCAGAAGACCATCTTAATACTGATTGAGAGTGTCACAAATAAATCTGAAGTGGTGATGATACAAAGGTCTATAAGATAAATTAACATAACATATATCATATCAATCATATAATATATAATATATCATATTATATCATATAATTACAGGTTGGAAGAGTGCAGATGTTAACTGTAAGGCAGATGGTACAATTTATTGACTGTAACATTTATTGACTGTAACATTTGTTGGTCAATCATTAGAAGGCTTCTAGTGCCTTGGCCCTTCTGTACCTCCTGCATTGGAAACAGCCATGGTCAACAAATAGTACTGTAGGACTAAAAATAACAGCTCCATCAGTGCATGTGGTCTCTTACAAAAGTAGTCCAGAGAGCTCTTGAAAGCCTGATGGAGCCATAGATGCTCTGCCGAGCTCTGCTGCGTGCCAGGCTGGGGCTCTGGCCCTGTGCCAGGGGAGCAGGCTCCCAAACCCTCCCCTGAGCATGCCCTGCTGTCAGTGGCAGCAAGTGCAACCCCCACACCCAGAAAAGCACCAGGGTGACCCAGCAGATGGTGACACTTGCTGTCCTACAGGGAGACAGCAATTTCCCCTGTGAATGGGGACTAATCCAATTTTACAGTTTTAACAAATGTATCCAGTATGTTGACCACTCATCCAACTGTGAATAAGAATCCTCTTGCAAACCTCACCAGCCAACCAATCCCATCAAAACCAGTTCTCCTTCCCTTTACCTGAGCCAAGTATGGAAATCTTGTCATAAATACACTGATGGAAGAGCTGTATATTCTCATGCTCCTGCTCAGTGCATTGACTAAGAGCTTCTATCATCCTGTGTTCTCTTTCTCTGTCTCATTCCCTGTGCTGCCATTCCATCTACCCACACTTCAAAAATGACTTCAAAACTGTCTGTCTGCTGCTGAGGATTTTGGAGTTAAGTGGAGGACAGGCAGTGGAGTAGCAGGATGCTGCTTCACTCTGGTAATTGCTGTGTGTTTAAAAACAAAAGAGGCATAGATCCATAGCAAACTTTTATAGGATTGAAAAATTTGAATACAAAAGGGTTCTGAAATAAAATCCAAGGGTCACTATGTGTACCTTCCAACTCTGTGAGCCTGTATCTCAGAGAAGAGGGTTTTCTTCCATTAACCTAGTTCACTAAGTGCATTTTCCAAGTGGCAATGAACGAGTGTCATTAGCATTCACTCAGAGTGAGAGAATGGCTTTGACTGCGGTTCTGCTTATTTGACTTCTCTCACTAAGCCTTATCCATCATGCTGAATGCTTGGCCCACTTTGATTCTGGTAGGCGTAACGCGCAGTCTGCAGGGGAACGGAGCCTGGGCAGCGTCCAGTCCCTGCCACTGCACTCAAACCACAGAATCACTTCAGCCTGCACATTGTACACCCCTCTAAAAACAGCTGGGTTATTTGCTCTGCTCTTTCTTATCAGCATTGAAATTTTTATGGCTAGAAGAAGCAAATATATTTTACTGATTTCCAGCACAAATTTATTCAGGAACTGTTTATATCCATTTGCTCTTGTGCTAGCATTGTCCTGAAACTTAGATAGCTGCATGCCTATCTGTGATATTTACCCACTGGTGTATTTATAGACAGCCCTCCTGTACCCTTTCTCAGGCTTTGTTTCACTAGGGCAAACAAGCCGAGTTCCCATAAGATCACTGTCAGTCTTCTAATGACTCTATTGCTGTGTGATTTAGTTTTTCCAGAGAACAAGTGTCCAAGTTTCTGTGCTATAATCCAAACGAGTTTCTACTGATGACTCAGTAACACTCTTGCATTTACTCTGCCCAAAATTCTTCATCAGATACAATTTAGAATCCAATTTGCCTTTTTTATGGATAGTAATGTCAGTCCCCTGTGATCAGAGCTCTTTGCAAATTGTTGAGCTCACTGTTTAAAAATGTCATAGATTATCAACTTAAAGGGAGCTGTGACAACTTCCACCAGCTGGGGATCTGCATCTGATATTTCAGCTTGCAGGACACAGCTTTCTCTGCGTCTGGCCTGAAATGGTGGAGCTCGCTGCCACCTCCCCTCCCCCAAGTCCTTCCACAGGGGAACCACTGATTTGCTTCAGCCCAGCCTGTAGTGTTAAAAAAGCACATATTCCAACTCATGCTAACAAAATACGGGGCAGAATTTGGAAAATACTGTTCATTCATTATGCATTTGTTTAAAAACATCCAAGAATCTCAGCTCCTTTTTGTTTGTTTAAATTTAAAACATTTTCATTCATTTTAGTAATTTTGATTTCTCACTGTTCAATTCTTGTCCTTCATTTTTTTTCTCAGACCTTATTAAGTGTGAGTAAAACTTTTGATATGGCAATTAAAACAGGTTTCTTCCTGTGGAGAGAGCCTAAGTGTGACTGTGCTGCTGCCTATTGTCCTGCTTCATTTCTTCCTTTCTCAGGTCTATCCTTCATCTTCCATCATCTGTGATTTAGACTAAGCCCTTCGTGGCAAGGACCTTCATTTCATATTCATCTCTGCCGAAAGCAGAGACACTCACTGGTTTCTGAAAGTATAAAGAATGTAGCAGATCAATGCCATTATCCTGAACTGCACTTAGAAGACAAAGGCAGCTCTTGAATTGATGCTCTCAGGAGTGCAGAAGCAGAGCTACATTTTGGGCTACTGCAGACTTGCCAGAGGACTCTCTGTATATTTCCACCTAAAGATCATAGCCAGGGTAAAAGCCATAAAAGCACGAGTGACTGTGATAAAGCCTGTAACACAGGATTGACTCATCAAATCAAGCAAATGCTAACAAAAAATTTGACTGCTAGGATTAAGATAACCAAAGACTTGGCAGCAGACTGGACTCTGAGGTCAATCAGAGCAGAGTATCAATAGGCTGCATTGATTTAAAGTAGACATGGTGACAGTATCTCTGCTTTTGGGTAGGCCCTAAAGGCACTTGCACAGGAGGCAGTAGGGCAAGTGCACTAGATCCTTGAGAGATCTGAGATCTATAATCGGGGGAAATAAATGAGGGACTTGATCTCTGGGGCATCTCTCCTCCAGCTAAAAGCTCTCATGATGCTAAGCATCCCTGTTGTCCCTCAAATTCTGCAACAGGTGCCTGCAGCCTCCATGAAAGAAGGTGGTTTTAAAGCACCTTTTTTCTTTGTTTTTTTTGTGTGTTTTTTTTGTTTTGTTTTGTTTTTGGGGATGGCTTGGGCACTGGTGTATTCAACACACTGCATTCTGTGATGCCTGCCTGAGCACCCATGGTGCTGCCCTGGAGCTGAGCAGTGCAGTCCTGAGCATTATGCTGCTGTCACCCTTGGTCAAACACCCGCTCTCAGGTCCTGGATTTGTGTTTCTGCATCAGCACTGTAGCTGCTCTCTGTATGGTACTCATTTATTTATGCTTGATTGACAGACTCTCAGGACAAAAAAACGTTTCATCTGCCTATTAAAATACTTTAGAAGATAATAAAATAATTTAAATAATTTGCTCTCTGTTGTGTTTTTTCTTTTTTTTTTAATTCATTGAGGCTTGTGCCAGCACCACAGAGCTCATTGATCTGCCTTCCCAAATTCAACAACCCAATCTTTGGTGTGTGGGTTTTAACTGACCCCTTCAGCTGACAGGTAGTCAATCAACAGCAGAGACCTGGGTGATTGCTGGTTTCAGGAACTGTGAAAGACTAGCTCCTCTATAAGCCTCAAGATTCTTTTGAAAGATAGGTTAAAGTGGCATGGAAATACATCTCTGAGTTTAACACAGAGGTGTGCTTTGTTGGGGTGAGGCTTTTACTACAGAGAGATGTAAACCTCCCTAGGCTAAAACTACAGAGATTATTATGTATAGCATGGGAACCCCAGCACAGCAATTGATCCAGTATGACCCCTATATAGCTAATTACAGACTGTCAAGGCAATTTCTGTTCAAGCCAGACTGATAATTAATTAGTTACCTCCACGTTGGAATCCTGACCTTGGCCTGGCACAGGGAAAACAGAGATTTGTGTATCTGGCCAAAGCATTTCATGGCTGCCAGGGGCAGGGAGACAAGGTATTAACAGCTGAAAATGGAAAATGGCACATGGGAGGCCACAATGAAAGAGTAGCTTTCTTTACCTGCTCTTTCCTTCCTCTCCTGTTCTCCCTCCTCCAAAATCTATTGCCCAGGCTAAAAGAATAAATAAAATCCACAGAAGTACAATCGTCTTTTGGAGACTTTCAGTTAATTCATACCACAGAACAGAGGTAGCATCTCCGCTGATAACTTTTTGGTCAAATTGCAAACTAGCAATTTATTCCTGCTGTTTTGTCTTTCAACCACTCACTAATCCATGACAGAAATTTACCTTCTACTCATGTCTACCTGGTTTCCTTGGTAACTTCTCATAAGAATATGACAAAAGCTTGGAAAAGACCAAATAAATTGTCAACTGCTTAATCTTTATTGATACAAAATCATGTGCTGTTAAATGTACTAGACCTCTGCCAAAGCTTCCTGATGTATTTCAGAGAACATTTATTTCTTTCATGTTCAAAAGAGGTCCAGACATGATTAAACTGAGACACCCCCCCCTCCCCAAATATAAGAATCTTTTTGATTGTGTGAACAGATTTAAGGCCTGGAAGTTACCTGAACCTACATACATGCTTCATATATATCCTTTGTTTACGAGAACCAGTACCAAAATTACTTTTTCAGCTTTGCATAAATTTAAAATGTTTTGCAGAAAAAAGTGGTTAAAATCATCCCTCTATGACAACTTCAGAAAGAATTTAGATTATCTAAATACTATCAAAATGGAAGCTTGAATAAAGATGTCATGAGTTTATGATTTAGAAGCAACAGTGGGACCAGAGTCAGGACATAAGAGAATTAGCACATCTTTAATTGTGAAACAAAGAAGAAAAAGGAGTGCAGACTTGCAATAATTGTATGTTTCATTGTTTGTGTTACTTCAAAACTCCCACCATGGCATGGGCTCCCCTTGCCAGATAGTGCAGATGCAAAATATCTGTCTGTCCTACAAGGTTGTTGTATAAATGGACAGTACTGGGACATGCAGGAGGAAAGAATAAAACAAGGGACCTGTGCAGAGAGTTCAGGTGCTTTGCAGTAAATACCTTGTAGGGGAAAGTCTGACAAGAAAGGAAGCCAAGAAGGGAGTGGCATGCTCCTAAATCTTTTGGGCACTTCAATTTTTTTTCTTTAAAGATCTGGAAATGGTTTCCCAACCTGTGTCAAGCTTCTTTTAGAAGTCTCCAGACAATCCATCTATACAGCTTTCCAATGGCAAAGAATTGCCATGTTGTGTTCTTCATAACTGGCAAATCATTGGATCAGAAGGTGTTGCTCAAAATAAATATGGAAGGGTGTACAGTTAAGTGCAGAAGAATGGTGAGGAGATAGGTCATGGATGCCAGTCAGTGACAACCCAGATATTGCTTATAATGAAACCCTTTCTGCTTTGTTAAGGTCATTGTTCTGTGTTGTAATATGTTGTTACTTCCATTGCCTTTGGATGGGTTTTCCCACATCATGCTCTCTGCTGTAATCAGCCATGTGCTTTTCACCTTGTTCATGCACCCATCACATCTCTCACATAAAAAGCTTCATAAACTCATGCCCATTGTTTTCTGCCATGGGCCAGTGCCAGGGATGGCCCCACTTGCTGCTCACCTTGCTCGGGAAGCTACTGGAGAACCCCTGCTGGGGATGCTGAGGTAATAAAAGCCTTCTGACCATTGCTGTGTGCATTGTACTTGTTTATCTCGTCCTGCTTGATTCCAGGTGGGCATTACTACTGGCAGAGGCCAGTCTGCTGCTCTCACCTCGACCAAAAAACAAGGAGCAAAAGGAAAAACAAATTTTGGAAGAGGTATCTACCTGAAGTGTCAGAATTTAAGAAAATCTGCACCTATTATGGGTTAGGAGGAGATTGAGTGTTGAAATTAGTTTATCTTGTATCAAATTGAAATGCACGACTGTCTTTCTGGGCTGGCTGGTGGTTTGGGAGGAGATTCTGGGTCAGAAGAACCTACCAGAGCTGCTGCTCAGTGACTGCGATGGTGGCGGATGCAGTGCACCAGGCTGGAAGCAGAAGAGCAGAGATGAGTTTGGGCTGGCATTATCCCCTCTACCTCTGCCTTGAAGAAGGGGGCTCGAGGGGGTCAGATGGGGCGAGAAGGGAAAGGAGGGGCTGTGGTGGTATCGTCTCTCCTGGCGTGTGTGCTGCATCAGGGAGGCTGATGGCAACAGAGGGATCCTGGGAGCCCACACCAGCCAGCTCCTAACAAAAAAAAAAAAAAAAAAAAAAAACAAACCAAAAAAAACCGGATTGCTCATAGTGCCCTGTCCAAGCAAAGCCTTGAGGAATGGTTTTTGTCAGAATAAAAGGCACAGGAAGGCTCTGTTTCAGGTTAGCTTTCACAGTACTTCTGAGTATTCGCGCTGGCTTCCCAGGCGGTGCCGCAGACCATCGGGGTGGAAGCTGGCGGGAGGCGCTCCGGGGATGGAGCATCCCGGCAGGCGCACGGCGGGGATGGCGCGCACCGGGGCTAGCCCGCGACCCGGCCGCTGGGCCGAGGTTCCCGAACGGGTTTCCGCGCGCAAGGGAACGACGGGCGAAGGCAGAGATCGCGTTAGTGCAGCCGGTCGGGCCGGAACCCCCTGCCGGTGCTCCCAGAGGTAGATGGTCCGAAAACAGTCTGCCCGAGCCTGGCGCTGAAGGCTCGTGGGGGTTCGTTCTCTACGCGACGGCGCCGTCCGAGGAGGAAACGAGGGGCCGGGGTATCGCGCAACTTTTCCCCGCGGCCGGCGGCGCCCGGCAGCTCCGGCTCCCGCTCCCGCCCCGCTGCGCGCCCGCGGAGGAGCAGACCGCCCGCCAGGGGGCGCGCGCCGGCCGCCCCTCGGCGCGCGCAGCAGGCGCGGAGCGGTGCGCGGGTCTCCGCGGGCGCGCGGCCCCCGCCCGCCGCCGCTGCCAGTGATGTCATGGGGCGGCGGCGGCGGCGGCGGCGGCGGCGGCGGGGCGGGGGGGCGGCGGGGAGGAGGCGGCACTGCAGCTGCATGTGTCTGTAGCGGCGGGGCCGGGGCGTCGTCATCTGCATTCACATGGGGGCGGCGCCGCCGGCCTCCGCCTGAAGCCCCCGCCGGGGGACACACAAAACCCACGCGAGGCGCGGGGCGCCGCGACCCCCGCCCGCCGCCGCCATCGCCATGAATTCGGCGGAGCAGACCGTTACGTGGCTGATCGCCCTGGGCGTGCTGGAGTCGCCCAAAAAGACCATCTCCGACCCCGAGGGCTTCCTTCAGTCCTCCCTGAAGGACGGCGTGGTGCTGTGCCGCCTGCTCGACCGCCTGCTCCCGGGCACCATAGACAAAGTAAGTGCCCGGCGGCCCCCGCCCCGCCGCCCTTTGTGCGGCCGGGCCCGCCGCCCCCGGCCCCGCCCGCGCCGCCCCCCGCGCCGGAGGGGGGACCCCCGGGCCCGGGGAGGGCGGTGAGGGGCGCGGGGGGCGGAGCGGAGCCGGTCCCCCTCGGGGGGCCGGGGGAGAGCGGGGAGCGGCAGCCGGGCTGGAGGGGATTCCCCCCCGAAGGGCCAGTGTTCTGCAAGTGTTGTACAAACGGTCCGTTCGCCAAAGCGGAGTCCTGGCTGTGCACGGGAGATGCATTAATTCTGGGGGGAGGACTATGGACCCTTCCTTGCCTGCCACGAGCCGGCTGAAAACTTATCTACGCAACTGCTGGAACAGTCGGTGCCTCACCTCGCTTGGGAGGTGATTCAGCTCATCCCTTCCAGCCTCTGAAGGACATTTTAGCGTTTGATGCTTAGTTTTCTCGAAGGCTGTTCTAGCATTATTTGGGTCTTTTACTGTTCCGTAGCCTGTGGAAAAAAATCTCATCCTTTTTTGGGGGAGGGCTGAAAAAACGCGTTACAGCTCTAGTTTGCGTTGTGTTTGAAGAAAATGTACTCTCTCAGGTAACTTTTATGTGTTCTGTGTACGTACGTAATTCCTGCCGTAGCTCAGCCAGAGGGAGAGGGCTTTGGTTGCACCTCAAAACTTGGAACAGTACAGTTGTCTCACCTGATGTTCAATAACGTAGTGCACACAGAGATCCACATATTGGCAAAAAACTTTCTCCTGTGCCAGTCTAAGGTAGTGAAGGGAAGATTGATGAAGGTCATCTGCTATGATGGTGGGATGACTCCTTGCTTGAAAAGAACACCGTATTTTTCACCTTTTGCAGTTGGCAGAACACTCCACTCATTAGAGCCGGCAGACAGTGGGCTTTTGTTATCTTTTGTGGCTCTATTTCAAGTAGTTCTCAGACCCCCAAAGTTGTAACCAGTGCCTTGAGCTCAGCAGGACACTGGACTGGGCTGTCCCCTTTGGTTCCTCAGTTTGCACCCACTGGTGTTGCTACTGTTTTGTGTTGTACTATAGCGTGGAGGTCTTGGCTCTGGACTGGAGTCCCATTCTGCAGATGTAGTAGATCATTCCTGCCTCCCAAATTCACAGGTACATTGGGAGGTAGTGTGGGGATATGGAAACCTCACAGGAGCCCACAGTGCTATTGGTGGGCAATGGAAGTGATGAGAGTGGGCGCAGTGTGTCTGTGGCTTTGTGAGTGTGGGTAACTCAGGGACCACCATGGTGGCCAGTGAGGCTAGCTGGGACAGCTGAAGTCCCTGCCAGCTTTCCCCGCCACCATTTCCCCCTAAGTGGCTGTTCAGGCAATAGAGCTGAAGAGGATGTTGCTGCTCCCAAGGGGCTGCAGCTTTGTGGAGGTGGTATGTGAGGTACAAACTGCTGTCCAGTGCACTGGGCTGCGAAGAGGGGCTCCAGAGCAGGTAAATGTCCTGTTCTGCTATCTGGGGTGACGCGTGCGGCTGGGAGTCAGTAGGGGCTCCTCCACCTAACTATCCACTGGCTCTGACAGGCTCTGCCCATGCCTCCTTGTCTCCAGGCTCTTTTGCCTGGTGGCACCAAGCCCAAAGAAGGTTTTGGCAGCCTTTTCCACACTGCTGCTCCAGGCACACTCCCTGAGCACCTCTTGGGCTTTGGGTTCTGAGCTTTAGGGCAGGAAAGGTCTTTCCCCTTTGTGTAGATGTCAAGCCTAGTAAAATGGGGTCCTGCACTCAATCTGGGAAAGAGGCTCTACCAAAAAACAAAATAAACAAAAAAGCACAACAGAAATAAGTGTTAAAAGAGTGTTTCCCAACTTAATGTGCTTCTCTGTTACAGTACGGTTTGGGACAGCTCGGTTATTGAATGGAAGGCTCTTTTCATCTCAGAGGAGCAAACACCTCCCATGTTCGGGTGGGGGTCCCTTCACAGCACCCACAAGCAGAGGAGGGTTGGCAGAGGTGCACAGCTCCCCACAACCAGCAAGGACACCAGACTGGGTGTGCAAGGAGCTGTCGGCGGGACTCATGGTGGAGCTGGCGGTGCAGCAGCGCGGGCTGGGATGGCAGCAGGGCGGGAGGAATGCTGGCACCTCTCAGCCTCCCACCCCCCGAGCTCACCCCACCTCGAGCAGGGTGCTGGGGCAGGCGTTCCCGCTGACCCTGTGTCTCTCCTCTGGCTCTGACTTAGTTGTAAGTCTGGGGAGAAACAGCCCTTTAAAAGTCTTTTTTAGAGGGATCTTTGGTTTTGTGAGGGTAACTGTTTTTATTTCCATGGGCCATTCTCAAAGCACTTTCTAATTCATAGATGTCTCTCAAACTCATTTTTCCACCTAACTTTGTAAATATTCTTTTTCTGTAGACTTACAATTTATAACCCATACATCTTTCAAGTTCTCATCTATGTTATGTCTGAGCTGTTTCCATGTTATTTTATTCTCTTCTTTGTTTGTTAGTAAACAGATATAAAATTTACATCCTTTACTGTGCCCCGGTATTTTTTCCAAGTCTTTTTGGCTACTACTTTTTGTTACTTTTTTTTATACTGGGTGCATTTAAAATATGAGCCTTTTTATTCCTTATTTGCCCTGAAAGTCTCTAGTTAAAACTGGACATTTTTGAAGTTTAAAAGATACAAGGATGTCTCACAGATGTAGACTGATTCAGTTCTTAAAATCATTTGAGATCATAACTTTCTATAAATATCTGACATTAGCAGACACTTTGAAGACTTACAGGGCTCATTTTTCTGTAAATACAAAATAGTAACTAAAACCAAAGAGAACATTTAAAAAATTACAAAATATAAATATGAAGGAATGTTTATCAGCTTGCAGTGCTTTTAAAGATGTTTTCTAGAAAATGTTGTAAATGTATTTCTTTCTTTCAAAAACAGATTAGAAAGAGGATTCAATAAATGCAGGAATGTAGTAATACGTTTCTTGGCATTTTGTGCTTTTTAAAGCCTCTGGGTACCCCGAGAGTAATTAACAGGAGATTTTTAAATAAATAAAGATTGTGCGACCATAAAAGGAATCAAGCACTTGAAGGTCAAAGAACAGAATTTTCATAAGTCAATAAAACAAATTAGGGGATTTCAAGGCTGGTTAGTATATTCTTTCTTTAGATTGCCTTGTATTTGTATACCAGCATTGCACAGAGCACCCTACTGAGCTTCTTGCCAGGAAGTTTTGGCTGAATTTGTTTACATCACAATCATATTCTATCTTGAATAGGAAAGGACAGATATTATATTGACTAGATTTCTCTAAGTCAGAATGAAAATACTTAGAAAAGTAATGTTGTTACAGACTGTTCCTTATTTTGGGGCTCACATTTTAGGTCATAATCATTCCTTTGCATTTTGAAAGAGACCATGACAGGGTAAAACAGTTGGGTTAGGCAGTGTGATGGTACTGCACAATAACCTTGTCCTGAACACAGGAAATGAACAAAAGTGAGGGCAATTATTAAAAAAAAAACCAAAAAACAATGCAAAATCAACAAAACTGACAACAGCTTCCCCCACCCTATCCAAACCCAGCTATGTCTTAGTTTTTCAAAGCAAGGAGATCTATGCTGAAACATGGTTAGTTGATTTGCTCCAAAAGATAGGGAATTGCTGAATTTAAGTAATTTGAATAAAAAAGCCGTAATTTCAAGTTAGAGGGTTTCAGCCTTGTGTGGTAAAACTGAATTACTTTGATGGCAGGCAAGGGATCCCCGTGGAAGCATTGCAGTGCAGTTGTCTGCCGCTTAGATGCTTTTCCTCTCAGAGATCATTTTCCAAACAGATTCCTCCATCGCAGACCAGTTTGACCCACTTTCAACGTTGTAAACAGAGATCAGAATTGGAGCGGGAATTTTCCTTGTCATATGAGGCTTCGCGCTCCATTAAGTTTTGTTTGTACTTTTATTTTTGGTCAGCTGTTCGACAGAAAGCGTCGTTTTGAGGACAGCTTTGTTCCTTTTTGGGGAAGATGCAGAAGAGGCATCGGGGAATGTGATGCAGCAGCCATTTGACACCCCGTGGTGCCCCCCCTCCGCCAGGGGCTCCTGCAGGGCACGGCAGCAGCTGGTTCGGGGCTCTGAAGCCGGGGCACGGGGAGCGTGCGGGGGTGCGGCTGGGGCTCGCCCGCCGGGCCCCCCTCCGTCGAATAGACCATGCCCAGGCGGTGCACTGAGCGTAGGATTGAAGGAGGCAGGAGCTGCTCTGCTGCGCGGGGGAGGCTGATCCAAAACACAGCCGCTTCCTCTGGCTGCGCCCGCGGCGCTGAGGTGGGAGACGGGCGGCACGGGGCTGGCCCCGGGAAAACAGACACAGCTCTCTCTCCTGCTGGATGAGGCTTGGGGCATGGCCGAAAGGAAACGTCATTCCTGTTCCCTGTGGAGGATTGGGTACTGGCGTTGACATTAATTTGGTTATTAATTGGAGTAGTACCAGAACTGTGGCGTTGACATTAATTTGGTTATTAATTGGGGTAGTACCAGAACTGATGGCAGCAAAGATTAAGATGTTTGTACAAATACCTCGTACATCTGTATGATTCTCGTTTTAATGAGAGGTCTTTGGCTAAGTGAGGCATTCTGAATTGTAATTTAGGACTAAATTAACCCTTTGTGATTCACAAGGCAAATGAATTGTTGTGTATGAGCACAAGCACTGGGAGTATCCAAAGGAGGGTTTGGGCTGCCGCACGTGGCAGCCATGTCACCAGCCGTGTCCCCGCGATGAGCGTGTGCGCCTAGGCTGGGCAAAGGGAGATTTATGCTCACTTATCTCTCATTTCACACGTAAATATCGGGGCTAAGTATACTTCTCTCCTGTTGTGACAAGGTGTGACCCGAACGTGATATTTCACGTGTTGCAAAGGAAGGAGAAAGGAAAGGTGTTTGGAGCCAGAGTTAATAACAGGTGACGATTTTTGTAGCCCAGTTATTTGCAAAGGGTGTAAGGCTGGCTGGGAGCTGAATGTGGAGCTCAGACAGAGCTTGAGAACATCCCACCAGCAGTGCAGACATTGCTCCTAAGGTGGAAATTTCCAGGTGCTGTTTGGCCCTGAGCGACCAACATTTTGGAAGTTTCTCTGGCAGGATGTTCTCACACTGAAGCCTTGGTGAGGCTGTTTGGGTCTGCCTGGCTGACCCCAAAGGCTGTTCTACCTTCTCTGACTGAAATCTGTTGGGAAGGTATTGTGGTGGCTGTGTGCAGCAGCAGCAGAAGGTCATCACAGGACAGGAAGCAAAATCTGCATTTCAATGTGCATATGCTCCCTGCTTTCAGCAACAGTCCTCCCAGGGAGATTACTGTGCTTCTGGCAAGAATAATCCGAGCTGGACAGGTGTGCCTGCCGTGGCTGCGTGCTCAGGGAATGCTGGTGTATGTATGAGTGCTGTTACTTCAGGGTGGAAGCACTGCAAGGACGAGCTGAGAGCCTTGGGGGGAATAGTTATCCCAAAGAAAGTCATTAGAGTGCCTTTTCCCTGAATACATGCTGTTCTCATCAGTGATACTCTGAGCTTTGTAGGATTTTTTGGTCCTGTTACAGACTTGTCATTGACTGTGCTACTCCTACTGCCTCGTGAGAGCAGGGATGCAGGAATGCTTTGAAGGAGAATGCCCTTGCTTTTCCTGTCTTATGTACTGGCTCTGTAATTCTGGCAACTGGGATATTATCCAAAGAAATATGGTCTGCCTGTGCTCATTGAGGAAGCAGAGGACTTTATCTAGGTGCACTGCTTTTTTCCTTGAAAACCAGATCCTGACAGTGCATAAAGATCTGGGCTGAGTTAAATAAGGGTGTGCTAGATCCTGAGAAGAAGGGGCAATTAAGGAAACTATTGGCAATTAAATTGTTTTTTGTGAGAAAATGTGGAAAAATAATGTAGTTCTGCTGGTCTTACTCTCATTAATGTCTTTTCCACAGTTTTTATATGCATTCTTTCTATGCCTGTACATAATATGGGCAACAAAAAGTTACGCCTCAGGTGCCCTACTGCTACCCAGACTATCCTCCAAATGCTGTGTGTGTGTGTGGAGAAAAGGAAGCACTGTGGGGATGCCACCAGCACACTCCCCTCTGGTTACACTTCCAGCTAATCGCTGATGGCACCACATTGTTCAGCTGAAAATGTTTAAGATTGTAATTCCAGCCTTAGAAAACTGGAAGTCTGGCTTTAAAATTTAAGTTTGCAGACTAGGTATTTATAAGTGTATTTATACATACACACATATATATTCATATATATATTATATATAGTATGCATTTATATTATTAAAATCTGGCTATGAATCACCAAGGGGAATTCAATATACATCTTCCTTAAATAAAAATTTAAATTAATTGTTATTCAGTGTCTGTGATTTGAAGAGTTGTAACTTTAAAACATTTCAAGCATAACAGGGCTTGCAAAAATATTGTGAGCTGGCAGCATGGAAGCAGTGTCTTGCACTTTGGCTGGCTGAGCTTTACTCCCTGATCCTCAGCCAGTGTGACATTCTGCTCTCTCCCTCACTTTGCTGCCTAGAGCAAAGCCATTTTCTCTCCACATCTCTCAGTATGATGTGGTTGCTGCCATTACCCACCACCAGAGTCACAGAACCATAGAATGGTTTGAGTTGGAAGGGACTTTAAAGATCATGTAGTTCCAGCAGCCCTGCTATGAGACACCATGGGAGACCTTCCACTGGACCAGGTTGCTCAAACCCCATCCAGCCTGGCCTTGAACACTTCCAGGGATGAGGCACCCATGACTTATCTGGGCAACCTGTTTCAGTGCCTCAACACTGTAATTGTGGCAGGGAGTTGAGCAGGGGTGGCCAGCTTCATCTGCAAGAAGTTTCCTTCATGCCACTCCTCATCAAGGGTCACTGAGAGCCCATGGGCAGAGACCCCTGTCCCTTCTTGGCCAATGAAACACTGCTTGGGTCTAAGTGTATTTAATACGGGTCTCCATTTTCTTGCTCTGCAGTGAGTGCTATTGGATGATGTTGGCAGCTTTCCCAGAAGAGAATCCATCCCTTCTGTAGGGCTTTGGTAGTCCTATGGAATATTTTCATGGGGTGGGGGGAGGGGGAAAGCAGTAAAAATCATATACCCCCCACTGGTGCAGCTGTGCTGTCAGAGAAGTGGTTTTGTTGGCTTTGTTAATGTCACTGGGGGAAGTGGTGCTGTGAGACTGGCAGAGGAATTCCCTCTCTGGCATATGTTACATCCACACTGAGGAGCGATGCCAGCATATCTAGCAGCAGAGCTCTCCCAGTGTAAACAAACCCTGAGTGATTGGACTCCTGAAGCCTGAGCTTGCGCTGCATCAAAACAGTGATGCTCCACAGGAAACACTGCAGGCTTTACGTGACAAGGGGTGCAAAATCCTTCCCCATCAGCCTTCCTTCACAGGGGAATCTCTTTGGTTCTGTTCCTGCCAAGCCCACACCTGGAGCTGCACTTCATCAGGCTTTCTTCAGTGCTGACTTCAGAGAAATACACATCTTCCTGTGGACACTTAATGCTGGCACCCCTGGAGCTCTGCAGCCTGAGGCTGATGATGCTGCTTGGGATTGGGGTCAGTTGCATGATAGCTGATTTCCTCTTTTTCTTTGAAATAGCAAGAAAATAAGCAAAACCACAGGAATTAGGAATATTAGTACTTAGCTTTTAGGAAGGAAGGGAAATCAGATTACTGCTGCAGCTGCAGCCAGGCTCTCTTATGTGTATGTATCACATCCTTCAGGCACACTCCTGTGCATGTGTTCTGGTAGGACTCCTGCCTAGTTCAGGTCACAGTGGAGGGGGCCTTCAAGGCTCCTAATAGCAGTGGCAAAGACAGCTTGTAAGTTTTATGTGCATAGCATTCTCATTTTCTCAATGCTGTGCCAACCTATGTTTTGTGTCTGAAATATAAAAATTAGATGGAAACTTGAGACAGCAAAAGTACCATGCACCATACTGCACTGGTGCCATTAGACTATGGTGTATCTTAGGGCTGGGTTAAAACCTGCTTCATAGAAGTCAATTTATACACTTCCACAAAATCACAGAATCAATTATTTTGGAAAAGACCTCTGAGATCATCGAGTCTTTGAGTGAACACCACCTTGTTAAGTAGACCTTGGCACTAAGTACCTCATCCAGTCTTTCCTTAAACCCCTCTAGGGTAGGTGACTCCACCACCTCCCTGGGCAGCCCATTCCAATGTTTAATTATCCTTTCTGTGAAGAAAAGCCTCCTAGTGTCCAACCTGAACCTTCCCTGATGCAACTTGAGTCTATGTACATTGATGGGAATTTAATCAGGGTCTAAAGGAAGTGGCTAAAGTACTGTTAATTCTTCTGAAAAAAAAAAAAAAGTACTGTTTTCCTGAATATTGTTTAATTCAGGTACATATTTGAAAAGATGAACTCAAAACAACTGAATCAGTTTTTCAGAGTCGTTTTTGGAGGGCAGATTAATGGAAAAAAGCAGCTCTAATTTTTGCATAAGGTCCCATTTATAAAGGGTGCCACAGGACCTGGCTTCTATTTTAACAAAACTACACATTTCATTTGCAAACCTGGTTGAACTTACATTTTGAGGGCTATTACACTAAAGAACCGAAGCAGCTAAAGCAGAACATTTGTGTGTTTGAATGTAGGTCACTGTTAACGATGGCTAGTCAGGCAGAGGAGCATTTCTGAACGCGTGCAGAGGAAAAAATCAGAAGAGCTGGAGGAGTCTTCAGTGAACTAAAAGTGCTCCTAGTTTCACATGGCATAGCAAAGTGGAGACTGAGGGAGCACAGAGTGGTGGCTGCTGAGTTGGTGTGGCCTGTTGGACAGTAAAGAAAAGGTGGTGGGTTGTGTTTGTGTGGCTAAATGCAGGATTGAATTTGCTGGTTTGGAAGGTGGTGGTGTGTGGTCTGAGGTGGGAGAGATGGAAAGAGAATACAGGGACTGGTGTGGGAACGTAGGATGTAAAGCAGAGGAGTGTCAGATGTGGGGTTTGTCATGCTGATGGCTTCGGAGTGAGGTAATGCGGTCTAAGAGCTTCTTCTGTGGCTGTTCCCAATAGTGGTGTCCAAGGGCAAGAGTTTTGGGAACCTTTATGCTCTAGTGTTAATAAAAAATGGACGCTAACCACTTTTCAGAGAGTTCTTCCAAATGACACTCAAAGGACTCTTGTAAGTCTAGGAGATGACTGGAGTTTGGGACACTGAGTCCTGCTTTTACCTTCTGCTGTGTCTTGATTAACTTGGTGTCTGGGTATCCTTTTCAGCAAATAAGAATGATAATAGGGATTATCATAAGGCACCTCCCTTCCTCTTTGTATTGTATGCAGAGTCTAGGTGTGTTGTGGAAATGTAAAATTTCACCACCTAAAAAAAATTTAGTCCATGACCTCTAGGAGCTTCAGTCTTTTTCTGGATTTAGCTCTTACTATCTATGTGTCTGTCTGTCTGACTACCTGCTGCTGTACTTTCAGAGCATGGGTTCCCTCAAGCCAAAATACAGGTGTGTAGCCCATGCTGACTGCTGTGCAGGTTATTACTGAAAAGTTTGTGGGTTGCAGGTTTTATAGGGTGGGAAAAGTCACAGTTAAATGTGATACAGTTTCTGCAGTACTGTAGCTAAAGAGCTACAGTACTGCAGAAACTGTATCACGCTATGGTCTGGTGCTCTGTCAAGACACCTGATTTTAAAACAGAGCCGCACTTCATTGAGAATCCTGATCTGTGTTTTTAGTTTAGTTATAGCATCCTGCTAATGTGCCATCAGTAAGATGTGCAGTTCTTTAGGCGATTTGGCTCATCTGCAGAGTGCTCCTCTGGAAGATGTGGAGGATGTGATCCTTAGAAGAGCAGCTGTGCCTCCTGCTGTCCTGGGAGGAGCAGGGGACTCCCATCTGCAGTCCTGCCAGCCCAACTGCTCACTGACTGTGGAGGAAGTGCTGCACCTGCCATTGGTCCCTAGCAGTGGATGCTCCCTTGAGAAGCAGAGGATGTCCTCCTTTGTAACTGTGTAGCCACTCTTTCTCTTCCATCCCCACAATCCCCAGGGCATTTGTGCCTCACGATTTGTGCCTCTCAAATTGTGCCTCAATTTCTGAGGCACAAGTTGCCTCACATTGGCAGCTTGTGATGGCCAGTGGTCTGGGACAGAGCAGGAAACCCGAATGCCCAGAGGGATGGGCCCTGCTGGGCATGGGTGCAGGTGCAGGCAGGAGGCAGCAGCTGGGAGGGCTGGGGAGGGAAGGACCGGCAGGAGGTGTTGGACAGTTAATCACCTGCAGCTTCACCACACAGGCTGGTGTGAGAATGGCCAGCCTTCCTCCTCATCATGCTTTTAATCTCATTTTTGTCCCTGAACACAAACCCTGGCAACAAATCCCAGCCTGTAGTGCTTGTGCAGGAGGTGTTTGCCCCATTGGAAGATCAGTTGCCCTTGACCAGTCAAAGGGGTTGGAAGCAAGGGAAACACAGCTGCTGTGGGACTGAATGTGATCAATAGGACCCTTTTGTTAGCTTAGCTGCATTGTGCAATTATGGTATTTCTACTGATTAGATTGCGGTAATGCTTTGTGTGTACAAGGTGCTCTGAAACATGGAGGGACAACTGTTTGGGCTGTGGGGGGAATGGGATATAAAAGGGTCCAGGCAGGATGAAAAGGATTTCCCCCTATTTAAGGGCACAGTCTTTGAACTGTGCCCTTAAATAGGGGGAAATCCTTACTCTGCTCAAGCAGCCATACACCTGAACAGGATGTTTTCAAGCATCTGCTGAACTTGGCTACTAGTTTGCAGCTAGGTTACGTTTTCTATTTGTTTCTGCTTTCTAGTTACTGAGACAGGCTTCTTACATAGTAAACCATGTTGTACTTTTTATATGTTGTGCTAGATAAATGATTGATGTAACTTGCATGTAGGAACTGTGCTCTTACTCACTCTACCTAGCAGATTCCAGTTTCTATATAAAGGCCTTGTACACTTCTCGTTCTGTGACCCAGTTTGTCAACTTGTTCAGCAGTGAATGCAAGTAAACAGCTGATTTCCCATACTTATAGCTGAAGATGTCTCCTACTTTTTATTAATGTCTCATGTTTACTTGAGATTGCAATCAAAGAACTCTGGGTTTGCTTGGGTTTAAAAAAAAAAAATTCATTATTATACACATTCCTTGCTTATTTTCTTCATATAATTTCCCTGTCCAAATGAACTTATAGTAGCCTTTTTCATTTTTTCTAAGACCACCCTATCATACCTTTTCCAGATGCAGCCTCTCTGCATTGCCCTTTCTTATTCACTTGTTATGTTTTTAACACCATAGATTTAAACTGATCTAATGGGATGTAACATTTAGCTAGGTACGATCAATTTGCATTGCACATTGTTCCCCACCTTTTCTGGATGGTGGGAAATGTACTCTGCTCCTTGATAGCTACATTGCATCACATAAGTGTCCTCATTGAACGGGCTGGGGTTTCTAGCACTGCTCCCCAAGAGATTAAATCTTAATCAGAACCTGTCCCTGAACCACAAAGAAGTGGTTTAAACAGTGGCTGCTCTGCATATTACCTTCCTCTCGTCTCTTTAGATTCCACTGTGGCACCCTGGTCCCTAATTAAGAATCTCTCATGCCCCTCTGGAATCCCTGTCTTTTCTAATTACTATTAACCTTTTTTATTTGTATTACTAGAGCACACAGAGGTTCCAGTTGGACACTGAGGCCTCTTTGTACTAGGAGCTGTGTATACATGTAAGAAGTAGACAATCCCCATTAATGAACTAATGGTGTTGGTCTGTGATAGGAAAAGGATGAAGCAAATACTGGAGAGAAAAACACATAACCTCTTTATTTCACTGGCTTCATGTACATTCAACCCACTTTTTATTAAGCTAAGCAATTTGGGAATATGACCCTACTTTTATTTATACTTTGTGTCTGTACAGATTAGTCCTATTCAGGCGGACTAGGACTTACCTGCCTGTGGTCTGCTTGCATGATGTTCTGGTACATTTTGAGTAGTCTGTGAGGCTATAAATGTGATCTGTGTGAGAGGTCATGCTCCTGATCTTCCTGTAACTATAAAGGATATCATGTACCATATGTGTGATTTTGTCATGGGCCTGGCCCACATAACTGCACTTCAACATTCTGTGGCAGGGCTGGTTTTGTTCTTCACGTCCCTTGCTGTGTTTCTCAGCTGTCTGTAGGAGAAGGTTGCCAGAATCACATTAAGATTTTCCAGGTAAATAATGGGTTTGCTTCATTTTATAGGACCATTAATGCTTTACATTTCTAGCAGGATGCAAATGCTAAGATATTTTTAAATTCTTTACCCATATGCTTCTGTTGTATAAAAATGCTTGCAGCCACAGAGCTGAGAAAATGTACCCTGCTTCTTTTATAATTCCAAAGTCTTTTCCCTTGTTTTGAAGGAAAAAAATGATATTTCTAAAGATTTACTGTAACTTATTTTATTGTTTTGAGGAAGATGATTTTTAACTGAAAACATGCATTAGAGTGCTGGCAGGGCTAAGGTCTCAGTGGTGTATTTGGTGTCTCATGTATTTGGCATGTATTTTAAGCTTCCAGACCTGATAGGGAACAATTTGCTGGGTTTGAGTTTTCTTTGCTTGTTGTTTCTTTAATCTTCAATTGAAAGTCTTTGCCTTTCTCTAATCATGTCTATCCTTACCCTCTTCCCTTTCTTCTCCCTAACCTTTTTCTTATGGCCTCTTTTTTCCAGTTATTGCTCAGTCTTTTATGAATTATGTGTGGCCTCTTATGAGGTGATAGTACACGTGTGGCTTTCTTAGAATTCCTGGGTTTAATGTGTTGGAGACTTTGGGACATTTTTTGTTAATGTGGATTACGAGACAAGACATTTGCTTCTCTTAAGAGAAACCTGGATTTACTGTGATTTCTTGGGAGACCTTATTCATGTTTGAAGAGCAGAAGTAATGTTAAGGTTTCTCAGAATGAAAAGAGGCCTTGATGAACAAAGTAGTTGAAAAAGAAAATGGTGGGTACAAAAAAGAGACAGTGAAGTAGCACGTGTAAAAGGAGATAACCCCCAGTTATTATGCAAATAGTTTAAGATAAAACAGTTATAAATTGTAATGATATCATTGTTGTGTGAATATTAAGAACATACAGGAGAGAGCATACTAGAAGCATCAACAGGGAAAAAATTCCCAGCATCTTATTCTGACAAGGGATGTTGGCATGATAGCTCTAGATTTCTTACTAGAATTAAGAAATAAATTAATAGAGTAATCAAAAATGTTTCAAGGAAGAGACATGAATGTCATGGTGTTTTCAGGAGAGCTCTTTCACCTCTTGTGTCCTTCAAACTTACTGAATTTATCTTTTGGGCTGTAGTCCTTGCAGAGGGCAATTTGAGGAGTTTGGAGCAGAATGTGTGTGTGTTCTTTCCTTGAGGAAAGGAAGATTCTTCAACTCATATTGTTACCAAATTCCTTATATTACAGATTAGTGGCTTTCACTTAGGACTCATCTGAATATTGTTTAGAAAATGATAGTGACTTGTGTTTTAAATTTCTTTGTGCCAGGCTCACCCTGTGATGCTGTCACATTTGTTAATTTTTGCGGTATCAAAAATTACCTCTGTGGTAATAATTCTGTATCAAAAAGTAACTCTGTGGGTCACAGCTATCTTTGTGGGAAGGCACTACCTTGGTTTTGGCTTGACAGAATGTTTGGAGTCAACCTTATGTGAAGTTCCCAGTGCTATGCAGGTGGATTATGCTGTGAGTTTATGTAACCTTGACACACGTGCGTGTAACAAAACCTCTGAGTGTAATGCATGATCAAAGGCCGTGACACTGTGTGTTGCAACGCCTCGGTTTCCAGCGGCTTGCCAGCGCACTTCTGTGCTGGGCTTTCCCCTTCTGACAGGACGAGGTGTCCAGTTTGGGCAATGATTTGTTTGCTAAACTACTTCACAGAAATCAATGAATGTATTGTGAAACGATGCTTATATGCACACAAAATTTAGTTAAGCTGTGGTAAATTAAGCCATGTCCCTGAAGCTCTTGGGGCAGGCTGCTTTTCCGTGGAAGGGCTACACTTTGCTTTTGGGGTCTACAGAGGTTGAGCTGAAGGCACCGTGAGTGCGGCTGCAGAGAGCAGATGGCTGCGTTGCCAAAATGTATCTTAGATTCAGTCAAGGTTTTCCTCTATGTGAAGCTGTTTTTCTTCTGGGGCGGGAAGGGGCTGTTTAATAAACCACAGATAAAGGTCATTAACATCAGACCCTGGAATTGGTAGATTATTAACTCCGGGTGCTGGTATTTTCCGCGGAGGTCTTCGGAGCATTTCTGATATATTTCCTCGTTAGAAAACCGATACCCAAGGGTGGACCGAAGCCAAAATGAGGGGACCTACGAGCCCCACGGGCGACACCGGCCACCCGCGGCGTGCGCGTCGTACCCTGGGCGCGGTCACTGCTTGTCCCGAGGAGGGGCTGTCCCCGGGCCGTCCGCTGGGTCGCTCGCCCTGCAGCTAAGCCCGTCACGGCACTGGGGTCTGTGCAGCAGCAATTCGAAAAATTCAGAAGCATGGTGCGGCGAGGGCTGGGGCCGCTCCCGCCCGCAGCCGGGGCGGGGCTGGGGAGGGCCGAGCGGGGCCGCGCCTCCCTCCCTCCCTCCCTCCGCCCGCCCCGCCGGGGCAGAGCCGCCCGCGACCGCGCCTGGCCGGGGCACCCCTGCCCGCGCTCCTGCCCGCCGCCCCCCGCCCTCGCACGCCATTTCCTGTGCTCCGTGTTTACTTCCCGGTTCAAAGCCTCCAGTGGGAGCGAGCGGCGCCGCTGCCTGCGGAGGGAGCGGGAGGTGAGGGGAGCGGCGTGCTGGGGGACGGCGCTCCGGTGCGGTGCGGTCCCATCTCCTCCCCGCGCTGAGCCGCCCGCCTCTTCTCTTGCAGGTGTACCCGGAGCCGCGGACGGAGGGCGAGTGCCTGAGCAACATCCGCGAGTTCCTGCGGGGCTGCGGTGCTTCCCTGCGCCTGGAGGTGAGTCGGGGCTGGGGGCGCCCGGCTCGGTCCCGGGGGCGGGGGGTTTCTCGCCCTCCCTTTGTGCCCGGGGACGCGGCTGACAAGATGGTGGCGGCCGCCCCTCCCCTGGCTGCGGGCCCGGGGGGCTGCGGGGAAGCCGCTGCCGCCGCCAGCCCGGGGCTGCCGGGGCGCTGCCCGATGCGGCGCGGTGGCGGCCGCGCCCCGGCGGAGCCGCGCTCGGGGGCTCCGGCGGCGGGAGGGTGCGCCCGGAGAGCGTGGAAGGAAGGGCCGCGCCGCTCCTTGGGCGGGCAGGGCGCGCCCCATCCCTCTGTCACTGCAGACACGAGTGCCGGGGACGGGGTTTGCCTGGCCCCGGGGCTGCTAAACCCGCTGCAGTTCCGTCCGAGTGAATTCTTGGGACGTATAAATTGTGTCCGCTTTATTAGTGGAATCGCCTTGGAAGCGCAGCGGTCGGCTTAGAGAAATTAAGTTGCCTGCAACCGAGTGAAATGCTAATTGAAGAAAATGGCAGGTGCTGTTTCTTCTATTTAAATTTGCGTTACATAAAAGCCCTGCAAACTGCCATCTTTTCCAAACGTGTGTTCGCAGGGTTTCAAATTAGGTTCTCGAATATTGCTGGTATATTTAGCTATAGCAAGTACATACTGCTGTCGAGTTTACTTGATGTTGGCGTGTGGGAAGGAACTGATGAGATTAAAAACCGGTTTCAGCTTCTCTGCATTGGAAAGTGAGAGGTATTGTCATTTCAGTTCTTGGAGACATTTTTTTGGGGTGGAAAAATTGGTTTCTGGTGCTTCTGGACTTAAATTAAAGTAGTGTTGCCTTAATTAATTTGCAGGGTCTTATGGTACCTCTGGTCTTGCCTGTGATTTTGCCAGGCAGTAACTGAATGTCATTAAAAAAAGACTGATTGCTTTCCTGAGGTCTCTAAACAGTGAAGTATCATTAGTGAAATAAATTATACTTGCAGGACTTGCCCTTTATCTTAGGTTCCCTATGGATAAAGATGGAAATTAAGACTGCTTTTAGCACTCCTCTTGTGAGTAAGTCCTTACCTTCCTTCCCTTCTCCCTGCCAAATACGTAGAAAATCCCTTAGGATTTGTTGGGAGTAAAACTAAATTCAGTTCTGAAATACTCAGAAACCAGGTTCTGGGGTTAACAGTGCATTATGTCAAGCATTCTTTTTGCTTTGGAGCAGCTGTCACTCTCATTTGTCTTTTCTAGGACCACATTGAGCTTCTCATGTTTTGAACATTCATGTGTGTGAGCAGATCCAAACTTCAGGTGGTAGGCATTCATGAACCGGGGAGGACTGGGGGAGGAGGTGCTTCTGATCTCAATGCAAAAGTAAATTGAGGGTTGTAAATGATAAAGAGAGGGAAAATGGCATTAATACCATCCTCTCCCCTTGACTAATTTCCTTCATCAGGTCTCTGGCAAAGCTTGAAGCTATTGCAACTGTGACAGGCTGCGGATAGTTACAGTGTTGCAGTTTGGTCTCCTTTCTAGTTGCAAAAAGCTTTTGTCAGCTCCTTTCCTTGGGGTAATGAGAAAATAAAGAAAAATGATTGAAAGAACAGATAATTTTGCTCTCGTTCTGAGAGCCTGAATGTCTTTGGGAATAGTCAAATTGTTAACCTGGCCTCGGGGGCTTCTCAGCAAGAGTGCCGGAAACACCTTTCTTACGTGGAGGTAACTGGCAGCAGTGGCTTCCAGCTCAGCATGTTGGAACAGGAATTACTCCCAAGCTACCAGAGAGTTCAGAAGCTGGCAAGAAGGGGCACAAATGCTTGGGCTTATGGAGCTCTTGTGTGTGTATTTATGGTTTGTACATTGTCTGTTCCCTGTTGTTTTCTCATTAATTTTTCCAACCCCCTAACTGTGGCCAAAGATGAGAGCAATGGCAACCTGGATTGAGCCAGGGAGTAGCTGGCAGGGGCCTCTTGGCCATCCGCTACTCCTGGGCTCTTTCCCCTCCCTCTGTTAACGAGGTGTGAGTCAGCCCTGGAGAATCTGAGCCTTCCTCTCCGTGGGAACTGGGGAGATGCCCCAGCTCCCCTGTGCAGGGCCTGTGTAATGCTTCCTGAGTCTCAGTCAGGGTGTAGAGATTGCATTGAGCAGAGAGTGTGAGGAGCATCTCTGGAACTGCTTTGGGGGATATTTTCAGAGAGGGCGGATGAGCTAACAAGGAGTTAGTGGTGAGTACAAATATTTGACAAAGGGTTAGATGTGTGTCTGGTATCTTAAATAATAGAAACATTTGGACAATATGGGTATCAGAGGAAGCTCTAGGGTGGTGTGGGGAGATGTGACATTATTCTGTGCACTAATGTGGTGCTTTTCCTAATAAGTATTCCACAATGTGGAGGTTTCTGCGGCTTTTCAGGGTTGTGCTTGAGCCTTACATTGAATGTGAATTATGTGTAGTTGGATCAGATTATTTCTCTGTGTGTTATTTTGTGAGCCTGGTAAAGGTGTGGTAGTGGTTTGGTTAGCCTAAGATCAGCATTGCAAAAGCACTTTTTGCTCCCAGATCTGAACTCGCCTTGGAAGCAGTGGTGGTGTGTTTTGACAAAGCCATGTCAGAGCTCCTTGCCTTGCTGGAGCTCTGTAGGTGTCCAGTTTAGGAGACTTTGTTACAGCATGATTGAGAATCTGATAAACTGCTGTGGTTAATGGAAAGCTAAACTGCAGTAGATGGCTTCTTAAAGATGCTTTCATCTGTGGATCCCTTTTTTAGAGGACATGATAACTTTGGTTGCTTTCCTACATGTAAAATAAGGGGCAGAGATGAGAAAATCGGTTGGTTTGGAGAAGTGCTGGTGTCTAAAAGTTGTTCTTGTTTTCCTCCTCTTGCTTCCCAGTAAGGTTGGTTTGTTAGAAAGAGAATAAAACATTCAGAAAGGGTATTTCAAATTCTAATGAAGAGGGTTGCTGTTCTTCAGAGGAAACCAATGGCTCCGTTCCCACACCCCCCAGTATTTTTTGATATTTAAGTGTTCCATAGAAAAGAGAATACTGAATTTGGAGCTTGCAGCAATCTTTTTACAGCAAAGCATAATTCCAGAAATAACCAGAAGAATGTGCTGCAAGTATTGGGTTTAAAAATTATTTTTAACACAGTTTTCTTGTATGCGAATACAAGGGACTGAGACCTAATAATGAAAAAATGTTCCTAAGACCTCCACCAGGGACTGAATTTCCATATTTTTTCCCTTCTGAAAGTCATTAGTGCATCCTTAGAATAATTGTAGTGTTGAATAGTTTATTCTACTTGGAGCCTTCAGTGCTATTGCTGAATGTCTGTATAGATGGAGGGGATTGTAGAATAGCTACCTGTGTTGTCAGTTCACATCTTACTGTGTACCTTTTCCTTAGGCAAATAGGATATTTGCTAGGTACTGTTCTTGACATTTTTGCTTTAAAGGCTGTTTTCCCACCCAGTTTTCTCTTTGGGTGGGAAGACATTTAACTCTAGTCCCTTCTGAGGAGCATGACCTGCTTTTTGAAACAGGGTCCTAGATACTTGTTGTACCTGAGGGATTCAGTTCTGGAAGAATGTGGGTGGATATGTATAGTCAAGAAGGAACTCACTGCAGGTATATCTTTCACAGAAGTCCTGCAATGGAGAGAAAAATAAAGAAGTGATGGCTTATTTCTACCTGAGCCCTAGCAAGTTTTGCCATTATGATTATCTTGGACCTGTGTCATGTTACTCTAGTTTTGTTCTCTTTCAAAGGAGCTTGAGCTTCCTTAATATAATGTTGTCTTTTCTTATTCTATGACCAGAGCTGTTTGACAGCTTGCATTTTCCCTGGAGAAATCACTGTATAGTTCAACAGCAGTGAAGTTTGTTGGGGAGCAGTTGAATGTAGAATAATAAACAAAAATAGGTTAATGGAAAACCATGTTAGTATCTGCTGTTTAAAGGGCAGAATGTTTGACATATCCTGTGAACAATGTCATGGTTTGTGTGATCAAATTCTGTAAGTAGCATCTTGCAGGGTTTTTTTGCTGGCTTTCATCAAATAAAAGATTAATCCTTGATTATCTGAATGTTAATGGGTTTCTTGAGGCTCAAAAATATTTTGTATTTCTGACTTTTATACTGATGGGTAAGATAGTAACTGCTTAATAGAAAAAGGCAAGCCGTGGATCTGAGAACCTTTTCTCTACCTGCTCAGAGACCTGCTTGCCTCTAGGATTCAAGGATGGTCATTTTATTACAGAAGAAGCAATGCCAAGCCCAGGAATTTATTTCTAAAATAAACTAACCAAAGAAGAAATGAAGCAAGCCTGGCAGTCTTACGCAGTCTGAGATTCTGTGCTTGTATATTATAAAATCTCTCAAACAAGAGGGATTTGCCCTTAAGGTTCAGAACACTGCATGCAAATTTGTGAAATAAAATTCATAGCACTCAAGATTTAATCAAGATATACAAATGCCTGTGAATGTCTGTGATGGAGCTCCAGCCTTGGGGAAAAGTTTGTGAGGGGTGCCAGTGTCACTGTGTTAGAGCAGGTAGTCTTTTGGGAGCAAGGGTGCCTGTCTGTCTTCTCCCCTCACACCCACCCCTAACAAGCAGCTCATCTGTTAGGTGATGGTTCTTGCCCCTGAGCCTTGCCCACTTCTTCAGATTGTTATGGCTACAATCCTTCTGCTAGTGGGGACTTGGAAAGGTATTCTGCCAGCTGACTCTCAAAGACTGATTTGTATAAGGTGTAGAGCTGTGCTGCTAGTGTGGATGGACTTGGCTGGCATGCACTCGTCAGTGAATTAGGAATAAATAGGTTTCTAGTACTGAAGACCTTCATGCCAGTCTTAAGATGATGATACAGAAATTAAATCATCTAAATTATCCTTTTAGCCCTTGTTCAGACTGTGATCTTTATTTTGTCAAGAACAATATTCCTTAGATTTGCTCCTGGGTTTATTCCAACACAATGTCTTTTCTAACCCATGAAGTGTGCTGCCAAATGCCTTCATGATTCTTAAATGTCATAAACATTTTCCAGAATTTCAGTGTTTTAATGTTACCATTCTTTGCTTATGGACTGCACATTGTGAAGTTTTATTTCGAGGCTGAGGTCTTACTGGTATATTTTTCAAAGGGGAAAAATTGTATCTTTTAATTAAGATGTGTCTGCTGTATTCCTTCCCCCCAACTCCCACCCCGATTTCTACTTGTTCTCAAAACTATTCTGAATATATTTTGGATATTGCTTACAGCAAAGTGCTGTGTGTCACTGCAGCTTGTCTTGTACATACGGATCTCTGACATGTGGCTACTTCTCTCTCTCACACCCTTAATATCTATCCTTTTTCTCATGTGTAAATATGTGTTTTTAAGACAGGGAGATGCTGTTGCTTGACTTATTTATGTTATTTTCATAAGAATGGCTTCTTGTGATAGGAAGAATTTTTATGATGCACAGAGTAGCAGGCCTAGGACTGAGACTGTGTTTCATGTGTTTATCAATCCTTTGTATTCCTATTGAAGAAAAGCCTTTAAATGCTATTTTAAGGGTGTCTCACAGATAGAATGGTGGAAAAACAGTATTTTTTTTGCCTGATATTAACCCAGTTCCTCATCTTGTGTACCATTCATGCATAGTGTCATGCTAGCTGAGAAGGTGACACAGAGGCAGGAACATATGGCATTGGACGGGGAGGAATGGTAATATCAGAAATTGTTACAGTTTTATTTAGTAAAACCCAGTCTGAAACACAAATGTACATGGTACCTTTCCAAATCCTTACATGGTTCTCTTTTCACTTAAACCTTCCTGCTCTTTCTGTGAGAATTTACTTCTTGTGATTCTGCCTTGTGTGAGCTTGTTGCATCAGCAGTAGCATGATATTGTGCTATCACCTCCTGACTAAAGTGAGTCCAGTGGCTTTCATTAAAGAGAAGAATGAACCTCCTTATTGGGTACAGGTTCAAAAGCACCTGATATAGGATAATTTGAAAAAGACTTACAAGAAAGCTATCAAGTAACAAAAGTGGATACTTAGGAGAAAGCTATCAAGTAACAAAAGTGGATTACAAGAGCGTCTTTGTAATGAATAATGTAACAAATAGTGCTAGTATATATTTCTTTTAATGTGCTAGTATGTTTGGGGTTTTTTGCTGCTTGAGGTCTATGTTCAGTACTTTCAAGGTAAAAAAAAAATAAAATTTTGAGTTAGACCATGAATATTTTAATTCCTGGCAGTTCTTTTGTATAGCCCGATTTGTGGTGCTTTGAACACAAATATATAAGACAGTGTGCATATAGAGACTGGCACAATGGATCTATCATGGGTGCAGATTCCTTTCTTTGCTGCATGAAGCAAATGTGAGGGAGAGTCTAATGTGTCAGAATACATCCAAAATGTTTCAGTCATGTCTTGGTGGTCAGCATGTACAAGGCAAGTTGCAGTGACACAGTAAATATTAACTAGTCCTCCTAGTTTTGGCTGGGATTGAGTTAATTTTATTCCTAGTAGCTGGTACAGTGCTGAATTTTGGATTTAGGATGAATAATGTTAGTAACTCACTGTTTTGTTGTTTCTGAGCAGTGCTTACACTAAAGCAAGGACTGTTTAGATTTTAGTGCTGTCCTGCCAGGGAGGAGATTGGTGGACAGGAGGTTGGAAGGGGACCCAGCCAGGACAGCTGATCCCAGCTGACCAGAGGGACATCCCACACCGTGTGGTGCCATGCTCAGCACTGAAACTGGGAAAAGGTGACTGGGGGGTGTCCACCTGCTGTTCCCTGACCCCTGGCTGGGCCCTGGTCTACAGGTGCTTGTGCATCTCATTTTTTTCTATATTCCCTTATCATTGTTATTTTCTCTTCCTTTTCTGTCATATTAAACTGCCTTTATCTCAACCCATGAATTTAACCTTTCTTTCCAATTCTGTCCCCTATCCCATTTACTGGGGGGTGGGCTGGGGGATGAGTGAGGGAATGGCTCAGTGGTGTTTAGCTGCCTGCCAGGCCAAACCACAGCACTGGTATAGATCTGTTCAGAGCAGTTTTGCAAATGAGTTGCTCTGTGGTTTGGGAGGGGCTTCTGTGTAACTGCTTCATTTGTGATGTTCCTTTGGATCTTGAGAATAAGATGAACCTTCATCTAGCAATTAAAATGTATTGCACTATTAATAGAGAATGCACAGAAGACTTCAGTATTATGCTCAAATATAGCAGACTGTTTTCACAAGAGAATTTCATTGCTTCTTTGATAGAAGAGGAGTTAATCATCTGAGGGAAGGTGTGGTAACTAGGAAAGTTGGGAGAGAAGGGTGGGTAGAGAGAGTTGGAGGGTTTTGAGCAGAACTTCGCAGTCCTTAAGGCTTAAAAAGGGAGAAGAGTCTGCTTCCTGATTTATATGCTGTTCTCCTGACTTGTCAGAGGAGTTCTTGCTCTGTGATTTCTTTAGCCCTGTTGTGCCCTCCTTTGCTGTGAAGCACAGCGAGGAGGGGGTCATCTGCTGGTTTTCTGAAGGGGGGGAGCAGTGGGAAGGGGGGCCCTTCTGATTAGCCCCGAGCAGGGAGCAAGCAGTGCAGAGGTGGTGGGGATGCCAGGTGTGAAGGCAGGTCTTGGGAGGAGAGCAGGTGAGCTGCTCTGTCCCTCTCAGCAAGGGGACAGCAGAGAGAGGAGTGGAGATGGCATTGGGATGTTGTGGCACCTGCTGTGAGCCCGGTGCTCAGCCGAGAAGTGCATTTCAGAAGTCCGGTCTTGTTCCTGTCAGGACCTGCCTGCCTTTTTACTTCCCAGGGGATGGCTATGGTCTTTTTAGGTGCTGTTGTGGTTTTTATGAGTGCCTTGTGAGGTTGGACTTAGGAGGTCTCAGACTCCCTCCCTACACACACACACTTTTTCACTTGAATAGTTTTGAACAGATTTTATAACTGGCAAGCATACTAAAAATAGAAATGTAGATAAATCTTGCACTGTACAACTACAGTTGTGTATACTGAATACAGTTACCTTGTTATTAGGTGTCAGATTATTTCCCAAGCACGTGTGTGACAGAGGAAAACAAAAAAATATACAAAATAGGTTAGTTGGTGGTGTATTGTGTGAAGAGAACTTGGATACCTGCAGACCTTAGTGACATAAAGTGTTTTCTTAAGGTATGCATTTGGACTAAGAAGGTCCTCAGAGTTGAAGTGCATCCTGCAGTATGTGAGATGGCAGTGCTCAGTCTCTTCAGGAACCTGGAAAACTTTCTCCTCTTGTGACAATGACTGTATTGCATCATTTTGGCAAGGGAGGAATTCTGGCAGAACAGTTGCTTTGAACCTTACCTCAAATGAGGACTGTGCAGAAGAGAGTCCATCCTGGCAAAGCAGCCTGCTGCTTTTGTTTGCTGTCATCTCGCCAGAATATTTAGATTTTTCTTTGAACTTAAGAGTCAACGTAAATCACTTCTGTTATCTGTAAATGGAGGAGTAGCAAATCTAGGTCTTCTGTGAGTTGCTCTGATTTCTTAAGTGCTTCCAGCTTTGCAACTGTTCCTGACTTCTGCTTGCATGTAAATATCCTGGCATGTGTGGGAAAGGTGATATGCATTCTGCAGTGGAGAGTAGTTTTCAAAGGCTTGATTTTGAAAGATGGTGTTGAGGAGAGGGGAAAAGCACCTTGCTCTAATTAAAAGGAAAAGAAATATTAGAATATGGCGATTTCTCCATTTCCTTAAGGGTAGTTATCTTATTGTGCTCAGCTGAATACACAAATGGTTCTACCACTTGCATGTTTCAGCTTGAGCCCTCTGTTTCTCTATAGTTAACTGTGTTTAGGTGTTTCAGCAGATACTGGGCTGGTCCTGTCAGTATCACTCACAGCTGGAGTTTGTGTGAAGATCAGCATGGTTTTTTGACACTTATAACTTTTCCTAGGTCTTTCTATTTTTCAGGAAATACTGAAAAATTCTAGGTCATGGGGGAAATCGTAGTGCTGAAAACCTTGCCCTCTTTTTACTGAAAAAAGCTGCCTTCAGCTGTGTGCCTCTTACTCTTCCTCTGGGATGAAGCCAGCAGGATCCAGCTGGTTGGGTAACCTGGGGGCAGGTGAGGAGGGAGATTCAGCCATGTGGGAAAATGATGTGGTGTTTTCAGTAGGTGGCAGTCCTTCTCTGAATCAGTCCAGGGCCAGTAGTGAGCCTGGGGACAGAGAGAGGCAGGCACAGAGGGAAAAAGAGGGAGCAAAGTTTTTCTGTCAGTGCCATCTTGTGGGCCAAGTGTAAATGCACAGACCGGAGCACGGGTGCCTTGGAAAGAAGAGGGCAATTCCTTCTGGAGCAGGGCTGGCTGCTTGAGTGCTGTCCTGAGGTGGCTCTGCCCTGCTGGCAGCTTTTGCTGGGAGCCTGTGTGTGGGCAGCCCAGCAGCTGCTCTCTTTACTTTTGAGGCCAGCAGGGAGAGGGTGAAGCATTCCTGGGGTACCCTTTGCTTTCTGCAGCCCTGGCCTAAAGGCTCATGTTCAGCAGATGAAACCCTGATTAATTCTTTTTCTCCCAAACTTGAGCTGAAGTCATAGACTTCTTCCAGTTTTTTGTCTGTTGTTGGCCACACTTCTTTGAGTGGAGTGTTTAGAAACTGTTAAGTAGCAATTGGTTTTGAGTCCAGTTTACAAATAAAACATTAAATACTGAGCCAAGCTCCTTTGCTACAAATCCTCAATGCTACTTGCTTCAGCAGCCCTATGAAAAGTAGCAGTGCAGCTGACTTAGGCTGTGAAATTTTAAAGGAAAAACTACAGGTGAGGAAACTCAAAACCAAATACATGCTATTGCTAGCTGATGTAAGGGCATCTTCACAGATCCTCTCCTGTTAGTGCTGAGTGATTTTTTTTTTAAATATATCTAGATTTTAAAAAAATTATTCCCATGCTCTCCACTCTTATTTTCTATCCCCATCCCTGACACATTTTCCTTGAGGAGGATTGAAGACTTATCAGAGAGAGGACTAGTGATGGTTAGTGAGAATGTGGTGATGATATGCTTGTTAATTTTTGCCAGATATATGCTTGTTAAATAACTTGCAGAATTCCTGCCTGATCAAGTCTTCTCCATGTGATGTCCACTCTTGCTTCACAGCAATCCCTAGGCTGTTTTGCATGATGTTTTTAGGAGAGAGTTGCCTGGAAGTGCCAGCAAAAACAGTTCTCCTAGGCAAGTACTGCTGAAAGCTGAACCACTGCCCTAGCTTTAATTAAATTATCTCTTGTTTCCTCCCCCCTTCTTTAAGTTCCCCTCTGAAAAATTTCATGAATGGGTATTCTGGATATGTTTTCTTGTTGCCCAGCTGCCTGGCAGGGACTGAGCATGGCAGAGAAGGGCACACTGGTTTAGATCAATGTGAATTGCAATGGAAGCACCCCAGCAAGGTATCAGTTCCATGTTTTACTTTCCTGATAAGTTGTAAACTCTGTCAGCAAGTGTATATTGTCTGTATATTATTTTTACATCATCTAGATGAGTTTGCGTTGTGTTTCATGATTATTTCTGAAGAAATGGGAGTAGAAATACATCTTGCTTTGTTTTTAGATGATCGACAGTCTCCCAGCAAATTTTTCACTGCTTCCCTGCCAATATGTGTCTTAAATTTTTCTTCCAGTTGTGACTGACCCTCAGAACTAGGCTGGTTGAGTGGTTGGCACTGAGGACTCAGTGGAGAAGGGAGGAGTCTGGGATGTCCTCTTTTGACAGCAGCAACCCAATATCAAATAAACAGACCTTCACATACTTTTTAACTGGAGCAGCCTATTCTTAAAATGTTCTGAGGTTCATTCAGTCAGTACAAAGCAAAGAGAGTGGGAGAGGGAGTGGAATTTATCACACCCCCACACGTGTTCACTTAATTAATGAATAGAAATGAGGTAAGGAAAAGACAGTTCTGAATTCTTAAGTCTCTTAGCAGAAAGTGCCTGGAAGCACTTGATTTTAAATCATCAGGCACAAAGATTCCTGCTTGTTAAATTAAATGGCTTTCTGTTCAAAACACTTTGAAATGCCTTTTTTTTTTTTTGCATGTTCTATATGTTTATTAGCTTCATAGAGTGTCCTCAAAATGTGCACTTTAGGCAATTACCATGTTTTGTCTAAAAGCAAGCCTCTGCAGAAATCATGACATAGTTCATCATAGTTTTTGTTGCTAAAGCATTTAAATCATGTATGTTAAAGCATTTAAGTGTGTGGAGAGAGGGTAATCGCTCACTTTTTTTCTCTAAAGATTGATGCCAAAGGTTTAGGAAAGTGTTTGAATTACAAACATGAAACAGGATGTAAATCTATACTAATCTAATCATTATTTGAATAGGCCATTTAAATCCATCCACCCTGTGGGCTTGTGAGCAGCATAAAGTAAATTACAAGAAAATGCATTTTCACACCCTTTGCCTTAGGCTAGTTCTTCATCCTGGTGTCACATGAACATTTTGCAAAAGATAAATTTCATGGATAAATGCAGCTAAAGTTATTTTCCGTACTTGGCAGTAAAACTGAAGGAGAATTCTTCATTGTTAAAATACAAAGTTGTAGTAATTACCTGACTTTGATATTGTAAACTGCTGATAGTTAAATTGACCACATCTACATATTATTTATGGCCTAAGTTAATTAGTTGGCTTGCAGGGCTCAGCAGTTTTGAGGATGTCAGTCAGCTAGTTGTTTCCTGCCTGTACTTGCTTATTAAGATGGCTTATCTCTTAAATTTTTTATTAGTATTTCTTGCTAGAGTTATTTCAAATGTCACTATAGCATTCAAAACTAGGGGAATTAGTGTAATTTTATTTATAGGCGTTGTCAGCAAATGCAGAAGAGTATACGTACAGTGCCTTTAGAGCACTCAACAATCTCAGGTCTTGGGAAAGTACACTTTGAGACAGAAGTGAGAGACTGTTGTAATTTAGAATGCTGCAGTTTGTTGTTTTCAATTGACACACTGAAAACACTAATTTGGTGTTTTGCACAGGTGTGAATAAATCAGCTTTTGTATTAGTTTAAAATAGGTAAGTGAAATGTTTATCTTTGTATTGTAAAACAATACAACTGTATTGTTCAACTGGAACCACTGTAGGCCTAACTTCTGCACACCACAGTACCCTCAATTCAGTTTTTGATGTGGATGTTACTTAAATTGCTATGCCAAACCCAAAAAGCATTATTGGACCTCCTCTGTATGTGCATTTTGCTAAACAGGCAAATGCTCAGTTTTTCTAGGAACCTTGCCTGGTTCCAGCTGGAAAGCTGTTCATTGCTCTTCCTTTATTCATTGGATGGTCTCAGACTTGGATTTAAGTATGAGTTTGGAGGCTGAATTAGTAGGTGCTGTAGGAATATAGTGCTTTCCACAGTATTTTGTTTTTGGTTTGGTTTCTGAAGGAGTGGTATTACCCTTGTTTCATGGTGTTTGAGCTGCAGCCTTGAGTGTCTATGGTTTGACACAGCTCCTCTGATCCTCAGCTGGAGCTGTGAATGCAGAGCATGTTGCAGAGCAGGCTGAAGCCAGGCTGTGCTCCTAGGGTAGATAAACCCTCGTGGCAGTGGAGCAGCTGTGACACTTGCTATCACTTGCCTATTTCTTCCCCATTCATTGTCTAGCATGGATGCTTGGCAGGCTCCAAGGTGAGATGATGCAGGAAGGTCAGCTGGTAGAAATAACCCTGCTAACCTGCTTGCTTTCCTACCAAATTGACTTTGTGGAGGTCAAGAAGGAGCTGGGGCTGGCACAAAGTGTGAGGACAGATTATTGTACAGTGAATATGTAGATCATATTTAGGTGATCCTAGGCTTAAAAAAGGCATGGAGAAAGAAAGTTCGCTGTGGCAGCTTGGTGATGTGTGGGAGATCTGCATTTCTGTGTCTCCACCTCAGCCTCTGCACCTGAGCTGTCAGCTTCTCTGCCAGTGGTGGTAAGCTCATGTTTCGGCTTTGTGTTGAGCTGGGCATGTTCTCAACTGCTGTGTTTTCTAAGTGTTGATAGCAGAGGGATGATATGACTTGGCTTCTGCACCAAGTTCTTAGTAACTGTTTGTTTCTCCTCTCCCATTCTCTCTTCCTTGTTGGCTCTGTTTTTGCACTTGTGTTTTGAGTTCTAATCTTCCTTTCTGCAATGTTTTCCTAGGTGACTTGCCTCTGTTTCCTCATTCCTGTCATTCCTAGCTTAGCCTCAGCTGTCTAACCCTGATTTTTGATGTTTCCAAGGTCAGTGCAGTTTCTGGCCAAAGAGACAATATTTTTCTATCTGTTGCAACTGCTTACTGTAGACTGTCTGTGGGGCTGGTCAGGTGCTTGAAACGCTGAGAACTATTCCAGAAAAAAACTGGATTGATTTAGCTTTCAGCCAATTCAGTTTGTTAGAGCAAAGGGGGTGATGGGCTCAAAAACTAGTGGGAAAGGGAGAGTGCAACTTTGTAGCTGAGCATTTAATTGAAACATGCGGGTTTTGCAAAGGCAGCGGGTGTCTGTAACACTATCCTTTCCTCACCCTGGCTGCAGCTCTGTCTCATGCATCCCAGCTACAGTTAATTATGGTCAACCACAGAAGCCTCTCCAGAGGATAACCTGTGGTGGGTGGAATCAAGTCTTTAGGGGTACAAAAGAAGAAAGCATTGACCCAGACAGCTGAAAAATACCATCCTAAATTTAGGTGAAACTTATTACTGGCAGCGTCATTCTTTGTCTGGCATGCTCTCCCTCCTCATTTCTGGATGTGGCTTTTGTTTTACATGGTTTGAATTGGACAGTTGCTTTCTCTTGGAGGTAAAGGTTGTCAGACCTCTGCTTGTGTCTCGTGAGAGACTTGAACTGTTGGGGGGATGTACTGCCATGCTCAGCCCTCCAGACAGGGTCCTAATTGTTTTGCTTCACTACTGAAAGTGCTAAAGCTGGATTGAGTTCCATCTAATTGTTGCTTGTAATTGCTCTCAAGTTTAGTCTGTTCTTGGTAGCAGTTAAGGCAGGTCTCATCAAGGAGTGTCCTCACTACCTACTGAATACTAATAGTTTCACTAGATAAATGACCCAAGGGAAATAATTATATTTTTATGGCAGTGTCTACCCTCAGGTAACTGTGGTGGTGCTTGTTATACTGAGGTTTGTTTGAAATAACCCCGGTTTTAATATTACAGACAACTTTTTCGTCTTTGTGCGTTTCTTTTTCTTCTGTAGAATAGGGAGGCTTTGTAGTCCAGAAGAGGAAGCCTTGGGTGCCCTTCTTGTGAGTTAATGAAGGATGTGAAATCACAGCATGAAACTCTCTCCTCCTTTGTTTTCATGCCTTTTAAAAAGCCTCTCTGAAGAAATTTATGCAAGCAGATGCAGCTTCTTCACAGGCAGTGAGCTGCAGCTTGTTGGACATTCAGAGAACTTGCTCTCAAGCAACTTGGAGAGAGCACAGCTGCTCACCTGCTCTCTTGGCTGGAAGAGTTTTTGACAGAATACCTTGGCCATTAGTTGGGATGGCAGGTGGTACTGGGAAGGAGACACTTATGTTGGAAGACCCAGTGGCTTCTAGTACTTGGAAATTAAATTGTTCAGAAAGCACTAGAATCATCGAGTTTAGGGTGGTGAATTGCCATGAAGCAGGACTTGGATTGTACCAAAGCAATTCGATACTGCAGTGTTGCTCAACTCCATCTTAAAAGGTGGCATCAAGTTTGGGATTATGGTTTGAATGTCTCTCTGAAAGGAATTGCTTGTAAAAGGTAGTGTGGAAACCACTGCCACAAGCTTTGAGCACAGTCTTCATGGGTGGATTTATTGCTGGGGTACATTAAAACTAATTAGTAAACAAAAAACATAACATAAAACAAAAAACATAACATAAACAAAAATATAACATAAAACAAAACATAAAACTAATTATGTTGCATGGCACAAATATGAGGAGCATGTACTGTACCTGTACAGTATATGTGTGTTGTTTTATCAGATGTGTTGCATTGAGCAACAGTGCAATCAGTGCAAAATAAGGCAGGCTCTTCTAGAAGCCTGGCAAAGGCTTTGCAAAACAAATTCTGCCTGGCAGATTGTTAGTACAGAACAAGCATATTCGGTCAGTTTTTAAAAATGAGAAATGCTTTTTAATAGTTACTTTGTGTCAGATTAAAAAAAAAAAAAGTATGTTATTTCCAGAGCTACTGTTACTAATTAGAGGTTAAAAAGAGTGTTCCCTTGATACTGTTCACTAGGAGCTGTGATCTGTTGGAAGACTTCACTATTGTCCTGACTTGTGCATTGTTTCTTGCAGTGTATTTGAAAGAGTTTCTCACCCACAGAAGATGATTTTTTTTGTGTTTGTTTTGTTCTTTGGAACACAAGTCACTTTCTTGATGATGTCATCCATAAAGATAAGTTGCTGGCAGTACAGTTTTGAGATAACTTCGCTGAAGATTTTTAAGCAATTCCACTTTGTTGGAACCATGTCTTTGCATTTCTTAATGCTTCTGGAGCATCCAATTGGAGAGATTTGCTCAACTTTTTAACGTGTTTCTAGGATGGCACATTGTACTCTATTATCCACACAGGATGTGGTGCTTCCTTTTGCCCCACACAGAGCACCTCTGAGTGTGCTCCTCTGAGACTGGATCTTTGTGATCACAGCCCTAGTTACTGCTTTTAATGAACAACCTTTTACTTTTCTATTTCATTGCATTGGCATATTCTGTGTTAGTAAATCAGAATGTTTTGCAGTCTGCGTGTCTTGTAGAAGTTAGATTTCCAGTGCTGCGTGACTCTGCAAATAACTGGATCTCCACTTTAGTGTCACAGCTAAGAGGTTGACATCTTGAGACTGTTAATCACATTAGTGACCTCAGCAGGAATTTTACATGGTTTTTTTTGGGGATTGTAATGGAAATAATAATTTGCAAAGGTTTTATATGTGCTTTTAGTTTGGCTTTTTCTGAGACTTGTGCTAAATGCCAGTGTTACAGCCATTTATGGCTTTACAGTGAAAATTGTGTCTCTGAGGATGCTGTAGGTCCGTGAGGTTTTGTTGGTATCCTTTTATCTGAAAGTATTATGTAGATCATAGTTTTAAATGCTTCCCTGTAGGGGTTTCACTTGTACTTGAGGCCTCATTCTTAACTCAGCAAACTTGACTTTGCATATTAGAAAATTATGAGCCTCCCACAGAAGTCCCATTAGTATAAACTTCAACTCCACAGTATCAGCTGTGAAGATGGGTCAGTATAATAATACATGGCTTGTTCTTCTAGACTAAGGCTGACTTTTTTGTGGTATGTAAATAGCAAAGATTAAGTTGGGATAAAACGCTCATGTGTTAATGTACCACATGAAATTTTTATAACAAAATGCTACTTCTGTGCCATAAGTTTAACATATTGGTATAGTGATATTTGGAGCTGTTTCTTCTTGCTAATCTCCTTTCTGTTATTTAAGGTTAGACATGATTGCTAGCTAATTTTGAAGTGGTGCAAAGTTATGTTGGTGTTTAGGTGGTGCATTTAGTGGTATTAGCATTACAGTGTTTGTCCCTCTTGGTGGTGAACAAGGTTTGTTGCACACCTTTTGCTGTGGCTATGGACTGCTAGTGTGAAATTGGGTTATCCCAATAGTCCACAGTCTCAGACAGCCCTGCCACTTTCTGTGACTTACCCCATGATTCTGTGATCTGTGACCAGATCCCACACTGGAGAGGTGTGGGGGCACACCTGTGGAGTCAGCACTGGCTGTTGGAGTAACAGGGTGAAATTAGACTGAGCTAGGTACAATGTTCTCTCAGTCTTCTCAGAAATATTCTTCTGCTGTCAGAATATTTCTGTATCTTCCAATATGACAATTTAATTGCTTAGCTCAAGTTTTAAATCCTATAATAATCATGAAACAAAATTTGATGCATGGTTTTGAGAATTTGGGAAATAAATGCTAATTACTGTTACTCAATCAGTGTTTTACAGAAGATTTTTTATCATAACTACACTAGCATAAAAAACTTTTTATCTGGCTTGATTTTGGACATTAAAAATGTAGAAATAATCTTACTGCCTTCAATGACCTAAGGATAACTATGCAAGTTCAGTTCAAAGCTAGCTTACCTTATCTTGTGAGATGCAGGTCTGTAGTAGTTGCCTGGAAGAAATGGTAAAAAACCCAGACAAGTAGGTAAAAGTAAGGCATGATACCTGCTGTTAAATCTTTCCGGCTTCTACAGTCCATAGCTGAGGAGCTCCCTTTGGAGTCAGGGATGTATCCCAATATATTTAATATTTTAGCTCTGTGGAACTCCTTCTGTGGCTTATTTAAATAGCTTTCTAATGCTATTTTGAGCTCTCTTTACCTTCAGAGCATCCTATGGCAGTAAATTCCATGTATAAATTATGTATGTTATAATAATTTCCTTTGGTTTGTTCAGCTGCTGCAGCTGATGGCAGTGGGTGCCTTTGTTTCTGTGTCAGAGATGTTCTCCATGCAATATGTGAGTTCATATGGCATTAGGGTACTGCACTACATCCTATCTCTTTCCAAGATGAGCACATTTAGTTCACTTTCCCCTCATGTGAATACCATTGCATTAATTTAGTTGGTTTAAAACGTTTGCATCTCTGTATCCCTTCTTGTTTTGTAGTATCACAGTGGACCACAGCTGTATTTAGGCTACAGAAATAGTAAGGAAATCTGTTTGTCCCCTTTAATTTTCCAGTATTGTTTTTCTTGGACTCCACGACTTGGCTGATTAATGACCTTGGGTTGCTACCTCAGGGTTATCTTTTACCTGTCAGCATAAATAGCTAATTGAAACTCAATTCTGTACAGGTATAATGATGGAGTTTGGTTTTTTTGTTTTTTTTTTTTTTTCTATTATTTTGCCTTGGGGTAGGTTTTGCATTTGTTGGCACTGGATTTTCCCCCTCACTTTAATGTTTGGCTGTTGACAACATTGTATGGTGACTGTTCTGAGTTCAAGTTTTGACTAATGCAAATAATTTCATATCCTCATTAAAGTTCTGTCTCCATGCCTTGTGTGAAGTTGCAGGTATGTTGTGTTGAGTAATGTGGCCTCCGAGTTGGATCTCTGTTGGTCACTTTTGGTACTCCCTTCATGGTGAAACCCAGCTGTTGGGATACAGTTGTTTATTTCTCCTGTAGCACTTCTGAATCTTCAAGAGGAGTCTCCTAGCTCAAATGACCTTTGTTTAAAATAAAACCAATCTATGTTGTTTAGTCTTTTCAAAGGATATTCAGATCTGATGTATTATCTGAACTGCCCTGTGTTTGGCTAATGGCTTTAAGATGCATAGATGCATTTTAGAAAGGCTCCTTTCTTCTACCAAGGCAATTCTAATTCTTTTCTATTTCCCTATTTATGCCAACCTCACCAATTCTGTTTTCTTTTTCTGTTGCGTCTTTTAATAATTTACCAAGCTTAGGCATTTGCTTTACTGGTCTATAGATCTCTGGACTTCTTCCCTTCTTTCCTTCCTTGATCTTACAAGGTTTGGTTCATGTTTTCTGCCTTCCATTCCTCTGCTGCTGAGGCTGTGCCAAGTATTATGTTGCTTGCTGTAGTTAAAATTTCAATTTAGTGTCTGAGTTCTTTTACTGACAGGTGTCATGGAGTCCTGGCAAATCACAAAGATGCTGTGCCTGGTCACTCACTATTCTGTAAATTCTAGCATCAAGATGAATTGTATTTACAGCAGTGCCTGGGAGAAATGCTGTATTTAAAGGAAATGGAATAGTCTGCCATTTCAAGACTTAACAGAACTTGTTACAAGAAAATGAAGGAATTGAATCCGTGTGAGGTGCAGGTAAATTGAGTCTTCTGTCAATAGAAGAGATGAGTATGTGAGATCAATGGGATCTTGGTAACAGGCAGCATGGAGAAAGTGGAAAGGTTATTTTCTATTTCTCTTTGTACAGGAGCTAAGGGTTACTCAGGAAAAAACAAGCAATTGGCAAGGTCATAACAAATCAAAGGAAGTGATTCTTCACCCTGTAACTAATTGTGCAAATGATTTCTGTGGTTTCTGTACAGGTTGAAATTGCATCATTTACGAAGTGACTATGGAAATTTGAAAAATCCATTTAAGACCTTTAGATGCAGATAGGCCCTGAGACAAATAGTTGAAAAAAAACTTGATGAAGTATTACTTTATCATATTTGCCTTTCTGTATTCTTCCTTATTGGCAAATTTGAGATGCAGGTTTTGGGCCTGAATAGGCTGTCAGTGATTTTTTTCTGAAGTGCTTGTCCTGGTTCCACAGATGGCATCTCTAGCTGCTGCTTGGAGGAGTGTGTGGCCCTCTGCTAGAAATGCTTGCTGTCGAGGAGCAGCACTTACATTACCAAAAGGGCTCACGCCAAAGCAATCTCTGCCAGTCACTGAACTGGTGTAACTTGTGAAAGGACAAGGTAACATACCCAAGTCTTGCACCAGATTCCAGGCTCTTGTGCCTGTGGACAGACACATTCCTGACCAAACAACCACCACAGGGCTGGACTCCTCAGCATTGGGTGCCTGTACTCAGGTGGTCATTCAGGTGATGGGATGAGGATGTCTCTGTATGGTTGCCATTGATCAGAGGGTGGCTGAGGCTTGCTGTGTACAGAGGCTGTAGGAAACCCAGGATGTGCTCTCTGGATCAGGGCCCAGGCAGCACTGGCGAGGCAGTGTGTGTTGCCAGTGAGATGCTGGAGAGGGGACTCTGTTCTGTGCAGGTTGGAGTGGGAGTGGCTGTGTTTTGGAGAGGGCACTGAAGTAAAGGTATCTGCAGTGGGGGAGGTGACGAGGCTGGGGGAACCCTGGACTGTGGAGATGAGATGTTACGAAGGAATTAAGATGAACTGTTGGGCCTGACTGCTCGCAGTATCACCTCTAGCTGCCCTTGTCAGCTTGGCTACCCAAGCCCATCATATAGTGTATCACCTGATGAATCAGAACTATCAAACTCTTGCAGTAGCTGATTTCTTAAAGGAAGTTATCTTTATTTCTTTCCAATTGAATTCCCGGACATTACTATGAATAAGTGAAATTGGTGTGGGTTGAGTTTTTGTGGTTGCTTGTAACTTGCTAGAGGGCATCTTTTACTAGTTTGGAATGTGGAAATGTTTATGGATATGCCCATAAATGTGAAGTTTTAATTTCTACTTGCTGGATTGGTTTTCTGTGAGTTGACTTTAATGCCCCCTCCGAGTGAAAAGTATATAAGGTGGTGTGAGAGAAGGTGTGGGAGGTTTTACTCCTGAAATCTTGCACTGATCTGTGAGCTTGCAGATCCAGAGCAGGAATGGTTTTACCTAGATGTGTGCTGCATGTCTCTCCCTGAGGTGTCTGCCTGGTCCTTCAGAGAGATGGCTTGTCTGCTGGCCTGGCAGCTGCTGGATGCCCTGACCTTACAGGCTGTTGCATTAAATTGGCTTCAGTTTCAGCTTCCTCTCTTCCTTGGCCAAAGACACTGTGCCCCGGGGCTGCCACAGCAGCCCTGCCACAGCAGGAGGGGTTGGTCACTGCAGCAGGTGATGGTGAGCCTTGTCCCTGCTCCCTGGATAAAGTCCTGTGCCTGCTCCTTCAAAATGAGTGTTAATAGATGGTGAAGGATGCTGGATCACATTGCTGCAGGTACCTGCAACAGAGGGAGGGATCCAGCCCTAGGCCCCTTTTTTAAGATTATTTGTACTGGCTGGAGTCATAATGGTAACCTAGGGAGGGAAAAGGGTGTGCTGGGGAGGAGCTGTAGCTCAGGGATTTGTGTACAGCTTTGTGTTCTTCAATCAATTTTTAAAAGGGAAGCATTGAAATTAATTTACTGTAGTTGAAACGTGAAGTGTTGGTTTTGGGGCTTGTTCACTTCTGCTAACTGCTTGATAATTACTTCTTTTCCATTTTGTGATTCTAAATTAAATGAAAGTTTCAACAAGCTATATGAAAATTGAGTAAGCCTTTATTCTTAATTTTTGGCACTTTCCACAGTGTATTAAGGAAGTAATTGAGATTTTTGATTAAATCCCTTCTTACCAGAAAGGTGTAACATTTATTTTTTTCCTTTTTTTTCTTTAATTCTTGCATTTCTTTGTTATCTTTATTCCCCTCTCCCACTTTTTCTTTTACATGTGTTTAATCACACTTAGTCAAATTCTGACTTTTATCAGAATATCAATTCCCCCTCAATCTTTTTTGTTTGGCTACTAGTACATACTTAATGCTACAAGGATTTTCCTGTTTCTTTTGTTAATATGTTTGTTTTAAAAAGTGTGTGTGCACACAGCAGAAAGAGACTCCCAAGCTGATAAGCAGTGGGGGAAATAAGCAGGCTTGAGGTCAGTGGGTCTGTGCTTCTGGCTCGTGCTCTGTGGTAGTTCATTCTCCATTGATGCTGAATCCCTGCATCATCTGATCACTTGGCTGCACACATTTGTTCCAGATGAAATGTGAGCATGTGATGGCATTTAAATTGTGGTTGGAGCACGTGGTAGTGTAGTAAAGCAGCCAGCAGACTATTTTAGGAGGGAGATGATAACCTCATGTAGTAGAAAATCTTTTGCAATAAGATGCCTCCTTTCACCCACCTCCAGCTCTTGCTCTCTGAACACTGCTGTTCTGAGTCAAGTCTGTCTCAGCAATCCTGCTGTGTGCCTGTGGTACTTGGACTTGCAAATGGAGATTTGGATTGCAGGTAACAATCCCTATTTTGGAAGCAGGCTTTCCTAGGTTTGGGGTTTTTTTTCCTCTCAAAAAATTTCATTATATAAATTAAGCTTTTTGCTTCATTGTATAGGCCTCTCTTTATCTTTCCATACAGCATGGCTTTTGAAACTAAGCTGATACTTTAGAAATTAGTTGAGAAATGTTGGCAGAACATGTATCTAGACAGAAGGCATCTGAAATCAGTTGTGGCAAGCCATCCTTCCTGTGTTTTTAGGTAAGAGTATGGAGATGTTCACAGTTTAGCTGATGTGTACTTTTTTTTTAGTTTGAGAAAATAAATCTAAAATTCAAGTATGCCAGAAGCAGACTCTCCCTTCGTAACATTTGAAACCTAGTTGAAAATTTCCTGAATATATCAACTTCCTCTTTCCTAGGAACTGGTTTAATCTGAGCCTTAAAATATTGTGTCACTACTCAGTTCAGCCATTGGGAAGGAGATGATTTCATTCTGAGTGCTTATGTTCATTAACTACTTCCAGACCCTGGCCAAGCCCTTTGGGCATCCTGTTTTGGTAGTCTCAATCACTGTCATTGTTGCTCTTGTGTGATTTTGATTTCCACTGTGACTGATCTATTTCAGGTCAGTTTTCCTTTTCAGTGCTTCAATACTTTTAGTTAGCATGAAGCCTTGGTCAGGAGTTTGTGCCAGAGACCTTTTTTTAGATTGTTCTTTCATTAAGGCTTTTTCATAATTTGTTTCTTTTTAACTTACTACTGAGGAAAAAAAAGAAAAGTCAGGAAGAAATTGTGAATGTATGAAAATGATGATGCCATAATGTATGTTTCTTCTCTAAAATGGGAACAGTTTACAGATTCTGCTGCAGTAACTTTGCTTGAAATTTTGATATTCATCTATGGATTATGGAGGAGAAGGTGGGACACTGATCTGTGAGCTAGCACTAGTACTACAGGGCACTACAGACATGCTCTAAACTGGAACTCAGGCAGGCCTGTGTTCTCCATGCTGCTCCATCATGTCAGTGTTGAATGAGGTTGCTGAAAGGATTTAAGTGCCCAACAGAGTCTGAAGTAGCAGGACCCGTGTAGTTGAGGAGGAGCTCCCAAACTCATAACTTAATACTGTGATTTAAAAAGCAGTGCAACCCCTTGAGGGACCAGCTACTCCCCTTACTTGCTGTTGTTCATGTCTAAGAAGGATTATAGTCTTGGGGAGGTGCCCAGCTGATAGTGTTACAGACATCACATGGACTTGAAAGACCAAAATCTGCCAGATCTTCTGTTTATTGTAATTACAAATTATTGACAAATGTACTCAAACAGATTACCAGCATCTGTCTTGTAGGCAGCCCCAAAAACTGCAATAGGCAGATGCTGGTAAAAAAGCCTTTTTTAATAGGCTTTCTCATATGGCATTGATCTTTAATGGACTCTTCATAAAAGCAGCCACTGGTTTCATGAAATAGATGTGTCTACTCTCAGAATCAGCATCACAGTCCTGGAGTACTTGTTGGCTTTGTTCTTGTGATGGGCAGGGTTGGGGCAAGAGTAGTGAGACCTAGAAGACCTAGTAAGATCTGCTTTCCTTCTCTACAGTCTATTTCATTTGGGAAAATCCTTTACCTTGCTCATGTGGTTTTCTCAAGAAAATATCTATTTAACCATGTTCTTGTTTATAAGATGTACTGGCAGTGTCTGCCTGGTGCAGTTACTAGTGAAAATTAAGTTTCACCATTTTTATCACTAACTGCTTACTCTGCTTGATAGCAGAGCTGTCTGTATTTCCAAATGTGTACTTGTTTTTTCTTTTTCTCAATGTTGTGTGTCTTCTTACTGGGACACAGTATTCCCTTTGCATTTTGGCCTACATTTCCACATCTGTGTTTCCTGATTTATTTTAGGAGACTAGCATACATGGTTGTTTGTGTATACCAGGAAGAGATGGGTTTTGCTGGCTGAATAACCTGAATTTCTCAGGGTATGTTTCTGGCCAATTTTCCTGTTGAGGTGCCTCTCTTCATTGGCACTAGAAGGTGCTTATGCAATTGCTGTTTCAGCCAAGCATGTAGGTGTAACCTGTTACATTGGCAAGAACTGCAATGTCTCAGCTTCAGTGTCCTGATCAAATTTTCTTTGGTAATTTAATTCAAACAACTTTTATTTTTGCCTATAGTTCTAGAAGTGTGAGCTTCCTTAAGCCATGTTACTCAATTGTGTATTAATACTGTGTGCTACTGAATGTCTTTCTCTGTCAGCTGAGATTATCACTTTGTGATATCATCTATAAACCAAAACCTACAAAGCAATTTGAAAGTGTTTTAGGATGAAGATGTAATAAATGTAGCTTTTGTTTTGCTATGCAGGTAGAAATTTGGAATAGGCTTGTTCTTATGTTTTCTTACTTAGAGAAGTGTAGGCAGTGCTAATCTTTCTATTTATGCTTTTTAAATTACATCTTGCTTTGCTACTACTAGCAAAGTAGCTTATGCTCAAAAATACAGAATTCTATGACATGTTACAAAAGAATTCATTTGAGGATACTAACTTGCAGTGTTACATTCTAAAAACAGATTTTGAAAGCTTGAGGAATTGTACAGTTCATCTCCAAAAGGAAACATAGCGTTTCTTTGTGTTTCTTTTTTTTTCTAATGATATTTTTGCTTGCGTTGATGTAAGCTAGGTTGTGTATGCAAGAAGTTTACTTTGAAGCACTTTCTTAGGTAAAATTGTTGTTTAGTATTTGAAATTAATGCTCTGTAGGATCATTAGTGCTCTGATGTGTTTGGGTTTGGGCAAAAAATTCTTGGAGCTGGAAAGCTTTAGGATTCTGAACCAGGTTTTTTTTAACCTTTGTCCTCTTTGGATTGGTGTTTAAAATGTGTATCTAGATGCATGCACACAGACACTACAATCTTCCATATACATGTTTACAGCTGGTTTTGCTTGTTTTTGTAGATACCATGTCATGTCTTAAAAGTATTGCTAGTTCAGGAATTAAAGCATTACTAGTTGCAGGAATTAAAACTTTCTAGGTGACATGTTGTTTTAGTACAGGTTTTTACTTTTGAGGAACAGGTTTATAAGAGCAGCAAAATTAATTCCAGACCACCTCTTAAGTTTTATTTATTCTTTGCCACTGATGTTTCTCTTGTGAAATGTTACCAAATGGCACAGAAATCATGTACTGCAGGTCTGTTCTTCCAGTTATTTTCAAACCTTTCCTTTTATCTTACTCCTAATTTTTGAAAGAGAACTTATTTTTTTTTTTAGCTTTCTTTTGTGCTGTACAGTGCTACATTTGGGCAACAGTATGCTTCATAGAGATTTCCAGAACATTTGTAATCATCTCTTCTCCCCTCACCCCTTCCTTTCCTCTCAGTTGTCATAGTTCCCTGCTTTTCTTATCTCTCCTTTTACTGCTGCAGCTTTCAGATGATAATGCAACTCGAGCAGCAGCTGCTGCATAATAGCTGCAGCACCGCTTAGAGCTGACCTAATGTGAGAATAAATGAACAAATCCGTGGTTTGCTTCTGGGCTTACCTACAGCATGCCTTTTTTTCAGCTTGGGTTTACTAGATGTCATCACTGGAAGGTGAACTGTGGATGGCCTCCGTGGCATCCTCTTTCCAGCTGCTCCAAGGATTGGGGCACAACAAAGAAAGGTGTTGGGATTCCTGATGCTTTTTGCAATCACCTGTTTCTAAACATGACCTGCTTTTTTTCCCTACTGCTCCTTTATTCACGCTGCCGTGGCCAAGAGCCCGGGTGTGTGCAGCAGGAGCAGGTGGAGTGACACGTTGTGGTGTCACGCTGTGCTTTGTCAGGCCACTCTGCTCATTTCCTCTCATTTCCTCTGGCTGAGCCAGCCAATGTTCTCCTCAGCCTTTGGGGGTCTGAGGCTGCAGCACCGAGCTGGAAAGTGTCCTGCTGCTTTAGTACACACAGCCCAGGGCTTCCAGCTTCTTTTGGGGCTGGCTGGGGAGTTGGCAGCTGCTGCCCTATCTGTGCTGCACACATGCCTGGGCTGCTGCTCAGCTGCTGCAGCTGGTGGTGCAGTGCTGTAAGGAAAGCTGTCACCTGTTTTTGTCAGATGATTTAAGTGTTAATATCACTGGGAGTATTGTACCTGTGTATATTCAAGGCAGTAGTTTAGCAAGGAAAAATGTTTCTATTTTACTCTATTTTACTCTTTTAACCAGAATATGAACTTTTCTTGCTCTGGCTGTTAGATACAACCTTACTGATGCTCTGCTGGTTTAAGGATACAAGCAAGTTAAGGTTTGTAGAAGACATATTTGAGGAAAGTGTGTGTCAGAAGAAAGCTTGGCTGAACCACCCCCAATTTTTTTTTTCCTGTCTCCCGTTGTAGACTTTGCTTTATCAGGTGAAGTACCTTTATTTTAAAAATACTTCCTCCATAAGTGGATTCTGACTTAAAGGTCTAGAAGGGGGAAATAAAATAGTATGGTTACATGAGGACTTAAAACTGACTGATTTGAAGAAAAGGATCTTGCTGCAGGCTTACTGCATGCTGTAATGTGCTCTCACCAGATATATTTTCAGCTTTATTTTCTCATTTCCTTTTTCTTTCATCAAGCTCTCTGGTAGTGTTTTTTTCCTTTCAGTAGGTACTGGTTGTTGCAGGGACACAAGGGATAAGCATTGTTATGTTAGTTTTATTTCTTTATTGCTATTAGATAGAAGCACTGAACAGAAGGCTCCATCCACTGGGGGTTAGTGGTTTAGATGACTTGAAATGGTCCTAATAATACATTCAGGTAATTTTTAATGTTATGGAGTTTAGGCAGATCCATGAAGAGTTTATTCTTGTTTAGAATCAGAGAGTAAATGTGGTAGTTGAACAGCCAGTATGTGGATGAAATGACTCTCTAAGGCATTTTGTTTGGTGTTGAAGAAATGTTAGTGATGGAAAAGTGAAAATGGCTGTCATGAAGTGAGTTTAAAAACTGGCTTATTAATAAACTTCATTATCATTCCAAATGGAGAATGACCATCCAGTGTATGTCTTGCTCTAGGGGTTTTGCTGCTGTTGCTGCTCAACCACGTTATGTAAGATTTCATTAATGACCTGGAAGAGATCATAGAATTGTTATCAATAAAATATGCAGCCAGTTGAAATTTGGGGACAGAAAATGCATATATGGTTGTGGGAAGCCAGCCTTGTGTGTTTGGAATTAGTGTGGTGTGTGGAAAGGGAAGCCAGGATCTGTGTGTGGGTGTTGGCAATTGGCAGGCTGTGGCAGTCAGTGACCAAAAGTGCCCGAGTGCTCTAGGGTGTTATTGACAGTGCTGTTTATAGCTCACTGCTGGCCTGATCTGCTCTGCCTTTAGAACATGGGATCCACTGGGGTGTTGTTGTGGTGCAGCCCCAGACAGCCACACTCACTCTGCCCTGGTGGGGTGAGGGAGAGATTCAGAAGGGTACAGGTGAGAGAAAACTTCCCAGGTGAGATAAGGGCAGTGTCATGGGTACAGCTGAAGCTGTGTGTGCCAGCAAGCAGAGCAAGGAGTGAATCCATTACTTCACATGAGCAGGCAGATAGATGTTCAGCAATCTCCAGGAAAGCCAGGCTGCATCACTCCTGGTGGTGACTTGGGAAGACAGCATCACTCCGAGCATCACCCCATTAATGCTTATGTGAGGCATGTGGGCAGTTCTATGGTATTTCATAGCAAAGGTATAGCTAAATACTTTGTTCAAAAGATTTGGCTTAGCTTGGTCCTCATCTGATCTGATTTATGATGGTTTTATTCTTGTATTCCCAGTAATATTTAATCTGACTCTTGGTGGAAAGTAAGGATTGAGTGAACCAGTGGGTGAATTTCATCACAGGCAGAGTCTCTACAGAGTTATAAATTTTGTTTGCCTGGAAGTCAAGGACATATTTTTTCCATAAAGCTTTGTTTAATGTCTATTTATACCTGTTGCATGCTGTTCAAAAGACAAATCTTGGAAAGGTATTACTTTGCAATTATTAAGTGTTTGTCTTTTTAGGTTTACAGAGCTGTAGGGGTGTGCAGTTTTGAATTCATGTGCTTCTGATGTGATTAGAAAAGTGGGTTATGCCAGTATTATAGAAGTAATTTACTATGTGACCTTGTTATTTGGTAATATATTGTGTTATAAAAATAGTTTGGCTTGATATTTGGATCTCAAAATCCAGCTTTGGTTTTTGCAATTGAAGAATTGGGAATGCTGTATAGGTGGAGGGGTGTATGTTTGCTATCTGGTGTCACTGAATGAGAGGTTACTCTTTTTAACATGAACATAAATTTTGAGAGTCAGTTCTACAGCTGATTAGTCCATAATTACCAGAATAAAGATTAGAGGCCACATGCAAGCCTGACTTCCCTTGAAACCTGGAGTAGATTGTTTTCTCTGGCTACTTGATTTTCTGTCAGAATTTTCAGATATATTGTGTAATGAACAAATGTCCACTAAGATGGGAGAAGGGTATAAGTGGTTAGTAGGGGCTCAGTGTTTTCGGTGTTTTGTTTTGGTGTGGGGTCTTTTGGTTTTCTTGGGGTTTTTGTTTTTGGGGTTTTTTGTTGGGTTTTTTAGTGTTGTGGGTTTTTTTTTTTTTTTTTTTTTTTTTTTTTTTTTTTGTGGGCTGTGTATTTCCTTGGTTTTTGGTTTGGTTTTTTAAGTTTTGGTTTTTGTTGTTTTTTTTTTTTTTTTGAGATAAGGAGTTTATAATCAAGAATTAGCATTTAAACTTTAGAACACTTATGTTTTTTCCCCTCACCTTTTACCTCTCTAAGTTAGTAACTTCTTAAACATTTGCTATGTTAGGAGAAGACCCCTCTGGAAGGTATCATGTCCCCCTCCCCCTTTATTGTAGGCTGCTGCTGAATGTACTGGCTATGAGCTACAGAGAGTGGCTTCCTGTCAGAATTGCTTCATGTAAAATCACAAGGAAGCAAATGTTTCTTGCATCCTCCCATTGTGCTGTTTCCTGTGAGCAGGCTGGATGCATGTCCTGGATACAGGTTTTTTATGGCACTGTACGTGTTGGGATGATCCAATCAAATTGTTCTTGGTAGCCCCTATAGTCTGAGCCTAGCAGGAAACCAGGCTTCCTCTCAACCTTTTGTTCTCAAGTTAGCCTGACTGTGGAGAGCTCTTGGCTCCATCAGAATCCAGAATGAAGGTGAGATTAAAATGGATTGTTTTAAGGCTTTGTAAGCTTAAGCTATCATTTGTAACCTTTTTTGAAATTTTCCCTTTCTTAGTCATTCTCTTTCTCCCGTGTTGTCCTTTTCTGATTCAGTTCTGGTTTCTACATGGGGACCTGTTTCATATATTTAATTTTTTTAAGATCAGGGTTAGGCTTTTGTGATTCTGTTCACACTTGAAGTTTACTTACACTTCAAATTTGTTTAAAAACTACTACAATAAGCATGTAGTAATAATGGAAATTTCACACTCTTAATACTTTCTTGTTCCATAGCAGCTTAATTTTTTCCTCCAATTTAAGCAGCCTGGTTTTGACTTTATAAATTATGCTGTTAATAAAATCTATCATGTCTGTTTGTTAAATCAGATTGTTTTTTCTCCTTAATGCCTTTTTTGTGTACATAGTCTTTTAATATTCCTTGTGTTTGAGGAAAAGCCTTACAAAATTCACATCTAGGCAATTCCCCGGTGCCTCTCCTTACTCCTTACAACTTCAAATAACTAAGAGAAGTATTTTTAAATTATTGTTGAAACGTGTTGAATTAGTTATTTGACTTTATTTATGTGAGCAATAACTGCTTGGAGTACACTGTTGTGTGGTTCTGGCTGCTTGATGCTGTGTGTGTTGTGTGGCATTGCTTTTCTGAGCTGTGTAAGTGCTACTCAAGCTTGAGGGATGTTGGCACCTGTACAGCCCAGCTAGAACTGCTGCTTTCTGGGACCAGAGATGATCCTCAGTCTGAGGGGGGAGAGATGAGCATGTGAATGTATGCAGGTATTAAATGTTTCCCAAATCTGTTCTACCTTTCCTGTGATATTACATCACCAGTCAGAACTGGTCTGGCAGCCCCTTCTGTGGTTACTTTCATAGCTTTTGTTAACACTTCTGCTTCTCTTGGGTTAAACTGGCCTTTCTTTGTTCCTTTCTCGCTTCTCCCCTGGGATTGAGTTTTTCCTCTCCTGTCTGTGAAGGCTGTTTTCTGGGTAAGGACTTTCTGATAGTGTCTGTGGGATGGGTCTGTTGTCAGAAAAGTGAACTGGTTTTTGTTGACTTTTTAGATAAAAACTGCTTCATTGTAGAAAACTAAATATCTTTCTGTTTCTTAAATCAGTTGGAAGAACTGCAGCAGCTGTCTTTTATTGTCAGCTTTCTAGTCTTGTACAAAGGAGTACTGTGAGTTCTTTCAACCTATGCAGAATCTATTGCAAGAGCTATTTTCATGAGACTTTGGATGAGTGTTTCCATTACCTCAGGCAAATATGGGTTTGTGGGGATTTTCCTTTTTTTAAAAAATGTCCTCTTTCCCCCCAAAAATCCAGATGTGTAATGTCATCACCCAGTGCTTGAAAGTTGCTGGAGTGTTTTCTGCAAGATAATTCAAGGTTTGGATTGCCTTACCAGTTAAAAAATAAAAATAAAATGAACCTCTCCTTTCATCTGTCCTCTTCCCAAAGCTCATCCTTGATCTAACCTGTCCAGCAATTTAATTCTTTTAAAATTCATTAATGTTCAGAAATGCTCTTTTCCTCTGTGTCTTGAAAGAGATGGCATGATGTAGGTTGTAGTAATTATTTTCAGTTATTTTCAAAGTACGTTATCAAAAATCAGGTACAATGCCTGTGCACTGCTACAGAAAAAGAGGAGTATGCCAAGAGAAATGGTACCCAGTAACTCTTATTTGGGCAAAATGTCTTAGGAAATCTTCTGATACTTGTTTTAGTCAACATTCTTGTAACTTAAATGATACTTTTGATATTTTTGTTTTCTCAGTTCTTTTTTTTTTTTTTTCAAATGCAGCTGTTGCTATATTATCTTTCCATTTAAATTGGGGTTTTAAATTTTTTTTAAGGAGAACGATCATCTCCCCCCCTGCTCCCCCCCACCCCATTTTACTGGCTCATAACAAGCACTAAAAGACTGATACTTTGTTCATGCAATAGCTTCTACAGTTGTGGTTTGCATGTACAAGCTTAAAGGCTTGTTTCTATGACTTTTAACTACTTGTTTTTTGGTTGTTTTTCAGACTTTTGATGCAAATGACCTGTATCAGGGACAGAATTTCAGCAAAGTTCTTAGCTCTCTTGTGGCTTTAAATAAGGTGACTGCAGGTAAGTAGACTACTTTGTCTTGTGCTGGCTTGCTGCTGCTTTCACCTTGCATCAGTGTATATTTATACCTGTGTTGTACCCATGATGAGGTGAACATATGCAGTATTTTAAATGAGATTTTGTTGAAGTTCATGCTTTTAAAACTTTGCAGTGGCTGTGAGTTCTCTAGTTGTGTCTTCTGCAGAAGGAAGCTTTGTGGTAGAGCTAAGGCTAAGCCTTTAAGCTGGCAAGCAATTTAGGAAAATTGTGTTTTTCAGAAAGGCCTGTTTTTTAGGTTGTTTTTCTTTTTTTTCCCCTCCACGTTTGAAGTACTAAAGCTGACTTGTGCTCCATTCTGTCATTCTCCTATTTAAAAAACTTGGCAACATTTTTGCCTTCCCCAGCCTATGTTTCCCAGTGCTATTCTTTCTTGCCAATAACAAAAGGATATCCAATGTCTTTGATCCCTTAAGCCACATATTTCATTCATTTAGCAGCTAGAAGTCATGAACCACTCACCTTAAGGTTTTTTGGTGGGAGGGGAAAGAGCTGTAGAAGTAACAAACAGGTGAGAGGTGTCCATCCATCATTGTAGGGTGAGGCTGTGCTAAATTCTGCCAGCTGGACCCAGGGACAGTCAAGAAATTATGGCATTGGCCCTTTTGGTTTCTTCCTGTTCCACCATCAGCAGCAAGGTTCAATATTGGTCATCAGGTCAGAGTCTGAGAGGGAGTCTAAAATTGAACTATATGTGTCAGTTTTTGTGCAAGGAAGAAAAGGTGATAGAAAAGTCAGTGATGCATAAGTGTTGCTTGATTTAATATGAATTTAATTTAATTAAATTAGTTTAATAATTAAAAATTAATAAGTATCTTGTCACATTTATAATCTCTTGTCTGTTTCATGAGAGACTTTGTGGTTTTGGTGGGTTATTTTTTTCCTTGCATTAGAAAGCACCCCTTAAAATTAAGTTTTGCAACCAAATCTTAGTTTTAATGAATGGGCATGGAGTAATACCATTGACTTCTTTGAAGCTGTTTAGACCAGTTGGTGATACTGCCTCTCATCTCAAGTGTAAGTGCAAATGCAAACCAGTGCAGTGCATCTTCAAAACTGCTGTACACTGGCCATTGCTGCCTTTGCTGTTGGTAAAGTGGAGAAAAAGTGTGGCTGTTTTGTCCAGATATCTATGGATTAAGGCCTATGACAAAGAGCCACAACTGCAGCTGGTTGGAAGGGACCTGGGCTGATCCCTTTCATGGTAGGGGCATGTGGTGGTGGTATGGAAACAGAAAATCAGAACCACATGCAAGCTGTGGTGTTGTCTCATTCCTAGGAGCAAGCATAAACCTTCTTTCTTTTCCAAACAATTTTCATTAACTGGGTAATTGTGTAGCAGGCATTTTAGACTGTTTCTCTCTGCTCTGGTATTGGAAGATGGATTTCAGATCCCCTGTGGATCTGCAAGAATTTCAGGCATACACAGGTTCGTCTGACATAGGCCTTCTACAATATGAGGCATGTGAGAAATGGGCATGGTTACTGATGAAGGACTTGTGTGGGTTTTCACTCCATTGAAGTATCAGTCTCTGGAGTGGTGGGATCAAGGAAGGAGGCTGCAGCCAGCACTGACCCTGGCTCTTGGGAGCTGCTGTTGGTGCAGCCCCTGGCTGGCAGTGGCTCACTAAGCCACAGGACACACCCCCACCCTCGCTGGCTGGCAGCATCCCATCCCAGGGATGTGCCAGCCCAGTGTCCAGGGCTGGGGCTGCCCTGGTGCCCCCAGCTGCCCCACTCCTGGCTGGGATGGTGGGATGAGCCCTGTCCTGCTGTTCCCTTGGTGCCTCCTAGCCCTCACCCAGCACCAGGGACCCCAGGGACCCCAGCAGCCCTGATGGCACACAGCCCTTCAGGTGGACATATCACATGGGTGTGCTTCTCAGAGGAGAGACAAATGGAAGAGGGGAAATGTTTTGGGAGGGTGTTGTTTACTTGAGAAGCAGCATTTTCCTTTCTTCTATTCCTAGTCCTCCCTCCAAAGAAGAAAAAATAGCTTAGTTGGCAAAAAAAAAAAAAAAAGGGATGAGGCAAAGGAATGTAGGAAAAGAGACAGTGGAAGGAATGTTTTAATTGAGAAGGAGATGGGGGGCTGTGGGAAGAACTAAGAAACAGATGTGGCTGGCTTCACTTCAAGCAAGTTTCATGCAGTCAAAATTCTTGGCTACTAGCTAAAATGATGCTGGTTAATTACCTTTAAATAGACTGGTAGTGAGTAGGAATAGAGAAATACAACCCTAACCCTCCTCTCTCTAAACAGGCCAAGTTGTTTTCTTGTCTGTGTGGGGAAGAAATTGTTTATGTCTCAGGGTTTTAGATTATTTATTGCTATCATTTTTTGAATCTCTAATTTCTGAGTAACTGCAGATACATCAAATCTGCTTTAAGCATGTGAATTTTACAGAGATAAGCAGAAGTTACAGATGCAAATTGTTAAAATTCTAATATTTAATTTTTTTCCCCCACTCTCCTACAGACATAGGGCTGGGCAGTGACTCTGTATGTGCACGTCCCTCATCTCATCGGATAAAATCCTTTGATTCTTTGGGATCCCAGTCTTCACACAGTAGAACTTCAAAACTCTTTCAGGGACAGTATCGGAGTTTGGTAAGTTCTGTGTGAATGAAATATGCTGTGGTGTGCTATTTTATTCCCCCTTTCTTTTTTAATGAGCTTTGTAAGTAAATTATAGTGTAGCAAAGTAACTGTTTCTTCTCTTTCAGTTCTGTATTTTTAGCCTGTGAGTTTATTTTTGCAGTTTTTTATATGATGTTTCAAAATACATGCAGCTTTTTGTGAACTTCAAACTATTTTTTCCCCCTTTAGTGCTCCATGTTGTCTGCATAGACAGTGTCTTTGTGGATTTGTGTTTTTCTTCTTGTTGTAAGGACTTGCTTTTCCAAAGGCAGAAATCTCATTTTCTCTGAGTTTAGGGGTGATGATTGAATGTTTTTCAAACCTCTGTGAAGGTGATACTTCTAATTTTGGCAGTAGTGGTAGTTGTTCCTGTTTTCTGTTATATTTCAAGGCTGATCCTTCAACTTGCCTTTGGGTAACTGAGTTGTGTGGGCCATCATTTTATAGTTCAGCTGAATTCAAGGTTGCATACCTCATGGAAATTGTGATAAATCGTACCTTTAGTCACTGAAGGTTGGCAAGGAGGGTTCAGATCCCTAATGATAGCTGCTTTATCCGTGGCTTTCTTAGGTGTGCAATGTGTTTTATCTGTGAAGTTTTTGCCCAAGGCCACTAATTCGAGCTCCTGTTCTGCTGTTGACAGATGCAGTGGTTGGTGGGACTGGCTGTTAGCTGGATCTCTGAAGTGATCAGAGTTTTCAGGGTTTCTGTCACTTTGGTGATCTGAGTTGCTCTGTGCAAAGAGGAGAGAAGTGCAAGAAGGAGGGAAAAAGAGCTAGTGGCCAAACCCAGGAAATTCCTAGTTTGGTTTTGTTGGTGTAGATGATCTGTTTGGAACCATTCTCACCAAGTTTGTATTAATTTCCTCTGCTGGAAAGTCATACTGGCAGAGCATAGGGTTTGTAGCTGATCTCACTGTGCAATGTTTCTGCTTATTTTGTGGCTTTTTACCATTTACTAAACCAAAACATTCTCTCTTGTTGAGCAGAGAGGATGAAAGCACATAATGTACCAGCAGAGGATTAAGGCAGAGGCGCTTGAAAATGTGCCAAGCTAATTGTCCAACACTGGGACTTGCACTGCCTTGGGACTTTCTGCATGTTTTCAAAGTCGTGTTTGCCCTCATTTTCCTGTAGTTTCTCAGCTGCTAACTCTGATGAAAGTCATATTGAGTTGTGATACAATAACATGATTGCTGGGGTTATGAATAAGCTGATGTGTAAGATCCTAGTGACAACATGCAGTCTTTTCATCACCTCAGCTATATAGGCAACATGTAGGTGAAATTCTTCTACTTGGATAGCTGACTAGGACTGCTTACACAGTCATTTTCTCACTAAGCTATGCTTTTATCTGTACAGGTATTGATTCTTGGTTATGATAGATACAAACATGATTTGTAGTGCTATTCTCTCAGTTCCAGTGCAACGTTTTTAAAGTTGTCCAAGTATTGCACTTTTTCAGCATAAAGGTTTGCCCAAACTCTTATGAAATGCTTGAATGGTGCAGATAGCCAAAACTGACATCCAAGGACAAAATGCTAAGTTTCAGAATCATTAATTTGAAAGACTAATTAGTTACTTTAAAGAACATTCAGATGTTAGGACAGAGTGATAATCTGCCTTGGCACCCATGGTAAGGAATGATCATACACACAGACATAGTGTATATAGACAGCTGCAAGTCTGCTGCAGGCTTCCAGCTTTGCTAGCCTTCAGAGAAATGATTTGGGAGTACTTAGTCAAGGTAAGTTGTGTAACTCTTTCATAGGCTTGGTGAATGAACTCTCCTTCTTTGGCAGGCCATGGAGACTTGTACCTTCAGCTGTGGAAGCCACTAACCTGAAAAAGAAAAGGAAAAGGTTTTGTGCTGCAAACTCTTGATATATCTAAAATTAAATTACACCCAGCTCAGTTTCTCCCTCCTTGCAGCACAGAGAATTTTACGAAAATGGTCTCTAATGTAAGGCCTTTGTTTCTTTGTAGTTGTCAAAGGCAGTTTCAATTTATGCTAGTTATAGAAAAATGTATACATTTTTTCTTTGTGAGAGCAATAATTATTCTCATTTTAGCTGTTAACCCTTTCTGATTTGGAGGGGCTGTAATAAGTAAAATATATACTCCCATGGCTGATAAAAATCTGTAGATTAAAAATTACAGAAATACTGGAAATGGTAAATTGCACCTTTATAAAGGCTTTTGAGTAAAAATGTGTGGGGACTGTTGTGTGTGGAGCAAAGGCTATTTCCATTTTATGGACATTTCTGTTTTGCTCATGGAAATATTGTTTAAGTCTCTAATGATCACTTTATTCTTTGTTTTCTCTTACTAGGACATGACAGATAACGGCAACCATCAGTTGGTGGTGAGAGCCAAATTTAATTTTCAACAGACAAATGAAGATGAACTTTCTTTTTCAAAAGGTGATATTATTCATGTTACAAGAGTGGAAGAAGGAGGCTGGTGGGAAGGAACTTTGAATGGAAAAACAGGGTGGTTTCCAAGTAACTACGTACGAGAAATTAAATCAAATGGTGAGTTTTGAAGGGGAAAGCATACTTGCAGAAATTCTTGCTTTGGGTAGAGGTTGATGGTTGGTTGATTCATTAAAACTTCTAATGCTTTTTGTTTAAGCTTGATTTTATTTACTGAAGGTCTTTGACAGCAATGATTAATGCTTGGAAATTCTCACTTCCCCACCCCAGCTCACTGTATAGAGTGGCTTCTGAATTAGCAGTAAGTGTGCAGGAAACTCCCCATTCTGTTTGCTTGTCTGTCATTTTGGGCTGCTCTCAATTCCTTGGTCTGAATTCCTAGAATGTGGGATTTTGACTCAGATGCTGACAGACTTTGAATTGGTGCTTTTAGTTTAAATAGTGAGAGATTTCCTACAAAAGAAAACAAAAAAACAAACAAACAAACAAAAAACAACAAAAAAGAAAAACCTCCAAACCCGACAAAAATTTACTCAATACATCCCATTACTTAGAAGTAAACAACTGCAGGAAGGAAACCCAATTCTATCAAAATTTTGAAAGCTAATGTATTTGTGATTTTTCTTTTTCTTTCTTGTTCATGTGCCTTCAGCTTTTCTTCATACAGGCTTCATCCTTCCACTGCAGTTTTATTTTGAACTTCATACAGTCAAATGTCATCTGAAAATCAGAAGTAACATTCCTTTTTAATCTACTAGGATATTGTTGTGGGTGACATAATTTCTCAGTCTCCTTTATTTCTTTTTTTTACCCCAGGTCTTGGCTTATTTTCAGAGATTAGGGATAAGCCTGGTAGGATAACATTACCCAGGCTCTCTGGGAGGCTTTACCACTGTTTCCTTTGTTACAGCTCTAGTGAAAACACACATCTTTTGGGGCTGTGCTCAAGTCTTTGGCATGTTTGTTTTTTTTTTTTTCTTCCCCTCATTATGAGGCAGCTATTCAGATGTCTGATTGCAGTGAGGTTGTGGCAGCAAAAGTCCATTTAAAAACCTACCTTTTCTCCTTTGGTTGCATCCTCTTATTTTCTTCCTTGATTTAATATATCCAATCTGTTGTTGCAAAATGCTAGTCTTAGATCTCTGCAGCTTCACTGTCCTTTTCAACCAGCTTCTCCCAGATCTAGTCACAATGTAAGACTTGGCTTTAATGTTCTTTAGAGATCCCTTAGATGCAACTTATCCTGAGAAGCAATTCTTGAAGCCTGTTTTTGGTTTGTTTGTTTGAATTTCATCAGTTTTGACCTCCTCCAGCTCCTTGGAACCTAGGTAGGCAATTAAGCTCCAGGACAGAAATGCTTTAACAGTGAACATCCAAGATCCAGAAGTTGCCAGTAACCAGAATTGAGTGGTTTTTATTTTATTAAGAATGCTGCACTTGGGTGAAGTAGGTAGGAAGGGACTGCACAAAGGACTGCCAAGTGCAGTCTGATGCTTGACTCCTTGCAGCACTTTCTGATCCCTGGGGCTGACATGGTTTTTACTTTCACTTCTTGCCCTCAGAAGAAAATTCTTCCAAATCCTTTTCCCTCCACTTTTAGGTGTATTCTCTCTGCCACAACAGTTTATCCCTTGTGGCTTCTGCAAGACTTCTTGCGTTCTTGGACTGCTGTCTCATATGTTCAATTTCTTCTATGGAAGTTTCTTCTGTTTGTGCCCAAGCTTTTCTCTTCTCAGGAAGCTTAGTTCATTGAGTATTACAAAGTTGAAATGACTGAGCTGTAGCTCACTAGCTTTCTTTGTTTTCCTTCTCCATTTTAAAATTACTGTATTTGACTTTTTCCAGTACTTTGTGGAACTTCACTTGTCCTCTCTGGTTTCAGATATGGATATAGCTAGTTCTCTTACTATCAACTCAGCACGAGAGGTACTGTGTAATTTATCAAAATAGTAATTTTAACCTGCTTTTATGCATTTGTAGGTATATGTTTGAGTTGTCTGCAGTTGACTTTTTTGTGGAGAGGATGGGGGGGTGGTAGAAGGAAGCATGACATGCCAAGAGCTTCTTAGTGTGTCAGTGACTGTGGAGTTGCAGATTAGCTTTACCCCTTCATGTATGTATGCATGCTGTGGGATGCTTTGTTGCTACTATCCTCATGACCATGTTAGTTGTATTGTAAATGTGAGTTGTATTGTAAGGTGACCTGACTTCTGCTTACTTTTGCTTCTTTTTGTTTGATTGTGGTCAGTGTATATATTTGTGATATTTGCTCCATGTCAGTTAGCATCCACTTTTTCTGTTCTTTCTTTGACGTGCCACTAACTTTTAAAGGAATTATCATTCTCACAAGCCCATTCTGCTTGTGTTTTTACTAGTGGGGCTTCTTTTTTTAATGCATATTTTTAAGCTTACTGAATTCTTCTTACTTGAAGTCCATTGTTGTAATTTGCTGCGCTGTTTCTTTTATTTTATTGCTTGTTTCCATTAAACTTGTTATGGGCATTTCTATTCTCAACTAAGTTTTGCTTTATGGATATTGTTGAAGATCCTAAAGAGAGGGCTTTTCTGGAATTCTCCTCCCTTCTGTATCCAAATGCACTGTCCTGCTGCTGGACTTTATTTGTTCTGCTGTCCTTGTGGAAACAAAGATGTAATGCTGTTTGTTACAAAGCTCTGAAGTTGTTTGAATAGATGGGTGTTCATGAGAAGCTTCTTCTAAGTTAAATGTAATTTCTGTTGCCTTCCTGTGTCCCTGCTCTTAGCTTGTCTTCATTAGGAGAGCTGGCATTTCTTGAGTTGATAATCTTATACTGCCCACTTTTTTTATTTCCTAGTAACTATATATACCCCTCACTTCAGGATTTCCCTAGTTCAGAAGTGTTTTAAGTGCCTTTATGCCTTAAGCATGAGGTTGAAATATAAAAGTGCTCTTTTTTGCCTTACGTATTTTAAAAGTGTTTAGGAGAACTTGCAGCTTTGCTAGCTCAAATTCAAAATGTGTTTTCTATCAGTGTTACAATAGATTGATTTTAAAAAAGATCCAGATAGGATTTTTGAAATACATGCTCTTGATTAAGGTCTCTCTGAAAAAAATGTTCATCCTGGACATCTCATTTGTTTTCAACATACTCTGTAAATGGTCTGGCATTGGTAATATAACTCTAGGCTTCTTTCTTCTCTGAAATGTAGCTGAAAATACTGTAAATACTAGAAATCCTGTATAGGGAAATCCTGTATAGGATGATGCATTCTGTGGAGAGCTCCCAGGACATGACTAAAGCTCCTGGGTTTCACTAAATTAAATCTTCTCAGTCTGATGTAACCTGACTTCTGCAAATTGACTGAAAGAAGAGAGAGAAGTTTTTTATGCCTGTGTGTTTTTGTTTTAATTCTCACAAACTTCATAGGCATTAGATGTTTACATAAATGGATTTTTGTTCTAAATTAAAATCCTCTAGTGTAAAAAACCTGTAGATATGTAACCTTAGCTTTTACAGTGACTCTGAAGTTATATATTCAAGGAAGGGAAGAAAGAGATGTGTGGAATGGAACACTCTTTACCCACATTGATTTCTTCAAGTGTTTAGAAAAAAAGTAAGCTGCATTACATGAATTACACCAGCAGAGAATATCACATGCTAAGGTATCTCACAGTTGTTGTGCCATGGCTGTAACTTGTTGGTTTAGCTGTGCCTGGCTGATTAGAGTTAGCACACAGTGCTAATGAGGTGAGCCACAAATGCTTGTAGGACACGTACTGAGATTGGTGAGCAAAGCACAGCATTTCATTTTCTTAGGCTGGACAATGGCTATTTTGGGGGGAAAATAAATTTGGCTGAGATAGAAAACTGTTTTTGTTTTGCTTTTGAGTGTGTATTTATTCTGTCCCCCCTCCCTGACCCAAGGAGAAAAAGAGGATTTGTTTAAAGTTGTGATAGTTATGATCAAATATGTAAAAAAAAGAAAAAGTACTGTTTTCTGTTCAAGCACATGCCTACACTCTGAACTTCAAAAAAAAGTTGAAGTTTCTTCTTTCCATCTCTCTCTCCCTCCCCCTGTTTTCATTTCCCTTTTCAAACCCTCTAACATCTTATGGTCTTTGATCCCTAGTCAGGAAGTACTTCTAAATGAAAGGATTTTGGTTTTATCCTGCTCTACTATTACATGTGACAGAGGGTAGAAAATAATGTGTGAGCTTGATAAGATACTTGACAGTGTGGCCTTATTGAGGTTGTTTTTGCTTACATAAAATGGAACAGGAAGAGGTGAAGGTGTAGGTGGAGTCTTGTCTCTTACAGTGCTGCTTCTGTCTCACACGGTGCTTAGAGAGATTTGGAGACCTAGTTTGGAGGGTTCCCTTGCAAGGAAAAGAAGGGTGGTTAGCCAGAATGGGATGCACTTGCTTAGCTACTGTCAGATGTTAATCAGATTTTAAAAAACCCCCACATGGTCCGTTACTGAGTTGTGTCCAAGCATAATCCCTTTAAATGGCCTGAGATTACACAGAAGGGAGTACAGCTTTGTACAAACTACATTTGGTATGTCACAAACTTTATTCTAATTCTTTGCAGAAATTAATGTATCATTACTGCCCTAGCCTCAGTTAGGCTTTCTTGGCAGTTTATTGGGATCAGGCCCAGTGCAAATTACAGTGATAGTGTTTCTTTTATTTGGATGTTAAAAAAACAAAATCAGTGTGGGGAAAAGGTCAGAATATAGTGGAGGAGTAGAGTGTCAGCTGCTTCCATCCTGTGGTATGTGAGGTAAGGAAAAATTACACTTTTGGCTTTGGGAAAAAAAAAAAAAACAAAGGAAAAAATAACTAAAACCCCATGAAGAATGTTAGTTTTTCTCTCCCCAGCCATGTACACTCAGAGGAGTATTATTTTCTCTTGTCAAGTGTAACTCTACAGACATCAATAAAATAGAGGTTGGCACCAGTGAGTGCTATTGGGGCAGCAGTGTTGATAGTGTCTGTATTGCAGAGTGGAGCACTGCAGCAGTGCCTGAGCCCTCTTGAGAGCTGGCATCAGGTTTAGGTCTGCCCTGCTGATGCCGGACTTGAGCTGATTAGTCTAGGAAGATGGAGCTTGCTTGTAGCACTTGGCTAATGGGGACCACACAGCTTTTGGTGTTCTTGTTGACACATCTTTCCTCCCCTTATGTGGGATGAAATAACCCAAATCAGATCTTTTTATCTAGATCACACCCTACGGCGCAGTACGAGCAGAAACACTCGGGGGTGTTCTGTAGCAGTAGGGTCAAAGTGCTTTAGTAAAGTATGTTCTGAAGGGAATAAATTCTCTGTGGGGTAGCACAAAGTGGAATGTTGCATGAAAATGAATATGGTATAAACTGAAGACATGCCAGAAGAGAGAATGTGGGGATGTCAGGTAATGTGAAGGCATATAAGTTAAAATAGAAAGAAACAGAGCATTGGGAAGGATCGGGTAAATTGTCTTTTTACAGCCAATAAATAGACATTTGTAAAGAATAAAATAACTTAATTTTAGGGAGTTTGTGCCATCTTATACCACTTAGGGGAAGGCTATAAAAGCAGTTGCTTCCACTGAGGAGGATTATTTGCTGGAAAAGTAATGTTAAAAGCCTGTGCTACCCTCATTCTCCACCCAAAGATGATCTGTTCAGTGAAGTCCATCTGGTTTGCCACTAGACAATGCATTATCAAGTGTGGCTGAAGGCATTTGAATGTGATGCTTTGATCACAAGAGAGATGGACAGTGGGAACTTAGCTCTTGGTTTCAGTCACCAGCAGGATACCATCTCTTCCTGTACTTGAGCAGATGCCTGCCAGCTTTGGGTTTGATCATACACTGAGCCATTTTCACTGTGCTTTCAGTGTTAATATAAGGGATGCACATTGTGGCTGGAGAAAAGTAGGGAGGTGCAAAAATCTGTGTGGGAAAAGCTGGTGTCTGGTTCAGGTCTCTCTCTTCCAGAGCTTTGAGAAATAGAGCCTCTGTGGAGTGGGCAAGGTTCCAGGGGTTTGCTGATGTTTCAAAAACCCATGGGCTTCATAAAGACAGAGTGCTGAGTAGGGGGTGGGACCTCCTTGAAATGTTTAATGAAATATGCTCTGTTTGCAAAATACTCTAATGTTCTATTACCAAGGATAATAAATGACACTTAGCATAAACAAAGAAAACAATTTCTTATGCTCAAGATCAGGATTTTCTTCTCTGTAATGCATTGTGCAATAAGCTAATTGCAGCAAGACTGTTTCTTCTTCCTCATTATGAAGCAAGGCACTGCTTGGAGGCAGAATACCAGACATGATAGACAGATGGACTAATTTGCTGTGTCTGATTCTGTGTTTCTGCAATAGAAATGGCCTTTATATTTTAAAAGCTAAATGTTGATTATGACTGTTCGGGCAAAATTATATGAATGTGTGATTCTTTCTTTCTATCCTGTCTTTAAATCTGAATTTGGACATGTGAGTGTCTCTGATGGATAACTGAAGCAGCTGAACAGCTGGCAATATAAATGACTCTGTGTTTCAGCAAAAATCTTCCAACTTTCTTCAGCAGCTTAAGCAAAGAGAGGTATTTTTGCACCCTTTAAAATAACAAAGAACCAGAATTCCATGATCAGCCAGCTCAACAATGGTCAGCCATCTGTATTATGATGGATTCAGTGACAAGTATTTACCTTTATCCTTAAATAACTCTTGTTCCTCCTTTCAAGACATCTGTATTATGATAAATTCTGTGACAAGTATTTACTTTTATCCTTAAATAACTCTGGTTTCTCCTTTCATGCTTTTTGGCACATGATTAATAAACCTTTAGGTATTTAGTGAACCTGAAAGTCACTATAAATTGTAGGATAAGTTCAAGAGCTTCCACAGAGAGTGAAAGCAAATTGCCACGTTTGTGGGAATGACATCATTGTCATCATTCAGTACAAAGAAAAGAATTGTAATTGTCCCATATAGAGAAGCATTATAGATGAGTATATAAATGAGTAGCCATACATACAAGGTGATTTTGGGTCTTTTCACACTGAGTGTTTGATGGCAAATCTGCTTGAGTTTACAGCTTGGTTCTAAGGGGGTGGGAGGAGTCCTGTCATTTGGGATTACTTGGCTGTATAGCAGAGCACATATGCATTGCAGGGCTGGTGGCTGAGAGCATCAGTGTTCCCAGCTGGATAACTGCTGGGTCTAACAGTTTTTGTGCTGAGTGTCAGCTTAGATCTGACGTGGGCTGGCTAGGCAGGGGATATTAACCAAAAGGGTTTGACTGTCATCCCTGAAAGTGGTAAGGAGGATTTTTTTTTTTTCTTTGCACATGTTTGGCAGTTTTAAGACTTTATTTTATTTTTAGATTAGCTTCTTTGAGGGGAGTTCCACTGCAATACAGAGCAAATTCCCTTAAAGATACTTGGATCTGTGTGCTTATGGGGCCTGAGCTGCTCTTTGTGGGCTGTTAGCTAAAGCCTCTGGCCTGCCAGGCTGTCCTGGCACTGGAGATGAAAGGGTGATCTGCACCTGGAGTCAGCTTGCTTGAGCTGGCATCATCCCTGGGCTGCACCTGGGAGCCTGAAGAAGCCCTAAATTCCTCAGGAGAGGCTTGGTACCACAGAGAGTGTTCTGCTTATGAGGGTGCTTCCCTGGTCAGCTCTGCTGTCCATGGGAATTTTCCATAGTTGGCCCTTAGCTTGGCTGACTGGGCTTCTCCTGCAGAGGTGTTTGGGGCTTGCATAATTTATTCTTAGCCTGAGGTATCAGGTAAACTAGACTTAAATTATTCATAGATCTTTATTAAAATGTGTTTGAAACAGGAGCTTGCTTTTAAAATAAATGTAGAGCCTTCAGTAGGTATGTTTTGGGGCAGCTTCTGTGGTTTTGTTTGGGGCAGTTCAGTTGACAATTTGCTGTTTTATAGCTTGGATGCAAATTACTCAAATGCTTATTTGACATTTGCATATTAGAGAAGCCTGATTATTTAAAAAAACATACAGAAATAGACAAACCAAAGCACCAAAATGTCCTGATAAGCACAGTCTCACAAGCATTCTCAGTTGGTTGAGTGCCCAATCAAGTGTGAGAGATCAAGAAGGGATGCTGCAAATCTTACTTGTTGCTTCTGCAGCATGCAGCATGTTGCTTTTGATTTTCTCTCACCCCATGTTTGCTCCTCTGTAATTGACTTGGAGGAGTGGTAGTGGTTGGAGGGAAGGCTTTAGGGGAGTGTGTTTTCTCTGTCTCTCTGATCTGGGCCAGCCCTTGGGTAACTCTCAGGACCGTTGTTTTGATCTTGCAGATTAATGTTGTCCTTCCAGGAAGAGCATTTATCTGAGGGATAGATTCCCTATGGGTTATAGGAAGGATTTATTTTTATGAAGAACCCTGTTCTCAAGTGTATAAGCATTTTTATTTTAGCCATCATTAATAGCAAAAGATATTTTGTTTTAAAACATGATTTTCTGGGCATAAGGTAAGTCACTTCACTAGTACTGTGTTTTGAATCTTATTTTGAGACTGAGTGTAATGTCTCACTTCTGGAGTCTTCAGCTTTTGATTGGTCACTTGCTTTCACAGAGTTCATTAAATCAATATTGAAACTTAATATTACTTTTGTTTGAAAGTGTGTATATGATTTGGAAATGCCTGTTACTGATTTTTTTTTTGCTTGTTTGTTTTTTTTTTTAATTGCAGTCTCTGACAACATCGTGTTTTTAAAAAATAAATTTGGTAGAGCAAATTTTATTAACTGCCTTTCTGGTTCCAGGAAAAAGAATGGCAGTTTTTCTGCCTGCCTTCAGTGAGACTAGAGTTTCATTCATTGTGAGCATACTGCTTCTTTGCCAGTAATTTCAAGTACAATTATGTATGTTTCTCAGTGAAGCACCATTTTCACTGGATCTTGATAAATATTTTAAAGCAGTTTGTTTGACCTCTAGTGTTGAGCTGTGAAATTGCACCCCATTGACCCCAAAATCTTTTATTTCAGAAAAACCAGTCTCCCCCAAATCAGGTACATTGAAGAGTCCGCCTAAAGGCTTTGATACATCTGCGATTAACAAAAGTTACTACAATGTGGTGAGTGATCATTTTTTCTTCTGTGGGAGCTGTTATGTACAGTAGAATGTCATTTAGTTAAATGCTCTTATCTGCAAAAAAAAAAAAATCCAAAAAAAACCCCAAACCAAAAAGAAGGCAGTGTTGCAAGGAAGTACCAAAACAAGATAGGGGTATTGGTGTATTCTCATATAATCAAGATCATTATTAGTTTAATAGGATATCACATATGTGGATTCTTAAATATGGTGCAAAAATTATAGTCTAAAGTAAGCGAATGATTGGCTTTTATGTAACATTATGCTCATGTTTTGCTAGTTGTTAATTTCCTTTTTTCTCCCACCCCCTACATGTGACATCAATGTTCGCCAATCTCCATGAATTACTGAAATTCTGCTGTGTTAAACTAATTAATTATACTTTTGTCCTTTTTGTTGAATAAGAGACTGTTTCAAAATGTTCAGTTTGCTTCCTTTGTATTGATGCTTGTAAGTCAACTCTGTTGTTAGCCTAAGGAACCTCTCCCTTAAACTGTGCATAGATTTCACAGCAAGGCAGTACAGACAGAGTGAGCCTTCAGCACACCCCCCAGGAATTCTTATCCTAGTGCTCAGGTACTAGGTTGCATGGAAGAAACAGATGCATGTAAGAAACATACTCAACTCTGTCTTTAAGTGTGTTGTAACCGTGTTGAGAATCATTTATTTATTGAGGAGATACACTGGGAAGCAAAAAAGCACCTTACTGTTTTTGTTAAGCACTGCTCCCTGCTGGTGTAAAGCCAAACCACAACATTTCTCTCCCTTTTCTTCCAAGCAGCTGTCACGGGTTTTCATCTTCTATGTCAGTTTTTAAGAAGGATCATAAAGCATCATTTTCTGGTTTTGTCTTCTGTGGTCGTGGCTTGAATAGCACCTGGAAGAGCAGAGGTGTTTTGTCTGGAGTCCCTAATTGGAAGCTATGAACCAACCTCCTGCTCCTCCATCTGGCTCTGTTGCTGCCTCTGTCAGTAGCTGCAATTCTGTGGTGAAGGGAGGGCTGCAGTTCTTCGGCTACTGCTGGCCACAGTGGAAAGTGCCCATGCAGGCACACCCTTCCCTCAAACTGCAGGAAGTTAAGATCTTGCTGTGGTATATCCAGTAACAAAATAGTGGATTGATTTCATTTATTTTTGTTTTCACTGTATTTCTTTATATTGTTTTTTTTTTTTTTAAGTTATTGTAGTGTGCGGCTGCAAATTTGAGAGATGAAAGTGTACTTAAGTGAAAAGAAGAGAAAGTAAATGTTGAATTTGTTCAGGCATCTAAGTTATACCATGCAATTCTGAGATATTACCTTTGGTTTATGTGATTTTTATAACTGTTCCCTGGATAACCTTTTCTAATCGTGGAGGCTCAAGCTACTATACTTTGGGAAATACAGCTGTGGCTGTATTTAAAGTAGTTTAATTAAAAAACAAACAAAACCCAAAACACCCCCAAACCCTAGTAACCATCATATACCTACTCTTAGGATTAGTTAATTTTATATCTTGCTCAGGTGCAACTTTCTTGGTACAATTAACCTGATGTAATGAGATACCAACTGTTTTGACTGCTAATTACTTAAAAACTGTTGATGACATTGTAGGGAGTGAAAAGGACCAGTTCATAATAGTATACAAATATGTTGTAAATTACAGCACTGACCCTAGAGTGCTGGCCTTAAGTCTGTCTGCAATGAATTGGATAAATTGTCATTTTCACATTTTTCCACAGTGTGGAAAATGCCCCTACTTTTTTTTAAGTCACTATTTTATTCTTCTGGTTTAGAAAATGAGAGGCTGTGCTGTACCTTGCCCATTGTTTCAGAGAAGTAAGACTGTACTGCTGTGTCTGAAACCTAAATTAGACATGCTGACATTTAGATTTTCTTGAAATAAATTTTGTGCTTCTGGTGGCACAAAAATGTGCCATTTTTGGCTTCTGAAAATATCTATAGAATATTTTCCATTTCTATTAAATATGTTGGATTTTTACATGTTTTGCATGTAGATAAGACAAAAAGCAAACCCACTCACTGAAGTGAACTTCTGAGTTGAGTTTTTGTTCTGTCTTAGTATCTAAGCTGCAGACATGGCCCTTCACTGTGCTAGATGTCATCATATATATGTATGTACTGATAATAGAGTTAAGGAAAAAGCAGAAGATCGCTAAAAAAACTTTTGGCAATTGGTAGCTGAAAGGATGTAGTTAGAATAACTAAAAGTTAAAATCTGTGTTTAAAGTTCTCTTGGCTACTAAGCTAGATTTGAGACTGGTATTCTGGGACTAAGTGCTATTTTTGGCTGTCCCCACATGAGGATGAGCTGAGACTCAATAGTCATCACAGTTATTTATTGCTGTTTACCCTGGGGAAGGTTTTGTGCAGGCAACACTCAAGGATACGTTTTTTGGACTGAGGACAAAATCAAAGGGCCATTCAGAAAGTCATAGGAGAGGCTGCCTTTCTGGGAGGAGGACTGGGATAGGCTAAGGGAAAATACTTGGTGTAAAGAGGAGACTGCTTTCACCACTTTGCTCTGCTCTTTGCCCCCTTGTGAACATGTTCTTTATTTCTGTGGATTCACAGCTCTGTCTGGAGTTCGTGAGACAAATCACATGCTTCTAGTCTCAGTGTGCTTAATTATTGCTGCTTGCACTACATGTTGCTGAGAAGACACATTTGTTATGTATGTGCATTTGGCCTGGCTTAGGAATTCAAGTTAGTAGAGAGTGCTGAGGGTTTGTACTCCATGAAATGATACAAGTGTGTAATACGAACCAGACTTGTGATGGAGCATTTTCCATGTAGAAGTAATTTAGTAGCCTATTACTGAAGAAGTGGGTGTATTTTATTCCCTGAAGACAGAGCAGGCGTTACTCTGAGTTTTATTTTTGCTTCAGATCCCTTGAGATTTCATAACTCTGTACCCAGAATAAAATCAGGTTCTCTCCATTTACAGTTGCTTTTAGATTAGGTAGCTGTTCTAGAAGCAGGTGAAGAAATGGGCAAATTTCTCCACAGAAATGGATAACCTTGTTTCCTTTTAAGTGTTTGAGAAGTAGTAGGAAAAATCCACTCCTTTTGAGGTCACACTTTTAAAGTTGAATCAAGTTGTCTATTTAAGTTCATTTAAGTTTTTGAGGCCCCTCAAGATAAGGTATACTTGGGCTTTACAATGCCCCTCTCAAGGACCTGTTTTAAGGAGTTCAGCAAATTCTCGTGAACCAGGAAAATTACACACTGATCACAATTTTGCTGCACTATGTGATACTTTGGTGAAGTGCCAGACTACTGTGATAAAATGTCAGTGTGCTACAGGATCATGCCCAGTCTCTGAACTCTGCCTTTTCTCCCACCGATTTGGAAGGCAATCATCTTCATGTAGGTAACTTTAAATCCATTTTTGGGTGGTAGGGAGAAGGCTGAGGCTTTGTGTGACAGAATTGTTAACCATGCTGGAATTTTGTGTGCCATGTGCTTGGGAGAGCTGGTGCTGTCTGAGCTCAGCTGTGTGTGCCTGCCATTCATCAGTGTTACGGGCTGCAAGGCTGCCACTGCAGTGCTGCTCTGTCGGTACTCGGGCGCATCATGCAAGTGTTGTGGTGGAGTTGTGGAAACAAGGTCCTGGAGGTCTCATGGGCTCCTGCAGCAGCCAGAGTGCACAGAGAGCAGGAAAGGGAAGAAAGGTGATTATTAGATCATGCAGAAGAGATGTGGATGTGAGGAATGTAAGGGATTTCTGCTGCCAAAATACTGAGTTGCAGTAATGACTACTTGTCACTTCAAAGCACAGTCCAATAATCCTCACAGCTTCTCAGTCAGGTAGGTAAGTCAAGCTGGAAGAATGCAAGATATCACAGAAATTGTGTTTTAGAGCTATGTAAGGTTATTCTTTACAAAATGTTATTGTGTGCAGTAAAAAACTGTACTTGTTTAAAAGAAAGGGTAATAGATTTAGCATGTTCTGGGGACTGTGGAAACTGTGGATAGCTCGTTGTGAATTACCAGAATAAAAAGATGTGTAAGTGCATCTGGTACTCTCCACGCGTTTTGTAGCATGGCTTTATTTACAGTGGCATTAATTTTCCTTTTTTCACTAATTGTCAGGTTACTAATTCTAGTTTTTAAGCTTTCTTGTTATTACCTCCTCCTGCCCTTAAGTCTTTTTCCTCTAATCCCGTGTTCTCCATATGGCAAAGAAAATCCTCAAAGAAAAATCCAAACCAGCACAAGGAAATATAATGAAGTGTGTCCAACATGAAAATAGTTTTATTTCAAGCTTTTCAGACAGCTGTTTAAAGCACAGAATAGATGTTGTCTTTGTGAAAATGGGATAGTGGTGCAGTCTTTCAAAATCTTCAGCAAATTTGTTGATTTTTATCTTTCTGTGTCTTTTAATACTGTTTGGGTCTTCATCAGGACACTGTGGTTTTGTCCCTGGCTTTCAGTCTCCTTTTCCCTACTAATTTTCCTGCCAGTGTAATGACTTTGGGCTGGGAGATTTTTGTGGGAAAAACCATATTGAAAAATATTGGTTTTGCACTTAGTTTTGAACCTCGTGGATGCCAAGTACTTTTATATTTTCATTTGAACTATTTGCTTTCTTTGTTTTATATATATGAAAGAGAATATGGAGTTAGTTAGTGCTATGATTGGCAGAGACATTTTATTTCCCTGGTCTAAATGGTCAAAAAACCTTCTTAGCTTTTTAAAAATTTGTGTGCCCATATTGTACTTTATGCTGTAATTTCCCAGTTAGTAGCCATAACTTTCCCTGTGACATTCTTCTGTCACAGTGTTTAGCAGAGAATGGAGACATTTTAATCTTCAGTTCAAGATTCAGACTTGCAACAAAAGAATGGACTCAAAAATGGTTTCTCTCTCTCTCCCCAAATGAATAGAAGCATTCAAGGAATAAGCAGAAACAGTGACACCAATGAAAGGAACAGTGAATTCTTCATTGACATACTGAACTATTTAAAGTTATTTCATCAGGTTTGCATTTAGGAATGAAAGGCGTTTTTTATTTCCTAAGAAAGAGTATTGACTACAACAGTGAATAATGCACTCAATTACAGTCATTCCTATAAATGCTGAAATGAGATTACTGTAGGCTTGACAAATATGGCATGTAACAAAATGAGGTTTGTGCTGTGGCTTGTGACCACTGACTAGCAGTAAGGTTTTGAAGTTCATCTATGTTCACTAAACTGCATTTAATTCTGATGATTCTCTTGCTAAATAACTTTTGGAGGCAAAAAATAAGTTGCCTTCTAAAAGCACAGTAGAGCTTGATATAATTATATTGGAGGATGTCCTAAAGCAGGCTCCCAAGAAATGGCCCAGTAAAATGTTTTCTCTGTACATACTTGGTGTTATTCTACTTGCTTGATTTATATTCAGCCAAAACCCAAGTGTGTGTGCTGTATTTTATTAATACCTGGCTTTGCATCAGTCTATTGTAATTTTCTTATGGTAGTGTACTCCTAGTGTAAGGTTAGGCAGCACTATTTAAAAATATGTAATAGTGCTAATTGTATTGGTAAGTGAAATTGGAAATTACTTGGCCTTTGTAAATCTGTTAATATTCAGGTGTTCTAACAGGTTATTTAGTGCATCTGATCTCTCCACTAGCAACACTAGTCACAATGTGTTGTAATTGAGACTGAGAAAATCACACTGTTAATTTCTCTTGCAACTTCTATTGTGCTTTACCATCCTCTGATCTGTGACTGTTCTACAGTACATAGGTGGAATAATTACCCCTGGCTTTGGAGGAAAGCTCTGTGTAACTTAAATTTTACAGCAAAATGTAGTGATAATCCTTTAAACCTACCATTTTTTTGTGTATAGCTAAATGATGGCTCATCTGGTGTAGTATGTTTTTTTTTTCTCCTGTGAATTTCATAGATGTGTAGTATTCAATATTTGCTGATATTTGCATATTTAAAGTAGGAACTCTCATTTAAGTTTTTCTCATGCTAAATAAATTTTAGTATGCTTTAAAACTGGTATTGATATTTCTTAAAAGTACCAATTAGCAATTGTCATTTATTGTAGGTGCTACAAAATATATTAGAAACAGAAAATGAATATGCTAAGGAGCTACAAACAATGCTTTCAAACTACCTGCGACCATTACAAGCCAGTGAAAAGTATGTGAGTTTGTCCTGTGTTTTAAATTGAAATCTCTCATGTGTTGGGGAGGGTTAACATGGTCAAAATGTGGATGTCAGTGTGAATTCACCTCTGTGAACTGTGTTATTCTTGAGGCAGGGATTGCTTTTATTCAGTTTGCTTGCTGACTGAAACAGTCTGGTCCTTGATCTAAGAACCAGTAAGCATTTTCTTTTAATGCAATAAATAGTATTAATGTGCAGTTAGTCAATAGCTGCAAACCTAAACATGTTTTATTTGCTTTGGCTCTAGGTTAACCTTGACAAATACTTCTTACTTAATGGGAAACCTGGAAGAAATAAGCTCTTTCCAGCAAATGCTTGTACAGTCTTTAGAAGAATGCACCAAGTAAGTACCATGCATACTGGACAGAGTAAATGCTAACATGCAAATATCTTCTATTACTTGTTGCATATTTTGTTGGGTATAGATTTTTTTTTTCCTTCAAGAATTGTTGTCAGAGCAGCATAGCAATAGATGTTTGGAGAATGTATTGATTGTTTGTACAGATACATATTGCAATTGCAAAGATAGAAATTTTGATGTAGTTTAAAAGAATTTTTGGATTTTTGTGTTGCAAGTGCATACCAGTAGGAAGGTGGTGGTTTTGGTTTTGGGGGCATGAATATCAAATATTTTCTTCAAAGTAAGAGAAAGAAAGAATGGAGGAATCTTATGTAATGGTGGAACAATGGAGAAGGAGGTAAGGACTTGGATGAAGGGCACTGTATGAGAATGCTTGTACTTGGTGTTCTTCTGGCCTGAGCAAAAGTGGTCATCAAAATGTGCTGGGAGAGGTGTGCAGGATAGGCAGAAAGAGCAACCTGAATGAAATAAAGCCCCTCAGCTTGTCCCACACTTTATAGAAAGCATGGAGCACAGAAATGGGGGCATGAAGACACTAGTTCTCCTTCCATAACTTAGCCTGAAGTGGTAACTTGGTATTTGTTCAGCTTGTTACCACAGCACTTGGGCATGTAGGGAAGAAGGTGACCATACTGCCTTTGGATTGTCCTAACAATTTTCTGAAACTCCGCTGAAATTGTAATTTACATTCATAACCTCAGTTGTATCATTTTCTTTGCCTCTATTCTAGTTTTGTCTGACCACATGGAGAGCTAAGGCAACTTCCTAATACAAATTTTCTTGGTTTCTGCCAAGTTAGTGATTTGAAGTGCTACTGAGGGCTTAACAACTTTCAGTTTGCTGTGAGAATGAATTAATTGGATGGAGAAGAAAATGCCTCTTTTGTCAGCAGTCAGCTTTGGAAAACCTCAGTATGTGTGGATATGACCTCTCCCTCCTCTCCCTGATCTGCTCTGTGTGAAGAAGCAGCCTTGTCATGACAAAGGATAGGCTGCATCTCCACTAGGCAGTAACATGTGCCTGGCACTGTTGCTGACTTGAGGTGCCATGTCTTCCCACACCTGCCTTCTGTCCCTCTCTCCTGCCTCTAGGTAACTTACACCAGGGAGAGGGGAAGGGAGGATGGTGTCTATTCCTGAAATAGACCATTCTTGGAATGGCCTGTCTTTCATGCTGTGAGAAAGAAGGATAGTCCTGCCAAGTTTGACTTGATCAGTTAAATGTTTAAATCTCTGAAAGTGTCCATTTGTTGACATACTTAAATGTTACCTTTTTTTTTCTTGTCACTGCTCTTTGTTGTCTCATTTGCTTGTTACCATGAGTTTGTTTCTTTGTATCAGAAGTTAAGGAAATTAAATTGCATGGAACAGACTGTCATCTTTTAAAACTTTTTTTTTTTAAGGTGGTCTTAAAAATGAGAAGGAAAGAGTATATACCTTTAAATATACCTATACACACCTTTATAATATACCTTTTAACAAATATTAATGCAAATTTCATTTTGACCTGCATTGTAAGTTAGTGATATCATAATGGAGCTTCAAGCTCAGAAAGCTTCATTAATAACTCGGCTTGGCTTAAACTGTTTTAAAGCACCTTTTTATAATGTCCTTTATTTCTTCTCTCTGGTAAGTGAAATATTGCTGTATAATGAACTATAGCAACATACAGGGTACTAGTAAGTGGGCAGAAAAAGTGATGCCCCAGAGTTACTGAAGCGTTATTGCAAACATTTTGTCTTATTTTCATTTCATAAATATGCTCATCATGCTGAGTTGTACTTTCAGTTTAATTTTCATCATAGCACATTACCTTGAGCATACAACATCCTTCTGTTTGGAATCCAATCCACTAATCCATCGTGATTCCCATCATGTAGAAGAATGCTTGCTCTGCTGCCTTCTTTTTCTTTTCTTGTCATTTTGCCATGTTTTTTTGGCTGGTGAACCTTTTTTGTAAACTCAGACTAGCTCCCAGGCTGAAAATAGATTTATCATTTTATTTTATTTTTGGCAGAGAGCTTATAGTTCCACCATGGAGGCACTTCATATTGCAACATCTGGTGTGGTGTTTTATTCTAACTTGACATGTCAGAATGACCAAATGCTGTCATCCTGCCAATTGTAATGCTGCCAGCCTACCTTGCATGACAAATTCTTTTTCTTGGGCATGAGAGTTAAATGTTTTTTGAATTCCACACCCACCTTGAGGCAGTTTGTCGTTTGAGTTTTCTCTTTAACAAATCCTGGCACATACTTCAGTGGCAGAAACTTTCCTGTGCTTTCCTCCTTTTTTCTTGTGCCACTTTGGCTTGTTTTATCCTCCTGGTGTTAAACATTGGGTTGTGCATATAATGTTGTAGTGGGTTCTTTGTGTGTTTTTGGGAAAATGTTTGGATATGGTTTGGGTTTAGTTCTGTGCCACCCTCCCACCCTGCCCACAGCCTTGAAGGTCTTCTGGTTCATTGTTAAAGGTTTGTCCTCTTTGAACTTGTCCAGGTTGATGTTCTTTCCACTTTTGTGACTTCTCTTCTTAATTTACCAAACAAAAGTGGGTGTATGGAATAAATCCAACTAGCATTGAGTGAGAATCTTCTAGCTGGTAGGCTTCAAAGGTGTTCTTTTTTTGGCTGATCAGCTTCCAGTGTATTTGGTTCATAGATGGAAAAGAACTGTAATAGACAAGGCAGAGAGATGCGGTTGGAGCCTTCAGTTGTGAAAGAGCAGATTTCTGATTGTGAAACATAGCAGGAGTGCTCTGTGCTCTGGTCTCCTGAAGACAAAAAGTGGCCCAGTGCTCTAGGTCTCATTCCAGGTCTGTGGTCCTGTGCCAAACATCAGTTCTGCAGCAGTCCACACAGCAGAAGAGTCTCTGTGAACAAAGTCAGTGTCCATCAGATGATCTCTGGCCTGATACAAATGATCTCTATTGGAAGTGTAGCTCTTTGAGTATTTTTGTAGCAGGAGAGTGAGCCTGATTTGATCTACTGCTCCAGAAAAGAATCTTCCATTCACCTGGAAGTAGAAGCTGTCAGTCCATGGCTGTATTTTGCAGTAAGGAGGGACACATGACACACAGGCTGGCTGGTGACACAGCCTGCATGGACTGCTAGATATGATCTCCTCTGTAGCAAATTGAAGACTTTTATGTAGTATCACAGGCTTACCTCCCTGCCCTGTGACAGCCATAGCTGGGCTTTGTCCTCTCTTTCCCTCATGTCCCTGCTCTTGCAGTCACAGGAGCTGTTGTCTTGTGGAATGGAATTTAAAAAAACCCAAGCAACAATATCAGAGAGAGAGGAGAGACCAGAGTGTGAGGGAGAGACTATTTAAGTCTAATCCAAACTTCACAAGTATTTCAGGTTTTGTTTTGGGGTGCAGATCAAATTAAGTCTGTTAAGTCTCAGTATCATCCTTGACTTTTGGTTGTCATGAGTATCAGCAGAAAGAAGGCTATTGATATTAAGGAATTTGATTGCAGTGTCTTTAGATATCCTGAGACAAACATGCATAGTAACTGATGTCTGAGATAAAACAATTAGACAATTAGTGAAAGGTGTGGTAGTGAAGAGGGTGAAAATTAGACTGAAGGATTGTGAATAAGTTGAGTAGTGGCTAATTTGTGCAAGGAGTCTCTCAGAAAGTTGCAGTGTCTCCCTATTTCAGTAACCTTGTTAACTGTGAAGTCTCAGGATATAATGTTTAGTTTCTTCACAAACTCCACCCTTTGGGGCTCAGTTACACTTACTTTTTATTTCTTTCTTGAAATCACCATGCACTGGGTGCCTGTTGTAAGTCTGGAGAAACAGAACTGATAGCTGTTGGATGCAACTCCAACAAGCAAACAGTGTTAGGTAGTTTAGATGTAGTCACATGGTGGCTCCTCTAGCAAGTGTACAACAGCAGAGGCTTTGTTATGGTTCCTTTACATTTGTAGATGGAAGTTGGTATAACTTAAATATATCTGTAAATATTTATATGTGATTCCTTTTTAATGAAAGTATTAAATATGAGAATAATGTTGGGATGATAACTTCAGAGTAAACTGTGAAATAACTATGGCCTTTATGGAGCTCATTAATCACTAAAAGGTTTATATGGTGTGGTGATAGTCATTAAATTGTTGATTTTTTTTCAGCAGGTAAAGGAGATAGAGATAAACTATCTGCTGAAAATAGTAGAGCACTTGCAACTAAATGCATGGATTAGGAAAGTTAAAGGGGATGAATTACCACCCCCTTACAAAGTCTATTAATAATCTTAATTCAACAAAGAATGTGCAGTATAAAGTGGCAATGCATGTGCAACATGTGAAAGAGAATAATGTCAGTCTTTGATTCTGCTAAAAGAGCAGCAGACTGAGAAGACACAGATGTCTGCTTGGTGCAAACAGCCATAATTTACCCTCCACCCCCATCACTGCAGTATGAAACAGGAATTTAACCATTTTTAGCAACTGTTTATTGGAGCCTCTTGCTATTTAATACTGAGTTATATGTCTTGAGTGTGTCTTCAGAGTTTGAGACTTTGGCTGCATCTATTACTCGAAGACTGTATTATTAGCTCATGCTAGATTTATTAAAGGGGGCCAGCTGCTTGGCAGGAAATGCTGCTTGGCAAGGCTGTAAGAATAGCATTCCCTCAGTATGCTTGGTTTTCCCCTAAACACCTGCAAAAGCAGCCACTCTGTTGACTTCAGAATCTAAACTTCTTAAAAATAAAAGATGCAGACTTAAAATATGAGCCCTAGCCTTTGATATGAGGAGTGCTGATACTGTGACCTGAGCGTGTCTGGTGTGATGTGTTAGCTGGGGATTCAGCTGTTGTTTTCTGGGTGTCTCTAACAAATGTTGCTCTCAAATAACGTGTGTGTTTCCTCTGACTCACATTTGGAACACCTCTACAGTCAATTTTTGCTTCATTTTGGGTGGTCTTCCCATACTGCCCAGAGGGACTGAACAGCTTAATAGGAGACAGACTTAACTGTTTTGGAATCTGGGGGAGAATTTCTTGGGAACTTTTGAGTTTTGACTGCTATGAGCAAACCTAAGGACTGGGACAAGATGACTGTGCTTGAGCAGAATGGGAACACCCCCTGCCTGCAGGAGTGGTTGTCCTGGAAAGCTGAATGGTTTATTTCCTACTGAAGTTCACTGGAACATCTCTCACTTTTTTCTAAAGGGGAAATGCTTAATATTGATCTTTAGGAACTTTATGTACGTGTCTGGGGCAACAACAGAAAATACTGACTTCTGTAAATTTTTTTTTTCAGGAAAAAAGTATTCTTCCAGAAAGAATTGTTGGAGCTAATCTTAGAATGAAGCTCTTTGGCTGTGTTAACAGTATTTGCATCAAGTACTCAGTGAGGGCTCATTTAGCTTTACAGCTGATGTGAAGAGTGAAGCACTGGTTTTAAGAGTAGTTAAAAACATTAACAACAACAGTAAAATCCACTGTCATGTCTTGCAAAGAAGCAAAAATTCTGCATATTTATTTTATGCAGCCTTTATGGAAAGAGAGCAAGTGCATGGAGAAATTGAAACATTTCATCTTGCACATGTTGTACAGTGGTTTAGACAAAGTGTCAGGAATAAGTTTGTAATCTAGGACTGATGAAAGCTAGTGGCCCATCTTCTGGTTAACTTCAGTGTGGGTTATACACACAGCCTTCTGCTGAAGAGCCTTAGTCCTTCCAGTGGGAGCTGCTCTGTAGAAAAGAAGAGTTTCCTCCCTTCTGTCACCATTATGCTATTGCACAAATCCAAAACATGGTCCCCTACCTGCCACTGGGAAGAAAATTAACTCTACCCCAGCCAAACCAAATATACCCTGCTTCTTTGGGCTGTAATTTGTCTCTCTATCTGGTTGGTATTACAGTATTTTTATCTTTATTACTCTGTTTTTAGGTTGCCTGAAGCTCAGCAGAGGGTCGGAGGATGTTTTCTAAATTTGATGCCACAAATGAAAAGCTTATACCTTACATACTGTGCCAACCACCCATCAGCAGTAAATGTCCTCACAGAACACAGGTATGTTAACTTTGTGGTCTTCTGAGTCTGATACAAAAATGCAAAATATACACTTGAGAAAATACAAATATACACTTGCATTGTAAAGCTGTGATGTCTCTTTTGACATGTTTGTTGTGCTAGAACTTGTTTGAGAAAAAACCCCACCCTTTTAAATAAAAGACTAAATGTCCCATAAAACAAAGCTGTTTCATGTGGTCAGGACAGCTTGTCACTTTTGGCAGTGTATTATCAACTATTTGAGAGAATTTTTTCATTGAAAGAATGCATGCTGCACTCTGGATATGTAAAACAATCTTTACTGATTGTCGTCTTTGTTTTAAAAATGTTGAGATAAAAACGAGCTTGTGAAATGATGGCAAAACTGACATGGCTTTGGCTTCTTAGACAGTTGGTGCATTGGAACTTAGCCCTGTAAATGCCTGTATAGACTTGACTTCAAAGAGTGTCATACCCCTAGCTTTGCTTTTGAGTACGAGAGAAGTGTGAGGTTTACAAAATGACTATTTTCTGTAAGAGGTAGGATGCTTAGTTAACATGATGTAGATTGCTCAGCTTTTGGACAGACCTTAAATTTCCACTGAAGATGCCCTGTATCATCTTGAGGGAAAAGTACCGAGGCCAGAATGTGATTAAATTAGTCATCATTCCCAAGCTTTTGCTATATACTTGTGTTCTGATGACCCTTGTGCTGAAGCAGCTGTTAGTTTGGGGCTATTTATGCTTGCTTCTGGTGCAGGACAGAACCATGACTTCTTCTTCTTGGAGGTCAGCTATAGGACAAATTCTCACAGGATTTATGTTCTTTTTGCTTCACACACTCCTCTCCTCTTTGTCTTGTTGCATTGGACTAAAGTAAAGCTATTTTGAGTACTTTTAACACTTAGAAGACCAAGAGGATCACAATAGATTTTTTCCTGTAGTGTTAACTTCTTTCAGGAACTCAAATTTTGTTTTAACAGCAACATTGTGGTATGCCTGTGAGCTTTACTCATAATGTTATGAAGACAAAAAACCTTCTAGTAACCAAATACTATGAGCTTTCATATATGTTACTAATACATGTAACTATATTCCAACCCCAGCTGGAAAAATCAAGCTGCAAATTCACATTGCAGTATAGGTAGAAAGAAGGTAAGTTTTTTCATTAAAATTCAGCAAGACCAAAATATTTTTAAATCCTCCCTGATGACATTCCTATGTGTTTGTTTTCTTTCAAATTACCCTCTTCTTAGTACCATTTTCTATAAATGGTTTTTAATACTCTTAGGATTAGAATTTTGTTTGACTCTTTATGCTCTTTCCCAGAGGTCTGGTGTTTAACCTATAGATGGAAGCTGACATGATCAGCAAAGTGATCATCTATATTTTTTAGATTTGGGGATATCTGTAAAGGATTATCTCAGAACTTGGAGAAACAGTGATAGAAATGTGAGGGAGGAAAGCTGTTTCTTCTGCAAATGGAGAAGAGAAGCATTTCTTCTCTTTCAAGTTTCTTTTTGTGTAAGATGTCCTAAGAAAAATTCAGCTTCAGGTCTCTAAAGTCAGCTTGACATCAGATCCTGGTGGGGTTGATATAGGTATGATAGAGGAGTTAAGTAATTTGGTTGTGGAAGTTTGTTTGTATGAGATAGCTCAAGGGAGGAGAAGTTCAGATGAATGGTTTTCTGTTTAATGCTATTGTGTTACTAGGCATGAGTCAACAGAATTGCATCCTATTCTTTCTAATTACCCAACTTCCCACCTTTTATTTTTCTATTACCTTAATTTTTGTTGTTCAGTATTGCTGTAGGTAGCAAGGGGCCTGACTAAATAATTCTGCTTGAGACAACTGCCATGAAAAATCAGAAGGTGGCTTTAAGGAGTTGGGAATCTCTGCCTCTCGGAATGCTGCAAAACTTCTTAATTACGTTGTTTCAAAGCAGAGGAAAAGAAATAACAACTGGTTGGAGGCGTGAAGAAATGTAAAATACTCAGAAATGTCTCTTTGTTTAGCTGAAATGATTTTAGTGTGTAAAAAATCCCCTATAAACCTAAATTTTGAAGTTGCCATGAGGTTTGAGGACAGCCATAATTGTAGTAATGGTGAAACAATTACACTGCAGTTTATACTGGGTAAAATACCAAGGTTTAAAGTTCTCAAGTAATGGCAATGTTAGTTGGCTGTTTTGTCAGTACAATTTTAGAAGGGGGTCTAAACCCAAGTGTTTTAATAGTAGCAAAAATTGGGCAAAGTAATAAGTGTGTATGGAAGACATGGACTGCAATATCATGTTTATAGCATCTGTGCTATTCAGTAGCATTTTAGAGAAGAAAAGGGAACTGTCTGGAACAGTTTGATTTGGAACATAAATTCTTACTGTCTGCAGAAAGTTATTTCTTGCCATGAACTCTGTGCAATTTGTAAACTGAACACGTATACTATTACTGTACCTCTGAAACCATTTTATGAAAAAACCCTAGCAAATGTCAAATTCTTATATAATAAAATTAGTATTTTCTTCTCAGTTTATTAGGCTGCTTGTTTTTCTGAAAACCCATACCAACAACAAAAAAAAAAAATCTAGATAATTGCTCTAGATGGAGACTTTAATTTTTTTAAAATATACTAATTTTATTATTATTTTTTTTTTACTGTTACTGGCTTAAAGAAGCTTTAAGGAAATTGGCTAAAGCATTAACTCTGTATTCTTTCTTCAGAGTGATTGGATCACTTAGATTAAAATTGTAAGCAGTTGTCTGGTTTGGTAGTAGTGGTTTTACGTGTCATTTTCTGAGCTATCAATGGTGCTCTTCAAGCAGTGTTGTGAGACCTGTTAAAATGTTGTTGGCATCTTGTAAAGTCTGGATGTATGTATAGGTAAAACACAGTATTAATGTGCTCAGAATTACTGTGCACTTCTAGAGAAAAATTTTTTTTGTATAGCATTCTTGTGAAGTAGGTACTAAATAGCAGTCCTGGGGATGGGGTTGGAGATGTAAAAGGCCATTCAATTGCAATGTGACTGTCTTATTTTTCCCTTTCTTTTAAATGCCATCCAGTATGAATACAATTCTGTTTCCATTTTATCTTTTGTCATTTGCTTCTTGATCATATGCAGCAGCAACATGGGGGCTTTCATTCAGTTAATACAGAATAAGGGTTTGTGTGTGCATATATGTTCATGTATGTGCATGTTTATGTAAATACACAGTCTGGGCTGAAGGGGGGTCAATTATGTTATTTCAAGAATAAGACATTTATCATGTTCAAATCTTCAAAGCCACAAACACCTTTCATTCCATTAAGTTAAATTATTAATAGTCAGACTATTAAAAGACCATTAAAGTCATTGGAGACCTGAGTGTATGTGAATATGAAGAAAGAGGAATAAAGCCCAATGCAGCCCATACATGAGTTCAGGTTTCAGAGCTATGTGTTTCTGAAGATCTATTTGCCTCTGATAATCACAGCAGCAACAAAATCTTTCTGTTAAGTTTGGGAACAGATTCTTTTCTTGGTTCCAGTTGTGGCTTTATAAAGTGGCTTTATAAGTTTTTATCCAGATGTTAAAGTTTGTGTACAAAATACTTTCTCCTATTTTATGCTGTCTTCAAATTTGGTAGATACCTTTTTGTCTCAGGAATTGTTTCTGAGGTATTGCATACTTTTTTCCCAGGGTTTAAATTCCTTCTGCTTAATGAATCAAGGTTTTTAAAGGATTAAGTAATTTTTCCTCAGATCTGTCATTGTGCCTTGTAATTGACTCTTAATCCCCTGGCTAGAGCTGAAGAGGTGGAGTTTGCCAGGTACAGTTGGGTGGTGCTCTGGCAGAGCTCAGAGTTTTCAATGTTCCCTTCTCACAGTGGCTGTCGTGCCACTGTACACCGTTCCTATTTTATTTACTGTATTCCACAACAGTCCCAGCTTTTTGGCTCCATTGTATCAGGTTTAGTTTTGCTTGAAGATCCCAGTTCACATCTAAGTGTAGGTATTCCAGTATATGGTATTATTTTAGGAGATAATTTTGCTTGCTGGTGAGACCAGTACTGCCTTGAGGGTGTAGAGTTTAGCCAAACTAGCACAGTTCCTGTGTGTGCTTCTGATCGTAAACATGTGCTTGCCTTCCAGCAAGAGAAGTAACAGAACCAGCAACCTCAGGTGTGAAAGAGTGAATGTCCTGCAGATTAACAGTCCCAGTTGGATACAAAGTACAGAAATGGGTAATTGGAGCAGGATAAGGAGTGCCAGGAACATGAAATGTTACCTAGCCGGAAAAGATCACAAACAACGAAGTTCAGTACAACAATAAAGTCTAGCAAAAAGAAAAAAGAGAGCAGGCAGAAGCTAGGACTGGGGCTTCCTATGGACTGTATCCAAAAATGACAAGAGGAAAGATATTTGAGTAGGGGATTTACTGGAGTTTAGATAACATAATTTAAAATAAAACCAAGTGTAACAGCCCCACTGATCAGTGGACTAAAATTATTTTGAGGAAATGTGGACAGTACAGACCGAATGTAACCAGCATCAGGTATGTAAGTTTGGAGGGGTAGAGTGGGGTGTTAAACTTTTTTACTTTGTTTAAACAGCAGTATATTTATTTTTAAAGAGACAGAAGAAAAATCTTACCAGAAGAAAATTAATTTGATGAAAAGGCAGTTGAAAATTTCTAACACACACCTGCTTTTTTTTTTTTTTTTAATTTTGCAAAGTGGCAAATATCAAGCCAGTTCTCAGCAGCAAGAAAGCTATGAACAAATCTTTACTTGTCGAAACATTAATTTTGCTAGATCCTTCTGTTCTCTGAGATAACATGTCCCAAACACATTCTACACTTGCATCACAGACCTAGCAGTCTGGATGAAATTTATGGAGCTGGAACATGACGATTACTTCTGAGTAACTGGAGCATGGAATACAGATCAGCTTGAGTCAGAAAACTCTTTGTGCTTCCCCCACTTTGGTGGATCCCTGAGCCTGCAAGTGTGCAGGCTGATGTCATACGCCGAGCAGCAGTCCCTGGGAGAGGAGCTGGGCTGGGAAGAGTAGCCCTAGGAAATTAAAAGCTGCAGGAGAGGGGTTGCTGAGCGGAGCTGTGTCACGACGCTCTCAAAATGCGGTGCCTGTGTGCAGTCCTCAGACCCCTCAGCAGTGATAGCTCATGCTCCATCTATTACAAACAGAGACCTCCTTCAGAAGTGTAAGTTGTAATTTTAAATGTTTGCCTCTTTAGTTCCTGGATCTGCTTTCCTGCTTTCCTCAAGGTGATTTGCAGCTGTTCCGAGAAGGATTTGAATATATTAGTAGGGCTTAAAGACAGTTTTCATGGTGACCTTTAAAATATCTTAGGCTGTGAACCAACTCCAGTCTGGAGTGAGGAGAACTCTTCAGCTTGAGATTTCAGAATAAATGAAGAACAGGACTTTTGTATGCTTCTCTGCATTTTATTGTGTAAAGTGATGCGAGTAGTGAATTAAAGTCTCATCTGCCTCTTTCTGAAAAGCTACTTGCTTAGGCAGTTGTGACTGAGTTGATGATTTCACTGTTCTAAAGATTTTCCTGTTCAGCTAAATGATTGCTTTTTATTAAAGCATACTCTTAGCTGTGGGCTGGAGTTTCACTTAGCACATACTGCCTAGGAGACTGTGGTACTTGCAGCATCAATTGAAATTGTGACATGAAAGAGCCATTGTCCTTGGCAAAGCAGCTGACACAGACTTTTTTATGTTGCAATTAATTACAGAACAGTTGTGAGCTGTTGTCATGTTCGAACAGTATTTTAACCCCCTCATATGTTTTTGAAAGTAAAAGGAAACCCTTCCATTATGTCCCGTATGCTATTTGTCTTTTGTGACTAAATGAAAGGCACTCACTTTAAGCTTTGAGCTAAAGTAATATCCACATTTTGATGGATGTTTTATGTCCACAAATCTGCAGAGATGCCGGGTTGGTATAGCATGAGTAGAATGCTATAGTGGTCTGCATGATGGAACTGCTCAGACAAAATTTTGGGTAGTATTCTATTAAAGGAGTGTGTGCCTGTGTTCAGACTAGAGCTTGAACAAGCAGGCATGTCAAAACTTGTCAGAGGGAAGCGTAGAAGTGTATGAAAGAAAACATTGTCCTCTTGGGAATGCTGGGAGGAAAACTTCGTCATTCAGTTTTAATTACACCTATTAACACTGCTCCCTGTTGATGCCATTGCTAAGCCTGTTTTTCAGGACTTTGTGTATGTTTCAAGTGAGCTGAGGTTTAAACTTGCTCCATAGATTTCTATATTGTGATTAAGTAAAAACAGTGATGATCAACACCAAGTGTCACTTGAGCGGAGAATGGCATAACCACTGTGTGTGTTTAGTTAAAGGGATTGCAGAGTAGGCAGTGAAAACAAGATTAATACCAGCTTTTCATTTCAGGTTTCCAAGAAGTCAATTTTAATTCAAGCTACACTAAATTTTCCTGTTTTTTCACATATCTTTCATAATGCTGAAGTTGAAGAGATGGAACAATGATAATGAAAATGAGAAATGTGAATGTAGGTGAAATGGTAACCAAAGTTTCTCCTACAGTAAAAGCATTAAAAAAAAGGAGGGGGGAAATAGAGAAGTGCCTACATTGTCTAAGTGGATAGCTCAGCAAATACTATTTGTATAATGCATCTGTATGCACTCAACAGTATGGAGATGGCTGAAGTAACTAGGAATGGGGGATTTTGCCCCTTGGCAGTCTAAGGGCAAAAATGAGGATTGTTCAGAACAGTGTTAAATTGAGTAGCCTGTGGTATTTGAGATTGGCACATCCTGTGGGAAATGCAGCTTTGTAAGGGTGAGAGAATCTGTGTTATGGATTGTGCTGCCTGAAGTGGGGAAAGGTAGTAGATATTGTAAAAGGGCAGAGTCGGTAGAATGAGGCAGTAGGGGCTGTGTCTGACTGAAGCAAACAAAATGCAAAGAATGAGTTTAAACAGCTGCTCCCTCTTGGTTCTTGTAGGAAATGTCGTTAACATTAAGAAGATGAAGTATCAGGTACTGTGTGTAACTTGACTTTATGATGCTGAAATGGGTGGGGCTGATTACAGGTGCAGTGAATGGATAAAACAGAAAAACAATAACTTGAACATGATTAATGTCACGCATAGAGGGAATTTAAATTAAAAACCAACGGGTGCTGTCTGGCAGAAGGGCTTTCCTGGTGAACTTTGGTAAAGCTTCCTGTGTAAACTGGGTGTCATACCTTTATTACTTACTGGAAACAGTTTCTTTTAACTGAGTCAGGAGGAGAGGAGGTGACACCACACTGTAGCCAGGAAGCCTGGTGTTTCAGGGAATTACCCTGAATACTTGACCTCAAAGTGGTAAACCCAAGACATAGTTACAAGTCAAAATCTGTAGTTTTTGACTACAGTCAGCTGTCAAGTTCTGAAGTGGTGTGATTTTATGCTAAGCAAGGGCTGTGATTAAGGAAGCGTTAGGCAAAGTAGGTCTTCAGCCTCTAGGTATTCAGAGCTGGCCAGCCCTACTTAAATTTAAATTTAAGCTCAAAAAGTACTTGGGTTCCTAGGTGTTGCATTATTATAACCCTTTGTGCAAGATATTGTAGGAAGTTTTTCAAGGTGTTTTAATTCTGGCTAAAACCTGTTTGTCACAAGCTGATTTAGAAGGCCTGGAGTTGCTGATATATTCTGTTCAAGAGGGATGCAAGGTCTTTCCCAAGTGTGCCCAGCTCTTCTCTTTTCATCTTCAATACACACAGCAGATATTGAGAAATACCCTCAGCCTCTTTCTGCAGTCTGTAGTCAAATGCATCTGAAATGGCACAAACACTGAGGAGAGCCTGGGCCTCCTTAGAATGGGGAGAGAAAGCTCTTGAAAGTGGTGGTGTAAAATGATGGTGGATCTGACAATTCAGAAACAGTGCTGGCTATACACAGGCAAGGTGTAGCCTAAGTAAATTCTAATTAACTAATCCAAAGACAAGTAAACTCGGAGTAAACTGTATGGAAAAGTACTTTCTTTTCTGTGAACTGAGGGAAACTTAGTTGTCTGAGAGGTGAAAGATCCAGGTGGGATGGTGGGTAGAGCACTTAGGTTGCGATGGGAAGGTCACAGCTCATAGAACTGTGGAATCATTTAGGTTGAAAAAGACTTTTAAGATACAATCCAACTGTTAACCCAGCGCTTCCAAGTCCACCACTAAACCACGCCCCTAAGCACCATATTTGTGTTCTTGTTCTGTTGTCTTCATCTACTTGGACAAATGGCATGAATAATCAGTGTCACTTGTTCTGCCATGGGAAGGAGGGTGTGTGTCTTGAATAAGGCAGTAAGATGTTACATTTTTAATAAATTACTTTCTGATTTTTTTTACACAGATTTTTGCCTTTAGAATTCTGTGTTCTTTTGCAACTTGTGTTTTATGAAGCCTGGCAATCAGCCCAGATGCTGCTGTATCTTCCATTCTGAATGAAGAGGGCTCATTTTGTTCTTGGTGATTTAAACTCTTGAAAAGCTAGTCCTCCTCCACCATAGTCCTTTAAAATCTCTGCATTGTAAGCAGAAGATGTAGCTATTTTGTTTCCTTGATAACAAAGGGAACTGAAATTCTCAGATCTGGTGTTTTAACTGAGTTGCTGTAAAAGTTGAGGGGCTGGGCCAATTCTGAATTATTCAAATAACCAAAGAATATCTGGAAGAGGGGAAGTAGCAATTCATGATACATGGAGAGAATGGATTTCTTACAGTGGCTTTGCTGTGAAAAGATGTGTTTTGTGTAAGTACACACTTAATGAAACTCTAGCTCATTAGAGAATAGACTGCATGGTGATTATTTCTACCATTTGTATCAATGTTGGTAATTTTTTTGCATTAACACCTTGGACATGAGATGAGGATTAAACATGTAAGTGCGAGAGAAAAAAGACTTGAAAATTTCTGTCTTCTTATTAGTGCCTGACACCATGAAAATACTTATTTTTTAATTGTATATGAAGCATTTGACTCTTGCTTGTGTATTACTTGTGTAAACTACCGCTAAGGTCATATGTCATTTTACTAGAATAAAGAGCTGAGTAATAAAATACAGCTTTATTCTGTAATTGTTGCTTGAATGGTGCAACATTTAGCAACTGTCTTTGAGCACTGGTTATCTAGAACTGTGGATTTGTTCCTATGTGTGTTTTTCCCTGGTTGGGTCCCAAATCTGCACGTGGCTTTGTTCCTGTATTTTATTTAATATGCAGATTGGTCACAGCACTTAAGCTATACTTGAATTAATTTTTTATTTGGCCTTCTGTTTTATTGGTATACTTCATTGCAGGTGAAAGATTGAATCGTGAATCCTGTCTAACTTATTTGTTTTGATGATTTAATCTTAATTTGCTTAAATATCTTGTGTACACAGTGAGGAGCTAGGAGAATTCATGGAGATGAAAGGTGCAAACAGCCCTGGGATCCTTGTACTGACCACGGGCCTCAGCAAACCTTTTATGCGTCTGGATAAATACCCCACGTTACTCAAAGAACTTGAAAGGCACATGGAGGTATATCTTATCAGCATTTATGTTCCAGCTTAATGATGATTTGACAACAATTATTTTAAAGGTACATGTCAAACATGATGGGACCCAAAATTGCATTTGCTTGCTCTTCAGTCAGCCTTCTAAACTACAGGCTGCAGTGGTTTATGTAAAAGTCAATGCAGTAAAACTTCTGTAAAAGATAAACATTTAAAGTAAAACTATCCAGAGAAGCTAATCATCATTCCTTGAATAGTCTTACCAGGGTCTTCAATTGACTTGACATTGAATATGTCCACTGCACACTACTTGAGGCCACTTTATCTTGCAGAGGGAGTGCTGCTTTTCACCTCAGTATGCTGAACACATTGGCAAAATAGTCCCTCCCACTTCTAGTGAGCACTGTCCAAAAGTGATCTTTACAGGACAAGGTGTTTGAGGACCTAATCTTCTCACCTTTGCATTTTATAGGTTATATGTTTGGAGTGGGAAAAAAAAAAGAGAGAAATAGCAAGTGTGGGGGTCTTGTCACATAGATTGGTTTGCCAGCCAGTGACAGCAGAATGTGCTAGATAGTCTGTAGGAAATCACCTTTGTGACAAAGCTAACCTGCTAAACAAAACTCTGTTAATACTTTCTGCTTGAGATTTCAAAATCTCTTATCCACTAAGTCTTGTAAAACTGCTTTGGCTCTATTGTAAGTATAAGTGGCATTGTGCTAAGTAACTGCAGTTTTACTACAAACCAGACCCACCAGTGTTTAATATGGGAAGGCCACGAACAGGCTAGATCAGTCTACAACTTCAAATTAGCAGAATTGTTTATTTGGTTTTAATTAAGCCTCTGACAATTTTTAAAATTAATTTTGCTAGAACTGAACCTTTTATATATGTTTTCTCCATTTTTTTTTTTAGGATTATCATCCGGATCGTCCAGATATTCAAAAATCCATGACTGCCTTCAAAAATCTTTCTGTAAGAGTGATAAAAGAATAGATTATATATTTTAAGTAGAATGTTTTCTAATTACATCTTCCTTTATTGCTTAAAAGAGTGAAGCTTTTTTCATAAATGCATAATAAATTTTTTAAAGCCTTTAAATCAATGCTGTATGTAGGCAGAGCTAAGGATGGTAATTTGCTGGGCAGTTATAGTAAGTAGACTATTGATATAAGAGTTGTGCAAAGGGCTCTTTCTCTGCCCTCTCATCATACTTCATCTCCCTTTCTACTACTGCTTGTATGTGTCCTGAAGAAGGGCTTCTTTACAACAAATGAGTGCATGTTCTGATTTTTTTTTTTTCCTGCATGCATTCCTTCTCAGGGAATGGTGTTGGATTTGAGAGAGGTTGAAGAGAAAAGTGCTAGTGAAGTTAGAAGATGCCAAACTTCTAGTAATAAATGGAACAGGAAGCCTAATTTGAACAGAGAAGCTGTCTGCTACTGTCTTTACAAAAAAAAACAAAAACAAAAAACAAACCAAAACAAACTATGCCTCAACTGCAACAAGCAATGATTAATGCAGTCTCAGTTACAAGAAACTTAATGTGTTGTGCTTCCTCTTAGCAATGTATGCTGATGATAACCTGACATTTTTTAAATCAGAAATTTAGTGTTATCAGTGTTCAGAAGAGGTTTGTGAATTGCATTCCGTTGGGTGCTATAAAAACAAGAGGAAACAATTCTGTTGAGAAAAATTCGAATATACAGAAGTTGAGCAGGTTGGAGTTAATAAAAGTAGGAGCACAAGGTTTGCACAGGTGGCATGTCTCTTCTTACTGAAAGATGCTTTGTGGTATAGATGTGTATTTCTGACAGCTGTGTTACTCTTTGCTGCTGAGCATGTCCATTTTTGGTTAGTCATACCAAAATTTGAAGTATAAAGGAAGGAGAAAACTGACTAACTGAGCTGTGACTGAATTTGGAATGGTAATTGAAGTCAATGTATTGAAAAGCTATTATATCTAATTTAGTAAAATTATTTTTTAGAAAATGTTGATAGCAGTCATCTAAATGAAAGTGCTATGAAAGCTGCTGTCTTCTGTGTATTTACTAGCAGCAATAAATACAACTGTAGTGGTATTTCTGCCCTTAACCCATTACAAATTGGTAGAGTTGATAGAGGTTTTGTTTCCCTGTGTTTGTTAGGCACAATGTCAAGAAGTACGGAAACGGAAAGAGCTTGAGCTGCAAATCCTGACAGAAGCTATTCGTTGTTGGGAGGGAGAGGACATCAAAACACTTGGCAATGTGATTTACATGTCCCAAGTCATGATTCAGTGTGCTGGAAGTGAGGTAATGTCCTTCTCATCTTTCCTGTCACTCTTCCAATTCTGAATAAAATTCATTATTATCATTATACAGCAGATATAAAGAGAGTGCTTTAGAGTTGTTAATTAAGCTAAAATCTTTCTGTGTTGATTTAAGGTATTTTTTACAAAACCTAAAATGAAATTCCTTGAGGATGGATGGTCTCTTCTGTAAAATTTACTGAAAAGTGACTAAATACAGCAGTTATAAATATTGTAAGATGATTTTTACAGGGGTTTTTTCAGAGGGCATAATTGAACAATTCTGTGTTATGTTACAGAATCATTGTGCATAGCAGTTATTACAGTGTGTTTTAAATAGCAAAAGGTTTCAAGTTTTAAGATGTAGGGTGTCTGAGACAAACTCTTCTTTGGCTGGTATGGGCACGTTGGTCAAGTAGCAAATCTTGAAATACAAGCTTGAGTACCAAATGCTGTTTGAGAAATAGAATAAAAAGATAAGATACATTAGAAAGTTAAAAGTGACAAAGTCTGGTGGTTTTTTTTTTTTTTAACCAAAGCAGCAAATAAAACGTGAAGAAAAACTTGTCCTACCAGAACTAAATATAAATACTCTTAAAAGCAAGTGCTAGCAGAGAGGCAATGTTATACAGCTTACTGACATGTTTTTATTGCTTGTTGTTCTCCTGAAAAATCAATGAGGCTTTGAATCTGATGAGGGCTTTTGAATTGCAACCTCATTCAGTCCATTTCCTCCCTTGGAACAAAGAGGTCCATAAACATGAAGGAAAAGTAAAGTGTTTATGCAACTGAATATTTAGAAGTTAGTCACTTGGTATTTTTCTCTCTGATATTTGTTAGGTGTTCAAGTAAATAAGGTTAAATAGAGCTGATAGTGCATCTTTTGCAGTCATGTCTCTTTTTGAAGCCAGCAAAACAAATCACCATCCCCCACTCTCATCATGGGTAAAATGTCAAATGTAGTGGACTTCTAAAAGTTTCTGTTTAGCATCACAGCTTTTTGGCAAGATACAGGACAGCTTCATTTGTGAAACAGCAACTGGGTTTGGTTTTCTCTTTCTAAAAATGATATAGCCATTTGCAAATATTTACTTAAAAACATATTTAATTAAAACCTGCTAAGGACTTGTAATTTTGCAAAGATGCTTGAAATTAGGATGGTGGCTTTATCAGTTGATATACTTATGTTGTCATTAAAATATTAGACTTTAATGCTTCTCCCTTTTGTCTATAGCAGTAGATTCAGAGTAAACTTATTCCTCCTTCTATAAAATGACCCCAAAACAAAACCACAATGGATAACTTTGTACACGAAACCAGAAAATTAAAACCAGAACAAAGTAATGAGTGCTTTTGTTGTGACTATACTCATTATTCCTTTGCTTTTTCTGCTTCTGGTCATAATCCACTGTTTAAAAATCTGATCTCCAATTTGAGAGACCACAGTCTTGATATGACTGTAACAGTATCCATCTAAATTATAGGAAGAAATAGATCCAGTATGTAATTTTGGTTTTACTGAAATTGGCCACACAGCTGTTATCATATTAAGCAAGGTCTGTATTTCACCCAGACTGTAAAATTCCTGTTTTAAAATACAAGGCTGTAATCTTTTGGAAAAAGTCTAGGCATGTGTTAGTAGCACTTTTCATTTAAGAAAATAACTAATTCTGCCTTCTTCCTTTTTTTTTTTCTCTTTTAAAATTTTTTTACATTTTTCTAAATACAATGGAGAAATAGTTTTGCACTGAGCAAATACTTGTGAAGCAGTCATCCAGTTAAACTGCTGATAGCTTTTAGTAATAGAAAAATGGGAGAGGGGACTTGTGATGGTGTATTTACATTTTTGCATTTTCTTCTTTTAACTAGGAAAAGAATGAAAGGTATCTTCTTCTCTTCCCTAACATTTTACTAATGTTGTCTGCCAGCCCAAGAATGAGTGGCTTTATCTATCAGGTAAAGTAATACATTTGCATGTGTAAAAATGTGTTGGGGGTTATGTTCTTTCCAAATGATATTTCATAAGAAGCTTGGAAGGATTAATAAAGTTTTGCATTTATAAAGATAAAAGGCAATATCTGCGATAAGAAGTGGTCATCTGTCTTATGAAATTCTGGCCTAGAAGCCCAGGGTTTGATTTTCTTTGTAGCTGTGACTATCACCAAGGAGACATTGGTCATTTTTTTTACTTTGTTAATAGTAGCTGATGAGAGGAAGTATTGGTAGCTGTACAGCTCTGTGTGGGAAACCAGTGCTGCTGCATAGAAGTTTGTTAGTGCTCTTTGACTGCTGCTTGAGACTTAACAAAATGGCACAGCCCCCTTAAGCCTCCATTGGTGTGAATTAGGCTGTCAACATCAGTTTGTTTGGATGCATCCACATTTGTGTTTTATCTTGGAAGCAGTGGCACGCTTTCAAAATCCATCTTTTTGTTTTTTCTGTTTAATGAGCACTGAGTCACAGAGTAGAAGTTGTTTTGGGGCTCACAGAGTAGATTCCATCTGGATGAAGTTGAAGTGGAAGGCATGTTCCAAATGTATGCTTGAGATGCTCTAACTAGGGAAAAGGATCGAGTACATGGACTGACCTTCATGCCATGGCCCCAGCCTCAGGCTCCCCAGTGTAACATCACCTGAAATGCATACAAGGTGGCCCCAGGGACCTTAGCACCAGGTGTTTCACTTCACAAATCCCCTGCTCACAGCTGGTAGACAGAGTCTTTGAGCTCTCTCCCAAGTTTCCTAGCTGAGCACTTGTGGCTGTTGCCCCACAGGCCTGTTCCAGAGGTGGAACAAGTGCTGTAGTGCAGGGGTGCCATTTGTCTTGGCTCCCTCTAGAAAAACACTCGCATCTTGGATATATAGTTTCAAAGAGTCCTGAGAGAGGCAAATGTGCAAACCACAACTTCCAAAGTCTTGGAAATGTTCAAGTAATGCTATGCAGGTTTGGGACAGCACAGTAAAATAACAAAAGACAGGGAAAAACTGCAACAAAGTTCTAAAAGAAGACAGATTTCACCTACTAGAAATGCTTCTATAAAACAGACGCTTGAACAGTTCTTTCCTTTCTCCTGAGCAGTGATTTGCCTGCTTCAAAGGAATGCTGAAGGTTGGTCAGTGGGTGTTCCTACATGATCAACCACAGTCAGTCACAAAAATGTGACTTTTTTTTTTAATTAAGAGCAATTAAATTCCAAAATTTGTGTTTGGATTCGTACCTTACCTGAAATGCTGCTGTGTTAGGTGGTTCAAGTGGACACTCAAGTTTGTTAACTTTGTGGCACTTAAAATTATCCCAGTGTTGATGGCAAAAGATAGTAGAAAAGGCAGGTTAGTTCTGTGTTTCAAGTGGCACAAACAGAATTTCTGATGAGAATAGATTCTTCAGTACTGATTACAAAGCAGCTGACTGGAAATTTAGCATGTTAACAAGCAACATGAAATTAAACAGTCTGTCAAGCTTTATTTTTCCTCTCCTATCACCTGCATTTCTTCTTCTTCCCTCCCACCTTATCCCCTAAATGTACAGCATTATTCAGTAAATAAACAAGCCATTTTCTGTGATTTGTCTTCAGCTTCTACTCAGAATGGCCACAGCCCTTTCTTGGTGTTCACTATCCAACCATCCCTTGAAAGAAAACTCTTAATTTCCTCACAGCCTCATGTGTGATAATCCCAACACTGAGAATGTCTCAGATTTTAGTGACTACATGTTCACAGCAAGGTGAAATTATTTCATCACTGTTTGTGTCTGAGTCAGTTAATCAGAGCACATGTCTAGAGAGCATGTCCTAGGCATTTTTTCTGAGGTTCACATCTCAGAACTGGGATGGATATGGGCAGAAGATGATGCAGTTCTCCAGGCCTTTCTCAGGGAAATTATGCCACTGGAGGCATCATCCTACATAACAACTTAGTTGCATTTCTGAATAGCCCAGTTGTTGTCAGGCTTCAGATTTTCTGGTTGATAGTGCTGATATCTACCACGTGAGCTAATGGGAAGAACTTTCAGCAGTGCTAAGCTGAAGTCACAAGGAGCAAGGACCATACTTAGTAGGGCTGCACAATTGTTTGTTAAAGAAGGGAAGTGCAAATGATTCATGAGTTCACTTCAGTTTTCTGTTTTGCTGACTTTGTACTTTTTCCTGCCCTGTGGTTCAGGTGATCTCTGTCACCCCTAGAATGCCTCCCCACCTGTGTCAGCAGTTCTTGCACATCTCTCTTGTTGTAGTTTTGTGCTGTGTTATTCAGGAACCAGGAAACATGGGAAAAAAGGCAAAAGAGCAAATTTTAGTTGCATTTAATAGTGCACATGGCCACCATGTTTCCTGCAGTGGGGAAGCTGCCACAAGAGAGCTTCTCCTTTCTTTTTGCTATCTTGGGCCTGAGCATGCTCTGTGCCTACAGAATACCAAGTGAATTTTCGTTTGCAAGCTTCTGAGAAACCTTTGTCCATTCTGCTGTCTTTGGGAAAGAGGAAAACATAAAGTTGGTTTTTATTCTTTCTGCTGTGTTGGAGCCAAAATTCCACAGTACATAGTATTTGTGCTTTTGCCAGTATTTGCTGAAAAGTGTTTCTGTGCAGGAGAATACAGGGTGTCTTAAAGAACTTTTCTTGAAGTTGCATTTTCAGTAAAGCCTTTCATCCAAAAAATACTCAATTTTATTTATTCATCTGTGTTTCTAAAGGATCAAAAAGTTATCCTAAACTGACTTTTTTTCCTGCTTGACTGGGTTTACAGTGGGATCTCCTGAAAAATTAGTATGTTCTTCTGAAGAAAACTTGCAAATTTGAAGGTGTTCACTGCTTCCCCCCCAGCAAAGTATTTCCATGAGGGAATTTAGTAGTGGCTTTATTAGAGAAATAAATTTCAGTAAATAATTGATGCATTTATTTTGTGAAATACTCCTTTATAAATTTACTTGTTCTACAGACCTTATTCTGGGAGCCAATCAGACAGTGTGCCAACAAATGTGCTTAAAGAAGAGTCACTGTTGCTTCCAGTCACGTAATATGATCCTGAAGGTCTCAGTTTCAAGAACCTGAGACTGAGGAATGATCCCTGTGGTGTTTGTATGGATTTTGTAGCCTGAATAGGTATCAGCTAGACTTACTGACATCACAGATGTCATTTGCAGAAGTTGGATATACAAAGAACTCCCATTGTAACATCCTTGTATGGATTTTTGAATGTTCTTAAACCCATTGGGGTGCATGTGCCAATTTACTAGGAATATCTTTTTTCAGAGTTTAAAGTTTGTATTTTCTTTCATTGGTAATGTTTTTATGTGTTTTGTATTTAATGTCAATATTAACATCTTTTTTTTTTTTTTTTAAGGGAAAACTGCCTATGACAGGAATGACTATTACAAAGCTAGAAGACAGTGAAAACCATAAAAATGCATTTGAAATATCAGGTATTGCCCATTAGTATTTTCATTTGCTAGTTATTCCAGTGTATTTTTGATGCTTCAAACATCAAATGCTCATTCTGAACAGAGGAAGAAACTTTTTATTGTGAGGGTGACCAAGCACTGGCACAGGGTGTCTGGGGAGATGCCTGTCCTTGGAGGTACTGGAAAGTTCCCTGGTCATGATCTCAGGCAACCAGCTCCAGGTGTCTGTGCTTGAGCAGTGGGGACCTACAGAGGTCCCTCACAGCCTCAGCCATCCTGTGGTTATACAAACTTTGTAACACAGCTACCCAGAGCCTCACCTGAAGGCTGCTTTTTACTGCTTCTCTTAAGCAGTTAAGGAGCTCTTTGCATGGGATTCATCCTGGAATTTCTGTATCTTAATAAATGGAGGCCGTAGCCTTGGAGAAGATCTTTTGTGATGCAGTAGCAGTTCCAAGTATACTGTTTACTGAAAGAATAGGAATTTAAGAGGCTCTGGAAGAGCTTTGAGCAAGAGTTTTCTTCTAGAAATTTTTCACTTCTTTCTCAGAAAACAAGATGCTTCTTTAGCATCTCTGATGTTAATGATTGTTCCACTGTGCTTATAGGTAATTTCTATCTGTTTAGTCATTCATTTCATCATGTGTATCCTGAGACAATTTAAAGGACAGTGCAGGGTGCCCATGGTGAAGTTTTGTATCTTCATTAATTTCCTGAATCAGTTTTCCATTCAAGCAGGTTGCATTTAAAGAAACTAATTTTGACTGTCTCAAGTATGATATCAATGCCATGAGTCACAGGGGAAAAAAATGTGTATATTGAGAAAAAAAATGGTTTTCTTGCAATAATAGTTATGAAGCTGACCTCAAGGAGAATGGGATGGGTTAAATTGTGCTAAGTGCAGAAGTGAAAGTTATCTTTGGTTGTCCTTACATTCCCAAGTGACTTTTGCCTTAGCTTTAATTTTATGCCTCCTTCTCAGAGAAGATTGGTGAACTCTTATTTTATACCTTTTGCTGTGTTGCAGTGTACAGACTCAAGAATGACATTTTAGGCTGTGTGCTGGCTTTGCTGGGGAGGATGGAGAAGCATAAGGCTAGTAGATGAGCCTGTCTCCTACTCTTGTCTTTCAAGGTTGTGCTTAATGACTAGAGTTAGAGAGAACTCCTGTGCTAGGCTAAGAATAAATACATGGAGGCGATGTGTGTTACAACCTGGAGAAGTGGGATGCTGTTGTACTGAAAATATGGTTTAAATTTTTGCTTAGTATTGAGAGGACATCATGTTTTAAGAAAAAAATGTCTTTTTAAATCATGTCAGATAGACTAAACTGTTGTTTTTTTGTTTCCTATGTCTTTGTGGTATCTATCATCTAGGAAATATGATTGAAAGGATATTAGTATCTTGTAACAACCAACAAGATTTGCATGAATGGGTGGATCACCTGCAGAAGCAAACCAAAGTCACAACTGTTGGGAATCCCACCATTAAACCTCACTCTGTGCCATCTCACACGGTAAGACATGAATGAGCAGGATTAGGTTATAATTAGGTCGTCTGGCAAATATAACACCATGGAAAGCCTTTTTTTTAGCCATTGGTAACAAGAACTGAATTTTGTCACTGTAGTTCAATAGGTAAAAAGATAATTATTTTTTGAATTGTGTGAACAAAGAATAAAATGCTTAAAACTCAGTGTAACAGTTAACTGGGGTGAAAGAAAGTTCATTATCATTACTTTTTCTGTTTTGACCAAGAGCATGCATCACCATCTTTTAAGTATACTTAGAACAGTAGGTTGTAATTGGTGATGTACTTGACAGGCTGTGGAGAAACAGTAATTTCTTTTGGGTTCTGCATTTGAATTGTTGGATATGAATGGTTCTAAATTTAGCTCCACCCTTAGTGGTGAGAGAAGTGGGAGCAGGGCTGCTTGTAACTGTTCTATCTTTAGTTTGTGCGCCGTCTGTGGTAGACAATAAAAAAAAATTAAGCTCCTTTTTTCCAAAAAATAATTTAGTGTAAAATTTTTTGAAGGCCAGCTGTAATAAACAGAAATGCTCTATCAAGTGGGATCATTTCACCAGTCCTTGATGACACTCTATCTCCATTATGATAATATGCCTCCTTTCCTTTCCCATCACGTTTGACAGCTTCCTTCCCACCCAGTGACCCCCTCCAGCAAGCATTCAGACAGCAAGCCAATACCACTGACTCCTGCCTACCACACTCTCCCTCATCCCTCCCATCATGGGACTCCACACACCACAATCAACTGGGGACCACTGGAACCTCCCAAAACGCCCAAGCCGTGGAGCCTGAGCTGCCTGCGTCCCGCCCCTCCGCTGCGGCCTTCAGCAGCTCTGTGCTATAAAGAGGTGAGGGGCAGCAGCCAAGAAACACGACAGTGTGGCAGGCCTGCAGTAGGAAGCTGTAAATTTTTTGTGGTGGCTGTGTGTATGTGACTTTCCTTTAATTTTGTGAACCTCGTAAACAACAGGGAAAAAGTGAGAGTTGATCTGCAGTGCAAGATTTGTATTGAAACTTAGCTACTGTAAGAGATTCTTCTGTTTGGCTGTATCAGTTTGGCTGTACTATATGCTTATTTTGAAATTTAACTTGAAATGCTTTTATGTTTTCATGTGTTGGCCACTAAATTCTCCAATGTATTAAAATTTCAATAATCTTTGTAGTGTTTAGCCTACAATAACATCCAAAACCTGTATTGATCAACTTTGGTAGGTCCTCCTCAGTCATCTTTTTACTTTCTTGTTCTGTTTCCACAGAACATGTATCATATCCTTAAGGTAAAGGGTAGACCAGCATCCTCCTTTTGTTCCTGAAACTTAGGGTTGTTCCTGTAAATTACCATGACCACATTTTGAGCAGAAATGCTGCTGGGTTTATTGTTTGTTTGTGGGTTTTGTTTGTTTGTTATGTTAGTTTTGTTGTTTTTTTTTTTTTCCTGTAGACCTCTGTAAAAACAGACCTAGACTTTTACAAATTTGGACTTTGAAAAGTATGGTACCTGCCAAGCTTCCTTGTTAGGTCCCTCTTCTGCTTGCTTTCCAGTAGACAAGTGAAATGGGTTGTCCCTTCAACTATTCAGGAAAAAGACCTGTCAATGTATTCCTGCCTCTTCTCTTCACTCTAGCTCCCAAACAGGCTGAATGCCTTTGCAGCAGGTTTTATGTACATTTCTCTTAAAAAAACTGATAAAATATTTGGCTGTGTGTATAGCTGGAGGAAGGGTAGAGATGAAATCAGCCAATTCAAGCGAATTGAACATGGCAAAAAATATTAGTAAACTGAATTTTGGTGCTGCTAAAAGGTTTTTAGTTAGTAATTCCTGAATGTATCTTAGAAGTTAAATTTTTGAAATACTGTCTAGAAGCTCTTTTTATTTTTCCTGTACAGGATCTCAGTAAAAGCCCTAAAACCATGAAAAAGCTGCTTCCCAAGCGCAAGCCAGAGCGGAAGCCGTCGGATGAAGAGTTTGCACTGAGAAAAAGTAAGAGAGACTTGAACAAATATCTGCATAATACAAAGGGTGGAATTAACATCAGTTTAATTTTTGTAAGAGTTAGGTGTACAGTGTAAGCAAATCACCTGGTTTCCTCTCTCATGTCAGGGGAGAGGGGTAGGTATCTCCAGAGGATGATTTGTTATAGCCATCTTATGCTATGATGGCATTTGCAGAGCTTTACTGATTGCTACAGTGGATGTCTGCTTGTGAAGTGGCTATTTCTGTTTGTTACAGAAGGAAGGGGGGCTCACTGGAGAGCCAGGTGAGGTTCAGTGAGGTAAACCTGTCTTTTAGGACTGTAAGCAACAAGGTGGAGATACTGAACCACTCTTGCAGAATACTTTGTAGCTGTGTTCATAAGTTGGTCTTGGTAGGAGCTTCTGTTGTCTCGAGTGTTAGAAAGCTGGTTATTGCTGCTGACTTGAAGCCAAGTTGCTTCCACAATCACTCCTTCTAGGATCCAACAGTCTTCTCTTATCTCCTGTAAATAATGTCTGTATCTAAATAAATTGCATATATTTAGGCTGCCTGAAGTCTGAAGAAAAATGCTGATCTGAGAGAGACTTAGTAACATACAGAAAGAGAGGTCAAAATCTGGATGTTGGGATAATTTGAAGTGGAGGGAGCATTAATGTTATCAAGCAAACACAGTATTGACTTACTTGTCAGTGTTGCTGTAATTCTTCCTTAGAAATGTGTGTGAATGAATAATCTGATTACTAGTATCAGTAAAAGACTGGGTGTTTTATTGGACAGATTTTTTGCTGTAGCTTTTGCTTCTCTGTGTCTGTCTTTTGCTCATGGACTTTTATTTAAGTCTGTGCCATGAGTGTTCAGTGCATGAAGTGTGTTATTGTGGCAGTTGTCTCTCACAGGCTTGTATAGAGTTGGAGAGAAAAAGCTTTTCCTCAGGGTGCTCTTGGTTTGTCTGAGGTGTTAGACATTCTGAATTTTCTGTGATTTTCATGTGGCGAAGGTTAAGGTAATGAGTAGAATGATTCTCTGTTCATGGAGGTGCAAGTGGATGTTGTAGTTCAGGATGTTTTATCCTTACAGCAAGGCATCTGTTTAGGAGAAATGAAAGTACTGTAGTACAGTATCATTTCAAATGTTGGAGAATGGAGATTCAGTAGTTGTTATGAGGTTGATGAAGCTGTCAACTTGCAGGTTTAGCAATTGTTAAAGAACACAATGGGAGGAGTTAAGGATTTTTACTTAGGGGAGGGAAGGAGTCTGTAGCTTGCAAATACATTATTCTACTCCTGATAGAGAACTTTTATTGAAAGGTATTTTTTGGTGTGATTCTTACAGATTTTCGGTATTCATCTTCCCTAATCACTAATTAGAAGCTTCTGTTAGTGTTTCTTCAACTTTCTCAACTTTTTTTTTTTTTTTTTTTTGTGGAGCTATTAAAGTTTCCTATTTCTATTGAACTTTAAGCATATTGATAGAGAGGTCTGGGGTTTGTTACTTCCCTTCTCAGGAATCCAGAGGATTTATGGGCTATGTTTTGAGAACTGCTGTGTCAAATTAGCATTTCGACAGACAAAACAACTGAGATGTTTCAACTGACTGCCCTCAAAATGCTATTTCAGAAGTGTAGTATTTGCCCTGCTACTGTAATTATATGGTGCTGCCTTTTAACTACAAAATCCAATTATTTTCCTGCCTTGAAAAAGGGATAACCCATATTTTGGAGTTTCTGCATCTCTTGAGCTGAAGGAAAATTTTATTGGGTCAAGATAATTTCTGCAGTAGCTAGCTTATCCCAACAAATGTTTGGAAAGTTGGCTTTGTTCTGGTGATAATAAATCACAAAACCCAACAGGATGCATTGGCTGGCAGAGAATACAGCTGCATTTTGATGTTGAAGGCTGCTCAGATTCATGTAGCAGGAAATCTTCAAACCTAGTTATTTTGCAGGGGAAAAGAAGAAAAAATGCTTTAAAAACAACAAATTGTCTTTCTTTGCACATAGACTTCTGCCTTAACCTAAACTAATAATGGTAGAGGTAGAGGTTCACTCTATTGTGAGTGAACAATTTGACACTATTTTTACTGAGTCACCTAATGAGATTTGTTGTGGAGCTTTACCTTTTGGAAAATGTTGCCATGATAAGCTTGAATAGTTAAATTTGTTCAGTAGTGCTATTTCTGTTGAAGTCTGAATAGTTTAGAGTATGTACAGATATATGTACATGATAGCAGCGTGTTCCCTTCTGCTGGGCTGAAGTTATGCTGCTAATTCTGAGTTCTGTTTTTAATTGTGTGCTGTTGAAAGAGGTAAATTTTATATATATATATATATATATATATACACACACACAAATGCATATATATATGTATATACACAGAAATGCAAAAAGTTTAAAAGATTAGTAGTGAATTAGTATTCTGTTCCTTGATTTTGTTGATTAAATAATGGAATAGTATGCCTATTGAATTGTGTGTTTATATAACTTGAGTATATAGGTGTTTTTCAGTAAAATGACTGGTTTAGAATGAGAGTCCTCACCCTTCAAAACACATTCTGTGCAACATCAGATGCTCAGAAAATATCTTGATTGAGTGGGTGGTTACTCTGAATTGAATTATTTCTAAGCATTGCAAAATAGTATTTGTCTTTTTAGACTGTTACTTTTGTTCATTGAAGTTTGATTTTTAAAATGGTCTGATTAAAATAATTTTAAATGGTTGATTAGGCTGAACCTTGCACTCAGCTGAACTGTATTGATTTACAAAGGCTTTTCTGTATTAAGAAACATGCCTATGTTTAAAATTCTGTTTTTCCCATTGATTCTAGGTACAGCTGCTTTAGAAGAAGATGCTCAAATTCTCAAAGTCATTGAAGCATATTGCACAAGTGCCAAAACACGTCAGACATTAAATTCAAGTAAGTTAGTCAATTCTACATATTTCAGTACGTCCTAGCTAAAGCATCAATAAGATAGTTTGCAAAAGAGAGTGCTGTATATTCTCAGGTCTTTGCAAATAGTAAGTTGGACCTGCAAATAATAATAACAACCTGTTTGTGGTTTAACATCAATGCCAGGTGTTTATGTATTGGATGCCAAGGACCATGGTTAGAGGCTATCATTTTTTCAGTGTTTTGAAACAATCAAAAACAACAAAAACCCAAATGTAGCTACTTGTCATGGTTTAAAATTGTACTAAAGCTTTACCAATGAATAAGAGGTGTCTGAATTGAATATAACAGCTAATCAGTATGCTTTTGGATAAATTTCAGGAAGCTGGTAAGTAGGAGCAATGAAGAAGTCATTGTAATTTTGGAGGACTGTATTTTTATTGTGTTCTGTTCAACAAAGACTTTGTCCCTAGACCTATAAAAATTTCTTTAATTTTATTGCCACTAGTTGTTTTTAGTATTAACTACAAATTTTAATCCCGTCTCATAATTTCAGGAGAAATTGTTTTCAGATGTGTGTTGCTTAAAGCCATTTTTAGTTTCTCAGATCAATACCTAGCATATTGAAAACCTGTAACGTGCCTCTGGGGTCCTACTTCATTTAATCCAAATCAAGGTTGCCATGTGGAGTTCCTCTGTATTGTAAGTAAAACATTGCTCAAAGCAGGGGAGTCCACCAGCATGTGTTCCATTTACACAAGGAAGGAGAAAATGCTGTTGCGTTTGTTCCTTTTTGCACTGTTGAATACAAATTTAATTTGGAGATCCTTGGAACACAGTATAATGAATTTGAGGTACTTGGCTGGTTTTGCTGGAACTAGAAGACTGGACATCATAACTTCTTGTCCATTAAAGATATTTAAATTTTGCAATATTAATCATTCTTAGCGCTGCCTACAGTGCTATAGGCCTGTTTCGCTTCCAAGCAAAAGCACTTTGTGCTGACAGTTGAAGTCTTAAACCACAATTGCAGACTTAGTTCTTGAATTTTCCTATTACATGTTTATTTGCTATTGCCACCTTGAAAAAAACACAGCTACTTCCTATTCCTATGTAACTTACCATGGAATATGGCAGTTATATTAGACAGTAAAAACTTCTCAAGTAACAACAAAAGCCCAAGTTTTAATTTTTCTGTCTTAATGAACTGTAGATCTCCAAGATCATGAAATCAGCTACTACTACTGCTATTTTTCAATACTAATCTTTTTATAGTCCTACAGTCATTACAGTAGTGTGTTTAATTGGATAAAGGGAATGAATGAGTTCAAAGTTCTGAAGATATACTGTTGTTCCAAACAAAATCAAATGAGATGATTGCCGTTTAAACACCTCAACTGTGTTCTGTTATTTCCAAGGATAACGTGACAAGAAATGGTTGGGAAAACATTTGCACTTGCACAGTAGTGTGTGTGTGTGCAGATATGAAGTGGATACGATTTTTTTTTTTGCTTGCCTATTTTTCCTGTCTATGTATATTTAAGAAATATACATAGTGCTGTGGGTATCATTGCATACATCAGAAGTCAGCTCTTTTATTTGCCCTTAATTGCAGCAAGAAAAAAATTTTTATTGATTAGGCATATAGCTGCTTTGTTTGGAAAGCATAATATTGTCACCTGAGACTAGATTTCAGAAGGTCCATTTGTAAACTGGAAATGGGGGAAGAACCAATAAAGCTGAAATTGCTTCTGTTGGAGCAGTAGTCAGTGTAGAATAAGAGTGAGAGAGTTGCCTGTCATCTGTGAAGTATGCTGGTTTTTACATACTCCATTCTTACCTCACAGTTAATATTCTGCCTGTCCCTGACAGCATTCACTGGGCAATTCCCTACTGCACCATAATCTGCTGCTTTTGGCAGTGTCAGTACAGCAGAGCTATGGCACCAGTGCAAACTGGTAAGGTCTGGTATTAGAGGTAGCAGAGCAGCTTTTTATCAGATTTTTGGGTGGGAAAAAGTGGGATTTAATTTGGGTAGGTAGATGGAAATGAAAAAGCAGAGTCTGACTTTCTCGTGCGTTTTGTACACTGAGCTTCTTTTGCATTTCTGCTTCAAATGAAAACTTAAAATCCTCTGCAATATCATGGTGGCTCATAACATGGCCACTTATATGTCTTCAATCCTTGGATATTGCCAGGCCTTGAAAAGTTAAAAAACCTGTCCTTACTATGTTTGACCAATGACCCTAGAGATCTAAAAATATTGAATTGGGGGGATGGAGTCAGGCATGTAGGAAGAGGTGTGTGAGGGGTCAGAATGGGCTAGGCTGTGTCACTGTTAGGCTCTTGACCCTGTTTTTCTGTGAGTTAATTTGCCACATGGTTTAACAAATAACAAGGGGTATGGGCACAGAAAAAAAATGTACTTTGATAGTCTCCTTCAATGGGTGCAAGATGTTGCTGCTGATTTAGTAATCAGCAGCCCTGCTCTGCATGAGAACCTTTGCTTTTCTTTTTCCCCCTTCATTTTCCTCTTCACAGTGGTGACACAAGCACTTCTGTTGGCTGTGTTGTGAGCTGGTGGGAAAATTACCTGCTTGAAAAAACTAACCCTACAAAAGATTTTTTTCATCTGAAGCTGTTTCCTGGCCTGGCTCATGAAGCAGCTGTACAAAAGACTGTGTCATTGCAAGGGAGGGAAAGGATGAGGTACAGATATGTGATGGGGAAGGGGCTGTTGCTTTTCACATTGGTGCTGGATCATGCTGGCTTACTGTGTTTGTTTACTGCTCTGTGCCCAGTCAAATCCTCCCCAGACCAGAACTGACTCTGTATTTCAAAAGAACCTGACTTCCTCTTCAAAAAATTCTACTTTCAAACAATATTTTTGTAACTCAAAATTCTCAACTGAGACTGCCTAGAAACTTAAAAACCACTTCAAAATTGTATTGTAACCATTCAAACATTATGTGCTGAGTGTAATTTATACCTAAACCCCAAACAAATTAAAAAAAAAAAAAAAATGAAAAAAACCCAACTTTGGTGCCTTTTTAACAATATTTTCTCTTTTCCTTCTCTTCCCATCACCTTTTTGCTTTTATTTCATGTGTTTGGTTGTGGCTATTCCTTACGTTCTCCTCCTCATCCCACCTCTGCCTATCCACATCCACCATTTCATTTCACCTATACATCCTTAGCATGGCAAGGCACTGACCTGATGCATAATCACGTCTTGGCTGATGATGACCAATCAAGTCTAGACTCCTTGGGTCGTCGCAGTAGTCTTTCTCGTTTGGAGCCTTCAGACCTCTCAGAAGACTCTGACTATGACAGTATATGGACAGCCCATAGTTACAGAATGGGGTCTACATCTCGTAAGAGCTGTTGCTCATATATCTCTCACCAGAACTAATGCACTTCTGAGCTTTTTCTTAACAAATGCTTGTTGTATCACAGCCTGCTTTTCTTAGATGTTTTCTTGCTGTTCCTTGTCTCTTTAATGTGATATTTTAACAACTTCTGAGGGAGCTCCTGAAACTTCAGTTATACCTGGTGGAAGGCTCTATTGTCAATTCAGTACACGTACAAATAAGTCATTCTAAAAAGTGTATATCCTGTTAAGGATGATACTACTTGAGGGTTTTTTAACTGACAGATGTTAATTTGTAGCTCTGAATGGTCTTTTTTTTTTTTTCTTTTGACTTGGTCAGTGTAGTAACAGGTCCTTTATTTTCTTTTTATTTTGGATAAGCACATTTTTATATTTTGTACTGAAGCCATACTGGTTTGAGAGCTGAGTGCCAGCTATATGGAAATACCTTAGTGGTAGTGGTTGGATTTTCTACATATTATTAACAAAAAACATAGCTGGTAGAGTAAGTGAAATGCAGCTTACAAATAAGCAGTACAAGAGCTGTAAAATCATTCAGATATTCACATATCTGTCCTATTTGTTTGGAAGAGCATTTGCTAATCCATAAAAATTTCTGGTTTTATACTGCTGTCTTTTGCTCATTGCTTAAAACGTTTATATGAAGGGCCTTGCTGCTCTTTCCCCACCCCAGTCCAGCAATTGTCATGAAAACCTGGCAGTCCATGCTCATTACATGCAGTGTTTTGGTACTCTCATGTTACCTGTGGTCATACTGTCACTTTACTGTGTGCAGTAGTGTGGCAGAAAGCAGGGTTTAGATGTTTACTTGCCTGTTAAAATACACAACTGTCAACTCTCAATTGACCATTCTTCTTGAAAAGACGAGAGGAAAATGATTCCCCTGATGGAGGCTCCAGTGTTCAGCATCTGAAACTCTAGGTACAACTGTGATCAAATTGGCTTGCTTAAAGTTCTGAATAATAGAATGCTTGGCTGTTTGGGTTGTACTGTTTGGAGCATGTCTGTGACAGATTTTATTGTGTCTTGTAACTTCTCTCATAAGCAGGTTTGTTTTCAGCAGCAGCTCTTCACTTACGGTCATGTTGGCTTTTTCAGAGAACTGTGACATGCTGTGCACAGCTGAAGGTCTCAAACCTGCACCTGGGGCACTGCTGGGGTGAACTGTGTGTGTGTGCTCTGTCTTGTTGTTAAAGTAATTGGCATCAAAACAAAAATGGCATGTTTTCCAAATCTTTGTAAGCATTAGGGAAAAGTGTGCTGAAAGTGATGAAAGGACAGAAACAGTTCTCAGTTTTGCCAGGGTTCCCAATTGCAGCACCCTTATCACTTTTCACGGAAGCACGTTATCCAGTGTCCAGGTACTACTCTATGAACAAGTTCAGAGTAACTGTGATGAAATTTAACTGCAGCCTGGGAACTTGATCACACTGTTTAAAAGGTAATCAATACCTTTCTGTGGGTTACATGAGCAGAAAGTTGCAATTGCTAGCAGTGCATGATTCTAGAAGGTGGTCGGTGTGGAGAAGATGTTTCAAGGCATTTCATGTCTTCAATTTACGTTCAGTCTTGTTTGATACCCTGCTTTATCCTCTCTCACTGTTGCTGGCATTCTATAATGTGACTAACAAAAGCAGTAGTGCTTGCCAAGGAGGGTTTTCAGGGGTACATTTTACTGCTGGTCATATATTAATGTAATGACCAGGAACTTGTGTATGTTGAACCTTTTGCAAATGGAGGAGTCTTGCTTAGAGAAGTGAGATAAGTACATGTGCTCCATATCATTTCACAGCACATTTGTAACCCACTTCACTCCCTTCTTCTTTTCAGTCAGTTTTTTTGTTTTGTTTTTTTTAACATACATAGAAAGTACAGATTGTTTTTTGCCCTGTTTCTTATAATGTGATGTTCTAGTTGAATAATGTTTTCTGCACTGGAGAAATGATAATTCTTTTATGTCTGTTTCATGTTATATAGTGTAAATATGAGTTTGTAATACAGTTGTTGCACTTGAACTTTCCTTATCACACAGAAAGTTTTGTTATCCAGATCTGAAGATTTTGACTTTTTATGCACCAAAGCTTTGACAGTTTACCACCCTTAATTATTGTAGCATTTATGTTATTAGGTACTATCATAATTAGGATCTCTCATATTGTGTATTCTCATATTAACATCACAGCACATTTAAAACCATTCTACGTCTTCAATGTTACAGGCTGTAAACTATTGTGAACTGATCAGGATTATTAATGCAAAATGCTTGAAACAAAAAAAAAAAAAAAGGACAAATGTGGAAATGATGGTATTCAGTCCAAAGGCTCAGTGTTTCTATTTTTGTGGAACTTTAGTCATGGTAATAACAGTACCTTATGTTTATGCAATTCTGTAAATTGTATGTGTACAGTTACAAATACACTGGAAGGATGGAGAACCTGAATTGGAAGGTAGGTTCAAGCCATTGTCAGGCCCTCTTCCCATGGCTTATGCAGTGTTGCCATATAAATTAGTACTTACCATAAGCTGAAGCCAGCCAGTATTGATTGGGTGTTTTGAGTAATCTTGCCAAAACACAGTAACGTGTATATAGTGACGTAAAACATAGAAAGAGTAATATATATTGTGCACTTCATTTGTGAATGGGAGAAGCCATCTTTAGTAGGTGACTGCCTTTGGAAAATGCAAAATGGATGTATATCTGAATGTTTCATTGTACTGTACAGTATGCATATTGTTTGTGGTTGCATATATCAATTAAGTGTTTTGTTTTATATGAAAAGGACATCTGTTATGTACAGTTGAAATAAATTTTGCATTTGCTAGACTGTGACTTTAATATTTAATTATTACACAGGGGGAAAGGACAGCAGAACTTGTAACTTAACACATCCTCCTTTCTCTTCCTCCCTTCTTCCCAGAGGAATCAAATGCTGACATGAAAGACCTTTTTTGACATAAGTGTGTAATCTTTGTTTAATGTAGTTGACATCTACAGGAAATTCAATGTAATGGGAAGTATGTATTCTTCTATACCCTCTTTTTTGTAAAAATAATTTGAGACATTGCTATCTATAGATTCTTTTTCTGTTGCCTTCCTCTCCTGTTAAATTGATTTTATTTTCTTCCTTTTAGTTTTTTGGTTGGGTGTTTTTTGTTGGTTTTTTTTGGTGTGTGGTTTTTTTGTTGTTGTTTTTTGGTGGGTGTTTTTTTTTGTTGGGGTGGTTTTTTGTTTGTTTGTTTTTTTGGTGGGTTTTTTTTTTTTTTGGTATATTCTGAGTGGAAGCATGTGCTGAATTATTGGAACAATCTAAAATCTACTTCTGCAGGTCCTACTGCCAGAAAGAAATTTTATTAATACAGTAAGGGTGTATATAACCTTATGTGTTTTCATGATTGAAAACACATAAGGTTATATACACCCTTAGTGTATTAATATTACAACATTTTTAATAAATTGTATAAATATTACAACATTTTTATTTTAAAAGCAAGAGCTATTTTTAGTGTTTCTGCTTAAAAGTTGTTTACATATGAGTGAATTTAAACAAATCAGTAAGCTAATAGATGTGCTAAAATGTTACAGCAGAATAAATTTAATAACCACCCCTCTCTATTAAAAGGTCATAACTTTGTTTTGCTATGATGTTAGCAGCTCTAGTCCTGCAGCCATGGGCTTGGAAGTTTTTGCATTGGTTAGTGAAATACAGGCTGGTGGACTAGCTCTTTCCAGATGTTGTCTTAGGGATATCCCATGTCTTCAGATGGTGTATCTGTCTTCTCAAACTATTCATTCTGTTCTTACATGACTAACACTTACATATGAAGTTATATTTTGGTCCACTTTAATTGTTTCCATTTTACTCATCTAAGCATATTGCTGTAAACTGCCTAAATCAGTAATTTGAGTCTTGTGATGTTTTATTCCTGTTTGTGATTCTCTATTAGTTAAAAAAAGACAAAACAACTTTATGCCCAAACCTTTTTTATTATTCCCAAGAATTTGCAAACTATGCTGTATCTTATACAGTGAACTAAAGTTCAGCTGATATTTGGCTTCTGATTTGTGTTTTCTTTACAAAGATAGTAAAGGATACCCTTTTGATTTTGGCAGATCTGTAGCACAGATTTTTTAAATTTTTACATCTCAACACATGCAGTGTCTGGGAGCAGCATTTTTAGAATTGTTAGTATTAGGACCTCATGAAAAATGTATTAAGAAAGAGAAGGTTAATTTGGCAGGTCTGCTCATCTGCTTTAACATATTTAATATAAAAAATGCAGTGACACACTGAATATTTAAAATGACAGGTAGGTTTTTTTGTCTAATTGCCTCACTAGGAAATGCACATGCCTGTACATGCCAGTGGTTAAAGGTAGATCTTAACACTTGTGTATACACACACTTGTTTTTCAGTGGCAAGTCACACTCCTGTCATTAAAACACAAGTAAATTTAATTTCTGAGAACTTCTTAGCTTGTGAAGTTGGTGAAAAACAGAATTGTATAAATACAAGTACTGTTTCAAACTTTTGACCTTTATTCCTGCCTTGTTCCCCTCCTTACCTCTCCTAATCACAGTACAGGTATGAAGAAGTGAAGAAAACAGCAATACTTGAAAGCTGTGCAACAGAGTCTTTGCTCATGGCCTCAGATAATACTGTGCATTTCTTGAAATTATCACCATGCCCCCACATCTGACTTCCACACCTTAAACTGGGACACTCATAGTCTTCCATGAGCCTTCTCCTCCCTTTCACCAGCTGGAGGAAGCTGTTCTTGGTTGACTGGGGAGAGCTGTCTTTTAACTGATGCCCTGAAATTAGCTACTTTAGGCAGATAATGTGAATAACCACCTCCATTTTTCTCTTTTCTTAAATGATTCCTGGACAGACATGGTCTTTGGACATAGGCAGAGATTTAATATCCAGTTAAAGTGGAAAGGTTTCTGAATTTCATTCCCCTTTTCTTGCTTCCCTTCTGCAAAACTTCTGAACTGCCCTCATATTTGTCTGCTAAATGATTCAAAACAAAAGACCAGGCTGTTTACCAGTACAGTTCTTTCTGAAGCCTGGCTTCTGTCAGGAGCCAGGATGGTGCCATATAAAAGCAGCATGGTGCCCAGAGAAATTGTGAATGCCCCATCCCTGGGAGTGCTCAAGGCCTGTTTGGATGGGGCTTTGAGCAGCCTGGTCTAGGGGAAGGTGTCTCTGCCCATGGCAGGGGGATTGACTCTGTGTAAACCATTTTGTAAGATGTCATGCTCCTTTTAGGGGAGAGTGAATGAAAGGCTGAGGTTGTGAGTTAGGATTGCAAACAGACATCAGTGAGAACCTCTGTGACATTCAGTCTCTGCTGTAGTCTCTTTCTGATTTGGTGTTAAGACCTTACTCCAGGGCAAGGAGTGACACTCTACCTGTTTTAGGCAGGTATAAAGTGGACTTTTGTTATAAAGTCTTTCAACTGTGGAAATACCCAAACAGGTTCAGCTTTCCTTATTTATAGAAATGCTCAGAACTGCTTGCTTGTTTAAGACAGATTGATTTAGCTAGAAAGGAGATCAGGCACTGAAAACCAAAAGCATGGGGCTGTTCCTCACAGGCCTATTCTGGTATTTCAGGTGTTATTGCTAAGGCCTGTAGCCCTGCTCTGATTGTCAGGTGGGCTCTTGTTACTGGCTTTACTCTGGAGGCTAAATTTGCTAAACCTATAATTTAGGGTATGGTTTTGTCAAAAAGCATTGTAATTCTTTATTATCCACTCTAGTACTGAGAGGTATTGAGATTGAATAGGTAGCTTTATTTTTTTTCATGGAATTTAATTTATGGAAACTTAATTGACTCATGATTGTAGTGGTCAGTTGTTTGCTTTAATTACTCAACAGACTTCTAAACAGTGGGGTCATTCTTCCAAGACCCTGGTTTTAAGAGTTACCTATTGATTAGTTATGGCAACTTACTTGGCCTTGATATTTGTTTGCTAATTGTGAAATAATTATTTGGGTTTGTCAAACATACTTTCTCCTCCCATCTACCTTTCTTCCCTCAATACCCACCCCCTCCAAAAAAAACCCCAAACCAAATGGAACCCTGTTTTGAGTAGCTTGGGGTGCAGAGTGTCCATCTTTAAAAAAAAAAACCAAAAACCAACCAAAAAAAACCCCAAACCCAAACTAAAACAAAAAACCAATAACAACAAATCCCCACGTGAAAAACCCCTACAAGCTAACTGGCTAGTACTTGTGGTTATGTTATCTCAAGGTGAATTGGTCAATTGTTTGAGGTCTTGCAATAAAATTCAGTGTGAAACTTGGATGCTTAGGATTGAGGAATAGCAGATATGACGAACTAAAGTAACTTTATTCTTCTACCCTATTTCATGAAAAAGTGGAGTATGTCTCAAAGGTGTTTAGGCTTGTCTGAGCTGTATAAACTTTCCAGACTGTCCTTTCAGTATTAATTCAGTGGGAAGTGCCCACTGTACTGTTACACAACCCCTCTCTTCATGTCCTAAAGCTGTAGCTTTTGCAGAGGGAAGTGGTTGCAAGGGGGTAGGCCTAAAGAACTTGATGATGGCACAAGGTGGAATTTAGGGGATATTGCTGAGTGCCAGTGATGATTCTTGAAGTTACTTCTAGATGTGTAATTGCAAAAAATAGGAAAAAAAACCCTTAAAAAAAACCCTGATAGTTCCTGGCATAAATGGTACAGAAAAGCAGGATTTGAAGTAGCTTTCTTTTGCCTTTAGAACTTGACACCTCATTTCTGATGTTACTGTGCATGTACTCATTTGATGACCGGATCCTTTGTGGCAGGATAGATGTGCTGTGTGTTTGTACCTTTGATATACTCAGCATGTGCTTGTGGGGTTTAGGAAAAAAAAATGTACAATAAAGAAAAACCCTCCAAAGATCACAAAATCCAAACCACGATCAAGGAGAAAGTGTGGGGGTTTTTACATAAGTATGAAACATAAGAGCAGCATGAATTCTGACATACCAATAAGGGTTTGTATGACCAAGGGTATTGGAGCAGTGAAGGCAAGAGTGGAACTTGTGTTCCACAGTGGTTACTGTCCTGTGGCACAGGAAGGTCAGTGTTGACAGCAGCAGTGTTCCATTGGGTGTGTTTGTGTGGTGTGAGGTCTCCTTGTGTGTATAATATTGGTGAAGTGCTTTGTGTGTCTGTGCAGTGTTGTGTGCTGTGCTCTGCTGTACTTCCATCAGGATGTGCTGCTGTAGACATCTGCTTCACGTGCATGTGTGTGTATAACTGAACAGCTGGGACCTTTGTTGTCAAGCTGTCTCCTCCATGCTATTTGTGCTTTGCAAGGACCCATTCCCCTGCCCAGGCTGGCAGCTGGATGCAGCTCTGTACAAAGGGAAAAATACGTGCTCCGTTTGGGTGATGGGAGTCAGGGTGAGAAACGTGTGCCAGTTCTCTCTCCTTGGTCAGTGTCTCTGTTGGCCTGTGCTGGGCTGAGGTGTGCTCCACATCAGTAGAGATTCAAAATGCAGTGATCTGGTAGCAGCTGCTGCCAACGAATTTCTAATACAACATTTAATTCAGTTCTGTGTTAGCTGCCAGGCTAATAAGGCAGAGCAGTAAGCAATTAACTGAAATAAACATAAGAGAGCTTTTTACAGAGACTAACAGCACAAACAGGGAAGTGTCCTTGAGCTCCCTACAGAATTTGGATATGTTTGTTTTATAGGTTGTTCCTCATGGAAAATGAGTGGAAGTGTATTAACCCTTAAAAGATTTCTTCGCTCCGTGAGAAGAACTTACAGCTTTTGAGGACAAGATTCTTTCTCAAATCTGCTGTTATCTTTAGTCTATATAATTTTGACAATCACATACTGATATGTTAGATCTTTACTGTAAGCTTAAGGAAACTTCTTTCTGCATTAAAGACATATGTCATTGTTTGCTAAAATAATTTAAATTGCTAAACATGTACAGCTAAGATAGGATCTCTGCAAGCTCACTGTTCAGAACTCAAGACTGCAGCAGTTTGGGAAGTGAATATTTTGCAATGAGCGTTATTTATTCAACATTTTTATTTGTTTATATTTTGTATTTTACCATGAACCTTAAAAGAAAAGCATTGCTAGCACAAAGCAGCTGTTCAGCAACTGATTTCTCTGGGCAGGCAAGTGCACTGTAGTACCAAGTTATCTGTTTCAACTGTATGAGACTTGAGAAATTCCTCGTTAATGAAAGTTCACTACAGTGAATTTGTGACAGGTGTACCTTGTTTGTTAAAACCAGTGTCTTAGTTAAAAAATGTAAGAACTTCAGCGCTTTATCTGCGGTATTTGAATTCTGAACAAATGCTTAGACACCAATTTATTTACAGACCACCTTAAAAAAAAACCCTTGTAATTTGCTGCAGCCGAATTGAATAATGTTTATGGAATTATAGGAGGATGCACATTTGCGTTGTAGCTTTTCTAGTCAGAACTACATTTTTATAATCTATATGTTTTACCTCAATGTTATAAATTGCAATATGTGGAAAAAGTTCTGAAGATGTTGGAATGTTTTGAGTTTGTATCATCAAACTAGGAAGTGCTTTTTAAAACACCTATTAAATACAAAGAGTGTGTGTAATTTGATAGGAATGTATTATAGGACTAAAAGGTTATCTGTAAGAGTATTTGCATGTTTATGTGTGCACACACAAAGTGGGGTGCTTACAGTGTTTTGGGGAAAAGGGTTTTTACTTATTTTTCTTTAATTGCTGTGTCATTTGATACCACTATTCTGCTCCTTACTGACAGAGCAATGGGTTTAGAGCAGAATCATATCTTGGACTTGTATCACTGTGAGATCAGAATCTGTCCTTGATGCTTAAATCGCTGTTACTTAAACACAGCTGTGTCTTTCTCAGTCTGCTGTGGGGAATTTGCACAGCTCTTACTGATGGTTGAATAGTGCACTGTTCCTTGAACAGTGGAACATCCCCATCCATGACTCGGGAGTTATGTCACCAGTGGGGTAGGGGTATCACACAACCTTTTGTTGTTGTAATGCTGTGGGTTCAAAAGTAAAAAATGTGTCAGTAGCTCATGTGTAGAGGGAAGGGGAAAATGGAAAGTGGTATACTTTGGTCATGGGGGTGTATCATGCAGTGAATGAAAGAATAATCTTTAAAATGCCTCAGTGGTATTTGTGAGTTGCTCACTTTGTAATTTATTTTTACAACAGGTTCCCGTAAAGAATCAGCTCCTCAAGTCCTCCTACCAGAAGAAGAAAAAATTATTGTAGAAGAAACTAAAAGTAATGGTCAGACTGTTATAGAAGAGAAGTAAGAAAATGTTTAATGAATGATGAATTAAAGTAGTAAACTTTGCACTCTTCCTCCTCCTCCTGTCTCCCATTATAGCAGGGTGTGTGTGGTGTGTTTGCAGTTGGAATAGAGCTGTTTGGAGTATGCCGCCAGTCCTCTTAGTGCAGCTGGCCTTCATTTAAATGTCTGGTTTCTTTGTATATGCTGTGCAAGCTATTACACCCATGCCAGGAAGTGATGTGCTTCACTTACAAATCATTTTTCCAAGTGCTGTCAGATTTCAGTATTAAATTGGTGTCATCCTTCTAGTTAGCCTGTGGTGTCATTCAGTTTTTTTGGTAAAGTGTATGTTGGAAGTGAAACTACAGTTCTGTTCTAGAAAGCTCTAATACAGAAACCAGCAGAGGTCCATAAATCTTTGAGAAGTGTTTCTTCTCACAGAAGCTGGTAACAAGTCCTTGCCTTACTGAGTATAAATCAGGATTAGAGACAGTTTTTTTTTTTTAACACAGGTCTGAAATTAGCTATCAGGTGTGGGGTGTTTTTTATTTAATTGCATTGCATTAAACACTTTTGTCTAATAATAGATTTAGATGTGTATTTCTGAAAACTGTTGTTACAGATGATCTTTTTTTCGTTTTAGAAGCCTTGTTGACACAGTATATGCATTAAAGGATGAAGTACAGGAGTTAAGACAGGTTGGTAACTTGCTACATTTATAACAACACAGACAAAGAAAAGATGGAAGGCTTGTTATAAAACTAAATATGGCTTGCAAGTTCACTTTGACAGTCATGGGCTTGAATTTTGGACTAGATTTATTTTTAAAAATAAAATATCATTTGCCAAAAAAGCACTCCCTGTTGTTGTCATCAGTGTTTTGAGAATGGCATTGAGGATTGCTTCTCTGAAGTGAATTACTAAGCTGGTTTTGGGTGTTGCAGCTTCTGAAATGATGGAAGTGTTAAGCAAATTCAGTTGTGCTGTATCACCAGCAAAGTAAGCTTACAGAGACTGAGAAATCATAGTTGCTCAAGAATGCTAATAAAGGCCTAAATAGAACCAGATATTTATAGTTCTAAGATGATAATCTTAAAGTAACCTTTAAGGCTGATCTTAAAGTAACCTGAATACCTCAATGGATCAGTTCTTTAAAACTGCTAATTTCCAGACACAGGAGTCCTTTACAGTGCCTATCACATGGTATTTTTTAAAATGAGGGCTTCACAATAGCTCTGGGTGCTTTTTTGTCACTTGTTCTAAATATCCACCATGATTAAATAAAAATATCACCTTATCAGGGCATAGCTTGTTTTAACCATGTTAATGGTGCTGCATATAGACTTTGCTTAATGTATAGGTGAAAAGAAGCATTAGATTTTTCCTCACTATGCAAGGTGTGAATTTGCTTACCACTCTGACTCCAGAAGTTGGATAAAATTTCTTGTGTTAATGTAAAAAGGATTTGTGTTCAAATTTCTTCAGGTCCAGGGTTATAAATGTGATTTTTTTTTCCACCATCTGTAACCATGCCTAATATTTCTAAGGAAGTCATGCATATTCCTTGAAATAGGACATAGGTCGATGTGTTGCATACTTAAATTCTGCTGGGTTCAACATATAAAGAATGAGTAGCTCAGGTTAGAGCTGGATTTGGCAGTCTTAAAAAATACAATTCATATAATAAAAGCAGCAATAATAGCCCTCTAATACTTCTGTGGCCTCCTGCTTTTGTACAAAGAAAAAATGTGCAGCCTCACTGAAGCTCTGAACAGCTCTGTGCAGAGCTCCATTAAACAAAAAGCCACCTTCTCCTGAGCTTCATGTAACAGCTCTCTTTTCTGGTGCCTTTTCAAATAGACATTCTTCAGAATCTTAAAACTTCCAAGCTAAGACATATTAAAGCCTGATTTCATTTTCTTACATATCAGGAATTCAGGAATCTCTTCTTAAAGCATTTATTAGTCCACTGCTCTGATGCTGCCAACCAGAGAAGGAGCAGAAATAATCTCTGAGCTGGCAAGGGCTTTTTGGATAAAGGCTCTCTGGAAGTACATGGTGTCCTGGTTGGTGCAGACACCAGACTGCAAAGTGGGATCCTTCCTAGAGCAGCTTCCATCAGTTATTCATAGCTTGTTGTTCCACAGGCAATATACTTGAACTGGTCCTGAACTGGTAGACTTAACTTAAATCTGTTCCTACATAAAATAATGAACTTTCCAAGTTTCTTAATAGACTTGAGGAGGGACTGAAGTTAATGAGGTGACAGACCATGATTGTGTGTACAGACTAGAGAACAAGAAGCTGCAGAGCAATGCTGTTAAAAGAGACCTGGGGTCCTGGTCAATGGCAAGTTGAACATGAGCCAGCAGTGCCCTGGCAGCCAGGAGGCAACTCTGTCTGGGGGGGGGGCATCAGGCACAGCATGGCCAGCTGGGCAAGGGAGGGGACTGTCCTGCTCTGCTCTGAGCTGAGGCAGCTTCACCTCGAGTGCTGGGGCAGTTTTGGGTGCCACAACAAAAGAAAGATATTGAACTATTGGAGAGTGTCCAAAGGAGGGCCATGAGGATAGTAAATGGCCTTGAGGGGAAGCCTTATGGGCTGAGGTCACTTGGTCTGTTCAGCCTGGAGGAGGCTGAGGGGAGATCTCATTGCAGTTACAGCTTCCTTGTGAGGGGAAGAAGAGCAGTAGGTACCAATCTTCTCTGGTGACCAGTGTCAGGACTTGAGGAAACAGCATGAAACTGAGCCAGGGGAGGTTCAGGCTGGATAGTAAGAAAAGGTTTTTCACCCAGCAGGTAGTTGGAGGTAGTTGGGTGATGGAACAGGCTCCCCAGGAAGCCCAGCACCCCAGGTCACAGAACCATGCCTGTCTGAATTCAGGAAGCATTGGACAATGCTTTTAGGCACATGGTGTGATTCTTGGGGTGTCCTCTGCAAGTCAGGAGATGACCTTAATGATCTTGATGAGTCCCTTCCAACTCAACTCATATTCTATGGTTTTATGATCCCATCCTTTTTCTAAAATGTCTGTGGAGGACAGCTAATGGGAGTCCAGATGGACCCTTGGATTGAAGTTTTTGTTTAACACCATTAGACTTGTCTTGGGGCCTTATTTCACTGTTATTTTACCTTCTGGTTGCTTCCCTACTGTTCCCAGCATGACCTTGACCTGTGCAGGATTAAATAGTGTAAGCATTCTTGAGGATTGGTCCCTGTCATCCTTATGGTCCTGTTGTTCATTTATTTCAATATTGTCTGATGGCACTAAACAGTGGGAACTCACTTGTTAATATACATGTAGAGAGATGGTGTTCCTTGAATTCAAACATCTCTTAGACTGCTGGTAGTCATCAGTCTAGTTTAAAATCTAGTCACAAAACACTTTTCAGAGAACGTATTGGTTTTCAGGATACTCCTTTCAACTGTTTACATTCCTAATGAAGCAAGTTGATTTGCATTAAGTTTTAAGCTCTTTGGAGATTGAAACCAGTTAAAATCACAGGAGGTTCTTACAGGGGATATTTAGACTGCTTACTGCTCCATTTCCCTTCTCTATTAGCAACAAATATATTCTACTCCTCATTGATCAGATTTGAGCAGAATTCATGATTAGTGGCCATCTGTTACTAGCACTTGCTAGTATAAAGGCCCCCTAAGTACAAATAGGAAGTAGCTCAGTTTCCATTTGGTAGCTTTTGTTGCATTGTGTGAAATAACTGTGTGTAACTTGTGAAGTTAATATAAGCTTTGCTTTTGAACAGCTAATATCAGTTTTATTGGGAAGAGCCTTCAGAGTTTGTAATTGACAGTGTTTGTGTAGTTAGATCTGCTAAAAGCCCCCAAAACCAACCAGTAATATCTCTGTCTCTGTTAAACAGGATAACAAAAAGATGAAGAAATCATTAGAAGAGGAACAAAGAGCTCGCAAGGACTTGGAGAAGCTTGTCAGAAAAGTTTTAAAGAATATGAATGATCCATCTTGGGATGAAACCAACTTATAACCACTTTTTCTTTTCCCCTTCTTCTTTCTATTGAAAGACCAGTTGTAGAACTGAACTGGGAAGCCTTCTGACATTAGTCAGTGTTGCATCAAGAGCACTATAAAACAGGATTTAACTGGATCTAGTGATTTCTTGCTCTGAACATACAGAAAGAGTCAAGCCATTTACTGCAGCAATCTGTACTTTAAACATGGAGACTGTGGATCCTGAACTCTACTAAACTTAATTTGTTTGCGTCCAAGTTACCTCATTTTGCAGAAAGTGCAGCACCTGACTAAAAGTCCATGTTTTTCAGTGGCTTTTTAATTAAATATATATTTTTCATGTAAATAGCTGTAATTTAGAATGCATATGTGATTGATGTATCAGGGCTGAAATGTTGGGGTTTTTTTCTTGTGTTATTATAACGGTCACAAGTGTTAGAAATGACGGCAGTACTGTCTTACCTAAGAAAGGTCAGAGTTCTTTGTGGATAATTATGAATTCCAAATTAACCACTCACCACACATGCAAATTTAAACCCCTGTTTTTCCTATTTACCACTATATTTAAATCCTTTACTGTTACCTGTTACTTGAAACAGTTTACAGTTCCTTAAGAACAGTATTAAAATACAGGAAATTGTTTATTGACAATAGAAACAATTTTTAACAAATCTAATGCCCACAATTTACATTCACATTCCCTTGTTTGGCAGACTAATCTATTGAGCATGGGCCACCAAAAGACTAATGTACTTGCCTGCTTTTTATGACTGTGATTTTTAGGTGTTTATGTACTACATTTTCTATTGTTGTGCTTAAACATACATGGCTGATAACAGATCATACAGTTTGTTAAAGGAAAAAATCAATCTAATCCAGAATTTTGTGAATAAATTGTTGCTATTTATATGTTATGGTCACAGCAATTAAATTTTAGCTAACCTTTGTGCATAAGACACATGGGCTAGGCCAAACTTCATTCAGAGCTTTGTTTCTATACCACTATATAAGGCTGTCTGTTTGGAGTTCCCATACTGTGGAAGCAGTGATTCCTTTCCCACCAGTGTTTCTTTGCATGTTGCTGATTTCTGTCCTACTGGGATTTAAATGGAAAGAAATGTGGAAGCTTTTTTTTTTTTTTTTAATCGTACTGTAACTCATAATTTGCACTGCTGACAGATTTTAGAATACATAAAGGAACAGGAATTCCCTAGTCTGATAGGTGCAATCACTGCAGTTTCTTGTATTTGAGATAGGAGATGATACATCACTGCAAACAGTGAGCTTCAGATGAAGCACTTAAGATACTAATCCCATTAAAGCTCATTGTTTTCATGGATTTCATCAAACTTTGGATTTGACTCCAGACAGTGCAGCTTTCTGAGGGGGTTGTGTTCAGTTGAGTCAGAAGTGCGGGTATAGCACAGACTTGAGTCACACCTTTTGTCATTCTGATTTTCTACTGCTCTTTTAACTCCTGCTAAATGTAATGCTCAGACTTAAGCAAATGTTTGTACAAACTTTAGTGAGTTGGAGCCAGGATGATTTGGGTTGTAAGAATTGTCACGCACATTTTGAATATAATGAAAAATCTACTTTTAAAGCTACCCACTTTTTTCAGTCAAGAATAGCTTTTTTAAAATAGGAAATTTTGTCAATGATTACATACTTGAGAAACAATTCAGTGAGAATGGATGCTTCATAACCTGAGTAAACAAGTTGTATCTTTTAGAAAGCTGAATATATTTGTAGGTGTCTTGTGTTCCTGCAATTTAAAAATGTTTTCCTTTAATTCTAAAGGAGGAGAAAATTAAAAACATCTACATTACCACTTTTATATATTCATAGAACTTTAAATTTGTTAATTATTGTTACCAAAATCTTCCCTTGATGTTTGCGGTTGCACAAAATTGTGGACTGATATTTTATTTATTTTCACATTTAGAGAACATCCTTGCTAAAAACTAAGTGATACTAACCCCTGCAAATGCATACTATCATGGCCAAGTTTAGACTTGGGAAAGCCAATATAACTAGAATTTTGGTAACATTTTCACTTTCTGCCATCCAGGGTATTTTCAGAGTAATTTTTAATTTTCAATTGAGCAGATGTGAAAGGACATTCTAGAAGAAGTATAAAAGGAAAACATTAAGCTTAGCAGTATTTAGCAAATTTTAACTCAGGAACAACTTGCATCATAACAATTTATTTTGCATTATATTGTAAAGAGTGGTGTTGCTATGTAAATCTGCTGACTCTTAGTACCTGTGATATTATAATTTCTGACAGTACCCCTACATTGACATCTAATGAACATGCCTTAAACACTGGGATGAAGCAGTTGTTAAATATGATCAGGACTTAGGGACTGATTTTATTAAAGGAGGATTGGGAGGACTAATTTTTACACAAACACACACACACACACAAAAAGGAGGCAGAAAAGAAAACTGACCTAATGCTGTCGGTAGCTTTTGTCTCTAGCGCAGACAGCAGCTTCTGACTTTTGGGAACCAAGCAGTACCTGAACTTGTTTTCATTGACAAGTTGTTACAGTGTATATAGATTGTAAATGTCATCATGGACCTTCTGAATTGTTGGAAACTTTACATAAGCATGGATAAATGGGGCACTGTTTATTTAACCTATTAAAGGGTTGTTTGTTTGCTCTCATCATTTAGGGATGAGGAGATGAAGCCATTTCTTATCCTATAGATGTGAAGCACTTTCAGTTCTGAACTGTCCAAAATGTAGCATAACATTTCTCTGTACTTACTGATGTATGTGTGTTTGTCTCACCGTGTCATGACATCCTAAAGATTGAATAACTGACTGCTTTTGTATAAACCTTTTTAATGCAAATCATTTAGGGAATTTAGAGTATCTGTTTACAGTGTCTGTGAAGAACTCTAGTTTAGATGTCACAATAATATCCTGGTATCCACTACTAAAGCTTTTATGCTACATTGTAATTAAACCATGAATTTTTCCCCTACCCTATGAAGTGTTATGTTTCATCTAATATGTGGGCTATGGCATAAAGGGAAATTGCTTTAATTTTTTTGCTGTTCATATAAATAAGCACCTCTCCAATTTAGTAGCTGCTATACTATCTTGAAAGAGCTTTTTTATGGTCTTTTATAACAGTAAATTGATGCCTGGAGGAAAAAAAAAACGAACAAAGTAAAGGTTGTTTAGAGGGGTGAGGAGGAGGATGATCTTAACTGTCTTACATTGAGAATTGTAAGACAGTTAAGATCATTTGTAAGACATTTAAGATCATTCATTTGGCAACCTGACCTGCTTAGGTAATGTAAGAAATGAAGGAGATCAAAGACAGAAAATAGTGAAAGGAAATAAAGCAGGAAACACTAGAAACTGCATCAATTGAGTAAAAAAATGTCTGCATGCATGATTTATCTGAATAGACAGAAATTTGTGATATGTGTGCCATAGAGATTTTTTGTGGTTGATGCTGCCTGAAATGGGAGGAGTGGGGTGATTTTTATGGTAGCAAAATCATCAGTATGGCTTTATGCCAGATGGTGGGATGGGTTGAGGAAAGTGCAGGGAGCAATTTGTTTGAAAAGATGGTTTCAGTCTTTGGACAAAACATTTGAAGGGATTAGTAATATCTTGGGTGTGTGAAATGATAGATTTATTCCAGCTTAGTTCAGCAAGGAGATATATTTGGAACAGAGGACTTTATTTGTAGCAGTTTATAATTCTTTTCAGAAGTCTCACTTTGCAACTTTTATCTGGGTTCATCACTGTAAAGATGGATATTTGACACAATTTGAAATGGTAATTTCCTTGTTACCTGAAGTGTTTTGGGGATTTTTCTTTTTGAATGTTTTTTATTGTGGTGGGTTGACCACTGCTGGCTGCCAGACCCTCACACAGCCACTCTCTTACACCTCTCCCTCAGCAGGAGATGGAAGAAGGAATAAGATGGAGAAACTTGTGCCTTGAGATAAAAATCACTGATTTCTTATTGTTCATAAACAAGTTCCACAGTGCTGATGCTGAAGGGTCCCAGAAAAGGGGAGTTTGCCCTTTAGAGAAATGCTGAGATGAAATTTGAGATGAATTTGCTCTGCAAGACACTCTTCATCATCTGGAAAAGGGATGGAGGCTTACCATATTTTACCTTGTGTGGCTGCCATTAAAGTGGCTGCCTTTAAGCCACTGTCCAAGCCTAAATATAACTCTTGTGTCCTTAGAAAGACATGAGAGCTACAGTTCTGTGAGTTACTATGAATAGTTACAACTTTGGTACCAATTACTTAGTGCAGGTCTTCACAGTCCAAAGTTTGCTCAGGTGCTCCCATTAGTTCCTGCACATTCTCACTGATCTCTGTTGAACATGCACAGGCTCTCCTTTGTGCATGGCAGAATACCACTTCTGTGGTATTCTTCTCCCCATCCACTGTCTGGGATCTGTACCTATTTGTGTGGGTGTGCACACCTGCAGGCATATCTGCTGGCTTTCCAATAACATGGCAGTACTAACCAGCCTGGGAAAGGAAGCACATTTTGCTGAATCCAAAACTTAGCACTGTACCAGCTAGTAAAACAAAAATGAGCTCTGTCCCAGTTGAAACCAGGACAAACCTTTTCCTCTTTTCCTAATGTCCATTCTACTGTCATATGTAGGCCTGTTGAGATTACCCAAACAATTTTTTTCTTAGTGTATTGCTAGCCACCTCTTGTCAGTCAAGCAGCCTATGATAGCTGTGTGTTGGCAGTAGACAGAGATGAACAATACAGAAATAGCATGTTTTTGCAATATTTTTCCAGCAGGGGACTGTGTTAGCTTCTCCTGTGTCAGAAGCTACTCACTTTGTCTGAATTTGTTAATATTTCTACTTTTGTATGCTTTACAACCAAATGGAGTTAGCTTTTTGTATATTCTGGAGCAGATTTCAAGCTGCAGTAGGTACAGTCTATTAAATACCTCTTGTCCTGTAGTACAGAGGTAGACAGTAACAGTTGAAAGTGTTCATGTAGCATTTGACTGAGCTGTGCCCATGGGATTTGTGTGGGGTTTTTAGCACTTCCCTATGGCACACATGACTTGTTATAGCATCTGTACATTCAGCATCACAAGGGCTCTTTCAGCATAATGCAGTGTGGAGGTAACACAGGATCAGATTTATTGTCAGGCAGAACTAAGCAAGGAATTTTCTGTGATCACTAATTCATTTAAATCTCTGGCCCTGATCTACATCAGGCAGAATTTCAGAGGGACTGAGAAAAATCTACTGCTGCAACATCTAGCACATGAAATCTTTATTCTAACACTGAATTGAGAAAACTGGCACGATGCAATGCATGCTCCATCCACTGCGCTCGATTTCATCACTGCTGGGAATTTATGATACAGGACTATTAGCAGTGCTGGGAGGGGCAAAGCCTCTAATAGTCCTATATCATAGGCTGTGCATTGAGGGAGCTTGGTAACTTCCCTGTGCTTGAAGATAAGCATTTGAAAATACAGGTTCAAGAAAGTTCCCCTGCCCTGCCATGACCACCAGATTTTCAGCAGGATTTCTGCCACTGCATCCAGACCTGGCTGCATGTTCTGCTATCTGTCTCATCTTTACTTGTCAGGTCCCCACTGAGCCTTCTTTACCAGGCTAAAGAGTTCCAGCTCCCTCAGCCACTCCTATGATTCATTCTCCAGACCTTTCACCAGCTCCATTGACCTTCTCTTGACACACTCCTGTGCCTCAATGTCTTGTAGTGAGGGCCCAGAACTGAACACAGGATTGGAGGTGTGGCCTCAGCAGTACCGAAAACAGGGGGACAATCACTGCCCTGGTCTTGCTGGCCACACTACTGCTCATGCAAGCCAGGCTGCCATTGGCCTTCTTGGCCACCTGGGCACTGCTGGCTCATGTTCTGCTGCTGTTGACCAGCCCTCCTGGTCCTTTTCTTCCAGGCAGCTTTCCAGCCTTTCTGCTCTGTAGAGCTGTCTGGGGTTGTTGTGACCCAAGTGCAGGACTTGACACTTGGCCTTGTTGGACCTCATACCCTTGGCCTTGACCCATCAAACCAACCTGTCCAGATCTCTCTGCAGAGCCTTCCTGCCCTCCAGCAGCTCAACATCCTGCCCAACCTGGTGTTGTCTGCAAACTGACTGAGGGTGCACTTGATCCTCTCATCCAGATTGCTGAAGATATTAAACACAGCTGGCCCAGTGCTAGGCCCTGGGGAATATTTGGGACCATTCAGCAGCTGGATGCAACTCCATTCATCGTCTTTCTCTGGGTCTGGCCATCCAGACAGTTTTTCACCCTTTGAGCAGGGCACCCATCTGTGCCATGAGCAGCCAGTTTCTCCAGGAAAATGCTGCAGGATACAGTTTTGAAAGCTTTACAGGTAAACAGCAGAGATGTTGGACTAGATGGCCCACTGGTGCTACTTTTAAATCTTGACCCATCTCTGACTCTGGGAAAGGATGGAAAGTGTCTCAATGAGGACTTTAACCAGTTCCCTCAGTATGCTCAGGTAAATCCCATTCAGCTCCCTAGGCTTGTGTGACTAAGTGGTATAGCAGATTTCCTTGGATTATGGGAGCTTTGTTCTGCTCCCCATCTCCCTCTTCTATTTAGGGTACTAGTATTTTGGAAGCTGTTTAGACGAGACTTTAAAACAATTTAGATGAACTGGGTTCGATTAGGAAGTGAAATGCAAGAAACGAAAGAAATTTCTTCAATGCAAGAAATAATGTAACATTTCAGTGCATTTCAATGTATTTCCTACTAATAGGGAACCACTCGATTGAAGGAAAAAGCATATAATTCTCTAGCTATTCTGAATGACTTCCTGCTCATTAAAAGCATCAGATTTTATCAATATCCACCATAAAGTACTTCACAAGGAGACTTCTGTTTTCTGCAAGTCTGTATATAAAGAGCTCAGATGCATCTGTGTAAGTTGAGATGCACTCACCAGTGCATGGCAGGAGGAAAAGTAATTTGTACTGCAATCATTACACATGTCTGTAAGGCTGGAATCATGTGCTCAGCATGATGTGGTGTGTGCCAGGAGGATTCTTCTTGGCAGAGACTTTTGAAGGCTAGTTCAACCACCCTGTGGAAACAGTCATGCTTTGAGCTGCACTCCAAACCAAAAGCATGATGGAAGTGGGAAAGGGAAAGGCAAGGAAAGTAGGCAGCCTTGTGCAAAGGGGCACTGTGGGGGGGACATGACAAAGGAAATAGGGAGCTGTGACATGGGGCTGACTTGTTACATAAGAAAACCACATTGAAAATGCCCTTGTCTCATGCTCCTGATAGGGGAAGTACTGCTGTGCTCCTCCAGCAAGGCAGTATGTCCTGTGCTCCTCCAGCAAGGCAGTATGTCTTCTTCCTGGGAAGAACAGGAGTGTGAAAACTTGAGTGGGAAGTGGCAGACAAGTTCTTGCCTAGCATTAATGAAAACCCTGGCTATTAGAAGACGTTGGAGTGACAGGCTTTCTTTGATGGGGAAGCAGAACTGAAAACACTGTGCAACCCACAGGCACTGTCCCAGATGAGGTGGAAGTTTTGGAGGGTTTTTGTCCACAAAACATGAGCTCCTTATTCTGCTCTTTTCTGCTAGTGTTCTCTTCTATGTTATGCCTCCCAACAACTATGATGCTATGTGAAACACCATGTGACCTTACTGAGCATCAGCCCACATTGTGGGGAAAGAAGGGTGGGATGCAGGTCCTGAGCAGCTGGAAAATCTTCTGCCCTGAAACTTTAAGCTATTGATTTTAGCTGCACTGAACACTTCATTTTTTGTCAATCACTTTAGAATCCTTTGTGCCTTTTTTCTGTTTTATTTCCAAGTGAACCCATGGCTTTCTAGAAAGTCCTCTTCATAGCTTTGCAAACAAAGTCAGCAGACTGCCATGAAGAAGCACTTTTTCTTAGTGTGATTCCTCACAGCTTCCCTTCAGCTTCCAGGCTTGACCTTTGCCTCTAAGTCATGGGTCATCATTGACTGTAAATTCACTGTCTGTGTTCAGGCAAGATCTCCAGAGGGGACATCTGGATCTCTGTCTACTGGGAACCTTGTCCAGAAGGATTAGAAGGCAGAGATGTAGTTTACTCCGTGCATTCATGCATTGTGCAGGCATTTACTGTGCACACTGTGATATGTTAAACTACTCACGAGCTATTACTTGGTTCCTAGGCAGAAACATGCTGCTGTAAGGCTGTTCTGCATCTTGCCTTGACTGTGTCTTGCAGCATTTGGAAATGCTCTGTGATCAGCCTTGATAAGGTAGAATCTTTAATCTTGATTTAAGAAGAATAATTTGCAGGCGTTTTTGGCCTAATGAGTGTTGGTTTATGGAAAATTAAGGAACTTATTGCCTTTGTCAAACATGGTTGAAGACTGAGCCTCCATCGGGAAGTTCAGAAATCATTCAGATTTGGAGGGAGTATGGAAAGCAAAGGAGTTGGCCATTTTTGCCAGATTTTGTGGCTTTTGCAGGTACCTTAGGAAAGTGAGAGAAAAACTGTGTACAGACTTGTAATGAACCAAGTAATTACTTGTCAGTCTTGAAACAACTGAAAATAACAGAATGGAGCTGGGTATGTCAGACACCTCAATGAGACCCTGGCACAGGTTGCCCAGAGAAGCTGTGCATACCTCATCCCTGGAAATATTCATGTCCAGGTTTGATGGGGCTCTGAGCAACCTGGTCTAGCAGAAAGTGTCCCTGTCTATAGCAAGGGTTTGGAACTAGATGATCCCTAGGATCCTTTCTAAGCTAGGCCTCCCTTTGTTTCTGTGGGGCACTGGGATGTGGGTGCCTCTGTGGTAGTGGCTGCTGCCCAGCACAGCTGAAGCCTGCCAGCTGCTGGAGGCTGTGCCTGTGGACAGCCATAAGGTTATGTGGATGTTTGCAGTTCTGCTAAAATCCCCTTTCTAAAGCCAATAACACTTTGCTTGTTTAGTTGCCAAGTTTTGTTTTAAGAACAGCTGCCCAACAATTTTGGAATGTTGTTTCTGGGCTTCTGTCCCCCTGTTCAGAGTGAAGTAATACTGTGGAAATATGAAGGAAAAAAAAACAACATTGAGGCATATTGATTGAGGGAAATCCACTGACTTACAGGAACCATCTGCAATTTGAACAAAAGTGACTAGGGCAAAACTACACTTATAAATCGCACTCTATGAACTTGTCACAGACTTACACCCTCTTGTGTTTTTGGTCCACTGTCCTCCTGCTCATGGCTCAGGGTCTGTCACTTCCATCAAACTCTCTCTCCCTTTGGTTGCTGGCTCTTGACTGCAGAGTCCATGCATTTTGTGCTGGCTGAGGTGGTCCTGGACAAACTCTTTAATGCAGCTCAATACCTCTGCAAGGGTTGTTCTCTAGGCAGCCCCAATCATGTCTTTTTCTGAACCTGCCTCTTGTTCACCTCTCCATGAAAGCCCCTGGTCTGAACCAAACACTCACAATTGGCTGCTTAGTTGCTGTCCTGGAGCAGTAATTGTTGGGTGTTTGGATGTGTTCTACAGTTGTTCACAGAAAAATATTTTGAATTTATCTGATTAAATGGATATTAAACCAACATGACTGTCCATATTAAACTGAAAAGTAAATGAAAAGTTGTGTAAAACAAAAAATAAACCCCCTCCTGTGTGACAGATGCCTTCTTCAGCCCCTATTTTGTGGAAGTGATATAAGTACAGGTGAAAAGTGCAAAAATGGAATATTTGAGGGACTGAATCCAGGCATTTGCTGTAGCTGATACTGTTGTGCAAGTTAGTATTTCCCTCTCCTCTGCCAAATTTGGAGTATTAAAACATACCTGGAATACAATCACTGACAATCTTGTGACTTTCCCTTCCTTCTAGGCTTTGGAAATGACTCAAACAAAGTTATCTCTGAACATTTGGCTTTAAAGAGTGATAGATGGGACAAGTTGATACTTCATAAGCTGTGGTTTAGGAAGCAAACTGCTTTGGATGAAAGTATTCATTTTGGGTTTACATGCCTAAAGTGAGAAAAGCAAATGCTGTACTTCTATTATGTGAGGCCCCAGGAGAATAAACAACCTGTCTTCAGGGCCAGAAAAAACTACACTGGATGAGAGATAATTCTGAAATTCAAACAGTCAATATTATAGCACTTCACCACAAAATGGTGCATATTGTAAATGAGTCATGCCACTGCTCTTAACTATGGTAAAGCACTAAACAGGATCCAGAAGTGCAACATTGCAGTTCAGTTCTGTACTTATCAGAAAAACAAAAAAGGTGAGTTTTTGCAAAAGCTGAGTGCTACTGAAATCTGGTGCAATTGACAGGATTTTGAAACATGACAGACAGATAAGGTTCACAGAACATTTCAGCAAAGTCTAATTTATCTTTGTTCACTGTATGGGACATGGCATCGTGAGAAGATTATGTGGTTTGGTGAATAATCCTATATAATGCATTTTCAATGTGGACAAATTTGTAGAAAAAGAAAACCGGATCCAAAGAAGCTTGTCATATATATTGCATTATCTTTGGAACAAGCACAATCCTGACAAAAGCCGTGATGTAGGGATACAGGCTGGGGAAGTTGGAGATGTGCTATCCCCTCTTCTTTCATTTGTACTTATCCCAGTGTTGTGCCATTTGTGTCTGAAGTAGACAGTGAAACGTGTGTTTTATTCTGATGCTTGGGGGCACTGAGCTCCTGGATAATGCTCTTGGCTACCTGGATACCTGCATCCTCTGAAGTGCCGCTCACCTAGGGCTCTGAGAATGCCTGCAGTGAGGAGGTGACTCCAAGCCTGGCTGTTCACAGCCAGTGTAGAAATTACTTTGTTTCACTACACAAGGATCAGGAGCAGTGGCACATAGGAGCAGTGGTGGAGAAAGAAGCTCATGAAGAAGATGTAAATTAAGGACAGCTCACAGAGTACAGGTGGAACAAAGAACTTGTAAACTCAGCGTGAGTCCCCAAAGGACAGAGAACAAGCTGCTGTGTGTAAGGTTTTCTGTGCTCGACGTGAGGGCTGTGGGACTTGGAGGAATCACAGCACTCAGGAACAGCAAAGCAGCATCGTGTGCTGTACTGTACTAGTGCCTTCAAATTAGATACAGAAGGCCCTAAGAAACTCTGAACTCCGGGGAAACCCCTTCCCATACATTTTCCTCCTGCAATTCTGGCAAAATCCCACCTGCTGTGCTACATCGGAGTGTCCTTAGCACTCTGGGCTAAGGAAACAACGCGCTCTGCTTTTGTCACGGGTGTGCTCTATGGACATTTCGCCCCTTCCTCGAAGCAAAGCCCGGCCTGCCCGTGCTGAGGGAGGGAGGGCCGCGCTCCGGCCGGACTTTCCCGGGAAGGAGCCGCGGGTCTCGAAGCAGAGCCCAGCCTGCCCATGCTGAGGGAGGGACGCGCTCTGCTTTTGTCACGGGTGTCCTCTATGTACATTTCGCCCCCTCCTCGAAGCAAAGCCCGGCCTGCTCGGGCTGAGGGAGGGAGGGCCGCGCTCCGGCCGGGCTTTCCCGGGAAGGAGCCGCGGGTTCATGAACGGGGGACGGGCGCCCCCTGCCGGCCGCGCCGGGCCCTCGGGCTGGGGCCCAGGGAGCGCCGCGGCAGTCAGGGAAAGGAGGGGTTAAACAGCACCGTGCCTAAAATCCTCCCGAGCAATCCCCTCTCTCAGCACCTCTTCCTGTTGCTCTGGCATTCTCCTCATTGCTCTGTCTACCTTCCTGTGGTCGAACCCCAGCCGGCAGCCCAGCCCCAGGCAGCCGGTCACTCATTCTCCCTTGCTGGGACTGGGGAGAGAATCAGAGGGTTAAAAGTAAAAAAACCTCATGGGTTGAGATAAAGACCGTGTAACAGGCAAAGCAAAATCTGCACACAGCAGCAAGGCAGAACAAGGAATTAATCCACCAGTTCCTGTGAGCAGGCAGGTGTTCAGACATCTCTGGTAAAGCCAGGCTGCCCAGCCCCTAATGGTGACTTCAGGAGAGAAGACCAGCTCTCCGAATGTTCCCTTGCCCCTTCCTCCTTCTTGCCCCAGCTTCACATGCTGGACATGACACCATATGGTGTGGGATATCCCTCTGGTCACTTGGGGTGAGCTGTTTTGGCTGTGTCCTCTCCCAACTCCTTGTGCACCTCCAGCCCCTTTGCTGATGGGGTGGGTTAAGGCAGAAAAGGCCCTAAAATTGAGCAAGCCTTGCTCAGTAATAACACTGTGTTAACTGCTTTCATCACAAATCTAGACAAAGCACCACCATGCAAACTACTACAAGGAAAAAGAACCAGATTCTGATCAAAACAAGTACAGCTTTCAGATATTTCACAGGTTTCTAGAAACTGCATCTGGCTGGATCCAACCTTCTGCAGGTTCACTTACCATTTTCAATAGAATATTCTTTTGTTGGTCCTCATGAACTGGAAGATCTGTGACATTGTATGGTATCCATCACCATAGCTCTCATTTTCCCAAAAAAGATGATCCAAATTTTTTCCTGCAGCTATCATCAAGGATAGCTGCAGCCCAACAAGTGATATTGAGAACTGCTGGGAAGTTTTATTCCTAGTTGGAACTGGGATTTGGATCCACTATCTTGTGTTAGTATATCTTGTGTTAGTATTGAGGCACAGAAAACCTAAACCCATACTGAAAAAGAAAAACATCCTTCCAAATGATGGTTCCTGTTTCAGATCAAGAATATTTAAGTATCTAAATCCTATTAGTTCTTCAGAAAATTTCCCCATTGGCCAAGAGAAAGACTGAGCAAGCTGGTCAAGATGGTCTTTTAATCTTTTTTTTTTTTTTTTTTTAACTTAGCTTTCTTGCTTCATCAAGATTTGATTCCAGGAAGACAGGCATTAAAACCAAACCAAATGTGCTCCACAGTTAGGCTGGGTTCCCAGGTGCTTGCTTTATGAAAAAGAAAAAAAAGAGGTGGGCCTTTGCTGACATTTGCCATAACCACTACATTGCAGAGCTCCTATATTGGGATTAGAAATTTGACTGTAGCAGAGAGGAACAAGCCTGAATTTCCTCATCTCCACCTGAGCACTGATGGGTGAATCAGCTAAAGCAGTACAGGCTTTGTTATGGGCTGGGTACATTATTAAAAACATTCAGGCTAGAGTCCAGCCTCTGCCCAGAGCAGGGGCAGCTCTGAGGTCCAACCTGATTGCTCAAAGCTTTGTCCAGTCAGGTCTCAAAACCCCTCAAGAATGAAAAACTCACCAGAGAAACCAGTGGGCTTGAACTGCTCATGCTGCTGAAGGAACTTTACTCAAAACAGCAGGAGTACAGATAGACTGGGCACATCTGTGAGGCTGCAGTGTCTCTGGTGCTGGTCCTAGCTCAGACAACAGTGTGGTGCTCTCTTGGCTGCTTTGTGTGGAGCATCAGGGTATGCACCCCTGTACCACAGCCACGTTGTGTAGTGCAGCATAAAATACCCTGGGAGGGTGCACTACAATGCCTCTACTTCCATAATATACATTTAATTTTTAAAATGGGACAGAGCTAATTGGGAATGGGCTTTCCCTTTCTTCTTGGTGGTTATGGGGAGGCAGGTTTGCAGGTCATCCCTATGGTTCTGGATCACAGACACCTCCAAAAACACAACTCCAAAGGGCTTCTGTTGTAACAAAATCCATCTAAAATTTTGATCCATTAATGTTGGTGCTCCATTAATATTAGCTCTGCATCTGGGAGGTGTCCCCTGATGTGGGTTCAGGGTGTCCTTTCCTGTTGCAGGCAGTGTCCTGTATGAGCACTTCAATGTGCCAGCACACAGCTTTCCCCCCAGTTTCAGTCTTTTACCTAGTCGTGCTAATTTTACAATTCCATTTCCACTTTATATTATAAAAAGATTTCTTGATTAAAATGTTGAACTACTTGTAAATATATTGAAATTGGTCAGTCACAGAGCTGTACTTTTCTTTATTCTTTTTCTGCAGTACATATTCATTATCTTCCTCCTTTCCAGTCAGAATGGGAGTAAAAATTCTATTCTATAACACAGATGTGAAATACTAAAACCTTTGATGTGGATAATTTAAACTTATAATACAGTAAAATGTGGAATAATTATATATTACAAATCGAATCTCAACATTTCCATTGTATTCAGTCTGTCTTGTGTTCTACTGGACTATTCAGACTGGCATCAGCAAGAGTCTTCCACTGAAGTGTATTATGACTTGAAGACTGTGTTGTTATGAATAGTCAATTCTACCTTTATTTTGTTTGCTTCAAACTTTAATTTATTCTACATATGCATTACAGATTTCACTTTCAGTGATTATGAAGATAATGCAGCCACTTGCAGTGAAGATAAATGGAAAGCTAATGTTAAATCCACTGCCTTTTTTTCCTCTCTTCTTTTTTTGTTTTCTATTTTATACTTTTTGAACACCATGCTTATGAAATACATCACCAAGCAGTTCCAGGAGAGGTGTACGTAACCACAGACTGCTCTTTCTGTGGGTGAGATGGTTATCAGATAACTTACATTGTTCAGATGTCAGACTTTGCTTCTAATTTTGGGATTAATGTCTTTTCATGGACCAACTTTGTGGTGCTTGTGTCTCAAGCAGAAGGAGATGGAGCTCAGCATAGTCTTTCTGTTCTCATTTTGAGTTGTCGATGCCCTTGTGCCCCTGCATCCTCCTCTGATGACTGCCATCACATTGCTCATACTAAAATAACCAGGAGAACTTCATCAACTGTGTGGCTAATGTGGGGGGAAAATTTGCAGGATTAATATCCAGATTCCAATAAAAAATTATTTAAAAATTCCTTATAAAAATGTCCAGGACAGGCTATGTATGTTAATCGTGGAGCAATCAGTCTGTGTGGAGGCAGCTAAGCACTGATAATGTTTCACTTCTGTCCAAAATGTAAGCTGGTGTTCATAAGATGACTTGTACTTGCATTTCAGAGGGCTGGTTTCAGCTTCCTCTCATAGAGCCACGTTGGAGAAGAGAACAAAATCTTTATGAATAAAGGGGCAGAAATAATTTTATTCAGAAAAATTATTGAAGATGTTTGCAAAAATGTAGAGCAGGCATGTTTTCTCCATGAGGGAGATAGAAACCTGCAAAAGAGCGCCTTCAGATAGAAGTGGGATAGACAATTTTCCCTTACCTTTTCCTGTATGGGTTATGCACATCTAAGTTAAATCTGTATTTATGCTATTCTGTGATTCTTTAAATACTGTGTTGTTAAAAATCTTGTGGTTGAAAATATCTGGTTTCCATATACCAGGTCTACCTGATCTGACTGGAGAAAGTTAACTAGATCAGTGTTCCTCTGAGGACTTCCAGGGATACTGAGCAAGTTCACAGTTGATAAAAAACTGAGAGGAACTGTTGACTTCCTTGAAGGCAGGGAGGCCCTGCAGAGAGACTTCAAAAAATTAAAGGACTGGAGCATCACCAGCTGTGTGAATTTCAACAAGGGAAAGTGCTGGATTGTGCACTTGGGATGAGGTAACCCTGGATGTACAGACTGGGGAATGAGAGGCTGGAAAGCAGTGCCATGGAGAGACCTGACAAGGTCAATGGCAAGTTGAACAGGAGTCAGCAGTGCCCTGGAGGGCCAGCCTTATCCTGGGGGGCATCAGGCACAACATGGTCAGCTGGGCAATGGAGGGGATTGTCCTGCTCTGCTCTGAGTTGGGGCAGCCTCACCTCGAGTGCTGGGGGCAGTTTTGGGTGCTACAATATAAAAAAGATATTGAACTGCTGGAGAGTGTCCAAAGGAGGCCACAAAGATGGTGAAGGGCCTTGAGGGGAAGCCTTATGGGCTGAGATCACTTGGTCTGTTCAGCCTGGAGGAGGCTGAGGGGAGACCTCATTGCAGTTACAGCTTCCTTGTGAGAGGAAGAAGAGGGGCAGGCACTGATCTGTTCTCTGTGGTGACCAGTGGATCTGGTGACAGGATTGAAGGGAATGGCCTGAAATTGTGTCAGGGGAGGTTCAGGTTAGATATCAGGAAAAGCTTCTTCACCCAGAGGGTGGTTGGGTGCTGGAAAGGATCCCCAGGGATGTGGTCACAGCACCAAGCCTGACAGAATTCAAGAATTGTTTGGACAATGCTTTCAGGCACAAGGTGTGACTCATAGGGATGGTGCTGTGCAGAGCTGGGAATTGGACTCAATGATCTTGATGTGGCCCGTCCAACTCATCATATTCTGTCAGAAGCTTGGACAAATAATAATAAAGAATAAAAATACAAAAGGTACAAATCCAGAGATAGGAAAGGAATTTTTATTAAAAAAATATATTAAAATGAAGACAGTATCTCAGTGAAAGCGGGTAATGGGATAAAGGGAAACACAAAAAGGGGAAAATTATTGACCTATAACTCTTCAGCTAGGAGAATCTTGCAAGTGAGGAACTCATCTTTGCTCAACAGATTTTCATTTCCAGCTGAAGAAAAAGGTTTCTGACATACAATTTAGGGTATTCAAGGAACACCAAAATGAGCTGCACAGGCATGTTTTCATTTTCAGAAAAATGTCCCTGCCCATAGCAGCAGGATTGGAACTAAATTATCTTTATGGTCCCTTCCAACCCAAGCTGTTCTACGATCACAGCATTATGAGCTTACAAGACCCAACATGCCCCTCATTTTATTTTTTTCTCCTCCTATTCCTTTCTCTTTGTGAAAAAAGTGTGAAACACACAGAAAAGTATATGCATGCCCTTCAGCATCCTTTTCTGAGATCAGGGTTATCTCACGTGTTACAACATTTTCTTCTCTGCACTTCCCCATTTGCTTTAATTTACTCACTGTTGAAGTAGCAGGTTCATGCTGAGTGCAGGGAAGATGGTGTGTGTTATTGTCTCTTCTGGCATAGGGCACCTTTAACTCAGACTCACAGTGAGGCTTTGCTGAAAGAGCTGCTGTGCACAGAAAAGAGAATTGTTTTTCATACAAATCTCTGCCAAAAAAGCGCTGCTTCATTGTGGCTGCTCAGAGTTTCACATCCTAATTGAATCACATGAATAGTTTTGGTCAAAAGAGGGGAAAATCCATGACTTTTTGCAATGCTTGATTCAAATGACCCATAAAAAACCATCAGAGGATGGGTTTGCAGAGAAGTGCAGGTCTGTGCAGGGAGGATGCAGCACTGCTTTTCTCCCTTACTGAGTGGAAACCCTGGGAGGGATCTGCTGGGTGGTGGGGACACTGGGTTCAAACCTTCCTTGTCCTGATGCCAGTGAGTCTGTAAAGCAGGGATAGAAATCCCTTGACCCTTTGCCTTGGCTGGGTAAGTAGAACACTGAAATGCTTTCTATTTTATGTCAGTTTATTTACATGCCACTTCAAAGACATTCAGGGACCTGATTCCTTCATGGTAAAGAAAATGTGTTTTAAGGTGCCTTTGTGACTTTGCCAGTGTTTCAGCAGTCAAACTCCAGCCTTTAAAAACTGGGTTTTTTAAATGTCATGGCAGTTATGATAACAATATTAACAGTACCTCTAGTGATTCATATGGGTGCTCTTTTATTAGGCATCTTACCTGCATAAATTTGTTATTTTTTTTCCTCAATGAACAAGGCTAAAAATTATGATTTTGTGGAGGGTTTCTTACAGATTGCAGGAAAAAAAAGAAAAATCTTGAAAGATCCTAAATCATTACTTTTCTGCACATTTTTTTTTCTGGGTCTATCTGAAAAGAATCAGTCACTTAATCTTCTAATCAAGATAATTCCCTTGTTATAAGTCAGAGGTGGAGACCAGACTCTTCATTTAAGGAAAATGAGAAGGAAGTCCCAGTTAAGGGTGTAAATCACACATATCTATTTCAATAGTACCCTACAAGTCTCTCAGACTTGTGAACAAGTGTCACATGTTGGAAGAGAAAAATTTGTACGTATCACTTTGTTCCAGGTATACCTAATATTAATCACACCCCTAAGAGTGTGCTGTCCATTCCACTACTGTATGTAATGTGCAGGCTGCTGCCATCATTATTTAAAGGAGGAGGAAGAAATAATGTTGAGGACTTGTAGATGACAGAGTGTAATTGTTTTTCAGCCTTTGTGAAAGTGCTTGCCAACTTGATAATTCTTGTCCTGGGCATCTTCATCGTATTTATGTATACAGCAGGTGAGTGCTTTTACTCTGCGAAGAAAATGTAATTCTATTGACTTTGCCAAAATTGAATTAGTACCATATATAACTTGATTTCAAGCTTATAGGGGCTTTCACAAATATTGAATTTTTTTTTCTTTTTTTTTTTTTTTTATTCCCAGAAAGGTCTGTGCTGCTGGCCCCGGGAATACCAAATGAAGACAGGGTATGTGAATTAACTGTGGGCTGAGGCACAACCAGGCTGTTTTGAGTATCCTGTCCTATAAGCTTGGATGGTGATTCAATGCAACTCACTCCCTTCAACCATGGAAAAAGCATGATGGATAGGTTATGACTTTATCCCACTCGAGGGAGGGTTTGAGAAAAATAATTTGTGCCCTTTTAGGCAGTCCTGAGCTGCTCAAGCAGCTGGATCCTGCCCTGACTGTGCAGTTCAGCTGCAATTAAGACATCTAAATGTGGGCACCTGTGTGTGTGTGTGCTATGTGTCTAAGCTGTCCTGACAGCAAGTCACTATAGTCTGTGGAGCCTAGAGAAGCATTCATCTGATGTGTGCTATAGGATGTGAGCTGAGCCTTGCTCTGGGGTCCCATCACTCTGCTGAAGAGTGGAACTCGTTCCAGTTACCTAAATAAAATATAAGCATGTCTTGACAAATCTGGTGCTCTAGGGAGGTAAGACATCTTCAGCCTCATGCAGATGTCTTAGAGCACCTGTGGGAAATCTCTGCCCTTCTGGAGGCCACTCAGAAAACCCAGCTCATCTCGATGATAGTAGTCACACTGACTGCCATCTGCATAGGTCCTGAAATATTCCTGACACCAATAAAACCTTCTGAAAAAAATCTGGTCTCCCTCATTCATTCACAAAAGTATTTTGTCTATAAGGTACTGGTCACCACTTTAAAGGGATCCTATTTCAGTGTGTTCTCTGGAATTTGTGAGGGAATTGGGTTAGTGATTTTGGCCCTGTGGTAAGACATAACTTCTTTATGGACCTTTAGTACTCATAAGTGCAGAGATTTTTTATATTTTTATTTATGAAAATTTGGAGTCAGATGGATACTTGTTTTAGCAAAGGTTTTTGAGAATTCTTAGATGGGACAATGGGGAAAGAGTTGTAAACTTGTTTATAATATGTTCTCTTGGTCTTAGAAATACTGGGGGTTATGAGGTGGGGGGCTGTGGAAAGGCTGAGTTTTGTGATGTTTGCTTGTGGCTCAACAGTGGCTGAAGTCTTTCTTTCTTCCAGGTCCTCAGCTTAAACCAACAAAAGAAATATTTGGCTTCTCCACACTGTGACTTTTTGCTGCATTGTACAGTGACTAAGGTCCACAGGCAATATTTACCACTGATTTTCCCCTATGCCTTAGGCTTCCACTCATTCATATCAGCCTCCCTCTGCTCCATGGGTAGTAACAATTGCTTCACAATGACTGGAGGAATGGAGGGTCACTATGGGATGGGTGCAAGGTAAGATGTTGCAAATGTTACAAGTTCTAGCACTTCTAGAAAGGGTTGCTTGGCCCTCCAGTAGGAATCTAAAGAAGTGACTTCACCTGGATTGATTGATTTTAACTTTGTCCTTCCTGACAGAGGTTTGAGTTTTTAAAGTCACCTTCCTTTACAAAGGAAGATGCCTACAACATGTTGTTTGCTATCTTCTGTGAAGAGGTCCTATGAAAAATGTGTCATTTTGGTTAAAATACTTTGTCCAGGGATTTAAAAACAAACACCTGGGACTTGTTTTGTGGCTTATCATAAATCCATAATCAATATTCATTTAATAGAGGCAGGCTTTAGCAATTATTCCAATGATATACTTTCATCAAACATATTTTGATGTTGAAATAATTAAATTATCCAGAGAAATTTAGAGCAGTATCAGATAAAAGTCAAACTAATATGGGAACATTGGCAGCATGATATACTCTCATTATAAACTGGTCATTAATGCCTGGTTAAATGATATATAGAGACTTAGAACATTTATCCAAATAAATTGTTGTTTTTAAAGTCAATTAAATGATAGCTAGAAAAGAAAATGTGATTGCTGTTGTATTCATGAGATAATGGCCATGTCATTCACATTGCCTGCCTGCCTGGTGAATATCAGTTTTTTTTGTTTAATATATTTAGAAAATTCGCATGCTTTAAAGACATGATGAGATATCAACATAGAAACTCTTGTTGTGGGTCCAAAAGCACAAATGTATATTATTATTGGAAATCAGAGGGGGTTTTCAATTTCTTATGTTCCTAAACTAGGTGTTGCCCAGTATTTGCACCGAATGCTTATCTGCAGAGTCACATCACAGCTGGATGATGCAATTTGTTACCCCGATGAATGAGCCTAAGTAGACCTCTTTAACATTGTAAGCATGGAATCAGCTGCAATAAGGAAAGAGAGAGCATGCGTTTAATTTCCCTGGTGTAGAGAGAATCCATAAAAGGAGGGCCTTTTCTAGCAATAGGTTTGAAATAAAGATGAGGAGTTACCTGGTTGTCCTTGTTTCTCTAAAGGCAGGGGCCAGCTCAGACCCAGCCATTCTGAAATTCTGGTTCTGCAGCTGGTACCTACAACAGAGGCTTTTATCACAATGGGATCCATTTGAGGTCTAAGAGGAGAGATGATTCACCTGACCAAGGAGGAAAATGCATTATAGCCAACAAGTTGACCAACCTGGTATGAAGAGCTTTATGAAGGAATAATAGGAGTGAGAGCTGATGACTACATTCAGGTGAGGTGGTTGGTGGTTGGCAAGTGAAAGGTGCAGGGTGATATTGTCAAGACAGACAGACCCTGCAAACAGCAGAAGAGGACTTGAAAGGACCTCTGAGTATATACACATAAATGAAGAAATACCTACAGGACAGCATGGTGGGCAAAGCTCTTACCAAGTGCTGTCAGTGCACTTGGGTGCCTCCCTGAAGAGCTTGTACAGCCATGCATGCAACTCAGGAACAAACTGAAGAGTTTAGAGATCTGTGTGCACTTGCACAGAGACATGGTGGGGTAGCTCACGTTCCTGGAGTGCTGCAGTGGAGGGATACAGGCCCTGCAGAGGGGCAGGCTAGGAAGACAGGGAGAGGGACAGCATTTGTGAGAGAGGACAGCAAAACTGCACAGACCTCTGCCTAGGAAAGGATGATGAGCCAGCCTAGCACTTACAGGATCAGGGTTAGTGGCTGGTGTTGCAGTGGGTGTCTGCTGCACACTGCCTGAGCAGGAAGAAGTAGATGAAACAGTTTTTCAGAAAACTGATAAAAATGGACTTCAGGATCCTTAGAAGAGGGAACAAGTCAAAAATCCAGACAACAAGCCCAGACTTCAGAAGGGCAGAATTTGGCTTCTTCAAGGATATGCTTAGAATAATCCTATGGGAGATGGCCCTGGAGATAAAAGGTGTTCAGGAGATTTGGTTGATATTGGAGGATTGCTTCCTTTTAGTTCAAGAATAGTCTCTTCCACTGCTACTGAATGCATACTTTTTAATAGTAAGATCCTCCTTCAGATAGGTGGGGACCCAGAGGAAAGTTTGGAGCAAGAAAGACATTCCTTTGGTAGGAAAAAAAACAGATTAGAGAATACTTAAGCAAACCAGACCTGCCTAAATCCATGGGGCCTGATAGAATGCACCCATGTGTGCTGGGGAAGCTGCCAGATGTTTTTGAGAGATCACTGTCTATTATCTTTGAATGATAATGGTGGCTGGGAGACATGCCTGAGGATTGGAGGAAAGCAAATGTCTCTCCTATCTTCAAGAAGGGCAAGGAGGAGAGCCCAGGAAATGATAAGCTTAAATGATAAGTTTAAAATGACCTAAAACAGAGGAAAAAATCACTTGATAATTGGCACTGCAGTGCTGGGGTTTATAAGACCTGTTCCAAGCCTTGAAGGTTTGAAAAAGAGGAATTGTACTGGGCTTTACATGATTTCAGGCTGCAGCATCTTGTCATGGCAAGGTCCTCTCTGAGTAAAGGCAGGCTTGTCACACAAGGCTTCCAGAGAACTTCAGCATGGAAAGGGACATGTTCATGGTTTTTTACCAATGTCAAGAAACAGTGAAGAAAACTAGAAAGACAGTTGAAGTTTTAGTACTCTAATTTAATAGTCTTAATGCCAGGTTATATGTTCTTGAAGTTCCTGTCCTTAAATATACCAACATTACCAGGACAGGCAGCCTGAAAATGTTTGTGGTGTTAATTTGTATGTCTAGTTGCAGAAATGTTTAAAACTGCAGCACTTCTTTTAACTGCTTATTTTCCAGGCATGCTCCAGGAAAGGAAGAGACAGAGAGTGAAGGATGCAGTGGTCCCTGTTTACCATCCCCAGTTGCTTGCTGAGCTTTTCTTCGGACTGGCTCAATACGGTACAGATGATGAAGTAGTTTCTAAGAAAAAAATTATCTATTGTACACTAATGTAGTTTTCAAGGAAAATCCCTTCTGAATCATTACAAATGTTCTGTAATAGTTATTAGAGGACCTATTTTGCATCCATAAATAGTTTCTTTTATACTTAACTTCAAACCAAGTGTCTTTCCAGCTTGAATTAAAGTGTTGCTTTGTCAGACCATTTGTTGTTGCAGTAGCTGGTTGATTACAGATGTACATCTTTTTTTTCCTGGTCTTTTTAGAGGGCAAATCACTATGGTAACCACATTACAGAAAATTGCTTGTTCTCCTTAAAATACCCTTCAGAAAAAGGTCATTTGTTATTAACATTTTCTGACTAAATCTAAAATGTTAACAACATCAAGAATATTATCACTGTTTCTATACTTACATGTTTTTTTTTCTTTACCATGCACCTATCAGTTAACTATCAAAACAGGACAAAATATTGAGACTCTAAAACAATTGTGAAGCTGTAGACTTTTAGGTATGTTTGAAATTTCAAGATTCACTCACCATGCTGTTGATGTGCATGGCTTTGTTCAATTGTTTTCAGTTCTCTGTTTCTGAGAAAAATCCAGGCTGAAGTTACTCTTTCAACCTCTGTGTGCTATGATGGAAAGGAAGGGCAGGCAGGCAGATGACTATTATGGGCAGCTGTCTGTTGTTGATTTATGAAATAGCTCTTCTGGGTAGTCATTCAAAAGCCTGGAAATGGCTGGTTAAAGGTTTCTTCTCTCAGGGTAAAATGTGTCCTAGGGGCGTTAGATGGGAAAAATCAGGTCTGATTGTAAAATAGGGTCCTAGCCAGTGAAGTGAGAACACACAAAGTTGTTCTCTTCCTGGCATATGCCACTTGTGTTCTGCCTGATTGGACATGTTGTTTCTTTGCCATTTTACATTATCTACATTGCCTGCAAAGGATCTTCACATTTGTATAGTTTTTTTGGTTTGCAGATAGCTATTTGCAGCTTTTATCTACACTCAGTAAACATCAACAAAAAAAAAAAAAATCCCCTTTCTTGGAGTTCCATCATTTTGGAATTGACAAACAAGTTAAAAAGGCTGCCAAAAGGAAGCAGGAGTTGGAGGAAGTTAATTCACATTGATGTGTGCATGCCACTGATAGCAAGTTATGCCTATGACATTCTGACATTGCCTCTCAAAAAAGAGAAAGAGTGGAGTGGAGTGAAAGACTAAGAGGATGTTCATTTAATTGGAAAGCCTACTGAGATCTGAGACAGCTGAGGCAAAGGATGCACCCTTTTTCTGCACAATGGCATTGGCTGAAGGTTGTATATAAGGTGGCCTTATTAAAGTGACAAGGCAATTTAATTCTTTTGTGCACAATGATTCTACTTCATTGATTTACAATGGGAAGGATATAATTTTGCTAGTGTTGGCAAAAAGCTCAAATGTCAGGCTTTTCAAATTGCCATACTTGCCTTGTTCAGGATGAATAATGAATAAGTCACCTTTTGTCTACAGTTAAATATTCTTGAATAAATACAAAGAACATAAAAGACATAAATGATTGCCTGATTTATATTTAAAATAAAGATCAACATTGTGATAAATGGTTGAAAATGCTTAGTGTGAAGTAATATGACTATGCTGATAATTATATTATCAATTAAGGGGCAGCCCAGGTGTGGAGTGTTATAGAATGGATGCCAGAGAGAAACCCCCAGTGTGGAACATGCCAAACTTGTCTATCTGGAAAATGTGGGTGAGGGAGTGAAGAGACCCTTAGCTGTGCAGGGGATCACATGTTTTAAATTGGACCATATCATGTACTGAAACATCCATTCTCTCAGGAATCTGGGGCTGTTGCTTCTTGCTTTGTCATTAGCAGGATGCACTGGTCTCATTTCTGGAAAGAGATATTGCTTCATTTATCCCTGATGGTTTGAGAGGTCAGAGAAGGGCTACTCATCATTTCTCAGGATCTGTCTTTAGTCAGAGAGGAGCAGATCTTAAAAACCTGCTGAGTCAAAGGTTTGTAGCTGGCAAAATTGTCAACACCTCAGTAAAATCTGGAACAAGTTTGAAGAAAAAGAGATGCAAAAATATACTGAATACTCTTCATCATGTGATTCCTAGACCATGAGCAGCAAGGCTTCTCTCCATCTGCACAAACATACAGGTTCCAGTTTATCTAAAGTAATTGTGTTAACACTACACCTACTCCTGATCTATTGTTCTTTTTCTTTTAGAAAGATTTCTTTGTCTTTATTTAATTTCTCTATGTCTTAAGATGATCAGAAAGATGGTGCTGGCCACAAGAGTGTGGCAAGATTCCTCAGCCTCGTGCAAGGGCAGCATATGCTCTTCCTTTTTATCCCTTGTCCCAAATCCCCAGTCTTCAGAACTTTGCTTTCCATGTATATATGCTCCCATTTCTTTTGTCCTATCGCATTTCTCATTTTCACAGGTTATTTTACAAGGCAAGGTGGGAAAGAGCTGTTTCACCCTCTTTCCTGCCCTTTTGCTCTGAAAACCCAAAAGACCAATAGCTCAAAGTAAAGTGCTCCTACCTTACCCACTATCAGTGTGTGTAGGCACACAGTTTGTGATAATTGGGAGTGAGGCTGTGGCTGAGCCCCATCCCCAATCAGCTACAGCTGTGAAAAGCAGGTGAGCAGCATTGAAGGCAATGAGCCATGGAGTGCCCAGGTGCACTGACCAACCACCAAAGGGAACAGAGGGCACAAGGGTGAGATGCATGAACAGCAGGGGTATAAAAGGTTGGGCTAAAGAATGACAAGGGCAGACTCTTGCAGCTCTCTGAAGTGATGTGATGTTACTCTGTATGGGCTGATGTCCTCTGATGGGGTGTGGTGGTACTCTGTTTGGGCAAATGCTTAAAGGTTTCTGCCATTGTATGGTGATAGCTGTGTATTGTGGCTGTCTCAGCTGTGACCTATGCAGTGCCAAGTGTGCTGCTTGTTTAGCTCCATGTGGGGTGACAGCAATGGCCAGTACTAGTTCAGGAGTCAAAGGTACCTTTTTCTACTCTGTCCTGGAGTTTTAAACTAGGTGTTGAAGAGGGACTGGTTTTCCCCTTGCTGTTAAGAGTTCCCGTGGGTATCCTTCAGCCTCTCTATTACAGGTTTCTCAGTACTTGACTGTTTCCTGAAGGAGTTTGTGTTTTGGCAGCTTCTGTGTAAAAGCTTAAGATGTTCCCTGTTTTCCTGATGTTTCCTGCTTTTTCTAAAGTGTTGTTGGCTGGTGATTCCTGTAGTATCTGTTTCTGATATGGCTTTTAATTCCTAGGGCTGAATAGTTTTAAAGTTATGTTAAATAACTCTTTTCCAGTTGGTCACTGTTAGAAAAGAAAATCTAATTTCTTGTGATATAATCTGGAAAAATATATCAATAGGGATTTATCATTATGAAGCTGTCTTTGTATTCACTCATCCACCATTGAATAGGATGAAGTTTTGCTATAAAGAAAGAAGCACATGACAAGAACATGAACATGGCAGGCTACTTTTAGAGATTCTGAATGATTTTAAGCTACACATGGCTTAAAAATCTTTATTGGGCAAAAAATGCATCCAGTGTGCTCTTCTATTTAACCATGCTCTATGGAATATCATAGCCTTGGCTGTGCCATTTTGTTCAAAGTTGCTGCTGCAGGTTTAAATGCCAGAGAAGTTGCTGTGCTTCTACAGCTGTGGAAGCACACTGCTTTGTGATTTCTTTAGGTCCTGTGATAACTGTACATTTACAGGGGCAAAAGGAGTATTATATGAGTAATTGTGGTGAGCTACAAAGGGCAATGAAGGTAGATTGGAAAGCACAGTGTGCAACAACATTCTTCTTGAACCCTGGGGAGAGTTAATCAATGCTTTATCTACAGCAGTTGTGACATCATTCTCCCACTAAAGCTGCATGGGCCAGTTTCTGCTCAATCCTTGCTTCCTCTGGCAGTGTTCCAGGTCCATCTGAGATCCTATGTTCTTCCCAAATTAGGGGATTTTGATAAATCTTTTTCACTGCTATTTTTGGGTAACTCCAGTTTCACAATATAACCATGAGACAGAGGAGTGAGGTGTTTTGCTCTATAATAATACATGAGACTCTTCATAGAAAACTTGTAAGAGACCGAAATAATGTGTCTGTGTTCACACACCCATTAGTTACAATTAATAAGAACGGCCATGGGATTTCTCTTGGTTTTTTTTTTTTTTTTTGGTTTTTTTTTTTTTTTTTTTTTTTTTTTTTTGCCACTTGCTGTCATGAAAAGCAAGTGTGAAATATCATCCTGGACTTAACTGATGGTGTAATCAGAATAATACCTGTAGTTTGAACACTGCTCCTCTGCAGAGGGAGAATGGGCAAATGAGACATGCACCTACTATTCCAGTGAGGACCAAACGGGCACTAAATTTTCATTTTCACCCAAAAGGAGACTTAGAGGAAAATTATTTCCAAATCAAGATCCATCAAGCAAGAGAATCTAGAATAAAGTGACAATTTCACAGAACCCTACACTAGCTTATGTTGGAAGGGAGCTCAAAAGATCACCAAGAAGGCCCAACCTTCTGGTCTAATGTAAAGGCTGATAAGAAAAACAGCAGAATTAGAATTCTCTAACTCCAAATACTTGGCATGCATCCAGAAAGTGTTGAAAGAATGGACTGTTTAAAAGATTCACTTATTAGCAATACATTTCAGGACTTCTTTGCCAGGTTTGTATTTACAAGAATAGACACAGAAGGATCTCTTTTAGTACTGGGGACTATTAATGCTAAGAGCCCAAATCTGAGCAGAAGAGTTTTGCCAGTTACAGTTTCTGCCATCCTCACCTCTCCCAGCTCCATTAATTCACTAAAAGAAATGTCCTATAAGGTGCTTTTAAAAAAAATCCAAACATTTGATAAGGTGGTTTATATTTTAAAAATACAGAGGAAACTGGAAATATAAATACTGGTGTTTACTCACTTAAGTGATTCTAGCATCTCTTTGTTTTGACATTAAACCAAGTCTCCCAAGCAGAAACTGAATGTTATACTTGCAAGATGCCATTTTTAGGAAGGATTTTTAAAGGACTGTTCAGGTAAATGGCTCTCCAAATCTCCTTTGTGTGAGCATTGTGTGAGAAATCACTGCAGTAACAAATGGAAAGGAGAATACATTTTCTCCATCCTTCTTTAAGAAAAAAATCTTAGAACTGTGCTCTTGGACTTATGTGAACTGCATTTATATACTTATAACTCTTGGACTTATGTGAACTGCATTTTTCAGGTTATTCAATTACTCTGATCTGTCAGCATAGTTTAGGTATAATTTGGGGTCTGGGAAGAGATCAGTGATTGTGTTCAGAAACTGTCTTGTGTGTATACAAAGATTTCTTTGTAACTGAAAAACTGAGGTTAAAAGTAGAAATTAATTGTTCAAAATAGGAAGTCAATGTATCTTTTTTTCCCAGATGGGAATGGGTTGGTTTTTTTGTGTTTTGAGGATCTGCTGAAGCAGAGCAGTGTGTGCTACATTGATGTTTCTCAGCAATTGAGCTGGGTCTCTTCTTTGGTACGTGATGAAACACCATGCTCTTGTGGCCTGAGTCTTTTAGTTCCTCATCTTCAACTTTTACTGGAGTGTTTTTAAAGTCAATGTGATGCTTTGTCTCTTCTATTTGTCCCTCTAGCTGACTTGGGATAAATATTTAAATATTTAATTTTTTTTTAAGCTGGAGAGGTAATGTATGTGTATAGGTGGGAGGCCCCCAGAAGAAGCTCCTGCAATGCCATTGCAGAAGGCAGTTTTGGCTGTTGTGAAACACTCCTAGGAGCAGATTGACTGAGAGGGCACTTATTTGCTTACAATCTTGTCCCCTCAAAGTCCTGTGTGCTTCATTTCTGGCCCTCACAGGGGCATGGGCAGGAGCACAGATAGAAGCTAAAGAGGGGTGATGGGTGCAGGGACTTGAATTTCAGCACTTGGGTTGCTTCTGAAACCATGGAAAAACAGGAATAGATAGGAAAAGTGATTGCCAAGGGCTTAAACTCATTTTCTGGGAGAAAGAGAATGTCTGTCTGTGACTGTCAGTCCCTTCTTGTGTGAACATCAGGTGACCTGAAGGTGCAGGCTGGGTGAGAGACAACTTCCTACAAGCTTTGTGCATCATCAAGGACCAGCAATGAGGGATTATGCCCTGAGGCCACTGGAGGAGCACAGCTCAAGCTTTGGCTTCAGCCTGTTAATTGAGAGAGAATTTTGCACATGGAGAAAAGTGATTTTAAAGGCTCTGTTTGTAGGTTGCCTTTGGCTGATGTGGTGCAAATGCTAATGTACATGTTGGCTTTCTGTAAGACCAACATTTGTTCTAATTTGATTTGCTTATAGGAAGCCCATGCAAGATTTCATCAACAAAGGCTTATCTTGCCAGCAAGTAAAGACCAATGGGAGCAGACATGCAATAAGCAGGAGGAAAAATAATGAGCAGCTCCTCCTTCTTTACCCAAGAGTCATCTGTAAATTCCAGCCTGGGCACAGTTTTCCATGTTTTCTGAGCCTGGTTGTTAGTGTAGACTGTCAATAGGGTAGCCTAAAAGACTATTTGTTAGCAATGAATTCTCTTCCCTCCTCTTCAGTACTTGCTTTGCCTTCTGCCTTTTTTTGGATTTAAATGTTTGTGATTTTCACCTCTTTATCCATCATAGCACACCATTGACTGAATAATACACTTTTATTAAGCTGCCCTCTTTCTGTGAAATAAATGCCAGCAATAATCAGTCAATCATTCAATTCATATGAATGTGGAATTTAGATGTGGCTGTTTGAATTGGGTTTATAATATACCATTTCTTGGTACAGCATGTTCTTTGATAGTATTCTTTTAAATGACTGTTTCCAACTGCACTGGAAAGCACCTATGAAAGAAATTGTTTGTGATGCTATACTTAGTTTAAACGTCCTTTTTTCTTCAGCATTTCTGTCTGTATTTCATTTCTATGCAAATTATATCTTTGTGAGTTAGTAAAATTTTACAAACCAGTCGAAATGCAGCTATGGAATAAATTATCAGAGAAAATTTGGAAAACACGCCCATGAAAGGAAAATTGAGGAAAACATTTAAATCTAATTGTGTATTATTCAAAGAGAATTCCAGAGCAACTCTTGGGCAAATATTACATAAATGTATACCTACATTAAATGATTAATTTACCACAGGTAATATACTTGAAGGTTCAGGGACTATTTTCCTGTGCATGTAGCACTGCTCAGCTGAAATACAGCCTAGGTACACAAATGCACTTCACTTGCTCATAGGGAATTGCAGAGAAGGAACTGTGAGTGTAATGCTGTCAGCAGCTACAGAGCAGTGGCACTGCTCCCCACAATCCCAGTGCTCTGTCTCCATTACAGCAACAGTGACTGAGTTTAACCTTGAAGGAAGTCAACCCTTGATGACCAAGAATCATTTCATCTCCTCCCAAATATTAAGTATTCAGGCCCTCTAAATTCATTAGCAGTTGGCAGATCAACTGTGAATACTCTGAATAACTACCATAGAGAGCAATCGATCTCCAAAATGGGAAACTTGATAGCTGTGTATTTGTCAGCCAAGAATAGTTTCCATGATTTGTGCCTCCATGAGATATATGCTTCCCCTCATGAGGCAGACTGGCTTTGTGAGGGGTTTCATCCTTCACTTTACCATTTGTCTAGGAAGACTGTGGGCTGATGTGCAGAGGCAAAGGTACTATAGAGCCTTCAGGGCCACCAGGGGAGAGAGCAACTGAGGTCCAATCCAAAGGTTGTGTTGGTGTCTCCAGAATCCAGGAGAAACTGTAGCAAAGCTCAACATGAACCTTTTTTTAATATGTATTTTAAAAATAGCTCATTTCTACTCATGCCTCTGTATTCACAAGTCCTGAGCTACATGTCCAGAGGGCCTGGCTAGAGCAGGAGAATGATGGGTGCCACCTATCTTCCACTCCTTGGATCTCCTGGGCTTCTCAGCATGCTGTCAACAAGCTGAGGTCACCAAGATATGCCTTTAAGAAACTGATGGCAGCTGTGGTCTTTTGAGACATCCTGACCCATTTGTGTAACTCCTTAATACTTGTTCCCTTTCAGCTTGTTATGTTTGTCTTAACATTCCAGCCCTGCCCACTACCTTTCTGTCATCTCCTCATAATGCACTCTGTCCTCTGTTTAAGTCCAGGTGCCTCTGCCTGGGTGCTCTGTGGAGGTGTGTGTCTGGATGCTGGGACCTTGCTTATCTGGGTACTGTTGACACCTGCCAGTTACAGCTCTCCTTCTGGCTTTCCTTTCTTTTCCTTCCTTTCCTTCCACACCCAGATATGCCCATTCACTCTCCATTCCTACCAATCTTAATACTTTTATTACAATTCTTTTTTTTTTTCCCCACAGATGAGTTTAATCAGTTTGGGTTTCTGCACAAAGCAGAATGCCTCCTCATTTCTTATAGACTGTTAGTGATGGCCTGTCTCTTCTGTAGTGCAAATGCACCCCAAAATCCTGAATATTTGGGGTATCCATGTAGCTGAGGACAAGATTAAGTAGACTACCTGGGGACAAACTGAAGTGCAGGAAGATTTAAGACACTGAAGGATAATACTGCAACCCCAGCTCCCTCCTTCTAGTAGCCTACTCAACCTGGAGGCTTATATGGCACTTCCAGCTTGAGTTACAAGTTTGTTTGACACTTCCTAGTTTGAGCAGATGGCTGCTTAGATGATGCCTTATATGGCTAAGGTCTATCAGCACCTGTACCTGCCTCTGAAGAACTTAGTCTTCCAAGTGGAACTGTGGAACTGTGCCACACACACTCAGACAGCTCAGCTCCCAGTGGAAATCTACAGGAATTCTGCCTTGAGAGGCTGGTTTGGAGCTGTTAAGGTCATTGTCTGGGGGCACCCAGCTCAGCCTGTGGCTCTGAAAGGAGCTGTGGTGCTGAACAGGGCATTCTGGCTGATGCTTCAGGGGCCAGGTACCCTACACTGGGCCTTCCAATGAAGCAGAAATTATGTACAAAGCTTCCACTAAAAACATGTGCCCCAGCTCTGCAGTGAAATCCACCCATTTATGAATTGTTGTCAACTGTAGGAACACTTATACTGAACAAAGACAACATGAAGCTTACACATTCCTCTTATTTAAATAGTCACAATAGTCCTCATCAGCAACAGCTCTAGCATGGTAATTTCTATATTTTTTTAATGAATGACAAAGGAGATTTAATTTTTAGTTTGAGTTTCCATCAAGGACAATGTACATTGTAAGCTAGCTGTGAGTTTTCAATGTCTGTCAGTATCTGGAGGGTGGCAGAGGATGGAGCCAGGCTCTACTCAATGGTGGCAAGCAATAGGAAGAGAGGCAATGGGCAGAAACTGAGGCACAGGAAGTTCCACCTGAACAACTAGGTGGAATAACAACTTTTTTACTGGGAGTAGATTGTCCAGAGAGGTTGTGGGTTGTTCCTCACTGGGGGTATTCCAGAACCAGCTGGACATCATCCTGTACAATGTGTTTTAGTGTGACCAGCTGGAGCAGGGAGGTTGGACCAGATGACCAACTCTGGTCCCTTCCATCCTGACCCATTCTGCAGTTCTGACTCCAAAATACAGAACAGAGGGTTATGTGCATGTGTGAGTGTGTTAGGGTATTTTCCTACAGTATTTTCTGCTATGCTGGGTATGAAAAAAGGTCATATTTCTAAAAAAACTCATAATTCTGTCCTGAATGCATAAGTTTGTACATCCAGTATATTAATTATGTGGTGAATACAAAGCATAGCAGCTCCTAGGTATTAGACTTTATGTTAATTTCCAATGCGCTCGAAAAACCAAGGGGATTCATTAGTTGGATGCAATTCAACAAAATCATAAAAATTAATGAGTATTCAAATAATAGCCATATTTAGACAATACTTTTCAGGACAGTAAAAGATAGGATTAATCTTAGTAAATTTAAATTAGGTGTCCAAATCCACCTTCAAGGCTTCTCCAAGCCTTCTAGATTTTCTGTTGGAAGTGTATAGAGACAACAGTCATCTCCAGCTGAGTTGGAATGGAAGACTATAAATTTTCAGATGCTCTAGAAAGATGGCAAGGCAATTATTACTCATTTTTCACAAGAGAAGGACTATGGAACACATAGCTAAGTCAACATCCTGTCTTTAAAATGAACATGGTGTGAAATTAAATCATCTGTCACAGGATCCAGTAAAATAATTTTAAAAATTATTTAAAAAGCTGTAGAGAAGTTCAAGAATAGGTCTATTGCTGGGTTATTGCATGTGTTTATCTGACTGTGATGGTTGCCTTGGAAAACTCCTGTGCTTCTCAATGATTTGGGGAGTATATACTTGGGACAAGTATTTCCAGCTGCTGGCCAGCATCAGAAACAGGATATTATTCTGAACTGATTTTTGCCCTCATCAGTTTTATGGGGTTTTATGTTCCTTTTTCCCCTTAGGTCTACTGTATCACTAAAACACTGCAGTAATACTGAGTAATGCTAGTACTGTCAAAATCTTTGTAAGCACTATGTTCCAAGAACAATTTATTGTAATATTTCTAAAGGCAGTTCTGAGGTTGTTTTTCCAAGGGGGCTTATGACAGCAGGAGCAAAAGCTGACTTCCTCAAACACAGTGACCCTGGACTTACAAAGTGAAAGTATATGGTGATGTATTGATGCTGAGTTCCCACCAAAGCCTTTCTATCACTCCTTTCTGAGCTGGACAGGGAGGAGAAAGTAAAATTAAAGGTTTGTGGGTTGAGGTAAGGATAGGGAGAGATCACTTACCAGTCACTGTTATGGGCAAAACAGACCAGATTTTGGGTAAAACATTAATTTAATATATTGACAATCAGAGTACAATAATGAATAGGAAACCTAAATCTTATAGAAAATAAATGTTACCCTATCTCTCCCTCCTTTTTGGACATGAATTTCCTCCTGATTCTCTACTTCATACTCCCTCAATGGCTCAGGTAGATGGGAAATGGGAGCTGCAGTCAATTCATTACATGGTGTCCTGCCCTCCGTGGGCTGCCGGGCACAGCTGCCTCACCATGGTCTGCACCATGGGCTGAGGGGAATCTCTGTTCTGCCTGGAGCATCTCCACCCCCTCCTTCACTGACTTGGGTGTCTGCAGGGCTGTTGCTCTCACATATCACTCCTTGCTCTGTCTGCAACCGCTATTGTGCAGTGACTTTTTTGCCTCCTTAAATCTGTTACTCTCAAGGTGCTTCCCATCATCACAGATGGACTCAGCCTTAGTCAGTGGCAGGTCTGTCTTGGAGCCAGTTGGCACTGCCTGCATTGGACATGGGGGAAGTTCTGGTACCTTCTCAGACAAACCACCCCTGTAGCCCTCTGCATACCAAACCTGGCCACACAAACTAAATGCAAAGAAATATATAGTTCTGCACTGGACATCTGATTGTATCTTCAGTTTGCCTGACTGAGAGATGACAATGTTTCCATTTGGAGTGTTGGCTCTTGAATAAGATGTGGATATGAGTAGGGAAAAGTAATACAGAGTTTGCAAGAAGAGCCTTAAAGAGGGATATCTTCTATGCACAGTCCTTGGTTTCTCACCTTGGAATAAGAAGTGTTGGAATGGAGCAAAGTCACCCACATCTTGTTCTGGACATTCCAAGGTAGGAATTGAAGATTTTGAAGGTTATTTTTTCTTTCTTGCTCCTAAATAGTCACACAGAAAAGGATGGGATAGTAGAATAACAGCATAAAAATCTGCTGAACTTTGACTACTACAGTTGGAGTAGTTCTCTCTGTGACTGTCACTCTCTGGTCTAACCTGCTGGCAAAGCCTGTACCTTTAACTTTCACTTTCCTTCTGTGACATTTGACCTTGGGGTAGAGTCCTACCTTGCTATTTACTTTGCATTTGTATGAAGGAAAAATCCAGAACGGTTTGATAATTCAGGCTATTAGGGCAAAATATGCCATATCCAGCAGCTCAGGGGAGGTACAGAGCTGCAGTATCCTGTGCTATGGGCCTGCAGCTCCTCCATGTTGTGAGGCAGGAAATGTACTCCCAGGAGGCACAGACACATGGAGCACACATATACACCCCATCTCTATATAAATGGCTGGCCACAAGGTCACAGACAGACACACAGAGCACTCACACAAACACAGGCAGCAACAACAGCCTCATCCTGCTCATCCCTGAGCAGAACCAGGAGGTCTCTAGAGAGAGCACACCTGCCTAAACAGGATGGACCACTCCAATGGCTCAGCTCAGACACTGTCTGCCTCATAGATAGCCCCTGGATCCCAGTCCCCCAGCTGCTGGCCCTGGATGTATGAGACCCACTATGCAGTTGCTGGCAAAGACCACACCACTCATTCCCCCCCCCCCCACCACACCCTGAGCTGTCCCCTCTGGGCCCACAGCCACCACCACACATGGTGTCACCCTTAGAGACACACACAAAGTGGGTCTTGCTCCTAGAGACTCTGCTAACTCTGGGAGCTGGGGGGACTCCACTGGTCCCACCTATAACCTGCTCCTCCCATGGTCTCACCCTTACAGACAGACAGACACCTGGCTCATACTTCATGTCCCCACAGGTATCCCTGCTCGTGCTCACTGTCCACCATGAGACCCCCTGCACCCTGAGCTTGTCTTGGGTTGCTGCACTCAGACCCCATAACACACACGTGCACAGAAAGCCTCCACCCAGGAAAGGGGAAAGGAGATAATTAGGGAATAAACCATACTGTATTCATCAGGCAAAAGGCATGAACAGACAAATGTGCTGACCAGCTCCCATTTACATGTATCCAGCCCTTTTCATCTGCTTATCCCTCTATTTTCCCACATTTGTTTCTTCCTCAAATCACCTAGATGCCTTCTTTCTCCATCTTTGTTTTCTATGTTGAGTGTCTCATAATAAATCCTGGATAATCCTAAACTACTTCTTCCCCATATGCCCCACTCCTGGCAGCCAAGTCAGAAGGATGACATGGAGGGCTCTTCCTGACAACTCATCCCACGGACTCCATGTCTGGGCTCCTGGGTTGGTGGCTCTTCTGGGTCCACTTTGGTGGTGAGGGTATCCATGCTTTGGGAGTCCTTCACTCAGGATCCCTTCCTTCTGTAGTCTCTCTCTGTTCCTTTGTGGGAACCTAAATTGTGACACTTTCCTGCTCAGCAGAAAGCAGTGGAAAGTCTTGGATTTCTACCTCTCTGCATTGCAGCTTGGGAATCCAGGTCTGTGCACTTGTCTAGCCAGGCTGTTCTCCATCTGCTCTGTTCCAGTTTCTCCTCATGCAAACACAGGCCATGCTTTGCATGCATAATGGGACAGGACCAAGTTATTTTTTCTAGAGATACGGTTATGAAGAACACCAACACCAGAATATGTGAACATCTCAGAATAGAAATGGAGATTTTTGCTCTAGGCCCCCAGCAGAGTGCTATTCATTCCAAACAGCTGCTCTTTCCCCCAAATATAGCTAAGGAGATTGATAACTTGATTCACTATTTTTAGAAAAGTATTGAAACTTTATTCCTCTTAGGAGCATCATGGTCAGTTCAGAGTTCCTGGAATCTGTACATGTAAGATTTCCTTAATTGCTCCACCAAAGAGGATTAATGAGCTGAGTAAGGTTGCAAAGGGAATCCTTTGCTGTGTCTTTTTTTATGGAGGCAGCTTTGCAGAAATGAAAATTCCAGTTACCTGTTTGCAAAGTTGGGTATTGCCAATGCCCCACCGCTTCTCTACCAGACTGCTTGTGGTCTTCAACTGGCCAGCTTCCAGTGGGCTGGGAGGACAAGTGACTTATTCAAGTGTGCTGGGGATCTGTGTAGCACAGAAAAAAGAGTGAGCAGCACTGCTAGTTCAGATGTATTTATCCTCAGAATAAGAACAAAATCAGGATCCGTTCTTGCTGCAGAGGCTTGAATAGAGTCTTTCTCTTTACAGTTGCTGAAAGACAAATTCAGCCTAAAAGTAAGAGTATGATGAAGGAAACTCTAACGGTACGGAAAATTAACCATTGTTATAATTTATCGAGGTCAGCAATGCCCTTCATTGAACAAATTTTAGCTCAGTATTCAGGCATACATTCCAGTACAAGAAAGGCTTTTGAGCTTGAAATAACACATAGAAAGACAATCTTATAGTGCCATAATGCACAAAGTTGGACTAGATGATTTTCTTTTTCTCCTTCAGGTCTGTGACGTTTATGTAGTTCCTGTCTGCAAGAAAGAGAAGCCTTTTTAGTACGTGCTAAAGGTGTAATGTTTTTCAAATAGGCACATGTGCAAATGGCATTACTGTGATGGGAGATGGGGAAACTGGTTATGGGGTGATAAAAAGCAGCTGGTGCTAGGATGTTAAGACATATTAAAAATACACCTTTCTCCATTACTAAAGATAAAACAATTTGCATAAAGAGGAAGCTAATGCAGTGTGGTAATGACCAAATACCGAATGAAAGAGAGAAACACAATAGAAGAGAGGTCAACAGACCAGAAAGGGATTTAGGATAGTGAAAAGCAGTAGAAAGAAGTGATTGTGTTTGCCAAAGATGCTGCTGTGATACCTGTGTGTGCAGAGTCCCATTCAATGGGAAGAACTGGATCACCATTCTTTGAAATGTCTTTCTCTTTTTTTGGTGCTTGAGAGTATCACTTAAGATTCACATGTCTGGTACATCACACATACCTACTTGAATGCCTTTCTCCATGAGAAAAATTGTATCTTTCATCAAGGTAATGTATTTTTTTTAAACTGTCAGAATCATTCGAATGAAATGCATGAAGAAATCAATAGCAGAATTGTATTAAAGAAAAGCCACAGCTTTGCTCACAGTTAAAGGTTTCAAGTTCAATAATGTTGGACTTTAAAGAGAAGGAAAGAAATTTCCTTCATTTTTACTATAATGCACTTAATGCACCATACAGAGAAGAATAGAAATGCTGTCCAATAGATCCTTTGTGTTTTCCTCAACCTTTGCTGTCAGCCTCCTTCCCCATTTCTTTTTAGTTCTCATTCATTTTCAAAAAAGACCCCTCCACTGCGAACAAATTTAATTCCTTCCAGTGGCACTGCACCAGATATCACTGCATCCTGTCACAAACCATATCCGTGATGTTTAGAGAACTATCTTTTATTTTGAAATATTGGTAGAAAATATATTCCTGGTTCTGTTCTTCCCAAGGTAAGAAAGAAAAAAGAAAGATAAAAGAGTGGGCTACTGCCACAATGAGTACATTTTTTTCCAAACAAACCTGTTCTCAGTATGTTTATACACAGTGAAGAAAAGAACCAGATAAGCAAGATGTAATTTCCTTCTGTCACAAATAAGACTATTTATTGAGGATTGTTTTCTTAGGCAGGCAAAGAAAACAATCTTTCTTTTCCTTTTATGTCAGAAATGTAGGACTGTCCTAAACCAGCTGCTTCTGTTTGGAACTGTTCTCAGCTACCTAGCTGTGATTCCTGGCTGTACCTTAGGGGTTGTTGTCCTCGGTGTTGGTCTCTTTGGTGTCTCTAAGTTGTCTTTTTCCATTTAGGTGTACTTTAGGCAGTCATTTATCACAACCTCCCTTTGAATTGAGTTTGCTTTTTTCTCTTGCTGTCTTTGAATATTCCTCCCACCGACAGCTACTCTTTCTTTACATTCTTTTTACATTACTTTGCGTGGGCTTTTCTGCCAGCTACCTCTTACAAGAGAGTTTTGCTTTCTGAGTTGAAACAGCATTTCTAATAAATATTATTTATTCTTTCTAAAGTAAATACTTTTCTGGTGAGGAAGAAAGTATTTCAGCCATGGAGCAGACAATTGCCTGTATCCTTACAAATACTTAAACTGGAGTTTAGGTTTGCATGGTTTAGGTTCTGACTGTCCCTGTGTTAATAAATTGCACAGTGGCTCAACACTTCCCTGTTACAACTGAAAAGCTGGTTACCTTCCACCAGTTTCAGAACAAACTCTGATCTGGTTTCCAGCTGAAAATCAGAGTCTCTAGGAATACTTATGAAAACATGAATGAGATTAAAGACCTGATGCCCAGTCAGTAGAACTGACTGACAATAAAGCTTTATCTTCACGTGCTCCCACATCCATGGTATTGCTCTGGGCTGGTCACTCCCCACACCAGAGAACAGTTTCTGTTTGATATAATGGACTCTGAGCCCATCAGCAGTTTTCCCACATCCTGCTATAATGCAAACAGCAATGAGAAAGTACCTCTTGATTCTTTTTCCAAAGATCCCACCGAATTTCCTGTCCTTTTGGGAGGGGGTGGGGGGAAAGGTGCTGGTGAATCCTTATTTACTTCCTCACATGCACAATAGTAACACTGTTAGCCAGTTTGTACCAGCTTCTTTTCTCTTCATGAACTTAGACTGGATAGAGGCATGATCTCTGCTTGAGACCCAAACTGGTGCAAAAGTGAAAAGGCTGCTGGAAGGTTTGCCTGTGGTAGAATTATGAAAATTGAGAGGATGTTTACTTTTAATTTAGTAGTAAGTCTAATGCATTTCCTGGAGAGCAGACAAAAAGAAAAAAGAGTGAATAATAAAAATTCAATTAATTAATCTGACTTACATTTATCTAATCCTAGTTGGATTGGAGATAATATCAAAAGAGAAATTTAATTTGTAGTTTCAGGTTCTACAGTGCCTATCCCTCTCCCTTCTTCTGTAAAAAGCCTCTGTGGTGTCCTGTGTGTAACAGCATCCAAGTGCTGAAGAGCAGGCTGAACTGGGATCTGGGAGAGCAGGTGGATGACTGACAGTGCTTTGACCCACTCTTGTAAGGCAATGATGGAACAGTGAGCCTGTCTCTAAAATGCTGACATTTGCCTAGTACTAGCTGGTTCAAGCAGTTTGAAATGGACTGTGTCACCTTCCTTTTGCAGAGCAAGTTTCTCAGTATTGGCCAAGTAGTGAATTTACTACTCATGTTCTAACAGGTCAGACCCTCTAGCTTTTTTTATTTCAAGGTAAGGGCAGCTTTTACATCCTAGCTTTGCATCCAGAGATTTATTCCCTGTCTCTCCTGTGCCTGCACTCTCACTGCAGTCACTTAAGTCAGTGGAGGTGAAGGAAACAGGAGGGTTAAGATTTGCAGGGAGAGTCAAAGCACAGCTTTTACCTGCAAGGGAGGATGTCATGGGACAAAGGCTGCTGCTAGAGTTAGATGTGACAAGGAGCCCACTGGTCTGGTGGGAGGTGTCCCTGATCATGGCAGGGAGGTTGGAGATGATCTCTAAGGTCCTTCCCAACACAATCAATTCTGTGATTCTATGAAATGCTGAAAGGGTCCATGGCCAAGGCTTGTTGAAATATTAAAGATCAGGAAGCCGCCTGGAGCAACACAGTGTCTTCTAGAAACCCCGCTGTTGGTCTTGCTCTTCAATGTGCCCAAGGGCATCTTGATCATATTTTGTCCAAGGATGAAGGCCTGGGAGGGATAACTGTATCATCACTCTTGTGGAAAGATTAATGATGAAGACCTGATACAGGCAAGTCCATTTGCTTTAAATAAGCTCTTGTACTTAACTGGTGCCTTGGCAGCTTCCCTTGGTTTTTCCTGTGTAATGCTCTAATGAAAGAGTGTGGACAAATCCTGTGACTATTTCCCTAGTTACTGTTGTCCTGGCAGAATCCTTAATGCACATTCATAACCATAGTATTCAAAGGCATCTCCCAGCTCCAAAGCCTCAGCCTCTTGTGGGTGTTGAGGGGTTGAAAATTATCATGGGTTTCCACCCCGGACTCTTACACGGGAGCTGTCCACTGGTGTAGCACCATGCCAGCCATCCCTGCATTCCTGAGTGGGGGTTTTCCAAGGAGACATCAGGCTGTTTGCTGCTGGTTTGCATGGTGCCTTGTGTGAGGGACTTTTTACACCTGCCCTGAGCATTACCTGTCCCAAAGGAAGATAGCAAGTGTTTACAAGTGAGAAGAGAGACAGGGTGCACAAATAGATTATTAGAAGGGTCCAAACCCACTGTCAGCTCAGCCTTTCAGGGAGCAGCAATATATTAAAATGCTGTCTATTTGTAAGACTTTCCTTGTCTGTCAGATCCTCTCTGTTTAAAAAATGTGGGATACGAGACAACAGATATTTTCAGGAAGCATCTGCTGTAAACAAAAATGTGCACGTGCGTGTGGCTGCATATAATGGTTACACACAATTTATGAGAGTGGTCCAACCCAGCTAGATTTTGTGTGCAGATATATATGGAGACCACTTTTATAGTCTGCATGTGTGTGCACCCACATTTAAATACACAACAGTATGAGATCTCTTTTGGTGGCCAATACCCTTCTGGTCTTCAGTAGTTTTTTTCACTCAGAAGTGATGCCAAGAATAGCTGAATTTGTGGTCAAAAATTGTGTGTCTGGGCAGTGGTATTGTGTGGCAGGTGCTCTTACTGCCTTCATGTGCCTACAAGCCTTGTGAGTAGGAACTGGAATTGCTCTATGTAGACAAATAGTTTTTACTAGTTGCAGTATACTTCCCTGAAAATATAGTGTTTTTCAGAGTGTAAGTGGTTGTAGCCATCCTGTCTTTACTCGGACACACCGACACAAGTGTATAACATTCTCAATGTTTTTTAGATGTTAAATTACTGTGGAATTAAAACTTTTTGAATTTGAAAACTGAGTAATTGTTCCTGGTCTGTGGTATATGCCATTCTCTTTTTTCTTCCTGTTTTTGGTTTTTATTTTTTTCCTTGGTTTGGATGCAAAATTTCAGTTTCCACATCAGTTTGCCAGAGTTTGGTAGTCTCAAGCAAATGCATAGCCATTGCCACCAGCTCTTTAGAAAAGTTTTGAACACAGTAAAAAAATAAAATTAAATAATTAGAACACTTGAAGATGTGAGTAAGATGAGACTGTGTAGCAAGCTGTACGTTCTGTATGTAGAATTTTGAAACATTCCTTTGTGCTCAGCTCCTGTGAACTGACAGGGGCTGTGTGTACACTGAATTTTGTGGTGAGCTATCTGACTATCACAAATAGCTGTAAAAAATCCAAACTGCACCATTTCTGCAAAAAAAACGGTTCTTTTTATGTACATGCTTTATTTTCAGCACTGAAGGAGGGGTTTTCAGGCTTCTTTGCTTTTATAAACTCTCAGATATTTTTCAGTGAGAATACTCTCTAATAAAATGTGCAAGAACGTGTTATTTTTTAATCTTAATTGCAATTCACTAAGGACTTTTGCAGTCAAACCATCTCAGTACAGAAACTCTGACTCACTGAAATGAGCATCAAACCCAAACCCTTTCAGACCTAGAGATGAACCTCAGGAGTAGCATCTGCCTTTAGCCAGAGCTTAAGCCTTTCAGCTTTTCAGTGTGAGCTGTGCCCCTTCTGAAAGAGAACCAGAAAGGAAGTTCAGATTATTCTGAAATTCCAGGTTTGGACTCCACCAGAACCTGCAGATAACCTTTTCTTTCCCCCTGAAATCTATATGAGATTAAGAGGAAAGCCTGAAATGTGAATGTCTGCTCAGGATAGGTAATGTTAAAAAATGCACAATGAAGTAAAAGGTATAAACACAGCCTGAGCTGGGACTTGTTGGTTTACTTGTAAAACTAATACAGTTTTGGGGGTTTTTTTCAAAGTTTCTGTGTTAGACAAAGAGCCCCAAATGGGCCCTATGGTAGCAGCTACAGTTTGTTTTCCACTTTAGCTTTACAAAAGTAGATGTCCAACAATTGAAAGATGAAAATGAATTAATGGCATTTTTACTGTAGCTATGTAAAGAGAGAGAAATTGTCTCAGAATTAGTAGCCTCAAATTTGCTGCATTTGAGTCATTCCAATCTGCTGTATGTGAATTTTTTGTGGAGACTTCTTAATTTCTTGACTGGGCCAATTCAAATTGTAGCAGTACAGAGGCTGCTCTCATAATGTGGCATCCAGGTGTCTCTGGCAAAGTCCATGTGCTAGCAGTTCAATTCTACTCTTCTATCATACATAACCTACAAAACATCTTAAAAAAAGAAATAATTTAAAAATCTTTCTGTCCAATACAGCAAAACCAATTTATGCCCTTTATGGTCTGACAGCTTAATTTTTATTTCTTGAAGAAAGAAAAATCATTCATTTCCTAAACCCAATTTGGAGTTATACAATTTGTTAAAAGCCTCAGAAATTAGCAAGCAGCTTTTAGAAATGTTTAACTTAAAAACAGCCAGGAAGGTTTGGGTTTTTTTACATTTGTTTAAAAAAATTATATTCCCTCAAAATGAGACCTTTGTGCCAAGTTTTATTCTGGAGCACAGCTTTACAGCTGAGCTAAAACCCCCTATAATAGGAGAAAAGTGACAGACCCTTAACTATAGTAGCATGAACAGCACTGCTATAATTCCTGGGTGAACTTTGTCCCTGGATGTGTGTTTTTGGAGTGTGCCGGGGTGACATTCAGCCTCTACATTCATTTTTATGATAATTCAGAGTAAATTGTGGTGCAATAAACTCTTCAAGCCTGTCTTTCTTGTGAAAGCCATGAATCAATCAGCTGCAGGCTTTTTTGGGTCTTTTCAATGTATAGTGATCATTTAGATTTGACATGCATTGTGAGACCTTGGCTTAGCTCCTCTCTATGGTCTGTCATTAATTCCAGCCTTTACTGTTCTGAAGTACAGTGAAGGATGACTGAGAAATCATTGCCCCTCTTCAGCTCTGTTATTGCACAAAATAGCAGCGCAATAATTTTTTGTCAATGTTTTACTCTAAAAGCTTTCTACATCAGTTTTGAAAAGGAAGCAATAAAGCCCATTCAATGGTATGAATAAAAATCCTTTGAGGTTTAGGCGCAGGGCTGCTTTTCTTCAGCTGGTAATCAAATTGGAGCTAAAATGAAATTGAGTTTTCTTATGAAAATAGCCTTTGTTGCTGGGAAGGCTGGTAATTCATAAACAATAACCTGCTCTTTTGTGTGGATAATAATATATTCATGTTCTTTCAATAGGGTAAAAGCCAGACCTAGTGCATTATGGTACAGTAAAAATAGCAGAAGGAGCTTGCTGGAATAATCTTGAAGAAGAGATGTAGCATTCGGTGACTTAAGCTTTCAGCTCCCATCTGAAATTGTACTTTGCTTTTATTTGTGAGCAGGGTTTTAGTTGTTGATTTGTTGCTGCTATACAATATTTGGTTAATTGTGGAAGATCTCAAGCTGTGCTCATCACTGCTCCTGCGAAAGCTGCTGCCAGCTGCTAGAAACAGAGCCTGCTGCTACAGGATGTACACTATTCACAGGAGCAGCCTCTCAGCGCTGATTATCACTGAAGAGTTGCCTGCTCTCCATCACTGTGCGCCCTGCACGCAGCCGGACCGCGGAGCGCGGGGAGGCAGCCTGCCTGCCCTCTCCTCAGGGTAAGGAAAGGCGTGTGCCCGGAGAACTTGGCTGGGAATTTTCCAAGCGCTGGTGGGGAACAGGCTCCCAGCCCCCGGGAGGGTGGCGTGGGCTCAGCCACTTCGGAGCCGAGCGGGGGCTGAAGGAGGACATGAGGGGCAAGGAGTGAGGGTTTCCAAGTGCTCTGTGAGGTGCTCTTGGAAATGTTGCTTTGGGGTTTGGTGTTCTTTTCTTCTTAGCCGGGCGAGACTTTGGAGGTTTGGTTCGGCACTGGTTCTGGTTGAACTGGCGTACCTTGTTGTCACATCTGTGTTTTGTGACTCGATGCTAAAGGTCTTGGTATGGCTGGAGGTTGCTCCATATATAGGTTGTGTGAGCAAAGGCAGGAGACTGGCAGAAAACTCTGGGAGCACGTCCTGTCTGTAGTGACTCTTTTTCTTTGCCTCAGCTTGGGAGGAGTGGAGGGTAAACTTCAGTCTGAGTACCTGAAATTACCTCCTTCCAGCTCCTCTCCATCAGTTTATGCTTTTAAATTGTTGATAGCTTTGATAGTGTTGAGCTCTGAGTGGTGGCAAATTTGCATGCAGACACAGACATGCAAAAATGCTGATCTGGAGTCTGTTTACGTGTAAGACGCAGACTTGATCAGCCTCACCAATGCTAAGGTGAGAGATTGCTTAAAGATTTAGCTGAATTTTGACTAGTCTTCCTGGTTGGATTACAGAACTAATATTAAAGCCACTCAGAGAGCCTGGGGAGATGCAGGGTGAGACACGATAGCTGGTCAAAACTGTGCCATTACTTGTGGATTTCAGTGGCAGGGAGGACTGAGTGTGTCTTGGTGGCAAGTCGGAAGCAGCTTTGCAAAGGGCTTTCTTACAGTGGAAGGGATTGTAACCCAGACTCTGCAAGCCACACTCTTTTAAACTGAAATAAGGAATGGATTAATACCAGGTGTATTTTTCTCCTTATTACTTACCCAAGGGTTTAGAAAAGTTTAACAAATCCACCCCCCTCACCAGACCAGAACGTATCTAAGGCAGATAAAAGTAATGCGAATGTCAAGTGCAAAGTCTTACAATGGGGATTATTTTCAAAGTAACATTGACATTAGATCTGTACCGTATGCAAGGCTGTCTTGAAGTAGTTGCTGAGGTTTTTATTCATTTTTAACAGTGAAATTACATGCTTAACAAAAGGAACTTTTAAAGGCACAGTGGTAACTGACAGTCAAAGCAATATATGTCATTATCCAATTAGTACACACAAATGTGTTTTTATTATTCACTTAACATACCTCTGTGTTTGGCTCCCAGAAATACAGTGTTTTATTTCTCAAAGTGTTTTAAGACTGGTATATGTTTTACTGCTGCTGTTGGAATAATATTTGTGAACATTACAAGTATTTATATTGTTGTTGCTCATTGGGTTAACTCTGTCTAGAGAAAAATCTTTAAAATCGAAAAATTGTGGGTAAATGCTGGTTAGACAAAATGTAGCATACACTCAATTCCAGTTTCCTTCACAATAGGAAAAATTTGCTCTATATTACATTTAAAGTTGAATTGAGATAAATAATATTGCTTGTGTTTAAAAGAATGATAATATAACTAAATTTTCAAGTGCATTTGAATGGAATGTATGTTAGCATATAAAAGAGCATCTGTTGGTACTTACTAATATGAGAACAGAGAGTCTATTCAACTGAACCAATCTTTTTGTTTTGGTAAAAACTATTTAGCAATGTGGTTTTACATTTGTTTCATTGGGAAACTGACATGTGGTGGTGATATTAGCTTTTTAATTACAAGTTCTGGTACATTGCATTATGAGTTTTCTTAAGGAGGAAGCATTTCATTTGTAGTTGGACAGTGCTGTTGTCCTAGCACCAGATACACACAATAGGTATAACAAGTTTGCCAAGGAATCCACTCTGTCTACAGCTTTAGAAAGAATTTTCCTTCTCTTGCCCTATTTGAATAAGATTTAGTGAATTTGTTTGGAGTATGTTTCCTAATGTTTCTGATGTTGGATTCTCCTTTGTCATGGAAATGCATGGTTTTTTTTGGATTTCATACAGAAAGGATGCTTCATTTAGGTATGAGGTGCTCTAATGAAGCTCTGGTAGGTGCACAGACATCCATGAAAACAAACCACATCTTTAAATTTCACTAGCATTAGACATTTTCCCCACTGATAGCACCAGAGTGGAACTGCTGTTCACTAAAGAAAGTACAAGCTTCCCATGAGAGAACTGCATCTCATGCCCAAGTGTTCTGTTATTTAGCAGTGTTATGAATTAGGAATAAGTACCTAACAGTGAAACACTAAGACCTCCAAACCAATTTCTTTATGCCTATTTTAGACTATAATATAAACACATATGTTTATCAATGTTAACTTTATGTACTGCTGTAACTCAAAAAGGAGATATTTTCAATTGCAGATAGCATTTCTAAGTTTATAAAGGAGCACATTTGTGGTCTAGGCAGCCATAAGTTACAGGTCACTTATAACACACAAAGTTGTCCCCTGTTAACATAATTGATAGGATGATGCTCTGTACATTTGTCTTGAAATTTTAAGTTTCTGCTGATGCTGGAATCTAAATTCTTTACTGAGTATGGTTTCCCCTAGAGGTACAAGGCAAATGATAATAATTATTTTGCAATAAAAAGCATGTTCCAACTGTTACAGACAATAGTGTAATTGAAGGCCATCAAACACTGCAGTGAAATAAAAATTAATATATTCAGGTTTGGCATATCTTACCTAATGAATGCATCCTACCACTGGGAAAAAAAGTCTTGACCTTTTACACAAGAAGGTAAATGAAGTGAATTAAGTATAAACATATTTTTGCATATTTACTTTCTCTGTACTAAATGTATTCAAATTTTCCAGCCTTGTTTTTCAAGTAGTTTGTGGTCATCCTGGCTGGATTTGCATGCAGTTGTTTATTAAAAAAGATTCTTCAGTAAAGGCATATCTGGATAACTTATTCATATTAGAAATCTGCCAGAGCTAGAATAGCTCTGGCACCAGGCTTTAAAATGTGTAAAAATAATACATGAGATGAAAAATATGTTAAAGGATTTTCATCAATAATTATAATAATGAAGGTCACAAAGTGCAACCCATATTTTGTGGATGAATATCTGTAGAGTGCTGTTTCATAGACCTTCCTGCTTTTGCTCTTCTGATCGTTATGTTTGCTTAAACTGTGTAGATTTTAGTAAAATGCTGTACTTCCTTATGTAAATTGCAGAGATAAAAGTTGAGAGCAGCCTGAAGTTTCAGTACTTTCATGTCTGTCTACTTCAATCCTTGAAAATGGAGAGCTTGTTTATGGGTGTCCTTTTATTTTCAAGTTAGGTGTAAGGTGAGCAGGCTTCAATGTTTATTGTGTTCTCAGCTTTCAATGCACTCTGCCTTATCTGTGTACTTGAATCCACGTGGTGCATATCAATGAAAAGCTTTGCGTATTTTTATTAAGACATCCAGCAAGAGCTCTGTAAACAAGGCTTTGCCTTCTAGAGCTCAGGCTTTGCATTTTCACCTGTTGTAAACACACTCTTACTCCCTCATTATGAAATGTGGCCAGAAAAAAGAGCAGATCTCTGTATGTGGTGCCTTCTTAATGTAGCTATTTGAATGCCACTGTTCTGCTTTGAAATAGAAATTTTCTGCTTTATGAGGAGGGCTGGTTCCTCAACTTTGCTTAGTGTGATAGCCTAAGGGTAATGTTATTTTACAGTGTAATTTAGCTCATTTTGTCCAAGCTGTTCTTAAGATGGTTGGAGCGGCATCTTTCTGCTTTAAGGCTCTGAAACACACTACAAATAAGTTAATAAATGTAAAATTTTTGCTGGCAGTTGGGCTACATAATGGGCTTCAGCAGATGAAAGAAAGGAGGTATTCCACTTTAATAGCTTTTAGTGCTTCAAAATGAGCTGGAAATAAGCAGAGGAAAATCAACTAAACAGTGAGCTGAAACAGAATTCCTCCAATCTGCTGTTACAAATGGGAGACCAGGATCCTAACCCTCCCGTGTCTAGTACTTTGCTGTTTCTCTGGTGATTTCAGAGAGTAGGTAAAAAATGGAGGCTGGTATGGAGTTGGGTTACAGCTCAAAGACTTGGGCATCCTCCAGGTTAGATCAAGATATTAGAGGAGGAGGAAATGGTGGCTGGGCACAAGTTTCTGGGATTGCAGGCTACCCCACAACAACAGTGGCATAAATGTACAAAAAGCACCCGCTGCAACTGTAGGGAGTTTTAAATCACTCTGCACAGCTGTGAAGAATCAGATGTTTAAGGAAGTAAATTCTTGATGAAATGATCTCTCAGAATATTTCTAGCACCATCTCTGATGCCCCAGCCAAAGAGAATACATGCTGCAAAATCAGACCAATGCATATTGGAGGAAATATAAACTGGCAGTGCTTAGGAATCTGGAGAAGACTATCCCAAAGCATGAAACAGTCAATTTGTTTTTTTAAATTTATGATGTGATGACTTTTGTGATGACTCTATTTCTTTATTTATCCATACATGGATTTTCTTTTCCACTGGTTTTCTCACCTCTCTAAAAGCAATTAAACCTTCTCTTAATTTTAGCTTATCATTGCTCAAAGCGCTGGTCCTAATTTCCCCAGAGCATTCCATCATTTAAATATCTGTAACTAATTTGAAATCAGATGTGAAAGTGATGGGAAGCACTGGGAAATCGGATGTGCCCTCAGACTAAAATGCTAGCTTTGCAAAAGTTTTTCAGGTCTCTTTTTTTTGTCAAATGTAAAAGCACTGAAGTTGAACAGCCTTTCTCTTTTGCTCCTGCTCCATGTTTGCTAGTGTTAAGGTCATCTATAAAAAATTATGTTCCCACTGCCACACTGAAGCCAAAGAGATAGCAACCATTTCAGAAAAACGGGAGCAAGAAGTAATTGGTGTGTCCATTACACAGTACCATAGAAAAAGCAAAAGTTTAAGGGTACTCATTATTGTGACTGTTATGGGTACTCATTTTCATGGTCTAGGCTTGTGGCACATCTGAAGCATTAAACAGACTTCCTCAGACATTTTATACAGCCTTTTCCCAAACACTGCTTACACTGAAGAAAGAGCACAGTTTATACTTCTACCAATCAGCAAAGATACAAAACTTAGAGAGTGTTACAAAAATGTCATTACAGTCTCCCTAGGAAATGGAACATCCAGCTGCAAAGCATTTATACAGTACATCAAATACTTCATATCTCATAGCAGCTAGCAAAATGTGTCTTGATTTATCTGTTTGAGAGCTCATCTCCAGTGTCTCTTTGGAGCTGGTCTTAATCTTTCATCAAGGTCTTTCATGGAAGTTTTTAACCATATTGGAATTGTGAAAATGTTGCATTTAAACCATATTGGAAATGTGGCATTATGTTGCTTTAACTGACAATTTTTTACAAAATCAATGTAAACATGCCCATAAACGTTAAAGGATAAAATGACATTGGACTCTTCAGTTGTTTTATTAGGCTGAGCTGCAAATGTGTAAGATGAATAATGGACTACTGATTAACACTTGACTTCATAAGCTGACATAACTCTACTGAAATCATTAAAATAATTCGTCAGTTCATAAGAAGACTTACTGTAATGAGTTTTTAAAGTGAATTGAATAGTTTCAATAGGTTTCCAAACCAGAATAGCATTTTAAATGAGACTACTGCCTGTTAAATTAATAAAGCATTTCATCACTTAAAATCAGGTAATACTCTGGTCACTCTTACAGAATAGGAATGTGGGAGCTGAGTTACTCAAGTCTGAGATGTGCATCATAGACTTTGACATTGATGGCCAGCATCCTCATCAGTCTTGTGGCTGGAGTGTAAAAGTACTGTGTTCAGTGGATATAGGAGAATGTCCAGTTGATATAGATCTCTGATCTAGTGGAAACCTTCCAATTTCAGGCTCAATTCTGGATGACCAATTTTTGTCTTCTATTGACAGTGAAAGCACATTTTGCTGAAGGTGCTTCCTCAATGTCTCAACACTAGTCTAATCCAGAACAGACCATAATTTTTTTTGTGGTACTAGGTAGATAAACATTCAACTTTGGATGTGTCTGAATTTTTATCCTCCTGAAAAACCTTTTGGAACTCAATTTTTTGATGTCAACCTACTCCAGAATAACACCAGTATATCATCTTACAGAAATTCTGTCCAGTTAGTACCTCACATTGTGTGAGTAGGAGAAAGAGGGCATTGATCCTCTTTCAATATTCCTCTCAACATTGTATGAAAGCTTAGAACAATGAAAGTTTAGTTATTTATAAAGATAAGACCAAAGTTTTTAATTTAATAAGAGAGGTCATTTTCTGCAACACTGGATTTCTGCTGTCCCTAGAGATCAAGATTTTGTGTATGTAAATGCTGCTTTGGATGGCAGCACACCAAAAGGAAAAAGTCCTGTTCAAAGAAGTGAAAGAGTCTTTAAGCTGCAAGAGTCCATGTTTTCAAAATAATGGCCTGTGTGAAAGCAAGGGTGTAGTTGTGTGCAGAGGACCTGGATCAAAGGTGATGGCAGCCTGCTGAAAGTCCCATCCAAAAGCCACTGTAGAAACTGGCAAATCTATCTACTCAGTGAACTTATGCAAACTTCCTGCCACATTTCTGGGAACATGTCTTTTCATGGGCATTACACACATTCTGTGGATGTACTGTGTGTTTTTAAAAGCTCTCTCTACCTGGTCAAATGTGCTCAAGCACAAGTACTCTTGCTCAAGTACTCTTTGTTATGTAATTCATCACACAAACAAGATGTAGTGGGTAGTCCTGGCTTGAGCAGGAAGTCAGGAAAATCACTGCTCAGTTTGTAGCATGGATCCAGCACTGAAAGGGAGATGGAATTTTCAAAAGACTACTAAATAGAACATGAGAGACTGTTTGAGCTTTAGAACACAGAAAGGGGATGTGTCAACTCTGTGATTGAATAATTGTATTCATTTTCCAGGTAGCTGGGAGAGGGTGGCTGTTGCTGTGCAAAACTGACACAATATAAAATCCTCTGAACAACATTAGGCTTGTTTGGAAAGATGGATCCAACTGTATCTTTTGTGCCATAAAAACGTATGAATTTAAAGCCTATGAGTTCTTTTCCTTTTTCAACTTAAGAAAGCCACAAGTGACTGTTTTCCTGGGTAATGCTGACAAATAGAAATGCTTTGAGGCTAGCTGTTCCTAAGGAATAGCCCATGGCACAATCATAGGCGGCAATAACTTACAGTTGCTCTCATTCCAGACTGGATATGACATAGAAACCTAAAGATAGAAAGATATTTGTTCAGTTACTAAGCTCTAGCAGCTGTAGTGATTCTGTACCTGACCACTGTGTTTCTTTTCTGAATGTCCAGGGGACGTAATGTTTCCCGTGATTTTCATTCTGCAAGAATGAAATATCTACCAGTTTTATAAAATAATGCTTCTCTCAGGAGATGATGGGCTAATGTCTTATGTTCCATTGTCAGAAGGAGCAATGAGGGCTTGCCAGTTCTTTTTGGTAGCCTGTCATGTGGATGCTGACCTTGTGCAGCAGTGGCATTGCATCATCCTGGGTACAGGACACTGGTGGGCTGCACAGGAATTAGCCCTCCCTGGGAGGATGGTGCAGGCATAGCCTTGCAGAACACTACAGTGGGCTCCCTTCCTCACTGGCACCCTCCTCAGTCAAGGCTTTCCCTGTTTTAGTTGGTGCTGGATCCTTAAATGAAGAGAAGTAAATGCTGTCAGAGCTCAAGTCATTTTAATATTGAGGAAGAAGAGGGAAAAGCAATGAGTGTCTCTGTTTTCTGCCTGACTTCCACTGTGAGGAACGGGAAAGCTAGCAAACATACAGCACTTGGCTGAAAAGGAAACAACCACCTTTCTTAATCAGAACAATCTTCTCCTTTTTCTTTGCTCTCTCTGCTGTTGCTGGCTTTTTGTTACCTGCTGGCAAAGAAGCGTTGGGATCCTTTAAGCTCCACAGAGATTATCTTTCTTTTGATCTCCTACCTTCTCTGCTTTTAGCAAAGAAAGAGAAATCTCTGCATTGTTTTAATTTCCTTTAAATCCTGCTAGGTCTTTCTAGGCCCTTAAACTGTTGACAATCTTGTGCCATTCTGAATTCCTGCTGCCATCTCTAACCTGCTGGGAAGATGCTGTGATTCGGGGCTCTGCAGTCGCATTGGCAGAGCATCTCGAGCTTCTTTGATATGTTTGTGGGCATGAGTTTCTGGAGTGCCTTCAGCTGTTCATTGATAGCAAGAAGAGAGCTCTTCCATGCTACTGACTCATATCTGATGTAGGATGGAGCTCTGCAAAAGCTGGCTCCTGACTTGTGCAGAGCTGTCAGTCTGTGAGGTACCAGGTGCAGGATGTTTTGCTTGCTGACCTGATAGAAAGGCCCTTGTTTTGTGGCAGCCACAGTTAAAGTGTGCCTGCTTTGGGTTCACATTAAGATGCTATTAGGGCTGAAGTTCAGTTTAGTACTTTAAGTAAGCTCTGTGCATGTTTCAGCAGAGGCATCTGCTGGCACACAGAAGTGAGTTCAGATAAGGAACATGATCTTTAAATCATTTTTTCAGTGAACGAAGCAACTGAATGGGTTATCTATAGAAAGTTTGTAATGTGATGTCACATAATTATTATTATTATTATCATCAGAAATTGACCCATTTGGGAAAATCTCTAAGTCACCAGCCTTCAAAACTTTCTTTAATCAGGTTTTTCCAAAAGCATGTATCTCAGTTATCAGGAACATTGTACTTCCTGTCAAGCTGCACAGCAGGCACATCACATGGCCCATAGAAGCAATGGGGTAGTTATGTTTTCCCCTCATGCTTATTTTTGCTTTTTAGTATTTTCATTCCCTAAAGACTGTAAAGAATTAAATACAGATGAGGATGAACTCACATAATTGGAGGGTTTATGTCAGTAACTTCATTTTGCTTCACTGAGGAATAAAACCTGTTCATCTCTCTTAACTGAATTATGTGCATTTGTCAATAAAAAATATTTTTTTCCAATGACCTTGTATATTTCTGTAATCAAAAATACTTGACACAAACAGCTAAAGGACATAAACATATGCATATTCTTGCTTGTTCTTGACTGAGACTGGATGTTGTGCTGACCCTCTACTCAGGAGAAAAGCAAATTTGGACAAATGACTTGCATTATCTTCAGTCCCAGCCTAGCTTAACAAGGTGTAGCTATCTATTGTTTTCCTCTGAACATTGAAGCTAAGTAGTGTCGCCATGTTTTCACATATATTGGTCTGAGGGGGATAACTTTGCAAGCATTTCCCAATGAAATAGGCAGGATGAAACCCTGCAGCAGTTAGAAACAAATACTTGCGACTTGTGACTGAAGGTGTTACAAGTGACAATAGGAATATTCCTGAAGCAGTCTGATTTTCATCAAGTCAGTGCAAGATTCAACAACATGAGCCGCATGATCCAACAATGATTGTTGTTTAATATCATTATTATCATTATCTAATTAATGAAAGCCAATATATTAAAATAATCAGTAATTGCAACACTTTAGTTGCAAAGATACTGCTTTGGAAATATTGGTATCTCATACTATGTTGTAATTCTTGTAGAAAGATCAAATCCACACTATCTGAAAGAGGACACTAAAAAAAATTTGAGAAATAGGAGAAACTCTCTTAGTTTATTTTGGTCTACCTTATAAACTCCTCCATTTGATTACAGCAAGACCTTTAATTTCAAAATAAAAAACCAGTATGGAATTTAATTTCTTATGCATGAGTGTTTCAGCAGATATTTTCATGAATGCAGTATGAGCACATCCTGGAATTGGATATTGGGCAATAATATCTCAACAATTTTAAATCTTGAAAACTGGGACTAAAACTGATGAATGTAAATTACCATAAATATTTCAGTGAAATATGGTAGATGTTAGCTGAACTATTTTACATTAATATAGTTTGAAAAAATCTTAATTATATTCAAGACTTCCGTTTTTATGTTCTTCATTTTATGTTTAACAGATCAAGTTTGAAAATTGATGAATAGCAACTTGTGCACCCAGTACACAACTTTTGTGCAACACTGTGAAATAGTTTTAATAGCATTTTCAAAGGATTTTGTAAAACCAGTACCACTGTGCTGCTGAGGCCATCCAGTCAGGTGCTGATGTGTGTGAGAAGACAGAGCTCTGCAGGTCCCTCTGCTGTCTCCAGCTGCTTGTACCAAGTAGCAAAGGCAGGTACTGTATTTGTCTGGTCAACAAACTGATTTTAGAGCTCATGCAGTGTCATATGGGATGGTTTCAGTAAGAAAAGAAGCTTGAAACCCCTGTGTATTGATGGAGGATGAGATTTGATGGTGTGTATTTTAATGTAAAGGTTCCCCTGGTGTTAATTTCTATTAACTTCTGCTCCTTTTAGCTTTTCACAGCTTTTTAATGTCAGAAAAAGGTTTCTCTTGCTCGTGGGTTGAAGTAAGGATCTGTGGTATTGTCTGCCCTATTCCTTCATGAAGCATGAAAAGTCCTCTCCACTCTGAAGTTTTTCAAGCTTAACTTTTTAGAGGCATCTATGAGCCCACTTTTTATTTTCTGCTTTGTTCTCTGCTTCTCTGGTAGGCTTGTCAAAGAGAGAGTGATTGACTAGAATTCTATTTTGGAGGTTATTAATTGCACAGGAGTGAAATGTATAGAAAGACAGGAAAAAATTAAATGCAAGTAGTTTTATTCTGTTTCTGAGGAATCAAATATAAACCTAAACATGGAGGGTTCTGCTGAGATGCCATCCTTGTTTCCTGAATTGGAAGAGCTTGGATTCTGTGTTACCTAATACACTAAATCCTATATGCTTTGAAGGCTTGACATGAGTCCCTCTCTGTGCACTTCTGTGACTTTGAGTTGAATGTTTTCTGTTGAGGAATCTCTGAAAGCCACTTTGGTTATCAGGTCACTGTGCAGGGTCCTCTCTCAGATGGCAGGTGGGTGGTACAATGGGGATACAGGATGTAGCTACTTAAAAATTTTGTACACAAGAGAGGGTTGGACTGATGTGTATGAGCATGAGGCCAGCAGACCTATTTTTCAGATAGGCTAGGAGAAACCATTAAACTAGGAATAAAGTTCATCCTCATGGAGAACCAGTAGAAAGACAATTTAATATTGTAACACTTAAAAGTTTATGGCTCATTTCTGTCCTATGCCCAGCTTCACAGTGGAAAAGGTTAAGTTTGCAAGGATTGTTTAGATCTGTAGAGCTTTGTGGGGTCTTGTCTCCTTTCAATTTCTGGTGTTTGTGTTTTTCTGAGAGGAGTTTGTATAGCAATGCAGTACTAAGGTTGGTCTAAGATAAGAAAACTTAGAAATCTTTCTGTAGCTGAAATGCTGCGACTTATATGTGAGGAAATGGCTGATGTAGTGTTGTGCTCAGCCTCTCCTCATATAACAGATGATTCAAGGCCTTTATAATCTCTCTGGCCCTTTTCTGTACTCATCTGAGTAAGCCTATATCATTCTTGCACCAAGGAGCCCAGCACTGGAGCCAGCACATCACATGTATCCCACCAATGCGAGCTGGGGGGGAAGGATCCCCTTCTGTTAGCCACAGACAACATGCAGCCCTAATGGGCAGTGCAGGATGTGAATATTGTCTTATTTTTAGAAAAAACAATGATCCCAAACCACTGGTCCACTACCTCCCAGTAGCTGATTTATTTTCAGAAATTATTGCTTTAAAAGCTCTTGTGCTCTATTGCTGCTCCAGGTGCATTGGCCATGCAAGCCTGTGTACAGATGCTTATTTGTGTCAGGTGGAAGTATTGTAATGAAGCAAATCTAGTGTGTTTGTACTGGAAAGTGTGCTAAAAGTAGAAAGCTAGTTATCTTTCTCTGTTTATACATAGTAAGGCATGAATGCAGGCCATGTCAATGTGCAGCAGTTGCATCTTCTGTGTTGTCTGAAACCAGTGATTTTAATTTTTGCTTTCTTGTGCTGATTTTATATCAATGAAACTTTCAGAAAATTGATGGGAGTTACATAGATATAGCAGAATGTTCAGCTGGCTCCTAAAACCTCTCTGAAAGCACCCTCCAAGACCTCATACTGTCAGCATCATAGGACTAAGGAGCTACAGCCAGTCCACCTTAATTTCTCAAGTCTAAGCCCTTGTAATTAAATGTAAGGCTATCTCAAACAGGGGTGCCTCAAACCCAGTTTTGGATTCACCAGAACATATATAGTGGTCTAGCTGCAATAATGAGAACAGATGTTGGGAAGAAAATGACCTCCAAGTAGATGCTCCCTAAGATTATCCTTCTGGGAGACTGTGAAACAAGTCTAGTGTTCATATGGGAAACAGGTATAAATCTACTGACAGTGTTTTGCCACTCCTGGTGCAAAATTGGAATACACAGCTACATAATTTACAGTCACACAGTGAAAAACAATAATTTGAAAACAAGTCATCATTGGAATGTGTTTGAATCAGTTTAGCCTTGCTTCTCAAATATTACAGTCTCTTGTTATAGACCTGCAGTATTTGGAAAGCTTTGTGTTTTATCAAAATAAAATGTACTCAGCAGCCATGCCCACAAAACAATGTTCTAAAGGCAGCAAGGAATAACCTGCTGATACTCCTCATTGTGTGTAAAATACTAAACTGTGAGGTGGTGGGACAGCAGTAAAGCACAGCATGGGTAGTTGCTGATTTCCTGGGAGTGTCCAATGGAGGATGTGCCCTTGGGAAAGAACAGAAGGGGTGACCATGTGATTTGGACTCAAAAAATTGTGGTTGACTTTTCACAGGCCTTTAGGAAGGCTAACTGGAGATATGGCTGATTGGATGTATGTTGTGGATGCTGCTGCATTCATGAGCAAGCAAGAAGACAGATGTTACCCCAGTAAACAAGTGAACTGTGTGTAAGGGAAAGACAAGAAGAAACAGGAAAATTAAGCTGGAGTGCAGGAGAGCATAGGAGAATCAATTTCACAGAAAAGCAAAGATTTCAGCTCATGTTTTGCCTTGTTAATGTCAGGTTGATGGTTTTTAAGAGAATGCCAGAGGTACTGAGAGACTAAAAGTCAATAAGCACATTTAGGACCGCTTGGAAAAGTGGGGAAATACTTTGGGACGAAGCAAGGAAATGATGTGTACTGTGGTGTTACTGCCAGGGGTAAGCAAGGATCAGAGGTGTGCTAAGGTACTCCATGGGGTGCTGGGCTTATTGTGAGAGCCTGTAACTGAGGTGATCCATCACTCCAGCAAGGGAGCTGGAAGAGTGGATCACAGCAGTTGGGATGATGAATTGGAAAGTTGGCCCTTGTAGTAGGGATGTGGACAGCTTTAAAAAGGCCTGAGGTGATATTGAGTGCAGAGAGGAGGAAATTCTCAGAACCAGGACAAAAACTAGTGCAAAGCAGGAGCTAAAGCTAGAGACTTGAAGGTGCAGATAGTCACCAAATGTAAAGCTGTAGAGACACAGTGAAGGCAAGCTTGGTCCAAATTTAAAATGATGCTCTGTCTTCATAGACAGGCAACCCCTCAAACAAAACCCAAGGAGGAGGGCAGCAATGATGGGTACAAAGTGGTAGAGGGACTAGAGCAGAGTTCAGGTGGGTTCACCAAAGACTGGTGGGCTGCAAGGGAAATTCACTTATACTCTTGTGGTAATAAAAAGAGGGGTTCTTAGCATCGCTTAAAATCAGGAGGCAGTATCCTAGTAAAATGGAATTTATGTTTTGAAAAATAAACATATTAAAGGCCTCAAAACATTGGTGTTCCATGGCATTTGAGCTGCATCAGTTCATCAGAAATACAGATGAGGACCCTCACAGCAACACTGTGCTATAGTTGAGCATGTCTCCCATTATAGGTGAAAAAAAATGGCAGAAAGGAGCTTAGCACCTCAGCTGAGTACTTGGAAAATGCATGAATGGTAAAATAGCTCATTGACTGCAACGACACTGCTTTTTCTCAAAGTTACACAGGGACATAAGTGCCTTGCTGAACTGAGAGCCTGAGGGTGGGGATTAGAACTTGTGCTTTCTTGGCTCTCTGCCTGAGCAAAATTGGTTATGCCACACCGATCCTGAAACAAAACTTCTGTCTGTATTATTTGCAGAGTGCTGTGGGGAAATGAAAGCTGGTAAGGCATAATTTTATTTGTGTGCTTTGAAATTTTATATTATCATGTATTTCTTGTTGCACTGTAATGAAGCTCTGATTTCCATATTAAAATTAATAAAATGAAAATAACACAAATGCAATATTCCTGCTGAATGCACCTTGACTAGAGAAAGTTTTTTCATATTATTCCACAGGCATATTTATGACAGCCTATTTCTCCGTGTCTTGAGAAGGCTGCAGGTTCAGAGGATCTTCAGTCATTCACATTTTGTTTACTCAGTTACAACAGAATTCACATGTGATCCACACTTGAATACCACTTTTAAGCTAAGAAGGAAGAAAATAAGTTCCTTAGTAATCATGTATGAGCATTTTTTTTTTCTTTGGTTGTTGCCTGCTTATAATGGGTGAGTTTAAAACAATAGCATTTACTGGAAAGAAATAATTTGCTAAAGTGGAGCTTATATTACATAATGAACAGTCCTTTGCTTTATCATGGGTATTGGGCAGAGAACAAGAGTATCACAGCTTTCATTTGGGTTCAGTAAGGTATATCAAATTCATTCAGCTATGACTTTGTTATTTGGGCCTCTCACCTAGCAAATATTTGGCAATAAATTAAATCAGTGCTCTGTAGGACTTCATGAACGTGCTGTGTGTTCTGAAGGGGTGGTGGTTTGAAAGTTTGTGGTTGTCTATCATCACTCTATTTCTGATGAAAGCAAGGATCATGGGTTGTTCCTCACATTCCTGCAAAGCTACAGTGCACTGCAGTATATCAGGCAGTCCTCTGCTCAGTGTCCAGTTACAGAGGAAGAAGACCAGCAGGAAGAACACTGGTATCTCTGCAGCACATAGAGGTTTAGATTAAATAATAGGAAAAACTTCTTCATTGAAAGGATAATTGGACATTGGAACAGGATGCCAAGTGAAGTGGTGGAATCCCCATCCCTGGAAGTGTTGAAAAACGCAGATGTGGTTTGGTGGTAAGCGTGGCAGGGCTGGGTTAACAGTTGAACTCTTAGAGGTCTTCTCAAACCTAAACAATCCCATAATTCTATTCCATGCTTGTACCTCCCATACACCCAGCCTTTGTGCAGTCTCTACTTGTTCCTCACGTGCCCCCTCAAAAAGTTCATGGAGTTGCAAGAGGGGAGAGTACATCCCTCTAGAGGAGAGACAGAGGTTGGATGAGATTTTTCTAGGGCTCCTTGCAGCCAGCCCACTCTCTTAGGACACGCACCTTATGCCTCCCAAGATCACTTTTTGCGGATGGAGGACTGATCTGAGAGACCCACAAATAAAAGGCACTTCTCAAGTCATCATCATATCAATTCTCCCTGTCACCTTGGTGAAACATCTACCTGTTGGAAGGGGAAATAGAAAAAAGCTCTTTTGTAAAAGCATTTTTTCTTGTCACTCTTGTCCATCTACCTTTTGTGGGACTTATGACTTTAAAAGCATTATGAAAAAAGGAATAATTTTCTCTAAAATTAATTTCAGAGTGCTAGAAGGCTGTCATTTATGTCAACATCTGGTTTTGTCTGGTAGGTCTCTGCTACCATACTTGAGGAAAAGTAAGCTTCACTGGCAACAATTTGAATATTTTATTAGTCAATACAGCAGTCTTGGTGGAAAGCTGCTGTCACTGACATTCACAGCATGGGCAGTGGGTGATAAAGTGGTGATGTTTCCTGCCCAACCTTCTTGTGTATGCTCTGAATGAAGAAGTGTTGTTGGGAGATGTTATTCCTGCTCTGGTTCCACAAACCTAGAAAACATTCGACAAACTAAAGAATTGCATATTCTCGGTATTATCAAAAAAAGTTTTTTCATTTTTCTTCAATTTGTCTTTATTCTGGTCCTTCACATCAGAGAAATACATTTTCTATCAGATTTTCTAGAAAGCAAACTGCATTTTGGAGTATATTACCTAAAATGGGACACCATATAGTCTTATAGAAACACATGTATATAATTTATAGTGCAAAACTAATGTCATGCTGTAGTACTGCAATATAAGACCATGTCATGATTTTCAGGGTTTTAGTAGTAGAACTACTTTCTGATGAAGCTACTTTTGTACCTGGTCCATAATCCTCCATGAATGTAAAAATAAATGCAGTTCTAAACTCTCCTCCAGGTAATTTTACTGATCAGAGAACACAGAGCCTTTATTTGTACTCCTTCATCTTTTAGTTGATTATGCTTTGTAGTCAACAGTATTTTCGTAATGGAGCCTTTATTGGTCTATTCTCTTTTTGAATCCAAAATGAACTTCAGTTTTGATTATAAGAACTCAAGAAAGGCTCAGTTATTTGTTCCAAATAAGTAAAGACAATTAAAAGACTAGAAATTCTAATCTCATTTTCACAAGTAGTTCAATGTTGACTGAGAAGTTAGCACCGCAAACTACGATTTAACTAATCGATTCCACTAAGCTGTACATGCCTCATGTTGCTTTCATTTATAGTAGCAAGGAAAAGATTTTCTGAACTACCTTTCCAGAACAACAGTGTGTTATTTACTACTGCTTTATGGTAGAGAGAAAAAGATTCGCCCTAACGGCACTGCCAGAAATTACCCCATCTGCCTTTACAGTCAAACTTTGCCTTTCAGTGCAGTGCCAGTAAAAGTTGTGTCTGACTGATCTCTTATCCACATCACAGAACAAAATTCTGTTTTCACTTCCCTGTGAAACATGTCTTTTGATATTGTAGCACTAGTAAGTATTTGGAAGCACACTGAGTCCTTTGCCACCACTGTCCCTTTCTGTGAAGATTGCTCTGGGTGCAGGTGATCTTTTTCTTTTATTTTCTGCATGTAGAAATTGAGGGGAGGGTAGGTTTCCTTTTATTACTGGCATTTGGAAGGGGGAAATTAGCTCAAGAGCACTGTACCCTCAATATGATAGTTACTTGAAATGGAAAACAGAGCCTGAGGTGATGCAGGACCAGATATATTCTTCTTGCTTCTCTGCACATCTCTGTAAAGCAGTGCCAGTCACTATGGGGAATGATAAAAGGCCATAGCAACATCATGAGAAAATGTTTTTGCTGGAGCTTTGGTGGGAGCTTTTTGCTCCTCTTCCTTTGGCTTTTGAATTTTACAGGGAGAGGAGTGAGGTCAGGGGTTTCAGATGGCATTGCATAACACAGATTGTTCTCTTTTTTTTCTGCATTTGTTTTGTGGCAAGTACAGCATGAGAGAAATGCATGAACATCAGAGACTGAATTAAATACCTGTTTTGGGGAAAACCTGCTGATTTAAATGCTGTCTAGTTGTCTTTGGGGCTTTTAATACACTGCATTTCTTTTAAAGGGAAAAAAAAAGCAAAATATTTATGATTTGTGATGATAGTTTATTTGTAACTATAGGCAGGATTGCTTTTGTAGATAATGATGAGTGGAGTTCATCTCACTCCACTTTAGAGATCTACCTCTGAGCTAATTGCCCAGAACTTCTTGCACTGTAGTGGAGAAAGGGGCATGTTAAGAAAGAAGTTTACTTCACCTGTTAGTTTTGGGGTGAAAGTAATAATTTTCTAGAGATGCCTGTCTCTGTCCATCAGCTGCAGAAGGAGCTGAGGGGATCACCTACAGATTGCTCATCCTCTGCATGCCTCCTAAATTTTAGGGCATAGTAACTCCATGCAGTAGCAGTGCTCTCCAAATCAAGTATCCCACAAATCCTCCTTCATGCAGCTATCCAGCTTTTTAGTGGCAGATCTTCTGTCCATCCAGTTTGGAAAAGCAAATCAGGGCAGTGCATTTATCTCTGTACCCTCCTTTATACACTGCCTCTCTCAGGGACCATCTTTCACCAGCACTGCCAGGGTACCCCTCGGCAGGAGCTTCTGCTGTTGGCCTTTCCCAAATTAGCTGGGAACTCTCTTCCTGACCTGCCATATTGTGCCTTTGCCAGTTGGCTACAAACTGTGCTGGTTTTCAGTCTTTTCCTCAACCATGTGTTGTTAGTGCTTTTTCTATCAGTGGAGCAGCACACCTGCCATCATCATGGCACCTTCAGGAGACTGAGGTGAGTGACAGGCACATACCCACCTCAAAGGTACACAAAAAGAGGGCAAGTTTGTCACAGCAGCTGATGATAGGCAGGCACTGCCTTGCCCAGCCCCCTTACACATGTTTGCTTCTGGAGGTGGAGTTTTAGGCAGCTGGGAAACTTCCTGTTTGAGAAATGAGCATTCTCCAGAGAGCAGGTATTCAAAAGAGGGAAGCAGGTCTTGGGTGGACACTCTAAGGATGTATTTCACTCCAACTTTATGCACTCAGGCTCCTTTTTGCATGTGCTCTTCAGTAAGTGCTTTTCTTTATTTTCAAATACAGTGGGATTAAACCTAAATGCCAAAACATAGGGCAAGTTATTTGATGTTCAAAGATGTTATTTGAAAGACAAAACTTTGTCTTTCAAATACCTGATTACAGGTGGTCTTTTAAATGTTACAGAGCCTGGTAGGCATAAATGAAACTGGGCAACTGTGCATAGCTACTTAAATGCCTGCCTGCTTGAAATGCAAAATATCTTGCACTGAATTTTGGGGAGAATTTTTAAGTGGTCATTAGCTTTGTTTCCAGAATTATGTTTGGCTGCTCATTAAAACCCACAGGAAACATGGAAGTCTTTGTATCTTTGAATGGCAGGAGTGTTAAATCTTTCTCATCTCTGTAAAATGTTACAGGTCAATCATTATGGAATAAGAATGCAGTGAGGGTTAATTAATATTGCATTCTATGAATGTTCTCAAACAGGTCAATAAACATTACTGTGCATTGTGGTAATTTCACCAGTCAGTGAAATGTGCTTTAGTGTTAACTAGAAGAAATATCTTGAGCCACATATAACATTTACAAATATTCTTAAGTCACTCTATAATCAAAGCCTCATTTATGTTGTGATGCTTTTATTGTCTTAAGTACTCTGAAGTACTTAAGATTTAGTCAAGTTGCTGTCTGCTTTTCCCCATGGACTACATAGTGAGAAAAAGCCCAGGATACCTGTTTCTACTCCCATCTCTATTTCTAGCTCACTGTGGAACTTCCCATCACTACTTTTTCATGGTGTTCATTTTCTGTGTTTTCATATTGCAATTACATTGAGTTACATTACTTTAGGCAGGCTATCTAGCATGTACCTATCTTGCTAAGGTGGAATTTTTTTGTCCTTTGAAACTTGTGAGGTATGCAGAAATTCTTCACTGTTTTACAGCGATAACTCACGTAAGTTTTTGCTTTTGCTCAAAATGGAAAACCACTGTATTTAATATTCTTCTGGAAAAGCTTTAAGGCAGTATTCTTACAGAGAGTTGGGTAAAATAATTTGCTGTGCTACATCTGAAGTGTATTGTTTTAAAATTTGTTTCTTTACAACAAATTGGCCATGTGCAAATCAATCACTTGTTTTAGCAACTGCTGAGACAGGTTGGACACTTTCATTCACAGCTCCATCTAAAATTGCAGCTGCTTATCTTATCTGCAAATAAAAAGTTATAGTGAAAAATATGATTTTGCATTTAAGAGCCTCACACTTTGCTAGTTTTCCTAGAAAGGGAGATAGATATGGAGATAGCTGCACTAGTGTTTCAAAATCCTTTTTCTCTCACTCTGTGGGATTTTTTTTGATTTTTTTTAGTCTTCCAAACATAATTGAAATTATCTTTACTGACTCATACAGTTTGTTTTTTTGGTTTTTATTTTTTTGTTAGCATCTATTAAAATGAATCGGGGAAAAAACCCCCACCAAAACATGCAAATAAGCAGCTGGAAAATCTTGAAAATATTAATCTAGTGACTGAGTTTTGTGACTGTAACTGATAATTGAAACATCTGATTTCCAAATAACATGTACCTTACTTTCCTCTCTGAAAACCTATCCCTGTCAATACTACTCTTCAAAGCTTGATCCATATGGTTTTATTTTGTCATTAGTATTCTGCACATTCTGTAAAGAGTACTTCTACTGGCTTTGTGTAAAAGTGTGACCTTCCAGAGAAGGAAATTCCCTTTTAAACTATTCCCTGTACAATGCCATAGCATCCTTCAATTTTTATGACTGTGCCCCATGATAACACTGGAATATTGTATACAGGGAAAGCCCATTATGATGGCTCTGAGGAATATAGCTCAAGCAGCAGAGATGACATGACATATCAATAAGTGTCACAAAATTTATAAGTAAATTTGTTAGGAAAAGCAAGATCTCTTGTCTCTGTATTTAGGGGGGTTGTGTAGTAGTAGTAGTTGTTGTTGTTGTTATTATTTACTGGAGGAAGATGCTTTTAGAATCAAAACCATCTAGGACTTCTTGAATGCAAAAGAAGCTCCAACATAACAAGCATCTTTGACATGGACTAGTGTTCTATTTATGCCATTGGCAGCTTTTGAATCAGCTTCAGCAGTCTGCAAGAAAAGGAACTTGGGACTGAAGTGAGTGTTCTGTGCTGGAGCAGATAATAATGGCAATATGAATACTTGGTAGAGGAACAGTTAGGAGACAAGAAGAGACTTTATTGGCAAAAATAAGTTCTATTAGCAGTGGCATTACCTCTGTCCTCCCAGCTTCTGCTGTTCTTGAGGGCAGGGTGATTACTAAGCATTGACAGAGTTGGATAGGCAGATTCAGAAGCTGTTAGTGCTGCTGGACTTGTATCTGTATCTGGTCAACATCTGGAGAAACCTTTGAATGTCTGAGTTCCCTGAGTGTCATGTCCTCTCCAGGTAATGACAATTCAGAAACATCTGGATTTTTTTTGCACTTTGTTGCTCAAGGTGTGGTACAGAGCAGGTCTTTGTTGGACCACATTAGTGTCTCTCTGTCTGTTCTCAGCTTTGTCCAGCAGACACAGGCTCCTCTGAAGAGCACTGCCTCCAAACAGAAGGCTGTATGACTTGCATGATTCATAAAAACTGCCTTATGTGGACCCTCTGACCTTACCGCTGCACCAGGGTGCACATTTACAACCCTTGCACAACAAGCATCAAGAAATAAGGTAAGCCCTTAAAGGGCTGACAGTCTGTGTGGTATTTTGTCCAGCAATGATAAGTAATACACTCAGTATTTAGAAATATCTAAGTACCTATGGCTGGAAAAATAGCTTCTGAAGCACGGTTTGTCTCAGTAGTGTGAACTGAGATGCAAGCTGGGGGGAAAAAATTACTTCCTACCTGTAAAGCAAATGAACAGTCCAGGTTTTGTCGTGAAAACATGTAAAGGGAAAGAAAAATGCTCCTAAAAAGCTTAATACACTTAGAAGATTAAAAGATTAGCTCAAAGAAAAAAACAAGTTAACTCCAAATATTTTTTGTATATACCAGTGCAATACAAGTAAGATAAAGGAAAGGTGTTACAGAGGAAGGTGGAATAAAAGGAAAGCAGTTAGAACATGGTGGGAGAGTCAGGATTTCTAAATAACACAAATAAAGCTGAATAGCTATACCCAAAAGAATAATAAAAAGAAATGGTCATGATGGGTAGAGATGGAGAGACAAAAAAGAAGGAGATTCATTGAAAAACTCAGACAATGAAAACTCTGCCCTGATGTACAGAAGGGAACACACAATCCAGGCTGAGTCTCTTTTTAAAGCAGCTTATAAAAGGATAGGATAAGCAAGTGAAGATAACATCAGAAATGCCAAAGGAACAAAATGAGATATAACTAGCTAGAGACATCCAAAATGTACTGGGAATGACAGAGAGACACCAAGAGAATAATTGGTCTGTGGCAAAGCAGCAAGAGAAAACTATAGATCAGTGAAGTGTGAGAACAGTTATATAGCTGTTTTGTTTCTCCTTACTGAAAGTGTCAACTCTGGTCAGACCAAACCAAACAATGGGGGCACAGAGCTCTTAATCTGGCTGCACTCAGCATCTAGTCCAGGCACAGTGGTGACATTTCCTGCCAGTCATGAAAATCTGAATGATGGGATAACTTTTTAGCACTATAGAAAGTTGACATCTAATATACAACACACAGAGTGAAATGTTTAGAGGAACTTGCATGCCCTAAAGTTGTCAATATCTTTTGTCAAGAAGGAACTTTAGAAAGCTGAAGAAGAAGCCTTTATTTTGCTCATGTTAAGTTGGTTTCTTATTTCATATTTCGTGGAAAGATGTCTGCTTGGCTGGACTGCAGAATGTTTTAGTGCTAGTAGTTTGGTATCTGTTTGATATGCAAAATATTGTACAAAGCCCAGGTTTTCCCTGTTGTAGAGCAGAAAAAAAATCTCTACAGCAATCTAATTCCATCAGCATTCCCAATCACTTCAAGCAATTAGTTCTGAAGACTTTTTCCTGAAATTTACATAAAAACACATACTTTTCTCTAATCTGTTTTACAAGTGACAGATGATTTCTTGCTTAGCACTGCTGAAGGTGAGGAGCAGGAAGGGACAGTGTGCTTGGGCTGCAGCAGGTGCTGAGAATGACTCCAAGAAGAGCAAGCTCCCAGCTTCCCTTGTGGCTCTCAGTAGGTTGGTATGATGGGAATGAGAGATGGGCTGATCCTTGTTAGTGAAAGGAGGTAATCCATAAATGCTCACAAAATGGATGGTGGCTAGGTTTTTAGATCTGGAATTGGCATTTTCTCATTTGAAAATTGCTGCCTGGTATACCAGGCCATCCGTGAGCGTTGGGATGGGCAAAGTACTTGAGGGGATGAGAATACAGCTTGTTTGAATTATCTTGGTTTCTGTGCCTGAAATTTGCAAAAATGTAAGCTAAACAGTCAGTTGTGATGCTCACAGAGTGGTTCTAGCAGTGCTTGGAGTACCAGAGGCTATCCTGTATGGGAAAATACATGTTCCAAACCCAGAACTTTAAGTTATTTCTATTGGTTGGGTTTTTTCCTCTTGGTGTGAACCAAGGTCATGCTAGAGAACACTTCTCGGAGTTTACAGTCTGAGTAGTAAATATTGCAATGGTGTTATCCTAGAAGCATGCATAAAACTGTCTTTTATTTCATGCTGTTCTAGGATTCAAAGGAATCCTACTGTAAGGTAGATTGTATTGCCTGTCTGCTTTTCAAAATGTCTAAGAAAATGGTGCAACAAGGATTGGTTAGGCTGAAAGCTCTCTTGTGTGTGTCTTCAATAAACAGATTTGATTTTACTTTGAACTCTTGTATGGATTGTTTATGTTACAGATGTACAAAAGAATTTTTTTATGATGTGTCAGTGCATTTAGAGTAGTTACAGCTGTTATTGTGAAGCTATCCCACCTGGTCTCAAGAAGGGAATAGGATCTCCTTAACCCTTCCCAGGAACTTCATACCAGACAGCTGCTGGTACTGGAGCAGAGTCAAATTCAGGGCTTGCACTGTAGCACTCACAGAAGGGAGATCCCGTGGGTAGACCTCGGAGTTCTGTTCTTCCCCAGCATCCAATGTGATCTTGTTATAATTCTTAGTGCCAGATTTCCAGAGGCTATGTAGACTAAGTCCCCTGGGTTTCAGTTTTATTGGAATGGGGAAGAAGTTATCCATAGCTTTTGTGCTAGAGGTTTGCAAAAGTGGGGATAACCAGCTCCCAGTTAAGGGCACATGGATGAAAGTGATGCAGTCCAGTACTACAGAAATAGTAAATAATGGAGATAGGTTAAAAATGTGCCTTCAATCATGCAAAGCTAAAACCTATTTCCTTTTTTATACTGTTTGTGTTCTCTAGAAATGCTTTGGTGTGACTAGGTATATTTTAAGGAATTTTGGATATGTTCCTGGAGAAACATGACAGATGCATTGTGGGAAGATTTTCTGACTCATCTGTTTTCCTGCATGACCTAACAATCTGAAAGATTGCACAACAATCTGCATCATGCATACACTTGATTACTTGTTAACCTGCATTTGCTTTTCTGATACTTCAATATGGATATTTCTAGAGGATAGATATGTCTTGATATGCCAGTGTAAGCATTCATGGAGTAATGGGAAAACATATGACATTTATGTATTCAGTCATATAATTCCATACTGGCAAAGTTTTGAGTGCTCCAGCATGACAGAATTCAAATTACATCTGAGGCAAATTCACATAGTTTTAATTTCTGGTGCATTTGACCAGCATGACATTTTAAAAGCAAGGAAAAAGTACAAGGTAAAAGTTGTATGCATAGGCACAACTTTAAAAAACACAAGGAAAAAGAAAAAGAATAGATGGAATTTACTATAAGGTCTTTGAACTTCTTTCTTGTCTTTGTTTTAAAGTTGATTATTAAATGAGTAACTAGAGGGTGAAATGGGGAATATAGTGTCACATTTGCTACTATCTTTCTAGAAGCTTCCTCTCTGCATATATTAAAAAAGATTTCAAGAGTTTTTATTCAAATCAAAAGTTGAAATTTCTGGAGACTTCCTCTTATTTTATTAATTTTTTTTAACTGTGGGTTTACCAATGGATTTTTCCCAATTCCCCCTTTCCCTCACTCTTTATTTTACATTTTATTCGCTAAAGAAATGAACTAAAATCTCATAATACCACCCAAAGCCACCTTTCAGCACAGGTTCCATTTGCTGTTAAAGTAACAGGATTTTTTAATTCATATTATGTACCTGATAAAATTTTTGAGTAAGTTGTTGTCAATTACAAGGTATGGGATGATAGCATCTATTTGGACAAAGCAAGTAACTATATAGTGGGATTTAAAACTTTCAGACTGGGATTTGATATAGTAAGAACATATGATCTGGTTTTATTTTAACTTCATGTGAACTGGGAATTCTTGGTGAATTCAAGTGTTGTAATGACAACAGATGAAAAGAAACATCTTGAATTTGCAGTGGCAGCCAAACTGTTTAGTCAAAGCAAATAGGAGTTTGTGTCTCAGTGATTTTTTTTTTGCCTCAGGTTTATGTCCTAGGTATTTCTTATCTCAAGTTCCAGCTGTGATGGCTTATCTTACGGCAAATTCCTTCTGTGGCCTTGGCAGTGTTTGAGGCAATTGAGATCCTTAAGTCTCTTACAGCAGCAGTGAAGGTAGCAAGAGGACATCTTCCATAAGAAGACTTAGAACTCAATGCTGAAAAATTTGTGTTGAAAACAGAAGCTCCAGTATATCCTCCATGATTTCCTGCTGTCATTATTTCCCACTGGCTGAGTTCTCAGTTAAGAGATAATATTCTGATCCATCATGGGGTTTCTTTCTCAAGACCAGAGCCACAAATCATGACAGATTGTAAAGAACGTTAAGTTGCAGTTACAGATGGGAGGCTAAAACCACACAGATACTTGCAGTAGAAAGTGAATAATCCATACAAAGAGTAATATTTCAGTTTTATACAAAAAAAGAAAAAGTGGGAAGGAAATTCATTTAATCAAGATTTTCTTTTTTCAATGTTTTGCTTTTCTAGTTACCTTAGTTTAAGTAGAAATTTTTTCAACAGTTTCTAGTCTTCACTCTTGAAAGTACTGATGTGCTCTTGTGAAACTCTATTGCTGAAAGCAAATGCAAATTTCCTATGAAATACAACTGAGAAATATATTAATGATACTGTAACTTAAACTCAGAAAAGATGAGTTTTAAGTATATTAAAGTATTTGGAATCTGAGATATTGGGACTAACCTAAGGAAAATTAGGTTCTGTGAGAGAAACTCAAGGAAGAAGCTTTTACAAAAAGATTATCAAATGTTTTGAGTTTTACAGTCTTACTTGAAAACCAAACATTTGATTTGCTTCATTTTTCCAGGGAATGTTGTGGGACATTGTATGTGTAAATAAAAGGGGGATTTGAACTGGCTTAAATCTGTTTCACCAGAAGATCACTTGACAGCTGGTTTGAAAAGCAATGGGAGTTGACACTTGCAGAAGACTTTTCCATCTCCCATGTTGCCATCTGTTTGTGATTTGACTGGAGAGTTTCCTTTTCTTAAAAGCCATAGAGGTACTGTGTATTTGACTCAGCCTCTGAGTCATTAATTTTATCATTGTGGGCATGGCATCCATTTATAATTTATAAAACAGCTCTAGGAATTGGAATGTTGTCATCCTTGGCTGAGGCTGGTATCGCAGTCAGACCTTGGTAAACCTGTGGGCTGTGCTACGCAGTGCTTTTGACTGGATTATGTCAATGTCTTTTTCAGAATGGAGCTTTAAGAATTTAAGTGTATGAGCAAGTCAGAAAAACTTTGAAGCCTGTACTCTGTTCCAAAAAAATAGTAGTTTTAGATTGTCTTTGGATGTGTAATAATTTCACAGAATCACAGAATTATTAGGTTGGAAACAAGCTCCAAGATCATTGAGTACAACACCTTGAGCAATCACCACCTTGCAACTAGACCATGGCACTAAGTGCCATCTCCAGTTGTTTCTTAAACACCACCAGGAATGACAGCTTCATCTCTTCCTACCTGGACAGTCCCTTTCAATGTTGAACAACCCTTTCTGTGAACAAATTCTTCCTGATGTCCAACCTGAACCACCTCTGGTCCCGTTTGAAACTATGGTCTTTTATCCTGTTGCTTGTTGCCTAGGAGAAGAGGCTGATCCCCACCTGGCTACAACTTCCTTTCAGGTAGAAAATATTCTAATATTCTGCTAATATTCTCTGTATTGCTCCAATTTTAGTATATATGCTCGATAATATCATAAGGTTAAGATTAAAATGTTCATTTTAAAAGTATTCAGGTTATGCTTGGATATAAGCTGTGTTGAAATGTATATTCAGCATGGCTTTGCTTCTTTCTAGTTGTGTTTGGGAGCAGAACTTTCCGTGACTAAGGATGCTGACCCTCCAAAGCTGCAGATCTTGCTAGTATTTGGGTCCCAAACAAAGTGGGGGGACTATTGAAATGCCCCACAAATGAATCTCCATGGCCCACCATGAAAGTGGGCCATGGAGATCCATTTATGGGTTGAGTCTACACTTCTAAGTCAGTCCTTAGTGACTCATATGTTCAGAGGTGTGCTGGTGGTACACCAGGACTCTGATCTGTACCTAATTGGATGGTCAAACTGCTGTGTGGCAAAAACATGTCTTCTGCAGCAGGTTGAGTGATGCCTTCTCATCTTACCTTCTCCTGAACATTGCCAACATAATCTTTATATATATAGATTCAAATCTTGAGTCAAGCTATTCACTCTGAAGAGTATAAAACATAGAGTATAAAATATAAAATTGAGCAATATTAGGTTTTTAGGATGGAAAATTTTCTTTGCACTTTAAAATACAAATCAGTAGATTTTTTTCAATTATAAAAGTGTTTATGTTTGAGATCATTCTTCAAACTGAAGTGCTACACAGGTTAAAACAAGCTGCAAGGATGAGTGTCTCACAATTTCTGACCAGCACAACTTGTGGCATTTTGGTTTTGAGACAAATGACTCTTGGCAACTGGGGTCAGTTCAGAAGTGGTGGGACCAAACTTTGGACTTCCAAGAATGTCTGAGGGGTTTGATCTGATTTAATGATAGCTTGAGCAACTGAAATACTTCTGAGAAACTCAAATCTATTTTCTTTGGGCTGCTCCTAATATATTATGAACACTGCTGCTGTTCTGGAAGAGCAACATCATATCTTAGAGGAAGCTTACAGATATCATTCCTGTATTTTTTCCCTGCTCAGGGTAAGTAAATATTTTCCCTTTAAATTCATTAGGTTTTTCTTTAAAGTACAAGAGAATCCATACATTTTGCCTGCTTATTTGCAGAGGTTGAAGGCAAAATGCACTATTACAGGACTTAAGCAAGTTCTTCCAAATTCAGGCTCCTCAGAGAGATGCCCATATAAAGAGTGTCTGTAGTCAATAAAAAGATGAAAAGGGGGTTCTCACAAGATTTATTCCACCAACAGACAAGGGGACTCTGTTCCCAGGCAAGGCAGTCTCTTAGATGTTTACAGAGAAGTGGAGAGAGAGGAAAGCCTCACTAATTGAGATATGAAATAACATATTACATGACCTTGTAAAATTCCAGAGACTGAACTCTTAGGAAGACAATGGTAATCTTTCCCTCTGACCCAATGTGAGCTGTGTCCATGGCCCATCAGTTGCCACATCTGAGTTAGATCAGCTGGTGGACAGTAGGGAAGAAGGATCACTGCACCCCTGCCTTGTTTTATGCTCTCTGTACTCCATGTGTTCCTGGGCTGTGCCCACTTTATCAGCCATCCATGGCTGAGCTTGTCCTCTGACTTGCAAAGGTCTCTTGTATATATGATTGTTTGCAACTCATGCAGACATTCAAGTTGAGGCTTCTTGGGTGACAAACTTTGAGGAAAAGTCTCAAAAGTCTCAGTCTTCAGCTTCAAATTTCGTTCTGATGCAAGCACCAATGAAAGAAATCTATCCCTAAACTACAAAGAAAGATAGTAAGGTTGTTTTATTGGATCAATTTAATAGTGAACTTGGATTACTTACATTTTTACTATAATTTGATTAAACATTAAATAGCTGTGACAATATAAGACTGTATGTATGTAGTAAAAACAATTACTTTTGAAAAACTAAATCTTTAATCTTATTATGTATATTTAGCATAATTATATGGTTAAAAAAATCTCAGAACTAGAACAGATATTAATTTTAACAAACATGATTTCTTTCAGTTTATTAGGCTTACGTTTAGCTCTAAACATGTATTTCCAAGGTGTACCTTGTGCTCAGGGCTGTAAGGTCTGTTCTGAACTGACATGCAATGTTGCATGGAGTTTCTTCTAAGCAGGATTTCTTTCTGCTCTGAGCTTCAGGACCAGAGTAAACTACCTTTGCACCCTTGCTGATGTTATTAAGCTGGTATCCAGGGCTAAACTTTGAATTGGCTCCAGATCTGGTGTGCTCTTAATACTGTGGTTACAGCTGGGGGTCTGCTCAGTCCCTTTGTCACTTGAGGAGATTTGTTCTGTGTCGCTGTGCCCCGGCTTTAGCACAGCATTGAAAAAGACAAAATGCCCAGCAGTTGTTACTCAGTTGCTGAGGTCCATGACTGCTTCCTCATGAAGTGGATGTGCCTTTTCTATGCTAGGTCAGATGATGGGGTGGAGGACTTGTGGTACAAGCCTGCAGCTGGGATGCATGCATCTTCCAGGTAGGTACTTCAGGCCGTGTGTGCTGAGGGGCATCAGATTCTGGGCTTCTGCAGTACTAGAGCTGCTTGTAGTACTGGTTCCCAGATTCCCATGTGTGACATACCTCTGCCTGATTGATCAGTGAAATGCCAGTGGCAGTGCAGGCTTCTGGTGCAGGGGACAAATTACAGTACTAGGGTGACTTGCAAGAGAGGGCAGGAGAGAATGTGGAACTGGGCCAAGGGAGTGAATATTACAAGTGTGGCACTTGGCAGGTCTGCTAGACAGGGCCAAAGGACTTTCTGAGGAACTGTGGGAGGCCTGTTACATAGGTGTGCTTTCTTTGTGTTTTGTGTTCTTTTATCCCCCTATACATTAAGTGAAATGACTTTTTAAACATCTAGAAAAATTAATGGCAACTTGAAGGAAAAGGGATGACTTTGCAGAATTTTCTCTGATGGGATAGTCCCATCAAAATAACATAGGTGAACTGCATAAGTGATCAATCCATATGAAGATTACAAGCATTCTCTCCATACAGACTTGAGTATAAAAGCAGAAATCGGATGTAAGCTCAGAAGAGGATGTTTGTTCTCTGCTTAGTTAGACTGGGTTTATTTCCAGGGCATAAATGCAGTTTTAGTGAAACATACTTTTATTTTTCAGAATACCTGTGCTGAAAAACAGACCTATTTCATTGTTTGCAAAGGCATTTTGCAGAAAAAACTGTTATGTAGAAGAGAAAGCAGTTCTACTGGTTTTGAAAGAGAGAAGGGGGGGGGGGGTTGGCAAGCACTTTGAGAATAAAGTTCTCATTGATTAGAAATTTGTGAAGGTCGCCGCCATCTAGTGCTGAGATGTTGAAGATGTTGCTTAGAGTGGAGCGGTGCCCAAACACGCGGCAGCTTTTCTAGCTGTGCCTGCGTTCACTCAAGGCACAGGCTGCACCCTGAACCAGGGGGTTTTTCATCGTGTGCCCTGTGTCACATGCATTACCTGTACCGCATCTGGGCACGCTGTGTCACCCCTGTGACACCCGTGGGTGCCGAGGCTGCGGAGCTGTGCTGCTTCAGCTGGCGGTGGCTCAGAGGAGCTGCGCGAACGGGCGGCAGCACCTTTTCACCACGACCCCCCTGAACCAAGTGGCTGTACTTCTGCCACATGTATATCACATGTATATCACATCCTGGCTCCCTGAATGTGTGTCAGATCCTGGAGAAGTAACAGAGGTATATATGGGAACAGGGAGAGCTTTCTGCTGTAGGATTTTGCTTCCCAAGTTCTGTTGCTGGGAAGTGACTGGGGAGCAGCTCCAATGACTGAGGTGAAGGTATTGCTGTAGGAAATGATAGTTCTGAGTAAGGTTGTGGTGCATACTCCAGTGCAAGTACACATTTCTGAACCCCTGCAAGCTGCAGGCCCTGCAAAGGTCCTGCTGGGACAGAATGACAATAATCAAGCCTTCTGGCCCCAAGTGTGTATGTTGCTGTTGTTAGGTCACTGCATTAGCAAAAAGGGACAGCTTGTGGCTCTGAAATTTGCTGCCTTTCCAGAGCTGATTGCCAGCCACCAGCCAAAATCTGATAACCTTTCTGAGGAAGGAGCATAATCAAAAGTGTCATCAAGATACTTAATCTGATTCATTATCTCAGCATGCATCCCTTAAACAGCTGGGGCATGAAGAAAGGGAGCATCATCATAGCAATGACCTTGACCAATCCACTAGGCTTCTGATTTTCCCTGAATGAAATTATGCCAACAGCATGCATTACAGCAGTCAAACTCAATTTGTTTTGTATCACTAGTCCAAGTTTATTAGGGTTGACTTGTAGTTCTAAAGGGCCTGTTGCCCAGTCATCTAGTTAAAATGTTAGCCAGGGACAAAGCTAAGTGGTAATAAACCAATGAGAGGCCTGAGTATGATGTAGTGTCTTAGAGCTGTTTTTATAGAAAGACCTCTGGTTTTGTTTTCTGCTGGAGGTCAGCTAAGGAGGTTATATTTTTGCTAATACTGAAAAATAGTCTACTTTTTGAGTGAATCAATGAAAAAGGAATCAATCCAACCAGCATAGGGACTAGTTCTGCTGTCCTTACAAGAATAACTGAGAGTTGATAAGCTGAAAAAATCTCAAATTGCAAATAGAAACATTGTTGAACCTTGTGGGTTGACAAATCAAGACTGTGACCTTGGATGACCAAAGCAAAAGGCCCTACTTTTTTAATGTCTGTGGGAAAGCATAAGGACATTTTAATTCTCCAGTTACTGGTTTGCTGGCAACCTTTGTGTTCACAGTGTCCTGTGCTGGCACCACTCAGGATTTTCAATGGAAAATACTGTGTGAGTGAAAATACTGAGTGATGGAAGTGGTGTGGTAGTGTTTGCAAGCAGTTTTAAGCTGGAAAAGATGCTCAGAATAAGGAAGGACAGTTTAAATATTCCAAAATTATTTTAATGAATTGGAAAAGTGCTCTGGACAAAAAAAAAAAAAAAAAAGCCCAAAGGAAACCATGCACAGGATTAACTTCAGTATCACAAAATACAGCATACCAGAGGAAGACAGGGATAGAAGGTGATAAAACTCCACATTTGGAAACAACAGGCTAAGTAAGGATGAGAAGCATGGTGAAAAAGGATTAGAAGATAATTCTGATTCTGGAGGACTACAGCATAGAGATCTAGTGGAAAGAGAAAGCAATGGGAATTATCTGCATACAGTGAAATAGTTGTTTCCTCTACTTGGTGTGAGGAAGGCTCTGCTGGAATCTTTGATAAACTGCTAGGGAGGCATTAAAACATAAGAAGTCCATTGAAAAACCATGAACCTGGTAATCACAGAATAAACTTTTATTACTAAATATTGAAGAATTTAGAATTAATCTACAACAAATGGCAAAGGGAACTGATCTTCAAAGAGGTGAAAAAGTTGCAGAACCAGGAGAAACTGTATTGCTGTACTGACAAGATAAGAAATTGTGACTTTAAACTGCATCAAACTTCAAGTTAGACAAACTGCAGTATTTTCTTATAGTAAATATAAGCACATGTGACTGTTCTGGGAGAAGATAATGCAGACTAGGGTTTTGAAAACAGATGAGACACAAATCTATCATGAATGCTTTGGGGATATCTGATTTTAAAGAAAGGGATCAGGGAAATGGAAAGAACTTCTACTTCCTTTAAGTTTCTCCCATTCTTATTTTCCCTCATGGAGATGTGACCTTCTCAGGTAAGCACATATATTTTACCTTCCCTGTAAACTCAGCAGCTCGCTGAGAGAGCAGACCGTTGTTTCAATATTTAAACTCAAGGAGAATACAAAGACTGACAACCAATTCTTTACATACATATAGCCTCCAAAATGACTCACAGTTGCCAAATTTAGCAGCTTTCACTGATGATCATAATCAGGGAAGGTGAGTCATGTTAGGGCATTCCTGTCATGCTCAGATGACAGGAATGCCCTAACATGCCTTTCAGGAGTACAACACTGCACATATTCCTGGCTCTCACTATCTAAGTGAAACTTTAGGCTGTGATTCATAGCAGTCATAATTGAAACTGTTTGAAAGTAGCTTCTATATGTTAAACCCAGAGCACTAAAGAAGAAACTACAGCTACAGAATCTTTGATGTAAGTGTTTCTTCACATCAAACACCCAGAATCTGACATTTGGGATACTCTTGTGGATGTCCCGTCCCTGTATGGAGACCAGGGTCCTCAGGTGGCTGTTACAGCATTTTCTGCCTAAAGTCAATGTCATCCTCAAGCTCTTGTCTTTAGAAAAAACTCTAAAATGAAGTTTACTTATGGTTTAAATGTCTGACCTGAACACATGCACTGTTACCTTGGGCACTGTCTTTTTTCAGCTTTGCTTCAAAGAAAAATCTTTGCTAGTGGCTGGGTTTCTGCTGCTTCTGTGACTTTTGGTGGTTCAGGTTCAAGGGTTCTCTTTTAGCACTGCATGTAGATTTTTGAGGTTTCCAATGGGACAAAGACAGCAACAGAGTGGTTTTCTGTACAGTTGACAAGAGTTAGGGCTGTGCTCTGCTTTAAGCAGTCCTGTTTCAGTTTTGTCACTGAAATACAAGAATTGTGGAAATTGGGAGAACGAGGTGATGAACTGGACTATTTAGCCCTTTTTCTTCGTGATTAAGCCCAGTTTTAAGCAATACCTCTTAGTCAGTAATCTGTTGTGGTGTGGACTGAGTTTAGCTTTTCTGGATTTAAAAGGAGCTAATGCAGTTTTCTTAGCTTTAGCAATCTCTAGATGATGCTAATCCGCCCTTAAAGTGGAAGACAATTTCACTAAGGTATAGCTATAGTGTGTTTTTATGTTTTGTGTAGGAGGTGTAGTCAAGCCACAAACAGCAATGATTTTATTAGTAAAACCATGCACCTGGAAATTCCTGGTACAAAGGTTAGGTTTTACCTCTGTGTTGGCATGCATTTCCAGAAAACATCACAGATACTTCATGCAAGTGATTTAGAAAGCATTTGCCACTTGGTTTACATATTAATCCAGGCGCTTTTCTTTTTTGTTTCCTCATTCCCTTCTGATGGGTTGAAAGCAAGTTCATGATTTTGTGCACTCACTGTCACTGTCATTAAATTTTGACACTTTTTATTGGTTTCATTTTGTATGGTGTAGACCCAAATGTTTGTGCCCTTATCTCTTTCCTTTTCAGATGGCAAGAGCTTTTAATGTGTTTTCAGGGTGAGGCGTGCCAGAACCTACCACTTAACAGATTGTCTTTTAATGCAAGGCATTCAATCATTTAATTAGGCAATAACACATTAAGCCATTAATGTGTGCCTTGGGTGTGCTGGGAGACACAAGACTAAAGGCAGAGTGACTTCAGTCACCTCAGCAGTGCTTTCATGCTTTGATAATGTGCATCCTGGAGTGGCCAGTTGCTGTCATAATACAGACTTTCTGTGTTTGGAAAAGCTTTTAAATTTTTTAAATGCTTTTCTTTTATGTTTTATTGACTACGTTTCTCTTTTGGAAAAGCAGGTTATTGATGTTGGTCAGTTGAGAAGACTGCATGACTCTATTGACCCTGTCTCTTTCCTCAGTTATTAGAATACAATCCCAACAACCTTTTTGTCAGCTTTGTGTAAAAATTATAGATGACTATAAGATGCCAGACTGAAAAATTTCTGATGAAAGCAGGGTCACAGTTTGGGGCCTAATTTTTCTCATTTTTTATTGGTTCTGTTAATAATATATTAAAAAAACACTATTAAACATATATTGAGATATGCTATTAATAAATACACACAATATCATTATGTATTAATAAAATTATGCTATTCCCTATTGCACTTTTCAAATAGCTTAGCAGGTGTTTGAGTAGGTCTCACAACAACTTTATGAAGTAGATGGGAATGAGGTGTACAGAAAATAAGGGACTGGTAAACACTGAGTTGGTTAGCAGTATTTTGACTGTCTGTATTACTTTTCCAAGGCAACAGAGAAAAATGCACATAGGATAATTAAGAATAAAATACTGAGATTATATTTAAGCAGTGCAATGATTCATGTCCAACTAAAACCAGAAGGTGTAACTGCTGTGAACCCTGAGGAATATGTAGTGTACCATTGATTCAGTTTAAATCTGTTACAGCTTTTCCTGCCCCAAAGGATATATTCTTGTTTGCAGTAACTGCTTACATTTTTGAAGACAGTTCATGGACTGTATTTTCTGTTTTCTCTCTTCTGGGGAAAGTTGTTACCTCAGGTTATGTTTTCTACACTTCACTCTTCTTACCTCTCTGGACTCTCTCCATTTGGCTCCCATCTTTCTTGAAGTGCTGTGACCAAAAGTAGACATCACATTCTTGCTGCTGCCTTAGCAGCGCTGAGTAGAGCTGAAGTCCCCGTCAGGCAAGACAGAGTGGCTCACAAAGTACTTCAATCTGTGTCAGCTGCCAGCAGTGTCAATAGGCCACTCCAACAGTCAAGACTCGCTGAGATGCAAGAGAGTCCTTGTCAAGTTCTCCCCTTCACCCCCACTCTTAGCAACACACCTACCACTATAGAGAAAAGCATTCCATACTCCTTGATTTCTAACTGTGGATTATTCACAGCACGCTGGAGTCAAGTCTTCAGTGATTATCTAGGGCTGACTCATTGTTGCCTTCTTTGAAAAAGTGAAAACACATCAATTCTGTCATTCCCAAGTTTCCAAAAGTACTTCCCTCTCTTTGTAATGTCTGTGATTCCTGGAAAGCAATTGGTACATTGGTATATGGAGGAAATTTAAGTAAAGAATTCTCTGGGAATACCTATTTCAAGTAAGTCCTAAACTGCCCCAAACAAGAATCCCTCTCCTACAGTTCAGAGAAGCAAAGGGCCTGATCTTTTTTTTTTTCCTCCCAGCTTAGACCTTTACAGCATTCAGGCAAAGAATTTGTCCTGAAGCTTAACCATGTTATGGTCCATTCCTCAGGGCATTTCTCAAGCCAAATTCAGACTCCATGTATATAGTAATTGTACTTTCTCTTCTCTATATTTGCATGTGTTGGTTCTGGTTTCAAGTGGAGGTGCTGAATATACCAGGAAGGGCAACCTCAAAATGCCTCTGATTTTTAGCTGTTCCATGGACATGGGGCTCAGTTATACCATCCAGGTGGCTAGAGGTTTAGTGGAATATTTATGATGTTCAAATCTAAGAAATGAGTGGATATGACTGATTATTAAGTAACTACAGCTCTTCTGAAAGTTCCTCTAAGGTCTCTAAGGTAGAAAGGCTCCTAACTGTTGCTGTGTGGGGATTCTGGCAGTGCTTCTAACAGGAGGCAGAACTGAGAAACTTGTTTGCCTAAATTTTCCATTTTCCTCAATATGACCTTGGGAGGTCAGCTGGCCCATGTTATGAACCCAGATAAGGAAGGTTTCACCAGACCCTAGTTCATGTTTGAAAGATGTGTGCACAGGTGTTCTTAGTGACCTCCAATGGCTACCAGTTCTGGGGAGAAAGTATCTAGGATTTCATAGCACTCAATTTACTGATATAGTAGAATCATAGAATGGTTTGTGTTGAAAGGACCTTAAAGATCATCTTGTTCCCACCCCCCTGCCATGAACAGGGCTCTTCACCTTTCACTAGACCAGGTTGCTCAGAGCCTTATCCAACCTGACCCTGAACACTTCCAGGGATGGGGCATCCACAACTTCTCTGGGAAAACTAGAGGTAATCTAGAGTCTGGTACAAGAATCCCATTCATTTCATTGGTTAAAATGGTAAAACTCATCAATTTTTTTTCTGGTATTTCCTTTGCAGCGTGAGAATCAATCAGATGTGGCTACTGTAAAAAAATATGCTGAAAGTTCCAACTGGGAAATGGACTAATAGCTTTTCCTTCAGGATGCTTACAAATTATTTACTCTTTTGCTTTGTTTCAGGAGCAGAATGATGTTTCTATGAAAGTCTTAAATTCTTATAAGCTTGCTGTGTTTGAAATATATTTAAACACCTAGTTTGTGTGTGATTTACATTTCCAGTAAAATCATGAGTATTTTTTAAGGTATGTTCTTTCTCCATTGAAGGATGTTCTGTATCTTGGCACGATGAGACACAGCCTGTTACAGAGTTTGGAGCTCACACCTGTGTTCATACCTCTTATTTGCTGTGACTGCATTGCACAAACTGCAAAGAGGGTAGTTATTGAGTCATAGAATGGAATGACCTTAAAGATGGTCTAGTTCCAATCACCCTGATGGTAAGATTGTTCTTGTTACCTGACCTTTGGAGCTCCCTAAGACGCTGAACTTGCTTGGAGCCACCTAGTACTGTTTAGGCCAAGGATGTTTTTTCATCTCATCATCTGTCATGGTTTTGGCTGGCACACTGAATGTATTTTTTTTCCTCAGGAGCTGGTACAGTGCTGTGTTTTGGATTCAGAGCAAGGGTAACAATAACAAACTGATGTTTTGGTTGTTGCTGAGAAGTGCTTGCCCTAAGTCAGGGACTTTTCGGTGTCTCATGCTCTGCTGAGAAGCAGGTGCACAAGAATCTCTGAGAGAGCATGGCCAGGGGGGTGACCTGAACTGACCAAAAGGATATTCCATCCCAGAGAATGGAGTGTTAAATGGGGCGGGGAGAGGGTTGAGAGCCACTGATCACTGCTCAGGGATGGACATCAGTCAGTGGGTGGCGAGCGATTGTACTGTGCATCACTTGTCTGTCTTGGGTTTTATACCTCTCTCTCCTTTTAATTACAGTTATCATTTTTGTTATTAAAATATCTCACTTTGCTTCAGTTATCGAAACTGTTCCTACCTCAGCCCACGGGGTTTGTTTTCCCCCTCTGGATTCACCGTGTGGGTGAGCTGTGGCTGGGGTGGGGCTGAGGCAGCCGCTCCTGCCCCGTCTCCGCGTCTCCCCTGCCATCCCGCGCCGCTCCTGCCGGCCCGGGCGTCCCTCCCGGCGCCACCAGATGTCGCCAGCATCCCTTTGGAAAAGCAGCCGAGCAGCCGGGCTGCCGGGTGCGGGATGCGGAATGAGGGATGAGGGATGCGGCGCGGAGCAGCCCCGGGGCCGCTGCAGCGCTCCCGCCCATGGCAGGACGGGAGGCGCCCCAGGACGTGCCGGAGTTTGGAACCCCCAGGCCCGGCTGGGACCGGGTGCGGGCGGGGTGGGGAGGGCAGAGCTGGGGGCCGCTGCCTTCAGCGGGTTTCGCTCGTGCAAATCCACACCTGTAGGTTTTGCTGAGGACACGACTATGGCAAATTTTGAGTAAAATAGTGATAATTTTGCTTACCATAACTCTGCGCTCAGCCTGGGACTCTGCTCCGGCCAGTGTGACACAGGGACGGAAGGTGGAAACAGAGAGCCCGGAAGGTCTTGGCCCCAAGGCACTTTGTCCCTCAGAGCCTCCAAGGCCAGGTCCTTTGTTAAATTGTTCCATCCTCCACTGAGGATCAAAATGCTCCCTGAACATCAATATGCTTTTTTAAAGGATGATCTTTTGCTTTCTCTGCTTTTGTTCTGGAAGAGGGTGGTCACGGACATTCAATACCCACAGTCCTGTGTCTAAGTCAATGTTGTTCATCTCCTAAATCCCTGTAATTGCTTATTTCTTATTCTGGAATCAAATTCTGTATCTTCAAGCTCCAATTTATGGCTTTTTCTTCTTTAGTGCCTATTTCTCAGCTAGCTTTTCATCCCACCTGATCCCTTCATCCTGCTTTTATCACTATTCCTTAACTTTTTTTTTAAATTTTTATTTTCCTTATCAGGGTTACTCTGGAATTCTAGATAGGAGCCTTGCCTAGTGTTTTTCTTCTGATCTAAACTTTGGCACAGAGCTAGTGTTAAACCATTTTTCTTTAGCTGAGGGAGGGGTTTTCTGTGTTTAATTTCCAGATGCTCTTGCCCCAGTGCTTTTTCTGTCAACTTTTTTCTCTTTAGAAAAATCTAGTTGCAGCAATGAGATATAGAATGCAAATCAGAAGCAGTGTATTATTTTAAGTTGTGTAATAGCAAAGAACAGCTCTATGCTCAACATTTTTAGTTGCAATAATATGCTTTTTTTTCTATGAATTCTTATTAAAAGCTAATATTTAAAAGTGTAAATGGGAGAAAAAATAGATCATGTTTGTTGCTTATCTTTTTCAATATGCAAAACTGGATGGGAACAGAGACAAATACAGATAATTAGATAAATGATTCATTATTGATGCATTAGGATATGACTTCTGCTTAAATAATTCCAGCTGGAATGATGACCGTCTCAGTCACATTGAAAGCAGGAAAAAATGCAGTGGATGAACATCTCACAGTTCTAATTTTGAGCTGATATAAACCATCATTCCAAAGTGCATGTCACTTGAACTTGCTCCTCCTTTCCCCTCAAATACAAGTGTTCACTGTCTTTTTTTCTTAACATGAGTTCCTTGACATTAAAGGTTAACTCAAGGGAAAAAAGTAAAAGAAGCAAAGGAAAAAATGGGGCTCAAAGGTATTGTGTTCTGGCAAGACTGTCTGTGGAAAGACTGTGTCTAATTCTATTTTAGGGACCTCAGCTGTAACTTTTGATCACACCTGGATGCAGCGCAACCATGCAGTGCCCTCCTGCAGCTGACAGCAGCTGACAGCAGCTCTGGGCTGGGCTCAGTGTGTACAAACTTATTGGGGTACCTGCCCACAGAGCATCACCTGTGCTCTGGAGGATGTCCTGGAGGACATCTGGGCCATCTCCTTCTGCACCCATCAGTCCTGGCAGGAGAGAGAGGTGTCTGGGGAAACCTAAGGAGCTGCAGCATGAGCTGCTGAATTTCTGGACAGCACCTTCTGCCTACTGTATAAACAGCCCTATGCTGTGTATTTTCTGATCTCTGAACGCTTGAGTAGGCTGTTTGAATGTTATTTTAACATGGAGCTTTTTTTGTTTTTTCTCCTTAATGGAGTATTTGTTATACACTCCTGCATCTATTGTGCCTTCAGTTCCACTGTGCTCTGGTGTACAGTGCATGTTTACTTGTCTTTGTTTGAAATAGTATATAAATAAATTAAGCAACGTGCACTGTCAAACAGCAGTGCTCTGTGGTTTGCAATCCTTGCAAATTGTGCCAAATCCCATTATTGAGCTAGAAACCTATAGCTGCTCCTTTTGTCTCCCTTCTGTTGCACAACCAGGAACCTGTTCAGTGATACTGCTGGGGGTCAGAGAGGTGGAAGATGTTCAAGGCCAGAGGGTGCTGAGCTTAATATTCACTCCTGAGTGTTGCAGAGATAACATGTCAAAAAGCGTTTTGGGGTGGGGGGGGAATGCCTCATTTTCTGAAACAATGTTTGACAGGACAGGTTGGTTTGAGAGAAGTTATTTAGAAGAGAAACTGGAGTGAGAAGCACCTGCAGGCCTCAGGGCTTCAGTGCTCAAAATGCAGAGCTCCAATAGACAAGGGTTACAAGGTTTTTGGTCTCTGCTCTGTGGTTCTGGAAGTCCTTCAGGGGACAGCAGGGAAACAATGAAACCATCAGCCTTTGGACATTCTCAGACCTCCTGAGCCTCCTGGGAGTGCTTACCTCCAGGGTGGCTAAATCAGCACGAGTTGGCTGTGTAGCTGGGCTGGATTTCTTAGCCCTGAACGTGTCAGGTTGACAAGACAATGTCAAGTCAATAAGGAGGCCTGAGGCTAAAACTAAAATGTGGCTTTACAGTGCTGAACTGAAAATGCCCTTATTGCAATACAGACTTGAAGCAATGATGGTCTTCAAAGCCCCTCATCCTCTCACCATGCTAGGCTCCTTCCTCCTGCAGTATCTCTGGAGAGGAGGCGACCATGCTCTGGCAACAAAACTGTTTAGCAGGTTCATTCAGCCCTGCTGCGTTGAGTTGGATTTATTCTGTGGTTAGGGAGACTTTAATCTCAGAAAGGTGGGCTGTAGTTGTCCCAAAAGATCTCCTATTCAATGACATCTCTGAAAAGATGTCTTCTTATCATAAGCTGAAATAAACCATAATGAGCCAAGAGCTATTTTCATGTTGTCTGTATTTCTGAAGAAACCTCAAAGAAAATATGCCATCAACCTCCTTCATAATAGGGCATCACATGGTCATTGTCTGTGAATGTGTTGATATTATAAATCATCAATGGAAAGCAAACAGCAGTGCACTGTCCACCTTCATTTTCTGTCTTCTGGAGCTCTAAGAAAATTAACTAAACATTTATTAAATGTTCCTATGAGAAAATTATTCAAAAAAGTTGGGTGGCTTGTCCCACAGAAACAGGATGGATATTATAGGGAAAAAATGGCCTTGTGTGTCCTGCACTGTTTCTTAAAACCAGAATGAATTATACCAACTATTTCAAAACCTTGAAATAACTTAAACTCTATTCAGAATATTTATATTATTCGTTCATTGCATTCTCTAAAGAAGCAGCTTTGTTTCAAATGTATTTTCAGGTTGTAAATAGTGGCATGAGATGATGAAAAACCCAGGTTTTCCCCCTAAATAAACAGTTCAGTGAAATATGCTCTAAGGACTCTGAGTTGCTTGAAGAGTTACTGGGCTGTGCCTTGATCTGCAGCAGCTGCTGTTGTTAAGCATGCTGTATCATGATTTCTGGGATGTTAGCAATGGGGATAAAGCCAGGCAAGTGATAATAGAAGTATCTGTAAATAAAAACAGACGGGCAGAGGTAGGATCACTGCAAACAGAAGCAATGCATGCTGTTCAGCTGAGCAAATATCTGTCACACAATGCAGCTGACACGAGACTAGCCATAATTAATGGGATTAATAAGGTAATCCAACTGTTAAAATGTAAAATGGTTAATTCCTGTGACATCTGAATTTGGGTTAACCTGTGAATAGCAGTTAATTTTAGAAAAAAACCCTTCCATAACAGTGCAGAGTATTTAGGGTAACTTGCCAAAACAAGCATTTACTAGTAAATAAAAATAAACAAAAGCAATATTAATTTTCTTTATGCATCCCCAGTGTCAATATTAAACATGTTCTATTGTTCTGACATCTGGGCCATTAAATAGATAAAGATAATAGGGACTGGAAAAATGGCCAGCCAAGCTACCCACAAAGTTGGGGTATTATGAAATACTGATTGCAACTATGATGCCTGAATTTGAATTTGAAATCAAGCCTCTGGAGGTAGGAAAGAAAAAAGAAAAATCCAACCCAACAGTGACAAAAACCATTCCTCTCAAAACTCCCTAATTTTTTCAGAAACTCAGGCAAAAACCGACATATCTGCATAAGCAAAGAGGAATTTGTGCATGCAGCTCTGTGTTCCTCAATATCAGCTTTTGGAGCCTAGCAAGTGTATGGGTTTATTTAGTAAAGTAAGCCAAGTCAAACTGACATTTGACTTGGCTGTCCCATGAGGTCAGTTTGCTTTTGCTGCCCTGTGAAGTGTGTGGGATAAGCAGGGCAGCAATAAGCAATGGAGTGGAGAGCTGTGCACATGCATTTCCCACACAGGACAGAATGGATTTCTGCAGGATGTAAGTGCTCTTCTGACAATGAGGCTGCTTGGTTTCTTTCTCTCTCTCTACTTCAAGGCCTCTAAAGAATGCACTAATTTATCCTTATGACCTGTTTTATGATTTTACTACCTATCTTTTCTTTCATTCCTATACATCTATATGTATGAACATTTCCTTGATACAATGTCACAAGTGCTCTTAATTCTCTTTGTATGGAGTCCTTCAAGACTCACAACGCTAATGCTCAAGGGCATAAGCTTGATAACAGCAAAAAGTTACATCGCTTTTGATTTTTTTTTTCATTTTAGTCAGTTTCCCAAATAACTTATATTCTTTGGATGTACCTGAAGTCGAAGTAATCATTAAAACTAATTTTATAAAACAAAAATGCTTCCATGCATGGGGGTTTCTAAGATGTGAATCATTCTTTATTGTGTGGGGGACCACACACTGGAACAGGTTGTCCAGAGAGGCTGTATGGTCTCCCTCACTGGAGATGTTCAAGAGCTGTCTGGACACCAGAGGATGGTGTTCCTCTGCCATATGCTCTGGGATGAGCCTTCTTGAACAGGGAGGTTGGACCAGGTGACCCCCTGTGGTGCCTTCCAATCTGACCCATTCTGATTCTGTGAAAGATTAGAGCCCCAAGAGGGCTTCTGAGTCATATACCTAAATAGGATCTTTTGCAGGTACATGGAGATGTAGGTAAGCAATCTCACACTGAACACCATGTGTGATGACTGTCATTTTAGCTTTTCCCAAGTGTAAAATCTAAGAATTAAGTCTCAGTGCACCAGTTTCGTGCTGTCAGTGTTGTGTCCACAATAAACACCTTGGTGGAGAAATGAGGGTGACATTTAAACTGCTTGTTTACACAGAAGGGTTTGTATGTGATGTGCAAAAGCATGAGTTTGCAGTGAATCAGCTACTCTGTGCTAACTCTCATGGTGCTGCTGGTGAGGGCTGCACATCCCTAGTCCACTTGCAGAAGTGGGGCTTTGAGGGGACAGCAGGAGAGACAAACCCTAAGAAGGACTGAAAAAAGGAATGCTCCTTCAAAAGGAATGCACCTTCACAGTCCATTGGTCCTGCCAGAATGCCTTTTACACCTGTCAGAGCTGTCAGAGTGGAGGCTCCCTGCCTGCACAGGACTCACTGCTAATCCTCAGCTCTCACCATGGGGCTGGGGCTGCTGTGCAGGGGTCCCTGGTTGCCCCTGCTGGAGCTGTAACAGGCCCCATGCAGCCTGGTGGAAGGGGTTTTGGTTTCTGGATGAAAGTGCAGTTGATTCAAATGTGTTTTGACAGAGCAAAATGTGTTTGTTGTGAAAGCAGTTACAAGCTGTAATGACAGAGCAGTTAGGTTAGTAGTGGAGCCAGTGCAACAGACTTGCTTGATTTGACTTAATCCAAGAGCCCAACTGAACAAAACAGATGAGAATGTTCCCCCAACCTTCCCCTTTTATCATTTTGGGACCTAGTACATTCTGCTGCCTTATCTCTTCTAAAACCAGTAAGAACCAGTTTAGCTTGAAGTGGACCTTTCTTCCCTACCTGTCTGTGATGGTATTACCTATGGCAAAGTCTAATTTTCTGCTTGTTTCTAAGCTGAGGGATATAGATTATTATCTCAGTTCCCCACATTTTCAATATATACATTTGATTTAATGAGAAAAATAATGACTTAATTGGCTCTTAGTTGTTGTTATTTTTATTTTGCTGGCTTCTCAGAACTTCAGTGCTGTTTTTCCATGAACTGTTAATAATTCAATTCTGCTGTTTAAAGCTAGTCTTGCAATACAGACAACAATATTTTCTCAGATGTCACAGGTATGTCTCATTTTATGCAAATTGTGCTTATTGTGCACTCCTCCTTGCACAACCTGGGGTTGCCTTCACTGTGAGGAGAGGAGAGCTGGGCACCTACTTGTTGTGACTCTTCCCTATCAGGACTCAGGCTGGCAGCAGGGGATGGCTGGTTGTCACTGGGAAAGTTGAGGTGCTCTTGAAGACATGGTGGTTGAGCTCATGGTGAATGAGCTCGTGGCACAATTTGGGTGGTGGTGGCATCAATTCACAACTCAGTGAGAGACTTTGAGTTGTCTGGAGGAGAGGGCTGAAGAAGTTGCTTTTGTCAGAGAAAGGGAGCCTTGGCTAGGGACTGGTGGAACTAGTGAATGAGGTCTGAGAGCCTAAGCCAGGTAATTAGGTGCTGAAAGCAGACTATGATTGCAGGTTGAGCCATGTGTATGCCCACCTGGTGTTACACTGATGTGAGCTGCCACCTCACTGATGGGTGAGCATGTGCATAATATCATCCCATTTTGAAAGGACATTGACAGGGCTGTACCTGTTTTGATTTCTTCTATTGTCTTGAATGTTACAAAATTAGGAGTGCTTTACCTTTTGGATCTGCTGTTTAACAGATGTTTGCTCCTTGGGTAAGTGACAGGACCTTTTGTTTGCTTACTTCTTTTGTTGATGGTCTGCTTTGCACCTATGACAATATATGGCTAATAGGTAGAAGAGAAACTGGAATGTAGGCAGCTGGAAAAATTGTCTTCCCCACCAAGTACCTGGGCCATAAATGACTGCAAACACTTAATCATGGTGAATTCTCTGTCTGTACAGCAGCTGATCAGAAGTGTCAGCACAAGCTGACACTCTGTCAGTAACACTGAGCTAACCATTGGTGGTAAGATAATGCTCTACCAGCCTTCTCTTCAGCCAGAGGAGTAATGGTACCTCGGGGCACAAAACACAGAGGACACAACTGTAAGTGGACAGAAGGTTACCCCTCCATGCCATGGTGTTACAGATTCTTATTTGTGACAAACACGAATTCAGACGGACCTGATGGCTGAAAGGTGATAATGATGTCTTTGTATGAAGTCGTGCTTTTCATTCTCCGGCCTGGAAATTTTCAAGGAAGAGAAAGGGAAAAATGTCTCAGTAAAAAGTGTGACTGATGTGGAAGAGGACACTTCAGGAAATAGGTGGACCTCAGGCCTCTAAGTTTACCTACCATAGTCTGAAGAAACTTGAGTGCCAAGTAATGAAATTTAATGAGAGGTCTGGCCAAACAAAGGCAGGACCAGAGTAGTTTGCCTGTGGCTGGCACCACCCTGAGGACCTGTTTGAGTATATTCAGTTCAGGACTTTATGTAAAAAAAAATCAGTAGGCTTGTGCCATTATTTTTTTTGCAATTGTTTTTTCATTAAAACTTTAAAAAATACTTTAGAAGTGTTTTTCAGGGTTGTCATTGGAAACCTTGTACTGATGTGTCTACTGTAAGTCTCTATTAAATTATGGTTGTTCATTTTTTAAAGACAAGGCAAACAAAGAAGTGGAGGAGAGAAAGTCAGAGACTAAAATAGGATGATAAATTCATCCCTGTTTTACTTATCATTCTTAATTTTTCATTCAGGTTTGATGTTCACAGAATCTACTTTCTCTATACTTTGCTCTTTCTTTTGATTAACCTGTCAGCATAATGGTGGTCTTCATTTAACATAAGCATACATAAATATTTAATTTGATAGAGAAGACCAGTGCAGTTGCCTGCATTGTCCTGCACTGAAACAAGTCAAAAGATATCACTATGGGAAAACCTAGAGAGAGTGAAAGCAGCACTGCTGAAAGCAGTGTCCTTACACCTTCTGGTAACAAAAAAATTATTCCAGGTAGTGAGCTCAAGGAATAGTAAACAGTTTGTTCCTGAATGTCTTCTGAAATATTGAAAGGATTTGCTGGTTTTATGAATGTCTAAAGCTACACAGCTAAAGCTCTGTCTGTTTCTCATCTGTACCTGAGATGCTTTGGTGACACAGTCAGCATGCTTATAGAGTGATGTGTGCATGTGGAGAGAGATGTGCCACTGTCCCTGACAGAGAATATATGCAGGTGGCATTTTTTCTTAAGTGTTTGCTCTTGATGTCTGCTGTTGCTTATTCTTCCATCAGCCACTGTTTTCCAGCCTTTGTTCAACCTCCAAGAGCACTATCTGCCCTGAAACAGTGAACTAATTGTAAACTAATTGCAAACTCCTTATTCCCTCCTCCTTCCTTCATTAAATCTTTTTACACACATCAGACAGGAAAAGAAGGAAGTAGTTTTTCTGTAGCTTTCAACTTCTGCAGCTACTATTGGACATTTGGATGTTTGGGCACTCAGCACCTCAGAAAATCATATTTCAGGTGTTTAAAGTAATCTTTTATTGCTGAGTTGCTTCAAGCTGTGTGTAAGCAGATAAACTGAGTGCATATTTTTCAGTGACACTAGGAATTAGTAGATTTAAATGCAGACCATTTCCATAGCAAGGAAGTAAAATTCAAACATTTTAGATCCTACATGTGTGAGCTTTGAAAAACTGTAAGTGTAAGACATAGATAAGTACAACAAATCTGTCAGGAAAAGAGTCTGTACTACACCTTAGTGTTCCATGAAACACATCAGTTTCTTGCACTGGGACTTTAACATCAGGACGTAACACTAGTAAATACTCTGCTTTACTGGATATCAGCTGTTGATTTAATAATTCTGTGGTGACCTGCTGCCTTGCAGCTAGGCCATTTCCCTTGGCACCAAGAAATGCAGACAGATCATTGCTTTGAATTATCCTTCCTGTGATGTCCCTGCCACACTACCTGAGGATCCCCAGCTGCCTCACAGCCAGTAATGCAGCTGGGGAGTAGCCAGTGAATAAGTTGTGTTACCCCTGTTTTAGAGAGGAGGTGGGCATGGGAGACAAAGGTGGCTTAAAGGATATGCTGAAAGACACAGAAAATTTTTTGTTGTGTAGCCAACTGTTCCATTGGCTCCAGCCCCAACATTTCATGATGAGATTCCTCATGGTGAACAGGAAGATGGGTTAGGCATGTGGAATCTCATGCTGGCCTGTAATAATACAAATAATTACCTTGTTGTTTCATAGTTGAAAAGGGCTCAAAGTAGCAAAATAACTGAATTCTTTTAGTTTAGAACCTGTGTCCTCTTCCTTGGCACTTTCCCAGAGTTAGGGATTGGTGACTGGCAAAGGTTACATTTCTGTACCTTTTTTTTTATGTATTGGCTTCCTTGAAACAGCAGGAAGAAGAACACAAAGTGTGACTCCAGGGTAACACATTCAATGTTTTGGCATGAGTATGGCAGGAGTATTTTATTTCATTTTTCAGTGAGATTTCACTTAGGTTATTTGAATGTTTTCTTCCCCTCTGATTTTCTTTAATGTGGTTATTTTTAAATATTCTTTGATCCTGTAGCCCTAATGTTGTTTATCTCACAGAGTGTAGCCCTTTGTCTCCCAAGAGCAGGTTCAGTCCCTCCCTACCTTGACACATGCTGCTGAACCCAGCTGATTTCTTGCTGTGCAGCAGATCTATTCCTGGTTTTGTGAGTGGTAGGGCTGTTTGCCTGTGGAGTCCAGCAGGGCTAATAGCATATTTTTTTCCCCTGAGCTATTATCCCATTTGATTACTACCTGTCTTTTTTTTACTATTTTGCAGGCTATTTACATGGTCAGCTGGTAAGTGATAGGTAAGCTTACTACTAATTGAATTCCTTTTATAGGTGTGCAATTTGGGATGGACAGACCCCATATAAGGCAGCAAAAATAATTTCCCAGGAATATGTAGGTTCTGACTCACATCAGTTATCAGGTTGAACAGCAAACTCCATGTGCTGTGTAACTTCATACAAAATGCTCCCCTCCAAGAAGCAGCGCTGTTCTTTATGGCAGAAGGTTCTGGAAAGATGATACAGCCTTGAATTGGGAAGGTACAGCTGAGGTTGTATATTCACTCAGCTGCTCCTCTGTGTCAAAGCACTCAGTTTTCAGGAGCAGACAGCTATAATTTTCACTCTTGACACTTACAATCAAAACCCCTTTACACATTTTTTCCAAGCTCACAATCAGCTATGTTTGGTCCCCTTTACTTCCATAGAAAATTTGGAGTAGGAGAGGTACTGATGATAGGCTTTCAAAAAAAAAAAAAAAAAGTTAAAAAATGGTTAATCATTATCCAGCCACCAACATTAGAGGCAAACTTTAGAAGCTTCTGATAAAGACCCATCTAGCCCTATATTCCCTCTGCTGAGTAGGAAGCTTCCTCCACTCCTTCAGAGCATGGTCAGCAGTGCTTCTGTGCTGAATATGATTTGATAAATTGTTTCAGTTTTCCTTAATAAAATTACACACTTTAGACCAGGCAATTGTCACAGGTTGATACACCTTGTTTTTTATGTTTATACTGTTTTTTGAGGGTGCCCATTCAGACCTCAAACTGTCTTAATCCTGGTATTCAAAGCTGAAACTTTGAAACATCCAGGGTTACTCCCAGCGCTTTCTCATAAACCTTTCATCAATCAGGTTAATAACACTGAAGAGTTCCTTGGATGGTGTAACAAACCTTATGAGTGCAGGACTTTTCTGTAGGAGTCTGACCAATGTTTGTTTGGCCCATGTCCTATCTACTGACCAGTCCAAGGTCAGTCTCTTTGTTCATCTTGCCTTCTGTTGACTAGTGAAAAATAGAAAAAAATCTACTTTAATAATTGAAGAAGCTCATGGGAAGAAAAGAATAAAAGGGATAGAAAGAAAAAGAATGAAAGGAAAATAAAAAGAGAAAAAAAGAGAGAAAAATTCTGATGGGAGAAGCTCATGATTGGGCAAATTTCATTTCATTTCATTTCATTCATTTCATTTCATTTCATTTCATTTCATTTCATTTCATTTCATTTCAATTTCATTTTCCCATGAGAAACATCTCTGATAATATAATAACAAATTAAGAAGCTCAACACCTTCTTTAGTTGGAAAGTTTTTACTCTATACCTAAGCAGCCAATAACATCTATATGCTATTTCCATTGTATTGGTATTAGTAATGTTTTTAATCTAATTAACAAAAATACATCAGGAAAATGAGAAAGAGAGTATAGACTTGGCATGCACCATCTCCTTTTTGGATTGAGACTTATTCTTTCCACATGTCCCATGTGTAACTAACTATGTTGGCCAAGAGAAGAGAAATGGTATGAAACACCGGTCCTTTCACATCAATGTTTTGTCATGAATTTTAATGGTAGAAGATTTCTCTTCCCAGTCCCAGGTTTACTGCCTCTCCCAATATATCTTGTGTCATGTTCTAGTATGAGATGCTGTTCTCTGAGGTAATTCACCATAATTCTAAGTGTTAGAGTCTCCAAAGCTTGTTCCTCTGAACTTTACAACTGTTTCTACTTGGTTAGCTTCTTGTATCACTGAGAATTGTGCACCAGTGCTGACAATGCTTTTGTTTTTAAGCCTTGATTAGTGGTGATGTAATTAACAAGTGACAGACGCAGCACTGTGATTAGTCACAGTTATCAGTCCTTGCAGTGGGTGAGGTAGCCTGTACCTCAGAACTGGTGTTTCAGGCTCTCTGCAGGTTCAGGAAGGCATCTTCAGAAATGCATTATTCAATTAATATTTCAAAAATTGTTCTTGTGATCTAACCACTTAGCAAAACGAAGGGAAAAAAGGGTGTAAAAGCCAACCTAACCATCATAATTTTGTCTTTTCGAAAAGGAGGGAAAGAAAGTGGAAGTTTTAGTGATCAAATCAGATTCTTGCTGTAAATGCACACTTTGGGAAAGTATGATTTATGAGCTATAAGTATGAATGAAATAAAGATAGAACATAGCTACATAATGACCTTAGCCAGCATCCCTGAGACCAAGAGGAAACAATTAAGCATTGTTGCATTATTATGAGTTGAAAAGGAAGTACTGTTAGTAGTAGAATACGAAAGGCTACCTTAAAACAGCTGCAATTAGCTGCTGCAATGAACTTGCTGGACCATTTTCTGTCCTTATCTTTTAATTGTTCTTTCAACCCTTCCATCCTTTTCTTTTTGCATTGAGAGAAACAATGCAAGACATTTATTTTCAGGATTTTGAAGAGAGCTATTATTCATTTATCCTTAAAGAAGGTGTCAGTACATTGCACAATGAGCTCTTGCTCATTTGCAGAAAAAATTTAGTCCTCTTGAACTGTGAAACTTATCACTATTTTATGTATTAAAAAAACCCAAATAGATCTCATTTTAGTCCTCAGATAAACAGAAATAAATATTTTAGTCCTTGCTAAAACATAAATAGCACTGAAAGATATTGATATTGGAGAGATGGTCCTGCTATTAGTATTCAAATAAATCATCTAGCCTGTGGGAGTTCCTGCATGAGTAGTCTTTATACATTCACTTTGGGTAATCTCTTTTGTAAATCACAACTCCTTTTTGGGTCTTGCTGAGGCTGAATCTTCTGTTGTGGTCAACAGGAAATCCCTCTCCATGGGACCAAGGTATGGCTGAGAATTACATAAAAGCTCTGTCTGTGTACAAATAAATACTTCATGGGAGTTTAAAACTATGGTAAATTTTTTGTCACCTTGGCCTTGCTTCTTTGGCTCAGATTTCTGCTAGTCACTACCCCAGCTGTCTCATGCCTTGCTGTCTTGCACTCCCTTTGCAGTTCTTTTGCACAATGGTGGCAAAAGGGTTCAGAGTGAATTCATCTTGTCTGAGGTCTCCAGGCCTTACTGCTGATGCTCTGCATACTTGTTTCTCTTCAGATAATGTTAATCTAGGACTGCAGCATTTTCTTTCTGAGTGAGGGAAAGAAAACTCAAATTGGTGGTCAATTCTCTCTTGTATTTTTAAGAATAATTGCATTATTATTCTCTACCCCTTGAAACCTGGCTGCTTTTTCAGTATGACAGCAGGTCTAGGATTCAATTTTAGCTTGCTTACTTTAGTAATTGAGCAATTCTCAGGGTAGTTTTCTTTTTACCAGAGAGCTGCTGCAAGTTGCTGCAGAGCTTCTGCTCCTGAAAAGCAGCTTTCACCATGGAGATACAAGAGATAGCAGGAGATGGGTGGGCTCCAGAGAAAGACCACATTGTCCAAATTTGGCAATGGTTACCTTTGATCCTGGTATGAATCCTCTGCTATTGGAATGCAGTAAAAAGTTTCCACCTGTCCTGATTTTCTAGCTAGAAAAATGGGGGTGAACGTTTGTTGGACTTCTCATTTGAAGACTCTTGGAAAGTTGTAATTCAAGGAACTTGAAGTATTTTGAAATGGAAATCCCATTATTGGGATATTAATGAAGTATTTTGAAATGGAAATCGCCAGACCTCCAAGCCAGCTCATCAATTTTTAAATAAGCCATTATAAAATGTACTAGAATAACTTAGAACAAACAAATTCTAAATTCCCCAAAATTTTCCTCCTAAGTAAAACACAAGAGGTGTTGTATGCATGGAGAATATATGAAGAGTGCATAAAAGCAAGGACAGTATTTTGGGCATATTTTACATCTGTACCCGCAGGCCACTGTTAGTCTATCTGTCTTTAGATGAGCATTATGAGGAAAAATTTGAAAAAGATCATTTGGGTTTCTTTGTGATCATTCATGCAGGGATCAACCAAACCATAAAAATCGTAAAAAACACATAAGAAAAATTATCTGAAAAAAATCACACATTTAGGGCAATTGTCTGTTAGAGTGAACAGACTTCCCCTTCCTGTAATCAAATAAAATTTACTGTATATAGTAGATGGACCTGTGGATTTCCTGAGAACCACTAGATCAAGGTAAGAGAGAAGCTGAGGGCAGCAATGGGTTTCACTTAGAATTGCCCTGAACAAAGGGAAAGCTGGGGACCTGAGGGATGGTAAGAATAGGAAAAGAGCAGCCATGAGAAAGGAGGCATCAAAATTTGGGCTGAGGAAGACTTTTGCTGTGTACTCAGCCATCAAGCCATTGGTGTTACTGGAAGGTGCAAGCAGGAGGAAGCAAAGCTGTACAGCAGCTCTTGCACAGTTAGTTACAAATGGGTTATGGGCAGTCACAGGACAGTATCACACTTGCAGAATGGGCTGCATATGAGATGCATTCTTTGTTTCCTCTAGAGTGTAGACCTGAAATAAGAAGTTTGATTGCCTTCTGATTTAAGAAACTTCTGAGGCTTGAGCACTGGAGCGTCAGCACTCCCTCCCTTTCATTTCCCTGGGATGTGAACATGAGGCTCCAAGCATGCATGCTGTCTCCCAGGAAACTAATTTTGGAGGGGGAAAGGAGAGCATGATATGTGGGTCTGTGATTAAAGGTGCCCCCAAATATTTATTATTAAATAAACTCATATTCAAGTAACGATATATAGGAAATAGGTAAAGCAACAGTAAGTTTGGTCACACAGAGCTCTGCAGCCACTTCCCTATCCCTTTAGTCTGCGTGCAGCCCACTGGGTCTGGATCTTGCACACCTCTCTCGTGGAAGAAGTGACTGCACTGTGTCTTCCTGTTTGTGTCCTTTGACCATCTTCTGCAGTATCATACAGAGACTGAGAAAGGATTATAGGCATGTAATGCCACATAGTCAGACAGAAGCAGGTAAATTAAGGTATGTGTGACATTCTTAGTCTCTCTTGTTTACCAGTATTTATCACCCAGTGTTCATCTAAAATTGGTATGACTGAAACTGCCAAAAATATTTTGAAAGACAGAGGTGTCAGTATTTCAAAACTGCATGATGAAAAGAGACTCACTTCCCAGAATTTAGAAGTATTTCTTACTGATCCACTCTCTTCTCAGCACCAGATGGCAATTGCAAACACTTTTCATCAGACTGCAAACTTTTTGGTGAGCCATCTTGTACTGAGATAGTTTACACAGTGCGCTCAGTTGTCACTGAAGCTCACTGATGCTGTGATGCTGTTCTTAAAGAACACTGTGTGTTTCTTATGCTGAAGTGAGTAAAGGTGCACTTACACACATCTGCAAAAAGAAGTCATGATCTCAATGATGCGAGCACTGGAGACATCTCTTAATCTTTGCCTCTGTGTGCTTATCACCTTCTAATCCCTTCTTCAAATAGTACATTAGTTTAATACCAGCTAGTTACTGTATCCAACAAGTTTTGTTTTCTTTCTTAAGAAAAATTTAGTTTGTTTGGTTTTAATTCTGGTTTGTCTTTCTTTTTCCTTTGGTGTATTTTTTTTTTAATATGGCAGAGAAAACTGTGCAGAACAAAAGGGCACACTTTGCTGCATCAAAGCAGTCTCCATTTTTGCCACTAGCATGGTGGCTGCAACTATGCTGAAGCACTTACATGCCATAAGAAAAAGAAAAGGAAAATCTCATCAGTGACAGCTGTACAGGGATGATTTTTCACTCATTGGAGAGACTGTCATAACTCACAGTCCTAAGAGAGTGCCTGTTTCTCACTGTCACTGGTGAGATAAGCTATATTTAATGCTGCAACATCAAAGCTGCCAATTTTACATTTGCATTGAGTGCTACAGTTATGAATTAAATACACTGCCTGGTTTTGGTTTGTGCAGAGTAAAGTGATGTAATTACATTAGAAGGAAAAAAGGTCCCACTCAAAAAAAGTTTCAAAGTGTGGGGTTTGGCATTTTAGGGACACTAGACAGGTATAGGTTTACATAATGGGATTTTATATTTTATAAGCAATGCTACACTATAATATATGCATGAGTGTATTGAGGTCAGTCTTTTTCTGCATATTACTATAGAGTATCCTTGGATAGCTCAGTGCTAAATGTAAAAGAAAAACAACAAACCATCTGCTGTAACTAGTATTGAAAAAAGGAATTTTTATTATTGGCAAAGGAGATGAAATATATATTTGTGACTGTAAGCAGTGGTGGTGTATGATTAGAATTAGAATATCCTGGTTGATTATCTGTTTGTTTAAATGAGGAAAAATGCATCAAGTTCCTTTCAGGTGGTGGACTATATAACAAAGTACCAATCAGGATTAAGCATCACTTCTTATTTTCTTCAAAGGACTAGTGAAGTAATTGAAAAACACTGGATAGAGTCTGTTGTACTAAGGCAGCATAAATCTAAAGTACGCGAGACAAACATACAATGGTTACACTTTTTCACTATCCATGTGTCCTATGTCTGAACTATTTATTAACTGAAATGTGAATGGGCAATGAAGGGCCAATTTATATGTTACACCAAGAGATGTATTATAACTGCCTTAGACATTGATTTCCTTCCTTTGCCTATTCTTGATTGGGATATACACACATAGAGCAGCAATAATGTGGGGTTTCCTTATCAGATCTTGGATATTTCCCCAGACTGTCTGGAACCATTAACCTTGCATATTATCTGACTTTAGTGATTAGTACAAGCCACATAAAACCGTATTGATAGCCTGCCCTGGGTTAGAATGGTGAGCTGAATTATTGGAGGTTAGATTTTGCTGACTTTGTGATACAAATGATAGTATTATGCTAGTCCTGTGAAATTGCTAATTTGTCATTTCTTTCATGGTGTAGTCAATGATGTGGTACTAATGAATGAGCCACATAATTGTGTGATACCGAACTGCAGCTTCTTGCCTTCTGCGTCTGTGTTAAGAGGAAGCGAATGTCAAGTCTCTCTTTGTTCACTCACTAGTTCCTCTTGCATTTCTGTGCCATGCTGCTAGATGATCAGAAACTGTTTCTACTCAAAGGATATTACTGTTCTGTTCATAAGCCTAATTTTGTTTGGTTGTGCCCTTTACTTTTATGAGAGGCTTTTGGTAGGATTCTGTCACTTAGTTATTCGTGCAGCTCAGCAGTGAGAGGTGTGCGCTGCATCTGCAGTGAACTTCAGCCAGTGAAGTCCTGAAACCCTCCAGGATCTTACAGTTGCTGCCATTCTGAGATCCCCTCAAGAAGTTTTTTTCACTGTACATCTCTGAGACTATCCAGCAAAATGTGCCTCCAAAAGGACTTGGAAGATAAACTGAAGTGGGTGAATTGGGTCAGTGTTTCAAACTTTTATTTTTTTTCTACTGTTCTATTTTTCATTAAGTACAAGGAGACCTAACTGAACCAGATTAACACATTGCAGTGTTAAGGAAAATCCTTCTCATCCTTATGATTAATTTGGTTTTCCTGTCTTTTTTTTTTCATTCCCTTCTTCTTATTCTCTAAAAATTTTATTACAAAGAAAAATGAGGATTGGGGAGAAAGGGGAAAATAAGAAAAAAAGCCCCAGAAACTAAAGGAGACTAAATATTTTCTTTTAATTGATAAAACAGGGTTCATAATTACAATACCAACTTGTGTTACTAAATGCTTTTTAATGCTTACAAAATCATATAATGTTTTATGTTGGAAGGGACATTAAAAATTATCTAGGTCCAAGTCATTGATGAATAACTGTGCAGATATCTCTTTTTTTCCCAGCTGGCATCAAAAAGCAGTTGGGTCAGACTTTTAGTTTCCTTGTGCAATGGTGGCCATCCCTAGAAGCCTGAAGTGGGGCACATTCTCCTGCAGTGAGGGCTGTGGGGCCCAGCAGCAGCTCTGGCACTGCTGCTCTCAGAAGCATTATGACAGTCCCATGCCATGTGGTGTTGTAACTTAAGTTCTAACTTCAGAAAACAAAGTAAATATTGGAGGGTCTCAGCCTGCATTAAATAAGACAGAAAGATGGATACAGACAAGGGAATAGTATTTGTTGTGGGGAAAAAAAAAGAAAATGAATCATATTTGGTCAAGGAATTTGAAAAACAGACCCCACTGGAATTTGAAGGCTTTGAAACCCAAAAAGAGCGTGCAGATGAGATAGAGCCGAGAGTTTACATTATTATAAATTTTTTAAAATTTGGCTTATGCTATTTAGATCCTTCTTGTAGGCTGTGTTGATGAATTTAACAGATTTGAGGTTCTAGAATCTGCTTTAGTGCTGCATGGTTTGGTCTGATGTTAGCCTGTTATCACTGAGTTCGAAACAATGGACCCCTCCCCAAGTTGCTCTGAGAATTTTAATCTTCAGAAAATAGCTTTGGAAATCAGGTTTTTAGCCTCCTTAATGTAAAATGGAATTATCAACATTTGTTAATGTCTGAAAAGTGGTTTTTCAGTTTTAAATAAGAATGACTCAAGTGTCCAGCTGTTAGTGAATTGTACAACAAAAGTATTCTGCTTTCCCCCACCAGATTAACAGTGGCTGAAATATGCACGGTCCAAATGAAAGTGCCAAGGTTCCAATTAATTTGATATGCTTGGATTTAATTATAAGCACCTTCAGTCTTTTTAAGCTCATAATTCTGTTCCCTGGTTCTTTACCATGTGCAGCTCGTAGCGCTGTAATAAGCTTTCACTGATGCCATAGCTATATTTCTTCAAATTACACCAGTAAAAATAGTCTTCTTTGGTTACAAACTGTGTATATTTCACTGGTTTTCAAGCCAGTACTCATGCTATTCTAAAATGTATTGTTAACTTGTGTCTGATGGCCTCCTCTGCTTCCTCTGCCTTGCCTTTCCACGGATGAAGAGGAGCAGGAGCTGGACTCTTGAAGACTTGCAGTCATTCTTTCAAGACTAATTCCCATGTTGCTGAGCCCCACCAAGGCCAAGCTGAGTCTCATGCTGGCATGAATCATCAGCTGTGGTCTGGCAAACACATAATCTGTACACTATGTCCCTGCCCTTGGGCATAAACTGCAAAAATTTATCTCTGAAAGTTGCTGAGAAGGTAGCTGGGTCTTTCACCAAATCTGCTCGTTCAGGTTCTATACATATTGTTGGTGGGTCCTGCTGTAGTGATGGCAGAGGATTCAAAGAAAACTGGCTTGTTAATGGTTTATTCAAATCAAGAAAGGATATTTTTGACCTGAAATACTGTGCATTACTTGCAAACTGATAAAAGAGGTTCCATTGTAGCTACAAATTGTCTATTTTGTCCACAGTAAAATATAAGAGATTTCTGTTGAAGGAAAATACAGCACCATAAATAATTAAAACTATTCCAATTGACTTTTTTGATCAATTTTAATCTGAGCTTAAATCACAATGGTCAGCCGTTTTATTTATTTTTTTAATTACTGATTATTTAGAGAGATTACTCTAAGCAATTACTAGTTAATATCCTTAATAGCCAGTTTTACATGTAGACCACTGCTATGTTGCTTCTGGCCCTGCTTGAGAAACATAATACACTCAGTATCAGATCACATCCTGTATGTCCCCAGTATTAAAGAGAACAAAATGAAAGTAATATGAATTTCACTGATAAGGACCACTTTTCCTATGATTATAGTTCTATCAAAATGCACCAGCTAATATTAAACACAGCTTTACATACCTTTGAAATAATGCAATTATATATCAGAAACCTTGCTTCTGCCATTAAGACAATGAGATCCACCCCATGATCTTATAGGGAGAAGCCCACTTTTTTGGATTCAGAGAGGGTTTTTTCTCTTCTTGATATTATTGAAACTATGTAAGGCAACAGCCCTTTTTTTTTCCTGGAGGGTTGCAGTTGTTCTGCCAGTGGTACTTGGGTTACATATTAAATGACCTTGTGGAGATTCCTGTTTTATTGTAATCAAGCATTTAGCAGCAGCTGGCTGGAACATTTATGCCCCACAGTTAGCTGTTTCACTGGCATTAAGGAACTGTAGACCTTCTATATGCATTATTGTTTATCGAACCCTGTTTGAAGAAATTTGTCTACTGCTTTTTATTGATGGGAGTTTCTGGCTAACAGCACTTTAAATAAGTGGAAAATGCTCAGTTATCACCCAATGTGAACAGGATCAATAATAGTTTCGTAGTGTCTGATAATTGCAGTGGCTGTTATATACAAGAGCTTGCATCTTCTTGAGTGACTCTTATCAATCTATTGTCCGTCATCATCTGATAATCAGACTGAAAATATAGTAGGGAATTATCCTTTTTTGAATCAAGCTTGTGAAAAACATTTGAAATAATGGTAAAAAAATTTTCATTGTTCCACTCAGCAGGGAGAAAAATTTAGTATCTGGGTGACTATGGTAAGAAAGGGACAAAAATAAATCCAGTGTGCACTTGCTAAGTAGAAAAATGTGTACAGCACAATTATATGAGGGCAAAATATTTTTGCAATATTTGGAGATGGTCTTAAAATGTTTGCAGTTATATTCTGAAAGAGTCATGACCCTCTGTAGCTCTCAGGACTATGCTGGTGATTTGAAAAGGACACCACAGGACACCAATGGCAGGAAAGGTATGCTAGAGTGCAGCAGAGTGCAGCTCTTGTTGCTTTGTTCCCAGGAGCAGCAGCATCTTCTCTTCACAGCACAAGCAACCCAATACTGTGACAGTGTGCAGCTTTTTGTGTTCCCTCCTGCTCTTGGAAGTAACCTTGCTCTTGGACACAGAGTTTACTTGCAAAGCCAGAAATATTCACCTCCCCACCTCCTCTTCCCATGGCTTTTTTTTACACTCTAATCATCTTCCTACTTACGCTTCTCTCTTCATTTTCCTTTCCCTTTTAAAATTTATATTTTACCTTATTACTTCCAAAAACACGTACAGCCTGGCCATCTTTGATTTCATGGCCTTTCTTCTCTGCTGACAACAGGCAGAATTGCCAGAAATCTGTCTGGGCACAGGTTTCCATACTGCTCTGCACTGTTAGCTAAGAGAATGCTTTGTCTCTTTTTGCATATTTGTTCTAGGAATTAGGAAAACAAACAAAGAAATAAATAAAGCAGTTATATTTTATGTATTTCTGTAGATCAGGGGCTCTACAAGTATATTCTGTTATTAAAAGAACTTGATGGTTGCTGTGGTGCCTGCCAACATCAACATCATGTTTTCTTTGGCATAAGTTTACAGCTTTGGTAGTGTGTTTGATAAGACCACCTCTTTGGCAGAGACATAAGCTGGGGGCAGAAGCACAACCTTGCACTCTTGCCCCTTACTGTTGTACTTCTAACTGCAAATAGTTAAAAAAAAATTCCTAATTCACAGGAAATCAGAAAGTGTCATATTTCAACTTATATTCCCTCTTAATTTACCACTGTGCACCTCTGAGAACAATCTGCCTCCATCTGCTCCAAAACCTCCCACTAGGGAGTTGTAGATAGCAATAAGGCCTTTACCTTTATCACCTTAAAGTCAAGCAAGCTGGCTCCTTTAGTGTTCCCTGGTACATCAGGTGCTCCAGCCAACTGGCCATCTTGGTGTCTCTGTGCTGGAATTGCTCCAGTTATGTCAATGTCATTCTTCTGACACAGATGTGGTCTCACCTGTGCTGAGCAGAAGGGACAGACCAACTCCCTTGACCTGTGGGTTGTCCTCTTGCTCGTGCAGCCCAGTATTTGGTTTTTCTTCACTACAAAGACTAACGCCTCAAGTTAAAAATGAATGTGCTGTGTGTGATGTGAGGGCATAAATTGTGTTCAATTTATCTGGTCTTTGGCAGCAAGGTTGTGATTTCTGAGACTTTTTCAGAAGTATCAGATCAAGTCATATCTTAGACTACTGTATTCAGAGTATCTCAGTTTAGAACTTAATGAATAGTTTTTGTAGAACTCTTAAGTAATATTTAAGCCAAAAGCTTCAGTTACCCTGGTTATACTGTCTTTAATAAACTCTTTTGTCTACTTTTGAATAAAAACTTGATTTCTGCTATATGGCTTTCCGTATGAAAAGTTGAGTTAAATACAGTGGTTTTGCACCTTGGCATGCAAATACCCTTTCTTCCTTTTCATTTATTTAAAAGGCATTTTCAGACTTGAGTGTGGTCTGATCTCCTGGGAAATTCAGAATAGAAAGAAATTACAACAGCCCCAATTCCCTGAGAAGGAACTTTTGACTGAGCAAATAGGAAACTTAACCTCCCCTGTTTGACTCAGAAAGATTCCTATCTGTTGAGTAGGGGTCTCTATTCAGGTAGACAGCTTGGCTGTATCCAGACCAGTTAAGTAACTGTTTTACCTAGCCTCTTTGTCTTGCAATTGATTTTCCTATAGTGCCTACTAATTACAATAAAATTTCATTTTTTCACCGCAACTTTGTCATGGAAGGTGGGAATAAATTCCCTGTGGACCTAGTCTCTGCTCATCCCAGAGCTGCAGAGCAAAATTGAATTTATCTTCTCCCATTTTTAATCTAGGACTGCCAGTCTGTCCAGTGCAAGGCATTGAATAATCTGAGCATGAATATAGGGTTTCAGCAGACCATACAACAAGCTGCCTTCAACCTCAGGACCAGCCCTTTCTACCATTTTTGTTGTCCAGTATGCTGACAGCCTAATCTCTGATTTCCAGAAAGGCAATGGGAGTTGTGCTCATCTGTTTTGAATCTGGAAAAGTGGGTGTCAATTGTCAATCTTACAGCTGACCTCCAGGATAAACACCATAATCTAAGAGTTTTGAAGGGTTTGCCATTGCTCATGTCTTTCACAGAACCTTCACAAACCACAGAATGGTTTAGGTTGGAAGGGATCTTAAAGATCATCTGGTTCCAACCCATCTGCCATGCATGGGGACACCTTCCACAAAACCAGCTTGCTCAAAACCCATCCAGCCTGGTCTTGAACACCTCTAGACATGGGGCATCCACAGCTTGTCTGGGAAACCTGTTCCAGTGTCTCATCACCTTCACAGTAAAGAGTTGCTTCCTAATATCTAATCTGAACCTACTTTCTTTCAGTTGGAAGTCATGCCCCCTTGTCTTATCATTACCTTACCATTACCATGCTCTTGTAAAGTGTCCCTCTCCAGCTTTAGGGCAGAATAGGCTATGCAAGTGACTCCAAGGCTCCTCTGAGTTAATAGTTTCCCTTTTAAGACAGGGTGCAGTTCACAGGGGATGAAGAACAATACAAAAATGCAGCTAAATGAGAACTGGGTAAAGGCTTTGATGCTAAAGGAAACATCAAATACTCTTAAAGAACAATTCCAGGTTTTAACAATTTCATCAGGAGTCATGAAAGCAGTAAAAGGCAGTTTCACAATTATTACTTTTAGAATAGGGATTTCTTCCTGACACTGGCACCTTTGTATGTTTGCTTGCTTGTTTATTTAGAAATGGGAAGCTCCTTTAATGGAGGTGATGCATAACAGGGCAGCAGCTGACATCCAGGTATGTTACAGTCATAGATTCTGTCTATAACAAACCTTTTCTTTCAAAACTCATGGTATCCAGTTGAGGTTTTAATGGAAGTATCTTTAGGTAAGTTTATAGATGTTTATCAGAGAACAAAAATGCATTCTATTTAGTTGACTAATCCTTTCAACAACTCTTATGTCCATTTTTAGAATCTAATCCCCTGAGATATATAATTCATTTATTTCACCTGGTCTAAGGTCTGGGGCAGGTTTTTTGTTTTGCTTTGCTTTGTTTTTAGCATTTGGGAAGCTGTGAAACTGAATAGTTATGTTCTTTACATGACTATTATTTATCACTCATTAATGCTGTATCAGCCCCTATCTTCCAGAGTTGTGTGGGAGTGCACTGGAGCACTGCTCCCTTACTCATGACATTTCTGACAGAAAAGGGAGTTGAAGTATCTCTATCCAACTTTACTCCAAGTTGGTACTGAAGACTGCCATTGCTCAGGCACCATTCATCATCTTGACATCTGCTGAGACAGTTTCCTGCAGCTGCAATTAATACCCTGGTTCATTTATTTATTTATAATTCTGGCTGTTCAACAAATGGCAAGATCAGACAGATTTGCTATAGAATCTTCCTGTAAAACACCTATATTATGAAGTTAAATGTGTCCTTGTGTCAGGTTCCACCATAACTAAAGTACTGTGTAGCATTTAGGGCTCACAGAAAACATCACAGACATTTAATTTTTTTGCAAGCAGACTTGTTCAGAGCAAAACTGGATCTGGATACAACTTTTATTACTTTCAGTTTTCAACTTATTTGCAGCAGGGACATGTATAACTATCTCAAATAATCATAGGTTAAAAAAAATCAAGGAAAACATATTCTGCTTTGTCAAACATATTCCATTGATATATGAAGTAACATACCTTGGTGAAGCAGGTGCATACACTAATGGGAGCTTTAACTGTTGATTTCTCTGTTTCTGTCACCATTATATTATTACTTAATCACAGCTTTTTGTGTCAAATTTACCCAAGAGTATTTTTAATAGAAGCATAAAGGAAATTCAGTGCTGGTATGAAAAGAAAAGGAATTGGGGTCCAGTCTCTTTGGCAAATATTCCATAACAAGGTAATTCTTTAAAGGCATTTCTCATAATTCCAAGAGAATAAATCAAATGCTTCAGGGTAATTCTGGTCTTTCAGATAAATACACAGTTAGATATGATTTACATTAGTTGATGTTAGTTTACATATGAGGGTATGTGAAGCATTCCCAAGGTGTAAGAACAGATCTGTATAACTGAAGAGACTTTTAGCAAGCCCATGCTCCTCCCCCATTAAATAATAAACCAGAAGTAATGTGTTAGAGCTTTTGTGATATGTTTGAGAGCCTTTCTCACAAATTATTAATAAAATTAACTTCTGCTCATTCTCATGCATGCTATCAAGTTTTTAGACACCAATATATCAAGGTTTTTCACATGACAGCATTCTAATACATGTATATCATTAACATTCACAAGACACAAATGAACACATCTAAGAACAAATAGGTAACTGATTTATAGAATAGTTAAAAAAGTAAATTGGATCATTATGCATCTGGTTTTGGATTTGTGAAATAAAAATTAGGAATGTCTTATTAATACGAAGTGTGGAAAGAATTTTCTTGCTACATATTTTTTATTAAATGAAGTTTTTGTTTGCACATATCACAGAATCATTTAGGATTAAAAAGACCTCCAAGATCATTAAGTCCAACCTTTTACTGATCATCACCTCCTCAACTAGACCATGGCACAAAGTGCCATGGTCTAGTTGATTCTTGAACACTGCCAGAGATGGTGACTCCACCACCTCCCTGGGCAGCCCATTCCAAAGTTTAACATACCTTTCTGTGAAGAAATCCTTGCTGATGCCTAGCCTGAACCTCCTCTGGTGCTACTTAAGACTGTGTCCTGTCATTAGCTGCCTGGAAGAAGAGGCTGAGCCCCACCTGGCTCCAGTCTCCTTTCAGGTGATTGTAGAGGATTTATCAAAGCCATCTTTTCTCAGGATAAAGTACCTCAGCCCCCTAGATATGCTTATTCCTGGCATCCCTTAATATTATTTAAGATGCACAAAGAGCACAGAAGTGCAACTTTGGTAAGTTGGGTTTTTTTCCTGAAAGGTAGCATAGTAGACAAATGAATGGACAGTAGTGAATCTTCCCAACCAAATAAAAAACCCTTTCTTCAATTGATTCCTTCCTTTAATGTAAGTGAAGATGTTCCAGGTGAATAAAGACTGTAGGAATGACTCCTCTTTGACAGCAATATGTCTAAGAGAGCTCTCCCTCAATGCTGCCATAATGAAAATATGGTTTCTTTTTGACACATCTAATTATCTGTTTATACTTTGTGAACCATTCTGAGAGCATTTTTTTTCCTTTATGCTGGCACCAGGGATATTTTTCTAAAAATGTTTAAAACTATGTTCATCTGATACAGAATATGGATATCATTGTGATACAATAAAAAATTATGTTCTACAACATGACATGTACCAGTACATCATAACTTGTGCTTATAATACAATCAGCCACTCTACCTAGTCTTGACAGTTAACATTGCCACTTCTATTTCAAATGAGAGGCAAACCTGACAGATGAGTCAGGAGCAAGCCTCACAGCCACTTGCTGCCTGAACTTTATATTTGCAGAAATAAAAGATGCAGGGATGTTAGAATTAATGAGATGTCCAGTCTAAACACAATCACTAAAATTAGAAGAAAAAATAGGAATCACATAAGATGTAATGGTCTTTTCATTTTTCCCACTTGCTCTCCTGCACTGACTTGAATGGTTTGTGTAATGAATGATAATTTTATTTTTACTATTAGTATCAGTTTAAATAGAGAAATGGTATTCTCTGCTTATTCATGTGTGTTGTTTATAGGAGAGTGAAACATTCAGGGTTAAAAGGGTGGTCTATGTCTTCAAGATTTCTTGACCAGACATGCATATGAATATATGTGCCTTGCTGTAGGTAGGGTCCTCCTCTTTGAAGACATAAAATTTTTTTGATGAGAAGACCAGAAAACCCCCAGAAGAATACAGGACCAAACGAAGGTCTCAGATTTTAAGAGGAGTGTAGTTTTAGATTTTTTTTTTCTACTTCTTTTGTTATAACCACATATACCTGACACAGGTACAGTATTGATTTGCCTACTGGTGGTGAAGCTGGCTTTTTGTTCATCTAGTGGTTGTGTTACCCTAAAGCTGCATGCCAGTTCGTCAAAATCAATTCTCTTTTGATTTTTGCAACAGCAGAGATGGGTCAGCTAACAAATGACAAAGAGCCCTATTCATGACAAAGCGATTGTTACATTACCAGTACAATTTTGTAGGAATTTAACAAAAAACCCACAAGGACGGTATTTTACTGCATCGTTTACTGTCTCACATGATTTCTCAGACCTCTCGAATGTCCATAATGCAGTGTTCAGACTAGACTAGTCACTTTCTTAAAGAGAAACACACTAGGTTCAATAGAGTATATTATTTCTATCAAAAAAAGTTCTGAATTTAAATATGTTTCCTAAAATTTTGCAAGAAATTCAAAAACACCTTAACTAACCAAACAAAACTTGCTCCACATTGCTCACAATATTATCTTCTGTTTATTTTAATTACTTAGATCTAACTATACGGGTGAGGGAGGAGATCACTGATTCAGTATGTCAACTGGTCATATCTTCTGTTGAGCAGCTATAAATGCCCCTTGAAAGGCTGGCTTGACTGCAAAGCTCAGAGAGAATCAAGATCTGCTTGATAATTTTGCAGAGATTTTTATCAGCTCTGACAGTGCTGACAACTGACGCAAATGTATGAATTAGAGGGAGGGTATGAATTAACATTTTCAGGAAACAAAATTTTAAAGCTGACATTTTTTCCTGAATGAAAGTTTGTATTTGAGCAAAGCTGAGCTCACACAGACCATAGATGTCTCTCTTTGTAGACATTTATCAGATGGATGGCAAATCTGCACATAAAAATCCAGTTTAAACACTTCAACTTAGACACAAACATAAAGGTGAAAGTTTTCCATAGAGTGGGAGTGTCCTTAACTTACAGCCATATGTAGAACATCCTGGGAAGTTTTAGCTCAGTTGTACTGCAATAGTTACACTCAAGTTTGGAAAACTGATGACTTACTGGTTGGACGCTTCTGTTTTGGACTAGATTTTGGATGCCACAGAGTTTAAAGAGTTACCCTTGTGATTTCTATTTTCAACAGCCTGGTATAGTGTTCTGGGAAAGCAAGGATTGAGCAAGTTGATTGAGCTAGTTCCCTGTCTCTGATGGTTAACTTTTCTCTCAAGATGAGATACTGTCACCTACTCAATAACTAGTAGCTAACAAGTAGCACAATTGTGCCTTGGAGAGTTTTGCAGAGTGTGCAGCTTGGAAGAGTTTTGTGCCTAGGAAGTCCTTTAATCAAGTTTTCTGAGCATTTTTCTCCATCTGAGCTTTTTTCCTTCAAAGAATGATCAATATTTATTTAGCTGTAATGTGGGGCAGAAAAGACTTTCTTGTTATTAACTTGTCAGAGAGCAGTTTGTAAATATTGTCAGGTTGGTGAAGAATACTTTTGGGAGTATTGAAGGGGAAGGCATACAGCTTCTGTGGGCTGTTTTGCAGTCTTTCCCTTTGCAATATGGTGAAAGGTTTTCCAAGAGCAGATTTAGCTTTCCCCATCTGCACTGGTGGCCAAGACATGTTTCCGGGACATGTAGAGTGATGGGGGCTGTAGGACATGCTGGCACCATCATGGAAATTGGACTGCATCTACCCCAAATGTTGTCTTTCTCCAGAAGTCCAAGGATAGGGCAGCTATTAGACCAGTCTGGGCTTGTTCTTGTCGGGTTTTTTTTTTTTAATTGCTGAATAACTCAAAAGAGAAGCAATTGCTGTTCATCAGTCAAAGGGCATAAAAATGCAAACAGTGACAGTATTATGTCTGTATAGATGTAGGATTTGCATTTAGATTTATGTAAATAGCTATGGAAATTTTGTTGGCACTTGGTTTTCAGTAGGTTACTGGTATGGCTCAGGGAGTTGCAAAGTTTGAAAAGACATATTTTAGTTAGTACCTTTAGTCACAGAAGTAACTCTTGTCTGCTTAGCCAATGAAATTGGTCCCTATTCCTTTTAATTTTTTTTGCAAGATGTTAAACAATTTCCCCCAGTTAGATTCTCAAACCTGTTTGGTTTTAGACCCAGTAGTATCAAGCATGCAGGTGGTATTTTTTTGTTTGTTTGTTTTGTTGTTGTTTTGTTGGGTATTTTTTAACATGTGTGTATTCTTGCGTGTTTTAGTTTATATGCCCAGAAACATCAATTTACTGATCTCTTCTTCAGGGGGATTAGGTGTCAGTATCCAGGACCATGTTGGGACAGCCTTTTCACAGCTCTTTAAGCACAGAATAAAAAGCCTTATTGATTCTACTGAAACACATAAGACATGGCTATTATTATTACATATCCATTTATCCTCTGGTGTTACATTTGTCTTACAGACAACACTCTTTAACCGAGGTGTTGTCCAGACATCTAGCAAAATTCATTGCTCTGGGAGATGTGCTACTATTTGTGCACTCTACTTCAATCTTATTCCTGATATGAATGGGAATATCACATTAACTTCATTTGCAACAGACTAAGCCTGCCGGGCTTGGTTGAATATATATTTTAATGTTCCTTTGGGAATTGTACAGCTTTGATGTGCCTTTTCCTTAGGACTAATTTAAGGTTATAATATCTACCAGTATTTAATCACAGTCGATGCATTTCTTTTGACTATTAAATATTTTCTGAAATGCTTAATAACATTTGTTTCTTCTCTAATAAAATGTCCAAGTGCCATTCCTTTTCTCTGGCACACAAATAAATCAACTTGGGATCTGCCTGGTACAGAGATTCTGGGAGTTTATAAGGGCATTTTTTTTTTCTCCCAGCAGTCTCCTTCTGGGGAGTTTGTCGGCTTGCAAGCTATAATGAGTAGTAGGTTAAAAGAAAAAGGGCATTTTAGTGGAGGAGGGAATTAAAATTCAGCAGCCTAATATCAGCAGTAGTTTATAACAGGGCCTTATAAAAGGCAGCTCTGTGTCTTTTATTTTTGTGTGTGCACTTTTATTTCCTTTGATATCAGCAGGGGAATTTTCTCTGCAAGACCCATTCCCATCTCACTTTTCTGCTTTCAGATCCCTGCTGCTCAGGGTTTTCTACTTTCATTTTGATATATGTTATATTCTTCAACCTTCCCACTTGAAGGTTGTAGGAAGCTCGATATTGCCCTTAAAATAGAGAACACAATTGACGTCAAAACTTCTTCAAGGAGTGGCCCTGTTTTTCATATATGTTGAAAAGAATCCTTCCACTTACTGGGAAGTCTTGGCAGAGGTGAAATCTTCAGGACATTTCACTATGTCTAATGAAAACTGTATTAGAAAGGTTAGCTTGCTGCTTGCAGTTTCATTTGTACCATATCTTTGACAAGAAGGCATTTGTGTATTGTATAATTAAACAATAATAAGACAAAATTATGGGTTGACGTATATGCATCTATCTCTAATGCTGCTATTGATATTTAAAAATGTGTTTTAATGAATTACTGCTGAGATCTTTGCCTTCCATGCAATGTGGCAAGCTCCCTAGTTTAATTTGAAGTCAGTTCTTTTCTGTGCTTCCAAGGGCAGACTAAAAAACCAGTTAGGTACTTCTGCAGAAGTGGGGAATTTCTTTCTAGAGGCTGGTGATAGTGTGATTACCACATTACAAACAAAAATGGCCAATTCTCTGAAACTATTTCCTGGCTCTTCTTTGGTTTTTTGGTGACCCCAGGGCGGGCTGGGAAGCAGGATGCCGAGGAGGAATGTGGTTATTCCACAAAACATCCAGCAGTGGCCTCCGGTGCATTTCTGGCTGTTACAAATAGATGGCACTTTTGACTTGTACTAGAGCAATTCTGTTAGAAGGATGCAATGCCTGAAAAAACCCCTCTTGCTGGGGTTTCTGTAAGTCAGGCACATATTTGTTATTACTTATATAGGGGCAAAAGAAATGAGGCAGATTCAAATAGACTGCCATGTATATCTCAGGAAATGAAAGCTTAAAAATACAAAAAAACTAAACAGTAGAATGGGCAAATCAAATACATTTATAGCATATTTTCAGACTCATCCTCTGGATTTTCAGGGCAAGGTGGAAGAGAATTATCTTTTAATACTGAGTTGCTTTAAATGTGAACAAGGCAATTGCCACAAAAGTCTCTTATTTGCTGCTTTTCTGGTCTACACGTGTGCACACAGAGACACACATACACACGGGGGAAAAAATCAGCCTGTTGTCTTGCAAGTGTTACTTATCATATTAATTAAAATCTGGTGACACGATAACACCAGCAGCTGTGTGGGAAAGCGAGGGAAATTAACAAACGTTTGATTTGTTGTGTTGCTAATGTGACACTTATTATACAGGTCACAGTAAAACAATACCTCAGCCAAAATATGCTAATACTGGTGGAGAACTGTTGCAGTTGTAAAAACATTGATGTTTATTATAATGAGACAAAATAGCACATTACCTTTAGCAGAGTGAATTGCTGCTTCTCAGGGCAAGCATAAAGTATCTCTGAAGGTTTAATAATTAGAAAAAAAAAAAACCCACAGAGACAGAATAAAGTGAAATTGTTATACATATAAAGCCAGTAGAAAGAAAACAACCTCATGTATGAAAAGGATGTAAAGCTCTTAGAAAGCAAAATATGTAATTTCTAGCGGACACAGATTAAATGGAGCATGCCTACTGCTCCTTCATTTAACATTCCAAGGAACTTTATTACAAGAACAAAAGAAAATTGTTTAGTGAGATACAAGTTATGCTATAAAATACCTGTAGAACTGGAAATGTAATTACATATAAAAATGGATGTATCAACTGCTCTTTTTCCCCTGCAGAAAACTAACATGTAAAACTTATTTTTAATGGTGGTTTATATCCAATCAACCGGTTTGATGACATTTCTAAACAAAGACCTTTGGACTTTAAATAATTATTCCCATGCAATTGTTGGATCACATATAATTGCTTGCTCTTTAGTATGTCTTCACATATTTAATTGCACTGTAGTCTGGATCTGAAAGCATTTTCTATATATAGATACATAAATAAATTTACAGAATTCAGTTCTAAAATAGAAGAAATTCTTCCCACAATTGAAGTAAAATTAAGAGTATGCATGCAGCATTTTTCATCTACTTACGTCTTAACAGCAAGAATTTAATTTTTACCTTTTCAAAGGTTTCTTTAATTTTCAGGCTATTTTCTCAATTTTTGCACCATATTTTTGAGCCCAAGGAAGGATTTTTATTTTTTTTTTCTTACTGTTGTTTTGATCATTTTACTGAAATGGGGTGAAGTCAACCATTTGTTTGACAGTCTTTGACAGCAGATTATGTAGATTTTGCCTGACAGAACAGTAGTCATTCGGAACTGAATTCCGAGTGAGCAGCCTAGATCAGAGGTCAGCCTGCGGGGTACAAATGGGGAACAGATATTTCACCTTGCCATATGAAAGGACACAAAAAAGCAGACAAATCAGGAACTGGTGAGAACTAAAAGGTTAAAGCAGAGTTGATGCAATTACACAATATTTACAGCCTAAGATTGTGCTGAAGTCCTTTTGAACCTCCTGCCCCTCCAGTTCACAGAGGAAGTGGGCTCTGATTTGGAAGCATTCCCTGAAGAAGTGTAAGTGCACTCTTTAAAGATCTACTCTGTGCCAAAATGCTAAAATATATCAGTCTTCACTTACATTTCCCATCATTCACCTTGGTTTCAGTTTCAAATGGGTATCAAAGCACCTATGTGCACCTGCCAGTTCCCTATCACTCCCCTTTTTCAGAATATTACCAACAAGGGGGAGGGGGGGAGAAGAATGAAGAAAGCTATCTAGGGCAAAACTCAGGTATAGAACTGGGGAGAAGATATTTTGACTTTTCTGATGAAAATTGCCTTGTACAAATATGTAATACTGAAACATCGATTTCAATTATTAGAGGCAAAAAAAATATTGGAGGGAAAAAACCCAGACAAATCCAGAAAAGTGTTCTATATTTAGTCCTAACTAGACCATGACAGAAATTAAACCGATTTTCAAATATTTTAGGCTCTCAACAAAAATTTTTTTTTTCCTTTTAGTGATCACTGTTAACAATTACATATACAAACCAAAACTTGCATGAGCATTTTAGTTGGAGATTTGAAAAGATAATAAATACTAGATCAAAAAGGTGGTTTGTTTTCATTTTTTACTTCTGAATTACTTGTAGATGGAGATCACTTTCAGAGAAACATTACTGTAACACTTGTTACTTAGCCTTATCTATGACACTCATTCTTTTATTAATGTTGGCCAAAATATAAAAAAAGTCAAGGAAGAAGAAGTTAAAGAAATTCCAGAAAGCGATCAAGTTCTGAGGGTTTTTTGGAGAATCTGTATAAATTAGATGGAGCTTTAGTGAAAATCTCCTGCTTATACAAGTATGAAAGGATGTCTTGACATGTTCAGAGAGGTTAAGGATGCCTGAATCAATAACAAAGATGCCAAGAGAACAATTTAAATCTACTAAGTAACTAAAATCCTAAAACCATTATGTGGGGAAAAAAGAGAGAGAGAGAGAAAAGAAAACACTTAAGGCTGATGAAATATCAAGGTTTATTATTCTATTAGTCTTTGACAATGAAATGAAATACACAGACCTTTAACAATGTTATTAAAATAAAATTTCAAAGCTTGATTTTTCAATCATGCAGTCAAAGAAAGGAAGACATTTTACAGTCATATCCTGTAGAGTATAGGAAAGTTCTCTGTCAAAGCTGTGTAACATTTTGATTAAGTGCTTGATAGATTATAAATATAAGTCAGAGCTAGCAAGACACTGTAATAAATGGATCATCTAAGAATGACTTGTGATCAATTTCAAATTACAGAAGTGTGTAATATACTCATTTCTTCCCTCCATACACTCTTCTTAATGATGCCTTCAATTAATGTGTGTTGTTTTGCCTGTCTGTAGGTGCTCAGTGTAGGAATGCAGACCTGTGCTTGTATAAATATATGTATACATACATGGGTATACACATACATATGTTTGCACACCCACATCTCCTTATATACAGTTTCAAGTACTGCTTTCTCTTCCACATGATTTTTGTTTTGGTTTGGCTTAATTAATATTATTTTGCATGTCATTAGACCATTTAAATTAGTGGGATCTTGCTATGGATGGCTTTTGGACAAGCAGACCAGACCTGAAACCCACAGGCAATTCCATAGGAAGTCAGTAGCAAATGCACACTGCAAAAAGAGAAATGCAGAACCATTCCTATTCAATTACAGCGAGGAACAAAACAAGGCTCTGCCTTTTACTGCTGTGCCTCATTTCCACTGCAGCATAACTTTGTAAGAATTTTTCCAGGGGAAAAACATTTTGGTGTGAACTGACCACTAGCTGATTCAGTGCTCTCAATTTTAGTTACCAGTACTGTTCATTGAAATAATATAATTTATTGATATAATTTAACCTCTCTCATATGAATTGTTTGAAAGCAACCAGTCTCTTAAGTACTATTGATCTATTCTCTATCCTGATTTTAATGGTTCCTCTCATAATACTCTCTCTGGAACCTACTCTATTTGTCCCTAAGTACCTTAATCTAAACAATTACCATTATATGCATTATAAATATATTACATGTAGTACCTAAAAAATTTGACTCTTAGCCAAAATTAACTACTCATTATCTTATTCAGAACTGTAAGAAGCCAGAATGACAAGAAATTACTAGAAAATAAAGAGAAAATTTCCAAAGGGTTTATCTAACACTGGAGAGACAGTTTCCAGTGAAAGTTAGAGCACACAACATATTTTAAATGCATACATTCAATACCATAATAAGTTTACAGTCAATTGTTGATTCATAGGTCACTGGTCACAAATTATTAATCTAAAATTACTTTCTTATGAATAAGCTCCAAAGCTATGCAGTGTTTTCATATATCAGGATCTTTACAGTTCATTGGGAAAGATTCTTTATCAATGCAAGCCCGATAAATTTGGGAAGATGTTAACTTTTATTACTAACATTTGTTTGTTTAGTTTACTCTAACATGTTGTACAGTGTATTTATAATAAGCATTAGGCCAGCAATAATAGGAACTTTCCTTTTGAAATGTCACAAATGTACCATTCCCTTTAATTTTTCAGATATATGGGAAGTGGTGATAGAAAGAGGGGGAGTGCCATTCAAAATATGCAATTTGGGGTTTAGGAAGAGTTTTTTAAAAGACCAATTTCCATATATCAACACTTCTCAGTGAGTTCCATGAAACATTTTGATATGATTTACCAAAAACAGTTTTTGCATCAGGAACATTACAGTAGCTAATCTGCATCTGTAAAGAGTGGGAAATGGAATCACATTAGATATAAATGTAATGCAAAAAAGAAAAAAAGTTAATGCAACATTATGGTAGGAAATTTAAATGTACAATAGTGAGGATATTCAAAGTTATGGTTCCCACAGCAACAGCAATTCAATTTATTTATGTTGTAGCTTTATATATGTTTTATTCCTTAAAGGAAAACTGATTTATTTTTTCTAAACTACATAGGATAACATTTACACATCACGTAACATTTGTCTCTGAGATGAAACTGTGAACACCAAAGATATACATTCAGTAAAACTGGGTATTTCTGACTGTAGCCAGGGAGCTACCTTTCTCATTGTCAGGTGAGAGACATTTGAGAGAAGGGTATCTAAAGCAGTGTGCAGTAATTTCATGCAGTTAACTCTTTAATTGATGACTTACCATGAGATTTGCTGGAAGTACTTGAATATTTCAGCTAGAACTACTTGCCTTCTAAACATTAAACTTTTTTCTTAAACATTAAATGCTCTTAGTTATTTTGCATTTAACTTGATTGGAGACTTTTAAATGTGTTTTCTATTGAACCTTTATGCTGGTGGGATCATCCATGATATAACCTTTCAGCAAAAATGGTGAATTGTATTACAAGCTTCAGAAGAACCTACTAAACTGATTTCCTCTCTCTGTTCTAAAGATAACAGATGAGAAATAACCAAAAAGCTAATTATCTGTATTTGGCTGCATGCTTCACCATAATATCGGGCTTATAGTAATGAAACAGGAATCTCATTTCCATTTCACTTTCTTTGAATAAAATTAACTCATTACAAACCTATCGTATGCTGCCATTAGGCTATTCCTATGTATATCATTACTCCACTGTGGACCCTGAACCTTCAGATTCCCCCACTGCAGATTTCTAACATGCAGATTTCTAACAAGTGGCAATGCAATTGTTAACCTCTTTTTGGGTACCAATCCCTACAGAGATGCTTGAAGCACTCTTGGCTACTAAGCTACATTCAGAAATCCCAACTTGTGTCTGTAGCTATGGCACAGGGAAGCAGTGCAGCTGCTAGTAACGGGATAACGAAAGCGTTTCCATTTTATATATGAAGGTTTGAATTACGAGGCATTTGATTACAGTTTCTCCCAGGGGAATTCTGCCTTTAGTAGGAAATCCATCATGCTGGATATGCTGCAGTATTTCTTAGGGCAAGATTGGTTAGGGCTTCTTTGGTGTGAGAGAGGTACTATATGGTGGTGCTGTGTTTATAAATAGAACAAAGCCAAGCCAAAGGTTGGGTTGCTCACTCTCCCACCATCAGCTGTAGTAGGAACCCTTGCATGGACCAGGGGATAGTACATTCCACAAACTATTCCTAATGGGAACTCTGATGTAGGGGAGGAAAGATTAACCCCATAAAGGTGACTTTTGTCATAGCACATGGTCCCCAGAACTGTCAGGATAAGCATCTCCTGCCCACCTAACATGCTTAGAATATCAGAGCAAGTTAGGATCTGTCCATGCTATTAAACTGTGTGTGCTTCTAGAGGTGATTCCTGGTCCTTGGGCCAAGTAAAACACAGCACTTTTTGCCCACCCAAACCCTCTCAGATTTAACTGAGAGATAAGTCGTTGGAGCACCGACAAGAAAGGTGGGAGATAAATTAATGATTTTGTAGCGTTGACTAGTCCTAGTCCTCACAGTGCTTTAACTACCAGTGGGCTTGTGTGCTAAGCCTAAGGATGGTGAAAAATGTGGTGTCATGAAGGTAGTTACTTGGTACAAATGGGATTTTCATAGGTCCTGGGACCTGTGAATTTTGGTGTCTAGCACCTGGTGGCTAGGTGGGCTGTGAAGAAAAGTGTCCTTCTGAGGCCATCCATCACACAGCAGCTGTCTTGATGTCTGGTCTAATGCTTTAGCATGCTCTAGCATGCTGTGCTAAAGTAAGCCCTGGACTTTCTGTGTTCTACCTAAAATTGTGTTTGTTTATCATCAGAGTTGTGCCTGCAAATCTTCATGTGCTTGTATTCTGACAAATAATATGTGAACTGCTCTTTGACTGCCCTATACATACAATTGAACTGAAATTTCTGGATTGTTTGTTTATATTCTCAGCCCTGAAAGTATTTTTTCCTTGTTAGTAAGACTTCCTTTTTTTAGACCTAAGTAAAAACACATTCATATTTCATTACTCATCATCATACTCCTTAGCAATTTTTCCCACAGAAAACAGTCATTTCACATAGGGACTAAAAAAGATTTTCATTTGAGTTTCAGTCCTTCAGAATGCAAGAAGGAACATTTGGAGGGAGAAATGCAGAGACTTTTCCACTGGTAAATTAACTCTAAAATCAGCAGACAAGTCTTCTAAGAACCCTGCAACACAGTAATTTTGGAGAAAAGAAAATGACATTATGAATGAAAATCTATGCTTATCTGTGTGTGATAAATTAGAATCATACCCAACTGCATAGTTCTGATTGTTTCCACAGAATGTTTACTAATAATTAAATATCACACACATGATGTGTGATACCATAGGAATATTAGTTGAAAAATCTACTAGGGTGTAGTAAAAATGAACACATCCATAATTCTGTACTTGGTAAGACATTCTAAAGACAGTAGAAGATAATAAAAAATACAGTTTTTGACATAACTTCTAAAACAATGTGTCTAGATATTCCTAAAACAGTAATCTCCAGAGCAGACTTAAATTCTTTAAAAATCTGAAGTTGTAAAGATAAACCATTGAGACAGAGAAATAGGTAATGAAATTACTAATTTTAATTCTACAGATGTTATGGAAAACCACTGAAAATGTTATGGACTCACTTAAAACATCATTATGTATATTGCAATATAAAAACACTTGTTATAGCTCTGTGAAACTCACACAACACATTTCAGAGAAGCAAATATACATATTATTCTCTGTTTCCTAATAACTTTACCTGTAAGAGAGAGTTGTGTGTTTCTTCCAGCAAAATATCACTTCTGGATTAGGCAAGTGAGTTGAGACAGAAAATCATAGTTAATCAGTTTTAAAAATTAATATTTTTTTAAAGTCATAGCTCAAAGCTATATTTGGGATTGGTGGAGCTTTCAGACATTTCCACATAGATGACATTTCCTTATCTTTGAAGATACCAGTCAGAAAGCCATGGATAAAAAGACAAGATTGTTCAAATTTCCTGGTTACAAGTTGGGTTTCTGCTTTCCACAGTGCCTTATGAAGGGAAGCTCCTTACAGAGAAATTGGTGTTGCTGAATCATCTAGCAGGATTCATCCTGTGGACTTCATTCATAAGGAGAGGGAGTGAGTGACCACATCCTCTGGAATGTTCATGCAGAGGATTTGGTTCAGGCTTCCTGGTTCAAGGTAGTTTGGGGAAGCAAGGAGGGTAGAGGGAACCCACAGAGATCAAGACCCAGACTTGCCTGGAGATGCCACAAGCTGACATTTACGGCAGTGGCACTACCACTATTGCAAGGACTGGGGAGCAAAGGCCAGATGGAGGCTTTTGCTTGTTTTCCACAAAAGCTAAAGCAAACAAACTGCCTGCTGGAGATGATCACTCCTATTTTAAAAAGATAGAAAGGAAAATCCAGGGAACTACAGATTGTGAGACTCACCTCTGTGCCTGCCACAGCTGACAAGGGCAGACTAATCGATGTCATCTATCTAGATTTTTGCAAAGCCTTCAGCATGGCCTCATGTGACATCCTTGTCTCAAAATAGATTTGAATTTGGAGGGTGGACTTTGGTGACAAAGGAATTGGCTGGCAGCCAGAGAGTTTTGGTCAACAGCCCTATGTCCAGGTGGAGGCCAGTGATAAGCACTCAGGGTCTGTCTTGGTTCTTTTTAATAGCTTCTTCAATAACAAAGACAATGAGATCAAGTGTACCCTCTTGATCAAATTTGCAGGTGACAACACCAGAAGGACTGAATGCCATTCAGAGGGACCTGGACAAACTTGAGAAATAGGCCCACAAGATCCTTCCGAAGTTCAACAAGTCAAAGTGCAAAGTGCTGTGCCCAGGTTGGGGCAACTCCAGACATGAGCACAAAGTGAGAGGTGAACTCATGTTGCCCAGAGAAATTGTGGGTGCTCCATTCCTGGAAGTGTCCAAGGCCAGGTTGGATGGGCAGCCTGGTTTAGTGGGTGGTATCCCTGCCATGGTGGGTAGGTTGGAGCTAGATGATCCTTAAGGTCCCTTCCAAACCAAGCCATAGCAAGCAGAATTAGGACAGAGAATAGCTTGAGGTTAAAAAAAGCCAAAAAAATCAAACACACACCATAAAAGCAAAAGCAAGACATTATTGATCGATTTTAGAAGACCAGCCACAGCTCAAACTTGAAAACTTCAGAGGCAGATTTTGCAGTTTGGTACAGGAGCTCAGCTGAGAGGACCATAAGCCTCCATCCTAGAGTTCACATTTCTAGAGGCTGGAAGAAAGAAGTCACACAACACTCAGCTGTATCACTCCCAGGTGCTCCTTCCCTTGTCCCTCATGCAATCAATAATTTTGGACACCTATTGTCCCAGGGGTTCCTCAGGACAACTTCACTACAGGAAAGATCTGTTTGCTTCGTGAGTGTCTTCTGCATTTCAAAACATAAAAGCTTAATCATAGTCAACCTCTGCATCAACTTGCACCAAGCATAGCTCTCCCCCAAGGGTCTCCCTTGAGTCAGGGAAAACCTTGGGTAGATCATGGTCATTTTAAATCTGATCAATCTGAAATGTCAGTCACATTCTCAGTACTGTGATAGCAACACTTAGCACTACAGTGTGTTTGCTAGTGTCTAATCATCAGAATCAGAGAAATGAGATGTGTAAATTGGCATACATTTACATTGGTTAATAAAAGGTGTAGAAGTTCCATGGTTAGGCTGACTATTAGACTGTTTGTGGTGAATTTAAGTACACTGTAAGACTCTCCATGCAGTCAACATGTGGAGAAAGGGTGGGCAGTTTAAGAAGCCTTGATGAATGCCAAGATGAAACTTTTTGTGTATTACTTTCAGAATTCCCAGTTTGCCCTGGAGTACTCATCTCTGTTGCTGGACAGAGATGCCTCCTTTCCTGTCTTTAAACTCTTCCAACATATTTCTGCTGAAATATAGGCAAAGTAGCCACTGGTATTTCCCTCATTTGTATGAACACTGGTATTTCCCTCATTTTGTTTGAAAGCCAAACAAAAAATGTTAACTATTTGATGAACCAGAAACTCAGTAGTTTTGGATTACACAATCATTATTAGCAGGCAAATCACATATTTGAATTTATCTTTGGAGGTCAGGATGGACAACCCAAATACTTTTGGTAGATGGAAGAATTTTTCTGGTCTTACGGGATTTATTATTAAACATATTTATCTCTAGGTGACTTTTGTACTGTATTGTAAATTCATATTTTCCAGATGATAGCTATAGACTTCAGATTCACTCATTATAATTTCTCCAGGTATTTTGTTTCCTTTATCTTTCTGTACTAGCTGTAAGTCTGTGACATTTTAGAAATGAAATTTTTCAGTTACGCTAAAGACCTTACAGATATTTTGTTATATTTTCTATGTTCTTAACCTCCTTTAGGGTCTGGCTCCACACTTGGTCTTAGGAAACCATATCTGTCACACTGACTTAAAATTTATTGCTTTGAAATCAGCTATTCCTGAATTTTTTTGGATGGAAATGGTTAACGTACTGCAAGCACAGGAATAGTGATTGCCCCATAAGTTCACCCTGTCCAAAGCACTGGTGAAAATATAAAGCCCAGAAAACTTTTCTCCTTTCCAGCTATTGTTTAGAACTTGCTGTTGACAGCCCTTTCCAGATTTGAAAGAATACTCACTTTTCTTGGTTTCATTCCACTGACCATACAATTAACCTACTTGGATAGTGTCTTTTTTTGATTAATAACTTCTTATTTTATCACTGTGATGCATAATTGTATTTAGTTTCACAGTGTTGGTGGGATTTCCCTTGAAAATATTCTAAATTTTTGAAGTCTTTCCAGAGGCAGGAAGGACTTGTCTTTACACATGCATTACATTATAGATATTCTCCCTGTGCCCTTTATTTTGGTATGAACTTCTGTGGGCCTGCCAGACTCCTTCAGTTCTGAAGCTGCATTTCAGTTTTAGTTTTTTCCCTTGTCTTTCTAAAAAGAGCTGGATTTTCTTTTTTTACAGTAAAGGTAAGCATCCACTCCCAAACCCATTTTTAAATGAATTTGTTAGCAAATTATTAATGTATATGTGAGATCTGTGCATAAATCTAATGCATACTGTGCTTTTTACAGCCTACCCAGGTTTAGCTTATTGTAATATTGGAAACTTCAGACTAAACTGCATTTCAGATGCAATCAGTTCTATCCTTGGCTAGGGACAGTGGTTCATAATCCATTAATTCTAAATTTACACAGTTGTTTAAAGGAGTAGATGTCTTCCTAGCATTAATAATTCTGCCCAACATTTTGGATAAATCTGTATTTTTAAACATAGTATAGATAGGATTATTTAATTAAAAACCATAATAACAGTGTTAGATTTTTCATTTTCAACAATTGTTTTAGCACTTGCTGTTGACAATCCTTTCCAGATTTGAAAATATACACACTTTTTTTGTTTCATTCTACTGACCATACAATTAACCTACTTGGATAGTGTCTGGTGTTGATTAATAACTTCTTATTTTATCACACGGATGAATAATTTTATCTGTATAATTTTAATATAGACCAAACATAATTAACTTTCTTTTATAATAATAGTGATCTTTCTTATATGTCAGCATTTAAAAGAGTATTTAAAATTTCAAGACTTTTTACAGCCCTTAAAAACTCATATTAAACCTGTTCACACACAATAAAAAAGTCAGAAACTGATGATGACAATAGATGAAACTCCTACTTTAAGAGGCAGTAGAAAAACTCCCTTATATCATTCATGTTTCAAGTATTTATTTCAAAATGAGTTTAAGAACTTATACATTGTCACTAGTCTAAATTAAGAAAAAAGTCCCTGAGCAATTGTTTTATTTCACAAATAAGAGCTGTAGAAATAGATTCACATATTATTGCCAAAAATTGGTAAAATAAAATTCTTTAACATTGATGTATCATTAAGAAGCAGGCATTATTTATTTGGGCAAATGCACAGGGGACATCCACCAAAATAGTGATGTCAAGTATAGAAAACCTACTGTTTCTATATAATATTTTACAGAAGGAACATCTAAATAAATTCAGTTATGAAGAATGATGGCTTTTTTCCCACACAATGATTGCTGCAGAAGGAAGTTCAGCACCTCTTGGCTACTACCATGTAAAATCTGCATCTCTGAAAACTAGTTTTGAAGTAATTCTGGGGGAGGGTGATGTCAGCAATGGGCCCACAATAATGGCAGCCAACCTGTGTTAAGGCCTTTTTCCTTGCCTTTCTAGGAAAAAGAATGAACACTAGTGGTGAAACACACTTCTGTCAGCTCAATGTACAGACATTAAATATCTTCTCTGAAAATGTAACATTGGTGATAACCCTGAAAACAGTTGTTCAGGCCATTTGGAGCTGAACACTTGTAAAAAAGTGTTTTGTCATCAAAAAGCATTGTAAAATTTCTTCTTGTTTCAGAATCAGTTATTTGTATTTTTTTCAAAAGAGTTATTTTTAAGAGTTATCATTATTTACATATTTAAAAGATTGATTTCACTTACAGAGTCAAAGCTGGGCTTGCTACTGGGTAGATGAGGTTGATAATACTGCCGTGGGCTAGGACATGGAGTCTAAGTGATGGGAAACAGTAGTGGAATTAGTCAGGAGACAGGCACATAGTGAAAAGAAATGGTGATGTAAAGGACTAACTCCTTCTCCCACCCAAATTGTAAATCCTGTCTCAATCACTTGTGCATGGAGATCTCATGCCAGTGCATTGCTGAGGTGACATTGGAATATCTGTCTAATACTCAGGACAATATCTATTCTAGCAGTATCAGTGTGAAGCATCATGACAGGCACCTCTCATTCACTATTAGGTGTGTCAAGGGCATGTCATTACACTAGATTAAAATGCATACCCCATATCACTTATAAAGATACCAATTAGTAGCATTTATATGGGTATTATAGTGTAGGACTAACTAAATAAACATGCAGGCTGGGTGCACATGTGGAATTTAAAAAATAAAAGGACTGATGGTGCTGAGGAAGTGCAAAACCTGTAAGTTCTGAAGAAGTCAGAAAAAAGCAGCATCTCAAAACCCCAAATTACGGAATCCTGGAAATAATTTTCTCAAAGTTGAGTTAGACATATAGACCAGAAATTCTTTCCAGGCCAGAAAGAGATTAAAGTTGGCTAAAGATATGTGAGTTAAAAACAAGAGATATTGGAAGGAAAGTTGATATGTGAGTTAAAAACAAGAGATGTTGGAAGGAAAGTTGATATGTGAGTTAAAAACAAGAGATGTTGGAAGGAAAGTTGAGGAGGAGAGTCTCAGGGTAGAAAATAGAGTAACAGCACAAGAAATTTTTAGGGGTAACATTTGAAGAAAGCTGATAAGGGAAATTAGGAGATAAGCCTTACAGCCCAAAACTGTTGCAGGGAGGCTTGTGGATTTTGAGAGAATTTGATGGTGGTAGATAAAAATGTAGAAAGTCAATAATAAGACACGAGGACTTCTCCCAGTGGTGCTCTACTACTCCAGGCTCATACACACACAACTGTGAAAGAAGCCAGTCAGTGCTAATGAGGGAGTGTCTTCATACCATGCCTAGAAAGAGAACAAAATGTTGGACCAAAGGTGGTCATTTAGACTTGTCATCAATTAGAATTGGGGAACTGCCACCTCAAACTTTACTAGTCAAGTCTAAAGTGAGCTTGAAAGTTTAAACCATAGGAAAGGAGATCCACACAGAGGAGACATCTATGATTTCTGTTGATGCACCATTTTCCAACTCACTGCCTTGTCCCAGTAAACCTTTTTTTTTTTATGGTGAACTTCCTTGGGATTTCAGATGTGTCTTGTCTGAATAACAGTAGCAGCTCCAGATCTCTGCAGAGTGTGCTAATGAAGGTGGCCCCACTGCTCCTGCCTGCCATGCCAACCCTGCAGCTGGCTCTTCCAAAGCAGCAAAGGAGCTGCTTGGAGACCAAAGTGGGACCTCTCATTGTTAGAATGCTTTGCCATTCTCTGAACGTTTCCTCTATTATTGTATTTAACTTACTGGGGCTGTGATTACTGAGCACATGGAGAAATGAAGCAAGATGAATATTTTCTTCATAGTGGTAGGAATATTATGAAGTAATTTTCTCTTTTGTGTCAGGGGAGTGTGAGTTTTACTCAAGGAGTTTTTTCTTTAACCAAGGCAGTGACAGCCACAAAATCTAAATGAGCCTTTCTTCAACCTTTCTTTTTTCACGTCTTTGAAATAACTGTTTCTTTCAGCTTTGAGTAACATCACTGTTCTGAGAGGATGAAGAGGGAATCAGTTCCCACTTCTAACCTGTTCCACTTTCTGCTTCCCCTGCCCAGCCACCATGAGACTTTTTCTCTAAAGATACCCAAGATTATTCTGAAAATAGGGTTTCATCTTGAAACAAAAATATGGGTCTGTATAAGGAGAAAGTCTGTATAAGTCAAGATTGGTGGATATATTCTTTTTCCTCATAAGTGCCTAGTATCCAATATATGTTGTGCCCTATGTTTCCTCCTCTGACTCAGTTTTGGAAATTAGCTTCTAGCCCAGTATTTATGGTTAGATACAGCTGCCTTTATAGAGGATAACAATAACCTGTGTGCAGCTATCCAATATGAGGCTTTCTTCCCACTGCTTCTGAAGATAGTTGAAATTCCCATACAAACACTCTTTGACATTCAGTGCTGAAGAAATTTAGTGTGTCCTATGTCAAGGCAGAATACAGCAGATGAGCAGCCTACTCAAGTCATAAGTGAGCTTGCATGCAATACAGTATATGCACTAGAGCTGCTTAATTGCAAATTTTAATATGTTACATGAGAGGACAAAGAAATGATTTTGTATACAAAATGTTTGGTATTGCTACATTTAACTAATAGGGTCTTTACTTTAGCACTGCTGCCTGTGTGGTGAGGAGGTATTTACAGAGAATCCTAGAAGAGTTTGGGTTGGAAGAGGCCTTCAAAGGCCTTCTACTCTAAACCCTGCAATACACAGGCCATATTCAACTTGATCAGGTTTCTCTGATCAAGAGAGCAGTGTTCAACCTGACCTTTATGCTTACAGGGATGGGGCATCTGCCACCTCACTGAGAAACAAGTTCCAGTGTTTCATCACTAGATTTAAAAAAAAAAAAAAATAGGGCATATCTAGCCTAAATCTATCATCTTTAGGTTTAAAAACATGACTTGACCTTTTTTCCTGTCACTGCTTAAAAGTTTGTTCACATTTTTTTTACAAGCTCAATTTAGGTACTGGTAGGCTGCTCTAAGGTCTCTCTGGAGCCTTCTCTTCTCCAGCTGAATAATCCCAGCTCTCCCAGCCTGTCTTCATAGGAAAGTGCTCCAACCCTCAGACTGTATTTGTGGCCCTTCTTGGCCTGCTCCAAAAGGTTCACATCTTTCCTGTGCTGAGGGCCCCAGAGCTGGATGCAGCACTGCAGGTGGGGTCCCACAAGAGAAGAGAGGGGAGGATCCTCTCCCTCGCCCTCTTGGCCACGCTGCTTTGCATGCAGCCCAGCACACAGCTGCCCTCCTGTGCAAGTGCACATTGCCAGCTCATACCCAGCTTTGCATTCACCAGCCCCCCCAAGTCTTTGCTGGCAGGGCTGCTCTCAATCCCTTCATCACCAGCCTGCATTGATACTTCGTTACTGATTTTCTTTTTACTATTCTTTACTTAGTAACTCCCAGTTTTTGGGGGAGGAATGGGAGAGTGGAGGAGATGGCAGCAAAAAAGGCCATTTGTCCTGTGGGAGCTTGTTAATGACTCATAGAAATGTGTGCTCTTATTGGGAAAAAGTGCTTTACCTGTAGTTAATCCTACAGAAATGTGGGGTGAAGTCCCAAGACTGCAATACTTATTTTACATAAAACATCAGGTTACTCCTTAAATAGCAGTCCCAGAAGCGCAAGGCACTTTATTATCCATTAAGTTACTTAGCATCCACTCTATTTTTTTTAAAGTTATTTTCCCAAGAGGAATTCCTAATATATGGTATTCCAGCACAGAGGAAAAAGAGCAAAGTATCTACAGCAAACAATCTTTTGCCACATTTAATCCTTATAATTTAGGAAGTGTCACAGTCAGCAGTAGGAATGGTGACAGATCCATACACCTCTCTAAATCTAAGATCTGTTCTGGACCTCTGTATGGATAATATGGCAGAGCTTCTTTGCTTTTTTTTTTTTTTTTTTTTTTTTTTTAAATGAGAAGGGGAAATACTTATTTCTATGTTTTCCCAAAATACTTCTATAGCAAGTGGTTTTTCTGTGTTGGTTTAGAGTGGGCAGCTCTAGAGGTATGCATGTGTATCAGAGGGGCAGGTGGGCAAAGGAGAACAGGAGAGGGCAGACCAGGAACAATGTCACATATTTTAGGCAGTGCAGAATCTCTGTGGAGAATCCCACTAGAAACCTAATACAAATGAAGTGATCTAGTACTGGATTATGTACCTCAAAAACAAATGGGCATCTTTGCAGTTACTCCTGAAATAAGAAAGGTGGGTGGAGAAGTGGTTATTCACATTCCCTCAGATGTCTATCAGAAGTTGTTATTTTCTGTAGATGTCATAGTTGGCTGAAATGAGTCTTCTGCTCTGACTTGCCAGGCTCCCTGTGTGGGCTGTCTGGTAGACACATAAGTCTGGTTGCTCGAAAGTGGACAAATTCAGTTTCACAAGATTTCCTCTAAGGCAGAGGTGAACTCAAAATTCTTATATTTTCCATGATGAGGCAAACAATCTAACATGATGTACAAAATGAGGGGCAATAAATTCTGGAAAATAAGATAATTAGTTATTGATTGTAGTGGAGACATAGAGAGGAGAGCCTGAGCTTTACAAAATGAATAGAGCAAAGGGGAAAATAAACGCTTCTTCCAAAAGGAGAAGATGAAACTTAATGAAAACTGCTCACTCAGGACCAGGTTATGAACTTGAAGTTAATACCATCACTAACAGTGTCTGGAGAAATAATTTTTTTTCTAGTTACTGTTAATTTCAATTAATACTATTTTAATTTTAATTAAATTAACACTTTCCTAACTCTGTTGGCTTTCAGTTGTCGAAATCACTGGTATGCCCAGATTTGCTTTAGTTAATAAAGTGATAACATATTACAACAGACACACAATAACTATCTTTCAAGGCTGCTCCAAATTATATGACATTCAAAGATAAAGTTGCATATGACCAAAATATGGACTAATTTTCTGCATTTTGTTGTTGCTATTGTTAAAAAAATTATTTCTTCAGCAAAATTTCTTAATATGAAAAGAGGGGTTCTGCTGCAACAGAAGGGTATTAGTAAAAGTTCATGGTAGCCAAAGGATGATGTTCTGGTTGATAATCTCCTTTTTTCCTCTGCCCCTTTCCTGTCAAACTGGGTAGTGCACAAAGGTCAGTGCCTCTGTCTCCCTTTGACCTGTTACAAAGTCTACTGAGAGATGTCTTAAAATCGCTTCAAAGATGATGGAGAATTAGCTAGCTACTTATTTCAGTTCTCTGGAGAAACCAGACAGACATTAAAAGAAGAAAGTCTCTGAATTAAGAGAAAGAACTTTTGGGAGTAGGAGTGATCTAAATGTTGATCTGCTTATTCACAACTCAGAGGTTTGTATACTCTTTTCAAAGATCATGCCTGAAAAATTGATGTCAAGATAGGAAAGCAGGGATGTTACTGTACTGTTAATGCTCAATCAGCAGATTTCCATCAATTCTAATTTTAATCTCTTCTTTTGAAGCTTTGTGGAATGCAGCATTATCAGATCACTAATCTATGACCAGAATGTTACTCTGTTTGCCTCAACAGGAATGATCATACTAAAAACAAAAAAATGATAAAGCATTTCAGCAAGTATCCTAAACACTCTCAATGAAGTGAGGCTGCCATGCCTACCATGACAGGGAGGCTTTTGCCCTCCTTATTTTATTAATGTTTAGAGTTTGAAATTACTCAGTTCAGCACAGTCCATTTCCTTTCAGGTTCATTTCTTCATGATGCTACAGGAGGAATAACTTCCAGCTTCCAGCCACCCACAGAAGGTTCAGTGTAGTACTGGTTTATGTGCTTTGTGTACACAGTTGTTGCTGATTATATATTATTTACCAACATACTAACTACAAAGGCAGATAGTTGCCATGTTTGATAGGTTAATTTTAAAGGGGTTTTGTTAGCAAGCAAGTCTTAGAAATAAAGCAGAAAGATGCCCAAATTTGGTTCCAGTCTCTCCCCCTTTCCCAGGGAGGAGCAACTTGCCTCTTCAACAAGAATTCAAATGAATTGAAAATTCCTTTAGAACTGACAGCCCAAGTGTAAGAATGATAAACGGCTTTGGCCTTGATGATTTTTATTAAGCACTAAATGTCACATTTAACCTGCATTACTGAAAGCAATTACCCATGTATCAACAGTCAAGCAGTGCAGAGCTAGACGCCTGAAGCAGTAGCATTATGCTCCATCTGGGAATAAGGATTTTCAATTAGAAGGCAAATAGCTGGAGAGGGGATCAAGTCCTCCAGTGGCTCCCAAAGGAGGTCTATGAGAAGCAAAGTCTTCATATCCAAGTAATCGCAGGCAATGTCAACAGAGCATTCCAAACCATCTGCTGCCAGAGTAGCGTTTACTTTATCAAATCTCAATATTTACAGAACACTGAACAGCTCATGGGACCAGGATGGCTCACTGCCAGGGTGTTCTGGGAAATTCATTTTAAGGTGTGTTTCAGTAGGCTAATTAATTTACAAGCACCTGTTTCATCACTGGGAGCTGTTAGCACACCAGATGAGCAGCAGCAGGGGAAAGGGACTTTTTATCCTAGCTAAATTGATTTCAATTGATGTTCATTTACTGATGGCACAGTTGTAGTTTAATGTGAGCATGGCCTAAAGTCTTTTTGTTTATTAATGTGTAAGCCAGTTTAGATAGTTTATTATTTACAAACATACTTTGACTTCAGGGAACCTGTGAGATTTTGCAAGTTAAATATAGCACGCACCTTTCTGCAAGAAATGTTGTGTGTATGTTTGTATTTATATAAAATGTATACATCCTATTCCATTTTGGTTATTTGTGGGATTTTTCCAATTCAATGTTGTTTAAAAGAAAAAAAAATCTTTTTCTGTTAGAGATGGACCTTATTCTGTTGGTGCATTATTTAGAAAGTCTCTGTGAAGGAAACAAAATGTTGTAAACCTCTTTGGATCTAGCAAGGGTAATCATGCCACCTAACTTCAAACTGCTCTGATGTGCTAGACATTGAGGTTCCTAACTTCTGTCTCAGATTCCTCCATCAACAAAAGGAACTAGAATAACTTATTACACTATGCCTTGACATCAGGGAGTCAATTTAGAATTAATTAATTCATGTTTGAATGTCATTTTGCAAATGGAAAGTTCAGGATAGCCTAGTTAAGATGTGACAAGTGGCACAGAGGAGTGATTTGTAAAGGTAAATTAATCTTTTTTGTTTCATAAGTATGTTGTTTGGAATTACGGCTTTTTTCCTGTCTAGCTGCAGAGTTTCCACAATCTCTATGTACCACCCCAGTAATAGCCAAGACGGACATTATGTAGAAGAAGAGCCTTTTTCCAAGTTAGTTGGGCTTTTGGACATAGTATTTTCACAGAAATCTACTCAGATCATAGTGAAGACACAGAATGAGTTGCAAATTTTATTTTGTTAAAATTTTAGAGTGATGTGTTTGAGAAAATAAATCAGAGAGTAACTTGAGAAGAACTTGAATTTAAACATTTGGATAAGATTTAAGAGGCTTGAGACGCCCTGGAACTCTTACACTGCCTCTCTGGCTTTCAACAGATCTTTGTCATTCAGGTCTCACTTGATAAAATCACAATAATATTAGCTGCCCCACCAGCCCAGCCTTTTTTAATGTCTTTATACCAGGCATTGGTGACTGTGTTTGGCATGTGCTGTTACAGCAGTTTGCAACTTACTGCTCCAGTATAATTTGTTTCCTCTTGACACTGCAGTAATAGAAAGAGGGAATTATGATAATTTTTTTGATGGTAATTTCAAGATAACCCAACCCAATTCATATTTGCTTCCTCCTATATAGTACAGTTACTATCCTTTTGAATTGCAGGTCTAGATCTTCTTTACACTGTGGGTGTATGGTGCCTGTATGAGGTAGAAAAAGCAGGAGTAAGCATGAATAGCTCGGATGGAAGCTCATCTAGAAATAAATAATGTAATTTTTTTTCATTTTGATAATTACCTAGTCATGAAATATTTACAGGGGGCTAATGGGTTTAAGTCTTTAAATCAAAACTATTTATATCTCACATGCCTTTGCTTGGGTTCAGTAATGAAGACCCTGATGAGGAAATCCTGTAGTCTACTGTGTGCTGAAGACAGAACAAGTGTATTTGTTTTCTGTTTGCGTTAAACTTCAGGTCCATGCCTCCATGGTGAATTTTGGGCAGCGTCAATGAACAACAGAAATTATTTTAAAAAAAATTAATTTTTTATTATGTTATATAATGGCCTATAGATATAGAAGTTTGAATCAGGTTCTGTTATGGGAGCTTTGAAGGTCCATGAATGGGAAAAACATTTGAAACTACATTTTTAGTGAATTAATGGTGAGGTTTTGCTTTGAAATTATTTCAACAATTTTGCATTTCATCCTTTGGAAAGAAGGAGAAAGAGTCTGGGTCTCCTTTCTGTCCTTCTAGTTAGAAGGTGGTCCAAGGAGTGCCCTGAGGCAGCAGTGATCCTTGAGTATCCATGGCACTTCACAGGACGGGCTTGTCCTTGTCCATGCACAGGCACACTCCTCTGTGTCAGGAATCTCACTGGGGATCTTGCAGGATAGGCACAGACATTTGTTTGCCACTGGCTGATTGCACAGACTACCACAGACATCTAGAACATGCACCCAAAGGATGAATATGTTGCTGTCTACAAACATGCAACATTGCTGTAGAATTCCTTTTTTCTTTAGGACTACATAATGATTATATGGTGAAGGAAGTTTTCTTTCAGTGTAAAATGTTTGCATTTGTTTGAAATTAATTCCTTCCATGATCCTGAACTGACATACTCCATGTATCTGGATTCAGTTTGACAGAAAAGAGCTTAATGGATTTGTCATCCATTAGCAAGAGGGATTTTTCTAAGAGACTTGTTTAAGCACGGAGGTCTTATAAGTTAGCTTGTTTACATATTGTTGGTGGAGCAAAATGATGGATTGGAAATGCTTGCAGAGAGATGGAAACCTTTTTATCAGCATAGACAGCTTTAACCCTTATGATAATGCCCTAGCCATGATCTTACCCAGTTTCTCAAGTAAAGAGCAGTGTGTTGGGATTTATTTGTCCTTTTCTTGTCTTTGTGAGCAGAGAAGGGAATTTGCGAAGCTGTTTTTGTGATTTTCATGATATGGTGTGGTGGTTTGGGTTCTATTTGGGTTTTGTTTTTTTGAAACATGTCACTGTTCTTCTCGTCTTCAGCTATTTTTGTGCAGTAATAATGGGGTTTGAGGAGCATCCCTCATGTGGAAAATGAAGGAAATTTAGTAATGCCATTCAGAGGGGCCTTAAGTTTGCTGAAGATCTGAGATATGGATAGCTGAACACAATCATAAATTTGTTGCTTTAGTGTGTTGGACAAGTGCTTAAATTTGTGCAAAACAGAACATGTCATATTTCAAGGAGCTACTGTAGTCTAATTCAAGGAAGAGAATATGACCCTTTAAAAATGAGAAAGCTGTAGTTCTTTCAAGACAGCTGGGATTTGATTTGACTTCTTAAATTAAAAAAAAACACCTTTGAAGAGGAAATGGCTAATGGGACACAATATTAACATATTAAAAGACTGGTCTGCAGTCCTAAATATATGGCAGTGGTCATTGTAAAGTCAATTGTTTATACTTAAAACCAAGCTTTTCTTTCCAAATCTTTCCCAGTTCAGTGAAAAAGAATTATTTATTCTGCAATAATATTTTTCTCCCTATTTTAATCAGTGCAGTGATGGATATTTTGCATTTGAAAGAAATTTCAGCAGAGACGTATTTCAGGCAAATTGAGATAGAGCAAATTGTGACTTTTTAGCATCATTTTGGTATACTTCTTAGGTCTTCAGAACAAGATGAAATTATTTTCATGTATAAAGAGACTAGCACCAATCATTTGACATGCACATAAATACCAAGAGAGTAAAATCCTGGACTCTCTGAAGTCAATGGCAAAATATTTCACAGAATCTGAAATTTTACTCAGTAAGTTTTGAGAAAAGATGTCATTTTTTTTTTCTGCAGTATTTATCATGAAATAATGTTTTAAATGTGGTACAGAGACTGCAGAGAATAATGTGGTCAGCCAGCCTGGGGTTGCCAGCCAGCAATTCACAATGTCAGAGGATGAAGGTGGCACTAACAGTGCACATTACAAATAGTGACAATTACATAGAAGAAAATAGATTGGAAATACTATTAATTCCCCCAAAACCTGATGGTACCCTACAACTACAATAATGGATTTGTGCCAGGTATTTTTTGTTAAGTATGTTAGTCTGATGATCCCCCTGCACTCTTGTTTATAGCTATTTGCTTGTTTATGTTTTATAGCTTGCTTATGTTTTATAGCTATTTGCTTGCATGCAGTGGGACACATCTTTATTTGCTAGTGAAATTCAAGAGATGTTTCAAATGTTGCAGGTTTAGCACAGCCAATTAAAAACTGTAGGCACAAAGTTCTGTATTTGTTCAGTTTTGCTGTTTATTGCAGTGGAGGTCAGTTCCTTGCAATGCAGAAAATATATACTCAGCCCTTAAATCCTGGACTTTGTGTGGCCTTAGCCTTGTTCAAAGAGAAGTCACTAAACAGCTTTAGTAACTACATGTGGAAGTCTGGTTTCATTCTCTCCTGAGACCTAGAGGTGAAAGAATGTATATTTAACTTTTAGCAGAGTCTGTAATCCGTTCCCTCCCCATTGTTTGCTCCTGCGTTCTGCTTCAGCACCCTTTCACAGCCTGCCTTCCACAGTGCTCTCTCAAGGGTGATTCAGCTTACTGTAATTTTATTGCTGGTAGTTCTGATTTATTTAATGGGATTTGTTTTACTTTGCAATATTACTTTAAGCTCTGATCTGTTGTAGGATAAAAATGTTATTATGACAGTGTTAGCTTCTCTGTAAATTACAGTGCCTTGAGGATTGCGTTTTGAGACTACATGTAAACACTTTACAGAGCTAATAACATAGATACCATATGTAAAGCTTGAAAAATATTTAAATAGGGCACATTTGAAGGAATAAAACAATCAAAAGGCTTTTTGGGGGATAATGCAGATTACACTGAATTGTTTAGACTCAATGTACAGCTCTTAAAACATAACCCATGTACCATCATCCATTTTTCCTTTTCTTCCTGCTTACCTACAATTTATTTGAGCTATTCTAATATGTTTCCAGCAGAATTCCTTTACAGTAATTGACGAGATCTCTGGGATAATGTCTTTGGAACAATAACCTTTCATTTAATGCAGCAATCATGAGTCATTTTTGTTAACAGGCTTGCTCAGAAGAAAAACAAAAATTCTACAAAAATGAAAACAAACAAGCTAGTTAGCTGTTTAGACAGAAATGTACCACCTTCTCTGCTGGCAGTGATATTGCCTCAATGTTTTTGTCGACTCCAAATGGGGTGTTTTAATCCATTTGCAAGGAAAACAGCTACAAGGTTGAAGTTGGTAGTTTGAGTTACAGCAAAACTGAAGTCATCAGGGGTTACTACTAATATAATATTTTAAGTATAAAACTTTCTTTGGAAACTGAAAGACAAGCTCAACCTTTGATCACTTGATGATCTTGGAGATCTTTTGTACCCTTAATGATTACGTGATTCTCTGATCCTAAGGCAAAGGTAATTTTCCTGAGGAATGAATTCTGAAGTTAACGGTGTTGCTTGTTTGAGTAAATGACTCTCCCTCCAGGTGCCAGCACCGGCAGGTCCTGGTACTGCAGCTCTGAGGAAAGGCACCTGGAGATCATGGGCAAATTGCTTGCACATTGTTTTGGTGACCCTCTCTGAGCACTCTCACTTAAATCCACCTTCTCACATCTACCTCTGCATTTTCTTTGTTCCCAAGTCTATTTCTTGCTGTCAAGGAATCTGACGACTTGGAACTAGAGCCTGAATCATCAGAAAATGGCACACACTGTGTTACTGTCCTTCTCCAGCATGAGGCTGAATGGCTCTGTGGTTTCCTATATAGAAAGTGTCTTTTGTGAGATTGCCTCTTTGTTTAAACAAAAAGAGAGAGAGGGAGAGAATGAAATATACTATGGAATACTCAAGCAGATGCTTGGCATTATATTAACACATGTATTATGGCGTATCATGTAATGGTACACTGTGGGGAATAGTAATGAATAGTTTGGAGCACAATAATGTGCATTGTTGATGTTTGTTAAAATAAAGATATTCAATTTATAATAAAAGGGATTAAAAGCTTAATTCATGACTATGTTAATATTTGTCTGTAAGTACACAGATAAATGGTAACGTACCTTATCACATTAAACACCTGCACGTACAAGTTCCCCTGCTGAGATCTCCATGGGATTGTATGTTTTACAGAGCTTAAACTTTCATTTCCCAAAATAATGATATCATTCATTTACAGATATAGATAGGCTCTTCTTACTCAAACTCTATCCTGAAATGAGAATTGTTACTTCAACTACAAAAATGTGGGATTAATTACCACAGTGATTGCCTGCTGCATCATCTGATGGTATTTGTATATAGAATTTATATATTTTGCAACAATCTGATTGCCTGACAGAAGTGAATTAGGACTTTCTAAAATACGCTGCTGTTAAAGGTAAATGATACCTCCAAAATAGATGTGATGAGCCAGGCGGTGGTGGCAAACAGATCTCATCTGGACACAGATCTCCCAATGTCTTCCCCATATTTCCCACATGCCATCCTCCGTGAGCAACAGAAAAGAATGTGTGTTTGTGAAGAAAATGCATAAATAAGGAGGGTAATTGATGTCTGAACTATTTAATTGTTTAGCTCTGCAGTGCAAGTGTTTACAGGCATGCTTGATGCCTGTGCAATCTCAGTGCATATCCTCAGAAGCTTCCAAAGGACAGAATGTCAGCAGAAGCACCCACCATATTCCTCTCCATGAGAAACATAATGCAAAGTAAAATGGTGATAATTCAGACTCTCTTTGCTTGCCAACTTTGCCAAAAGAAGGAATAGAAAAGGAAAACTGCAGTGAAAGGCAGACTAGAAGAGAGAGAGAACTGTTCTGAGCAAAGTCACCAAACTGGGCACTTGGAAGGATTTGGCTGCATGAAGACAGTTCAAGGAAATCCTGTAGACACCAAACATGAACATCTTTCTAGAGAGGGAAAAATAATTTTCGAAATCGAAAGAGGTAGCCAGAGATCAAGCAGGGCTTGATATTTCCATCTAAATGCTGTGCTAAAGTGTGAGAAAGAACTCATTTCAGAATGATATATCCTGGATTTTTTAAAGGTTTCCTCTTATTCTTTAGATGAAACCAGGACATCAAGTAAGTACTAAACACAATCATAGCTGCTTATGAAGTTAGTATTGTATTTAAAAGGTTGGTATGAAAGACATTTTCCAGGCTATATCATATAGTCAGAATATCCTGGCTTTACATGTACAGTAAAATTGCGTAAAACTCTTGATGTTGCTAGTTTGTCCTCTGTTCAAGCAGACATGTGGCTTCTAATCCTCTCTTCTAATCCTCTCTTCAGTGTCTTGTGTCTGTTCTACAGAACCATATCCTCCATCCCACTCTTCATCCCCCACACGACACTTGTTTCAACGTGTCCTACCAGGCACACTGTTTAACACATTTTCTATTGACTTACAGTTAAATAATGAAGTCCGGTTTATTAATCAACTGTCCCTTTTAGTTTGCCCTTTGCTTTTAATTCTGCAAGTATATTCTCAAAGAAGAGGAAGAATCTGTGTTTTAAATCTTTTTTTAGCATGCATTTAAGTGTTGGATGCTAAAGCACAGCAGAGACATTGTGACCCTCTTGGCTGTGTCAGATACAGTTGTTTAGCATATGGCCAAAGTCAGAATTTTACTTCATGTTGTGCTGTGAAAATTAAGCCTCTCCAAATGTGCTTTGTGCATGTGTGTCCATGAAATAGGAGAAGCAGGGAGTTTGTCATCTGAGTGTCACCTTGTACCTCCTGAAGTAGCTGTTTATTTGAGGAGCGCTTTGGATCTATTTGCAAATCCATGTGTTCGAAGGCATTTTGCATAGCCAGGGGTGTGTGAGACACTCACCTCAGGCTGGAAGATGACAGCTGGACCTGGTAGAAGGCTGTGACTCTTTGGAACAACAGCAGGTGACTGAGAAGAACAAATTTGAGGGTTTAGAGTTGTGTAGTCACCTCTATTCCAGCAACTGCCTCTTACTCTTGGAATCTACCCATTAAAAACAGAATTAAGGAATAATTTAATTTTATTAAACCTGCATGACTCTGACTAGTGCAGTACCAAAGGTGTTTTTTCTAAAGTTTTTTGTCTCCTGCCTTGCTCCTGGAGGCCACGGCAATGGTCCTCCATGTCCTCCCTCTCTCCTGACTCAGTGGTCCATTAGTAAGGAGACTACCACTGCTGACACCCTGGTCTTGGAACTTGTGGGGATTTTCTGTGTGTCAGACTTGAAAGTTCACTGCCATTTTCCAGAGGGTTAGAAAGAACTGGAGAGCACAAGGAGGCAGGAGTACCTCCATACGAGTAGGAAAGACAAAATCCACTGGTTAACCTGGTCCAAGAGATCCCCTGCCATGGCTAGTTATAATGCTCAACTTTATCTTTAGCAGTCTCAAAAACTCAACATTTTCATATACTATAAAAAGAAATCTTCTCATTAAGTCTCCATGATGTATCTTAGATACATTTCAGCAAAACATTTGAGCAAAGCAAGCTTTGCCTTTTTGCATTCCCTCCCCAATTCATGTTCTTCTGAGCATTCTTTCTTTTGGCTATGCCTAGTAACTAAAACCTGCTCCCATTCTCAGTGGGGTGATGCATTTGAGATCCCAGCTAAACCAGAAACTTGTTAGCAGTAACTAAGAAGCAAGAAACTGATAAATCTAAGTTGAGCTCTGAGTCTTGCTATTGCTGGTTTTTCAAAGATTTGAATCTATTTGTAGATCCAGACTTTAACAAGTGTCCATCACTTGAGAATTAATATACTACAACAAGACTGCTACCTGTTATTTCATCAGCATCTCTTTGATGAAGTGACCCTCACATTTCCCTGCACAGGGCAGCTGACAAGGGCCCACTGTGAGCTGGGAACTTGGGATAAGCAGTCTGAGCATCATTAGGAGAACTCCCTGTCTCAGAGAAAGTGGACTGACTAGGGAAACACTACAGAAAATACTTGGTTTAAAAAACATCAGTATTTATCCCTGTTTCTTATGTATTTAAGAGATAAAACATTTTTTTTACATATTAAACACCCCCACTAATTTACAGATATGGTAAATAAAAATTTATTTTCTCAATAGTTGTATTTCATGCAACTTTAATTATTTTTCAGAAATAAAGCTGTATGCATTTATTTTAATTTTCAGTTATTTGAAATTTCTCTTTGTCTTCTAAAAAATTATATTTCCAAATTTTAATTAAAAATCTTTAATTAGAGTGCTTTTTATTTATGTCTCATAAACTGGGAGAATGATGCTGAAGACATTTTCAAATCATAGTCTATTAAAAAATATATGTTTCTGAGTGTTAAAAAACTGTAAAAAGCCTCCTTATTTACTCTTGTATTTTAGATCTTTCTCTGAATGTATATTTTTTAAGATACCTACTGTTGTTTGGACGAAGATCCGTTTCTTCCCCCCCCCCCCACCCTCCCCCCGTATTTCTGCAGAATGACTTTCTTTTTAAACACTGGGACTTTTGTTATGTTAATCAGTCAGGGAACATTTCCAATTCAATTTTACCTGAGCGCTGGTCAGCTAGAGTTTCCTTTGTTTGATGTCCCTTGAGTCTTCCCTTGTCTTTTAAACTGTAATTTAGTTGGAGCTGCTGTCAATTTACTCCGTCCATTACATTTGCAGTGATATTCCAGACATTGTCTTCTATTCAGTCCTAGAGAAGTTTCTTGACCTAAACAAAGTGTGCAGGGTAAAATCCTATAGAAATTGGAAGTACAAGCCCAGAACTCCTGTTTGCCTATGTGCAATACATGCATACAAATAAAATTGTAGCTACCTACCAAGATTATTGTATTTTTTTTTTTTTGGAATCTAACAGATCCTTACACTCAAGACAGCTACCAAATGGTAATTAATTAGGATTTGCCATGAAGTGAACATGTCCCACACAGCCAGGCAGCCAGCTTTCTCTGAGTTCTTCCATGCCTCAGTAGTAAGGGGATTTTAAACCCTGCTACTTTGTACCTCCACAGAACAGACCTTAACATTAAGAGGTGAAGGGCTTTATAATAATTACCAGCTGTCGTGAAGTTCAACAAATAGAGCATTTTTCTTGCCCTTAGTCCACACCACCAAGGTGTGCCAGGTGGGAAATTGGTGCTTTGAGCAGTGGCTTTCAGTGGGACAAGAAGAGCAAAAGCCCCAGAAAAAGGGTGTTGGAGCCAATTCAGCTACCACACTGAACTACCTTGACTGAGGGTGATGCCAATGTCTGTGGCAGCAGAAAGGGAAAGAATTGCCTACGTGAGCTTCCATGGGAGCCTCTGAAAGCTGTTATGCAAGACTGGAGAGATCAAGGGTACAACACTGGAATGCTATATCATTTCCTGCAGTGAAATGACAAATAAGAGAATAAAACTTCCAGATCATGCAAGAAGAGAGAGTAGGGACTTTGTGAAGCCCAAGAGAGAAGGAAGCAGGTGGAAGTATGTCATACACGCCCCTCTGTTGCCCTACAAGCTTTACAAAAAAGCTGAATTGTCTTTTCTACAAAGCTTCTCAGCCTGGCTAGGGTAGCTCTTGGAGAACCCTGCTTTGCTGGCATTGTGCTCCCATGCCTTGGAGGGTGGCAGGTGCTGTGTTGGCAGCTGGATACTCTGGGGAAAGTTCCTGAGAGCCCTGAGGTCTGGGATACATGCTGGGTCAGGGGCCAAACCCATTCCTCTGGCAGAATGCTCTGGGAAGTTGTGCAATGGCATCATCCAGGTGTTTCTGTCATTCTGAATCCAATCCATTTGAGGGCCTATCAGTCCATCCCCAAAAGGCTGCAGGTCCACATTCACCAGCCACAGGAGTCTCCCATTTCAAACAGCAGCAGTCTGGCCTGATCTTGCATTGCCTGGTCACATGTAATTCCTCCTGTGCTGAAATTTGTTCTAAAGGTACAGTACACCTGGCTTCTTGGAGCCAAGGGAGGTGGCATTTATCTGCATTAACTGAAGAGTAAAGAGAGGTCAGTCAGTTTCAGAAACGGCTCAGTGTTTCCGGATGTTCTGATCGGAATCTCTGCTTTTCCCATTTGGATTCATATGTACAAATAAAGAGCTGTAGGCAGCTCTTCCCCTTGAGGATAGGCTTTGGGAATGTCTTTAGGACAGCCAAATAATTAAGCTGTCAATTTATTCCTTTGCCACTGGTGTGAAGCTTAAAAATAGGAAGTGATCAATAGTTAATGACAGAGAGGGTGGAAGAGCAGGAGCTGCCTACCTTCTGCCCACAGGCTTGACAAGGTGACTGTCTGACAGTGTGCAGACACTTGTACTGCCCTAACCTTCACCAGCATTGCTTGTTGCAATTAACATGAATCTTCCCCAGTACTTACCTTCCATCACTCACTCAGCAAAAACAATTCTCAGATTGTTCTTCATTGTAAATTGTGTTTGGTATCTGAAATTTGGAAAGAATTTCAAAAGGCTGAGTGATGGATTTCTTTTTATGACCTGTTGGATTGGTTTTGTTTTTTCTTTTAGTAATGATGGGAAATGATCTGTGTGCTTGGTTTAGTTGCATTCAGTCTCAGGAACAGATACACTTGTGTTCTGTACATGCTGCATGTTTGAGCCATGTGTCTGGATTTGCATTTCATTCTGTGTTAAATCAATGAAACTTGCTTTAAAAGCCACCTCAAAGTAGCAGAGCAAAGAACAGATTCTCTGGGTAGGACAGGTGCAGAAGCTGAGCAGTGGGTCTCAGGGATACTCTTCAGCCAAGATGAACTGGGAGGTTCCCTGCATCCACAGACTTCCTGCAGGGGATCTGTGAGCTCAGGCAATTCATCCATGCCTTGGTGGGACTGGGGTCTGTAACTGGGAAGGCCAAATGCATAACCAGGCCTACCCTTGGTTAATGGGGATTTTGTGATTGACTTTGGCTAGGCCAGGGTTTAGCAGCTATGTTTAAGGGAAGCTCACATCCTGATGGTGTCTGATGTTTACTGTCCAAGGCCAGCATTGGTTATTAGCATATCCTTGAAAATTGATTATTTGCTGGTTGCTACATAAACAATAGAGGCTGGTTCCTTACAGGAACAGTTTTTTATGTGTGGAGAGTAATTCCACACCAAAGAGATTATTTGTTTCTATTCCACCATTTACCTGGGCTATAAAGTGTAGCAATTATTTTATTCCCTTACGGCAAAGTTTGCAATCTAAATACATGTTGGATGTATGTGGGGTTTTAACAATACAATTTAAATGTATTTTGTCTGGTATTTTTTCTGCTGCTTACACAAACATCAAGAAAGGTGATTATCTTTCAAATCTGTCAGTACTACCCACACTTTATAAAGAAAATATGAAATACCTAATTATTACAAAAATAATTACTATTAAACCAGTTTGTCTTCAATAATATGGGCTTTTTTGTCAAGGTGAACTGAGAAGTACTATCAATGCTGCTTATGTACCAAATTCTAAATGAGGGGAAAAGATGTGTCACACAGGCTTCAAATGTTGTAATATGTGTGTTACTCCTGTAAAAAAACTTGTTTGAAATATGGTTAATACTTAGGGGTTGGCCTATTTAAAAACATTGGTGGAAAGAAGGTGCATTTTAAGTTGGTACAGAAGGAAAATAAGTTAGACTTTCTGAGGGGAAAAAAAAGTAATCTATGCTGAAACGTAAGATTTAGTGCATACTACTGATTTTGGTAAAATGGCTGTTTTTTTCCTTCTTTCAAAACAATTCAAGTTATATTTCAGAATAAAAACTGTTTAAAGAAATCAGTTGGGATGAGTTTTGCCTCCATTGTTGTGTTTGCTGAATTTCATCTGACCTGATGACAAAGACTGTTTTAGCAATGACACCTGCACAGATTTAATTTTGTATTTAAATCTTTGAGCTTCTGCCATGCCTCTGTCCCAGCCTTTCCTGGGACCCAGTGGGATCATACATTGGGAAGAGGCAGCTATGGCAGCACAAGAGACGCAGAGGGCAGGCTGTGATATAGACTCTCCTGGTAAATGACACACTTGCCTGGCATGATGGCTGCTCAGGGAGTCTAAGGGATGACTTTGCCCTTATGTTCCTCTTGCCTTCTTCTACAGCTGCTTCTTCATCCTGCCAACACCTCTTGCTTTTACATTTGTATAATTATTATATCATAATTAGTGTCGTTTCTCTAGTTCTTACCTTGGTGAGGTGATACTTTCCCAAAATTGCTTTTTCTAGTATTCCTTCAAGCTTTCATCTCAGTACTCCTGTCATTGCCAGCAATGAAGCAAAGCTGGATTTAACTATGGTGGTGTGCCTAGTGCATCCCAGAATCCTGGTTCCTTAAGCATATGGAGGTACTCTGGATAGTATATGAGTATGATGAGCAGTCAGCCCTCTGACTGTGTGCCAGACTTGTATTTGGTGGAGAAGAGAGTATTAGAAGAGAAGGGGAAATCTCTGTTTATCAAGCAGTGTATCACAGCATAAAAGGGCACTGAGATGCATTTTGGGCATGTAAGTTCTAGCATCCTTCAATTCATATTTAAGGAGAATCATCAAAGGTCATTTCAAGACATCCTTGGATGTGTTATTTCAGTTGTTTTGGTGTTGAATGTTTGGTCTTCACAAAATGAAAACATCCTGGATATTGTCTGTTTCTTATCATGAGTGAATGCGTCCTCTTAGTCTCACTGTGACTGAATCAAAAGGAGAATCCTTCCTCTATGATTTTTTTTTCACTTTGCAAGGGTTTGGAAAAGCTGATATGGTTCAGAAAATAAAGAAATTCCTGTTTAACAGACCAACCAAAAGATACAAGCTAGCTGAATTTCTTCCTAGTGCACATCTACAGGTATTGTCTATCAGAAAATAGCAATTATTTAACACATCATGTACAATGACATCAGGGAGAAAAATGCTCCTTGTGCTGCCCAACAGAACATGCTGGGGCACCTGTTTCATATCATGAAACCATTTACAATTGCTACCAAAAAAGTGAGAGCTGAAATGTCATCATTAAATCTACTTCTGCCACTCATGTTTTTGTTGGAAAAAATCCCTAGGGAGGAAAAATAAAACCTAATAAAAATACATTCATTCATTTTCCAGTATCTTAAATCTTTGAGCTGTAGAAACAAGCAAATACTGGTACTGTGAATAGTCATAGAGCTTATAGTTACTCTCATGACTCTACTCTGACAAATTGTCATTAAATACCCTTTCTTTTCCTCTGAAAGACGATAACACAGTGATATTTTCAAAAAATCTCACATTGTTCTATTACCTGTCTTGGGCTCTACTCCTTGTAAAAAAAAAAAACCAAAAAAAACCCACATGTCTTGTGGTTTTTTTTTTTATTGTTTCCATGTCAGTAAGTAGCTTTTGAAGCTCTTTTGTGGTTTAGGGTGCTTAAATGGCCCTTACATGTGCACCTTTGCCTATAGCTAAATGGGATTTGTGCCTCAGGCTTTCATGCTGCAGCCTGGACAAGGGAAACCATGTATTCAGGAAATCCGTTCTGCTATTTTGCATTTCATTGAATTTTGGGTTGAGAGAAAATACCACTGGAAACTCATTATTAGGAAAAAAAAAAATCCAGTAACACAGGTGGCTCTGAAGCATCTGTATGTTGCAGTGAAGCAGGGCCACACTTGCAGCCCAGGGGAGCTGTCTGGTACCTCAGTCTGCATTAAAAGAGTAAGGAATGGTCTGAGATACTTTAAACACAAGGCCTGGTACAACTGCAGTGAAGGCACAGAAGTTATTTTTCTTAGGGCACATCATCTTATCCCTAGTTCAAAAAGAGCTAATTCCACATTGTCAGCACAAAGTATTTCAAAGACATTACCTTGGCTGTCCAAAGCTGTCCATGGGAGTAATCTTTTGCTCCTTGAGAGGGCAATTCCTCCAGCCATGGTCCCTCTATCCTACTCTCAGTACATTTAAAGTGGGCAGAAGGATGATCCTAAGCCACATTTTCATGAGTTGGGAGTATGGTACTTCTCCCAAACAGTAACAAAACATCTCACCTCTTCTCCTGATGACTGGCAAACTTACTGCTTTCAATGGACTTTGTTCCTGTTATTTCTATGAACAAGGGAATGTAAAGAATATGACATTTCTGTTTCTGAACATTAAAGGAGTGCTGAAATACTGTAACACTTAAACCACATGTGGCACCTTGACAGGTATCAGTTGGCTAAATAACAGATTGGACTAAGGAGGTGATGCACAGATATAAAATGAGTGAATTTGACATGACTGGAAAGGTGAATCAACAAAAAGTTTCCAAGTGGATGATGCCTTCACAATTGCAGGCAAAACCCAATTGCTGTCCTAGCAAATGCTAGGAAAGTTTGGTGAGAGACTTGGAAGAGAGCTCCAGAGTGGTGTCCAAGACGGGTCTTTTAATCTTAAATGACATGGGAAACAGAGAACAATGGGTAAATCTAAACTTAAGACCTCCCATGTGGCAGAAAGGCTAACAATAAAATGTAAAAAGATGAGGTTTGAGAGGATTTTTGAGGCATAGTTTTGGAGTTATTTTGATGGGGTTTTGTGCGGTATTTGCTGTTTGCACTGTTTGAACAGGACTGTTTGCTGGTAACCCCAGTTTACCTCCTGGATTCTCTGCTGAATCCTAAAACTGTTTTATTCTGCTGCTTAAGTGAGAAACAATTATTGCCACCAATGGCAGAGGCCATATATGGGATTGCTATTTTCTTTCTAACGGAGATGGTTACCAATTTTTCCCTTCAAGCCAGACATTCTATGGTGAAACAGAGGGGGAAATCTGATGATTCTTATGACCACCTTGGAAAGCTCATTAAGAAGTACATTTTCTCCTGTCATCATCCTTCTGTAATGTTCTAAAGCTCCACTGCTGCCTCGGCTATCTTGTGACAGGGCACGGTCCCATTGTTGCCAAGGCAGTCCAGGGACAGGTACAGCTAGCCACATGCCAGGGGTCATGAGCCAATTTCTGGTGCAAAGGTGTGCAGTCATTTTAGCAGCATTGATGGGAAGCATGGCTATGCTGCCCCTGGGCTGGTGTGTGATCTTGTGCTGCTGGCACAGAGGAGTTGTGTTTTAGTTTGGCTCAGGAGCACGTGTTTGAGACCATCAGCCTTTTGACTCCATGTAATGCACTGTGGCTCCCATTGCAGAGCAGCCTCCTGGTGGATTCCTCCTGTGGATTCCTCTTGGATTAAACTGAAAGCTGCATTCTGGGAATCACCTAATGCACTCCAACCACTAATAGGCATGTTGTGTCTGGGAACAGAACTGACCCAGTCTGAAATAAAACCACCTGAAGAATGCAGATTTCATGTCCCCAGCACCAGCTGCTTCCCCTAACAAATCTTCACCCTGCTTGCTCAATAATCACAGCTTATATGATCAGCAGGGGAAGGAGCAGCACATGGATTTTTTTCTGTAAAGGTGTCACAGTATATTTAGCAAAGTGCTAGCTTGGCTGCACCAACACATTACAGTTCAGCTGCCTATTGTGTTTTCTGTAGCTGTGCTTGGCACACAATGGATGAGCATTTTATGGTTATATGCATATGTTTGTAAGTCTGTATGTATATATAAACATACACAAACCTACTGTTTGGATGTTTCATAACATAAGGTACTGAATTTTTAATCACAACATCCTTTGTCATAATGCAAAACAAATTGGAGGTCAAAGTTGTAACAATAAAACATCCATCCTGGAGCTTTTTAGAGGAACCTGTTTAAAAAGGTTAAAGTAAGCAATTATCACAACCCTAATTTACAACTACTTGGCAATAAGAGTTGCTTTTCAATGAACCATTTATTCATGATCTGCTGCTTCACACTGCAGGATTCTTCTTGACTAGGTTAGAAAATGTAATTAATAAATGATAGGATTATTTATGGTTCACGGTGCCAGATTGGGAAATACAATGATATACAGAATGAGCTAAAAATTATTCTTACAGGCAGCATCTTGGTATTTAATCCATGGATTGGATTGTCACATTACTTGATATGCTGTGGTGAACTCCTGATGGTATTCATGGGACATTATTTTGTCATCCTAGCTGCTCTGTGTGACAATAAAAATGGACATGCTCCTCTGAGAACAGACTTAATGAACACTGACATGCTAATCTTTTTCTAGTTGAGGTAGGGTGGCATTTGTGGTTTTGCTTAGTTTGACTGTGTTAGTGATTATCTCAAAGCCCCAGTAGAACCTGGAAAATGTTTATGTTTCATAAACATAAAATGATCCTCTTTGAGATTTTATTCTAGTAATGCTAGTTCAGGAAACACACCAGCTAAATACAGACAGGCTTTCTCAATTTCAAGTAGCAAAATTATGGTAAAATAGAATGATGTCATCTCTAATGTCTTTATTCATGGGCAAAGTGCTTGGCTGTGTGTGACTGAAGTTCAAATTATGCTATGACCTTCAAAACCTGTAGGGTACAGGTCTAAGAGGAAAAGCATCCCAACTGATATTTAATTTAATTATTGTCATTAATTAAATGACAATAATTAAATTAAATATTGTTTTCTCCTTTTGAACTCCTTATTAAAGTTCAAAAGGAGAAAAATATTTTTTGCCCTGATTTATACACAGTCCAATAAAAAAAAAGAGCAAAATATCTGAATGTGAGGTGCAGTGGCTCTCTGACAGAATTCCTACTGGTAAAGTACTGGAGCTAATCAGTGAAATTCTAGAGTTTAGCTCTAAGTTGAAATGTACTGAGGATTGGTTCAATTTCCATTTATTTTCAGCTCAGACTTCTTTTAAAATGCTTTGCTGTAGTAATTAGGACTGCCAACAGTGATTCTAGAATGTATGTGCATGTAGTTGATAATTCCATGAGTGTCCTTCTAAGAGAATTAAAAAAATGCCTTTAGGTTTTGATGATGATTTGAATCCCATGGCTTTAGAATTTCAAATGTCAATACAGGATATGTGAATAATGGATGAAACCCAGGAGATTTACAGAATCACAGAAGGGCTGAGGTTGGAGTTCATCTCTGGAGGTCATTAAGTGCAAGCCCCCTGCTCAAGCAGGGTCAGCTACAGCAGGTTGCCCAGCACCATTTCCAGATAGGATTTGTATTTATTTCTTCAAAATTGATATTCCTCAGCTTCTCTGGAAGACCTCTTCCAGAACAAATTAATACAGATTTGATCATCATAACAACATTTCATTTTAAATAGAGGTAAATGTATGCTTTCCTATCTATTTGCATACAGATGCATATGTTAAAATACTGGAAGTTGATTTTCATTCTTAGACTGAGCTCAATTTATTACAGCATTGCTGGGTTCTAGTTCTCAACATTAATTTGAGGTCAGGTACTGCTTCTTCTGTAGGAGTAAGTGGAAGCAATGTTTCCTCCACTTACTCCTAAGCTTCCTGCAATTTTGCTTTAGATTAAAAATAAAATTTGAAATGCAAAATGGGTGCTTCTATTTTTGCACAAATATATAATAGAAAATGTCAAAAAATATAAAGGTTTGAAAAATGAATTTGAAATAACAAATAAAAATGGCAAAAATATATTCTGTTGTTTCTTTAAGCTTCAAAAAATTTAAAAAATTGAAACACAGGTTACTTTTTCCAGTTTCCTCAAGAGGTCTTTCCTTTTTATCTGCTGTCTTTTCTATAGACCAAACATAGAGATGAATGAGTAAAAACTCTCTACCTTTTGCAAATATTGCTCTTGGAGTCTGCAGGCTACTTGAACTTTGTCATGCCACGTTCCCCTTTGTCCCAAGGATTTTGCATTTTTTATAATCTAGAAAGATATACACTTCTACTTCTGTGATGTGGGATGTTCCACAGAGAACCAGCTATTTTTCAGCATTCTCCAACGTCTGCAATGAGTTTTTTTCCTTGCTAAATTGTAGTCTTTTCAGTATTCTCCAAAAATTTCTCATGTACTGCTATTTGAGCTTCTTTGCTGTTTTTGTAATGCTTCAAGCATTCATAGTTCAGGCAAAAACTTACATTTTATTTCTTGTTTGTACCTGGGTTTTTTTTCAGTCCTCCTTCTGAACTGACCCAGTTTATGAGAAACAGATTTAATCCAAAAGCCTTTAAATTAGCTCTTCTGGATACATACATAATTATAATTTTCCCTTCTATAAAGAAGTAGAAAAACTATTGTTCTTCTAAGCCTGTCTTCCCAGACTTCAAAGAGCAATGAGTAACATATGAAAGAGGATAGTTGGGATTGTTTTTTCATTGCAAGAATTTGGGTAGGAGAAGCCTCTGTATTCCAAAACCCAGAGAAAGAATGCAAAAGAAAGTGACCCCTCTACTTTTCCAAAGAAAAATAAAATGAAGGGTGTCTTTCTTCAGATATCTTCTATTTTTTCCATTTCATAAAGGGGAAGGTGAAGATCCCACATAAAGTGTGAAAATGTTTTGTTATGTTTTGCATAGTAATTGTCAAATTATTATTTTTCAGCTTTGTTTGAATCAGCTGATATCTGGTCTGTGAAAAACAGGAATATTTTTCCTGTTTGGTTGAAAGTATGATTCAATTCAGACTTTTTTTCCTTTTTTTTTCTGCTATTTCTTTGTGGTTGGAAGTGGTCAAAACCTTAGAGTTCCAACAGTTTCAGCCTCAATATTCTGCTCTCTTCATATGTATCCTTTTCCTCCAAGTTTCAACATCATTGTCCTTCATTCAGCCATTAAGTAAAACCCCTTCATGGGCAGTTACAGGATATCTTTACCTTTGGTACCTTTACTTTGCTTCCAGCATTTACAGCTTTTCTCTTAGTGACCTTATTTCCATCAGTATATTTTTCTTTTTGATTCCATTTTCTGATTTCTAGTTTAGTTTGCCTCATCTCATCTTGCCTATTCCCTGCATGGCTGCATGAGGAAGAGGTAGTCTAATGTTATTTTTAGTGGTGGTTGAATAGTCTTCTATTTTTAACCAGACAGTTTTCATGTTCCATATCAGGAGTGGGCTAATGCACCCTCTCATAAATACATGAATTCCTCCTCCCTCATCCCTGTACACACACACCTGCATAAGTGTCAATTTAGGCAAGTCATGTGGCCTGAAATTTCAAAAGATGTTAGATGGTTTAAACCGGCCTATTCTTTGGAAATTGCAGGGCATTTGTCCTTTGGTACATCAGTGCGGTGATCAAAATCGCTAGTCACCTCTGAAAATGAGGCCAAAAGATGCCATTTTTGAAGGATAAGGGAGAATGGAAGTGCTGTGCTCCAGCCTGGGCTCTGAGAGATGCTGAGTCTGTTGGGCTGCAATTTCCACAATTGACTGAGGGTTGATACAATAAAGGACAGTCTGGGGCAAAGCAGATGAAAGAGTGCAAGCACCCTGCCTCCTAAACAGGTGGGGGTTGGAATGGTACTTCAAACTTCTTCCCATGCTCCAACAGCTGCTGGGGCACCCTGGAAGCTATAGCGTGTGCACTGGTGGCATGTAACTTTCCCTCCCTCCTGTGGCTGCACTGCAGACAGAAGAAGCATTGCTCACAAAGTGATGCAAACTTGAGGCTGTCATGAGACAGCTCATGATGTGATTTTTGATCTTCCTGGAAGATTAAGCCTTTATTTTTCCAGTCCTCAGTAACCCAGCTGCTTTTTGCTTTCCTTTCCTTGACATTATGCAGTTCAGCTTCTTTTGATCTTGAATATGGTCCTTTCTCAAGCTATTGTATCAGCTGAGAGTCTTTTGTTCTTCCTAGCAGTACTTGGCACCTCATCTGCAGAGGACTCTGTCTCTAGAGATGCTGTGTACTCCCCTGTTGCTGTTCATGTGCACAATCCCTGCCTGAGAGCAGCCTGCCTCTCTTAGCCCCGTGGCACGGGAGGCAAGAGGACCTCGCTTCACAACCTGTGTGACTGACAGAGGATCAGCAGCATGAATTGGCTGTGCTCCTGTGAGCAATCTGACCATCCCAAATAGACCTGCAGTACCATGACATCACATATTGTCTCTGCCTCTTCCTCTCCTTCTCACTCAATCATCCGTGGAATGAGGACACACAATAGTGTGTTTGTGTATCCTTTGGGATCAGCAACCAAGTCACCTGTGAATTATACAGGTCAACAGAAATGGAGGTTAAGATTTGGTCTACACGCATTCTTCCTGTGTCACCAGAGATTACAGACAAAACAAACAGGGATACACCATTGACATTTAGTAAATGTTATTAGAAATGCTTTATTGTAGGGAGAATGAGAAGAGGAGGGATTATATCTATGAATGCAAAGCTTTTTTACTCTGATCCCGAGTCATTGGAGAGGCCATTTTAATTGACATAAAACAACTTGTCTCAGTATAAACATGCCACAGGATAACACTGTCAAGTCCTGGTGCTTTGCAAGCATAGGAAATGTTTAATATCAATGAAAAAAATGATAATTTCTCCTTAAATCCTAAAACTTTTGAGTAGACTTCCAGAGTAAGCAAACATGGACACTGATTTTTTTCTGGTTTTCCCTGAAATTCACCTCTTCCCTGTCACTTTCCATTTCATTTTCTTCTATTCTTCTGACTAGACTATTATTTTGCAACTTGTGTTGCCCAGTTTCAGGCAGCTGGATTCCTGCCTTTAGAACTCTTATTTATAACTGCAGTATGTCTGTACATCCATTTCCCACCAGTCCTTTCCTTAGCTGCTGCCTGTTGTGTATTTTTTAGTTTATTTTCCTTTTTTCTAGGAGATTCTTTCATTTGATGGTGAAGTTTTCTGCAAGGTATCATCATGGGTCAAAACTGAGGAAACACAGGATTATAGCTTAGCTCAATGTTTTCTGATTTTGTTCAGCATATAAAATAAAGCAAAAAGTGTAATTCAGGGAAGAAAAGAAATTAGAAGCATTATTACGTCAAAATGACCCAAGCAATGGCTCATGGGCTTGGAAACATTTTTTCCCAACTGCAATAATTAGGCTAATAAATGAGATTACTCCTCCCTATAAACCCTGCCATTTAAAGTGCTTATAGATGAGTGAGATTTAGACTCAAGTAAGAAGCACCAAAGATATTTTGAAGTAAAGAAGGCATTGTAAAGAAGGCATCCTATCTGCAACTGCAACCTGCTGAGACAGATAATTAGATTGTGTACTGGCGAGATATAAAGAAGCTTTGAAAAAAGTGGTGGTGGTCATACAGGCAATGAAAGCAGAGAAAAAATGAATGTAATCATCTAACACAACCACTAAAGCTGAAGAAAAGTCAGAATGGAAAATTACTATTGGATATTTGAAACTGGGGAGGGGAACACTTGGTGTTAACAAATGCAGAAAAATATCAATAACAGAAGAAAGTAAATGAGAGAAATTAGGTTATGTAGCTCTGCCATCTACACCCCAATCAAAACAGAGAGTACATTGGATCTGGTTCTCACAACATCAAATTTTGCTTTGTTAAGGAAATGAGTGAGTCAGACTGGTATGTTTAGCTTTTTCTATTTTAATTTCTGTAACATGCCAAGGAAACTATCCATTATATCCTGCAATAAGCTATTACACATTTTCACTTCATTTTACTGTGTATGATTTCACTGTTTATGGTGTGCTGTATTTATTTTCAATGTTGTTGAGCATTTTCAGTACAGTTTTCAACTGTGAAGAAAGTAGACTCTGTGTAAGCTTCTTAGCTTGAATCTGCCATTCCAAAGATGCTGGAATCCGCTTTCTTTATTAATGGAAATAAATAAAACAATTCTTAATTCAATTGTGATGCAGAAAGACAGTGTTCCAATACAGGAACTGTTCACTGAAAGGCTCTTGGGAAAGTTTGTTGAAACCATCACAGAGGGAGGTTGTAAACCTTTTACCTTTTAGCAAAAACATCTCTCATTTAAATTCCTACACAAGCACGAGGAAGAAGCAGTCTAACTACCTTGGAATTAACTCTCCTACCTCTGCACACATTATTTCCAAATAATTTTTAGACTCTCTTAATACAAACATATTGAGAGATTTGTCATAAATACTTCACTGATTATTATTACTATGAACAATCTGTTCATTGCATTACTGGTATTTGAAATGGAAAGACCAATTAGACCTGTTAACCCATCTTTTTGTCAGTAAGTTGATTGGGAATTACTGAAGCGTAACAATTCTAAGTGGCTTTTCATGTGAATGCCAAGCTAAAATGGATATTCAGAGATGCATTAAGCATTTTTACCTGGCTCTGCGTTCTTCATTTAAAGATCTACATGTTAATTTGGGGAAGTGCAACATAAACATGGTGAGCCATGGATTCCTGTGTGTGCTCTTTCCCATATTTGTAAACATGTAAGTGTTGAATAATAAAATTGTAGGCCAAAGGTTGTAAGGACTAGAGAAAAGAAAACATTAATTATTCTGGCATATTACTTTAAGAGTGATAGATCTGGCAGGCATTGTAGGACTGACTCAAGGATTTGACTTCAATAATCACAGGCAAAAATTTTTGTTATGTCTTTAATTGAATGCATTTATTAGAAGGAAATTTTTATATGATCAAGACAGCATTTCTTTATGCTCAGCTTTATTTCAGAAAATGGCTTACCTGACCTCATAGGGGTTCTGAAAAGGGCAGTCATTGAAAGATAACCCCATGAATTACCCATGGGAATGATACTTGAGATGGACAGCAAACAAGATACATTAAAAAAGAGTATGTTTCTTTTACTTTATGATGTAATCTAGTCAACATATAGCTAATACTGCCAGAAAATTCTTTGGCAAATAAAACTGCAGACATTGCTGAAGAATTATTACAAAATTCTTTGGAATTTGGTGTTCTTTGGAGATCAAATCACTCCTTTGAGATGGCTGGAATAAGGTCAGGTGCCTGAAAAGATTGTTGGCACAGAGCCCTGATACCTCCCTCGACTGAGCTTCCTACATGTGAGGCTGGGAGGCAAATTGCAAGAAGGTCTGTCCCACTGCTGGTGGCATCAATTTACTTTTCATTAAGATCCACTAAAATGCATAATCTTTTTCTGAATCAAAATAAAACCACATTTCCCTAACAAAATCTGTCAATCAATTGGAATTATGTATTCCTGCGCAATTCTGCTTTTGTGGTTCCTTTAAAAAGGAAATTATGCTGAAACATAAGTTCCCTTTCATAATCTTATCTCAGTAACTCACTGACTGCTCTTCTCTGTGCCAGCCTGGGAAAGGTAACGTGGTGGTGCTGAATATCAGATCCTGGCAGTACTTGGAGCCCAGTTGAGCATCACATTTGCTTCCTGCTTTAAGAAGGTTCAGACACAAATTGCTTCTGTCACTAGTGTAGTTTTCTTCTCTCCCTGGAGCATAAAATGCATTTCCTTGATCCTTGGACTATTCAGATGTGATCTGCCAAAGAGATCTTTCCCTCCATGTGGGGAGGGCGAGTAGCCTTGCTTCAGTAGGGATGAACAGAAAGAACAAAATTTTTTAAGATAAGGGACTGACCCAGGAGTTACAGATGCAAATTGATGTATGCATATAACACCAAACTACCATTTGCCCCCTCAGAAATACCATTTTCTGAGGGGGCAAAACCTGTCTGACCAAGACAGTCTTATAGAAATCTGTGATTCAACTAAGTTTCTGAGATACATTTGATACAATTTATGAAGCAGATGCTTGTAAGATATCCTTAAGGTCTGCTTATGAACTGAGCAGATGTTTTGAGAGAGTTATCTCTTCTGAGAGAGGTGAAATTTTAGCTACCTGCTTTGCAATCATACAGGGAGAGAATACAAATTCAGCCTTAATACCAACAGTAATAGAGCCATGCATGAGCATTTTATAACTTGTCTCTTCGTAAACTGTTCAGGTTAGAATTTAGAACATGAGCCCATCTGCAAACTTTCAGAGAGGGGGAAAAAAACCCCAAATGCAACTAATAAGACCAGCTAAAATATGCTGTAAGTTAAAACCTTGTATTTCACCCAGAAATGAATTCCAGTATTACACTTAGTGTGTAAAATATTTATTTGGATTCAGGCCAACATTTCCATGCCTTTAGTGTAAATAAGACATCTCTATGGCAATTTTGAAGTCAGACAGCTCTATACAAAATGGCAGCAGCATTAATTAAGCATATACTTTTCTAACCCCTCAGGATTCTGTGCCTATTAATCACATGTCAGAATGGTTCCTATTTTGCTGGGGATTCATCAGAGCAGTCCTGTTCACCACTTTTACTTTGGCTGTAAAGTCAAATATTTAAAAGGTGTTAGTGGAGCTGGAGAGGAGCACAGGAAGTCACTGAATAGAATGGTAATTTATTACCCTTTATCAGGCCTGGTTTTCTGTCTCATCAGGTAAAAGCACGTTGAGTTTAAGTAATTCCTGGCATGTTCAAAATGTAGATGCTGAACTGATTACTTGCTGTGACTCACCTGACTCTGGCATTACTTGCAAGTTTGCAAGTGTATGTGTGGAAGTGAACATATATTTAAAGTAGATGTAGAGCTGAAATACTGACCCTGACTGGGTACAAGGTTGTTTTGCCTAGTCACATCATTTGCAAGACACTTTATTTACCATTGTTTCCTAGCACAGATTTTTTTTCCCAGTAATATTTGTGGCATTTGTTTCTCTGAATAAATATAAAATCACAGTACTGTAATGAATCGTCTACTATTTTGAAACATTTTATAAATATTAATTTTTTTAAAAATTCTTTATTATTTTGCCACTTGAAAATCCTGGATCTCTGAATTTACTAATTGTCTGTGCTTCTTAGTCCCTTCAGCAGCAAGTATATTATTTGGACTCAGATTTTGTATGCAATAGGTTGGCATAAAAGCACTATGGTATGTTCAGCCATCTTGGCATTGTCATTTGAGGTTTTTTAATTAAAAGTCTGCCTTGGAGTATGTCAAGTGCTCCTGTATTTTTGCCATTCTTCTTATCTCTATGGCAACAAAAATATTTCAACATTTACATGGGCATCATATTCTTTGCTAATGTACTATCTGAACTGTTTGTATGCTGAGAAGGGGAGCAGCAGAGATTGGCTTCTGCAGGCTGGGATGCAGGAGTTGTCAAGACAACCAAGAGGCCTAAGGATGTCCTTACTAGTAGCATTAAATTGAAGCTTTAAATTAATTCACCCTCATGTGTTTTTGTAGCTTATGCTGTTAATTGAAATAATAGGAGTGACCTTCCCTGTACATTCAGAGCACCTGTCCTATTAAAATTGCATGTGCTGTTTACTTAAGTACACTCATCTATCAGACAAATCTAGCGTGAAATAGGGGAAAATGGAAGACACTTATATTGTACTGCTATGTATTGACTCGTAGTAATAGGAGAAGCAAGCTTTTCTTGTGTCTAGCTTGTGAGAGTTGTAATGAACATTTTACTCTGAAACTTCATTTATTTCTGCTTTCCACTCAAGGGCCTTAAGTCTGCATAGCTCCAGACACTACAATTTATTATACAGTGCTGAATGTAATTGAAATGAATAGTTAATTTTTTTTTTTGCTATAATACATTTGAAGAACCCAAGAATCATGTTTTCATGTATGCAAGAGACTGCTTTTTCCTTCACAGCAAAAAAGAAAAACCCAAAACAGTAGGAAACCATTATTTCTTGTTGTTGTTGTTCAAATCATAATCTTGCACTGACTTAATTTGTGGAGCTACTTTTAATTGTTTTTTTAAAAAGAATTCCATAGAGAACTGGTTGAAGTTTCATTGCCCAATCTTTTAGACTCTAGCAGCCTCATGCATAGCCCCATAAGAGCCAAAACAGTAGATATGTGCATATGGTTTCCTTTTCAAAAGGAAAAAATCTGCAATCTGCTCTTTTGATGAAATTCATTAGTTTAATTTTGATGGTCAAATACGTCAAATATTCAATTATTTTTGTACAGGGCAACGGTGGACAAGGATGTCCAAGTTCTTAAAGGACCAAAAGGATTTCATCCTCCTCTGCAACTGCTTTAAAACACAAGTCTCTACCCTGTATCCTGGAATACTTTTCATCTCCTAAAGAGGGAAATGCACTCTTATTTGCCATTGCTTTTATGCTGTTAGGGAGATAATGAAGCTGTAGAAAATTTGGGAATATATTTGCCAGTACTATATTCATTGATGCACAAAACCATGTAATTATACTGATGTACACCAGCTGAGAGTCAAACCAGTATGCTAATGAACCCTTGAAGCATGTTTTCTGGGAAAAAAAAAACGATTAGTTTTTCTTCAAAGTCTAGGAAACAGAGAGGAATGCTTTATGGATTACTGCAGGATTGCCAGGAGTGCTGATGGTGATTTGATCTCCCTGTATTTCAGAGCACAGGTGAGGTTTCTTGCAGACTCCTACGCACGAATACTACAGCATGAAGTGGAAGTGCTATAAATTCACTTTTATCTTGGTGAAGGACAGATTACTGGGAGAGGCCAGGAGGCTGACAGGCACCCTTTCTAGTTCCTTGTTAATCTCTTCAAGATTGGTACCATCTCTGTGGCATGTGACAGGAATGCATCAGTCTCCATATCAATACTGTGGCTGCAGCCAGTTTTCTGTATGCATGTTAATGTTTGCTCCCTCTGGTATTTGAAACACCTGTGAGTGCTCAGCACATCTGAAAATCAGGCCATTTAATTCTAGGCACTTTAAACATAAATTAAGGGTCTTAAATTTAGGTATGCAGGTTTGAATGTTTTGGATCAAACCTCTCCATCAGCCTGCAATCAACAGTGCTATATAGAAATGATATTGCAGAATAAGATACAGTCAGGTCAGATTTTTAATTTTTTTTTTTTTTGTAAAAACAAACCCATAACATCAGCATTTGGTTCACTTTAAAATATAGTCTCTAGAATGTAGGTGCATACAATATGTTCTATTGAACCTTAACTGGCAAATCCATGTCTAATGATAATGGGTCTATATGTAAAAGAAAACCATTATTCTTTGCACTGAGTGCAGATTAAAAAGACCTATTTGTTCCCATCACAGTTTCTGCCTATGCATTAAAATACTGTTGGTAACACCAAATCCATCTTACTTTGCCAAGATGTACAGTTGAAAGCACAGGCCTGTGGATCAGAACAGCTTGTCACTGTCTCTCTGTCTTCAGCACCCCTGGATACGTCACTGACACTGAGGACCTCCTTTCACAGTCTCTTTCTTGGTGTATGCCAAGGGGCTGGAAGGCTGCTTGCTCCCTTGTTGCTGTGTCATATAGCTGGGCTGAACAGTGATGATGCCAACACAAGGGGGATATTTTTGTCAAATGAAAACCACCCACCTAATTTCTGGACAATCTAGAAAAGGATCAGTGCTTCACTTCACCAGTCAAAGGGCTGTAGGGATCAGTATGAATGACTTGAACCTACAATGTAACTTCTCCTCTATTTTGTAATTTGAAGGGGAGGTGGATCTTTAATTAGGATACAGGTGAGGTTGAAATTTGATGGAAAGAAGAGGTTATGCAACAGTACAAATTGGACCATTATTACTTTCCTTCTCTAAAAGAAAAAGGCAGAGGAATAGAGGCAGGACGATATCTAGAGCATCTCTATGGTTGGCATCAGACTGGTAGGAGTCTCAGAATTTGTAGAGACCATGATGGATTCCATCCCACATCCTTCCCCATCTATCATTCAGGAGCTACAAACTGATAGCAGGAAAGTCTCACTAGAGGTGGTCCCTAACCACAGCATTCGTAAAGGTAAAAATGTCTCATGATTTCCATGAGAAATTATCTCAGTGTGTCTTTTGGGGGCACTAGGCTTTGCAGCCATTTCAGTAGTGCAGTTGAGGCTGACAGGGACCAAAAGTCAAGCACAGCAGAGAAAATTGTCTGTCACAGTAGGTCAGGCATTTCAGGTGGCACTTGAATGAAAGGCTCTGCAATGTCATGTGGAAGTTCCTTGCAGCAAGGAGAAAAGTGTGCTGGGTTGAATTAAATTCTTCCAGGGCTCTGGGCATCTGGATTTGTTTTTGCAGTTTGGACCTATGTCCATATTTCCTGCAAGTGGAACTAGCCTGTGCAACAGTCAGCAGAAGCATATCAGTATGGAATATAAATCTACAAATAGAGGTCTAAACTAGCACAACTTTACTGGATCTCCATCATCTGTAAAATAAGATACAATGCTGTTTTCATCATTTAGCCTCCTGTATAATGTCTTTAAAAAGCTCTCTAATACCCCCAGTAACTGGCTCTTAAAATGTCAGAACAGATAAACAGTATACAGACCTTTACATGTTTCCCGAGTATTTATATATAAATCTTGTAGCCAGTACATATAATCTTCCTTTCCTTCCTATCTTGCCTTCCCATAGTTTTGCTCCATCTTTTTAAAGCCTGGATATGTGCAACAGAATTCCTTTATTGAAGCAGCTTGCCAATGTTTTCTCTGTCTTCAGCACCGTGGGGTATTTCATTGACACTCAGGATCTCCTTCGATATTCTCTCTCTGTCTCTCTTGACATTTTTGCAAGGAGGGAGAAAGAGGCTGGGGGAAGGTGCATATAATGCTTCCACTGCTGAGCAGTATGAATTATATCTGCTGGAGTAATAGTGTGAAGTGGCAGGGATCCGTTTTGATGAATCTCATGCTGATTTGTAGCCCCAATTCTAGCTGTAGGTAACACTGAACACCTGTTTGGAGTACTAGAGAGATGGAATAAAGCTCTGTACAGTAAATGTGCTGTGTACTGTAGCTGCTTGTTTATTGTCATACAGTAATTAATTTGCAATTATATTTTGAAACATACCAGAAGAGAAGTGCACTATAATTCCTACCACCCAGAAAGAGGCTCAGCAGTGACACTTGTTAAACTGAGCTGGCTGATTCTCTCTTTTCTCATCACTGATTGCTTTTTTCTTTTGTCTCAGTACAAAACAGAAAGTTACAAAAGACACTTCAGTAAAGATTTGTGCCTGGATAGTCATGGCTCTGTGCTACTCTAGAACAGTATGTCTTAAAAACAAACATACACATGCAGATGAAAGAGGGGGTGTGAATATCGATCTGATTTTGTGTCTGTCATCCCTTGCTGGACCATATCATCCACAGTGTTCCACCACAGAAGGAGTTTGTGAGCCCCATCCTTAACCTCCTGCCTGTGACATCCTTATCTTTTCATCCATATGCCTCTTTTGCTTCTGTTTAGACCATTCAGAATCATCTGCTAAGAGATTTGATACAGTGAGTTATTGTTCTATGTGTCTCTGAGTCTGGTGATACCTCCTATGAAAAGCATGCCCTTACCCTCAGTCTAAAAAATTCTCACAAGCCCATCACTGATTTTAAATTACACCTGTGTTTTATTGTATCCCTCTGCAATAAGCTCCTTATGAACTATTCCTTTCAGAAATTCCTCTGTAATTTCTTTCAGTATGTGTTACATAGCTGGAAGTCTGGCTTTTCAAAAGTAGACCCCAAAATTTGGTTTCTGCAAGCACACTTGAAGAGAGGAGTCTGAAGCTCCTGTTTGCTTTCAATGCCAGAGTATCATTGCAAGAAAACAGATGTTGCTGTATTAGACACTACAGCAAGTGTTTTCAACACAATTTTACAATTGTATGATGATCAGTAACTAAACTGATGTTTAGTTACTTTGACACAGTTTTTAGAAATAGCTTTCAGCTGGATTCACAGCAACTTGCTTCTTTCTTCCCTGCCTTTCCCTAAAAGTGGTGTATCTAGTCTCAGGTCTATGCTTGATACTAATATTTCTTCCTCCCCTGTTTTTCTAATAGTCCTGTTATCTATTTTCTTTCACTTTCTACTAGGATTTCCAGTTTTGAAGAGTTGATCCTGAAATATTTTAAAGTAGATCCTTAGTATTTTGCTTAAACTTCAAGCTTAAATGCATGATCTCATAATTCTGTTTCTCTTGTAACTGTCCCATGGCTGCACAAACATAAGTGTTCTCCACTGTGAACATTGAGGTTTGCTTGTAGCTGAGAATGTTTGTCTTGAAATGGTAGAGACTGACTTGTTTTATACAAATTTACAATCAACTGTGTATATGTGGCATATGTAAACAACAATCCATTGACAGCAAAATAAGAAATAAGTCAATATGCCTCAGAGAGAGTGCTAACTTAATTTGCAATTATGTCAAGTAAGGAGGAAAAAGAGAAAAATACTGGCTTCCTCTGAAAATCTTCCCAAATACAATATTTCTTTGACATTTCACATATACTGAAAAGTTACACCTGAGGAATTCATTTCCATTGCTTTCACTTGGTGTCCTATGGTGACTGATATAAATATTTTATTAGGCAAACCTGCAGGTTTCTGAAGATTATATGTCTTATCAAGTTGACCCTTATAATTATGTTGTCTTCTGTAACTGTGGGATCTCTTTTAATTTTGTAGTCTTTTTGTAAATATTGAACCATAAAAAAATATACAACCACAAGCAAAATCTGACTGTGAATAAGAAAAGGTGTAAACAAGTCTCTTCTTCCCAAGGAAGATTCCCATTCTGCTTGTTGCTACAGAGACAATGCCTTAATTATATGTTAGTAGCTGGACACAGAGCACCATATCCTCAGCTTGTGAAAAATCTGTTTTCCCCGACTATTTTTCTTTGCTTCTCTTTTGTAAGTAATCACTGTGGATGCTTTTCTGTCTTTCTTTTATCCCCATCTTCTTGTTTCCTGGAAAATGAGACTTAGTGGGGAAAAGTTTCAGTTGCTCCATTTTATGCAAAAAGCAGTCAATGAGGGTTTGCAGTCCTGTCAAATTGAGTTGAAGATTGTACATACAGATGAAAATGTTTTCATTTGATACAGGAATATTTTATACTTCTTTTTTTTTTCCTGGAAATTAGTTCTCATTTATATACTTCTATGGCCTTCTCTTGCAGTTATTAAAACATTGCTTCTGTTATTGTCTGCCTCTGTTTTCTGCAATTATTTACTTAGGAAAGACTTTGACTGTTCTTTTCCTGGGCAGCAGCAGAAACCACGCACAAGTCCTGTGAAAGAAGAGATTGGGAGGCTCCGTGTAGGTCTTTACAGGCCTTTGTAAAGGCATGTAAATCAGTTTGATGCCCCAGTGTATTCCAGTCTATCAGTTCCTAAAGAAGGAGATGAGCTGAGTATTGGCCCAGCTATTTAATGCAGATGGGGGTTTTGGCTAACATTCATCCCATTTAAATTTAGCACGCAGCTGACTTACCTAATTTAAGGCAGTGTTCCTTCCTATGCAGTGGAGAAAAATGTACCGTTCCAGAAAGTGATTCAGGTTTTTAATTAACTGAATCATCCCCTTGAACCATCTTTTTCCATGCATTTCAGGGACAGCTACAACCCTAATTAAGACACTGTAATTCAATGTCAGCTTTTATTTGGGATAGAGTTTTGCCCATTTAGCAGTGGGTGTTGTTTTGTGGCTGCCATGTTGTGGTGGGATTTGTTACAGGCAGTGCAGGAGGCAGCAGATTATTTCCAGAGTTCTGCCTATTCTGCTTCTGCAGGCTGTTTCCTCTGTGGAGTTCTCTGGCAATGTGGGATCTACAGTTCCAGAAATAGCCACTAGGATAGAGGGCATCTATTTCCAAGTAAATTTTTACTGTTTAAAAATATAAAACCAGGGGGAAGTCTAATTATGTGACACAGGAGATAGTCACAGAGCTTAAAATCAGTGATATGATCTACAAGATTACAAGGTTTTATTAAGACTTCCTTAAGAATTTTGAAAGGATGTTTTACAAGAATTGTTGTTGATGCACCGACAATGGGCAAAAGTTATTGAAGTCTTGGATAGAAAGTAATGAAATAGGGGCTCAAAAGAAGACAATACTTCTTTTATACCTCCAGGTCTCTCTAGAGGAGAATTGAGGTACCTTTTGAATTTCTGCTGGAATGACTTGCAGATAGAAAAGGGTTGTGCGGCAGCAGAAGTGGCTCCAGTTTCTCAGTAGACCTGGAAAGTCTTGCCCAAATGTATGGTGGCTGTGCACTGACAGAGTCCTGCTGGCTTGTGCATGCAAAAGAAAAGAAGGTAATCAGGAGTAGCCAGCATGGATTCACCAAGAGGACATCCTGCCTTACCCATGTGATAGCCTTCTGTGATGACATGGCAGGATGGGTTGATGAGGGGAGAGCCCTCCTTGACTTTTGCAAGGCTTTTGGGACTGTCTCCCATAACATCCTGGTAGGTAAGACACGGGATATGGGGTGTGAGGATGGTGAGGTGGATGGAGAACTGGCAGAGCTCAGAGGGTCATGACCACTGGAGTAGAATCCAGCTGGAGGTCTGTAGTCTGTGGCATTCCCCAGGGATCAATAATAGGTCCAGTCTTATTTAACTTGCATATCAGTGGGCTGACAAAGGGATGGGATGTACCCTCAGCAAGTTTGCTGATGATATGAAGCTGGGGCAGTGGCTGGCACTCCTGATGGCTGCACTGCCATTCAGCAGGACCTCGACTGTCTGAGAACTGGGCAGAGACAAACCTAATGGGGTTCAACAAGAGCAAGTGCAGGGTCCTGCGCCTGGGGAGGAATAACCCAAAGTAGCAGAGCACAGGCTGGAGCTGACCTCCTCCAGAGCAGCTCTGCAGAGAAGGACCTGGGATTATCAGGGAATGACAGGTTAACATGAGCTGGCCGTGCCCTTGCAACCAGGGGGGGCTGTGGTATCTTGGAGGACATTGGGAGGGAGGAGTGTGGCCAGGAGGTTGAGAGAGTTGATCCTGCTCTTCCATGTGGCCCTACCGAGGCCATATCTGGAGTATCGTGTTCAGTTCTGGTCTCCTCAGTACAAGAAAGACAAGGAGCTACTGGAGAGCCCAGCAAGGGGTCACAAAGATGATGAAGGGTCTTCATCTTACAAGGAGAGAATGTGGGAGCTGGGCCTGTTCAGTGTAGAGAAAATTCAGGGTCTCATTAATGTGTATAAATATCTCAAAAGCAGGTATCAAGAAGAAGGTACCAGGCTCTTTTCAGTGGTGCTCAGCAACAGGACAAGGAGAAATAATTCAGGAAAAAGGAAAAGGGTAGGTGGAAATAAGGTGAGAACTAGCAATTGAGCAGTGAGGGAAACCAAGATTTTGGTTTTGAGCTGTCTCCTAAGTCTTCTTTCAGTTAATTGCAAGAATCCCTGAGGAGCTGGGCACAAGCAGAAATTTCTTATTTACTCCCACCCAGCAGTTTTCTATTTTGATATTATGTGATTGCATATGATTCCCTCTTCACAGCCCCTCTACAATGAAACGTCCTTGCTGGAGACCAGGGTTTCTAAATGTTGATGTTTCTAAAAGTGAAGCAGTGTCAGGAGGGCCAAATGCATCCTTGAGAAGTCAAGAGATTCCTCTGCATCTCTGTGGAGTGGCCAAGAGTCAGAAATTACTGACATTATTGCCAGCAATGGTATCTCTGTATTTTTATATTCAAACAAGAGCTGTTCACTTCAATACGGAGTTTATGAGCTTCTATAATTTAATTTCTACAGAGCTTTGATTGCTAACAACAAGGTGTGAAATGATAAAACAGTATTTCTTATATTTATATTGTTCCAAGAAGTGTAAGTTTATACTTGAAACTGATTCAAAACCAACAAACACTGAAGAGATGCATTTCAATAAAAACCTCTAAAAGTTCTTGAAAAGAGAGAGCCGCCTGGCTCACACACAATGCAGTGAGAGGTGTGGGATCAGAGAGTGTGCACTGCATGCCTTACAGACAAGAGGAGCCCCTGGGAAATGGAGGGATTAAGGCAAAATCATAGACTCATACAGTACCAGTCTGGAAGGGAATCTCAATGATCAATTGGTCCAAACTTTCTCAGTAAGAGTGGTCTAGACAAAATGGCCCAGAACCCCATCCAGACAAATCCAGTGTAAAGAATCCAACTCTTCACTAAGATTATTTCAATGGCTGATCATTCTCACAAAAATTGTGAAATTTTTTCTTCTTGTGTCTGGTTAGAATCTCCCCTGGAGTAACTTGTACCCATTACCCCATGTCTTTTCCTCATGAATTCTTGTAAAAATGGAGTTTCTGCTTTTTGTCTTTTTTAAGCCACCCTTTATATGCTAGAACACATGCTATAAGGTCTCCCTTAAGTCTTCCTTTCTCAAGACTGAACAAAACCAGTTTTCTCAGCCTTTCCTCACATGGAAGGCTTTTCAATCCTATGATCCTCTTGGTGGCCCTTCTCTGGACCTTCTCCAACCTGACCACATCTCTTTTGTGGACCAAAACTGAACTCAGTACAGTGGGACAATGGCTCCTTTATCTCTGCTGGTGCAGCCCCTATTGATCTAACCCAGCATTCTGTGGGCTTTCTCTGCTGCAGAATCACTCTTTCACTAATACGGAATTTCTTGTCCACCAGAAAACCCAGGTTTCTTTCCACAAACATCTTCCCTGCTGGGTAGGTCCCAGCCTGTGCTGCAGTCCTTGATTAAGTTTTCACAGGTACAAGACCTTACACTTGTGTTTGTTGACTTTCCTAAGGTTCTTGTTAGCCCACTCTTCCAGCCTATGCATGTCTTTCTTTAGGGTGGCTCTCCCTCCTGAAGTGTTTGCTTCCCCACTCAGTTTAATATCATCAGCAAACTTTGTCAGGGTACACTTGACCCCATCATCCAGTTCACTTATGAAGGTACTAAGCAGTGTTGGACCCGTTGTTGAGCCCTGGAGGACCCCAGTTGTGACAGGCTGTCAGTCTGGGAGCTGTTTGCCACCACCCTTTGGGTGCAGCCTGTCGGCCAGTGCCCCACTCACTGCATAGACCACCTGTCCAGACCACAACACTTCTGCTTCTTTAGGAGGTGGCAAGCCATGCCAAAAGCCTTGAAGAAATCCAGGCAGACAGTGCCCACCCCTCATCAACCAAGCAGCTTACACTGTCATAGAAGGTGATCAGATTTGTCAAGCATGATTTGCCTTTGGTGAATCAAAACAAGGAATAAAGATTCAGATGGTGGCTGCTATTTCATGGGCTCAATTTGTCCCTGTCGTGGTTTAGGAGTGACGTCCCCCAGTTTAGTGTCCCCACTGAAACACTCCAACCACGTGCTGTTTGCTCACTGCCCCCTCCCACTCTGTTTCCCCCTATGGTGGGATGGAAAAGGGAATTGGAGGCACAAAAGGCAAAGGTCACGGGCCTAAGAACAATTTACTGGAAAGAGCAATAAGAATTTTAAAAATGAATATACAGTCTATACTAATAATAGACTGTACAAGAAACAAACTATTTTTGCACAAGTTCTCACCCCCAAAAAGACTCAACTGCTCCTTTTGCCACGCTACCTGACCTGGGACAGACCCCTTCCCTCCTCCTTGGAAAATGACCTGAGGTGAGATAGAATAACCTCTGAGTCCTAGCCATGCTCCCTCCTGGGTACTGCAAAAAATTAACAGTGTCCTGGCCAGAACCAAGACAGTCACTGTCCCTGCAATCCCAAAACTACAACAGTGTGAGTAAAAGAGCTGCTTCAAGGTCCCTTTTGAAAGACTGTGACACTTGAATTCCTAAGCATCCTCATAGCATAGCTCATTGCACAGGCTAGGAGGACTGGGCTAATAAGCATTATAACTTGTGTTGATGGAAAATGGTTCAGAACCACAAGTGTGGTAAATCTTGGCAGTATTAATTGAAATCTGCTGTGTTTCTCCCAAGGATTGTAAGGCTCTCTCACTTCCTGAAAGACCCCATGAAGTTGGATGCATAAGAACTGACAAGTGATAGCAGTGGCTGTGATTACAGTGGGCTTTGTAGTTACTTGAGGTTACAGAAAATGTGCTTTTTTCACTTGGATTGTAATTTTGTGTAATATCCTATAGCATACAATGGAGAAAAATCTCACCAAAATTTATAATCTTACAGAGCAAACTAAATCTGCACTGTCAAAAAAAACCCAAAAAAAAAACCCCTAAGTAAATGCTCTGTTTTCACTGTTCTCATTTTGTGTACTGAAGGAGCTGGGGACCATGTAGGCTGTATCCTAGTGCTGCCCATGTTGCAGTGAAAGGAGGCCCACTTTAGATAAACACTGAATCCAATTTCAGCCAGCCCTGTATCTCTCAGCTGCAATTTATTTTTCTTTAAATATGCAGAATGAGACTCAGAGCTTTTCATTTCTTAAGAGATGAACAACTGGAGCACTACGACACATTTATATAATGCTTAATTTCAGAAGCGAGGAAATTAGACAAATGGATATATTGAGCCCAGAATTTAGATCAGGGTTCAGCTTCTGAGCTTAATGTGGTTTATTAGCCTTTTAAATGATGTTCCTGTTTTGATGTAGTCTCTATCACCATTACACTTCCTTCCCATTGATGTTCTTCATTGTGTATCTGTTACAACTTCTCACTGAGTTGTGGGGGAGGGTGAAGCTAATTAGATTGTTGGTGGTGATAATAAAACATATCCATTGCAACTTATTCCTGCATGTCTGGGGAAAGGTAGGTTGTTAGTTTAGCTTCCTTTCCTCATGGGAAAACTCCCAAAAAGTACATTAGATGCAGGAATTCATTCTGTGGTGAAGAAGAGATGGAATGGGAAAACTACAGCTCCATGTTACCAGCCCTCCACTGAGGTGTGGTAAGAAGTATTGGAGAATATTCTGTGGTGTTAAACAGGACTTATATGGTTACACAGAGCTAAAACTTGTGCATACTGCAGCATATAAAGGTATTTTGCAATTTCTCCATCAGATTCTAAAGATGGCACTTTTCTCCCAGATTGTGTGTGTGTGTGTGTGTACAGAAGAAACATTTCATTTTGGTATTTGACAAACTGGAATTTTATGAGGCTGAAAAATTTCAGAAGTTAAATGCTTTTTTTTGAAGTTCAATACAATTCTTCCTTCAGGCTGAGGTGGTTGGTTTTTTTCCCTTTCTTTAATTAAGCAGACATTTTTATTCACATTTCCAATTTGAATCAAACAAGTTGAAAACAGATATTCTCGGGTTCAGGCAGTGAACTAAATACTGAGCAACTACTATGCCATCCGTCTTTTTTTACTCTGGTTATTTTCTAAGTGTACATGAATGGCTTTCCCCCATGTCTGCTGTGTCTTTACAAGGAGTCTAGAGCAGCTCTCAGTTCCAAAGCACACTAGTTTTACTACAAAAGTCTCAGGAAAGACCATAATCAGGTAGTTAAGTCCAAACTGAGAAGCAGGCACCCTCAGAGGAGAGCAGACATCCCCATCAGCCATTTTGGGTCCATAACTAAGGTGGAATTTGGAACTGCTGCTTTTAGGATTTAAGTTCCTTTAGGGGTTAAAATTAGCTGAGAGTCTTTAGAGCCTTTAGTCCACTGCAGCATCAGAGCTTTGTGCTCAGGAAGATGTAAAGCGCCTGTTTGCTAGAGGTTTTTTGTCCTTGCAGTATATTAATTAATTAAATTTAGATAAAGTTGCAGTAAAATATTTTCTTTTTTCAGTCTTTTATGAATTGAAAAATTCAAAATTGTCGAGTTCATTTGATATACAACAAAAGCTATCTACTCCAAGAAATTTTTGTTTCTTCATCAGCTGTCCTTTCGTGAGAGTTTCTCCTATTAGCTAATGTTTGCAGTGCACTTTGAAGATGAAAGCAGTAAGTGCTTCGCGTTATTTCTACAATTACAGAGCATGTTGTAGGTATGTGGAATGGAATTTTTTCATGGAAAGTAGTTATTTCACACACACTGAAATAACTTGGTGCATGTTTATCCCTGTTGTGCATTGAATGAGGGCAGTAGAAATTTATCAGAGTTGAAACTGCTCCATTATTGTTTCATCTGTAACACAACTTACATAAGATCAAGTTCAGTCACACTAGAATCTGTTTCTGAAAATCAAAAAGTATCTGCAAAATCGTTGAAATAGTCTGGGAGTCAGTTTTCAATGTCGCCCATATCCCCCCAGGTGCTCTCCTCATTCAAAAGCTTACTATTAAAAAACCATCTCCTTTATTTTCAATTTATTTCATCATAGGAAATGTTGAAAGCTGTCATCTCCTGCAGAAAGGCACTACAACATTGACTTTCAAAGAGCATGAGTCATTTATAAAAGTGGGGCTTAGACCTGTAAGTTACTCCACTGCTCTTCAAGATGGGGTCCTTTCCAGTAATACAAAATTGTTGTGCACCTTTGGATATCGTAATGAAAGCTTCATGCATCACTACCAGTAGTTTACTTGAAGAGTGAATAAAATGATGAATAAAGAGAGAAAGTAGTAGGCAAGGCTAGAGGAGCAGAGCTGGAAATCATCTGGTTCAACCCCCCCAGGCAGAACAGGGCAGACAGAATATAGTGTTCCTTATTAAACAAAAAATATATTCTAAAACTCTAGGAAGATTAATTGAGCAAAACCAGATGGGTTTCTTTCCCCTAATTCCAGTGGCCCCTCCACCACTCCCAGGGCTTAAGAATGAAGTAGGTAAAATATCCAGTTTCTTGTGCAAAACATTTAGGAGTACTCTGTCCTGGAAGAGGATTCTGTACTACAGGAACCTGCACTTCAGTAATACATTAGAAGTTTGACCTTTTCTAGTAACACCATGACCAAAATCCCACATGAGTGAGGCACACCCAATGCTCAGAAAGAGCTCCTTCTGAGATTTTAGAAAGGGTGGGGGATTCATTTATGACTCAATAACACTGGCAATTCCAGTTACTTAAAATCCAAAGATAGGGGAAACTATGTCCATCTCCCTTTGTCAACTCTTGCTTAATAAAGCCTTCAAAGCACAATAATAACTGGCAGAAAAAAAGTAGTTCAGGACTAAGTGAGTTGTATTTTTCTATCCTGAAAGTGCTTAAAAGTGGGTTCTAGCCTCACCCATAGTCTGATGCTTAAAGGAATTTGTGTGGGTTCTACAGATCTGAACCTTTCTCACATTTGCAGGAAGGCTCTCCAGAAGTTTCCCAGCTGTTTAGGCAAAATAACGTTTTTCCACCTTGAGGATAATAACTCCACCTTTCCCTTAGCAGAAACAACCATCCCCAAGACTACAGCAGGGTCATGCAGTGCTGTTGGCATTAAGGAGATAAATAACCCTCCTGATTGTATTGGGTTTGCATAGGCAGGTTTGGGGGTGGGTGTGGGAGGAGGGGGAATGTGCTACAGGCTGACTTCTGTGAGAAGCTGACAGAAGCTTTTCCCATGTCTGGCAGAGCCAATGTCAGCCAGTTACAAGATGGATGTGATGCCAAGGCCAAGCCAACGAGATGTAGTAGTGCAGCCTCTGAGATAGCATATTTAAGAAGGAAAAAGGGTATTGAGCAGTTGTAATTATGCTCAGAGAAGAGCAGAGTGAGAATATGTGAGAAGAACAGCCCTGCAGACACTGAGATCAGTGGAGAAGGAAGGGCAGGAAGCACTCCAGGTGCTGGAGCTGAGGTTCCTCTGCAGTCCACATTGCAGACCATGGTGAGACAGCTCTGCCCCTGCAGCCCATGGAGGACCATGGGAATGAGGAGATCTACCTGCAGCCCATGGAGGATACCCATTTTAAAGGAGGTAGATGTCCAAAAGAAGGCTGTGACCCCAGGGAAAGCTCCTAGCAGGAGCCTGTGGACCCATGGAGAGATGAGCCCAGGTTAGAGCAGGTTTCCCAGTGGAATTTGTGACCCTTTGGGGAGCCCATGCTGGAGCAGGCTTTTCCTGTGGAAAGAAATCCACATTAGAGCAGTTTGTATCCCATGGGAAGGACTCATGCTGGAGAAGTTCATGGAGAACTCTCTCCCTTGGGACAGACCCCACACTGGAGCAGGGGAACGACTCTTGTCCCTGAGCAGAGGCAGGAACAACATGCAATGAACTGACCATAAACCCCATGTTCCCCATTCCCCATCTTCCTGCATCATTGAGGGGGAGGAGGTAGAGCCCAAGAAGAAGAGAGGGGTGGGGTAAAGTGTTTTTCAGATTTGTTTCATTTATTTATTTATTCTTATCATCCTGCTCTGATTTTAACTGGCAATAAATTCATTAATTTCCCCAAAGTGAGCCGAGCCTGTTTTGCCAGTGACAGTAGTCAATGAGTGATTTCTCCCTGTCCTTATCTCAAGTCTTAAACCTTTCACTGTATTTCCTCCCCTCTGTCCAGCTGCAGAGTTGGGGTGATAGAGCAGCTTTGATGGGTACCTAGCATCCAGCTAGGATCAACACACCACACCAGTGTAAAATAGTCCTGAAGTTACTCTCTGCTACTGTGCCAGCGAACATGAAAATAATGATGCACATTTAAAACAAATCCTTTAAAATATTTAGGCTCAAAGTAGAATTAGAATCTTAGACACAAATTAAATGAAGACATCAAAACAAGTTTACACAGAGTTTGCATAGGCAGTGAATTGGGTGCAGAATTTTGTAAAATTTGGAGGTGATAGTTGTAGAGAGGGATGCAATCTAATTATGAAAAGAATTGTCCAGTTTAAAACAAGAGATTTACAGTTACTGAATTCATGGTAATTAAATCATGGGGCTTCTTCCTTCGGCTTTAAAGATTGGCAGTGCAGTTCTTGTAATCCTCTTCTGATCTTCTCAGGGCATCAGGACTGTGGTTTATTGACATGTAATTAGATCAGGATGTCACTACATCAATGTCAGTGTAAACATCACTAAGTAAGTAGCTGATCCTTACAAGATCAGCAACCTAATCTCCTCTGGGATGCCAACAGTCTTTGTTAACACTTAGGCTTAGGATTGTATCTGTTCTTTTAAAGCCAGGCTCCCAACAACCCTGGGAGCTTTGACATCCCAAGTCAACCAGCATCTGAAGTTCAACTGATGTTCTGGCAATTGCAGTACCTTGTCTGCTAATAGATTTTATTGCTTACACAACAAACAAATAATGAAACCTCTCTGTTTACGGGACAGGCAGGGGACATGGCTGGACTATGAAGTTTATTTTTTTAAGCTGAGTATGAATTACTTACTGTATAGGTAGCTGAAACTGCTGGCTTTTAGAAAAACTTTTGTAGTAGCTTGTTTTTTTACAGGCCCTATTCACAGCTTTAAAAATTTGCAATTGCAGTTGAAAGAAATATTCAAAAGTTATATGTGAAAAGATTAATCATAAATTGTATTTTAAATTTCCAGCTGAACAATCAAAGGAAATTGTTTCTGGAATGGAGGTTTGAAATAAATGTTACACTTCTAAAACCTTTTTTTAATGGAGAAAAATATCCATAAATTTATTTTATTTTGAGGAAACAGAAAAGATATCTTAATTTGGATCACTTTGGTTTATCTGTTTTGTCCACAAGCTGTAAATGTAGTTCTATGGTCATAAGATTGTCAGCCTTTCTTAAACTGAGAATAATATTTTTCAATGGACCCATGTACAGTTAATATCTATGGAAATACTCTGGGTTTTCTTACATAGCTTTCAAATGTGCTTCAGAAATACAGTGTAGACTTCATTGGGCTTCATCAGCACTGTCTGAAAAGCACAGGTTGTGTTCCAAATTGAGCAAAATTTTCATTGGCTCTAATCAAAATTAAGATGCCAAGTTTTTACCATAAATTTCTCTAAAAGATTAAAATGCAGCTGTGAAACAAAGGAAAAGAAGGTGTTGATGTTGATGTCTATACCCTGCCTATATTGAATTGTTAGCCACCACGTTTTTATTTTCCAGGTTTATGGGAGTATTAGTGGGGTGAGGAGAATGTATTTTGTCAAACATTTTGATTATATGACATTCACCACTGTAAATATGTGTAGGTGTTGAGATGCAATTATGTGAAATGAGGAGGAGTTTAAGCATCTAAACAACAGTGATTACAAATATCAGTGTGCTGAGCTGATATCCATTTTAGATAGACTATAGAAATATGAGTTCATTTTACATACTTACCAGGAAAGTTAACAAATGGATACTTCCAAAGATTTTAGAATACTTAAGGCTATAAATAACCCAAAAGCTATCAGTAGAATTCAGAACCTAAATAAGTTTTAGCACTTGCCTCTGGATTTATTTGTTATCTGAGTATCTGGTAGTTTGTGAGCAATGAATGTGAGTGGCCCTATTATGTCATTTCTCTAAGCTAGTGCACACCTTTAAAACTGCACTGAAAAAAACAAACCACCAAAAGAAAAAACACTCCCCCCCCCAAAAAAAAAACCCTTGCAAGCTTTTGTGTGGGGATGTATGTCCCTGTGGGGAACTGCAGCACTGAGAATCACGAGTCTACTGCTATTATGCCTGCAGGGTTGAAGCTGGACAGCTGCTCTTTGTGTCCTTTGTGCTCAAGGGCTTGGACTTTTCATGGATCTGTTTGCTCTGACCTGCATACATATCAGAAAAACTTGGAGAAAGCAGAAACCTAGAATATATCCAGGGGATGTGCATGGTAGAACATTCATTGATGAAGCCAGTCAAAATTTATGTGTATGACTATTTTAAAATTCTTTTCCCTGGGGACTGGCAGATTTAATAGAATAAAAAATATTTCCCACTTTTGAAACTACACATCTGAATTAAAATGGATATTTTTTTTTAAGCTAAAAAGCTGTTAGCATTTTAGAGCTGCTTTCGCTGGAAATTGGGGGAGGGAGGAAACCTGAATAAAAAGTTAGAAGTAATTTCCTTTTCCTGCCCTTGGTCTCAGTCAGCTTGAAACTTTCTTACAAGCAGAGATTTAGGGAAGTTGTGAATGGTCTTGCTGCAAGGTGAAATGTTTATATTTGGTAACACCAATGAGGATATACTGGAATGTAGAAAGTTGGGGCCTCCTCCTAAAAGAGGAATTCCAGGATAATTTATTCATGCTTGCTCTCTGCACCTGAATAATTGCCATATAAACAGACCAGTAATCATGTTAAAACATACATTGACAGGCAAGGGAAACCCTTTTTAAACATGCAAAGAACATGCCTTTCAAGAATGACTTGATTTTTATCCAACTTTAGAAATCATTTACTGACATGAGACAAATGCACTGTTTAACATCTGAGTGCACATTAAAAAAATCTGTTTCCTTTTGCAGGTAACACATTAATGGGATCTTTCAGAGAGAGACCGTATTGAAGGTTAGGCAGAGCTTTGGGTCATTTTGTGTAACAAAGTAAAGGTTTTCATGGTTTCCACAGTTGCTAATCCTTTAAACATTACTTCCTAAAACAAAAATTAGGTTCATTTAAAAATATCTGCTTTTTCTGCTTTTGGAATGAGCGCAGTACTGCAAACGTATCAGTCCTTTTTCTATTTGTCTAAGTAAACCAGCTTATGTGAATAAGGCAAACTGAACAAGACCTCTTCCAAAAACACTCCACCCGTCAAAGCTGGAAAGGTCAAATTGTTTGAAAATGACTAATGATTAGTTTATAATTCCTTTATACACAGGTTCCATAACAATGGAATTAATCTTTAGAGGAAAAACATTAGAAGGTAGTTTACTCCCAAGGGAGACATGCTGGGGTTTTGTACTAATAGTTATGATGAGCACTCATCAGGACAGACAGCAAAACCCCAGGATGTCTCATTGTTTAATCAGTTGGGTAATATCAAGTTGATTAATCAGCTGCGCTTCCTTCTGAGAGAAGCTGCTCTGTTTGCGGCGATGGCAGCGTCCCGCTCTGCCCATCTCCGAGTGCAGCGAGCTCTCGGGAACTCCAGTCTCTGACTCCGGGCAGAAAGAGCAGTGTTTCACTAATCTTTTTCCAATTTTACTTCCTGTTGAGGTTTGGGGGAGTTTTTCCGTGCATTTTGGAGGTTTGGGGTGTGTTTGTTTTAAGCAGGAAAATGCTTTGAAATGAAGTCCTAGAAACATTTTTTTCTATGTGTTGTGACTAATTCTAGGATCTTGAACATGGTGATTTCGTTAAAGACAGACCTTCCCCTTGAGTACCTTGAGCAGAGGATTTCACTGTTTAAGTGGAATCTGTCTTAGTTTCTCTAATAAAGGTTTTTTTGGGTTTTTTTTTTTTGAGGTCTACTAGAAGTGTGAGGGAAAATGAAGAAGGACATGGCAGCCTTCTGCATTTCCCATCCACAGCACACCCCAACCCTGCTGAGCAAATACAGGGTTGTTTTGGTGCATACCAAACCAAGGGGTGTGCTCCTTTCACTCATGGATGATAATCACAGCAGATTCCCCTCTCCATGTCTTTCCTCCTTTCTGTGGGTAAGCCTTGTTGGCACCTTGAATCACATGTTTGTCCACAAACAAATGAGGCACTGTTCTTACATTTATGTGCTTTTGCATTATGGTGTATTTAAGGACAGGCATATGTAATTGAGAGGTAGGTGCACAGGCTGCCATTTGGATAAATCATTGCATGTGTAAAATCCTGCTCCCAAGCTGCACTCCAGGGGCTAAACTCAGTGCAAAGGAAAGGTATTCTACTAAATGTATTTTTAAGCATTACAGGAGTGGTGCTTGAGTCATAAGAAAAGTGGAGCACGTGAGTATCCTCTGAAGTCCATACAGTTCAGGAATGCATAGTTAGAGATGGAGATGAAACATGATGGGCTGTGACAAATTCCTACATGGTAAAACTATGTAGGAGTCAAAATCCTGAGCTTATACAGTGCAATGAGCACTGTAAAAAACTGTAAAAAAAGACAATTCCAGTTTTAATTTTCAGTAAGATAAATTCAATAGTATACAAGAGGATGTGCTGTGCGCACATATAGTTGGAGTGCTGCGGTAGATCAAAACAATGCTTCTTTAAAGCGAAAACTATTTAAAATTATTTTATCAATTTTGAGTTATACTATTCGTTCTGAAAGCCTGAAAATGCTCATTTATCCATTTTGCAAACACAAAAGAAAATTATGAAATGGCAATAATGACCAGTGAGGTTTTATAAAGCCATTTACTATTACTACCCAATAATGCACTCTAATGTCTAAAGTGTCCTTTCATGACAGCTTCGAAGCAGATCACTGGTGCTTGCTAGCATTTAAGTGCTTCCTTTTTAAAATAAGTTATTGTACATTTTACATAGCTGTACTAGGACATCATGCTTTCTTTTAGCTCTATTTGAGGTGAAGGGTTTAAGGAAAGGGCAAAAAAGCAATATAAGTAGTGCCATATATAATTTTTGGTTTTGGAGTTCTTTGAAAGGGTGAATTTGAGAAATATGTGGGCTATAAATGGAATTTTGTGTAGTCTAAAGAAAAAGAATCTTATGTTATTGGATATCATCATCTTCTGTCCTCTCCATTTTCCTGTCTCTATGTGTGTCTTCTTTTGTCTAATTGCACAATAATCATAAAGCGATAATGTTTGCAACTTGCAATTCTTGTAAAATTGTGACTAAAAGAACAAATGCATGTGCATTAGTATGTGCTATTATCCCATTAGGGATGGAAAGAGAAACATATCATTGAATTTCAAAGACCTTCAACTTCAGTGCATTAAATTGGAAACAGTAATTTAATGGACAGAGATGGGAGAAGAAAAGATATATATTTTTTAATGTTTTCTCATTTTTTTTCATTTAAAAATTACTGAAATAGAATACTGTGAGAAAATTCAAGAGTTTAACAACATCTGCAGGTATAACTTGAAAGTATCAGTTGCTGCAGAGGTAGAATTTCAAGAAACTCCAGGTTGTGGCTCATTGTTAAATTTCTGAAAAATTTATCCAGTTTAGCTAGCTATCTCAAGTCCTGATGTACATAAAGACCATTTAATTATTTTAAGAAAGAAAAAAGAATTCATTTGCTTGGTGTGCTTGTTTCAGCTGATTAAGATATACTGAAGCCACAGTGGTAAGAACTTATGGGTAGGTGGAGAAATTTCACTTTTCCTGGGGTTACTTTGGACCAATTTTCTCTCTTTTTTTTTGCTCTTTTTAATCAACTTGTGCTGTGGTCAGATATTTGATTGCTACCTTCAGTCAAGTTTTCATAGATAACCTTAAAGTGTGTAGTCATTTCTGGTCAAAAAAGCAAAAAAGATAACATAGATGCCAGCCTAACATTTTCCAGATTAACCTGCCAGAGGACATCTAATCTGAATATCTTATTTCAGATACATCTCTAGAATAATCCTACACTTTACTTTCTATTGAGAAACAAATATTAGGCCCTGTGTTTGTAAGCATACTGTATGAACTGGTGGGGAACAACTGCATATTATTCAGATATTCTTAAAAATCCACTTTTAGAATAACTTACTTGCTCTCATAATGAGGGGATGTCCTACACAGAAAGCTGGCCCTGTGGAGTGGCAGTATGTGTAAAGTAAGATGAATACAAAAAAGGAGTGATGATGCAGAGAGCTGTTATTTTTTTCTGTCTCATAAGCAATATGCACATCCCCTGCAAAGGGAAAATTCATAAAGAAAAAATGCTACTGATTGAGCTGTACAAATCATGAATAGCTGATTCATAACAAGTTCTCTCTGTGCTTGAGAAGGATTTGCTGTAAACATTTTACTTTCCCCCTATATATGAAGAGATAACTTTAAAGGTATGGTGCAAAGGCCATTCAGGTTGATGGATGCCTCTGCACTGGCTTCAGTAGGCTTTCAGCCAGGCCACACTGCAGGACTTGTGGTGTTTCCAGTGTTCAAGGGGCCAGCATTTTTTCAGAAACACATTTCCATTAAAAACTCCAATTGTGAAGAGTCATTAGTCATCTGGTTTAACTCAGATGGAGCAAGCCATGACTTGCTATCTGTGGTCTTAACATAGATGCAGTTTTAAAGAGTATTTTTAGGTAGGTTTCTGGGAACTGAGTAGACATACAGCAGTGCAGAGGGGAGGCAGGTAACATACATTTGAAAGCCAGCAAATGGGTATGTCTTCCTTTTGTCTCAATATTTAACATAAGCTCTGTGTTTATAGAACCCTCTTAGGATTCTACACAAGGCTAGTTCTGGTGTTTTCAAACTTTTAAACTGAACCTCTCTATTCCTGGTCTGAAGTCAGATTTTTGAGATTTATTGATTAAATTTTGAAGACTGTCTTGCTGTCTGTACTATCTGAGCTATGTGAAAGAAAACATAGGTTAGGAATACTGAATATGTACTGGAAAGACTAACCAGGGACATTTAATCAGCATGGAGGTAAAAATGGAAAAAGCTGCAAATGCCTGCATATTTTTACATCTATTAAAAGACAGCTCTTCTTTTACAGTGTACAGACATGTTTATACTTTTGCTTCCTAATAGGGCAAGCCCGGGATAAGGGCAATCAGAAATTTTGCACCTCTGAAGAACACTACTTTTGTACAGACTAGAGCCAGAGTCCAGAAGGAGAATTCTGGGAATATGAAATAGTTTTAGGACAGATTTTAAGTTAGCCTGAGGAAACCTGTCCCTATACTTCTCCAGGCTGGACTTGGTACTCAAGAGTGGGTGGGTGTGTTGTTGGAAAGTGACAGGTTTGCTCACTATCACATGACAAATCATCCTACAAATCAAGATACTAAAAACCAATGATGAAAAAAATACTGGTTTTTGTTTCGTGATTTGACATATTTTATCTGATTAAGGGAAATATGAGTTAAATTTTAAACTCTTCTTTGCATTTAAGACTGTGTTCTTGCCTATTTTTTTTAACTAAACTGAGATAGCGAGGGAATCACTTCAGTTCTGAGCTTTAAGAGAGAAAACAACACTAAACATCACAAAATGCAGAATGGCAACCTGAAAGTGGGCAGCCTTTCATCTTACATGGATTCTTGAAGCTGCAGGGCCAAGAGCTGGACTTTGATGACCATTGTGGGTCCTTTCCAATGCAGAATACTCTGTGATTCTGTGATCATTCATCTCTCATTGAAGGATATATTACACAATTTTCTATAAACCCCATCACCTTTCCTAAATTTTTCTGTAGTTGCTGTTGTCAGTTTTTGCTTTTTAGCTATCTTCCTGCTGCACTATCTTGCCTTTTAAGGACAGGGTGGAGAGCTGCCCTCATATAAGTCATATATGGCTGAGTTGACCCCATAATTCACTTAGAGAAGCTGTGTGCCTAAAATGCAAAACTGGGATAATTCTTCCCCTTTGCTGGGTGTGTCAGGCCAGAAAGTGTGCACTTACTGCAGGGTCTTTGGTGCTCTCGTCGTGCTCCTGCCTGACAACAGTGTCTTTAAAAAATGCAAATGCTTTAGGTTTAGGATGGCACATAAACCAGGAAAAAGGGATTCATGTGAGGCATTTGCAAGGAAGCAGAAAGGCAAGGTAAGTGTCTTATATAGTGCATACCAGGAAAGGAAGACAGTTCCCCTTAAACTCATCATGCATTTCTGTGTGTGCATTTCACACACCCTGAGAAGGGTGTCCTTGTTTGGATGACAAGAGGAATCCTTACAGCACAGGATACTGAGTGAGTCAGCACCCAGAGAAGAAGGCCCATAGTGTTTTGGATTAATCTTAACAATATTTTGATATGAGTATCTTGATTTCTGATTTTTGAGAATTCCCACACAGGTCAGCCCCTTTTGGGACCACTCTAACAGAAAATAAAGCTAAGGACTGGTAGATATTGTAATTGGATGGAGAGATAATTTTCTTTATGGGAAGTAGTGCTTGGTGTTAGCAGACATGGCACTAATCCATGTGTGTGTTTATGTGTCTGTGTGGATGCACAAATGCATACACATGTGTGTATCAGTATATGTAGATATCTAAGTGTATGTAAATGTCAGTGCATATATAAATGGGTGAATAGAGAGAGAAATCAGTATACATAAGTACATATATGTGTGTGTGCTTGGATTTTTCAAGAGAACAGAAATTACATGATACAGTTTGGGTATTCAGCTATGTAGCTCAACTGAATAAACATCCAAAGAAGACTTGGTAAAAATATCATATAACAACTGATGGCCATAAAATGCTAATTAACAATCTAATTTACATGAATTAAAGCTGAATAAATAGCACACTGGTATTTTTCATCACAAATTTTGCAAAAGTTCTTTAAAGTTGCAAATTTGCAGTGAAGCCTGTTTATGTGTTGTATCAATTCATATTGGAAATAAAAAAACAGGTTTAGGACAACCAGCTTCCAAGCAGATCACAGAATGATTATGTTTCAAAAAGCAGTCAGTCATGATTGAACAAAAACTAGAAAACATAATTAAAGATGAAAAATATTAAAGACCACTCTGAATTTACTGAAGTAACTGTGAACTATTGGCCTTTGACATATCTCCATCCTTACTTTATAAATTTTCCTCAACTGTAAGATTATCTTTTTATCAACATGTTTCCTAAGATCTTCAGGATTTGTGATGATAAATAGCCTGCATTTCCAATCCAGCCTGATAATAATTGCAAAGAAAATCTCAAGCCTGAATGCTGATTTTGTATCTGATATCATAAATTATACAATATATCTGAGAATAATTTTGGTACTTCATCTCTACACTAACTTCGCAACTCTCCATATTAGTGGCATTTTTTAGAGCATTCCCTCTGAAAAATTTACATTTATTCCAAGAAAATGTACCACATTTGTTATATTATGCACAGTATTCCAATTCAGCTCTCTAAATCATGTCTGGAAGTCATATTTTAGTAGAAATGCCTTTCTGCATGATGCACAAAACTGCATCAATTTGTGCTTGGTATATTCAATGGAGATGAAACCATATTTTTAGTTTTCTTGAATAATTTTACTCTTTTCTGGATCTTGGACTTTCAGAGGTGAAATGTTTTATTGTCCCCATATGGTAGAATAATGAAGGATATAATAATTAGGCTAGATTCTGTAAAACTACAGGAAAAATACCTTCTTTTTGCATTATGGAACAAAAATCTTAAAAAACTCATTTTGTGAATGGAAATGTTATGTGCATTTGTTTTTAAGAATTGTGGCAGGATTGGACTTCCAGCCTGTGCCATGATCATGACTGCGCATTTCAGTACTTCCTAAGGAGTTTTATTTTCTTCTACATTTTCTGGATTTTCAGTATTAATTTTCAGTATTATATGTATATGACCTTTTCTCCCTTAGTTACAAGTTAGTATTACCTACTGAATAGGTTTTGCTTTTTTCTGGGATGATGGAGACAGAAAAATATGTAGTAACTTTCCAAGTTTCCTTACTTTACACCCAAGTTGAATTCAATATAAGTCAGCACTTTGCATCATCAGAAGCAATCAGCTGAGGTAGTGCTTCTACTCTGCCCCAGAGGAAAAAAAAAGGTGGAACAACAAGCAGAAAAATCCTCCTCTATTTTGTCAATAACAAGCCATACTTGGCCTTCTTGAAAAAGAAGCTATGGTTTCAAATAGCTGGAAATTGAAGGGCCATTTCAGTAAAGGCTGGTGTAAGTAGACAACTTCATTTTGTAGACCTGTCACTCAGATCACTTCCATCAGGAGTAAACTGATTCTTAGGAAACCCCCACTTACACAGCAGTGCTTGTGGCTTAGGGAGCTGGGGTTGCTTAGCCTGAAGAAAAGGAGGCTCAGGGAAGACCTTATCACTCTCTACAGCTGCCTGAAAGGATGCCGTAGGCAGATGAGAGTCAGCCTTTTCTCCCAAATAACAAGTGATATGGGATGAGAGGAAACAATCTCAAGTTGTGCCAGAGGAGGTTTAGATTGAACAATGGGAAATATTTCTTCTCCAAAGGTCTTCCAAGTATTGGAACAGGCTGTGAAGAGAAGGGTTGAGTCACCATCCCTGGAGGTACTTACAAAGTGTGTCTGTGTGGCACTCAGGGGCATGCTTTAGTGGTGGACTTGGCAGAGTTAGGTTAATTGTTGGACTCAATGATCTTAAGTCTTTTCTACCCTAAACAATTCTATGATTTTAACTACACACAATACAGAGAGGCTTGTCCCTTTCTTGAGGCCAGGGTGCCACAGCATGCCCTGTTGTTCTGGAAAAGGGCAGGCACTCATGTCTAGGTTACTCCCAGCCAAAGTTAGGCTCAGCAGCTAATTAATGCTGGGGTGTTTGTCACAGACTTCGTGACTGCCCGTGGAGAGTACACCTTCAGAAGAAGACTCAGATTACTGTCAGGCTGAAGGATTTCTTCACCAGCTATACAGGAAAACAAGTTTGGCAAGCTCCTAACTCAGCCCTTCAACGCTACATCTAAAGTTAGGTTGGTTTTATTAGAAAACAGATAAAGCTTTTGCACTTTAGTTGGTTAATTAATTTTGCAGCTGCTGTAACTCAGCATGTGCTCCTTGATGCTCCTAATATTGCTCTGAAATCAAATTGGAGAAAAGCAGCTCAAACACCTTTTCACCTCTCCTCAAGTCCTGAGCAGAGCACAGTTCATGTCACCGCAATTTTTTTGCCTGGTTTTGCATTGAGACTATACCCACTAAGTTGTACAGCAACACCAGAAAGTAAAACAAGTTAAATTGGCATAGAGCCAGTGATATCAAGAAAAAATTAAAGATAGTATATTGGACCGATCCTCACATCTTCAAGTAAAAAAAATCATGTAGTTATGCTGACTGGAGTCCATTTTATCCTCTGCCCATGAAGACTGACAGTTACATTCTTTCATTTCTTTACTGAAATAACCTCTGATCCTGACTTGACCAATTCTAAATTCAAAAGTTTCTATACAAATATCATAAACAGCAAGATAAAGGAGCAGTTTTTACCCACCTGTCAAAAGTATCTTATTAAATTCCCACAGAAAAAAAAAATAAGGTTAGTGAATATGTCTTAAGGAAAGAAAAAATGTGAAATAAATCATGAGGGGGATAAAAAGATTTATGTGATGCAAAGATTTAAATGTTGTTCCTGGCAGGATCTAAGGACATATTTGAAAAAGCATACTAGGAACCCGTTTCCATAGCACAAAAGCCAACTATATATGAAGATTTCTGTATTTCATTACACAGCAATCATACTTAGCACATAACTATGACAGAGCTGCTAAGGTGCAAGAATGATTTTGAAATTCCAGGGACTTTGAACCTTAGAATAGTTATTTTTATTCTACTACATAAATGTCCATCCTCTGTAAATAGTTTGTATTTAAACAGTCTCAGTTTGCCATTGCATTTCTATGGTTATTTTTAGCAAAATGTTTAATTTTAAGATGTTCTAGTCTCTGCAAAATAATAATGAAAATCCCATGGGAATGGTTTTTTTTTTCTCCTTCTTATTCTCTGTTTAGTACAAGTCACCTACAGTGCATTTTCAGTCATTGTTTTGGAGACTGAAATGTGTATAAGTAATGACTGCATCCTAAAAGGAAAAAAGGAAGCTTGTTCAAAAAGTGCTCCTTACCCTATTCACTGAGCACAGAATTGGGCCCTTATTGTAACATTACCCTTCTAGGGCTATAGGGTACAAACACAGCAAGCATACCAGATCTCATTTTGCAGGCTGAGAAATGCAATGAATTTCTTATCTGAAAGAGATGCAGGTGAAATATTTACGTTATTTTCTGTAATTCTTTTTTTCTGATAAAGGACAAAGCTCACATCAGGTGCAACATCTTTTACAGGAAAAAAAAATACTGTTGTATCTATAAAATTAAATCTCCAAATAAATTGGCTGAATCTCTGCTTGTAGCAACCCAGATATAGCTGAATGGCAGGTTGGTAACAGCCCTGATCAGACTGGCCAAAATTCTGCTGGCCCATTTCAATCTGATTTCCAGTCCTCTCTGTTTTGCTAAGAGCGTATTTAACACTTGAATGTACAGCTCCCACACAACTCTCTACTAAGTCTTTCTCCATTGTTCTCAAGGGTCACAACTAGTAACAATTACTCCTGAAGAAGTTTCCTGTGTGATGAGTTAAACCTAAAAACAAAACCCAAGGAGTAGTACAATCCCCTGAGGACAGCATTATCCAGTTTTAAATTGCTCCCACTAGAAGACTTAGAATTTTGCACATATCCAGAATTGCTTTTGTAATAAAAATTAAATGTTCTATAAGTGACAGTATCAGGGGAATATCAACAGCACTGACATAAGTCTAGTCAATTCTGAGAGAGAAGCCAGCATTCCTTGAGCTCCTTTTTCTTCCTTTTTCTTTTCATGCAGCTTCCGGAGTCACCACCAGTTCCCAGCTTGGCTTTAGTTTTCAGTACCCATTGTTTGATAGATTCTATTTTAATTCCATTCAGCTTCTTTATATGTTTGTTCTTCTGGAATAGGAATTCACCTCTGCTCATATGCCTCTGCCAATATTAAGCACATTAATAGCTTTTAGTCTGGAGTATTCTCAAAGTCTGTGCCCACTCCGCTCTGTATGCTTTTAAAAGGAGATTTCCTTTTTTTCCTTTTGACATTTATGACCTGTTCTATTTTTCAGTCAATATTTGATCTATCTATGGGGTGTTTCTTTGCTAATTACAAAGTAAGTATTGCTATAAAGATGACATTCTTTCCTAGGAAAGGCATTGTTGCCCGGAGGACATGGTATACAGCTCTTCCTCACTTTATTATTTGCTATCTAGTATCCAAAAAGAAGAAACAATACTGTAGGACAAAGCAAACGGGAGTGATACATTATAGGTGAGAAACATGGGTCGTAAACAGCTATAAAGCAGCTTCTCTTGTCTTGAAGAGGCTGTATTTTTTTTCAATGTATGTGGTGTGTGTACTATCAAAACTGTAGCTTTTGATGCAACTCTGGCAAGTCTAATGGTATCCATTCTCTTATGTTAAAATGCAGATAAAACCTGTAGTGGCTAAAATCAATACCATGGCAATCTTGTCCCAGTCCCTTCCGTTGTTGTTTTTTAACAAAGAAATGTAAAAATGAGAGCAAATACTTAAATAGGAAAAAGGAATAAAAATAAGCACAGAAGGAATTAATCAGGTGTATTTATTCCCAAAGTCAGGGAAACATGAACAAAAATATTTGTTAATCTCAGGGTAAAAATGTAGCTTTTTAAAAATATCTTAGCTGCATGGCGGGGGCAGGGGGAAATTACATTTAAGGCTAGTATGTGGAGAAAAGTAGTGTGAAGCACTCTCCTGGACAAAGCAGGTGGCACAGCATTTCTATGATGCTTTAAAGATTGTATCTATTGCAACAGGCAAATTGGCTTCTGGTTATTTTCAGAAGCTTCTTCAGATGTAGAACTGGAGAATGCAGATTTTGTGTTCACTCCAGCTAAAGTTACAATTCCTGCTGCTTTATGTGTGGCCAGGAGTGCTGACAGTACAGGTTTGTGCGGTCAAAGGCACGTTTGCTCAGAGCCGCGCAGGGCACTTTGCTCGGTCCCTTTCTTTAATTTCTTTACTTTGCGTCGTTGAGAGGGTTGGAGCAGATTTTTGGTTCACATAAAAGTGTACAGTGTTAACTAGGTGACATATGGGTGGATGAAACATTACTGATTGTCCACTGCAGCCAGGGAGGCCGAGTTTCCATAGAGATAAGAAGGAAAAGTGCTCCATGCAACCTAATTGGTATGCATCTCCAGATCAGGTTCATTGTGCTTTTGCTAATGACAGGGTTGTCTCAGTAATAAGGATGGTGCACTGGAGAAATTTGCTGCCTTGGTATATTTTTCCCTGGCAGAAAACTACTTAGAGACTGTAGTCAGTAAGAAGAGTGACTGGCAGGCTGAAGGGGCTGCTTAGCAGCATATGGGGGAAGGCTGGCGCTCTGTGCCACATGCATATGGCTGCCATTAAACTCCAGCTTTGCGCTTTGTGTATTTCTGGTCCCATGCCAGTAAGCCCACCTGCTGCAAGAATACTTGTAAAGCACAACTCAAAAGTGATTGAAAAGCTACTAGAATAAACTGTAATAACACAGTGCTTCACAGATGGGACATAATTGCAAGCTAAAGTGTACAGCCTCTGCAGTAATGAAAACACGAGCCATTAAATTAAAATCATAAGGGAAAAAACTATAAAAGTCTGTTGATTTTTTTTTTTTAGTTTTATTGCAAAACTTCAATTTTCTTGCCCTCATTAATCAAATACCATAAAACTACAGTGCTGCTTTGTCTGAGTGAAGATTCAGGCAATTAAAATGATGAATGTAGATTAAAATGATGTAACTTTTGTAATTTACTTACTTGGATAACTTAAGCTTTGGGCAGTGTTAGGAACGGAAAGCTGACATGAATATGTCAATTGGCAGATTAAGGTATGGTTGGGACTTTACACTTAGAATTCACTTGCAAAAAGTTGGCTTTCAGGAGAAAAGAGACAGTATAGATTTTGCTTCCTCAATGTGTTATTTTCACCCTCTCAGAAATACCAATTTGATTTTTCTTAAAAAAAAAAAAAATCAAAAAACCAGACTTTAAAACTGTGTAAACACACAAAACTACTTGAGAAATATCAAAGCAGTTTTAATTAGTGGTAGTGTGGTAATAATGAAATCGCTAATCTGACATGTAATTAGTTGTACGGTGTGTATGAGTGTTATGTGAAGCTGAATGGGCTCAGCAGGGCCCTAATACATTCTGGCCTCTCAAGGCGTTCTCTAGTGGAAAGAGGCCTGACAGAGCCATCTTTGTTCTGTTCCCTTTCTGTGGGTGGGCGATGCATGGAGAAAGAAACATTTGTTTCACAGTAGTCACCGAAGTAAACAGGCTCTAAAAGCCTTTTTCATTTTTAATTATGCATTGCTCCAGCACCCATCATAGCAAAGTCCAAAGGACAGCTTTTAAGCATGCCTGATTATGACTGACTGGTTAAAAATATATATAAATGTCTGATTAAGGGAATATTATAAACCTAAAAATTTAGTTCATCCTCACAAGAGGGTCTTTTCTGCCCTTAAAATGACAGGCACTTTCCTAAAGGTACCATTTATACTCAATTTATGCAGTAGTTGCATTTGATCAAGACTGGCAGACACTAGAGGTGCCAATGAGCCACCCATAAATATTTGATCCCATCTCCTTTTACCACTGAAACTGGACACAAAAAAAAAAAAAAACCAACCAAAAAACCCCCACACCAAAAAATAACCAAACCAAACCAAAAACCAAACCAAACCAAAAAAACCTCCAATGGTCTGAAAAGATAACCTCCATTCATCAGCTATATGAGACCTCATAGCAATATCAGATGACTGGCATTTCTTAATATATTGCCATTCAAAAGAAAATTATTTTTCTAAAACACTTGCCAAGAGTAAGGTATATTGCCAAGATGTCTCCAGGTTGTGGATTACTAACAGACTTCCTAGAAGTGTAGAAAAATAAAGCTGTAACCCAAATAACCTGGACAGTTACTCAGATAAGTACTATAGGCACATTGAAAAGAAAATGGTCAGCTTTATTTACTTTGCAGAGCTGATTTTTTTTCCTGTCAGACGAGGCAACCAGACACCTTTTTTCTGTATGAGATCTGTTTGTTCTTGAGTAAACAGAACATAGCATGTTTTGCTCACACTTGGTAAATTTAAAGTTTGCTTGAGTGATTAGAATCCAATTATTGCCAAGCAGCAATATCCAGGTGCAGACAAATAAACACTGCAGACAAAGTGCTTATAATCAGTTGCTGCTTATTATTACTGCAAGTCAGGCTCTAATGTTAGTGTTTATTACACATTACAGGTATCTTCTCTAAATCAGATAATTTAATCATTACTCTCCCACTGGTGCTCTAATGCTTGTGTTTTTATTTTTTTTTAGTAACAAATATTAACTTTTTATTATGGTTATAAGACCATCAATATCCTTTCCTTTCTCACAAAACTGTAGCTCTGTGGTGTCTGCACATCATGACAGAGAGATATACCAGGTAGTGAGAACCTTGGAAAACTTGTTAAATTTGCTCAAACTGCCAGCATAACATGAGACCATCAGGGACATTTGAATAGGGAATTTTCTATGTAGATGTTGCTTTTATCTTCCTTAATGAAACTCATCTCCAGTAAAATTGGTTAATGTCCAGCTATGTAATTTTACCTCTGCAACCTCCATAGATCTTTTAGGCATTGTTCCCAATATTGTGGGCTGGGAATCAATAGGAATAGCTACATATAAAATATCTATATTTTCAAAAATGGGGTTGTGCTCCCACCTTTTAAAACTTGTCTCACTTAGGCCAGGTTGTACTGGTTTGTAAGAGGGAGCAGCAGTGACAGCTTCTGGATTGCAAACAGGCCAGGGGTTTGTGCTTTTTAGTCCCAGAATTAAAGCCAGGCAAGTGTAATGACACCATAATGGAGCATCAATAGTGCTGTCCATGGGTGACTGCCACACTGCAACTGAAAAAAGCTCCAAAACTGGAATGATTGTGTGTTCCATTGAAGATGTGAAGGTGTTAATTATATTTTTCACCTGACAACAATGACCTCATTTTATAGGCTTTAATTGTTGAGCTGTCGAAAACTTACTCATGTTTTAAAGGCAGTGAAACACAGGTAGGCTCAACGTTTTTCAGATGTTTTCAAATACAGTAACTTTAGTACCTCTTTAGGAAGCTGAGTCCCACATCTTTGCTACAAAATTTCTCTGTCAGGACAGAGAAAGGCATTCACTACCCGGTGTTACACACCCATTTTTGTTGAGACCATGCCAATCCTGGCATGGCATGCTGTTCAGTAGACTAAGGCTAACAGAATTTGGCACTTTGTAAGGTCTAAAGAAGAAAAGAACAGTGTTGGTAGAAAGCACCAGCTTCCTTACAGTGAAATGGTAAAAAAATATATATAGAAAACAGCAAATTCATCTCTAAATAATGTGATATATAATGCAGTTAGGACATTGTTCAGCTTTTGTAGAAAGAACCTGAAGGATAATGCTTGGTGATCATAGGATGTGTAGGGTGCTCTTTCTACCCTGAACGCAGTGGGAACTGATAATATCCAATAGCAGTTTATGAGTAGCAAGCAACAATTACTACACCAAACTCATAATTTCTAAATTCTGAGAACTCAGTTAAGTAGTGGGCATATCCAAGACACAAGACTTACTGTTATTCACCCTCTATCCCCACACTGACAAACAGCTTGGCTTGAGGAGATAATGACATGACTGTACACTAAAAATTATTACTCCCAGTCAGCAAGGAAAAGCCACATTTCAGCTCTTTATCTGTGTAAAAGCTGCCAGAGATGGACAAAAACAATTTTTCCATCCTATGAAAATTTTTAAAACTCAAAAAAATCTCTGTTCCATTCTGATCTTAAAGAAGTTGATATTCCAGTTCTGAAAGCCCAGCAAGACATTATTTTGAATTAAAAAGTTTGTCTGCAATAATTTCATATGTTTTAACATTCACCTTTTGGTTATCTTTTAACATGTATATATTCCACCCAAGATACAATTGCATGCTGTAGTACTGTATGTATGCTACATATAAAATTGCATGCATGACTATATCTAGTGGTGCATGCAATTTTGCATTATGATATTTCAAGCAGGAAATCAATTTTCTCCTTGGAAAATGTCAAAATTTTGACAACTTCAAAGTATTTTTCAAACTTTTATTGAACTCAGGAATGCTTCTGAATTTATATTTTGACACAGAGTTTTGACTTAGTTGGAGAATTCCCAACTACCTCTAGGAAGCGTAGGGGAGGGACTTGCTGGTGAAATTGTATACAGTCTAATCCTGATAATCTGGAAGAGGAAAAAGCACACAATGATGAATTGACTTGGCACTTGCTGCTGAGCAAAACTGTAGGAGAGCTCAGCATAATATTGAGGGATACAACTCGAACTTTATTAAAGCCCCTGAGTTTTATCTCTGACATCAATTGGATCATGATTTTCTCATTAGTTCTGGCATTGTTGCCACAAACCCTGATAAAATAAACTATAAAGGAAGAAGACATATAATTTAAAAGAGCTTAGACACTAAAAGATCTTAAAATGTGGAACTAAAATGAACGCAATTTAATAAAAAGAAGTAAAACAATGAGATTTGGTTAATATAAGTCTCACTTGAGGACCATTCGTAGTAGGGTAGACCAAGTGGAAGACAACCTTTTATCCCTTGTGAGTCCCCTGATCACACAGTTCAAATACATCTTTCACTCAGCCACTGCAGCCCAGTCAGATCTGTCACACTCTGTCCCTGGGTGTACACCACCCATCTTTGTGTCTTATTAGGGAGCTTTAGGTGGCTCCCCTCTAGAAAGGTTAGGCAGTGTGGAGCTAAAGGCTGGGGAGGGGTTGTGCCTTGTTCTAGAACGTGGTTCATGTGTCACTTGATCCAGAGTACAGCAGTATCTCTTCTTAATACTCATTTAAATGTTTGCTAATTATTGAACTAATTTAGTGCATTTGTGTTTACCTGTTCCATCCTGTAGTTTGTGCCCAGTCATTGCTGACTGTAGATCCATAAACACTAGCCTGCTTCTAGTTCATGGAATCCAGGCTGACTTCTGAGGACTGAATTGACTCAGTGTCAGCACCCATCCCTGTTCAGTTTTATCTCTGCACATGCCTCCATGGGTCTCAGTAAATAAACTTTTAGGGCTGAGCTTGAAAGATACAGATCTGGTACGGACGCTCATTGCCATAAGCAAGGACCACTCTGAAAGCAGAGGAAGGAGTTTGTTAAGATCTCATAGAGAATATATTTTGTCAAAATTCTCTGAATTACAGAAATTTGCTTCAAAGTGTTCAAATTGTGTCTTTTAACATATTTGCAAGTTTTCATTAATTTGGAGAATTTTTATGATTTGAGATAGCTATATTTTCTATTTGTGGGGTTTTTTCTGTTTGTGCTTTGCAAAAACAGTATTCATGGGAAAAATAAATAAGGAAGTAAAAATATGCTTTTTGCTTTTGACAAATGTGGGAGCTGCAATTTACTGGTGGAAAATGAATATTTCCATCTTTGTGTGATCTTGGTGAAAAGCCAACATCTTCCACACAGCTGCAGAGGTGCAGGGCCAAATTAATTTGTGGTGCAATTCAGTATACTTATATGAAATGACATCAGTAGGAGTTTAGTCCCCATGCAAAAAAACCCGGTGTATAAAATTCTTATAGTGGTAAGTGGTTGATTTAAGTGTGGTAGGAATAGAAGTTGATGTAATACATATTTCATTTGAGTTGAAAGGATACCAAAGCACATAAAGAAACCAATAAGCTTGTTTCACTTACAGCTCTTTAATTACTGTTATTCCTTGTTTAATGGTGCATACTTGCTGCATTTATAGTTAAGCCTGCTCCATAAATAGTTAAGGCTTCATTCCCTTGTTTGTTACATAGGTTAAAAACCTCATATGATGTACTACTGCAGTTTGCCTGAAGACTTGTCACTGCTGCGTTTTAGACTCTGAAGGGTCTACCTACTCATTCTCTGGTCCATTGCACCACCTTATTATTAATCAGAGACACGCCTGGAGTTACACAGAAGTGACTGCTGGTACACCCCACCTGGGATATAAAGCCTTGTTCCCCCTCTGAAAGAACAGCTAGGAGAGGAGACTTGCACATACCTATGTTGTGTCCCACCTGTAATAGAGCTCTTTACAAACTGGTTAAGCATTGTCAGATTTACCTTTAATTCTGTTCTAAGATTGCATGGTTCTTTACTATCTCTAGTGGCTAAAATGCATTCATTTTTGCTTTCTGTGGTGCAAAAGTACAGCATGATGGTACTGAGGGACATGACATTGTTGGGTCTGAAGAAGAGGAGACTCAGGAGAGAACTTACTGCTGTCTACAACTACCTAACAGGAGGATAGCAGGTGGACATCAGCCTATTCTCCCAAGAAACTGCCTATAGATTAAGAGGAAATGGCCCCAGCTCGCACCTGGGGGGATTTAGCTAGGATAGTCTGAAAGATTTCTTCCTGGAAGTGAAGATGCTGCAATTGGCCTCTGAACATGAGGTACATCTATTGGCCTACTGGGCATGTATGAATTTGCATGCCACAGTGCTCCTAGGAACATTTTGAGGTGGGCCTGGTAGTGGGTGCTTCATCTGGGCAAAGCTCACATTTTTCTGTGGTCAGATTTTGCCTGGCTGTATAATATTGCTGCATCTAAGAAAGTGGCATATTATGGTCTGCATCTTTCTTATGTGGATGCTCCCCCAGCAAATGCACAAGCCTCATACTCACAACAAACTGGCATGGTCCATGCAGAATCCCAGTGTTTGTTTTATATCAGCCAGTCTATTAGAAATTATTTAGTTTTCCTGTATCTTGGAAGTTTACAAGGGCAGCCAACTCTCCTTTCTCATGTATTGTTCTCAGGATTACTCTCTTGTCCTTTAAGTTTTCTTCCATACAATATGGGATAACTAAAACCAAGATTTCCACTTCATATATACCCTTCCAAAAATAATTCATTTACTGAACTCCAAATTTTGTACTTTTTGAGAATTCCAGTGTTTCCAATTAGAACTGAGTTTATTACTCTAATAGCTTTTATTCATATTAGAACACCAATAAGACATAGAAAATTAGTTTTACAGTTTTTCCTTTTCAGCATACTTGGAGACTGTGGATCCATTTTAGGCAGCACTAATTAAATTCCATCATTAACTCACAAAGGCCTTTTAGACCTTTACTTTGTCCCTTGGAAGTGAGTTTACATGTAGAATATTCCTTTCACAAGAAATAATTTTTAAAGCACACCAAAAGGTATTAATAATTATGGTTATTTTATATTGGACCTTAGTGACATGGCACAGATGGCTTTGATGTTTAATCAGTAGCTGTGCTTCCCAGATTATTTTCATTAGTGATTAACCTTGACTTATTATGTAACAGGAGAACATAAGACAGATTCTGAGAGCGTTTCTCTTGCTATAGCTGTGAAATTTTGCCTCATATTCAAAGAAAAGTACATCCAATGCTGATTACTTCTTATGAATGATCACACATGGACTTTCATTCACTATCCCAGTTCATAAATAAAAATGTGACATTTGTGTATCCAAATTAGATGCTGCTGAGCTGTCAACCAGTGCTTATGTGAAATGTTTAATAGGAATATACTTTTATTTTAGAATTATAAAGCATCTTTTTTTTTTTTTAAGAGGGAGCACAGAGATTCACCATTTTTGTAAAAAAATACCCAATAGTTATGCTAAACTGTGCAAGTTAACGAGGCCTGTGTTATAACTAGTATGGATTGATGTCTTCATAGCAAATCCTTTTGCACTGCTTTTTAGATATCCCCTCACCCTCAAAAAAAAAAAAAAAAAACTTAAATGGTAAGACATCTGAGGTACTGCACTGCTACCTAATTATGACAAAAGATGCCTGTCAATGGACTTTTTTCTCTGTCACTCTGGGATTACCTGTGAGAGTGAGTCAGGACAAAAATGCTTAGAGAATGAAAAGCAGATGTCAGAGTAAAAATGATAAGATACATTTTCCAGACTAATATAAAATGTCATGCAAGAAAGGACCATGTGCCTCAGAGTAAAAATACTTGTTTAACTCAGAATTCAAGGCTTTGGCCCTGAAACTTAATTTCTTGTGTTTCAAGGACTGTTAATTCTCAACAATGTTGTTGTGTTCAAATGGACTTCAGGGTCACGAGGTAGAAGTGTCTGATTTCAGTGTCAGAAGGTGTCTAACAGCTGAGTGTACTCCTCCCCTTCCCCCCAGTAACAGAATGATGCCATGAAAGAAATTGCTAGCTGTCTCTACACCCAGAAGTAAAAACAGAGAGAATCTAGAGTAGGCTATATAGCAACTGTATTTCTCAAAAAACATTACAGTAACTCAAGCTACTGAAATTTTGGGCTACCACTTAGTCTAAAGTCGCTGTTCTCAGTAAAACGTGGCTGAGGACCAGCATAAGTATAATTTATTGTCATTCATGAAATGCCAGTAGCACCAATCAAACTCCAACTCAAGACATGGTGCAGAAACATCACATCCACGCTTATTCCTTACAGATAAGGTACACCATCACCTTTCTCTTTCTCCTACAACTGAATAAAAGTATCCCAGTTCACAAGTGGCAGAAGAGGCTCAACAGAAGTATCTTCTTGTTTTTCTTTCCTTCCTTGTTTTCCTTTCCTTCCTTGTTTTCATAAAAGTGCAATGGGTTTCTTTGCTGTCATATTCATTCTTGCCTACAGAAGAAAACTAATTCTTTTAGAGCATTCAAAATCTAAATAGAGATGACAGATATTGGAAAAACAAAATCAAGACGAAACAGTGGGCATCTACCTCTTCGTGACCCACTTGTGAACTTTATTTTGTACCTTGCTTAACAAAGACATCTTGCACTTTTTCACTGCCAAGCCAAAACTGTTACTGAGATTAAAACAGGGATAGCTCTCATACGAACTTGCTTACTTTAGTGTCTCTCCCACTGTTCAGAGTATCTTCCTTGAGTCTCCTAAATTGCTTCCCCACTTAGTAGGATCTTTTGGACTTTCAGCGGTTGCTCAATGTCCTGACGCTTTTTCCCACCAAAAAATTTCTGACTTTTCTTCTGCAGTTTTGTTCTCTGTGTCTGAACTGATGTTTGGCCCTACTGTCTTACATAACTGACTTCAGGGCTTGCGTGATTCATTTCAATCTATTTGGAATGAAACAGAACACCTTGAAAAGAATTTAAACCAATCGAGGAACTGCCCGCTTGACAACAAAAGTGAATTGTGAACACATCTTAGGGTTCAGTTTTCACCCAGCTGAGTTCTGACCCATGGTTTAAGGTCCCTCTCTGATTTTTACAGTTCTCCATGAGATTGATCCCACCTCTTTCAGCATTTGTTCTCTTCTCTGTCTCATGACATGGCAACTGTTGTGACAGACTTGATCCATTAGAATCAAAAGGGAAAGTAACAAAAATGAGAGCTTGAATAAAAAGTCATAGGCTTGAACATCTGGAGAATAAAATACAAAACTCCAAATTTTCTGGCTGGCTTTCATTCACTTTGCCATAAATACATATAGTCAATGTCTTTTGGTTTTTCCTTTCCTTTTCCCTTCTTTATATACTTTATCTTTTGTGTGTGAGTTCATCATATCCCAGGATGTGACTAGGGGAGCTTCAAACAGCAAACTGAGAAGACTAGTACATGTTCTAGCTTTAGAAGAAGTATAGGTTAGATGTGAGTAAATACTCCAATCTATGCTTGTACACTGTCTCTCTATACCTCGTAATTACCTAGACAAGCCATCATTTCTCTGCAGATCTCACGCAGGTGAGGCAGCCTTGAAGTATCTTTGCTTGATTTGATTATGAAGCCAAACAGGAACAGGATCTTACAATACAGCCATTTAAATGTTTGGGCTACATAAGATTAGATTTAAAGCCCCACGTGCTTCAAAAATTCAAATGTTAAAGGCAAGTTGTCACATCTTCCAGTGTCCCTGGTTTCCTAAAGCCCTAAACACATATAAATGTGTAATCCTGTCTGGTAAACATGACATTTGCCACCCAAAATCCCTTCAGCAATGGTGTGTAGTGATTCTGCCACTTCATTCCAGATCTATTTTTCATTGTAAAGAGCACAACATTTTTTATTAGGATGCAATCTTGCATCTAAAGAGACAATCATAAGTTAAAGCAAGCAAAACACACATATGGACTAACCATATGGATGACAATACCAATTAGTAGAGATTTTGTGGGTTTTTTTTTATATTTTGAGCACAGGGTGAGACCTGCCTTTTTCCAGCAAGTGGCAAATTTGAATGTGAAATGTCATTAGTGCTGTTTTTCACTAATACAATTTCTTTTCTGAATAACAAAAAACACATCAGTGTTATTTTTAATAAAAAATCCACCCTTTAATTTACATACATTTAGGGTGAAGTAAATGAAAATGCATTATGTTACCACTGTGCTATTGAATAATGAGCCTATAGGGTTCTAAATGGGAAGGAAAGTTGTTTTTCAAGCCCTGTACCCACTGTTCTCTTGACAAAGGCGCCTTTGTGACCAGGATACATGAACTGGGTTTCTAACAGTAAAGATCCACCTTCTGGCTGAGAGACTGGGAAATAAAGCACCCCAGTAAGCCACCACTTCAGCAGGAGGAGCTGAACTAACGAAGGAAGGACAGGTGGAACTGGTCCCTTGGCCTTTCAGTGACATTTACAGCCTCTCTGCAAGGACATGCTCTTTTCTTTCTGTTTCTATTTTCTCCAGTTAATCAGGTGACTTGAAAAGAAGCTAGATAAGGGTATTGTTTGCACTGACAACATCCTGATGATACTGTCAGAGGAGATCACAGGAAAATGTTCCCTTTTTGAACCAATAGAGTCATTAGGGAGAGTACTCATCACTTGAGTGCATCTAGGTTAATTACCATGGAAAATCTGGAACTGGCAGCTATAATTTTTCTGAAGAAAGTACTGCTATTTTTACTCCTGGTGCTACAGAATGTCTCTTAAAGTACCTCGTAGGACCCCATTTTACAGTTCAATGGTAAAATAATTTTAGAAATGTAGCTTTCTGGCTGAAATTAGTGGGACACTATCCATGGAAATTTAAGGAAAGTGCAAACTGCGAGTTATGTGCTATATGAATGAAATTCAACTCCATTTGCCAGGACTTATTACTCTTCTTCCCATAAATGAGCAAGCATATTTCTCTATTGCAGTGTCACTTTGGAAAAGAGAAAAGTGTCAGGTTGAGATGAATGACTTATCGCAGCACAGATGTAGCAAACTGTCACATGCCTGATTCTGTTTGCTATGGTACATTATGGCACAGATTAGCCAAAAACCCTGCAGCATGAGACAAACACAGAATGCTGCTTTTGGATCCACATCAAAGCACATGCAGTGGATGCCTTTTTAGGAAAACAGAGACATGGTGTAGTTTTAACCCACCCAGTATTCAATGAATGCTTACAAACCCTAGCAGTGTTCGTGATGTTTAAAAAGCCTCAAACAATAAAAGGAAGTCGTTTGAGGGTGCTGAATACTTATTCAACTAATAATTCTTAGAGTATTTATACTGAGCTGCCTGTTCTCTAAGGATCAGAATACTGAGTGCTTTTTTCAGCCTGATTTTTTCTTTTCAAAAATTATTTGTGTTTGGCTGTCTCTGATACAAAAGGCATATAACTTGTCTGTCATGTCTAACAGGTTATCAAGCCAGAGAAGACACAGGAACTTGGAAAGTTGCTTGCATTCAGTAGCATAAACAAGACCCAAAACAAAACTTGTCCTCGTGGGTTGAATCAGTGGACAGTTAAATGGGTCATGTAATGAATCTCATGTACTGTTCTCCCCTTCCAGTTTACCTTTTTGCCTTGGTAAAATTATGAGAATATCCACTGTAAGATATTCTTGAGAACTGTTTTGATTCTGTGATAGCTACTTGGGAATTAAGTAGCGGATTTTCTGCTTGATGTTAGTTGTTTTCTATAAAAGGTGAATTATTTGGATGCACTGTCTTCTGTAAGCATCTACCACGTATAAACTATGAATGCTTTGACCCATTCCACTTAAATCTGACTGAGGAAATGAAGTTTTCAGCAGATGAAATTCTGTCACGTTTCTCGAAAATGACAGCCACAGTAAGGAAATATGTGCCAGTTAAAACATATTATTAGGCTTCATTGAGTCCCCCTTGGCCAGAAGAAATTGAGCCATAGTTTTGCAAACACTCCCCGGTCACAAACCAGCTTATTTATTTATAAATAAATATAAAATTTTGGTTTAGACCTATTTCTAAATCCATGAGAGAATGAAGTGACAATAACTGTTTCAATGGGGAAAAAATATTTCTGGTTTCCAAAGCAAACATTTTAGTAATTGCCCCTCATTTATTTGTATTTTCTAATTTGCTTTACATACTACAGGGAATCCTGCAATTACCCATAGAATGTACTGTCTGTACCTTCCTGATTGAACTGCCACCTCCCCTACACTTTGTTAGAGCTGCCATTCACTGCAGCTCTGATTCAGACTCGAGGGAATAGCCTTGACACAATGCACTGAAGGCAATATTTGCAGAGAAAAGGGATAATCGCTGAACAGCAGCCTATCTCCACGTTTCCATGTCCCATGACCTCTTTTCTCTCTAGCCTTGGCATGAGAACTTAGTATAACTCCCTAGGACTCTGCTGTCCCCTTTGATGATCTCTTACCCTCAGGCACAGTTTGGAAGTACTTCTGACAGGTTAATATGTTTCACATGAAGCGAAGAGTGAAATAACAAAGTCTGTTTCTCCTAAGGTTTCAGAGAAAGATAGTGTGAAGTCTTTATCTGCTAATATTGGCATCGTCACCTCTAACTGCACACATACCCAGTAAAACAAACTTAAAAATTAAACTCAGTATGTCTTTTTTTTCCTTTTTCTCTCCATTCAGGATTATTATTCATTCTTAATGACATTACTTTTCCCTCAGGCTCTGTTCAGTTTTCGAAAATCTCATTTTCACATAATTTTAGGAAAAATATTTAATAGAAGCCTACTCTTAGATTCAATTATCCTTAAAAAAAAACCAGTTTCCTTTGTGGTGTCCAGCTGCAGGATCTTTCTTCGATTAGATGCCACTATGTAAGAAAAGTTGTCAAAGCAACTGATGAAAACCTAAATTGCATAAAATACTGGTGACAGTGTACCAAAGTCACAACTCGACATTTACAATCTGGGGTTTTTAGCATTATGCTAATAGGACTGTGTTTTATTCATGCAGTACTATAGATTTCCATGATGCTTTGTAAAGAAAATATCTAAGTTACTGTTTGTTAGTGCATTTTTCTGCATCAGGTACAGTACAGCACTGCACAAAAGGATTTTGTGTGAGAAGGGAAACGCTTTAACAGGGGAAAATAATCTAAACCTTCAAATTCTTACCTAAAACCTGCTATTTTCCTGTAGCAAGTTGAAAATGTCTGCAATGCAGCTTAGTTACATCTCAGTCTAATGAATTTGCTTTGTGTTATCCTATTTCAGGAGGAACGATTTCATGTTTCAGCCGCTGCACTACCTTTACCCTTAAAGGGAATAGTGAATGACCAGAAGGGTGTGTTTACTTTTGTGTAGTCCTCACTACAGAATTCCCAGTCTTGGGAAACTTTACATCTGCCTTCATCTGGTTACCAAAGATTGTTTGCAAGCATCACTACAGCCACTTTTGTTTGACATGTAGCTTTCAGAAAATGTCAGCTGGTGGTATTGACTACAGCTCTGGTATGGCAAGGATGCAGTAAAATTGAAGGTTCATGAAGGTGTTACATTTATATCATAATTACTTACCTCAGCTGAACATGTTGCGTGTGTCAGCTCTTTGCTGGAGCTGTGCTTGTGGCAGTAAATGTGTACACTAGAGATGTGTCCCTTCCCTTAGGTCAAGACTGTATCTACGTGAAAGAACCATGTGAGTGTAAACTTTGCAGGATGCTGCTTACTGTGCATTGTTCATGCTGTGCAGCTGCCTATTCAAATCTTACCTACTTTGGCTTTGTACACTTTGTCAAAAGATAAAAAAAAGGCAAGTCTAGTAAATAGGATTTGCTGGGACATCAGTCAGTGTATGAGACAAGCTTAGGGGAGAGGGAGAAGGGAAACATTATTATTGTCTTGCTTTTTTCCTTAAAAGAGAGAGTTCAAAAGAGGCAGTATAGAAAAAAAAAAAAAGAAGCAAACTAAAACTAGCCAAAAACAAACCCCGTAAATTTTCTGGCTAAACCTCAGAAATGCACAGTAGAAATCCTTCTGAATGCTGCAGCTGGGCTTCTTGGACAGGCAGTGCAACTCCCACGATGCACAGCAGCCTCATCAGGCAGGGGCTCACTGTCATGCCCCTCGGGAAGCCCCTGGCCACAGGGCTTCAGGACCAGCTCCTGGGACCAGCCTGCAGGACAGGTGCACCTTGCATGCCATAACTTCCAGAAAGCATCTCACAGGTGTATTTTATTGTCAAGTACAGTAAAATTATGTTATTTAAATGTGAATTAAAAGGTGAATATCAATGCATTGTGGGTGTCTTCATGTGGATCTTTAGACAAACTGAGCTCAAGTTAAATGCACATTTTTATGAAAAATTTACATTGGAAAAAAGATGGTCACATTTAAAAGTTTGACTGGCCAACACTGCATTCCTTTTACTTCCAAATTCACCTCTGCCAAATACAAGCATGTTTGCCAATGCAATATTTTTTCCTGTGTACTCCTCAGCCTGCCAGAAATTAGCATTGCAAAGAGAGGTGAGACAGGTCAAAAAGCTTATAATATCTAGCACCATAAAGTCTATAGGTAATTTTTTTTAAACTTCTAAGAGCTTTCATGTGATTGCTGTACACAATGAAATTTGTTTATTTTACTGACCTTTAGGTATTTCAGTAAAAGTAGCAATTTAATTTCCTTGTCATTCAGCACAGATCTCTCATTTTCATAATTCTTCGAATAATGGAAGTAATTAAAGCATTTTAATTTTTGAATTACTTCTTATGAACTTCTAGGTCCTTTTTGAGGAAGTGAAAAATGAAACAAATTTGAAGCAATCTATCCCCTACTGCACACCCTTCCAGTTACATTAACATGACAATGGTTACACAACAACATGATTCTGGACATCATCAAAATCTTCTGAGAATGATAAAATAAATCTCTGATACAATCTCAACTACTTACTCACTTTGAATTTATTTATTTATTTACAGTATTATGAGAAGCTAACAAGAAAATCTTGTAAATGTATAGCGAAGTCTATGTATGCATTTTGATTTAAGATAATTTTATAATGAAGTCTCTTCGTGGCCTTTCTGGGTTTTGGCCCATGAAAACCAGGCCCTACAATACTCCCTTGAATACTGATTTTCAACTGGAATTACTGGAAGTTTTCACCACTGAAGCCCAGTCAGAACCCTTGTAATTGTATAACTGAAAGAGGCATTCGTGTCCTACATACCAGCAGGTTACCTAGGAGAGATGGTAGCAAAACAATAATTATATGTATCAGTTACAGAGTTATGTTATTGAGAATCATTGGTAGAAACAGTATATAGAGGATATTCTTAGCTATTCTTTCACTTCAGTAGCACATTTAAAGCGCTGGCAGAAATCTGTATTTCCCTCTTCTCTATCCCCTGTCAACTTCCACCAAAGTATTTTTGATTAGTACTGTTCTAATTCAGTGTATCTGGCCAATGCTATTTTTATGTCTTCCTAAGTGACTATTGACATTTTCTGTTTCATATTATAGGAGACTATTTTACTTATAAATTTCTTCAAAAATTTATAGTATAGTAGCTTGAATTTTTACATAATTTAATGTTAATTAGATAATTAACATTTTCATTCTATCCTGAAAGTATGGACACTTCAAAGCAAAGGTAGCACTTATTATGCCTGCTTCATTGCTTAATTGTGTTGAAAAGTAGGAATTCACTTTATCAAAGGCTAATTTACTAAAGTTCATCTTCGGGGCACTTCAGTTAAAACCTTTTCCCACAGAAAGATATGAGAGGACTGTTCTCTTCCTAAAGTATTGTCAGAAATACATCACCACCAGTACTGCTGACTGGAGGCAATTCCCTTTGACTTCTACTGAGGTTGGCACTATGTTGTCTCTCATGCCCAAGTTGTCAGCAATTATTGCATAATTTATTCTTGAATTGCTCAAGAGACCTTGAAATTGTGAAGTTCTCAGAAACAGCAAGGTGAACTAGTGTAGTAGAGTTTATCTTCCTAGAACCTGTTCAACAGGTGGAGCTGTATGCTGCAAAATAGAGTTCAGAAATGAAATCCTTATAATGAAACATTTGTTGAATCATTTTCAGAGTTATGGAGAATAATATACCAGTATCAAACACACATTCCTTCAAGTTACAGGAAGAATATTTCTGCAGTGGCTCCAGATTCGGTATAAAGAAAAATATATCTCAAAAAGGCATGTTTTGCTTTTCAGTGTATTTGTCAATGGCCAGAAGTCCAGTAAGATTTGCTCCACTCTTCCTCAGAAACTTAAGATGTAATAAATGAAGCTGGGAGACCTTGGGTGTCACACAGCTGATGCTCAGCATTGTACTACTGGTAAATCATAAAGCTACATCAAATATTTATTAATCAGCACTCCTTATGACATTTATCTTGCTATTAGTGAAAGCAGCTTGAGTGACAGAAAATTCAGTCTAATGTCTAAAGACAGTCTAATGAAAGAGAGGAAATGCTACAGAATGTATTAAAAAGGATCCTTCTTTCTCTGTCTCTTTCCTTTATTGCCAGTTCTGACCAGTGCCCCTTTGAATGATAAGAGCAAGATCTCTGTTCATCTGCAGGTGCCAACTGTCCTTTCATCCTCCCTAGAAAAAAAGTGCTATTTTCCTGAATGTTCTGGTTCTATTAGAACACACTGAAATACAGCTGTGGGAAACGAGTGAGCTGTATTTATAGTCCTCATTTATTCATATCTACTCTTACTGGTACATCAGAAGGTGTTGGATTTGCTCATGTCAGAGGACAGAGTATGATCTAGTGCCATCCTCAGTTTCCACCTCACTTTTACAGAGGTGTTTTTCAGCAGCAGGAGATACCAAAGACCTACTGTAACACATAAATGTATAAATAAGTGATGAATGTATCTAGGAAGGAAAAAAAGAGTTATTTATCACCTGTTCCTTAACAGTTTTGTACCAGTACAGTGTACAGTGTCATACTACACCTGCTTACAAAAATCAAGCAGTAAAATGGTGGCTACTCGAAGAGTCTTTTATTTACAACCAGAATAATTTTTTTTGTCATGAATTAGTTGCCACTGTTCAACCTTTTAGCAATTTTTCTTCACTTCATTAGTATTTTTTCCCCTTCCCTTATTGCAGACTATGCCAGATTTTCTTCCTTTCCTCAGGATACTTGTGCCAGGTTTCTTGGAAATATATCCTACCCAGCGTGACAAAGGTGCAGAAGCATGTCTTATCATTTAATACTCTTAATTAGCTACCTTTGTTAGGTTAGGTACTTCAGAATTGTATTAGTTGATGCCTAAACTGCAAAGCTTTATTCATGCTGTGCAAGGTATTTCAAAGAGGGCCAGTGCTCCTCTTTTCCCTATAATTTTGGATTTCTAGACTTACACAGTTTGGGGGGTTTTCTGTCACTTCTGGTAATTTATCTTATAATACCAAGCTATATTACCGGTGTAAGACCTGTGTAAGCACACAGAAACCAAAATTCCAGTTGCAAATCCCCTAAGGCTCAGGTAGGCAGGGATAATGACCAGGTAGCTGGATGGAGTGCTGCAGCTGAGTAACAAGAGTTCTTGTGTGCATGAAGGTGGTTTCTTGTGCACAAGAGAGGAACAGGTTCCAGATGTTTCCACTGAGCTTGCTAGGAAGAATATTGCTGTGGGATGCATTAACCTCTACAACTGACCATCAAGTAGGACCAAAACACCCATCCCTGTTCAACAGACCATTTCAATGTTTTAATATAGGGCCTCATGAAATATTATATGAGTAGGTGTGAAGAGGAAGGAGAGAGAGAAGCAGAAGATATGGCATAAACCAAAAGTGAGAAAGAAAATCAAGGCATTGGCCAGATGGACCAAGAGAAATATTGAGTCAAATCTGTTTTGGTCTGGGAAATCATCATAGTGGCACTGAGTCTGGGAGAAGGAGAGCCATCTGTCTTCAACAACCCCACAGCTCCTGACTTCTGGAGAGCAGATTTAGATCTGTCCGTGTGACAGGTAAAATATTGCATCCAAGAAATGCTCAACTCAGTGTTACACAATTTCTGAAACTGTTCAAATAAGTAGTTGCCCTCGTCTCCCATGTAAGGGCAGTTCATGGGGGGTTTGCCCAGCATCAGACAGGAGTAACTGTGTTGTTCAGGAGTGAAAGGAGCCATTCCTCTGGTTCCCAGATATCTTCCAATCCAGTTGTGACATCTGCTAATGTGATTTCTCATGATGAATATGTGTTTAACTAGTTAACATAGGGTAAACTAGCTGTATGACTAGCAAGTCACACAGCTTCAGTAGATACTGAAGATGGGTTCACTTTCTGGCTTCAAATAAAATAATTAGCTTCCAGGATATTATTTTAAGTTAATGAAATTACTAAGGGCATTTAGTTAAAAGATTTATCTCAACAGTAGAGAAACAGTAATATTTCTTTCATGTCTTTTTTTCTTTGTCAGGTTTTTGCATGATTTTTCCTTCAAAACAAAAACACCTAGAGGTTTTTTTCTTTTGACCAGCAATTTCATACAGTTCCCTGGAACAAAGTTGTAGAATTTACTCAGCTGATTTTTTTTACTCATTTTTTCTGGGTAATTTATTAGTAAATTAGATTTGCTGTCATAATGTCTGATCTTTGCTTTCTATGATTCCAAGTTCTTTGAAATAAAATGATCACCCTAAAGAAGTTTCAAAAATTGTGATAAAATTATAGGCTGGTTCACACAAACTGAGTGTATGGGTTAGTCTTGATTTTTAAAAAGGTAATTTTTAATGAGCTTCACTTGGCATCTCTTAGTATAAACAGAAAAAGTCCACTGACCTGTGTGTTTTGAGATTGCAAATCAAAAATATACTGGCATAAAAATTAACTAATACCAACTTTTGCAGGACTGGCAGTAATATGAGTATAACTATAAAAACTTGTGACTCTGAACTGAAAAAGTAAATGTTTCAGACATGCCGTAGCAAATAATTTTGACTTTTCAGTTTTTTTTTTTTTTTTGTGGATGAAATTGTTAATTGAATGCAAGTTGCCAGTATACTTGACTTGTCGGAAACTCTTTTACATTGTTAGTTTTTGGTCAATAAAGTGATTTGTTGCTTTAAAAATTGCTAAACAAACCTTTTCCATTTCCCTTTTTAAGAATGTCATAAGTATTCCTTTGAAATTAGTTAAAATCTGTACAAGAACTTGGATTTTCATGTAAAGGGTTGGACTGAGAATGAAATAAAATCTAAATGAAAGATGATGCATTTTTTTTAATTATTATTGAATCATCAGTCTATTTTTTCCAGAATTAAGAACTTTGCTTATTACTAGATTCTATTGCAGACAGTCATCACTTACACTGATAGGGTTTTTTAATTATCATTTCAGAGTGAAATGAGCATTCATTATAGTACAAAATAGGAGAAAAAAATCACTAAGCAACATCATCATCTTTTTTTAACTGATTAGCTTAAAAGATACACCCCTCACAATAACAAAAAGTAGCATGGAGAACAGTTTGAGTTCAGTTGAGTTCAAACACATATGGTATTAATCTCAGGTAATGAGCTTTGCTTCAGTTGGCAGGAGAAACTGCACTAAATAGATGCTAAGCTACAATGGGCTTCCTAAAAAATCATGGCACTTGACTTTAATTTGTCCTCTGCATCAGTTTCTTATATTTAAGAACTCTTATTATTAGGTCTTCTTGCTGTGCTCCCCTCGGTTCCATGCTACTAATTGGTTGTGAGTGAGTCTGGTGTTCTCTAATACGTCTTCCTATGCTGCCACTAAGTCTGCTGGAATTGCCACCACCCACTGTCCTCCCAGTGCTGCAACAACTGCATTTATTACACCATATAATAACTCTTTTGTAGTATTTTCCAGTAATCTCTCCTGAACCAAAAGGTATTCTTGATAAGATTTTGGCATTAGTATTCACATTACATGGTTGATATTTTCTATGCTAAAATTAAAATCAGCTAAGCATTTTTTTTTACCTCTGTGTTTATCAGGTTTGAATTTCATTAATGCTAGAATATGAGGCTTTTTTTGCTGCATTCACTGATGTTCATTTATGTGGACATGAGTATTCTGCATGCATCTAGGGACATCCCTGTATGTGTGTATTGAATAGAATCTTCTTGTAGGCAATAAATAGATCTTTAAATATGTATTGGTGTGGCCAGATGCAGAGAGATATATGGTCACCTGACTGTTCTGCAAGCTGGGCATGTTCCCAGAGGGGTTTATCAGCCTGGGCATGGAGCCGTGCTCGCACAGCTATACAAGTCATGGGCCAGAGCGTGTTCACATGCAGCCAGCTGAGAGCAAGAACAAGACAAGGCAAATTTGTGCATCCAGATGTACCCCAAAATCTTCTCAAAAGCATTTTTTGTGCATTCCTTCATTTTCTTCTGATTGTATCAGATACCAGACTGACAGAATTTCCTGCTTTTGTAACTGAATTGTGAGATTTGACACTTGACACAAAGTGGCGGGGGGGAGGGTGGTAAAAAAGTAAATTTTAGATCTGAAGGCAAGATGAATTTCATCCTGCATCTTTAACTCAAGCCTGTTTTCTTTGCTGATAAATACTGGGGAGAATCAGTGTTGTCTGCTCTGAGCTGTTGAGTCCTGGTGCTGCTTCCTCCTTCAGCTATTGCCTATAGGACCCATTCTTTCAGATAATGCAAAAGATGAAATTAATGCACTGTGGAGCTGAGGCTCCCAGCTAACCCTCAGTTTGTTTCAGCCATTTTGGGGAGCAGCTGTGATCAAAGCTACAAGCCTTGTAAGACAGTGACCATTGCCATCACCACAAAAATCAGGAAGGGATGCCCTGTGCAATCCCGCATGTGCCACAGAACATTAGAATCCATCAGAATCACAGAATTCTGAGTTGGAAGGGACCCACAAAGATCATCAAGTCCTACTTTTAAGTGAATGGCCTGTCCAGGGGTGGAACCAGCCAACCTAGGCTTTATCAATTCTTATCCACCATCAATCAATTTGGATGATGGAGCTTTTATTAAGAATTGGGAAAGTGCCATTCTAAAATTGCTTGCTTTCTGAGAAGATGAGGAAGAAAGGAGTCACTCTGGGCAGTTTGAAAATATTCTGATTTACCATCTGAGGAGATGATACTTAGAACTTAAATTGCAGTATTGATTTGCATGCAGTGTTGTTCTGTGTCACTTTCAAATAATTTTTAGAACTGGCCAGAATTTCTCTCTGGGTTTTCATGGAGAATGTTTACCCTTATTAAGATTTCCTGTTAGCATAGATTAGAAAAATGCCAAAGCTTCCTTCTGCAAATGTTTTTGAGATATGCATTTATTGAAATATTTTCTTGGGTAAGAATGAAACCTTGAGTCCTTAATAAAATGAAAAATTTTGATGAACTTCTATTAAGGGATAGGATTAAAGAGTATCTTCCCAAAAAACACTTCTGTGCTTTCTGATATATTTCTAGCAATTTTGACCAGTTATAGTAATTGATGAAAAGATAATTTTACTGTAATCACTTGTGGTTCCTCTGGGCTTACACATATGCCCTGCCCACCACACAGAATTAAATTAGGTACCTCCTGCTGTCTCTTGAAATCTGTTGTTCCACTAGATCTAGTGACCTGAAAAAAAAAATATCTAAGAGGCATCAATGGGTGTTTAAATAACATAAAGGATATGTTCTACATCTATCCATAAAACATGTTCTTTAACAATATGACTTCTTTGTCAACATATAAGCTTCTTCACAGCTTTCTAATAGATTTTTTTTTCATCAATTAACACAAATAGTCTACCATAGCAGAGAACATGCAAAGTAGGGCACCAAGAACAGGTAAGGCATTTTTAGTTTCTTGTTTTAGTTCTCTTTTAGTTCTTCGTCTTCTTCTTCTTCTTCTCTTCTTCTTATTCTTCGTCGTTCTTCTTCCTTCTTCTGTCTTCTTCTTCTTCTCTTCTTCTTCGTCTTCTTCTTCTTCTTCTGTCTTCTTCTTCTTCGTCGCTCTTCTTCTTCTTCGTCTTCTTCTTCTTCTTCTCTCTTCTTCCTCCTCCATTTCTGCTGTGGAACACATTCCTGAATATCCCTAATTTTCAAATTCAGTTTATTTTTTACAGCTTGCTGTACAGAAGATTGTAGGAATGACTCTTAGCACCTTACAGGACACTAATACAAACATGTGCTTTGCATTAATTCTACAGGTGGTCTGAAAGTTGGTGGGACTGTTCATGTATAAACCCTTCCTTTCCAATGGGTCACTTACAATTCCTTGCAATACAATCTTTAAACCTTTTATTTCTATAGGTGAAGTTTGGTACCTTTATTCAAAATTGAGGAGATTGTTTGTTTTTTTTTTCATTTACCCTCTTAGGAATGAAAGAGACAGGAACAAAAGGCCTTTTTTCTGTTCTGAACCATGTCTGTCACTATGTTTTGAACTACTGTGGCATATATATGTGATAAATTGCATAAATTAGCAGTGTTGTCCCTTAGTGGCTACCTCATTTTGTAACTGTCTGTGACCAACCTCTGACCATGGAATGGATGTTAAGAACCCAGAGCTCTAATCATCCGTGCCAGCCCTGTTTCTCATCTACATCAACAACACGTTTCCCTCTGTCTTATTCCTGCAGCTGATTGCCAAGAGTATTTCCTTCTTCTAGCAAAGGAAGTGGTAGAGGACTTTCCAAAACAGTCTGAATCACCAGTATTCAAGGTACTAATTCATGCACTGAGGAGTTGACTGCCTCCAAAGTTCAGCTCCTTCCACTTTTAGACCTTCTGTATTACATATGCTGTGAGGGCACTAGAGAGCAGGGACTGACAATAAAGTTGTTCAGGCCACTCATGGTTATGGACTGAATTTGCAAAGCCAGGTTAACAGCCTCACCATCCTGGTGGCATTATGCAGAAGCTGCAGAAGGACTGAGTCTGACCCATGTCAGCCGGTCATCATCAGCTATCAGCTCTGCAGAGGCACCCTAAGGAAACCTGCCAGCTATCTTATCTCTTTAAAGCTCTGCAAATTTACCAAATTACTCTGTGAATATTTTTGTGATGCTTCTGTCTCCCAGACTGCTTCAACTAGTACTGGTTACACACAGGTTGTATTTTTTAAATTACTTTGCAAGCAGGATGGCTATACATTTTTCTTTTGCTGTGGAAATTTGAATTCTGAGATGTTGTGAAAATTTAAATTTGCAAGGATGAATTCAACTACCCACTATGGACCTCTAATGTTATGTAATTCAGGTGCCTGAATACGAGATTCTTGCAGTAGGATGTCAGATGTAACTTGGCTCCTGTAGGTGATGTCTGCCACTTTAGGATGGCATTTTACAGGCTAAGGTGGATCTCAAAGGAGAGCCATGTTTGTCAGCCACATCTTCTCTCTAGTACTTCCAAGAGGAGAGGCTCTGGTTGTAATTCCATGCTGAAATATGCCCATGGCAGTGCTGATTGCTCTAGGACTAGACGTGTTCAAGCCTGCATATTATTGTGCTTTGACTCTCCTCCACATCCATTTTGGAGCTAGAAAATACCAAGTTTATCCTGATGCTTCATGATGGTGCAGGGATACTGTGAAGGCTGCTGCATTTGTACCTTAGTGTGTGGGGGATGTTCAGTGTGAATTGATGTGAATAAACATCGCTAAAAATAAAAAAGCCAATATACCAGCAGTCACATGAATATTGCTAGTCTGCTTGTGAATGCTAAAAAAGTTGTTTTAGAACAGTCAGCAGTAGGAACAGTTTGAAGGGAGCATCACTGCTTTGCATGGAATCTGAATAGTCATTAAATGAGACCATGAGTAAAAAATTTTGAAAGGATTCACATGTACACTTATCTGTTAAAATAAAAGTTAGGACATCAGGGTTTTTTCTGTATCTACTTGAAAATATTAAAAATCTTTCATCTTGGAGGGTCTTGGATTTTAAGTTAGATAAGCATCTTTATATTGCCTCCCCATCATGCTCAAAATGTACCTTTTAAAAGTACAAGGTATCATGAAAAGCAGTCAGACTGTTTTGGTTTTTTTTCAGTGAGTGGAACAATCTTTTACACCTGAAGTTTATTTGTGATCTCATGCCTATGAATTAGCATGCAAAGCCACAAAAACCTTGTAGAGACAGTGGAGGAAGCCAGCTTTAGGAAAGAGCAGCAGCCAGAGAAGGAGAGAGCTGGCTGCAGGAGGAGGGGAACACAAAAAAAGAATAGAAAGCAGCTTCCAAAAGGGAGGGAAATGGGAAATAGGAGGACAGCAGCGACAGTGTGGAAGGGTGAAGGTGAAGAGGGAAGAACAGCTGCTTTTCCCTCTTGCATCCTGACTGAGTTTTTCTCTGAAATACCCATTTTTTGAGCATATTGATTCTGTGACCCTCTTTAGCTGTTTGAACTCTCTATTGGAAAGAATCAAATTCAATCCAAGTCTGTTTCTGGGATCTGTATTATTTTGCATTCCCATGAGGCCTGAAGGAAACGGTAAAGACAAATGGTGTGATAATCACAGACCACACAAGAAATAAAACCAAATAGGGGTGAAACAGCCTGGGAGAGGGGTCTGATTTTCAGGAACTGACAATGTGATGGTCAAATTTCTTCACATGTAATTTAATATGTCCTTCTGAGCTCTGCAGTGGTGGTGATAAAAATGCATTTCTTTGGGATATGGAATTGATTGATTTGTTTCAGTTATTGTTTTCAGCACACCTTTCATAACACCAAAAATATTTTTCATTCTATAAAACCCCAAACAAAACAACAACAGCAAACCAAAATACACAAATGTAGAATCTAAAATTGAAAGACAAGGTCAGGGTCAATAATTTAATAAAACCCTGCAAACATATACAATAACATTAACAAATCTTAGCTCTATAACTTTTCCCATACATTTTGTAGAAAGTTTGTCTTGGCATTTTCAGGTGACTGCTCCTGAAGATTTGTGAAGTTGAAGACTTTTGTCCACCTGAATTCTGAGACCTCGGATCCCACAGCTGTATATTGGTATCAGTCTGTGCTAAACAACTACTTGGGAATGGCACCTAGGGTTGGATACCTCAGTACAGCTGTGAATTGTAACTGATCCAGAGAGGAGGAGTGAACTCCTATGGAACTAAAATACATTAGCACAGCAGAGCCATTTAAATGTGAGAGCAGTGTAAATAACAAAATGTTTCTTGGAGAGGACACTCAAAAGAAACTAGACTAACTTGTAAAGGGAAATGAATGTTGATTTAATTGGCTATTTAACGATTATCTGTTTTCTTCTTTTTCTTTTTCTTCTTTTTCCCTTTTTTTAATCCAAACAGAAAGGTTAATCTAACTATACATTTAAGGCTTTTAAAGGCTCCATTACAAGACTTATTATGCTAAAAGAAACATACCTGGCATGCTGCGGTTTTCTAAATGTATCAGTGATGCATGTAATGATTCACTTAAACCATCATGGTCAGAATTCTTTTACATTATTTCTATGTAAATTGGATGCTTCATGATTACTATAATATGTGTGAAATTCCACTTATTATTTCTTTTAACATGAAAACTTTTATCACTTAACTTCAACTCACTGGACAGAATATTTGAACCATTTGCAGTCATTAGAGCATTTTTGTTTGGTCAAAACCCTTGTGGGATTATACTTCGGAAAAATAGCATGAATTACATTCAATGCAGCTGAATGGCAATTTTAAATATATAAGGGGCATCAGGAGTGCTCATCATTATACTTAGAATTCAACATTGTATTTTATCTGTTGTGGACTTGTTTTTACATTTTCTTCTTTTATCTTCAAGAGACTTACTTCAGCCTGTAGCACTTAAAAAAAAAAAAAAACATAATCCATATAGAAAAGGCTCTCTGATGATATACACCTACCTTTTCATGCTCTGGAGGACGAATTTAAAATAAAGGCTTGGGTCAGAAGGTTTTTATTTTCACCTTAGTACTCAGAAGATATTTTCCCATATCCTAGGAAACACTGGGTGAACTGGTGCAGCAGGAGGTCTCTTGCAAAACTGATGACTATGTTCTTCTCTACTAGCCTTGAGATTTGGCACTGGATGTCTCAAAACTTTCTGAAGTTCCCAGAATTCCAAACCACATCAAGATGAAGAAGGCAGAAGAGAAAAGAAGGCTTTCAGAGCAGCCAATATCCTCAAATCTAGGCTATTAGGAATTGCAGGAAACTCTGTTTTGAACATCTGCTTTGCTATTCTCCAAAATACAATCTAGCATACTCTGTTGGCTTTTCTGGATGGATCTCCCTGGCAACAGCTGTTCATTGCAATAGGGACTTGAAGCTCAGATGTCTTAAGGTTGTTCCAACAATGTCCCTCAGGGAATATTATTTATTAACTTTAAATAGGCCCCAAGAGTTTTAGCACTAGAAAGAGGCAGAAATCTAGAATAGCCAAAAGACTTTGCAGGAGGTGGTACAGGTGCATGTCTTCCATGGTCTAGAGCAGTAGGACATTTGCCCATTCTGGGGACCTGTCCTTAATGTTTTCTTCCATTGCCTTCCAAACTGAGTTCATTGAGCAGTCATTTTAAATGAACTAGCATCTTCTATCTCTGGTTCTTCTGGCTTTAAGCCTTCTCAATCTGTTTCTGTTTTAACCACACTTGGTAACATTTTCCCAGAAAAGAGTTAACTGAAATTAGTAGATTTTAATAAGACACTGGGGTTTGGTTTTTGTTTGTTTACCATGTGAAGATGCCACTTTTGAGATAAAATAATGAAACATGATCTCAATGTTTTAGCTTTTATTTCAGTAAACTCTGCTTCTCATCTCTCAGTGAAGCTCATTGGTTTTAATTGGGGTGAAAATGCCTCCACTTAAAAATATCCATCCTGACTTGAAGGATAAGTGCTCCAAGCCTGCCACCACAAATCTTACGCCATTAATTTCCAGAAATTACATTACTTGATGCCACATAGTTCTGTGGCTTGAATTTCAGCATCAAAACACAGAAGACACTTTAGAAACACTTATTTTACAGAAAATTTGAAGAATCATATCCTGGGCCATGACATGAGATGCTGGTCTGCTGAGTCATATTTGATGTTTGAATTTCTGTGGCTTTAAACAAAAAAAAGTTGCCTCAGTTTCTGTTAAAGGAAAGGTATCATACAAGGTGATAAAGGCTCTCTTTTTTTTGCTATGACAGGTATCTGGCAATAATTTTCATTCAATTATTTACACAATTCTTTCCTCCACAACAACACAGATACAGACAGTGAAAAATAAGTTTAGCATAATCAACATAGGTTTTTTTTTTTTTTAAATAAAAGCATTATTTTTTTATTTTCATTTTTGTTTGCAATACAGTTTTTGGTCAATTTTATAAGTTGTTTGAAGGATATTTATTGAATTTTATAGGCTTTTTTAATGTTTTGTATATTTCAATTTAACTTATGTAAGTAATTGTAATATGTAAACAAATATCTTCAGATTCATATGTTGTGCATACTGCAATTTTTAAAATATGTATTTGAACTTTATGTTGCTGGCATAATTTAGGACAGATAAGTAAAATGATTTTTAAGACTGTTTCCTCTATGTCTACACCTTAGCTTCTCTAAATGTCTATGGCATTGTTTTAGATGTGTGCACATGGACTTTAAAATGAGCTATTCCTCTAAATATTTGCTTCCTCTATTCATTATGTTTGTAACTCTCCCGTTAAAATGCTTACTTTAGATTATTCTTTTGAAACAAAGCAATCTGGGAAATATATTGTAATATATCTCTCCCCAGTGCAACCACAAGCTATTTAAACAGATATAGCTAAAAACAGTTAAGACTTAAGGTTTTATCATAAGTCATATTAGAATTAATGACTCTGCTCACTGACATTGGTTTGGAAGACAGAGACTGAACAGTGCCATTACAGAGAATAAGCCACTGGCAAGTCAAGCAATTCACTGAGGACAGAATGATTAGCCACAAGGAGCACTTACAATGTGCTCTGGTAATTTAGGTAATTGTATTGCAGGGTTTGTAGACCCATGAATTACAGAGATCTTTTAAAAAATATATATTGTGCAATTTGAACAGACCCTGAAACAGACACCAAGAAGAAACAGTTATCAAGTCATTCTGATAAGATAAACCATCACTGATGTATAGTATTTTAGTATTTGGGAAAACATATAGAAGTCAGCATACAGTAAAACGGTAGCATATGTATTTATCATAACAACTTCTTTGCTAGAATTCTAGGTATTTAAAAACCACAAAACCCACCAATTTCCTGCAGAAAATTAAAATCAAACAGAAAAGACGGGGGGGGACATTTAGAAGGAGGTGATTTCACTGGAAATACAATGTTAAGTTGATTTCTATACCATTTCTAAATGTATGATATAGTTATACCTAATCTAGCATAAAAATCCTTATATTTACTCCCTTTTTTTTTTTTTTTTTTTGCACTGTATATTTTCAAAGACCTCCTATAGTTAACATTATAATATAGTTAGTTGCTACAAATAATCTGCACTGATTATAGGAAAACTGTCAGTGTCTGTTCAAGGTCTGAAAAGGCTGCAGCAAATAGCTTTTCTCTTTGCCATGGAGACTGGGGTCTGTTTTTACGGTTACTCTGGTAACCAAAGCCTTTCTGGTGCTAGTCCTTTTCAGTTACCTTAGCTATTAAACCCTCTGGTTGAGACAAAAGGAAGGCAGTATGCAGATACTTCCCCATAAAGCAAATCTCAGGGTTAAAATTGAGCAAAACCTGTAATAAAAGAAATAAAAGCAGCTTCTAATCAGCTGGTTACATAGTAGCTGTGAGGTGTTTGTGTGCTTGCCTACATGTGGGAAGCTACGGCTTGGTGTGTTTGAATATTAATCTGATTACTAAAGGACGAGAAAACGGATTAGACATCTTCAGTGCTGTTTCGAGGAACAGTCTCTCAAACCTGTGACCCTCATAGTGCAAAAGGCATCAGTTTTTCAAAGTTATCATCTGGGGAGAGTTTCTTTTTTTTAAGATGAGGGTTTTGACATTGCTTGGAGCGATATATATTAAGATAATTGTAAGTAGGGATTACAGAATGCTGCCCCAAAGTCATGGGTTTGTTGCGTGGTATTAATGACCCTTCACAGTGTCTGGAATCCTTTGGCAAACAAAGCCAAAATATGGATTCTACCTGAAAGCTTATTAACATCACAATAATAAAATACCCAATTCAGTGATCTATGTAATGAAGGTGACCACAGAAGACTGGCAACAGAGAACATCATAAAGATAGAAGGCTGAGTAGTAAAATATTTAACTGCTAAGATGGTAGTGAGTGTCACTTTTGCTTGGAATCAGTAAGTGTAGGCAGAGTCCCAAATTATCTTGTTTTCAAAACAGTAATGTTTTCACATTAGGTAAGGGCTTATTATGGCAAGCTTTTACCGTCCCTACACATTTTGGTTTGAGCATTCTACTCCAAATGAAGAGGATTTTTCTCTGGAAGAAATAGCCAACTAAATAGGCAACAAATAATGTGCTTCACAACTGAACAATCCATTCTTGCTTTAACATGGTCAAACTGAGTAACTCTAAACACTGCAATACCCATGGTGATAAACCACTTTTGAGCTGCAAAGTATTCAATTATTCTTCATTTGAACTATTAAATATGTCACACAGAAATTCCCCATTGCTGTTTTCACCCACATAGTTTACCGTGTTTAAAATAAAGAAGAACTTTGTCCTATCAGAAGACAGTTCAAAATAAAACACCATGATATAGCAACTAAATTAAGAGGGATTGGTATTTGTTAACAGCGAGGAAAACACCTGCAGTATTAAAAAAGCTAAAGTATCTGTTCACCCATAAATTAAGTGCAGCATCAAAATACTGGACTGATCTCAGCTGAATCAGATTTGCGCATTTCAATAGAGAATGCTCATTTAAATGAGCCACTGTCTGATGTCAGCATCTCTACTCAAAAGGGCAGTACCAATCCCTGATACCAGGTGTGTAACTAATATCCAGGTGTTCCCACACTAAGAAATAAAATATATTAAATACCCTCTTTGTTCCAATTCCTGGAGAAGACAGGTGTTATAAGGAGAAGGGGAGAAACATATGTCTGTGGAATGGCTGGAATCAGAAGAAAGTTGACTCTGGATTCACTGTAGTGAAAAAAGAATTTATGTACTATTTTACTAAAAATGGCTCCTGCCTTTTAACCTGGTTTTTAATGCGGTTTCCAGAATTAGTGGGTTCAACATAAAGCTTTAGGCCAAGTCTGTCCCCAGCCTTTCCACCATGTTAGATACATTTCTGGTTTTGAAGAAGTGGAGATTATTCATTATAAAATATTGATCTTGCATAGTCATATGTGTGAAAACATATATACACATTTGGTAAAAGGAAGATGGAGGGTTTGTGATAGTCATATGCAATCCCTAAGCTAAACACAGCAAGCTCTTGACACAAGAAGTATTTGTCATCATATTTGTCTCAAGCCTCTTTTACTAATTCCTCATGTTGATATTTTATTTCCCAGGAAATCCTCTAACTGCAAATGGCATCACTGGGGTGTATGGAATATAACTATCAAGTCACCCATAGCAGAATCATCCAGAAAATCTGGCTTCTTTTTACCTAGCAGATAAAATGCAGGTCAAGCTCTGACCTGTTAGCATTAGTTTCCCATTCCTACTCCCAGGAATTTTATCCCTATAACTCTCCTGGTATCCCTGTAGTTCCCTTTCAAATCAATTACCTGATGCTAATGCTGCAGGCAGACACATTTTTGTGGTAATTCTGTCTGGCTGAATAGTTGAGGATTTCCTTGCAAAGCACTGCATGAAGTGCATCTGCCAGGTGTCTCATACTCCTGCTTTGCAGGGCCAGGCACAGAGACCTGCAACTATTGCTTTTGCCCTTTCTGTAAAAGGGGACAGAGATCCTCACTGCAGGCTGTTCAGCCTGGAGAAGAGAAGGCTGTCTGGAGACCTCATGGCAGCCTATCTAAAGGGGGCCTACAAGGAAGCCAGAGATTGACTCCTTGTCAGGAACTGTAGTGATAAATTCAATTCTTGTAGAACAAGAAGTAATGGATGCAAACTGATAGAGGGCAGGTGTTGAGTGGAAATTATTTGCTCTGAGGGTGGTGAGACACTGGAACCAGTTGTCCAGAGAAGCCCTAGAAGTTGTCCAGATGCCCTATCACTGGAAGTGTTCAAGGCCAGGTTGGATGGGGCACTGAGCAACCTGGTCTCATGAGAGGTGTCCCTGCCCATGGCAGGGTGGTTGGAGCTAGACCTTTAAGATGCCTTCCAACACAAACTGTTCTATGATTCTGCATATGATGATAAGCAATCTTCAGTCCTTCATGGCATTTTGCCTGCAGGGAAAAAAAGTCATTATTCCCATTTGACAGCTGAGGAAGCTGAGATTGAGGCTGAATGACAGCTACAACTAGAATTTAAACATGAGCTCTGGGATCCTAAACCTGGTGTTGAACTGAAAACTTCATAGCAAACAGCTTAGATAAAAGTCCTCAGCTATGCTTGAGACACATTCATCTGAGGGAAAAGCATTTCTGAACTGGAGAAGAACAGTTCAGACTGAACTGAAAGCTCATGTGTGTGTCCTAGTTTGGACAGCACATATCTCAGATGGTGTGCCGAGACAGAAACCACAAGATATAATCATCTACGCAAGGGTAAAAGATACACAGGAAAATGAGGAGGATTTCATTGATTTTATACAGATGTACTGACACAGAGAATGTTTGGAGCGGCACATTTATCTGTAGGGGATGAGCAAAAGCCTCAAAAACCTGTGTGTTAGTGCATACCTGGAATGCTCAGCCCAGGATAAGATGCTTCATCTTACTGATTTTATGTCTTTGAAATTTACTTTTGTCAAGCAAAAACAAAGGTCTTTGTTTCCCAGACCTTTCACATTAGCTCAGGACTGTGCACAAGTGTCCTCAAGGATGATCTGTGGCAAAACTTCTAAGAACCTTCTAGCCCTGCTACTCTTTTGTAGGATTAAAAGACAAGGGGCATTGGTACTTGACCTGTGACTTCTGGGAGTGCATGGATTTGTGGGAAGAGATTCAGAGGAAGCTTTTGGCTGTAGGTTTACAGAGAGGATATCTTCTAAAATGAATGTGTGATGTCTGAGAGGGCAGAGATAAACACAGGAAAAAAAGAAAACTATTACTTGTGAAAAAGGATATTAACAATGACTCCGTACAGTGACAAGCTGCTGCATGCATTCTGTTTCATGTGTCTCCCACAACCAAGTAGGTACCCTGTCCTCATACAGTTGCACAGGATGTTTGGGGAAGGTCCACACTTTTCAGATCATTTCTTGGCTGCAGCAAAGTTCTTTTTTGTTACATAATGATCAACTATGCAAATACAGTTCCAATTTCAAGGAAGACCTGTTGATGCAAAATAATGTTTCATCATGAGCTATGTTTAAGTGCGGACAACTTTTATAAAACATCTTGCAGCAGTCCCAGAAATGAAGCATTCTGAAGTACAATTTAACTATTATCAAATCAGAGCCTTGAAGATATTTTCCTGAAAAGTCTGGTATTAGTTTGAAAGTCATGAAACATAACTCCGGAACCTGCTGTTATGTGGATCTGGACAAGTCATTTGGCTTCTGCAATCTATAGCTACCTCCTCTGCAGAAAGACTAATTAGGACCTAGTTGTGCTAAATCAATTACATAGAACAAGCCAAACGTGGAATTTTAGCAGTTACAGATTTTGTAGTGAGTTTATTCAAGTGAGCAGGAGCCTTACACATATAGGTAGTGCTCAGAGCCATTAGCAAACAACACTCAGCAGCAAAGATTGGATCAGAAGATACATTGCTATGGTTGGCAATCTTGTGACCTTGCTTCAGTTGCTTAAGCCTAGACAGCTACAACCATTTGTGAAAATCCATTTTGTCTGGCACATCCTTATGATGCTGCCAGGTACAATTGTAGGACATAGGGAACACCAGCACTGCTCTGGACTGATGCCTCGATACCCATACCTATCTCAGAGTAGTTGCTTGTTTAGGCAAGTAAGGCAACTAAGTTTGCCTGTTTAGGCAATTAAATCACACATGCAAGTGGTCAGCAAGAATAATCCCTGAGGCTTTCGTAGACATGTGATCTCATGTAGCACACAGCTTTTTTTTTTCTGCAGGAGCTGACCATAATAGAGTCCAAAGACCATCCTTGAACACACCTTGAAAATATTCCTCCAGACAAAAAAATAGCTTATTTTTGGAATTAAATGCATAAAGTTGTTCTAGTTCAAAGGATACTGTACAAATAAGCATCCTTCTCTCTGTCAAAACCAGAATAAATCAAAGCAACCTCCAACCAATTTTCTTTTATACATTTAATGCCACCCTTGTAGTAGATTTCATGAAGCCCTATTGAGGAGCTAGACAGTTAATAAGTATGTTACTGGTGAAAATTTATACATCAAAACTGTTAAAACAGGTTTCAGTTGAGTGTGGACTGAAGTATCATTTAGATATTTTTTGTTTCAATACTTCCTGGATTTCTTTTTGGTTTTATTTGTTAATTTTAACAGGTTTGTTCCTATGCTGTTAACCATTCAGATAATCACGCATTTGCTAGAGTTACTTCTCAAATTGTTCATGTTTCCCTGCATGTTTTTAATTCATCACCTCCCAGCATCCTGCCCATAGCTCCAGCCTAGCAGGCAGCCTCATCACTAGCATCATAATTGTTTTTTCTGTCTCACAGGCCCTGAATGCTAGAGCTCTATGACCATATGAGCTTCTCAACTCTTCATCAAAACAATAGGGTTTTTTGCCTTTTACCTGCATAGCATCATTTAACTGTGAGGGGGGTTTACAAACCTGATGGAATGCTTTACTACTTTTACAATGCCTTCTCAAGGTTTTATGGGTGGTCATGTCTTCATCAGCCTTGTGTTGACCTTGCTTGATGCTGAGAATGGGTTCCCCACTGTACATACTCTATCCAACCTTGCTTTAAACAGCTGAGGTGAAAAACTTTCTGGAAAGCCTAAATTTTCATTGAGAAAGAGAAGACCATGACTACTTGTTGGGTTTCCTTAGCTGAAGATGGAGAGGTCTGGTTTCAGTTTGCAGGTGACAGAAGCAGCTCCCCGTGAAGGAATGGGGGCAGTAACACATCTCAGCTGGAAAGCCAGCACACACAGGGCAGTGCATCCCTCACTCGACACCCCTCTCCCCAAAATTATCATCTTGCCAGCTAACACAGCATGTCTGAGGAGCTGACTAGAAGCTGATACCACAGAGGAAACTTACTCTTCTGATGTACCAAAGAGCATGGCCATGAACATGTGCATCAGGGCAAAGGAATCTGAGTCATAAAATACATTTCAATGCTATTATACATCTGTTTGAGATTCTTCTTCTCCTAGGACTGAAACTGTCTTCACCACTTTCTGCTGAATGCAGTACTAGTTCCATGTCCCTGCTTTGAGAGATGGGAACACATGTAGATAAATTTGTGGAAGGGGACAATACTAATTTTCTCATAAATTTCTGTTCACTCTGTGCTTTTCTGCAAGAAAGAGCTGTTTAGTATTTAAGTATATTGGAAATCTTTTACCAATATACAGTAGCACTGTCTTCAAGAGTATTATTTTCCATTTGTAAATCAGGACATTTTGTCAACATGTACTCCTTGGCCAAGACAATGTGATGTCTTTGTTGGAGCCACACATAAATTATTACTTTGGCTATTAAATCTTTATACAACAACTTATTCAAATGCAGCATGTATCCTCAAGCTTCATACATGTTCCAAATGTTGTAGAGCCAAAATCCATGTTAAGGATTGATAAAGCTGTGATTTATTTAGCCACCTACACTTGTGCTGAATTTCACCACGGGAGTAATTATGTGTGACCTTACAGAACTCAAATTTAAGTTCTCTAGGCCTCAGAACAAAGTTATATGACCACAACTTTTTAAAGTACAAATAACTAATTTTGTGGAAGCCTGGAGTCAATACTGCTAACATTATTCCTGCCAAGCACCAGCTCATTCCACAAGATATATTGGCAAAACTGCCCTTGATCTTCAGATACAGAGCAGTACAAATAAGTGTAGCAGTCTGCATTTTTTGTGGATAAATGGTTTCTCAGTTTAATTGTTATTTTGGGCTCTGATTTTGGTTGATTGCTACTTCTGTGTACAACCAGCTCAGTCTTTCAAAAGATGAGTGGATATAAAATTTTTTACTCATGTTTACATTCTCTATATGTCCCGTGACTGAATATTTTGAGACAGTTTGTTTCATTAGCATTTTCCCAGTTAATATTTAATTTAAACATAAATATAACCAATAACCTGTGGGCTTTGTGTTAGTAAAAAAACTAGCAGTCCTCTGAAACCTCTTGTGCTAGGTCTCTAAAAACTAAAAGATGACTTCAAAGACCACTTACTTCAGTATCATATACTAAACACAGGGTTCCTGTAGTCAGATGACTGTTCAGAAACATAAACACAGTTTATGCAGACTTGACTTGTTAGATTTTAAGTGTTACTCTGTATTTTTTCTGTTTATTTTGTTTTAAAACAGCTAAGTGCTATCAGGAAATATACTGCAGTGAAGGAAAAAGAATGAGTTATAAATCTGAGAAACTTAATCTGCATACTTTAATGTAACAATAAATATACATAAGTCATTATATTCCAGGGATGAGAATAAATGTATTTTTCCATATCCTAAAATCTATTACCTCAGTGTAATGACTTTAGCACTCAATAGTGGCTGAGTTAATTGTTCTGTAATCCATTTTTTATCAATTTAACTCTTTGAATCTTAATCAATTAGGGATTAGTTGGGAGGGATGTTAAATTTTAATTGTTTGTTCTTTATAGACTATCCCTAAAAGTTGTTTGTTCCTTAAACAAAAAATATATGGCCCCTTTTAGGCGAAGGTTTATAGAAAATACTATTAGCTTTTTATTCCAAAATTAACAGTCCAGATACATCTATATCTCAACTTGAAATAGAATTATTATATAGACATAAAGTAGAAACTTAAATCTCTTATTACATTTCATTATAAGGATTGCACATCAGGTTCTGTCTTCTAGTACAGAATTTCTAAAGGTACATAAAGGCCTGGCTATCTCACCAGGTTTCATCTCACTGCTACTCCTTTTGCTAAATGTGATTCAGCACTGGTCATTCCTAAGAGTTCTCTTTTTCTTTTTCAGTAACTTTATCAGTTTTAACTGACACATCTCTGGAAACAGGAAACTTGAAATTTTCTTAAAGTATCTTGACTTGTCTTGACTTTGCAAAATGTCCTCTTTAGAATCAACCTCCATCAGTCCCCACTGGTACTGTAAAATCAATCCAAGCAGTCTTATGGGGTGGGTGTCCTGAATTCTCCATGTCTTTGACATTCTCCATGTCTTTGACTCGAGCATCTTTCAGCAGAATGGACCTTCTGCACCAGGCTTCAAGATGGAAGCCTGAAATGTCAGGGGAAGTTTCTTTGGGATGTTTATCTGGTGATACATGACCTATGTCTCAAGTTATTTTGTTGTTTTGTTGATTTTCCAGACATGTAAAATACTCAGCATCCTCTGCACAGTTGCACCTCAGCAGATCTGCTGTTTTGTCCAAAGAAAGAAAAAAATGTGTTAAGGAAACCCTAGCCACTGGAGAAATTATTTGAGTGTACCTATTTGTTTTTGTTTAGGTGACCTATATGATGTTGCATGTTGTCCTTTCTAAGAGGACAAAAAGCTTTGGAAATGTCAGTGCCTTTTATAGCTCTATAGGGTTATGTCTGTTGTGTGTATACACGCACACACACTCTCACGTACATACAAGAGAGGAAGTCATTTTATTTTACCCAAATCAGCTACTTAAGTAAATTGAGATATATAGAATTTACCAATGAAATGAGTGATTTGATGTGAATAAAAGAGGTGGTGTGTTGTAAATCAGTACTGACAGCCAAATGGGAAAAATTGACAGAGCACTGTAATCACTCCCAACATCCACTGAAGTTATTGATCCAAAACCTCTATAATCCCCTTCACATAACACAAGCAATTTCATATAATACCTGTAATAACAGTGCATTCAAACTCAAGTAGCCATCAGAAGCTTTGTATCTAATGGCAAAGCAGGCCTCTGCTGAGTAAGTGTAACAACTGGAGCACAAAACCGCCGATGACTCTTGCCTTTCATAGGTAGCGGCCTGCGGTAAGAGCTAGTTCAGAAGATAAACAGTTCCCAACGCCAAGGAAAATGAGCTATTAATTGCCCTCTTGCTAAAGACATCATACAGGCCCTAAAGCCCAGGGTGCAAAACAGGGAGAAGGTAAGCAGGATTTGGGGACTGATAACGCCCCGGGTGCCATCCACGCAGCAGCGATCTGATGTTAATTACAAGAGGGGAAAGAAGGCTGAGAGGTATTTAGCTGCTGGGTCATTACATCCTTCCCAGGTGTTTTTCCCATGAAATGTTCCACCAGTTTTACAAGCTCCTTCTCTGGCTGATGGATTATTCCAGTGCCTTATCAAAGCTTTGCCAGCTCCTCATTAATATATAGAGCGAGCGGCGCGGTTCTATATATCATTGTCTTCTTCTCGGGGAGGGCTAATCAGTCAGGCATTATCAGCCCGTCAGCAGAAGGCAGGCAATCAGGCCTGACAGCGGAGAATCATGGGAGAGCAGGGAAGGTTAAATGAGGCTGACAGTTGTGATAATGATGATTATACTATAAATTAAGATATGATGATAAAGGAGAATAAAAGACACAATCTGAAGCAATATTTGGTTTAACATGTCTCTCTTTTTCGGTACTGTTAAATGGCCATAACATTTATCACGCCGAACAAGAATGGACATTTAACTACCATGATAAAATAGGACAGCATCAGATTGAAAACCCAACAAGTTGTGATTATTGTGTCAGGCACTTTTCCACTGGTTGAAAAAACTGGAGATAGAGCATATGTTATAATCATTCATGCATTATTCTGCAGAATGAAAAGAAAATAGATCTATTTTAGAAATGTCTTCCAGACTTCCAGATAAAAAAAAAATCCAAAAGGAAAAAATTAATATATTCCCCTGCTTCCAAGATCATTTTTATCAATGAAACTATAGCAACATAAGTGATAGTTCTTCCCTGCCACCTCCTCATAATGAATGCATGTATTTATTAGTAGCTGATTTGGAGGATTTGTAATTGTTTCACTGTTAGTCTCTTATTAAGCAAAACACTGTAAATGAAATTACAACATCAACATGTCATTTTCAAAGATCACTCTCTTGTCAGGTGGTAAAATTAAGTAGGTTCACGCAGGTGAAATCAAACAAGAACTGGCATGGTTTGATTGTAGGAACATGTGCAATACAGTGGATGTCATGTAACTATTTGGTTGTTTGCTTAGACAGATGAACTGCATATGTATCCTTTGTATATGATGTTTGTGTTTAGGGCACTTAAAAATCCTAAAAAATCATCAGACTATGAGAATGAGAGTGATGCTCATTAGCAATTTATGCAGTGTCCCAGACCCTGTGCACTCACATGAGCAGCCAGACCAGGCTGAGTAGGGAGTGCTCTGTCCCTGGATGTGCTTACTGGGGAGAGAAGGAAAAGTTTGGGAGGGGAAGTGCAAAACCTCCTTATTGGAAAACCATATATTTTAGAGCAAGTTGAGCAGAAACACTATTCTTCCTGCAGATATGCTAAAGAAAATATTATCTATATACATAAAGATCTTTGTAGAAAACAAATGTTTATGGTTTGCACAAATATATAATTCTTGTGTCCAAAGAGCTAACCATGATCCTATTGCCAAGGCAAAGCCTCAGACCAAGCCAATGGCCTAAAGCTATATTCTTAATAGCAGCTTTCTACATGAATACCTATGTATATTTTTTTGTGTAATGCACTCATGTATCATGCATCTCTATCTCTAACACTCTTGCAAATATGAGCAAGGAGATAGTTTGAGAAATCACTGTATTATTTTTTGCCACTTGATCTGTGCAAATGGTGCTTTTTTGCTAGATATGAAAGAAGAATAAACTTCAATTAGTGTATGCTGTATTAAAGTGATAGTGCAGGAAAGAGAAATGAATATTTTTAAATTTCTCAGCTTTATTTTCCCCATCTCTTCTTTATTACCTCAGATTTGGAAGTATTCACAGTATAAAAGCTGATTATTAATTGTAGAAGTGGTTGAGTTGACCACACAAGTCCGAGGCAAAATTATTTGCTTTATAAATTAAACAAAGTTAGTCCACAACAAGCCTTCCATGAAACATGACTTCTCTGGAATCTGCTCAGACACTGTGGTGATGGCAGTCACTTAAGAGCCTTAGACAAACAGAAATCTTTGCTGTGATTATAGTGATTACCTTTTCTGTAGTGACTGACTCAATGGAAATAAAACCAGAGCTATTTTGTAGTAGGCAAAGAGAAAAGGAAAAAACCCAAAAAACAACAAACCCGACACAACCAAAAAAAAAAAAAAAAAAAGCCACCTTGAAACAACTGCTGCTGTATTGTTTTTCACTGGAAATGGCCTATTGTCTAATGCACTTTAGAAGAGTATTTTTATTATTTGATCAATTTGATTTACCAGAGCCATGAAAATTGCACACATTCCTCTCGTACAGATGTAAAGCAAGGAACACAGATGAGTTTATAAACCTGACAGCCTGTAATGGAAAGGCTTATGCAACCAGCACTCTCTGGCTGTGCAGTCTGTGCTTCAGAAAAACCCAAAGATATTCATTACTAGAGAACAAGAGCATGGAAAAATACAAAGAAAGAACTGTGATCAAATGGAATATCCTAATGCATCATCTTAGGCTTTATTTGTGTTTCTTTTCTGTAATGATACACAGCACTTTGCCTTGTTTCAATTTGAAATGTGCTGTTGCATCTGAATAAAATCACTAGTGTTTTCCATGAAGATAAGAATTTTGTTTTGCTATTTATCCTCTCTAAGATCAGAATTTTATTAAAGGAGCAATGCTGCTTCAGAGACTTTCTCCCTAGCTTGTTCCATCAATTCAAACGCGAACTGAAGATATATTTGCAGGACTTCAGTCCAATAAACCAGGATGTTTTAGTGTGATAATATATTTCTTCTAAGAGGCAGGGAGGGGTCTGGTGCAGAGTCTGGTGCAATCAGGAAAGAGGAAGGACACCAGTGCAAAGATTATGAGTACATATTTTAGGGAAATCCACTGCTGGAGTCAAAACACTCTGTGAATGATCAGATTGAACTCGGATTCTTAGAAAATGGTGATAAAATATGGGAAGGGAATGTTTTCCCTCCATCCTTTCCTCCCCAGCTGTAGCTACTCTCTAAGTAAACTGAAGTTATTAGGAGGGCTGGCTGGGGAAATGTCTGCTTAAAAAAAAAAGTTGTTTTCCAAGCTTTTATTCATTTGCAAGTGATGGAGCTCATAATATATGTTGGGATAAACATCACTGAATTTAGATATTCCCTGCAGACAATGACCAAACTGAGATCCAATTCAAGACATTTCAAGTTAAATTTCAAATTTCTTAGTGGGAAATAGTAACTCCACTGAATTCAGTTGGGATTGTGCAATTCACTGGATTTCTTCTGTGGAGACCTTAATACTTGCAGACACTCATCCTCGGGGCCTAGATACTAAGATTCAAGAACAGGGGTCCTTTGTTGTCCTTCCAACTTCTTTCCTCTCCTTCCCAGCCACACCCCTTAGTGGCCCAGGTGTGCAGAGTGCACCCCCACAATAGGTGCCCACTGCCAAGGCCAGCCAAGTCTGAAATGCTTGGCCGAGGCTCATTAGTCCTGTTATAAAAACCCAACTGGAAGTGTGGTTTATCATTTGGAGGTAAGGTTCTAATTTTGGCGCACAGGAGGCTGCAGACAGGAAAATATCTTGTTCCTTATTCCATTTTATTAACTTTGTTTTGTTCGCTTGAGCCCAGTACTGTGTAAGACTTTGAATAATCACAGCTGTACAGGTAGCTCCAGTGGAGTGAATGAGGGGCTTTTTCAAGGGCTCTGCTCCCTGCAGAAATGATTTGTACCTCTGCCTGATTGTCACTAACAGAAAATGAGAAATAGGAACATTCAATGCAAAGTAATGTGTTCTGTACAATTACTGGATTAATAATTTTATTCCATTACTGTGTGGGGAGAGAGGACATCAGGTTGAAGATCTGCAATTCTAGTATATTTCTAAGCGTCCTGTTAAGAGAGTGAGCAAGGGTCAGGAAACTTAATTATGCCATAACTAGATAGAAATTGCCAAGTGATAAAAAGAAACATCCAACCAGATTCAGCAGGAAATTACAGCTTTAATAATATAGCATAATGCCTACTTCTATACAATTATTGGAGAGACCCTGAATGATTTTAAATAACAGGCTTGGTTTTCCAGTAACGACAGGGGGAAAAAAAATCTGAAAATGACATTCTGCATTTTGCTGTAAATATTTTTCTGAGGTTTTGGGGGTGTTTTTTTAAAGACTGAATTATTAAAAATCTCATATTTACCCTTGGTAATGTGGAAATGCTATTATTCTGAAATGAGAGAAAGGTTATATTTATGGAAGAATTTCTATTTGTGGGAATTAAGCCTGTGGAATCATTCTTTTAGTGAATTGTGTTTATTGTATTTCTAATTTCAAAATGGAAAAGCAAATGCAGTGAAATTTATATTAAAAACCCAGGGCTGAGTATTTTTGTTTTACAATTCCAGTTTTTTTCCACACTCTGACCATGTTAGTGTCCAATATCTTCCCAATATTCCTTCAGTAAGATGTTTATGAACAGATTAAAGATTTCCTTGCATGCTGATACAGGATTTTCTTATAATTTTGTCATCTTTATGAAAGATTAAAAAAAAAGTACTGTTTTAGCATAAAGAAAAATCTTCATCCTAATGAGAAGCAGTTCTTTTTTTCTTTCACCTCTCAGATGAAATAGGATATTTTAAATATTAAACTCTTATCACCTTTTGTAAACACTGCATGTGATATTAAGGCCTTTTGCAATATACGTGTATGTGTTTGTCCATTTATTTCTAATGTAAGAAAGAAAAGTCATTTCTGGTACTACCCAGGAGAGCCCAGCATTTCATTTTGTATTCTGAGGATGCAGATTAATCAACCTGACTCTCTTACCCAGGGCTAGCCATTCTGCCTAGAAATCTGCATATCTGCATATTACTGTTCTTCCCTGAATTTAATTTCCTACAGGAGCTGATATTAATCACCCTGCTTAAACAGAGGGGATTTGGGGTCTATACAAATATGACATATTTTTTATGGAAGTTGTAGAATATTTTCTCCTTTTTCATTGTTATTTAAAGAGACAATAGCATGGTACTTTAAAGCAAACTACAGGAGATTATTTTTATTTACTTGAGCTCATGTATATTTAGTTTAGATTTTAATCATAACATATGGCACGCCAAGAAGGCTGTTCTATGTTTTTCTTTCCAGATTCTGCCTCCCCTGCCAAGAAAATTCCTCTAGATTTCATTGCATATGATGAAAGGGAGTTGGGCCATATACATCTCAAATACATCCTAGCTGAGAAAGTTTATTTGAACCTTTATTTAAAATGTGCACCAGTTTCATCGCTTGAATATCAAGCGTTACACCAGCAGGCAAGCATTTGAGTACTTCTGTTTTGCAGCTGGTGAACCCAGGAAGAGAAACTTTGTTGGTTTGTCAGATCAACACTGACAACTGTCAGATCAATCCATAAGGCAGACATGGCTTCTCTTGTGGATTTCGGTGGCCCCACATCCTCAGCAGACACCAGGGGAAGTACTCAAGGAGATATGACACTGTTACTGAGGGGTGGGAGGAGGAAATTAGCTTGGATGTCTCACCCTCCTTTGCCAGGTAAATCTGTATCTATCCAGGGCCACCGGTCTTGTCTGCACACAGTCACAAAATCTGGGAATCCCCTTGGCTGATAACTGTTATCTCCAGGTGAGAACAAAAGAAATTTCAGGAAGGCAGCAATGCTTTCATCATCCTACCTTAAAGCCTCTCCATATTTTGTGCTTGAAAGTGGAGAACAATGAACTGTCACTGTGTGACTCCAGCGATGTCAGGCACATTGTATCAGGCAGGAGCTCAGCCCAATCCGTCTGTCCCTCAGCCAGTATTGCTTGGCATCTTTTATTTTGGCTGCCGAGACTGCAGTCATGGTCCAAGCACAAACAACTCAGAAGAACAACATGCTTGGAAATATGTGCCTGCATACCCCAAGAGCCTGTGCCAGCTGGAAAAACAGAGCATACATCAGTTACTGACTAGATATACTGCCTATGTTAAAAAATGAAGCTGCTATCCAGATTTTTGTTTAAATTTACCCCTGGCCTATTGTGGCACTCCAGGTTAATTTGGATTGGCACCTCTTTTACAGAGCTCTCTGATGCAGCTCTGAAAAAGATGGGACTTCCCTTTTCTTTTTTAGGAAGGTTGAGTTCCTTCATAGCCTTCTATCAAAGCAGTGCTTTTTCTGTCTCTTATTAATGTCACCCAAAACTTCATGAAGAGAAATTCAGTATTGCATCCTTCTTGCTTTCTCTGTCAAGAAATGCATACATGCTTTGAGCTGGGGAAAAATTAAAACACAGAAATGTTGACTGTTTTCCAGTCAACACAAGTATAGAACAGGTAAAATAATTAGTAAATTTTCACATAAGATGTGACGTGAACCTGTGCCTCTATTTGCAAAATTTTAACCAGTTATGGTCTGGTTTCTATTCAAGCTCCTGGTTCTGCAAATTGTGTTGCAAATTCCAGAGAGGTTATATTGCCAACATTTTCAGTGGGTTTGCTTGGGCAAGTAGATTGAGGTGCCACAATGTATAATCAAGGCAGATGCTTGGAGCTCTTTGATAAACAGTCATAGTGATTTTATTTTTCATTTGTAACTCAAAACTGAATGTGAGGTTGATATAAATACTTTTTTTCTTTTTCTACAAATTTCATCTTTCCTCTTCATCTTCTAGAAATTCTATACTATTTAAGAAAACTTCTATAATAAGGTTAAAAAAAAAAAATACCCAGTCATTTTGACTAACACAAGATTTTCTGGGGGATTTGTTATCAGAGGTCTTGGCATCAGTCTGAAGAGATTACTGGTATTCATGTCATTCTTCCTGAACACCTAGGCTACTATATTTTCATTGCCTGTTACAAATCACAAGGGTATCGCCCCAGGCAAATAACAGCTTAGCATGTTTATCTGTCTGTGCTAATAGCATTTCATTTGAAGTCTTAAAAGTCACAAGTGGCTTAAAAGGGCACTATTACATGACTTCACATTTTATTGCAAAATGACATGGTCCAGTTTCATTTGTTCTGCTTTGAAGTGTTCTTGTCCCTTGGCTGCCTGACTGCAGCCTTTTTCTATTCAAACTTGGAGCACGATCCCCTTGAAGCAAGGTACTGTCTTCTCTAGACAACAGGGAGAACTTCACTCGTAAAAATACCTTTTTCAAGCTTACTTGTTTGCCTTCTACTCTTGTAATATTATCCACTATTATTTGCTTTAGTGCTAGCTTGACTGTAAATTAAAAGATTATGTAAAATTACATTTTCTAATTAACATACAGTACTTGTCCGCATTCATATGGAAGCTAGAACTGAAAATTATTTAAAAGCATTAAAATAGTCTTCTGTATCCTTGTAGAAACACAAAAAGGTGTGCAAAGGTGAGAGTCTGGACTGCATATATTCTTCCTGACATTTGATACTCTTTATTTAATTTAAACTAAAAATCTTTTCATCTTTAAAATTGTGTACCTGAACTGTTTTGTAGAAAATACAAAATGCAAAATAGAGCACAGTCAATGTATATAAATACAGGCAGATACTGCTGAAATTTGCTGAACCAGCACCAAAGACAAATGTGTATTTTACTTTTTTTCTGTCAAAGGTCTTTTAAGACAGGATTAGAAGCACTAGAAAAAGATCCACTCTCATCTAAGGGAAAAATCTTGTAATATCTCTAGAGGCAAATAATAATAAAGAACTCTTTCTGATGCAAATATTAAGTCTTTTCATGCAATTATAGCGACTGAAAACTTGGTTCACATAGTTCCTTACTGGCCACCTCTAAGCTGCACCTAACTTCTGAGCATGCTATGAGTGCTACATGCTGATTTGGAATTGAAGTGTTTTAGTCTTGTGAATTTCAGCCTAATCACACAGGAGGAAATCTCAGAACATTCAGGAAAAAATCCTCACGTTCCTCTTGTGCTTATTGGAGCAAATTTTATAACACATATTTTACTTTGTACAAGAGTAAAAAAGACAGAACCGGCACACTAAATTTAATTTTAAAGTATTTTAATCGCAGAATTCATTTTCACAGTGCTTTTAGCAGAAAGAATCCTCTGGTATAATATACGGGGTGTGAACTAATACATATATATTCTAGGTACAAAACAAATGCCAGCATTTTGTTTCACAGCAAATATTGTCATCTGAAAATATGCCTGACTGAGGTTAACATGCTTACACCACGATTTTGCAACAGCAGGTATGAGATTTTCTGTAAATAAATCCATCAAAAAGTAAAAAGAGAAGGAATTGTTCTGAATCTAATTATTATACCTGTAGAGCTTGTAACAAGGAGATATCTTACTGATCTTTAAGAAACATGAAGCAGTGAGATAAGAGGCGATGACAGGAATATTTTTTTATTTGAGTCTTCTTCTATAACCAGATTCTTATTTATTTTACTGAAATCAGAAAAGTGTTCCGATCTGCAAGAACTTGAGTGGGGGAGATGTATGTCAGAAGAAAAGATAATTGATGGTAAACGTCAAATATTAAATCTTGATCTGGTTATTACCCAGCATATTAGCTATGTAAGAAGCTTAACAATTACAGCTATGATTGACTAGGTGGGATCCAAAATTCTAAATATCAACTGCCAGAAGGGATAATTATAACACATTAGCACCTGCGTGCTTAGACAAGATTGACAACTCCAGTCTAACATCTGCTTAATATCACTTTCATACTTTTCATATTTTTTTTTCTTTTAGAAAGGAATAACAAAGATTTTCTTGAAGCATAACAATAATTCAGCATCCATGTTACACATTCAGTTGATTATAGTTGCTTGTTGTCTTTGGTCATGTTTTGCACTGACACATTTAAAATTAAACAAAGCCATTTTGGGATTAGACAGCCACAGTTGTGGTATATTTTAGACAAAATGTACCTGTCAGAATCATTTGAAAAAATCCCAACAAGTGGGCTGCACTTCAATCAGCTGGGGTGGCCAATGCAATTTAACAACAAAATGAAATTGGGCTGGGAAAGAAAGGCCTTGCTTTCCCACAACAGGAGCAGGAGAGAGAAGGAAATTTAGCATTCAGTACGAGCAGCTCCGTGAAGCTGCCCTGCTGGGCTCTTTGCAGGGGCAAGGCGAAGGGTTCCCCTCCCAGCACAGTCCTGGCTGTGCCCGCCCTGGGAGCTGCGAGCTGGAGCACCAGGGCTCTCTCTGCCTCCATGCCTGCCCATGGGCCTGCCTGGCTCCAGCAGCTCCAGCAGCTCCCCTCAGCTCCTCCTCCCAAACTGGGCTGCAGAGGGGTCATGCCAGGCCCCAGGAATTGCAGGGTGCCGGGACCCCCTTCAGGGTCACTCCAGTTTTGGGGGATCCCTCCCAGTGAAACTCCCCAGTGCATTCTGCCCAAAGGCAGGAGTTCTTTCCTGGTATTGGCTCCCCAGTGCATTCACCCGAGCAGGGACACCAGCTGCCCCAGTTCTGCAATGCAGAACCTTTCCTGACTGGGAGCTGCTGGCCTCATAAAAGGGAGTGGTGATAGCAGTCCCATGGTGGCACAAGTGTGACTAAGCACAGACAGTGTCACCCATCTGTCCTCCAGGGCAGAGGTGACATTCCTCAGCTGGCAATCTAAAGACCCCTCCCAGCCCTGTGCTGGGAAGCTCAGCAGCAGAGGCTGCTCTTGGACTTGTTGGGAATTTAATGAAGTTTTTACTGAAGCAGGCAGAAATTTCTCATGGAAAAATATATAAGTGTTCAAAGGAATACACTTACTAAAAATTTATTGGAAAAGGGCAAAAATCTCATTCCCTGCGGGCTTAGCTTTATGGTAGCAGAACAATGACTAGTTTTATATTAAATCCTTCACTGCCTTGAGTGAGCTATGAAGCTTTAAGCCCATGTAACTCTCTGCCCATTTCTTGGGGTACAATCCAAGGTTGTTTTTTAAGTTTAGAAAGGGTAGTTCAAGTATACACTGCTCAGACCTGATGCCATGGAAGACTAACTTACCCAGCAGTGCCAAACTACATACAGAGGCAGAAGAGCCTTCTCAGGGTGCAGCTGCTGAGTATTTGGGCAAGCTCTGTTGACAAAATAAATCCTTTTACTACTATAACCACCTCTAAACATCTTAGGTGAGCTTTCTCCCTTTTCAATTCCTCCATTCTTTACTTTGGTTTGATGAGGTTTTTATTTCAGTTAGCACAGTGTTCACACTGTGCCCCAGCCGTGGGTGTCACTGTGTGAGCAGATTGAAAAAGCAGGAGAGGAAGGCTCTGCCTAAGTCCAGGCACATATTTGGCAACTTAGCACCATGCAAAGCACCTACTGCTTTTATTTGTGAAAGCAGTGCAAAAATCCAATTCTTCATGGGCTTCTAAAGCATCTGAACATAAACCTAAGTCTTGCTGGACTTGATGGTGCTAATAGTAATTTTTTCTATTTTCACCATGAGCACAGTCAAACCCTTGAAAAGGCTGCCCAGGGAGGTTATGCAATCCTCATTATGGGTCATTTTCAAGATCCAGCAAGATAAATTCCTGAGGAAGTTGATATACACATAACTGACTCCTCTTTAGGGATGAAGGTGGACTAGAGGTCTCCTGAGGTTTCCTCTAAACTGCATTTTCCCATTATTCCAATTTCTGAAAACATTAATGAAAAATTTTGGTAACGTCTATATTCTAGAGAGGCTCAGAAAGATGTCACATGAATGTTTGTCTAATTCAACCTGATAATATTACCTATTACCTATTTTTAAACTCCAAACTATTATGTGTCTCTCAGAATGTTTTTAAGCTGTTAACATCAATGTCTTACACTTTTGGGGGAATTGAAGCATTTTAAATTACTTTTTGATACCGCTGCTGTATTATTGCTTTGTTAAAGTTCATATTAATAGCAGGTTTCTACCAAAGATGATGCAGAACTGAATTTTGCACTCACAAAGCAACAGCAATATCCTGATTTTTAGACATCTTTCAATATGCTGGGTGTTGTTCTTTTTTATTTTTGGAGCATTAAGGAGTACATGAGTGATTTTTAGACATCTTTCAATATGCTGGGTGTTGTTCTTTTTTATTTTTGGAGCATTAAGGAATACATGAGAAGAACATGACCAGAAATGGTTATTTTGCATGTATTATCTTTGCTAGTTATAATAAATTAATTTGCATTTAATTTGAAGAAGTGTTTATTAAAGTTTAAGCAGCAAATGTAACAATTTAAAATTGTCTTTTGACTCCTAAGTAAACATCACCACTAATGAAAATGCCCAACAGAATTGGACTATTCAGGTTAGTATTAAAATAGTTTTCATTTTTGTACAAGGACAACAGAGACAGCATAAATCACATGACATCATTTTGCATGTGGCATATTAAGGAGAGATAATTTATGGTTCATTTGAAGGAACACCATCCAAAAGAGTGTCCTAAAATTTATACTGAGATATTTGTTTGGTGCTCCGTGAAAAGTGAAATTGTTCTGTCCAGAATTATTGTTCCTCACCTTCAAATCCTGATACAGCATCTCTATCTATGAAGTATATTGAGTTAATAATACATGTATACAATTAAATTATGTCAGTCAAGATGGTCAGTCCTGAAAGGGAGGAAACTTCAGTAATTTCTCATTTCTACATTTTCAAAGTCATTGTTTGAGAAGGGAAAAAGGGAGGAAGGCTACCAATCACTCATTTGGCTGGCCACTTTCCATTCTTCCTTTCAGAAGAGGCTAAGATCACAACTTTTCAATACAGAAGCTGCCATTCCTTTGCAGTCTAATGCTGTTTTACATTTTGTCATGTTCCTTCCATTAATAGACATTTCAAATTAGGTCATAGTATCTAAAATAGACTTCTCTCTAATATCTTACCATCATTAACCAGATAAAATTATATATATATCCTACAGTGATAACAGTTACATAAATTCATGATTTTTCAGGTTAGGAATTGCATATATGAGTGCCTTGCTCATACTCTTGAAGTTAACAGATGTTTTGATGCCTGAATCATTACATGATCAAAACTTTGCAGGTATGTTAAAAGTAGGCTGTAAAAAGGAGGGAAATTTTTATTATATCTAAAGTTGATGTCTTATCCTGTGTTGATTTACTAGGCACTCTGGCTTCATAAAATTTAGCAGCAATTAGCTTTGTGAGAAAATGTTATACGTAGTTAGTTGATGGGGCTTTTAAATATAACTGGTTGTCCCCTTCTTACAGGGTTCTGAATAAGGGCCAGGTCCATTGCTGCTCTGAAATGATCAAGAACTTCAGTTAATTTGAAGTTAATTTATAACTCCATAACATGTATAAAAGCTAAGTCAGCATTTCCACTACATGGAATGTTCTTATTTTATGCTCATGTGAGATGCTAACAGAGTGCAGTCAACATAGAAAAATAATTGTGTTTTCTTATTCATCAAATATAACTCAAAATGTATCCAGTGGAAGAACAGTGTTCTCATCTGTTACTCTATTGTATAGTCACATCATTTCCCAGAGTCTCTATCAATCCACACTGGATCTAAATTTTTTAAATTTTGTTTCACATACAAATATCATCACTTTACCCTATATTCCTGTCTAGATCATTATTTTACCTTAAACAGCCTTAACTCATTTATATTTTGAAACTGAAATATTGGGTATTGTTATTTGTTCATTTTCTACATCAGAGCACATTACCTATTTTTTGTTGGTTTTTTTCATTACCTGTTTTGAAAGAAACATTACTGTGAATTTCACTGACTACCAAACCCACCATATTTTTGGTTCTCTATTCATCATTCCCTGACTTCTGCAAAGAATACTGGTAGATTGAAGATGCATGATTTGTCTTTACATCAGCCATCCTGATTTGTCTCTGACACATTTGAGCATTTGATGGACAACATTTTTCTCAGACAACATAAATAAATAGCATTCTCATCTACATGGCAAAATGCTGTGTAATGATAAAGGCAATCAGATCTCCTTCTTCAGGCTGTTAGATGATAACAGATAGAGCAGTAGTGTTTGCAAGCTTCCCCACCAATAGGTAGAGCAAATAATTCCCGATGAATAATGCATCCAATGAGTTAAGCTTCTCTGTCTGATTGTGGTGCATGCACGAGCAGACCATGATTTTGTCTAATCTGTTCATTATTCAAAGTATTTGATTAGTTTGGGGTGAGCTTTTCAAACTCTGTGCACCATTTTTTATGAATGTACACAAATTGATTTACTTTAGTTATTTGTGATTGATCACTCACATAATGAGGGCAATGAGCTGTTTTGTAGAACATATTTGTGTGACATATTTTCAGTACTTTGTAAAAGTAATTTTCAGCAAAGAAGACTGTAACTTTTTAAAACTAGGACCCTGATGAGATTGCTAAAAATCTTTCCTGCTCTGAGCCATTTTAATTACCAACAGCACCTATGTAACAAATACAGGAAAGGGACTTCAGCTTGAAGCCAGATAAATTTTTATTTTGAAGCCAGATAAATTTTTATTTTGACCAACTGGAGAATGAGTTGATAGATGAAACTGCTGAAACCTGTGAAGGACAACATCATTCAGACTCTTCATCAGTCAACCATGGTGTAACTAATTCTTTCATTCATTGATCACCTCTAATCTATGTCAACTCTTTATTATTTGATACTTGTCCTCTATTTCCATTCAGCGTTGAATGCTTTTTTTCTTCAGGAATACATCTTGTTTTAGCAATTAATCCATAAATTCCTTCACTTAAGGATGGAATTCTTCACTCTTCAATTTCATTATTGCCCTCAAATGCTGTTGGGTTCATCAGGGCTGCTTGACTAAATTTGTCTGTGAAAAGAGTGTATGACATTAAAAATGCTGTCATGTTTATGTCTAGAACAAATGACACTGTGATATTCACAGTCTCTTCTGCTTCAAAATACAATGTATGAAAATCCTTTCAGAAACACTGAAGTGGCTTTGCCAGTGCATCAAACTTCACAAAAGCCTGTGATGTCAAGGTTTGCTGGATACAGTTCTCCTGTTTAGGAGCAGCTGCTCCATTTGTTTAAGTAGTTAGACATTTTTTAAGTGCCAACTGGTACATGTTTTAACATAAGATTGGTCCAATTATTCTGGTTTTTGACCACAAAATATAATTGTGAGCAAGATTATACAAGATTATTATGCTTCTGTTGGGTCTTTTTAAACTTGCAGTCAAGAACATCTCAGAAAACTGTGCGAGATTTAAATTTTGTTTTAAGGCACCTACATCTAAGAACCTGAGTTTGTACTTACTCCACGTGGTTGTGTTGGACTTGAAGCCCACATTTTACCCCCAGAAATTGCTGACCCCACACTCCCATGCCACCCCAGGGAAAGCGTGGGTCTTGTAGGAAGACTAGAGTCGGTCTCCAGGCTGCACCAGGAATTTTCACTTCTCGCCCCTGTTCTTGGTTGGCAAACTCATGCAAGGGACAGCCCTGGCCTCTGACAGCAGTGCTTCAGGCCAGTGCAAGAGTTTGCCTTCCAAGAGGGGAGCAGAGGACAGCAGCTCAAGCTGGCAGTGCTTTTGGCAGAGCAGGCACCTCTATCAGCTGCCCCTTCCCAGACAGTAAATGCAAACCCTGTCCCCTCTCCTCTCTCCCGGATTACAGCGTTCCCCACATCATGATAGACCGAGACAAAACAGTTTTCCCCTACTGTAGGGAAAACTGTTTTACTCTGTATAGGTGGTGAATAAATTCTCACACCAAAATAGTGTGCAAAACACCTCTTTGTACTCACAGATAGAAGACTGAGCATGGAATTGTATTGGATAATATTATGGAACAATTCAGATTTCATTTTAATCTGTCACTGTCTGCATTACTTCCTGTTTAGAAGTAATGACTTCTATATATGAAATTACACTATACTATAATGAAATTATAAACTTTCAATATTGGGTAGAAATTGGGAATAGATTATATTGATGGAAAAATTAAGTTAAATGCCAGTTTCAAGTTTCAGACTGTAGGACAGGTGTTTAATCAGCTAAATCTGCTAAAATCACTCTATGGATGAAGGCAACTCTATCATCAATGTACAACACAGTTGGCAGCTATTTTCACTATTCACGTGGCAACTTTTCAGGTGGCAACTATTGATCACTTTTGCATTTTTAGACTAAACAGGTGAATAGCTCAAAGTCAAGATCTTTTTACTCAAATATATGCATTTGTTAAGGTATGCATTAATAGAAGCAGAATGGGAGTAGAAGTGCCCGTGACTCACCAAAAGAGATGTGTACAAGTCCTTGATGGCTGTGTTGGAGAGACAGTAGCACAAGTTACAACTTTATAGTCATTATTTACCGTTTTAATACCATAAAAAATGAGGAGCAGGGAGCCTTGATAAAGGTCCACCCCTACTTGTCATGTGATCTGCACACATGGAATAAGCTCTGGAAGCCCTGAGGTCTTACAGCAAGAAAAGCATTTTTGTGGACAAAAATGGTGGAAGAGTTGATGGTATTGGCTATCTCCTTCCAGTAATTTTTTGGCAATATGAATGGCAAAGAAGGTCAATTTTTTTCCCAGTAGTTGTTTCCTGAAGAATTTACCTGAAAACAAGGGACATCAGCCTGAAGCAACCTTTTGTGGGGGGGGGAGGGTGGTTTGGGAGTTGTGGTTTTTTTGTTTGTTCTTTCTTTAACCTTTATTGTCCTCCATGATTTTTTTAAACTTGGTAACATCAAGTATATCCACAGTTAAGTACAGAACACCAGACTGTCCAAGATTTTATATGAGAATAAAACCCTGAGAGAATCACTGTGGTTTTAAATCTTCACCACTGCTTCATGGTTATAACTTAAAATAAATGTAACAGAGACAGACTCTATTTAAAGTCCAAAATACAGAAAAGAACAAGGATGGTGGTGTTTCTATGCTACTGCTCCCAGTACTGGACTTTACTTCAAAGACTTTATTGTGCAAAATATCTTTTATCTGCTGCTATTTGTTTACTTTTAGAAGGTGTTTTCTACCAAGTCCCACCCTCATCAGCAATGTACCTTAAATCTATATTTTCTCCAGGGAGATCCTCCTACACTGCCAGGCTTCTCCAAAACCAATTGCACTTGTCTCCATTTGAGGAAATATTTTAATTCATCCCAAACTATTTGGCACATCTTTTTAAAGATGATATGGCTGAGCACTGAAGCTTTACTTCATTTTAAAGTTTTGTGGTTCATGCGAAGTTTGATCTCTTTTTCAACACTGATGTAGTTTTAGAAAACTGTTTAGTTTTCTGCCTCTGTCTTTTTTGACATTGTTCTGTAAGTGCTGTCTTGTTAAGAATAATGTATCTTCTGTCATGGGTATTCCACTATCGTTTCTCCATCTCCAAATATGTTTTTTCCACATCCACATGTCAATCAATAGCTTACCTTAAACTAGCAAATGATAGTCAGTGTAATTCAAATTGAAGATAAAGGTTTTTGTGCTGAAACTTAACCACTGATGGCAGAATAGACAGTATCCTTTCATGGGAACAAACACAACTCCAGCACTGGGTCTCCACTACTGCTCAGTTAGCTCACATGAAACAGATGTGTTGTACATCCTCCAGCAGTGCTTCACAAAAACAGCAGCCCATTTCTGGCACATGCTCTTCTGCTTTGCACAGGTAAAGACCAGTGAACCAACAAACATAGCAGCAATAATACCGGCTCATAGTGACTGTATTAAAGCCAACTATTACCATATGCCTAGGCACAAAGCAAAGAACTGAAATCAAGTCCACTGAAGGGGGTAGAAGATGACTGCTGACCCTACAGAATCACAGAATCACAGGATGTCTAAGGTTGGAAGGGACCACTGGAACACATCTAGTCCAATCCCCCTGCTCAAGCAAGGAATGTTACGTGAGATTTCCCTTAAGGAAAATTACTCACGACTGTGCCCAGACAGTTTTTGAACATTTCCACTGAGGGAGACTTCACAGCCTCTCTGGGCAACCTGTTCCAGTGCTCAGTCACCCTCAGGGTGAAGAGGTTCTTTCTCATGTCCAGGTGAAACTTCCCATGCCTCCGTTTCTTCCCATTGCCTCTTGTCCTATACATTGGCACTCCTGAGAAAAGCCTGTCTCTGTCCTTTTGACACCCTCCCTTCAGATATTTATTGGTAAGATCCTCTCTCAGTCTTCCTTCATGTAGCTTTGGATTCAGATTAAAGTGGGGTAAATGTCTGCCTCAGTCTGTGGTCTGTGACCACACTGTTGCTGATTTTCAGCATCTGTAATATATTAGCAACTTCTGTTATCAGCCATTATACATTTTCAGGTGTGTATCTGTGAGTGTATATTTATTTAAAGAGTGTGTGTATTTATGTACACATATACTGTTCTCATTATCTTCTATTAGCTTTTATTATGTTTTCCATTCTCTGTCTTCCTGTTTGTCATGCCATTTATACAAAGCTTATTTCCTCTTTTATGCGTGGAATTCTTCCTTTCTCACACATATTTTCAGTCTTTCCTCAGGACCTATAGGTTCCACAATGTCATTTTGTTATGAGATAAATAATCATATAATGATTGCTGCTGCTCTTGTGATATATACTTTGGTAAATGTGATTGCACAAAAACCAAACTAAATCAGTTTTACTCCTCAGCCTTTTTATTACCTGTATTTTTAGACATTAAATTCTTATGACCATCATATTCTCAGAAATGCTTTTACTGTACTCAACATGCTGAGACCTTGATCCTAAGAGGAAGTTCTTGGTGATTTTGTATTGCAAAAATCTTGTGCACTGGTTTAAATACCAGAGTACTGACACAACTAGTTTAAAAACATTTTTCCCCACAATGGAACAAACCATCTTGACATGCTCAAAAACCCATCTTGTTTTTAATTTACTGCTTTCAGCAAACTAAAACTAAACTGAATTTAAATTCAGGCATCAAGTTCAAATGTTTGAGCACCTCTCCTCTTTGACCTGTTCAAATAAATGTTCTGTTGATGGCAGCCTGAAGAGAAAATAATATGTTTAAAAGCTTTAAAACATTTTTTCTGATAGAACACAGGTCTCAAATGTTAGTCCAAAGTAGACTTGTGGCACAGTATATGAAACTCAAGAGGCAGCAAAATTGCTGAAGAAAAGCAGATGACATAACTTCAAGTATCACCTGAGTATAATCAGGAAAAATTCAAAATGAAATTACCTGGTTTTTGATCTCTTAATACATGACAATAAGTAATAATAATGATATATGATAAAAAGCAATAGCTTTGATAGTCAACACTTTCATTTTCCTGGTATTCTAATATTTATGCTGTGATCAGCTGCTATCACTCATTAGCCCCAAACTGCCTCCTTATGCTCCCAGCTTTCAAACTGCAAAGTGAATGCTCCTCATTCTCTTCAGATGAAATAGGGCACACAAATATTCAATACAGGTGGACTGGTGATTGGTGTTTTACCCCAACAGCAGAGCACCAGATTTTTGGGCTTACATCCCTACTTGCCAAAGTGAATGGTACTTCCCTGAGGGAAACATTTCAGTGCCTGCAAGGAGAGGAAAGGCTTGACAGGGGGGTTTCCTGCAGGAGGGGGATCCCATGGGATGAGGTGTGTACAGTCATCCTCACACGATCAGGCTCCTGAACCTAAACTCTCTCGTGAGATCTTCTTTCTCTCTCAAAAGCACCACAAGAATCCCTCTCTTTATATAAACATTTTCATCCACATGACTCCTTCATTCAGCCCTTACTGCTCATGTGTGTCTGTGGAGACTGGCATCCAGACTTCAAAATTTTTATATAAAGTATTTGCAGAGTTAAAGCATGTGTTGAGACACACCTTGATCAGTTGCCTTTACAGATTGCTATGAAGTCTATCTATGTTATAGCCTTCCTGACCATCAGAGAGGCAACACTTTCTGCCTTTTGATGTAGCAATGCTTAGAAAATAGGCACAGTAATAAAAACACATAAAGCACAAATATACAACAAAACCATACCAAATGCTGCTACCTGTTATGAAGACTGCGAAAAGACTGGAAAATTCTGAAGCTGCTAAAATATAGAGGAAGTAAAGTAATTCCACTTGAAAATTGATGAATGAGCACTTTTCATATTCTTCCATGTAAAAGTTCATTATCTGACTTGAAGGCTCACTTCAGCAGTATCTTCTAAAGAAACAGCTTTTGAGAATGTACAATCAACCACTTAGAATTTATTTTGGCAATAATGTTGGTTGTTTGGTTTCTCCCTTCATTTGTTGTTGCTGTGATCTATAATTTGAAGAGATTTACAATCTCTATGTAGCTCATGAAAAAAAGGTATCTGGAAAAAAATGCCAAACTCTTGCCCCCTAAGTTTCAGGGCTTTTAAAAAATCAGTCACAAGAAAAAAACTCCGTGGAATTACATTTTTAGTAACAAAGTTATAGAAGGGACTTTGTTCCCACAGATTTTGGTGGGTGCATATGCTTGCACAATCTCATGATTCTGGTCTGCATACATTAAAAATACTATCCTTTTCCATTGTCAGCATTTTACTGAATTGATTAAGAAGCTAATCCATTTGAGCATCCTGTGCTTATGGCGCATATTATTGTATTGTAATACTGTAATTATATTATAATGCTGTAAATATAGAATCATCTGAAACTAAGTGACCAATCTATGAAAACTAGTCATAACCTGGAATGTCAGAAATTTATATTATGATACAGGCTCCAGCAGAAAACATTGTATCAATAAAATCAGCAAACATGAATGAAACATGTTCATACTATTTTGATTGCCAGAAAGCAGAGGTTGGAATTCTCATGTATTATTGCTATAAAGAGAGTCGGACCTCAAGCAATTTAAAACTGAAGTGGGAATTTATTAGCAACAAAAATACATTTGCCACCTGTTATGCTGGGGTTGTGTTGATATCAAGCATATGGTCCTTCCCAGCCTGTGAAAAAGGAGCAGCTGTTCCAATATGCCCAGGCTATAAGCTGAAAGGATGACAAAAAACAGTGAAGAAACACCACTCCAGTAATCCTTAGGCTTTCAAACTAAAGACAGAAGAAGTGAAGCTGGCACTAGATGAAAGGTGAGACAGAATGCACACATGCCCTCAGCTTACAGAAGTACAGCTACACACGTGCATGTGCTGATACAGACAGACACTGTCTGATGGGCTCAGAGATAAATCTATAAAGAGAGTTCAGGAGTTCTTGGATCTGCAAGACCTCTCTGATCTACTACATTGAGCTGGGTTGTTCAGGCCTCTACCAGGGCACTGTTTGATAGCTCAGGAGAGACACAAATAAGCTGCCTGAGGTCAGCACAGAGCCAGTATGAAAACACTGCAGATGAGGTGAATCTCTCATTTTATCAAGTGTTGCTCAAGGTGACACACAACCAAACCTTTCCATTCCCTGGGCATTCACAGTCCACCCCTGCTAAAGGGAGGCTTGCAGACTGGTTTCCTTGCAGGTTCATTTTTTGCCTTTTAGACTTGGCTGGCAGAGCCACTGTGATAAAATTTTTATATCATTATTGATGTACATAATATAATAGATTATAAATACATTATAAATAAATACATAATATAGATTACTTTTTAAATCAATGAGGAAATTAAAAGTTATTTTGGTGAATTTGAATCTTCTCATGAAGATTTATTCTAAGCATTGCTACATAGGACAATTACCATCACTCAGGCTTAATTTGTGACCTTATTATCAAAGGAATGAAAAATTTACTAGAAGGGACTAAAAGGGAGAAACACTGCTGTCTAGCCATCACCTGAGCAGAAGAGAATTTTAATTCTGATCAATCCTCCTATTCCTTTCTCTCCTAGGTTCAATGGAATTGACTCTAAATAATATACATTATTTCTAGAAACTGGAAGCACTACTAATCCTACTTTTAAAGAATGTGGGTATTTTAAATCCTTCTGGGGCCCCTTCCTGAACAGTGATGAACTTCCTCTTCCTCAGGATGAGAGCTTATAAGTGCAAGGTTAGGACATGTGGGAGGTGGTACTTTTTGCATCCTCTCATGAAAGAAGAGAGCAGTAACCCTCCATCTTCCCTAGGTGTAGTTTTTCTAGCTGGACAGCTGTGAAGTAAAAGGAGGAGAGTGGCTGTGTTCTAGAAGAAAGAAATGGGTGTAACTACACATGGTAGGGAGTGTGCACACGTAAATGGAGCTCAAAGATTTTGTTCCTGGGCTCCAGCTGCAGTAAAGCATGGTCATGCTATGCAGTTTTATATAACCCAAGCACATTTGGCCCATTTAAAGGGAAATTTTAAGTTTTAAAGATGATGTCAACAGAATTCAAGGGCTTCCAAAGCCAAGAGACAACTCAGTCTAACTTCAGGATTGTGATTCTTATTACAGACATTTGTCTAACATTGAAATTCTGGCCCTAGTACTTAAGCAATTCTTGAAAGCCACATTTATGATATCAAAATTTAGGCAAGGTACAAACTTTCCTGAGTTTCATGCAGTCGTATATATTGGCTCAATATTTATCTAATGGTGAGAGAAAGGAATAATTAGAGAATGACTTAGTCCACCTAGAATTCAGTCTTTAAAAAAATATTAGCTACCTAAAGTCAGACAGGAAAGAAATCTCAGCTGGGAAACAAATTCTGGGGAATTATGCTTATTTTCTTGCTTTAGCTGTCTACTTGGACAGCATATTCCATTTACTAACTACACTCCACTCTACATTTTCTCCAGTTTCATTTTGATTGTTTCCAACCATGCTTTTTACCCTTCTATTTATTAGTAGATCAATTAGTGGTAAAATTTCTTCTGTTTCCACTGAAATTTTCCAGATCACATATTCCTCAGTAAGTTCCATTTTGTTTCAGCTCTGTGAAGACTGCGGGCAATTTTGTTTTGTTCTCTGACCTTTATGAATAATTAAGTTTGCTGTCTACCTGATTCTATTGTCCAGTCTCCTTTGCCTCTGCTATTTTTATAAGGCATAGAGAACTCCTCATAGTATGCAAATGCAGCTTTGTTCATAAATCCCTCATGCAAGAGCTGGAATTACTTCATCTATGATGTTATTGTTACCTCTCTGAACCAAAATAGTAACATTTTATATTACTGTTAACCACTGTCCTGAAGCTTCTTGAGCTCAGAGATCCTGCTCCTAGTCCCTTTTTTGTGCCATGTGTTTACATAGGGCATAAACACTTTCTCTTATTTTCTGTCCCCAATCTCATTATCTCACACCTCTCTATATTTAATTGCATAAGGCACTTATCTTTTTTAGGGCACAGTCTCTCAAGAATCATCCTGACTTTTTTTACCCTCTATTTTTTTAATTGATTACTCCTTCCTAGTATGTATCATCAACAAATTTCTTTCCTTTGGTGTTCATCTCTCCTCCTGGTTAAAGAAAATTCTAGTACAGAACTAAATGGTGTGGCAGAGCAGACTCCCTTTAGAACAAATTGTTACTCTCCCTTATGTGCTTTTCCCCTTTGGTTTCATAACCATTCTTTAAGCACATATGTGTCTGTACCTATGACACATTTAATGACCTTTACCATAAATTTCAGTGACATGTTAACTATGAAACTCTACTCAAGTTCTCTTAACTCTTCTAGTTCCCTGTTCTTGATTGAGCCATACATTATTGCTGCTTATCTTCACCATCACCTCTGGAAACTTTGGCTGTATTCTTCTTCAGCATCATTACAATTAAGATCAGCTTGGTGGAAACAAAGCAGGAGCACAGAAAATAAATCTGATTTGAAATGAGAAACACACCAATATATCTGAATTATATGAATGTTTATAACATAGAAACTACTGCTATTACATTCTATATAAAGATTTTAAAATTAATACTGTACAAATATTTTATCAACAGAATGGAATGTCAGTATTGTTCATGACTGGTTTTGACTAATTAATACTAATTTGCTGATTTAGTAAAAGTCCTGCAGGTTTTTCTTTGTATACTTTTAATTTCCTTATGCATTTTAAATATTTTCTTGTTCTATCTCATTCAGAGTTTTAGTTTTACAGACCATTTGTAACCATTGTAACTAGATTCTCTTTTTATATCATTACTGAGGCATCATCTGCAGCCACTCAATAATTTGTCTTTATGCATTCAAAAATGCTTTTCTCATCATTTATCTTTACATGTGCAAAGAAGCTATTTTGTCTTCTTCCCACTCCTTATAAATAAATAAATTTATTAATAAATAAAACGCTAAAAGATAATTCTCTTATTCTGGTCTTACATTAAAGCCTAAAAATTCTCTGAAATTCACAGCATGGAATTAACCATTATGTGAATTTTCTTGGAGGTGAATAGGGAAAACTCCATGAAAGGAGCTATTTTCTTGTAATAATTAACAATCATTTAACAATCTGATGGGTTTGGGCTCTCAGCTGATATAGATTGCTCTGCTGGTTTAAACCAGCTGAGAGTCTGACACGTCAACACTTTCCTCTATTGCTTATTATTTTATACTGAATCAAAATTACATTTTACATTGCTGCAGTCAGAGGGAATTGAAGGGATAGGAAAGAAGCAAACATTTTAGGTTTATAGCTTCTCTTCTGTGTTTCCATGACCCTTTTCTTTCTGTGCCTGCTTTAGCTAGTTACTACCTTATAAAAGAACTTTGCAAAGCCCTCGTTATCACTCTAATTCTTCTTTCTTTGAAGTGAGTAGAAATTTAAACACTGACTTTAGATTGAGTAGATTTAGGACAAGGATAAGTACCTTAGGGAGTAGTTACTCACATCAACACACAAATTAATAAATAGGAAGTGATTAGGTTGTACACTTAGCTTTAAGGCAGGGTAAGCATGAAAGCAGGTGTCTCCTATAATACAGATCCCAGGCAATATGGAGATCTTCCATACAAAACACATTCCCCACAACCATTTTTTATTTACTTGTTTTCAAAATGTGCATGTAATAATCCAAAGCATTCTACTTTTCTTTACCACAGGTCATATGTCAGTACTTTAATGTCCATGAAATCCTGAAGGTAGGATTAGAGATCAGTTTAATGTCTGCCTATTAGACACTGTCTTGTTCTTCAGTTTTTAAAGTATTGCTATCACAGATATCATCAGATCTCCTTCAGTTATGGAAATGTTCTTTTTAAGTGCTGATATGACAGGATTAAAATTTAAGCTCTCATGTTGTAAGAGATTAAAACAAGGTATTCAGTGATTTACCCTCCTTCTCCCTTCCCATTGCAATGGACTGTGCCTGTAAGTTCACACTGTGCAGATTAATGTCAACACTGCCAGCTTTCCAATATTCAAGGAAATTATAGTACACACACATTGAAAACCTCAATGTCTTTTTTGAAAGCCTTTTCTAAAGCATAATTGCTGATAAAGTAATTTGTAATTTAGAATTGTACAGACTAAGTTCCTATGAATGCCCTCTGGTTTTGTGCTTATAGTAATAGATTGAAAGGAGCAAACAAACTCTTTTCAAGGTATCACTTGAGCTCTGTCTATCCCCTCTGACTTCCCTGTTAACTCTGAGAATTTTCATTGTTAAATAGCTCCTGAAGATTTGTCACATAGTCCACTCTGGGATTTGGCACTAAAACTAAACATGCTCAGGAGCAGCAGGAGCTGTGTGAGGGAATCAGGGCAAGCTGTGTAGCTGCTACCATCCCCACAACTGGGCAGGCTGCATGTGGCATTGCTTTTTCAGACCTGGGAGGAGAGAGATGGTTGGTTCTGGGAGGTCTTCCCTCTGTCTCAGCAGTGTTTGCTGTAACAGACACCCCAACCTTTCCACCCAGCTGATGGCAGATGGGCTTTCCCTGTAAATGTAAATTTCTCTGAGTTAGCTCACATCTGAGACTGTTCAGAGCAGTTGCTCTGAACACTGAAAAATTCTGAGGGAAACCAATTCAGAACTGACAGCTGCCCCTTCTGTAAACATATTCAGTGAAGGAAAACATACTAGCTAATGTAAATCCTCTGTGCATGAGGAAGGCCACTACAGCTTGGAGCCTTCTCCTTTATAATAGCTTGTGAAAAGATGGGTTTTGAGATCATTGCTTTTAGCAATTTCCTCTGAAGAAAAAAAAAAGAAAGATGCTTTTTCCTCTTGAAATTTTCTATAATTAATCTTTATTTCATAATTATATTGCTGGCTCAAATTTTAAATGCTTAGACTGTAAATAACAACTGTGAAAAATAATTCAGGACTGAAATGAATGAGACATAAAGCTAATTCCTACCAGCCTTCTTCATGTTGTATGACACACTGCTTCTTGAAACTGACTGCATCTACACTGTGTGGGAGAGGATGCTCCTTCAGGGGGACATCTGCATTCATGTCACCCTGATGCCTGCACACTCTGCTTTGGAGCAGGGAGCCCAGCTTGGGCTGCAGCCTGAGTCCTTGCCACCTTGTCAGCTTCAGACCCTGACACAAGGTGTCACCTTTTCCATAATGCCCACGTTCCTTGCTGAGGGAAAATGCAGGAAGCAAGCCCAAGAGCCAGATAAACTTCTGCCCAGGTAATCAGGAGACCATGGTTTGGATTACACTGGAAGTTAAAATGTTTAACACCAGAGGTGGAAGCCAGTGTAGATTCTTAAGTGAATACCAATGAAGTTTCATCATCTTGCCATGACTAACTGAACTTGACTAAGAAAATTAGGTTTTGTTGTTTAATTGGACTTCATCATGGGCCAATGCAGACACACAGGAACCTTTCTCTGGGATTTGCTCAAGCTCTTATGACAGACTTCAGACTCTTCTGACTGAACTCCTGGTGCTGCCTCCCAAGTGGAATGGCTCACACTGGGTAATATTAATCCTATTAATGCCTGAACACAGACCAGAATTTTTGCAGGAGAAAAATTTTCACAGGATGCTTTTTTACTAATCCCAGAGAAGAAATCTTTATGTGAAGATGAAGAGGGACATAAGACACAAGAGGGAGAGGCTTGAAAGCTTTAGGAGCATTTTCCTAACAAAGTTTGAAACAGTGTCTGAAATTAGGGAAGTCTGCATTCCAAATGAGAATGTTGGTTAGCCTGTAACCATTTTTCAGATTCACCATGTTCTCTTACTATCCTTTTAAGTGTTTTTAGTTGAAAAGCAATGTTATCTAATAGAAAGAAATTGTTTCTTGAAAACTGGAGCATTTCTTTCCAATGCTTGTTTCCTTGATAATTTACTTTTAAAATTAATTATACTAATAAATGCAGTTTACAAATATTCTTTATAACCATCAGAGAATCCAAATAGGAGAGATGCGAAAAATTCTCAAAATATACAGAAGTTTGAGACTTGTGGTCTGTGCCTCAACAAAAACATGAACATCTACCCAGAATAGAAATCTTGACTGAGAAGAAGATTGCTTAGTGTCCATTGATTGCACATAGGAGACTTTACAGAGAGCAGGAATCATCCTTCTCTATTTCTGTTTCCATACAACCTGTAGCTCTGAGATCTGTAATCTCTGCCAAATTTGCTTGAGACAGGCCAAAGTTTAAAAGGTCTTTGTGCAGGCAGTGATAGCTGTACAAAAACAGTTGAGCATGTCTGCATGCATGCACACACAGAGATTCTATTCTATGGGAGGAAAACCACTTCCAGCTCAAGCTTTAGGTGCCTGCACTGTTATGCCCAAAGGGATAATCATTTGTATTAATCATTAAGGGAAGAGATTTCATATTGGAAATGTTTAAGGAAAATAGATCCAGTAGCACTGTGCAGAGAGATTCGGATTGCTTTTCACCTTGCTGAAAGTTGAGGTAGTCTCTAGGTACTTGATGACCTGCCAGCTGGCATCTGGAAAGGACATTTCTTCATCCATAGCCCTTCAGCAGCTTGCACCACTAGTTGAACTACTATGATGTATCCAGTCATGTGAGAACTAATATCCTTTTTTAATTTAGACATATCGGCATTAATTTTTACACAACATTCCACAATAGGCTGATGTGCTAGCATTAAATATAAATATTTGTATTGAAGCTTGTGTAATAGAAGGAAAAAGAGGAGCTGTGTAGTACATTAAAAGACCAACAGCCCTTTGGCTGTGGCTGTGAACCTGAGGCATTACCTCCATATCTGGATGTGCTGGAATGAGTTGCTTACTCCTTTTTACTTAGGCCAGCAGCAGGTAAAGCTCCTTGGGTGAGATATGTGAAACCTCAGCAGTTCTTTGAAAAGGCACATGTGGTTCATTCAGCTGGTTCAGATGGCAGTGACAACTAACATTCACTTGTCACTGGCATACATTTTTCTTTGCTGGATGTATAGCATTGAGCTGAGCAAGAATGAGCACAGGCACATCAGGGAGAGCTGTCTGTTTGATTAGACTAACTCCACTATACTGTAAACCAGTCCAGTGCCTTCCTTCTTCCTGTCTTTCTTTCTGTCGTTCTTTCTTTACGGGCAGGGGTCGGGGAGGGCGGAGGGAGGGAGGGAGGGATGGAGGGCGAGGAGGCGGGCAGGGAGGAGGGAGGGCGGTGGAGGGAGGGGGGACGGTGCGGCAGGGAGTGGCGGGCGGGCGGCGGGACGGGCGGGAGGGCGGGAGGGCGGGAAGGGGAGGGAGGGCGGGGTACGGGCGGGAGGCGGAGGGCGGGCGGGAGGGCTTGCTGGGCAGTGGTGCGGGTGTCGGGCGTGGGGAGGGAGGGGCGGCGGGCGGCGGGCGTGGCGGGCGGGCGGGCGGAGGGAGGGCGGCGGGGGCGGGACGATCCGGCTCGGGCTGCACGGGCCGAAGGCAGGCGCCGGACGGCCGGCAAGGCCGGCCGGCCGGAGGCCGGCGGCAGGCAGGGGCACGCGACAGGCCGCCCGGCCGGCCGGCCGGTCGGGCGCGGCAGGAAGCAGGACGGAGAGGACGGCAGGACATGGCCGGCAGGGCCGGGCAAGGCCGGAGAGGCAGGCAGGCCGGAAGGCGGCAAGGACGCGGCCGGACGGAAAGGGACGGCAGGACGGCAGGACGGCCGGAAGGCAAGGCAGGAAGGCAAGGCAGGAAGGCAGGAAAGAAGGAACGGAAGGAACGGGGAAGAAGGTGAAGCAGGACGGCAGAAGGACGGAAGGCAGGGCAGGCAGGGAAGGGACGGAAGGGCAGGAAGGAGGAAGGAAAGGAAGGAAGGGAAGGCAGGAAGGCAGGGAAGGAAGGAAGGTCAGGCAAGAAGGACGGAAGAGGAAGGAGGCCGTCCGTACCTGCCGGACGGAAACTCATTTCATTACCTTCCGTAATACTGCCTTCCGTGCCTTCCAGGAATTCCGTCCTTTCAACTGCCTTCCTTCTTCCTTCCTTCATTCCTTCCTTCTTCTTCCTTTCCTTCCTCCTCTTCTCGTTCTTTTTCTTTTCTCTCTCTTTATTACCTTTCTTTCTCTTATTTCTATCACTCTTCTCTCTTTCACTCTCTCTTTCTTGTCTTTTCAAAGGCCACTAATTTAAAACAGACAATGCTTTTCAAAGATGCCTGATTTCTTCTCTAATGCTGCAGCAGATCATTATCTCTTGCAATGTCATATTGACCTGGTTTTGTTCTATACATTTCTATTCTGGTACTCTGGCAAATCCAAGAAATTCTGTGCTGTATATTTGATTTTACTTCTTTCTTGAAGTCTTCTGTGACTAGTAGCAGGTTGCCTAGATAAAAAAATAATTCCTTTCTCTGTATGGCACATTTTCTTGGCCAATGGGTTTCAAGTGTTCTTGTTTCGGTTTTGAATGCTTCATAAGTCACTGCATCTTGCATAGTTTGTTTGGATATTAAATTGATATAAATATGGTTGGTCGCTTTGAAAGATAAAAAAGAACAGAGGTTTATAATATCCTGGGATTTTCTCTCTGTCTGGCAAATTTCATGTTCGTTTTATATTTGCCATTTTAGGAGGAAAAGGCTACTTATGAGAATACAGTAAGACACAAAACACAGTGTCAAGGTCCCTCGGATTTGGTTGATACGTCCCTCTGCCAGAGTTCCCTGCTGCTCCTTCCATTCTTTAGTTGTCACATCTACTTTGGCATTAATGTCACCCATCACAAAGTGGAAGTTGTGTTTTGGTATTCTGTCAATCACACTTTTGAGACAATTGTAGAATTTGTCCTAGTCACTGTGTTCTTCTGTCAGAAAACATCTCTGCATGATTGACATCTTTAGGAACTTGGTTTGGAATCTGGCATATATGATGTGCTGGCTGATAGCTCCCCAACCAAAACGTGATTTTTTCACAAAATCTGTCATGGTGCATATCCAGTTTGCATTTTCTTTGTCACACTGATGGTTCAGCTTTCAGTGGGTTCCCCAGTTTTTATCCTTAGCAAGGATCTTGAAAGGAGTAAAGAAGAGAACACCAATACCCCTTACAAGGGCTTAGAAGCACATGAATGGAGAGGTACAAGAACATTTCCCTGAAAATCATCAGGACAAACCACAATCCCTGCATGTTTACCTTGTTCCAGAAGTTCCTATTCCCATGAGCAGAAGTAGATAATCATACAGGAATTCTACTAAATAGCTGGTGAGATTATCCAGGGTGGTGTGAATATTTCCCTGCTTTCTGAGTGACTGCACTCCTGCAAACTCTCAGAGATGGTACAAGCTCCTCATCTAGCACTATTAGTCTTAGAAATGCAAACTGCCAAAACAAAGAATTAATGAAAGAACCATATAGACCCTGAAAACATTGGCATGGTATGGAAATATTATGGATTTGTCTTAGGAAAATGTGACTGATTGTACTGTAAGTAATAATAATTTGAGAGATATGACTCAATATGCAGGAGAAACACAGAAAGTGGTAATCTGTGTTTAATTAATCTGTGTTTAATTTCTGTAAACTGGAAAAAAAAAAAAAAAAACCCAAACCATGGAGTGGAAGGTGTAGTGATGATAGTGATGAACACTTTGTTTCTATAGTGATGGAATAATACTGAATACTACTTTGGACTGTCTACTCAAGGGCATCATTTTTCCAAAGGAACTTCTGTGAATCCTTCTGTAAAACTCAAGTCAATTCTGGCCATCACTTAGCAAAAAAGATACTGCCAGTCTGAAGGGAATTTGGAAGAGCAGCAAAACTGATTAAAAGATTTGGAGGACTGAGGTATAAACATAAATATAAAAACTACTTCTGGATTAAGCCATGACTAAGGTGATACACAGAGTGCAGGAAAATCAGGGAATGACATAACATTCACATACCCATTGATTTGGATATAGATATCCAAGAAGTGTTTCTTGTGGTTACTGTTCATTTTGTAATTAACACTATAAATAAAACACTTAACATGACTATTGCAAGGAAAATCCTCACTTTTATTTGGCTGTGAAAAAGAAAATTATAAAGACACTTAAAAGTCAAAAGTCTCTAGCACTGCAAAATTATAGAGTGGATAATCTCACAGGTTCTGGGAAACAGATTGGATGATCTTTGTTCTCTTTCCTTTCCCTGGTTTCAGTTTCTGGTACCAATGTGTATTTAGTATTAGACTGATTAGTTTTCTCTTCTCATTGTGGTAATCTTTCACCTGCTTTGCTTTCAGAGTAGGAACTCATGTAACATATTCATTATCAAGGTAATATTCAGCTAATCTTCTTATTCCTTAGACTGTTTCTTCATATTTCAAACTAAAGAATGTTTTTAAAACTGTAAAAAAAAAATATCATTTGGAAGCCAACAGTGGAAAAAATTATCCATCTTCCTATTTTATATTAACTGTGAAATATTTGTGACTTTTCTTAGTTATATTCTTTATACTTTTAAAATAAATAACACTCAAAGAACCCCAAGATAAGCTGCTTGTGTAAAAAGATAGACCAGTTTATTTCAGAAGATCTGGAAAAATATAATGTTCATTATAGTCTCTTCAGCTGGCAAGAACAAAAATGATACAGTCTTTCATTATTTTTGTCAATATTAATATAATTGACTAGGGGACAGGGTAATCTAACAGCAACAGCTTTGTTAGATGTACAGTGAAGCCAAAAAATGGGAGTAGTTAGTTAATATCCTCAGCCTAACCTTCACATAATCGCATTACCTCCAGAACCTCTGTCACTTGTGACAGATGTCCAGGGAGAATTTGGTTGTGAGAGGATGAACAAGAGGATGAGTGAGACTCAGGTCTGCAGCTCAGCAAAGCCACACATGGCTTCCAGCAATGCCTCAGACATCTTCCATGAACACAGGGATATTGCGCTGCCAGTGGTTTATATCTCTTGCCTCTGGGTGGTTCATAATAATTCTGCCTTCTCCCCATCCTGAAACACCATCTTTCTACTTTTTCTGAGCAAAAGCTGTACTCGTAAATGCACCCAAAACACCTGCCAACAGCTGGATCAAATCCACTGGCTGGCAATTAGCATGTTTTGTTGGGGACAGAGCAGCACTGGCTCTGTCTGCCAGCGCTGTGATGTGCCTGCCAGCAGCCAGTGTCGTGGGAAGGTGTGAAAACATCACAGCCACCCCCACTCCTGCCCCACCATTTAGCAGGTACCCTGTGGTTTCTGAACTGAGAAGCTTTATGCTTTCCCTGAAAAATACATATTGTCCTAATGTAATGTTTTTGTGTCACTGTAGATGGGAACCAGTGCAGCTAAAAGGAGAGCAACAAATGTACGGTCTGCAGTTTTCATTGTTCCCCTAGGTATCTGACACCTAAAAAGGATTTCAATAGGATTAGCAAAATTTTAGAATAAAGCATTTCTTTCCTCAAGCCCACCTCTTAGACATTACTTGTGGTGACCTGCAATACCTTGTTTCACATCTATTTAGGCAAACACTGATGGTGATGTTTGTTTGGTTTGCTGTATTTCATTTTAAATGAAAATGTCTAAAGTCCTGCAGCCTGAGTTCACTGTGAGGTGAGGGGCAGAAATGCCCCTTTTCTGATTATCTGCCAAGACAACTTCAATCAGTCATGGTTCATATCTTTAGATTCACTCTCCAGACTCTAGCTAACCAAAATTCTGATGCCCATTTAAATTAGGCACCTCATCTTCCTGCTTTTCACACCTTTCTGACATCATGTCAGGAGAGAGGAGAGAGCATGTTGGAGTAAAGCTCCCACTAATAAACAAAATAAGTTTTATAACTGCTTGAATGAAATATAGTGATATTTTGAGTCTTATTCATAATTGCTTAACTGGTCTTATATGATCGTAAAAATTCTACATTGGAACAAGACCTGGGATACAAATATTTCTAATATAAGTTATATTAATTGGGTTCTGCATTGTGTATCAAAATAAGGAACTGTTACTGTAGTTAGAAGGATTTGTGCATTACTAGGGATGCCATTATATGTGTAAACTACATGCAGAATGTTTTTTATTGCTGTTTCCAAATTGACTTTAGGTGAAAGCACAGCTGGGTGCGGAGGAAGCAGGCATTTAAATATTCAGCTCCCACTTTTTGAAAATTGCACTGCAATTTGGAAAGTGCATTCTCTCTTGGGAAAATTAGGCCTTAAAGTCCTGCTGCAGATGACTGACAGTGCCAGCTCTCCATCAGTTTCTCCATTCCTGTGATCACTGGTTAATTCTCCATTTAGATGGCATGACTGAATTTCGTATTGTCTGCTCACACAGTGAGGAAATGTACTGTCTGCACTGTCTTTGTAGAGATATTAAGAAGAAAAAAAGTCTTTTGCATTAAGGACCTTTTTTCCCAAGATCACACTTGTGCTCACTGATGTCAGTAGCAGCAGCCAAAGGACCAAGTTATAAAAAACTCTTAGGTCTTGAAAAACAGAGCAGAGCATGACACTGAAATTTGGTCTGTTTTAAGAGAGGTAACAGCTTCCTCAGCTATTGTCTTATAATGGACCCAGGTTAATTAACATTTGTTTGTAATTACAGAATACAGTTACCTAAGCTTAGTGATCAACTATGGCTGTAATTCCACTGAAGAAGCAGTTCTCATTACCATTGCTCCTGACTGGACACATGTGCACCTTATGCCAGCTGTGTTCTCCTCTTGGTGCAAGGTGCACACAGCTGCCCATGAAAACGTGACATATTAAAATTACCTAGGAAGAAAGTTCAGAGAAGTTTTGTGATCCCCTCCATGTCACGGCTACAAAAAGCCACCTGTGCAGGTAACAAGGGAGGATCCATGACCATGCAGCTAAATTTGGAAGAAGTGAAGCTACCTCTTCTAGTACAGCCTTCGATTTAAACTGTCTCCATCTGACCATGAAGCCTTTAATGGTGCAAGTTCATACCATGGTGACTATGATCTAATGGTAGAAAGGATGGCACTGTAATACCCATTTCCCTTCCATCCACTTCCAAGATTCCTGATCCATTGAATGATGATGGCCTGGATCTGTTTGATGAACTTCTAATGATAAATGAACTAATGATGATGAAAGGCTAATCAGCCATTCATGGCTGGACCACAGCATAGCTGTACAGCCCTGGGAAGAGTCGTGGGATGGGAAAAAGTTGCAATTGGCCTGGTCATCAGTAGCTGCATTTGAAATAGATTAGCACAAAGTTGAATAGATATACTCATTTCCCAGCTGTGTTTCTCTATAGATGTCCAGATACATTTTGGGTCTTTTTCCTTTTTTTATTTCATGTTGAGTTCAGTGGCACCTGGGGACCCTCATGTGTCTCTTGTTCTCTACTAGAGGGGAGTAATTCTTTTTTAAGGGAATCTGTATGAGGATCCATATCAATAATTATTTCTAAAATTTACGAAGGCGACAAAGTTCAGCTGAAGAGGGCTTCTTTATTGACAGAGCTAGCAAACAGAGAGCACCAAAGTCACAGTAAATAAATGCCTGGTAATTGACTTTCAGGAAAAAAAGTCAGCCTTTTAGTAAGTTGTATCATTAGCAATGCAAAACCAGTCCTCAATGTTATTGTTACAGAGATTTATTTTTTTGCTTGTTTTTCCCTTCCTCTTTCCTAGTTCTAATTCAATCTTTATTATTTTGGAAGATTTTACCAGCAGAAAAAGCCTCCGTACATCAAAGTGGGTAGTGAGTGGCTGGGATGAGGTTCTGTCTAGGGAGAGAATGGGGTACTCAGCATTAGGAGGAAGTACTGTGTACTTAGAGATGAACAGTTTTATTTTAATCTTTTCATCTGCTTTAGCTCCTTTTTGTTTCAGCTGCCATAAACACTTGCTGTGGAGCCAATGTTCGGTACTAAAAAGATTTTTTTTACGTGTGTTCCTCTCATTTCTGTTGAAACATGACACTCAAATTGGAGATAGGAGCAGAGATCAACAAACCCTGTCAGCTCTTGTCAACCCAGGTGTGACAGTGTGATCTTCTTAAATTGCTTCTAATCTGCCAAAGATCTCTTTATCTGCAGTCTCCATCATGCTGTTTGCTCACATTTGGTTAACACTTTAAATTTCCCTTTTGGAGGTGTCACTGTTTGCCATTTAGCAACTAAGAAGAACTGTGAGAGCAGCTTAAAGCACATGGGTTTGGGAAGCTAGAAAAGCTGATTAGCTATTCAGGGAGAATAATCTTATTGAAAGTAGTAAGAGCTGTATAAAGAATGCTTTTCCCTTTCCTTGTAACAATCTTCTAATTATGTTGTCAAGCTTGCTGTCGTGTTCTCCCCCTGTGCCATTAAGAAACCGTTTTCTAAGTTAAGAAAGAGATTTCCAGATTGTGATGATGTTTGCTGGATTTTTTTATTATTATTGTTTAAAGAATTTGTGTGTATTAAGCCAAACATTAAAAAATTATTCATGTGCAGCATAATTGTGATGAGGGGCTCAAGGCTGTAGTGGTGGCAAGAGAGGGGTGGCAAGGGGGTGCTCAGCTGGTGGGGGTTATTCTTCCGTATGCCAGGGGATTTCACCTCTCTGACTGGGATCTGAGGCTAGGAGGAACCTTTGTGACTAAAATATGATCACAAATCGATAGGAGCTCAAGGGGTCAGAAGCAAGGCCAAGATATCTGCAGCTGCAGATTTACAAACAAACCAAATATTTCTTGGTAGTGGATGAACAAGTCCAATTGTGCCCTAATCCAGTCCTTTATTTTTCCTGTTGTTCATATTTTGATGAAAAGAATAGGAGCCAAATTTTAAATATTCCCTTCAAACTGGATGTCTTGTAATTCAATGGCTCAGTATGGATCCATTCACTGATATCAGCATGTTGGTGGATATACAATGTCATATAATTAAAATAAAATATATTAGTTGCCAACTGAACCCAGACCTGCTCAACTGTCTTCCTGTTTCTGATTAATGGTGTAAACACCACCTATCCTGTGGCTTTGACTTTGATATTTTCCCATTAAAAATGCAGTCATTTGACCAAACACAATATCAGAAGTATTCATTAATTTGCTTTTGCTGCTGAGTCTCCAAGTGACAGTTCATATTAACAGCTGGTAGGATTAGGTGTATCACATTGTTAAAACCATACCACAGTTGAGGAAAAATCTGTAGAATAACTATCTTTATCAAAATGACTAACCATGGTGTCAGTCCTGACACTATACATTGTGTTTTGTTATTGAGACACAGTGACTTATTTCTCCCTCACAGTTAATGACTAAAGGTGTGTAGAAGGTGGCACTGAGCAAACACAGTGCACTGTGTAACTTATTTCTTTAAAAGTATAATGGCATGTCGTCACATATTTCAATTTCCTGGATATTTCCCAGCATCAAATTCTTCTTCTCCCATTTGCCATCGTGTGACTCCACTTTAGTCAGCAAAATTACTTTTTATTTCAACAGAAGCAAAAAGATATTAAAAATGCTTGCTACCTGAGTGAAGATAGTTCTGCTTGACAGGTGCAACTCACCAAAATCTAACCATTTTTATTTATAACAAAGTAACAGTCACTTTAGAAGTGATTTTTTTTTTTTTAATCCCCTTATGTTTTTTTACCATGTGGCACACATATCCATTATCATACTTAGGCATACAATGGCCCAACTGAATTTTTTTATTACTTTCTCATAACATAAATAAAACATTTATACACACACATAGAGAGAGAGAGATACATACATACACACATATATACATGTAACAAATTCTCCTGAAGACTACCAAGTAGGCTGACAGAAATGATGAACATTTCTAACAGAAACTTATTTTATTTGCACTTCAATTAAAAGTTGCATCTACAGTAAGAATCTATTCCTCCTATGTGGGATTTTCCTCTTTCTTTGGTCATCTCAGACACAATAATCACAATGGAAACCCTGTAAAAATTATTGCTGTTCCCAGACCCCATGTCATTTTAGAGAGTATAAATGGTATGTAGGTTTTTTGGTCAATGTTAGGTTTGACCAGACCCTCGATAAGCCAACTCTGCCACATATTCTTCCAGCACAAGACCTCCACACCTGTGGGGCCCATCTTTTCTCTTCAGGGAAAGTTTTATCAGACAGAGCAAGTTTATGATCTGTACCTAGCCTGGCATCCTCCCATGATGACATGGGATTGACAACCTTTTCCTGATCTTCCTTTAAATGGTGAAAACCAGTATCTTTCCAGAAAAGGGATCTCCATTTTTTTTTAACTTACTATATGAATGTCTAACATGAGGAATTATGTCAGATTCTGAACTGCTGTTTAAACCTCAGGAAATTCAGTGAAAGGAATGTGCCACAATCTGATTGCAAGAGATAGCTGAAGGGTACATAAAGTGGGGAATTCTGCAAATACTGCAAATACTGCAATACTCCCTGTGCAAATTGTCATACAGTCTTTTGGCCATACTGCCTGCTGGTGTGTTTGGGAACACTCAGGTGCAGCAGTAGTGTAGCAGGTGTATGTCAGCCTACACACAATTTGACACTGGAGGGCATGGGAGGCATCTTTCAAGGTGATAGATGCATTGGCTGCCTTCCAGTCAGGGTAAGAGAAATAATAGTGTTCTTTCTTGGAGTTGTAACATAGATACCACCTTTGGTGCTCATTCTTTTTCAAAACTTTTATTCACAAGCTGCCACAAAAAGGTGTAGTATCTTCTTCCTACTTCACATTTCAGTTATTTTCTCTGCCTCCCTCCTCAGTAACACTACTGAGAACTCTTCCTGCAGGGGATAGTACAAGCTTGTTCTGATCCTTCTAACATCCTGATCATTCACAAGCTGTATCATTCTTGACCCAGAGTATATAATTAATTCTGATTATTCACAGTTTAGGAATGCCTCCAATGAATCATAACTTTTATACATAACCTCAGTTTTTCACAATTATTTCTATTCCAGTCCCGAAGATATAGGAGGATGCAGTCTCTGATTTGAAGAGCTTACTTTCTAATTTGATCCAAGACACAGGTGAGCATAAATGAGGAAAGAAGGAGAGAAAGAAAGAAAGAATCGTGAGTTCCTATTCATTACATAGGTTAGTAATGTCACAGCTTGATGATTCTGAATAATTTTCAAGTATCCCTTTTATAAATCAATAAATAATGATTGCTGTCATTAAGAGCTGTTTAACCACTATTTTTTGGCTGATTCTTTTAAGTATCACTTTCAGAAGTGGCTTATGAAGAGCAAAAGAATAGGGGAGAGAAGAAAAAGAGAACTGTTTCCATGTGTGTGGAAAAACACAAATAGTGTAGAGGAGAGTCTTGCTAAGAACCTGTCCATGAACTACTTGCTTCAGATTTCCTGGCAGAACAAAGACAAACTTAATAGTCTGAAGTGACAGAAGACAGCAACAGAGGGACTGAACAAAGGCTAGGTGGCTAAAGAAAAAGAAACATTATTCATTTATTGCTGCACTCAAACCCTGCACAGGTGAATGAAATCAAGGTAAAATGCCAGAAGGAGAAAAACTAGATGGCAGAAAGGATTTAGTTAGCTACATACCAGATTACTGCTAAAGGCTGAGCTGAGAGCTTAGAACAATTGTTGTCTGTAGATATATGCTTGTGGACAAGGTTATTATCAACCTTAACTGTAAGGAAGATTAACTTAAACTGAATTCTTGTCATCCAGAAGTCAACTGTCCAGTCCAAACTCCAGAGACAAGCAGCAGCACTTCAGAGCAATATTTACATGTTCTTGAAGAAGGTGGTAGTCATCAAGAACAGAACTGACCATGCACCAAAAGAATCCTCTGTTTCTGCAGGATAAACTACTTAAACGTGCATGCGCAAGTGATTGCTTCCACTCTTGTAAGGCCCATTTTCTTTCCATGACAAGCAAGAAAGTGTAAGGAAGTGTGCTGTGTTTCAGATTTTAGGGTTTGGATATTTGGACTTTTTTAACACTATGACATTATGTAGAGTCCATCCAAGTGGTACTTGTTTTAGACACAGCTGCAAAAAAAAAAGTCTTCCCACTTCTTGTGGCTAAAAAGAGAAAATGTCAATTGAAAAAAATCTAAGATTAGTAACTGCAGGTTGTCTTGACATAAAATATCTTGTGAAATAATTTGCAGGAAAACTGTGACTGCAGTTAGACAGATACCTCATTATTAATATTCCATTACAAACTAACTTCAGAAGAGGCCCCAGGAGGCACCACAGTTGCTTCCACCAAAAAAAAAAAAAAAAAAAAAAAAAAACAACAACAAAACAAAAACAAACAAAAAATCCAAAACAAACAAAACCAAACTGCAAATGAGGTGTTTTCTCGTTTGTAGGCCCAACCAATGCCTGCATTTGGCATGGATTTTTCCTAAAGGTTACATCACTGTTCATCACTGTGAGAAATCAGCAGAACATCTGCTGCTCAGCTGGTTGCTCCCATTGACCTGTTGTGCCCTGTGATCCTCCAGGAGTTCACTGCAAAGACCACTGGCATTACCCTGGGTTATTGAGAAATGGTAAGTGTTAGCAGAGATTAGAGGAGGAGGAAGGAAAGGGAGAGGTAGCCTTCACAATGTCCAATAGGTATCTGCTAGGCTGCTCTTACCAAATGTGTGTGACTTCAGCTAAAGTCTAGACCGAAATGTCAGAGGATGGGAAATTTTCTTTTGTTGTTCTTGTCAAGGAAAGTTGTAGGGCATTGCAAAGAGGTAAGGAACCAAACTTGAGATTAATCTTTGTTTCTAACATGAATCAAAATAATTTCAAGTTTATAGGACTGCAGCAGAGCTAACCAAGGAGATGGGGGTAGCCTGGCCTTTCCCAGACAGAGTGTGCAGCCCTGGAGCAGTATCTTTCCTGATGATTGCTTCTAGTTTTTGCCTAGAAGAACTATGAAATACATATTTCAGCCTGAGCATCCCCACCTACTGAGATTTTCTTTGCAGAATATCCATTCCTTCTTTGCTTTCTGCTGTGCCTCATCTATTTGGCTGGATCAGTGTGTAACTACATGCCAAAGTTCCAGCACTGATACTAGAGGGCACATGAATCCAAATGGGGTGTTGAACTCAGCAGAGCAGATGGAATGTGCTCTGAGAGGTTATAGTCAGAAAAGCATAAGAATCACACTCTGCAGCAGGTCTTCATATAGTGAAAGTTCACTGTTTGGAGCATAGAGTTCTATCCCCATCAGGAATATAGTGTTATTAATATGAAATACATTAATGAGGTGTAAATAAATAATTAGCCAGTTTACATGAAGGTCATGTATTTTCTAGTTGATAGAAAAAAAAAAGAAAAACAATAATCTTAATTTTTCTTAACTTTCTAGTTCCACTGTTCAAAACTAGAGCTATAAACCCAAGTCTTCTTGCCTTCTTATCGATCCTTTCACCACCAGTGTTTGGATCTAGGACAGAAAAACTCCAGATTCAGAGTATTGTAGATGTAGATGAGATGCAGTCTAGAATCTGGATCACCTAAAAATGACAACTCATTGCTCACCCAAAGCATTGTCTAGGCTCTTTTGACTGTACATCCTATGTACAACAGGAGCTTAAACACCTTCCTCCCATGTAGACTTCTGCATTGCAAACACCCACGGGTAGGTGCCTGACTGTAACGTTACTGAACATTACTCATGAATTTCAAAAATAGTCTCCAGCTTTTCTTGTAGCACAGCTGCCACAGGTAATTGATCTACTTGTGTGAGGTGGAGAACATTTTCTTCAAGCTGTTTCTCTTATTCCTTCTTGATATCGTGACATGAACTGGAAAAAGCAGTTATGCCTATTTCAACTTCATGAAAAATAAGCCTTCATGCTTTGGTTTTGGTCGGGTTTTTCATAGAAGTAAAATCAAGTTTGTAAACATGAACCAAACCAAAACTGACTCACATTTCAAAGGAACAGCACATACCTCTTCAAGGCTTTTCTTCATTTCCAGTTGAATTTTGCTACCCAGCCACATGACAGGTCTGTGTACAGCAGGAAAGGTTTTGGTAGCTGAACGTCCTTACTAAGTGGAGTGTTGAACATTAAAGAACTGAAAGAAGGAAGAGAGAGCAATAAAGTTTGAATTAAGTATCCAAAATGTCTCCTAATTGCATCCCTGTACCAACTGAAGATGTTCATAACTTTCTAATGGCACAACAAGCATGCCTGGTGTGTATGTTTATGTACTAGTTTGTCATCTCTCTTCACTAAGCATAGATCCCCAAGATAATTAGATGATGGGATGCATATGAAGTATCTACACAGCGTTGTCCAGAGTCACATTAATCTGTGTACTGAATTTCTCTTTGGAATGTGCTCTTGGTAATTGTATTCAGAAGTGCATTTTTACTCTTGATTTTCAGTGTCTGTGGTTTGCTGTTCTTCCCTTGCTTCTTTGCATAATGACCTGGCATCACCCTGGTTAGAGAGCCACATTTGCTTTCCTTCTTTTAGAAGTGGAAGAAGTAGAATCTGCATAATGTATTTTCAAGTATACTGTTTAAAAGTTGGTTCAGGGTAAATGATCTACAGCAACACTTTAAGGACAGAGACAATGAGAGTGAAATAATTTTTTTTTTGCTCTCTCCCTCCCCACCATTTCTGTAATCCATTAGTTAAAACTAAATTGTATCCTTGCTCAAAGTCATGTCTGTTAAGAAGAGTTTTCTTTCTTTGGTATTTTTCACAGGCCCTTTGAGAGGAGCCCACAAACACCACACCAAAGTAAATGCCTTTTTTCCCAGGAGGAATGGGAACCTCTGGTGCTGAGAGTGAAAAGCATCCTAGATTCCTATAGAAAGGATGGGAGACACCAATCATGGTGGAAAAGACAGAAGAGGGATATGAGTGTCTTGCTTTGGATAAGGACAAAGCAATCAGAAAGAATTTTTTTTTTTTAATTGGTGGCTCAGTTTCTGTGACTCATTCAGCCTAAGGAGATGATTCCTAATCTAAGGCCTAGGCACAGTGAAAATGCTTAACTGTTAACTGCTAAACTGCTAAATGTCTGTCACCACCCACAGCAAGAAAACCTAACAACCATAGAGGAAGTGTTCACAAGAAGGGACCCTCTCCTTACAGCTGAAGAGCTGGTTACAGGCAATAGCAGGATCTGGCAGACAATGGTGCCACTTCATCTCAGTTGTCATGAAGGTGTCTCAAATTTATAAGCCTGGTTTTAAAGAAACAGTAGGAAAGCACCATGAGTCTGCAGCTGATGTCAGTGAGCCCTACCTGAACCAGACTATCTCAAAATTTAACACTCTCCCTGCCCCCCAACAAAGAAAAAGCATTTCTAAATTTTATTTCTTCATTTAAAAATCCATAGACTGAGAGCAGAAAGAAATGCTGCAGTATTTGGCTGGATTGCCTCTTCATAAAGGACATGGCATCTTTCCTGAAATAGGAACACAACCTATCTTGCACAAAGAGACCATTTTAAATACTCCAGAGACTAACAAGGTTGCTCCCTGCCCTGGTAAGAAGCTCCAGCATTTATTTACCTTCACTTCTAGAGATTCTCTTTTTCCAGTTTGACTTTGTATTCCAGCTTTTGTTATACATTTGTCTGAAAGAATAAATAGCTTCTACCTACAGAATATCTTTTCCATGTCTGATACTTTAAAGAGAGTGATCAAGTTGCATATCAACCCTTTTGCTTAAAACAAAAAAAAGAGTGGATATACTTTCCCAAGAATGACACTGTGTGGATTTTTTTTCCATCTCTGAAATATTTCTGTGCTTCCATTTTTTAGCTTTTTGGAGTGTTGCCCACCCCCGGCCCCCTTTTCTGAAAAATATATACCGAAGATGGACACAAGGCTTTAATAGAAGTCTCATCAAGGAAAACAAAAAACAGTTCTTGGGTGTTAGTTCACATTTCTAATTAGTGAGGGCTACATTGGTCACAGGATCAATTAAAACTCAGGATTAGGCAGTTATTGAAGGCAACACTAATCCCCTCAGAATTTTACAAGACAGGTTTCCACACTACAGACAAACTTGTTCATATAGCCACACTACTTCCTAGATTTCCAATGCTATGTTTGTTTCTGAATGTGCCCATTCCACATAAAGCACATAGCAGTGGATGACACTTTACCCCACCCTCTGATAATGTACTAAAAACACTGTTTCACTTTACCTAAAATGGCAGCAATCAAATTCAGGTTCTAGTGGTGCTGCAACAGTTAAACAAGAGCACGGGTGAGAGACAATGCAGAGTAGAGGAACCAGCCCTGCAATACATTCAATTTTTTTCTGTATCAGGAAGTATTTGTGATTCTGAGTGAAAGAGAAAGCCACAAACAGAAAAGTTTGGGAGCTACTTACCTATGTAAATGATGAAAATAATTTGATGCAGTGAGACCAAGGACCATTCCCTAGAAGCTCTAGCAGTAATGCTCATTGATGCCTTCCTATTAGCAACTGCATTTTAAGACCTGTCACTGATCCAATTTTTAATCCACCCAACTTGCAACTGTAACCTAAGATTTTTAATCATGCAATACTGTGTCAAATGCCTTGGAGAAATCCATGTAAACTGTGTCAGCACAGTTGCCTTTATCAAGCAGACCTGTAATCTTGTCAAAAAAAGCTATCAGGTTTTTTTGACAAGACCTACTTTTCATGATACCATACTGACTGGCATTAATTAGATTTTTAATCTCTAGGTCCGTGTTCACAGAATCACAAGTTAACTTTTCATGAAATAAGTGAATTTACCCTGTTATCCCAGGAAACAGACCAAATTCCTCTAAATAACCAGATTTCATTGCAGATCTCATTCTTTTGGGGCTCCCCAAATTTTAAGATATTTGCTTTAAGTACCTGCAATTAGACAATTCTTCTGGTATCTTCTCTAAGTCTTTTTCAAGACTTGTATGTGACTTTCTAACTATGAAAATGTCACCAAAACATAGCACAGTTTGAAAACAAAAGAATATCTGGCTTCACTATTTTAACTAAATATTATTAATGCATCAGTATTATTCAGCTGTATCATTGGAATTACTTCTGTTCTGAAAGAAAATTAAATGCCCAAAACAATAACTCAAGGGGGAATAATTTTTCCTAAATTCCTTTGGATGTGTGTGAGTTCCTCCTTTAACATCAGGTACAATTCATTACAACACATTTCCCATGACAGACCAAGAAATTAAAGAAGTGGTTACTTAAAGATGACAATAATAAGAGAACATTTTCAGTGCAGCTCATCGCTCATGAAGTCCCTTCTGTAATACTAATTGGTCTTTCATTAACATGGTTTAGAAAAGATTTGGACCAACAGCAGAAAGCCAAACAGAGCAACAATGGAGAGGCAAAACCTCTGAAAATATATTTTTAAAAATGGGTTGAACTTTGGTAAAATTTGGTAGAAAGGATGACAGGGGAACAAGCTAACAGCCTTCAAGTCCATGAAACATACTTTCACAGCAAAAATATCTGTTTACCTTAGCCCTTAAATGAATTGGAGACAAGCACTGAATATGCAGAGGACCTTCTAAAAACAGGAGTAGCAAAGCCTTGCAGCTGCTGCTCTGGAGACAGTGGTGTCTTTCACTGGACGTTTTTCTGCCTCAGGCCATGAAATACATGGATGGTCCCTCCAGGTGACTTCCAGTCCTGCCAGTCTGTGTCATGGCTATCAGGAACAGGGCTTTTCTGCCCAGGGTCTGTCATGCGACTGAAGGTGTAAAAAAACCTCTTTGTTTCAGCAGCTCTCCTTCCAGTTAGGAGGTTCTTCCCCTGTGCAGGTTTTTGGTGTTTTTTTTTTTTTCCTACAAATCCTTAAAAACAGACAGTCTGACATTCTCATCATCATAACATGGAGTCATTTTCATTGTTATGAGCAATGAGTTAAGAAGTGAGGTAGATACCTTTGTCACTGTAATTTGCCTCTATTTGTCAAGCTGTATTAAATGTTCACTTAAGAGTTATTTTATCATTTTTAAAATTTTCTTGGCATTTATTTTATTTACTAATAGCAAGATTTTGTGTGGGCTGCATATAGCAGCAGGCAGCAGCATAACAGTGATTCTGCACAGCTGCTAATGCTTCTTCTTCATGGAGAGTGAGTGGGAAGAGCAAGGAAATGAGTGGAGATTTGGCTTCTTCCCTTCGGTGTGCCAGCTATGGTTGAATCATCACAGTAGGGAAAATGTAAAACTCTGTAACAGCAACAGATGACTTTGCCTTGGAGCACAAGAGCAGTGCAGTACACTTTTAGGTATTTCTCCATAAAAAACCTGTTAGATTGTACAGTACATGCCACACACTGATGCTCAACTAAGCCCCGAGGGAGTTGGTTCAGGCACAAGATGTCGGGAAGACACATCAGTGTGGTATCCCACCTTGGCTAATTCACCCCAAATGACTGGTATTTCTCAAGACCTCTGTTGTGCTACATTGAAATCTTAGTGACACTCAGGCAAAGCTAAGATTTCTAAGTTCTAGATCTCTTCAGATGGCTACTGAGCTGCTAACTGCAAATGGTCCTTAATATTTGGCATGAAAATTGTCTTTGTCTTCTTCCGTGTGTTTGTGTGTGTGTCTGTGTCTGTGTTTGTGTGTGTATGGTTGTGTGTCTAGGAGGGCATCACTATGGACACCAAATACTTAAGCCCCCACATTCTACCACCTAGACATTTCTTTCCTTCTTGAAGCTGACTCCTAAAAGGTCCATGTCAGTCAGTAAGAGCTCTTCGAAATCACCTTTTGGAGTAAGTGCTACGTAAGGTAGAGGGGCAATTGCATTCCATTAAATAACTTGGTTAAGTTGGATGCCTTGTGCTAAGAAATATGATTTCCTCTTAAAGACTGTGCCCTGAAAAAGACATCTGTGCACCCTAGAGGACGACTTTTTGCCTAGGTGCTGATCAGTCTCATATCATTTTCCTAGGAGTTCTGGAGTTTACTGTTGGAAATTGTGTTTATATCATAGATAGATATGGACCTTTTATAAAACAATTTTAATAGAAATACTTGAATGGAGATTAAAAGCCAGGTATATTCCCTTCTTATATGAGCTGCTTTGCATACAGATTCCATGCTCTTCTCAATGCACTTGTAAAAGACCCCTTTAGATCAATCCCATTAATATCTTCTACCAGTGGTTTCTACACATCTTTAGAGATTTTTTTTTCTTCTTGCTTTAAATGTTTTGTCACTTTGGTTGTTGCAAAAAGGCTATGATGGTGTTTAAATACTTATCCTGTTAGCTACATCTGCTTTCTTTTCATACTTCTCCTTCCAAGGTATAGGGGCAGTCACTGGGCATTAAACCATGTAGCTCAAAGGAATAACTCACAAACTGCTAACTAAACATTGTGCTGTAACAAGCTAGGGATAAGAATGGCCACCCCATTCCTTCAATACTTCCTGGGTTTTACCTCTTATCTGTGCAGCTTTAACAGTAGCTTACATAACCCTAGCAAATGAACAGCCAGATGTGCCCTGCTTTAGGATCCTGTCAGGATGTACTCAACTAGAGTAACTCATCCTGCTGATTTTATATATATATATATATATATATATATACATATATGTATATATATATATATATATATGTACCTTGCTGAGCTGAAGCAATATTGGTTTCATTAAAATGGCTTCAGATTTTTGTCCTGTAAATCTGATGGGATTCTTTCATCTGGAAATCAAAAATCTCACCATTAGTTTAATAGCTAAGGAAGAACTTAAGCTGTAGTATTTTGGAAACTGACTAATCAGAAAGGCATGGCACTTTTTTCACCGTGTTTTGGTGTCAGAAAAATGGAGCATTTTTCCTTTCTGAACTTGACAGTTCTTTCAAAGCTCCTTCAAATTCACAAAGTTATAATCAAAGCATTTTTATTTATATGTAAAATTCAATTAATCTTAAAAGAAAATACCTGGTTAGATGCATGTAAACATACTAGTTAAGCTGTTTATCTTCATTTTTTCCACTTCAGTGACTGAGACTGTGTAGAATGGACCGTAAAAACTGCACCAAAGAGCATTTTCTCCTTTTATTGCTTGTCAAATTATTTCTGTGACACCCATAGTTAGTAGTGAAATATTGTGAACCACTGTTAGCAACAAAAAAAACAGAGTGTGAGTTGCTCATTGAGTTTAGGTAATGTACCATAAAACATTGCATGAAAACACTAATTTTGTCAATACATATTAGTAGACAGAAACAGTGTTTACCAACGAGAAGCTGAAGATGGTTTAAAAAACAGTTTATTTATCTGAAGGTGTTTTTAAAGCTCTACTTAATCACTTTATGTTGAAGGAGAAGAATCTGCAATTTGACCTATGTGTCAGTCAGTGCCTGGGAGATGTTATACCTGAAGAATGCTGGCATTTTTACAGTGAGCTATCAGTTAAGGCATCAGTGGTGTTACACCAGCCATGTTTTGTCATTTTTATCTTTCCCATGTTATTTTGATTAGTCTCCCTTTGTATTTGACATACATGCAACATACAGGAAATTTGTAGGTCATCACTTCAGTCCTGCTGGTGCTTCTCTTAGGAGTCTAAAGACAGCACCTGACATTAGCTCCTTCCTCACAGACCTGCCCTGACTTGGGTATCTTCCTGAAGATGATCCTGAGACTATTGTTACAGTGTGGCTTTAGGAGCTGTACAGATAAGAGCTAGTTTTATTTAATTTATCTGAACTGTATAAAGAGAATCATAAAACCCAGTATTGTCAACCTTTAATAATACTACCATTGAAACCTTTCATTATCTTAATATCAGTGTATTCAAGAAGAGGTTCTTTGTCTCTGTCCTTTTTCTTAAGATGCCTGTTTCTCAGTGTTAAGTAGCAATTGTTGGTTAAGACCAGCAGAGGGGAAAGCATTATTCCTTGGATAGCAAAACAGTTGATCTAAGCACATCATAATAAACTTTATAATGTGGCAAACATTGCAGGTCATAGATTTCTTCATTATCTTTTCTCAAGCTTTCCCTGTAAGGTTTATTTTCTATGTAGCTTCTTATACTGCTTCTGTGGTTCTAGAGGATGAGCTCTGATGAGAACAACTTTTGTTGCACGTTTCATTCTCTGTCCTGTCACCCTCCAGGGGAAGAATTGTGAATGTGGTAGATTTGGCTTTGCAAGACTAGGGAGAGACCATCAGACCCTATACACAACAGAGAGATGTGCAATGGAGATTCAGCACAGGAGACTTCCCCAGGCCACTTTCTCAACAGCACATAAAGCATTGCCTCGCCACAAAAAACCCAAGGCCCTTCCAGCTAGATTCTTGCTGCCAGTGCCCAAGCATCAAGGCTGCTTCTCTTCAGGAAAGCAGGGGCAAGACACCCCAGAGAGCAAGCAGTGTGAATCTGTCGCTACTCTCTTGAAATGCAGTGGCACAACAGTCGTGATGACAAAGTACATCAGGAAAGCTGGCTAATGGTAGCACAGAAATAGAAACTGTAGCATAAATGATCAGCAACCACAAAAGCCATGCCTTGCCACTAGAAAAGAAAAGTAATGATCTCAGGATAGTCAATATCCTGTGCTATTGTCAGTTATTCAGATATCGCAGGAAGTGGACCACACCTCAGGAGAAAACAAAAAGAATTGAAACAAAAAGTATATTCTCCTGTTAGGAGAAAATGTGCCGTCTGGACTATAAAAGTGGTGCCAATAATGTCAGCTTGTGAGCAAAACACGACAGATGACCATGGAGAGCTCTTCATGGAGTATCATGATGGCCTAATCTATGCCAGTCACACAGTGAACATCCTTCAGTTCTTCTTACAGACCTCGTACTGGAGAAGGACACCGGAGGATACTGTTGTTCCCCTGTTACTTGTATCATGATTTCCACACAGGTGAAACACTGACCTGTAACCCAGATGTAAATAGGACAAAAATGCCCCACAAATGTGTTAGTCTGGATAAGCAGGAGACTAGGACCTCTAAACGTGTCATGGCATAAATTCATGGCAACACAAATAGTCCAGGCACAGTCCAGAACCAAATTCCATCTCTGATATCACCATCTACTCAGAGTTTGTGCTTAGGTGAGGCCTATGTCCAAAACTTCAAAGAAAGACAATTCTTCTGGTTCCCTACCACCACAACTGAAAAGCAGTCCATCTTGGAAGAAGAACTCCTCTGTGGCTTTTGTTCACAGAAAGCCAGAAGTGTAAAGATGGATATTCTTTTATCAGCTAATGAATGGCAACTAAATCTCTTCAGCTTCCTCCAAAAATCAAACACCTCAGGTATCTCAACACCTGAAGCCTCTCTAATTTTTTATGTATTTTATAGTCACTGATATGTCATGGTTCTCATCAGAAAAAAAAGTGATAACCTGATATAACAGCATTATTCCTTTAATCTAAATCAGATTAAATAAGCAATGTTTTTAATGAGTTTTGCATATAAACAAATTATTTGTTTTCTTTGGCTTTGTAAATCACTTCATTCATTCTCAGAAGATTTTACTAACTCTGTCTTCATTATTTGAATTCCATATTAAAGGTATGGGAATGAGCCAGACCTTTTATCTTACCATAATAAACATCTTGTAATGTAAAAATGAACACAGATCAACCAAAGCGCATGGCTGGTATTCCCTTCATGTGCTCTAACACCTGGCAAAATTATTCATTAATTCAACAGCCACATTTAAAAGCAACAGTTCAAAGGCCTGTGAATGGTAAAATAACGTGTTCAGAACTGAAGAGCTCTTCAGCAGCAGCAGTGTCAGAGTTTAGAGAAAGAATCATTTCCTGTGAGATGGAGGGCTAGGGAGAGCAAAATAGCAGTTAGGAGGATCTCCACTCTGTAAACTTGTTTCTTCAGAGTCTGTCAAGGGCAGCAGATATGAGATGACATGCATTTGAGAAGAGAACTTTCCACACTAAAGTTTATTTATTAAAAAAACTTTCCTTGGGTTAATGTGATTTTTTTCTTTCCTCCGGTCAGGAGTTAGTCACCTGGCAAAAAGTGACTCATGAAGTAAACAGAAAACACACAAAGGAAAAGGAGGATTAGGACTTTGGTGCAATACTTTTAGATGTGTTAGAAGATGATTGGTATGTCATTTCACTTCCATCAGCTGAAAGTGTAACATGTGCTACTCACACAGAGCTATTTACAGAGTTTTTTTGTTTCTCTGTAGCAGATGTTAGGCAACCTATGCAAGAAGCTGTCTCAAAATGGATTTGATACACCTCAAATGTCTTCATCTTTGAGAAGTACTTTTGTCAAAGACTGATTCCTATTTCTTTTTGGAAGCTCTATATATAGATTTTAAGAGTATGTTCAGTTCTTCATGGAAGCCAGTAATTCCCAATCTTTGATCTTTTGGATGCTTTTACATTGGGAATTTGCATGAACTCAGGGCATAAAGAGTTGGGCTTGTGGCACCCTTAACACCATCCCAAACACCCATAAAATCTGCAGCCTGGAAGAACCACACTTAAACATGACTTCCCAGACTTACTGAGATCACTACATGCCCAAGACTGCCTTCTAGGGACAAAAATGTCAAATCCATGGCAGAGCAGCCAGTGCAAGGCCCTCTATCTACATTCATGCTGCTGTATAGAAGAAAAAGGTGTTACTGGATTTGTAATCTACTGGCCCACAGATGTTGCAAGTTTTACCATGTAGATGCACATTGGAGGATGTGGAGCATAAGATGGATGAAGAAGGCCATGTACCCATGTCCACCAAAGAGTTTAAAGCTGTTCTCTTCCAAGATTTTTGCTTTTGATGTGACCAAATGTGTGCATTTCAGGGAGCCTGCTTCTGTGTAGGAGTGCTATAGACTTGAGCTTCAGGAGCTGATATGTCTTTTATAACAATTTATTTCTCTCCTGTAAAATTATACCATCATAAGAGGCCTCATGCAAGCTAACTGATGTCCATTGACATCTTTCAATGGGAATAAAATCTCCCATGGACTGTAGTGGACACTGAATCAAACCTTAGGTGAGGTGGTCTTTACAAGGCTTAGAAATTATTTTTTCTTTATCTCACAATTTTCTTTCCTTTGGTGATGGTATAGTTCCCATACAATAAATTACTGAAACATGGACTCTCATTTACATCTTAAGACACTATCTCCAGAGGATGAAAGCAATTATTCCATAGCACCTTTCACCTTCTTCAGTCTATGTAATTTTAAATGCCTCCATCCATTAAGTGATTTTAAATTGATCTTCTCCCTTAAATCCCCAATCTTTCCTCTCAAGGTTATTCAATTATATGTGTTGTATTAGGTAGCGTTCCATTAAAGGTTTTCATGTTTTTGATCCAGTAATAAGTGCAAGCCTTGGGTGAAGGAGAGGCAGCTGATGGTCTTCTGCTTTTATTTTGAGACCTATTTTTTCTGCTTTAAATTGTACAGACAGAAAATTCAGGTCTTTTAAAAAATCTGGGGGTTTTCACTTATTGTTTGAACTGTTTTGTTTTATCCGCCCTCTAAGATGCAAAGGTTTAATATAGATATCTTCTTAATAATTAAAAAATGAGGAATTAATTCAAGCTTAAATTTCTAAAAAGGTAGTTTTTAAATGAAAATTGTATATTTCTAAGTAGCATAAAACAAGAGAGCTGCATCAAATATGCTGAACTCCTGTAGATCTCCACTGGTCTCAGGAGGAACAACAACTACTTAAAAATGAAACTTTGAAGTCACACTTCTACACACACTACTTTGAAAACACAATCCTTCATTTCAGTTTCCCACTGTACAGCAAGGAGAGACCTCTTGATATGGAAATATATATTCTTTCCTGTTTTTTAACTAAGTCAGAGCAAGATCAGCTCAATGTGCTAAGATAATGCTAAGACAGTGTAAACATAAACATAATATGCTGGAATCAAAATAGACATCTTATGAACCATATTTGCAGACAGGTTAAAGGGAAATAATATTCAGATAATACAGGAAGGAAAATCTCTGTCATTACTGTTTTCCCATGAATTTCACAAGTGGCTGATAGTAAATAGAAGCAGTTAGCATTGTCCTCTCCTTGCCTTGAAATGAACAGCAGATGATGTGGCATTTGGCACTGTGACCTGTTTCACATGTCTGTCACACTGTAATGTGTTGAGTGTCTGTATGAAAAACATAACAAGAAACCCACTGTGGCAGCAGAGGTGAGAGATTGCAAGAACTCACCTTACAACAGGTGCTGATCCAGGGATACCACCACTGTGTCAGGCTGAGAAGCACAGCCCCATTAAAACTGACATAATGAAGGAAGACAAACACCTCTGTAGTAGACTAGGAGTGGATTGAGTGTCTATACTTGCTCCACTTCCCATTTGGATCACAGGTACTTTGCAAGGCTGCATTGTGTTACAGGTGGCTCTCACCCATGATTGTTGCCTCACAGAGCATAGCTGAACACATCCATCCTCGACTCCAGTGGATTTTTTACATCACTGACTTCCAGTTAATTTATTCTCATTAAATGAGAGCTGCATGAGGACCGTGGTGTGTCTAGGTTACATGTATTCAGCCATTCCATCCTCATTAGTTTTGGGGTTTATGACTACAAATACCAAAAGTGACGATAGCCTTGGTCAGTGGTGAACAAAATGTTTCATAGGATTGTAGAATGGCCTAGGTTGGAAGGGACCTTAAATATCACCTAGTTTCAAACTCCCTGCTGTGGACAGGGACACCTTTCACTAGACCAGGTTGTTCAAAGCCCCATCCAGACTGGTCTTGAACGAGTCCAGGGATGGGGCATTGACGGATTCTCTGGGCAATGCGTTTCAGTATCTCACCAGCTTTCCAGTGGATGCTTTAATTGTTGCAGGAAAGAGATTCCTTGTTCTGCTAGTTTACATTAGGTGACATTCTATTCCTTAGGATGTCTTTGAATATAATGCTCTGACAAGCCTCATTGACCTCAACTGACATGTAAGTAGTGCAAATTACCTAAAGCATATCAAAGATCCATTGAATCAGTGAAAGTATCTCTCACACAAATCAAGATTAGGTTTCCCAGTAGCCAGTCATCATCCACAGCAGCCTCTACCTAACATAATCACAGGGTCACTATATATGTGCCTGCTTCTCAAGTCATAATGGTAGCATATTCGTAAAATGTTTCCACTTTTTTTTTTCTTTTGGCCCTTTCTTGCAGCTGCTGGTTAGTAGCATTTTCCTCTCATTTTGTTCCATGCAACCTCTTTGCACTGAATCCCAGATGCATGTGAAATGGCCACAAAAGAACTATCTGGGTTAAATGAGTACTAAACAGGTTTAAAATTAGTGCTTATTGTTTGGAAGCAGATGCAAGCTTCAAACAAATGCAAAACATCGATGCAAATGCAAAAAGGAGAGCAATTTGAAAATCAGATTCTAAGTACTTGATTCTATAGGTTGTTTTTTCTAGTAGTAATACCCAGAACAGTTCTGTTAATGTAATGGAAGCTCATTGAATAACTACTCTACCAGCATTTGTGTCTGCAGAGTTCATGAATCAGCAAAATAACTCAGGTTCCCTGCTATTCTCATTTTAATGAACTGTTAACTCTACAAAGCTACTCTTTTAGAAGCTAGCAAACACTGCTACATGTCTCTATGTGTTACATTCTAAAGAAATTATTATTAGCTTACAGTTATTGTCACTGTTTGTTTATCTCTGCCTTTTGCACTATTTTTTGAGGGCTACTTGTATTTAGAATCGGTCCTGAAGATCTACAGTGCTGAAGTTTAATGAGTTTTATCTGTCCATACTACATGCAAATTGATGGCAGCATAAGAGGGGAATGTCTGTGACAAATTCCTTCGACCACACCATTGATAAAATTCCTATCTTCTGAATTTTCATTCTTTATCCTGCTGTGCAACTTGAAGGAAAACGAAGAAGTCTATTTGTGATAGCATTTGAGGTAACACCATGGAGGGGTGTAAGCAAAACAACATGTTCCTAGCATGGCACACGGATAACAGTGACAAAATTATGGTTTCAACTGACCAGGGCTGGCGGGGAGGCTGCTTACAGCCAGGCACAGAATGAGACTCCCTCCCTAGGCAGTGTGGAAAGGGCTGCTTGCCTCAGGAGAAGAAATACTTTGTTCCCCAAATTTGGTGCCCCGAAATTAATTTATAAATTTATTTGTCATACATCATTTTCATACCATTTCTTGAATTTAATTTGGTTTTGGCCTTGTGAAGCCTTAAACTGGCTCTGAGAGTTGATAAGTGATGAACTCTGGAAATATCAAGGTGTTCAAGAGGCAGGAACCACCCACAGTATCACCCCTAGAAATTCAAGTTCCCTCTGCACAGAGCAGATGAAATATATAAACTTCTCCAAGCAACCTTCACTGCCAGTATAGTCCAGCTATGACTTGGTGGATTTTCCTCTGTGTTGTATGCTTTCTTATGAGGAGCAGTTACAAAACTGCTTTGCATAGAAAAATGAACACCTTTCAGGTTACAACACACTGTCAGCTGCATTGCTTACTGGGACACCTCAACAAACTAGTAAGGTTCTGCAGGACTGCTTGATCATCTATCCTGAAAGACTTTTTAAGACCTGCTCTCAGAAATTACTTAAAATTGTCACTTGGGTGAAGTGTAGTGTAGAGAGGGAAATTAGCTTTCCATAAGTTTCTATGAAGTGCACCAAAAGTCTGTCATGATATGCCAATTAAATTAGGAGTGATTTTGGTGTAGATACCTGACCACTGAAATCAGAACAGGGACAACAGATAGTTTCAGAAATAGTTCTGAACATTCATTAGCTGTGATGGCTTTTTGGAAGAGTTTTTATTAAATGACAGCATTTGGGGAGAAATGGAGTAGAAAACCATGTAAATGTAACGGCCATTATTCCCCAAAGTATTGTTGCCAGCAACCTTTTGTGGCTTACAGTAAACAGTAGATGCTCACTGGGATTCTTTTTCATAGCAAGCCACATTCATTTCTTCACATTATCCATGTCACTGCACTCTCAAGTGCCTCTAATTTTATCTCTGTTGCCTGCTTATTTGGGCTCATTCAAACTGGTTGGAAACTATTACATTTTGTACAATTTTAACTGGTTATCATTTTATAAATATTATTTTTTACATCTATCATCTTTTTCTCTATTGGTAAATATTAGAGGTGTGAACAGATGTGGAAGGCAGAGGATGAAGAGCATATTTTCCTTTAAAATATGTGCTTGGGACAAGAATAAAATGTATTTGACAGGATGGCTTATGCTCGTTTTAAAAGCACAGAGGCTGCTCTTACATGCCATAATAGCCCTGCAGATAGGGAGCTTTATCTTGGTCCCTGGAGCCACAAAGAGAACAAAAAATTGCATGTTAGTGCTGACATTTTTGGTTTCAGGAATGAGGAAATGTCCCTTCCCCACCAGCTGGAATTATTTTTGGGTGCCTGACCTTAGTGGAGGTCTCTCAGTGTGTTCCTCAAAATCACCTGAACTCAGTTTTCTTTAACCTCCATGATATTTTTTGAAAGAAACACCAAAAAGACTTTGGCATCTCTCTCTCTATCATCATCTAACCCACCCTTGAACTCTGCAGCAAGATTTTTCTGCATGCCAGCATGTTACAGCTATGATTCCTCCTCACATATTTCTGCCTCCATCCCCAGGCCATGCTTCAGTCACTGGGCAAGGCCAAAGGCTATCACACAAATACATGTTTCTCCAGACATTGAGTCATTACTGTCATTAAGGTGAGGTGAAGGCAGATGCTGATCTTAAACCTCTATCAAGAACTGTAGGACAGTCCTGGAGACACCCAGATTGTCACAGTGAGAATTAGTGCTGCTGTGAGCGCACTGAGAAGAGGTACAGACCCCAAAAGACAGTTTTGACTTTCTTGCAATCCACATAGTTACACTGAAAGTATTTTTAGTACCCAACTGCTGGTCCTAAGTAGCTGTTTTGTCTTATAAATAAGTTCTAATAATTTTATATAAAATTTGGTTTTGGTTTTTTTTGAGATTTTATTATTTCTATAGAGATTAAGGTTCTAGGAATCTATGTATGGATAGTTTATATGTGGGTGTTGTGAAGCTCAGCACTATCCCACTAGAAGCCAGTAGAATGATTCACAAAGTACTTACCATCACAATGCACACTACAAAACAAATTTCTATACTCTACCTTAACCTCCTGTTTGCTGGAAAACAGAGCCCTTCTGCTGTATCTGAAATCTTAAAATTTTGGCTTTGTGATCACTACTTATTTCAAGGGGAAAGAGTGAAGGCACACTTTTTGCTAGATTAAAATCATTCCTGCTGAAAAGAAGGTAGACTATGATACTGTACAAGTTGCTTCAAAGGATGGTCACAGGAGCCATCTACAAATCAATAACTCCTGAGAACTTATTAGAACCTGATGTTCACACATGTGAAAAAACTGAATTTTTTCAGCTAGAGAAGAATAGCTTTGAGTCATGACTTCCAAAGCAGACTGACAACAGCTTTCCAGACTGTGTGACCTCTATCAAATACAGGTCCACAGAGATGTTCCTCCCCATTCTCAGCACCCACAGCATGGATAAATGAATATACAGAAATATTGCAGTGTTTGTCTTTTTATGAAGTATAATACAAACCCTCCCCTCTCAAGAACCTTTACTACATCACTGAGAGATATCCCACAAAATACCTCTTCAGCCTCTACAAATATGATAGATATATTGTAGGTATTATACATAGAGAGAGGAAGGGAGAGGAACATTCTACACCTTATTTCTGTGTGGATGAAAAAAACCAAATACAAACAAAGGGAATTGGAAAAAAAAGTTAAGGAACTCTGAAAATATAGTGAGATGATTTTAAAAGGAAGCTTGCATCATAGTGAGACAAAAAAGTTCTGGTAGGAACAAAACCTACACCGATTCCTAGAGACAACAGAAAGCAAAGAAAAAGAATGGTTAACGAGCAAGCTCTTAATTCAGTGTTTTGCAGGTGTACAAATACATTTCCCATTATGACCTAAAGATTATGATTGTCAGATTTCTATATATTCAGATGAGTGTGTTAATTGGGTAGCATTAACTATAGAGGAAAGAATTCTAAGAGAAGCAAATTAAAATAGTACCCATTCAGGCATTATCATGAATAAATATGTAAAAAATGGAAAATTGGAACTGACTCTACTTGAATAACTGGGGAAGGTCACAGATGTGATTTTCTTCTTCCATTTTTAGCTTTATGGAACATAAAAGCTGAAGTAAGAAATTAAAAAGACAAAGAGTAAGCAGCATCAAGACACCACTATTTGTCAGGACCTCTGGCAAGTGCTATGGACCTGTCCAGCCATGGTAAGAGCTGTGTGTCCTTAGAGCTACACAGCAGCTGCATGTCCTGTAACAAACTACATGTTTAGGGGAAATCTGGCTTGGACCTGAAGTCTTCAGAGCATTACAAGACATCTGAGCAAGGAACATGGACTTCTGAGAAATACTTTCTTACATACACACAGACCTCTTAGAAGTCCCCAGCTTCCAGTGCTGAAGAAGGGAACAGCAAGAACAGAGCTTGCAACTGGCATTTTCTTACCAAAATAACATAAGCAAGGTATCTGTGCTGTGGAGAAGTCCTCTTGTAAGAAACCAAAATATCAGATAACAGGATTTGGAAGGTGACACAAGGGAAATAGAGTTGTAGGAAATACAAAAGGCAAACAGAGACATTCCAACAGGACGGAAGGAAAATAATTGTCATGAAGGAAGTGGGTGGGCACTGGCAGAGGTGCCACAGAGCCTGTGGAATCTCCACCCTTGGAGATGCTTACTACACTGCTAGACAAGCCCCTGAGCAACTAGTTCTAGCCACAAAGCTGGGCCTGCTGCAATCTTTAAGCTAAGCAGGTGGCCTCCAGAAGTCACTGTCAACCTTATTACTGAATTACTGTTAGGATTATCTCAAATGCCAGGAGGAGGAATTTTTCACATATGTGAAATAAATCTCTCCCCCATGAAGTAAAAATAAAGCAGCAATACTATATTTGTTTGTACTTCTGAGGTATTCAAAACACACAAGAAGCTTATATATCCATCAACCTATCATATATCCATCAACAAGCAATATTTACCTCTACCTGAAGCAGAGACAAAGACAGGTGAGAAATATTGGAAAAGAACTAGATTATGGCATAATATCCAAGCAGAGAAGATCACTCCAGATAATGAGACTATAGTGTGACAGCATGGTTATTATTTGCACTGCTCATCCATGTGGAAACAATGGGACACAAAACTCAATGACAGTATACTTATAATCTCTCACAGGTCTCAAAAAGTAAACACAGCTATCTGCTGTATTTACTGGCTGAAATTATCTTTCTTAAGACCCAGATATACCACAAAGTGTTTGGGAAAACTGAAGAAACATTACACAAGCAAAAAAATACAGTGTGAGTGTTGCATGGCTTAGTATGATCAACATTTAACATTGGGCTCAGTGGTTCAGGATTCTCAACACTAAAAATTAAAAGGAAATTTGCCATATTTCTAAGTATGATAATATAATCATTTAAGTGAATAATAACATTACATTACATGTCTTCATTTAGTTTCCTTCAGTTTCAACCACTCATCATTTCATGTGTGAACTCTCTGAAGGTGCTAATTTAATTGAAAGCATTGAAAGAGTACTTTGCTTGTTCGTGCTGTGAACACATGTTCTAGGGTGCAAGCTGGATCCAAAATACTGATGTTCAAAACTGTTGCAAATCTCAAAAGCATTATATTTATGTATACACACCAGAGAAGTCCTAAAGGTGCCTTCAACCCTGTTTCTATACATATATCTGTGCAGGAAAGTCAAAAGTAGCACAGAGCAGTTAGGCATCATGATTCTGTTTAAGCCTTCATGGGCTTTGCAAAAGAGAGGCCTTATCTCACCCACAAAGCCCAAACCCAAATGAATTTAAAAAAAAAAAAAAAAAACAACCTAAAACATTATTCTGGCAGTGCCAGAAAACACATGAATGCCACCCTTTCCCCTTTTTGTCTGAAGATTTTTCTGTACAGAAATCTGGCATCAGCTTTTTCCTCTGCATGAGAAGACAAGATTATGTATCTTTTACAGATCCAGAAAAGTGATTGCCCTCTAAAAGACAGGGTATTCTTGGAAATGGGATACCTCTCTCCCCATGTCTTTTTTACTAAACAGTTCAGTAATTTTGGAGTTAATAAGATTTTTTTAAGGACAAACTAGATAATAACTCACTACTTTAGTAATTTAGGTATTGATACAGAAAGGAATGTGGAATCCATCTAATTTCTCAGTGAGATGAAGTTTTATGGGTGAAGTGGAAATATCTCATCAGAAGATGCTGGGACACAGCCCTGAACTCAGAGCCTGGATCATGCCATAGTTGGAGTTGGTTCAAGGTCCTTATCACTGAGTTTATTACTATTTGTAAGGCAGGCAAGGGATAGGAAAAGGTGGTTGTTGTAGACACTTGATTTCAGAAGGAGATTCACAACAGAGGCTTAGGGAGCCCTTCTTCGCAACATTGTGCCTTCATGAGAACAGCAGGCTTTTCAATTTCTAATTTAGACCTCTTTGTCAATTGACTGCTTTGGCAATTAGGTTAAAAACAGCCATGCCAGCCTCTGGCTAAAGACAGCTCACTGTACACTGAAGGACACCAAGTGAAAGCAAATATGCTGAGGGAACAAAATCATATATGGCCAAGAGCAGTGTCAGGGACAATTCTCCATTTTCCCATTGAATAGTTTTTTCTTGAAAATTTCTGATCAGAAATCTGCTCTGGCCCTGCTGCAGGCCTGTGCAAGACCCTTGGCACCCTCACCCTACCTGCTGTGGTAGCCCAGCTGCCCTGAGGGACAGTGCTGGGCTGAAGGGACCTGCTGGCCTCAGCCATCAGCACTGACACACACTTGTCTCTTCACAGATTTTAACACACACCTGGAGTGGAGACCCCAGATGCTCTGTGAATGGGAATATTTTCTTCAAGCAGTGCTTCTCCTCATATATGACAGTGAAAAGAAACACCAAAAGAATAATTCCAAAATGTTACCTACCTGCAGGTAAATCAGGAAGCCCAGCCTGTCTATATCTGAACACTGGCAGACCATGAAAGTAGATTTTTTTTTTAAGGTTATAACATCATAGAATCATTAAAAAAAACCAAAACATGAAAAGAAAAACAGGGTTTGCCATGAAGGGCGTTTTCATAACTAGTGATGCCTAATGCATTTATCCAAATATCTTTGCCTTAAACATCTTAATAGAAGTGATGCTATTCTGAACCTAATGATTCCTATGGTCATGTCATTGAGTCAGTCTTGAAATCAAGATGTGTTTCAGGTCATCCAAGCAATATTAATCACACTAAGATCCTTGAATCACTAGATGTGCTATATTTGACTTCTGTATTTGTAGCAAATACAAGAACACTGGAATGTATTAAAAGACCTAAATAGCCCATTTTCTCTACTTCAGTCACTACTCACAGGCTCTTCACTTATATATAGGAAACTAATGAAAACTGCAAAGCATGAGGGATTGCTATTTAAATAATCATACACTAGTGTTTGTACATACCATTGCCTGATGCTGCAGTTTTGGATGGGATTGGACCATCTGCTTTGGACAGAACAGTAACTCATGCTGACCTAAAGCTAAACTTTACTTAGACTGAAAACTGAGATTACAATTTTTTTTTAAAAACCAAATCTGTATCTATTCAAATTTGGTTCTACCTAATTTCTTGTGGTATGGTAAGAGTGAGCAGATGTAAAATCAGCAATGGTAACCACTTAAGTGTATTCTGATTGATTAACAGAAAGAACAGATAACTAAGCCAAAGAGGAATTAAAAAGGAAACTTTGAAAAAAAAAATGTGAAAAACCCCAGGCTTTAAGATTGTTATTCTAACAGGAGTTGTGACATCACTTCATATTTCTCATTTTAGTGAAATTTCCAGTATTGCAATTAAATTAATCACAGAGCAAGACTGTGAAGCAAATTGACACAGATGCATATCCATATGTTACATGTGACTGTGTTAAAGAAATAAACATCAGTGAAGGTTCATTGTGGGAAATGGATTTGTAGAGAGCACTCTACAAAAGTGTATTGTCCAACAGTTCATATTATGTTAAAAAAAAGAAATTCACTCTCTCACAGTCTGAAAAACTCAAGCATCCCACAAGAACGTTCAACAATGAAAGATGACGATGGTTTGGTTTGTTTCATGTACCTTCCCTCCACCCAAATTTGTACTTACATGCAGGAATAAGTTTCTTATGTTTTGATCACTGATGCTGCTTCTGTCTACTCTCTGCTGATAGTTTAAAGTTTTTGTTAGTTATGGACATCCTTATTTCCTCACATCAACAGGCAGCATTATGAGGCAGTCTACAAATTGCCATTGGGAGCAAAACAAACATCACCAGGCCTTGTTCTGATTCTGGTGAAAACCACCTGCTAGCATTTGATTTCTCCATTTTCAGCTCTGGCAACTGTATTTTCCAAGACAGCTGGTTATTCCCTTCTTTCTCTGAACTTTTCAGGGGTATTGGCTTCTAGGGATCTTCTACCTAATGACTAAGGAAGATCTTTACTTTTAGAAATGTGGTTTTGATTGGAAAAATCATCCTGGTGTTTTGGGGTATACTGGCGAAATTGCCAGGGTGAGGACAAGATAGAGAAGGGAGGGCAGCCTAAAAACTACACACAAAAAAACTCAGTTTGTTACAGAAATAAGGCTGAACTTTCATTCTAGTAAGACAGTAAATCAATAAATAATAAAAACAATATTTACAAGGTTATAAATGGGCTTCAAAGTAAACAGTCCATTAAGATGAATGGCAAAGTTTGCATTCCTCTTAGAACTATAGATTCAGTCTGCTTGCCTGAAGAATTCATGGAAATAGCACTGCAGCATCCACATTTTAGAAGATTTTCTTTCTACCAAGAAGTGCTATCTTTCAAAACAAAATAAAAGTTGGAAATTATAGAAGGCAATTGTCAGAAGCTGCTCCACATATTTTCAGCTTTATGTTAATTAAATAATGTGATTTTTTTTTCAAGTAGTAAGATTTTGACACTTAAAAACAGAAACAATATTGAAAAAAAGGCATAAAATTAAATCAGCTTGGAATAAAAATTATGGTCCTATTTAAAAGTACTGTCTTACTCTCTAACAGGCCACGTTGTGAGCAGTTTTGAGAACATTCTGTTGGCAGCACACATTTATAGTTTACTTTTATGCATATAATCCTTTCCTTACTACTGTTAATTGAGGAATAGTAGATTCCATTGATCATAAAACATGACCTTTAATAGAAGTCTGGGTTTTTTTGTTTTTTTTTTTTCTAAAAGACAGTTTTTGTTTCCAAAGCTCTTTAAAAATTTGGCATATTTGTATCTGGAAAGAAAGTTCTGGAGGAGCCCCTTGTCCTCCATCAGTAAGACAAATGATTCCTACACAGCCCTGTTCACTGTGGACCTAAGGCCAGGTAAAATGAATAAGCCACTGTATTCTGCCTGTAGGAACATGGTCCAATTGCAAGTTCCTTTTTGCCAATCCAACTACTAACATCCAAATATATCACTGATAGGTTATAGATAGTAATTTCCAAAACCACAACTCTTTTTCACAGAGCATGAACATCAGGAGTTGATGGAATTTCCTTTTTTTCTTCTAAGAAGCAGACATCATTATTTTCAATCACTGAAGTCCTTCATAAAGACAAATTCTGAAGTGGCAGGATACATGATTTAGTTTATAATTTCCATGGGTGCTAGACCATCACTCCTTATATTTTGGACACAGTGGCATACTGTTTACTATCTAGATTGCAGATAGATGCACAGGGAGGGTCTTCAAAGAATGAGAAGGGTTTTGGGTTTTTTAAATTTTGAAAAAATTTGAGATTGTCCATAAGTCAGATATGACTAATGCCAATTTTTATACAACAAAATCCAGCCTGAAATCCCTTGAAACCAGACAATAACAAGAAGTTACTGTTATTATCCAATAACAAACTGGAAGCAGGACATCCCCTAGTGTTTGCTGGAGTGGCAGACCCTGATGAAAGGGTCTGTCACACTCAAATAAACTTTCACAGTCACTGGAATATATTGCAATGTCTCATGTACTCAAATGGTTTCTGGAAGCACACTGCTCTCAGGTTTCTCTCCCTGGATGTTATGGTTTAATACCAGCTGGCAGCTCAGCACAATGCACTCACTCCCCCTTTCCCCACTAAGTGGGGAAAAAGGGTAGAACCAATAGTTTGAGATAAGAACAGTTTTATTATTATTACACTAAAAAGAGAGAGGCATAAAATCCAAGACAGACAAGTGATACACAATACATTTTTTGATCACCCACCAACAGCTTCCCAGCCTTCCCTGAGCAGGAAATTATTTGATCCAATCCCCCCCAGTTTATATTCCAAGCATGACATTCTATACTATAAAATGCCCTTTTGGCCAGATCAGGTCAGCCTTCCTGGCCAAGTTCCCTCATGGCTTTTTGTCCAGCTCCTCACTGGCAGAGCATGAGAAAGTGAACAGTCCTTGATGTAGGGTAAACGCTACTTAGCAGAAAACCAGCAAGTTATCAACATTATTCTCATACTAATCCAAAACCCAGCATTGTACCAGCTACTAAGGAAAATGATCAGCTGAAACTAGGACACTGGCTCTAACTTCTCCTATGAATTGCATCAGTCTTAGTTTATTCTTGGTACCTTTTCTGTGGTTTTACATGTAGTGTTTCTCCTGCTAGGAAGAGTATAAACCTGGACAAGCATTACCAATGTTCTTATGCATTGCACATGGCTCGTATAAAAAGGCCATTTCTTGATGACCTGTGCTTTTATCTATAGTTTTCAGCATTATTCTTCCATATGTGATTGAAAGAAAGCAAGCTGATTCAACAATGTGGAGTATTGAAAACAATATGGTCTTGGGCAATAGAGAGAGGGTCCCAAGAGAGGACTGGAAGGAACAAGATCACTTCTTTCTGCTGCAAGATAGATAGGTTTGAGCATGGGCCATTTCACTGGCAATACACTGGAGGACATTCCAGTGGTATTTGCTGAGCTCTAACATACTTTTTTTAACATTTGTCCTGAATTTTTTATTCTGCCCAACACATGTGGTTCACGAGACCTGAGTGTGTGAGCCCAGTGGTTTTCCTTATCTGTGGATACTATTAATCCACAAGAAAAATTCCACTTATTCCATTGACTTCTGGAGACTCAGATGCAGAATATCACATTATCCTAAGCAAATGCCTTCCTATGCGACAGTAGCATCTTGAACATAGCAAAAGGAGACATTCTCCCTCAGAGAGTTTCCCATTTGTAATTTACAATGCAAACCTTCATTTCTGTCCTAAAAAGTTCCCTTTAAAAACTTTGCCTTTGCAAAACAGAGCAGTTCATGCCTGACTGCATGGTAAAGGCATTTAAAGGCACTGCTAAAGAACAGGGCAAGCAGATCCTAGACACTGAGCTCTCAGGGATTTAGAAATTTCCACACTCTAAATGAAAGTGTGGCAGATCTTCCTATTGGAAGAATATGGCAGATATCCTTGCCCTAGGAATGCAGTTTTCTCAACTTTTGGTTATTTTTTAAAGTATGCTGGTAAGGAAGTCCTTATGGGGATCATGGACATATAAACACTGTGTTCTGCTAATGGAACTTCAAGGATGTTGTTTTGCATCTTGCCTAAGAGGCCAAATACATCCATTTTATAATATACTCAACCTGTAAAAGCATTTGTCCTTAAAACTCCAGTCTCCTCACAAAGACAGGTTGCCTATTAATGGAATCAATTAGTAGAGTTCAACATACCAGCAAATGAGAGCAAAGAAAGCCAAACAAAATCCTTTTTTGCTTTAGTTTTTTTTTTTCTGAAACCTATTGGCTTTTGCCTTTCAGACCCATCCCCCTTTACTTGCTGATTGTTTCACTGCCATTATGTCTAAATTAATGATGTGTTTGGCAGTCAGACAACTGATCCAATTGGCTGCAATGTCACATCTGAAAATGCTCATCAGTTCTGCAGCCCACTCAATTTTTATGACTGACATGAACACAACTATTGAACAGTGTGCTTGCTCCCTCTCTCCCCACACACTCAGCACACAAACAGCAACATTTACATTAATTTGGTGAATATGCAGCCATGCTTATTGAGTGTGGGGAGTTTCATTGTAGAGGAGTGGAGAGTGGAGGACTCCAGCAACCTTTGCTGGAGGAAAAGTGACTCTGCACCTCACTCTGGGAGACCAGCCTGGGGTTGCCCAATCCCTTCTAGAATAAGGTAGGGTGTATTTTTTAGAGGGGGAGCTCTCTTAAGTGGGCAAGCTAGCATAATTTTATTTCTAACTACTTAGCTGAAGCAAGACAGCAGAAAAAACAAAGGTATGTCTCTCTGGCACAGGCTCAACAAAAGGATTAACATGCCTTGCAGTTCTAAAATGGACATTCATGTGTTCCACCATCCACGTTATTAACAACACTATCAGATAGTACAACAACCAGGACAGACTCCTGTCAAAGTCCATATGATTTAGCCTTCCATTTTGACAGTGAAGTACCACTAACTATTGTCTCAGTACACTTTTCAAACTCATTTTCTATATATCCATTAATTTCTTTGTCATTAATGTTTTTTTCCTTTGCTTGTTTGTGTAAATATCAAGTGAGACAGTGTCAGTTTTACTGAGATCTGGAAAAGATAACATCTGTTGTTTCTTCTCAGTAAGCTAGGTCTGTTACCCACTTTGAGAAATAAATTCTATTTGTTTCATGTTGGTTGTTCTTGCCAAATCAATGGGGACCATTCCTCATCTCATTATTTCTCAGGTGCTTAGAAATAATTCATTTGATTGCTCATTTCTTTTAGAAACTGAAGTTACTCAGGTGGTCTGTAATTTCTCAATACTATTTCTGTTAAAGAGAGAAACCATAGCTGTCCAGAGAAAATTTCCTGGCAATTCACCCTTCCAAAGTTCTCTGAACAGCCATATGATTCATCTGTCAGTTCTTTAAGTATCCTCAGAAGAAATTAATCAGGTTTAGCTGATTGAACATCTCTCATTTATGTTCCTTCTCTTTAAGAGGCTGAGATCCTGCTTACTCTTTTGCAACTGGAATTGATTGACTACTTGCCACTTCAAAACTGACCTCATTAATGAAGGGCAATATAGAAAAACTTAGTTCAGTGTATTTTCCTAGAAGAAATCCCTACCATTGATGTCATAGGCATTATTTTCCCTTAGATGAAGTGAAAAAAATCTTGGAAAATAATAAATAAACATTTTTCCTTTTTAATTCTTTATCCTTCATTTTGAGCTGAATTTTTCCTTAGACTTTCAGTATGGCTACACATTTGCAGCACTATTTTCAAGTATATTGAATTCTAATTAGTCTCACCTTGCGACTCTGGCTTGTAGGTAAAAAAATTTCTTTTCCCCAGCCAAAAAAAAGTTAACAATTAAAGCACTTACAATGGAATTCTTATCTATATATCAATAGAATGATGGCTGATAAATAATTTTAAGCACATAACAGTGCAATCCTCTGGACCAGTAATTCCAAAGGTATTCAATAACACTACAAGGATGTAGCAGATTAAAGGCAATGAGAATCCTTCTCTGAAGCTACTATTAGTTTCTTTTAAATGTAGAATTGATTGGTTCCTCCAATATACCAATTCCTTCTACATTGTTAGCAACAGCATCTGATCAAATGTTCTTTGCTTCAGGACTGTAGCTGTACTAACCTTGCCATGGCAAGACTGAACAGTTCTCTGACAACTGCTTCACAAAACAAGGAAAAGGCTGAGAATAGGGAATGAGACCACCCATGCTTCACACTCAAGTTTGAGAGCTCTGCAGCAACAAAGCTCACTTTCTTACTCTAAACCCTTCACTGCCACTCAGTTTTGCTATGCAAATCAGGGCTTACAGAGGACAAGCAGAAACTAATATGAGAATTAAATGCATTAGTTCTAAGACAATTTTTACTACTTTATATACCTGCTCATTTAGAATGCATGTCAAATTACAATTGACCATGTGAACCAAAGGTAGTCTGAGTCATGTGTCTGTAAAGTTTTCTAATTGCAAATAAAATCTTCAAACTTCTGATTCACATAAAAGGTGTATGCTTTAAAGACCTTTGGAGAAATATTTTAGCCTTCTTTTAAAAATATACTTATTTTATTAACTCCAGGGTTTGTAAAAATATATATTTCATTTCTTTTTATAACTAATTGTGCTTTTCAAAATAAATGCATTTTGTAAACTTAGAGAACTTTCTTGAAGTATTCCTGGATAAGCAACTCTGAGAACAGAACTTTCAAAGATCTGGCAGCTGTTGAACAGTGTTACATGAAAAGCACAACATCAGAAATGCCAGTGTGGAAAGAAGTAGGAAGAAGAGCAAGATGAAAATACAGAGTCCTCTGAAAACCAAAAGACAAATAGGAAAAGCAAGATGAGACTACAGGTATTTCAGCTCCACATCTATAGCCATAGGATGAGTATAATGAGGCAATGGAGGATAAAATTAGAAGTGTTAAAGTACAAAATTAATTAATACCAATAAAGACATGCATTTCAAACCAGAGGGAGCTAAAAGAAAGTATAGGTTCACCATTAAATGGGGGAGGGCAGCAAATAACAGGCATAAAGACAGCCAAATCTTCCCATTTTGCTTCAGTCTTCATGAAAAAGATTCACTGAGAGCAAATGTTACTACAATTCATTTAAAAGAGAATGGTATGAAGGCCAGAACAGAGAAGGGGTAGGTTCAGTACTATTTAGTTATTTCAAATGTATTCAAGTTCATTCCTGATTAAATTCACCACTGAGAACATAAAGAATCACCCAAAGAATCCCTGAGGCGTTAGAACTACCTTTGACAGCTTCAGGAGGGGAAGGAAAGAATTCAAAATTCTGCAGAGAAGTCAGCATAGGATCTATCATTAAAAAGGGGGAATAGGAAATCATAACCTCACTCAGAGTCCAGCAGCAACATTAGATAAAGAATCAAATAATCAGTGTATTAAACATCTTTAGGATATGAAAGTGATTAAAACTGCTGATAAAACTTTGTCAGGAGTAATTCACACTAAATCAATCTACTCACCCCTTTCAGAAGGAAAGTAGTATCTGTGATATACCTATACTTTGGTATATTTTTTGAGTCTGTTTTGCATTATCTTGCCATAAACAGATTGCAGAAATATAGGCTAAATAAAATCCCTATAAAATAGTTGAAAGTACATTTAAACCAGAAAGGTCCCAAATATATTATCAGTGAGGGTATAATTCCAGCAGGATTCTGCACAGAACTGTCCTAGATTGAGTTTAATTCTATGTGTTCATGAATTTCTCAGGTGATAAATAGAGAATACACTTAAGGTGTTTGTGATGACAGAACGTAAAGCCCATAAGGGAAGACAGCATCAGAAAAGAAATTGATCTTGATACATTGGATGTCAAACTTGAAATTCAGTAAAGACAAATGCAGAGCACTACTACAAAAAGAAAAAGACAAGAGATACACAATCACAAAATGAAAACCTGAAGAGGCAGCAATCCATCAGAGAGGGACAAGCTGTTGCAGCAGTTTGCTGAGTACATCTGAGTAGAAGTTGTGATGCTCCTGGAGAAAAAAAACATAAGGCAAATCTAATTCTGGAGAAAACTCAGAGGGACATTATAAGAAACAACACACTGATGCTAATCCACTTCCAGTCAGTCAGGCTGCACCTCAATGCCCCATCTGCTCAACACACTTCACACCAACAGTTGAAGGGGAAGCCAGCAAAGACACAGGAATGAAAGACCAGGTTAAGGAAGAAACACAGCAATCCCTCAACATGCAAAAGCAGAGAGAGTTCTGTGATGGGTAAAGAGAGGAGGCTGGAGGCAGCTAAATGGCCCTTGGCTACTCCCAGGGCTGTGACAGTGTCCTAGGAAGCCAGGCTGCCAGCTGCTGTTGCTGTCACCAAGAAAAGGATTTTGATGAGTAGACTTATGGCTGTTTTGGGGAGGAAGTGGAGACCCCAGAAGCAAGAGTCACAATCTAGGATTGGGACAGGAGCAGCAATGTCAGTTTTCTACATCTTGCAAGCACAGTCTGAATTTAGCCTTTCTCTTTGAAAGCTGTCAACTTTCAGTACTGCCTACACTGCTGAGAGGGCTTGAGCTGTGCTGTAGAAGCCATGTACAGAGAGCATGGGAATCAGTTTGTGATGTCCACCAAGGGAAGAACAACAAGAATTTGATAACTTTACAGCAGAATGGCTTTAGCAGAGATATTAGCAGGAAAGTCTTGAAGAGAAGCTCTAGAAATGATTGCTCAGAACATTACAAAACTTTTTTTGGTACAAGGATGAACAGTTGTTAGGGGAAAAAACACATTAGCAAGCAGGTGTGTTTGTTGTCTCCCTGTGAAGGAAAACAGAAAAAGTGACCCTCTGAGGAGCATTTCCATCATCACACTTCTGATTAGTAACATTTCACTGTCTGTGTTTTACCACGAAAAAATGTGGAAGCAGCACACTGAACTCTGTGCTGATGGTAACTTTCAGAGCCCCCCTTATAGCCCTGGGACAAATGACTGGTAAGATAAGCTCCAGCATAAATTTTAGCTACAATTATATGGTGTGTGACATCAGCCCATAGAAATTGTTTCTGGCTTCGCTCTCTGGCATCAGTGAGCAAGTGCTAAGTCATACATCTGTTTGGGAATGCAATCACATTATTATCTCCTGACAGAGAACATAATCAACTAATTTCAGCCCTGGTATAAATGGATAACCATTTATTATAAATGGATAACTATTCTCAGTAACCCTCTGAAGAAGCCTCCTTGTCTCTATTACTGCTGTATAGGTAAATTAAACTCCTTAATTTATGTGCTCCAAATTAGTTAAAATAATTTAAAGTAGATGGAGTTAACTGCTTGGAAGTTATCTCTCAATAACTAAGCTAATCATTCCTAGGGCTCTTTATAATCAATGCTGGATTGTTTCTCAGTGAATATGCACATCACCTTGCTATTACTTCAGTGGAGTAATGCTGAGTTAAAGCAGCTGAGGATTTGGCCCACAATATCTCAAGGGTACTTAGTTTTAATTTAGTAATAATTACACTCTCTGCTAATATACTAGAAGGTCTTTGGCCTTCAAGTTAATGAAATAATACCCAAATGACCCCCAGAATCCATTTCTTCAGCAAAGAGGAAAATTATTTCATAAACAGGAAGTAACCTCAATTTCTTATAATAAACTTCATTTTGCCTATAAAAAGCAAAAGCAAAAAAAAAAAGACACAAGATAAGAACAATTAAGAAGATAAATTTTAAAATGATTTTCTGTGGTTCTTATCTCTCTAGTTTTTTATAAATCAAAATTAAAGTGTAAACTGTAGATACATACACACACGTGTGCACACAAACATATTAAATTAATCCCTATTTCACCACCTACTAAAGGTCTCACAGAATTATGACTAATGTTACAGAGAGATGAGAAGCCATATGTTCTGCCACACCCAGGAAGAATTATATCTCAGACTAGATTAATAATAGCCTGCAAATGTTTGTCTTCCATCCTCACAGTGAACTAGTAAGGAGATTGAATATGTGGTCTCAGAATAATATCCTAAAGAGGTGATGGCAGGTCTTCTAAATTTCTCAAATAAAATTTCTTACATCTCCATCTCCTATGCACCATTTATTTCCTCATTTTTTGTTTAACCCCTTCACACTGAGCTAATTTCACTATCACACAATTATCTTACAGTTTCACAGAGAGAGGATCAGATCCTGCCAAAACCAAAGGATACTGCTGGAGTCTTTTTCCTTTCACATTCTATCTGAAAGGAGAATTACAAAGGATAGATTTTTAACATTTTAGTCAAATAAAATAATTGTTTCATACAGTAAGCTGTTATCTCCCACAGCAGGGAGCTGGAACTAGATGATCTTCAAGGTCCCATTCCAACCCAAGCCGTTCTATGATTCCATGATCCCTATGACAATTATTTCTGTTTTGTATCTGTTCACACCTGAGTAGTTTACTACAGGTTTTTGTGGTACAGTTGTAGGACTTTTGGTCAAAGTTTACATAAATGGTCCTTCCCTGTTCTATGTGAAAATGTTTACCACTCTTCCAAATTTTGTGAAGAATCTAATAAAATTAGAATTTTGAAAATACAACAAACCATATTGATTTCTATAGTTAGACACTAAACTAGAGTAACATTGTATTGCAAATTACAGTTGCACCCTGACAAGGCATGTAATCATTGACTAGATCCCATCTTTAAAGTCCCTTCCAACGTAAGCCCTTCTATGACTTTAAGTTTGAAATATCCTGGAGGTATTTTTTAAGTAACAGAGAATTACTATAATTAAGTCAAAACAATTTTACATATTGTAAAATGGTTTGATAATGATTAATCGGTGAGCTCTGAGCAAAGTTTTTTGCTTAAAAGCAGATTAAAATGAAGTCCTGTTAAAGCTGTAAGCATACAACACATAGTGTTTTGAAAATCAGCTGATAGCCTGAAAATACTCTGTACTAACTTTTTTTAAAAGTAATCTGTGTCCTTCTTTAATCTTTTTTATGCTCTGACAAAAGCCCAAATAACAACAGGATTGTGTCCTAATAAATGGACACAATCCATTTAGTCCTGTAAAATGCTGCAGTAACACAGATAATATTAAGATCGTGAAAAAGGTTTTGCTGAAGTTTGTGCTGAGAGAGTAAAATAAATATTTAGGAAACCATAAAACATGTTCCTTTGGATCATCTCTTTATCACATCTACCATCATGTTTTCAGATCCAGAGCCGATATCTTAAAGCTTTCCCAGTTTTGCTTGCATTGAGGGTTTTGCAGCCTTGCATAACCTGCTGATGGGATGTATTGGGAAAGGAAGGGACTCGCTGCCAAATCTGATTTCTTGACAAACACATATTGTCCTAAAAGCATCAGTTATGTTTTCAATGGAGACTTACTTCTCTGGGGTGAAATAAGGTCCTTTATGCAGAGGCTCAAAGAATATGGTGGTATTATAACTCTGTGAACTCTTCTTAACTGATAGCACTCCTTCCCCCCTTCCCTCCATTCCACTTTGCTCTGGATACTGAGGGCACTTACCTGAAGGGTCACTGAGGAGAGACAGAAGCCTCTTAGGCTGTGACAATATCTGCCATGAGGCTTTGAATTTTACAGAAGAACCTGTCTCTACTCTAAAAGTTACTTGAGCTCTTTACAGACAGACAGTCCATCATGATTGTCTTGACTATCTCCAGGTGATGTTGACTCTCCAAACATCCTTCATACTACAATTTGGACTCTGATTTGAAAACCACTCAACTGAGTTTTAAATATTGTCACTAGCTTATCCTGTGAATTGGTTCTTCTCCTGTCAAAAATCAAAATCTTTCTGCAAATCACAAGGACACCTGAACTTCTGTGGAAAAGCAGATAAAACTTTATAATAGAAAATATTAAATACAGGGGTTGCCAAAATTCCCTTCATCTTACTTTATAAATCAAACTTCCCAATCTAGTTAAAGACAAATTCTTTCCTTGTGCTGTACTTCAGAGGTAGCTTACAGAACGTTGCAGAAGTTACAGAATGAAATTTGTGTGAATGACAAGGGAGTTTGCCATTCGAGTATTTCAAGCCTTACACTCTCAATCTGGAAGAATCTAGAAAATGTTGTGAAACTACTGTTGTCATTGTTGCAGAATGCAGAAGTCAGTTTTTCAGGAAACCAAGTTTCCTATAGAAACAGTGCAGAGGATGCAAGTTATTTCACCTGATTTTAAAAGCTCTGGAGAATTTTAGAGTATGTGACATTTACAATTCTCCTATTTCAAGACAGTGAAGCCCCATTCTGAGTTAGTCTTATTGAGCAACAGTGAAGTGGAAATTGTAGTTAGCTACAATTCATTTCTAATAGCCTTGTGTTGTCTTCAAAGCATATTTGAAATAATATATATGAGGTTGGAGCAGCTGCTAAACTTGCATTTATGTATTACCAATTTGAAGGAAATAATTAATTTTAACATTGTTACGGTCTCTGTATCAGTGTCTCAAAAAAACTGGCTGTGATTAATAACCATGATAAGAATTTTGATCAATGATATAATGTTTCTTTGTTTAAAAAGGAAGGATTTATTGCACATTACAATTTTTTTGAACTGCATAGATTTCAATCTCGTCTGAAAATGCAATCTTCATCCACTCAGTGACACAAAAAGTTAGTTTCCTCTACTCAAACATTTAGAAGCCATGCCTCCATTACCTTTCCTCCTGTCATTACTTCATTTAATTTCATATGGTTTTAATGAGGGATTTTTTTTCAACAGTTTTTGAGTGTTTCAGATAGCAATATTTCATTCTGGGATAAAAGCTAATGATCCATAAATACTTAATGCCATATTTTCATGGCCAGTAAATTAGTCTTAAATGAGTTCAGTAAGTTCTCTGACACGTCATTAATTGCTAATGGTGTTTTAACTAGATAATTGTTGTAAAAGGCTGTTTATCATCACCATTGGTGGGTGACTGTTCCTTGCAATCTGCCCCGCCTGGCAGTGCTGAACTTTCTCTGTCTACCATTGTGTACAGCAAAGAGATCAGGGGACTGTGAAGCACAATTTAAATATCAAATTCAAACACATCTAGTGGACAATGAACCTACAGATCATCAGACTTAGTAAGATCAGATTACTTTTTGCTTTTCAAACAGAAACACACGTGTATCATATCATAGTGCTCCTTACACATGGCAAAAATGGCTTATAGACCAATCCTGGCTAAGTAGTAAAAATGCCCAAGCTTAGATCCAAGCTGATTCAGGCATTAAATTACCTAAAGATTCTGCTATGCAATGACTTGGTGACATGAGTAGCAAGTGAAGCTTGGATAGTCATTAGTGGTTTCTCCTTAGGATAAAGAGGTAGCATTACCTTAATGACATGCAGTAATTAGAGGGAAAGTTCACCAAGCGCTAAGCAAAGTGAACTTTTCAATACACAAGAGCAAGTCACCAGAAAAAGTGAATTGAATTGAAAAGTAAAAGAATTTAATCTCCTCTTTGCACTTGAATCCTTGACCAGTATTATGCCTTCACAGGCTGTCACCACCATGTTAATTACCAAGCAAACAGATATCTTTGGTAAGGTCAGGTCTAGCCACAAAGAAGAGTAATACAAAGTCTTGTTTAAGTAAACACAAGAGGCCCTAAGTATCCAAAGGCAAGGTCTTTGCTTGCCATTCCAAGTTGCTGGGTTGTCCTCATTCCTAAAAACACACATGAACTTTTGTTCTTGTTCTCACAAGTGGGTTTTCTGAGGATATTGCTATAAATATTGCACTTTGGTGTCTTTGGGTCCTCTTTTCACATTTTCTCTGTGATTCTTTGGCCTCCCCACTATTTTTCTCTGACACACAGCTCCCTCAGAGAAGTCCTGTCCCAATACACTTCCCTTCCAGTGGTGGCCAGCTGCATATTTTGACTCCAAATTGTTTACTGTATGGATTGTTCATTTGACCCAGTTCATTTGTTCTCCAGTCCATGCAACTTTCATACAGGCTTAACCTAAAAGAGAGGTAGTTACCTCAGTTTTAGGGTAGAATCTTTAGGTTAGTGTTTGCTCAATCTTAGAAGAGCAATGTGGGCAGAATCATCTAAGACCAGCCCCAGGGTCATATCTTCTGTCCTTTTCCCTCCTCTTCTGCCTGAATTTACATGGAGCCCCATGGTCAGAATGGGCAGAGACTGGGGTTTGACTGTGTAACTAGGGGCTAGTGGAAGTGTATTACATGCCAGCTCCAAATCCTCACAGAAATGACTAGATATTTCTTAAGGGAGGGTGCCTAATTCTTCCAATAGTTCTGTCTAATCCCTGCTACAGCAGGGAGGTCATAATGGTTTGGAGAGTTTGTTTGCCTTGCCCCTATGTGTAACTAGCATGTGTAAGCTGTGTATACACCACACAGAATGAACAAATGCAAATTATAGTGACTTGTTTGATGTGCAGTGGGATGACGAGGCTGGAGTGCTGTATTCTGCCAAGAAAACCAGCTACAAAGGCATCCCTTGTGCTCATGCTATGTATCACAATATTTTACCCATTGCATTGGCTGCTACATTCCCCAATTTCTTTATGCCCTTTAACCAGCAACATGTTGCAACTTTTTACCAGCCTTACATGACTGAAAAATCCTGCCAGCCACTGCCTCCTCTAAGCAGTTAGTAAAGCTTGTCAGGTAGCTCACTAAGTGAAGAGAAGCTTTTCTCCCCCAGAACATCAGCCTCCTCAAAGCAGGCAGCAAAATTTTTGCCATCCCCAGCAAAACAGCACTGATGATAGTGGGGCTTGCTGTGCTGGAATCACCTAGAAACGCCTTGCCCTCCAACCACTATGACCACATCTCCCAGCAATGCTCTTTCAGCAGCACCTCTTGCCTGTCACCACATTTGGAAAGCTTCTGCTCTATTCCCATGTTCTTCACCCCCACTGTAAGACCAAAGCAGGTTCAAGTTTCAAGGCGCTGTGATCAGGAACTGCTGCCTTTACCAGCTCACTCAGTGCTTGTCCTATTTTCCCCTCAAAAATAGGTCTGAGAAACAGAGGAAGAATCATTCTCATTCCTTAAAATGTGGAGCCAAAAGATGCTTTCATTGCCATTACAAGGTGAAAAACAGTGGTGTTTAGAGAATGCACTTTAAAATGTGGCAAAGGCCAATCCGGAAAAAGGATATACCATGGGAATACAAGTATCTCTGGAGTGAATGTAGGAAGTGGGAGGAATTCTCTCTAGTTTGCCAGTTGAAGCAGTTCCTTTGTACAAGTAATATTAAAAGATTAACTGAGAAGGCGTGTAGGAGTGAACAAGGAATATTATAGGAGACAGAAAACTTGATTACCAGTCCCTGATCTTGCATGTTCTTACTCAGTCTTATATTTTACCTACACCCAGCACTGGATAAGAGGCACAAGCAAACCCTGAGACCTTGTGATTTAGTCTGTTCAAGAGTAAGCTGCCCCCATGGGCTCAGAAAGCCATGCTCAGTCCCATTCCTTATGTTCTGCCAAGAAGTCATTCCACACAGAAAAGCACCCTTAGCAAACTGGATGGGAGAGGCAGGGAAGCAAAGCAGCCATACCTCACCGAGGTAAAATGGATTTGGCTAGAAAAGGGAATTGGCTTGTGTCCCACATCATAGGTCAACCTTCAAGCCACCCAGTTGTTGTACAAAAAACTGAGAAGCACCACCTCCTTCTTTAGGGATTGTAAGGTTTTGGGGGCCAACATCAGCCCTGAGATTGCCTGCCAGGCCAATCTCTCATCTGCTGCAGATGAGAGAAAATGCACATATTTAAGCCAGTAAGAGAGGTGATAAACTGCTTTAGAAAATGCATAATTAAACTGAAATTTCTGAAAATTAAAATTCTATGGAACTTTTAGCCTAAAAAAGCAAGTGAAGCTGAATTAGCAACAATTTCATTTAATTTTATAGTAAATGTTACAGCACTGTCATGTAATGTTTCTGCCTGTACTGGAAGCGCCAGTGTACAGCAAAATCGCTTACCTGAGTTGCATATGAAATGTTTTGAAGAATTCCAAGGGTTCTTCAGCTTACTGAAGTGAACTCATTGCAAAAATTGAGTTAAACTCCTTTGGGATGAGCTCCTTTAGATATCTGGGGTGTTATTTGTAAAATCTATTATTTCACTGTGCATAAATCTCTAGAAACAAGTCAGCCATTATTTCAGCCCAGGACTCCAGTCTCTACTCCTGCTTTTGCTCCTCTCACAAGAGCTTACCATAATCCTCTTACTAACTATGTGTTCTGTTTACAATACTTTGGGCAATATCAACCCTAAGCCACTTTTTTTTTCAGTAGTTTAATGAAGATTAGATTAATTTCATTAGCATTCAAAGAGTGCTCTTTTCTGGTGTTCAGTCATAGTTCTGCTGGGATTTTTTAAAAAGCCTAAGGGAGGCGGTCATCCAAATACCGGTGAATTTCCATGAGAACTGGTTACATTGCAGAAGCCACTGAAGAATCCTAGCTTTAATCATATTGCATTACTCAGGTAAGCTCCTGAAATACATTTTGCTCATCTGCACACTTGCTTGGTGCTGAGTCACACAACCAAAAAAAAAAAAAAAAAAAAAAAAAAAAAAAAAAATTAAAAAGAGGCATGTGACTGATTAAAAAAAGGAGAAAAAAATGTCAAGCCTCATATGGTGTCATATATGGGCTGAGAGTGACATGTTATGTTAGCAAAAAGGGATTTGGGTAAGGCAGTACCTATCTTGTTAGTGCCGCTCTAAGATCTCAAAAGCAGAGTTTTTCACCTTTGATCTCGTCCCTTTTCTTCTTTTTATCCCACTCTAAATCTTCATACTGAACCAGATCCTTAGGATTCAGCCAGTGGGAAAGTTCAGCTCTTCAAGGATTTCTCAACTATGAATATATTTTGTTTGCATCCACTAACTGTTTAAACTGGCAGAAATCTCTTTACATGGAGGACTATAATAATTCCTGTCCCCTACAGAGCTTGCAGAAATCTCAGCATCAAAGAAGTCAGACTCACAAAACACATTAAATAGCATGTTAAGCAAAAATGTGCACCCAACACAGGTCTTGGGCTAAATACCTGGCAAGATGTTTCCCAGCCCTGTGATTCCTCAATTTTTTGGGAAAGACTGGTTCTCATGTAAAGGATGTGAATGAACACAAACTTCTCCGAAACACTGACTTTAAACGATTCTTAGCCCCACTGGCTATTGCTCCTCTTTTGACAGGTGATTATTAACACTGCTCTTGACCTCCTCTCTTCCCTGTGGAGACTCAGTTCAGGAAGTCACTGATGTTTCCCCATGCTGAGAAGGTGGGAGGAGCTGCACTTTCCCAAAGCACTGTTGGCAGGGAGGACAGAGAAAGACCTAGAGTGCTCTGACTTCCTTTAATCATTGAATACAAATGACCTAAAAATGACCCTAAGGGTAATCCACCTCCAAAATAAAAAGAAAATAAAAAATGAGGCAAGCAGGGAGAAGGGAGAATTATGAAGACATCCCTTTGATAAACTCTGCCCCTTTACAAAGGCTGGAGGGCAGAATTTGAAGATACAAGCGGTAATGGTAAAGGTGGCAGCTTTCCAATATCAATGTTGTCAGTTTATCCTGAAAAGTTAACCTTTTTAAACCAGCACCAAATCTTTTCTTTTTCTGTATAACAGCATTTTGCCTTTTGTGGAAACAGTTCTCTAATAGGCTTTCTTGTGGCCATTTATTACACGTCGGGCACTGGGTTTCGTTTCTAATAGTTCCTTTTCATCTAGTTGCCTACTGCTGACTGTGGAAAGTGTAGGTTTGGCTCCACTGATGGCTCTCTGTAATGGCTGTGATTACACCCTCTGCATCTTCTTCACAGTGCCAGCCTTTCAATTGAAAGCACATTATGCCTGGATAAAACTCAAAGAGCAGCTTAATATCAGGGTTCTCTGGAGCTATAATAACTGGTTCAAGATTGAACAGATAAAACCACATCAATATTTCTGTATGGTCCATGACGTAAAACACAACAAGCCTGCATATGTCTATCCATGAGTTAAAGCTGTATTTCACCATCACTCTGGGGGAAGAGAGGTGAAAGTAAAACCAATGTCATCAGAAGGTCCAGAGAACAGTGTGTAAACAGCATCCTATCACCTGCTGCATGCATCAGCAGCATGGTCTCTTCATGTCAGACCCAGCAGATCACTTTGCAAGTCACCATTCTTATGCAGGTATCCCTTTAAACTTCAGAGGATATGTTTCTGCAAAACATTTCATTATCACTGCACCCAGTTATTTCCAGGGAATCAGTAAAATGTTGCTGTAAGTACAAACAGAATGATGCTTTCAAGGCGGGGGGGGGGTAGGGGGGACACCTGGGGAGAGGCTGGCTATGAAACAGAACTGTTTGTGCATTTTTAAACTATTAAAATTTATTATCCAGTTTTGTGTTCCTGGAAACTTAAGGAAGCAGGTCCATATCCCAAAACAGAAAAGAAAAAAAAAAGGGAGACCTTCATTCACTATTGGTTCTTTAGAGTTTGCATTTTGAATTTTTTCTGTGCACAGGTAAAGATTTAAAACCAAGTTTTTTAACAGAAGTTCAGTTCTGCTGCATTTCACTGATTCTCAAAACTGGGAAGGAGCTTTAATAAAACCACCAAATTTCTCAAGGATTTGACATGAAGGGAGAAAGAATGGGGGCAGATCTCTCATCAATAATTGTATTCAAACTTTGCTTCAGCAGCAATACACTTACCCAGCAAATACACTTACCCCAAAACTCAGTTTAGACAGGCTGTAGTGGTGTTTGTGTGAAAAGCTAAGAAAATGCTGCTTTCAGTGTTCACAAAGTGTTGGACTGTGGGCCCTTTTGGTCACATCAGTCTTTTGGACCATGTTGTCCAGAGGACCAGGCTGATACAGGGTGTGCCCTTTCAGCAAGCAGTGTGGCTGAGCAGGAGTGAGCCTCTGTGGAGTAATTAGTCCTGAGGATCTGACATTCTCTAGGTGCACATTTCAGAGGGGGATTTTTGGAGGAGGTCACTTCAGGCTATCTGTTCTCTGCCCATTTGTGATTAGAGTCTTCTAGGTGCACATCTGGAGCAGATCTTCCCATTTAGTTTCACTTGAAAGGAAACCAGTTCATTTACTCTGAAACTGATTCATAATGCAAAACAAAGCAGAATTGGAGGCAACTGGGAGATTTACTTCAGTAACACACTACTGCTCTGAATTCAAGTGAGAATGTAGTGCACCCTTAACCTCCAAGAAGAATTTACTGTCTGAATGGCTCAAAGTTGTGAAGTGCTGAAGTGACATGTAGGACTGGGCTTCATTTAAATATCCAGTTTATAGGTTCATTAAAATATCTCTGTTCTTAGTTCTGTTCCACTGTAGAACAACTCATTAAAATGTATTCTTCAAAACAGCAAGTGTGTTTTACAGTGTGGACCAAATCCTGACATTTATGCACTAAAGCTGCATGTGCCATATAGGTACCTTTCAAGACACTGTCTATTTTATATGATAAAGTTTTCACTTTCTCCAAAAAAATAATCTTCCCATTTCAATTCAATGTTTAACTCTACTTACATCTTTACAAGGCTCCACCTGCACTGAAACAACTGCTGGTGTGTGGAACCAGAGAGAGGCACCATGATTACCATGATTGTTCAGCAGAGCCAAAGTAATCCACTTGTTTTTCCATCTCCCACCAGCAAAGACCTGGATCTGAAAACAGCCAGAGAAACCACACAAGTTCTGTTCCTCCCAGGCTGCTCTGTTCCCTGGAGTTTGCTATCTTACTTAGGCAGGCACTTAGTGAAACTGCCATCAGAGAGATCAGGAGTGACAGGCACAAATTTCCAAGGCTCCCTAAAAATCTCATGTCGCTTTTAAGCAAAACTGGCTTAGAATTTTTTTTTTACTTTTTTTCTAAGGGGCTCTGGCAATCTTACTGGAGCTGACATGAATTACCCAGCTGAAGCCTGAGATTTAGAGTGCAAGTGAAAGTGCTCCCATGAAAAACACACTGGTGTTATGTGTCTAGTTCCCAGAACTCTGCTGCCTCCCTTTGCGTCCACCATCAGCAATGCAATCATTCAAATAAGCTGAAATCAATCATATAATGAGCCCCACCATATGATACTTATCTTTGAGGGGAATGAATAAATCATTGTGCCTTTGACAAGGTATTTATGCCATGAATTGACCTAGGAAGTGGAATGGCAACACTTTGATAGTCATGGCTGTGATAGTGACAATTTAGGAAAGAATAAATCTTTGTACTTTGACCAGTTCGAGTCCTGGCACCTGTTGAAACTAAAACTGTGGAGGGGAAAAATCTTGCTGCTAATAGGGATGTTGGAAACAAAACGGTGAGCTGTCAGAGGAAAACATAGAGAAGGCTTGATGCCTAACCCCCCTGCCAGGAGGAAACCTACCTGGGAGCAACAGGAAACTGAAAAGCTTCTTCTCTTCCATGACAGAGCAAAGCTTGCAGGTCTGAACCGAGAGCCATCGCTGGGATTCACCTTTCAGCCACGCCACGCTTTGCAGCAAGGAGTGCTGTCAAACTGATCACATTCCTCCTTTGGACAACTCTCCATTTCTCACTACTCACTGTCCATACTCAGCAGGCTTCTCATTTATAATTAATATTTTCATAAATAATGCAGCCAGGAAACATAGATTTGCAGTAAATGGCTAAGTCTATCTTTTCTAGCCAGTATCAAGTAGTCTCTACTTACACATGACTGTTATGAAGGGTTGAAATCAAGCTTTATTTGCTGAGAATAAACCAAAACTAACTGTAAAAGTGGCTCCCTTTAGCTTGGATTTGGTATTTTTGTATCTATCTCCTGCAAGCTTTGTGTCCTGAACAATATGATACCGAAAACATCAAATACTGAGTGACATCACCCTGTTAATCTTTATTCTTGTAGTGATTTTTAGTTCTAAACCCATTATTTTTAAGACAGTGCAGTAGGTGTGAACAAACCTTTATATTAGATTTTATGGGGTTCTGGAAACTGTAGTCAACATTTGTGACAAACAGTCACTTGTTTTAAAACAAGTTTATATCATAACTGCTAGAGTATATGGGCAAAATCTTATGTATTCTTTCTATAAATAGAATTAAAATATTGTGTATTTTCAAATTTTAAAGATAAGGAATAGAATTAGATATTAACATAGGACATCTCTGTTCTAGCACTGGATTCAAAGATTCCTTCTGAACCATCAAATGAAATTCCCTCTTCTCACAGCTGATTGCATTACAGATGTTATTGCATGAGCAGATCACTGTCTCTGTCAGTGGGTGGGATTTTTTGCCCAGACAGCCCTTTGGAAGATTGTTCCCAAGTCCTACAGGTCTGATGCTTCCAACTGTTTTCTAATTTCTAGCCTAAGTGTATTCCTAGCTAGTTTACTCCCTTTTATTCTTATGTCAATATTGTTCTTTAGTTAAATACTTTCCCTCTTCTCTGATGTTTATTCTCTTGACATATCTGTAGAGCACAATAAATTCCCTCTCTCAACCTTTGTTTTCTTTGGCTAAACAAACAAAGCTCTTTTTTAACTCTTGTAAAGTAGGCTGTCCTTTCCTGATAACTGCAGAAAACCTCTGTATCTGCTAAGGCTTGAACTCAGTTCATTTAAAATAGGTTCTTTATCATAGAAGTATCTTGCTCAATTACATTCATCATTTCCATCTCTACTTGAAACCTATAACCTTACAGGTAGAATAATATTTGTTTTTCCTTTTTTCTTGGTTGCATCATAAAGGTGACTTAAAAGCTTTCCATATACCTTCCCTTCTATACAAGGCTGCCTTGTAACTTAATAGACATCATCTCTGTTTCTAACAGGTCTGGCTCCTTGCTGTATAGCTAAGAAAATCTGGTTATTTTTGTGCACTGTGCACATGGTCCTGCAGTGTTCCAGTAAGACTTCATCCTGTCCCTAGGAATTAATCTGATTTATGCTGTAACCTACTAAGTAAGCTTTCTCCCTGACATTGGTTTTCTGTCAACAAATATGGTAACTTGCTCCCACTTCTTGTGAGTGTCCATCAAAGAAAATACTGAACACATTATTGTTAGCCTTATGCTGAAGAATTCTGCCCATAATTTCTCTTCAGCCTTATACTTCTGAGTGGGTGAGGGCCAACACATTCTATTGGGTAGAAAATCTATTATGCTAGGCCCTGTCTCCTTCTGAATTTTGTCTCCTTTTCCATTATTTACAAGTCTTTCTTGAAAGACTTTCCCAAAAGCTGTAATTCCAGTTGAAGCTATTCCTCAGAGTATCTGCATGGTCTTCTCTTGAGCCATCCCTCAAGCAATCTTTGCCATGTCCACTGCTCTTACTTCTGTAACTGCCTTAGGACAACATCCCCTCAGTTCTCATTGCTCCTTGATTTGATGCCAGTGCCAGTGTTTAGTTTTCTAACAGCTTGAATCAATATTTTTGATGTTCATAACTCCACCTAAGCAGCTGATAAATGCACAGAGAGGCACTGGGGCTAATCTGCTGGTCACCCCTCAGTCAGGTGACTTTCCTCCTGGTCAAACTGGATGCTCATCTTGTGTTCACAAATGAATCAGTGGGAGCCTTCGAGTTCCTGGACTGAACTGGCTATCCAGGTGAAAGTATTCCATTTGTACCCCTTTGCAGACCTCTCAGATTTTTACCAGTGTTGTGAACTTCTGATTTTGAAACAGTGCTGACTTTAGCTCCTTTCTAATATGATTCATAATCCAGGATAATAGACCTTTAGGAAATTTAGGACATAACTCCATGTTTGTTTTAATCTTTCTTTTTTTTCTTTTCTTTTCTGGTCCAATTGGGCAGACTGCATCTTGGTGTCTTAAACATTTCAAAGATGCTCAGGCTTCCACAGATGTGCAGAAAATATGGAATTATCATTCCTGTGAATTACTTTATTCTTTTTCATCCTTTCTTTTGCATGTTTCTTAATGATCTCCTCTCATTGCACAAATGGAAACCCTCTGTGTCCATTCTAAGATGTGAAGAAGATAGTATATCCTCCTGTTATGGAAATAATTTTGAACATTATAGTAGTGGACCCTTGCACAATGGATAAACCATGTAATAATAGCTTCAATCATCAAAGAAGACACTTATTTTCAGTCTTATTTTCAGTGACTGCATCTGCACATCAGTAGTCTCAAAGGATACACATGGAGAGTCTATATCAAACATGTTGTCCCCTTTATTCAGATATTTCTTATCTTGGACTGCTGAACAAGGACAGCATTGCCAGCTCTCCTGCCTTCCTTAGAAGAAGGTACATTGTGATCAAATGTACCATCAGTTTGATGGAGCCTGCTGCTTTAATATCCTGCTGTGAGTGCCAAACTATAGAAATTATAGTTTATAACTGGTTGGGAAATTATGAATTACAGGAGATCTTGTGTTCCCTGGGTTACATACAAGCACTCCAGTGTTGTTCATTAGAATTAATACTGTTTCCTTGTACATCAGCAATATAAAATCTGAGATCATGAGAACACTTTTCTGGTGCAGTATTTCTGGGAGTGTATTGCAGCTGACTCTACAATTTACCTGGATTCAAACTGGTGTTTGACAAAAGAGAATATCTGAAAATTTTCAGCCTTCTTGCAGTGTTCTGTCCTCAGAATCTAATTCAACATCTTCTTCTTATCCTACTGCTCTCAATTTATTGTTAAAAAAAAACCAAAAGCAAGCAAACAAGCAGGCCTAGTGTTTCAAGCACTATTCCTGCTGAGCATGTCTGCCTTACCTTTTACTTCTGTCCTCTTGTGATGATAAAACATCTATAAATTATTTTTCTGTGTCATCTTTCATATCCACTTCTGCATGCAGGAATGATCCCTGATTCTGAGCTTCTACAAGGATTTAAATCTCTGCTTTCCAGTGGTTTAAGTCCTTCCATTCTCACCAGTATGCTCTCTCCTTTGCTGAAAAACGTCTAATGAGTGAGGCAACCTAATGATCACTCAGACCACAACCCCAGAATGGTGAAGGCCAAACCTAGACCTCCTTCCTCTCCTTCCTTTTAATGCTGCACCCACTCATGCTTTGCATGGCAATTTCAGCCTTATGCAAGTTATTGCCAGTCAGCCATACCTAGTCAAAGGTATCTCTTAATGTGTTCGTGGATAACAACCTCTGCTTTGGACATCCAGCACCTGTTAAGTCAAGCACCTCTGCTTTCTCTAGCTTCTATCTTGCTCCCTTTTTAACTACCTGAGCCACTTCAGGCTATGTTACATGGCAGGCTTCGTTATTACACTACAGTAAAGATGTAAAATGATGAAAAGCCAGAGCTTCTGCATGACTTCTTTGTGTCATTATCAATGGAAAGGCACTGGAGGACAGCCATGCTTCCCATGGACTTAGAACTCCACTTCTGGATTCAAAGGACAGCTGTTTACTGATGCTGCCTTTTCTGGAGCTGCAACATGGTCACTGACTTGGATAGAGCCTTTCTGATGGAGCCTCAACTATACTCTAACTGCCCCAGGCTTACTGGCCAGAGTAAAGAAAAAGGAGAATTGGCCTGTTGGACGACTCTCTTGTGCTGTCAAGCAAGCTTAGCAACCACTTTTTGGCCCTTTTGATCCTTACATAAAAAAAGGGCCATGAGGCAGTGGTGAGAAGGATTAAAGCACTGGCCTTCTCACTGGGGTCATTTGCTTGCTTCCATGCAGAGAAGGTGTCAAATGCTCACAGGTCAGAATACAGAATTTTATACCCGGGAGACTTCACAAAACAATTAAAATTCAAGCCCTACAGTCTCCAATCAGTCCTTGTTTGACTCCAGTTCTATGCCAGAGTAATTTCACTAAAATCAGGTGAATTACTTCAGTATTATGCTGCATGAGCAAGTCCATCACTTTAAATGGAATTATGCTGGCATAGAAGTGGTGTAACGTGGGTGACATGAATCAGGCCTCGTGTTTGCAGCAGCCTTGAATACACCAGTATTGAGAGGACCTTTGGAGCTGGGCCCAAAGCACTCACAAAGGGAGCTCCTGCTGTTATTCCAACCCATAGGCAGTTCGCTGAACAAAGACCAATTATCTGAGCTTTGTGTGAAGGGGGTAGGGGACATGCACCAATATTCATAAATTAGGCAAGCCTGGTGTTTACTAAAGTGGAGCGCCTTCATTCCAATTAAAATCTGTCTCCATTCCTTCTGTGAATTCTTAATTTCCTTTCCATGTGATATTTGTCAATTCTCATTTGTATATGAGAATTTAAAGATGAAATGAAATATCATTGCCCATTTACAGATAGGGAAACCAAGGCATAAAAAAGTAAAATTACTTACCCAAGAGAATAGCTCCAAGGTCATTTGCTACCTAAGGTAAGGTTTTGCCCACATGCTGCCTCCTATTAACAATTCTGCTCACTTCTTCAAGTGGTATACAATAAAAAGAATGGAAATCAGAATTTTTCAAAGGCTTTTTTGCACCACACCTTAAAAAGAGCTGTTGCATTTTTCTATTTTCATTAAAAAAAACCTAAAAGAGTAAATAGCCATGATATTAGCAAGGCTTTAAAAGCAGCTTTAAATCTATATGTTCGACTTTAAAGGATTCAGACAGAATATTATAAACCATTTAAAATAATTTCTTTTAAATGAAAAGGCCAATTAAAAAGGAGAAAACTTCAGAAGAAATTTTGATAATATCATTATATAGAGTATAATAACAAGATCATTATAAGTTGTAAATATCATGTCATTACCCATTGTAAGTATCTGATTACATTCACTTATATTAACTTTGTAATTAGATGTAATTTCACACTTATCAAGTAAAATCATTTTTAACATGCACGGTAGTACAGCTCCATCTTTCTGTGTCTCTCTGGCCTGATCCCTGAAGATGGGAGGATGGAGAAGTTCTGAGTGATTGGTCCTTCCTCAGGATTGCAACAGGAACATGTTACCACATGGGAGGAACAAACAAAAAAGATCTTTTTTGTTACCAGAAGGATAAGGATCTTGAGAATTAACTCAGAGAGAGAGGTAAATGATCCTGTGAAATGAGCAAAAACCCATAAAATATAGTAGAACAAATATGTCATTTTAACACAAGGCTAACCCTACATTACATCATCTAGTGAAATGATAGATTTTATTTATAAACATACTATTTAGAGAATGTAAAACTCTGCATAAAGGGATAGTATCAGCTTTCAGCTATACTCCTAAATTCTCTTGATTCTTTGTTTTTTTCTGACAAACTTTCTCGACTGCTTTTCTACTTACCCGAAGGTACCTCATCACCATATCAAAAGCATCACAGCTAGAGCAGTGCCACTGCAGGTGCAGAGATTGAAAATAGCTGTACTGGATCAGCCTGAGGGACTCTGGAGCAGGACCCTGCTTCACACAGCAACTGTCTTCCCAAAGCTCTTACCCTTCTCCCTCTCAGAGAACAAACAAGCCCCCAGGACCATCCCATCACTTCCTCCTGGCCTCAGCCAAACTAGCCTTTCACACCAGAAGGAAGTTTGGGAAGGATCAGTTTCTGTTCCCTTTTCTTACTGGGCCTGCAGAGAGGGTAACATCCATTTCTACCTCAGATATGCTCAGGGAGCAGTGGGAACTGTCAAGCCTCCTTCTAGTTTCCCAGCTGCACACTTCTGAGTCTGTGATCTGCACCTTGCATTTTCTCATCTGCCAATCCCACTGTTTTCTCCTTGTTTTCCTTTTCCTGCAGCCCTTTCTTTCTAAGGCCAGGGGAACTCACACAGAGTTCACATCCTCATCCCTCTCAGAAATCACAGGCTCAGAGATGGCTTAAGGCAGAGGAGGTATTCTCAAATGTAATTCCCCTGGACAAATTTTCCTTTTGCAATTTTATCTAATCCTTGAAGCCAAGGATTTTTTGCATAACTACATTTTCTGTGCATTCTACTCTTTTGCTCCACTAGTTAATTCTACAATTAATTTCTTCCTTGCTTACTTTGAACTTATTCCTGGACCTTCTATTTTTTTCCTCCTGGCTTGTGTATAAAAGAAATAGAGAACAGCAATTTTCCATTTAGCTTCTTTATTTCACTCAATATCCACAAACCTCTTGAATCATTTTTTTCTCAAGAAAAAGAGCTCTAGTTTATTTTTAACCTAACCTTGTACATAGCCATGTTCCTATCATCCTTGTCCACCTTCTTTCTCTCTCCCATTTCTACAAGATCCTTGGGAAAGCAGTTCTTCACTGCTCCTACATTGCACCAAGGCAGTTCTGCCTCTTGATTTGGCTTCCCTACTCACTTTTCTGACCTCCTGAGATCTGCCTGTCAAGGAAAGGTCTGGAATGTGAAGTCCTTGGTGCTGGAATCTCCTGGGAGGCAGGTCTGGAGTGTGAAGTCCTTGGTGCTGGAATCTCCTGGGAGGCAGTTACACAGTTCAGTCTTGGCCATGATCGGCATGGCTGGTCATGTGTAATGAAACTTTGGAAATACCAGTTTCAGTGAAAATCCAGTCTCTTTCTCCCTCCCAGGTGAAACTGCAAGAGTCTGAGGCAACCCAGAAGTGTCTCACCTCTGCACACAGCACTTTCCCCCTTTACCTGAGCAATTCAAGAAAACAGATATCAAACACAGACACAGACCAAACCCTTCATAACAGTGAGATGATTTCTAGAAAAAGTTGTAGGAAAAATCCTGGTGAAAAGGTTCACCTTTGAAACTAGCACCTTGCAGCAATATTAAACAGTGGAAAAGTAAGTGGCAAATTTATTTTAAACTTCAAATAATAAATTCCCTTCAGTTAAAGAATTTTCTTCATGCTAGTGACATACCTGTGAATTTGACATGTGTTACCCATCTTTTAAAGTCAGAAGGGGAAGTGATTCAGGCAGTCTTGATGGAGACCTGGAGAGAGCCTGGCATTGTCAGATCTTAACTGTCACCTAATGGTCCCTTTCCCCCTACTTTTGTGCCTCTCTGTCCATTATTCACATGAACTTGTAACCAGTAGCACTTCCTTGGTATAGCAGTTTTCAAATCTCACTCCAGCTAAAGAATGCTGGGGATGATGCAGGGTGAATCTTCTTACATCACAAAAAATAAATTCACTTTATAGAGCCCTAGTCCAAGGCAATTACATGTATCTTCAAACGTATACATCTGACTCGTTTCAACAAAGTAGGTAAAACAATAAAAAACATAAAGAACCTACTTGAGTGTTTTGGTAGTGCAAGCAAACAGCCCATGGAGGCTGATGATAGCAGCTGATGTGTCTATTTGCAAGAAATTTGCCAACACATTGGTCTAGGAGCCTTTTCATTCTTTTGTCAAATGAAATTGAAATGCGCTGATTGTTCAAATGAATCACTTCCCTCTCCTTGTTTTGGATTACACGTTCCTTTTTTTTTCACCTCACATCTTCCTTGCTCTTGAAGGCAAAGCTAACGTCATAGCAGACAGAACTAGCCCAAGATTTCCCTAAGTGATATTTCTGAGGCAGAGCAGGTGCAGATGAAGAAAAAGGATCAGTCAATTTTTAAGAAGTCAGATGGCATTGTGCAGCAAACAGAAGGCAAAGGACTGATTTCAAAGCACAAAATCAGGTCCTTTTATTTATGTAGAATGCACCAATTCAGGGAATTTGAAATGGCTGGTTACAGAAATGTATACATTTGATCATAGTTTAATCCTCCATGGACTGCAATACCTAAATCAGGAGAGCTGTGAACATGGCTTCATTTCAGTAGAGTCACCTGGAGTTTCTTACATGAGATATATGGCATATGTGATTCATATTATCCAGCAAGAATTCTTATAATTAAATTTATCCTTAGCATTGTCTCTAGCTAAGAGGGGCTGGGGGCAGGGGGAGGAGAGGGATACAAGTACTTTTATCATAAGCTTTTTTTACATATTTTGCCCTGAGTTGAGTTTTCCATTTCCCTGTAAATTCAGCAAATTACACAGAAATTAGATACTCAGGTCTTTATGCTTCTTTTGTAGTATCTGTCCTAAAAGATAAGAAGGCTTTCTAAAATTAAAATATCAGTAACAGTAAAACATAAAACTTGTAACTTTTTCAAGATCTTATAGAATGGTTTCACAAAAATCTCATGTTTTAATTACTGTGTGATCAGTGAGATCACAGCAAGATCCAAAATGGCTCCAAATTTTCACACAATCTTTTACTCCTCAGTACTAATCAGACAACACCAATTAAATAACAATTAAATATTTGAAGTGTTTATTTATAACATTACCTGCTATTTAAATGAATGCCTTTTTAATTCTTCACTGCTCAGCAAAATGCTATGGTTGTATGGAAAACCAGCTTAGCTGCACCTATGTGTGTGTGTGTGTGAATATATGGGAATAAACTTCTAATTATCTCCTCAAGGCATAATTACTCTCAGAAAATATCGGGATAAGCAGACCATGATAGCTACATGTCCTAAAACACTTCTGCAATTGGAAAAGTTGTAAATTTAACGTAATAACCACAAGATTCATTTCTACAAGTTATATCAAAGTAGAACAATAAAATAATGACCAGATATTAGTGAGGAGATCCTATCTCAGTGATGTCAGTGGCAAAGCTACTGCCATCTTCCATGGAGTCAGGGCTTCACACAGGATTTAATAACTCATTCTTTCTAATTACTTATGATTAAAAAAAAAAAAGCAAAGAGAAACAGAAGGTAACTGTAAAACCTTATGGTCTTTCTTTCCTGGTGCTAATTTAAAATATTAAGATAATTATGCTCCAAGAAGGTATGTGGTTTCTGCTAATTCCTGTGGTTGAAACAGAGCTGTGGTGTTTAACAGAGGTGCAAGCAGCATAAGTCAGGCCCCTTCACACCAAAAGTCTCTGGAACTATTTGTCACAGCATGCAGTGGAACTATGCAATCGTCCCAGCCTCTCACATCCCTCGGGCAGCTCCTGAAGGGCAGAACTTGCTTCCATCAGCTGCCTGAGAGGCCTTCTCAAACAGTTGCTCCACTGTTCCCATCTCCAGCAGCTCCCCTGACTGGTGGATATTTCATCCATGTGTTACCTCTGAAAGAACTGTCCCCAGGACAGTGGCATTTTTCCAGTATGACACCATGGGACGTTGTGCCTGATCCTCTCACAGATAAAGTGAAGGACTGTTACCAATGGAATTACTGTGAACCCTCTGCAGATTTTATCCACTCATTCACTGTCGAATTTGTACTCAACATTGCAGTCCTGTGCAGAGCAGATGAAAAGTGCTAACCCTAAGAAATGTCAGGGAAGTCTGAGGAGCAGAGGGGGAAAACTGTTTGTTACATCAAATAACCACAATGATAACCAATTCACTGTTCAGCAGGCCATGTAGAACACACACATTTTTAAAAGACAATCTTATGACAAGATCTCGATGACAAAATGTTACCAAAATTTACCACCAATCCAAATGTATTTTTCTCCTCATTCAGTGGGTGCCCTCTACACTGAAAGAAATTATTTTCATTTTCCTTTTTTTTTTCCTTTTGATAAGCTGAGGATAGCTCCTTTTTAATTTTCATTGTCTGTGAGCTGGTTCTCTTCACCATTTGGTAAGTCCCAAGCACACAGGCACACTTAGTGATTTTACTGCCACTTTTCTTCTGTATCTCTGCAAGGCCTCCTGTAATGTTCCCAGTTCCAGTCTGAGGATGAGCTCTTCAAAGATGAACAGCATGGGATTTAGGCAGGTTCCAGTCCATCATGAATACATGAAGCATAGTGTATGCATTCACATACATGCTCACACATGTCTTCACACAGAGACATGAGAACACTTCCACACAGAAATGTTGCTTTTCATTACATTCTGAATTTTTTTTTAATAGACCGTATCAGGCATCAAACCTTTTTGACTGTATATCATTTCAGAAGCAGAAATTAAATGTTAACAGAGAAGAGTCATGGCATCAAAACAATATTAACTCAGTGTTCCCTAAGTCGAAGGATGTTCTCTCATGCAGAAATAAAGACATCCTGCTTGTTAAGGGTTAATCAAAATCTGGCCAGGAAAGAGAAGAAGATACTTAGTGGGGTTTTCCTCCGCCAACCCATTCCTATTCCCGTTGCCAGTTTTTAAACTGACTCAGCACCAAGAGCTTTTAGTGGTATCACATGACTTCCAATTCTGAGGAGTCTCCTTGTATTCTAGCTCTTGGAGTCATAAGATTATTGAGAATCTCATTTAACCTTACAATATAAGTAGAAATGTAAGAGAAAAAATAACATTCTAAAAGGACTATTTTAGCTTGGTAAAGCCACTCTCCTTAAGATTGCTTTAGAGACTTCCAGCAATAAAAGACTAATTTTAGCTGCAATAAATTTGGATCAGCAGCACATTTTGGAAACTGTCAGCAAGATATTGCCATAAGTTTGGCACTGCTAGGAGGAATATACCAGACTTTGCCTTATTGGGATGGGATAAAGATGTGCAGATATGGGAAACAGCTGTTCTGTTTGCACAGGAAAACTTTATCATTTCCCCTAGGTTTGGGTTTTTTTCATATGTCTGATGTACAGAACAGGCAAAATGGGGGTAAAGGAAAGAAAAGAAAAAATGCTTTCTATACAATTATTTCCCACAATAAACAACAAAATGGTATTTATTTCTATAGCATTTCAATCCTATGTCAATCACCAAGTATTTAAAATTAGTGTCTTATTTTAAAACTCGTGATAGTAGCAAACTGTAATTTTTGCAGACATATTTTTCTCTTTAAAAATAAAGAATAATGGCGTTTTCTGCTACAACAGTATAATATTTTTAGTGTTTCAGAGACATATCAACAAGCAAAAGCTGCACTTAAATATTTCAGCTCAATGCCATAACTGATGCTAGATATATTTGTCACTGCTTCAGAAAAATGCATGTGTATAGAGAGTTCATAAATATATGGCAGTACTTGCTGTGTGCTACCTAAAAGACACATAATAGTTTTTGCTATGGAAAGGGTAAAAAAACCCAAACCTAGGGGAAATTATTTAAATTTTATGTTTTAACTGAGGAGATAGATAGTAAAAATGAGAGCCCCAGCAAAAGCAACAAGCTTTGCAGGAGAAAAGGAAAGATTAACAGCAGGACATAACCTTCAAGTGGAAATTCAGATCTGCAAGTTTTTATGCAATGCCCATTTCCCTTAACTAGATCTCTTGGGGTCTGTTTTCCACGGTAAATCCCAGGGACTGCCTAGATACCGTGCTGGTAGACACTTTGTGGGGAATCACAGCTCCATAGGCAGATGGGCCTTTTTTGCCCACTACACTACAATCTCAGCTCTGCTGAAAGGTGCCCATATAACTGATTATAGAGCAAACACCTTTTTACAAAACCTTTTTACATTGCTTGGTCAGCATAACATACTCATGAAATTGATGCCATTTCCTCTCATTTGATGACTGCATTACTCTGCAAGTAGCAGGCAAATGCCACAAGTAAATGAGCATTTGTCTATTAAAAGAGGAAAGGATCTGGATTTATCCATAAAATAAGGCCATTCTGGTCTGAATTAAAGGTGGAGAGCTGACCAAACTCCATCAGGTGACATTTCAGTGACAGTTCTTGGACAGAAAGCAGTCTGCTGCCTAAACAATATTTACAAGGTCATACTGCAGATGGTGTTGTACATGACAACAAGGTATGAGTCAACAAGGAAAAGAAGGGGAAAATAGCTGTAGGGCAGGACAGATAATAAAAGCAAAATGTGCTTCCAGTAGATCACCAAAACTACCCAGTGTCTTCTTTGGAAAACTGGGTGGGAGTGCCTAGAGCAGCATATTACTGAAGCTGGCATTAGTTTGCCTCTGCTGGAATGGCCCAATTTGTACTCACATTCAAGGAGTGGTTCTCAGAAAAAGGACAAGAACCACTTAAAAGGTGAAAAACACATCTTAAGAGTGAGAATCTCTCATCCAAAGGGGGCTTTACTGTGCCTTCCTGAACAAGGTGGAACTCCTATGGACTTCAAAAGCAGCAGTGACCAAGCTACAGGCACAGGTTTTGTGTGTGAAAATCAAGGGAGAAAAAGTTTCCTCTGGCAAATTATCCTTCAGTTATCTGCAGTATTTAGGGGGAAAATACAAAATTGATGAATACCAGAACAGGTTAATGAGAGAGAAAAGGAAAACACATTTGTTCTTTTCCTCCCTATGTACCTTTTTTTAATTAACAGCACAATTGGATGGCTCCTGTGGGAGCTGCTGCTCTGTCCCCTGAGCTGGACCGTGGGGTTTCTGTGGCCAGGCCACGTACACGTGCACACATGAGGAGAGACAGAGCTTTCTGGCTGAAGACACTGCTGGGTGAGACAGCAGGGGGAGGGGGGGTGCATTACAGTCACTTTAGTCTCTTGGCTGGTTGCCAGCAGTGCAGAAGTTGAGAAATCATTTGTCACAAGGATAAAAGCCAAATACATTGCTCTGGGTGAGATGTAACCTGACAAACAGTCTCCTGTGACTGATGCATTTGAACTACTAATACACTCTATATAATGACTTTTTTCTGACAGCTAGCAGTCATATTTTTTTGCTTAGTTTTTCTGCTTGTTCATGCTGAGCTTTCTGAGTTCCTATAGATCAGATTTCATGGCAAGGAACACAGGGCAGGAAGACAGTTTTCTGTCATGTTAGTTTCATACTACAAGTTCAGGAGGAAACAAGCTGCAAAACAATTAGAAAACAATTTTTTAAAAATTACTATTTTCTAATGTCTCTCTCTTTCTTTTCCTTTTTTTTTTTTTTTCAAAAAGCCACAAAGTCATCTGGTCAGCGGGAACTTCATTTATAACTGTCAATTTAACAGTTCATTTATTTCACTGAAGCAGTGAGACACAACAGGGGTGTGGTAACCATGAGATAATCACACCTCTGGGGTCTTATAAGGCAAGGAGAAACAGCCAATTCCCTCTAATCCCACAGTGGTGTGATTAGTGCTCCTGATAGCTACAGCCAAGGAGGTTATGAGATAAATTGAGCATTTCATGTTCTCAGAAAAGAATTAAATTAAATGTTTACCAGCCTCATTCAAGTTCTGCAATTCATCTTGATTATAGATACATATGTTCATGAACACTGACCCACATACATTTGTCTACTTTCAAATGCTTGACAGAAAACAGGAGTAGCCATTTGATTTGAGGACTATACTACAGATAGAAGCTGTAGCAGATTAGCTGCTTGTCTTGTCTACAAGCCCTATAGGCAAGGATCCATCGTCATGCTATCCAAAAGGTCCTCTGGGTATGCAATCCTTACCTGCAGAACTATAAAAAATAAAAGGAACTCAATTGCAAAGAAACTGCCTTTTTCCTAGTCATTATTGATAGCCCTGCTAATCAGTTACATTAATACTCCTCTAACATCTCTGTCTGCTATGGAAGGTCCATTAATCTCTTACTTATGATGGTTCCACTAGAAAACATATAATGGGTATTTGGCAGACAGAAAATGACATCATGGAGACTGAGGAATGAGAGGCTGGAGAGCAATGCCATGGAAAGGGACCTGGGGGTCCTGGTCAATGGCAAGATGAACATGAGTCAGCAGGACCACCCCTGTCTGGGGGGGCATCAGGCACAGCATGGCCAGCTGGGCAAGGGAGGGGACTGTCCTGCTCTGCTCTGACCTGGGGCAGCTTCACCTTGAGTGCTGGGGGCAGTTCTGGGTGCCACAATAAAAGAAAGACATTGAACCATTCGAGAGTGTCCAGAGGAGGCCACAAAGATGATGAAGGGCCTTGAGGGGAAGCCGTATAAGCTGAGGGCACTTGTTCTGTTCAGCACAGAGAAGAGGAGACTGAGGGGAGATCTCATTGCAGTTAGGGATTCCTCATGAAGTGAAGGGGCAGACACTGATCTCCTCTCTGTGGTGACCAGTGGCCTGAAACTGTGTCAGGGGAGGTTAAGGTTGGATATTAGAAAAATGTTCTTCACCCAGAGGGTGACTGGGCCCTGGAACAGGCTCCCCAGGGAAGTGGTCACAGCACCAAGCCTGAGAGAGTTCAGGTGTTTGGACAATGCTCTCAGGCACAGGGTGTGATTCTTGGGGATGGCCTTGTGCAGGGCCAGGAGCTGGACTCAACAATCCTTTTGGGTTCTTTCCAGTTCAGCATATTCTGTGATTCTGTGACAGAAATTACAGAATTAATGATCTCATCTATTAGGCCATATTGCTCTTTTACATTCTTCAGTGTTGTGGTCTGCATTCTAAAATGTTCACTGAAGCACATCAGTCTATTTTAAAGTGAAGTATTTTTAAAGAACACTTTTCATGATTGTTCTGAAGACTGAATTCCTTTATTGTAGGCACTGGCATGTGAAAGAGTGCGTCAATGTATGACTGGTTCCTCTCGTTGCTTCTTTCTCTTTCTCCTGAAATCCAGACTGTAGAAATTCTGGCACACACTTGAGGTCCTCTTCCACTTCTCCAAGAGTAGTCATTGTCCTGGGGAGTTTGTGGTTTGTGGTTTTACCATGGTTGGATGCCAGGTTCCCAGCAATGTAACGTAGCAAGCTGCTCCATTACTTCCCTTAAGCAGGAAAAGGGAGAAAATAAAATAGAGGGGAAATAAAACACACACCAACAAAAAAAAAAAAAAAAAAAAGAATCCCAAACAAACCAAACCAAAACCAAACAAAAATACAAACGTGTAGGTTGAGATAAAGGCAATTTAAAAACAAAAGACATTTTGGAGGTGACTGGACTGTCTCTGACATCGGGACAGTTCCTAGTGTCTTCTCACAGTAGTCAGTCATCCCTGTGCACCCCACTCCAACACAGAAACCTTGCTACATAAACCTAATAAAGAGTCTAATAAACACTTGAGAACCAGTATCAACCATGGTACAGGTGCCTAGTACTAGCCCATGCTAGAGCTGACAGTCAAGTAGCTCAACTTGGCTTCCTGGGCAACTAGGGTGTGGCAACATCCAACAGGCAGCTCCATCAAAGTGCAGATCTTGCAAAATTTTGAGTATCTTCAAGGTTTGCCATGTCTGTGCAGTGACATAGGTGCTTCCAGGCAGACAGTGTGCATTTCTGACTCAGGCTGTGGTGCTGCAGGCATCCTAATGATAGGGAAATAGATATGTACTGGGCTTGCATAGCAAGGTTTCAATAGTGGGTGGGCTACAGGGGTGGCTTCAGTAAGAAGCTGCTTGAAACTTTCTCATGTCCAAAGGAGCCAATTTCAGCCATCTCCAAGTCAGGCCTGGCACTGGATAAGGCCCAGCCCATCAGCAACAGTAGAAGCACATCTGAATTAACAAATTTAAGACAAAAAGTTATTGTGCGGCTGCAACTGGAGAGAGAAGCTAAGATACGTGAGAGCAACAATTCTGTACACAACAAGGTCAGGGGAGAAGGAAGGGGAGGATGATGTTCCAGGCACTGGAGCAGAGATTCCCCTTCAGTCTGTGGTGAACAGCATGGTGAGGCAGGCTGTGCGCCTGCAAGCTCACAGAGGTTCATATTGGAGCAGAGATCCACCTGCAGTCAGTGAAGGATCCCACAGCAGAGCAGATGGATGCACAAAGGGATGTTAACCTATGGGAAGCCCATGCTGGAGCAGGCTCCTGGCAGGACATATGGACCTATGGAGAGAAGAGCCCATGCTGGGCAGGTTTGATGGCAGGACCTATGACCCCATGGAGGACCTACACTGGAACAGTCCGCTCCTAAGAACTGTGACCATGGGAATGACCCACACTGGAACAATTTGTGAAGAACTGCAGTCCATGGGAAGGACTCACGCTGGAGAAGTTTGTGGAGGGACCCCACAATGGAGCAGGGGAAAGATGAAGAGGAAGGAACAGCAGAGACAAGGTGTGATGAACTAACCACACCTCCCATTCCCCATCCTCCTGCACTGATGGAGACAGAAGGTAGTGAATTGTGAGCAAAGGCCAGGAAAAAAGCAGAGGTGGGAGGAAAGTGTTTTTAAGATATTTTTTTTTTTTTATTTCTCATTATCCTACTCTGATTTTATTTGTAATAAATTCAATTAACTTCCCCAAGTTAAGTCTGTTTTGCCAATTACAGTAACTGGTGGGTGACTCCCTCTTGATCCACGAGCCTTTTGTTGTATTTTCTTTCCCTATCCAGCTTAAGAGGAGAGTGACAGAGAGGCTTGGGTGGTACCTGGCATCCAGCCAGGGTCAACCCACCACAAGATATTAAAATTCCTTCAGCAATTTCAGTTGTCAAAGTCTGATAAAACACCCTTAAAATTTTTTTAGCAAGTGCACTTGAACAGCGCAGGAAAGGGGAAGTGTGACCTGTGTACCCTTAGTAATTCTTGACCATTTTGACTAGTTTTTCCTGTTCTTCCTATTTGTCTTAATAGACCTACTTGTATAAGAGAGAAGAATGAATAATGACTTACTCCACAGCGTTTTCTTTAACACATAGGAAGTGCCACATAGGTTTCTCCCAGGGTCCTGAACTTAACTCCAGCTACACGCTTGTTTTACAGAACAGCATAAAATCAGACTTCTACATCAAAAGAAGGCTACAGTCAGCTGAGGCATTTCCTGGTTAACCCTACTGTAGATGCAAGAGGCCTGTTTTCTCTACTGATAATAGAAGTACAAACTTAGCAATCTTGAAAACAAAAATAACATGACAAAAAAGAACCAAACAAAAAAAAAACCCACAATGAAAATATCTATTTCAGAATTTATGTTAATGTCATTATTCACCAAGCAGGAAGTTAGCTATTGTTAAAATTATCCAAAATTATGGTTGTTAGTTTAAGTGCTAAAAGCCCTCGGTCGCTGCTTTCAATGGTCTTGGAGCCAGCTTTTCATGGCTGTGAACAAATGGGATGCATATAATTTTTACAGTCTCATTATAACTGCAGTCCAGTCCTTGGCCTTGTAAAGGAGATGGTCAGCTAACAGGTTGAAATTTCTTAAACCTCAGCGAGAAATACCAAGCATGCCATCCTCACTGGATCTTCAGTGTACACCTGTGAAGCAGTACTGCAGCCCTAACTCTGGTTTTCCCCTCCCCCAGCTCAACAGTGATGCCACCTCTTCACAGAGCAGAGCCACCGCAGAAATGTGAAACAAACAGGAGTCTGTGTAAGTCACCTGGAGTGCTATAATGGAAATGTACGTGAAACACGTGGGTCCTCCTTCAAACAATATTTGGTGATTATTTGGATACTTCTGGGCTAATCTTAATAGTCAGGCTGAGCCTGACTGGAAGAACGTTCGCTTACTCTAACAACAATGGAAACCCCAGCAGCAGTATTTCTGCAAGAGAGAATGCTTTGGAGCAATGCTGGCATATTTCTATTGAAAGCAGGTTTGGAAGAACCAACACTTTGATACCTGGGGCACTCAGCAAAAAATTAAAAGACTTTTTAAAAAATTATTCTTCTTTCAAAATGCAAGAGAATTATAACCCTTTTGTCCTAATGATAGGGAAAGGGTTTTAAATTCCTGAGTGCTCCCTCCCTCTAGCCCCAAAATTTTTGTAGCTGTGGCACTGAATGCAGTCCCATTATTTTTAATGATATATCAGGACTAGGTAGAAGAATAGCATACCATATATCAAAAGCTACACCCTTGGAAATCACAGAGCTCTTCAAGAAGCCACCAACGGGTTAAATGGTGACCTGACCAATTTGCTATGGTTCATTTGGTCTATGCTAATTGTTTTAAATGCTCACTTTGTGGCATAGTCTTTACTGTGCTGATGGGAAGTGAGGCATATTTCTTTAGAGCAGGGATTCAAGTATTTTATATTGGAGAGACTTTTTCAGAAAGATACAGGCACACCTCACTAGTGCTATGGAAATAGGAATTAAGCTGCATCTTTTATCCAGTTTAAAGAAATACACGAAATAAATATTTTTCAAGGCCTCTTTCTTTGCTTGATTTTTCAATACCATGCTTTTTTCTCTATTCTTCTGCAATGCTTAAAATCAGATTGCTTCTTTCCCATTACCAAGCTCTTCTGTCTGCTTGTGTGGTGAGTGGCTTTTTGTTTTTTTATCCCTCTGGACCCTGACCTGGTAGTCATTATTTTGTCTTTTCATCTTTTTTTTTTTTTTTATTAGACTAGTCAGCCTTGATATTAGTCTTCTCAAAGCTACTATCCATTACACTGTCAGGCAAGCAAGCTGCCTTACAGTAGGCCAAGTGTCAACAGAAGGTGAGGCAGAAAATCAGCCACAATCTAAAGCTAATTACCCTGCCTAGAAGTTAATTAAATACTTGTTAGGAGCAGCAGGGTAGATCCTAATTAAACTTGTCTAATAACAGTATGCTGACATACTCTGACACTGGGAATTCCTACAGGGTTTAAATAATTGTACAAAGGGCAATAATACCTGTCACATCATGGTGTGCAGGCAAACCCTGAAGATGCACATTTCTCAGTATTTTCTGTATTAATTTGCCACATATTGCGCACTTCATGTGTGTTTAATTTACACATGTTTTAATTTTGGTGCCCTGGATCTTTTTAAATGACTTTGCGGTTGCTGATCTAAGTGTAACCACCTCAAAGGAAGATGGTCATTAGTATTTCATTGTATCATTTAATACTCTAAACCTGATAAAATCCTGCTGATTGTGACACCTCCAGGGTTACTTAAATACAGCTGTGGCCCCTTTTTCAGATTTTAAGACAGCAGTGATTTTAGCTCGAAATGAAGTGAAGCAGAGAACACGGCGCACCTTGCTAGCCTTCCTGCATTCTCGGAGGACCAAACTCTGACCACCTACTGGTTGGCAGTTTTACCTGCTGCAATTTCCATTCACAAGAGTGCCACTGACACAGACTTTTATCTCCACTGGTGTGTCTTTAACCAACATCTCTTTAAGGCAGTCAGATCTTCATTTTCATTCAAAACAAAAGGCAGGGGAAATAGCTAATAGGTGCAACTGCCAGACAAATTTAGAGGAGAGGAGAGGAGAGGAGAGGAGAGGAGAGGAGAGGAGAGGAGAGGGAGAGGAGAGGAGAGGAGCGGAGAGGAGGAGAGGAGAGGAGAGGAGAGGAGAGGAGAGGAGAGGAGAGGAGAGGAGAGGAGAGGAGAGGAGAGGAGAGGAGAGGAGGAGGAGAGGGAGGAGGAGAGGAGAGGAGGAGGAGAAGAGGAGAGGATGAGGAGAGGAGAGGGAGGAGAGGAGAGGAGAGGAGAGGAGAGGAGAGGACGGAGAGGAGAGGAGAGGAGAGGAGAGGAGAGGAGAGGAGAGGAGAGGAGAGGAGAGGAGAGGAGAGGAGAGGAGAGGAGAGGAGAGGAGAGGAGAGGAGAGGAGAGGAGAGGAGAGGAGAGGAGAGGAACAGAAGGGGCTGATAACAGAAACGAATCTTGGTCTTCTGATTATTTCCAGCCTTTTGACAGGCTGGAAATATTTTTGTTCCCAGACAGGAAAACACAATTTGCCATCATTTCAAATAAATGAGGGTTCCCCACAAACCACAGCAGGGCTTTTGTCTAGTTGTTTTTAAGGGATTGTCTATGCCAGCGGTTTTAATGCTGATTTAAAAGCTGTGGTTTGACCAGGTTCTGTTTCTCAACTGATGAGTTGTCACACTGCCTCGCGTGAGGGTTAATCCCCCATTGTGTTGCTGATGCCACCGCAAAGAAGGACCGAGACAGCAATTGCTGATAAAGCTTGTCTCTTCTGGAACAGCCCGGAGAGGCTGTGTCTCGTGCTGATGGTTGTTTACCGCAGCAAAATGCTGAATGCCAATTTGACAAGAGCAATGTTTCAAAACTTTTTGCCTTTTCTCCAAGTAAATTCAATTTTTCACTGTTCCTTTCTTACCCTTGACTCAAGCACCCTTTTTAATAGGGGGTTAGGGCTCCTAGGTTGTAACCAGCAACGGATGCTTGACAGTAGATTTGCTGTTCCCATCATTAGAACCCTACTTGAAATGCCATGTCAGTGAAACTAATGAAATGGAGTGCCGTGATGTGAAACTAATCAGACATGATAAAACTTTAGGGAGGGGGAAATAAGAAACCTGCAAAGATTTAAGCCAATCGTAGTACTCTCATTTTGCACCCTCTCCCTGAACAGCAAGGATTAATGGAAAGATGTAAGAGCTCTGATCTTTTCTGGCAAGACTGTTGTAGAAATAATCAATTAACCTTGGGAGATCAAATTGACAGAGCTTAAGAGTGAAGTTATTTAAAATGCCAGATTATCTAGGCAGATGAATACATTTGTTGCAATACTAAAAGGAAAATGAAAGTCTTTTTCCAAACTTCGTTTTTCTGAACTGATTTAACATTATTTCCCCAGGAGTCAACTCTGCTTTTTTCAGTGTGCACTTTAACACATTAGAACAAAATGAGATTTGATGTACTCTATAAAGAGACTAGTGATTTTTCTCTCCTCTTTCAAGGAGTGGGAGGGTTATTATAGAAAATAGCTTATAGTAACCTCATGCTTTTAGCTCTTTATTTTTGTTTATTTGACAATTTGATTATTTGGGTTCCTGTCCTCTGTGGTGATTTTGGTTGGTTTGCATTCCGGCTAAGTCATCTGCTGCTTCTTCCATGAAGAATTCCTTCTTGCCTTAAAAATATAAATAATGTAAAATATTTTATAATATCAGTTATTTTTAAGGAATAAAAGAATCCCATTAGATGTCTTTAAACAATAAATTCAACTTCATTTGGTTTGAAGATATAAAAATTTTATTTTATTAAAATGCTTTTGGCTGTGTTATTCAGACTAATAACCTCTCTACTATTTTATTGTATTAGGATGAGGACAACATAAAGTTATAGCAGCAACAGGTTGTAACTAGACTCAGTGCTGCATGCTGCAGCTGTGTTCCTGCATGCAAAAATATGCCCAGTGTAAGCATTCAAGCAACAACAATGCTGGCATTCTTGAAAGTAAGCATTCATTCACACACAGTCTTAAGTCTTTCCTTCAAAGAGAATTTGTGATCAACCTTATTGATTAAATTGGTACATAATCTATAATTTTAAGAATGGCACATATTTCCCCTCATGAATTTTAAATCAATTGCTTTGTTAAATTGGAAAAGTTGTCTTCACTTCATTCATACTTTCATGCATTTAATCTCTGTTACTTTTCTTTCTTCATTTATTTACAGTGCTGTAGGAGTTTCTATGAAATACAGCAATTCAGTTTGAGAATATACTAGAACTTAATCTGATTTTCATTAGGTTATATATCCTTAACTCCAAACTAGACCAAAAATACAAATATTTTTAAGCCAGTAAGAAAAGATTTGCACACAAATCCAGGCTGATTTGTAAAGGTATAGTGTGTAAACCAGTTCAGATTGATCAAATTCATCCAGATGCACTTTGCCAGTAGTCACACCAGTTTCAGAAACTGCCATCCCCAAAGTTTTGTTTCCACACCAGAACCAGAGGTGGCATAGTGAAATCAAGTAATGTATTAGTGAAGTAATGACAAAGTGAAGTCAAGTAATCCCAGGCAAACTGGGACAGGTTATTTTAGTCAGTGCTAGCTGTGACTTGAGTTAACTTCATTCTCTCTGCTTGAGGCAGGGTCATCCACTGAGCTCTTCTCCTGAGCTGCATTTCAGCTGGCAGACAAACAGTTGAGAGTGCTGTGATCAATTACTTCTGCTGGCTCCAGAAGAGGATCTCTCCATGCTCTCCTTCTTCCATTCCTTGACTATGTAGCCTCTCCTAACTCAGTCTTCCTCCAGACCATGATGCTATCAGACTAAGAAGGGAAGTGAGGAGAGGAAGCTCTTTTGGGGACTGGAATGGAAGACAAAAGGTATGGAGAACAGATAAAAACAAAAACAATGTCTGAAGAAGGGGTTAGTTACGAAATAGATGTTTGGGAAAATTATTCTTTGGACTTGGAAGACCTGAGAGGAATTGTCCTTTGGAAAGTCTTGATCTTTTACATATGGGCAGAAGGGCTAGAAACTGTCAGAAAAGGGATAGACGAGGAGTCCTTGTCTTATGGACAAGGAGTCATTAAAAAGGATGACTACACATGGCAGAAGTCACAAACTATTGGCCAATCCCTCATTAAAGATACTCAACACTCAGCCAATGCTTTCTTAATATGTTTCACAGTGAGTGCAGGTCCTTTCTCAAAGCTCAAGACAGTGCATCAAACATGAATAACACTTTTTGAAGTCTTTCAAATATCAGGATTCTTTTACAACATAGTCTGGACAGGACAATTCATGGCAGTGTAAAATTAGTGGGTGTCTTAAAATTGTAAAAAATCTGCCCTGAAAATGAAAATGGGTTAGCAGCAAATGACAATTCTGCCATAAGATAGAGCTGGAAGATCATTTGAAGATTAGAATTCTCCATACTTGGAAAAACTATCCTGGAAAAGACTTAAGGGTCATGATGGGTAGCAAATAGAACAGAAACCCTCAGTCCACTACTAAAGTAGTGCATGCTACTTTACATACTAGTACATACTATTAATACATACCTTCAATTCATAAAGAAACTAAAGCAGAAAGTAGGACTGCTGGATTGCTTTTCATATCCTCTGCTTAGTTGTCATGTCCTTATTCAAGAAAAAGGAGAACAAATTAGAGGGAATTTAAGGAACTACAAGAATATTTTAAAACTTGGAAACATCATTTAGAGTAAGAGCAATTCAACTAGTTTAACTGAAAAAAGAACGTTAAGAAGTGACTTGACGACAGTTTGAAAGTATAAGCAGAAGGAGATAAAATATGCTAGTGGAGAACTCTTCCAACTACAACACCAGGGTACAAAGTTAAAGGGTGACAAATAGTTTAGGAACAGAATGTTTGTCCTCAACAGTAAACATAGCTAGTGCCTCAAACAATCTATAGCTATGCCTGATTCTCTGGTGCTGGATATTTTTACTTGAGACTTGACACTTTATAAAGTATTATCTATCACACCAAATAAAACTTATTCCACAAAGCTGACCTCATATGCTGCATTAGTTGTCATACCACCTGACTGCAATAGCCCTTTCTGGGTTTAAAATGTATGATGTTTCTAATCCATGACTGTAGCAAAGTAAACTTAACAAAACATATTCTAGAAGAAAAAAGAAATTACATAACTGGGTTTTTTTTAAGTTCTTTTATTGCCATCATTTGCCCCTTTTGATTTTTAAAATTCACTTCTTCACTAACCACAGCCACTTGTATACTGAAGCACTGTTGCTTAGTAATTGGCACTATTACAGGATTTTTTTCTTTTCAAACTCCAGCTTTAAGATAATACAACAGAAATCATGGTTCTTGTGCCTCTCCTGGATAATCTGTGTTAAACAATCTCTAGTCACTGCAGAAAGGAAGCATGGCTGCAGAAAGGAAGAGAATTGCTGCAAGTCCATGGCGCATCAGTAGCACAAAGAGTGTTCTGGGTGATTGGTCCACTGGTCCTTACCCAGCAAAACCACAGTTTCATAGCACACCTTTACAGGAATTCTTGGCCTTCACTATGCCTGACAAATAGCCACTAGAGGCAGGTGCCACGGGGTGTGCCAGAAAGGACAGTAATGACTCAGGGAACTATGCAAATTTTTAAAGCAAGAAGGTACATCTCTAGCACACACCACAGTCTTACAGGGGGAATTCCAAGTAGCATACATAGCAGAGTTTGAAGCCCCACAACTTGAAGAAATTAGTTTCTTATATGCATATAAGAGGAAAACCAATGTATGTCCAGAAAACATAGCCATGATTTGAAAGGGATGCTTGCTGCTTGCTTCCTTTCTTTTCTGTGCAAAGATGAGACAAGGCAGACCATGGAAATCAAATTGTGTTCTCTCTGCAAGACTCCACTCTAAATGCACCACAGCAGACCTTAAACCGTATGCACAGTTATCTCAGCCTAATGAGTGGTAGCCTTGCTAAAACCATCAACATTACATTGCTGCTTCAGTGTATACACTGATTAATTGCAGTCAAATCCTTAGATGCATTAGGATCAAGCTGGCTTCTGTATCAAGGAAGAATTCCTCTGCTGCCTACCTTTCTTTGACTATTACCATCTATTACAGCCTCAGGGAAGCGCAACCTGCCATCACATTTGCACAGTGCAAGACTAATGGGTTTTACCCCAGTAGATTCCTTTGGGATTGTATTTAGTAATTTAATATTTCTAATGATGCAAAGTGGTTATTTTTCCCAAAGTAAATATAGTTTAAGGAGATGGGGAATTATACAATTGGTCTGTTTTCCCATGAAAACAACTTTTAGTGGTTTTACCTTTGATTTTCTGTTATTTTAACACCAGAGCAGGTAGTGTGTAAGAGAGAAAATTCTCTTTCTAGAAAAGACAACTTACATAAAAAGCAAAGGAATCAATTGGGAAAAAAACTGCAACAGCATGGTGAAACACACAGATGCAAACATCTACCCTCTGCCCTCAGACACTGAAGGACAATCTGTACAAGTCCAATCCGCCTAGAAATGACTGTCACTCCAAATATCAGGTCTAGGGACATCTCCCATAAGTGCACATCTTTAACTCACCTGTGACTGCATATAAAACCAGTAAAATTACTCAGAAGTACATCAGGCTAAGCAACTGCTACCTGTGGCAGGCTTTTTTCTGACCAGTGTGAGGCCAAACACAGTTAGAATAGGAATTTAGGACAGAAAATTCCCTCCTGCTATGCTCGTATACAATCTGAGTTCTCATGTCAAGAAAGGTAATACTTGTTGCACTGACTTTTACCCATCTACATAAAAATCCCTGGGAGAAAAGTATAATGTTATATAATCCTAATCCTCACTTTAATTTACAGTTATGAGTTTGCTTTACTCTTGCATTATAGGAAGTAAGGAATCAATCTTCTTGTGGAAGAGAGAACTTTGAAAACTTCCTTACATAATTCAGCATCCAGTAACATTCAGACATTTTGTAAACAAACGTAATGTTCTCTCAAAGAAGAATTTATCAAATAGAGCATACAAGGTAGCATTAATATTTACCTGTCAGATTTTTACTACAGGAAATGGGGCTTGGATGATGAGGAAAGAATACAGAAAACTAAAGGATAAGTGAAAGGAATAAAAAAATGGAGAAAAAATGGAGCAGGGGAGAAAACAGATAGCTAAAATAGAAAAATGCTTTGCAAGGATATAAAATGAAAGTAAGGTAACAGCTACTTATTGAATAAAAGTGCAAGACTCCACATTCTGTAATAAAGAAAGGATGAATTGAGGCAGCAGTAGAAAGGATTAGAACAGAGATGCTTTAATATAACGTAGCTAGGAAAGAAGGAAAGAACATTATAAAAAACTTTATAAAACAGTGACAGACAAAAGGGAATTAGGGGACACAGAAGAGATGAAAACAAATCAAAACAGAAAAAAAATCTTGAATGGCATATGCCCATTTAAAGGCAGTTCAGTGAAGGATGGAGGACTGGCCAAGTTTGCTCCATCTACTATTCTGTTTTACTGGATGTCAAAAAATGATAAAGACAGAGTTGAAATGAGGTGAGAAACAAATGGATAGAAGATGATGCACTTAATAGCCTCAAATGCTCTCTACCTATTAAGAGTATTTGAGCCTGGATTCCTAAAATGAGTAGCCTTATGCATTTTTGCTCTTCAAATATCCATTTCCCTTTCATCTTTACTAGCTTTTGCAAGTCTAACCAAGAGCGTCTCGGAGATATCTAATTTTTCTTGTTTCAAGGAAAGCAGCCACTATGAAGAGGCAAGAAATCCAAATCAATCCCTACCACCAATAGCAGAAGATTGCAGCAAATGCACAGATGTTCTCTCTTCAGAAAGCAGTAAATAAACGCCCTGAAGTTAATAAGCGCAGATGCAGCACAGAATCATCCACACAACGTGTTGCCTCTTGTTCAGCTGGTAGTTGGAGACAGAAGAGGGAACTGAGGAAATTGGTGATCTGAAGAAGGTTTATCGGGGACCTTAAAAACCTGGGACATTGTCTAGCACTTTAAGAAATGCTGGAGGGAGTTCAATATATAGTAAAAGTGAGTGAGTGGAGAAGAACTGCATGCAGACAAGGGGAAGGAGATTCCTTGAGAACCTGGGAGGGGCTAAGGCCACTGGGGAGGGGAAGTCAGAGGACCCAGGAAGGAAAAGCAGACTCCTTACAGCATGGTGCTCTAGGAACGTAGGATAGGAATCTATGGGAAGCCAGGCTTTCACCCAGCCACTCCTCCTGAAACCACTTGTTTCCTCAGTGTGCATAGTGTCTTCACCTGTGTGCTGATGAAAACTATACTGAATGAAATGCCATTAGACCATTAAATGCTTACTTAGAACAGTGTTTGAGGAAATTATTCATGAACTACAAATTTACAAAGGAAAACAAGTGGAAGCTGTAACCTCTGAGGTGAAAATACACTTTTCGAAGCTTAGTTACAATGATATAAATCAGAAATAATACCATTTTGACATGATGCAAGAAGTTTTATAATCACTGGCAAAAGATAAAACATGGTTTTTCTGTACAATGATGTCCACATTTTATTATTTCAGCTATGTCAAGAATTCTGGATATTCATTTATGAAGAATAGCTTCCACTAGCACTGCAAAAAAAAACCGTAACCAGAAGGTCATCAACAAGGGAGCTGAGAGAATAATATATCATGAATAATGTATTAAATTATTTCAGTCTTTATCTATTAATGAATTATTTTCAATCATCTTATAATTTTCTTGAATGTATTTGTAATTCAAAAGTAATCCCCATGCAATTTCTCCAAAAAATTATTTCTCTAAATTTTTCTTGGTCTTTTTGTAGATAGAAAGTAGCTGAAATTTGAATTAAATTATTTTGGTTTTAATAGGACATACAAAGTAGAAGTTTTTGTTCCTGTTCCCTGACAAACACATTTCTAAGAACCAGGTTACCTATATGGCATTAAAATCTTCACCATGAAATGTCTTCCTCTAATATTTTCTCCAAACATTACATTTCCTCCAGTACCCTAATAAGATGTTCAGTTTGCTATGGCAGTTACTGAAATTCAGCATCTAGAATCTTTTGCCTGTTCTCAGCACAAATTTTTCTTCCTAAAAGAACAACTGCTATGGGTTTTCACTTACGTCTTGAAGAATTTAAGTGCTAGAATGTCATAGAAAGAATGTTGTCTTTCAGAACACATTGAGTGGTAGTGATGTAGTAGCTGATTAGACATTTTTTTGTCTGTACCAGGTTATAGTTAATTCCTTATACCTTAACGGAAATCTTTGGTGGTCCAAAATAAACAACAAAAATTTTCATTCTTCTTTCCAGAACACCAAATAATACCTAGTTCCACTGACAATTTTTAGATATTGTGAGTTGGTTTCATCTTTACTTCTAATATTTTAAGCTATAACAGTGATGACTATATCTGCGTTGGAATCCTGCAGTGATAATATAAGTGACTGAAAAAGAGATTCTTTTTCATTTTCATAGCATAGCCACAGAAAAAATATATACTGACATGCCAAATAAAAAAAACATAATTGTATAGATACTTAGCTCATACTTATTCCTTCTAGTGTGCAGAAATGTGCAGAGGTCCCTTAGATGTGAAGACTCAGCAGCCTTTTCTGAATATCTAGGGGTGACAGATTTGGAAAATATTGGCAAAGGCTGTCTTATTTTGAAATTCAATTCTTCATCACTGATTGTCATAAGTGCCTGACAAGTCTATGTTCACTGTCCAAATTCGATGACCTCTAAAGACACACCGATGTCTTCAGCAATAACTTTTGGCCCTCATTTTGTGGTGTCCAGTTGGCAACTCTCATCTTTAATAATCTCCCAGTGTCCTAGTTTCAACTGGGATGGAGTTAATTTTCTTCCTAGTATCTGTCACAGTGTTGAGTTTTGGATTTAGCACAAGAATGATGTTGATAACATGCTGATGTTTTGGTTGCTGCCGAGTAGTTTTCAGTTTCCTGTGCTCTGCCAATGAGGAGCTGCACAAGAAGTCAGGAGGGAGGATAGCCAGGTCAGCTGACCTGGCCAAAGGGATATTCCATACCAGAGAATGCCTAGCTCAGTACATAAACTGGGCTTAACTGGCTGGGAGCCACTGATCACTGGTTGAAAACAGGCTGGGCATCAGTCAGTGGGCCTTGAGCAATTGTATTGTGCATCACTTGTTTAAGTTCTATTCCTCTCTCTTTTTTATCTTCCTTTTCATCACAATTAGCAGTAGTACTAATAGTAGCATATTTTACTTCATTTCAAATTTTAAGCTGTTCTTATCTCAACCTCTCAATTTCATGTTTGTTCCAATTCTCTCCTTCCCATCCCACTGCAGGGGGAGCAGTAAAAAAGAGGCTGCGTGGTACTTAGTTGCCAACTGGTGTTAAACCACAACACTCTGGAATGGACATATGTTTGCCTACCTGAGGCACTGCGTAAAGAACATTCAAAAAATTGTGAATTTTCCACACGTATGTCGTTGCTTTGTGTTTTTAAATGTCATTTAAAATTGATTTCTAATAGACTAAATTTGTCCATCTGCATCTCTAATTTGCAGCACAGAACTATGTAATTTCCATCAAGCTGACAAGAGAACAAACCTTCTGAATGGTAGTGAGTCTGTCCAGGTCTTCTTCAAGTTCCAAGCTCTTTTCTTTTGATCACTCATCCCTCACCCTCTTTTAGGTTTTTTTTGGCACACCCTTTGGTTTTTTCCCACTCCTCACATGCAATGCCACTACCTACTCTGCCTAGGGCTCTGCCTAGGACCTGGTGCTGTGCAAGTGACTTAATTAAGTGCACTGACAGACTTTGGCTCAAGCTCTGACCATGGTACTACATCAGCTGCAAACTCTTTCTAATAGCTTCAACTGTTGCTAACCTGACCCTCAGGGAGAAAAACCCTAGTGGGAGGACACAAACATCTGTAATCAAGGCTGTCATCTAAGCACAGTCTAAAGGCTGTCATCTAAGCACACTAAAGCATTTTGGGTTTCTTGGCATCAGTTCTGGCAGACAGCAGCTCTCAGTGAAAACATAGTATTTGTTGGGATTCTTTCCTGTGAACATCAAATATACTTTAATCCAAGTGCTATTTTCTTGTGAATAGAATCAAAGAATTTAGGAAAGTGCTCAGGGACACAGAATTTCCAGATTCTACTTTTAATTGAAGACTATAAATACTCATAAAGAGAGGCTGGCACTCAGCTTTAGAGATCAAGCTGAGTAATCCTCATTGGAAGCCTTCTTGTATTTATATGATCATGTTAGATCTTGATAAGACAGTGACTTATCTAAGGCAGAAACTTGCAAAATCTCCATCACATTCTGCCAGACTTTTTAATTCCAAAACAGGTCAGGCAGACTCATCTCCAGATGGCTCCCAAACCAACTGGAACCCTCCCTCAGCTCCCAGGGGACACTACTGGAGAATACCAGTGACTTCAAACAGGTGTGAAATCCTGCGTGGCCCCAGCTGTACTGAGCACAAAACAGCCATCAGACAAAACCAAATATGCAATTCCTAATCTGGCTGCTGGAACTCAGTCAGTGATCACCCATGGTGAGCAATGAGCAAATGCAACAGGACCGACACAAAAAAAAAAAGAAAAAAAAAAAATAAAAAAGGCAGACTGGTCCCTTTGCCCTACTCATGCAAATCCCTCCAAATGCAACCAAGGAGCGTGATGTGCAGCAGATATGCTGTATCACACAGACACAGGCATTGCCTGAATGAATCAGAAAGACTGGATCCTGTGAGTAGTTTCAGCACGTGAGCCTTTATGTGACAGCAGAAAATATAAAGGGAGGGAGAGGAGCTAGTGATCATAAAACTTCCTGGCACCAACTGACACAGCTAGGGCAGAAAGGACACATCCAATTTTTATATTTCCTCCACAGGAGTGTTTTTTTCTTCCCCTCAGACAAAGTGAAGAGGCTTTCTCTGACCATAAACTGTTCAGCAGGGACAATGCCTGACTTAGTAAAGGCAATTTATGATCATCTGGCAAAGTTTCCAATTTCCAATCTCCTTTTGCAGGATCAGACAGTCTTTGCTGCCTAGCAAACAGGGTAAAATGGTGGGCAAAGAAGGCTAGACTCCAGTCCATACAAAGAATGCCCCTTCCAATAGCTTATCTTTTTCCAGGTAGGTCAGATCCTGAGCACCTCGGCCTCCTTGTCAGCTTTTGCTGCTGCTGTTTTAAGCGTTTTTGGCTCTGTGCATTAAGCCCCCACCTCCACAGCCACCACACAGACCCTCTTTCAGACAGTCTTCTCCAGAGGCTACGTAATCCTATTGGGAATGACCTCCAAAACTTGACAGCAATCCCTGTTTTAGATTGCTTTAAAGATCACTTTTCCACAGAAGTATACAAAAGTACAACCAGATCTGTGTTTTATATATATAAATTGTTAGCCTAACCCAAAATGTGTTCACTGGATTTGAAGAGAGAACTCCCATTTTACCTTCACAATGGTGCTGGAATGGTTGAATAAAGTGTTGCCCTGCTGCCCATATGCCATTCAGCTTCTGTCTGTCTTTTTGTTTACACTGGGAATACAATAGGAACTATAGTCCTTCCAATGCATCATTTATAAGTGTATTCTACCTCTGAATGTACAGACAGAACTGGCTCTGTGAATGAGCTCTGTGAATATTGCCAAGACACTGTGCTTTGTTCAGCATTATTCTTCACAATAGATACCACACTTTGGAAGTAATTTTAAAAAGGGAATCAAAATAGTGGTACTTTTAGCCTTTGTTTCTTTTATACCACACTGCATTCTCTGTCTCTCACTCAGCTGCTTCTATTATACTGACAAATTAAATAAACCACTCCATTGCTAAAGAGGCTTGGGCGGGCTGGGCTTCGGTACACTGCTGCACGAGGAAGTCGAAATAAACATTTATACCAGTTTTATTCTTAACAAATTTAAGCTAACTTTAGTCAAGCATCCTTTTTTTGTTGGTTTTTACTTTTTTTTTAAAGCATGAACGAAAGAAAGAAAAAGGGAAAGGGAGAAAAAGAAGGAAGGAGTACTTCAAATTTTTGAGCCGATCTGCAGCATCAAGGGATGTGGCATCTGAAGCAATGAAGTAATGAGAAGCCATGTGTCCAGGTAATGAGCCTGATATTTTAGTGCTCCAGTATTTAGAAGCGCTGCAAGTTCATTCCTGCTGTGGGGCTTCTGGGAGAGTGACTCGGTGAGTTACGGGCAAAGTGTTGTGGTACAGACAGGGTCCCTTGCAGAGGCACGCTGTATGCAGCCCGCAAACTTCCACAGCAAACTTTCCACTCGATCCGGGGATTTACCTCTCCTGCTTCAGGCATAGCTCTGGTTTGGAAGGCGTTTGTTCGCATGCTCTTCAGCATACAGAAATAAGGGCAGGTGGGGGAGTGCTGAGAAAAGTGTGTTGGATGGCAAGGGCAGGTTGCGCTGATTACGGGCATGTATCTGTAGACAGACAGATGGACAGGTAGAAAAAAAATGTGTTGGTTTGTAATTTGGCTATAGAACTGTATTCCCACCTCAACTCTCGTAAAAAAGAGAAATAAGAAAATGCAGATAGAGTGGCAATGTCACCTTTACCTGCTTCAAGGTGCTTTCTGACTTTTGGCTCTTTTCTTCAGCAGGCAGTAAACAGAGAGGAGAACTGGGGAGCAACTTGTGGTGGTCTGCTTGTGTGTAGATTAAGCGTGAAAGGTCATCTTCCACATTTGCAAGCGCTGGTGCAGTGGTGGGGATGTACGCTGTTCATAGACGCTTGTCCGTATAGTCCAGTATACTCGAAAATACCGTCAAACAAACAGTGTTATTTTCCCAAATGAGATCAGAGTAATGAACACAATGTTGCCTGGGTTAGGTCTGAAAGCTCCCCCTGTACTCCTGGACTGGAGCTGTGTGTGAATAATGCAGGACCAGTCTCACTCTGCCAGTGCCTTTACCCTCCTCTCCTAACAAAGCAGACAACTTACAGGCAGGAGTCTGAGCTAGGAAGGGAACTCTTTTTCTTTTCATGGTGGAGGGGGGAGGAGGGGGGTGTTTTAAAAGACCTTAGAAGTGGTCAACTTCCTTCTGAAACGGGCACTAAATGCCAGCCCTGGGCTGTGAAAAGCTGAGGGTCCTTTCCGAGGCAGGGAGGCTGCAAAACAGGCTGGGACCGCTCCAGCAAGGATGGCCTTTGGCGGCCAGGTCAGGCAGGGAGCACTTGGCCAGGAGTGATCAGGGCTTATTTTTTATTACTATAGAAAGACTTTTTTAAAAGGGGGTAGGAAAGAAAACCCCTCAGGTGAAATTTCCTTCCATTGTCTAGTAAAATTCCCTTTAATTTGTCCCCAGGGCCATCTAGCCGCCTTGCAATTCCCCACTCCCGCCTCTGTCAACGCCAGCGGCGGGGGGGAGCTCCCTAGAGAAGGGAGCGGGAAAGCTGAAGGTCAGGGTTACCCACTGTGGCATGACTTTTAAGCTAAAGGGGGTTTTATTTCTCTTGTTGCCGTGTCAGGTTTAATTTGGCCTGCATTATTCCAAAAGGGTGGGCCTGCTCTTGACAGGAGGGGGTTAAATGGGATTACAAGCTTTAGAGGTTGTCAGCAGCCACTGCTGCCTGGGGATGTAAAATTGCGATTTAATGGTCAGCTCTATCTGTATAGTATCAGTGGAAATCTGCTGTTTTCAGCAACTTAATAGGCACTGTGTTTTCAGGAGGTTTTGGGGGGGAGGGAGGCCGGCGGGGAGAGCTGGCGAGGGCAGCCCCTCCAGCGGGCTGCGGTCAGTCAGCGGCCGGGCTGCCCGCTCCCGCACGGGGCTCGGCTTCCCGATGGAAGCGGGCAGCTCCACGCCTCGGCCCCAACGGGGGCACACACGGCCCGAGCAGCGCCGGGAGGCGGCCGCAGGGACGGGCGGGCCGGGCAGGGAGGGGCGGCGGCGGCCAGAGGAGCCCCGGGCCGGGGGCGTCCGAGTGTGGGGTGTGGGTTGTGCGTGTGCCGGGGGCGGGGGGTGAATCATGCTGAGGGCAGGCGGAGGGGCCTGGCCGGCAGATACCCGCATTGTCTGCTCGCGAATCAGGGGTCAGCCCGGAAAGTTCAGGATTAGTAAATCTAATATCCTGTCAAAATTCTCATGGTAATGAGCGCCGGCCGGCAGAGCTGGCGGAGCAGCCCGGCCAGGCGCTCCCGGCACCATTTATGAGCGGGAGATTGTGCTGCGCTGGCACGGCCGGGCGGGAGCGCGGCGGGGCCCGCGGCCCTGGCTCCGCTCCCAGGGGTCTCGCTCGTTCCCCGGCCCTCCCTGCAGCAGCCGGGCCGCAGTGACAGGAGTGATCTGCGTCTGGATTTTCGTTGCCCTCGCAGGATTTCCCTCGCACTCGGGGTTTCTGGCGTTAAGGGAAGAGGGGCGAAATTATGCTTAACCATACACATACTGCCTCATAAGATGTTTTTCGAAGGGCTTTTCTCTCATTTGCAGGGACGGTAAGTTTAAAACGGCAGACAGGAGGAGACAGGAAGAAAAAAAAACCTCTGTGCAAACCAGTAGGATTGCAATAAATAATAAACTGTTGGCCACAATAGCATTTTTTTGAGCTCACAGATAATATAAAAATACAGTTCTCAAGCAAGTAACAAAAAAGATGGGGGGAGGGGGGAGAGGAGGGGAAAAAAAGAAGGAGGGGGAGAGAAAGTTCCTGTGCACTTTGTTCAAGGTTCTGCACCTCTCTAAGCAGCTGTCACATCCGTACATTATGGTACATTGAATCTGAATGAGGCTCTCCACATCAAAACCTTGCATCCATTATGATATCATCTCCTGCTCTAAGCTGTAATGCTTATTAATTCTGCACCCATACTCTCCAAGCTTCAGCAAATGTATTCCATCAGCCTAGCATTTAATTTAATTAGTACAGCTGGGCTCTCATTCTCCTTTCTGTGTCAGAGGTATTGTCAGCACGTTCTGCTATAACACAATTACTGATTGCTTTTAGATAGGCAGAAATATGATTAGGGTATTGGGTGACTGTATCATAAGCCTTATTAGATTCATTTGAAATCTGGAGATAAATAGGAAACTTTTATTTGCAGTGTAATGAGATTATGCTTATTAGGCCAAGGCCTCACAACCTTTTGCAAAGAACATAGTGTATCACTAGGATTATACTCTGGAACCACACTTTTTGCTCATAGCATCCAAGCAATTTCTCAGCAGCTTTGAGATTTAACTGTTGTAGCCCTGTACACATTTTAGAATTGTTTTCTGGCTCAGTGGCTTTCTCCTTTCTTAGAGTGCATGCACCTTCCACCATGTGTTTTCTTCTGCTAAAACCAAAAACTCAGGAGGATTTTTGCTCAAAGGAGGAAGGTTGTTTTGGTGAGCTTTGAATATGTATGGATAAGTAAACATGCCAGTGCATTGGGGAGAAAAGTTTTTGCCAATATCAGTCTTTTTTCTTTCTTTTTTTTTTCAACTCTTCCTTCAGTAGAAAGCTGCAAAAAACCATTTCATGTGCAGCAGTTTTCAGAAGGTAAAAAACATTGCTGTTGAGATACTTTGGAGGTTGAATCTTGAGATAGAAATAATGAGTTAATTTTCTTGTGTAAAAACAATGGAAAGGCTGCACATTTCATGTCACTTCCAGAGAGTGCATTTAAATCTTAATGTATACATCACAACCTTTTGTGTTACACTAGCCTGACAAAACATATGACACAGTGTTTGAGAAGCAAGTATTACATTTTTAAAAGTTCATTTATTACAAGGATTCAGAATTCTGATCTGGTAATTTCCCTGTAACAATCAAAGGTACAAACAACCTATCACTGACTTGACAGGTTATAGAAAGGAGTCCATCAGTTTTAATATCGGTGTCAAATTTAGGTTTCATTCTCTTTCTGCGTAAGTTTTGCTGCAAACTCCAGTGGGAGAAAAATTAGGCTCTTACTGGATCCCTTTCCTTTCTGAGTGGTGTTACCCAGCATGGAAGCATTTTGTAACTTGAGTGTTGCAAAACCCCGAACCTAGTTTTGTATTCCATGTTGTATCACTTGCTCTGCAGTTAAGAAAAAATAATTTGTCAGGCTGACAGTGTCTCAGGCTAAGATCAGACTTGGAGAGGAAAATGTGGATTTGTGCTATCATGGTATTTTTACTTGAATTTGCCTAGCGTTGAAAGCGTGTTAAAAGCCAGCAAAGGCTGGCTTGTTTCTGTCATTAGCAAGTTCCATGTTACATTGTTTATCCCAAACATCTGTGGTATTTTAAAACTGGCATGGGAATAAAGAGTCCAGGAGAAAGTTCTTAAAGATGACATTTCTGTATTTCTCATCTAGTTACTAAGGGAACATTCAGAAAGTAGAAGTATGGCCACAGCCCAGTGGCCATAGTGTGCTGAGTGTGACATTCCCAGCCCTGCCTCCACTAGTACTTCTGCAGGCACATCCTTGTGCAGTTCTTTGTGATTCTCTAACTGGAGAATCTCATGGTGTAGCTACACTTTTAACTTTCATGCGTAGGAATATGGATCAGTTTGCAATGGCTACTGACTTGCCTCAGGAGCCACAGTATGTATGCTTAAGCAACAACAGCAAAAACTTATTCTAGAGGAATTCTTCTTTAATTGGGAGACCTCAGTGGTTTGCAAAAAAAGAGGGATCATGCTCTTCATGTTAGGTACAGGCAAGCAGAGGCACAAAATAGTGAATCACTTCTAATTATGTATCTAGAAGCAGCAGCCTTGCTAGTGTCAAGTCTACTAAATAGTCAAATACTGAAAATTTTGCATTTGCGCTACACATAAGAAACAATTTTACTATTATATAGCTCAATAAAGAGAGATGTCACTTTACATCAGGTGTAATTTGGAAAGAGATGATTTTTCATGTAGTTTTAGAGGACTGAATATCTAGTTTCTTTTGCCAGACAAAAAAAAAAAAAAGGAATGGCAGCCCTGGTTTATAGTGGCTCCAAAAGGAGCAGAGATGACAAATTCCACAATTTTCCAGTATGTTGCTTCAAGAAAATATTTTAAAGTGTGTTATAATTGCTGTATGTGAGAATGAACTGGTGGTTCTGTTCATTTCTCCCCCGTCACTATCATCCTGATTTGTAGTGAGCAACAAGGTTATTCACATACTCAGATTACACACATGCTTCGGTGCTCTGCTGGATCAAGGCCTAATTGACACCCTAATTGACAGGCTCAGTTGAGAGACTGAAGACTAAATTGGGCTTGGAAGCTGAAATGTGATGTGTGTTTTTACCCTCAGAGGTGGTTTGTCCAGGCTGTGTTTGAGATATGTTACCAAATAATGTGTTCCACCTTCTGCTGTAGCTTTTGTTGCGTTTCTTTTGTCACCAGATAGAGGACTTCAGCTGTTGGGCAGAAAACCCAAATAAATATGTTAGACCAAACTAAATGACACGTTGGATGCTAAATCAAAACAACCAATTTCGTCTTTGGTCTTTCTAAAACAAGTTTGTTAAAAGAAATACTAACAGCCATTTATTTAAAACTAGATGATTAAATTAGTGTAACTAATTGTTAGATGTTTTTTCATATAGGCTCCTAGGTAGAATCACAACAGAAGTAATTAGGGTAATTATTAAGGTCTTTGTTTAATTCAAAGCCTCAGAGAATATTGCATATTCATTCAAGTGATCTATATTTCCTATTTAAAAATATAGCATTTTCTCAAAGCTTTCATTTACAGGTATGTTTTTGGTAGTGTCATTTTATATTGTATCATGTCATCTTGCTCTCTTTCTACTTTGACAGTGTTTGTTATTCACAATGATGGCAATCAAAGGGGAAATGTTACTGGTAATTTCTGTGTGCACTTCTAACCCCCAAATATTTGTAGCAGTCATTTTCCTAAGGCGTTAGAGAATTTGAAGATGGGGCATGAACTTGCCTTGATCTCTTAGCAGAATGAGCTGTGTACGTTAAGATACCAAAGCTAAGCATATTTATATACTCCTAAAGAAAATGCAGTGAGACATTATTTATAGAGTAACTGAAAAACTGAGGCAGTGCTTGTACCCTTTTAGTGACAAGGAAGGAAGAAAAACTAGCTCTGTTTCATACTTTCTTCTTTTTTAGGAGATTTCTTCTTTATAAAATGCAAAGAAAATCTACAAACAGAATGTGAGCTTTGCTATGGAGAGGTTCTCAAATGCTGTAAACCAAAAGATGAATTTGTATCAGAGAATTCTGAGGGAAAAAGAAAAACCAGCTTCGTGGACCCAGTTCTTACATGTTACTAATCACACAGGACACAGAGTGGCAGGATGTCTTCCAATATTTGTTGCTGGCACATTACACACATGTCTTTACAGGGCAATTGGACTGGTGTGGTCTCCTCCTGGATGGATTTATTGCTTGGATTTAAATCCAGATTCTTGTCTTGGTAAAGCCAGGTGTTTCTCTTGAATAACTAAAATGCAAAATTTTGTTGTTTGGATGGAAAATAATGTTGCTTGCTAAATTAGCAAGTACCATTTTTCCTGCTTATATTTTGATACTGCTGTAGCACTCAAAGAGTATGCACTGTGTGTGTATGGAAACAAACACAAATAGGACCAAAATTCTCTTATCCAGATCCCTTACCACTCTAACAATGATCAACTGGAATATTGTTGGTGCCATCGTTAAAATACATATATTCCACACTAGAATTAAAATAGCAATTATAACATTTTTATTTTCTTTTTTTATTACTGCAAAATTGCACCAGTGATGATAGTAATAACTAATTCACTTAATTTACTTCTACTAATGCCTTAGTGTGGATCCAGCTGTTATGATCTAATGATGGCCAGTCTTTCTAAGTTACAAAATGTTGGTGCACTATGGAGCTGGCCAAACAACTGAGTAGAGAGAAAAAAAGTTGATATAGTCATAAAAAGTGGAGTGAACACGAGTTATAAGTGGTAGCATCATAACTGAAATAATTACAGTTCTGCATTTTAAAGTCTCATCTGCATATATGTTGAAGTTTACATTTTACCCCCTTGGACATAATTTTTTTTCCCCCCACAAAATGTTATAGCCCTTCTTATTTGTGACCATTTAAGTGGACATTGAGAAAGGAGAGAAAATGCAAACTCATTGCTGAACCACTGGGAGTATTGAGATGATGTAGGTGTCTGCTAGAAGACAGAAAACAAAGGGTTACTCTGCTGAAACCTTTTGGCCAAATGACTGCAGAAGTACTGTGCTCATGTGTTAGGACTCATAATTTTGTTGCTTGTCCACAATTCCAGAAACTAATTGGAGAAAAGATAAGCCTTCCTTTTTTGTCCCTCCTCCAAATGAGTTTGATAAGCCTTGCTCTCTCTGTAGTACTCTTCTAGCGTGTCTGTGCTTCTAGCAATGTCCTAGGACAGCCAGGTAGGACTAGCTGTGCCAATGTTGATAGAAATTTTCTATCTAGACCCTGTTTCTCCCACCATCCCTTCCAAAAACAGTGCACCTTTTCCACATTTAAAATTACCAGTGGCTTTATGAAAAGGTGCTGTAAGAAGTTGCAATGCAGCAGAATTTAATCCCCTCCTCACCATCTTGCAATACAGTCAGGATCCCATTCAGCTTTAGGGAATGTGTGTTTCCTAACCTGGTAGTCCATTAATTTACAAATTTATGTAAAACTGATTTCAGAAGAAAGGCTTTACCTCTTAATAGACTTGTTCTTCTCTTCTATCACATCATGGCACTGAATTGATATCCTGTGTCACAGAGGTCTTACAGAGTTATCAGGTTCATTTCTAAGGGTAGAGGAATTATTTGGTCAGATCCATAATATAAAATGCCTTTGCCTTCAGGCATTTTTGACATGCATGTGCTTTTTTTGTGGGCAAAGAAAATGTGAGAACTTGCATTAAAAATGATGACATTCTGTAAAATGTTAACACTTGTCTGTAAAGTGTTAACACTTTCTTGTTATTCATATAACAGTAATTCTTTCTGTTGTGTACCAGCTGACTCAAATAATGCATGACAACTGGCAACTCTACTTTCTTTTTTTTTTTTTCTTCTTTCAAGGTCCTTTTCTAATTATTAGTTCTCTGCAGTGTTTTTTTGGGATGGACTATGCCATTAATATTCCTACAAGCCCTCTGCAGGTTAAAGCGTAGTGTATTTGAGCCCCTACAAATAGACATTTTTCTTGCCCAATGCAGCAGCAGCAACCTGAAAATCTATGTTGCTGGAGGTCATCTGTTGTATTATATGCATTTTCTCTGCTCCTTCTCTCCTCTTCGGTATTTAAATGTATTCATTTCTTTCCTGTTGTCTGCCACAATTTTTTATACTTGCAGAATATTATGGAGGCTGACAATGAATATTTCTCTTCCCCACTGCTTTCCTACGTGCTATATGGAAAACAAACAGGAGGGTTAAGACTGTATTTCTCACTTCAGTAACCAAGTCCTGGATTCTTTTGCTGAGACTGAATATAACAGGGTACATGGTGAGTTTATTTCTGAGCACAGAGCTGCAGTAACTACATCTTGATTGAGAAATTCCACTAAAAGCCAGGAGAATTAGATTTTATTCCAGCCTCTGATTTTTATTTTCCTTTTAACCTGGACAGGAGTTCTGAAATATGACTGCTGGTTTGTTTAGAAATCTTACCAATGCTTGAATGGGTCTTCTGGGATGGATGTCCTGTTGAGTTGTGTTGCAAAGCTGCCTGAGTATACCTGCTGCTTATGTTAGCCAGTGTTCATAAACCAATTCCCAAACAAAGTATATTTTATTAAGGATGGGTTTGTTGGTAATTATGTGCATATGCATAGAAACAAAATCCTTTTCCAGAGCAAAAATTAGTGTCTAAAGTGTCTGGTGGCATCCATCTTCTGGGTAGTCTCTGTCCAATGACCCAATGTGGGGACCTGTGAGTTTCACTTTGGAAACTGTCAGATGTCTGCCACTAAAACACAATTTGTTTCTTCAGCATTTTCTGAGATTAAATTAATTGTTTTTAACATAATATGCAAGTGTTTAAGAGTCTGTGTCTAACTATTGGTCAAAATTTCCCCAAATTTACAATTTTCAAAAGTTTGCAATTAAAACCCTATTTTATTAACCCTATTATTAAATCTTCTAAAATTTGCAAAGACAAATACAACAATTTTGCCACACTTGTGATTGGAACATTTTCATAATGAAAAAATGGGACACACTGGCATTTTTCAAAATAACAAGGTAATAGAAAATTTTCTGTGGCATATTTTTAACATATTTTAGTTATTTTTGTTTCAGGTACCTCATGTTGTTAAATATTATTGTGGCTATTTTTTAAAATAAAACTGGATTGATGAAAATCAGGTTCCAGATGAAGTATTAGAAGCTACAGGAAGTCAAATGTTGGGAATAGTGATCAACATGATATATACAGATGTAGTTGTCCAGGGCAGTTTAGAGGGAACAGATCCAGTGAGCAGATATGGTAAAAAGAATTGGACAGATACAGTACAAATGTAGAGCTTGGTTGGACTAAAGTCATTGGGAAGAAGAAAATGACCCAGGGAAAGCAAAAAGAGAAAGGATGCTTTGGAAAATGGTTGGGCAATGGAAAATAGTATGACTGTGAGCGGATGGGAAGGAAAAAAGATAAAGATCAGGAAACTCTATGCCTTGTGCAAGGGGAAAGAAACAGAAATATGGATTTCATAGGCTGGATCTTAACCATGTTGCATTCTGTTGTATCACCATAACTCAATCATCTTTGTGGAAGTCAACAACGACAGAAAACTTTATTACTGAAGCATCTGCTGCTTGTCTAGGGAGGATAAGTGTTGGACTTGGCATTCTTTGGGGTCTTTTGACACATCCAAAGATGTTGGAGCTAGTCCAGAGGAGGGCTATGAAGATAATTACAGGGGTGGAGCAACTCTCCTAGAGGAAAGGCTGAGTGAATTAGGATTGTTCAGCCTGAAAAAGAGAAGGCTTTGCGGTGACCTAATTGCAGTCTTCCAGTGTCTGAAGGGAGCCTACAACAAAGATGAAGAGGGACTTTTTACAGGGCATGTAGTGATAGGACAAGGGGGAATGAAGTAAAAATTGAAAGAGAGAGCGTTTAGATTAGATATTAGGAAATAATTCCTTACTGTGAGGGTGGTAAGTCAGTGGAACAGATTGCCCATAGAAACTGTTGATGCTCATCCCTGGAAGTGTTCAAGGTCAGGCTGGATGGAACACTGAGGAACCTGAAGGGTGTCCCTGCCCATGGCAGGTTTGTTGAAACTAGATGATCTTTTAGGTCCCTTCCAACCCAAACCATTTGATGTTCTACAACATGTAACATAAGGAACTAAAATACAGTTCTCACTGACATTTGCTTCAGTAGCTATCCTTGGTCATTGTGAAGGAGAAACTCCAAAAGTATGAGGACTTCCTCTGTGACTTCCTATTGATACCAAACCTGAATCCTGCTAAAAGGAAGGTAGAACAAGAAAAGGCCATTAAACCTTACAGTGAATTGAGCCGTGTCTTTATTATCAGATTCTGAAAGGTTCTCAAATTCTTGGATTTCATCTTCATGCTGGCTGTGTCTAGGCCCTATCTGGAGGAAAGCCAGGCAGGCACCAAACTTAACCTTTACATCTCTGCATCCAGATGTCCATTCATGTGTGGAAGACCATAGTCTTTTCTAATTGGTAAGACACCGTGATTCCAGGGTTTACGTCAATAGGTCCCTCAAATGCAGACTTAAGCAAAGAAGAAAATCAGATTCCTGCTACTGTAAGAGTTGTTTGGGTGGAGTTTTTTGTTCGTTTTTGGGGGTTTTTTTTGGTGGTTTTTTTTTTGTTTGGTTGGTTGGTTTTTGGTTTTTTGTTGGTTTTGGTTTTTTTTTCTGGCAGGAATCCTAAGTATTAGTGATTTCTAAGAGTTGTCTGTCTCTTTGGACATCTTTGGACATTCTGCTGGTTTCACTGCCATCAGACAATAAATTCAGCTTGCTTACATACGTCTAAATTTCAGCTAGTGATGTAGTAGCAATAGTTCATGCACTTTTCAAGTTAATATGGACAAGGTCCTGATTTCATTAATTTATGTGAGTACGTTATGACAAAAATTACAGTATACAATAGCTGTTTTTCCCTCCTTTGAATATGATTTATATGTAAGACTACAGCAGGGTCTAGTGATAAACAAATGTGGTCTGGACATTTTTTAGATATCAGTAGGATTGGGGTACTGGGATCTTCTGAATGACACCAACCACAAAACCTCTCTAGCAGCAATTGCTGGTTTCATTCTAGTAACATACTGAATCCACTGTACACATATAAATATATATATTTTTTTTTTAATGAAGTTGCCCAATTGAAACTTCAGGCAGTTTCTTAAAGTGAGGTAGCATGGGTAGCATGATCACTGGGTCATATAGTGAATCTCTAACTCAATTATTGATGATAATAATGAGAGTAAATATTATGTTTTATTAGGAGTGTAGGCCTAATAGAAACAACACCACTCAGCCTCTACTTATGTTTGCCATTTTCAGTCCCCAGAAAGAGAAAACGTGAATTAAAACTGATGAGAAATGCATTCATTGGGGTATATGTCACACAGCTGCAATAGGGATAATTGGAAGCTTAAACCCTAATTCTGCAAACACTTAAGCGGTGCTTAACTTCAGTGCATGCAGGTTGACTTAAATGCAATTACTCATTTTTTCAAAAGTGCACCTGCTAAATCATATGATAGAGAGGGGCAGAAATGGGGCTTTATTTAGCATGAACTGCTGAAACTCTGTGCAAGGAAACAGACCTGTGGAATTGCAGTTGACTCATACAACATTTTCACATAGCAAACAAGCCTGTGCATACATTATTCATTTCTCCAATATTCTTCAAGATGTTGAAATTTTTTGTTGGAGTAATATACTTACATTCAAAAAGAAGAAAATAAGTATAAATCCTATAGCAAAAAAAAGTATGCTTAAATTAATCTATGTGTATCCATGCGTACAGGCATGTGCCTTTGGCGTAGTGATTTGACAGTGAAGAATGTTGGATAGATGTAGTTATTAGTGTTTGTGCCTGTCATGAGCACACTCTCAGCAAGCTCTGAGGTCTTTAATGTTATGATATTATTTAATTTTACTCTTTTAATCTGAAAGAGCAGCCTGAGATCAGTAAGGGTATGGTTTTATCTTAATCATCACTCCTTTCTTCATAAACATGCAGATGTTCAGCCTTCTGGTAACTCCAGTGATGACTTTTGGATGCATGAGAACAATAGAATTAAGTACTTTCACCTTAAACACTACTGAAACTCATAGTCTGGATATATGAATACCAGAAGGAAATACTGCTTGTGCCTTTTTGGAAGTTGGAAAAATACCACAGTAGAATTTGGAGTGAGGTTACTTTTTCCTCCTTTTACTCCCTAGTGGCAGAGCGTGGCATTGACATGTTGCTGGGCTTTTTCAGAAGGATATGTTTGAATATACTTTTCTTAGCTCAGCTATGATCAGTAGAATTGGCAGTTTGAGATATCCTCATTTTGCCTCGTGGGAAGTTCTTAACCAATGCTGCTTCTTCCAGGAAAGCACTGTTGGAATTTTTTAAGTGTTTAAGCTCCATGTATGTAAAAGGTTTTCAGTTATGGGTTGCATGTGTAATGTATGTAAAACATTTTAGTACTCCAAAGATATTCTAATTTAGTGGACTTTTGACTAAATCTGATAGAAAGCATAAACTTTATATCCTCTTGGAATATGGGGGAAACTATCTTATGCATGTTTTCTTAATTTCCTTATCTGGGATGCTACAGGATATGAGTATGTCAGCAGTAAGAATAAGCTGCAGAGTAAGCTTGTTGATTGAGGGATGAATAGGTGGTAAAAGCAGTTTCACTCAGCCTGTATTTGATAGCTGGAAGTGTTTCTCTGTTTCTGCATCTGGATGCATCTTCTGGCTGTATCTGTCTCCTAGGGGTAGAGGAGAAGGTGCCACATTTCTTGTCAAGTCACATCAAGTTCTCCTGTTGTTCTCAGAGGGCAAAGTGTGACATTGGCCCTAATGTTACAGTTGTTTTGGTTTTTTTATTAAAACTGGTATTAACAGAGATTTGTCTTCACCCATACCAGTAGCTCATCTCCGTCATTTTCTGGGTTTCACTGGAAGGAAGGACACGCATGCATCTGGCTGGATACCACAGAATAATCTGGCCAGGCCTCCATCTGGATGATTTGAGGGCACTAGAACTGTATGGTACAATGTGAGCATACATTCCAACAGCTAGACAAAGCCTGTGCATGCACAGGTGAGACACTGTCATTTTAGGGTATCCTAGACAAAGGCATGTCATTCATTATGTACTGCCATCTAGTTGGGATGCAGGCTACCAAAACACTTTCCGAGCTACGCATGAGCTAGGCCAAAATAAAGTAAGGGCCTTCATATAGAGTAAGCAGCATGAAAAAAGTCACCATTCTTGTCCTTTTGTGATTAAAATGATCCAGACACTTGTGTTTTGCACTGGCTTTGGCAGTTCTGCTGTGGATTGTCTACTACTTCAGACTTACACAGGTTTTTGACAGATCTGTTCCTGCTCCAAAGTAATTCAAAAAGACAGTTTAGAGCTATGTGAACCATTTCCAGACCATGAAATCTTCTCTTCTCTAGGGAATTTTGTGGTCCTGAAACACAGGCAGTGCTTGACTCTGCAGAGTCACCTAGTAGGAGACGTTTGAGGGCAGGCAGAGGGGCAGCATCAGGAGCTCTCTTCATCAGTGAGCTCTCCTCATCATCTCCTCATTTTTTCTACTGCTAGTGGGCAGGGATAGGCACACTTGTAGCACACAAGCTATCCAAACAGATCAAAACACCCAGTCAAGTTTTGAGTATCTCTACGCAAGTAACAGGTTCCATAACTTCTCTGAGCTATCCAAGGGTGAGCTAAATTGTGCCCTTAGAAGTACCTGTTCCACTCTAGTGAACATGAAGAAAACCTAGATGATCATTCAAATGGAGGCATCTGATTGAGATGTAATAAGACCTGTCCCTATGATCACTTAACTAAGACTTAAGCAGCATAGACATGGCATAGATTTGGCTCTCTTTCATCATATTTTCCTTGCCTTTACTCCTCTTTTATTTGGAGGTAATTTTAAGAATGTGTGTAATATTAATTATACAATTACTGCAATTATTTTCTATCCATATGATGCAAAATCAAAAATTGAATTAACCAGTCCGGGTCAACCATGAGCCTTTACCCAAAACACAGAATAACTTTTTTTTTAAGTTGAAAATCAGTCTGAACTGCTATTCCTTTTAGGGAAGACATTTTTCAGTTCCTCTATGACAGTATGTATACAGGTATGCTTTGTTCAGCTTGTTCACCTAAGATTGACATATTTGTAAATATTGCATAGAGTAGTTTGAATTACTTGTTGTTTGTGTTGCATTACAAGTAGCTTCAGGCTCCTGAAATGATCTTGGCATAGTTTCATGTGATCTAAGATCTAATTCCTTTTGTCTTGTAGTTTAAGAGTATAGCAGTAGGATTTATGTTATGACTGCTCTGAAATTTAATGGAATAGATTTGTAGCCCAATGGCTAGTAAAGATTTCTGAAAACCTTTAGGAATGTGTGAGCAAAATGTTTGGCACTAGCGTCACTATAATTTGTATGAGTTGTATGTGTCTACATAAGTATATATGCACATACCCTGTGTATGAACACATTGATCTAAAAATTTTGCTGATCTAAAAATCTTAAAGTTTACTTTAATATAGGCATCTTTTAATCCTGGAATTCTGTCTTGTAGTCAGCAGGACATATTGAATATAAGAATTCTTAACTGGATTTCTTTCCTTGATGAGATTGTATTTGTACCTGAAGGACTGTATCTAGTACTATTTCAGGTCAAAGCAGACAAAGGCAGTGCTCTTATAATTACTTTGTTTTCACTGAAAAGGGACACAAAGAAGCAAAGATACTTGCCAAACTAATATCGGAAGTCTGTAGAAATTAAATCTGATTCAACCATGAGCACATTATATATTTACCTGATGAGAGAGGGAAATGTTCATACCTGTTGGTCAAGTAGATACATGAGTTTGGGATTTGTTTTCCTTTTTTTTTTTTTCCTATTTTTTACCCAGATTTTAATTTAGATGAAGAGGAATGAGAGTGTCTTTGTGGTGTCTGTGTAGTGTATTGATTTCAATGTTGTACCTTAAAGGGCTAATTTACCATGTGTATCTTATCTATATGAGTATGTCCTTCATGTCCATTCTAATAAATGTTAAGTTCCTGGGTGTTTTTAGTAGGACTGGGATAAATCAATCTTTTTTTTTATCCCCAGGGCATTCTTCTCTGCATCACGGAGTTGCCCTTTTACCTGTTCAGTGTAATTTAACCTGAGTCAGGAAATCAGTTGAATCTGTGTCTGGAAAACAAACAAATCTAAGTAAATGTTCCTCCAATCCCTGAGGATTTAATATGTTCCATCACAGTTATATAATGCAGTATAGTGAAGTTCTGAAAACCAAAGTAAATAACAGAAGTCATTCAGTCCCCAGTCCTCAGGGGCAACCTAGATTATTAAAATCAGTTTGGTGAAAGTCTGTCCAATGAAGTTGACTTTTTTCCTGCCTACCTGTATTTAATCATTCTCCAAACCTTTTTTGTTCTCCAGTTATATAAATTTTGGTGAATTTGAGCTATGGAAGTAGAATAAATCCTGAGTTCTCCACTCTCCTGTGAATGAACTCTTGAGCCTCAGAGTGTAGCATGGCCAAAGAACAGGCCTTTATCTCTGAACTAGTTTCAGATAAATAAGGAGGAACCTTTGACTCTTATTCTTCATAGAAGACTTGGTTTCAATCTATGCCAGAAGTCTTTAGAAAAAACATACTTGAAAAAGTGATTCTAGCTTTATATCTTGGCAAAATAACTGCAAATCCCAGTTGCTTTCCTTTAGACTTTAACCTAGTTGTAGTTTCTCTTCTGAATTACTCATGCATAATGAAAAAAATGTGTCATCTTAAACTTTGCAAATCATAACCATTGCTAATTTGTAGGTTTGGGAAAGGGGAAGAATTACCTATGGATTTCTTTGAATATCAGTCAGGTTTGACATTCAAGTTTCTGCTGTTATTTGTAGCAATAGTAACAATAGCAATTAGAGTTCAACAGATTTCATCCATAGGTGCCACATTTGCATTTCAAGGGCAGTGTGTGGTGAGTGCCTTTAGTACAGTCACTCCTCAGTGAAAGCAGCAGTGGTGGTGGCAGTATTAAAGTGGTTAGTAAGGATGCCTCAGCCCAGGCCACCACATAGCAACCACTGGGTTTCTAAGGACAAATAGCTATGGCCTGCCCTGAGCAACTCAGTGAGGACATCAAAACATGCCTTGTGAGAGACCTCTAATACCCATTAGTGGTTGCAACTGTTACCTCAATCATAAATGACACAGCCCTAATTATTAAGGTAATTAGAAGTTATAACATTGGCAATATTAAAGGGAGAACTTCTAAAGCCCATTAACAATGTTACTTTAAGTGATCTGGCTGTGAACTGTTCAAATCTCTAATTACATTATATGTCTGTCTTAAAGGGTGATGTAATTAAGTGATGGGAGAGGGAATGAATATATAGAAACTACTATACTATAGTTTGTAAGTACTATTTTCACAGAAACCAGCCTCAGTAATGTCATTATGTCATTTAGGGGTAGGGTTTTTTGTTCAACTCTATACCACATGTAGCTAAAAAATACTTAGAATATATAAAAATTATATATCATGGTTTGGTATAGTGATATTATTAAAATTAATTTGGATTGGATACATTATTCAGGCATGACAAAACCATCAGTGCAATGGCTTTGTTCATACCACCTCAAACAGCACTACATTTCAACATCACCCATGTAAGTAGGTAAATACCCATGTCCTTTATATCCTACATGGAAGAAAGCATTTTAAATATTTTAGAAGAAAATACGTAAAACGTTACAAAAATTAGTCAAGTTTGTCGAAAGTTAACAACAGTTATGCTTGTGTAAGAACTGATGGCAGACTTCTATATTTTCACCTTTAGGTGTTCACAAATTTAAACTGAGGACCAGACAACAGAGGAAGCTTACCACCAGTCCCTTCTTTTCAGATTGGAAAAAGGGAATATAGTGGAAAAGAGAGTTGGATGGATAGAGGACACTGTAATTCTCCAGTCTTTAGGGAGTTTTCAGGTTGCTTTCCATGAATTACTAGAAGTAGAGGATTAGTGCTTTCCCACGTTCAGTAAAATATTCATTATCTCAGCAAAGAGAAACAAAATCAAGTAATTCCCTCTTCCGGGTTCCTTTTATTCAGATATTGGCTATTTTTCTGAGCATGAAGCCTCCAAGTTCTCAAAAACAGTGGGATTCAAGCGCTTCTCCCCTTGCCAAAATCTCACCATCTGTATGCTTATGCAGCCATAGTAGCAAAGGTCATTGTCTAGTTAGATGGTTACATTTTTGAAATGTTTCTCCTCAATTCAGTGAAAGTAGAAAAGCTCCATATACAACAAAGCAAATTAAAATCTATGCTCTTTTAGTCTGCTTATCTTTTCACATTTGATATCCCATCATGAGCTGACAACTTTATTAATCATCATTTTAGAGATGATTAGTGGATTACCCTTATACCCTTCCTCCAAATTCCATGGGGTGTCTGAAGTGAGGAAAATTTGTCACCATACTTAGGCATAACAAGGTCTGATGTCACTTGTGTGTGGGGACACTGGCCCACATTCAGCCCTCTGTGAATACCTCCCTGCTTGTACCACAAGAATCACAGAATACTAGAAGGGTTTGGGTTGAAAGTCCAATCAGGTTTCACAGACTTGGTACAAGCATTTGCGAACACGTGATTAAATATAGTCCCAGGACTATATTTAGTCTAGAGTTGGATGTAGAGTTGGATGTAGGGCCCAATCAGAGCAAGACAAGTCAAAGTCAGGCAACAGAAGGGTAAAGATACACAAGGCAAGCATCTAGGCAAGACCTTGGATCAGAAACCAAGGCAAAGGACAGGAAACTCGATACAGTTGTGCCAAATTGAAGGGCAAAACAAGAGAGAGGTCAGAGGCAACAGTCAGAAAGCCAAGGAATTACAATGAAAAGCAGAGCATGGGAAGGGGAGCAAGACACAAGAGGAGCCAAAGGCAGATTAAGCAGTTAGGGCGTGATTATTCCTTTGACACCCAGGGCAAAGAAGCAGCCAAGTTCAGCTGGTTGTGTTTATCAGGGGCTCAGAGGTCAGCAAAGGCTGGAAAAGAGGGGCCTGGCAGGCCCCTGGAGCTAGAACAAGCTGAAAGTTTCTTTCTACTTTCTAGTACCCAGTCAAATACAAGGCTTAAACATTTCAGCCTGCAAATAGCCAATATTAAACAACTGTATTGAGATGAGCAATGAAAGGATTGAAATAAATGCTGTGCATGTGTGCCTGACTTAGGGGCATGTGTGGAGACATGGATATTGAAATAGGAAATGACATGACCTTGGTCCCCAGACTTCACAGGACATGGCACTCAAGTTGTTTGTGTCACTGGTAAGCATAAGTTAAGTATTTCTATGAAAATATACTACAACTGTAGGGATAAAAGAGAGAAAATGAGGTGTGATACCTTACTGTGGTTGATTTGATGATTATGAAAGTAGGCTTTTAAAGTTAAAGGAAAGGAGATAGCTTCAGCAGATGGTATAAGGTTACATAGGAAGGTGTATGTTCATGAAATCTATTCGAATTTTTCTGTATTTTAGAATACATTTTGAAAGAAAAGTCACTCCGTAAAGTTATATTACAGAAATATTATGATGATGTCTAAATTGTACTCAAATTGATGCTGAAAGTCTGGAAATTATATAATGAAGGATTTTTTCCTAGAAAAAGACATCCAGGCTCCCAGATGTCAGAGCGCAGTCGAGCCTTTCATTCTCAGTTGTATCTTAATCCCCGCTGTCTTTTCTAATTCTGAGGTGCTGATTCTTAGAGGAGCTCCATGACCTCACAATTTAAGTTTTTTATTATCTTCCATGCACATTATAGTACAGTCCTTAATTTCATGATTGCTTACCTAGTCTCAAATCTCACAACATAAACTGTATTATTTTTATGAACACCTTTAATAACAGCTAGAAATGTTCAGTCATTCTATTCTCCCTTTTGCTTCCACATGGAGAGAAATATGAACATTACTATTGATGTGGGGTTTTTTTAACTGTAGCTTCTCAAAGATTATGTCAACATTGTCTGAAGGTTCAAAATGCTCTACTAAAATACATACAACAGGTGGTTTTGATCATATGACTGATCAAAAATTGTGTAATAAATTGAAGTCATACCTCTCTTCTCTTTGGAGAAAAAAGGGGGGAAGGTGGCAGATGAGTGAAGTTCTGGTACAAAGGTAGTGCAGAACTGTCATTCACCAAATTCCACATCATATGAAGTAGAGGCTACTCAGTGAAAACAGTGGGAAACTGAGTTAAAACAAGGAAGCAGCCAGTCCTTTTACCTACTGTATAGTAAATTTCCAGAGCTTGCTACCACAAGAGATTGCAGATATAAACCCTCAGAGGGTCTTCAAAACAGGAATCAGAAAAATTCATGAACAGGTCCATAAAGTGATTAGAAGGACTAGACAGGGAAGTGCCCTCTGAAATCCCTGGTGTAATTATTTGTGTGCTAAGGGAATACAAAAGAAATGGACTGCAACTAATGACTAGGCTCACATGTTGTCCATGAATGACATCTCCTTTTTCCATTGAGACAAAATATTGGACTACAAGATAGTATCTTCATGTTCTCATGCATTTTGCTGCTTGTGTCTTTGTGTCACCTTCCCAACATATTGTCTGCTATTTCATTCCTTTTGAAGCAATTTCAGCAGCTCTTTTCCACCATACACTAAGATTTCTCTGTTGAGTGGCCGTAAGGTATCTCTTGTAAAACAGTTTTTCGGATGTAGGTGATGAGGTGGCCATTTGACTAAACTAATCTGGGAAGACAGAGTGCACATCAAGACTGAATGGTGCTCTGTACAAATTAGATGTGAACAGCTTGTCAGAGAAGTAAAGACATAGAGCAGAAAAGACCATTTACTCAGCCTTGGGATAACTACATTAAATGTGATTTTATTCTGTCTTCAAGGGTCTTCATTATCCTTTGTAAATAGGTGGTCAAGTTGGAATTTTGTAGCCAAAAGAAAAGGAAAATTGTGGTTGTTTCTACACTAGCCAAACTTGCAGTAAGAGTAATTTACAGACTAACTGGTAAACAGCAAAGCACAACATTCCTAAGGGTGAGATGGTAACCAAAGCTGAAATACTGGAGTGTTCCTGAAGTTCCCAGCAACGAGGACCATTTTCTGCACAGGCTGGCTTTAGCACTAATGCTGCCAGCATCTCCCTGACAGTGGCATCTTCCTGAAAACATATTTAGACAAATAAACTCCTCTAGCTGTGGTAGGATAATGGTACTGAGACTTTGTGTGGTTTGTAGCACTAGCGTGCAAAATCAGCATAAGTATATGAATTCTTAATGTTGTCCTTAACTGACTGCTTGGTCCCAGTTCAAGTTTTCTCACATTTTCACATTGGTCATACATTTCTAGCTGGGAATTTATATTGCATCAGTTAACTAAGAGAATTCAGTCACAGGTCTTCTCTAAGCTGAACAAAGTATAGGAGTGAGCAGGAAATGCAACTCATACCAGATGATGCTTGAGTGGGAATCTGGGACTCTTAATCCCTGTTTTTCTATCAGTTTGGCAAGTTACTTCACTACCAGCTTCAGTCCTACTTGTTTTCTCCAGAATAGAAGAGGGACATCATAATATAGGAAGTGTGACTGGATATTAGCTTTTCCTCTTTGGAGTCTGGCTCAGACCGTTTTCTGATTCAGAATTCAGATCCTTGTGTTAAGATACATGGTTCACATGCTGTGTTTCTGTCTCCTGCTAGATACAGGAAAATACTTAGGAAAAGGTAAACAACTTCTTGCCAAGAACTTATTTTAGGGAATATTTTGCAATATATCTTTAATTATATTTTATTTATTAATTATATTCTTACCAATAAATTTTATCATTTGAGCATTTTTAGAAGAAAAAGTATATAGGCCTAAAAATATATGAAAAGAAAAGCCACTTAAAATACTAATATTTGTGGGCATATTCTGTAGCTATACTATTTAGTTTTCATTATTATTCCAGTCCTGACAAGCATAAAAATATTGGGGCTACAAACTTCAAAATTATAAAACCTTTCAGTTAAAGCTGTGTCTGTAGGATGGAGCCCATGGTATGGTGTGCACTGATGGACCAGTCTGCACAATACATTGTGGCCAGTTTCATCTGGTGAGTGAGAATTTTTTTATTTATGTAACAGAGGCTCCCATTTTTTGCTCCATGTGACTCCAACTTTTTTTTTTTTATTAAACAGGGTTCTGCTATAACAAACACAATATAAACTGTTTAGGGCCATGGTAAAAGCAACTTGAAGTACTTCATGTAGATGTTGTCCTTGTATGTTTTATTTTATTAGAATTTTAGGTAAGTTTAATATTAAACATTTATCAGAAGACTATAGAGTTTGCATGAAAAGTATATCCTCTTACTAAAACCTCGATTCACCTGAAGAATTCTGATAACACACATAAACCACTCAAGTTCCATTTTTGTTTGGTTATTACAATATAAGATCCCCAGCTGAACCAATCCTGCTTCTGCATTATCCCATATTAAATTTTTAAGCTTCCAGCTTAATATTGTTCCTCCTTATTCATCAAGTAAATAACTGGAAAAGTATTCCCTTTTTTTATTGTGATTTGTATGCACTGTAAATACTTCAATCCATTTTCTCTCAAAGTTTCCTGTGATATTAAGTTGAAAGCCAATTGAAATTCACTCACTGAAGGTGCTGTGTTGAACTGCCTCAGCTTTTTCCCTAAACCGTGTGTTTCTTATGTTTTAAATCACGGCAACAAACTTTTTAGGGCTCATCTGTCAGTGCTACACACAATAAACTGGCAAATCCCAGAAAAATAAGGGAAGGAACTTCATATCCTCTGATGCGGTATAGCGATTTCTCTGCCTGGTCAGAGATCACATTAACCATTCTCCTTAGTACTCTACATAAAATGTGATAGCCTTGGCTCTGCCCTTCTTTCCCTCTTTTGCGTTCTCTTACTATGTCAGGTTCTTTGTTGGTTTTTGGTTTTTTGGGGGTATAATTAGTAGTTGCAGACATTTTTTGTAGTCATTGGTTATGCTGCAGAAGTGTAATTTGGTGAAGGGGCATTTGCACAAAAGAGAAAATGGAAGGCTGATTTCTGTAGTAGGGGGCCAAGTGATTATGAGGCAGAAGGAGTTTATGTTAGTTCCAAAGCAGTGTAAGGTCTACCAAAAAAAATTCAAAATACAGTCTATTATTCCAGAATACTGTCTGTGTAGGAACATAGAGAGTTACACAAGCAGTAGCTGCTGCAGCATTATAATTTTACAGCTGTAGTTCTGCCATAGTTAATTTCCTCACATGGACAAACCCTCAAATTTTTACTTTCAAAGTCTCACCAAGAATTATTATTCAGGATTACCTTCATTGAATACCTGGCTTCTTTTTTAAAATGTATTGCTTTTTAAAACATCAGTTGTTGTAAGAGCTATGAATTCTGCCCCAGGCATCACAATGTCTTTGAAGCACTGTGCAGATTTTAAAATGCCCAAAATACACTATTCCATTTTGTCATTTAAATGCTATGCAGATGTTTTAAACCCCTGAGATGAATGGACCTGACAGTATTAATAATAACAGCAAGTCCCCTTTGCAAAAGTTAGTGTGGCTGCTAATTGCTCTTTAGGCATTCGGCCCATCAAAGTAAGAGAGTAAGGAATGTGCCACACCAAAATGAAGGTGTAAGATTAAGAATAAGGGTCTGAAGGCTGAAACAATGCTTAGATAGCCAGGCTGGCAGTTCCTTGGAAAAATATCTTAATGACCTATGTGAGGACTGTTGCATGAATGTCTTTCTCAACCAAAATCTGTGGAAAGGAAGAAATAGGAGAGCACCACATTGTCACTCTTTTAGCTACGCAGGGATCTACTGCTCTTCTAGACTGGGCAGAAATACACACTCAGACCTGTCTCTCATGCAAACCACTGGCTAAGAAACTGGCAATATTTATGTAGTTATCCAAATCAGTTAGTTTGACCTAGGTAGTGGTAGGCTGTGATTGGAATTATTGGAAGAGGACACCTTTGTAGGAGTGTATGTAAACTGCCCTGAGCTCTGCATTCCCTTTTGCTGTACAGCTGGGGCACTCTCATCCCCTTGTTGTTGTTGGACATTTTGTTTTCTTGCATATGGTGAGTGTTTTGTTCTGTTAGTGAGAGGAAGATAGAGTATGGCCTTGCTAAAAGCATACTTATTTTGAAATACATCATTTACAATTGAAGACAATTGTTAACAACCTGAAGCCAAGAGGGAAAGCCATGAGGTTCTATTGTAGACATCCTAAATAAACAAGAGTAAATGTCCACATAACCCTGATAGTACAACTGCAAAAAGTGTTTTCACAGTATTCTCAGGCAACTTCACAGGCTCTTCAAAGAGCCTCCCTTTTTTCTGCTGTACTGGATTTTGTTACAGTTCAAGGGCAAATGTGTATTTGCTTCACTTAAAGCCCTGATCCATTCTCCTGTTACATTAGGACCAAATTTTCAAATGGGAACAGCCTTTGTATCAGAGATAACCAGCTTGAGAGCCTTCAGGGATCTTCACTGTCAGAAAGTGAGTTCTCAGGCTCTTTCAGACACCCCACCTACTAGCACCAGCTACCATCATCAGGTGTCACTGCAAATGGAAGCTATTCTCAAGCTTTTAGACTTATTTTTCAGTAATACTTAGCTTTATAAAAACTTCCTGCTTCAAGCCAGTTCCTTTAGTGAGAACATTCATTGTATTAGTAATCACTTACCCTATCCTGATCCACTGGTTATTATTGTGGATCTGAGCACAGCAGAAAAATGAGCTATTTCCTTGAAATTGTGTCTCCTTATGTTTATGAATGGGATCGTGTGTGTGGAGGCAGCTTTACAGAGTAATAAACCTAATGATAAACTAAAAGGTCATTTCAAGTGCTGTTACTACCAAGAGAATAAAAAGATATATCAATAACCATGTTAGTTTCAATCCATGATCACCAAAGAAAGGTTGAGGACAAACTAGTCTGTAAGGATAATGATCTGTCTCAATGGCATTGCTTTTATTAGGCTGAAACAAGCTCTGTAAGATGCACTGACTTTGAAGTCTGTTTTGCCTACCTTAGTTAAAATGTTTTGCACTGTATCTCCTCTGCTGAGTGAACAGAGTGAACAGGGTGAACAGAGTGTTGCCCCCACTGTTTTACCTGATTATTCTGGGTAAAATTCAGAACAATGTATTTTATAAGTTGTCTGTCATGAAATTGAAGCTGGGAATTTCAGGGGCGAATACAATTTTCCATTACAAATTCCTGGATAACAAAATCAGAGTTACCACTGCAGTTGCTTGGTGCCTTGGAAAAAGAGACTACGGAGTTTCTTGGAATTATTCTATGTGTAATCAACATGCACTCTATTTAAAATTGCTTGTCTCAAACAACTCATCACAATCCCTTGGCCAGTAAAACAGCCTCATCTTCTTTACCTCATTGAAATAAGGAGATCAAAATGGCCTTAATTTTGTGATTTTAGACCTGCTAAAAATAAATGGGTTTTCCACCTTTAACAGCATTCCTGGGAGGAAGGTTGATTTTTCTTTCTTGTGGTTTTACAGGGGAGGAGGGAGATATGGTTACATAAACTATGCAAATAGGAAACTGCTTATTTTTTAAGTTCTGCTTTCAGATCTACAACTTACTGATGTGGTGGGAGTTGTAGTGCCAGAGCTAAAGTTCTAGTTTGACAGTTCACGTTTATTTCACTTCCAGTGTTCCAGATAAAGACTATTTTACTTGGAGCCAGTGTTCCAGATAAAGACTTCTGGGAAGACAACAAAAATCCTACAGTGTGGTATAAAGCTGACAAAACAGGAGAAAATGAGAGGAGAATAATATCAGAGCTCATAGGCATCTAGTTTTAACAGTTCCACTCCTAATGCTTTCTTCCTTTATTTAAGCTTCCAGTAAAGTCTCCCTGTGTTTACCTCTAATTTAAGAAACTGTCCCTTAATCCCATCCCTTCCTATTCTCTGTCATCCTGTTGTTACTTCCTTCCTCTTATCTTTTAAAAGCGTGCTCACTGCATCTCCACCCCCACCCTGGCTTATTTCTTCCATATTAATAATAATCTTAGTACTGAGCACTTATATCGCTCTCTACATGTTCAAAGTGCTGTACAAACCTTAGCTAATTAATCCTCACAACACACTCCCCTCCCTCTGTAAGATAGGTAAGTATTATTATCTCAGTTTTACAGATGGGGAAATTGTCGCAGTGACTCAGTGGCAGAGACACAAGCACGGTAACCTTGTTCTTGCAACCTCTATTTTGAAAATACCTTCTCCAACCCAGCTTGCCTCTATAAATACATTCCCATCTCCTTTGTCTCCTAAATCATCAAGACAAATCCTCTGCCTACTCCTGCTGCCACAGCTCCCTTAATTGTTGCCATCTTTTGCTCCCTCAGACACCTCCAGCAGGAGCTTTGCCAATGCATTGCTCCGGTGCCTCTTTGAATGTCTTCCTATTACATGTGCAGTTTTCATCTCACTTCCACCAAGCAAGATGAAAGTAACCCTTTGCCAGCCTCACTGGTTTATGGCTCTTCTTTGTTTCTGTCCCTGGATTCCATCAAAATCAAGGCATAAGTGTCTGACTCAAGGCCGTGCATTGGGGATCTAGATCAAGATGACCTGAATTCCTTCTACATCTTTTCCTAGTACCTTGGCATTTCTGAAGGCATCATGTACAAGTAGGAAAACAGCAGATCTGAGTTTGTTGGTAGAATTTATTCCCTCTGTATACACGCAGCTCCAAAACAGGTTCTAGTGTTCCTGCTCAGGACGTTGGCTGAGGTGCAGTCCACTGCTTTGTGGTTTCTCTCAGTGAGCTGCAGGTTCACCCCATAGGCAAACACGCCGCTTGATCATTGAAAATACTTGACCTGTCCAAGATGACAGCTTTGTGTGGTCTGAACCACCTTCCTAGAATCTGCCATTTTGATACTTAAGAAACCTTTTTGAAGTAGATGTGCTGAATCTGGTCCTGAGAACAAGTGGATTGAAAGAGGATATTCTTAAATTTACAAAAGAAGTGTCCACAGTTATAAGTAAGCCCATCCAGGATTTAACTGCCTCTCTACTTTCTTGTTCTGGTACGTTGTAAATGGGTGTCATGTTTGTGTGGTCACAGAATATGTGTGACACAGTAGACCTAACTACTAATTACTTAGATATTATCCCGGATTTGCTCTCTCTGTGGTGGTGCTGTTTGTCTTATCTGACCAACAAGAAACAATAAATCCTGATAGTGTATTTCACTGAGGATCTTGCTTAGCTGCAACCATAAGTTTTGTCAGTCTCTTGTTTCACACAAATTAATTAGACATGACTACATGAATTTGCTCTTTAAAAGATTCTGCCCTAATGTCATGCCCTGTCAGGAGCAATCATTTTAATGGATCAGTGCTCATTTTGTTATTTTGTGTTCATGTGACAAAGTATCATACTTTTGCAGGTGAGCTATCAGTATCTATGGTGCTGTAGTGAAGATTTTTTTTTCAGATACATTTGAAGACTTCTAATAAGACTCCACAGCAAGTTCTTACTCATGCTAATACTAATGAAAGCCAAATAATGATGAACTGAACGTGAAGGGTGTTTTGAAAAAAACATCTGTTTTTTTAATCAGCCATATGCATTAGTGTCATGGAGGTCAGAGACTCCGACAAAGAAATTGCTGGAATTTTGCAGCTAAGTTTTGTTGACCCATACTCACTTCTGCTACCTTTTTTCATTACTCTATGTCAGCTTAGGTTATACACATACTATCAATCCATTACTTTGTCATGCATTGGATCCTCGCTTTCTGCAAAGAGTGAGCAAGGAAATTGGCCAGTCTTGGCAAATGTTCTTTGGGAGTTGAGTCTGTGTGACAAATGTTATTTACTTAGTGTTTGGCTTGGTACCCACAGTTCATGTGTTGGACCAGTGTGTACCTGGATGGGCTGCTTACGTGTTAGTTCAGGTTTAATGAGGTCTCTGTTCTGCTAGGTTTCAGGGACAGAAGATATGGTATCTCTGCATAATTTGCATAAGTGTTTGTTCTCAAAAGCACTTGCAATTTTTATACTCCCTTCCTGCATTGTGCCTTCTTCCTTCTGCTAAAAATTTATGCTAGAAGGCGTAACCCACAAACCTCTCATCTCTCCAGAGCTCATTCACTTTGGTTAGGGTTGGCATCACTTTCAGACACAAATATTCTTCCCAACTTGCCACCTGTACCTCTGTGTCTCACAGTACCTCTGAGACCAAGTGACCCTGAGTACTAGCTCTGACTTCATCTCTTCTGCTCTTCTCCCACCCTAACCTTCTCTCTGACTCTTAACTTTTTTTAGGGAAAGTAGAAAACAGCTGCTTAGGTTGCCAAATACCTGGGTTGCTTGCCTGAGGGATGTGAGAGGCTGGTTTTCCTAAGGACTAGTATTGGGTCTGCATGTCAAGGTTTTAGTACTGGGGGAGGTGCTACAGGGGTGACTTCTATGACAAGCTCCTAAAATCTTCCCCCATATCTGATAGAGCAAATGTCAGAAAACTCCAAGTCAAAGCCAAGCAGTGACAGCTGTAGCACCTCTGTGATAAATGTATTTAAGAAGGGGCAAAAGTTACTGCAAATGCAGCTGAGTGAGAATATGTGAGATGAACTGTCCTGCTGACCCCAAAGTCATTGAAGAACAAGGAGGAGGAGGAGGAGGAGGAGGAGGAAGCTGGTGCTGAAGAGATTCGCCTGCAGCCTGTGGTGAAGACCACGATGAGGTAGGTTGTCACTCTGCAGCCCATGGAGTTCCAGAGTGGACAGGTATCCACCTGCAGCTCCTGGACAACCCCACACCAGAGCAGCTGGATGACCAAAGGAAGTTGTGAGTCTGTGGGAAGCCTACCCTGAAGCAGGCTCCTGGCAAGACATGTGGATTCATGGAGAGAGAAGCCCACACTGGAGCAGGTGTCAGGACCTATGACCCCATGGGGCAAGCTGTTCCTGAAGGACTGCATTACCTGGAAGGAGCCACACTGGAGCAAGAAGAACTGAAGCCTGTTGAAGGACTCCATGTTGGAAAAGTTAATGGAGGACTTGAGTACCCTTGGAGGGACCCCATGCTTAAGCAGGGAAGCATGTGAGAGGTCCTCCTCTTGAGGAGAAAGGAGGAGCAGAGACAGCATGTGATGAACTGACTGCAGCCCCCATTCTCCATCCCCCTGCATCACTGGGAGGAAGATGTAGAGGAACTGGGTGTGAAACTTAGCCTGGGAGGAAGGGAAAGGAGGGGAGGAATTGTTTTCAAGATTTGTTTTTATTTCTCATTATTCTATTCTAATTTGATTGGTAATATTTTTTTCCCAAGTCTAGTCTATTTTGCCCATGACAGCAACTGGTGAATGATCTTTCCCTGCTCTTCTCTCTACTCAAAAGGCTTTCATTATATTTTCTCTCACTAACTCCCAGCTTTCTCTCTCTCCCTAACTCCACAGGAAGGTAGTGATAGATCAGCTTTGGTGGGCATCTGGCAGCCTGCCAGGGTCAACCCACAACAGTTCAGTCAGTGGCCTTAGAGCCTTTTAAGCCTGCAGATGGAAAACTGCATTATTTTCTGGGAGCTAGATCAATCATTTGTGGCTCTGAAAAGTTGTTCTGCCCAGTGCAAGTGCAAAGATCCTTGGTCTTTTCAAAGCCTTGTTCTGACCTCAGCATTCAGTATATTCATTGTGCTGTATGACTACTCTGTGGAAAACCTAATTATGAGAAGAGCAGTCAGGAACTCATCACAAGGCCCAGGGAAAGAGAATACTCCAGGTATTTGAATGCTGGTCCAGCCCCCATGCCTTCAAACATTTCAATGGAATAATTTTTTTCCTGCCTTTCTTTCCTACCTAACAGAGAATAATTAATGGAATTGTGGTTTTAGTGCATGTGTATATGCTTACCCATATCTGTTAGCCATGAGTGTAACTACTGCTGCCTGGTAGAGTGGGTCTAGGGCCTTCTAGATGCTCATTCAGCAAGGCAGCTGTAAATCCCATTGGAAAACAGTGACTGAGTGAAACCTGTTCATTGCTGGACTTTTTCAATTCGGTTTTCACAGGGAGTTGTACATGGTATTTCACTGAAAAGCTCTGTCTCTAGAGTAGAGTTAATGGGAAATAAGGATTACCTCTAAAATCTGTCCCTTTTTCTATTTGCAGCATGTATTTTCCTTTTTTATTTAATTTTTCTAAATTCAAATGTAGTAAGTACATTGCTGAAAGCGAGCTAAATGTTTATTAAAGTCGAATGTGAAATGACAGGGAGAATCACATGCTTTCAGGGCTACTATAAATACTTTCTTTTGAAGAATAATGACAGTAGCTTCATCTCCTTAGTCCATCTGTATTCTTCATGGGAGTCTAAAAGTGCAGTGGTGCTGGTGTTTTTACTGATTTTCTTACAGCAAAAAACATTGGCTGGTGTTTTTACTGATTTCTTATCAGCGGTATTTACCTCTCAAAGTACTGAATGTTTCATTCCAAAAGGGTTCAGTGGTAAAGGATTTTGATCTTTGCCAGCTTCTTTCATAGCAGAAATAATTTCTTACATTATTTGCTAGCAAAGTAGAGAGTCTCTACATTTTTTAAACAGTAAAATTTCTCTAAAAGGTTATATATTATGACCAAAGCATTACCATTTCATTCAGTTAATTTGTTAGCCTATGTAAGCACTCTTTCAGGCTACAAACTGATGTTAAAATAGCAAACAATGGAAAAAAACCTGTCTAGAGAGGTCAGTGCTTTGTATCTAATATGCTTTTGCAGTTTACTTTTGTTCTGGTAAGCAGATGCTTTGAAAACTGTTCAGCTGTAGTTCAGGCAAAGGGCAATTGGGCCAGTCAATATATAATGCAAAGATCCAAATCAATATCCTATGAAAGGAGGCTCAGCACCTTCTACCTAAAAAATATCTAGAACAGAACTTACTTCTCAGACTCATGCTGTCCTGGGGGATTTCCTTCTTGTTCCCACTGGAGGAGCCCATCATCATATTGCAGTAATTGGTAATATTTTAACCACCTAGCCATGTGGTGAATTTCATGATGTAAGGAAGCATATTGATAACCAGTCTTTGCTTTTTAGTACATAAACGCTAGGGTGCCAGGCTTATATTTTCCACATAAAAGTTCAGCAACTATTACCTGCAAAAGGTGGTTATTAGAGACTAAGACTAGAATTCATCATAGTAAGTATGGTTATTTACTTTATACATTTATGCAGTGTATCAGCCACAGCTTTGACAGTGCTCTGCAATTTTTTTTTTTCACATGAAGGCATTCAAAGCTAAGAAATATATTCATACCTGCTGTCAACAAGTGCAACTCCCTTGGAAAGCTCTGAGCCAATTTCAGCAGTGACGTGAACAGCAGCATAAATTTTAGTTCTAAATTAATCAGAAAATAAGTGAAAGTGGGCATAATTTGCATGCTGAGGACTGAAAAGGGAAGAGTAGCTAGCAAAAAAAGGGTGCAGTTAAGTGGAGGGGGGGAGGAAATAGAGGATCTACTGGCATGAGCGTAGTGCGTCAAATTTGCTCCTGAATTCAGACAACTACAAGCAAATGTAAATGTTATACTTAATGCAACTAGCCATTTATAGTGGAGTGAACACACTTTCTCTACCTGTTATGCTCATTGCTATGCTAATGGATGGCCTGGAGAATGTCATGTCTAGGCTGTTATTCAGCACATATTTGGATGTATGTTCTGAATACATTTCTCTGTTCTCCAGTGAGCTCAGTAGTATGATTGTAAATATACTGACTCATTATGGAAGGGAAATCTTGAGAAATTAAAACAAATTACCTTGAATCAGTGGTCTTCAGGGGTCTTTTACTTACAGCAGCTTTTCTTGTATTCCAGCCTACTGAGATAGATCATGGAAGGTGAGGGAGATATGTCGCTGAAGCACCACTTCTTTGGTACCTGCTCAAAGGAAATGGCTAAGAACTGTGTCATGAAGTGAAGGCAGTATTTGAACTGTCAACAGGAACTGCTCAGCTTGGGTGCTGTCATGCTTCTAGGCAGCCCCTGGCCCAGCAGGATGATTCAGAGCCTCTGATTTGAGGTAGACATCTCCATTCCAAATACAATGGGTGGGGAAAGGTGGCCACTTCTGAAATAATTCAAAGCAGCTAGGAACTTTTCTTTCTCCACTGTCTGAGCAGGTCACTGAAACTCCCACCTACCAATCACCTGGGAAACCTCTCAGTTTTGATCTGTACAAGTGTTGAACCTCAATCACCTTCCTCCACTTGAAATGCAGAGCACTGAGTCGTCTCTTGAGAGCAAGCAGCTGATGATGGGGGAGGAAGAGGCAGCAGCCACTTCAGAATAACTTCATTGTTTGAACACTCTTACAAGAAGTGGGAAACATGGATTTTAAGCCTTTCTTGGACTGAAGGGGTTTGAACCGCAATTCCTTTTTCCTCAGAGTTTATCCTGCCCATCAGTCTAGAGAAGTTCTTCATTCTGCTCACTATGTGAGGCTATGGAGCACAAAAAGAATAGGTAAGAGGGAGCTTGATTTTTCAGCCTGTTGGTGAGGGCAGGCGTGAGAGAGTCCTGAGTCTTGGTCCCAGCTGTCACTGCTGTTTAAGTATTCTTTACTGTTAATTTGTAACACAGGCACTCATACAGTCGAGTAGACATGGTTGACAGACTGTGGAGACTGTAGTGTTTGACTCTGCCTGAATTTGCACTAAGCACCAAAAACATGTGAATGTATTTCCTGACTTTTCACACCCAGTGAGAAGCACCTGAGACTAGCCGCAGGCTTGCCTAGTTAGGAGCAGAGTTGTTAAAGGCCTTCAGCAAAGGAGGTTGGAAGAGAAAGGAAATTGATGAAGGAAAAGTGAGATAATTCTTCATTCAAATCACATCCTGGAAGTGCCTGTTCTTCTCTGTTGATTACAAAGTGAGCCTAGAATGATAATGTTCCCCAAATAAACCTCTTGGTTGGATTTAGTATTCCCAAATCAAGGAATGTGATCTTTTTTCTCTGTTGTTTTTCAGTTTGTTGCTGCTGGTTTCTTTTGTGTTCATCTCAGAATGGTGAACACCTCAAAATAGTGTAGACCTTTGGAGAAAGATACAATTGATTTGTCTAAATGCAACCCAAGTGTCAAGACTGCTATCTAGCACCAACCTTTCAGGGCAAAGTGTGGGAGATTTTAAAACTTCTCTTTGCCTCAGGGCATTTGTGTACAGCAAAGTTTTCACTCTTTCACAAAACTGGCACACAAAGAACAGACCCCATTGGAAAGATACGCTCAATAATCAGTCCTGAAATGTTACAATAGTCAGCAGTTCTGCCTTCTTTAACATCATTAAATGCATCTTCTCCATCAAAGCAATGTGCAGTTTCAAAATATGACATGCATTCATTCTGTTGGGATTTTTTTTTCACCTCAGAACATTGTCCTTATTCCAAACAGTGACTCTCCTAAAGAGAAAAACCCTAAAAAGGTAGTGACACTAAGTGATATACAGCACTGCTGTAGTGCTGGTGTAGTTTGTGGAGGGATCTGTAGTGAAGAGTCCCAGAAATCCCCTTTGAGGTTCCATCTTACTTATTTTCAGTATTTCATGATCTATCAGGAACACACCTCTTCTTATTAATGTGCTTCTGTAAGAAAGGCTGTTCACACAAGAGAGGAAGAAACTCACTGCTGTGAGAGTTTAAATTGGTAGAGTACCATTTAGCTAAAGGTTTCTTCAAGTGCAAATATTTCAAAGGGACCTCTGTATTGCAGACTTGGGCGCTATAGGTAATTCTGGGACCATAAGGTCTTTGGTGGCAAGTAGTGAATCTTCTTATATGTTTCCATATGTTATTTATGTCTGGGGCCTCATGTTGTTATTGTAACAGTAATGACAGCAAAATCAAAATTAGGCCACTAGAGATTATTTTCATTTTTTCTGAGATACACCTTCTAGCAGCTTTGAGTGGAGGAACAATGTTTTGTAGCTGTAATCCAGAATATATACAATTAGACCCTGTCCCAAACAAAAGATTTTTCTAAATCAGATGTCTTCAGTCCTCATCAGTGGTCTAAATGGCCTATCTTTCCAGCAGTAGAGCTGAAGGGAAAATATGGCTCTGTAGGGATATTTTTCTAAATAACAGCAATAACAATTGCAGGGGAAATGGTGGCTGGTGATGAAAACTGTATTAACTTTGGGTTAGCCAGTTTCAGCAAACTAGCAGAGACAGTGCAAACACTTGCCAGTTTTGTGTGGAAAAGGCTTCAGTAATAATGTCACCAAAATGACTCAGCCGCCTTTATATCTCTCTGTGCAGTGTTTTTCACCTTTTCATTCTAAGGGGATGTTAATTTGTAAGTGAAAATCAGATAAAGGTCACATCACGTGAGTTCTCTGATGGTCTTCGCATATTCATCACCATCCTTCATAACCATAATGATCCAGAGTAAATTATACACACCCTAATTGGCCCAGGGAAGCTTCTTGAGGAGCAGCTACCATCTCCCTGCAGGAAGCCTGCCATGTACCAGCACTTCTACTACAGTCTGAAAACAAAATTTGACTCTAGTGCCTTTAGGATTTAGGAGTTGTGCTTTCAACAGATTTTCCTAGGATGATACATATCTTTGTAACATTTAGACAGACTGTGTATTTTCCCGGAAACTATTTCAATTCTTGATCAGTTCAAGAGACATGGTAAGGGTATTTCCCCGCTCATTTCACTGTATTAGTTGACTTTAGTCCAAAAATAAGTAGCACTGACTGGAGAGGAAGTGCAAGGGAAGAAGCAAGGATGTACTTATTTAATCTGTAACATAGCTCTTGTTATGGATAAAGAAAACACAGATGCTCTCTTTAATTTGCCTTAAACCACCTCCTTCTCTGTTACCTTTAAAAACCTTCAAGACCATGAGGATAAAAAACTAGGGCTAATATCTTCCCTCCTGTACTATCTAATTTAAGTGTGAGTTTGAACAATTATTTACATTAATAACTCTGAGTTAAATCTACCAGCTTTGCTAGAAAAGTCAGAGAAACAGCAAAGGCACCAGCTGAATACAATTCTAAATAGGCAACTTCTCCCAGAGCTTTCCCCTCATTTGAGATCTCCTTCATACTGGTAGGGATGACTTAGCCTACAGATTCTGGCAGCTTCCCTTGTGATTGTTTTTTTTTGTTTGTTTTTTTTTGTTTGTTTGTTTGTTTTGGTGTTTTGGGGGTTTTTTTGTGCCACTGTGTTATGGAACTCTTTAATTTCATTTAGGAGTTCTTGTTTCCTGTTTCCTATACAGTAACTAACGCATCACCTTCTGTGCAGAGTGTTGAAAAGTTTACATTTTAACTGCTAGGATCAAATCAGAAAGAGACTTTCTGAGAACAGCTGTTCCAAAAAGGTACACTGAAGTTATCCATAATTTAGTAGCTTGTGTGCTAATTCAGACTGTACTTCCATGTCTGTTATGATTGCTGTCACTGCTGCTATTAAACACTACAGTTGCTTTCTACTGCTTTCTTTATCGTACGTAGGTGTTATAGCCTCTGGCATCTCTGTGAATAAGCTTTGCTCTCCCAATCCCATAAAATTCAATGTCTCCTCCCACTCCATCCTAAACTATCCTGGCACTGGACTCCTGCCAGGGTTCCATCCCTACAGCTGCTCCACTCACATTCTGGAGACACCAGCAGGGCTGTGCCTGGCCGGATGCGCTCAGGAAGGGAGGATACTGTGAAGAATGAAGAACCTGCTCCTGTTGCAATGAGGGCTGCTCTTGCAGGTTCAGAAGTCAGGGAGCAGGCAGGGTTATGCCAGCAGCCTCAGGGTCACTGCAAAGGCAGTAAAATCCTAAAGAAAATCATGTGCTTGTTGTTGTCAGGATTTAATCCAAAGTCTTTCTCTGGCTGGCTTCCACACAGTGGTTCTGAAGGCAGAGCTCTGTACTGAGCTCTGTGATCTTTCCTATTCAGAATGTTTGTGTTAATGAAATCTGAGAGTTTTTTCCAAGTGCAAGGTCCCACACCACTCCTGTCCACCACGCTCCCACACCACTTCTGTCAGTCTGATCTCTCCATATGGCTAGTGTGTGACAAACAATGTCCCACTGTTTTGTGATGCCGTCATGCAATACAGATTATAGGTTCTCCAATGCCTGGCAATTTGGTTTCTGATTCTAGGCCTCCCAGTGCATGGACATTTACATGAATTTTATCTTTATCTACATACCAATGTTTATTTAGCATTTTTATTTGATATTATTATTTTTTTACAATCTCCCCCTATTATCTTATCCACATCATGTGCTCTTTAGTTTTTGTATGAGCTTTAAAAGGTTACTTTTGTAGTCCTCGGTCTGTTATTGTTACAGCTTTTATCCTTGGGTGTTACCCATTGTAAAAAATGCTGCTAACTTCAAATGTCAAATGGATGTCTTAATAGAACCTCAGTGCTTCTCAGCACCTGTTTCTTCCCACTCCTTGTTTAAGTAAGCACACATAGTACTTAGTCTTCCAAGCTAGTAATCTGGTTTCATTTTTGTAAGGCAAAAATACAATCTTACTGTACAGGTGTTCTCTCTTAAAGAGAAGCGCAAATGCCTTACAATATAGTTCTGTTCTCTTTCTACCACACTCGCTCTTTAAGTGAGGATTTTGACATCGGTCCTTATGATCCCATTATATGGTCCTTTGCAGAGAACTGTTGGAGAAAACTCCCTGAAGGCCTGCAGCATCAGTGAATGATGATATAAGCGTAACTCCTAGATCCCTGTATTCCTCTCTGTCATTAGCACAAATCTATATCTAAGAGCACAAATACCTTCTCTGTCTATAGACATTAACTGAGACCCATAGCCTACATAGTCACAGAAATACTGATATCTTGGAAAGTCTATTTGAAGACAGAAGTACACTTGCTTTCTGTTCTCTGTCCTTTGTAGTGGGCTTGTTTCTTGTGTATGCCTATGACCCTCTTTCACCATGGAGAAAAGGGGATCTTCAGGATCAGCAAATTGAGAGCCCCAGTTTAAGAAGCATCATGCAAAAACCTTTCACGGACTGTTTACAAAGCCAAGACTTTTATACCATGTGGGAATAAATGAGTGTGAAGATTCAGAAAATTAAAGAGTAAATTCAGTCTATCAAGAAGAGATATAAAGCAGTAGTTTTTACATGGAAGACTTTTTTAAAGCTTTTTTGGCCCAGAGGAAGTGTCCAATCAGTTCAAATTTCTTAGACTTGATTGGAAGAATTTCAATGCCTATATCAACAGTATTTTCCCAATTCAGTTAAATTTGTAACATCATTTTAACCATTCTGTGACATTTGATCATATCACAGCATTATTATATGAAAAAGGTAATAAAGTAACTGCATTAGACAGTAAACAAGCTAGATGAAGCAAATAATCAAAATCTGGTCTGCAATTCTTAGGTATCTTCAACAATGACATATAATTAAGATACCATAGCACAGATGAGACATGTGCCAGATTCTGTGTGCTTAAGTAGAAACAGAAGGGAGAACTTTACCTACATAAACTGACACAACTGCCAACATATGAAATGATGACATTTTAAAGCACTTGTTCACTAGAGAAAATAAAAAATAAAAAGTATCCTTGCCCCAAGATAACACCGGAGAACTGATAGATAAAAGGTAAGAGTTGGGTTTTACTGCAAGGTGAAGAACAAGTCCTTGTGCATGTTAGTGGTTTGATGGGGAACAAGATGCTGAAGGGAAGAGAATATGTTGTTCAGCTGAAGAGAGGCCTAACTTTCTGTTTTGTGCTTGTGAAAGAGCCTTTTCAATTTCATGATCACAGAATAAATACATGAATATTTATCTGAACACTTGCACTTTCACCTACCTGTTTGCTCATGGCCATGGCCTGGGAAAGCAGGCTGGTGCTCAAGAGTGAATTGTGAATGCAAAGCATTAACATTTCAAATACCCAAAGAGCTGAAAATCACAGTGGAAAAATATTTTGGTAATACTGCAGATAACAAAGAACATTATTACAGCACTTTCCCCAGATCAAAAGAAGTGCTATAAAATCAGCAGGACATTAAACTTCTAAATGAACACCTCCAAAGCCAAACAACTGGAACAACTGAAAACAACTGAAGGTCTTTGGGAGTCTGTGAATTAGATTTGTCTTCAAGGAAGCTTCTAACCAGCCCTATCTACAGACAATGGCTTCATCTCAGCATATTATTTTTGAGTCAACGATAAAAGCAAGACTAAGGCTTCTTAGGACTAAAGATTTGTGGTCCTACTCCAACTGCTTCATGCATCACTAACCAGTGTAAGAGCATATATTGCTTCCTGAGGATTTCTTCTTTCAAGACTTCTTTGATGCAGACTACCAATGTAGTACTTCACACAGGAAGTTTTATCTAGAAACAGAATCATGAAACAAGGGTCTTCTTTCTAACTTTGGAACCACGGTATATAGTCTGTATATATTCTATAAAACCAAGGACTGGAACAATTGCCAAGTTGATGTAGTGTTACTGGACAGTCTTTAGGTTCCCTGCTGAAGATCTGGTGTGGCAGCAGATCTTGGCAGGTAGGTGTCCAAGGCTGTTACTCCCTGGTCTTCCTTTGTCTCACCTACACTGCTGATGGTTTTCCAGCATCAGACATGCCTTTGGTAGGATTTCTGTCATCTACTTTTAGATATTCACATCTGAACTTGTTACCTCCAGGTCTCTTATTTCCAGTGAAGATAAATACATGTAGTTCTAGAGAACTGCGTTTTAGACAAGTACCTTAGTAAGAAACCACTTGTTTCCACTGACTTTAGAGAGTGTTCAGACGACCAGCTCAGGTACAGACTTTGAAAACAAGGCTTCTTCTTCTTCTCACTCAGTTTTTCTGTATGAACTGTCAATTATAGAACCATCGGCAACTTAATTATCTGAAAATAAGAAAATGGTATGTCATTTTTCATTTTCTTCAATGCAGGTCACCCATATGTCCGTTCTTTGGCAGCTGTTGCATTTCCTAGCATCGCTTGCCATGGTACTGTTAAATTGAGCACAATCCTTTTCTTTTCATTGACCTTCTAGCAATTAACTGGCTCTCTTTATTACACCCTATTTTAATGTCAACAGTTTTATATTAGAGTTCAATCACTTGGACACTCAAATGACTTCACAGGAGACTAAGAATGATAAAGAAGTCCCTTTAATATATTTAGATTACAATTATAGTAGATAATTAACTTTAAAACACATTTGTATAAGTGAGATTTACTGAGTGCAACCAAACCAAACACAATTGAAGTTATTCCATTCATTACTTGAACTATGTTTTTACTTTCTCTGTTTTCTAAGATATGCAGTTGATTTTCATAAGATAACTTTTAGCTTTTATTTCCAAGCCAAGACAACAGAGAAAAAAAGGCATGGAATTTGAGGGTCTCTCAATTCCTAAAGATTCTCCATGTACTCCCATGTCTTTAGGAAATACCTGGTTTCACTTTGAGGACCAGAGCTTAACACATAAACTGTCTTTGGAAGTGTAGAGAGAAATGAAAGAAGTAGAAATGGAAGTTAAAAATTAACCTATTTTGAATAAGATTCCTTTCTCATTACTGGATATCAGCCACTTCTGGCTGCTCAAAGGAATCACAAACTTTTTGTTTTCACAAGGCTTTAGATAAATAAAATGCTAAGATCCTTCTCACTTATTTTGGTGTCTTTAAATAAATACCATGAAAATAATGAACAAGCACTGTGTTCCCTGTAATTAACCTAGTGTCCTTGCATGCTTTTGTAATTTTTTTTCTGATATATGTTGGACATAGATGCAGTGAGGGGAATCTTTATAAATTTCTTCATGGACTTTGCCTGAAATAAAGCATCCAAAGAGAAGTGCATGAAAACAAAACAAACAAAACCATCTTAAACTCTTATTGTGGACCAATAGTATATTACACTATCTCTAGTACTGGCTTTCACCTTCTCCTCAAGAGAACATTAACTTAATTCTAGATCTCTTCTAGTATACTTCACTTCACCCACTCATGTCATCATTTTCTCACATTGAACTCTCTTTTGCATCCAGCAGGAGTTCTGAGGGAAAAAAAAGACTGATAAATCAGGACCATAACAACCCTTTTATGATTTGGGAAATATCTTTTCTTCTGAGATGCCCATCTCGGTTCCTGTCCGCAAACATGTATTTGGCCTTAGATTGTGTTTTCCTTTGCCCTCTGGACAAATGGCACTGTCCAAGTAACACTGGCCAGCAGCATTTTGCAGGTACAGCCAGGAGTGGTATTTAATGCACAGGTAGTCTTGAGGACATGAACACCTCTTGGTCTTGCTGGAAGTTCAGTTAACAGAGCACCTGTGTAGCAGCTTTCATTGCTGACCTTCAGAAAGAAGTAGGCTTTCCTTCATTTACAGATGAACAACATAAAACCTTTGGTGGGTTTGTTTGTAGTCTTGGCTCAGCAAACAATGTCTATGTTGATACAAATTTATGTTCCTGCTTTCTTTTACTACTAAGCCATGGTACATTCACAAAACAGACTTCCTTATAAAAATCCAGCATGAAATTATATATCTGTTCTTCTACCCCTGACATGAGATAGAATATTGTCCCTTGTTGTTCCTGAACAATGCTGGTGTGGCTTTTCGTAACTTTACGCTGGCCACAGAAAGAAACCCTTTGGTTTTAAGACAAACCCAGTGCAAGTTATTTTCTTTTAAAATCATATGTACCATGTCACTGAGATCTGTATGTTCTATCATCCAATAAATATTTCAATAAACAGAAATATGTACCCTCCCTTTAAAAAATTTTAAAATAGTTATTAAAATGCGCAGAAAGCTGCACAACAGATGTTCTAGACTTTTGTAATAAAATATATTTTGGGAGAGATAAGATAAAACATAACATAATTAGTTTTTCTTTATGATAGTTTTGGGTTTGGTTTTTTTAAGAGACAAACTGAGCTGAGATAATAAAATCATTAAAATCTTGTTTAATCACTTAGAATTTTTTATCATGTTCATTTCTCCATTTTGAAACATTTAAAGGTTATTTTTAGGTACATTTTTATTTGTCTAAGTAAATGTACGTAAGTTCTCTACCAATGCTCATGTCCCTGTTGAGCAACTGGCAAGTTGTTTTCTCATGTGAAGAAGCAGTTAAGCATCTTAAAATATGTGTCGTGATGTGGCAAAGAAAACACTTAAAGCTCTATCCCTTCATATGAACACTAAACAAAATACTCTTTGAGCATTAGCACTCAAATAAGAAAGCAACAGTGAGATGCCAATGCTGTCTCTTGTTTCTCATAACCTCAATTAAAACAGCAGGGTTGTGTGGAGGGGGAAAAAAAAGCACAGGAAAAAAAAAAAACAAGGTTACCAGTAGGTAGGCAAGGTAGAACTGCCACTGTTTGTGACTGCAAAAATCTTAAATGATGAGAATTTAATTAATGTGATTTGTGTTGCGCACAGGTATGTGAGTAGCTTGTTAACCACCATAATTAGCTGGACTGGAGAGCTGGCTGCTTTGTGGCACACAGCAGTGTGAGGCAGCAGCAGTGGAGAGCAGGAGCAGTGGCACAGCCCTGGCTGCACCTTGGGGCCCAGCAGTCAGACAGGTGGGCTGCAAACTGCACACCTGCCCTCCCTTCCCCTCCCATGGGTCTGCCTTCAGGGGAAACCTGGCCAAGGCAGCCAAGTGCACAGAGAGGGTTAGCTGCAGACAGCTGTTCAGAGAATTCCTGAATCTTTGATTTACTGTGATCAATTGCATGATTAGGCTGCATGTCATTGAGGGTGGTGATTATCTAATGGGGGCACTGTGATCTCTGTTGCAAAGAAACTCTGCTGGGGAGGAAAATTTCGCCGAAGACATCAATATGCATCTATACAAAATACCTTGGGGCATCTTTGCAGCCAACAGACTATAAATTAGAAGAGCTTTTTCTCTGTTAAGCCAGTGAAGGACACATGTTTGCATTAGATTTATGTCAGAAAGTGAATCTTAGTGTTGGTGGTTTTCTTTCAGCTAATGCATTTAGCCACACTAAGGTATGAATTCAATCACTGAGCTATTTGGGAGGTATCAAGCACAGACACTAAATAGGATTATGCAACAGCCGTCTGCAGTTGCTAATTAAAATGTGGAAAACAGCCAGTATCAAATTATTTTGTTTAGACAATTTATGGCTGGGTTAAGTAGTTCAGCTTGTATGCAGTGATTTTGCTCTTTGGTAAGACTTTTACAATTTCAGAATGACCAGTATCATTCTAATATACAGGCTCTAAGTACAGCAAATGTCATTACGTCCAAAAAGAAACTTTAAATTTTTGTACTGAAGTAGTATTTCTAATAAATAATTGTCCTTTTATCTGTGTAGTTTGGGAAATATATTGAACACAATTTATAGAGTTTGCACACGATAAATTGTGCTCACCAGTAACTTCAGCCACCAATTTCACCTACATTTCAACTAAACTAGTGTCAATTCTTGCTTTTAGAAGATTTTCCTTTAGGTTAAAAGGAAAATAATGAGCTATGATTTTGCATTTAAATAAGCTCACATGAATCCTAGAGAATTTGCTTTCTGATGGTACCTTATTCCAGCAAAATTTCCTTTTGCAAGACTGAGTTCTAGTCACAAGTTGCACCAATGTGCTTTCCATGTATCCAGCAAGCAAGATCCAGGAAAACTTTCAATCAATCCTGAAGCCTCTTCCCTGTGACCCACCAGCTTGTCCCAGCGAGGGAGCTGTGATCCAGATGAGTTGTTCTGGCAATCTGTGTCCTCTGACTCTTTTCCCAGTGCCCCAGTGCACACCCCTGCTGCCCTGATAACATGACCAAAAATTCATCCCTTGCACACACACGCCGCCTGCAGCCCCTGCTAAATGCCATGTACACGTGGGAATGCAACATGCTACAGGGACCACCTTCCTTTGTGCTTTTTTGTTGCACATTCTCCCACATCCTTATGTGGCTGGAGCTGTATCCTTTGTTGTAGGATGCTGTAGGATGCCCAAAAGCCATGAATCTCAGTGTTTTAGATGAGGGGACCCACTGCCATACATGCCACGGCTCTTTGCCAGTACTTACGAAACAAAATCTGAACACGGGGATTGCATGGTACCCCTGTCATGGAGCTAGGCCATGTCTGAGATGTCTCACCCAAACAAAGGGGTAGGAAACTGTCACCGACGTGTTTTGTAAAGGATTTTTCCTCTCCTGAGAGCTGAGAGGCCTCAGGAACAAACTGTAAACAATTCTTATCTGCTGCTGTGGAATGCAACAGGGGAGGTCTGTGACTGGCCCCGTCAAACTGTTTCCAATTAAGAGCCTATCACAGAACACCTGTCCGGCTGGTCTCGGTCTGAGAGGACTTTTCGTTTACACATTCTATTCTATTCTTAGCATAGCATGGTAGTGAAATCCTTCTCTCTATTCTTTTAGTATAGTTTTTATATATTATATATCATATTATAATAAATCAAGCCTTCTGATACATGGAGTCAACTTTCTCGTCTCTTTCCTCATCCTGGAACCCCTGTGAACGGGGTAACAGGAAACACCCCTATATTCTTCAGTGTGACACAGCTCATGTGGCCCACTGTGGCCAAAATTTCATGCCCTCCTTTATTAGTGCTTGAAAGGTCAGTATGTGCCATCTCTCCATCTTGTCAGTTGAGTGAAACCCCAAAGGAATCCTAGGGCCAGAGCACATGTGACCATAAGTAGAGTTGTGATGACCACTGTAGTTGCTTCAGTGACCAGTGTAGGAGGTGTGGCTCATCTGTTCTTCTCACAGTTGTTCTGCTGGGTTCCAAATTCCTTGTTCCTCTAAAGAAACTATCAATTTCAATTAGTTTTCTTCTCAAGCCACCCTTTGTTCAAGTCAGAATTCAAGCAAGATTGGTAGGTTTGTGCATTCATTAGAAACACCACTAAAATGATCAGCACAGGAGCACAGCTTAAAAACTTACATTTATATTGTGGCCATTGTAGTTTAGTGCCAACACCTGCTACAGATGAAGAGAACTTCTGCCCTACTAGACTTCCATCTGCACTTTCCTTGCTCTATCATAAACAGAAGATTTTGCATCCTTCTAACATTTTGACAGTTACCACTAGCAACCCATGTGTTAAAAACTTTATAAACTAAACCTTGAATTTCACTTCACTGTTTTGTGACAAAGTCAATTCAGTGATAAAATTGCAGCCCCTGCAAAGGAGTAAAAGGAAGCTGGAGTTCTTCAAACTTATGAGTTAGAAGAAAAGATGGTTTGAATAACTCTTCCGACAAAACAATCTTGGTTTTAAGCTACATAGATTCAAAAGAGAATCTTAAAATCAATGAGCAGCATGCTTAAGGAACTTCCACAACCACTGTTTTTCTCCTTGCATGAAAATGACTCATTAAAAGGACACGTCAAATTGCTTTCCATGTCTGTGAAAGCAAACACCAACACAATTGGGGAATTTGCTAAACTGTTACATTGAATGTGGTATATAACAAGAGGGTTAGGAAGCTGCTCCATTTACATGTGGGAGATGATAAGAGAAAAACACAAATGTTGATGTAAGAATAGGCAGGAAATTCCAATGTGCAATTATGCTTTAGTTTTTCTTAACAGACGCAGTTTGTAAAGCAGAAGGAAGCCTAGTTTTGTAGTTCATGCTCCCAATTTTCAATACAATTTTATTGTAAGTGTACAAAATGTTTGGTTTTATGCTTTAGGTTTGTTTAGGTTTTGTTGTAGTATTCTGCCCTGCATCCTACACAGAGCACTCATGACATTCATCTGTTACAGCTGGAAACAGAACCTCATTTTTAGGCCCACATAGAGACACAAAGTGAGTTGATGTTTATATTTAGTGATTATAGACTGCTAAATGTAGAGATTTCGTAGTAAAGAAGTCTTTTAAATGACGTGTCATAATAATCAAAGAAAATAACTTCTACCCATCCTTCTGTAGGTAAACCCCTAATAGGGCCAAGGGTCAGGAAAATGGCCTGTAAAAGAAGAAAACAAAAAAATCTGCCTGTCTCTCCCAAAGTCCCAAAGGGAAAAGGGGTTTTTTTGGCTGAAAAGGACTTGTATTGTGCTTGGATTTGGGACCGGGGCAGGAGCATGGCAAGCACATCAAAGAATGCCATTGCTTGGTAGTCAAACACTATCAGAGAATGCACATCAGCGGCACTCATGAAGCTTCTCTGTCCTTCAGAAACAGCCATCTAAGTCATCTAACTGAGGATCAAGCTGAGGTTTCACTTTCCCAAGCCAAAACTGTTTCCCCTTCAAGCATGCAGAATTCATATAAAACACAGCGTGATTTCTTTGAAAAAACCACAAAGTATTCATGTTGCTCCACAGACTAATAGGGTGAACACCCCTTAGGGTCTTGCCCCACAGACTGTGGAAGGAGACTTCCCCAGTCCTTCCTCTCACCACTAGTCCACTTGGCAACTTCTGTTTCAGGCTGTTGGTCAGTGAAAAGGGCGTGAGCTCACAAGGACCTGAAGACCAATGGAATCAATAGGAAGTCCTGGAAGAGTGTCACCCCTTGGAAACATTGAAAGCATGTATTCATGGACATGATTTCACACTCGGTTTGGGAGGTGTAAACCTTGTGAGACTCGGGCAGTTGTTCCTTATTATTATGTCTAGCAGAAAGCAGCAGTTGAATCAATGTTTAAGCAGAAAAGGCTGTTCACTCTGGTGATTAAGGGGACTTGAACAGTTAACCTCTCAATAAGGGCTGTGCCAGTCAATTCAATAGATCTCATTTTCAGAAGGAATTCAGATGGAATACTCTGCATGCTATTCTGTTCCAGAAAAAAAATCTAGTGATACTGCATTAAAAACACATATGTCTTGAAGAAAATATTTCATTGTAATGACCTATCTGACCATATTTATAATATTTTTCATAACACAATAATACCAGTTAATTTTACTTGCCAAGGGACACACATTACTATCAGGATGCATCCCAAATTGTTCAGCTAGTTCAGCTCAGAGGAAACAATGGAGCTTATAGACATGGTAGGCTACCATTCAAGTTGGCAAGGTTCCCATTACAAATATTCCTTCTTTTGAATATCTCTTGCCATCCAAGTCCTACATGATGCATATAATTTGAGCATTCTCCTTAATGAATGACAAATGAAGAGCAATGTCTACAAGGGATTTTCAGGGGAGGTGTGGGTAGGATCCTGTCTTACACTGAGCGAGTGTCTACAGAGCAGACAGTGAGAGTAGACGTCCTGATCCAGAGATTCTTGGTGGGAATATGGCCCTGGAAAGTTTTGGATCTAGCCCAAACAGGGCACAACACCTTTCCAGAGGTGTTTAACTGCCAGCAGGATGAAACCTCAGGTAAGTGTAGATAAAACTAGAGAACTTTATGCGTTTTTTGACATTTAAGAATAGTACTGTAGAGCTTGACAAGACAAGCTTTGTCTGATTAAAGAGAATGGCATGGCACCCTAAATTACCAAAAATAAAATATGTATTGTTATATACTGCTGCTATATGTTTTCTACAGTTTGTATATGAGAAAGTATGATTAAAAGTCGATGAGAGACTGTTTATAAATTTTGATTGCTTCATAATTTTAACTCTGAGCAACATTTTTATCATAATTATAGGCTTTCTTAAAGCATTTATGCAGATTGTTTTATTCAAAAGGGGTTTATTCCATATAAACTCCACTCTTTTATCTCTCCATAAAATCAGCGTGTGAATTCCCAGCAACCACAACTCCGCTAGACAGTCATCACATTAGTAGCAGAGATATTTTCAAACAAGACAATATTCCTCAGATTTTTCTAAACATTATCTCCTGTTTTCCAAGTCAGTGAGTGTCATGGTGATAAATAGTAATGATAATCCTGAGTACATTTGTTACCTCTTTATGTCTCTTTAAAAGTATTAGCAAGATTGTTCTCATAATTCCCCTGTGATGTTCCTGTGTGCTATAGTAGCCAGTGTATCTATGGTTCAATGGAGGCTTGGGGAGATTCAGTCAGATATCTCACATCTTCAGGTCAAGGATAAATAAGTCTGGGGATTTAAATGCAGAGCTTATGTTCATTTCAGTGACAATTTTGTGTCTAAATATTCTGGAACCCTACAAATGCTGAAATCCAAAGGACTTACCAGGGACCTCAGACTGTTTTTTAATCATTATTAATAGCCACTTGATTGCACTGTTTCAATGCATGTGAACAGATTTTGAGAGCTAAAGCAGGGTCTGGGTCCATGACTCCCATCTCAGATTGGCTCATGTCCATATTTTGCCTTTGAGAAGAAGACTCCAGGGAAAACCATCCTTTCTCCTTCCTCCAGGTTTTCTCACAAAGGATATGAGATGTCCATCCCAGCCAAAAGCCCAGGATTTCTGCAGTAGCAACAATCAGAGCCTCAGGACACTTTGGTGGAACATAAGGCAACCAATTGACAGCACAGCTGGACCTAATGTAACAGAAAAGCAATCTAACCCCCTGGGTGACCCAGGGGCAATCCTGGTCAGGCAGCAAAAGTCAATCATCCTCTCTGGAAGAAGAGCTGAAAGATTTGAATAGTTTCATAGCAGTCACTGTCTCACCAAGCTATGCCTGTTGTGATCTATTCATCCCAGTGATTTGAGAAGGAACTTCTCCAGCATTGGAACATCTACAATGTAAAAAGAAGAAAATATATACCTCCATTTTGCATATTCTGCTGGGGCATCAAATGGAAAATATACTGTCACCTTCACCAGGAAATACAAACATTTGATGTTAAATATATACCAAATCTGTGAAATCATTTTTGCCATTCCCAAAAATATGATCTTTTGGTACATGTGTTTGGCTACTCAGAAAAAAACTGATTCTTAAAGCTGTTCTGGTGGGTTCATGACAATGATGACAGTCTCTGAACATTTAAATGAGGAGTGTTAGGTTGCCTCAGTCTCTGAAGCTGAGCTTGATGCTAAGCCATGCTCCATTTTAAAGCACTGCCTTCAACTTTGATAATTTCATCAAATGACTGGATTGCATTGCATTGGGTAACCTAATCTTCACTCCATACTTTCTACTCATAAGCAACTTTAAAAACTTGTTTGCACTTTGGTCTTGGAGTGTAAATTCCATTACTGTCTGCTGCTCTAAAATTAAATGACAGAAGCAACACAAACAAACAATTAGATTTCCCCTGTTGATTTTTACAGCTTGCATGTTACAGAAGTCAAAACTTCCTTCTGATTTCACTCCAGTATGGATCAGGCATCATTCCACAGCAATCACAGGAACCAAACCCATGGGAGACATAATTTTGGTGAACTTTGTTTTTCCTGTCTACAATACAAAACCCATTTAATCCTTAAACATTAAAATTAGAATCATCTTTGTTTACATTTCCAATGTAGTTTAGTAATTTCCCAGCTCTATCATTTGAATTTGTTCAATGATATTTCCACCTTGAAAACATGCTAATATTAACATTTGAAGTAATGGAATAAATACAAGTGGATTTCCCATGACACTGCTGTTGGAGAGGGTGCTGATCTGTATTCCAGAACAATTGTAGGACAGGCAGGTTGTCACTGGACTTAATTTCAAGACTTGATAAAACTGCTGCATTTAGGTAAAAATATTTAGCTTTGTCAATTATATTTTGACTTCTGAGGCTTGCCATTGTTTCATGGCAGAATGCTGAAAAAGAGACAACTGTGTCTATGATGGAAAGCACTCATACAAGTATATTGGTAAAAAAAGCAAACACATTAGGAGTAACAGAATGTCCATTTTTAAGCAGCAAGAAGATTTTTAATATCGATCAGGTATGACAATAATTTTTTTTTCTAGATTTGTTGATCACTTACTTGTTTGAAAATAAGGGTGACGTTCTGCCATAGCCTTTCTTTGCAGACAAATGGGCTGAATAGCAGCTACAGGCATTTTTCTGCATGAGGAAATTGAATAAACACAGTCCAGGCTCCTCTCTGGAGCCAGGACCAGCCTCAGAGCCAGCCGCCCTGCCCATCAAAGTTGCAGCTACAATTGATTTAAAATAACTCAGCGGCAATTATTCCACAATAAAACCTTATTTTTTCTTTGACAATGTGATCTGATGCTAGTCTGTAGTTAGTGTTGTCAAGGCACGGAAGAGACCTTACCTCGGGGCTGGTGCTTGGAACCCGAGGAGTTCCCTGTGCCCTCAGCGTGGGGCACTCCAGGCGAACCGCTGGGGGTTTTAAATATATTTTTTTAAATCTGGGATCTCTGAAGCGGCAACATTCAGGTCAGACCCATCAGCAGAGTGTCTATTGTACTGACCCAAGAGCCCTGGTAGCGGCTGGGAAAGGCTCCGAGCCCCTCTCCGGCAGCCCAGGGGTGCGAACTGCAGCCCCACAGTTGCGGCCGGGGGCCGCTGCCCGCCGCCCACAGAGCGGGGGCAGCTCCGGCCGGGCGCAGGGCTGCGGACATCCCCTTCGGACATCCCCTTCGGACATCCCCTTCTCCCCGTGCTGCCCGAACACCTGCGGCAGGATTAGCCAGGCTCAGGCACTCATGGTCGTTCTGCAAACTAAGTGTCGAAAGCCCCCGCAAAGCAACAAACAAAAACCTGCAAAGTGGAAAACGCTGTAATCAAGCAGCAGAGCTCTGGGGATTTGGAGACGAGAGTGGAGAGAGTTCGGATCAAATGGGATTTAAATGTAAACAGCAGTAACTGCATATGATCAATAATCACCCCTTGTGCATTCCTCTACTCATTTAACATCAGCTAGCAGTGCAAATATTGCAAGTGAGTACTCGACAAGGAAATCAGCTGAGCGTCTGTTTAAACTGTGGTTAATTATTAATATGAGTGATTCTTTTCAATTAAATGTTTCGTTTAATCCCCTCATATCGACTTGTCTAGGAAACTACTTGTCTAGCTTCCAAAACTATAACCTGGGTGCAGACTTATTCTGGGGAATTTGATATAATCCATATAATATCACTCGTGCAATGAATTCTCTTTACTCTTCTTGCTTTGTCCTAAACAACTGAGACAACGAACAATTTTTTGTGTAAATACTTATTACAGTTTTTAGATGCTTAAAGGAATTTTGTCAGGAAGGTGCCTCAAAGTACAGGGGAAAACCACATCTCAGTGAAGATACGAGTCTTGGAAATGTGAGCTCAAAAGGAAAAGCAGCTCATGTTTCTAATAGTACCTTCTGAAGAAATTAATTGTGACTGATATTTTCCTGCTACCACTCATAATATTTTGCCATGTCCTGGGAGGATGCCCTCCACCCTTTGCAGTGGCTCTGGCCACCTCATTGCATGGTCCGTCGTTCACCCTACGGAGTCTGTACTTCTGCAGCTGCCTGCTCCCTGCATCTGTGGTCTTTCCTTCCCCTGCCGCCTTCTCCTAAATCAAATCCCTCTGGTCCCACTGTAGAAAACAGTCCTTGAAACCTCTGAACCTACAAAGCCCTTCCCTCCCTTTCCTTCCTTCCTTCCTTCCTTCCTTCCTTCCTTCCTTCCTTCCTTCCTTCCTTCCTCTCCTTCCTTCCTTCCTTCCTTCCTTCCTTCCTTCCTTCCTTCCTTCCTTCCTTCCTTCCTTCCTCTTCCTTCCTTCCTTCCTTCCTTCCTTCCTTCCTTCCTTCCTTCCTTCCTTCCTTCCTTCCTTCCTTCCTTCCTTCCTTCCTTCCTTCCTTCCCTTCAGATTTGGCGGAGTAACGACAAGTTTAATGAATTAAGAGCCTTGGTTTCTCCGTATACACGGCAATCAGATCCTTTCAACAAGCCATCATATTTGTCCTTAATTTCGACTTTCCCAAAAACTGTTCTCATATTCCACTGTTTGAAATGTAGGAAGATTTAGCATAATTTAGAGGTCAGATTTCTAAATAAGCCTGCTTTAAATAACAAGCCCACACGGGAGATTGTCAGTATCTTTATTTTGTATACAGTTTACACACTGGCACCGCTTTTTAAAACCCTATATGTGGGTTAAAACTCAATTTTACAACCCCCATTTATATGAGATGTAGGTTTGACATCTGTTTGCCAGAGTGTTTTGCACTTAGCCTAACACCCACTATTAAATGACAAAATTGTGGCAGGCTGTCAAAGCCAGCTGACTGACAGCTGCTCTACTTTACAAAAAAGCCCCATTCAAATATTTGCAGGGTTGAAGCTTTCTGTAACGCTGTCGCCATTCTCCCCGTTATTTAGCATGTAAAATATAAGTCAAAGTTTTAAAGCTGCTTTCCAAAATGTTGCCATTTTTCCATATAAAAAGAGCGAGCGGTGGCTGCTGGCGGGGATCCAGCGCCAAACGCATTGGGTGGATATTTCGCCGGGTCCCTGCGTTCCTCCTATCTGCACAAACCCGATAAAACTGTCATTTAGCAGCGTTTCTTAATATTGCAGCTAATTAGAGCCGGCGTGTTATTGAAGTGAGAGCAAAAATCCACTTAAAAGAGAGGGGAGGGAGGGGGTGGAAAAAGAAGGGAGGGGAATTTTCCGTGCAGGCAGAGGTACGCAGCCGGGCACGGCTCACACCGAGACCCCCCCGGGAAAAGGGACGGGCTCTGGGGAGGGGACACCGAGGGCATCCCGGCACTCCCGCAGCAGTCGTCCCCCGCTTTTTGCCCTCACCTCCAGGGGTCCTTCTGGGCAGCTCTGGAAGGACGTGCAAGGATCGGCTCTAGCGGAGGGCGAGCGCTGAGCCTTGGCCGAGATGTCTCCCACTTCTAGCGCTGCGGATGAGGATGTAACATTTAATTCAGGTCGTTAATACACTCCCGTCCGTTGCCCTGCTCCCCCTCCGAGCGTTAATACAAGTCTGTAAAGGGCAACGGTGATTTAAACTTAAAAGCAATTTGCTTTTTATTCCAACATCTCTAATGATTGTATGTGACTTAGCACTTCAAAATAGCTGACGTGGTAATCCCTGCATGCTAAGGAGTCTTTGCAGCAATTGCTGGGGTTTATTTGAAACTCGGGTACTTCCCGCAGCTTTTGCGAGACAAGCAAGGCTCTGGCTGGCAACCGAATCGGAGGTTAATGTTGGGGGTGGGGGGTGTACGTATTCGTTTATGTTTTGAATGAGGACTAGATCCACCCCCTAATAAAAGAAGGAGAGAGTCCGGGCGTAGGAAGAGGGCTGCCCGCGGTGTCCGTTCCCAGCGCTCTGGCCCCGGCTCCCTTGGCTCCCCCGCAGGGTTCAGCCCCGGCAGGCACGACCCGCCCGGATGCTACAGCCGGCTCCACGGGCGGCCAAAGCCATCCCTCTGTTCCCCTCCTCCCTCCCTCCCCGCCGCACATCCTCGGCACAGACGGGCAGGCACACACCCGCACAGCCGGAGCAGAACGGAAAACGGGGCGCTCTCGGCTTTACCTGAAAATCTTTAGCTGACTTGTGTCCATTTTAATAACCTCTATCGACTTGCTTTCCTAGAGCGGTTGTCATATTGGCAGAAAGGGACTGGAAAAGAGTGTTTTAGGGAGGGAAGAAAAAAAATGCAAGAAGAAAACTAACGGCGCTCTCTGGGAAAGGGGTGGTGATGGCAATGAGCGGTACAGGGCGGAGGAAGAGCGGACCCTCCGCAGCGATCCTGAGCGGAGAGGGGGAGGCTGACAAAGCCCGGCTCCATCCCGAGGGAAGGCCGGGAGAGGGGGAGCGAGAGGGTGGAGGGGGACTCTGAGCCTCCCTGTGAAATCCAAGTTTATTGACAACAAAGGAGGGTCTGGCCGGGCTCAGAGCCTCCGCGGTCCCGAGCTGTCGAAGGCAGAGTACGGCGGGGGGGCGCGGGAGCGGGGTCCCTGGGCGGCCGGGGAGCTCCAGGGTACGGGGGGAGGGCAGGAGCAGGGTCCCGGGCGGCCGAGGCAGACGCGGTGAGGGTCGGGAGGAGGCGCAGGGAGCCCCGCGGAGCCACACAGGTGCGGGAAGGAGCACCTAGGGGCGGCTCTACCCTTCCGGGAGGCATCTCTCCCAGAGAAAAGGGCAGGGGACAGTGGCCCAGCAGGAGCGGAGAGGCAGAAATGCAAGGTTAGAGGAGAAAGTGCGTATGAGAAAAGGAAAGGGAAAGAGAAAGAGGACGAAGGCTCCGGGCTCCACCTCCCCGCTCGGTGCGGCGCTCCAGCTGCTCTCAAACCAACTGCTCAATTCTATTCACTGCCGCGACAGAACAAAAAAGTGGCTATTTATTAGAATACTTGTTTGGTATTGTTCGGTGCCACACAAAAGGCGTTTCATTATGTTGGGGTGGGGAGAAAAGCCCCTCTCCTTTTTTTTTTTCCTTTCCTTTTCTTTTTTTTTCTTTTCTCTGTAGACCGAAACAATAACTTGAAATTGTCTTTAAAGTCTTTTCCATCAATAATAAATTTCATTTTCTTCTCTGTCTCCCGCTCTCCCTCTCTCCCCCTCTCCTGTGCGGTGTGTATGTGTGTGCGTGCGCGTGTGTGTGTGAGGGGGAGAGAGAGAGAGCGAGTGAGCGAGAGAGCGCGAATGGTGAGTGTGCGTGTGTCGCCGGGCACTCGTGGCTCGGGCACAGCCGCCTGGGAGCTGCGGCTGGGCGAGGGGCGAGGAGGAGACCGCCGGCTCCGTGTCGCGCTGCCCTGCACCGGCGGGCACGGTCGGAGGAAGGTGTGAGCTAGGCTAGAGCAGAGGGGAAAAAAAAAAAAACCAAACAAAAAAAGTAATAATGATAAGGCTGCCCCTTCAGATGATTTTTTGGAGGAGGCTGGAGCTGGAAGAGCAACTGTAAGTGTGCCTCTAACTTTTGAGGGGGTCTTCACCCTGTCTTGGGAATGGAGGAGGGGAAGGCGGCGAGGGGAGGGCTTCTAAGTTACTTTTGCTTCAAGGAGGGAAGAGCCGGTTGCAGTCACTGGGTTATCGGTTGTGACACGGATTTGGGGGGGTGCGGGTGTGGTGTGACAGCGTTTTGGGCTGCCCCCCTCCGCCTTCTGGGGAAGACGCCTCGCTGGGTTTTGAGGAGGGGGAGGAAAGCGGCGGTCGGGCAGGGGCAGGGGGCTGCGGGAGGGCTGGGGCGGGGAGGACGCCGGGGGCGGCGGCGCTGACTCCAGAGCGAGCAGCGCCCGCTCCGCTTACACGTTCCAAAATTAACATGTCGGTGCGCGGGTGCCATTTAGTGAAAGGTGTCTTGGGCAAAGAATCAATTTCGCTGTGACTGACCGGCGGGCTCGGCTGTATTAATACTGCCAAAAAAAGGGGAAATCAATAGGCAGAGCAGCCCTCAGCTATTACAACTAATGCCTGCTTAATCTCTCCCCCTGGGAGAGAGAATTCACATGGGCTCCCAGCACTGCTACTGCGGCTGGGCTGAGGCCGGCTTGATCTTCCCAAGGAAAGGGGATCCCCGGATCCTCTCCTCTGTGAAAGTGACAGCCGGGACCTCTCGACAGGAAGGTTGTGCCCAGCCTCTCGAAGGCAAGTCCCAGCGCGGAGGTTAACGCTATCTGGCGTGGTCCCACCCAGGGTCTTACTCTCCCTCCCCAGCTTCCAAGTGGTTGTAGAGTGTCTCACTATTGCTATAAAGTATTGGGATATTAAAAAAAGGTGAAATGGATTTTCCCTCTCATAATTGAGGGTGGTATTTGAGGTCGATCAACAGGCAGTCCAGCAAGATTGTACATCTATCGATCAGGGAGGGGACACGTTTTGGCTGAATCTCTTTTCAGAAACAGGTGTTTAAACATGATAGCGGCTCCAGTCAATTAACCCATTAAAACCCCGTTTTATCGCATTGATTCCACAGTCTGCCATAAAAGGTTATGTTTTGAAAGCCTCTTTGTTAAGGGGAGGTGGGGGTTTGGATGGATGGATGGATGGATGGATGGATGGATGGATGGATGGATGGATGGATGGATGGATGGATGGATGGATGGGGATAGGGACAGTGGTTGCAAATTGTCCCCAAACGCACAGTATCGGGCAGGCAGTGAGTTGCAGAACTACGGTTTCTTCCAAGCCAGGCTGCCCCAGCGCGCCCCATCCTCGCCCGCCGCTCCCGGTCCGGCTCCACGGAGGGGCAGAACGGCCACTGCGGGCCCGGGGCGCTCACGCCATCCCCTCCCCGCCGTGGGCCGCCCGGTTGCGCTGACCCTGCAGCAAAAATTGACAAATCCACCTCGAGAAAGGCATCTCCCGTGAGGGCTGCACTTCCCACCCGGGGAGGAGAGGTCCGGCCGGGGGCGGGGGCTACCGCCCTGCACTGGCTGCGGGCTGGGTCAGGCTGTGGGTGCAGCTGAACTGTAGCCCCAGCTATTGGCAAGCGCTGTTATCCCTAAAACAGGACAGTCCATGAACAACCTGCCTCCCTTCCCCGCCCCGCTCAGCTCCAACACCTTTTTCAGGTTTGCATCTTTGCTGTAAATTACATATTTGCTAAAGGCGTCAGTAGCGGTTTGTTTACTATCCCTCTTTACGATGACTACTAGGGCATCCATTTAAGGACAGTGTGAAGTAACAGTCAGTAATTTGCTGAAAAACAGATGACAAACACCCCTTTTCTAAAAGGCAAATAAAGACGGGATCCCAACACCGACCAAGTAGCCGGGATCTCCTTTGGTGGGAAAGAAACTGGGTTTTTCTCTTCCCTTCACTGGGGTTCGCTATCTGCCTTCCCATGGCCAGAATGCTGCACTGGATGGAGCAAGAGGATCATGTATTTCCTCTGGGTACCTTTAATTTCCAGACCAGCCGTCTGAGATTATTTAGATGTTTCTAGTATTGCCCTTGTTTGCTGTTTTCCCAAGTCAGGATTGAATGCGCGACCGAAAAGGTTTGAAACCGTGTCAAAGTGATGTTTTAATCTCATTGAAAGGTGAATTAAACGAGAAGATGTAATTTGTGTGGAATGTTTCGATGAAAGGAGAGATTGGAGTGGATACTTTCGCTCTCCTGTGAACCTCATGTCATGTTTATATTGAAGCCTGTGTAGCTAATCTAATTTACAATAACAGGATGGCCTGCAATAAAAAAGCTACTATATTATTTAGGGTTTTTTCTTTCCTCGTTTATTTTTTTACACAAATTCATTCTGACTTGCTCTGAATGATACCTTTGCAGTCTGGGGATAGCTGACAAGGATGCAAACGAGAAATACTACCTTTATGGTGTTCTGAGCGACGCGCCACAGACATAACCATCCAGGTTGCCCTGCTGTAAATGGGATGCCACATTTGGGCTTGAGAAGCTCTTTTTCCGTGACTGACATTTCAGCAGCGCAATTTTAAAGATTAACTACGTAATAACTCCACATGTCGTTCTAGTCCGACAGACTCTCCACCCCCGCAGTTCTTCCTTTTCCTTTACAAGTTTACAGTTACAAAACTAAACTCTTTTAAAATATTTTTCTTTTGGTTGAAAGTAAATTGCAGGGTATGTTTTCAGTTCGTGATGGGTTTTTTTGTTGTTGTTGTTGTTTTTTGATGTGAGGTATTTTTGTCTAAAGGACCACTCGATAACTCGACTGTAAAAAGTAAATGGTGTGGCTGTCCTTTTAGGTAGAAACCCCAAACAGTGAAAAATAGGATAGTGCAAACCCTCACCTCCCGCGAGATGCTGTTCCATCTGATCAGTACATATTCCCGGCGTGTGCCTTAGTAATAATAACTTTTAAAGAAATTTTAAAATTTTAACAGACTTGAAAAGTACAACTTTTGTGTAATGCTGGAAAGTGTATTCAGACTGTTAATCACAGGGAGCTGTGTCATTGGAATGTTATCAATTACTTGTTCAATTTAACTGTAATTACTAACAAAATTAGACAAGGGTGGATCACAATACAGGATATTCTTCTTTCGGAACAATATTGTGCTGGAAGTCGAGCTGATGCATAGCATAAACAAACATTTTAGAAAACGCTCCTGCTGGCAAAACTTCGTAAAGAGACGATTCTAGTTTTTCCACCGACACGAAAGTGCCAGCGGGGGAAGGATCGGGGCCGTTCCAAGGCGAGGGGACACGCTGAATGTCCTGCCAGGGAAAGAAGGGGGGAAGAAAATCTCTGCTTATGCGCCGTCTGACCGTCCCGCCGTCCCACTGAGGTCCCCGTGCCTCGCCTTTCCTTGGCAATGCCGGACACCCCCGGCACACCCGCCTGCCGGGACCCGCTGTCGCCTTGGGGCGGCCGCCGGCTGCTGCGGAGATCAGACGTGCGGGGAGATCGATACTACTTCTTTTAGGCGCGAAGGAAATATAAAGCTTATTTTCAAAGCCAGTGAAAACTAGAAAGGAAGGAGAGAAAATAGAAAGCCTTGGATGTACAAACTCTTCGGAAGAGGCAATTTATCGACACTGTGGAGAGAGCGGTGATACAGAATTCCTTTAGAAAAGTGGCTTCAGCCGCCCTTTTATCTGACACAATAAATACATAAATAAATGGCAGTACCTACATGGAGCAGCAGCTTGCTCTCCGGCCGCTTTGATTTTGCCCGCAGCGGGCTGGCCCTGAGCACACCTCTGTGCTCCGTGTCGCGCCTCCTGCCCGGCACCCGCGCCCCGCAGGGTGGGCGGCTCCCGGCAGCCGAGCCGAGCCAGCCCGGCTGTGCGGAGCAGCTGCCTGCTCTCATTAGGACTTCAGAAACCTTTCGGCCCCGTCCCGTACCACCCTCCGCGTTCCCCCGCCGTGCTCCCGACTTTGCCGGGGGCACCACCACAGGATAGTCTCAGTGTTGGTGGCCCTGGTTGCCCCCTACCCGCGTGCTCCCAGCGTGGCGGTGGCCGACCCGTGGGTTGGGGTGGAAATAGAGGGAAAGAGGCCTGTGAGCCACTGACCCCCGCCCAAGCCGCTCCGGGGAGCAGCAGCGAGGTCCCGCAGCGGGGCCGCCTCTCGGGTCCCGCTGGTGTGGCAGCAGTCCGGGCTGTCTGGGAACCGCGGCCGGGAGCGGGGCGCGCTGAGGCGGACAGCCCTTACTCTCCTCACGCTTCCAGTTGGTTGGCACGGCTCTCCTGGGCGAAGGGGGGAGACATTTCTCGTCAGGGAATTTTAGCCCTTTCCTTCCCCCCCCCCCTTTTCTTTTTCTCCCTTCCCTTCCATTCATAAACCTGGTGGCTATAGACGCAGCTTGAATATTGACGTCTCTTCCCCCAACTGCTCCTCCGTTAACCCAATTACAGAATTCATCAAGAACTGTGTTGAATTATCTCTTTCCATACAGTATCAGCATTAGCCTAATTAAAAGCTATAATGTCTGATATAATGATTAAATCGTTAGCTCTGCTGTAGGGAAGCAATATTTTGTTTTCCCTTCAATTAGAAGCTGATTGAGGTTTTCAGAGCAGGTCAGCTGTGAAATTTGAATTATATGTGTGAGTACCGTTCACAGGGTGAGCCCCTACTCGAAAGCTCCAGAGATTCTCCATACGCTTTTACCCAGCAAGCTGAGAAAAGACAACAAAACACAGAGAGCCTGTAGCTGATTTGGGACTGATGTTGTCGGATGGCACAGAACAGTTGTTAACGCTGCAAAAGAAAGCGGGACTTTATTCAGGCACCCTTTTCCCAACCATTCCATCTCGACTGGGTAGCAAGCAGATCACGTTGAAAGCTGTGATCCCCGAGTCGCCGAGTCACCGAGGCAGAAAAATGCTTCCTCTCTCTCCTTTGCCTGCCCTTTCTGCTCCCTCCCGGTTCTCTCGCTTTGGCCCAGTAATGGCACCCCTGTAGCGAGGGAGTGTTCTGCATTTCCTTCTGGATAGTGGGTTTTGGAGTGAAGTGCCAGAGGAGCTGCAAGCGATCCCGCTCCCTCCCCGCCTCACGTTTCAGACAGGGCTGGCGAGGGATTAGGCATCGCCTCTGCGCGGGCTGGCGCCCGCCGGCCCCGACGCGGGCCGAGGGCAAGGGAGGCACGGCGGCAGCCAGCAGACGGCGATCGCCGCCTGCTCCGGGGCGCCCGGCGCGGCCCCGCCGCCCGCTGCCCGCTCCTCGTCTGCGGGGGCACAGAGGGCACAGCGCCGGCCGGACCCCCGCCCCGAGATGCGGCCCCCAGGCGCAGCGCGTGCGGGGAGAGGCACAGCCCGCCGAGGCGGCCCCACCTCGCAGCGCGGAGGCTGGGGGGAGCCGCGGCCGGGGGAAGCACTCGTCACTCGCCACCGGCCTGCGAGAAGCCCTCGCCGGTACCTGTCCCCTCCGCGGACCAGGCGGGCGACAGGGGCCGCGGCCAGACCTGGTCCTGCTCCCAGTGCGCGACCTCCTCTCCGCCTCCCCTCTGACTTCCCTGCAGAGTTTACCCCGCACCCCCGGCCGCCCCCACCTATTCCCTCCACTGCCCGACTCCTGGTCCTTTGCAAGCCCACTTTCCGCAGGGGAAACTTCAAAGACCTCTCACCTGCGGGCGCAGCCCCGGCCTGCACTACCCCAGCCCCGCAGCCCTGTCAAACGAAACTCGCCAAAGTGCTTGACCTCCTTCCCAGTCCCGTGAATCGGGATCTGCACTACCTTTACCACGGAAGAAAAGCCCCTGGCTGCCCCCTCGCACTGGCTTTTACACCTTCCTCCCGCCCGTTCAGTCGATAGACACGCCCTGGCCGAAGGTGAGCGGGGTGCGCCTGGGCCAGAGGCACTCACGGCAGCAGCATATCCTCACTCCCTAATCCCTGTCCGCCTTTCTCCCCGCTACCGTGTTCGTGGTACTTCGGCTGCTTCTAGGGGCATTCTATGTTTATTTGCCGGGGGTTAGGGGAAAGGGAGTAAACCCCACACCGGGGAAAAGCCCAGGAGGGAACAGACCCCGGCAGGGTGTGGATTAGCAGCTGCCTCTGCACCAGGGAAGAGAAAGTTCAGCCTCCAGCACAGTTTCCCTGGACGTGAGGGGAAGGGAAGCCGGTGTGTATCCCAAATTCCCAGAGATAAGGGTGTGTTCCCACGGGATCCATTGGCTGGCAGGATGCACAGGACTCACCTGGAAAAGACTGCCCCACAGCGATTCGACCCATTTATTCGTCAAGGAGGCCTTTAGATGCCTCTCTATCAAATTTCAAGGAAAAATACCACTAGGGCCTTGGGTGGATAATTTGCAAGCTATCTTATCTCGCAGTTTTTACTCCTCATGCCTTCATTTGTCCATCCAAGTGGAAATGTGCCTTTCTGCAGTAACGATCTCCTGCCTCTCCCTCCCCTCCTATCCCAACCAGTTGTGGTTTTAGTACATAATTTAGCAATCACAAGGTCCTCCCTTGTTTTGCCATGGCAAATAGGGCAACTTAAGAAACTATCAGCTGGAGAAGCGCGGGTCTGCTCCTGCACCTTCTCCCCTGTCCTCTCTGCACCCTTAGGGCTGACTGGGAGAGAATAATGTCCTCCCAAAAGCATCAGCACCCGAGTTAAGAGCATCACTCAGACTGAGCTCAAAGGTTGGAAGCAGGCTGAGCCTTCGGCTGTCAGAGGTGGAGAGGCACTCTCCTCTCCCCAGCAAACCCATATTATCATGACGAGTCATTGGAAATGAGAAAAAAAAGCCTAATCCTAGCCCAGTGCCTAGGACCGGTGCTTTGTGCACGGCGCATACTCCTGCAGAAAACTTCTGGTGGTAATAACAGTAATTGGAGGAGTTGCAGCGTGATTCCAGCCTTGGATGGCCACTAGGGTCAGGAAAATTAACACGGACCGTGAAAAGAGCAGGCACGCTGTGCGTGCCTTTCTCCACCTGGCAAAAGATGATGGAGGCAGCCGTTTATACATACGTGGGCATTTGTGCAACGGACTTGCCATTCCTGTGGCTTCAATTAAAGACTGCAGCATGAATTTCCATGTGGACTATTTTCTTCCCCCTATAAAAATAACTATAATCTCACAGGACAGCCAGGGCACAAAGGTAGTCTTTTAATGTTTTCAAGGAAAAAAAAAATCATACACCTGTACTTACTCTATACAAAGATAACATGTTTCCGTGTACCTTCTTTAGTCGCAGGTGCTTTTAACTCCCCTAGGACTAAGTGAAAAACGGCTGCGTCCAGCCTCTTCCGCGTGCCTGGGCCTGGCAGCAGCTTTAACACCTGGGAGAGACATCTGAGTGGGCTCCGGAGAAATCTCCAGAACGAAGTCCCGCAATAAAGGCATGTTTACCTGCCACTCGCACGGCTGCGGGAGCGGGGCGGACAGCCTGGGCCTCCTCAACCCCCCTAAATACTGCTCGACGGTCGTCTCAGTGATGAGCGCGCCCATGAGACGGGGCGGCCCGCGGCTCCAGGGCTCCCTGCGGCGGTGCCCGGCGGGGACGGAGGGCTGGCCGGGGCCAAGGGGTGTCCCCGCCTCGGGGGCGCCCTCGGGGACCGCGGTCCCTCCACCCGCCCCCTCCGAGCGCGGCGCGCCCCGGCGCACGTCACCGCTCGGCGCGCGCCATATGCAAATAAGCGCCCGCCGGCGCGCCCCCATTGGCCGCCGTCAGGCGATTTAAGGCGGGCTCGGCGCGCGCCGTATGGCTGCGGCGCCGCTCGCCCGCGCGCCCGGCGGCTCCTCCTCCCGAGCCGGCCCCGTCCCGGCCCTGCCCGGCCCGTCCCGCCCGGGCCGCGGGAGGGAGACCACCGCCAGCAAATTGCTGTGCCGCCGGCCCCGGCCGCCGGGCTCGGCGCGTGTTTTGGTTGGGCTCCTTCCCCCACCCCCTCCCTCCCCCGATCCTCCTCCTGCTTTTTTTTTTTTTTTTTTTTTTTCAGTTAACGTTGAAATACTTTTTTTTTTTCCGCCTCCTTTTCGCGTGGCGGTGGGTTCTCCTCTCTTCTTCTCCGTTCACCTGCGATCAGCGGATGCAAGTCACACACGCTCCCTCCCCTCCCTCCCTCTCTCTCTCCAAGTTAGCAGCAAAGAACAAAAAAAAATAGCTCCGTTAAGGATAAGAGCGGGAGCGGAGGGGTGTGCGCGCGTCTGCCGGGGAGCGCCGGCGAGCGGAGGACACCGCCGACGGCTCCGCACACTCCTCCCGCCGCGCCAAGTGAAGCAGCAAGTTTGCCGTGCACCTGTTTGAGCAGCTCGAACCCCCGTCGCCGCCGAGCCCCGAAAGTGATTTGCGAAAGGGAGAAAGTTTTTCGCCGGCAGGGTCGCCGATCGCTCTCCTCGCGGTTTTCTTCTCCTCCTCTTTTTTTTTTTTTTTTTTTTTTTTTTTTTTTTTTTTTTTTTTTCCCACGGCGGTAGCTACCTAGATACAAACGGGTTTCTCCTCGCTCGCTCCCCGGCCTCCCGGGCTCCTCTATGTTTGATTCATTTTTCACGTCTGGCACCGGTGGAAAATAAAAAAGCTATTTGAATGTACAGCATGATGATGGAGACGGACTTGCACTCCCCTGGCGGAGCCCAGGCCCCCACGAACCTCTCGGGGCAGACCGGAGCGGGAGGCGGCGGAGGCGGCGGCGGCGGCGGGGGAAACAAAGCGAACCAGGACCGGGTCAAGAGACCCATGAACGCCTTCATGGTGTGGTCGCGGGGGCAGAGGCGGAAGATGGCCCAGGAGAACCCCAAAATGCACAACTCGGAGATAAGCAAGCGCTTGGGGGCCGAGTGGAAAGTCATGTCGGAGGCCGAGAAGAGACCGTTCATCGACGAGGCGAAGCGGCTGCGAGCGCTGCACATGAAGGAGCACCCGGATTATAAATACCGGCCCCGGCGGAAGACCAAAACCCTGCTGAAGAAGGACAAGTACTCGCTGGCCGGGGGGCTGCTGAGCGCCGGCTCGGCCGGGGGAGGCCCGGCCGGCGTCGGCGTGGGTATGGGCGTCGGCGTCAGCCCGGGCGGCGTCGGGCAGCGGCTAGAGAGCCCCGGCGGCACGGCCAGCGGCGGCTACGCGCACATGAACGGCTGGGCCAACGGCGCCTACCCGGGTTCGGTGGCGGCGGCGGCGGCGGCGGCGGCGATGATGCAGGAGGCGCAGCTCGCCTACAGCCAGCACCCGGGCAGCGGGGGGCACCCGCACCACCCGCACCCACACCACCCGCACCACCCGCACAACCCGCAGCCCATGCACCGCTACGACATGGGTGCCCTGCAGTACAGCCCCATCTCCAACTCGCAGGGCTACATGAGCGCCTCGCCCTCGGGTTACGGCGCCCTGCCCTACGGCTCCCAGCCCCACCAGAACTCGGCGGCGGCGGCGGCGGCAGCGGCAGCGGCGGCGGCCGCCTCCTCGGGTGCGCTGGGCGCCCTGGGCTCGCTGGTGAAGTCGGAGCCCAGCGTGAGCCCCCCCGTCACCTCTCACTCGCGGGCCCCGTGCCCCGGGGACCTGCGGGAGATGATCAGCATGTACTTACCGGCCGGGGAAGGCGGGGATCCGGCGGCCGCTGCCGCCCAGAGCCGGCTCCACTCCCTGCCCCAGCACTACCAGAGCGCCAGCACGGGGGTGAACGGCACCGTTCCCTTGACGCATATCTGAGCCCCCGCCAGCACCGGAGCGCCGGAGGGAGGCACGGACGCGGGCACAGGCTCGGCCACCGCCCCCGGCCCCGGGCCGGCCTGCAGGACTGCGCGCCCCGCCGCTGCCACCGCACGCTCAGCCCCGGCCGCCTGTCCGCGCCCCGGCCCCGCGCCGCTCCTGTCCCGCTCCCAGGTTCCCCCCTCTTATTTTTGCCTCTCGCGCCCCTTCCCTCCCGCCCTCCCCAGCCTCTCTTTTTTTTTTTTTTAATTTCTTCCTTCCTTTTTGTACAGAAATGTTTTGATGTTCTTGTAATAATAATAATAAATAATAATAATAATAACGAGAGAGAAAAAAGGTAACGGTTGCTTTACTTACCTTTTTTTTAGAAGAACTAGTTTATGAAACTGGTTTTAGACTGAACTTCTGTGTTTTATCGAGACTTTTTGTACAGTATTTATCATTCACCCAAGAGACATAGAGTGTTTATTTGCGAAAGAGGAGAAAGAAAGAGAGAAAGGGGGGAAACGGCGGCGAAAGAAAAAATACCAATAATAAACACACAAAGTTGTAGGTGATGCCAACTTTTATACCGCGCAGAACCGCTACGATTTCAGTCACGGACCGCTTCTTGAGAAGATTTTTTATTGACTAATTAACTCGAAGTTGATGAGGAAACGGTTCTCATTTATTACTCATGTACTAAGACAAATCCAAAAGAACACTTAAAAGTTTTTTGTAGATATTCTCAAGGGTTTTTTGGGCCGGGGTTGGGTGTTTTTTTTTCGTTACTTGTTTATTTATAAAACTTTTTTGTTTTGTTTTGGAAGCTCTATTTTTTTTTCCGGGGTTCTTAAAACTTTATTGTATCTGGATATTTTTGTTTGTTTGTTTTCGCTTTGATTTTGTTTTCTTTTTGTATCATTTCTTGTAAATGCATTGTGAAATAATTTTTATTTAGGCGGTACGAAGGAAATCAGATTGTGTATATAGTTTACTAAAAAGCCTTTCTGCTAAACGGAAATTCTAAGGATGCAGTCCTTTTTTTTCCCCCCTGTTTTGATTAAATAAATTTCAAAGAGGAAAAAGTCACCTGTATAAAAAGGAAAGCTAACTGGCGAACATAGTGTTTACCATGGTAAACCTGGAAACACAGCAGGGAAACCTAGGTTTTGGGAAGGAAGTTTTAAGCAGCAGCGGCAAACAGAATGAAGTGCAATCTGCAGTAAATGTCGATGTTCCCTAACCTGTGTAAATCAGAAGGGGCGAAGGTAGATTTATTTTAATACCCGTTCCCTACTGCAAGGGAAGGCAGTTTACTGCGTTACTCTTCTAGCCGTGAACGTTCATTTTGTGGATTTTATGGCTGGGCTGGTGGTCCGGACCTTGCTAGAGCCTTGACTTTTCCCCTGGGGATGATCGGGCGCTGCCTGCCCCTCTCGGCTCGGGCCCCCTCTCGGCCGGGAGTTCCCGGGGGACACCCACCTCCCCGGGAAACGACAGGACAGCGTCCAGCGCGGCACTTCCCCTCTAATTAACACCATGGAAAGTGAAAGCGCTTCTTTTTGCGAGTCCTGGAAAGAAAAACCACCTCTAAACCTCACGCCCGAAAAGCAGTGCCATCCACCAGGAGCATTCCGGGGGGCGAGCGGGGAGCGGGGGGGGTCACACCTTTCTCCCCCTTCCCCATCCCCCGCCCCCCATTTTTAGCGACTGGTGCGAAAGCTGTCGAGCAAAACGATGCGTGTCATTTCATTACAGAATGTTGTTTATTGCTTTGCGATCTAATTTAATTTTTTTTCTAGCTGTTGAGAGATACTTTTCTATATGTTAGAATTAAAAGTTTGCTGTAAACTACTGTAGCAAATTAATTTTTAAAGTAGTCATAGCTGCTTAAAAAAAAGGAAAAATAATTAACTTCCAGGACTTCAGTGTCGATCCCAGCAGGCTGTAGGACTGTTCGTCTTTTAGCACTGGTGAATAAGTACTGCATACGTCCAGGAGGGGGGAAGATTTAGTTAGCTAATGAGGAACGGGTTTGGTCCGTCTTAGAGATTGCACTTCTATAATGCTGACATGTCAATTGACATACATAACTCTTAGGACTCCTGTTGATAATTTTGTATAAATTACTCATACTGAAAACAAAATTTTCATAGAAGCTGTCCATTGATTTCAGCCCAAACTTTTTTTTTTGTTTTCCTTTTCTATTTTTAACTATTCGAGCCTTTATTAAAATGGAGGAGTGTGCGGGTTCAGACAGTCAGCAGACGATTTTTGGAAATGCTCAGCGACCAAAGAGTGCATACAGAAAGCAGGAACCTGTGGGAAACTTTCTGCGGTGTTGATCACCTCCAGCCAAACGCAGTCTTAGATGAAATTTTAAAATTAGCTGTAACTTTCGGTATGCAGATTAAGCTGGTTACCTGTTGAACTGTTTCTTGTTGTCCTTCATGTGCATACACTCGCAAATATCTGTGCACACCATAGATAGCATCGTGACCAAGAGAAGTGTGAGTCTGTGTGACATGTGCACATGCAGACACATATATGTCTGATGCACCCTTGTTACGTGCCTTTTCCTTTAAGGGTCATAGCTACTGAAAATCACATTTAATGACAACGTAAAATAGAAAAATCCCAGCGAGACAATCCTGTATTGCTGACCACGACTGATGGAACAGGATTGGAGCGGTCAAGGGAGAAAAGCAAACAAACATCTGTTCATTTGCGTCCAAACAGCAGAAATACTGTGGGGAAGTACCTTTAAAAAAAAGAGAAAAAAAGAAATAAGGAAAGAAATACAACTGTTTAAATTAGCTCCTTTTAATGAGTTTTCCCTCCAACCATCACAATTTAGCGGCTCAATGGCGTTATGCCTAGGATAATAGGAATACCTGCACTTTCAACACAAGGGGATTAAGGAGACCCAATGTCGTCTATATTCAAATAAGCTTCAAAGATTCTCAGCCCGCCTTTCAATGTAATGCTGTTCCCTCTGCAAATGTCCATTCCCCCCCCCCCAAAAAAAAAACCAAACCAAAAAATAAACCTTCACAAAAAAACCCTCCAAAAAAACAAACAAAAGAAAAAAACCCTAACAAAAAAAAAAAAAAAAAACCAAAACAAACCAAAAAAAAACCCCACCAAACCCCCCACCATCTCCACGAACTACCAAAAAACTATCCACTCATCGCACCCCTTTGACACACCATCGGGGAGTCAAGAATTTTTTTGGTGTTCGTGGTCTATTGGTTGGTTTGGCAGTTTGGTTTAATTTGAGTTAAACTTACGTTTGGGTATTTAAACAAAACAACTTTCCTAGGCAGATGAGTTGGGGTTAGGTACAGTAACATAATTATATCTTCGGGCTTTTTGCTATGAGAGTTATATATAAGAGAATAATTGAATATGCAAAACTAAGAATAGGTTTAAGCGATTTATGGTTTAAGTACATTACATCTAAAATTGTATGAAATGTTCCTCCTATAGCATGATTGACAGAGCTATTAAAATCACGTATGTGGAAGAATTAAAGCAAAAAGTCATCTCGTTTTCAGTAAAGGGAAGGAAAATCCAGGGAGTAAGGCGAATGGGAGCGGGGCCGAGGTGCCTTCTCTGCGCAGTTAGGCTGCGGGTAGCGTGAGGAGCTTGGGGTCAAGGCCCCTGTGGGCCAGAGCCCACCCCCGCGGTCACCGCTCTGCTCGTGCCCCGGCAGGGCGACGGCGACAGAGGGGCCAGGAGGACAGGAGGCACACAGAGATAACAGGTTTGATCCGCTCCAAACTTCGAGCCAAAACACAAACTTGGCCTGAACTCCGCAGCTCTTTTCCCAACGGTTCTCCTGTTTTAAAAGACATTTTCCCCCCCTCATTCCTCTCCACCGTGCGTGGCTCAGTGAGCTCGTAGGAGTGGCGTCGGGCCCCGGGGAAAAGCCGTTCCCTCCAGTTCCACTCCCCCGCGCCCTCAACCGGAGTCACATCGCAACAAGCCCCGGGGGGGAGCATCGGTGGGACGGCTCTGAGCCTCTCGGAGCAACGGAACGCGGGAGGAGGGCACACGAAATTGTCACGAAGATAAAAAGAGGGACGACTCCAGAAATCAGAGCCAAGGCGCCCATAGGGCCACGGCGAGACAACAAGCTCCGCGAAATGCTCCTTGGTTGGGCGGGGTGGGGGGTTGGGGAGGACCCTCCCTCCCAGCTGCGCCACATGCAGGCGACATCAGGCCGGGTCACCTGAACGTCTGACGCGGTTACAGCATTTTATTATTACGTGTAAACTGCCACGGAAGGAAAAAAATTCTATAAAGGAAAAAAAGCACGGCAGCATCACGCAGACACTTTCCCCCGCCGAAAACCAAACCAAAAAGCTGATCTAAGCATTGTTGTAAAGTAAAACGGAGCTAAAAGACACGAACTGGCAGGTGTCTGTGGGTTTGATGGGTTATCTGGACGGGATGCTCTCCCGGGCCTGGCGCAGACGCTCTCCCACGCCCCACGATTTCACCGCCTTTCCCGGGCACTCACCGACTCTCCCGAGCCCTTTTCTGCCCCTCCCTCCCCCTTCCCTCACACTTTCTGTCAGCTCGCCCCAGTAATCTCCAGATCTCCCCTTCCCTCCTACACTCAGCATCACGTGGGGTGCGCCGGGACGGGGCAGTCCCGTGGGGGTGGGCAGCGTCCGCGTGTCCCTGTGTCCGTGTGTCCGTGTCAGTGTGCAGAGGGCTGATCTTGCAGGAAGGGCCCTCCTTGCTAAGCCGATCCCCCCGGAGTCGCGGAGCAGTGGGCCTGGGGGATGTTGTTTGTGGGGTGCGAGTGGGTCTCTGCGAGCTGCGGCCCCAGGCAGCGAGGTGCCCCCGACGCCGTCGGAGAGGCTGCAGATGAATGATGCAAGAGGAAAACGGGGGTGGCAGGAGGGGAGACGGGTGAGAGAAAGGGAGGGAGAATGCGGGGAGGAGGAGGGGGGGCGGTGTTTGGAGAGCGAGGGATTAGCGAGGAGAGTCCTGACCCCGAGATCAACGGCCAGTCAAACCCGTTTACAATCACCCGGCGGAAAACCGACGGCTCCCGCTGCAAGCCAGAGGCCGGCCGGGCAGCCAGAGAGACCAGACCCCCCCCTTGGAGCGAGTGGGGTCGTGTGGGGGAGGGCCCGGCCCTACTGAGGGGAGAAGGGAGACGCCACAGTGGGGAAGGAGTGAGAGGAGAGGTCCCAGCGGGAGGCCGGAAGGCTGCCCGGGTGGCGGTGGGAGGAATGCTGCGGAGCGCCCCGTCTCCCGACCGCAGCCTTCGAGTCCCTCACGGACGAGTAGGTGAAGAAGGGAAGGAGGGAGAGTTCCAGACGTGAGGGGCGGGGGCGTGTCCAGATATCTGGGAAAAACAAGCGCATCGCTGTCAGTCGGGAAAGGCCGCTCTTGAACTCCACACGGGACCCTCCCGGGCTGGGCGGCACCAAAGCCCGGCTCCAGTCATGCGTTCACCGGCGGGCGGGCGCCCTCCCGGACCGCGAGCCATCTGCTGCGCGGCTACCGGGGGCGGGGGATGGCACTGGGCGGGGGAGAGGGCCCCCCGACGGGCGGTCGAGCGGGGCCAGCGCTGGGCTCCTCGGCTGCCGGTCCGCGCCCCGCGGGGAACCGGCGCCGCCGCTCCGCCGTGCCGCGCACAGCCCACGCACACAGACACTGCACAGGGCGGGGACACGACACAACCTATCTTCCTTTTTTTGGTGGGGGGGTGGGGTGATGGAGAGTGAAGCAAGCGCTTCCTCCACCTCACGGCATTTTGGCTCCTCGTCTACCAGAAAACTCAGCACCCCAAAAAGCGAGGATGCTGGGTGCTTCTGCGCTACCCCACGAGCAGCACCGAGCGTGTCTGTGCACATCGTCCGAACCGAAGGGAATCTGAAGCCAGGGGGCCTGGCCCTGTTCGGAGACATCCCTTGTGAAAGTGCAGAGTGAAACCCCAGGCACCTGCGGCCACGCGTGGCTCCACTCTGCAGAAAGCGGCGCCGCCGCGCCCCGCTGCCCTTCCGTGTCCCCAGGGCCTCGGGACTCACGCACCTCTGCAGAGGGCTGGCGCCCGGGACAGCCATGCTGGGACAGGAGGGTACCGGTCGAGACTAAGCGGCTCTCCCTCTGTTTGTTCTGAGGTTAGGGATGGATGCTGCTTTCCGTGGGGAAACTGAAGTCTGAGGCAAGAGGTTGCACACTGCCGAGGCGGAGAGGAGTCGGATAGCCAAGCTTGGCTGAAAAGTCACTTCTGAAGAGGCAAGACCAAAAGAAAGACAGAGGAGACAAAACAGAAAACGTGGCAGGACATGGTCCTGCAGAGCTCCGAGCTGAGAGGCTGGTGTGAACAGAGTATCTGCAGCGAGGGGCGTGGGGGAGCAGTGGGAGCCGAGCCGCTGCCCGGGTGGTAGGATGGATAACAGATTGTGGGTGCGGAGCTGACAGGGCCTTGCCTGCCTGCCTGCTGGCTCCAGCCCCGCCGTTCTTCTGCTTAATAATGTCAGGAAAAGCTGGAACACTAGGGAGGCTTTCTTTAGAGGCTGAAGTGAAAGCCCATTGACTTTTGCATGCACTGAACAGTTCTGCTGTTGGAGGAAACTTTGCAAAAGTAAAGATTAACAAACTAAATTTTGGATGCTCTTGAGGACGTTTGATGTAACAGCAGTGTGATATATGGGGCCCACTCCTGTAGCTGCATGGCCAAAATGCTAGCAGGAAACCTGGAAGTCCTTCCCAGTCCTTATGTCTAAAACCAGGACACACCTGGAGATGCCTCTGAAGGATAGGCTAGAAATTGGTAGCTGACTGAGGTGAACCACACCGCGGTATGTGCCGTCAAAAAGTCTGGAAGTTCTAAAGTGAAAACCCCATCCCTTAACATGTCCGGAGCTTGTGGTGAGTGAGGGGCAGCTCCCAAGGTAAAGCACACTGGTTTCTGGCTTTGGAGTGGAAGCAGTGGTGCTTTGTGACAAAGGACACACACCCCACCCCCAATTTACAAAGCCTTGGGTGCCCCCGTGCAGTTTTATGCCTATCTTTCCTAGATGGTGTATTTCTCTGGAGGGAGGAGCCTTCAGAAAGGTCTCGTTTCAAGAAAGTCATTCAAACGCTTTAGCACGGCCTGTCAGGACGGGTTTGGGGGTAATATGCTTCATGCTCTGTAAAATCCCATTGTCCACGCTTTCAGCCCGGACACCTCTCATTGATTTGGAGAAGACGTGTGCCACGGTTAGCTGCGGCTCTCAGATAGAGGGACTGTCCCTCAGAAACCTTAAAAAAAAAAAAAATGAGGACAATAAAACCGAGGAGAAGCAGGAGAGCATCTGTCCGTGGTCAAACAATTGGGCAAGTGCTAGAGGGTGAGCTGAGATCCGAGTGGGAAAACGCAGCTTTAGCCCGGGGCAGACCAGCGTGGGCTGAGGAAGTGCGACCGACACGGGGTGGGGGAAGGACCGGAGTCTGCAAAGTGTGCATTTAAGGAAAGAATAGCTTTCACCGGGAGGAGGTGAAATATAGTTTACCAAGGCGTAAAACACCATAGAAACTAGGAACTAGTGGTGAACAAAGACACCATACATCCAAGGAGGGGGGTGAAGTTGCAGGAGGGGTGCAGAGGGAGTAGGGAGAAGTTTATTTCCTACCCAAAAATTGTCTCGCACAGATTTCAGAAGGGTTTGATTTGGTGTGGTGGTTTTTGTTGTTGTTGTTGGTTTTGGGGTTTTGGTTTTTTTTAATCTCTCCAATGCAGAAAAAGTCTATAGGAAGATTGTCTTGCCAAAACCACTGGTGAGTGGATAGTTCAATCCTAATCAGATTAGAAGAATGAATGGCTGTTCAGTTTTGGAGCTACAAACACAAGTAACCCAAGGACAGGAAAGACCTAAAACCCCAAGCACGGGAGTTCAAAACGAAGTATAGACACGAAAACACAATTCCCACCCGGTGAGGAAAGCTCTGAAACCATCTACGGTGCTTCTGAGTTGCATACACCTCAAACATGGTCTCTCCTTTCCTTTCCCGTTGGGTATCTTTATCATTTGGAAAAAATCTTGAGTAATTCTTTGATCACGTGATCAGATTAACGTTCCGTATTATCTTTTATTTTACCTGTAGGTAGCAGAGGAGAGAAAGAGGGTTTGCTCTTGTTGAGGATTTGCTTTCGTTGAGTGTTTGTTTGTTTGTTTGGGTTTTTTAATTATCTGTGCCTTCGTGCATTATCAGTCTTACCTTCCCCTAAATGGCTTTTCAGTCACAGGGCAGGTGAAATTTTTATGGTTTGTCGTGGTCTCCCTCCCTCCCCGATGACAGAATGTAGGAAATAATGCAAACCCCAAGATGTTGTGCAATCGAGTCACTGTGAACATGTGCATTTTCTATGTTGAAGAACCCTAAAAAGGAAAACTAAGTGAGAAACGTCTTTTAAAATACACAGCTGTAGGTGAGCTCAAGCCTAAAGGTTTTAGGACAGAGTACGAATAAGGGAAACATGGAGTTAAGCCTAAAAAACTCCTCAGCAGTGTTTTGAACAGCCATAAGGGTGAAGAGGAATATGGACATGGATTGCGTTTTCCAAACTGGAAATTTTTGTGCTCTCGTGCCAAATAATTGCTTACGTGTCTTATGGAACAGTCGAGAACAAGGTAATGAGAGTAGAACGTGCCCTTCTCCCACCAAAAGCGCTTCCTTCGTTCATCTTCCTCTCAGTTTCTAACTTTCTAGCAAGGCTGAGGAAGTTTCTGCTATGCCTTCAACCAAAATGTCTGTTTAGCAGACTAAGTTTGGGCCACAACAAGTAATCTCCTATTCGTTCTGTTTTAACTAGGCAGCTGCAAGGAAAAGTTCTGCCTGATTTTCCCGAATATAGCAACATCTCAGTTTTAGGGGTCACAGACCAAAGCTGACTAGATAAGTGGGACAGGCTGATCATGATGAATGTGCCATATATCCACATATTTAAGAACAGGAAAGCAATGAAGTGGCATCATTGCAAAAGGCATCCTTGCGTGACCAAACGAGCTCAGTTTTGTACAATTTGGTAGAAGCATGCTATGTAGTTTTACTATTCAGTGGGTAGTTTCAGGTGGATAAACAAGACGCGTCTGTGCGTCTCAGACATGTTTTATATATTTCATAATGTCTAAACGATGTGTTCATGTTTTCACGGTTAAGTGTTCCTATCACACGTCTGGATTTATCATCTGTCTTAGGGGAGCCTTAGATGTTCAATAAGAGAAAATACTGCATTTGAAAGGTAAGCCTATTGTCATGAAAATGGACGAACTCAGAGTCCGTTGTTTAAAACGCAGTCTCTGCTCCTCAGGGTATTCTTGTTGATCTCCTTTAACAAGGAGACACGTAAAAAGAAAAAATCTGCAATAAAAATTGTGTCTGCTTCACAAACATATGCAATGACGTCATATCCTTGGGAGCATCCCATCATAGTTTCGGGAGGTTTGCTGCAGAATGCAAGTCCCTCTCCATGCTTACATGGCTGCACGCCAGATCCAGGTACCGTCGAACCGAGGTGTCTTGTCATACCTTCTAGTTTTATTGTAACATTCTCATTGCCTAACAGGAAGAGGACTCGCTACAGGCACGAAAATTTAGTGGAAGTATGGAGAAAATCAAAACTAAAATTCGCAGAGGATCGTGTTTGTCTTTTGTGGTGCACGACATAATAATTTCTAAAAAATGAAAAACGGGCAGAAAAAGTATTACAGAAACCCCCTTTCTAGTCTGTGAAAGAGTTGGACAACATCTGGAAAGGAGTTCTTTCCAGCAATGATCTTCAAATAACAAGCGCAGCCGCAAAACCCTTGAAAGGGAAACTTCGGCATTCCCTCCGCCGGTGCGCACGCCTCGCTTAGCGAGAACACCAGGCTTGCGGGGATTTCCAGTGTCTCTGGAGACGGCAAACGGAACTCTGAAATGCTGATTTTAACAACACTCTGAGAGTCTGCGGTGGAAGAAGTCTGCCTTTTCCCTATTTGAACAGGGAGAGAAAGATCTTACGGAAAGGAGGGCTGGAGACAGCTGCAGCAGAGCCTCCTGCGGCTCTGCCTCCAGCCAAAGGGGCTGCAGATTCAAACCGGGCCGGATTTGAGAGGCCGTTACTGCCAAAATCCACCCGATTAGACAATCTGGCTGCCAAAAGTAATTTAATGAAGCCCAGGACCCTCTATCCCGTGCTCACCCCCTCTCACCCCCCCGGTAGCGCCAAATAGTTTATTACAGAAGGCGGTGAGAGCGGCCCCTTCGGCCCCGCCGCTCGGGGGGCTCCGGCCGCTGCCCCGGGCCCCTCCGCGCGCACCCGCATTCCCCGTGGGGAGAGCCATTCTGCCCCTCCGCGGGGGCAGGCGGGCTGTGGGACTGGCGGGCGAGGGCAGGAGGTGGGGTAGTGGCAGCCAGGATGCGAGCGGGAGCCCCAGGTCCCCAGGGAGCAGCTCCGGGGCCGGGCTGTGGCGTTGCCGAGGAGATAAACGCCTCTTGTCCCTGGAGAGGGGACAAGGGACAAAGGTTCACCTGACTTGGGTCAGGGAACCGGCGGCACCCGGGCTGCGAGGGCCTCCACTCTGCGCTTCCCGAGCAGGACAGGTGGGACTGGCCCGGGGGGTTTTAGCGGGGACCCGGGCGCTCCCTGTCCAGAGAGCCCGGGAGCGTCTCATGGGCCAGCACCGACTGCGGGGGCAGCCCCAGAGCAGGGCTTGTCCCCAAGATGTCATGCTCCACATCCTTGTTCCACTCCCTATGCCCTTCATTTTTGTCCACTGGTGACCAAATGGCTAATTCTACGACCTAAGTTGCAGTCTGTCTGCTTGCCTACCTTCCTTCCCTAACGATGTGTTTCAGGTCATTTTGAGGGAAGTCAGCTACTTATGGGAATTTGAAAAAGCATGACTGCCCTTAGAAATATTTTAAGGAAACCTGTGAAGATGTTCAGCTTGGTACTGCAGTGTTTTTTCCCCTCCACAAAACACAAAATATGAACCAATTTAAAGGAATACCTCAGAGGGGAAGAGAAATAAATCCACAGTCATTCAGCAGTAAAACAAAAAGTCAGTAAATTTTCTCCTCTTAAACGAGTAGTCATGGAAGAAATGTCTTTACAGATATCAAAGAAGAGATATTTTAAAGGGTGTTCCTAATGGAAGGGCCTTTGTGTTTTCTGCTCTGACAGCGGGGTTCTGTATTTTGCAGAGTATCCTTGTACCACCAACACAGGAAAAATACCATTTGAGAAGCCAGGAGTGCTGACACACAATTCAAGAGTGAATTTCTTAAAGAACAGTTTACCTCCACCTGACAATAAGGTGCTAATAGAAACAACATTTAGAATTTTGCCACTGTACGGAATACTTTCTGAACTTGTAAATTAAATAAACTCAACAAATATTATTCTCATTTTGGAATCTTTACAATACAATTACTGCAGACTGCTAAGATCACTCCACTGACCCTCAACCATACTACACAGATATTGCCAAACTGAATTCCCTTATTATTTCTCAGAGCCAACACTTGTTTAAAAGGGGAATGCAGAGTCACTAATTTAAATGTTAGCTTTCGAGAAAAAGGAAAAAAAATAAAGAAAAAAGAAATGAGAGAGAAAGGGGAAGCCAGGAAAATGGTAAGCCATCTTTTAAAATTAAATAAATTTGAGAAGTCTGTAGGAAAATGGCCTAAGGATGTCTAGACTAGTGTTGTCTCTTCTTCAGCCTACAAGTCCTCTGCAGGTTATTTTTCTCTAGCATAAATGTAATTTAATAGCCGAGATGGATATTGTTTCACTTTCAGTTATCTGCTCTACACTCCGGTCTCATTCTACATTAGATGATTACCTTACTGTCCTATATGCACAATTTAAAGGGAATTACCTATTACTTCAATTATTTGTTTCTTATCAACTGATGTTACACTACAAGGATTTGCATTGAAAGGACACAAAGAAAGAGCAAGTCATGGCACATTGCCAAATAAAAGAGTAATGTTCTGGTGAATTTAGCCCAAATAATTTACTGCTATATAAAAGTGGAAAAGTGGAAGGTGAACCCTTTGACCAATAAATCTCTTCTGCATGTGAAACCCTTATCTTGTCCCCTCCAATATATTCCACACTAGGAAGCCATCATCATTGGCTCTGGTTTGTTATTTGTAAACCTTGATCTTCTGCACTCGGTGTCCTAAATATGGATAATTAGCATCAGTTTATCACGCCTCTGCATATTTTCTCTTCTCTCCAAACATGCATGCTTCTATTGGCTGCCATTCTGTCACAGAAGATTATGGAGACAGATTGCAGAGAATGAATGTGCTAAACGAGATTAGGAAGGAATAGAAATAGCAACTTGGCCAATAAATTCCTCGTGAGAGCCTTATCATACAATTACACGTTGACTTGTTTCACACTCTCCCAGCCTCTTAATCCAACGCCCCCACCAAGAATAAAATTTCACTAATTTCTGAATTACTGCATATCCTCATGACTTGTCACTGAGAATGGTTGGAAGGAGCAACACGGTCGAAAATAGCACATCAAACTTCCAAAAAGAAAAGAAACTTTACAGACAGAAAGAGATGTGGCTTTACACCATTTGTGGCCACATGTAGAAGTTTTCGTGCAGCAGCAGTTCGAAGGGTAAGGACTTCAACATCAAGGCATGGTCCTCTGTGCTTTTGCTCCCTAACTCTTTACATTGGAGGTACACCTTACCCTTAGAGTGACTTGTGGGCCAGAATACAGAGGGTTGATGCTGCTAAACTATTCACCCACTGTGCAAGAAACTCTCCAATGAGCTCTACAAACTCTTCAGAAAGCAATTGCAAAACCACCTACTGCCGTCATCAGTTTCTGGGACGTACCTGAAAATTGCAGTAATTGAGAAGACGCCAAAAGCAAGACAGCACAGTGAGAGAATCCCTCTGAACTCACAAGAAACATCTACCAGCTCTAGTGGAGCTAGTTCTGCCCCTTCTGCCATGGTTATTTCAACGTAGACGACAAGAAAACATTATTTCCATGACGTAGTTCAGAGGCATGGCTAAAACCTTCAGGAGACATCATCTCTGGAAATGCTGGAAGTCTCCATTTTCCCCCCTTATACTAGCCCAAGAGGAGGGCTTGCAAAAAAATATTAATGTTGTCATAATGTTATTTTTATTGTTTTAGATACATGTAGAAAAGGAAGGACATAAATGGAATTGAAAGTCCCAAGACCATAAGATAAAGCCTTGCTCAGTTGGTCTGTACTCATAGACTTGATGTCACAGTGCACTTATCTTACAATTTTAGATTTGAGAACATTTCACAGCATTTATTACAGTGACAGAACTTGCTTTAGAAAGGAATGGGTTTCTATAACTCGAGTAATTGTTTCCCCTAATAAATGTAAATCCTCAACCCCACACAGAACCTGGATGAAAGGTGTGATGAAGTTGTGCTACGTATTCCCAGCTTGTTTAGCGTCGCTCCTGCCTGTGCAATTAGATGCTGGGAGTAGGAGTGAAGGGATACATGTCGCAAGCATTAAGGATGTTAAAATTAAAGGGTTTCTCTCTAGTGGGACCTTTCCTGAGCGCATTTCCCCAGTAGGGAAGTGATCCGGGCTGCAATGGAGAATCCCCTCTTCCCCCAAGCTGGGGACTATGGGGTGGCCATGAACCTTGGGCATGGCAAACCCATCCTGCGAGTGCCTCAGAGCCTTGGTCCTCTTGAGTTATCCTGAACTGGGTTTAGTGATGGTGGGCTTGGTGATTTTTTTTTTTTTTAACCTGCCAGTTATTTTCTTTTGTTCTCCTCCGGAGTTTTGTTTGGTACTAAACCCCTCCAGATGGAAAACCAGACTGCAGATGAGAGACACACTCATCCAGAGTCTTAAAACCACATGGTTGCAGAAAAGACTGAGATGAGAATAGCATGACCCTGTGGGATAGCAAAACAGCCTTCTACCTGTTTGCTACCATAAGAACTTCTGCGGTCCCATAAAATATTAATAACTCTCCCTTATTTCTTTTTTAATGTTATAGCCATAGGCTTGCATACATATTCATATGCACGTATATCTGAACGCATACACACACATACAGACACACACACACATATATGTATATATATGTGTGTGTGTGTGTGTATATATATATATATATATATATATATATATATATATATATATATGTACACACACATCACCCGAATGAATTGGTTAGCATCGGGCAGAGAGGCGTTTGCCATTAATCTGGGAACAAACCGCTAACCTCGGTGACTGGTATTTTAGCTTTTCTTTTCTCGCTTCTCTCAGTGTGGGGAGAGCAGTAAAGCTTGTGTGGACTGATTGTGAGGGGCTCTGCTGGAATTTGGCAGGCCAGGGGCTTGGAGAGAAGCCCCATGCTGACTCCTATTCAGCGGGCCAGTTTTCTGCGAGCTTTGGAAGTTTCACTCAGCCGTGCACTCAATGGCTTCACAAAGCTGATTACAAGCTTCAGCGCATTCCTGAAGGAGCCAAAAGCGACGCAGGTGCAAACGAGCCGAGGGAGCCCCTTATCCCGGTGACAGAATGGGACAAGCTGGGAAAGGCTTGGACCACACAAATCCAAGGCTCACCAGGCAGCAGCAAGCCTGCCTTGGGAACCGGGGATCATTATCCGCTCCATTCAGCGGGGACCCAGCGGCAGCAGCGGCACGTCCCAAGGCTGGGGACGGGCTTTCCGTCCCGGGTGGGAGCAGAGCCCTTTCACCTGGCATCCCCTCTCCTCTCCCTTCGCGGGTGCCTCAGGCACGAACCCGAGGCGCCCCTGCTCCCCCGAAATTATTTGTACCCCAGCATCTGTTAGGCTTCAGCCTGCCGCCTGAAGCACCTTGCCGGTTTTTCCCCCACTGCCCCATCCGGCACGAAAAGCCTCCCTCCTGTTCCTCTTCCCTTCCCCAGATGAACACGGTGCTAAGGGTCTGTCTGGAAGCCCAGCATAGAAAACGCACTGATCCGAAATGTCAGGTTTCCTCCCAGCTGAAGTTCTCTAACAAACACTCTATTTTGAAGACTGCCTTTAATTCCAGAGAGAAGCCAGCCGGGAGTGCACCCTCCTCCCCTCCCAATTACTCGAGCCACCCGATTCCCACAGAAACCTCCCGCAATACAAACGCCTGGTGAATGCTTTCTGACTCGGTGAAAGCAGCCCACGGTCCCTGCCCTTCCTGCCTCCCCGGCGAGCGAGGGGGTGGCGAGGATCGAGGGGGGTCTTGGTGCCGAAGAGGGTGAAGCGTGATTACTTTTAATTAGGGGTTCTCGGAAGGAGTTCCTCTCGCCTCCGCTCCCTCGCCCCGTTTCCGCGCTCTCAGCCCTTCCCCTCCAGCCGAGAGAAGAAGCTGCACTTTACTTCCCTGAAAAATTAATTACGGCCCTTCCCCGCTATCAATTACGGAGGAATCAGCCTTTCCTAGGGAGAGGAGAAATAATCAAAAGGCTTTTCAGTCTGGCTGGGGGGGGGACGACCTCGGACCGCCGAGCACATAATGCGGCAAGGGGCTGCCGCGCTTCTGGCCGCTGGTTTCATATGCAAATGGCGAGCTGCCTCCAAGTTATCATTATGGTTTTATTTTTTTTCCCCCTTAATGTTATTATTGTGTCGGGGTTTTAATAGCCACATGCTCTACCCTTCCCTTTCAGCGAGGTTTCCTTGGCGATCAGCCACGCCGCTTCTTCCCCGGGCGCATTGCCCCCGCCCCAGCGCCTGCCCCACGTCCATGTTAATTTCGCCCTATGGAAATGAAAGCGGCCGGGCCGGGCAGCTGATATTAAAGCGATCCCCCGGCCCCGGGGCTCGCCCTCCCCGCTCCACGCAGCGGCCGTGCCTCCGCAGGAGCGCGGCGTGTCGGTGCCGCGACCCCCCCTGGTCCCGGGGCCCGCCGCCCCTTTCATGCTTGTGAGATGCTGGGGAGGCAGCGGTGCGTTTGCTTGTGCGGAGCACACCGCCTGCAAGCGGTTGCCTTGGCAGAAAGGTGCAGCTTTCTGATGTTCTTTTGTCTGATAACTAATTCAAGTTAATGCGATCTTTATGTAAAGCTAACAGCGGATAATTGTCTATTTTCTCGCCAACAATCTCCATCACAATCACTTATCTGGAAACCTGCGGTTGTATTAATCGTTATATTCCCCGAGATAAGCGTCTCTCGAATTATCAGTAAACACTGGAGGGAAATTAAACAAACTCCAGAGCCACTTAAGTTTCCTCTGCAGCTTTTAGCCGCCTTCTCGGAAGGAGGGGGAGCGGGGACGACGACACCCCTCAAACCAACCTGGGACCGGAACACGACATGAAAGGGGGTTATGTGTGAAACAGGGAAGAAGGGCCTGAAATTTTGGATAATTTTGAAGAGCCGAGTCCCGCTGAAGGCGGCTTCCCTTCGAGGTGCCCGTGCGGCAGTCAGACACCTTACGCCCCCCTCGTCGGGCGGCGATCGGTCTTTAGCGGCCCCTGGGACCTTGTTGGCAATTCTTGTAAATCATGTAATTAAGTATATTAGTCTCTGCAGGGGAAAGACGAGCAGCTAGCAGAGAATACACCCAGAGATTAAGCAGGAGTCGCATCAGTCTTTAGGTCTGATTCACGAGGAGAAGAGAGTTCTGCTGCCTTCCGAGAATCACCGTATTAGCACAATTATTGGCAATATTTATGCTAGAGAGTGAGCTGAACCCCAGGAGGGTAACAGAGAGTGCGAGAGAGCGAAACTACTGTGGGAATATGTTTTACTGCTCAGATCCCATCAGTTCCGTTAGGTGTAAAGAAATTATAGCAAATTGTGCTGGAAACCCCTCCAGGGAAAACATACTTGTACGACAAAGATTTTGTCTTTTTGAGATGAAGTCAAAACATCGGTGTCAAATGAAACTCATTTTAGGGCCGCTACCGTGTGTGTGTGTTTACTTGGAAACCTGAGTATGGGGGGGGAAAGAAAAAAAGCGAAAAAGCAGCCGAAACCATGAAATTTCAGTGGTGAATCTGTGCCAGCAGAGAGTTTGCAACTTCTTCGGGAGCAGCGAGGCGTCCTGCAGCCTCCCCTCGCTGCCCGCCCCGAGCCCGGGCTGAGGCCACCGCCGTCCCGCCGCAGGGCTGGCTGGCAGCGCTCGGCGCGCTTCGCCTTTCTGCCAAGGTTTTCCACCTCGAAAGCGCTTTATGAGCGTTAACTGAGTAATCCTAAACTGGCGTTTAGTTACGGAGCAGGCATCAAAGAATTTAAATACTCGCCTCTACGATGAGCTTTATTTATATTCGACTTCAGAGTTGTTTTTTTTTTTTTTTTTTGTAAGCAAACTTTTATTCATGAAGGTTTCCAGTGGCATGGTTCGCGTCATAGCCTGAGGAAGGTGAGGTCTGGGATGGAAAACACACACACAAAAAAAAAAAAAAAAAAAAAGGCAAAAAACTACCCGACCAAAAAAACAAAGCAGAAAAAAATTTTCCCCCCAACTCAACCGAACACAAACAAATCAAAACACCTCAGCGAAATACACACACAAACCTCCTATTACTTATTTGTGTGTCATGACTGCGCTGTTCCAAATATGATCGTTTTCTTGAAAAAAAAAATTAACTGCTTAAATTCTTGAATTATTTCACTTGAGCTAAAAGTTCCCAGGGTAGCTTTTTCTTAAGGCATTTGAGAATCATCCCACTTCATCTCTCACCTGAATCTTGTCATCTGTGCCATCTTGAAGTGATCTGTGAACAATGCTGGTCCCTTGGACAGCCCAAGCTGGTCAATCAGGCAGAACAGACTATGCAAATGGAATGGAAAGGCGAAGCGATGAAGAACAGTGGCCCCCATTGTCTTGGGCATTTCAAAGCGAAGCCCAGCTGCAGCAGGCGTTGCTGTCTCGGACCCTTGGTTGCTACTCTAATGTCATCATTGCAAAACATCACATTTTGAAAACACTACAGTCTGAATGCATGATCAGCCCTCCACAAAGATTTCACTTCGCCGTGACATCTTTCGAAGTCACCAAAAAAAAAAAAAAAATTGTGTGGAGGAAAAAAAGCAAAAAAAGTACCACCACAACTGGGGACTGGGATCCCAGCCACACTGGCCGCTCCCATCCCGCAATCCCGCTCCCTCCACTCCTAACTGCTGTGCAGCTGACGCCTTTTGCAACCTTTTGGTGAACGCCTCGCCTTTCGTGTTGCTTTTAAGCGTCGAATGGGATGATGATTTAAGTTGCATTTAACTTATTTTCTGTCGGGTCTCTTTCAGGCACTCTAATGAGCTAACGCCGGGGAAACGTCGCTGTGAGCAGGCAGTGAAGTATTTATTCACAATCGCTTCCAAAACTTCAGATACGGGCAGCTTTAAAAGAGTCAGGCAATGTCTTTGCGAGTGATTAAACCAGCAACTAAGCTGGGTATTTACGGGTCCGTTAGGAGTTTTTGTGAATACTCTGTTTCTTAATACACTCATGCACTTGGCGCTCCTGAATATTGCTGCCAGCCCTGCTTCAGCTTCGCCTCCCGGCACTGGTCCCAAAGTTAACTCTGCCATGAGAAACGAACTTTCAGTTCAGTAAAGCTGAGGGCTGTCTAATGATTAATGTGTATTTTCAAGAGACTAAATCATTGCCCGTGTTTCACTCATTGTTCCTTTTCATTTTCTTTTGTCTGTAGGTGACATTTGTGATCACCATGTGGTGAGCAGAGGCAACTCCCCTCTCTTCCACCCTCATGTCAGGAGCCTGTGCTCAAGGAGCAAAGGTCTGTGCCATCGATATCTAAAAATATTGGGGGTTGTGTTTCCTCTTCCCAATCTCTTATCTCGAAGGAGTCAGTGAATCCAAAGCTTCTTCTCCAAGGATAGTTTTACTCCAGTGAGCCTACAGAGATGGATACTGCCCAGCCTCTGACACTGCCTACGACATAGACACTGCAGTCACACGTGAGAGTGGTCACCCTTCAGTGCAGACTGTTCAGTGCTCATGGGGGAGCAGAGGCAAAATTTCATTGGTCTAAGGGAGCTGGGCTAAGAAACTCTTAAATGCATTCTTTGCAGGACCAAGAATAATTCAGTGTTTCTTTCCTACCCCTTAAACCGACTATTTCCCTTTAGCTTGGTTAGTGCATTCTGTAACAACACCACATAAATTACGAAGGAAGAAAAGGATGGAATTATTTCAAATGAAACAATTATTCACTGTAATTTGTTTGGCTTCCCGAAACTAAAGTTGCCCCTCTCAGAATGCAGTGGTGGATAAGAAGGAAAAGATGAGAGTAACAAAACCAAAGAGAGATGGAAGTGAATGGGGAAAATAATCTAATGTGCAGGTAATGTTTCATCTTCTGGCTGGAAGATCTTTCCCCTCACCAGAGAGAGTTTTCCAAGAATAATTATTATGTTGAAAGAAAGTCTGTTTTCAACTACATCAGCGCTGTGGTCAAATGAGTAATGCAAGAGCTCAGACTGCCATCTGCCTCATACATATATTTCAGGAGAGATAATATGCACTGTGAGCACCCTTCTCTGCCAGCTTCACTTAGCACCTCAAAACTTTACCTCTTAGACAATTGGATCCCCCAAAACCTATGTTCTAGGATGTGTCGGACATGCTTCAGGTCTGGATAAGTCACTTACTGACTTGAATGCAGAAACCCAGAGGAAAAAGAAGTTTTGTAGCCAGTGCCTACACAGAGAACAGCAGCAATGCAGGCAGCCAGGGGCCAAATGCCCTGTTCCTGTAAGGGGGTGCATCTTCATCTGGCTCTCTGCCAAAGCACTTCCAGAAAGATGTTGTAAAGGAGGAGCTCCAAAGAGGAGCTGCTTCTTGTCACACCTTCCATGTAGGTGCTGCCATGGGGCTATGTAGAGGGTGTGGCCACCACAATTCCCAGCTGATGGTGAGATGGATGATGTCTTCAGGGTGCAGACCAAGGGTGGGAAACAGGGGCCCACAAAGTCATGTCAACACTCTCAACTCAGACATGTCCCTCTCCTACAAGAGCCTTGTTATAAGCTCATGCTGCCAGCTGGACCTTACCCCTTCTCAGCAGCCTGCCAGCCTCACACACCAGGAGTGTCAGCCCAAAGGTGGGTCACCCACCTCCACTCAGGCTTTTTGTCCCTTTATGGAACCAAACCAGTTCTCATCACCCAAGCTTAATGATCTGATCTTAGCTCTACTGGGGGGGAAATGGCCCCAGATCTGCCCTTCAGGCAGGGTGCTCAGATAAGCAGGAACAACGTCCTTTCCCAGTGGCCCAACATTGGGTGGGGGAACTAATTGGAAACAAGATCAGCTCCTCCCTTGAGAAGCTGAACTTTGCTTTTTTCTCAGAGGTGGAACTTCTTCCCCATCTGTCTACAAGCCCTAGTCCTGGTACATTCAGCCACAGATATCTCTGCTCATGCACTGACTGTATTTTTTCATGTTTATTATCCTCCAGCCCAGTGTAGTGCTACCCGGCACACACACACACACACACACACTGGGGGAAGAAAACAATGTATTCAGCAAGTGGAGCATACAGGGTTTAGGTTTTGTTTTGTCTCATTTTTCTTATTCCAGTTTTAGTATAAAACTATGTAGAAAAGATACCCAAGCAACTCTGTGTCATGAAAAATAATCAGAACTCTGAGTTATGAGATTAAAAATTACTGGAGAGCAGAGACGCCAAGAAGAGACAAGAACTCCTTTCTGCTGAAATACAAGTTCTTCTTTTCCTCCTTCTGTTTCATTTCACCTCATGCTCAGATAAGGAACAGAATTACTTTAAAATGTTTGCATTAACTTTTTTTATTCAGGATTTGTTCTAGCCTTTCAAAGAATTATTTTGCTGTAAGATGTGTGAGTGATATGTAAGTAATCACACTCCTCCAAAGCAGTAGAGAACTATGAGACATCCTACAGTCCTCAAACCTTTACTGGTTTTATTGCCACAATAAAAATTGATGCAAAATACCTCTTCAAAGTAGCACAAAGACCCACACATACTATTTTCAGTGCAGATAGCACCTATTGCCACCATAATAAAAGACAGTTTTGTAACAAAGTTGTACAATCAAAGCATATGTCTTCCCTCATAATTCATGAACTGTAAGATTATCAGTTGAGTTGCCCATGGAAAAAGTACTACACCATGTATTGTATTCATTTTCTTTCAGATTTTACTTTAATTTTAACTTTGGCTAATTACTGTATTGTGATCTAAGTCAGCAATCTCAAATTAGCTATCAGGGTAACTTTTGAAGAAATTCTACAAATGCATTATAATAATGAAATTTAAGTTCCTGTCAGTTATTGTGCAATGTCTACACCATGGAAAAGCAAACCTTCAGGCATTTTAATTCTACTTGAATATATAGCTTTGTGGTTTTCCTACTTCATTTTTCAGAGTAGAATTCTGAACTATAAAAACACCACTAAAAACCTGTTTGGGGTATTTATTTCTTTTCTTTTTCTAAATTGAATTATAACTTTAATGAAAATGTGAAAGGAAATAGTTTTGGGGAGCAAATTGTCAGCTACTCAGATTTCTTTGGAAAAGCAACTTGGTTTGCAGGTATTGACACACACTGATAGAATTGTCCTCTGATTCTACTAAAATAGAGAAACTCATTTCAGTGCAATTGATATTTATATATTGAACTTGATTATGGTCTCACATCTGCTTAAAATTCCAAATATCTTTTGCTCAAGCCTTGATCCAACCCTGAGTGATGTCACTGTATAATGACTTCTGGTGGGCTGTGGTTCAAGGGCTTTTACACCACTGTGCCTCTTGCCACTAGGCTGAAAAAGGTTATTTTTGCTACAAGTTTCTTTTCCTGTGAGACCAGATTAACTTGGAAAGAATTAGAAATGCTTGAAGAGAGATGCTCAAGGTTACTTTTTATGGCAATACTTTTAACTTTTAATATTTCTTACAAATAAAGGTAATTTGAGAGCAACACAGATATTTGCATTTTCTGGTATATTTCCACTCATTTTTTTTTCTTGGTGAATCTCAATTTTACCTGTATACCTTCATTGCCTTATTTCTAGCAACACAGCATTGAAATTTTAATGTAAATAACAGGCGAAAAAAGAATCTATTGTAAAATACATTATATGACAAATTCATTGAAATAAGCAAAACAATTTTTAATAATAGTTATTCAATAAATGTCAGGAAAGCAATCCCATATCTTCAGTGATCAAGGCTTCTGTGTAGATTGGAAGAAAGTGATGAAGGAGAACTTTTTATGCAGTAATAAATGGAGCTTGTTCCAGTTGTTAAGCACATAAATAGAAATTCAGCAAGTCTTACCAAAGAGGGTCATGAACAACCACAACTAAAAACTCAGATCTCTTTCTGTTTTGTACTGCAACACGTACAGGGGGAAAAGAAATTTTTTTTATTTTATTGGTGATGACTCAGATTAGGTTGTATTAAACTTAGCTTTGACTCTGGGAGCTGCAAAGCAGCCAGAACTTTTCTGCTCACTCTTAAAGGTTGCTTACAGACTGGTAGAGTTCCTTTTAAGCGACTCCAGAAAAAGAGGTTCAAGAGAGAAATCAAAGTGGAAAAAGTAGTCAGAATGCTACAAATATAATGCAGAATCCTCTTGTGTTGGTAAGCATCAATAGGCATTAAAGCAAACTCAAATTTCTCCTTTTTCTTCATTCTGTATGCACTGAATACGGTAAAAATATAAAAAAAACTTGTCATAAATGACCATAGTTTTCAGACTTTACAGTGTTTGCATATATATTATGAATTTGAATATCCAGGATCAATGTAGCTTGGTTAAACAACCTATAATCTATAAAATTTTGACAGTGGCAGAAAGATCTTTCAATGAGTCAAAACTGTCTTTTGCCACTTGGACTGACATGGCTGAGCAGGCTTGCTTCATTAAACTCCATCTGGGAAGAAAACCTGTGGGGAAGGAAACCCCATGGTGATTAAACATCCCATCTAGTTTACCCTATTAGTGTTAGGTCATCATAAATGGTGGGTAAGCAAAACAATACTTCTCTTCAGTGGTAAGTGCTTCTAAAATGTTACAGAATTTAAATGCTTGGAGATGTTTCCCAGCTCACATACTTTCACCAACAACTTTAGCCCTCAATATCCTTATTTATTTCTCTAACTCTCCAGAGGTGGCCTTCGAAATGCTTATGATAAATCCATAAGCATGGATTTATCATAAACTTCACTATTGCAGCTCCACTGTGGTTGTTCTGATCATTTCAGGACAAATGCGATGGTTTAAACTAATGACTGAACATCTATTGTGTTACTGCTGTTTCCTGGTTATCTGGTTATTATTTATTTCCTGCTTGTTCTATTGTTTCTTGCCTCATGAAGACTCCTGTTTGCTCTGATAAAATTCCTTATAACATGGCAGCAACACCAAGGGTTGGGTAAAAGGGCTCCTCTGAACGATAACACAAAGAGCATATAAAGAATCCATCACAGCAGTCAGTAGTATAATGTAATTTATTTTCAGTAGACATTCTCTTCCCTACTGGATTAGTCACTTTGTTAATGAGCAAATGACCCATAACTCACAGGAGTGGGAACTTTATGTGCAGGTCTTGCCTTTACCAGAGCAGATGAACTGCAGTCACTTAATATTATGGCTCCTTCCAATCTTTCTTGTGCATTCCATACATTTTGGGACTTACAGGTGGGTGAAAAATGCAGGACCCAGTGGTAAAACAGACTTATATGGGATTTATATTTTGTATTGTACTAGAAAGCATTAATAAAAGATGCCTCTTGCATCTAGAACTCACCATGATCCCATAAGCAGACAATGAACCAGTTTTAAAAAGCGAGCTTTGTACGTGCTAATACATTCAAGATGCTATTTTCTGCCACTATATACTAGGCATCTTTGGAATTTATTGTCCAGATTTCACTTCAGCATGACTTTAAAGAGAATTCATCAGGTCATTCTCTGTATGAATGCAGCTTGTCTCACTGTGCCTGGAGATGTTGACACTGTGAAATCTAAAAAATTCAGAGTTTGTCAGTAAAAGGAGAGTTTACAGTTCCAGTAGAATCTAAGAGCTTGTGAGATTTTGCTTTTAAATGTATCTTTACCCCTTTGTTTAATTTCACATATAGAGAACATATGTTTACAGAGCCCTGTGACATCCTGCCTTGAAAGGAAAGGAAGGAGCTGAGATTCATAGACAGCTGTGGTCAAAAACAAACTACAAAAGTCAGAGGGTCTGCAAAAACTTACTAAGTTTTATTAGTAAATTATATACACAGCTTGGAAATCGATAAGTAAGTCCCCTATCCTACTGCATAAACACACAGTGGCTCATTTTGCATAATGGGTAGGGTCAAAGAAAAGAGAGGGGGATTAAACAGAGAGAGAGAGAGAGAGAGAGAAAAAAGGGAAGAAAGGAAAAAAAGAAAGATCACAAGTCCTGGCTCCAGCGCTGACCCAGCTCATGGCTTGCCCAGGCTCCTGAAGGGATGCTGCCCAGGCTTAACAGGGCCACCTTTTTACAGACGAGTTTTCCCATCCTGGAGCTAAGTTTCTCACTTTTGACACAAATTAGTTGTCATGGGCATTTCATTCTGTTAGATGTTTCTGGAAATGGGTAAGAGGGCTTTGGGGTCTTTTGGCCTTGATCCTCCCTTACTGGGTTGGTCTTTGGTCAACAGCCATGCTGGCTTCTCGACCTCATTCTTGCACTTGCTTGTTGTGCTTTTCTCCAGGAGTCAGAGCAAGGGTATTTGTCCAAGAAAAGTGCTGCCCAGCCTTTAGAGGGTTCATTTCTCCAGCCACATCCTGTTCCTTCTCACAGACTGCTCTTACCAAAAATCCTTGGCTAGCTCCATAGCTATCCAGCTACCAGTGTTTGAGACATACACATTGGCCCCTTATCTGCTGGGCTTTAACAGAACCAGAAATTTGAGTCCATGGCTCTAATAAAAACTCAGATTTCAGAGCCACATGCAATTAAAAGTATGTAACATTCAAAAATTTAAGTTACTGGATTACCCTGTGTGATCAGGGAATAAGAAATGAAAGCAGAAGTACATTCCCTGTCTCATCTGGTAAAAAACGATGAGAAGATTTCCATACCCGGCATTATTCTTAGCATATAAGAGTAAATTATAGGACTCATCTTGTACATTTTTAATACATTTAAACTAAATAATTTGCTACAGACAAAATAACTCTTAGCTTTGATGATAGGGCTGAGCCTCTTCTTCTGAAATACCCAAGTTTATCCCTGACTTTATACCTGAGAGATCACAGAAAATTTATCTGCCTGACACAATAAACCCCATGGTAATTAGAAGGATTCTAAGCCTTTATAAATATTCTAAACCTTTACCCATTTACACATGAGGCCAGAAAAAAAATGTTTCTGTTTTCTCAAATCCTCAGTAAGACCTTGGACCAACTCCCACTGAAGTCAATTACACTCTATTCTGTAGATCTGAAATCAGGATGTACCTGCAATTCCCTTCTCTTGCTCTGCATCAGTGACAGTTTTGCACAAAACCTTGGACAAAATGTTGCCAACGGCTCTCTGGATAGAATTTGACTGAACAGTAAAATGGAATGATTGGCCCACTGCCGTGTTTTGCATTACATTTTATTGATGTAGCAAATATTATAGGTGTTAGGTCTATGAATATCTCTGATCTTTCCTGAATTAATTCTGCTTTCAAATCAAAAGCTTGTGGTTAAAATGAAGTATACTTTGGAAACACGTTTTATTTGGAGAATTTTCAAGGATGAAAAATACACCACAACTTTCAGTAGACAATTTCAGTAGTTAATTGCCATCACCATTGACCATTCTGACCTTTCTTTAAGCAAAAATTTGTCTAGCTGGAACTTCCAGGTGCAGTGTAACATTAATACCTTTTCCTGATAGACTGAAGAGTCTTCTACAGCCATCCCTTTGCTCCCATACAGACAGTACATGGCCAAGTCATCTGTTAACATGGGCTTTAATATGATTTATCTAGGCTGAATACCTTCCCTTTCTTCTACATACTCTGCCAATAATGCTTTCCAGTATTTTAACCATGATACTTGTTCTCCTCTGAAATCTTTCCTCTAGGTTCATAGCCAGATGTTCTCGAGCAGCTGTACAGAATTAGGACCATTTTAAACCCAGAGCAGTGACTTCTGTTAAGTTCTTATTAGGATTATATTAGTCATGAAGCCACTAGAAATAACTAGCAACAACTGTAAAAAACCCAAAAAGTTGCATTATTGTGGCATCAGCTGTTATTTCAAGGCTAGAGATTTAGGTACAGGGCCTTAACAGGAACATAGAAGGTGTCTGTGCCTTCAGCACTTACAGCATCAACCTCCTCATTGGGGTTTCTAAATAGAGATGTAGTAGCCTGAAAAGAGGTGCCATTTCAAAATCTAAAAACCTTCTTATTTATTGCAAGTGTGCTTTAATATCCTGAAATTTTCCATCTTGCTTTGTGCGAGGGCACCGTTCTCTCTCTTTCTCTTGGAAGGTTGCCTAGTGTTTATGTCCATTGCCAAGATCACTGCAGCAGTGTGGCTGGAGGACTGATGCTGTGCAGAGAAATGGTACACTAAAGTTTGCAAAGCACTTTGCTTGGGGGTAAAAAGAACACATAAAAATTAATCGAATTTGCATTCTCTTTGAGTAATTACACTGCTATAATTCCTACATGCTGTAAAATCGCCACTGCAACTCTTTCATGAAAATGTTGCAGTAACATTTAAAGAGATTTATAAAACTTACTGTAGGTATTTCAGCCTGTGGTTGACAGCTGGCAGACTGGCTGATGGCACAGATATTTCATGCAATGAATGAGCAACTGGCATTTCTCACCTAAACATGCTTGTATTTATGAAGTTGCTTAATTAAAAAAATTGGAGGAATGACATATTCTATTTTGCTGAAACACATTTTACTGGTAAAACAAGCAATACCCCGTAAAACTGTATAACTGTTAAAGCAATCAATCAATCAAGCAAGCAAGCAAACAAGCAAATAAACAAAGTAGTTCAGTGTGTTACTTAATCAAAAATGCTTAGTTGCTCAATATTTCCCATTATTGAGTTTTTTTTCTAGCTTTTTCTGTCAGAGTTATACTTCTGCTTCTGTTGATCTTATGCATGCTTTCAGTCTGTCACTGTTTTTTACACTCCTTCTGTTTTTCTCTGTCCTCTGTTTCATTCTGCCTTATCAAGTCCATGAAGGATGAGCAGAAACACAGACTCTTCTGACCACCCCAGTTTTTAAACATTGGAGTTTTGGGCTCTAAATATATGTGAGATAGCTGATACCAGGGCTAGGGTGTTCAGAGAATTAAAAATAAGATTACACAGAGAAAGAGGTCAGGGCTGAAAAATAAATCTCAACAGAGGGGATTTAAGAAAACCCTCTCTGTTGTGTAGCTCTACAGTCAGTTTCTGAGAGAGGACTATATATCTAAGGAGTCCTACTAAGCCCTGGCCCTGCCAGGGCAATTTGTCCCATTTTATAACTTCAACACCACATTAAAATTTCACAGTGTTCAGTGCACAGCCATTTCACTTTCCCTCATCCCCCCCTCACTCCTGCAAGATGAGTCTAAGGTGCAGCAACAGCCATGAGTCAATCAGGGATGGTTCTGATTATAAACGCCTGCAATGGTATAAATGACGGTGCCGAAGGAGATTGTATTCAGAGCCCCATACATGCTGCAGAGGTCCCACCTCGAGATTAGCCTAAAATACCACCCAGATCTCCAGGTCCCTCCCAATTAGCGCAGCCAGGCAATCTTCCTGGCACTACAGAGGCAAAGACGTATTTTTAGCTCAGTGCTGTGCTCTCTCCCCTGAACTCGGGAGCCCCGCTGAGCCGATGGAGTCCCAATCAGTGGGCTAGCTCTGATGCTGCCCCTTCACAAAATTGCCTGTAAAGCCAGTTCAGTGAAGGGATCTGTAATGAGCTCAGCAGCTTGGGGCTCTCAGTAAACTGCAGCGGTGAAGTGAGTTCATGGCTGAAATGCCAGCCCTTTTATTCATCAGTAGCACATCAATTAGTAGTTTAACAGGCAGAGGAAAGATATAGTGAGTGTTCCTTTAATATTAGGCTGATTGTAGTCTGCATTTGTGATAATTCTGGCAAATTTTCCACATTTCAGTTCTTAAGGAGAGCTATTTTCTTTTTTTTTTTTTCACCATTACCCATGCTACAAAGAACCAGCCAGCTAAGTTCAGTTGTAATGTATAAAATCAAAATTTAAAGATCAGTAAACAAGAAGTTAAAGAAATTATTCTTGCAGATTGAACAATTAATGAAGAAAGAAAAGAGATCCTGTAGGATTCATGTATGATTTGTGATATTGTTTATGGTTCTGGTTTATTAGTCTCAGAGATGATTAAGCATTAATGATTTGCATTATACAGGAAACACTTGTGAGTTAATCAGTGCCTCATGTTCTTCAGCGGTTCTACCCTTTCTTTCTTCCCGTCTTACAAAGAGCTGATTTTACTACTTAATTAGTTCCTTTGGTCAAGGACCATGGACCAAAGTGTTGTCAAAGTTAGCAGAAAAAAACATCTGTCCACTCAGCCAGAGTTCTCTTCCATCAGCAGGAGGGATGGACAAACAGTTGATGGCAAACAGTATGTTCACCAAATGATGGGCTATTATTGTTAACAAACCGATTGGAACAGTTTAGGGGGTTTTTTATTTTTTTTGTTACTTATAAGTATTCAAGAAATACTTGCTGGGAACATATTTCAGCCAATTTCAGCCCACTGCATGTTGGATCTGTGCCTTCACTATTCATGCTTAATGCTCTCCCACAGTAACCAGTCCCCCAAGTCACACGGATTTGTTTCTTGTCCATTACTGGTGAGTGGAACTAATAAATAGGGGTTTGGAATTATGAATTAATTTCTGCTTTCCCACTGGGAAATAGGGATTCTTTTTCTTTGTAGCAAGGACAAGCCTACCTAGCTCAAGCTTCAAGATTCCTGGGCCTTCAATTCTATCAGAAATACAGAAGAGTTCTTTGAAAGTTAGCAGGAATAACAAATAATTTTTCTGATATGCTGTTCCTGGGAGTCTTTGAGATGAAGTCATAAGCTTAGGACAAATTTAATGCTCATTTTCATTCACTATCATTACAAAAAGGTCTAATTCTCAAATTATTCTATGCTCTGCTCTCAAGCACAAGAAGAACAAAACAGTTCAAAACTTTCTGCTATCCCTGTTCTTTAATGTAACTGCATAATCACTGCTTTTTCTGTTATCTTAAAATGTATTCTGGGGATCAACTGCAGTTCTCCTGACATCTGCTGCATGACAGAATGCTGACACCTTTTTCTGCTAAGTACCCCCTAGTAGTCTCTAATATTATTCATCAGTCAGTTTTACTGGGCTGTACAAGCATCTCTGTGTCTCTGCCATGCACTGAGGCTCCCTAGGAATGTGGCTTTGTCTCTTCATCTGGTTCACCTTTAAATATCTCTGATTTTCAACAAACACTGCCATATTTCTTATGATCCCATCTATTTGTGTTTTCTAAGACTAAAATAATCCTTTCCAACCATGATATTATATTCCATACTGTGATATTTTATTTTCATTTATTACATGCCTGTTACTCTGATAGTTACATATTTTCTGCTTTCTGAAAGTCCTCTCTCACAGTTGCTTCACCTATTTGACCATTCTTCAGTCCACATGTCTTGTCTCATGTCTGTCACATATGAATTCAAAGTTTTTTCTCTTTGTCATTGAGGATCAGCATCACTTGGCTATCACCTCCCTGATGAGGCTGGTCAGAATGACTATCAGACAATGTTTTTTTCCTCAAAATATTCTCCCTTTTTTTTTTTTTTTTTTTCCCTTTGGTGAAGATGGCTGAGTTATTGCCAATGTGAAAAAAACTGAATGTTGTAACACTGGAAACTATAAAAATATAAATCTGTTGCCAATCGCCAGGTCTTCTCTCACCTTTTTTCTTGGTTGCCTCCTTCCTTTTCTGCTCTCCAGCGGACATCAGAGCCAATATTCATTATATTTTTCTTTTTCATAAGCACTTACATTCAGTCTCTGAGATGAGACTTTATATCAGGAATATTATTTCCCAGAATTTCTGCATATTTGGGGTTTTTCCCTAATTCTCCTCCATTTGAAGAAGAACATAGAAGGAGGGACAGCTGAGAAAGTTGTCCATGTCTCATTGATGGAACTCATTATATGATTTTCTTCTTAGATCCATGGTCCCAATACTCCTTTTTGCCTTCAGTTCAGTCTTCGTGCTATTCTGGGAAAGGAACATACTGTGATTTCTTTGGGCTTTTTCTGGCACGTCTTTCACATTTTTGAGTCATTAAATTATTAATAAATGCTATAAATTATATAATAAAAAGTATAAAATATAATCATATAATTATAAATGTATAAGTATAGAGTGTAAGTATTTATAAGTATAAATTATTTATAATTTATAAGTATAAATTATAATTCTATAAACACATGCCAATAACATGTAAGCATGTGACACTTTTATGTAAATTCTCCTTCTGAATGGCATGACTGGATCTTTGCTCCTCAGGCCTTTTGGGAGAGGTTCTGAGAGAATTGATGGTTAGGAAAATGATGCCCACACAGTTTTGTCACTTTTGCATAAATGCAGAGCTACCAAGTCTTTGTTTGGTGTTCAGTAGGATCTGTGCTCCGTGGTCCCGTTCCTCACTGCACCCCCTCACAAACTACAGCTATGCAGTAATGTAAATCTGAGTTACATTTGGTCCAGTCTCCAATTTATGGACAGGCAACAGGAACGACTCCATGGAAACCCATACCAAGGAAGGAAAAAGGTGTTGTGGGGACCACACCAAAATTCACCCCATTTGGTAAGGACCTGTCTTGCACCCTCAGAAAGCTGATGCTGGCTGCACTGTTGAGATTGCCACAAACATTTGTCACACACTGTGGATCCCTCTGTGTCTTTTAATATGCTAGCTCCCTGCAAGGGCTCCCCATCACTGCGACCATGGGGCTTGTCTTCTGCTGTGGTATTGACAAGTGAACAAGAAGCAGCAGCAAATTCAGAAGGACACGAGGAGGGGCACAAGGTCCTCTTGCAGGTACTCCTGGCACAGCTTCGTGTTCCTCTGCTGCCCAGATATGAAAGCTTTAGATGAGTTGTCTGAGGGAGGAACAGAGAGAGGAAAGTTTCTTTAAGTAAACAAGATGCTGTAGGATTTGTTGATCAAAGGAATCTAGTGGAGACAAGTTCAACTTCACAAGGGAAAAGTAATTTACATGTAGAAGACAATTCTAATGTGTCTCTTTTTGAGGGAGAACACCAAAAGTAGGAGATATATATCTAGGAAAACTTCTTATCACCATTATAACACACATATAAAATTATCAAAACTTTTGAAATTATGACACCATTTTTAACTTGATGCAGGGTGCCACTGCCTTGCCTTTTTTATTTTTATAAATTTGTCAGCCCTTTGTTTGGGATAGAAATGTAATGCATCTTTTTAAATCCATAAATAAGAAACCTCTCTCTTTATACAGCAATGAAGATGAGGAACTGTACAGCATAATTTTAATACAAATGATATAATAAAATCCCCCTTCAAAAACAATTAAGGGAAAAATAAAAAGTAGGTCTGTCAAATGTATTTGGAAAACAGAAGTAAAAATATTTGATGTGAGATTGTTATATATTAAGATAAGAAGCTGCTACCTCATTTTGGCATTGCCACTGCTTCTTTTCACATCAGAGGTCAGTCGCCAGTTTTCAGAACATACATCACAATGGCAACTGCTCTGTAATGGCACCCTCAGTACTGTGTAAATGTAGCACAAGTACTATGTCATTGTACAATGTCATTGGCTATAAATGCAATACCCAATGACATTCTTCAAGCCACCAAATAATCACAAGGGATATCTTTGTTTTAAACTGAGAAACAATAAGAGTTTAACCAATCAATCACAGTTCTGCTCTCTGATTGGTCTAATGCTTTAGACAAAGTTTTGGGGTGTCCAAGGCTAGTTTTTCTCTATTCCTTGGTAACTGCCCAAAACTGTTCAGCCTCAGTTTGTTAGGTACCCAAAGTTAGCTTTCAACAATCTCTAAAAATCCTGAGTCTGGAAATTCTGGTGACTTATCTCTTGCCTGAGCTACTTAATGATTTTAATGCATTCAAAGTCATCTAAACACCACCTAATTCTGGAACAGAAGATAAATTCTCTTTCTCTCTCAAAGGCAAACAAAACTAATTTTGCTAGAAATATCTACTCCTCAAAGAGAGCCTAATCATAAACTTGAAGCTGCAGAAGTGGTTGCCTGTAGAAATGCAGAGGAGCTCAGGCAGATCTCTTCTCCTGTGGTATCTCTAGGCAGCTGTTTTTGCAACATGCAATCTTTGGTGATCAGCTCTCTTCCCTCCACTGAATTCACAGGGATCTTCCACAGCACCCAGCTGGGTGGGCTCTTGTCCCTTTGTCAGTGGCAGATGCCTTCAATCACAGTGCTCCACAATAGGGAACTTGCCCCTTGAATATCTACAGGACAATGTGTGGGTTTTCTTTGGTGATGTTTTATTTTCATTGTTCTTCCTCCAGTTATGTTTATTGCCAATTAGAAAAACAGTATAAACTAAAATGCACAGACACAGACTCTATGTTTTACACTGTATCCACACCTTCTGGGGAGTGCACTGGTGAGAGATCTTGGGACCCTTGTCAAATGTGAGGCTGGCTGGTGACTCCCCTGCCCTAGGATAATGCTGTCTGCCCTAGGCCAATCCAGGTGTCTGCTGGTACCCTGTGACTTTTAGACATCACTCTGCACAGACCTTCAGTGTGAAGTGACTTTTCAGCATAAAGCAGGTCAGAGCCATCAGCAGAGGGGTTCTCTAGCACGATGCTGACAATAAGTGATGCGTGACGTGGGAGGGGGCATGATGGCATGGGGGTGCCAGGTTGTGCGAGGACATGTGGGAGAGTTTACAGGATTGCTCAAAACAGAATTAGCCACAGCCAGGAGGCTTATTTGTTGTGTGTCCTTCAGCAAAGTGGCCTATCAGCTGCACTAAGATTTCCCTCCACAGGGAGACAAGTAACTTACTGGAGAAGGGAACTCGTTGTGAACTAGCATGGATAAAGTAAAGATGTCAGGGTGACCATGTATGTTATGGGAGTAAAACTAGACTAATAGTGTCTAGTGTCACAGCCTTCATGACTTAGACTTAAACAAGCTGCCACACTCTTCATATCCAGCCCATCTATCCCAACAAGGTCTTGTCTGAGTTCAATGGTGTTTTCAACCCAGGCTGACAATCCTGTCACAGTGTTTGGTAGCAGCACTAGCAGTACATTCCCTTCAACTGATGCTTCTCCAGGTCTGCAGTTAGACATGATGACAGGGAACACCATCCTCTGGGTCTTGGTGTTCTTTTAACACTTCATAACAGTTATCCCCTGGGCTGCAGAAACTCAATGTGGTAGTCCAGCATTCAGTGGAAAAATGTCACAGTCAGATTTACCAGAACTGAATGTGGTAAGGGATGGCAAAAGCAACAGAAGGCTTCTGTAAGTACATGGGTAAAAAAAGGAAACTAAAAAAAATGTGGGCCCACTGCTGAGGGAGATCAGGGACCTCGTTATGCAAGACATGAGGTACTTCTTGTCTCCTTTGCCTCAGTTGTTACTAGCAAGAACGGCCTTCAAGAATCCCAGGTCTGAGGGACCAGAGGAAAGGTTGGAGCAAGAAAAATGTACCTTTGGTGGAAGAGGATCAGATCTTGGGGCACTTAAACAAACCAGGCATACATAAGTCCATGGGGCCTGATGAGATATGTGCTCGAGTGCTGAGGAACCAGCAGCTGTCACTATGAATTGTGAGGCCACTCTCAATGATCTTAGATCAGTCATGGTATTTGGGAGAACTTCCCAAAGGCTGGAGAACAGCAAATACCACTCCAATCTCCAAGAAGTGAAGAAGGACTGAGGGAAGTAGACGCTGCTCAGTCTCACCTTGATCCCTTGGAAGGTGTTGGAACCACCCTGAAAATAAATTCCAGGCACCTGAAGGGCATGGAAGTTATCAAGGAGTAGTCAGCCTGGCTTCATCAAAGGGAAGTCATATTTGACCAGCTTGGTAACCTTTCATGCTGAAATGACTGTCAGGATATATGAGAGGAGAACAGTGAATAATTTTTACCTGGACTTAAGAAAGTCTTTGTCACTCTTGAATTATGAGCTGGATGAGCAAAAGTGAGGTGAAATGGCTGGCCCCAGAGGGTGGTGGTCAGTCTCATGAAGTCTAGTCGGAGGCTTCTCACTAGCAGTGTACCCCAGAGATCCAATCTTGTTTAACATCTTCATTAATGATCTGGATGAAGGGGCAGAGTGCACCCTTAGCAAATTTGTAGATGACACAAAACTGGGAAGATTGACTGATATGCCAGGGTCATGCTGCCATCCAGAGGGACCTTGACAGGCTGAAGAAATGAGCTGCCAAAAACCTCATGAAGTTCAAGAAGGGGAAGTGAAAAGTTGTGCACTTGAGGAGGGGAATATCCCAGGTACTAGTGTGTGCTGGGGGTTGCCCAGCTGCAGAGCAAGTGTTGCTGTCCAGTGGGTCAGGGGAGATGATCATTCTCCTCGGCACTTGTGGCATTGTCCTCAGCAAAAGGGGATGGCCATGTCCAGCTCTGGGCTCTCCAAGAGAGAGTACCAGTGCAAGAGGACACAGACATACTGGAGGAATTCCAATGAATGTCCATCAAGATTGTTAAGGGGCTGGAGCGCCTCTGATATGAAAACAGGCTGAGAGAGCTGGGACCATCCAGCCTGGAGAAGAGAAGGCTCAGAGGGATCATGTCAATGTAGAAAAATATCTGAATGGAAAGTGCAAAGAGAACAGAGACAGGCTCTTTTCAGTGGTGACAAGACAAGTGGCAAAGGGAACAACCTGAAACTCAGGAGGCTCAGTTTATGTGTATAAAAAATGCCTTACTGTGAGGATGATCAAGCACATGCACAGGTTGTCCAGAGGATTTGTGGAGTCTCTGTCCTTGGAGATATGTCAGTTGTCCAGTTGTCCAACTGGCTCTAGGTGTCCCTGCTTGAGCAGGAGTGTTGAACCAGTTTCTGGAGGCCTCTTAGAGCCATGAACACTTTGTGATTCTGTGAAGTTTATGTACCTAAAAGAACCACATTCCTAATGGTTTGAGGAGCTCCAAGCCACTGAAGATGACATGCCACAAGTGCAGCAGTTATGCACATGCTGGGTCAGCTCATCAGCTACAATGGGGGGAAAGGGAAACCTGAAAGGAAGCCTTGGACCTTCAGATGAGGGCAAATCTCGCAGCCAAGGAGGGTTACATTTATCACAGCAAAGACAAAAAGCAGCGTTTCTGAAGACTGTTAGCAGAGTTAATGTTTACAGTAACATCCTTTTTCATAAAGAAGGGGTCAAATGAAGAGCATCAGCTACTGTATTTTCTTTGTTCAGCAGTTGGGGATCAAAACACACTCTTACCATGCAAATGAGGGGTGAAATAACAGACCCTTTTTCACTCTTTTTTGAGCAGACAGGATTACAGCACAGATTGTGTTGTGAAACAAAGAATAACTCCACAGGAGCCATGACTCTTTCTATTAATCATTCTGCCCCCCTCTCACCTTCCCATATATCCATTTTTTCTGTAATTTTTCTTAAGGGTAAATATCTTCTAGAGGGGAATGCCATGCTAATTGAATGGCTAGATTTTAAAATGGCTAAAGTTGGCCATTTACTAGCTACAATTTTATTTAATAAGTAGCAACTGAAAATGGTTATTTGCCTTCCTACTTGGAGACAGAAAATATCCCTTAACCATAAGCATATGCATTATCAAAATTATAAACATATCCTTCCCCTAAAACGGCAAATAGAAATAAAAGTCATAATGCACCTCCAATACCAGGGGAGAAATTAGGGTGGAGAGCCTGGAGAGATGCGGTATATGTTTTTCTGCATAATGTTAAGTCAACAACAGCTTCATGTGAAGAGAAATTATGTATGGAGCCATGGTAAAATTTCCAGGGACTGTTGTGGAGAACCTGAAATGTGTAACAGAACAAAGAAAAGATTTGGAGTTTAAAGGTTACATCAGATTTAGAAATCAGAGGAAACAAACCAATGCAGTTAATTCATGCTAATACTGGTGAAGAAAGGATAACAGGTGTATCTAAGGACTGCTTGGTGGGCATTAATGGACATGGTTTCTCTCTAACTGTCAAGGGGCTGTTTGTCAAATACTTCCTGATGTGCTTTGAAGTGAGTATTTCTTTTTGTGCATCTGATGTGCTCAGTTCACATTTCCAAGGGCCAGTTTTGCTCCTCAGAGCAAAGCAGAAGTTATGAGTCTGCCCTGACTGGAGTAGCTTTTTTGGTCTTAGCCTAACGTCCAGTGGTTTACAAAATCTTAGTTTCCCTACCTTCTCTCCTGGGGACACAGCAGTCAGATAGCACAGAAAGATAACTTCAAGAAAGCAAAATGTTATTTATCTGCTTGCTGTAGCCTGCTCCTTCTCTCCTGAAATTCTCAGTGGTTGGCCATAATCTGGCCCAAAGCACATTCACTTGCAGTAACACTGATAGATATTATGTGTCACATATCACTTTGCAGTAATTTCCTGGACTCAGCAATTACTTCTCTAATGTTTTGTTTCATCTCTTAAAAAATGCCTAAGTGGAAAAAATTAATTTTTTCATGCATAAAAGTAATTTTAGGAAGCTCTGTGCCTTTTGTACTGAGATGATGCTTCTCAAGCTCATTGCAGGATGTATATCTGCTACAAATATTATTTCTGTGTTTGTGCTCATTAAAATGAGAAAAGGTAACATTTGAATGCATAGATATATCCCAAGTATTTTTCTGCTAATTGTTTTTTTCAAATTCTTCTTACTGACTTACTGAATGACAGAATCATTTGGTTGGAGATGTTCAAGATCATCAAGTCCTGCTGTTAACCCAGGACTGCCAAGTCCATGAATAAACTGTGTCCCCAAGTGCCACATTTACACATCTTTTCAGCACCTCCACTGATGGGGACTCCAGTGATTGACAACCCTTTCCATGAAGATATTTTTCCTAATATCCAACCCAAACCCTGGCACAACTTGGGGCCCTTCCCTCTTGTCCTATTGCTTGTTTCTTGGGAGAAGAGAGCAACACTCAGCTCATTACTGCTTCCTTTCAGGGACTTGTAGAGAGGGATGAGGTTCCCCCTGAACCTCCTTTTCTCCAGGCAAAACAACCCCAGCTCCCTCAGGCACTCCTCACAGCACTTGTGCTCCAGACCCTCCACCATCTCCATTGCCCTTCTCTGGACACGCTCCAGCACCCCAATGTCTTTGAGGTGCTCTTGACTTACAGATCAGCAAAGAACAGGGCAGATTCTTAGGAACATGGAAAATGAAAAAGGAAAAAGGGAAAGAAGGAAGGAGAGGGGAGGTGAGGAGAAGAAAAGGAAATGCAGAAGGAGAAGAGATCTAACACAGTGATCAGTGAATGCAAGCCTTGAAAGAACCTGAGGACTGGCCACAGGAAAATCACAAAGCAGGTACAGCTTTATGGAGGAGATACAGTCACAAACAAGACACTCAAGCCATCAAAAGACATTTCTGCATTTCTATGTGCTTACATTTCTGAAGTACCATCTCCAGAAGCAAACAAGGTTTTCCTTTTAAGTAAGTACACAGCACACCAAGGCTGAACAGTTTGTTAATGTGAACATTGGAGAGAAGAGCGATTCCAGCAATCAAGGTTCTGACACAGCAATTAAAGTAGTTGGGTTAGACTAAAAGAATATTGTCAAACACCCATGTGCCCAACTTTGTAGACAAAATTCATATGACTGGGGGGAGTGTGTGGCTTTGTGCTCACACAGTCAAGGACAGTGAGGGTGGGAGCACACCTGGCTTAGTGTGAGTGTTGTTGCTGGCTCTGTGAGTGCAGGTTTAAGTGCACACACAGCTCCAGGAAGCCCCTGTTCCCGGGGAGACTGGAGACAGAAGCTTCACTGCTATGTAGGTTTTTACAGTTTTGTTAAGAAAATCTAGTGAGGGTTTTTGGACAAGAAAATTGCAGGATTTAGCTGGAATGTGAGGAATCTTTGGGTCCTTAGTTAATTATGATTTGCTTTGTTACAGTAACAGAAATATTGCTAGAGAAAGGGAGATGGTTCTTTTCTTGAAGAGTATACACTGCTATTATCAGTCTTATTTGTATTCTTCCTCCTTAAAAAGTAGCTACTGTTTACAAAGTATCCACAGTAAATCCAAACAGTGGGATGGAGACTGAGATTGACTAAGTGAAACCTGCCCTAAGTGTGCACCCAAGAGATCAACTGAAATCAATTTGTCCTGCAGAGGTAGGTGGTTATACATCAAAGCTGAGAAAAATCACACTGGAAGCCACGGGAACACTTTCAAGCATGAAAACTGTGGGTTGCCTACAGAATATGCCCTTATTACTGAAGAGTATGCGCATGTGTGTGCTTGGCTGAGTCATAGAGAGACAGAGAGTGGAGGAGAGAGAACAAGAGAAAGGGGGAAAGAAAAAAAGGAGGAAAAAAGAAACCACTAGAGACACGCAGATGCAAAAGCACAGTGGTTGTATGAAATTATTTTGAGCTTTTTGTACAACTTACATAATTCCCAAGTAGAAGGAAATAAAGCTGTAATTTATGCAGTTCTCCCTAGCAAGTAAAAAAAAAAAAAGTTATTTTTACAACTCCCTATATTGATTTTATTTTTAGAACACTTTCTAAAACAAGTGGAGAATTCAATCCTACTCTCTGAGGCATGTCAATTTTTGCCCACATAGTCGATGGAAAGATTGAACCCTAAGTGCAGATCATGACATTCTGCTGTGGTAAAAGCTGTTTCTGTTTGCTTTAACTCTCATGCATAGTGGCAAATGCCACCTGTGACACATTGGTATAAGTACAACTATCTCTATTGCAGCCAGCGACTGCAGTACACTGGAAGTTGTTTCTGAAAGTTACCAGACTCTCTCTTCTCAGATGAATTTTCTCTAAGTTTTTTCATACAAGAAAAAATAGTTAAGTTATAGACACAAACGAATTTTACCTGCCAGGGCTTTTTTCAGAACATGACACGAATTAACAAAAAATAATATGTATCAAGAGAAAAACAGTTTGTGGTGTGCAGTGGAATGTGTTTCTTTCTCACCCTGTTCAGGAAAAGCCTTGAATTTTTGCTTAGATCCTCCCTAATCATGCCTGTAGGCATTGCTTAATCAGTGCTGAACAGCCATTCTTCCAATCACTGCCCTCCATGGTTTTGTGCATTTAAGGACAAGTGTATATCAGTAGTTAAGACCTGGCCAGAAAAGTGTCCATTAGTCTACTCTTTTCATTGCCTCCCACACACCAGCATCTTCTTGTACTGTCAAATGAACTTGTTTCCACTATTACTTAAGTTGCTGTGGCTATGAAAGCAGAACCAGAAATTGCCAGAACCATATAAATCAATAAAAATCTATTTCCTCCTAAACCTGAATATGTCTTATTACGTTCTCTTTCCAGAGATATGGGTTACAAGATTGCTGTGCTGCCAGTGGCTTATTTCTTTTTGCATGATGTGAGAGCCCAGAGAGGACAGCAGGGCAGCAGACTGCCTCCCCATGACAGCCTGAGTAACATTTCCAGCTGTCTCTTCATCTTCCAGATGCCTCCTGCTTCAGACAGCTCTTCACAGTCTTGGGCCTCCCAAGGAAGTCTGCATAACTGTTTTTTATTGACTTTGGTTGCTACCATAGTCATTATTTATTAGTCAGCTTTTTGGATGGGGAACCGGCTGTCTTGCTTGCCTGGCCGAGGTTCTGGTCTCCATACCTGATCCCCAACATCGTGCCAGCTCCTCTACTGGGAATTACATGGCAGGAACAAATTCTTTTCTTCCCCAGCCATGCTGGCTGTCCAGGTCCTTGTCTGCCATAAGAATGAAGAACTGTCAGGTTCCAGCTCCAAAAATCCTTCCTGCTCCCTCCTCTGTGCTGCAGCCCACGCTGGCCTAGTTTTGAGTCATGCTGGAAAATGGATATAAGCAGCTAAAATTTCTTTCCTGTGCAAGGTAATATGCCCTTTCTAATATTAATATCTAGAGGATCCCCAAATCTTTAGCAATTTAATAAATCCCGATGAGTACTAAAAAATTGTGAGGATTGACAGACCCTCTAATAATTATGATGAACAATAAGTGAAAATTTCTGTTAAAATTTTGCCAAGAAACTATTTTTGTCCTCAGGCCACATTTTGTTACTCTCCTTGCATGCCTCAGTGTGTTTCCTTCCAACCTGGCTATACAGCTCTATAGATATAAAAATACATATGCATGTGAGCATTATCTATATATCTCTTGTTTCCCAAACCTGAGGTAATTTATGTAATTATACACATAATGTATTTTATCCAAATACACAAAGAATATTTTTTTTCTAAATGCTACTTAGTATCTAGATTTAACTTAAACCACTACTTAGTCTATCTTCCTTAATAGGATACTAAAAAGGAATTTTATGACAACATTATCAGTAGCATTTTGCTGATAATTAGAATAACAATAATAATACTGAGATATTTCTTCAGTAATAATGGTGTTATTAATGAGATTTTTATGAAAGACAGACTTCTTTAGTATAATTATGAAAATTGATCTTTTTCATTTTACTTATTCACTAAAATCAGATAAGTGGCTTAACTACATGTATTATTTCTAATAAATATTCAAAAGAATGCATTTAAACAAGGCACCTCATTCTATTCTTGCTCATATTCCTTGCATTTAAATAAAAGTGTAATTGCTCTGCTTTTTTAAACTGCTAGTTTGGATTAGCTGTCTAACCTGTACAGTGTAGCTGTTTTCTGTTTGCATTTTTAATAGCTTTATTACCATTTGGTGAAGCCTTAATTTCTCACTCCCTTGAAGAGTCCTGCCTTTAAGTCAGCTCTACAATTTAACCAACAATAATCTGTCAAGATAAGATAAAGACCTGCACCAGATGAAATGCAGTATTTTTGTGTAGCATTCTGTCATTGTTAAAGGAAAGATCTGAGTATGTCAAAATGTAACACCTGAAAGTTTAATAAACTTTGTAGCATAATTTTACAGTTCACATTTTAAAATAAATTGTTCTAGAATACATTAGCTTGTTCACTAGTGAAATCAGTTAAATATCTATATAAATATGTTTGGGTGAAGGGAGCCAGCAGTTTCTCAACAAGGATTAAAGTTCTTTCAGTTTTCAAGCCTCAGATTAAGTCACTTCTGAAAATCCTTGCTTCAATTCAGTTCTATTAACTCTGCAGTTTCCCCGTAGTTCCTTCATAATATTTGGCCTTAACATCACTGCAGAGGTTCATTCAATATTACAAACATTCTTTTTTTTCAGAGTTGCTAATACTGAGGCAATTGAAGTGAAGCATACTTAAGCCCTCGCTTTCAGGACTTGTGCCGGTCTTCAAGTATTCCAATTTCTTTTCACATTTCTCTTTCATTTACTCATGCAAGTAGGTTTTTTTAATATATGAAGATGAGGTCCTAAATCCATGTTAGTGTTAAACAGTAACTGAATCATGTCAGGTATGTATGAACTAATATACTTCCAGGACAGAAGAGTGAAGAATGAGTTTCTCAGTTCTACCTTAGCCAAACTTGCTGTTCCCTGTGCAAATGAGCAGAAGCAGGCATATTCAGTGCAAATGGCAGAAGCATGGGGTCTGTGAGTTACTCCTGAGTCCACAAGAGTAGATACAGGATCAGGTACATGGCTGGGGGGGAAAGCCAGAGCACTGTGTGTGTGGAACATTTTGGGCACCCTCTGTTCTCTGGACAGCTTGGACTGTGCTGTGATCTTTCTCTGCTCAGTCCCAGAAGGGAGGTTCCTCAGGAAAGGACTGTTCTGTATTGCTCACATGGGAAAGGCCCATACAACATGGCCTTTCCAGGAAGCATTAGGATTTTACACCTAATATTTGAGATATATATCTATTTTTAGTAACTGAACTCTTATGAATTCTTTTTCCTTTTTCTTTCCACCTGAAATAAAAGGTGGAAAGAAAAAGGAAAGGAATGGCTTTTTAGTTTTAGTAAACTAAAAAGCCATTTCTAGTATCTGTTTGCAGGTACTGAGCTCAGCTCACTTCTTGGCCTCAAGCTGCTGTCTCTTTCTACAATGACCAGTCCTCCCCTCTGAGGTTGGGTTAAACTCTCCCAGGGTAGCTTTGTAAAACACAGACTTCTGTGAAATGGTTCTATTTTAGTGACTCATAATTTTGAAGTGGAGAATATCTTATTTGATGCCAAATTTGCTAGTCTGTTTAACTGCAGTACTCAATCTTCCTGAGCTAGTGCTTGGAGGGCTCTGAAGGTTTGGCACCATAGATCCTGTATTAATTGCAAAGACCACAGTACAGTGTATTTTCATTTCTCACAGCCAGTTATTCAGGTGCTTCAAGGCATAATTGAATAGACCTTGATTTATGAGAAACAGGCCTGAGACTGTAAAGGCTGTTCATAATTTAGCTCTGCTTTGACATAAACTTGGTGATTCTTAGGGCCTTGTTTATTAGTTATGAGACAAAGAATCTGATTTTCTGAACAAACAGGGAAGACAGTTCTGCAATAAAAACATTTAGCGGGTGGTTCAGGAAACACACTGCTGCCAGAAATTCAGCTCAGTTTTAAGGTTAAAGCCATACACTGTTTTGTATTGCTCACATGAGAAAGGCCCATGTGGCCTTTCCAGAAAAAGCACTGAGATAAAAACCTCACATTTAAGAAATAGGAGCTCTGAAAATTAGGCTCTGATATCTGTTGTCAAAGTCTTAAAAGTATTTGTGACTTCAGAAGTATTTACCAGTGGTTGCTAATTCATGGCAACTGTGGAAGGTAGCTGAGTGATAGTCATTATTCAACAAACAGTAGTTCTTTTTCTGCCTGCATATTTGGGAGTTGGAAATGTGAATAAAGGCAGCTTATGAACAATGTCACAACCCAAAAGCCTATAAAAAATCATGGGAGAGCCTGCAGTGGGCACAACCCTTAACTCATGCTGGGTGTCTGTCTGAAAAATGCTTGCTCCAAGCACAATCTCCATTGAACAAAGCATGCAATCATATTCCTAAGTCCATACTTGTGCTTAGGGCCTAATCTGTGCTTGAAGGACTTTTTGGAAGTGCAAACTAACATGCCTGTGCTCTGACTCCCTCTGGGAGATACAGTTTAGAGCAGGGGAAAGGGTTCTTTGGCAACTCAGTTTGATCAGCTCAGAAGACCACAAAACATATGAGGCTAAAGAGCTTTTCTGCCAGCAGCAGGGGCCAGGAGATCAGCATGTCTTGCACGGAGGCTTGAAGCTGTGTAAGATGTCCCCTCTTACTGCCATGCCAAGTGACAGCAGTACTGTGTGGAGGTGCTGATCCCTGACCATGGTGGGAGGTTACTGCTCCAGCAGCTCTGGCTGTGTGAACAATCCTGTAAAGCACTTTGGCAGGAAGCAGCCAGGTTAATGCCAGCTGCCCATCCAGGCTAACCCAGGCAGCTTTGCCCATGCAGCAGCAACAACGGTGACCTCCAGGAACAAGTTGGTGACACCCTCCTCTGACATAGCTCTTGCCACAGTAATTAATGACTTTTAACCTGATTATCTTTCCACAGTCTGAAGTGAGTCACAGATGTGAACATCTCTTCCTACTAGGAGCCCAAGCCTGGAAAAGCTTTTATATGAGTATAAACCAAGACAGAAGGAAGGGCAGGTAGAGGCTCCTTCTGAGCAGGAGAAATGGTACAACTGAAAGAGCTGAAGCCAGCTGGATTCAAAACGTGCCTGAAGGCCTTCCTGAGCTACAGCCTTACAGCTACTATCTCAAGCTGGTCTCAAAACAGAATCTCATATCCCATGTTTGTTACAACTCTCCACAACAAAACAACCTGAGTTTAAAACTAGCCCATGCTGGAAACAGATGCTCTTTGAGGTTAGCATGATGGACTCCGAGTTTCTGCCTCTCAGGCAGTTTTTTATTTTTTAATAAGTAGGAGTACTACACCACATGTGTGTGATGTGTCAAAGAAAGGCACAAAAAATTATTTCAGCAAAAGGCTCTGACTGGAATAACAACGAAGTCAAGGGCCTCGTGGTTCTATAACAAGTTCATTCAGAAAATCACAAGGCAATGTGACAGCTGGAGTGAGGAAAGACTTGTGGCAATATTTTTTTAAGAATTGCACGATGAAAAAATAATAATAAACATTAACAATGTTTTTTGGTTGTTTTTTTTTTTTCTTTTTTCTTTCCCATGACATAAACAATGGTACTCTGGTCATAAGCCAAAACCTGACAAAGGTCCAAGGTTGAAAAGGGTTTCTTTGAGCCTGTCTTCCTGGTATAATTATTATAGGTTCAGAGGAACCAGATCTGGAGTGTTGTAAAACTCAACACAATGAACTTGACAGACAGCCAGATTTCTGTTTTCAGGCAGTTTAGGGTTACTATAATCTCATTATTATGCTTGAAAGACGACAAGTAATAGAATCTCAGGTAGCTGTTCTGTCTTTACTCAGCCGCATCTTCTCTTTTATGCCAATTTCCCTTGATTACCTGAACTAGTGAGGCTCGGTTTTCAACCACTTATCTTCCAGCAATAATCATCTGATCAGCCTTACAAGGTTCTCACTGCACTCAACGGTTTTAATGGGTCAAGCGTTAAATTAACCCTTTAACCATACCCCAGGAGAATACAAAACTTATTAAAAAACAATTTACTATTCAGTCATTGTTAACTTTGCAGAGGAGGAGTTCTTTAAACAGATTTGCTTGTTGTTCCATCCACTCATACCTTGTTTTGCTCTACCTTTACCCTTACTAACACATTACATTTTTTTAAAGCTTCTTAAAGAAACATTTTTCTGGGTTCTTACTTCCAAGGAAACACAAAATGAAGCCACAGAAAAGCTGTGTGTATCTTATGTTCTATTTCAAGGTAACTTCTCACAAAGCTTAAATTAATTTTTTCCATGTATGGAAAATCATCTGCGAAATCATCATTCATATCAGTCAATGTTGCATCTTGGGCAGAACTGTAAGGGTGGTGGAACTTTTACAGGCCTATCTATATGAAGGGAAGTGTTTGTATGTAGCTCTGGAATGGGAGAGTATTTGTACCAGCTACAGCAGGGAAACAGTCAAGCAGGAGGTCATTTACTCATGGAGAGCTGTGTTGGTGTGTGGGGCAGTCAGCAGCTGTGATGTCACTCCCAGCATCCCCAGAAAACTCTGGAATCCCTTCCAGGAGGAGGCTGAAGCCCGAAAATGTTCTCTGGCTTTATACTTCCCAAAGATGGTGCACAGCCAAGAGAAATATGTCCTCTGCCTTAACTCACCCCAAAGCTGGGGAAACCAAGGGGTGTGTGAGAGGATGGGGCTCTGAAGAAGCAGCCTTGCCAAAGCTGCTGCTCAGAGAAGGTCTGCAGATCAGGGAATGAAACCATCAGGAGGGGCTTCAACAAGAGGCAAAGGGCGTCAGTGGCTTTACTAGACCTTAGTTCTCTTGGAGAACCAGGGATCCCTGCAGGTAAGAGCAGCTTTAGCAGAGCAGGCTAAAGCAGGGCAAACTCTCCATTTAAGCAGGGCAAACTCTCCCTTTCAGCAAAGATCCAACAGCAAAAAAGAGATAAGAATAGAGATATTTCATGTAAACCAAAGTGAGAAAGAGCCTTAATTTACTAGTTGTTATGAATTAAGGATGTGATCCATCCCAGTGCTACAATACAAGGTAGAGATGCCCAGGGTGCAGATCTATCTTTGCTATCTTCAACCAATTCTTACTCACACAAAATTCTCACTGCTGTTCACAGGGGTATTGCCAGGAAATTACTTGAATGAAAGACAGAATTTATTACAGAGACATCTCATACAACACTTTCATCACCTTTAGTTTGTACAATCCCATCTGATCTTTGATGACAATTGGAACTGCTTAAGGGGCTTTACTAGCTCAGGTTAGTAGTCATCAAAGGAATATTATGACTATAAAATCTACTGTGCATGTTAGTCATTACATGTCTGTATAAAAATAATGTGATTTCAGTCTGTTTATAATATATCGGTCTTTGACAGTGCATGAATGGAAAGAAAGAAGACACAGTGCTTAAACATTAGATGATGTGAAGATTTTGGGTACATGGGTTTTCAAGAGGAGTTTAAAAGGAACCCCCACTCCCTTACACAGGAGAGGGATGGGCCAGAGATGAGGACACTGAGCACATCCGTCCTGCTGGGCAGGGCACTGCCAAGAGTCAGCAAAGAGAAACAATAGAAAGAGAAACACATCTCAGGGCTCAGCCCTCTGCAGAACCTCAGGATCTTACTGTGGTCTGCAGTGAATGAAGGTGACTTGTCTTTGAGCAAATGTGTGTTCTTCTCCTATGCATGGCATGTTTCTTATGAAAGGTTATTCTACTCTACTCATCACTGCTTCTTTACAAAACACATACATTAGAAAAAACATGGTAGTGACTTTTCCACATCATTCCTACTGGGCAGCATCTTCTCAAAGTAGAGCAAGTGTCAGAGTTCAGTGACTCCTTTAGCCTGCAAGTGTTTACTCTCAGATCTCCTTTCTACACATTTTTGAATGACTAGTTCACAAACAAATATTCTTCAAGCAGAAAAGTTCTGTGAAGAGATAATTACTTAAAGAACATGTACATCTGGTACTTTACTTGTGAGTGATGTTTGGGAGTTGCATCTTCAATCACGTTCTGTGCAATCTCTACTGAGTAGTGCCTGAGACCAACCCAAATTGTATATATATCAAAGATGGGATTTCCCTGGAGAAAAACAACAATGGAAACATAAAATCTGATTAATTCTTTTTTTAAAGAAGACACAATGGCAAATTGCCACAAATGAAACAAAAAAGACAAAGCAAGATTCACTTTCCAAACACAGGCACACAATGCCACTTGAAGGCATTTTCCCTAGCCTTTAATCAACTACTTTAGATGCCAGTGTCAGATGTTGGCAGGCATGTTAGAAAGCCTCTGAGCTACCTATGGAGGAGCAGATGGAGGCAACCAAATAGGTACCATGCATGCCTAAAAATAACTCTAAACATTTCTGTATGGGCAACTGAGTCCCACACCTTGATTGTTTTGCCTTTGTTACCAGAGATGTGTTTTAAAAAAAATATCAAATTAATAGCTTTTTGTTTTCCCATCAGTTTCCATCTGAGAAAAAAAAAAAACAGACTTTTTCCTCTTCATTCAGCTGTATTTCTGCAGATCCTCCTGCAAAAAAATGAACATGTTCCTACAAGAAAAGCAAGGAGTAGATGTTTTTGTAGAGTCCACATCTGTATATGAAAAAAGGGAAGAGTAACATGAAATTCAAACTAGTTCTGAAGACAAATAGAAACTGTTTCAATTTGAAAGGAAAACCAGATAATTTCCATTTTGAAAATGGACAAATGAATTATTAATAAAGGAAAAGGGCAGATTTGGGACAAAAGAAAGCAAAAGAGGAATATGCTGTAGTTTACAGACCTTTATCAATGGATGTTTAGCCCGGGGGAAAATGGAGTGAGACCTTGGAGAGTCTCTCCCTGGGGAGAAAGACCTGGGGGGTGTTTGTGGAAGAAAAGCTCAATATGACTTGGCAGTGCACGCTCACAACTCAAAATCCAACTGTGTTAAAGAGGTGGAGCCAGTGGGAAAAGGGAGTCAATTCTGCCCTTCAGCTCTGCTCCAGTGAGACCACACCTAAAGGGATGTATCCAGCTCTGAAGCCCCCAACACAAGATCTTGACCTGTTGGAATGAGTCCAGACAAGGCCACTAAGAGGATCAAAGACAGGCTAAGAGACTTGGAAGTGTTCAGCCTGGAGAAAAGAAGGCCCCAGGGAGATGTTGTAGAAGCCTCCATCCAGTAAAGCCCTAAAGAGAGCTTACAAGCAGGCCATAGAGAGACTTTTTGCAAGGCCATGAGGTGATAGGACAAGGGGGAATGGCTTTAAACTGAAGAAGGGTAGGTTTTAGATTAGGTGTGGGAAGAAATTTTTCACTATGAGGATGGTGAGACCCTGGAACAGGCTGTCCAGAGGAGTTATGGATGCCCCATCCCTCGATGTGTTCAAGGCCAGGCTGGATGAGGCTCCAGGCAACCTGGTCTAGTGGAATATTCCCTGTCCACAGCAAGGAGGTTGGAACTAGACAATGTGCCTTACAACCCAAACCATTCTATGATTCTGTGTTTCTGAATAGCCACACTTCAATATAATGGGGTGATAGACAAAAATGATATGTAATTTCTCCTTAATGGGCTAATGCTTTTCTGAGCTTTCTGGAATATTCTTGGGAGCATCTTACCCAACACATACGCCTGATATTAATTTGACCCAAAGACTCCCTCTGCAGACAACGGGAAAAGACACATTTAGGGACTACTTTCTCTAAACACATATTTTGAGATAACCTGTGCACATGAAGATTGTGAGAAAGGGAGAATGTCACAAAATATTTGTAAGCCCTTGGTCACTCTAAAATGCATAATTAGCAACATGTCAACTCCATTCAAATCACCATTTCAGTCACAGAATCAAAGAACAGTTTTGATTGGAAGGGACCTCTACAGTCCAATCCCCTGCAATGAACAGGAACATCTTCATCTTGATCAGATTGGTCAGAGACCCATCCAACCTGATCTCAGGTGTTTCCAGGGATAGGGCATCCACTGTCCCTCTGGGCAACCTCTGTCTGTGTTTTCCATCCTCAATCTCAGAGTCTGTTTTTCATTAAAATTTCTAAGTAGACCTAATGCTCTCTTGGAAGATCATTAAGTCCATTCAGTTCCCCAAAGGGCATAAAGTGACTAAAAATTGTCAAATAAAAGATTCTTCTCCAAAGAACACCACAGTATAGCTCTGCACCAACTTGAGGTTAAAGGCCAGCATCTTACTCCCTTTAGCTCAAACAAAGTTCTCGGTAATTTAAGGGAAATGGCCTGTAGTTAAAGGATAAAAAAATAATGGCAGTAAACAGTGCCCAAAAACTACACTAACAAGTGCTCCTGAAGAAGCAGTGATTTTTTAGTATACAGAGTGGCTACATTATAATACCTAACATGGAATCAGTGCAAAATCTTAGCAATTTTAAAGTGTTATCAAAATAAAAATACATTACAGTAGACAGTCTGCAACTCAGGCATTGTATTTCTGCTTTTTAAAACTAATTGTCTGCTTTATGCATGCACGGAACTTTGTCAAACTGAAAAGGTCTTCTATAAGTCAACAGTATTTTTTATGTTTTCAAATGGGGTACAACCACTTACGTCCATAAATATATTGTAATTCACCTTGAAAAGCAAAAATGGAATAAAAGAAGATTTTTTTTTCCGTTTTATTAAATCCTTCTATTAAAGCTTTTAGGGATGAATAACCTGAACATAAACAAAACATAGACAATAGTTTTTATGAGTGAGGCTGATGACATACTACACTCTAATTACTGGGCTTCCACAAACTTCAAGTCTTCAAAAACTTGCATGAATTTTTGAGTGAGAAGACAGATTTTAATCTATTGTGTGCTCTATTTGTATATACATAGAGATAGTGTATAAACAGGCAAAACCAAGGAGTGAAACCTGCCCCTACTGAAGTTAGAGCATTATTCCCAAAGCATAACTTCATAAACAGGCAAAACCAAGGAGTGAAACCTGCCCCTACTGAAGTTAGAGCATTATTCCCAAAGCATAACTTCTCATATCAAATGTAAACTCCAAAAGTTGGCTTTCCAGACTAAACTACTTGGCTAAGATGTTCTATAAGAAAAGGACCTTGAAGAGCAACTCAAATCTTCCCTAGATTGGTGTCTAAGCTAGGCAGCTCTGTTTCTCTCCATTGGTTCTAGCAGAGACATAGACATCTGGCTTAGGTTGTACATCTAGATGGCTGAAGACAGATGGACAAAGCCTGCTGCCCAGGAGGGGTATTATCCCCATTTGCTACTAAGGTAATGTGAGTAGACAACAATTTCAAAAGCTTGCAGTGCAAGTTGGTCCTTCTTTGGATGATGTTGGATTCTTTCCGTGTGTTTGGTAGTTTATTACAAACTTTAATGAATCAAAGAAAACTCTACACAACTTTTCCATGTTCTGCCAGACACAAATACCTAGTGACTCTGCCCACAGAGGTGGCAGTGGATAAAATAGATGGAGTTTTGCCTAGATTTTAAATATGCTGTTCCTTGGTGAAACCCTACCTGACAGCGAACTCAGGGGATGAATCATTGCTGTGGGACACAGGGATGTCTGCTCCACTCTTGCTTCTCCTGCTGACCTCCTGTGCGGCCTTAGGCAAACTGCTCCACCATCTGTTTCTCCACCCTCCTTTGTGCAGGGGATGGCTACAGGCCATTTTGCAGTCAGATGGGAACCAGCTGTCTCCATGCCCTGACCCAAAATGGCATGACCAAGAAGATGTGATGCCAAGTCTGAAGTAACATACCTAGGACCTTTGGAACACTCTCCAGCTCCAGCTTTGTGCTTTGTTAGACACAGTAAAACCTTTCTGCTTAGCTCATGGCACCAGCAGTGCAGAAGCCCAGGTAGACATATCCATAGATTGAAAGCACCTGCTTGCTCGTGTGTTTTCTTCTGTCAGTGCAGAAGAGGCAGCACAGAAGGAACTCTAAACTCTGCCCTAGACTGCATGGGTGTCTGTCGGTCCGGCCAGCCACCCAGTTCATGCACCCATAGGATAGAGGTGGGAAGGTGGCATTTCTAATTAATGCCTCACTTCCACAGAGAACAGCAGAAGATTTTAAGTAATTATAGCAATAAAATTTAAAGTAGTAATGTGGCATTATGTGTTTTTAGAATCGGTTATTCCTTTTGTTACTCAATAATGGTTTGGTCCTCCATTCCCCCCCATGTACTTTCCTCACAATGGTTTCTCCCTATTTCCTCCCTTTTGGAGCTGTCCCTGCCCTGCCCTGCTTTCCCCTGCCTGTCATGGTAACCACCCCCCTTATCTCGAGAATTCTCTGTGTCAGTCATCCCTTATTCAATGTTTGATTTGCCCCTGGAGTTCTTCCCCTCCCCTGTGCAATCCTCATGGCTTAGCTGTAACCCACGCTCCTCCCTGGGTCCTCATTATTGGTTAGCTTTGTGTCTCCTCCCATCACACCCACTCCCTTTACCCGCTCCCCTCGAAGGCCTCCTACTTGTCACCTGTTCCTAGCACCGACAGGGGAAATTAAAAGATCCTTCGTTTCTATACGGGTGTCCACTCCTCCTTCCTTTGCTTCGGTACCTCGTAGCCGAGATCCCGCCTGTGCCACCCACACTGCAGACGGTAACCACTGCCCAGGGTTCCGGAGGGGATCCGGGAGCAGCACTTTGTGTGACCATCTTCGGCCGGGCCGGGGGCACCCAGCCAGGCTCACGTACAGCCCCCGCGGCCGGAGAGAGGCTCCATAGTAACATGAATGGAACTGTTGTGTGGGTGTATACCTGTTTATATATATCTGTGCATTTACACAATGTATTTAACCCCATTTCATGAAGTGATAAAACAGGAAATTTCCTTGCCCCATCTTTCCCTGTACCACTGCTTTCACTTAGAGATTTTGGTTCATTCAAGAAATACAATCCTTTCATCTTTGAAATTAGTGAGTTACTTACTCATTACCCAGAATGAAAAGGTCACAGGGGTACTGGAGTCTGAAGCGCTGCTATGCAAAGATACTTAGTGTACAGGAATCCTGTGCTTCTTGGCTATTTATTCAACTAGCTGGAAATGTTCTTAGAAATAAAGGACAAGTTTAACCTAAAATCCACTAATCATAGAAGAGTAACCAACGATTTTACTGCAATGACTGCACTCTCACTCCACAATCCAGGCTTGCAATCTTTCCACATGTTTTCAAACATTTAGAAGAGTGTGAATTCTGCTGAGGAAGATTCACAGGCATTGCATAAACTGGTATTTAAACCTTAACAAGACTTCCTATGGGGTAGATGCTTTACACTACTTTCTGGCAGAGCATGATGCATTGCCCTGTTGCATTACAAGCAGATGCCCTCAGGTGTGACCTCCCAGCAGCAAGTTTCTCTTTGGGGCATGAGGGAGATTTTAGGTAAGAAAGCTGGTCCTGATCCAGCTCTCTGAGCAGAGAAGAGATCATTGGTCTCCTTTATCAGCCTGCCCTGGTTCTGGTGCTTCACACAGTGGGAGCATGGGTGATAAAAGCCAAAGTGAGTTTCTCTTGGTATGCCAGAGTGGTTGTTGGTGTGGCAGGCTTAGAACTGAGAGGAGAGTTTGTGGAGAAAAGGACAGGAATTTCTTCATCTTGAAATATGGGATGAAATTTTGAAAATCCATCCTTTGGGTCTGCAAAAAGATCTGTTCAGTTCTGGCTCAACCCTGCTATTATGAATATTCATTATATCCAAAACCATGCTTTAATAACTGGGCTTGAATCTAGGGCCTGTAAAAGCAAGTACGTGCCACAGCTTGGTCTGAGGCATGCTGGCAGATGTAACAAGTGCATGTAATTCATGTTGCTGTCATTGGTCTAAATGCCAAACTCTAATGTTGCTCATTCTTTCCCTTGAAAATATCTGCAGAGGAAGTATGGAAACCAAGGAATGACTCAGTCTTTTCCACAGTACCATTCTTATTGCATTTGTCCAAGATAATCCAGAAAATGTGTGGAGTTTGGCTTCTTTTCCTTTTGAAGTCTCAGTCCTCACTTTCTCCCTGCACAACAGGCAGGTTATATCTATATCCCACCTCTGGGATCCAGGAATATGTGCTGCACAAACCTTCAGTATTGGCAGCTAGGACACCTCGATATAAGGTGCAAATATTTAGCACAGCCACAGACTTCTGAGGCTTTGAGCTGTGACCTTGGCAGTGCTAGGCCATTTCCCGGGAATTCCCACCACATATGCCATCATCTTCCCATGACACAAATAGCTGAGTCCATCCTAGCTGCACATGCTCCCAGGTCACCTCCATCCCAGAGGGTTTCTCTGCAGACAGGGGAGCAATGTCTCCACCAGCCTGATAACCCTAGATGCAAGAATTGAAGAAAAATAAGGAACAGCAGAGCATCAGACCTGCTCTCATGTATCACGTCTCTGCATATCATCCCATGAACTCAGCCAGCCACATCAGTCAGGCAAGTGTTGACTATATGGCGTGGATGGAAGAGAGACATTGCAAGGCAAGTAAGGGAGGGAAACTGTAGCTCTGTCTGCCCTGAGGTCTGGAGGAGTGGGAGAACACAGACAAGCAAGCTGAAATCCAGCCACAAAAGGCAGCAGAGTCTCAGCAGCATGAACCCAGTGATATTGTGACATAGCCACCACCACAAACCACAAGATTAAAGCAAACTACATTAGTATAAGGAGCCTGGGCACGATCCAGACATTCCTCTGGCATGAGCTCCACACAGAGAACACTTTGCAGAGATTAGGTGGAGTGGTAAAGGAAGCACTCCTCTTGCCTGCTCCCCTTGTGTCACTTCTAGAGAGGGAGATTTGTTCCAGGAACACCTCAATGCTCCTAGATAATAAACAAGGCTACAACAAATCCACACCATTTTGGAGCAGATCCTCCTTTCTTTCCAAGGGGCTGCAAAGGATTTGCAACAGGAAAAAGCCCAGGGGACAGTCTCCTCTGATCAAAATAGTGCTCTGATCAGCTGTGACTTGCCCATCAACTGGACACTGCACCTTTGCTCTCATCCAGCTGACCAGAGGGTGTTTTGCCTTTACACGTCACTGATGGAGTGCTCTGCAGGACGTCACATGGGAACTGTGGTGACACCTGAGGCTATCAAAAAGTCAAGGAGATAAATCATTCAGCTTGTCAGCTTTCCCATCATAGCCAAGATTTGCAGCTTTTTTTCCCCCAGCTCTTCCTTGGCAGCTGGTCTTGCAAATTCTAGTTGGTAGGAAATGGAAGACATGAGCAAAGTCTGCTGAGCTAAATGGTTTTGTCATTTTTCCCCTTCCTTAAACTTAAGTTGCTGTGGTGACATAAATAAGTTGCCCTCACTTCAATAGGCCAGAACTAAAAGAAACCTAAAGTCTTATAAGAGTCAGACTTACAAGCTCTAACCATTCAACATAAAGTCAATGTGTGCCACTTTTGTAGGGGTGCTCACACTTTCCCTGTCAGGAAAATAAAGGCTTTGCGAAGTTTACTCCATTTCCTATCAAAACTTTGTTCTGGCAAAAATGTGGTTTGACATCCATACAGGCTTATTCTTGCAAAATTTACTTTTCAGAAATCAAATTTCATACAAAAAAACCCACAACCCCAAAACCAAAAAACCACCACCACCACCAGAAGAGAGTATTATTGAGTTTTCCAATGGAGATGTGGGATTTTACAGCTTTCAGAGCAACATCTCCACACAGCATAAATTTATTTGGAAAATAAACACATTTTTTTTGAAATAGTTAATTACCTTGGTAGAGGAGACAAATGAAATGAAAGATTTATGGATCCCTCTTTCTCATGGGGAAGGAGAAAGTGATCTGTTTGCAGGAGTTATATTTTCAGGCACTTTGCTGAGACACCCCAACCCCCCTCAGTTGCTGACTGTAAAATAAGAAAACTATTACCCAGCTGGGGTAACAATAGGCTCCCACAGTGCTTTTCTGCTCAGCCCGCAGCTGCCAGTGAAAGTGGAAACTACAGCAGCAGGATAACATTCTTTTCTTACAGCCTGTTTCTATGGGCAAGGAGCCCTCCCACTGCTTCAATGTATTTTCTATGCAAAACTGTAGAAGAAGTGACATTTTAAAAGTTTTGACCTTTGTTTTTTTTCCCCCCTCCCCCCCAATTTTTTTTTTTTTTGCATGAACCAAGGCATAAATTTTTTAAGCCATCTGACAGGATATATGTTAGGAACAGCAATAGCCATTACTATAATAACAAAATGTTTCAAAATTTGAAAATTCTATATTGTGTGCAGCATACTGGTAACCTTTCTAGAGAAAAAATTGTGATAAGAGATGCAGAACACTTCTGTTTATTGTCATAGGCAAACAGATGATTGTGGCAGATCTCATACACCTTTGCAAAACAGTGTCATTGAATGCCATCTTTTCATTTACAAATTTCATATTTTAAGGCTAAAGTTTCAAGGCATTTTGCAGGCAAATATTTTTTCTCCATCCCTCTTCAAGGAAAAAGAAATAGCCAATCTTGTTAAAATTGCCTTAGAAAAAAGTGTTTACAAGAGAAAAATAGTGGACTGAATAATGCTAGTGAACTGTTATAAATTAACTACATACGCATATATCCAAATTATATGGATCAAATCTGATTAAAAATTGTCATTGTTTCCAATTAGTTTATAAATATTTAAAAAAAACCTACCATACTGGTTAAAAAATAAAATAACACACCAAATATCAGGAAATTATGAAGGATGTTAGTGATGTAAAACATATTTTCCTAAACACAAAAATAAATTAAAACTGTTTAAGTGAGATTGGGAGGGGGAAGGAATGCCCATGAGCCATTGAAGTGAATGAAGAACAGAGTCTAGAAACAAGCCTGGCAGGTTAATCCATGTGAGAGTTTTCCATTCACCACCAATTCCCTCTGCTAGCTGCCACTGCTATTACCAGCTCACCCTGATGCTCACCAGGGGCACTGGCCCAGCTGCTGGTCCATTTCTATCTCTATCTCTGGGGCTGACCCCAAATTCTTTTCATACCCAGCACTCTTCCCATCAGACCTTGAAACCAGTGGAAATTTGACCAGTGTAAATGATGACAAACATACCTATGGGACAGCACGGTTCTGAGATAATCAGTTTTAAAACTGTTTTAAAATTCATTATGATTTGCAGGAGAAAGGAGAAAAATCCCTCGTTTTAAACTGGTGGCTCCACTGGTGGATTGATAAAGAGCTATAAAGACTTGTTGGTAACCTGAGTCCTCCATCAGAACAAGATAAAATCATCTCTCACTCTACAACACACACACACTGTAACCAAATCCATCATTAGCAAACTACATCATTCATCATTAGGCAAAGATCTACTATAAATAACAATGAGTCCATTAAAAGATTGGGAAACCTAACAAAAAAAAAAAAAAGAAAAAAAAAGCAAAAGTAAAGAAAAAAAAGGCTCTCCCAGGAGGGTCTGTGTCAAGACAGAAAATTCTTTCAAGTCCCCTTTATCTGTGTCTGAGACACTATGAACTCCTAGGACACCCCGTGAATTTCACATCCTATACAAGCCATCAGCAGGTAAACAGGGCAAAAAAGGTCCTAATTTTTACCCAAACTATGGCGTTTTGTTTCCCTGGGCAGAACCTGCCCAGTAGATTTTCAAACCCAAAGTTGCTCTTTCTGGTGTGTAAATCAACAGCTTGAAAAAAAATAGTTCAGAAACGTTTCCATGGCAAGCCTGCCACCAGGGAGCCAGGGACCAGCGCTAGCTCTAGAGAAGTCACCAGGGTACCTGCACCTTTTCTGAGGGCTCCTCGAGGGGCTGGGGCACAGAGCTCTGCAGTAGCTCCCAGACCCTGCCCCCAGGGAAAGTGGCCTCCTTGCCTTGGTGGGGGTGCTACCAAATCAAACCAAGGTATAATTTCAAAAGTGTGTCTGTCGTCATCTGCTGTATTAATAGTTTATTTGCATGTTTCCAGAGTTCTTTGCTGCAATATGTGGGTGCAGGCAGAAGAATTCTAAAGGATTTTTAGGTTGATAGTGCTTCCATTATTCAGGATAATGTGCTATCCAGGGCAGGCAGCTATTTGGGATAAATAGCCTATCCCCATTTGTCCAAAATAGCCAAATGTCTGGCATGAGTCATGCCAAACAGGCAGCTGCTCGGCAGGAGTGTGGTACTGGCATACTAAAAAGCAGAAGATATTGAAGGGGCAGAGAGAGCTAAAGGTGGCACCAGTGTATAGTGACAGGAGGTTTGTGGGGTTGGTAATGCACAGCTACAACAGTCCCTAAAACTCTCAGACAGCACCACCACAAATGGCAGCATTTGTCTGCAGGTCATGCACAAAAGTTTCCAAGACACCACTCACCTCCTTACACTATAAACTGACAACAAACAAGTGTCTTAGGGCCGCTGTGTCAGAGGGGCTGGCAGGTATTACCTCTGGAGCACACATGTTGCAAGTGTGATATCACTGCCAGCACGGAGAGGACAGCTTTGGGAAACAGTTCCTTTAGGAAGTGTGCTGCTCTGTGACTTGCATAGCACAGGGCATTTCCTGAGCTGTCTGAGATGGATTCCTGAGAAGCAGTGGCTTTCACAAGGATATCACAGGGAGGTACATCAGCACATTTACAGATGAATAAAGGTATCTCTGTCCTTAGCTGGCTCCCAGGTAAAGTCTTGTACATGCAGACTTGTGAGCACTGTGCATACCCCTGCCATGGGCAGGCACCCTTCTGTCCTTTCCAGGCTGCAAAGTCCCGTCCTCCCTCAGCATTGCCTAAGTACTGATGATTTACACAGCAGATATTCCTGTGAAGTAGGTAATGAAATTCATTTCACAGAGAAAGAAACCAAAGCTGTGAAATTTGTGCCATACCCAACATGGCAAAGGAATCGTGGGACAAAGTCCTAAATGAAAACAGCCACTGAGAAATTCTCCTTTGACAGGAATATCCTTTGTCACAGTCACCATGATACAAGCTCAGCAGGTGTCATTTCAAATTCAGTATCTTGGCCATCTACTTGTCTTTTAAAATAAGTGAAAACAGTCCCTGGCATGTAGTAAACTTCTTGCCAGACTTTGGAATTCTCTAGCTTACATTATCTTTAGCACATTTAAGTGCCAATAAAAAAAAAAAAAAAGAAGAAAAAGAAACTGGGTAAATGTGTAGTTAGTCATGCTTGTAAAAATGTCAACGCTGTCAAAAATATTTGTGTGAAAATCATAAACAAAATCTGCTGCAATGAGAAGTTTTTTGGTTCTTAATTATTGGACAAAATGACTTCTTTTTCATGAAGACTTAAGAAAAAGAGAGCTAACAATATGATGGAAATATTGGCACAATCTTGATTCAGCTGCTTCCCTGGGGTAATAAAGTTGCTCCCAGAAAGAAGGGGATTATGATCTTCACAGAATACCTTAAAAATCCAGCTGGTGTGCCAGGCTAGCTTAGCAGGTTCCTAATAGGATGTGCAATCTTGCACCTCTAAGCATGTTTGTAAGGTTTCAGGTGCTTAAAGGCAAGAGAGGCCTGGTTAGCAGTCCTTTACTTGGCATTTTTGAGTGGATTTCTAGAACCGCAACTCTCAGATTTGCATGCTTGTTTATAGAGGGTGGATAAGCATATTTTATAACCTAAAAAATAAACAAAAGCAGTAGGTCACCAGACCAAATCATGTAGGTCAGTGGAGAGGAATACCTATAGCTATGGTGAGGTTTGTGCTCGCTGACCTGTGGGAGCTGTTGGTGGTCCCACTCCACTTGTGAAGGACAGATGTTCTCACCCGCACGCTACCGCAGGTGGCCATGCTGAGGTCAGCAGACCCCATGGGCACATCCCAGGAATGAGCCCCCACAGAGAGGGTTCACTGGGGCAAGGTACTCTGAGAGGTCCTTTGGAGAAGTTGCGCTCTCTTCCCCCTCTCTTCTTTGCAACTTTGTAAAAGCCGACTCACACCCTTGAGGCTTGTGGTTAATTGCTAAATTTTCACTGAGAGCAAAGTCAGGAGAAGTGGAAGTGAGCATTCGATGGCTTGGTCATTTGGGGACTTAATTTTCAAACCATGCAGTGAGTTCAGGTCTTGCTGTCTTGGGTCATGTATGTTTGTGCGAGGTTGTAAAGTGTAAGACTTGCAAATCAATACTGAAACAGGCAGCCAAGCCATTTAAGATTTTTTATTATGATTAGGATGGTGAACATTGGAGCAGGTTGCTCAGAGTGGTAGTGGAAGACCCAGCCCTGGAAATATTCAAGGGCAGACTGGACGGTGCTCTGATTAACCCGGCTGAATTGAAGATGTCCCTGCGTATTGCAAGGAGGTGGAAACGAGATGACTTTTAAAGGCTCCTTCCAACTTAAATCATTCAATGATTTTTCTTGTCCTGAGCTGCAAATATAGCTTGTTTAAATCAATGTCCAATTGTACTGCTATGGCAAAATCTGGAGAAATGACTCTGAAAGGTCTGTCACAAACAGGGCAAGGAACAAGTTACTAGAAAGAAGCAAATTCCAAAAAGGGTTGCAGCAGCTAATGGTTTCAAGACCATTTACAGAAAAGTTTCCCATCCCTTAATACCCCTGTGAGTTCAGTACCAAAGTGCTACACAGCAAATGTAAAAGATTGCTTGAAAGAAAACAAAAATTCATAATATTCATCTTGTATTACTCCATTCCATGTCAGTTGTTATCTTGTCTCCTCAAAGAATTTCAGGCTGCTGCTTGAAAAGGCAAGGGAAAACAATCTTATAGTAGTACTCACTAGATTTATTCATGGGAGTTTACATTACCTTATTTTATAATTGAAAATATCTGCATGGAATTGAGATACAATCAAAATTCAAGTAATATTTTATATATCACAAAAGGAATAAAACCTGAAGCAGAAAAACATGACATTAGATGAACAAAGGCTATGTTAGCTCATTACAATCATGTCTACCTTCTTTCCTCCAAAGCTCTCCTGAGAGAGTCCAGGTGCCTCTTCCCTGCTATCGCCATGAAAACAAGCTTTTGCTGGTAGAATAAGTGCTCTTATGCACTGTCTTTAAGGCTTACTCCTAATCAGATAGGAGAATTTATAAAATATTCCATGCTTCCTGAAAAAAAGGCATAAAACAAGAACTGTGTAAGTTTTAGCCACCCATTTTTGGTTTGTCTTGTGAAAAAATTCCATTGTTTTAACAACAAGTAAGAGCAGATTTGCCACAGTGTTCAGTGAGCAGGAGGGCTACAGGAAAAAGCAAATCAGGAATAAGTGGATTAAAGGAAAGACAGTCTTCTCAGCAGAAGGAAAAAATATTGCCTGGAGAACATATTGAAATGTTGAGTAAACAAGCAGTCTGTGAGTTGCCTTGCACAAAGGGCAGCAGGGAAATGAGAAGTACTCTCTACCTCTGGCTGTCCTTGCACAGGGAGAGGGAGGCCTTGAAAGCACTGTCTCCTTGTCAGGACTTTCACCAAGCCATTTGCTTTCTGGCCTGTTCCTAAAACAGTAGAAAACCACATTGCCAATGGCTTACACAAGGGACTTTCAAGAGGCATCACAATTTTTTTGCATCTCTTGGGAAATGGGCACTTCCAAGGCTATCATTTTCCAAGGTTCTTAGAGCACAAAGACAAGCAAAGTGGGTTCTTTTACATGAAAAGTAATGAGAAGTTTGCCTCAGCCTTGCTGAGAGCATCATCAAAATTCAACCCACGCCTGATAAACTGTCAAGGTTTGTTTCTGTGTAGAGGCTCTCAGCTCACTCTCCTCAGGTTGTTGGGAGACAGAAGAGGGAAGCAGTTACCCTTCCAGATGGCTGTCTGAGACATCACTAAAATTTTCTATAAAACCTTGGCACCTTCTGTCAGTTTTCTGGGACCCTGAATATTGGATCCTCCTTTCTTTGCTGATGACATTTAATGATCCAGAAGTTGGGTCCCCTCTACTGGGCCTGAGCACAGTACAGTATCACAGACATTACGAGTTCACACTGGTGCAAAGGAGGAGCAGAGAAGATGTGTGAGATAAGGCAATGTGGAAACATTTCCTCATAGGAAGGTTCAAAGCCATCTCACCAGTCCATCCACTTTCCTGGTGAGTCCATGAATGAGGCTGTTGCCCTTATCTTTCCCATTCTTCCATTGCTATCTCTAATCCAGCCAGGATATGAGAATAGGTGCCTGGAGACATGGTCAGTCTCTTTGCTGGATCTGAGTCCTACTAATGCAGTTCTCCCAGGGCAATCTGGAAGATTGTTGAGTGTGGTTATCTGCCTTTATCCTGCCCACAGTTCTGAGAAGCTGTTGGAGCAGTCTGTGGGATTGGATGAGATCTACCCAAAGCTATGGAGAGGGATGGTGAAAGAGCTCACCTGGCCACTTTTCAATGTTTACCTGCAGTTCTGGCTAACTAGGGAGGTCCTGGTTGACCGCAGATTGACCGATGTGATGCCCATCTACAAGAAGAGCCAGATGGAGCATTCTGGCAACTAGAACTCTCAGCCCAATGATCTGCTCTATGTCCTCCCTCAGTGCCTGTGGGGGGACATAGAGCAGATCGTCCTCAGTGCCATCACACAGCATGTGCAGGGTAACCAGGGGAATAGTGCGTCCAGCAGGGCCAGGGCAGTGATCGCCTCCCTGCATTTGGCACTGGTGAGACCACACCTCAAATCCTGTGTTCAGTTCTGCACCCAATCTACAAGAAAGACACTGAGGGGCTGGGTTGTATTCTGCGAAGGGCAATAGAGCTAGTGGAAGGTCCAGAGCACAAGGCTGATGAGGAGCAGCTGAGGAAGAGGAGGATTTTTAGCCTGGAGAAAAGGAAGCTGAGTGGGGACCCTATCACTCTCTACAACTTTCTGAAAGGAGGTTGTAATTGAGATGAAGGCTGGTCTCTGTTCCCAAATAACAAGCAATAGGACAAGAGGAAATGGCTTCAAGGTGTGGCAGGGATGGTTTAGATTGGATATTAGGAAAAAAATCCTCAGGATTGTAAAGCACTGGAACAGGCTGCCCAGGGAAGTGGTGGCGCCACAATCTCTGGAGGTATTTAGCATATGTAGACCGGGTGCTTAGGGGCATGGTTGGGTGGTGGACATGTCAGCACTAGATTAACAGTTGGATCTGATGATCTTAAAAGTCCTTTTCAACCTAGGAAATTTCATTATTCTATCCTAACAATTTGCATCTTTTCTTGGCGGTGTTACTGTCAAAGAATATATAGGATATGCCTATGCCTAATGCTAAGATTAAATGAAATCTCAGCAGAAGAATTAAAATCTAAAATTAAAATGTTATCATTTTGTGAGGATATTGTAATCTGCCTCTTTGGAAATTCCTGAATCTCTGCTCTATTCAACAATGAATTTACTAACTTTAATTTATGTAAGGCACCCCAACAATAGACACCAACAAATGTAGACATCTGCACCAAAGCTGTTTTTCTCTGCCTTTTCTTTGTTGTAATCCATGTGACCTATGGTAGCTGTCTAATTCAGGTTGAGCCAAATTACTGCTGGGAGGTGCTTACATCTTTCCATTGACTCTAACAGGGCAAAAGAGGAGGTGGACTAGGTCACATGTCTGCATTGTACATGTCTTGATTTCGGTCATTCATATATAAATTTTAGTTACTTAGTCTGCCACAAGAGTCTCTATGCAGTTTAAGGGTTTCCATTCAAACTGTCTTCACATATGGGACAAACAAAGGTAAGGTGGTGAGTGAGTGAGTGGTGTGAAACTTTTCCAGAAACTTTTCCAGTTTCAAGCTCACTTCAGTAAATAGTTTAGGATGGAACTCAACCTCGGAATAAAATGTAGAGATTGCTTGTTTGGCATAGCTTTCCCACAGTAAATAATAGATACAAAATTAGCTAGTGAGGGAGGAAGGGAAAAAAAAATAAATCATTTGCTTTCACTTGCAAAGCCTTTAAAGCATTCAGAATATAAATCTTGAGACAGACAGAGACTGTCCTCTACAGATGGGCACTGGGCATCTGCAACAAAACACAATCATGACCCTACATATAAGTTTCTGTGAAGGGCCATTAGATGAGAGACAGCTCATTGTGTGCACATGTGCTTGGATGAGAAAAATGAGTCACTCCCAACTCTGGATCAAGCAGGTGATGTAAAGGATTGGCAGGGAAAATGATGCAGACAAAGGCTCTGCTTTCTGAAAAGCACTGAGTCACATCCTAGAAAAAAGCATACAAAAAAGAAAAGCAAAACTGGATGCAGAGATATCATTTGAGAGTTGGGAGCAAGGATGAACACACCCACTTCTGCTATAGAGCATATACACCTATATCAACCTAGAAGCCCAAATTGTGTTTTGCAGTGTTTTCTGTAAGGCCTTAGGATTGAAACTTTCTGTCTGTTCAGCTTCATTAGGAGCAGTCTTTCTTTGTGATTTCTCATGTCAAAACGATGTACAATTTTCTGGAATGACAAATCCTTCAGTAGTCACAGGGCTGGTAAGAAGTAGGCTGCTGTCAAGGAGAGTCAGGTACACCATTTTCCCAATGTTTTGCTGTCCTTCTTAGCAATATTTCTAACTTGGTATCAGTGAAAGGATAACCTGGAGCTATGCCATTGCATTCATAATTTAAGAGATGGACTGCTACAAACATTCTAGGATAAAAAAACCTGTTAATACAGTGAACTCTTCATTCCTCTGCTATGTTATACCTAGATTTTAGAGCAATAGGAAGGCAGACAGGGTTTTTTAGCTCTAGGCTGTGGAACAGCCATAGTGGATCTGGTCTGCCTTTGTGTTGAGATGCTCAGGTATCCTGCTCTCCTCCCTTCTAAAGTACTTTTATTATCCTTACATCACAGAGCCCCTCTACTTACTACAGATAGTGGACATTAATACTGTTAATTTCACTGACTTAGAGGAATTCAGCTCACATAGTAACTCCTTTGTGCTGATTTTACTAACCCCTGTCCATTCACAAGATTGAAACAAAAAGCTGAAAACATCTAAGCTAGAGCAGGGGGATAGCCACTAGCTCTGTCAGCACCTTTTTGGATGGGGCAGGGCAGTTAAGTCCAGATAGCCCTTCAAGGGACTAGCTTCTGATATGAATAACAGATTCAGAAACCTGATTTCTGAACTTGGGACTCCTCAAAGGAGGCAGCAGTTGTCTACCCTTTAAGGCACAGTCAGAGTAATTCTTCAGGACAGCTTCTCTATTGCTTTACAAGCCCCTCTCCCTGTGCACATATAACAATTGGTACAGCAGATGCTCTGAGAGGTAAAAGTCACCAGGAGAATGAATACAAATTGAGTTAAAGATTAAGTCGAGAAGTGATGCTCAGGCAGCATAAATTGACTCAGTTATCTTTTAAATTTTTTTACGCATCCAAGCCCTGTTTCCTCAAATCTCAAGTCAGGTTTCATTAATGCTTCATGATGCCCTCAGAAGACCTTGCTGCTTTGCATCTGTTCTGGCTCTGCTTCCATGAAAGTAATTTTTGTGTGTGCTGGTGAACAGATGTGCGTAAGTGATAGATCTGGGTAGATTTGGGGATTGTCATTCTCTTGACACTTTTCTGCAAGTTCAAAGAGGTACTTGTCACTCAACCCCAGCTTTTGGGAAGAAACATTGGCCAGTTTTGGGACACCACACGTTTTTGCTGGGCTCTGACAGATGATCTTTGAAATGTTCTGGAGGGACCAGGCTGAAGCCTGAGACCAGAGTGACACACGAGACAATTAACACATAAGACCTCCCCAACCCCCAGTGAACTTTTGTCGGCCTGTCCTCTTCCTGAAAGGAAGGGGGAAAAAACATCCTTTTTGTAGTGGCTGCTCATTATATAAAGCAAATCAAGAGTGAAGGGAGGGAGCAAAGAGATGGCACAGAGCCCGATAAGTGCACCCTTAAATCTATAATTAAAACCAAAGGCAAGTTCCCAATATAGCCAATCCAGTTATATAAGATCTTACAAAAGCTTCACACTGTTTGCTGGGTTTCGCTTTATTACTGTTCCCTCTCCTCGGAGTTCACTTCAGGTCAGTAGTGGATGAGGTATTACAGTCAGGGTTTATGGCAGGGTAGAAATCTAACAGTGCCCTGTTTGTAAAGATATGCAAGTGTGCACCCAGAGGGAAAAATAATCACTGGCTCTACTTGAAAGAGAGAAAGTTAATGGTCACTTTGGAGCTCAGTTTAGACCACCTCTAGCTCCGGAAGTGAATTGCTAGTTACTAAGAAATTACTTGATGTCCTGAGAGTGAAAGGCTGTGAAAGGCTGCTCCTTTTCCACTGGTCAAAGAATTATGGTAAAACTACATGTAAGACAGGAAATCAGGCTGCATATGGCCTGCTAGCCAGCCAGACTGAGGAATTTGTACACAGAAGTTTTCTCAGAAAGCCCATGATAAGTCTGTACGACATTTTCTCGTGCCTACTAAAAGTATCCTGCAGGAAAACACAAGATCAGCTGCATTATTTTAAGTGTAGGCAGCTCACTGCAACTGTTCTGAGAGTAGCTATTCCATGTGGGAGTTGGAACGTGTATCAGAACCACTACACTAAATAGTATGCAAGCTAGACTTCAGAAATATAACTAAAAAGCAGTTATCACTATTGATAAAAGCCATCACTGCTGCATCCTCCTCTTGCATTTTTTGCAACAGCTGTAGGCAGTAGCAGTCCTAAAAGCAATGCTTTCCTAGGGCCATGCTGAAACAAAGCTCATCCTCCATGTAAAACCCTCCAAAACACAAACCATCAAGAATACCACACTGAAACACGGCACAGCCACTCAGCAGTAATCACACCCTGCACAGACATCCATGCATTTCTGAAGTAAAGGATTCCAAAGGTAAGGAGAACATAGGAGCCAGGAGAAGAAGGCAGAATTGTGTTCTCCACTTTCTGTTAAGTGACAAAGTTTAGGCACGTTCAACATTCATTAGTTAATGCAATTTGCTGAAGTCCCAGGGCGGTAAATGTCCTCAAGAAGAATTTACCTGGAAGAAGCTGATAATTTCTGAGTATAGTGCCAACATTCACCTATCAAAACACCTTCATCTTCTAAGCCCCAACTATATTTAATTTGTCCCACAAAAATAGAAGTATGTGAAAAAAGAACACTTTTTAAAAAATTCTAATACTACTCTTTCTTCCCAGTAACAACCAGAAATGCTACTATTTTTTTACCAGCATTGTAGGTATCAGGAAAATGGGAAGAACTATTTGCAGGAATGTTTGTGAAATCTATGACCATCTTTTCTTTGTAACATGAAACCTCAATGAAATATACCTTTCAAAGTTTAAGTTTTAAATAGTATGTTAATTGTTTGTACTCTGTTTGAGCTGTGACAGTTCCTACCTTGCAAATGCTGTATGGAAAATCACCATGAGCAAAACTGCATTGCTCAGGCAATATAATTAAAATATGGTATCTGATTGGGTTCAGTTCCAGTTCCTTCTGCAGGGCTCCATCAGAGGATTTTTATGATTAATAACTGACAATGTCAGGCACTAAAATGGTTATCCAAAGAGTATTTTTTTAAATTGCACTGGTTTGAAATCTGAGGCTCAGCTTTGTGGGAGGGCTGTGGGAAGGAGAGGCTCAGGGATCTTACTTTCCTCATGCACCAGCCCTCATAGCAATGTGGGTGCTGGCAGAGCTCCAGTCTCTCAATGACAGCAGCACAAGGTTCTTCACAGGCAGATTGGTCATTCCAGGGCAGTGGTTCTACAGCTGCCACACAAACTGTCAAATCCGGTGGCTGGCAGGAGGAATGAGTGCTTACCCTTTCCAAAACTTACACATGATGCAGAGACACTCTGGATCCCAAAGAACATCTACCCACAACATAAATATGAGGTTTCCCCAAAGTTCTGTGAAGCCATGTCAGATGTATGGGGCATAAATGAGAAATGGGCTCATTAGGTTTCATTGGGATGTAGGATCAGCCCAGATTATACCTGCTGACACCAATCGAGCCCACAACCACCACCAAGTAGCTGTCTGCAAGAAGGTTGACATCTCTATATTAAAAGGGAGGATTGACACTAAAATTAAGGCTCACATGGTTACTATTTTCATCATAAGAGTGTGACATGAGCTGTTGTTTTCTGAGCTAAGACAATGATCAGCTTTTGTGATGTTACCACAGAATCACAGGCTGGAATGGACCTCCAGGTATCTCATCCAACCCCCCCCCGATTCAAACATGGGCACCTAAAGCAGGGCCCTGTCCAGACTGTTTTTAATATCTTGCTACATATAATTTTTAATATTTCCTTGTCTATATAACCCTGTAGCCTGCCAGCTGTACATTCAATGAGACAACTAGCAGCAGTAAGAAGGCAATATCTATTTACCAGGTAATATTCTCAGACAAAACATAATATCTGCCCAGGGAAATAAGAAAAATGGATACAACACAGGCTCTTCACACTGGACTATGGCATGTCTTTCTCTTTTCAGAAGAAAAAGAGATGCTTACAGGAACATCTGTAAGCAGCTTGTGTCTAAATGTGCTGCACCATCAGCAGATCCATGTACACAAGCTCTTCTCTTGTGTTTGTCTAGAGTGTTAAAACCATTTCCCTCAGCATACCTCAATTTTTCACATGTTCTTACAGATAGAAGCTCAAGGAAAAAAGTGCATCTGACAACTTTTTCACAGCCAAAAGACAGTTAAAAAAGCTCTGTGCAAATCTCCTGAAGAAGAATCAATGTCTGTGTCAGTCTTTTGTTGCCTTCTCACGTGACATCCACTCTGAGATCACAAGGGAAAAAAATCATTTGATGGTTCTAAGTGTCTGGTAGTCTTGTGGTGTTTTTTACTAATGAAATCAAGGTAATCAAGCTTGAGCTCTAAAAGCTAATCAGGTTCTGGATGGGATTGACTTGACTACAGGATTTTATTTCCTTGAACACATTGATAATCACAGTCTATCATCTAGGTGAAATAACCTCATTGTGTCAATGCTGGAATTAATTGACTGACTTTCCAGAGCTCAGACAGTCTAGTAAGTATTTCATTGTTGATATTTGTTTCAAAACAAATTTGCACTGTCTCATAGATATTCAGCTTCAGGTGCCATGGCTTCTCCTCCAATAATATGCTGAAAAATTAGTTTCAGTGCTATGCTGACATCTTATTCCCTTCTTGTTGCCTTTTTAATGTTTTACATCATGAAACAGCATGAATTATTTCAAGGCACCATTCAAATAAGGTACACAACATGTATATGACAGATCTTATGTGCTGTGACAAATCCATGGCAAATGTTATAAAACAGCCTCAGATCTCTCAGGAGGGTAACAGCCTCTTTCTCGTTAGTCATCTTCTCACATATCTTTTTTTGTTTTGATTTCTTCATATCTTCCACTGATTCTTTTATTTTCACCTCTGAGGTTTCCACTTTAGACAGATCAACTGCTAAAGGAAAATACCAAATTTGGTTTTGCTTTCCATTCATGCTATTTTTTTCCTTAATGTTTTAGAAACTTTCCATTTATCATTAAACAACCCCCTCAGAATGTCCATGTCCAAAGTTTTGCTTAGTAACAGTGAAAATGGAGATCACTGTGGCAAAGTTCAAAGCCTTTTTCAGGACTTTTTCTGTTCTTTTTCAGGAAAACTGCCCAAGACTTTCAAGACTTTTTCTGTTTCTGAAGATTTCAAAATCTTCTCATATGCCTTTTTTTTTTTTTTTTTTTTTTTCAAAAATACACTGTGGAAAAGTGTCTGGATGTAAATAGATTGGTCACTGAGATAAGGAGTAAGTAAACATCTTCTGTTAAATAACTCAATTAAAAAGATTTTTATCATACCGTTGTTGTGCACCCTTTTAGAACTGAATTTTAATTTCTATACACTTGTGAAGAACACTATGAACAAATGATCCAACAATGCTCCTGCACTTAACATACTTTTGAAATGGGCTCAAGAGAAGAGCTACTCATGTTCTCGGGCCCCTCAGATACAAGAAGAAAGAAAAAGAAAACTCAGCTCAATCTTTGAAGCAAACAAAACCCACAGAAAAAATTTAATATGTGGTCCTCTTCTTGTCTTCTTCCCAGGGAAAGCATGACAGATGAGACCCAGGAAGGTAGAAAAGATTTTTCTCAGTGCTTCAGAATTATTTGTTCTTCCTGCTTGTGGAGATAAAACAGACAATACAATGATGGGTCCTAGTCAGATCTGCACTTAGGCATGGAAATTGCTTCTCTCCAGTGACTGTACAAAGGACCAGGGTTTGTCAGTAGCTGTCTGAATCACTGATGATTTTGGATGCAATAGTAGTCAGAAAGGCTAAATCAGGCACCCCAGGTAATCAGCTAAAGTCTAAAAATGGGAAAAATAAGGGAGACAGAGCACCATAAATTTAGAAGGCAGATATTTTTCTATTCTAAGTCTTCAAATCTGCCTTAAATCTATGCTATGATTGTGGCACATTGGTTCCTTTCGCCGAGGGTAATAAGGTACCTTCTGAAATCTCTTGCTAATTTACACAACATCTGAATGCAGGAAGGTATTATGGCACCTCTCTGCTGTTTTAGCATTTCATTTGCAGGCAGCAAATGCTCTTATCTACTTTCATGCTGTCAAAAATGTGTGCATCTTTTGTGTCCACAGAAGTTGTCTGACGAGAGGAGGTTCCTCCCCAGAACCCACCCCTTACCCTGCAGATGTCTGAGCTTTCCAGCCTGCTGGTAGCAGGCAGACATATATTATTGGTAGTGCCAGCAACAGCTCCCTTGCCTTAGCTCAATGTGGAAACAATTGCTCAGGGGTACTGTAAATAATAGCTCTTTGGAATCATCTGGAAAAGAAAAAAAAGCCCCTTGGTACACTGTAAGCTGGCAGTAATTTCACATTACTCCAGACAGTATCCCATTCATTGCTTGACAGATCTGTTTTTAATTCCAATTTCTCCTTCTCCTTTAGCTCTCCTGTTGCAGGTAGACAATAGAATTTAACTGTTTGTGTCCACCACCCCTGGCTTTATTTGCTGCCAAACTGTTTACTGTTTCAGGAGAATATCTAGCAAAAAGCACTGACTAGTACTGAGGCTGTCTGTCCAACAGAGAGCACAGAAATTTGGAGGAAAAAAAGAAAGCTAAGAAGACCTGAGAGTAGCTCATGTGAAGCCCACTGCACATGCAGGAAAATGATCTTTAAAAATACTGCCTGATGTACTCTTAAATGATCTCCCTGATACGATCAGTGACACAGTACCACAAATAATGAGATTGGAGAGGAAGCAATACTCTTCTGAGAAAAACTGCACTCCAGCCTAGTGCATTTAAAAAATGTTCCCAGAGTGATTTTAAGTAATGCAAATTATGCCAGAGAACAGAAAGTGCTGTTACCTTAATCTGCAGTTCTGTTAGATGCACAGAATCTCTTGCCTGAAACCTGTCTAGCGAGCCCTTGATCCACTTGCACACGTAACGAGATGCTGGTTTTGGTTTTTGTTTTGCTGGTTTTGTGGAGGCAGAGAGGCAGGCATGAAACACAAAAGTTTTGAGAGAGGCACTATTAGTGCTACAATCCCTGCTATGTGGTACAAAAACAGTTTCTCTGAGGATTGATGGCTGGTCTGTGTGCAGGGAAGCTGCTGGCAAATCAAAGGCAAGGTTAGATCTCTGTCAATTAGAATAAATCCCTCTTTCCAGTTGCCATAAGATCAATGTATTCCCATTACTCTTGCCCTGACTACCACGATGTAATAAACTTTCAGGAGAAACAGAGACCAAGTGTTACATGAGGGTAGCAATCATGTCTGCCTGAATTATTTTCTCTAGATACAAAGGCTAGTCAGAGGTTCCTGAGCTTTTTTTTTTCCCTGCTTACCACAGCAGCTGAGATGCAGGTGCTCTTCTCAGAAAAATTCCTGCCTAGGATATCTGCAGTGTGCAGTAGTGTCTGCAGAAACAGATGATCCTTGTGCTTGTGTCAGCAGACCTGCGTGGCTGGGCAAAATTAGTTTTCAGAGCCACAATTCTGAGGTGCCATCTGCAAAGCACAAGAATGCATCATACCATGAGAGTACAAAATATATGCATCTTCATCCAAGATGCTGGCCTATCTCCCCCTGCCATATGCTCCAACTGCTAAGCTAAGTTGCCATTCCTGAGTATGTGCCAAGCAGTAAAAACAACATAACCCTTTGAGTTATATCCAGTAGTGCTGGGCTACTGGATCTTCAGCTGATCATGATTCAGCAGCTGAAAATTCAAATGAAGGTGTAATATTTAAGGCTGATTGTGAAAAGTTAATTAAAAAGTAGAAACCAGAAGGAAGTAACCCAAAATACCTTTAATTTTTCCTTCATTTTCCCTTTTTTGCTTTTTTGGTGTTAGACTCCTGTGTCTCAGGGGGAAGGAACTCATAAAGGAATTATTAAAGAGAATAAAACAATATTAAGTAAGAGGTAAGTAACTGAAAGGTTGTTGAATATAAATATGAACCAATTCACTGTTGATTCCTTGCTGCAAAAAAAAAAAAAATCAGAATTTAGAAATGAGATTGGTAGCAACTAACAGGAATTCAGATAATTGTTATAGTATTCATTAAAGAAATAAATGTCACATTAATTTTTAAGTTAATATAAAGAATCCAGTGAAGAATTACAGCCCCATTTGCACAATCCACTACCTTTGAAAATTTTCACTCTGTTCAGAGTGATCCAGTCTGAATTCTGTTAAATGGAAATAATAAAAGTAAGCCAACAGTACCTACTCCAAAGACTACTGGGGAATTAATGTTGATTCTCAACCGCATTTTATCCAAATTCAGTAGTGTGGGGTTACACTTTCACTGGTATGAACAAGCACAAGAAAGAACCTTGGAGCAATAATTAGATAATTACAGAAATACCATCTCTTTAAGTACCACTGAACTGCTCCCACAGGGGATTCACAGGAAGACCCCAGTACAAAATGAGTGGAAATACAGCACCAGTGCTGAGAGATTTTGGCCCCAGTTCTACAATCACTGATATAAATTACCTCACACAACAGAAGCCCAGGCTGTGCTGTTATATACCTGTGTTCACATAGGAACTGCACAGAGGAAATGGCAATTATTCTTTGCTGGAAAATTCCTGCCCTCGTTACTGTTCTTAAGAATGCCTCATTTGCAAAGGAAATAAAAGTTGCCCTGCTTTACTGGAGAAGTGAGCAGCAGGTATCAGCAAGGGTAGGGATTTGGGTAGTTAGGGCCACTGGATGACAGGAATACCAGCTCCACTGAGCTCCCTTCCTCTTCACAGCAGGTACAAAGAGAGCTGTGAGATCTTGGGGAGGACAAAGGAGAAAAGTGATGAATTCAGAAACAGAGTCTTGCAGTGCCTTCCTCTGCCTTTGGCTACAGCCATTGCCATAGAGCAGCTGCTGACCACCAGCAGCAGTGAGCAGGCTTCCAAACAGCCCAGTTTATTTGCCCACTGTCCAACACGTGGCTATTCCACAGGATCCTGAGTAGGATAATAGTTTGTCCCTTGTACATCAGAGATATCCAAATATGAAAGAAAACATTGTTTATTAAGCAGTGCAGGTTCTGTAGTTGTTTAGCTTTGATTAAATCTTTAGGAAGAATGCAAAGACCCAAGCAAGGAAAATCAGAGGCACACTTTTCAACATAACTAAACTCACAAATTATATCACATGTTGCCAGCAGAAGTCAGTTCTAGTCTAGTAACTGGGTTTGTAGTTCTTCTCTTTTTAATATGTGTTTGACATCTAACACACTGTGCATGTAAATTTTTTTGAACACAAATCAAGAAATGTGTTTCAGTTAGATTTGGGCAAGCATTTAACTTTGTCTCAAAGGTCATAGGACCTCTTGGTTTTGCCATCCTTACCTCGGTGCATCTTCAATGTCTAAGCACAGGCCTGCATAATTCCCTGAGTCCACATTGTGCTGGTGCCATGTGTCAGGACTTACAGCAGCAAAACATGGAGTTGTAATGTGCACATCATTCTCACAATGACTGTTTGTTAAACAGGGAAATAGAGGTAAAACTCAGATAAAAAATGATCAATGAAGAGAAAAGCAAGCATACAGGAATCAGTTGTATGTGTACAATACAAGGATGCCATTAGAATCTGGGACAGGTTTTATGTAGATACATCTACTATTCTTAGTCTTCTTTAGTTTAATTAAGGCAATTAATTAAGGCTCGAGTTACTGTGCAGAAAGTGCTATCTTTTTATCTGCAAAGAGTGCAAGAGTAGACATTTCCTCCTACCTCTTAAGAAAAAAGTGCTGGGTTTTGCATGAGTTTAGTGATCACACATGCTGTAACTCCAGAGCAATATTTGCACACAGCTGCCTTCTTCAGCACAGGCCCCCTGAAAGTGGAGGGCTACCTGGCACATTGCTCCTGGACTGGCATGCCTGGAGGAAACCAGACCTTAGCAGCATCTCCCTTAGTGATGGAAAGTCATGTTTTAGAAGGAGGCCATGACTTGGTGCAGCACTCAAGCCCCTTCTTGGATCCAAGCACTGTGTGTGCATTCCCGTGCTTATTCAGCAACTGCTGGAGGCCAAGCCTACCTTACAGCAGCTTAAATTACATGGAAGCCTCTTGGCTCCAGCACATATTTCAGATCTTTGTGAAATAGGCTCCACAGTGATTAGGAACCCAGAAAACATTCTGAATATAACCAGATTGTGACAGTTACGTTTTACTTGGACAAAATTTTCTTGGGCACAGAACTGTAGCAAGTGGATTTGAACATAAACAGATCCAAGATGCTTCATTTTTAATTTTCTGAGGACAAGTACTCTGTATCTACACAATTTTCCTCTGAAATGAAGTTTTCTAATGAGTAAAGAGATGCTAACCTTCAAACTTAAGGCATGAGACCACTGCACCCAGAGATGTTCATTAACTTTGAAAAGACTCTAGAGGGATTGAAGCTAAAAGTGCTGAAAGGGACTGTTGCAGAATGTGGCACATTATGTGTGACTCGTGGCTTTTACAGTAGAGTCCTGCCCCCAGGCTCCCCACCACCACAGGCACAGCATTTGGAGTCATTTAAGAGATCTGTAAAGAAGAAATCCAGCTAAAGGCTGGATTTCCTTCTAGCACATTCAGATGGGCCAAGGGTTGAATGCATTTGGCTTTGTTGCAGTATGGAATTTCCTGGGAGGAAATCACTGCTCAGGAGCAGCTCAGCCAGGAGGCTTGTTCTCCAGCCTGCTACTAAGATGCCTTAAAAGATTCTCTTTTTGCTTGTTTTTAAAACACTCCAGCTCAAGTACCTTACAAATATCTACCTGAGTGTGTTCATGCTACTGTAGAAAGTGTTTAAACATTTAAATGGCTTTCCTCATAAATATATATATATATATATATATATATATATATATATATATTTATATAAAATCAACCTATATTATGTAGTATATCATACATGCTTGAGCACTCCCAAAGACACAGTTGCACAGGACAGGCTGTAATAGATTGACTGGTCTTACTTTAAGCTGTCATCCTCAATATTCACACAGGACCCATAGATAGGAAGAACTGTTCTTGCAAATATACCATTGAAAATGCCTACTTGACTAGACAAAAATGAGAGCACATGTACCTAGCGTTTCTCCTCCCCCCACCTTTGTGATTTTAAATCAGATTTAAGAGATGGATGAATGCTGATGGGTCAGTCCTGCACCAAGAGACAGCAGAAAGATCCAGAGTTTTGTTTCAGAATGGTGTTGGTTTTGACATAGAGGTTGTTTTAAAACATGGCCCCTCACAAGCATTTTTCACAGGTGCACACACACACACACACACAGAGACACACTGCCTTCCACAAAATGCTACATCTGCAGGACCCAATTCAGATGTGCAGGAGGTCAATTTTGTGCAATTTATTCAGGGCTATTACGTGCAGTAATGAAGCATCTTTCTCCTCTCCCATATCCACTCTAACTAGTAAGATTAGAAAATGAATGTTTCCTTTGGTAGGAATATTGACAAAGGTGCATGTCACTATGATTGCCCCACTGTCACATCCTGTATATTAGGGAGAAGGTTACTTTAAAAAGTCTTTAAATTCTTAATTTCTCTAGGACTTTCAGCAACCATAAGAAATAAATGCAGTGTGATACATTATTTTGGCCCATGAAGTAAATTAATTTTTACATATTGGTGATTCAGAGATTAATTCACATTTTGACACGTCAAAAAAATGCTGTGGCAATGATGCAAAAAAATCCAACCCCCCCACACCTCCCAAAACTCATTCAAATCTCAGATATGTAACATTTTAGCCAACGTTATTTCCAGTAAATCTTCATAGTTCCTGCCTCAATTTCTGTACTTTAAAATTGTCTTTCTTCTCAAACACACAAACATCCCAGTTTTCCCTGGCATCTCTTAAATAACTGCTACATATCTTTCCCTCCACCCCTCCTCCCCCTTGCCTTTCTTCTGGGTTCTCTTGTCTTTTTTTTTCCTTCCCTCTCTTGTTCTCCTGCCTCCAGGACCTCATAGTTACTACTTCATGCCCAATCGCTCCTATTCAGTCCTGTCTCCTTTTCTCTCTCTCCACTGGTAAGGAAAACTCACCAGAATGTGTAATCTCCAAGCACTCTTTTCATTTAAATGTGAAGAAGAGTCATTTGAGACTCTCTCCTAGCAAAGAATTGGTCATTTGTCAGTTAAATAAGTTTCTTATCTTTATGTACTTCTGAATAACTTGAGTTTGTATTGTTTAATGGTTTGGTTGTAAAAGTAAGCATTTTGCAGGAAACCACAAGTGAAATGGTATTTTTCTGTCTAATACAAGCCAAATCTTTGAGTGCTCAACCCCCCCAGCTATGCTTTTGACCACGAATTGCTAGCTAGTAACTAGTATATTAGAGGAAACAGAAAGTGATGGTTCCCCAAATATGCAGAAAGGCTGCCCCAAACACTGTGCTGCTTAACTTTCAGACACACTTTTCCCAGTGCTGCACACCAATTCCCTCCCACCCTGCTTCCATGCATATTCAATGGACCATATGCTTGATCTCAAATATCTCCAGGCATTATGGATCCTATTCATCAAGAAGTGGCTTCTACACTGGTGAGCAAAGGAAAAAAAAAAAAAAAACCCTTTTCAAAGAGCATTCAAGAGTTTTCTGAGAAAGAAATCCTAGTACACAGTGACCTGTATGTACCAGGCTGAGGTCCACTTTAAACTAAACCCTCATATTTCTACTGAACACACTCACATTGGTGTTAAGAAATTCTCATTATTGTGCCATAAAAGGAGGCCTGTATAGAGATCTCATGAGAGGTTTAAGCAGAAGCTTATTGACAAGCACAAACCTAGTGATTCCTTGGAATCCAAAGGGGTTTGTGGGGTGACAAGGCAGTCCCATCACCCATCCCTGGTACATGACAAAAGCAGAGGCAGCTCCAAAGCTGATACACCAACTGCCTGGGGATCCGCCACGCAGCCAGATGCCGTGTTGGGAATTTTTCCCTGACACCACAGCATATGGGCTTTGCATTGCCATTTGAAGAGCATGAGACAGACAGAAACAATCTGGAGGGGGTGGGACATGGATGACATGTCAGCCTGGTGCTTGTATTTGGTCTTTGGTTATTAGGTGATGCTTAAGTACCTATTTGGCCTTCAGGCAAAACCCAGAGGAAGCCCTGGTGTAACTGTATTACTAGCAATGCAGTTAGTATGGGGATTAATTTGAAAGTTTGTTTGCTTTCACTTGTTTTTTGTTTTCTTTTTTCAAATAAACCAAATTAAATATTTTTTTTTTACCTCTACATTTTGTCAGAGAAATTCAGGAGCAATTTGGGATTATATTTAAATAGAAATTAGGTACTGTGTAATCACACTTGTTTCTCAAAGCTGTGGTACTCCATTTGCTGTCTTGTCAGCTCTGGGTAAACCAGTTCCTATAGCTCAGTCACCTACTGCAACCAGTCCCAGCACAGCCAAGAGGATTCCAAGTGTGAGTGACTTGCAAGTTCATGGAGTTGTCAGATCCATCCCTTCCTTTTTCATCAGGGGTTGTCTGACACTGCACCCCTGCGTTGCTTTTTCTAGAGCATGAAGAAAGAACTGTACAAGCACTATACAAAATACCAGTGGGGCCAGAATTGTCAGTGGGAGAAGGTGATGAGGCAGGAGGTCCAGAGGAGGAAAGGACCACATGCCAAGGAAACATGTACCAAAGGAAGAACACCAGAGAGGAGAGGAACATATGCACTGTAGGAAGAGGATGGAGAAGATCAGGAATGTAAATAACACTGAAGAATATTTGGGAAAGGACATAAATTCTCCTGGGTAAGGAGCAGTGATGGAATACACCACAGCTGAAGGGAATCCTTGAAGGTGCCACATACAGGAGTTTCAATGTGCCATACTGGCTTTCTTTTATCCTTTCCAGGAGAGCTTGGTCTGATGCTGCTCAAGTAGCTCAAGTAATATTTGACTTCACAACTCCTGAGATGACAATTTCCTTCTTCCCTTTTCCTCAACAACTCTTCACCTACATGTGGGCACACCTGCCCCCTGCCCCCACCCAGCCTCAGTATGTGTGTGGACACACGAGCCACGTGTCAGCACCCCACAGTCAGGGAACTCTCTGCTCCAGATGCTCTCTAAACTCTGGAGCTTGGAGGATCATGATCACCGCACATGTCTTGCCCCGGTTCACTTGCACAGTAAGTGAGGGTTCTGCCATCCACCCATTTCTGACTGAACGAGCCCTATGTGGAAAGGAAGGATGGAAGATCATGTTTGTGCATCACATGTTCCAACAGTATTTGCACAAAATGTATCTCTCTTTTAATTCAGTGCATTCTTGTGAAGGCAGTCACAAATATGGGGCTTTGTCCTGTCTTGATGGCCCCATGTACCATTTGCACCTCATATTTGGGATTTTCCACTATAAGCAAGAGGTCCTTCAGTGGTATTCAAGAGCTGGAAAAAAGAAATATGGAGACCAAAAAAAAAAAAAATTTGTGAAGAAACAGAATTTCATTTTTCACCTGCACTGCTTGAACTGCAACATTTGTACTTACGAAGCCTGAGTAAGTGCTTGACCTTTTCATTGTTTCTTCATTTATTGTTCTCTCAGTTCCGCTTCCCGCTCTCTGTGTTGCTGCATGTATTTAGGCAGTTGCTCTTCAGCCTGTTTCTTCTCGCTTTGTTGAAATCTAACTCTGCAATCAGATGTTTGTGCAAAAGCTCTTACTGCCAGCCGGATGCTGACACAGATTTGGGTGTATGAATGTCCTGTGTCTTCGGTAGGGTGCTTCACTTTACTTTAAAAAAGAAAAAGCCTTAGGATAATAATACATTTTAATTAAACCATGCACAACTCCTTTGGCAAGCACAAGGAAAACTGTACTCCATCTCCACAGCAGTGCTGCATAAAAACAGAGAGCATCTTTTCATACCTGTGTCTTTAATGGCAAGCCTCAGGAGACAAATACAATACCATTTAAAAACTGCACTTATACTTTCACCCTGTGAGTGGCTCCTTGTTATGGGGCTTACAATGGATTAGTTTTATCTTTAAAAAGGAGATAGAAAGATAACTCCTTGAGCACACTGTGAGGTGTATGAGCTTGTTGTGATAAGGACCTGGTATTAGTTGATTGGCATCAAAGATCATGGATGTATTTATAGCACATCAAGCATGATGACAACATGGATGCAAGTTGTCAAAGGAAGTCAGTTCCCAGAGAAAGTTAAATATTTAAGGCCCACATTTTCAGATAAATTTGAGTTGAGAGCCTGCCTGTGGGCTTAGATCAGGTCTAGCACAGCTAGAGGCAGAGCCTTTCAGGGCTGTTTTGCATGGACTGTAAGCACTTATCCTACCAAGTGTCAAGGATGTGGTAACAGGGAGGACTCACAATTAATCCGGTCATCTGGATCACCTTCATTCCCTCCTCTTTTACTCCCAGGCCAAGCTGTTGCCATCCAGTTCAGCAGTTCAGCCCTAATCCATCCTGTTAACACAGAAGCTGCATTCTTGGCTCCTTCTGGGCATCTGCCTACAGGTGGATTGCAGAACACAAAAAAATTATTAGAAAAAAAAGTACCTGAGAAGGATTTTATTAATTCTATAATTTTCTGAGAAGTGTGAAGGAGATAGTAATTTTTCAGTTCCAAAATATGCTTTTTACCTGTATACCGGGGTATTGCATTATAACATTTCCTTCTGGGAAGCACTTTAATCAAAAATTCCAGGATGAAAGAACAAATACAAGTTCCTTGCAAAACAAAGCATCCTTATGGAAACATCCTTATGATTTTTATAATTTTAACTTAGTGTTTTATTACACTTTGTAACCAAGGTAATATATGAAGCTGCCATTCCAATCTATATTTCTTACACTCTTAGGAATGGGATAAATGATTCCAGCTGACTGATCAGAATCCAGAAGGACTAAGCTTACAAAGAGTTAATGAAATCCATTTTGCAAGGTAACTCTTAACTGCTGTTAATCAGCTCCACTGATCATGTTTGACTTAACCAGAGGAGTTAACATGTTCCACTAAATTAGAGGTAGTCAGATAACCAGGTAAAAATACATATTTCCCTAATATTTCCTGAAGCCATTTAAAATTTTCTTTTGCTTTAATAATTTTGTTTTGTTTTGTTTCCAGACACTTACGAACTAAACCAGGAGGTTTGTGTTTGGCAGCCTCGCTGTTCCTTGCCTCAGCTTTGCAGTGTGGTTTTGTCCAGCCAGCAGCCAATGAAGTCTGTGTGCTGAACAACTCATGCTGAAGGAGAAGCAGCTGCTCACTGACACAGCAGTCTACAGCACACAAATCTTGCACTTTTGCAGAAAGAGAACAAATACTTGCAGAAAATACACACGGAGTTTGATGCTCAAGGGGTATAAGATTAGGTCCAGTGTATTGACTAGGGAAATAGCCTGCAGGCCTTAGGCCAGTGAGGCTGTGTGCCAGTGACTTCATTAGGGCTTTTGCCTATGAAAGGGCTGCCTGTTTGGATCCTGGAAACTTGCATCAATACGTCATTTTGTGTGACTAAAGTAAGCAGAATGTGTCCAAAGCAGTGGCCAGTTAGGACCTCGATCTGCCTCCATTCGCAGGCGCTGTCACTCTCAGGAAAACAGGTTCTGGTTTCATCCAGAGGTTCTTTTCAACAGGACTTTTCATCACTGACTTCAGCTGACAATGGCTCATGCAAAAGGTCCCCATTCTCTCTCATAACTTCCCACAACAGACACCAGCAGCTGGTCTCCTTCACAGACTTGAATATCAGAAACCCCAAAATTCTTAGCATCCTCATGATAAACTTCCCCACTCTCCACCCTCATCTCATGGCAGTGGGTCGACCATGATGCCAATAACTCCCAGAGTTCCTCTGCTGGGAGTGGAAACAGGAAGGAACTTTTAGCAGATGCAAAAGTTCTGCACTTCTGGCAGTATAAAATGACACACTTACATTGCAAAATCCTATGAGATGCAGCTTCAGCAGTTCAAGGGCAAAAGACAGGGAGAATCCAGCAAAAAATTTCCTTCTTGAGCTTCAATGCTCTCTGATACAATCAGGACAGTAGCAGTGATTGACTAGTTTGGTGGACTTGGTAAAAATGGTTTGGGAATGAAAAGGTTTTGTCAAAGAGTATCAGTTAGATGAAGCAAAAAGGAGCAATGCCCTAACACTCTGAACCAGCATTACACATAGCTGCTTACAGCATTCTCACTGACATAGAACAAAACCAGGAAATGCGAGAATATTGAATTTTTTGCTATATGCTAAAAAATAATTCTTTTCACAGGTATGTGGCAAATTACCATTCCTCAGCTGCTTTTTTTTTTTTTTTTTTCCAGAGACTCCACTTTTTTCTTTCCAATTTGCTTACCTTCTTGAAATTCGCTGAAAATATGTGCTTTAGTTGCTTGAAGTAACAGCATAAAAACCTTCATTAAAGGACAAACTGAACGTGATTATGCTACTAACGAAAGTAGTGGAATTGCTTCTGGAGACTTCATCTACAGCTCACAGCACAGTAGGTCTAATTATTTATGAAAATTCATCATTTGTGTCATTATAAACATGCTGCAAGTGCCACACACATATAGTTACTACTCTGCTGAATCAATATTGATTTGATCAGCTTACCTTTGACATCAGCATTTCATAAATTTCTTAGTCATTTCCTCATGATGACCTCACCAAGCATGCTAAAGCAAGCACGAAGATATCTGAATGCTTCCCATCCTTTCCCCTGTGCAGCCCTGACCCTAAAATCTTCATCTTTTTCCTCCCAGTCTTCCCTCTCGTCCCCATTCCTTTTTGCTCTGACCCTGTGTGCTAAAATTCTGATTTAGCTGCAGTTACCAGCTTTCCTCTTAAAATAGATACCGTCATAATGAAGAGAAAGGACAAACAAACCCCTCAAAATCTATTTTTAGCAGATGGTCCCAATTGTACAAACTTTAGCGGGGGTTATTTCTCTCTCCCCCTCTTTTTTTCCCCGACCCCATGCCAACCCACCCCCCCCCCCGCCCCCCCCCCAGTTCCTGGGTTGCGCTCCCTTCAATCTTGTCAGCTGTAAAATGGGTCTCTTTTTAACCTATAATGGATCAGTGAGATTAAAGGTGAAGTCATGAATTAGTAGCAGTGACAGCCCAGCACGATGGCCCCGGCAGCAGGGGGTCTCTCTTTGTGCTCGTCCACTCTGACCCCCCGTGCCACTCTCCGCCTGTGGGAACCGGACAAGAAGAATGTCGGGGTGGGGCCGGGGGCCGCCAGCCCCAGCCCCAGCCCGGCCAGCGCCCCCCAGCACATTCTTTCCCTGGAAATATTCTGACATCACCCCGTCATACCTCCTTGCCGGCTCCTTCGTTAACTCCTTTATGCCTTGCCGCCGGCAGACAATGGGTCCTGCTGCAGGGTGGAGGAGGAGGAGGGGAGGGAGACATCTTTCCCAGGACAACTTTTTCATAAGCTGTGGACCTAAGGCGAGCGTGGATTTTAAGGCTGGGAGGTGGGTGAATTTCCTAGGAGCTGGGCTGTGCGGTTTGAGATGCCACTCTCTGTGACAAAAAAACCACAAAGTGAAACGTGTCAGTAATGCAGGAAGATTTCTTTGGAGTTTTAAGCCCAGATGCCTAGAACAAAACCATCCCTACCATAAACACAGCTCATTCAGTGGCTACACTTTGCTTTGGGAAGTACATCAAAACTGCCCTTAGAACCTTTGCAAAAGTGTGATGCCTTTCCAGCCTCATCCATGAAAAACTGTGGTAGGGCAATATTGGGGACCAACACAAACAACAGGAGTTTCCTGTTGAGAATTCCTCTTTTGGGGAATACCTGAGAGCAGTGGGACAGCAGCAGAGCTACACTTTTCTGCAAGTGTGAAAGAGACAGGTATACCTGTTCACGTCCTCTGGGATATATTTTGTCCTTACTGTAGTGCAAAATTTAGTAATGGCTTCAGCCTGTCTTCTAGGATAAGTAGCTAGACTTTTCATAGTCCTTCCCAGTTAAAATGCACTAATTAATAAATTGTAACAGAATTTGTTATCCTGATTTACCCTCCTAATGAAGAAAGTTTACACTTCTGAATGTATTTTTCTAACACTTTTAAAGCTCTCTTCTGCACCAGAGCTATCCCATCTCATGACACTTGTCTGAGGGGTATAACATATGCAGGACTCATCCAGAAAGGATGGTTCCAGAAAACTTACAGAGGATCTTCCCAACACCATAAGAGGATCACTAAAAACCATTTCACTGGGTCAGCAATTTCAATTTCATTCCTGTCATAATATAAATTCCAGTAAGAATTCTCTATCTCTTGCCTTGGAGTTCTCCTCAAGTGGGTCCTAATCATACCCCAACAGAGTCAGGTGTGATTTGGGCCCCTGAAACAGCATAAAGGCATTTTAAGATGTCTAAATTCACAATTGTAATTCCTGCTTGGAGGCTGCATAGCCTCAGGGAAACATTAGTGTTTGCAGGATTCTTCCATTTTGCTCTAAAAGATGCCAGACCACTTGTTTTTCTGTTCCAAGGTGAGTGGTCTGGAAAACAACCCGACCTTTAACTCACTTTGCAGATTCTCCTGGGATTCACCAGGAAATTCTTGATCCAGTCTTGGAGAAGAGGGTAAGGGAAGAAAAGTATGCATTACAGCCTGATGTCTTTTCTTATAGGACCTCTCTTTGCCTTTTCTATGGCTCACTAGACAAAAAACCTGTTCAAGATGCAGGGATATTTCCTGTAAAACTAGCCCAAATAAATGAATGGAAGGCCCAGGGAAGGGATAGGGCAGACATCTCGAGCCTCTTCATCTTTTGAGCAACGTGTACTCACACAACCTGCATCTGACTGGAAAGCTCGGCCCAGCTTGACATCACCGTGTTTAGCCCCAGCCCACAGCTCAGGACTGGTCAGGAAGTCCTTGCCAAGGGAAAGGAACAGCCCTTGGGCTTCAGGAGCAGCAATCCTGTCTCCAGCCCCGAGCTGCAGCAGGCACGGCTGGGAGCAGCCAGTGGAGTGTGCAGATGGCAGAGGCTCAAACAGGTTTCTGACTAGATGAGCTGACAGCATTTCCACATCAGTTCATGTCAGCTGTGTAGCATCCAGTTGCACTTCTGTGGGTCTGCTGGACCTGTTTCCCAGAACAGGCTCATCCCTGCCTGGCATCTACAAGGCTGCAATCCATAATGCCACATTTTGAGGACAAAGAGCAGAGCACACTGGAGCTGTACCTAACTGGCTGCAGGATGCACATTGCAAAGTGTCGCTTGGCAACAGGCACAGCCAGGACCAAATGGGACACTCTCAAGCTACCAGTTACATCCCCTTCCAGATAACACCCTCCAGGCCCAGGGAAGAAGAGTTCAGATTGCAACAAGCAAAGGTCTTAGCAAGCTGAGCAAGTGCCAGACCTGATGTGCCAGACCAGGATCCCTGTAATATGCAGCATCAGTGTCTGTCCAGTATCCACAATGTTCTTCTATTTCCTCTTAAGTTGCAGATTTAGGTGCAATCTTTTCTCTGTCTAAGAGAAATCAAACTCATACCTCATTAAAGGGTTACCCAATCTCTATATAGTTGCATGTGTTCAGAAGGAAATCTGGGAACAAGGCTGGTTTTAGCTCTCAGATCTTTCTTTGAAACATAAGAAAATTCCAAGTATCTGCACTCAGTCCTTAGGCTACAGGGTCATGTTCCTTCTCTTTGGCATGCCACTGAAAGCAAATGACTGGATGTTCTGTGGCAATGCTCCAGCAAGCAAGCCAGGCAGCAAGCACACTCTGGGAACAGAGAAAAACATCTTTCCACAAAGGGGTGGGACCAGAGCCTCATAAACCTCAGGAAAATGCTCTGGACAGTAGGTGTCTGTAAAGGATTACATAAAGCACTGGCCATGTCCTACATTTAAAATGGTGTGTGTTTATTTTTGTTAGAAGAAATGTTTTAGCCTCCCATGATGAGGGAGGTGAGCAAAGGAGAGTGCACAGGGCTGACTCCAGGGTAGTCAGGGGAAGCTGCCTTGAGGAGCACTTCACTCTGACCCTCCCTCTCACCTTGCTGCTTATGGCATGTAGTGTGGGCTGTTCAGGGGTCTGTGGGGATGCAGAGGCAAGGCATAAGGCTCAGGACCCCACTGTGAGGAGGAGTGGCAGATGGAAAGGAGTTTCTTCCCTTAAAGATTTCAAAGAGCTCTTCTGTAATTTGTTCCTTGCCTCACCCAAAAAGAAGGAGCAGGAGTAAGGAGTAAGAACAGCATTAAACTTATGGAGAGGTGGTGTTGTCATAAATCGTGATTTCATGAAATATAGTGTATTTCTTCCTAAAGTCAGGGCTCTTGTATTCTCTCCATGTTAAGGAAACAAGAAAATATATATCCTTAGGGTCTGGAGAATAGCTTGAAAACAGTCACCTTTCTAATATTACCATCAGATAGCAAGCAATTAATAAGTCAATGTCCAAACATACTTTTGAGTGCTGTTGTTTAAAAAGCATTATAAAAAATTAACTCTGGTTTTCTTCATTTTGAGACTTTGGACTCCATTTCAGATTTTGTGGCTCTTGACTACTGTCTGCTGAATAATGGAGCTTGAAAATCCTCTGCCTTCACCACAGCCAGGAACATTTCATAAATATCCCCCTCTGGAGCAGGGGGAGGTCCCCTTCAGGGCTGGGGAAGCCTTGAGCAGGAGAGGAAGTCTTCAGCCAGGAGCTGTGAAGGGCAATCAAGAAGGAAATCAACTCCCAGAATCACAGAGGCATCAGACACCAGTGTATTTTCCCTGAACAGCTGTCCCCTGTACCATCTGATCCCATATTCAGCCCAAGAGTTCTGTTCATTCCTCCACAATCCAAACCTAAGACCCCAGCAGTCCTGGGAACAACTTGATTCTCCTCGGTGGCTCATTAGCAGCTGAAGAAGAAACCCAGTGGAAAGCCATCCAATCCCAAGGGAAAGTAGTCTCCAACTCCATTTCTGTGTGAATTTCCTGGAGGGCTGCAGCTCCCTATTCCACAAGAGTGCATTGGTTGGGGCTAGCACAGAGATTTGGTTCCTTGTTTTGTGTTCTGCCTGCAGCCTCCTCGTGCAGCCTGGAATCCACAGTGGGTATACCTGCCTGTGCCAAAGCATCTTCCTGCATCCCTGCTCTTCTCTCACTGGACACCCTGTCTGTGCACACCAAAGACACTGCTTTGCTTCTTTGCTGGGGCCTGGGCAATTTATGACAGCCTGTGAACTTTGAGGACAAGCACTTTGGCTGAGCACTGCCTGGAAATAAAAACATATTCTTTCTCTCATGCCGTCTTCTCTGCTCCTGGATGTGCAGCCCAGCAGCAGCTCCAGGGTTATTCCTGCCACCTGTCCTCTCCTACCAGCATGAAGGAGAGCTGTTCTCCTGCCAGGAGGCATCAGCAGGGCGGGTGCTGCCCCGTGTTCCCTGCAGGCTGTCACTGCCCCTGTTGCACAAGGAGGTGCACATGCGTGTTCCCGTGTGTGCCAGCACAGCCTGGGACATTGCCACTCTCTCTCTGTGCAGGGTGGGTCAGGACAGCTGGGCATTATTTATTCCTTCCCCTACACACTGCCATGGGAGGGAGAGAGGTGTCATCTGTGCTGGACATGGGGCTAACACGGACTATGATAATCTCCATTTGTGCTATCTCCTATTCCCTGGAAAAAGAGGGGAAGTGAAGCCAGTCCTAACCATCCTGCCTTATAGCAAAGCCACGGTTTAATAGCAGCTTTTTATTGAGTCACTCAGGTATTTCGTTCTGGAGGAAGGATGGGATTAAAAGCAGATTAAAATGATCAACACTTCTCCAGCATTTCACTGTCAATCCAGTCCTTGATCTTCAGGAAGAATCTAGCTTTGAAAAAAATAGATGCCAAAAATACAGAAAGCCAAAATTTTAATTATTATGTCTCTGCCTGTTTCTCATACTGCTCACTTAGAAAACAGCACAATGAAACGTTTCATTACCCCTTACTAGCTACTGAGAAAATTCTGGAGTTACATTGAAACATCAAGCTTTCAAATGATTGCAACTTCTATCAAATACTTCTAAAGACAACAAAAAATGTCTCCATTAGAAATACAAAAACATTTTGTGGCCAATACTCTCCTAGGAAGGTTTATTATAGTTCTAAAGTCAATTCCAGCTAGTTGGGATTTTTTTTTTTCAGATATCAACTAAACTGTATTGTGAGAAAAGTATAAAGAATTATTTTTTCCTTGGATTTTTATTTTAATCACCTAAAAATCATTCTTATGGAAATGAGAAAGACAAAAAGATTCCCCAGGGACTGAGAAACTTCACTGATTTGCATCATTAACACTGAAAAGAACTTGCCTGGAAATGGCCCCTTCACATTTTCTTTTATTTACATTTCCAGACAAATACAAAATTAATTTCAACAAGAAGGTTTCTTGTAGATTCCTATCCCATTTTGATTAGTCTAGCCATTAAAACATGAATATAGCTTGCTGTGCTTTGATGGACTGATTTAGTCTTTGTTACACTGGAATTCTTAAATTTTTTTTTAATTTTTTTTTTAGTTTTTACTTCATTTATAAAGGGTTTGCAACGGGGGGACTCTGAGTGATCATTGACTGTATTAACATTCATAATTAACACCAGTAATTATTAAGATGCTTTTGGAACAATTACCATTTGTGGCATGGAATGAGAGAAAAGTGACATTCATTTAACAAAACTCTGCCGTTTCCATTTAACGAGTCTGTCCAAGCATAAGCAAAAATAAAGAAAAAAAAAAAACTGAGCACACTAAATATATATTTAAATGCAGATAAATTTCTGTGATAAAGTAGTTCTTTCAAGGCTGGAATCAAAATTTTAAACAGTTTACCTTCTTTGTGTCTTCTGAAGAGTTTTACGCAACAAACTTTCAGTGTCATCACTAATAGCAGTTCATGCCAAGGATTACTTTCTTAAAACTGCTACTCAAGCCCGGTGATTTGCAGTACACTTCTTATTACAGGATACATTATGCAGAAACCCTCTGCTATGTGATGGGACATGGCAACCCTGCTGTGAGAATGCCTATCAGCGCTTCTTTTAAGGCCCTTTCTCAATTGTCAGCAAAGTATTTTTTAAGGTTAAAAGGTGTAAAATTATTCTGAAACGCTTTTCTGACCTGTCGCCTATCACTGCAAAAAGCTGTAGTTCATTTTTTTTCTAAGATTGTATTTTTAAAATGTGATATTATAAGAATAAAGCTAGTGAGAAAAATATAGTTTTCTATGCTTTTCATGATATTTTTTGTAATTTTTTCAGTACTGATACACATTAAGATCGTGAATCCCTTTTGATTTCTGATTTTCTTCATTATGATTCTTACTTTCCCGTGAGTCAGTTATGATGTGCCATTAATGAGAAATGAGCAATTAGAATAAAAAAAATTTAATTTATATTTTTGTGGATTTTCAAATGAATTCCTGAATCATATTCTCTAATGTAAAAGTCAAATACAGCAGGGTCATGAAGCATAATCTCATTTTACTGATATATAAAGCTCACAAGATCTGTCATTCTTCAAGTACTACCTGTACTTTGATTGAAACAACACTGAATATCAGCAGGAAAACTAGAAGAAGGCTTCTATTCTTCAGACTGGTGGCTGGCTTTTATGGCTCTGCAAACTGCTTAACTCTAGATTTCCCAGGCTACATGCACAATTCAAGGTCAATGATCCTATAGTTTTAAATCCTGTGCACAAGAGGTAACCATCTCCCATTGTCTGTAGCTTAAGATTTCCAATGGCAGCTAACTATTTATGTGCTGGTAAAATGCTGGAAGGTATCTGAAATCGCTTTGCACAGTGTTTCATGGACTGTTCTATTGCACAATCTCATCAGAGGATACTGGAGAGCTCAGCCCTGCTGCAAAGAACTGTCAGACATGAAGGGCCTGATTTTCCCATCTGATATGTGATACATGCACACAAGGTGAGTTGCAGCTGGAGCCAAGAAGAGAGGTATAAGTAGGTGGTGCAGCTGAAAACAGATGCTGTGCTGGTCTTGTGCACTGAGTTTTGTGGCCCACAGCAGAACACCAAGGTGATCACACCCAAGAATTCTTACAGCATGGCAACAAGAAGTGACAAAAGCAATAAGGAGGCATGGTCATGTTGCATGCATGAGCAGGTTTGTATCAGTCCTTTCCAACGTGGACTCACCCACTTTTCCTGATACCCACTTAAGCAGTCTGAGCCTCCAGAAAGGTTTTCTTCCTGTGTCCTTCAATGCTGTTAGTGGTGAGGTGTGCAAGTCAAGCAACTATTGTGTGCTGTGCTGGCATTACCAAAAGGCAGACTGCACATTCTGCTTCACATTGATTTTACCAAATCCTCTCTATTTATTGACCATATCTCATCAGCAGAAAGTCTCAGGTACAGCTGGACACCAAAACCCAGTTGTGCCAGCTTCCCTCATGGATGGGCAGGAATACCAGGAAGTATGCCAGCAGTGCTGGGGACAGCTTGCAGATTCAGCAGGATCCTTTGCTTCTGCAGCTTTCACTGCTTACTGGGCCCAGTCTAACTGAGATATTGAGCACCTGAGCTCTTTCTTGCCCAAAGAGAGAGGCTGCAGCCCCAGGTAGCATTTTCCAAAGCAAGGCTGTGGTAGGGAAGAAGTGTGATGTGCCTCTAAGAGTTAGTGGGGGCAGGCAGACATGAAGAAAAAAGTCAGTCACATTCATCAGCAGCATGTCCAAGACAGATATATGCAACTATTATTTTTTAATTTAGAGGTGTAAAATAAATAAATAAATGTCCATACGAGATAAAAAAAATAACAAGACTATTTTAATGTCCAAACTAGGAATGTCAAGAGACAAAAATTAGTGGAAATACTGCAGCAATATCCAGACTTTTAAAATTATCTGATTTCATAATCTAAACCATCATATTTTTGCATAGTAAAATACATTGATTTCAACTCAGTGTTTTTCATACATACTTAGTAGGAATATGTTGTTCTCACTTCTTGCACAAGACAGTAAATTTTTCTGTGCACTTCACAATATAAAATAAAGACACCACCTTTTCTGCCATGTTTTCCTTTTGTTCCACTGGTTTTCCATTTTCAAGGTTTCCCATATTTTTCAAAAGAACCCCATATTGCTGAAACTTTTTTTGCCTACTGCACTAGTAATTAAAACAAAAAAAGCAGCGACTTTATGATCATTTTTCATAAAAACCATTCACTATAGCAGTGGGCAAAGTGAAATATGGGTTTTAGCCTGCTTTTAAAACTACAATGGTGTTACATATACATACATACATATGCATGCAAACCATATAGATTTATTTATAAAATACAAAGAAATCAGATGAGGTAATAGCACCCCCTTCTGAGAGTTAGGACCAAAGCTAATGCCCTCACTTTAAAACAAATCTGGAGACTTTTCATCATGGTGCTACAGCTTTTTGAATGCAGCTCCTACTTCATGTTTTGTCCTACTGTGCTAAGCTAGAGACACGTACACATTATTTACTTGGCATTTATCTGCTCCTCACTCTGCCACTGTAGGAATTCCTTGGTTACAAAGCAGCACTTATAATTTGGAACTAGGAAGTCCACAAAAAATTATTTCCCTCAGCTCACATGTTCAATTATTCCATGTATAAAATTGTCCTTTGAAGTGGCTGTTTTGCAGTCAGGGGACAGGTGGAGGGAGGTGTGAAGGGCTGGTGTAACTCAGCAGGAATGTCATTTCTCTCTTGAGCTACTCAGCTTTCCTGGGGGTGGAGCTTCATCTCTTTTGAGATGGACACAGCCTCCTATTCCCCATGCCCTTTGCCTCCCCTGGTTTGAGATTAGGGCAGGGAAGGACCAGGAACCTGTCTCCCCCTTGTAGCAGCAAGGGTTTAAGTGGTATCTACAAGAGCTTCTGGGATCATACCAGAGCCACTCTGGCACCACAAGGGCCACAGCAAAGCTCCTTGTGAGCCTCCCTTGCCAGGTACCTACACCTGCAAACATGGGCTTTGCTCCTCCCTTGGCCTGGCAAAGGGTTGACTTACCTGCCAAAAAGGGCATTTTCCACACTAATGGAAAAACCAGGGCAAGATGATTTCCTGCCTCATCCATTCCTCTCCAGCAGCAAACTTCCCTTCAAGCAATTTCATCTCCATGGGAATGAGAAGATCCTTTCTCCATTTGCTCAATGCTCCTTTACAGGCAGAGCTCTTGTAAGGCAGCAGAGAGCAGCCCTGTGAGCAGCTCTGTCCCACCACACCAGGTTTTAGTGGCATCAGGCCACCTCAGCAGCCCACAGCTCACCAGCCAGAGACAAAATAAATCATACCAAATAACAGCAATCATGCCACAAAACGCTTAGAGAGCAACTGAGAAATATGGCCAGGGTGAAGAGTCAAAAAGAGACTGTAACAGTGCTCCTCAAATTCCCACTTCTCTTTGAGAACTGATTTGTGGTATCCCTCAGCATACCCTACTCTGCATAAATAGTAGTTTGCAAAAACTTCTGAAGGGTTTGCAACAAAGCACCTAAGGGAATAGCAGAAGGTTATTTACTCTTTTTCCTTTTTTCCTGAGCTGCAAAAGAAAGAAATGTGTTTGATGGAAGGTGCTAGACTAAGAAAAATAGTGAAGGATGCAACTTAAAGCACAGAAATCCACATGACACTGAGCTGTGTATAATTTACCATGACAAATCAGTGCTCTTGCAGAAAGAGAGTCACAGCATGTGAAGAAAAAAATTAGTGCAAGCTGAAGATAAGATAGACACCATTTTCTACTTGTAGTGCTAGGAAAAAAAAAGTAAAAATTGAGCCAAACAAATAGAAAAAATATTTAGCAATACTGAAAGGGAAAAAGGCTCAACCAGGTCATGTGTAAAGGTATGCTCCACAGAAATGCAACATCAGAATACCATATCATCATAAGGAAAATATTACCGCTGAAAAATTATTGAAGTCCACAAAAAAATTATGTAGTAATGATGAATCTGATGGAAGAGCCTTCAGCTGAGTTTTTCGGAGCCCAAAACCTGTAGTAAACAATATGCCAAAGCAACTATGAATAAAGTTTGTCGGGGGACAATCTTGGGCAGTGGAACAGGTTTACAGTAAGCTGTAGGAACGTCCTCTCCTTGAACCTAAGTATGAGGAGGTGATAAGCAAGAAGCTGGCAAGCAAGAGATGTAAAACAGGATGCTGAAAACCGCTAGGCAAAAACAAAATGCTTAAGCTGCACAGATGTAACTAGCCAATTAGAAATTGATAAGGACGTGTGCATGCCTCGTGCACAAAGCAGACCCTCCAATTATATTTTGCGTGATAGCGTGTACGGAAGAGGAAAACATTATAAGAATATGAGCTTTGTAAACAATAAACGGAGCTTTTTGGAATTCTACATTGTGTCGGTGTGTGCTCCCCTCTACCTGGCCGTGACAAAAGTTATGGAGATAAGAACTTCTAAAGTGATTACAGTCCATAAAAGTGGATGTACCTGAAGCCCAGATTAAAATGGTACTCAGTGTTTGGTTTTGGCTCAATGTTGTTATGTGCAGGGCTTTGGCATGTGAAGAACAGCCAGCAGAGCACTCAGAGAGAGTGCAAAAATGAAGCTGATTTGGGGGAAAGAGTTCAAAGCACACCTACACACTTGGGATCTTTCAGGTCAAGGGCAGCAAGCCCCCAGGCTAATGCCTACATTCCCAAAAAGACATGTGCACAGATCAACTTATCATAAATTAATTCAGGAACATAAATGGACAAGCATTTGTATTTTGTTATGGATTTTTTTTTTTTTAATTACTTCTGGTAAAACAGGAGTCATGGGAAGGGTAAATGGCTTCTCCTGGGAGCACAAGGGAGGTTGCAGAGAACTTCTGACCTGGAAATCCCATGCTGAGGAGGATCATCAAGAGCAGAGAAGAGCTTTTCCTTGCTCTCTCTAGGCACTGACAGTTATCCCCAGAAGGAAATTTTATTATTGTGCCTGGAAGAAGTGCACACTCATCCACTCCCATCAGCTCAGGTATTGAAATCCCTCAGCTGGCCCCTTTGAGAGTCCAATTGATTCACAGGCATTTAAGCTTTACTGCCAGCCAAGTCCATTTACTCTTCTCATCTCTAACAGCTCCTGCCCTGCTCAGTGTTTGGGAGGGCTGGGCACACCTGACCCTTCATCCCCTGTAGCATGGGATCTGACCTCCTGCTTCCCCCAGAGTGGTTGGGACACAGGGGATTACCTGGGCATAAACTGGGACCTCTCTGTTGCCAACAAAATGTTTCACAAAATCACCAGTAAATAAAAATGGCACTTCACCAGCCACAAAGAGAATGCATTAAAGAAACAGAAGTGTTACTTGAGGTGGGAATAAGAGACAATCCCCTTGCCTTACCAATGGTTCTTAATCTGTGCACCTAGCCCAGAAAAGTCTACTGGATTCGATTTGGAGTGGAAACTAAGACAGGACTTTGAAAGACAACAGATTCTGCGATTAAACAGGAGGCTGTCCTGCCAGAAAAGAGACTGCAATTTTTCCTTCATACTATTTTTTACATTTCTGTCATAATTCTAATCCTTTGGAACACTTGGAGGCTTAAGATTTCCATTGATAATTCAAAGAAAAAATGTCCATTCCGTGTCAGTCATTTGACTTTTCTACCGATGCCCACATCTCAAAAGATGGACTTTGTGAAAGGACTTTGAATTTATCACAACAAAAATAATCACAGTGGAAAGGTTGCAGAGGCTAAGGACATGCCTCTCAATAAAGGTTTGAGGCTATCTATGGAAGTGTAAAACCTACTATGCAATAGGAAACTACTTAATAGATTATAATCCAGTTATTCTGACCAGCACGGAATTTGAAGTATTCAAGTAGTCCAGAGAAAAGTTGAGACAAGGTTTGGGGCATCATCAACTGTAGAACAAACTATGTACACCTGCCTGGCAGTAAACAAAGATCAATCAACCCAAGCAGTAAGTTACAACAAGTTACTTCCTTTATGGGAAAAATTGACATCATCCCTGAAAATTCAAACCAAAATTCTATCTCAACAGGCTAAAAAACCACCTGCTTTGGAATTTTGGGAGGGAATATGAATGTTGCACAAACCCATGGAACAATCGAGATGCTAAAGTGTCGTACAAACGGGGTACAAATGACAGAGGTGACTGAAAGTCCAACATGGAACTGTCACCCCTGCAGGTGACTGTGGTGGCACAGAGAAGCCACCCCCATGGCAAATGGCCTCTAAGTGCCACAACCTGCTGATGGAAACAAGCAATGCAAGTCACCCTCTCACTCGAGGCTGGAGAGCCACAGCCAGATGTTAGCAAGGTGACAGCAGCTCAGCAAGCCCGTGTCTCCCAGCTGAGACACAGCAGCTGCTGCCCCAAGGGACATTGAAATGCTCCAGCCTTCAGCAGGACAGGCCATGCTTGCTCCAGGCTGATGTGCTCAACCAAGAGCCTAAGAGATGTGTTTTGGAGAGCATCCAAGGAACTTATGCAGGAGATCAAATTCTTAACCTTGTCTGTTGTGTGCTGCCAGGACAGGTAACGCAGTACAAACACATTGTTACAAAAGAGTCTCACCAGACAGACACCAGAGGGATCGAGTCCCTGCTGGCCAGAGGGAAAGAAAGCCGAGGTCTGCTGTGGGATGCTCTCATGCATCAGTGTGTGCCAGGGCCTGGGACTCCCTCCTTACTCTGTTGATATGCTCTCACACCAAGCTGAAGTGGCTCAGTTGGATCCAGCACCTCTTGATAATCAGTGAACATAAATGTGGCACTGAATGGAGACACAGCATTCTCCTCCAGTGCTGGCAGGACTCTTCCCTGCTCCAGCCCCTCTGCTCAGCACGACAGCACATCAGCAGGCCACGCTGAGAGGAGAAACAACATGAGGCACAAAGGAGCAATGCTAACAGAAGCAGGGGGATATGGCAAAGGAGAGCTGAAAGCCCACGAGCAAAGAGCAGAGAGAAGGAAGGAAAAATTAAGTTGATGAGCATCTGAATGAAGACTTTATGGGGGGGAAAAAGGCAAGGTATTTCTGTGCTTGCACTTTTCCCTTTACACAGGCAAAAGCAAGAAGCAGAAATGATGGGTTTTGTACTGCTCATGATGAAATTCAGAAAGGAAATAGAAAAGAGATTCAAAGGCAGAGCTCAGAGAGCTCCCACTCCCAGGCTGCTAGGCCAGTAATTTTCAAGCTGTGGTCCATTGTGACTTACACTGCCAGGCTGTGTTTACTCTGTGACTTAGTGCCAGCAGTACTGCTGGATAAGGCCTTTCAGCAGATCAGCATCAAATCCTATTTTCAAGGACTTAAAACAAAAACAACAACAACAAAAACCAAAAAAAAAAAAATTTAAAAATTGCTCTGTACAAAACCTTGTTGTGATATTCTACATTCTGGGCAATTCCTCCATCAACTTTTAAATGAGCATATTTGGGCATTATAAGATGTCTATTTTGTGTGGATTTTGTGAGCATTGTGAAATATGTATAGTTTCAAAGCTTATCAGTTGTGTTCTACCTAAGAATGTACATCTTGTGCAGGAACATAAAGGAGAAACACACAATCTAAACAATGATATTCAACTTGAATGAGCAGTAAATTTGGGATTACCATGGTTTTTCAGTGCTCATACTCCACCCTGCTCATGTGTTTTGAGAGAAGCACTGCTGGGGCACTGAAGGATGCAGCCATGAAGCCCAGTATCAGCCACACAAAGCCTGATGTTGGCACAGATAACTTCTGCTTCTGTGCCACTGTGATATTGATACCTGCTAAGTCTCCATAAACTCCTTTGGCTCACATGAATGGAAAGGCACATTTCAAAATCTAGAGAAAATGGAAATCCCTGGCCACCCTGAACATGAAAAGGGCAGTGCAAACTCTGGAGCAACCCAAGCAAAAATTTTTTCTCAAATGGCTAAACCAAAAGTTAGAACAGTTGGCTTACACTGCAGTTTTGCAGCTAAAATGGCAAATGTCCTTTCTGATGTTCTGTTCCATGGTCTGTTTAACAGTTTCCTCTCTTTCACTCTCTCAAGCTCAATGCTTTTATTTTATCCTTCCTAATTAACCTTATGTCTTCCTCTGTTTCTCTTGCCCCTCTCACCCCAGTGATTTTGTCCCCTTGCTGATGTCAGCCTTGGTTTGATCTCCTACCACAGTAGCTGATTTTTTTCCTCTAGGCAGTCTCCAAGTGAGCTGATTTGTAAGGTTTTTATTTATTTCTCTTTTAAATCACCTCCCAAGCCCCTCTCTGCCACAGCAGTTACAAGAAATGAACCAGTGATAAATGGTAGGGATAAAGGGCACTTGATAAAATGAAACTAGATGAACTAAAGTGTGTCAGAAGGTACATTGCTGGTTTCTTTCTCCTATATCTACCATTTACAACCCACTTCTCAGAACAGAAATTAAAGATTAAACATAGTACTTCATCCAGTCCCAGAGTACACTGGCAAGAGCAATACAGCAAATACACCAATAAAGGTCACTTCAATTACCCACACAGAGGCTACTGATGGCATATATATAATCATGCTATGCAATGCTGGAAGTTTTTTTATGCCAAGACATAGTCCTGGAGTAAATTACTCACCTCTTCTGAAAGATCAGCGCACAGGGTTCTGGAGCACTCACTTGCAACAGAGAGAGGAATACCAATGAACAGTGTGAATGATTTCTTGGCATCCAGATGTTTGCCTTGAGAACTCCAGACCCCACGACACATCAGAAAGCTAAAGAAGCCCAAATTCAAGCAAACCAGCTACTTATGTCTGGAATTAAAAATTGTGACACAAAGACAGCAACAGCAATCCTGTGTCCATGATCAGTGTCTACATTCAGTTAACTCAGATGTGTACTGGGGTAGTAGAGCACATGCAAATAGCAGGGTATTAAATATTCTGCAAGAATATTATAACTGAAAGGGCACCAGCAAAAGTCACAGTGTGAATGTTTTTGCCCTGTTACTGCATCCTCTGACTTTTCTGCTCTAGATGCTTTTGTCTTTTCTACAGTCTCTCCTAAATGAAGAAGCCAAGCATGTGTGTGAGAGCGTGCATTCCCAAGAACGCTAGGAAAATCACAATACAGTACCAGGAATACAACTTCAGCAGGCACATGAGCTCTGTTCTCCCCTGGCTGCAGTAGTCACACCTCTGAGCCTGCATTTCTTGCCTGGAACAGCAGTCACTTTGCTATCTGTCCAGCCAGCATCCTTTTGTTGATCAGTGAAGTTTTGGCACTGCAGATGTGATAAGAATAAAAACATTAAAGCAATCGGTTAATCTAACAAATATGTTAAATATAGTGAGACAATGCCCACTGCTTTCATTGGCACCAGACATAAATCTGAGAGAAAATTGCACAGATGCAATCAGAGTTGAACACGAGAAGTGTTTGGCACATTTGAGCTCTGCTACCCTGAAGATAAGACTTGAAAAAAGGACAGACTGCCTATCAATACCTTCACAGAGCACACCCTTTTGAGCTCTATAAATACATTACATTCTCACCACAATACTTTTTTTCCCCCTAGGACTGTCTTTAAACATACATGCCCTCATTTCCACCCTGAGATTTTTTTTAGCATCCTTCTGATAACTTTCTCCAGCTTTGAATTATTAGTGAACTACTTTATTGTAGCTAATATTTTCTAAAATTACTCCAAATCCCTGCCAATACAGAAAGCTATTTATTAAAAAAGTACTTTTAATAAAATATTTGTAATAAGGCAGTTTTCAGCTGCTTGCATGTGCCCCTCACAGTCAAGTCTTACTGATGAAAGGTAGGAAACAGCTTCCTGGAGGAGACTGCTCTGAGATTTTCAATTAAAACAAAGCTGTTTCACACTGTAATGGCTGAGTGGTGTCTCCAAATTGAACACAATGACTCTTTAGGGAATAGTTGAATTTTCCAGGCAACACGTTTTATCAGAAATTGTCCTAAATTTTATAGACATTTGTAAAAAATACCTTTTTTGAGAATAGACTTGGTTTTCCTCCACCCATTTTTATGTTTCTCTTGTAACAAACCATTTTTTCAACTTGCAAATATGTTTTCCTCTCATTCAAAGCAAGAAAATTTCTTAAAGCTAATTCAAATTAAATTTTAATGTATTTTAGGTAAATCCTGTTCAGATTGCCTGTGTGCTTTTCTCTTCAGAATCAGTTGTCCTGACCCAAAAAATTTTAAACCATCACAGCAGGAAATAAATTAAACCAAGAACGAAAACCTTTTGAATTTTGAATGAAAATACACACATAATTTTTGTAATATGATTTAATATCATACCTCTATGAACTCACAAGATATCTTCTGAGTGATCACAACAAGATTATTGTCAGATTGTTAAAAAATGATCAACTATTAGTACCAGTTCAGAGTTTAAAGGACAGTTCAGTAGCCTTAAGACAAGGTGAGAAGCTTCAACTTCTCTTACAGCTCCAGAAAGAGCCCATTTGGTGTTCCCATACATCACGTGCCTCCAGGCCTCTCTGGTTAGAAGCCAAAAGTCTTTCAACATTTGAATTGTTGCAGCCACAGGAGGCAAAGGAGCCAGCAATGAAAACCACCAAGTGTGCTTGAGTATCAAGAGATGTTTGACAATGCTGTCAGGCATATGGTGTGGTCCCTGGGGTTACCCTGTGCAGGGCCAGAAGTTGGACTCAAGGATCCTTGTAGATCCCTTCCAAATCAGGACACTCAATGATTCACTGACAACTGTCTGATGCAAAAATATTATGGTTTTTTTTGCCTTGAAGTTCCAGTGATACCTCAATATGAGTTTATGAAGTCATAAAGTGTGAATTGATCTGCCAGTGCCTTAGCTGGTTTTAACCTGCTTAAGAATAATTGGAGAGTAAAAAAACACTGCAACTCATTTTTCTTCTGTTGAACCCAGGAATGTCTCTTAGCTTCCAAATTTAGCTGTGCACCCCAGATGTGTCCAAATAAAAGGCTATAAAAGGCTGCAGGGTATAAAACTATTTGATGGAAGTTTTTATACTCCTAGAGTACCACTGACATCTAAATGTTGTCCTTCAATTTAGCATACCTGAAGCCTGTAAGGCCAGCAGTGCAGGAATCTAGGAGATGGACCTTAAAGAATTTCAGCCTTCCCTGCAAAATTATTTTTCTCTCAGGTTTTGCCAGGTTTAGAAAGCTAAAGAAAGGGATCAAAACTTGGAGCAAACAAAGTTCTGAACAAAAAGAAGACAGTCTGAAACTTCTGGGGAGTTGCTGGAAAAGAAATTACAGCTTGCTAACATCTTCCCATCAAATTTCAAAAATGGAGGATAAAATGTCAAGCAGTCCCCAGCCCTGGGATACAATCTCTTTGAAACCTGTGGGCAATATTGCAAATATGAGATTGGGAATGCTTAGCATGTACCATTGCACACAAGTTTTGTGAGCAGACACGAACATGGAAGTCCACACAGTAATTAAATAAACAAAAAGCAGAGTAGCTGGGAAGATTCCAAACACCACATCTTATTTACTTAATCACCCTGCAAACACATTTCAGATTATTCTGGTTTTATTAGTTTCATGTTAAAATGCAAATCGCGTACTGTCGTTTTAATGACACAATAAAATAGAAAATAATTTTTGGCATCAAGATCTACTGAATAGATTTCTCCCCCACCAAACTGCCTTGTCCGACACATCCTCTGCTCAGTTTTAGTTCCTTCTCTCCATAGCAGCTCTTTTGGTAGGACGCCAAAGCCTGTCAATTAACAGTAAGCCTATCCCTTATGAACAGAAGCAGGGACTGTGATCATGTTCAACTAAGATCAAGGATTAGTAAATCAGCATGGCACCAGATTGCAGGCACTATTTAAACCCCACAAGCCTACAAGCCACAGCAGCAATATTTTATTCCATCTGGATGTGGAGAACAAAATCTCATAGTTACAGAGGAACTCACTTTTTACCTTTCCTGTGCAGGCAATTACAAGCCAACTTAAAATGAGCCCTGATTTAATCATGTTGTCTCTCTCAAATGCCAGTTAGGAAATAACCCCATGCTGCCACTGCTGGTATCTTATCAAGGACTTTCCATCAAATTATACATATTTCATTACACCTACTATAAATTATAGAAGGCTGAAATTTTTACGAGCAAACCAAATATTGCTCCAAAGCTGGCACAAAGGTTTCTTTTTAGAGCTTGAAGAAGTGTAATGCTATCTCACCCCTTGCCTGGCACATGGGGTTGTTTCTGCTGCTTGCTGCAGAATCAGGCACGCTGCACATGCTGAAATGTTTCATTTATTTGATAAACAGAGTTTGAGTTCAGGGCTTTGCCAGAAAATGGCCACCCACTACAGTGAACATCCCATGTTTCCTACAATCATTCTTTCCCTCTGGGATTTTTAGGTTTTTTTCCCCTCCTAAAGAAAGGCATAGGTTTCTTTTATCCCAGATCAAGTGACAAGAGAAAGAACTGAGATGTTTGCTGCCAGGTAAAACACAAAGTCATGGAGGTCCAGAGGGATCTCATTCCACAAACCTACTGCCAAGCTGAAAACAAATGATATTATCAGAAAATGATCACAGAAAGCAAGCCTTGCTCAAAGAGAAACAGTCTTTAATAACCTCTCTCTGAAATTACCTGAAAGCAAAGTCAAAGAACAATGAGGGAGGGTGACCTGCCTCACTAGTGCTGCTCCCACCAGCCATCCTCAGCTGGAGCAATGCCTCGTGCAGTGCCAGACTGCTGGGGTTGAAACAGTGATAGCTCTGCAGCCAGGGAAGACACTTGGGCCTTTAATCAGAGGTTTTGCTTTAACACTGCCTTCCTTGCTGAGAAATAATTTCCTATATCTGAAAATTAAAACAGAAGAAAGCTGATGCTATTATTTTCAGCCTTGGTGCCTTTGACTTCTTTTTTCTATGACAAGCCTCACATAAGGAGGGAGTGAAGCCACAGGCTGAGAGGCCCTAATCTAGTGCCCAAGGAGTGTCTTGTAAATTGAACTACATCTGTTTTACAGCAGGCACATGGGCTATTTCTACACACTGGGACCCCAGAGCGTGGCAGTTCTTGGTCTTGGTGGCTTCTGCAGGCACTTTGCTATACCATACTGGGATGAAAGCTTGGCAGCAGCCAGCCCCTCTCCTCCCTCCCTCTTGTCCAGTTTCCTGGTGAAAGGCAGACATGCACCCAGGAGTGCCCCATGGCACTGCCCAGACAGATGTCATTTGGCATCAGCAGAGTTCCACAGCGTAAGGGATGTGTGTCCAGGCACACTGTGTATATTTGCACTTTTGTTTGGGATTCATCTGTCCTAACCTTATAGATTTGATAGCTAAATGTCTGTCCCTAAACTGGTGGCTTGTGTGATCAGAAAAGAGAAAGAAGCACTTTGAAGGTGTGATTCATGCCATCTTAAAGCAGACGCCAAAAATATGGTCAAATTCTCATCCAATTAATATAAAGGCAGTCAGGGAGATGAATGCACACAGACATTTATTCTGTGGATATCTAAAGCCACCAGAAACAAGTTTTAGTCCTGGTGACTCTGCAGCATGGCCCCCTTTGCTGAACGCCTGGAGTTTACTGGGATGAAATTGATTCAAAGTCATTGTCCTGTTAAGGACAACAATTAATCTGAGACTCCAAGTAACACAAACTTCATGTTAATTATTTTCTTCCACCTTGCACACATACCCTGAAACAAAGGATGGAGCCTGCAGATTTCTGTAATTCACTGCAGGACATATTAGCCAGACCCAGCTGGTTTTGACCTTTTTAACACATATCCCACCAAAACCAATTAGCAAATCAGGTTTCCTCCTCTCTCAGAGTGCTCAATTCAGAAATCCCTCTTGCTCAGGACTTCCCTGTGGGCAACATGGCTATCAGCATGGATATTAAGCATCAATCATATTTTTGCACATCTGCTGTGCTGTGTAAAGGAATTTCTTTTATTTAAATGCTTATGAGAGGGAAGGGCTGAAAATCTCTCAATCTCTTTATTAAAAGCATTTTAAATGATGTTGCCAGTCATCCTTCATGGAAGAGCCACTGAAATCCCTGTGCATAGCAGTGCTTCTTCTAGTGACAAGTCTAAAAAGAGACTTTCTCCTATTTCCAATTTTGCAGGCACAAGCTCCTTATTTATAAATATAACTTTCAGTGTAAATTTAAGTCCAAGTAGCCTAGGAAAAGCTAGCATATTCTTGAGTACTTTGCTGAAAATGTCACATAATCCATGGTGCAAGTGCTAAGTTTTGTTTAAGAGAATTGTCTTCCATGTCTGTCATGATAGAGGGACTATTTTAGGAGAAGAGCTTTCTTAAAAGTCAGGACCCTTAATTTAATCAATACCTGAAGATCACTAAAGAGAAAAGAATTTCTATGCAAATGAATTATTTCTAGTGATGCTATCAGGTTTGTCCCCTTAAATTGTACTTGCAAGGAAAAAATAGTTTGTCTCACTTGATGTTTAAGCCACATAATTGCTCAGATGGACATTTATTGGCTTGCCTGGTGTCTGATGGTCTCTGAACAGCTAAGTAAGAGAAAGGAAACGAACAGGCTGCAGAAGTTCTGATTGTGAAACAATTGCTCTTTGGAAGTATTACCATGCCAAGTGAAAATACAAGAACTGAATGTAATTTGGCATTGCTAGAACTTGTTTGTGCTTTTTTTTCTCTTAGCAGTATCCTCATGTGACAGGATTTGGTTATGAGGAAACTCCTAGAGCAATGCTCTATCAGGTCCATAAGGACTTTCAAAGCCTGTTTAAAAAGAGGGAGGAGAGATGGCAGAGGGAATGGAGATCTACAGGAAAAATACAACGAAGGCTGGTGTAGATTTCCCAGTTCTCTTTAAAGCCAAGATGTAAATGCCAAAAGCTCCTCTGTGTCCTTGAATTCTCAAACTACGAAGCAAATGTACACAACCCTTTTTTCTACCCCAACTGTGCAGAAAAACCTTCCAATTGCTGAATTCTCTTTATGTGTCTCAGTAGAAGACATAAAACATGTTTTAAAAAGTATCCATTGCCAAGTACAATGGTATTTTCAGCAGAAATTTATCATTATATTTGTTAACTAGAGGCTGAAATAATAAATAATCACCAATGCTATCAGCTGATGGGTAGCATTTTTGTCAAACAGCAAAAGCTACTAACAAGCAGTACTACAGTTTCATAACAGGGGCTTTTATTCAAACAAAAAAATCCCCACAGGTTTTAGGATTTTTTTTTCCTGCCGATCTTCTGCTGAGCTTATCAAGCTGAGCAGTCATGGAATCAATCTCACTGAGGAGCCGCAATTTCTCCCCAATTCATGAAGCTTAAAATCATGGCTTTGGCAGCAGCCCTCCCACCCACCCACTGCTTTCATGGATCCAGATAGAATGTAATTTTATTTTTATCCTGTATGGTTTTACATGGAAACTCAGAAATATATTTGCACCATCACATAGTGTCTATGAAAGCAGCAGGAAAGCAAATTCTGCATTTGCAAGTTCGGGGAGAGCTTTCAAATTCTCCAGTCACCAGTGCCTTTTGGGGGGCAGGAGGAAGAAAGAAAGCTTTTTCTTTGCAGGTAGACAACAAAATGAGTGGATCTACCTTGTACTCTGGTGTTAATTCCCTCATCTTGGTGGACTATTTATCCAGTTGTAAAACCACAGGACTGCTGAAATCCTGGTTATACCCCTGTCCTCTATGCCCAAAGAAGCTCAAAGATCCTGATTCCTTTTTAACAGATGTCAGTCTAACATGTTTCTTATACCTCCAGTAATAACAAAGTCTCCCAGTGTTATTCCAATATTTCTGCTTCCAGAGCTGGCAGGTTTTTTCTGTGTCTGACCTGAATTTGTATTTATTGCAGTATAAGTCTGTGGTTTCTCTCCTATTCAGCTTAGACAAGTCCATCCCTGCTGCAGCCTTCATGTACATCAAACTCACCATGTCACACCTCAGTGTTCACTCAGCTAGGCAAACAGGACTGAGATGCTGTTTTCTGGAGCTCTGATCATTTTCGCTGTTCCCCTTCCAATTACTCCTCCTAAAATGTGGCACCCCAAACTGGACACAGCATTTCATTCAAGGCCTTCCAGTGCAGAGCAGAAGAGGAGAACTGGACACGAGGTGTGTTGTATTGCTATTTATGCTCCCAGCCTTTACAGTTTGTCTCCTATTTGCCAGGAACATTTGAATTCTATTCCTGGACCAGCACGCCGGCATCCCCTCTCAAGTTTTTGCTTATTTGCAAATGTATTGGATGCAGTTGCTGTGCTATCATTTAGGCTGTTAATGAACACTGACCCAGATCACTGACACTCAGCTGCTCTTTTTCAGTGTAATGAAACGTGTCATTTCACGGTGGGAAAACATAGAAAATATTACTTTATTTTTTAACCTCTGGGTATGCATGCTTTGGTACTATTGTTTGTAATGGGAAACCTATACAAAGCCTGAATTTTTTTATTTCAAGAACTTTATCAAAGTTCAGTGCATACACACTTGAAATCTGGCTTTTGTTTCAGAGTGGTTTAGGATTTTTTTCCACTCTTTGTTTCACTTCGCTTTTTCTCAGCACCGAATGAATATGATCAAAGGAAATAGTTACCAAGGTGAAAGAATGACTTGTTACAAGACACTTGAAAATTTCTTGTGAAGACTAATATTTTCTTGGTAAATAAGTTCAAGGCTAGGAATAAGCAACCTATTCTACCAGGATTCTATGTGCAATAGCTGGGCAGGAGAGCAAATTCTATAAAAAATGAAAAATACCTCAGCATTATTCTTCTGCTAACTATGAGAGAAGATTAATTCTCTAATAATTCAAATAACTGCTTGGGAAGAAATCTGCCATAACAAATTTTTTTTGTAGGGCAAATAAACGTTTGAATAAATGTGGGTTAGGTTTAAATGCAGGGGTGGGGTTTAAATGCAGAGCATTAACAAATATTTGCCACAGAAATTTCATTGATCATCTCAATTCCTTATTCCATGGTTTTCTCTGGCATAGTTAAATGTCAGATGGTTAAATGTCAGATGTCCTACAAAAAACAGTAAAGGAGGCTGTGATGAGTTCTTCTCTGAAGTGGGCTTTAAGCTGTTGAGACAGGTACATAAAAATTAAGACTTTTTTTTTTTTTTTTTACTGTGACCATGACATATGATTGCTCCTGCAGTCATTTCTTTAAGGTATGTATCTAAAAATGCTGTGAACAGAACCTGCTTCTCCTAACACAGGGCACGCCCATGCTGTCAGCTGACCTCGCTCCCCAGACAAATCCTTGGTCCTGTACTTGCGTTATCATGCTCCTAAACTCTGGGTTTTGGCATGAAGCAGCATCCAGGTACAGCATGAGGGGACAATTCCCACTGGAGAGTGGTGACAGCAGACAGGCTGGGTGACACTGCTGCAGCCTGCCTGGTTCCCAAACACAGCCCCAGCCTCCTTCACCCACCCCTGCCAACCCTCATACTGCCACAGCCTGGGCTTTGTGCTGGAAAAACTCTGCTCTAGGGGACTGTGGCACAGCCCACCCAACACTTCTGAAGTCTGGAACTGAAGGATCACATGAAAAATAGTAACTAGGTCTAAAGGGGCACCACATGAGACCCAGTGGCCTGCCACACGTGGATGTGGCTTGACTGTTTTAGGGAGGAGGAGGCCTGAGCAGTGGATAAACATTTTCCAAGTGATAAATAGACAGTTTTGATGATCTAGAGAGGGGAAATCTTTCAGCCTAAATGTAGAAACCCTGTCCTAAGCTTCGCTTTTCTCTGAGATTGAATTTTAGAAATGTAGGGATTATTTAAAGAATGCTGCCTTTGCCAGGAAAAATTTAGGTTCAGAGTAGATGAGTAGGTTAGGTGGACTGGTGAAGACTTGCCTAGAGCACTGTCAGGTTCTGGGTCCTTGGCTACAGGCAAAAGTGAGCTATTTGCACATTGCCCTGAAACAGGGATGTTTCAGGCCTAAACACACTTCCTAATGAAGTAAGATTTATCCTAGAGAAGATATAGCAACAGTTTTCAAATATGTAGAGGACTATTGTAAGTACTCATTTTTTATTGATACATCTTGTCCACACTTCTTTATTGATATATGTTCTGGGAGGGCTGGAAACCATGGATTAAAGAGCAGCAGGAAACCTTCAGGTTAGGAATGACAAATGACAGGAGAAATGGAGAATCAGTTGGACAGAAGGTCAGAAGGGAAAATGGACCTCTAACTTCAGGTTGCTTGCTTAAGAGCACGTTGGGTGAGACTCCTTAAGCAATTGTAGGTGATTCTGCCTTGGGAAGAGCTGAGGTTGCATCCATGGCTCTACCAAGGTTTTATGAGTGTTGCTGTGGGTGCATCAGAAGTAGGATAGGGAAATGAGTGTTACTGATTAAACAAGAGGCTGCTCAGATGCAGAGCATTGCATAAAGCAAGGATAGCTCTGTAAAAGCAGGAAAAGTTCCTTGGGGAGCTCCAATCTGTGAGTAGCTACCAAGTCTGGCAAAGATTCAGATGCTTTACACAGCCAGCATGTAAAAAAAGCAAGACAAATTAAAGGTAAACTTCACATTCAGGTGCTGGAGCATGTTCATAGAAGAATGGGGAGGATGAACCGATGGGGAAGGTTCTAGAGAACAAATCTTATGAGGAGTGGCTGTGAGAACTGGGGTTCTTTGCAGCAGCTTCTTTCAAGAAGGAAGAATACAAATAAAAAAAATAGTAAGAGTGCCTACGCTTATTATTACAAGAACTGTCTTCTTTTCTCTAGCACTATTTCTGTTGCTATAACAAAGCAAATCATAATTAACTAAGGACCCAAAGATTCCTCACATTCCAGCTAAATCCTGCAATTTTTCTGTCCAAAAACCCTCACTAGATTTTCTTAACAAAACTGTAAAAACCTACATAGCAGTGAAGCTTCTGTCTCCAGTCTCCCCGGGAACAGGGGCTTCCTGGGGCTGTGTGTGCACTTAAACCTGCACTCACAGAGCCAGCAACAACACTCACACTAAGCCAGGTGTGCTCCCACCCTCACTGTCCTTGACTGTGTGAGCACAAAGCCACACACTCCCCCCAGTCATATGAATTTTGTCTACAAAGTTGGGCACATGGGTGTTTGACAATATTCTTTTAGTCTAACCCAACTACTTTAATTGCTGTGTCAGAACCTTGATTGCTGGAATCACTCTTCTCTCCAATGTTCACATTAACAAACTGTTCAGCCTTGGTGTGCTGTGTACTTACTTAAAAGGAAAACCTTGTTTGCTTCTGGAGATGGTACTTCAGAAATGTAAGCACATAGAAATGCAGAAATGTCTTTTGATGGCTTGAGTGTCTTGTTTGTGACTGTATCTCCTCCATAAAGCTGTACCTGCTTTGTGATTTTCCTGTGGCCAGTCCTCAGGTTCTTTCAAGGCTTGCATTCACTGATCACTGTGTTAGATCTCTTCTCCTTCTGCATTTCCTTTTCTTCTCCTCACCTCCCCTCTCCTTCCTTCTTTCCCTTTTTCCTTTTTCATTTTCCATGTTCCTAAGAATCTGCCCTGTTCTTTGCTGATCTGTAAGTCAAGAGCACCTCAAAGACATTGGGGTGCTGGAGCGTGTCCAGAGAAGGGCAATGGAGATGGTGGAGGGTCTGGAGCACAAGTGCTGTGAGGAGTGCCTGAGGGAGCTGGGGTTGTTTTGCCTGGAGAAAAGGAGGTTCAGGGGGAACCTCATCCCTCTCTACAAGTCCCTGAAAGGAAGCAGTAATGAGCTGAGTGTTGCTCTCTTCTCCCAAGAAACAAGCAATAGGACAAGAGGGAAGGGCCCCAAGTTGTGCCAGGGTTTGGGTTGGATATTAGGAAAAATATCTTCATGGAAAGGGTTGTCAATCACTGGAACAGGCTGCTCAGGGAAGTGGTGGAGTCCCCATCAGTGGAGGTGCTGAAAAGATGTGTAAATGTGGCACTTGGGGACACAGTTTATTCATGGACTTGGCAGTCCTGGGTTAACAGCAGGACTTGATGATCTTGAACATCTCCTCCAACCTAAATGATTCTGTCATTCAGTAAGTCAGTAAGAAGAATTTGAAAAAAACAATTAGCAGAAAAATACTTGGGATATATCTATGCATTCAAATGTTACCTTTTCTCATTTTAATGAGCACAAACACAGAAATAATATTTGTAGCAGATATACATCCTGCAATGAGCTCCAAAAGCTCTCTCTTTCAACACACATTCCACAAACTGTCTTCTAGCTTAATAAATATTTGATGTATTCTCACTGTAGGCAGAAGGGAGTGAACCCTTTGCACAGGCTAGTGCCAAGGCAGAGCAGTAGCCAGCTTCCTTGAAAGGAAGGGGAAGGCAAGTTGAATTTCCTTATTTTAAAAGAAATAAAGAAATTCAGCTTGCCTTCCCCTTCCTATGCTAAACACCCAGTGGTGTTTAGCATAAACAAAGAACTAGCATAATCACCATTATTAAAAAAAACCAAACCACAAACCTCCCCCCCTAAAAAGGAACTTCCTTTTCTAGTGCACCCTGTTTTTATTCTTCAGGGTATAAGCACATTGCATGTGTGTGTGCACCTGCCTGCACATGCCACATAACTGGGGAGGGGGGAAGATAGCATGCAGAATAATGTAATTACTCATTCTTGAATAGAAGGATAATTACTGTCACAGAAACCCACATAACTTGCAGATCTTTTTGTTCTTTTTAAGATGATAAATACAGTATTTTCCATTTTCTAACAGGATGCATCCTTTCCTTCTGATTTCCCTTCCCCCCACTTAAGCTGAATTACATACATTTCAAATTAATAACCAGGGTTATCTGTTGCCATATAGGAAAAGAAAAGCTTACCTGGATTTTAAAAAAAATAAAAGTAATTCCATGTCTCTGGAGTCACAGTGGTTAGTCACTGATTGGGCTGTTACCTGCAACAAACTTCCTTTAAGAATGACTTTCAACAGCTTATCCAGAAGAGGATGGGGAAAAAGAGGTAGGAGCAGAAAAAGACACAGTGACCGACCACAGGCTGACTTTTAAAATTCACAGTGAATCTCACATTTAAAAGCAATAATAGCCTCGGTGTGCCTTGCTGTCAGTCACTCCCAGAGCCTAATCTGGGGACAGGTGGGAGGCAAGCAATGCAAAAAGACACACAAGCAGCCAGGAGCTCACAGCTTCTGACAGCTGGCCAGGTGCCCTCTTTCCCTCCTCCTTCCATCCAGAGAGGCCTTTGGAAATGGAGAGAATTGCCACTGTGTGAGTAACCATCTGTTTGAATATAGTCTCCTAAATAGCTTTATTTAAAGAAGTCTTTTAAGACCTTTGGGGACACAGGTTGCCAAACCATAGGCAAGAAGAGTACCTTCTTGGGTATAAATCTAAATGTACTGCCTGACTTTAGGGTATTAGGGCAACAGAAGCAGAGCAGGTACTGGGAACTGCTTTAATGAGACTTTTTAACATCTGCTGACAGAACAAGCCTGCCCTTTTTTAGTGACAGTGATGTTGAGGAAAAATTTCAAAGACTATGGGAGCCTGGAGCTCACAAACATCTTTATGCCTCTGTGAACAACAATAGTTTAGGCATCATCTATTCTCACATCTTCTGGAAAAAAGGATTGAGATTATTCCTGCCCTGCAAATCCCCACTAAGGTTATGCTTATATTGCAGTTAGCTTAACACTGACTGGGTTTTGATGGCTGTATAACTGTGACATCATACCACCTAATGTAACTGATTTCAGTGTGTTTACTGGGACTTTTCTCCCACCTGTGACCTCACAATCATAGAATTTTTAATGTTAGGAAAGACGTCTAAGGTCAAGTCCTTAGTTAACCAAGAACTGCCAAGTCCACAATTAAACCATGTCCCCAGGTGCCACACTTACACATCTTCTCAACACCTCCAGTGATGGTAACTCCACCACTTCCCCACTGTTGTGATTTGACACTGGCCCCATGCCAGGCACCCACAGTTGCTCACTCACCCTGCCCTGCTACAGCTGTAAAGGAGAGAAAGAAAATAAGGAAGGGTTCATGAGTTAAGGACTGGGAGAAAACACTCCAAGGGCAAAACAGGCTCAATTTAAAGTTGCAAAGTGAATTTGCTACTAACAGAATCAAAGGAGGATAATGAGAAGCAAAATAAGCCCTTTAAATCCTTTTTCCTCCCAGCCCCTCCCTCCTTCCCACCAACAGTGTAGGGACACAGGTGCTCTGGGATAATCTCAAAACCAGGACAACAGGGCATGGGGGTTTTTGGGTCAGTTCATCACCTGGATTTTCTTCTGCTGCTCTGGGAGAGGAGTCCTTCCCCTGTGACACCATGGGGTCCCTCCCACAGGAGACAGCTCTCCATGAACTGCCCCAGCCTGGGTCCACCCTCACAAGCAGCAGCCAAACCAAACCTGCTGCACTGTGAGCTCCCCCCACGGGCACACAGCCCCCAAAAACTGCTGTGGTGTGGGACTCTCTTACAGGGGTGCAGTCCTTCAAGGACAGGCTGCTCCAGCCTGGAAGCAAAGGTCCCCTATCTCCACCAGGACTCCCACTGGATCACAGCCTCCTCCAGGCATCCACCTGCACCTATGTGGGCACCTCCCCCACGGGCTGTGGGTGGATCTCTGCATCCCCCATGGATCCCAACGGGCTGCAGGTGGATCTCTGCATCCCCCATGGTTCCCCAAGGGCTGTAGGTGGATCTCTGCATCCCCATGGTTCCCCACGGGCTGTAGGTGGATCTCTGCATCCCCCATGGATCCCCCAGGCTGCAGGGGCACAGCTGCTTCACCATGGTCTCACCACGTCCTGCAGAGGAATCTCAGCTCCAGTGCCTGGAGCACCTCCTCCCCTCCTTCTCCACTGACCTGGGTGCCACTGTGCTGTTTTCCCTCACATGTCCTCCTGACTTCCTCCTCTCCTCTGACCAGAGGCATTACCAGCCTCTCTCACTGGCCCAGTTTTGGCCAGCAGCACGTCCATCTTCAGAGCCATCAGAGATTGGTGAACAAAGTGGAAACTTCCAGCATCTTCTCATAGGAGCCACCTCTGTGGACCCCCTCTACCAAAACACAGGCTATGCAAAACCAGTGCACCTTGGCAGCCTGTTTCAATGCTTGATCAACCTTCCAGTGAAGGTGATTTTCCTGATATCTAGTCTATACCTCCCCTGGAACAACATGGGGCCATTTCCTCTTGTCCTTTTGCTTGTTTTCTGGGAGAAGAGACCAACACCCAGCTCACTCCTGCTTCCTTCCAAGTACTTGTAAAGAGCAATAAGGCCTTCCCTGAGCCTCATTTTCTCCAGGCTAAGCAACCCAAACTCCCTCAGCTGCTCCTGGTAGAATTTGTTCTCCAGACCCTCCACCATCTCCATTGCTCTCCCCTGGACACCTCAATTCCAGCACCTCAATGTCCTAAGAGGGGCCCAAAACTGAGCAGAGAATTTGGGGTGTTGCCTCAGCAGTGCCAGATGATTGCTGCCTTCATCCTGCTGGGCACTCCTGCTGAGCTTCGTGCTGCCCCAGTTTCACTGTCAGTAATAGTCTGCTGTGACTGAATGTGCCTTCTTAAGCTTCTGAGCACTAAACCTAAAAAAATCTTGAACCTGGGAAATTCTCTCTGCTTTTATTTTTTAGATAAATCTGGTAAATAAATCAACTTGCGTGGTGCCATCCCAAATCCCCTCACCTGAGATGGAAGACGCTTCATCCAAGACAGATTACATTGCCAGTTCCAGGAACTCATACCTTGCTATGAAAGTAATAATAAATAACCAAGAACAGCCTACTCTACACTCCACCAGAAATAGCATGCTAGCTGCCTGCTCTAGGCTTCAATTGAAATTCTGTCTGTTTGCAATAGCATCCTTAGCAACCAAAAAAATCACACAAGACAATTCCTTTAGGTGAGGTGTATCCAAGCAGCCAACATTTCAAATGCAAGCTTTTCTTGTGGGCCTGAAAAGCTAATTTCTCTCCAAAAATCTTGAATTTATTTGAAAGTTTTATCCAAGGTATCTTTCTCACTCACAGATTTAGCATATCAATGTTCCTAGGAAGTCATAATGATTGCTTTCATTCTATAGATTTCCTTGCCCTCTAACAACCCAGATTGTGTGTTGTCTCAATCATTTCCTTCAAGTCAGCTCTGACAGCTGAGTCAGACCAGAAGAATGGTTGAATTAAAAAGCCTGACAATCCTCTACCCCTTATTCAGCCAATAACCTCATTTGTTCATTGATTGGGAATTAAAGATGATAGAAGTGCTTTTATTATTTTTGTTGGTGAAGATCTACAACTCTACATTTCGTGCAAACCTCTCCATTACTCACTTAGGTCCAAATTACTGTGGAGACAGAACAGGAAAGCCCATAATAAAATACAGTAAAAATGTCAGAGAGGAATCAGTTTCAGCCAGGCAGATATATCCTACTGGTGCTCACAGCCCAGCTGAAGGTTCAAGCCTTAAAGTCCCAGTGCTGACTGTTCCTTTTTGCAGCAACTTGCAGTAGGATGTTTGCAGCATGTCACTTCTCCAGCAGTGGGAATAGAGCAGCCTCTTCCCTGGCTGCAGAGAAGGACTCTACTGCCTGGGGTGAAAATGGGTATGTCAGTCCCCACTCTGCTAAAAGTGGAGCTAAGGCTCGTGTTAGCCTCATTGTGTGTTCTGCTGATAGCTGAAATGTTCTCTGCAGTTCAAAATTCATATTTTTGCTCTCCTAATTATCCCTTAGCTTAGCTTCTGATATTGGAAAATTATCCTCTAATTCTCTTCCTTTAATCAGATGGTTTATATTTTTAAAAATTCTTGATTATACTCATTTTCATATCCCCACTTAAACATAGTTAGCATTTGCTGACCTCTATCCCATGTTAAAAGAGCGATGAATTGACTGCAGTCACTCCAGCTGTTCACTAAATATTTTCCACATTTCTAAAGTGGATTATTCATTCAATATGGGATTTAAACTTCAGTATCTGAAATATTCCTTTTAAAAAATGTTCTTCACACTTACCCATCCAGGCTTTTTACATCAAAAATTATGTAATTGCAAGATCTGAGGTGCTTCTAAATAAAAAGTCATTTCACCAACACTTATTTTCTGAAGGTAGGACATAGAGCAGGCTGTGCTCAACAAATTTGAATGACTCCTGAACTATATCTCAGAATATCTCTCTTCACCTCACATCTTCTCCTCTTGTGAAAGAAGAGGAATTAAATTTCCTTGATCCAACCTTCTGGGGAGTATATCTTTGAATATCTAAAAGGTTTTGTTTCCACTTGCTCTGAATGTTTACAGCAGCATTCTGACTTTTGGTAATCCTCATTACCCCTGAACCATACTTTTGATGATTTTTTTTATCAGTCCTTTCTGAGAAGCACTGCCCTTAACTTATGGGGTACATTAATTTCATGAAGGACTCAATTCAGAACTTTAAAATGTCTGGAGAAATTATTGACGAGTTTGTTAAAAAAAAATAGCTGAAGAGCAAAAAAATCTAGTATTACACATGGCTTATTATTTTTCCAAGCAAAAAGCTTTCTTCTAATTTTCCACAGAATTAATTTTTTACCTGAGCAATCAGTGTTAAAAACATGTATTTGAGGCTTCAAAACCAAAATCTCTTTGAGTTACCTGGGTTCACATAGCCTTTCTTTACATCATTTTTGGATAGTGAAGCCATTAATAGAATATTGATATTAAGGAAAGAAGTCAAGGACTAAGAAGAGAGAAAAATCCTAGTGTTTATCACTAGCTCACTCCCAGACAGACAGATACTTTCCTTCCTTTGAGGAAGACAGAAGTATATGAAAAAAAACTGCCTAAACACTGAGGGCATTTCTTTGGAATGCCGACTAAAAGTTAAGTGGCAAAATGAAAAGACAAATTTCCCACAGGCACCCCAAGTGTGCTAATTGGCTGTCTGAGAGCCCAGAGAAGCTCCTCAGATACTGTGTGCTTGCCACTCTTTCCTGGGGTAACCAGCATGACAGAGGGGGAAAAAAGCATTTTTGACAAAATACCAGGTGCTCACAGGAACAAGCCCTGGTTGTAGGACAGTAACAAAAGAGCAGCCATAGGGTGGGGACAAAACTGGCCAGAAAGCTGTGCCAGGAAATTAGTTATCAGTGGTCAACCATCAAATTAAAAGGATGTATTGAGAAGGATTTCCCTGGAGTCTGTCCTGTGTCTGGCTCTATTCATTATTTTCATTATTAACTTGGATGGTGGAATAGAGATTGTATATTTTCATCTGACTCTAACCAAGCAGGAGATGGAAGTGATTTGGAGGTCAGGAATGAGACTCTGAATAAACTTCAGGAAACTGGAATTGTCTGAAAAAAAAACAGATTACAAGTTTCACATTCATTTCTGCTGCTTAAATACGGAGTGGGAAATGATTGACTACTTAAGAGCTTTGCAGGATCTGGAGTTGTCATAAGCTGAATGTCAGCCAAAGACGTCATGTGGCAGCAAAAAAAAGTCCTAACATGCTGGAATGTGTAAACAGGAGGGTCATCTGTAAGACATACAAAGCAATCCTTCTGCTTTACTTGAGGATGATAAAGCCTCAGCTACAGCACTGAGCCAATTGAGGGACTGATTTGCACTCAGGTTTGATATGAAGCGTGCTCCCTGATCAGGACATACCAAAAGAGCAGTTGGAGGAAATGGAATGGCCAAAAAAGGAAGATTGAAGGAACTGATCAACAGTCTTCAAAAATGTAAAGAACAGGGCAATAAAGAGGGAAACAGACACTTGCAACTCTCTCTTCCAAGGTGTATACATCTTAAAGCAACTTTTACAGACCACTTATCTGTCTTGTAGTTACTATGGCTCACAAATAGCAAAAGGTTATAAAAAGTTACTGATATATTACTTTTGTGCTCTCTATTTCAGGAAAAAACCCTGACTAGAAAAGTAGACATTGTTTGCAGGACATTGATAATTTCATCTTCTAGTTATTTCATTTTAGACTTGCTTCCTTTTTTCTTTCTCACCGACATCTACCACATTAACCTCTTCCATCACATTACTTTTATCCTTGCATGCCTCACACTGTCCTTCCTCCTCCAATCCCTAAGAGCCCTGTTAATATATGAACAAATTCCTGTTAGTTTTCTATTGCTGTGGACCAAGGCATCATTCTCAAACGACTTGACTTCAGTGGCCTGGTATTCTCATCAGCCACGAAATATCATTTCCTTCATCATAAAGAATGAGAGAGAAGACATCTCCCTTTACTCTGACCTTTATTCAACTGGACTCACCACAACATGGTCTCCTCCACATCTCACTACATCACTGTGTTTGAATGCTTTTATATTCCTTGGCATGATGAGTGACAGTATTTTTTCCTTCAGCCCACTTGCAGGACCCAGAGCACATCAATCTTTCAGAGAAGTACAGTCCTGCCATCCTACTGAGTACCTCCTTAAGGCCAGGAATTGCAGTTCAATCCCCTGTACAAGCACCTAAGTTTCTGGTACATGGTCTTTTCCCCAGCTTTATTTCATGAGCACTACAGTGAATAACTCACATATGGGGGGTACATAAAGTAGTGGAAATAAGTAGCATTCATGTTCCACTGGAACTAGCTTTCTGTTTGAGATGGTGTGAGAGATGCACTGAGCAATGAAAAATAAATTGCCTCCCATGTCCTGCCATAGGTTATCATTTCCCCAGGCATGCCATTGGGTATAGCTCCATCAGGATTGCAACACATTTACTGTGAAGGTACAGAAATAAAATTTTAAAATTAAGTCAGTGTAAAATGAGACTGAAATATTTTATAAGAAAACTACTTTTTAAACTTTATTTGCATGGAAGACACTGAATTTAGTGTTCTGTGATTACAATTCTGTCTTCAAAATTTGTACATAATTTGATTTTAGTAATAAATACAAAAACCTCATAAAAAATGAAGCATTGTTGTTCATTGATTAAGACACCATCCATTTTGTAAAAGTTCAAAATTCAGCTTCATTTTACATTTCTGTACCTTCATATTTATACTTCAAACAGTATGTTTTAACAGTATAAAACATACTGTTTTGTACTAAAAAGATCATTTTTCACTTTATGATTTTAGAAATGATTGTTCACTACATTTTAACATGGCTGTATAATAAACATATCTTGCAGGAAGTTCATCTCACTGGTTCAAATGGAGTGGCATTGTCTGCAAGGTCTCATTTCAAAATTACTGTGCTTTTATCCTTTTTGTCATGCCACAGGTTGTGAAGTCCAAAATATTTACCATTCTGATTGTCAGTCTTTCCTTCATGGAGATGTCTGAGTGAAGACAAAATAGACAACTTGTTTTGTTGAATCAATAGAGGCATATTATCACAGCAAGATTATAATTCAGGTGTACAATACCTGCATTTTACGGCACACAAAACTGAAACTGCCATGTGCTGTGTGTCACAGTAGGTAACTAATATCAACAAAGTACCACCAGTCTATGTTCAAATACTGTTGTATGGGTCTAACTTCAATCCACAAAAGCAAGGCAATTCAAAGTTAAGGGTAAACTCTATCCACAATCCACTCTCTTCAGGAATTGCATTGTGAATGTGGCTGAATTCTCATCTCAGGCCTTTGCAGCTCCATGTTGCCACACAAACAGAGAGAGAAAGCAAACCTACTGTTACACTTACATGCAGATTCCTATCAATTGCTTTATAACTGGTAAGGATACCATCTACTGGCATTTGTATTCACTTGAGGCCGAAACCTGAGGCTTTGGAGACAGGCTATGGTCATCACATAAGGTGTTTGGGATGAATGAGTTTAGGTAACTAGGTATTTCTCTTTGCTTGCCAGGGCATATTGGAGTTTTGGGTTTGCATGGCCAGGTTTTCATAGCAGGGGGACTATAAAGGTGGCTGCTGTGAGAAGCTGCCAGAAGTCTCCTTCATGTCCCACTACTTAAAGTCTGATTTCAGGAAATCAAATTCTGCTCCACTTCTCAAGAATCTTAATTGTTTGCAGCTTTCTTTGTAGTACTGTCAGGACTAGGGTTTTGCAGCTTGTCCACAGATTTTGGAGTTAGCAGAAAGGAGAAACTCTGTTTTTCATTGGGTGTAGCTGTGCCATGGAAACATGGGATGAGAGCACCCTGGGAAGAGCATCCTCCTTCCCGGGGGCATCTTTCTCCAGAGGCATCTTTCTACATGCACTATTTAACTACTTTTTAATTTATTTTTTTTAAATGCAGGTTTCAATTATATCAAAGCTCTGATTAACTAGTGGCAGAATGTGAACCAGTAGGGATAATCTATATCTGCACAATATGCCATATTGAAGAACTTCATAAGCACCAATATAGCAATCTGAAGCATTAAGACACCTTCAATTTTTGACAAAAAAGAGGACTGGCACTACAGTTTCACACCTCCTAAACTTCTCCGTCAAGCAGCCTAGCTATTGCTGAAAAAAACAAAGCCATGATGGGAGCGGGGACATGACAAGATATTACTGCAGAACAAATGAAAACAGAGCTAGAACTCTGTACTGCAGAGGTATTCATCCTTTTTTATTGCCTCGAAGAACAAGCTTATTCTTCTAACAGATTAGTAAACAGTGCATTCAGCTTTCAGAGACCTTCAGTGTGTCTACAAGGCTTGTGATGTAGAATAATGTAGGTAAAAGATAATACATTGAAATTTTAGTGAAAACAGATACTGAAGTATTGTAGTTGCTTACTTTGTCTCTGCTGTGAGGAAGATCAGAGAAGAGTCTTTTGTGTCACTTCCATTTTGAACCTATTTTGTTGCCGAATATGGGAAAAGATTAGTTTGCTGCTCATTGTGCCTTTGGTTTTGTGATTCTGTGAAAACCCCCTAAAAGTCTGCATGCAAAACCAATGAGGTAGAACATGTTTGACAAGCTTAGTTCCAACTTGACCGATGTAGCAGGAAAAGACTTTAAAATCATTGCCTCTCTTCAATAACAATAGTACATACAAGTGTTTACAAGAGGATTAAAGGCTGCTTTAGCAATTTGTATTAAAGATTCCCGTATCAGACAAGTTTTATCACAAAACCTGTTGGAGCACTATGCAGCTGATCAGATGCAAGCAGAAGCAAGTCATGCTACTGACTTTATTTTACCTGCTTTAAGAGGATGCTGGATGTATCTGCAAATACACACCATGTGTACAATAAGCCATACCTATTGACAGCCTGCCCAATTACAACAACAGCAAAAAAAGCCCCACAAGAAACGACCCCTAGCACCTGGTAATTAAAATTGCTAATCACCAGCAATTATCTGGCACAGCTTTATAGCCAGGCAAAACAGTCTGACCCTTTGCCCAAGGAAAGAAGAATGTTTGCTGTCTATTGATAAGTGCTCAGGCAAAGCTGTGTTCGGCTCACCTCCATTAAGTGGCGCCTAATAGGAAGTCAACAAAAGAGCTCTGACATCTGTAGTGGGCACTTCTGGCAGGCCAGGTTTAGGAGCACAGGTGTCCAATGGGCTCCTGCCAAGGAACAGCGTACAGGACATGGGGACTTTTTCTTGAAAAGAAAACTTGAGCTGACAATGTTTCCCAATTGGCTCCTCCACAACCAAAGAGTAAATGCAGTATGTTTCCAGGACAAAGATTAAAATAATTACTCTTGTCAGGAGTGGTGGCTTGTTTTCAAACTGTCTGCATGCATTCAAACACAAAGAGGTAAGAAGTCCAGGAGGCTCAGTAATTTAGGTAAAGATTGTTCTTTGGTCTATTTCTCTTCTTATTAAGTATTTAGTTAAATATATATAAAAAGTGTCTCTCTAGTGTGCTCTTTAAGTCTGATAAAGAGTTTGAGATAAAAAGGTTTTCTTTTTTTCCATATGATACTATTATGCTCAAAGCTATAAAATACCCTTTCATTGTTATAGCTCCAGGAAGATGTTGCTACAGATTATTTGAACTACAATAAACAGCGTCATTAAAACTTCTGATCTCACCAATGACTCTTCTAAGGTGCTAGATAAAAAGATCAGGTTTGGTTTTAGTTGTTTTTTTGTTGTTGTTTTTGAAAAGAGAGAAAGAAAGAGAGAGAGAAACCCTGGCAAAAATACTGCAAGCTTCTCATAATGAAACGACCTAAAAAACCTGAAGGACAAAGCATCCCTTAATCACTTAGGAATGTAAATTGCTCCAAGAACAGGCAGCAGTAGAGATTACAGAGCCAGGAGCTGCTGAAATCCAGAACCAAACCTCTGTAGCCTCATTCCTTCATGAGGCTTTGGGGGAATCTTGGGAAGTTGGAGTTTCAGTGCAAAAGGAAATTTACAGACACAAGCAATTTGGGGGTATTCTTACCTGTACATCCCATGGCTTTTCCTGAACAAAATGTCAGAGCCCCTCCCTGTACATCTTTATATTGTGACATGTAAAATCTGAACTATAGGAAGCAACATTGCTGGCATAATACTTGGCAGTATCTACTAATCCCAAATAATTAATTGAGTAATTCAAAGTGTTCTCTCCCTTCCTAACTCTTTCTTACGTCCGCCTCTCAAGCTGCTTCAGGTTACTGGGTTTGAAAATAACTTAATTTTCTCATTACCATGACATTAATAATGCAGCCACAACTTGCATCTCTGCACTTGTTTGCTTTGGCAAAGTCTGCATCCCGGCTGGATGCCTCTTGTCTGCAGAGGGCATCTCCCAGAACGTGGTGTAGCTCCTCTTCAGCCCATGCACAAGAGTCGCTCTGCTAGAGAAGAAGCAGTGTTACAATGGGCTCATACATCTCACTCCAACACAGACTTAAAATGCACGTAGAGTTTGCATCCCAGCCTAGGAGCCTGGAAACACTTTTTAGCTCTCCAATTCAACTGCAGCCCAAGAGTTCTCAAGGGGTCTGTACTCTTTATGAAAGCCAGTTGGAATAATCCAAATAAAATTTCAGATAAAATAAAAAATAAATAAAAAATCACCAGCCTGCTTCTGTATTCCACATAGATTTATGCCTTTGTAGAAGGTAAATTTCCTACTTTAATTTTGGCACATGCACGGATTATTTTCCATTAGATTCCAATTCTTGATCATTGGTATTACCATGAGATTGCTTTCTCCTGCAGTTTGTAAGCTCCCACCAGTGTGAAAGAGCAGGATTTCTCTTTGACAAATCTTTTGTGAAGTCAGAAATTAATGAAGTCACTGGAGATACACCTAGTTACAAGCTTGGGTTGTAAAGTGCAAAGCAAGATGAAATGATAGATCATAAATTCTGGCATTGCTTGACATTCAGATTCTTCTGCCTGCAGGTCTAATTCAGTAATGATCCACAGCAGAAGAGCATGCTACCAGATTTGTGCAGAGTATCTATCACAGAGTAATTTACACTGAATGATTCTTCTGTGGGTAAGCTGAGACAATGAAAAATATGATGGAGAAGAGAAGGAGTGGATTTTCTGATGGTCATTGGCATTTGGAGTCCATGAAATATGAGTGGATTACAGAATGTTCTATTCAAATTGGGACATCATGGTCACCCAGGCTATGAAAACATATTTGTTTGCCAGCATTTATGCTGTACAGCAGTTTTTAATGCCAATGTCCAAAACACAATCTAATGGAATGGCCAGCAGGGATAAGACATTCAGTTGCTTTTTGTTCAATTTTTGAGAGGCTGAGTCTTTAGGGTGGTAGTAGCATAAGCAAAGGAATACAGGGAACAGCAAATTACTCACATTTTTAAAAACTGTGTTCTCAAAAAAAAATTAGATTATGGAGGTGAGGAGCTAATATGCAGCTTGCATAACCAGTCATTTAATGTACATTTCATGTATAACGTGCTTGACGCAGAATAAATGCACAAAGTTCACCAAATCACTGCTTCTCAATGGTTTTCTCCTTTCTCTGTGTGTAATTCCAAAACAAAACCAACTTGTCCATTTCTACTTCAGGTGAAAGCCTGTCTGTACCCCACAGGTCAATGAACCCATTCTGGGCTTACTTGGAAGAGAACCTCAGAGTCAAGAGTTTTCCACTGAAAGTGTCTTGCTAGAAACTGCTGAACAATTAAACCTGGGGAATCCCCCTTCAAGTGCCTGTTGACCTCTTCTGTCTTGGGGAGGAAGAAGAAATGAAGGAGGTAGATTTCAAACTATTAAACTGCTGCACTCCACACAACAGCACTGTTGAGCTGGGCTAGTGTAGACACAGCCCTTGGGAAGTGACTTGTCCCAGCATGGCACATCTCAGCTGGAATACCTTCTAGTGGTTTCCCTGTCAGCCCCAAGGATACACCCAGCAAGAGGAAATACTCCACTCCAGAAATCAGTAAGGCAATGCCTATCTCACCACACCTCGCTCACAATTCACACAGGCTAATAAACATGTCTGTACTGACAGTGCTTTACAGAAAACCAGGCAAATACTCACCAAGAAATCAAATCTCTCTTCCCTCAGCATATACATGTTCCTGCAGATTCCTTCTTCAGCACCAGCTCTGTCTTGCTCAGATTAAAAATTAGTGAGTTTGTTCATACCTTCATCTCAAGCTTGGTCAGGCTTTTGATGGGCAGCAATGATGTTCCTCCTGGACTGGGCAAACAACAGCTAAGCAGGACCATGTTGCAATGGTGGCCAAAGTGTTTCAACATCTCCCCTACCAGAAGCAGGACACATGAAATCATAAAATAAAGAGAAAGGTGAAAAACATCTTATACCTGGGATGATGATTTGCCCTGCTACATCTTGGTTTCCTCATTGACTCTCAGATAATAGATCTCTGGCATACTGTGCATTTTTCTCAGCCACTGCAAAGGCAATACCCTGCAATTCTTATGGCACAATTATAGAATTTTCTTAAAAACATGTGTCTTTACCTTTCTCACATAATTTTAGTGACTGGGAACCACGAGTTTGTTACCAGCTCAGTTATCTCCTGCTTTAGTTGCTTGTAGTTACTGAGTGCATGTTGTGCAACTCTTTCTACTTGATGTGCTCCAGAACCTTCCCTTGACTTGTTCCCGTGTCCTTGTTTTTTACCTTTGTTATTTGAAGAGACAAAGAGAGAGTGAATGAAGAGCCCCCTTGTTAGCTGGTGCTCTCTAGTGCACAGAGTGGCTCCCACCAGACTAGAGCACACATGGTTGATCCATTCGTGCTGTAGGAGATGAACACCAAGATGATTTGGGGGCCCAAATTAAACAGTGAATCAATATCAAAAGCTTCAGTAGTGCTGGAATTATGTGGACCTGAGTTTGGCCAGGCATCTGACACAGCTTCTGCAAGTCAGAATCCCACAGCAGGGATTTGGGACAGAAGGGACCTGAACTCTAACAGTATCTCTATCTTCCCATCCATGGAAATGTCTCCAGAGCACAGAAAGGTGGCTGAGCCCGTCAGGTCACAAGGACAATGCTTCTGGGGAGGACAGCAACCTCATGGGTGCTACCTCTCAAGAAGATCATCTCTGTGAAGAAGGGTCTGTTAGACAGATATATCAGGATGAGACAGCCCCCAATGCACAGGGACCTCATATCTTTCTGTGCCTATTTGCCAAAGCCTTCTAGTTCTCAGGGTTTCAAGTCTCTATGGCCTCTTCCTAGTCCATGAGGAAATGGAACAAGATCCTAACAGAAGATGGAGGTTAACCAGAGATGGTAAAAAGTGTAGATGTTGGACTGATCTGTCTCTCCATCTCTCTGAATCTGAAGGCAAACCAAACTAGGCTTTTCAGACCAGTGGTACAAATACAAAAATCTATCACCAGTACCCCAGGCTCAGCTGCAACATTTTCCTGGTACTCTGTCAGAAGGTGAAAAAGGACACCACTGAAGAAGCTTAGCACCTTATTTCTGCTCAATGCAAACTAAGTCCCTGGCCAATAAACTGGCTTTTAAGCTGAATACACTCCATTTCAGAGTTTTAGGACAGGGAGATCCTATGTCAGTGAATGATGTTGCAAAAAAATTTCTTTAGAGAGCTTAAATGGAATATTGTTAGTGAGACATGGAGACTTTGCTGAGGAATGTTGTGAAGGAAACTGCTCCAGTAAACAGTGAAAAAGACTGAAGGACATGCTAAAAGAAATACAAGTGTTGAAATTAGTTAAAAATAAGAATAAATTAAAAATAGGATGTGGAATGGGAAAGACAGCCAAGAAAAAATGTTAATAAAAGGTATTGGATGAAAGCCCAGAATAGAAGTACAACAAATACAAACAACCAGCAAATGTACACATAACAGGGTGAAAATTAGTCTGTCTTTCCCTTGCATGCAGAACTGAGCAAATGGAGCTACAGGCAATTTTGAAGAATGGCAGCTCTTAAGCATCCAAAGTATAAACATTTCTGTCAGGTCAGCAGCCAGAGAGAGAGAGAGCCTGAAGTGAACCTGTGAAGTACCCAGAAGGGAGATGATGTACAAAATGGTACAATTCAAATACTCCATGCACACCTTTTGAGGATCTCTCAACATGGTGGGGTAATAAAAGTCTCAGAACTAGTTGTCTATCTGACTTGCTATGAAAATGCCCTCTCCCTAAAAAGTCTTGTAAAACATAAAAGGGCCTTTACCCAAGATCGGCTAAAGAGTATAAAAACAATTTTCAGATGTTCTTTTTATTTCATGGAGACAAAAAATTAACAGTTACTAGTTATACAATGAAATCTTTTCTGTCCGCTGTATATTTGTACTACTTCAGATTCATTTGAAAATTTCAAACAATAAACATTGAATATTATTGTTCATGTTTACCCTAAATAATTTGTGACATCTTTAATGCATTCATTTCCAACAGTCATAGTTTGAACTGTGAGTTTTAGCTTGAGCTTGGTCATAATGTTATATTTCCAGGAAACATATATAATGTTTCCTGGCTTGATGAGAACCACTTCTGCAACTGAGAGAGATTTAACAAGCTTCTGTAGATAGGCTGTATTTATGTAGGATTGAAAGATTTACATAATTGCAATCCTTCTTTTCCCAGCCTAAGCATGGCTTTTGCTAGTCAAGAAAAGTGTTTAAGAATAAGATGATATAGTCAAAGGCAAAATGCTAGTTTTAAAATCAGTTTTCTTATGCAGAAATAAATAATAATAAATAAATAAATAATATGAATAAATAAATAAATAAATGTATATATATATATATATATATATATATGCTGGTTCAGACCAACTTGTAGAGGATATTTTATGGGTTTTTTTTCTTCCTGTCAGAGTTCAGGCTGGGATTTGGAAAGCTGATTCCCTAGCTGGCCAAACAACATTTCTCTCACGTTATAAGAAGTTCTACTTTCAGGGCAAATACATGAACAAAAAGAATTAAGGTTTCTTATCCTCAAGTATTAAGATAGGCACATTTAGGATTCTTTGAAAAACAATTTCGTTAAGTACATTAAGACACTAAATTTTAGATAAGCACACACATACAGAGATAAATGCTCATATATAATTGGAGATGGAATAACTTCAAGTGAAGACAGGTTATTTTTTCACAGTATAAAGTAGATACACATAAAAATAAAATAAAAATATCTAAAGTTAAAAGCTAAATAGGTAGGTAAATTCTTACATCAAAAATGAAATTTAAATATTGTATCAGAGAAGGAAATATTGAGCGGGATGCAGGAATATTTTGGAAGAGTTTACTTATACCTTAAATAAATATTTTTATATTTAAATAATAAATTTAAATATATTTTAATATTTCAATAAAGATTTTTAAAATTGTAAGTGACACTTTTAAAAATTTTTTCTGGTTCCCGACTTCCTTCACATGTCTCAAATCAGAGAAGCAAAATTTGAGATACCTAAGATGAACCACCACTTTCAATAGACCAGGCCCATGACAGAACAAAGTAGTGAAGTTCCTCCTATCTTGTTCTGATCCACACACAGTCTCATGGGGCAAAAAGAGCCCCTCCTTATTCCCAGATCATGTCCCATGACAAACTGAATACCTGCTCAAAATCACAAAAATGGTGAAGATTTATATTAAAAAGTTGAAAGGGATCATAAAAGTCTTTTGTAACATCATTCTCAGGAAGTCATGCCTCTCTTTGCAAGTATTCAGGGACTGGCAGAGTGCAAGCAAAAAAATTAATCCCAAGTCACAGAAACTTGGCAGAATTATGGACAGAAGAAAACAATGGCTTATAATGGAAAGAATTAGGCAATCAAAATGGTTAATGCTGACATCTCAACATCATCAAGTGAAATCTGCTCCAGAAGTTGAACTAGTCCCCTTTCCTAACCACTGCTTTCCTTTTGTGCAAAGTTTGTGGGAAAAGTAAAGGTTTTGGAGATGTTTCTGGTCCAACCAAATCCTAAATTCCTTTTCTCTACATTCAAGACAAACAACAGCCCCAAATCCTCCTGACTCAATATTAAGCCACTGACCAACTGGTCTTTTACTATCAAAGCAAAAAAAGGCTCAAATGTCCTTTCTGTTCCTCAAGCTGCACAGAAAGCAAGCTGCATCCTCCTGCTCCCCTTTCTTCTGGCTGCAAGAAGAGAAGCTCCAAGCATCTTTTCCAAGGGTTTGTTGAAAGTGGTCTCAGGAAAGTTCTTCTCAGCAGTTCTTTCATCCTCCTTCAAGAAGCCAAATAAACCCTGGTGTTGGCTACAGGAATGTTCCCTTTAAATAAATTTTTGAACTGACCTGATAACAATTCTGGGAGGAGTGAACTCTGTGTTTTGAAGAGCCAAATGAATTTGACCATCCAACAAGCAGACTGCTGGCCTCCACTTTACACAGGGCAGCAGAAGGACATTTTAAAGCAGGCAGAAGTATTTCGTGGGGCTGCGCAACAGGAAGCTCAGTTTGGGTATGTAGCAATTTTCCAAGAACAGCTCTAAGTTTTAAGTGTGTTGTAACAATGACACATGTGAGATAGATACATGTGTATCTATTTAGATATATAATGTTCCTGGGGTTTGGGATCAGCCAGTGAGATGGACAATGAAGGCTTAGAGGACTTTCAAAGAGCTTTTTGCTGAAAGAAGTGAGGTTCAGGCATTACAGACTCAGAGGCTTAAAGAATTTTCCTAACAGGTCTTCCAGCAGTTTGTTGAGGTGACATAATGTTTGTAATTTTGTTAAAGATAGTGAAGTCAAAACTGCAGTAACAGAGTGTTTTAGGAGAACTTTGAGATCCAAGATATGGAGGTATTTTAGAACTCACAGTGCCTTTACCACTCTGTTGGCCACATTTATGAATTGCTCTAATGGCAGCTTTCAGAGGATCATGTGTATCCATCCTGCTGGTGTAAACCCTTCAGCTCACTGAGGATTTAGCAAACAGTGTATGGGGGCTTAAAGGAAAAACACCTCTTTTTACAAAAAGCAACCATGTGTGGGTGTCTAAAACCAAAAGGATCCTGAGAAACATTGGGAGCAGACATTAACTGCTTAAATTTTCATTCTACTTCAAGGTATTAGCCAGGTACAAAGGATGCTGTTCAGAAGAAAAGATGGTAGGATAAAAAGATTGTTGACCTTTTTACCCAAAGAATAACAGATAATTAATACCAAAAGTAGTATATTTCACATGACTGAAAAAAATATAGGTGTGGAAGGAAAAGATTGTTGGTAAAATGGTTGGCATGGCCTGCTCAAATCAAAAGCTTTTGGAAGTTCTTTAAATCTATGTCATTTAGATATTAGACACTGTTGGAAGAAAATAAAAGCAATAAAAGTCTTAACATGCTCCTCTCCAGAAACATTTGAAACAGGTTTGATTTTTCCTGTAAAACATTAGTTTAGGTTTTACAAAGTAGGTAATTAAATGTTTACGGGTACCCTGCCCTTACACCTGGAGTGGCAGCAACAGTGAGATTCCCTTTCAAACTGTACTTATGAGTAAGAACAGAATGTATTGGGTTTGACCTTTCAGAGTGAAATGAAAAAAGTTGTGCCAATTCAGTCTGAACATCCAAGGCTCCACAATCAGACAAATCACAGAAAAAAAGATCCTGATAAGACTAACATATTTTATACTGGTTTGAACAAGCCAGTATCTTAAGTTGCTCCCAATTTAAAATATTTAGAAACTACTCTTCACAATCATCTCCAGAGGGTTCAACTTCTTGTATGATTGCATGGATGTGTCAGGACACAAGTCTGTGAAGACCTTCTCTGTGAGCCTGCAACCCCCACCTCAAAAGGACAGCCTGCTTGCACTCACTGCATGTCAAAGTACTTAGGCCACAGTGAGTAAAAATAGAATTACATTTGAAATCAAATCAGACTAAATAAGATGCATTTCATTTTGTTTCATAAAAAATAGAGAACCCATCACTCTTCTCCTTTTTGAAAAGGTGAGAGGTAGTTGTTACATCCTTTCACTCACCCAGGACATGAATGATGTGCTTGAATTTCCTTCTTGGCAGTGAGAAAGTAAATCTGTGTGTGACAGAAGAGCTGCAAACGAGCTTGTCTCTGCTTCTAATCAAGGTCACTAGCCTGTCCTATATTCTGATGGCTAAAACAGTATTTTGACCCATGCTCCAAGGACTGTAACAGGATATTAAACAGCTAAAGAGCAAAATATAACACCAGATTCATCTGCTAAATTTGCCGAAATGAAGTAGAGGAGACAGACAGCAAAAATTTCTCTTTGCCTGATTTTCATGGAGTCAGAAGTCTGATGACTACTGACACTTCATTCTGGCAGAGTGTAATTCTTTGGGTTGGGTGTTTTAGGCAATGTTTTTTTGTTGTTGTTCTGAGCTTTTTCTCTTTCATTCTGACAATTTGTGTCCAAGAAACAAGACCATAAATGGTACAGGAAAGAATAGAAACCAAGTTTATAGAAGAGATTCGTAATGATGTGATTTCCCATATGAACTGTAAAAGGCCTGGTCATTCTTTGCATCTTGTCTAGTTCTGCATTAGATCCTTCTAAAGATAACAGAAATTGCTGCTGCTGGTTGTGGCTACTCCACTATGACCAGCACCAGCTTCAGTGGTGGTGTTAATCAGATTATAAGGCACAGATAACCGTTCTGTAGCTTCTCCAGGCAGCTCATGCTTCAAAGGAACAAAAGCTTCTGGACAGATAACTATAGGAAGAATTCTCTCTCCTAGATAAAGCAAAACCCTGCAGGGATACAGCACTACAGCAGGATCTTCTCTGTGGTGCCAGGCAGTAGGAGAAGAGGCAACAGGAAGAAACTGGTGCACAAGAAGCTCCACCTGCATTTGAGGAAGGACTTTACTGTGCAGGTGACTGAACACTGGAGATATTATAGAACCATCTAGGGACTTTTTTTAAGCAAGGAGGTTGGACCAGATGAATCACTGTCCTTCCAACCTAACATTCCCTGTGATTTTGTGACTCTGATTCTGGGAGGTGCATTTGGCATTTCCCAGATAAGACTGTTCAGACTGCTCTCTACACCATCACTCAAGACTGGGATGCATATTCCTCACCTTTCTGAAAATCATATTGAAATCATTCCAGTTCAAGTCTGTAGCACTGTGGGGGTCAAACCACACCAGGTAACCTCAGGTGGGACTTTTGAGACACATTGCCATATCCACTAGTCATGGACAAACATTTTTCATTGTGGATCACCTCATATGCAGGATCAGTAACCTGCAGAGACCCCCACTGCCAGTGTCAGACATGGGAGCTGCAGCTCATCCCATGTCTGAGGAGAGGCTGGCCCACAGCAGGGTGTGTGTGTCCCTGCTGATGCTCAGGATGGTGCCAAACAGCAGCGCTGCTCCCATGAGCTGCTTTGGCAGACGAGAAGGGAGCAAAGCACAGCTGCTGGGGCTCACTCAGAGGAAGGTACAAGCTGGGTGTTGTGGGGCTGATGAGCTGTTGCCAAAGCTCCTCTGGGAAGTGCAGCACTTGTCATTCATACAAGGACAATGTCACACACACACCTGTGCTCACAGGCAGGGCTGGAGCAGCAATGAGGACACCGTGCGTGCCAAGAGCAGCCTGAGGAGGACTCTGACCTGACATTCTGGTGCAGGGAACAGCAGTGCTCTCACTAGTTGTAGGAGAGTCCTTAGCTACTTAAATGAGGGTGACAACACCTGGCAAGATGGCTCTGTGCAGAGCCAGCAGTAAGGAGACCTATTCTGCATTTGCATCCGTTTCAGGGACACAGGCTGATTTCAGCCTGGTGCATAATCCTGAGGGGCAGTCCCTTGTCTTACTCGCCAATTGTTCACTGCCAGGCATTCCAGGGTGATTTGTACATAGTGTGGAAATTTCCTGAAGATCCTTTGTCACAGGTTAAGTCAGGTTATTACTGTGACACGTTAAAGTAACAGCTTATAAATTCTGGTTGTTTATATTTGCTACATCAAACCACTGTGCAATAATATAGAAAGGAAATGGTTTTAAGATTAAACACGTAAAAATATTGTATTGCCTATTATTTCAGGGTTTTTTTGTTTCCCATACTTGCAGGTTCATACAATGCCCCAGGTAAATGCTGCCCCATATATTTTTTAATCAATGTCATATTATCAGGGCATGCAATATAATAAACAGATCTGTTAAAGCACCAGTGATGTCTCTATTGGCAGGCTTATAAAAGAGCTCGGTGACCTTGGTTAATTAGCCATGTAATAAACCAGAACTGAAAGAGCCTATTCCCACAAACCACAGCACAGCACCCCTCCACCCCCCGCCTGCCAGAGGGGCTCTGAATGGGAAGTCAGCAGACACTATGCAAAGTGCAGCCACTTAGCCTTGGAGCCCTTTGGAATGTATGCAAAGATTCACAAAGACATTTCCTTCCAGCCACTGATTTAAGAAACAATATTTAAAACAAAAAGATAAGTTTGCTGAATACTTTATTTATTGGCTAGTGCTGCTTAAGGTGTGTTGGGATAAATGTGCATCTTGAAACCTCACAACGCTTGCGTTGAATAACAACTTTAAAACTCTTCCATTTCAGACATGTTTTCTCTGAGTTCCCTAATTTGTTTTGATGTTTATTTCAAATATTCTTAATAGAAAAAAAAATTCCAACCCCTCTGGTAATTAATAGCTATTGAAAATACTGTATTCTTTGAATGGAATTTATTTTGTATCCATACAGTGCAGCCCTCTTAAATTGTAAGGCATATTAATAAATTACATGGAAAACAGTGTTACATGTATTACTGTAACTCACCCAATTTCACCAAAAACACACCTAAAAATTTAGACCTGCAGCACTATAAAAATAAAATTGCTGACCTTCTATCTGAGGCCTGGCAGTAAAATGGATACAAATTTTTAGCAGATTCTTTGACTTTATCCTATCAGACTCTTAAGAAATAAAATCTTTTGTAAGTACAAGCAAGGACCACAGTTTTAAATTCCACCCAAATGTTAGTTCATAACAAGCATAGCTGCAATCAACCACACAGCCACAGAGCTAGGCTTTTCTTCTGCAAGTGCAATAGTTTTTCTGATTGCTATAGGAGTTAGCTCTTTCTGAAGTAAACATACGTGAATCCATGACTGCTATCCTTTCATGGCATGCCCCTGAGTTCTGGCCCAGAACAGGAACAAAGAAAAAAATCCAAATCCCTAATAGAAGCTAACGCTGTTTTTCAGCTGTCACTTCCATACAGGACAATGATTTTTAATTCTTAAATAAAACACCCCAAAAACAAAACAGCCAAAATCAGCATCAGCTATTTCTTTAAATAAACTTTTTTTTTTCTACAGAATGCTTTTTTTTTTCCTAGTGGACTTGAAGTTTATGGCAGTGAAACTAATGAACATCACTCTGGTTTTAAATCCTATACAGCTGTTCATCCATTCAGGATTGTTTTAGCTGCAGTCATTTCTTTCAGTACTGCAGATCACAGTCAATTAACATGAACAGACAGTTTCACTGGGTCTGCCAAACAGTCTCCATTATTCTGGGGAAGTTTCGGAATATCAAGCACAACACCTTCAACAAATCTGAGATTACAGCTAGTTGATAGCAGAGTATCCAAGAGGAAACTTTTTTTCCTTGATATTCTCTTTTGCTGGTTCTCAGAGTGAAGTGGGAGATATATTTTAGGCAAAACATATTTTTTAACTCATTCTCTATGTTTTCTAATGTGATCTAAGAGCTATCTGGTATGTATCTGAAGGCTCAGGAACCTACACAACTGCATGGCTCAGCAGCTCCTTTGACAGACAACGTGCATGGTGTGTGTTTGTTTGCATTCATAAAATTGAATTTTTTATCCACATGCTATAAATACAAATGTTAGTACTCATACAAGACTGTGAGCAATGCCCATGACTTCCAATAAGATTATGCATAAACAGCTCAGGATCAGACACTGCAGCTGAATTTTCCAGTCAGTGTCCACCTTCAAGGGTGACCACAGGCACACCAAAAAAGCTTATCTGAATAGGGAGAGGGGAAAGTACATGCAAATAAAAGGGACCATTATAACTTAATGTGAGGTTGCAGAAAATAACAGCAAGCAGACAAAGAAGAAGAGAACTGGGAGCTGTGCCTTAGTCACTCTCAGATCTGGATATTGCACACACTTCTGCAAGACAAACCAAAGGGACCCTTCCCAGAAACAAGGCTGGGCACAGGTTTATGAGGTGGTAGAACTGGGACTCTCACGATTTAAAACTGCTATGCTACATAAGGAAGAGCTGGTTGTTGGTATGGCAATCCCACTGAGAGGACTCAGTAGATATTGAAAATAAAGGTGTGTACTATATTCTCCTCTGGCAGCCTCTGGTCCTACCACATCTCACATGCCAGTGCAGCCAGACTCAGGGCTGAGGCCAGGAGAGGTACGTGACAAACGGTGATCTGGGGCACAGGGACTTGGGCTGGAGGTGTCCCAGATCAGTCCAGTTGCATGAAGGGGAAAATCCCAAGGGCAGCACTCCAGAAGCCAACTCACTTCCCATAGACAATTCCCACTGCTGCTGCCGCACAGTCACACAGCCAGGAATGCACTTTCCTGACTGCCAAGAGCGTGTGCTCCAGAAGAGGAAAGTTTGGAAATTCGGGCTGCCGCTGCTCTCCCATTTCCAGCTGCCTGAGGCCTGCAGTTGCTAAGGCTGGAGGAGGATGCCCTCCTCTGGCTACACACACTCCCTTTTCATCAAGCCTCAGAGGCTGAAGAGAAATCACTTTGAACACTGAGGCGGGGAGCTGGAGGCAATTACTTGTGATTGATAGCACTAAATATGAAACCGCATGTACCTCATCCATGAAGCATGGAATCAGCAGCATATTGTTAGTGGGGGAGATGAATGGGGCTTGAGATAACCTTGGCAAATTAGGCATATGTTAGCATTAAGCTTTGTCAGTAAGCAGGCTATAAATTACAGACATATTGTAACTCCATAAACTCATCTAATGAATTGAATGACAGTGGTAATTTAAGGCAGAATGGAACTGTTTAACCCTTTTAAGAATTTAGCTTTATTTCTATATTACACAACAATCCAAACTGTATTAAAAGGTTGGTATTTCATATAGACTGCAAGCTACCCTAACTGTAACAGGGAAACAATTCTTCCACGTTTCATGTACATTTTAACAAACAGTTGGCAACCTGCAAATTATTTCACTTGTAAGTTGGTTTAAAAAGAATGGAAAAAGAATGGAATAGCTGGGGTGGGTTTCTTGCACATTCCCTTACTTTGTCATTATTTTTCCATATGATCAAGCTAAATACATTGAAGCTAGAGGACACAGCATGCTGTCATTTCTGGACTACTACTGAACTCCTCAGGAGGTGTTATAAGACACAAGGCTAAAGGGCAGGTGACTTTAGTCATAAGAGAAGTGCAATAATCCCTTCAAAATGCATGGCCTGCAGTGTCTTATTGCTATTCTGAAATGGCAGTTATAAATAAATATAAGAGGAGAAAGTCAGTCTCCTGCATTTACCGGCTGCTATTGACAGGCTTATGCCATCAGTGACAGCTAATCCAGGATTCTGAAGCCATTTTCCACGTTACTGTGTATTTCAGACAAAGTAATGCTTGAAAATCACTGGTACACCAATGGCACAAAAGGGCTTAAAATCCAAACCAGAAAATTTAATACAATGTTTTATTAATTAAAATGTGTTGATATAATAAAAGTATTTTTATTCAGTAGAGCAACTGAAGAAATGAGCATATAAATGATGCCATAGGTTTAGTCCAGTTCTGAGGAAATTTTAGGAAAGCAGGTTTCTTCACACACTTTAGGCAATTGATCTTGGGACTCATATAAATCATGGGAAAATTGCTTATCAGACCTTTGTAGAATATTTGCTTTTATGCCCATTTTTCCCTTTAGGAAAGATACAGTATATGAATCAAACAGGGACAGTCCTGTGGGATATAAGGGTGGAAGGGACCCTTGGTGGACAGGATGATAGGCAGAAGGTGAAATCCTCAACATATGTAATTTTACATTATGTAAATAAGCATTACTTCTGATGCTCACCCATGACAATAAAGCCATATAAGAATTAAAATTATAGACTTAGTGATAACTCACTGTGTGAGGAGAAAGAAGTATAGTTACAGATATTTATTTTGTGTTTGCACCTCACACGTATTTCTTTTTAGAAAAGGATTTCATTTACCTCAACCTCAGGAAACACAGACACTTTACTAGTCCTGTTTTGGCTAATGAAGGAACAAAGCCTCCGTAGGACTTTCCTGGAGTTATGCAAGGAGTCTGCAGTAAAGTCAGGAGGAGACCCAGTCCTCATCAGTCCCCTTCTTTTAACACACTGATTCTGACACCATGCCTCGAGGTATGTCTGAGATCAAAGACAAGCTTGCTGTTATCAAGAGCCACAACTGAGTAAATTCACAAGTGCAAGCAAGAAAACATAGGAAATTGTTTGCATCAAATGGGAAATTCACAACCCATGTGTGGAAGGAAAGAAGCTTTTTCACACTTTTTCGTTTTCTGTTGAGCAATGTCATGTTTCAAAATTGTTGTATATCAATGAAACTGTGTAAATGCTTAAATAATGACATAGTGAGAGTGCTGTAGAGTTTTTGGTACAAATCTGACCTCTGAATAAAATCGGTTCTTCATTCCAGAAAAGATTACTGTGACCTTTACTACTCCATTTTCCTAATGGTTTCTTCACTACAATAACAAAATTGAATGACTATCTCAGCCATCTCTAATATTTGGAATTAAATTTACCTAGTGCAAATCAATAAAGTGGAAATCAAAACTAAAAGCCTGGGGTTATTTTAGCAAGACTCTGTGTGTAATACAACTTTGCATTTAACCTCTGGACTCAATGGTGGCTCCATAACTAAGTCAGTCACTGAGCACATGCTTTACATACTTAAGTGAAATCAAACTGTTCAGATCAGCAATGATTAATGAAAAGATCTGCCAAAAGTGATTTAGAGAAAAGACGCCTACTCACTCCTGTGAGTTTGTTAGGCCATCAAGACAGAAGACATACTTGAGGTAGATAAAAAATTGTCCTTTGCATGGAAAATTGAGTGGTTGTTTTTGTTTTTTTTTTTTTTTGTTTTGGATGCATGATGATTACATGGCCTGGTTCAAGTGGAGGCACACACATGGGGTAAGGAATCTCCATCCCAGCACTGCCAACAGAATGTAGCCTAGGAGTGCAGCCATTGCCTCCTGTTCTGGCTGTGGGAATCTCATAGCTGTGGACTCAGGTCTTCTCCTAAGCCAGCCAGCTTCTCTGCAGCCCTCACAAGACCATCTGCACAAGGAGCATCCTGTTCCCAGGAATACCATTGAGATGTTTATCCACAGACCTTGGTAAGACCAGCGAGCACTTGACCTGGCAAGGTCTGTTGGTGTAGAAGAAATTGGAAAAGTTTGCCAAAATTAAGTCAGCAGGGAAGAAATTTCCCTGAGGATTAAGCCCCACCTTCCCAAGCTTAGGTTACTGTCTCTGCTGGACCACAGGGCTGCTGTGCTGTGACGCTGCAGGATCACAACAGACAGACGAGCAGAGCTGCCATGGGTGGCAGCCTGTGGTGCCCTATCTCACCACTCCTTCCAACAATAAGAGAACCCCATTCATCTTAGGGAGATTGGGGTCAGGCCCCACTGGGGGACTCCAGGACGTGCTGGCAGGTGCCATTTATTGTGATTCCCCAGTAACCTGTTGAAAGGAGCCAGTGTGACACAGCCATCCTCAGCCTAAGAGGAAAGTGGATTGGTAGACACTCACTGGGATCCAGGGCACACAGTCCCTCCGAGAGAAGTGATGCTGTGGATCTCCATGGCTGAGATGCCACATGCACCTCCCCAGCACCAGTGCACACTGCAGCCCAGGCAGAGGGACAGGCAGGAGCAGAAAGGTGCTCAGCCTTCCCTGGTGCTGCAGGGCACCATGCAAATCTGCCTGTTCACCAGCCCGGGCTCTTTGCCTCCAGCTGCTGGTGCCAGCTCTGTTCTGGTTCCTCAGCAGCACAGTACAGAGGGAGAAAGCATCTGTGCTTTCCCTGCAGCTGGGAGCCTCTCAAGGACTCTCATCAGCTCACAGGGGCTGGGATTGCTCCTTAGGCTGGGCAGATAATGGGTAACCAGCTTCATACAGGTCTCTCCCCACTACAGCACCAGTGTAATTAGTCAGTGTTCTGCTGGAGGTAAATATTAATTAACTGAGATGAACCTTCTTTTTACCTTAAGATTTCAATTTAATTTTTATTCCTGAATCTAGGATACATGTCATACAAGAATAACACATTAACGCATTAAAATTGAAAATTAGTGGAGACGATGAAAGGATGAGAGGTATAATTAACTTTCAAATAACATACAAGTGCAAGTAGGCAGTATGATAATATGCATAACAAATAATAATAATAATATCACTGCTTAAGGTAAAACCACCAATTTTAACATGGACAAAATTAAGATGATTTCTCAACATGTTTTTGGGAAGTGTCTGTTCATTGCAGCCTTGGCTGAGCCAGCAGTGAATGCTCACATGATCTTAAGTGCCAGCATAACCATGTCCTGCTCTACGTCAGGGGTAAGACCTAAGCACAATGTCCTCCTTCCTCCCACCACCTGCACTTTGATATCCCCTGAGACCACAGCTCAGGAAACCAGTATGAAAGAAAGCCACAGCTTTTGGATGAAAGTTAATCTGGTTTTAAGTCCCTGTCCTACTTTAATCAAAAGCTCAGGCCTTACTCCTGCAAAATATTTTTTTGCAGATATGGTGATCTGTTCCACCCTTAAGGCCTCAGTAGAATTAGAGTGTTTGGAAGTTCTGGATGAAAGCACCATTTGCCCAAGCCACATCGTGGTGTTATTTTCTAGGGAGGGTTAAAGCAGGTGTAAATCCCAGCTCATAGCCCCTGGCTCGTGCCAGAGCCTGAGGGGCTGAGCTGGGCTCTGGCCCCGCCATGCTGCACAGCGAGGCTGATCAGCCATAGCAGGAAGCCAGAGCAGGTCCCATAAGTGGGAAGTTAAGCCTGGGTCCTTCACACAACTTCCTAAAATCTTCCCTGCATCCACTTTAGGAGCCCAGTCATGGCTGAGGTGACGTTTTCTGTATGGATTCTTGGTCCCTGCTGACTTTGGTGAGCTCACGTTTTCATGGTGTTTAATTCAGTGAATAGCAGAGTTAAACCAAAACTGAGAAGGCATGTTCTGAAAAGTGGAAACGACTTGTCAATCTTTGATAAGATGGATTTTAGATTACAAAGAGAGAAACCCTCTATTTCAAAGTTCATATGAGTTAAGATGAGTAAACCATTAAAAAGAACAATATTAAGTAAGTGTTTTTATAATTTCAAAGTGCTTCACAGGCATGCATTAATTAGCTGTAATATGAGATAAAACACTGGATATCAAAATGTTCCCAGATTTCACTGGGGCACAGATGCCATTAGAAGACAGACCACAGATAAAATAGTTTGCAGCTGACCCCATAGAAGCTTCCAGGACATTAAAGGGTCCCATTCATCCGAAGGGAAGGGAAGGGAAGGGAAGGGAAGGGAAGGGAAGGGAAGGGAAGGGAAGGGAAGGGAAGGGAAGGGAAGGGAAGGCAGGGAAGGGACGGGAAGGGACAGGGAAGGGAAGGGCAAGGGAAGGGAAGGGAAGGGAAGGGAAGGGAAGGGCAAGGGAAGGGAAGGGCAGGGAAGGGAAGGGCCAGGGAAGGGAAGGGACGGGAAGGGAGGGAAGGGCAGGGAAGGGAAGGGAAGGGCAGCGGAAGGGAAGGCAAGGGACGGGAAGGGAAGGGAAGGGAGAGGGAATGGCTTGAAAACAACAGCTCTTTTGAACATCTCAACCAATTTTCAGAATTGATTTTCAAGGAGACAAGTGAAAAAAAATATTGCAATTGTCTGAAAAAGTGAAGAGGAACAGATGCAGCTAATAACTCAGGAAACAATGATTCATTAATTAAATTAGGGATCAGAGTTCTTGAAACAGCATGTGAAGAATGAAAAATTGGTCTGATGGATGACATTAAACATCAGATAATTAGGATCACTTTTGACAGAACAGAGGTTTAGCAAAGAAACCTAAAGTTTATAAAGAATACTGCAGTAGCTTCTGGAAATATCTGCATTTCAGTAGATATTTTTAGTAAAGCAGATGAAAACAGAGTTCTGTCAGTGAAGGCAATTTTGAAATTCATGCAAATTAATTTTTGAGATTGTTTTAATCTCAGTCCATTAAAACACTTCCCATAACAACATACTGTACTTTACCACACTTCCTCTTTTGTCTCAAAATATTGCCCTTTCAGACATAAATTGCTAGCCAAAACTCAGAGTCTTGAAGATTTCTTTCCACTGTGGTCAGAACATGACTGTATTTGGCCCAAGGCTCTGTACTGGGGCATCCTGACTTCACCTACTGAGCCATATCCCCAGAATTCATGTGATCCAGCCAATCCAACACATTTTATTTATTCTGGCCAGAATCCAGATGCAGAATCTGATCTGAAATCACTGTGACAGGGGAAGAATCAAGATCCTGTGCTCCACTGAAAAGTTTTAATTTAACAAAGATTTTTAGGTCAACCCTGAAGAAGTGTTCTACACCAAGTCTTGAGATGTAAACCCAAGGATCTGTCCAACAATGCTCTCAGTGTACTTTCAAAAGATTTCCTTGGATTCAGCACTCACTTCAGATGGGTGTCCCCTTCAAAAGCATATGGTCCCTTTGGGTGAATTCCTCACTTCACCAAAAGCAGCGAGAGTGTTTCCATCTCTTTCAGTGAATTCTCCTTTTCAAGTGAAAATTAATTTTAGTGTATATGATTCCATGTCCCTATACTGAATTTATCAAGATCTCCCTAAATTTTCCATCAGACTTTTAAACCATCTTACCAAATAATTTTAGAGGGACATTCCTTTTAGTCTTCAGTGCTGTGTGTTAAACAAGTGATCTTTAAAATGGTGAAAAAGTAAGCTAAATGACTGGTAATCATTAAATTCTCTAACTGCATGTTGCCATGTTAACCATAGGGTGTAACACCACTTTTCTTTTGTCACACAATGGGACTGTCCCACATTTATATGTTGTGTAAACAGGTTGCACACTCTTGTGTCCACAGACTGCTTCTTCTGCCACCCATGTCCTGTGGATTTTCACCTCCAGCAGCACTACAGCTTGCAAGTATAAATGGGTACTAGAAGAAAAGAAGTGAATTTTCTGGCCTCAGATTCGCTGGTGGCAGCACCTGATAATTAAATACTGGAGGCTTTGCTTAATTGCATCCTTCCTTGTTCAAGGCAAGATCAGAAACAAGGGCAGAGGTGATGAACTCTGTCCATGTTGCCTTTGAGGATGCTGCTAAGCTTTCAGGGATACTGCAGCCCTATCTCCCAATATCCCCACAGAAAGGTTTTGGGCTCCTGGGTCTGTTTCTATACAGGAATACTGATCCTTCCCTGTTCTTGACAGCACTCCTGGAACATGCCTGTCCAAGACTGTCTCCACAAAACCCCAGCTAAGGTAGGTTAGCTCCACAGTCAGGTTGTTCTGCTAGCACTTCCACCCATGCAGGGTTACTCCACCACCAGTCTTCTATGTTTCACTCTTGCTAGAAGGGTGGAGAGGACCATGTGTTTTCACTTCTATATTATGTGTTCCCATATATTTTTAAAAACTTTATGGAAAGCTTATAAAAGATCAAAAGCACCATCTTGTAGCATGATGCCTTCCAAAACACAAGATGAGATATAAAATTAGTTCCCATAAGTTATTAAGAACAAAACCCAAACCCCATAATTATTACCTGTCTCATTTGCCCTACTGACATTTTACAAGCCACCATACAAGACAAAAGTAGAAAGGACAGTAGCATAAACTGCACAAAGATGAGAAATAGAAAGTAAAAAAGCCAACAACAATGTATCACAAACAGCTCAGTAAATAATAGTGCAATTTTCCTAGCTAATAGAATGGTTTAACACCTGAATACACTCACACGCCTGATTAAACACTAACAACGTAAACCCATGAAAGAAGATTATAAGTTGTAATATCTCTTTGCAAATAATAGCATATTAGCCACTGTTGCATACTTCTCCAATTACATCCCTTTCATTCTTTTCATCTGGAAAACAGTTCACATTATAATAGTCAGCATCATTCGTGTTTTAAAACAAGCTATTACATAGTATGCGGTGTATATTACCAAATTGCAGGTCTCTTTCTCCATATATCTAAAGATACTCTCAAAGTTAATAAAATCAGTAATTGGCAGAGCAAGTTATCTTTAACTTGGCTTTCTATGAAAAAAATGTTTAAACTTCAACAAACACTTACTTCTTGTCACACTGGACAATTTTTCCTGGCCTTCTTCCCTTTTTTTATTGTACCTAAGAGCAGCATGCCCACATTTACCAAAATCCATGAGCCTGCCCACCTCCACATCCATACAGCTGTGTTTGGCTTCTGCTCAGTTGACTTGAAATGTGTGTGGGTGTCTTGAAAACAAATGTGGAAGGCGAAAACCTCTGGTTTCAGTCACAACAGTCTCAGTTCACCACCTTCTCTAATCAGTCACTTTCACCCCTTTCTATTTTCCATGCACTTCCAGCTAGGCAACTCACTGTCTCTTCTTGCTTGGACATTCAACCACTGGAATTTATTTGCCTTCAGGCCTCTCTCCTGCTTGAATTACTTAGAAATCCCTGGTTGGTTTGAAAATCCTTCAAGTCAGGCAAGAAAAGAGAACTCTTGGAGATTTAAGTGAGTAAAAATCTTTCCAACCCAATGGCAGAATGCTGGAAAACTCCAACACGGTGTGCCCTGTAGCATTTTTATTGCTGAAGCTCTTAAAGGACAGGATAAACAAAAATCTCTCAGGAACGGTTTGGGTTTGCTCCATCCTGTTTTAATGCACCAGGTGAGACTCCATCACCTGCTGCATTTGCATGATTCCTTTAGAGCATAAAGCTCTGTGGTAAATAAACCTGGGGCTGAGCTAGTATGGCAATTTATGTGCTTCAGAGGGTGTTCAAAACAAGGAGGAAAATCAGCCCAGTCTTTTTAAAGCATGAGTTTTGAACAGAGGTGATACTCACTCAGAAAAGGTAGCCTAGATTGATGGATCTGTTAAGGAAAGCCCAGGACAGTCGTCTTCTTTTGAGATAATTACTTTCTCTTTTCTTCCTAATTTTTTACTCCGGCTGTTGAGGCATATAAAATGGTGGTGAGAATTTATTCACCACCATAGAGACAAGATAGTATTTCAAGATTTTTCCATGATCTTCTAAACCATCAGGTACTGGCTTTTTACTAAGACATAGCAAGGAAATTTTGGACCAGTCTTCATAACTGATACAGCTATTTCTAAGTTCCCTTCCAAGAAAGTTCAAAGTGGTTAAAATTTCTCCTTTTGCTTTTTTGACTCCTAGAAGGTTACAATTTGCATGATCTTTATAATCAATCCACCCACTAGTATGCCCATGGGTTTCACAACAAGTTATTGTTAAACTGCTCCTATGACTGAGACGTAATCAGAAATTATAACACTACTGTTTCTAGTCATCTCCTTTCCTAGACACTCTCTTGTACCAAAATCAGAGTTTTGAATCTGTCCTCCAAAGTGTTTGACAGACTGCTCCAAATTTCATCTCGTGAAAATTTTATACTCATATACTCATCAACATTAAGGCAGTTGATGGAAAGGAGGCTGAGGGAGGACCTCATCACAGTCTACATCTTCCTCACAAGGGGAAGCAGAGAGGCAGGCACTGATCTCTTCACTCTGGTGACCAGTGAGAGGACCCGAGGGAATGCCCTGAAGCTGAGTCAGGGGAGCTTTAGGTTGGATATCAGGAAAAGGTTCTTCACCAGAGGGTGGTTGGGCATGGGAATGGACTCTTCAGGAAAGTGGTCACAGCATCAAGCCTGACAGTCAAAGAAGTGTGTGGACAATGCTCTCAGGTGCATGGTGTGACTTTTGGGGTGCTCTGTGTAGGGTCAGGAGCTGGACATCAATGCTCCTTGTGGGTCCCTTACAATTCAGGATATTCTATGGTACTATTATTCTACAATTGCATCAATATTGGCTGTGAATATAATAATTGGACAGTTTAAAAAAACTGTTAATGACTCGAGCACAGGAAAGGCTGCAGTGTGTATCTGTCTGTATGAAACACTTTGTTGTCTTGACCATTATCAGCAAATTCTAGTGGTTTTTGATTTGGACTAATTAGTAGTCAATGACGTAGATAAGATGTGTGTTAACAACCTCCACAGGAAAAAAATCACCAGGAGGTTGTTAAATAATAGCAGCGGAAAGGTTAAATTGCTCACTCAGGGCAAGTTTGTACCCTACAGCAAATAATTTCCTACACAGGTCTAGTAAAACACTGCTGCCTCAAGAGCTGGTGTTTAAGACCTGTTCAAAGCATATTGTTGTGGTTGTGGCTCCAAAGGCTCCTGATCTTGCTACTAAAGTTTTCTTCTACCTTAAGATTAACTTTAAGAAGTACACCTTTAAGAAGTACACCTTTTTGTCCTTGCCTCTTTGCTGCACTCACCTGTTCTTCTGCCGGCATTGCTGGCAGTCTGGATAAACTCCAAGGCAGATGACTGAAATGACCTGAATTGAAAATAAAAAATAAATTAAAATATACCACTCCTGTGCTCTTGCTCAGATCAAGAGGGAACAGCAAGAACACTTGCTTCACCAAAAATGTAGAAGAAACACAAAGCTACCAAAGTTTGCACTTGAAGCTGGAGCAAGCACTATCCCCACTTGGTACTGGGTGAATCAAAATGCCACTGGGAATAATGCTCCCAGCTGGACTCCTAATCATCTTTGAAAAACAATGACATCAAGGCATGGGATCAGAAGGACTAACTGAATTGAAAAGTAGAAGTAATCATTCGTCTGGAAGGCATATTCTAGAGGCATCCTTGGGACACAACCAGAGCATAAGCCTCTGCAGAAGAAAAAAACAACAAGGGAAAAAATAAAACGAAAAGGAGAAAAAGAGCAATGATCTGTCTGGAAAAGTTGCTCCATGGGAGTCACCCTGGGTATGTGTCACAGGAAGAGTCAGGAAGCAGATCCAGGTTGTGTCTGAACTGAACCACTCAAAGTGAATTCATTAAAACAGGAAGTCTCCTGGCATGTTGGCAAGTTCAGTTTTATTCAACTGAATAAATTATTATTCACATTATTTGGTGTGATGACCTAAAAAAGGAAATATATGCACATATAAACTTTATGTTCCATAAATACATGGCATGGCTCCCTGCTCTGGAGGCAGATACCAGGGAGGACAGCAGGGAAAGAGCAAAACCATAAGTAGTCACCGAGGGTTTGAGCACCGTTTCGAGCAGCACAAATCTCTTGAAATGAATGGGGGCGGTTGCACACATGAAGGTCGCTGTGGCCCAGCCTACAAACTCTTCCACCAGCCCTGCTCTCTGCCGCTGTTACAGGTGATGTCAGATCCCCGGTGAGAGGAATAGCGGATTTGTCTTTACAAACAAGCTGCAGGTCTGCTGGCAGATAAAACTAGCACCGGGAGATAAAAGTAACAACGGGAAGGATTCCACTGACTGATGAATGGAAAAAGATATTTGCTTTTACAAATAAACTTTAGGTTTGCTGATAAATGAAGTTAGGCATTGAAAGATGAAAGCAACAAGGAGGAAGAAAAACCCCTAAGTTCAGTAAGAATTAAAAATTAAAAGGGAGGATTATACATTAGAGGGAAATTTTTGGCATAGGACGTATCGAGAAATCTGTACCTCTCAAGTACCTCAGCCAATGGGAAAAGAGAGAAGGAAAATGCAGCCGGGAAATTGGGATAAAAAGGAGGCTGCATCCTCCAAAAATTCGAGAAATCCCAGGGGAATGTCCCATGGCCTGTCTTTTTATTCGAATAAAGCCAAAAAAGGACTCCTCTGTCTCCTTTTTGGACATCTGGTGTTTGTGGATTAATTTTCCTAACACTGGTGACTAAGCAGTTGCACAAGTTTCTCTGTCCTCTCTGTTCACTTTTTAATGATGTTTTTCTCTAGGCTTCACATCCTTGCCGTGTGTTTAACCTCGGGCAGTGCGGCGGCGCGGCTGCAGGATGCATTTCAGGAGCGCCTTCTGCAGCAGCCCCGGCCGGGGATGCCCCGGAACGGCCGCGGTGGTGGCGGTGGAGGTGGCGGTGGCGGTGGTGTCATACCCAGGCTGGGGACAGCGGGGGCCGGGCCACACCAGCGCACGGCGACCTCGGGTGCTGTAAAACACGGGTGTGTGTTCCCGCCTGTGCTCGCTGCCTGCCGCACACAGCGCTTCTGCTGTAATTAGGGAGAAGGCGTGGAGCGCAAACAGTGCTCGTGTGATGCAGCTGTATCCGCTCTTAATCCGTCATTAATGCCTCATCAAAAGAGTACTGTACTTTTCGTTTGTTTCGTTTGCCGAAGGTCAGCATACTTGGAAGCTATTGTCATACAGCATTGCAGACTTTTTACATATTTCTCTGGTATTGTTCCAAGCTATTGTATACGCAAATGAGTCAATTGGTATGCAGATTGTCTATCATTAAAACCGTTTCAAAATCAGCTTTGTTGTGGGTTTAGCGAGGAGCCTGCATACCCTTTCTGAATGTAATGTGTGGTTCTGCCCTGGTACCGTGAGGTGGTTGTGGAATCTCACATGGGACCACTCCTCGTTTTCGTATTGGCAGAACTTGCAGTGAAATCGTGGGAATTTTTCCCTGGGAACAAGCCTGCGAACTGAAGTCCTCTGCCTGCCTCACCCTCACTTTGCAAACTACACAGGCTGCGTGTGGCAACAGCGGTGTCTGTGCTTTTCCCTCGCCCCCTTCTTTTATTGGGTTGTATTTTGCCTCATTAAGCGTTCCTAAAGTCTGCAAAACTTTTTCTTGGTCTCCTCAGGAGACGATTCAGCCCCGGAGCTGGTCCTGCCTTTCCAGCAGGCAGCACATCTCCGCAGCCACCAGCGCTGCCTGCACCAGCACAGCCTCGCTGCCCATGGCACCGAACCCTCCCAGCCATGAGGGAGAAACGATGCTTCAGAAAATAAAGGCCACTTTCCTTTTCCATCACCTTCACACAGTTATTTAATGTTTCCTCTGTGTTTTTTTAGCAGTTCTTGCCCAGGTATCACAAGCTCTTGGTACAGAGCCTGGATTCACTTGTCCACAAAAACTATTTTAATGACTTCTATGTGAAAAAATAAAGTATTTTTATTTGCAGCTGCATTGTGCCAAGTGACATAAATTCTTCTGTCTTTAACAGGAGAACTATAATCATAATAAGAAAAAAAATGAAGGTTAAAATTGAAAGCTACATTTTTATAAAACAATTCAATGACAGGGAACGTTCATTTTAACAACTAGCAATATATCAGGAGGTTTAGGAGAATAGAAAATGTAGATATGCAATTCCTACCAGAAGTGGAGGCCAGCTGAGTTAGAGGCCATCTGTACAAACTCAGTATGTACAAGGCTATGGGACCTCATAAGATGCAGCTGAAGGAGCTGAAAAGTTGGTTAACCTCAATGCAAAACTGCTTTCTATCATCTTTGAAAAATCATGCAGCTCAGAGTGCCAGACAAGTAGGAAAAGTCTAATTTAGGATCCTCTACCAAAGAAAGATCCGGGAAACTCTTGGGACTTTAGCCGGTCAGAGTGACCCCCAGATAAATTAGAAAGTCTCTTTTCCCAGCCCGGCAGTCGAAGAAGGAGTCAGAGCTCTTCATTTCTCAGTCTCAAGGTTATTTATTGTTTCTTATCTATAAAATTATTTGTCTTGTCCAGCCGAGATCTGTTCAGCAAGACAGTCAGAGGCACTCTGCCTGCCCCTGGGGTGGTGTTATCTTTTTATGCTAAAAACTCTGTGTACAATATTTACAATAACTTTCCAATACCTATCACCTATGATAGACAGTGAGCTTCTACTCTAAACCAATCTAAAAGTGCCAATATCACAGCAGAAGATGGAGGCTAGGAAGAAGAAGGAGAAAGGCTGGACACACCCAGATTCCTCCATCTTGCCCCCTGAGCCCCCATTTTAAAAACCCCAAAAAATCTATTTTTTCACCCCATGATAAATTCACTATCATTCTACTTAAACTTTCGCGGCTTGTAACTCCTCCTATTAGGTTGGTAATTGTTTTTTCCAAAGATTAAATCAAAGGCACAGGGATCTTGGGCTCTGTGCCGAGGTCTCTGAGCCCCCTGGGCAGGGACTTGAGTTCTCCAGGGCAGCCAGAGGAATTTCCTGGGTTCCGATGGGAAACTACACACCAGTCCAGCTCACACTTTTCCCAGGAAAAGCTGTGTGTTGAGCCCTCATGGAAGGTATGTCCGAGCAAATTTAGGTCAAGAAGGTGACTAAGAGAAACCATATTGGATGATAGCCTTCTCTGAGGAAACAACTTGCTTGGTAGATGAGGGGAGAACTGTGGAGAAAACACTACCTTGATTTTATCAAGTCATTTGACAGCATCTCCTAAAAATTCCTCTTTGACAAGCAGGAAAGTTTTAGTGAGCATGGAATTACAACAATTTTTGACTACTGAGACTTGTTGCCAACAAGACATATTTTTCCATCTTGGTTTCCAAAGTTAAAATAATAAGCATGGAGAAATTTTCCATTACTTCCAACTATTTCTTTATTTCATGATGTACAGATGTAAGACAAACACTGACATTAAGATTTGTCAATGGTATTTTTTCCATCACATCTGAAAAATCTGCTAAAATCAGTTTGAAGTCCAGAGCTATTAAAACATTGGCTTTTAGGTGCAGAGAGACCACCTCCCTCACTTGTCAGCATCTGGGGGAGAGATGTCACTCTGACACCACTGTTTGTGGCACAGGTGTTGGCTAGAGTGCCCTTGGGTTAGTTTTTTAATGTCCATTTGAAGGCAAAGTTTAGTGCAGTCTTGAAGCATGATTTGTGATCTACTGCAATTGTATGGACTTGTGTTATTGCTTGGGATCTGAGCTGGATCTCAGAGCAAATTGTGTTTGCTGAGCAGACTGAATACTACACACTTGTTTAAAAGGGTAATAGCAGAAGCAACATCTTTTGCACAAGTGATTTTTGGTCTTTTGGTTTGTGTTTTAAAGCATCATTGCATAAAGGAAAATTATAATTTACATTCTGAAAGCACTCCCACCTCAGTTTCAGGTAAATTTGTGCAGATAAAATATTTCCAAATTAATCTTCTCAGCCAAGAAAATGGCAGAAAGATGTACATGGGCATGTGATGCCTGACAGAGCAGTGGTCTGGTGCAAAAAGGAGGAGAAACAACAAGGGCAATCAATGCTTTCTGTTTCATATTCCTCTGACAGGTCTAAGATAAGAGATCTACCCATTGGTACTCCAGGTATTTTGAACAGGGAGAATTCCTTTCTGTTGCTCAGCAGCACTGTCTATCTTCTATGGCTCAGAGGGAAGAATTGGGCTGCCAGGGGCTTCCACTAGCTCTGCCTAATGTGAAATGAAGGCAATCACTTAGATCACTTAAGCAAGCAGCAGTAGCACCCAAACACATACAAAAAAGGTCAATTTATGATTGTCAGTTCCAGTACAGCAACTCTGGAGCCCTGGCATAATGACAGGAACCTCCTTCCCATCGCTGCTCTTGGCCACTGGGATATCACAACTCATTTTAGGTTTTCAGTTGTATTATCCAAGGTGAGTGGTCACCAGAGACACCATTCAAGTAAATGTGAAATATAATCACCTCCAAGTCCAATTCACCCCAACTGAAATACCAATGTTACTAACCTTATTTCTGTTTTCAAGTTCTTTCTGCTTGAAATATTCCTTGCATTTCACTGGGCAGAGTAAGTATTTCACAATGTAAACCCAGCCAAGTCTACTTGCCTGCTAGCAAGGGATACAATTTGGTGATACCTTTGTTGCTACTGAAATCAAGAAAATGTTGCTGTTGCAGGCTTTCCACTCATTCAGAGACACTAACAAAGTGAAAAAGAAAACTTCCTGTCAGTGTCAAGACAGATTTCCCAAGATTACACAACAATGTCAAACACTCCACGGGATTACCAGCAATGTGGGGTCTTGTCCTCTAACACAGGGATTGCATGATTCCCTCCAGACAGGAGGAACTGCAGATATGTATGAAAACATCATATTACAGTCTCTGTGAGAGTCTCTGATTCCATACTGCTTGGGTCAGTGTTGGCTTCAATAGTTACTTCAGTGATGGAGAAAACAGCTGATCCCCTCCCCACCCCACATAACTCTTTATTTGATGGTTGATATTAGCAATTAAGTGTTTGCAGTCACAGGATTCACCACTGAACTTTGGAGTATGGCATTAGCTGGTAACAATATCAGTATTGTTAAAGATCAGTATCTTTGATGTAATTTTATTTTAATTGACCTCTTATATGGGTGAGTATCATAGAATTGAAGAGGACAGAAAAGACCTCTCAGATCATTGGGTCCAACTGTTGTCCTTTTCTGAAATATTTTTTCTCTTATAGAGGAAGAATATTAACTGATACTGCCTAAAAAAGAAAAGAATCAAAATCAGAAGAAGACAGACAAAACTCAGGAATACAAGCAAAAAGAGGATGTGATTACCATGCAAAACACAAATCTCAACAATAGCTGCAGTCAACTATCCATGACTTCTAGGAGAGAAGTCCTAGGGCAATGATATGGATTCAGTGATTTCAGAAGAGCAGTCTGATCATGAGACACCCTGTACTAACTCAGCACCGAAAGCAAATCATAAAAATACTGGAATTTCTGTAATTCTACGGTACCCCAAAATCATAAACATCTATCACAAATACTTGTTATCCACAGCTGCTGCTCAGGAATGAAAACTTTAAAGAACCACAGTGCCTGCCTCACCACAGTGGAATTGGTCATTTACTGGTCGTGACACTAATTTAGTGCAGCCAAACAAACTGTGTAGTACAGTCAAACAGACCAGCAGTGTAAGTTGCAGGTTCTATAACCCAGATTATTCTGGGGAAAAATACTGGACACATTATATTGGAGCAGGGAGAAGGAGAAAGTATGTCTTTGCCTCAGCTACAGAATTTATGATGTCTTGTCAGCAAATCTTTTTCAAGGGGTTGGCAGCCTGCTAAGAAGTTAATTTACCCCTTTTGATTTTGATTTAAAAGGCTTTCTCTTGAGAGTGATATGTCTAATTGTCCAGACAGAAAATGACACCATGGGCTCAATCCTCACCTTTCATGCCCCGTGTCCAAGCCTCTCCTTGGACTGTCTTGCCATCTGAACATTCCCTCTTCTCCACAGCTCCATTCCTCTTACACCAGCAAGTGCAGGTGTAAAAGGTCAGTGAAAGGTCAGTGTCAGTGTCCATCCCAGCTGGGAAAGGCAGGTTACCCTGCAGGATAACCCACTGGGAAGCTCTGCTTACCGTGTCAGCAGTGTCTGGACCCGCAGATTTGAAGCACCTTCCTCATGAGTCAGAGCAGCTTTGCCTGCATGGCTTGGGAGGGGCCCGTGCATCCCTGGGGGTCAAGCAAAGTAAGGGCAAAGTGCAAAAAAAGTCACAGACGTGGTTCATTTGAGAGCAAATTTAATTAATGAATTCCACATAGCTGTAACTACAATTCATACCAGTGCCAAGGCCTTGTAATGGGTTTGTTTGCTAGAGAACTGCAAAGCAGCTCCACTCTGAACTGGAGCCTTCTCCTTGTATACCCTGCTCAAAAATTAATGTCTTTCTACTGAAAAAAGCAAAGATTGTTTGAAAGATAACTGTTTTTTTCTAAATTTGTACTTGTGAAACATAATATATGGTTACTTCAATTATCTGACATAATGGCTTTTTTGCAAAGAAATCCAGAAACATTGCCTCCTCCAATATCTGGATAGAAATATATAAATATACAGCAGGAAAAATAAAACAAGGAAAGAAAAATAAAGAAGAACTAGATTACTCAAGATATTTTCTAACATCAGTTTTTGAAAAGAAACTATACTTTCTTTGACACCATTGGGGTTTTAACTCAAGTTCTTAAGATATTTCATAGGCACTCATAAGCTCACTCCTATCTATTTCTACAGTTCACTCCTGTAAATTAACCAGAAAATTTTTCTACTAAATGACTACTATTTGTAATACCAACCTTGAAAACAAACACAGAAAAACCTAATGTTGCTATAAATATATCACAGTATTGAAAATTATCATAACTAAATGTTTTATAGCACTTCTTAATAAGAACATTTGGTCTGAATCCAAAACTCCTGGCTATAACCAAAGTGATTTAAAATAGAACAAGTATGCATTAAAAATTATTTCTATTTTATTTTTAAGAAGAGAAATGATGCTTTCTATAAACAAAAAGAACTTGTGATTTCTTTGACACAGATATAAGTTACAGTGGAAAAAGCTCAGAAAGCTTCAAATAAAATTGGCGTTTATTTAAAAGGATGGTTTAACCAATTGATTGGATGAGGTTCAATCAGCCCATACAGTCTGGTAATTCTAGAAACATCAGTTGTAAAAAACCCTGCTTTTTTTGCTTTCTGCTATCCAGTGTCACACAATCACTGGCTGAGAACATGTTACCTGCAGCAGTGGAGACCTCACCTTGAGTCCGTGTTGCAGGCACAATGCCATCACACCCAGCTCAAACACACCCATTTGCTGTGGTCATGTAGCAGCACAGGGCACCCCACAGCATCAGAGACTCTGCCCAAGTGCCCCAGCCAGCTTCTAGCCATTTCAAGCAAAACCTAATTACAGTCCAATTATTGCTAGAAGCTGTCCTAAAATTTTACCCGAGATTTTCCAGGGAGGGAGATGTGCAACATTTTGTCCCAACCAGCAATTTGCTCACAGATTTAAAGCCCTGATGCCAAAGGTTAGGATCATCACAGCTTCCAGAAAAGTTCACCAGTTTTTTTATTGTGGCACACTGTTACCTTTTCCATTAGGCCTCAACATGAAGAAGTGAGCTCCCTTTTGGCAATGCAGCTGTTCTCTTAGTGAGGCCACAGCTTAGTCAGATGGAAAGTGAAAATCTTATTGACAGAAAAGACTACAATATAATTAAAAATAGACTTCTGTTACAAGTCACAACCTTATCTTGAAAAAATATAGCCCACATTATTACTTTGTCTGCACCTTGAATGAGAATTCATAATTCATACAAAAACCAAAGTACCCCAGATGATGAGGCTGCAGCTGAAAATGCTCCATTTGCAATTCTCCGCTGTCCTCTAAAGGCTGCTTCAGGAATTTCAGTCTCTGAGTGTGGAAAGCAAACTCCACACTCAGAGACTCCACGTAATAGAGCTCAAGTCAGGGGGTCCAAGAAATGTGAGAGGTTTATGAAGAGCTTCAGCTGGAGCTCTACAAGCCACTGCAAAAGATTGGTCTGACCAGGGACAGAGAGTCACCACGACTGTGACATGTGAGACACTGCACTGGCAGCATCACTGGCTCTGGCAAGGTATGGGATCAGCAGCATTTCTGTTCCTCTGCATCCTGATACATTTTATTTTGCTCGTGAGGTTTGGAAGTCCCTCAGCATGGCCAGATGCCTGCTACAAGTAGTAATGTGCATCCAAATCAGCTTGCCAAACCTGAACCAAAAAAAAAAGATCTTATTTGGTGCCTTCCTACCCCTTTAAAGGTGATTTTGAGAAGTTCTTTGTAAAGGAGAAAGGTCAAATTTAAAAAAGGCCTGCAATTATATAATTGTCCAGTAAGAAACCTTCTAGCTCCAGCCACAAACAGCTGTAAACTTCTTCTACCCAGCTATTTCTTCTGAGTCATTTACAGTATTGCCCTTTTACAGCCTTAATCAAGGAAGTGGTAACATTTATTACTTTATTTTGCTTCCTGGCTACCATCCAATGACTCTTTTTTTATAATAATTTCCTATTCAGTTATTAATGTCTGTTTTGATCTTTTAATTTGAAGGAGCTTTCTTTAGACTTCCTGAACATTTTGCCTGTGAAATACTGGAACCTGTGCATGTGTTCTAACTCTGGGATAAGCCTGGATCTGATTCCAGTTTTGTCTTAAACTCCAGTTGTGTTAATAAAGTGGCACTGAGTGGAAACGATGCTTTTCTCATTTATCAAGTACCATTTTCAGGCCACCTTTTATGTTCTCTTTGTGCTCCCTGTTCACCACTAAATGGCGCAATTTCACTTCTCTCCATCCGATGGTTCAATTACATGTCTTCCAAAGAATTTTAGTTTCTTCCTTTTCTACCCATCATAATATGCTTCATACCTTATTTTTACACATCAGGTTGTTAAAGGAGAGCTCCCAGTTGCCTTTTTAGTTACTGTTGCAAGTCTGTATGTAGTTTCTCTCTGTTTCTTTAAGATCTTCAGCAGGTTCAACAAAAGCAAGAGGTAAAACTCAGTACAACTACCCTCTTTTAAGGAGTGAATGCAGTGCCTTCTTAGAAAGCAAGGCAGAAGACTTTATTTCCCTCTTAGTAATTTTTGGAAAAACTTTAACAGGTAATGAAGTGGCCTTGAGCAGCTTTGGGAATGTTCCCATTGAAGAAGTGAGAGGAATCCTAGATGCCTGATTACCTTGTTCTTGTGGCAGGTAACTCAAATGCAAATAATTCATTTTCATTTTCTGCAGCAATGGAAGAATTCATACACGGCGTAATCACTTTGTGACAGCTTTTTCCTATCATATGTTATAATATTCAGTCTGATGGTAATAATCATTCCAATTGCATTTCTATATCCAAATGTTAGCTAACTTAATTGCTGTTCTGATAACTTCTGAAGGAAAACATTCAACATAATTGGCTCCACAAAGACCTAAAGTGAATTAGCTGAGCAGTGATAGAAATTTCACCTCCTACACTACTCAGATTTTTCTTGGTATGTTTTTCTTTCTCTACTATTTCCTGAGCATCTCTGGCCACCATTTGATGCCTTTCAGGACTCCTGCTCTCTTCTCTGCTCTTCTCTCCTTTTGTGAATGCATACCCACCAGTTTGGTTTCTTAAACTCTGCTGGCCTCTGTGCTCTCTCTGACCCCCATACCTCTCTGCCCTTGAGTCCCTTATTTCCACTCATGCGACACTCAGGTTTTAGTCCAATGATGCTATGAAAACTGTGCAGTACGGGGTTGTCAGAGTGTATCAGCAAAAAGATAACTTTGGGACAAAAAGAAAGAAAATAAATACTGACTGAGGCATCTTTGCTGCTCTTCTGGTGAAAGAGAGTAAGCACCAAGTTAATCCTTATGAGTGATTTTTCACACCCTAAGGACTGCATTGCACCAAGCTAACAAAAATAGTTAAAGTACTACAAGAAGGAGCCTTTTACTTTAGGGAGTCTGAGTGGTTCATACCCTAAAGTCATAGTATTCCTTGTCAACATAAAATGCTTCCTTATATTTTAAGCTTTGGTTCAGCAGGCCCTCAGAATTATACATGCTAAATCAATGTCAGCAGAAACTTTTCACTCTGAACTACTGCAGATTAAGAAGAAAGTATTTTACTTGTAATTGCTTATTATGATCATCCTTGGCATTGTCAGTAATTTTGTTTTGTTAAATAGGGTAGAGCAGGCAATGGTTACAATGCCCTTATAGAAACCAGACAGAACTATTTCCTGACTTCTGAAACAGCAGGTTCTTGTACCTATCCCTGCTCTACTTGCCAACATTTGCACATCTCATGCAGCTCTCCCAGCTATTTCCTCTCTCCAGTTAGCAGAATCTTATTAGTGGCTAAAGTGGCATTTTAGATTTCAAGTAATCACTAGATGATTTTCAAAATTAATGAGGCACTTTGGAGAACTCCCTGAGCACCCTTGTGTGAGTGTGAAATACATTCTGTCATCTCTGAGGCTGCTCGTTCAGGTGAAAATTGAAATGAGTACAAATGTGCACAGCCACAGCTTGTTTCTAAGGTCAGCATTAGGAAACATTCATGCAACATCACAGACAACTCCAATCTTTAAGTCTAGAAGTTTGAAATAAAGCTTCAATTTTCTGTTCAAATACCTCCCTTTTTCCTAACTATTATCTTGCAACTCTTAGTCTGTTTAAAAAGTTACATATGTACTTAAAGAGTGTCCTCAATACTGAAATTCATTGTTAGGTGTAGCATGCTGGAAGTTACAGCTTCACATTGACCAAAGATAATTGGCCATTCTTGATAAGAATGCTAATTTAAAAGGTTGAAAAAGTTCTTGTCCAAAACACGAACACCTGACATATGTAACAGGAGGAAGATAAAATCCTTCCAGAACTAATTTGTTTTAACAAAACAAATCACGTAGATTTAGGCTTTTTAAATAAATATTTTGTTCCTGTGCAAGACAGAGACCTTGGCATTTATTCGCTGCCTGTGGTATAAGAGGAGAAAATACACAGGGCCTTGACTGAATAGAATCACTTAAATAAGACTGGATTATGATTATATTCTATCCTTGATCTCCTACCCTAAGCTTATAACTAATTCACTGAAAAAGACATTATATCATGAGCTTCTCCATGCCCTAGTGGATGCTTCTAAAATACTAAACTGCATCATACTGCATACATACCCTGGTACAGTCAAGCTGTTAGAATTTACAGAGGGGGATGAAACTTTCAGGGGTTGTTTTTTAACTTTTTCTTCTTCAGAGGTCATATTGGTTAAGACATTATTTTTCTTCAGTTACCAGAACAATAACCCTTGTGGTTTAAAAGAAAAAAGTACTTTCCAGCTCTTTTTCTTTTAAAGCATTTATGATATTTGTAGCACCACATGAATAGCCCTTCACCCAGAAGAGTGTTGCATATTGTATGACACCCTAAATTGGGTGATAGTTTTATTCTTGGTTTCTCCACTTCTACTTTTACTGCAGTTTGTTCAAAATTTCTTTAGGCCTTTGCAACCCTGAAAAGGAAGGGGCCAAGTGTGCAGGCTCAGTTAGCAATGGCCCTGGGACAGGACACAGTGAGCAGGAGCTGGGCTTGTTCCAGCCTGGAAACATGGCTGGAGGCACAGACACACAGCTGTATTTGTATTTTCAGACACTTTAAGAAAGAAACACTGAAATTACCAGTCAGAAGTGTGCATTAAAAAATAAAGAACATCCTCGTATAGTAAATGTGTTGCTAAGAATTATTCTTTAGCATTGACTGCAGTATATAACTTCAGTGTTGAAAAATAAAGAAAAATCTCTCACGTGAAAATCTTTCACATTTCTCCTCAGAAATGTACCTTAATGGTGCTGCTGCCACCCACTACAAGGAAAGCCACTTGTGCTATCACAGCAGCAGGAGCCTGTCACTATGTGCATTTATGTATAACTCAATATTGGTCTTAGAGCACAAATGAAATATAAGATCATTTCTCTCACACTTGTTAAGAATTGTTGACAGAGGTGAGGTCACAAGAAAACCCATGTAAATTGAAATAAACATACCAGCTGCCAGGTTAGAGGATAAGAGGCTGGCAGCCACCCACAAAAAAGCATGGGACAATGGCAGGTCCCCACTGGTCCCCTCAGACTGGCAGACAGAGCAACTCCTGCAGCAGTGAAGACCTTTCCCAGATCAACAGGTTGCTGTAGAATCACATCAAAATGATCATTCCCAGCATGGCCAGGACTGAGTTTCCTGGGTACTACTGGATTCATTTTAGGAGCAAAGAGTTTAACCTTGCTCTGGAACTTGTCCTCTAGCTCCAACATTGGTGCTGCCTCTCTGGCCTCTGACTCGTCTAGTGACGTGATCATGCAACATCTCTCAACCCAACGGCAAACGAGTGCTCGTGCAGTAATTTTTTTTTCTAGGTTTTGGTCAAAACACAATTAAATAATCTTTGTTGTTCTTCCAGACTTTTCCACAACATGCTCCCACCACTAGTAAAAAAATTGAGTTACTCCTGCCTATGAATGATCCATGACCTTATGATGCCAAGCTCAGCATCTTTCAGCTTTCCCTTGGCTTAGAGGCCATGCTTGCTCACAGCTGAAGTGCTGCCTGCACACTACACCCAGTGACAGCACCTGCACCAGCAGGGCACAAAGTGAAAAGCCTTCCATGTTTTAACAAAAGCAAGGATTCTGAGGCCTGCACAACAGGGATCCTGGTGTCCAGAGAGCAAACCAGCTAGTCCAGGGCTGCAAGTCAGCACATGCTCCCCAACAGAGCTCACTGCCATGGCTCATAGCAGCCTTACCTGCATGGCTGGGCAGGTGCCTCTGACTCCCAAGGGCTCCAGCAGAGTAAGGGCAAAAGGCAAAAAAGGCCACAGACCTGGCTGATCTGAGGGTAATTGTTAATTAACTGCACACATATCTCAGTACATTTAATGACTAGTACCAAAATCCTGCAATGGGAAGGGATTCTATAAATCAATATCACTCTAAATGGAAGCCTCTCCTTTCTTAACCTGTGAAAAAATCATAAACTTTCAATTACAAAAAGCAACACTTGTGTGAAAGATAATTGTGTTTTTATTTTTCTAAGCTCGCACTTGTGGAACATAATAAATGACCTGATATAATGACAACTTTGCAAAAGAAGAATCCCCCTCTCCCCAACATCTGGACAGCAATATATAAATATTTACAATGGAAAAAAAAGGAAAGTGAAGAGAATGAAGTCAACATTAGCCAAGTCAGTTTGTTTCTACATATCTGATTTTGAACATTAAGTATTCAACATTAACCAACACTTTCCTTCAGTAGTGAGGCTTTAACTTCATTTTTAGATCTTATGTGCAACAGATACACTCCTGACTCTGCTTTCATAGTTTGCTCCTGTACAGTAACAATAGAATTTCCCCACTAAATTTTTATTTCAGGTTTTTAACTTTGAAAACAACAAAAAATTAAATATAACTTTATGTCTCCTGATACAAAGTTTCTCACACAGTCAAACACATCACAACACTGAAAATCAGCATAATGAAATGCTGTATAGCTTCTTAACAAGGACAATAGGTCTGGGTCCTGATCTGTTTGCTTTAACAAAAAGCTCTCTTCAAATAGAACAAGTACATATAGAAAAAATAACCTTCTTATTTTCTTATTAAAAAAGGAAATGGTGCTTTCTATAAACAAAGGAACATGTGATTTCTTTGACACAGATATAAGTTACAGTGGAAAAAGCTCAGAAAGCTTCAAATAAAATTGGCATTTATTTAAAAGGATGGTTTGACCAGTTGATTGGATGAGGTTCAATCAGCCCATACAGTCTGGTAATTCTAGAAACATCAGTGTAAAAAACCCTGCTTTTTTTGCTTTCTGCTATCCAGTGTCACACAATCACTGGCTGAGAACATGTTGCCTGCAGCAGCAGAGACACAGATCCCACAGTCTGGCTGCACTGTGTCACCGCTGCTGGCCCTGGCAGCTGTGTCACATGTGCGAGCTCCGTCTGCCCCGCGTGCCCAGCGACACTCGCAGCCGCGGCTCCCTGGCCTTGTAGTGCTCGTTGAAGTCCAGCCTGAAGCTCAGGAACCGAAGGCTCTCATCTGAACTGGTTGTCAACAAGACCAAGAACTGCTGGACAATTCCCTGAAGAGGAAAGAAAAACCCAAGAGACAGTTAAGGAAGCATCTCCGGTATGTTTTGAACAGGAATATCACAGATCTGGTAAACAGACAGACAGAATATGGGAAAAGGCAAGCACAAGGGTTCATGTCCAACAGTTATGGTGGATTCATTCTTTCTGCAAAAACCCAGAGCTTCATTTTTATTTTTCAAATATCTGCTATGCATGCCAGTCTCCAGTGCAAACAGCTTGGTCTTTTAAAGTGTGTTCCCCACTCCCTGAGCCCTGCTGGGACACTGCATCTGTCTGAAGGCTCCCAGGCTGCAGAGCAGCTGCCTCTGTGTGCCATTGCCTCAGGACAGCATTCAGGATCCAACCTGTGCCAACAGGGACCTCACCTTGAGTCTGTGTTGCAGGCACAATGCCATCCAGGCCAGCATCAGGGCACTGCTGGCTTCAAACACACCCATTTGATGTGGCTTGTACAGCAGCATGGGGCATCCCAGAACAACAAAGCATGTGCCCAGTAGGGCAGTCAGTGCTGCAGACCCAACTAGACTGAGCATTTGAGCAACCTGAGGGGGGATTTGCACTTGACAGGTGGGAGGTACACTTCTGCATTCCATCGTCCCATTCAGCTCTAGCCATGCCACTGCAGGAGTCCCACAGGACACAGGAAAGGAGAGGACTTTAGAAGGATGGGAAGAGTAATTTGAAGAGTTCATTCCTAATCTCCAGTAAATAGTAACATGAACATGCCCATAACTAGAGCACTCCATTACTTCCAAAGGTGACTAAAGCTGTCCATGGAAATCCTGTTTGGAAAATCCATAATAGGGCTCAGCATGAATACAGTCCAAGCAGGCAAAACCTACATTGCCAAACTGTAGCAATCTTTAAAGCACAAAACCCACAATTTATTTATAACCTACACTTAAAGGCCTATGCTCATTTTTCTGGGGAATGGTAGCTTTAGCATCAGATATAACAAATAAAGACAAAGCCAGAATAAATTACTTACAGAAGATAGCCTGCACGTGTTCCCCCAAACATCTTATCCACTGCCCCCCCCACTCCCAGTGAGCTTAAAATTAAGTGTCAGGCCCTTAATAAGAAACTTTCTGCAGTCTTTAATTGCAAAGACTGTGAGGAAAATAATGGAATGCAGAAGGAATTCTATCTTTTTCCCCCTCAGACTACACCAAAAGATAGCTATTACTTTCCCTACTGGATGAAGAAGACAACTTACATGAAAAGACTCTTCTCTTTTATGTGGGGAATATAAACAATCACAAAACCTTTGACTACTAACCAACAGTGAACACAGGCTTATAAGCAGAGAAGGAAAAAACAAAGATCTAGCTCCACAAACTGCACGTGAATACAGAAGTTACATCTACTCAATATTTGAAATTCATTTCTATGCAAAGCTCAGCATATTTTGGAAAAATATAATTTAAGATATAATTAAGGCACCTGGTAAAAGTGAGTGAGTATTCGCAGCTGTGAGCACATTTTAGGTATTGAATCTTGAAATTCTTTCATCCTCTTGTTCTCTTCTTCCTCTTCTGATGCAGTTACACCCCACTTGCCCTACACAGAAACCAAACAAGTTTAGAGGTGAAGCATCACATGATTCAAATTGCTAACTGGGCCACCTTCTGCCAGCTACATCAGGTTTATAAAAAACAGCCATTGCCATAGAAAGACAAACACAGAGCCTCCAAAACGGAAACTATCAGACCCCCTCCCTGGTGGTTGTACAGTGCATAAAAGAAATAAGAGGTTTATTAGCAAGGCGAGTCTCACACCAACAGTGCATGTCAATCTTGCAGCAATGAGGTAGACATGGAGCTACAGCATTTTTTGCAAAAGGGTTCCATTTACTTCATCTAAGAGCCCTAAATTTCTCATCCTCCAAAGTCCACTAGAGAAATCAACTCAAATTTTGGGCAAGACAGAAATCAAAAACACCACTCAGCCGTTTTGCTTGAAGTCACCAGCAACTTCTGTTGACTTTTACATCTGCCCAACTACATTTTTCATTCCTACTGTACCGCTACATGCTATCTAAAATCCTCCATATACCAAAAGCCTCAATTCATTTTCACATTCTAGAAATAGCCTTCTTGTACCTCAAGCTCACGCTGTTTTTTCCTCTCTTCAAATTGCAACCTCAGCTGCAGCTCCTCCAGAGCAGCTCTGTACATTGCATCTTGGGCATTCTGGAGCTCAATGATCTGGTCAAAAACTGCTCGAAGCTGGTTGAGAAGTACCTGTGAGACAGGTAACAAAATAATTGAACAGCTGTACAACACAAGAGTTTTAACTTACTATCCTTCTCCAGAAAATGAGCAAAGAAAAAAGTAAAAGGAAAAAAAAGTAAAGGAAAAAAAAAAGTAAAAGGAAAAAAAAAGTAAAAGGAAAAAAATAAAGTGAAAAAAAAGTAAAGGAAAACAAAAGTAAAGGAAAAAAAAAGTAAAGGACACAAAAAGTAAAGGAAAAAAAAAGTAACAGGACAAAAAAGTAAAGGCAAAAAAAAGTAAACAGGAAAAAAAAAAGTACAAAGTAAAACAAAAAAGTACAAGGAAAAAAAAAGTAACAGGAAAAAAACAGTAAAGGCAAAAAAAGTAAAGGAAAAAAAAGTCAAAGGCACCAAAGTACAAGGAACACCAAAGTAAAAGGAAAAAAAAAGTCAAAGGCAAAACAAAAGTAACAAGGAAAAAAAAAGTACAGGAAAAAAAAAGTAAAAGGAACCACCAGTAAAGACACAACAAGTAAAAGGAACAAACCGTCACCGGCACAACACAAGTACCCGCACCCACAGTTAACGGAAAAACAAGTACACGGAAAACAAAACTCCCGCCCACACGTACACGGACCCCCCAGTAAAAGGCAAAAAACAGTACATGACAAAGTCAAAAAAAACAAGTACCAGGAAAAAAACAGTACACGACAAAAATCTTTTTTACACAACTGGAGAGACTGTTCTCAAAGCCCTAAGTCAGTTGTTCCATGAACACACAGCTTCTAAGGATGAAAAAGAACTGGCCCACACTACAGCAAGGTTTAATATCAACACGTGTCACTATGTCTGGGCAGTAGGCACTGAACCTACCATTAGAAAATCTTGTATCAGAGTAATAAAAATGACTTTTCCCTTTGCTCCTACAATGTTAAAGAAGGTCATTCCTTACATATATGCCAAGATCAATAAGTTACAATTACATACAAAGGAGATGACTTACCCTGGAATCACTATCCAGCAAGCACCGAGCTATGATTGTGTCCAGGAAAACTTCATGAGCTGCAATGATGTGATCCAAGTCCTGTGCTTGTTGGACCTTGTTCCAGAGTTCATCCCATGAACATTCAAGCACCTGGAGCAATGATACAGGATTGGGCTGTTTTGATTTGCTAGATGACAACTCTTTGAAATTTAAGACACACAACACATACAGAATATTGCAAGTGCTTAATTTTCTAAGTAACTCATTGGGTGTGTAGAGTATACCTCAAATGTAATGTAGTACTGCATTTGATGAATGAAATGGACCATTTCCGATGCCAGAACGTGACACTGATGCAGCACACCAGAAAGCTCTGTAAAAATCCAAAGAGACAGCATGTTAAAGACTGCAAGGACAAGCACTTCCAACAACAAATCAGCTTGGTAAATTCTTCTCACCATATTACTTCATAACACAGCCACTAATCTTAGATGGGAGCAGCAGTGCCCTGCGGAGGTCAGGTGTCCTCTCCCACCCACCAAAAGTTCTTAATTATAAAACAATAAATTTGTAACTATTACTATGCCATAAAGAAGTGTAACTCTCAATAGTTATTTTTTACTGAAAGACATGTAGATAGATTAAAAAAATTTCAAGAGTGAGCCAGTACAGATGCTCACAAGTATGGGTATGGATATATTCTCTAGCTGGGAAATAGGATCAAAAAGTCCTGGTCCATGAAACATACACCAGAGCCACAACAGAGCTTTCCTATTTTGTCTCAAATATCTTTCTCTTCTTATCCTCTTCTGTTCTTAGCTAAACAAAAGCAGAAGGAATAAGTGAAAGTAAAACTAGTAAATTCAGAACTGTGCATGCATGAGACTTAATAGTTAACAGACAGCATAAGAAAGAGGGAGACATGGAGTACAAATAAGAAGGCATCAATGAATATGAATACAAAGGGATGTAAGAGGTACAGTCGCACAACCAGGCCAGCACAAAGATACTTACATTAGTGCAACTTTTCAAGACAGGAATCAAGGATTAAATAAAACAACAGATAGGAACCTTCTATTTACAATTATGTTATTTTACTTTGATCATCCTTATCATCACCTACCATTAAACAGCCAGTCAAGAGGAGCGCCAAAATGCAAAATTAATCTGAACAGAATTCATGAGACACTCTTTTTCCTCTTAACAAGCAGTTTAAAATAAGATGCAGTTGTCTGTATCCATTTTACAAGCATGTCATCCATCTGGACACCTCTCACCTGGCATACTTTTCAGAAGCTTTGCATTGCACATGTGCCCTTTCCATATATCAGTAAGAATATACTCCATTCTCTTCGCTCTCCAAAGGAAATTAAATACTCTTAGATAGTGGCTCATGCACTCACGTGTAAATACCTACAAAACAAAGAAAATAACCACTACAAATTAATTGACATACCATATGCCCTGAAGTACCAAAAGCCTCCTAAAGGTTCATCTTATCTGATCCATGCAGTTTACCTGTAAATATTGTAAAAATAAAAAAATTTCCAGGAAATCCCAGAGCTTTTGGAAAGATCCACCCTTGAGGGCTGACCAGGGCACTCCTGGAAGTGTAAGAAGGGGTGAACAACACAAAACAAAACCTAAGCCTATTTTGAAACTGCATTCTGCTGGTCAGACTCACAGTTTGTCCTGCTTAAAAAAAAATTCTTTACAAGTTCTTTATAGAGGCTAAATACATTCAGATAAACAATGCAACTATCTATCAAATGCCATTTAGACAGCATAAATAAGTTCTCCACAAATACATTCCTCAGCTCCTTTCAATTCTCCCAAATTAGTATCTACAGACAAGTAATTATAAAAGAATAGGAGCACTCAATTTATCAAGTACTTGCTAAAAACTGTGCTGGAACAAATTAATTACTGATTTTCAGTAATGTAGCTTTAAATGTAGCTTTTCAGCACTCACACTAACTGGTAAGAATTGAGATTTTTGCTCAACTGTTGATACAGCAGGTACATCAACTGTTGATACAGTGGGTATACCCTAGATAAAAAAAAAAAAAAAAAAATCTCTGATTTCACACTCCATAACAAAAAAAGGTTACTTGAACAAAAAAACCTTAGCAATTTAATTCAGCACCAAAACACATTCCAAGCCAGCAGTGTATGACATTACCGTTGCTATTGGCCCATCAACATGATAGTCCAAGCTGAAGACATCCCATCCAGTGTCCCCAGGAGATACCTGTATTAAAAAGATATGGTACTGTCAGTGTATAATCAGAACATAGTAAAGCTGCAGATGAACATCACTTGCTTTCTCTTTCATTCTGAAGGGCCTATGAGCAAACAAGCACCCAAATCAACAAGAGATACAGAGTTTCTTGTTCAAAGTAGCAGATTAGCAAAAATTGATCAAATCATTTGATACAAGGGTGATACTGATCTCACAAAAATACTGATGTTTGCAATGTCAGTGTTTTCCACTGAACCTAGTAAAGGAAAATACCAGTAAGGACAAATTTCTTTGGCATCTGAAATAGATTTATCTCAGATGCTACAGTTCATCACTGAAGTCTCACCTCAGGGACAGAAGCTTTCAAATTAACTCAAGTTTCTTACCACAGGCTCTTCCATGAAATGCGCTTTCATTGCTTCTCTTTTTCTTAACTAGAGGCAAGAAAGAGGCACACACCCCAGCCTGCCCTTTCCTGCCCCAATTCTTGTAAGAGTAACAGCATTAAGAGCTGTTTGGAGGACCTCAAACCAGCGTCACCAGCATTAATTTCTGTTAGGCCCCAAATACTCAACCTTGGATTGTCAATAGCTGTAAACCCACATTTTGAAATACAAATAGACAATAGATAGGGAAGGCAAAAAGAAGATGACTTATTAAATGACCTTTATAATAATCAAAGTAAACTTCGCTGGAAAGGAAGGGGGAAATGTATTCACATATGAAAATTTTGTTTCATAGAGATGTCTGCATGTATACACACAAACAAAGGCAACTTTCAGATCAGAGTCCCCTTGACACAACAGACCTCCAGGAGTCGAACATCCAATCGCTTGAGAATCTCGGGATTATCGAACTGCGCATTCGTGGCCCTCACCGCCGTTTCCAGGATTCCAGTTAGATTATGCTGATATAAGGTTGTAGCTGGTCGTGCAAGCTCTGGCCTGGTGTTTATGGAACAGTCATAGCACATTACTGAAATACTCTCCAGCAGCAATTCAGTAGTAACTGCAGCACACAGCAAAACCCTTTTCTAACCAACATTCAAAACTATTACTCTTTCAGACTTAATCATGAAGAAAATCAGTGAGCAAAATATCTGCACAGAGTATGAGCAGAATATGCCTATTCATATGCAGCTACTCCCCTGAATAATAGCATGAGGAGCAACTTAATCCTCACTTAATACCAGTAATTTGAAGTTACCAGGATTGCTAGTTTAGCTAGGCTGCAATTTGAGTTGCATTCAGATCTTAAATGAGGCAGATTACATCATTAGCACATCAAACCAATAATTTCACTTCAGTTTTGAGAAACTTACTGATAGCCATCTCACAGGCTCAGAAGTGCTGGCAAGAACACAGAAACCCACCCCATCTATGTAACTTCAACTTTCAAAGAATTGCAACATGCAACTCTTGTAATACCTCTCTGTCCCTCAGAAAGGAGAAGACTGGAAAACTTCTCACTCCTTCTGCCTCAAATGTAATACTGACTCCACGAATCAACCTCACTCAGCTTCACATTAAAAAGCATGGTCATATACTGTTGATTTTGACTTACAAACAAGTTAATGAAAGCTTTATTACAAAGCCTGCCTTATAGATCAAAGAGAAGCTTTGCAAGCCAATGCTTCTGATTAAAGAATTTCATCAGTAGCACCAGCATGTAAAAGAGAACTTGCAAATCCTCTTAAAGAACTGGATTCAGCAGCTGTGGGTACACCTGAGTGCTTGAAACTAAAGCCAGTGAGGAACCAAACAGATTTTTCAAACTGCATTGAATGGTTTTGAAACAGTTTTTTAGACCAAACACCTATAAAATATAGAAGCCTAATAATTCCAGCCAACCTAATCAGCAGCATCAGAAGCAGAACGTTTCTGCTTAAAATTGCTGACAGGACCAAGAGAAGTGCCAACATCCTCGAGGCTGTCACAGGGCCAACATAAAGATATCTGTATTAGTACAACTTTTCAAGACTTTTGTACTGTATGTACCACTTATCAAAAAAGAAGAACAAGTTTTAATCCTCAGGGTCAAAGAAATTAAAACCAAAATAGAATGTAAAAGTTATTACTCAAAGATTTAATTGAAAAGGTACTTAGAGGGTCCTCTTCAAAAAGCAAAACAGTTTCTGCACTCATCATGCACAGAATCATCAGAAATTCAACAATAATTACCCTTCCTATTGCCTTACTTGAGCAAGTCCATTAAATGCCTGATAAAGTCTCCTTGACCAAGTAACAAGTAGCGCCTCATGGCCTGCATGTGTTCCAGCAAATTGTACTTCTTATTGAGAACATCCAGCAGGTATTTGCTGGTTTCAAAATAAGCTGCATCAATTTTCTCTTGAAATGCGTTTTCCAGATCTGTGAACAAATCAGCAGCTAAAAGAAAATAAAAAATTGAAATTAAATTAGTAGTTTTCAAAAACTGAGGCAAACAAGCTTTGGAGTTGAAATAAACAGAAAAACTGCTATTTCTTCTGATCCACTGTGTTATACATTTGCCATAGCCAAAGCAAAAGCAAGTCTAAAGCAGACTACACTCCTACACTTATATCATATTACTTTTAATCTGTGCCCAGATTGTACTTGCCAGTAGAAACTCATGTTATGTATATAAAAAGTTGGGGATTTTCAAGCTTGCTGAAATACTGCAGTTTACAAATCAAATTATTTATTGAGTTCTAAAACCCCAGAATTAAGAAAAACCTTTGATGGGCAGAATCTAAATCAGAAGGAACTTCAAAGGGTACAGGGAAAAAAATAAATCGAAGAATCAGACTGTTAGAAAACTTAACAGAAGAGAGCTTCCATAGATAAGAGAATGAGAGAAAAGGGAATATGCTGGAGTTACCTGGGGGACAGCCAGCAACCTGATATTTTCTCTCCATCTTTCATGCAAGGCAGTTTGGGGACAGAAAGCAGGAAGCAGTGGAAAGTAGTAGGAAGCTTATTTCACTGTTTTCTACAACTACAAGCTCATCAAGAAAGGGACTGCAGTAAAACCGTTATGAGTTAGCAAGAACTGTGGCCTCTTCAGCAACATGGAGCAATATCCCCAAATACTGGATTGCCAGCTATCATAAGATTCAGACCTTCAGCATTAAAGGATATACTCCCACTTTAACTACTCAATTAATAAAATGCTTATGAATAGAAGAAATAAGCAGTGGCTTTAATAAAAAAGACACTCTTTAAGAAGGCAAGTCTAGAAGTCTGGATCACTGACATTCCTGGAAGTTTCCCAACTATCATTCAGTAACCAATGAAACTCTCCAGAAGACAGAAAAGTTCAAGAGATGCCAAAGAGATGACACTTGCTGTGTTTAAAATCTTTAGACTAGAGAAATACTGCTTAGTCAATCAGCACACATCAACCTTAGGGATGTGAGAATTAATAGAGCCTGCAGTAAGTGCAAGTGTCTTTCCACAAGATGCTGCGAGGCTTGCAGGCAAAACAAGAGAGGGAACAAACCAAGCCAGAAGGAGTTACCAGCTGATCTCTTCAGCCCCTGGACACAGAGGCTGGGCCCAGCACTGGCTGAAGGCACAAGTAAAGTCAGCAGGCAACTTCCTGGCTATTTATAGCCAGCCCAGTATATCAGGCATGCTGGTCCTGTCTCCACTCACACAGGGCTGTGTGTGTCTAAGCAGTAGCTCTGGGATACACAGACCAGTCTCAACTTCTTATTAGCTCAAGCAGAAAAAGCAGCCTTTGCCCTCTCCTTAGTACTGATCCTCTTGTCTTGAAGGAAGTGACCTGGCCACAGCCCTTCAGCTCAGACTGGAAAGTCAAGTTTACATCCGTAGCTGTAATGCACCACCTCTGCATACACACACAGCCCCCAGCACAGGCAAAATGCAGCATTCCTGTCTGACATGCAAAACTGCTAAAAAGGTTGCTTTCATCAACAAACACAAGGCCTAGGCACAAGTTTTGTAAACTGTGCAAAATTATCTCAGAACACTGAAGAGCCCAAAATGGATAAAGAAAGGTCCAGACTAAAAGCACTGACAGGCAGGTCCATGAGCTGCTACTGAATATAGTGTCATTCCTGGTCCAGAAGTCCCCAAACTACAGATAGCTACATGCTGGAGCTGAGGTCACTTTATTGGCCTTTTTTACTGTTCCTCTTTCCCAAATGCCACAATTTTCTCTGCCAGGCAGGATGACCAAATTCTACACAGTTATGTCAGACTTCTTGTTTTAATACATGTCCAGACAGTTTTCTATGCCACAATTATTTCAGCATAAAAAAAAAAAAAAAAAAAAAAAAACTGGGGAAAGATGATAGTTATGGTTCCAAAGCAAATGAAATAAATAAATAATACAGCCAAACCTGTGAAATGTTCAGATTTAAAATGAGAAAAAGTATCCAGAACTCAGGCTGGCATCCTGGCTTTCCATGATCTTAATAAAACTGTTAGATGGTACAAACAAGTACAAAAGGAAGCATTTCCAACATCCCTGACATAGAACGTTCTTTCAGGATGAAATGGGTAAAATGCCTTAAAAACAAATGCAGTTTCATGCAGAATTAAAGCAATGCAATACCACGAGGTATTAGGCTGCCAACCAAAAGCTCAGCACACCTACAGCACACTGCACAGCTAGAGTGATATATTTCTAAAACTACACTTCTGTCTCAAACAGTTATTCTCAGCACTTAGGATAATGTAGGTGTGCTTTGAAGCTCTCATCCCCCACATAATAGGAAACCTGTATTTGTGCAGATCTTCCATTCAATCAAGGAGAGAGAGAAACAAGCGCAAATGTAAAGAAATATTGGAAAGGCATGGCCATAAATGCTGTATAAAGTGGTGAAAGTAGTGCAGCCAAAGAATGGGGTTTTTTTCCCTTTTTTCCAGGAGTAGCTGGCAAGATGATCATTCAAATGCATTTACAGCCCTTATTCACTTAACCCTGACCCCTTTCTGCACTTTAAGCTTATCTTTGACTAAGCAAGCACTGAACATGGTACAAAAATCACATTATTAGAAGACATATTCTTCCAGATATGAATGGGATTTTTATCACTAGAACATTTTTCATGGAGGTACTCATGCCAGAAGTCCACACTATGAAGAGTTAATATTAAAACTAATCCAAGTCTTATATAAGTAATATTATGTTATAAAATGTTAAGAAGCATGTTCTTTGAAAACAACAATTTGACAGAAAAATATTTAGATTAGCATCAGAAAACTTATCCCAGTCATCTATATCTCAACAGTTAGAGTATCTTTGGTATATTAAACAAATTATCAAAAGAAGTTACAGTAGCAAAATACCACTTCCACCAGAAGGCAGCAATCTGTTCTTTCTCAGAGATGTAACAGCATCCTACACATTCTTTGCTTAGCATTTAGACAAAGTCTCCTTGGTTTAGATGTTTACTATTTGCTACCTTTCATCATAACAATGTTGATTTAATTGCAACAAATATGCCACCAAAAATTAACCACAAATGGTATAGGAGTTCTCATTCATTAAAACTGAGATCTATTCTAAATAAAACAAAATTATCTGAAGGAATTTAACAGTTAAGTTCTGGTTCCAGGTTCATCAGCTGGCAATCCCATTTTTAAGTAATCCCCAAAAAAAATGTTACTAACCTTCCACATACTTATTTTTGACATATTGATATAGTGCATTTACAGAAAGGCTAGAAAGGCTTCTGTTTTTACTGCTTATTCCATTATTTACAACTAACTGAGTATTTTTATTTCTTCAACCACAAAATTAACTCAGTATTATAGAATTGTATGATGGAATATATTTGATGAGAAGTCAAACATACTAAATTCTTATTGCAGCACTCAAGAATATCCCTGCTCCCACTCCAGCCAAGGCAGCTAAAGGCAAACTGTTTTTTGAATGGTTTCATTCACAAGTTCAGTACATTAACAATCATCCAGCAAACATATCAAATTAAGAAAATTATACACATACATCTTTTGTAAAAAACAAGTATACATTAAATTATCTATACTTTAGGGTAGATGGGATTTTTGTACTCCTTCCCATCCCAATATCCAGCTTACAGTCTAAACCACATACAGTACAGGAGGCCACAGTTCAAAGGGGAGCTATTGAATAATATTAATACTGTACCATCTTTTGAAGACTCTGCAGATTTTGCAACAGCAATCATCTTTGTGGATGGAGTTTGGTCATGACAAACTTGATGCAAGAAGTTTATGGATTTTCCTATTAAAAGGACCTAAACAAAATAGGATACAGGATTTTTTTAAAAATTATTTGCTTATAAGAAAAAAAAAAACCCAAACAAAAAAGCCATCCACAACCACCAGGACAACAAGATATTTTGTCATCTCTGTGCTCTTAGTAGCACAATCCAAAGCACAGCAACCCAGAACACCAATGCTAATATAAAAAGGTTTTAAACACATTTTAAAACCTCTTTTCCGCCTACTTGAGATCTCCTCCAAGTTTAACAGAGAATGGAAAGGAGAAACAGTCCTATAGCCTTCCTCAGCAAATAATTCTAAAATTCTTGAGAAGATTATTTTTTGTCAAGTTTGGCCTCTATTTTCTCAATAGAAATCTAAGCAGTAGCACAGGGCAAACAAATCATCAGAAGATGAACTTTTAGATTCATACCTTTTTTGACTGTTCCATTGTAATAAAAGATGGGATCATTGATTTCCTCAAAGTGTATTTGTCATGCCACAACCGATCAGTTTTAACTGTAGGATCTGAAGCTACAAAAAACTGAAGATTGAAATAAATATTTAAAGCAAAAGATTAATGGAAACTCTAACCTATAGTTTCACCTATTATTCCTCCTATTTTTACAGATGCAGAAGGGAAAAAAAAACCCACAAGAAAAGCAAAAACCCAAAAAAATTTTGCAACTGATACTGTGATCAAATGTTACAGTCTCTCAACCCCACACAAGAGAATCCCCTCATTCGTAAAAAACTAAACCTACTTTATTAGTTTTATTGAAGTGAAGTTTGGATGGATTATGCCCTCATCTTGTCAAACAATATACCCGTTTTCTGGACACGAACTCTTTTCACTGTCTCCAAATACCATTTTCCCCAAGAATAGCCAATTGTCTTTGTTCAAAACTGTCTATCATATGAAAATGTAACCTTCAGTACAACACACCCACCAATAATTTTCAATTAAGAACACTCTTCCAGTACACATGCAGAGGTTAGCGCTAACAAACTACCTAAAATCCAAAAAAGACAGAACCTCATATCTGGGGAGTAGCTGGGGGAAAAAAAAAGAGTATTTCACACTTCTAAAAAAAGATTCATATACATTTTACACAATTCTGACCTTAAAGACCAGCTGTCCCTGTCACTCACTTAAATTTTGACCAAAATAAGGACATTCCAAGAAAACAGACAATATATTTGACTCTCAAGTGAAATTACTCACATTTGTCTCAGAAGCGCTCAATTAATTTTAAAAAATAATTCTTTGGCTTCTTGTAACAAAAAAAAAAAAATTAAGATAAAAATCTAATCACTTTAAACAGACTGTACTGATTGGAGATAGGAAAGTGTTGAGAGAATTTAGAAAAGCATACTTCATTTCCAAGAAGAAAAAGGACAATTACTAGAACTTGATGTTACAGAAGTCACAACAAATAACTTTGAAAAGTTTCAGTTCTGGAACTATAAACTTCTTCTACTCAGTTTGACAAACTGAGCTTATTTATCAAAGATAACAGTATGCAGTCAGAGAAAAATATTCTGAGCTTCATTCCAAATACAAGGTTTGCATTCTGAACAGTTACAAAGAATTCTGTATACATACTGTTGTTACAGTAAGCAAGAAAAGATACAGAGGAATTATTCTGTCTTCAGAAACAAGGACCTACTGTCAGCACACCATTCTGACTCTACTAACCAGACCCAGCATATGATTAGTTGAAGACAACACATTGCAACCTGCAGATAGATATCAAATTCCTGAAGAATTCATGAAGAGAGTGGTATTTCAGGTTGTTATTGTATGTATTGCTTACTCATGTTATACACTTTCATCACACTCTACTTTTCAAATTCTCCTCTAAGCTTCCCACAGATTATTACACCACAATGCAAAGAAATGAATTATTTACTGTAGCATATACATTACCTCGTGGTATGTATCCTCCAGCTCTCCATCATAAATCCAGCGATACAGGAAGTTCAGGACAGGATGGGATACTAGGCCAAGAATGTGCTGAACCAGAGATCTCATGTAGGGATCTCCTGTTTTAGTATAGGCATGAACTGCTGAGGCTAGTTCACCACCTTTTCTCCCTGTAAGAAGAAAGGAAGAGGAAGAGAAACATTTGAAGGAAAACCTCATGCACCCCATTTAAATTTAGCAGCCACTGATTTTAGCTACCCCTGTGTCACAGTGAGCTTGCTAAACAGCAACTCTAAAATGTAGCAAAAGTAGATGTTTTTTTATTGCTAACAGGGAATTCCTAGGTTTTAAGGCATGAATTATTAATCTCACTAAAGCATTAAGCGGAGCTATCTGTCTACTTTATGGCAGCTTAGAGGAATGCAAAATTCAAGGCATCAGATCACACACAGAAGTTGATGTTATGCTTCCAGAGAAGCATTAAAGGAGCCTTATGTTTTCCTTCTCTCCTGTACTTGACACTCTCAGATATTCTGTGTGTATACATGTACACAAGCTGAGTTTTCATGTTTCTTGGTTATAGTTGCCCTCATAGCCCCATTAGGGAATATCTCCTGTCTTCTTGCAGTTGTGAAGTAAGAGGCTGTCAAAAAAAAAGTTAAAAAATAGATTGAATACTTGATTTTGCTGCTATGCTCCACAGCTTGCCATTTCTTTGCAGCAGAGGCCATGCGACTCCAAATTTTCATGAATGTCTTAAAAGTAAAGCCCATTTAAAAAAAAAATTGCTACCAATTCCAATAATTAAGGTCAAGCAAGTATTGTTGGCTTTTTTTTTTTTTTGCTAAGATGATCTTTCTGAAGGGCTACAATCTCATAAATATGAAGTACAATCAGGGAGAAGCATCAATTACTGGTCAGCTTTGTCAGCTACTGGCCAAAGTTCTGGTAAACTCCAACATGACTCTCCCCAGCATCTTCTTGTGGATTGCCAACAAAATCACAGTATTTGCAGATTTGCAAAGTTTTGTTGTTTCACATGAGTCTGAAGACAAGTTACTAATGACTCCTCTATGGCATCATATATAGAGAAATTGTGTAATACTCATATATAGCAAAGAAACAAAGTCAACCATTTCATAACAAATTAGTAGGGCTTTTTCAGTGTACCAGTCTCTTAAAAATGATTAAGTAACTGAAAATAGCATAAAAAGTGCACGCTTAAAATTGAATTTTTGAGCACATTCTAGTCTTAAAAAGGAAGAAGTCTGAATGTATCAACACAGTACTATAACTGGTCATCATTTGTTTAAACTAAAAGAGGGAGAACCTGAACTACCTACTTGAAATTTTCTAAAAAAACAAAAGTCCAAACAAGCACTAATAATATTGATATCCACCTCTAGGATGCACAACTACTCAAAGTTATATAAAATTCCCAGAAATACTAATGTTTAACAGACCTTGACAGTGATCAACAAGTGCTGCAAGGGTCTTTAACCTTATTTTGGGGTCATATGTCCAGACTAGAAGACGGCGAAGTGTTAAACTGCTCTCAAGTCCCAAATTCACGCCCTGATCATCTTCCAGTTGTAACTGATCAAGTTAGAAACAGAAATACATGTCAAAGAACAAAACTGAGGAAGAACTCAGGTTTCATAGTTTGTTCTGAAGTCAGATTTTTACTAATACACTTGAAATACCAGTGTTATATATTCTCTCATCAAGTCACTGGGCCAAAACCTGAGAGCCAATTTTTAGTGGAAACAGACTTGAGCACAGGTGAAAGAACAGAGACAAGCATAAGCACAGTGAGGCAGACAAAGCACAAAGACTAAGAAAGTTAAAGACAACAAGGTAATAGTAATGAAAAGAGAGAAGAGCAAAGGAACAGAGAAGAAATCCTGAAAGACAGCCTTGACAATGAGTAAAGAAAAACATCTAAATGACAGGCAGGCAGTGAGAAGTAAACTTTTCATTACTGCACATGCAGCTTATTTTAGTTCCATATGTGACAAATTCTGTTTAAAGCCTTCTCCAGAAGCCATCAGAACTTAAGTCAGCCTTTTAGTGAGATTAAGGAATTGCTACATTGAAAGAAAAATACCAAACTTTAAAAGCTGCAATAAGAAAACTATCAAAATGTGACTACCATGAATCTTCCAACACCATGGAAAATAAAAGCTGAGTATTTGCATCCAAGGTGCAAAAGCAAATCTTATACAAGAACAGATGGAATAAGCAGGACAAGAACACAATTTAAGAATACAGAAGCAAGTTCCTGGAGCAGTACAAGGAGACAATCTCTTCGAAAAGATTCTGTTTCTGATATATGACAACCAACCCACTCTGTGCTTTCCCATCTAGCACCTTTTTTTAGCCAAATGCAACATACTACTTAAATTTAAGGCTAGTGTCATCCACATTAAGTTCAGCCTTAGAGCCACTTAAATTCATTTGCTTCCAAATTCTCCTGGGTCCATGCCTGGGATTTCTCTTTGGTGTTTTTGGAAATCAGCAATGACAAGAGAGATACATGAGCCACCCTTTGACTTTAGGGAAGACATGGTACATCTTCATCATGGAACTGCATTTTTAAATGGGCTGACAATGAAAACAAACCTGCAAGAAAAAGACCAGAGACGCTTATGGAATAGTAGACAGTATGTTCATGATTACTCATTCAAGGGCAGAAACATGCTCAGGAGAAGCTCTGAAGACATAACAAAATGTTATAAAGAGAAGAATCTTTGACAAGATTCTTGTTTTTCTATGACCATACTGCTCTCTAGAACTGCAGTAACAACTCCTAAGCTGGCAGCCTTTTGATCTCCTAAATCAAAAAATGTCACATACACTCAATTTCAAGTCAATTTTCTACATGTCTTTAAGAAGCTAAAAGGCACAGGTTTTTTGTCCATTCTGCAGTGTGACCTTTGAGCCCTTCCACCTTTCAAGTCACAAAAGAATTCCTCCTCCACTTCTGAATCCCCTTCCTTTCTTTCATGTCTTTGGGAAGAAATGTTGCCAGAAGCTTCTGAAAACCCAAACATAACATGACTCTGGGAACCCTTTCAGTTAGGTCCTGAAGGACCTAGATTCCCCAGAAACTCTGGTCTGCTGCTGTGCCAAAGCATTGCTGACACTGCACTGACTGTTCCCTATGAAAAGGCATTTAATCAACATGCTCAATGCATTCAGGAACTCTAACACTGAAGATGAATCTGGCAAGGACCATGAAGAGTAACAATAAGAACAGCAGTAAAAGTAAGACTGGGAAAAATGTGCCCAGCTACTGAATGATGCTACATGAGGGGTGACACAAAAAATGGAAGATGCTGAAGTACTTAATGCCCTTTTTGCCTTGGTGCTTTGGTAGGATTTGCTGCTGGGGATACCAGATGTCGAGGTAAGAAGAGAGAGAAGTCTGGAACAAGGAAGACTGAGCTCAGAAGGATCAGGCTACGGTACACCAAACAGATGTGATATGCTTAATTCTGTGGGACCTGATGGGATGCACTAAGTGTTGAGGGAAGGAGTTGGCCAATGCCACTGCAAGGCCACTCTCCATTATTTTTGCAACACAGAAACTGGAGGCAGTTTCTGATGACCCTGAGAAAGCAAATGTCATGCTTCTCCTCAAGAAGGAGAAGCCATAAAACTACACACCAGTGAGACTCACTTCATTGCTTGGGATAGCAACTAATCCTGGAAAACCATTTCCAAGCTTATGGAGGACAAAAAGTTATCTCAAGAAAAAAAGCTCATGGAAAGGAGAAGGAAATAGGAGCATTTGTGGTGATGGGGTCTGTCTTCCCAAGCAAGTGTTAAGTGCCCTGAAGCCCTGCTTGCCAGGAGCAGCTGGACATCTGCCTGCTGAAGGAAAGAAGTGAATGAATTCCCTACTTTGCTTTGCTTGCACGCACAGCTTTTTCTTCCCCTTCTAGACTCACTAACTTGATTGACTTGTCCTTTTGTCTTCTTTCTATTTTCTCCCCGTTCTTCAAGAGACCAGGGGGAGCAAGAGGCTGGGTGGGTGCCTGGCTGCTGCCCAGGGTCAACAACCCACAAAGGCAAATGCAGCTTGAAAATAAGTAACCCCAGAACTTTTGTCTTTTTTTTACAGGCTTTGCCTCCCATCCTACTCATCTCTTCTGTTGCAAGGTTTGGTGGGGCAGGAAAAGTAGTCGAATATTTTAATGGTCAAGAAGTTTTAGAAGTTAGGAAAAAAAATAAATAAAAAATTAAAAAAAAAATAAAGCATCAGCAAACCAAGAGAGAAAACACATTTTGGACAGAGCAAGAAATAATTACAAAAGAATAACTGGATAATAGCCAGGAAAAACAAGCAAAAAGAATATATAACAAGCATTCCAAAAGTCAAGAACATTCAAGAACTGCGAATTAAAAGGAACAGATGCTTTGAAAACATTAACAAAAGCCTATGACAAATGATAAAGATTTTATTGAAGTTAGAGTTTTAAGAGGCAGTATAATTTAGCTTTAGGTCAATTATCAGAATAAAGTTTTCACCATTACAAGTAATGAACCCCTTGAAAACCCCTTTCAAAAAAAGGCAAGCAGAAGAATGCTTATTTTATTTTAGAGACAGCATCTAGATGCACACACCAGAAATATTTGTGGAAAACCTGCAAGATTATCAGCACTGAGTTGGTCTATATGTTACAGAAAAATAGTAAAACATTGAAACATCTGCAGAAGAGATGTCTTTACTCTCAGAAAACAAAGGGACAAGAAAAATGTACAAACTGCCCCACACAGAAAAGAAGTTGGAACTGTTATTACTAGCTGCTAAATCGTGCACTGCTGGAAATACTGACTGGTTTTGTCTCCACTCAAGAATGTGTGACATTGTTCAGGATTTGAATGATAAAGATATTAAGCAAGGTGAAACTGACAAAAGGACGCAAAACAGGGACAGAGACTTAGAAACACACATTGCATTCTTTGCTTATGTAACACATCAAATACCAGTGAATTCTTAAGAGAAGAATATTCAAGGGCACATACATTTAAAGAGCAAGAAATGTGCAGAGAATTGTGTTCACTGTCAACAGAAACTACTGTACATCCTTTACATTCTACCAGAATAGGTAGGTATTACCTTTTTAGGAGATATTTAGATAACATAGAACAAAATAGTGAAGTTGAATATGTACAACTTAACTTACCTGAGAATGTAAAACAGACAGAAGTCGGTAGTATTCTTTAAGTTCCTGATGTAAGGCTGCACAAAAACTCTGTAAGAGAAAGAGAAGAAAAAACAAAGGGGGGGTGGAAAGGAAAAGTCATCAGGAGAAATCTTTCTGATTGAATTCTATCATCACACTTCCAACATAGTCAGAAATTTCTTGAAGAGAATCTATCTACAAGTTTGAGCATAAAAGCCAACTCTGAGAGTAATGGCCAAAGTATAAGTACTTCCCTAAAAGCTCCATATACCTTTTCCAGGAATTTATACACATTATCAAGTGACCTTGTTTCTTGCTACCTTAACTCTATCAACATATTTAATTATGACAAGTGTAACTCTTCAAGTAGATATATCATCTCAGTAATGGCAAGAATAAATAGCACAGGGATGTACAAATTATAACATGACCCAGTTGAAGACATTTTTTAATAATCATGTAAGATACAGTATGCAGTGAAGTAACAGAGTTTAAGGCCTCTAACAACAGCACACAAAAGCTAGGCAATTATCAGTATATTTACAGTATAGCCTATATGGCATGAACAAGAAAACACAATGCTCAAAAAATGCTCCAAATAAGTGCTGCCAGATCAAGAACTATAAAATTTTGGTCTTTTATCAATTCACAGTTATATATGATTCTTCACTTGACATGGAAGAAATGAACAACACAAAGTATATCTTCAGGAAACTGTAAAATGTGCAGAAGTTAATTCAGGCTGGAACTAAAGCAAAAACTCTTCTTTGTTAAACAATTCTAAGCACAGTTAGTTAAGGTTGTTTAAAAACCAAGATAAATTTTAAAAATAATTCCTGCAATAATACTTGTTTAGTGATAAATATTTACCACAGTTTAGAGTTTGGAGGAGGTCTTGTTTTACTTTTGTAATGGTCTTAACCTAACATACAGACTAAAAAAATGCCTGCAACACATTTTTCAAAACAGAGCTAAAAATGTGGCTCATTAATTTGGGAATAACTGAAAAGACTTTAAAACCCCCCAAGAAGTCAGGGAAATTTTTAATTTGTTTGGTTTCTTGGAAGAATATGCTCATGCACACACACAAATTCTTCAAAACTTTCTAACCAATTCTCAGCTAATGAATTCCATATCTATTTTGATGGATTTTTTTAAATGAGAAATTTCCTAGGATTTTCCTTCAAGACCATTTAAAATTACAGTCAAAAGAATTTGGAAAAAGAAAAACTCATAGAACCCAAGAACCTAAAGTATTTATTCACTAGAGTATGTAAAAGGCAGAAATCATTTCTAGAAGCACAAAGAGAATATAAATCTTCTTTCCTCCTAAGCAGCTAAGAAGCCTAGAAAAAAAAGTCATTAATCTTGCCATTGTAACTTTTTTAAGAAAATGAGGTTCCTTTCTTCAACTCAACATTGTAAATTGCAAAGAAATTTGACATTCTTTTTATTCCAGAGGATACTGAAGGGCAAAAAGAAATCCCTTTATGTGTAACTCCACTTTTCATTTCTTCTCACTTGCTTCTCCAGGAAATTTTTTAACCTATTAAAGGGGCACTTGCCAAGATGGAGGGCAGAGCAGAGCCTCTAAGAAAACAATCAAAGACACTGTTCTGGTCAAAAAGGAGAACAGTAATCACTGACTGGATTAATTTAGTAGCCAAAAGGATTTAGACTCTAACTGGTCACCAATTTTTCAGAGAAGCTTTACATCCAGTACCAATAGCTGCATCACAAGCACAGACTTTTGCTTCCCAAACTGTTACAGAAAAACTGGACATTACCCTAGAATTCTGATTTAGTCTGCTGCAAAAAAGAATTGAGCAAGGAGACAGAATGCTTGTTCAAGAGAAAAAAATTAAAATGCCCATTAATTCAACTGCATCTAAATGGGCAAAATGCCAAAGTACAAGCTAAAATATAGTTAACTGCCAATTATTCTTTTTATTTTCTGAGGACAAAGTAAAATTTAGATATTAATCAGCAAAGTTAGGAAAATATAAAGTATAATATATTGCTACACCTCTACTTCTAATGTCAATACCTGACATTTTGTGTGGTAAAATCAGTCACCAGAATCATACTAGAAGAGGTGACTGACATCTTATTGTATACCTGGTTTAAACAGGGTTTTAAACAATCATCCTTTCAGAACATGAAGCGAATGATGTTTTATATCAATATACACTGTTGTGCTAAATTCCTTAATTCACAGTGCAGAGCACCTGAAATTCTCAGCTATGAAAGCTATGAGGAGCATGAAGGCATACTCTCTGTGCCCAGATACTGACAGCAAGAGCAGAATATATTTTTTTATTTGTACACTTATGTCCTAGTAATATACACAAGTGCTTGCCTCAAGCAAAATTAGCAGCATTAGAGCTATGCAGATTCAGGTAACTTAACTGCACAGCCTTCTGCACAGGATGTGAAACCTGTATACAGAAGCCAAGATACTGCACATTTAAATTCACTGAAGAATTAAAGTTCTCCCCTTTCACTAAACTTGAAGATTAAAGCCAGAGACAGTAAAAATAATCACAGGCAGGAAGCTGCTAGATAAAGAATAAAATTTCACCCAGATGTAAGAGGGAGAGGCCAAAGAAAATGCATACACAGTAGCACTGCCATATAAAACATGGAAATCAGCATTGGATTGGTAGAAAAATAATTATTTATATGTAATTAGAAGGGTTACTTAGAATAAGAGACAGAATGGAACAGAATAAACATTAGAAAAGTAGGAAGCACTACAGTGTCTCTACTGACCTCTTAAGAAAAATTAGATTGAAGGGAGAAGCACTTCAATTTCTTGGCAGATTAGGTAGGATGTTATGGCTAGAGGCAAGGATAACATTTCTGTCGACTCAGAAGGGATAATATCCAGTTTTACAGAGGGAGCAAGTGAGAGGAAACGGGAATGTCTTAGCAGTAAATGTGGTTTTGGGTATTACAGCAGCAGGGAAGTTACTGTAGACTATAAATCATGATGATGAAACCTATGAAAACAAAAATTAATATTCTTTTGATGCTGTATTCAAAAGAAAGGGCAGAAGATAATGGACTATTTGCAGTTTATGTAAGCTAGTGCAGTACTAACACATGAACATCAACAATAGCTGACAAGAATGTCTCCTGCACAGGTCACTAACAGCTGAATTGGTGATTAATTACCTCAGGGATGACATCATCCCATTTAAGAAATGTTTTTGTTAATGAACATGCATGAATAATTTTAAAATATTGGTTTTTAAAAAAATTGGAGATTAAGAAAAGGAATTTATGAACATTTCCAGCTACAAATAACAGGGGCAAATCCTTAAGACCAGAAAGGGCAAATGCCTTTTCCTTGCCTTCTGACTATGAACCATATCAAATGCAGCATCCACAAATGGAGTAAATCAAATGATAAATTATTCAAGCTCCACAGTTTATGCATGATTCTAGCACTGCATTTACTCAGTAGTTTCTTAGCCAAGCAAGAGCAAATATTGTAGTTAGACTGTTTTATCTAGTTGACCCACCTGTCCCACCAGCCCAAACGCTCGATCCAAACTCCTCTGGTCTGTGTATTTCCTTATTTTGTTATGTAGCCACCCCAACTCTGCAAGTCTGCTTGTAGTATCTCGGAGAGATTTTGACAAGCTCACCTATAAAGTTAACAGAAACAAGCTTGCAATTAAGTCAAATCTGCCACACCAATACTAGTCTCTTCACAAATGTTCCCCTTTCTCATAAAAAAGCCAGTTTCAGAAACAATTCATTTTACATTCTACAGATACTGCAGAAAAGCAGACAACCATGTAATTACCATTACATTTATACACTCATGCATTGAAAAGACAGCAGCAACAAACTACTGGCAACTTTGAGACCTTCTCTTTTGGAAATCTTAACGTAACAGTATTCATATACTCTTTTTACATTAGGCAATTATGGCAGTAACAAAATGATCTTCAGAAAAAAGGAAGAAATCTGCATTTTCATGCAGATTTCATTGCAATATCAGACTCTATCTTATCCTGACAATCAGCAAGACTGAAAATATGAGCATTGTAGCAGAGGTGTTAATGACTGAAACTAATGAAAAACTTTTGACAAAATAATTAATAATTGCTACATGGGAAAGAAACCTTTCATAGAAAATAAATGATTCCATGCCTGACTAGGCATTAGGAACACAAACTTGTAGAACCCAACTTCCAAGATTAAATAACTTAAAAAATCTGGACTTAATCATATGTCCTTCTGAACTCTTGTAGTCTGTTTCTGGTTTTCTTCCAGTATTTCACCCACCTTGCAATCCTGCCTTAGTCCCAACACTCTATTTAGCTACCACTACTACTTTCATCTGAATGACCTCATTTCTTCCTCTAATTTACCAACAGATAAGACACTTCCCACTTGAGATTTTCTTCTTCCACATTTCACCATACTACTCAAGAACTCTACCATCAAGCATTCAAAATTTCATTGAATAAAGAACCCCAAACAATCTGACTGATAATACAAACAACGAGACAGAGACTGACTTCTGCCCACAGCAACTGGGCCTATCCCACCTCTACAGACAATTTTGACAGCCAGCTGGAACAGTTGAAACCAAAGCAAGGAATTGTTCCAAGAAGTTAAACTGCCAAAGAACTAGAAATCAATCCCCTTCATTAAACCTTTTAGTTAACAGTACAGGCATTCTCCAAGATAACAATTAGTGTCAGAGTGTGTTATCCACATCAGTGTGGGCTTGAAACAGGCTGCAGCATTTGGTTGTAAGACCACGGTTCAGTCCCTAGCCCTCTTGTTTACCCACAGAGGTACAGCTTTAACTTCTTGAACAACTTCTGTAGGGTAAATTCCAGCCCAAACAAGCATAATTGGACACAGAATCCCTGCCCACAGCTAAACCCAAAAAGATGACATAAGAACTATTTAAAATTCTGCAAGTACAGAGTACTTGGCAAACATTGAGCACAACACACATCTGCTGGAATTAAATGAGGAGCAAGCAAAATTGGCTTGGTGTTAGATCAAATCAGAAGCTGCTATCTTATACCGTGCTGAATGTCACCACCAGACCTAATATTAACACTAAGATTAGCAAGCATTACAGCAAGAATAGCACCTTAGAAAGTGTTCTTCTTTCTGGAAAAAAAACAACTCACCAACCCAGACTGTGTACAATGAGATTGTCATCTGACGGAGAACTACATGCTTTGACTACTATTTTGCCTAATGTGCAGTAACACAGCTAGAGGAGGTATGATCTTGGTCCTCCTTGCTTTTCAGAAGTTCCAGCTGCAGCTCTGGTGGGTCAGATAATCTCACCTTCACCAGATCCAGTAGCTCAGGCCAAGGAGAAGTAAGAAAGAATGGAAGATGACTGACTTCACAAAAATAATTGACGACAGAGTTCTCAGGCAAAGATTATTCAACTGGCTTGTGGTCAGCAATTAAATTCCCTGAATTACAAGTTCCAAGTAAAACAGCTTCTGACCTCAAACCAGCTTACTGGACATGAAAGCTACACAGAAAACCCATTGCCAATTTTGTAATCACTGACTAAGTTTTCTTCACATTCCTCTAGAAAAATATATTATGCTACCCTTCTTTTGCCATATATAATCTCATATACAGAATATCAATTTACTCAGTGAAGGTGCTGAGGAATTACAAACTTTGCATCATCTACAAGTGGATGTTTATTAAGAATCTGCTCATTAATAAGATTTAACAAGATTTAAGTTTTTCCATTTATCCCTCCATTAAGCAGCTGTAAATGTCATTGTAAAGTAATGGTGAACAACTACAACATTTCACTTTTTGCTACTATCATGAAGAAAAAAAGGAAATTAGCTCAGGTATCAACATTAAGACCTGTCTACCATGCTCTTGGCACATGAAATGGCCCAGGAGTAATTTCCCCACCATTTAAGGTCTATGTAATATTGTCATAGTAGAAAGTTTTTAATATAAGTAAAAATTGAAAGTGTTGTCTTTCCATCTGAACAAGAATAAGAAAACCAATTAGCAGAAAGTGAACTCTGAAGCTCTACTGTCTAAATACTGAATGTGAAGATATTAAGCAACTAGCACCATTTTTTGTTCTTTGGTCAGCTGACCCAATCACACTCTTGGGGTCTTCCTGAATTGCAGACAGGCATAACATCTCACCACCTTAAAGCAAAGTCTCTCAGGCATCTTTCCTATTCTTTCATCCCTATTTGATGTCTTCATTCAAATTAACATCAGACCTTTCTTCTGTTCTACCACTAGTCCTTTCTTTTCTAGGTCATCTGCATCTGATCACTTATAATTGTAATCAGGCCCATAACAAGAAGTGGCTAGCAACCACTCCATATTTCAACTGTTAAATTTAATTAAATAAGAATGCAGTGAAATACCTGCATCTGCCTTATGTTAATTCTTATACACTGAGGAGGAGAAATGTTGACAGACATCCTCAAAGCCATAACTTACGAGTCCTTCTATTGGATTAAAAGTTGGGAGACTATTCACATCTTGTGAAATGCTACATTTTCTATCTGGCACCTAATCAACCCAATTGATTTTCAACTACTAATGTTGAAACTACTCTGTTGCATTAACAAAAGAACCTCCAAAAACAAACCAAACAAAACCAGCACAAAACAAAACAGTTGGTAGAGGGAATAAGATTTTAACTTTTTTACATGTTTCTCACGGCTATTTTTCCCCTATATACTTTTCTGTTCACATATGAAATCAAGTCACCATACAGTACCTTTCCCTCCACTTTATAGCAATTTTCAGAATTGCACATTTTGATGTTTTTGCCATCTATTCCCTGGAAGACATATAAAACATCTCTTACAAGATTTGCTTCCGTTATTTCAACAGAACCTAGAAAAGAAAAAAAAAAATAAAACAAGTATTTAGATTTGTTGAGACAGTAAGTTTTGATTACAACTTTGAAGAACTATTTAGATGCATAGCCAAAAACCCCAAAACTATAAAAAATATAAAGCCTGTGCCTGTAACCATAAAGAAATATTTCAGGTCCTCTTAGTCTGACAGGAAAGCCCAAGATTGCCTTTACCTGGCTCCAATGCTACCTGTGGTTCTCTCAGAGCAGTCAGCTTGTATGGCACAGGGCATGTCCTATTTTAACTGACACAGTGGCCAATTCTTAAGCCTGGTTATCTCTTTTAATACAACACCAGTGCAAGTTCTGAGGCAAGCATCACAGTAACTTTATCTTTCTTTGAACAAACAGTTCAAGTTGTTAAATAGACTTATAGAATAACCTCTTCTACATTCACCTAGAAAAAGAACAGTTAATCCAGAAGGAGGAGCTGCTTCTTTCATAATGGCTTTCAGTTACATATGCCACTGCTCAGTGAGAATAATGATCAAATCAGACTGCATAACAGCCATGGAGTTAGAAATTATTCAAGTGTAAAGTTTGCTTCTGGTTGTTATCTCTAGTCAGAGGGTAGATTGCATTAGAGATGTAAGATATTTATGAATTTAAAGGAAACATAAAATCAAAAAAGGCATTGTGTAGGCCATGGAAACTATCCCACCTTTTCTGGGCAAACTGTCACCACTTGCTTTTGTAAATTTATTTAGGATTTCAAGAAATAAACAATTTAAACAACAACTACCCAGAAATTGAGATGCTACAACATGCTTCTCCCAATTTAGACAGTACTCTTACTCTTGTCAGTTTGCCTCCCCAACAATCCACTTTCCCAGAAAAATTTCAAGAAAAATTAAATTCTACTCTATTTCAGTATAAGTAGTCTTCACTCTAAGATACCATTTAAAATTCAGTCTCCCCTCATAACAATAGGAAGTGCATGACTGTAGGTTGTCCTTCTTAGAAACTTGTAGTGATATGGTGAAAGATTCAAGTGCACATTTCTTTAATTGATAAATAATATGACAAGTATTAACATCAGCCATACAATGTGCACTTTTATACTCTGTGGGTGGATGTAAGAGTAAGAAAACTTCAAAATAAAAGCAAGCAACTTTAGGAGAAAAAAATTAATTACAGGAATTTAATATTCATAGAAATGTATCATCTTGACAATATATTTCTATATTCTGAATGCAGTCCTACTTCTATTTCTACACCAGCAAGTGACTACATTTAAGACAACTGTCAGTCCCTATACCCATCCCACACAGGAACCAAAGTCACAGCTGCTGGCTGACTCAACAGAAGAAGTATTGCTTTTTATAGCAATCAGTATAATATATTAAGTGGCAGTGTTAGATTTTATGTTTTTCTATTTCTTTTTCCTATGCTTTTTCCTACTCCTTTTTCTACTTTTTCTTTTTTCTGTTTTTGTATAGGTTAAATCTACTACATATATAAAACACATATGTACATTATATAGATAAACACACACATCTTCTTGCATATAATAGTCTTGTTATTAGCTTCTAAATGTCAAATATTGCCCTCAGATACACCAGTACAACTCTGATCTATAAGCCACTGCTTTGTACACTGCTACTCAAAGATGCAGAGGCTGGCACACAGGCTATATTTTAGTTCCTTAATATCCAAACTTAGTTGTAGAGGAGCTAAAAACAAACAAAAACAAAACACCACAAACAAAAGCCTGCATCTTTTATCTTTCTCTGCCAGAGAGTGACGGTGCTATGGGATGACAATATCTGCCATCAGCTCACTTATTCAGAACTTACTTTTACAGTAAGAGTTGCCACAGAGACCACCTGTTAAACAATCTCTCCTTAGCTGCACTTGTGTAAATTAAGAATAGATCCTCTAGATAGCAGCTTCAAGTTTACACACACTAAATTGTGGATGTAAATTAGCAATATTAGGAATTTAGGAAGAAATTCTTTACTGTATGGGCTGATAAGGCACAGGAACACGTTGCCCAGAGATGGTGTGAATGCCCCATCCCTGGAAGTGTTCAAGGATAGCCTGGAAGTCTGTCTTGAGCAACCTGGTCTAGTGAAAGGTGTCCCTGCCCACAGCAGGAGAGTTGGAACAACATGATCTTTAAGGTACCTTCCATCTCAAAACATTCTGTGATTTCATGAGTCTATATTTGTATTTTTTTTATTGACAATATTTTATGTCACTTGTTCTAAATATAACGACTGTATACAGTATGCTAATGTAAAGAAGAGGTTTAAGAGCTCTAGATTCCAGTTCACATTTCCAAATTTTCAAAGACACAGAACCACAAACTGACGAGTATTTCAACAAATTCTGTTTACTGAGCTCTCTTTCTGACTCAAAAAACAGTAGCATCTTCTGATCATCAAAAGAATGATCATTGCTCACACATCACAATCACTTAACTATGACAAACACAGGAATGAACTCAGTCTTTTCAGAAGACCAGATCAAACCAGTGCAAAAAGAAATTAACAACCAGCCAAAGAGACTGTGGTCAAACACACTAGTCTTGCATATTTGCTGCTATCCTTCTATTAAGTACGTTCTAGAAAAACACTCTTCAAAAAATCAAGATACTATGATCCCAAAATAAAAAGATGACGGAGGATATACATAACTGTAAAAAACTTTATCTTTAACAAATACATCTTTGCTCACCACTTGTATCCCCTTCTCGCCTCGACCTCGGCACACCACGAGAGACAGGATTTGAAAAGCCTTTTGAGGTAGTGCTTTGTAAGGAAGGCTGGCTTGCAGTTAAAGTCCATGCAAGACGTGAGCCTAGCTGCTGACGGAGGCAATCTCCAACACCCGGAGCTTGATAGGATTGTCTAAAATGATAAAAGGAAGAAACACCTTTAAAAACTTTCACTCTGTACCCATTACATGGTGTGGAGTGATGCAAATTCTGAAAGATACCCCAAGTTTTTTGCAAATGTTGGGGCGGGAGGAGTGGTTTAATAAAGGAACCTTAAAAAGTGGTAGAGAACACAAAAGCAATTTATTTTTTCCTGTAAGCCAACACTTTCAAAAAAGGCCCCTGGATGTAGAAAAGGGAAGTGTAAGTTTGACATACATAATTTTATATCAAAGCTTAACTTTGATGAATTACACTGAAATAGGTTAAAAAGGAAGGTACTATAAAAATAATAAACATAGTCATAGTAGAAAAACCTAAATATTTAAATTTTGTTATTACCTGAAAATATAGTTACATGTCAAAGAACTAAAGGAAAATAGAGAGAGAGGAGAAAGCGCACTTTCTAGCTACTCTATTCTTTCAGATAGTTTGTATTAAGTGCCTGAAGATATAATCAAGGAGGGACTATCCAGGCAAGTTCCAATTTCACTTACTTTCAAACTTGTTAATTTTTTTCACAAATAAAGTCTTAACTGTGAAAAAATGTCACATTGGCCAAGCTCCAGTTGTCCAGGACTTCCCTGGTTAGCCAAGACTGATTACATGATGGACAGGATCTTGGTGAGCCCTCCAGTCCCACATGGTTGTGAGCATCCAAGTGGGTCAACAGGTCAGTAATTTGTCCCTCCTAGATTACAGTAGATCCACTCTGCTCCCTGTCCACATCTGCCAGCCCAGGAGGCCATCTATCCTGAGAACAACTGGTCTCAGTGCTGAAGACTGAGCTCTGCTGTGTTTAGCATTAGTAAGGCCTCAGAGTACAACACTGAATTTTGTTGCTGTTCAGAAGAATGTAACTCTAGAAAAAAGAAAAACAGGTACAAAGAGAACTTCAGGAGGAATGAACCTTATAGAAAGCTTTAATTTGGGTTGTTCAGCTCACAGACTACAGGACTAAAGAACACAGTGAAATTGCAATAAAATGGAACAGTATGAGCAGGTCAGAACAAGAATATGCCAGAAAGAGGGTAGCTTCTGCTGATATTTTTAAGCAAGCAGATATAAGAAATAACCTCCATGACATATCTTTCTATATTGTATCAGTATTATACAACGATTGAGGCTAGAAGTGACCTCTGGAGATCACCTCCTACAAGCCTTCTGATCAAAGCAGACCAACTACAGAAGGCTAGCAGGTACATGGCTCAAGTCATACTTTTAATATTTTCAAGCATGGAGACTACACAACCTCTCTGGGCAACCCATTTCAGTGTTTCACAATACGCCCCCACCCTTAAACATACATCCCCATCTTAAAGCAAAAAGGTTTTTCTTTTTCCCTTTTGATTAACTGTGATTCACAATTCACATATTTTGCCAGTTACCACTTGTCCTCTCCCTGACCCAAAACAGTATAGCTCAGTCTTCTTACGCCCCTTGCCATACCATTATATAGGTAAGATCCCAAGACTTTTCTTCTCCAGGCTGAACAACTCCAGGTCTGTCTCAGCTTCCCCTCACATGTCAGATGCTTCAGCTCCTTAAGTAGTTTTGGGCTTCCTTCTCCAGACTCCTTTTTCCAGCCTGCCTATATCTTTTCTTTGTACTATATAACTGGAGCCAGCATTTCAGATGTGTCCTCATCAGTACTGAGGAATGAGAAGTTTTATTTGCCTCACCCTACTGGTGATGTCCTCCACAACACAACCCAGGAGGCTCTTAGCCTTCTTCACCACACATTGCACACTCATGTTCAACAAGCAAGCACCAAGAACCTCAACTTTTTCCGTATCTGCTACTTAAGTCCATGCCCCTTGAACAGGGGCATGTTTTTTCTAGCCTTCCTTTACTGCTTATGTAGTTGCAGAAATATCTGCTGTTTTCCTTCATGGACCTTGACAGATGAACCTCTAGGTCAATTTAGGATTTCACTGCAGTTACTCTGCCCCAGATGCTTCTTTGCACCTGGTCCTGCTTCCATCTTTTGTACACTTTTTACATCTGAGTTTTGTCAGAAACAACTAGTTTCTCCATACAGACCTCCTGCCACTTTTAATTCCTCCTTGCCTATTTCTTTCTTAAGCTTGCAGGAGGTGATCCTTGAATACCAACGAGCATTCTAGTCCAGCATTGAACCAGATAATCACTGTAGCTCCCTTCAAACAGAAATATCCTAATCTGTTCTCTCCTTAATCCCTCTTTCCTCCTGGGCAGCCTCTCAGGGGATCTTTCCAAGAAGATCCCAGAAGAGCCCCATGTCTCCTACCCTGAAGTCCAGGGATGAAATACTGCTTTTTACCATGCTTCCACTTCCAGAATGCTGAACTACATCATCTTATCACTACCGCAGTATTTGTAAAGCCTATTAACAACAATAAAATCCAGTTCTGTCCGCACTAATTGCATAATATAAATTTAATAACTCATGTCAAATACACTCTACTAAAAAAATGTCTTCAACTCAAAAAAAATCGCTTTGATCCTTTCTGAAAATGCATCTTGTGATTTCGTGTTTCTTTCACAACTCTTGGGGGTGGGAAAGAAAATTAGGAGACAAGAAGATAGTGATTGAAAATGGACACATTTGGACAGCCATTTATGGCTTCATATGGTCATATGCCAGCACCTGATATTCTGAACTGTTAAGCTCAGAATTTCATTTCTCTTCACCTAAAGTGGAATTTCCAATTGCATACAAAAATAGAGGGTAAAGGAAAGAAAAAAGGCAAGCCTTCTCCAAACCTATCTGTAAGGTGAATTTTACCCTGGAATGAGTGACTGTGGAGTTGGAGTTGGCCCATTTAGGGCATAGAGGCTGATGCTGCTGATCCCACTGCTCCCCATGCTGCAGGAACTCTGGGCAGACTGAGCACTGCGGTCTTGGTAATTCAATGGAAGGGTCTGAGGCCTGGCATAGTAATAAGGGGTTGAGTGAGCATCCCGTGGCAACGCTTGAGCAAAAAGCGTGGCATAACTTGACACCTGAAAAGAAAAGGATTTGAAAAGGGAGGAATAATAAAAGAAATTATGTGGGAATTACTTTGAGTTACATCTTCAGTTAACAAAAGTGTAATATCAACAACAAAAGAAATATTTGTTTACACAAAGAAAAATTTGCTGGTGCAATTACCATGACAAAAAAGTGCCTTACAGTGAGCAACAGTATTTTAGCAACACAACTTCTTTTTGCCTGCAAGTCATTAGCAATAGCTGCGAAAAGCACTTTGGTGCCAGCAGCGCTGCAACTGCATTTTGCTTTTCCTACTCCATTTAAAACTCACTATCACATGAGCAGACATCACACCACCGAGCAAAAAGTAAACACAAAAACCACCCATCTAATACACTCACAACTTCAGCTGCATATGTTGGACAGCTCATATTTTTAAATTTATGTAGTGTAAGAAAACTACACCAAATATTACAGATACTTAACAAGTGTTTTCTTCCCTTCAGCCTCACACACAGATATCATGAAAACAACCTTGAGGTATTGCTCAAGGATAATGATTCTTGAAGACGTCTAAGTGACACACATTTCCTATTTCTCAGAAGCAACAAAAGTCTCCTCACCTACCTTGTTAGACTGTTTACGTGGATCTTCACTAAGGCTAAGCAGGAGGTAGAGTATTGACCATTTGTTTTTCAAAATGCCCTTCAAAGAAAAATGAAGACAAAAATAAAGAAGTTCAACTCTTGCTAAGAACAAAATTCTTTAATTATCCAACTATGCATATAAATAAACTTTCTAGATAAATAAGACTAACTCAAAGCCACATTTTTTTGAATAAACTGGGAATGGGCAGCGCAGCCTCTGTATTGCTAATTTTATGAATTTTTTTCACTGTGTTCAAATCATGAATTCTCACCTGCTCTGAGATCAGCAAGCAGGCCAAATTTAAAATTCATAGCTACTAAGAATGAGGTTTATACAGAGTTGAACTGTTACCAGCATTCCACACACTCTCACCACTTAAAACATCTCAGATGCAGCCATTAATTTAACCTTAATGTGAAAAAGTAAAACACTTGGTGAAGTTTTAGGCAAGGAACTATCTTTTCTCCTTTCTCCCCTCCACTCTCCTTTACAGTGAGGCCTCAAAAGTGAGGGTTTTGATTTCTATTACTTTAAATGCCATTTAAGAGAGCTACCAATTTTTTTAATAACTTAAGACAGACACTGTTAATATGAAACTTGAGGAATACATAATATAGTCTTCAGCAAACAGACACACACAGACTTTTAGAATAAGACTGTCTGCCGTTTTAGATCTCAGCAGAAAGCTGTCCGACTTCAGCTAAAGCCCAAGCTACAGAGTACTTTAAAATGAAAGCAAGCACTAAAATGATTGATTTTAAATATGCATATTCCTAGATATGTTACTCCATAGTTCTATGACACTAACACTTGCACCTGAATTTACCAGGGACATAGAACCTTACAATGGACATTAGGCTGAGACAAAGAAACTTATACAAATTCCCTCACAATATTGATCAGCCTATGATGTGCAATACGGAGCAATGTAGACTATAAAGCAAACTTGAGTCATATCAAGATGCAACAGAGACTCCATCCCTTATGAAGCAACATAATTTACCAAAGCTCTACATTTTTATATAAAAGGAGACATTCTATATTATGTAGAGCACAATTCTATTATCTTCTGCTTTAATCTCAAGAACAAGCAAAAAATAGTGGTACTGCATCTGCTGCAAGTAACTAATTACAGCAACTGATAAGTGGTAAAGAAGGAGCAGCAACTGCTTCTTCTACTGGCCAGGACAGAATAAATCCAAGTGCTCCAAGAAAAGTGGTTTGCTCAACTGGCAGGATGCCATAAAAATAAGCACTGACCTCCTTTCCTGTTTGGAGTAATAGATGAAGCAAAGTTAAAACAGATTCACATGCACTATTTTTTCCCTCCCAACTGCTTTCAAGAGAAATGTTGGAAGAAGAGCCTCATTTGTTCAGAAAACATATATCCCTTTAAGCCCTTCACTGTGCTCATAGGAAAAGGAAATGATTGTACACCTTAAGTAAGAAACCTAACAGCAGATTGAATAATAATAGGTTGTGTGAATTTTAAAGAAGCCATTATTTCACATACACAAGAGGCTAGCAGAGGAAAAAAAAAAAAAGGTTAGCTGAAACCTTAAATGTTTGAGGAGGCATTAAAATACCAGGAAATAGCTTGCATTACATTCAGAAGAATAAGCAAACATATAACACAGGCAAGGCATTTTGTTCCAAAGATTAGTCATCATGCTCTGCATCACTTTGCTTGCCAAATGGCAATGCAGTACAGAAGCTACAGACACGTTACACAAAGTCTGTATTAAGAGCTGTCTGCAAATCAGTGCTCTGCTGTACAAACCAGTGCAATTAATACACAAACCCACAGGACACTGAAACCAGGGCAACTTACTCAGTAACGAGTCCAAACACTAATTAAGTAATGGGTGAGTCAAGTATAGAAGAGGGGAGGAAGAGAACCAAGTTCTGACTAGTCACACTCCCCAGAGAATACCTTTTTTGTAATCTTAATCTTAGCATTATCATGATAAGGTTTTCCACACACTAACATCTTTAGTCAGGATATTGGCATGCAGTGTTCTTTGATTAACACTGGTGTTAGAGCCATCCAAGTCAGCAAACTCTTAACCTTCAACATTACAAGAACTGGAGCACTTAAGAATTCAGACGCATGAGAATATTAGACTAGTAAAATCAGTACACTGCGAGGCATTTCTGTAAAATAAATGATGAGAAAATTCAGCAGTTTTACATATAAAATGATTCCTTTATTTTTATAGAGTCCCTTTCTTTATATGAAGTACCTCTTTATATAACTTGAATCAAATATTAAAAATAGAGCTGCGGTTGAGAGGCATTTCTAGAATTTGCCTGGTCCAAACCCCCTGTTCAAAGCCGGGTCACCTACAGCAGGTTGTCCATGACTGTGTCCAGTGAAGTTTTGACTTATCTCTAAGGATGAAGACTCCACAACTTTCCTAGGCAAGCTGTGTGAATATTTAACCATCCTCCCAGAAAAAATATTGTTCATGACCTGAGCACTCTCCAAAACAACTCTAACAGCAGAAGGATGCTTATGAGTGCTTTCAGTTTCTTTACTCTTTACACATTTATTAAACTACCTGTGAACCGAGTTTTCTGTAGAGTTCTGAAAACAAAGCAGCATCTGCTTCCCTTCTTTGTCGCACAACTATTAAAAAAAAAAAAGTAGATTAAAAATTTGAAAGAAGTGTAACAGTCATGTCTTAACATATACTTGAGGTAAATTATAAAATGCAACCAAGAAAGCTTCATGATGCTGGACTGTTTCATTGTATTTACTTAAACACTGTTTTCATCTTATCTGCATTCCAGCCCTGAGAATTCTTGCAATGCAAGCGATTCAATACAAGTACCTGCTTTGCTTAATTCAATCAAAATATACATCCTGGTAAAGTCTAGTCTGCCATTCAGTAGATTTAGGGACCTAAGGGACTGAAGACACAACTGAAAGTAGATAATCATTAAAGAATGTTATAAAAACTACATGCAATTGCTCCAAAACTAGAGTGTAATTGTTCCTATTTTAGACAATAAAATCAAGGAAAAATGTAGTAATGCCATTTGCGGCAAGTCAGGTAGAATTCCAGGATCACACAACTCTCATGTATTACAAAAGTAATAGTCTCAAATCAATGCCAGTTACAGAAGTACCTTCTCAGAGGAGACACATCTTCCAACTAAGATTTCTTAAAAAGCCATATTGCATCAGAAAGAGCCATGTTAAAAGAAAACCAAGACAATAAAGACATCTGAAGAAATTTCAGTGATAAGAAAAATAGCTATTAAATGCTAGAAATGTTAATTAGCATCAAATGTCACAGCTAAATACACTTTGCCAAGTAAGTCATCACTTGTGTGGTATCTCCAAAATAAATGTAAAGTTGGAAGGACATATATCCAGCTGAAGTTGGGGAGGAGGATGAGGGAGACAGTCCTCTTCAGAAAATTGGGAACAGGCCCAAAGAATACATGCTGTGCCGTCTACAAAATAGCCTTACTATGGCAGAAAGTATATATTGTAGATTTCAGTGTTTTGGAGTTGTAGCTAGAGGAATTCTAATGGGCTCATTTGTCTGTCAGCAAGTCACGGAAGCTCTGCATTAGCAAAAAATACACAAGGACCTTAAACCAGTTATAACCCCTGACGTCAGTTATCCTAATTCAATCTCTGAATATTCAAAGCTCAAATATGAAGTTTTAATTTCATTAGTACAATTCAAGTAATTGTTTCTGGACATCCTACTGTGCAGCAGAATCTGCTGAAAGCAGTATTTGGCTTTTCAAGAAGAATTCATCACATCTCCTTTGGATACACACAGAGCAACACGTGACTCAAGAGCAGCAGAGAGAACAGTGGAATGGAAATGCAACATCCTTTACAGTGTCATGGTCTGATTTTGTTTTTAAGAAGGTGGTTGCAGAAAACTTGTAGAGAAACTGAAGGCAAGTCAGGTAAGTCACCAACTCCATCAGTTCCCAGGATACTCGTTCAGCATGTTTCACAGAGGTGCTCATGAAGTTAATTGTGCCACCGTGCAATATTCCTGAAGCACACATCTCAAAAATATCCGTCTTTTACTCTTCTAAGAAGAGCTATGAATTCATAATTTCCAAGTACTATTAAGGTGAATGGAGTGCAGTATTCATTGCTCTCTGTCTTTACAGTGGCCAAGATACAAAGCAGCAAGGAAAGTTTCAGCTGAGTATTCAGAAAAATTTGAGCTGTGAATACAAATAGCCACTCAGTCATATTTACTAGGAAATTAATGGCATTTACATCATGAGATTTTCAGGAAGAAAGCATTAATAATAGATTAGATAACTATCTGTGAGGCAGAGATGTCCCTTTTTCAGAGAAATAACCTGATTAACTTCAAAAAGAATTTTGTGTTTCTAAGAAAGAAACATGATGCACTTACGTTCTTTCTTGATTTTCTCCGCTACAAGAAATTCATCACGCTCAACAGTGGGAGCAAAATTGCTTCCAATAACTCTCACTGCATACTGAAACTGCTGGGCTGCATCAGCTGAAAGAAAAAAAACCAAACTCTGTCAGTTAAGTAGAATGCTATTGTTCTATTAAAACTAATTTTAAAAAAAGTGAGACATGAGATTACATCGCTATGTCTGAAAGCAGCAAAAACAACCCCGGCTTAGATCTGATAACGTTGTGCTGCAATTCTTAGGCACACTTCTAACCAGAGGGCAGTAAAGTCCAGTTTATTACAGTACTAATGTGTTATTTCAAACACACTCACCTGTACACACTCCACAAATAAGTGCATCAAAATTTGTGCATAAGCCCTTCCTATTCTGAGCTGAAAGAGACAGGTCTACCCAGTTACTAGACAGCACTTGCACACTTAACTGGCTCTGCCCCTCCCCATTGACAGAAATGCTATGGGACCTAGCACACAGTCACACAGTTCAGCTCACACACCACAGCAATACATTCATGTTCACCACCTACCCGTGGATCTTCACTCAGATATCCACAACAGTGGTTTTACCAGTTTGCATCTTGGTTTGGTTTTGTTTAAAACAGTTTGAATGGCTTCACCATTTGGTTCAAAGCCAGCTCAGAGATATCAGCATCACACCCCAATGCATAATGTGCATACTAACACAGAGCTCACAAATCAGTGACCTCCTTCCACTGCTTCTTACTAATGCAATAATTATGTTTTTAATCTCGTTGTTGAACAGCACTGTCTTAGTGCAAGTATCTTGCTTTCTGGGAAAACTAACAGTCTAGTAACACCAAGACAGGGCCAGGTCAGTATTAATGCTTCTATAGCATAGTCATATTCCCATTTATCAACCTGAAAATCAAACAATAAGCCTACAGACATGTCAAGTGCCCTTATAAAAGGTCAGATAGATTTTTATTCCTTATCTAGAAATAACTGTAATAACACAAGGAAAAAAGTACACAAGAAAATATCCAAGTGTGCTTGCCACACTTGGATCTTTTTACTTGGGGAAAGAAACCCATCTAAGCAATGCTGGATATTGTCTGTTCTGTATATAACATTCTGTGTGCAAATGCATCACATCCTCGTGTGTTTTATTTAGTCAGTTGAGCAGTCAGCTCTCAGAGAAAACTGCCGAGTAATGCAGCAACGGTTCAGCCAAGGATCCTGGTCAGGACAAATATGTACAAAAGGAACAGAAAAATGAAATAAGGTAAAGGACTACTAGAAGAAGACTAGAATACTTTAAGCATTTAACATCTCTTAACTAATTAACTGATACTTGCAACTGGAAAAAAACAAACACCTTAGAGATACTAGGAGTCAAACATTGATTAAATGCATTAAAATCTTCAAAAGCTTATGGAAAGAGGTTTGAAATTTGAAAGTCACAATGTGCTAGATTGTGTTTGAATGCCTTACAAAATAAAATGGACATTCAAGAAGAATGTATTGTACTATAAATGTCATGCACTGGTCCAACTCCACCAGAATATAACTGTAGAACAACAAGCATTAACCAATTCACACAAAGAAATACCTCACACAATCAGGAAAACAGTCTGCTCAGACAAAAACAGTAACATTTAACAGTATTTGACAAGACTGGCAGGCAGAAAGAACAAGAGTATTGTTCTATTCTCAGAGAAGAAAATGCCACTATTACTGTAAGGTCACAAATGTCTATGACAAATGCCTCCTCTACTGCAAGACTAAGCAACATTTCAAATGCAATAAGGTTTTAAAAATACAAATATAAACATTTAATACTCCAGCTACCTATGAACTACGTTTGAAGAGTTAAGTATGAGGAGGCATTTCTGTGTAATTCTTAAGTTTAATGCATGTCATAACAGAACTCAAGATTTTAAAAAGTATTCTGCATGGCCATTTAAAATCAAACATTGGCACTAAGTTATCCCAAACAGCATATGTTCCATTAATTCCTCAACTGTGTACTTGGCAGCATATAGGAAAGGGACAAGCTTTTCCTGTAATGGGGAAGTTTTAAGGAAAATCTATTACCACCTGTAACAACCTTCTATTTCAACACCAACCACAGCAAGACTAGTTAAAGCACTAAAGCTTAGTCTAGCCTTTTCCATACTGCCCTAACAAGGCATCTGAGAAAGATCCCTTGTTGAAAGACTACAATTCCATCCAACAAATCCCACTTTTTAAACCTGTTGCACTACTGAAAACATGGAAAATTATCTGTTCTTTAGACATTGTTGATTTGCACCAGCAATTCAACAGCTCTGTAGAAAGACTGGTTTTCTATTTTATTTAATTCAGATTTTCATGTTTTATTCATATCAAGTCTAGTTTCCTTTTTACAAACAAAATTCCCTGCTGTGGGTGTTTCTTCAGCAGATTATTTCTCATAAATTCGTAAAATAACTTCAGTACCTAAAGTGATTAAACACAACTAAATACAGATATGTGTCAGTACAATAAAAATTCACACAGCTTACAACTAACAGGCACATGTAATTGCTTCCTCCTGAAAGAATCATCATTATGACAGCAGATATACTTAAAATATACAGCCATCTATCTATTTGAACATCCTTCATCAGAAAATGATTACAGCATGACTCTGTTACATAACAGCAAGCTCAATACATCTGATGCAGCTGTCTGAAGGTTAAAGGCGTAAAACAACATTGATCATGACTTGATTTCCAGAGGTCCGATCAGAGCAGAGAACACAGACAGAGACAACCACTTCTCCTCAGACTAGATCCCTTAAGGAATACACACACAATTAATGACACTGAGAAGCAGCCACACAGCTGAACAGAGAACTGTCACTTGTGACTCACAAGAAAAAATATGAAAATTTAAAAACTGTCTCCTTTGAACAAAGCAACCCATCAATCATTCAAAGATCTATACTCCACACGGCCATTCAAACATTCCTACACACAATGCAGTATTAGAATGGAACTACTTCAAAAGCCAGGTAACAGCACTTTAAAGCTGAAGAAAATACAGGCATAGCACGTGGTAAAAAATACATAGAAGCAATGCTCTGGTTGTAAAGAAAGCAAGAAGAAATAGGACTAAATATAAAATTTAAAGGAAAAGTTCAAGAGACAAAGATAATTAGCCAATTATTACTTGCACGAAAGCAGTATTTCAGAGAACATGCTGAAATTCAGCCAACTTTTGCTATAAAGAAGCTTCTAGAATTACCTATAATTTTAGGGAAGTAAATTGAAATTCAGTTTATATTCTAACATATTCCTTTATATAAAGTTGGTTATTGGTTAAATTAAAATTAAGCTTCCAAAAGCGGGCAGGGGGAAGTCTTGAAAAACCTAAGTAGTAATTGAAACTGTTTCTCCAAATCATTGTGAGAAAATTGTTTCCTGAAAAGAAGACATTTAGTTATTTAAATAGGCCTATAAACAAATTCTAAACTACAGGACCCCTCTAATTAAAGTTTAGCTAAATCTATTTATTTTCTTCTTGAAAGACTTCAAAGATTAGCAAACTCTCCAGTCAGCTGTCCATCATCCCAGACAAGCACTTTCCTTAAACACAAATACAAAACTATTGTGAAACAATTACACTCTAAACTGCATTCAGTGCTGTAGGAAAGGTACTGACCGGGGAAAAATTATTGCTGCAAACTACTTCAGATACAGATGCTGCCAAAAACACACATTGAAGAAAAAAACCCCAAACAACAAACTTCTTTCCTATAACAGTATTTGTTGCAAAATTAAGCCAGAAAGAAAAGCTGAAAACTTTTCACCTTCTCACATATACCATGAGTACATATGATGTTTGCCAAGACAGCAATGCTGCTACATTTCCTCTGTTTTACTCATATTAGATGTTCTACATTACTGTGAAATATTACCTGGAGAAATATGCCATGTTAATGCATTTGCCCTAGCGATAAACTAGAAAACTAATCTGAAAAGCCATTAGCACAACGATTTTGTTCTTAATGAGAATCTACATGCATTTTTTTGTGAGCAAAACTGCTTGTTCCTGTAGAAAACAGGGTTTGAAATGTGCAATTCTAGGCCCAGCCTGGTTATGACATGCAAAGTGCTGCACTGGGTTGAAGCAATCCCAGACAAAACTGCTGACAGGCAGAACCCATTGAGAGCAGCCCTGCAGAGAAGGACTTGGGAGTTCTCAAGGATGAAAAGCTGGACATGAAGCAGTAACACATGCTTGCAGCCCAGAAGGCCTGATACACATCATGACATCAAAAAAAAAAGGTGGCCAGGAGATCAAGGGAGATGATTCCCTCCTTTACTGAAATCCCACCTGCAGTGCTGCATTCAGCTTGGAGGTGCCCAGCACAAAAAGACTTGGACCTGTTAAGAGCAGGTCCACTGGAGGCCAAAAAGATGGTCAAAGGGCTGGAGCACCTGTCCTGTGAAGCCAGGCTGAGAGAGCTGGGGCTGTTCAGCCTGGAGAAGAGAAAGCTCTGTGCAGAGACCTTATTGTGGCCTTCCAGTACTTAAAGGGGGTTAAAAAAAAGAGGGACAGCAACTTTTTGCATAGGCAGATAGTAACAGGACAAGGAGGAGAAACAATTTAAAAATAAAAAAGGAGACATTTAGACACCATGCTAGGCAGAAATTCTTTACAGTGAGGATGGTGAGACACTACAGCAGATTGCAAAGACAAGTTGTCTCATCCTGGAAATTTTCAAGGCCATGTCGGATGGGTTTTGAGCAACCTGGTATAGTAGAAGGTGTCCCATCCCATGGCAGCAGGGTTGGAACTAGATGACCTTTAGGATGCCTTCCAAATGAAGCCTTAGATTTTTTTCAGTAATACTTCATAGAGTCATCGATTCTATGAAGTATTACTGAAAAAATTAATTTTACATCAGTCTTTTGATTTAGTCAACTAGTTTAAACTTCTCTTCTGTTGATGAATGTTTTTAGTTGAAGCATTTTGAATTTATTGTTAATTAATTGTTTTTCTAGTCTCCAGACTCCTTTCCCACAAAGAAAAATAAATCAACATATGCACAAAATAAAGCCCAAGCCACACACACTCCTATATCTTTCCTTACTTAGAAGTTGCCCATAAACTTTGATGCACAGCACAGGAAACATAATTATTTAATTATGTTTATATGGCTGGCTCTTGTTGCATTGCTAGTAAACAGATTTGAGTATTGTCACACTGGACTATCAACAACTCTGCCATAATCTTTTCAGAACTTTCCCTCACTGTGAATTTTTGTCTGTTTTGTCAACTCCCATGTGCTCTTTTATCAGCATAGGTAAAATCCCTCCATAACACCCTGTAAATGAACTCAATGCTTTTTCCCAGACAAGAACTTTTAACATCTATTCCAATAATTCGAAGTTTAAAATGCCAAAATCAAACAGCGTAACAAAACTGCCACTGACTCTGGAGATGAAAGTGAGGCCACAGTATGGACTTCAGGTAGCAAACTGCTCCCCAAAGACTGAAATACTACTTCACTTTCTAGAGCATGCACACCTCCTAGAGTAGTTCGGCACACAAAAATCTTCTTAGCTTTCAAACTCAAATAGATTTAGCTTGAATATTTACAGCAATAACATTTGTTTCCATTGGAGGCACTAAGAGTTCTTAGAGTTTTAAGATTACCAGGAGGTTTGTGAAAGACAGCTAAGAACAAGAAGTTCTTTGGCAGAAGGACTAAAATCATTGTCCAAAGAGAGGCATGCAACTCTGTATAACTGCTGGAGCCTGCAAACACAGGGAAGGAAAAGAAAATTATAGAAACTACTGCACAGGTAAGCAAGCTCCCTGCAAGATCAGGTGTAAGTATAAAAGTGAGTGGACAGCCTGGAAAAGCACAGAAAATAATATAAAGCCAGTGCAGTAATTCTTAGTCATTCATAGTAAGACACTATGAGAACACGTGAAGAGAGAGGTCAGCAGCAGCTCCAACTGCAGGGGCAGAGACCCCAACTAATCACAGTGGCTGACTGCAGACACACAGCACCACACAAAGCTTTACAACCCCCGGGAGGTCTGGCTAGAGTGCAGCAACAAAAAGCTTTCAACACTAGTTTTAGGGAAAGAAAAGTTTAGGTAGATAATTAAAAGAAACAAACAACTAAACAGTTCTTCCACATAACTCAGCAGACCCTGTAAGGGATTTCTCAGAGGCAGAACTCTTTTGCAAAAAAGTAAATCCCAGTAACTAGGCCTATGCAGCTGACTAGTTCTGGAAATAAAGCAAGCCCTCCACTTAGGGGATGATCCCAAAAGGGGGAAGAGAGAGAAGATGGCTTCACCACTGAGAGCCTGAAGTCAGAGTCCATCAAACTACAAATTCACTTCAACATAAATCTTTAACTAGCAGAGAAGGTGGAAGCCTTCTAAGGCCATCACAGGCAGAAGCAAAAAAATCCCTTGATGAGGGTTTATGGAAGACTTCAGGCACAATGTAGACTTGGAAGAGAGTAAGCCCTCCTAAGCATTAAGTGAACAATTACCACACAAGCATTATATAAACAGAACCCTTCATCTCCTCCTCCAGCTGTAGCTCCCTCACAAACATAACACACAAGTGCTGAGAAGGAACAAAGGGATAACAAAAATTCTCAAATAAAAATTCAGCGAATTTTCACTTAAGGCAGGAACAACCATTAAATCATCAAACGTCAATTCCTTCACTTTTTACCAATTAAATTTCACTCAACTTCATCAGCACCTTGTACTTCACATTCACAGTAGGTTAACTACACAAATGGTTTAAGATGGATGTTTTCAGCTTCTTGTTTTGAATTTTTAGTAGAGATTTCTCTACTAACAATTTAAAAAGATCTCTTAAGTTAAAGGATTTAAAGATCTCTTAAGTGTCTAAGGTTTCTGCCCCTAAACTTTGTAGGAGTACTTGAACATCATAAATTACTTTCCGAAGACTAAACTGATAACACTTGGAAAGTTTGCTTCAAAAAAGAGGATGTGTATATACAAAGCAGCCTAACTTGACCATACACAAGGAGCAGAGAAGCTGCCCACAGACCACTAACCACACACTAATACCTTACTTCAAACTAATCCTGTGCTGAAAGGAACAAGAATTACAAGCCTGAAAAACAGCAAGATGCTAAATAGCTTATCTGGTGGGTTCCTTACTGCCTTCAAATACATGCATCTTCCTCAACACAGAGGATGCTAGTGCTAACAAAATTACCTCATTGTCTTTTATGTATTCCTTGGACATAGATATCAAGGGGGTGGGGGGAAAAACCACTACACACGTTTCATGACTGAGACTTTCACAGAATTTTTGATTTATCAGTCTCTATGGATTTGAAGTCTATAGCTGAGCTAACACATGCACTACAGTTGACTGCTTCAAGGGAAATCCTGTCTCAGAAGGCTGAGGTTTCAGTGCTAGCATCCCTCCTAACAAAGGAATAAAGAGCAGGGTAAGAACAGGCTTCCCATCTGTCACATGCATAAAAACATGGGTGATAAATGTGGCAGACAACCCAGGTTTTTTTTAGCTGTCACTTCAAAGAAGTCCTCAGATAATCCTCAAGTGGGCAGACGAGCAGACTACAGGTTGCACGCAGAAACTTACTGTGATTTTGGCCAAAATTTCACTTGCATTAGTCAAACATAGAAAGGATTATAGTCACATTATTAGAATCCCAACACACATAAACAGGTTCAACTTTTAAAAAAATAAAAATACCCAGCTCTCTTGCATGTTTTTGCACCTACTGCTTGTAAAAACAATTATTATTCCAGTTAGGAGATACAGAGAGGTATCAAGACTATGACTTCAAAAAAAAGCTAGATCCTAAGTTACTAGAAGTGAGCCATCTCACCTCAATACTCATACTTCAGTTGATACTCAGAGGTTTCCATTTCTGTTCTCATGCTCTGCTTAACTTTTCAAAGTATCACAGACCTAGATAACACTAGGAAACAAGCTTAGATTGAGTTTAGGTTAGACTCCAAATCTAAAAAAAGAGTCATGAAGAAAACAGGACTAGACATTATAGAAATAATGTCCTTGAAAAGGCATCCACTAAAGCAATATAATCCATTTGCCATTTTTTTTTTTTTAAATAGAACTAGTAACTTGAACAATAATTTGAGATTTTTGGTAGCAAATGTTTGAAATACTCTTAAACAAGAACATATACCAATTGTACCAGAAAAAAAGTTTCCTAAGAAGGTTAAAGCAAGTAAGAGCTTTAAAAAAAGAGCTAGAAGACCACTTTGGAATTGTAGTCTGATGTGAAGTACCCTTTAAAATACAGTTAAAAACTTGCTAAAAGAAACATGTGGTTACAGAAGAACACAAGAAGCATTAAACAGTTTAGAAACTACTGCTGACTTGGTGGAGATAGGAGAAGAGTAGAATTTTGCCATATCTTGATAAAATCCTACAACTGGAATTCCTGATAGGAAATACTAGAGATTCTGGAAAAAAAAACACTGCCTTGCAGAAGACTTAAAAATGCAATGGAAAAGGAATAGATTTTGAAAAACAAAACACAGCAATCAACAGTTGTTGATCATAGAATTATTCAGGTTGAAAAAGACCCTTAATATCTTAGAGTTACTTGGAGTGTTTTCTGTGAAGGAGTTCCTACTCAACAGTTCAGTGAAGACAAAGATTCCAATTTCTTACCAACTTTACCAAGGTTCTCAGATGAATCACAGAATCACAAAATGGTTTGGGCTGGATGGAACCTTCAAAGACCATCTAATCCACTTCCCCTGACATGGGCAGGGACATCTTTCACTTGATCAGGTTGCTCAAAGCCCCATTCAATCTGGTCTTGAACACTTCCAGGGATGGGATTCACAACTCCTCTGGGCAACCTGTTCCAGTGCTTCACAATCCTAACTGTAAAAACTTTCTTCTCTGTGTCCAATCTAAACATACCCTATAACTGTTTAAAGCTTTTCCCAGACAAGAACTTTTAACATCTTTTCTTCTGTCACTTTAGGCCTTGGTAAAAACGTCTTTCTTATAAACCCTCTCGAAGCACCAAAAGGCCACAGTGAGATCTCTGAGCAGAGCCTTCTCCCGGCTCAACAACCCCAACTCTCAGACCTGCTTTGGAGGAGAGGTGCTCCATTCCTCTCACTTGCTCTAACACATCCACATCCCTTCAGAACTGGGGGCCCCAGAGCTGAATACAGTACTGCAGATGGGGTCTCACAAAAGCAGAGCAGCGAGGGCACTCAGCACTGCTCTCTACCTGCTGTCCACACTTCTTTTTAAGGAGATCAGAATATGCTGACCTTCCAGGATGTACATTACTGCCTTCTGTCCAATTTTTCCATCCACTTCCCACATCCTTCCCTGCAGGACTGCCCTCAATCCACTCATCCTCCACTCTCTACAGATATTGGGGATTGCTCCGACCCAGGGGCAGAACCTTGAGGTTCACACAGGTGCGTTACTCAAGCCTGTCATGGTCTCGCTGCATGGCACTCCCTTCCCTCAGCACATCACCTGCGCTGCTCAGCTTGGTGTCATCTGCAAACCTTCCAAAGGCACTCTCTGGTTTGGGATTGACAATGATCAATATCTTTATTAATAACTCTATGTTATTAATAAAGATATTGATCATTGTCAATCCCAAAACAGACCTCTGAGGAACACCTCTTCCTACTGATCTTCATTTTGACATTGAAACAGTGACTACAACTCTTTGGACGAGGCCATGCTGCCAGTTTCAGTTTCTCATTCACCAAACAGTTCATCCATTAAACCCATAGCTCTCCAACTGAGAAACAAAGATGGGGTGTGATAGCATGAAATCCTGTCTGCAACAGATGGAAACAAAGTCTGAGAAACAGACAACATATATACCTGCACCTTGTTACACACTTTCTAGATTTCTAAAATAGCAATAATCCACATGTAGGCCATTTTTTACTTATTTTTTTCTAGTAATTTTTTACAACAGGTAATGCTCAAAGTCTTAGTTACTATCCTGGAAATACCTAAAGGGATTTGTCAGAAAAAAGGGGCATGGAGAGAGAAAAGAATAAGGGACTTGACAGCCATTACAAGTAAAGGAGAAAGTCATCTCTCATACAAGAAAAAAAAGGCATTACAAGCTTCTGCATGAGTTTCTCTAGTGAGCCATGCTGATAAACAGAGCAACTTAAAAAGGATACTCAGCAGATGCACGCCTTCCTTTCCACCCCTCCGACAGCTTACTAAAAACAGTCCTCGCCTCGACTGCAAGGGAGAAACTTACGCAAACAGACAAGAGATTCATTCCCCTGCTGGAGCCTCACAGCAGCATCAAGACACCGAGGACCTGTAGCGGACCTGGCGCACATCAATGGCTCCACTCGAGCAGGCACCGGCGGGAGGCGGAGGTTTCTCAGCCCGTACAAGGAGCCCCCTTTCGCCCAAACACCCCGGCAGCGGTGCCCCACTCCCCGAAGAGGAGAGCGCCTTCACGAGCCGGCCAAAGGCTCCGGAGGAGAGCACGGAGCCGTCTCCAGCCGCCTCCCGCCGCACGGCTCCGGCTCGCAGGGCCGCTGCCGTGCCCGGCCGGCCCCTCAGCATTGGCCGGGCTGTCGCCCCCGGGCCGGGAGGCCGCCGACTCTCCCTGCCGAGGGGCCCGGCACCTCTGCAGCCCTGCCGGGGCAGCCCCCGCGGGCTCCGAGCGCTGCCGGCGGGGGAATGGCAGGAGGACGCCGTTACCTTCGCTCTTGCCCAGGATGCGGCAGCAGAGGCTCTGCAGCAGAACGTTGGGCGATTTTTGGTCCGGAGTCGCCATCGCGGCGCGGGGGCCGGGAGCGGACGGCAGAGCCGGATCACGGCGGGGTGGCGGAGAGAAGGAAGGGGGCGAGGACACGCCGCCCGGTCAGCAGCGCAGGGAGCCGGCGGCACCTCCCGCTCCCGCCTACGGCGCCATTTTCACGGGACCCGCCGAAAACCGCAGCCGCGACCGCGCGCCCATAATGCCCCGCGCGGCGGTTCCGGGGCAGGCGCCGCCCCGCGTGGGCAGGGCCGGGCGGGAGCGCCCCTGGTCCCCGGGCGGCACCGGCGCCTGCACCTGCACCTGCACCTGCACCTGCACCTGCACCTGCACCTGCACCTGCACCGGCACCTCCGTGCTTGGGAACGCCTCTCACCCAGCCTCAGAGCCTCCGAAATCATGCTCCATTAACGCACGCGTTCACTGCAGCACAGACCTTCTACCGAGTGGAGGAGGTGGGGCCTTCTTAGGCCTTCGCGGGCAGGAGCGAAAAGGTCCTTGATGGAGTGCTGACAGAGGGCTTCAGGCGTGGGGCTGCAGAATGTCGGCAGGGATGCAGAGTAATCCTCTCGCCGAAATAGGTTCTTTCACCCGGTGTGCTAGAGGCCAATACACACACAGAGTCGAGGTAATTGATTTATTTACAGTTCTCGGCTGAAAGGCGTGCTGGGTGGCAGATTCACAAAGCCAGCATCCCAACTATCAAAACTTTTTACTATTTATACGTTTTAGTAAACAAAGGAATTAGTGTTTATTTGCTACAAGTTACATAGTTCTCTTCTTAATTAGTATTCTATCTTCTGTTAATGGTTCAATTGCTTCTCATCCTTATTAGTCCACATTCTCAGTCTTTCTTCTTTTGAGTCAGTGGCCGTGGGTCGGCTCACCATTTTGTCCCGCCAGAATTCCCTTTTACTCAGTCAGAGCTGATTTCAGCACAGTTGCTGAGTTGGCTTTGTTATTTACTTCTTGGAAGTTCTGCTAGATGTCCTTGTGGCCCTAAATTCTGCATTCTTTGTGTCCACCATCGGTGGTATATCCTTCATCCCAAGTTTTGTTAACTTCCCCCTGGTCTGAGGTCATTGTAACATATCGAGCCCTAAACCTTAAAAAAGCAATTCTTCCAACAACTAATTTGTCTTTCTAACACCTGGACATCACTTACAGCTTTTTAGTTGCTCTGTGTTTCACAGATTAAATCTCCTTTTCTTGTTGTTGTTTAGGCTTGAAAGTATACAAAGATCAAACATCAGAGAACACACTTTCTTCAGAAATATTTACATATTCCACATTTTGCAACAATCCCACATTAGCTGTAAGTGCTGTGTACAGACATCCTCACAAGTGCTGAAAAGGAGCAGAGCCAAGGAGAGCAAAAATTCTGAAGTACCAACTGAGGGAATGTACAAACTGAGGCAGGAACAACCATTAGATTGTTGAAACTTGGTTCATTTTTGTTATTTACCCAATAAGTTTTGCCCAATTACATCACAACCTTATATTTTACTTTCAAAGCAGGGTAACTACACAAATGGTTTAAGGTGAAGATTTTCACCTTTCTTATTAGGAGTTTTTACTAGAAATTTCTCGACTAAATTTGAAGATCTCACAGGTATGTAAGGTTTTTGCCCCCAAACTCCATAGAAGTAATTGTACATGGTGAATTACTTATGGGCAGGTCAGGATCACTTACTCCTCCCAGAGAAGAGCAGGCTGTGGGGTGGCTGCATTTCTGTGATGTGCTGCCTTGGGGATCAAGGCTCATTTGTGGCTTTTTCACACCAAGTAATGATGAAGCAAGGCAGGTCTGGAAAACTGTGTGAGGATGCTGCACCCACGTGTGCATGTCCTGCTGTGCCGTGCAGCTGGCTGTCCTCAGTTCCTGTGGAGGGCCTGGGGACCAGGGACAGCACGCTCATGGCTGCTCTGTGCTGCTCCCTGGGACCTGCTCCTCAGGCTTGTCACCCCCAGCACAGACTGTGATGTTACCAGGTGTGTGAGTTCTGTCTCTTCAGTAAATTCATGCTGTGTTCAGCCCAAAATACATACTTAGGAAATAGGTATTACCCTTGTGCTGCTGGAGTCCTGCGTAACTTGTACGGGATGATTGGAAATGCTGCAGCAGCAGCAGCCGGGTGGGCTTGGTGCACTGCTGGCTGTGGACAAATTCATTCCCTGCTGTGCAACACGTGGTTTTCTGATAGCCCCAGTTGGCTTCATTGTCTCCACAGCCACAATTTTGTGTGTATGCTTTCTACAGGCACCTACACATGGCCTTTCATTATGGGTACATTACAGATGTAAACATCGCCTCATTGCTAGCATTTCTGCTAGAAACAAATCACAGTGGCAAGCCAAGATCTGAAACACAGCAAGGATGTATGGGAAGTCATCGCTTGGAATATTCTATTAAAAACCTTCATAGTCTCATCACTAACACTATAACTCTTCAGTTCTTTGTGACACATTCTTTAGATTTTTTTGAGAAGTAAAATAGGGCCCAAAACTAATAAACTTACCAAAACTTTATCCCATGTAAATATGGGTTGTAAGCTTAATTTTCAATAGTTCTGAAGTAAAGACTTCAAAGATAGTGTGAGCTTTTTTTTTTTTTTTTTTTTTTTTTTTTTTTTTTTTTTTTTTTTTGTACTGAACAGCAGAAGAGTTTCTGTTCCATTTTTTTGCCCAAAGCAAACACAATTGTGCTACAAAGGGCTGGTGACTCACCACTGCTGCTAGTCACTTCAGATTTAGATTCCACCGTGGAAGGTGTTAATCTAGCAAGCAGCAAATATGGTTCTCACATGAGGCAAAAAATTACCTTTGGCAATTATATCTGGAAGTAGTGTTCCTTTATAAAACCTTAACATTCCAAGGGAATCCAGTCACTCACAAATATCCTGTTACTGCTTTTAAGTGGATATTACTTACTGGTCACACTAGTTCATTTTAATAAGGCACTTGTGTCACTGGTCTGAAATCAGAATACATTACAGAGCAGCACAGTGAGAACATGCCATTGAAATGGGTGCACTCAGGCCTCCTGCAAGCAGCAGTGCAAACACAAACCTGAGCTTTTCAACTTCAGCACAACCACACACTATGTTATGCTTCTGAAGTAGTGTGATAGCCAACCATTCTGTTTATTACTGACAATATTCTCTCATTTCTAGTCTCTTTTTCCTAAGGAAATGAGGCTTAATGCTGTTATTCTGTATGTCAGTGCCTCCTCATAGCTCCTGATTCTCATCATCAAGTTTAAACAAATTCAGCAGAGGGATAGAGTTCTTAAAGAATATTAGTAAAATTTAATGGAATTCAACAGCTGAGAGTACTAAGGCCTAAGTCAGTCCCCCCTTCAAAAGAAAGGTAAGGGAAACTTACTTCTCCCTGCTGTGTTTGCCCTTAGCAAAGCAGCTGATTGGTGTGCACACACCCTGGCAGGTAGACACATCCAAGCTCCTAGCCACCTACAGTACCAGCTCTGCTTGCCCGGCCTGATGGATAGATGATTTAAGCACTGAAGGGGGAAGGGACAGAGAGCTCTGGAAATAATGTGGAAAGTAGTCAGAAAGAGACAAGAGGAATGGAAAATGGAGGGAAACTAAGCTTCATTAGTGTCACTCCTCACAGACATCCTTGCTTTTTTTGTAATGGAAAGAATGAATCCTAAAATCCTGTTTAGAAATGCTAATTCTGATAAAGCAGGTTGCTAGCACATGCAGCTCATTGTGGTTTTACCAACTCCAGTACAAGTATGATTGCTTAAATCAGCTTTAAAAATCTCATTACAATGACAAGAAAAAATATAAACTATTTTCTTACTATATAGCTATAGGCTTGGTTCACCTTGCTGCCTGGTCTCTTAGCATTGGACAAAAAAAAAAGTTATTGCTGCTCAGATTTTTCACAGTACAGAATGTTCATCAGTTAGCAGAGTGAAATATGTGCTTTTAAAATTATAATAGTGTCTTACAAGAAAATCAGCTCATCCTTAGAAGGTTAAAGGGACTTGTGTTTCAGATCTGCTACATAAATATCATATTTCTGATAGTAAATAGCTTTATAATGAAAGAACATGCAATGAGATCCAGCAGGAGGTGGAAGCTGAAGCTTGCCAAAGTAAGGCTAGAAACAATGACAGTTTTAATTCAATAAGGATATTCATTCATTAGAGATACATGTTTAAAAGCATGGCACTTTATTTATATCTGAAACATTTTGAATCGCCCTTCTGGTACGGGCCTAGTGACCAGATATGAACTGACATGGGAGCTACTGAGTTGCGGTTCCATTCTGCAAAAGATCGGTCTGCAGGGCATCATTGTCCCTTTTAATCTTAAATCAGCTAAATCTAATCAATAGTACTAAGCAAAAAATAATCTTATCCTTACAAAAAAACTAAAGGTTAATTGTGCTGGTTTTGTGAACTCTTCTTTGGTAATGCCTACAGGGCACAATGACTTGGACAGCTCTTGCTGTTCATGGGGCACACCAAAAGCAGTAGGGAATAATTTTTTACACCTCCAGCATTTCAATGTGCTGGACAGACTTTTTTGTGTGTCATGTAGCCAATGTTAAGAATTACAGTGGCTGGAAATAGGGATGGATACTGTCTGTGCCTTAGTTAGCATATGGCAGCCCTGGAAGTACAGCAGCTGGGCCTCTTCTGGCTCCAGCACCATGTGGCTTCTGCCCCTAAGCATGTATTTTCCACATAGGCAATCTCATAATGGCCTAGAGCCCTGCTATGCTGAGTCTGCAGCATTAAAAGGGCATTAAACAGATCTAATTTTTGACAGGCCATATGTTTTAGGACGATGTTCTGTGACTCAGTTTCAGATGCATGTCCCTGTCCACAAGTGGGGCTCAGATGAAGAGCGTGTTTTATCCAGTTTAACCCTCCTGCTGATGTTAGTTTTGCATTGCAGCCTGTTGTGACTTTCACAATATTACTACCACCTCTCCATTTTCCAACTCTTCACTTCAGCTGTTCCCCTGTTGACTCAGGAGCCTGAGTACGTTATGGAATGTACTTCATATACTTACAGAAAGTCTACTGAATTGGTGTTATTCTATCAAAAAATAAACTTATGCTTCCTAATACTTAAAGAGAGGCCAGAAACTATGATTTAAGCTATATAAGAGCAAAATAAAGAACATTTTAATTTTTTTCTTTGGGATTTTTATTCAATACTTGTAATAAAATAACAGTTTTAGATCACAGAATCACAGAATGGGTTAGGGTGGAAGTTACCATGGCAGGTCATCTGGTCCAATCTCCCTGCTCAAGCAGGGTCATCCCAGAGCACTTGGCACAGGACTGTGTGCAGATAGTTCTTGAATATCTCCTGTGAGGGAGACTCCACACCCTCTCTTGGGCAACCTGCTCCAGTGCATGGTCACCCACACAGTAAGGAAGTTCTGCCTCATGTTCAAGTGGAATTTCCTGTGCCTCAGTTTCTGCCCATTGCCTCTTGTCCCATTGCTTGGCACCATTGAGTAGAGCCTGGCTCCATCCTCTGACACCCTCTCTTCAGATACTGACAGACGTTGATGAGATCCCTTCCCAGTTGTCTCTTCCTGAGGCCCAGCTCCCTCAGCCTTTCCTCATAAGAGAGATATTCCTGTTCCTTAAACACCTTTGCAGTCCTTCACTGGACCCAATCCAGGAGCTCCATGTCTCTCTAGTTCTGAGGAGCCCAGAACGGAACACAGCACTCCAGATGAGCCTCACTAGGGCTGAGTAAAGGGGCAGGATCTAGATGAATAACATGAACTATGTAGATGAATAGTACTGCTCTCCTATAAACTGGAAGTAGTACTGATATTTTACATTTCGGGACAGTTGTCTTTCTTCTGCTGGTGCCTTGGTTATCTGAGAAGTTTCATTTTTTTCCAGTACTCTTTAGTCATAAACAGAATTCCTTTCCAACAGGAAGATACACAGACAGATGCACACTGAAGCCCACTCCATATTAAATGCTATTGATCCCACAGGAGTAGACACCATTATACATCTTTCTAAAGAACTATGTAGCTGCAGCCAGCAAACAGATTCCAACAAGCTCAGTAAAACTACCTGACATTTTCTTAGTCCTGTGCTGTCATATCACAGTCATGTTACATATATGGAGTTTCAGTAAAAAAATCATATCAAATCACCTTCTGCCAGCAAGTGATTCCATAAAAATATTTTGCAAGAATACTTCTATTTTGTCAAAACTCCCTAAAATACTGTCAAAATATTTTTGAAGGTTAAAGCAACTTTATGACAATTATTTAATTTTAAAAATCAGAGCAGTAATTTTGGAAGGGAGCCTGGAATGAAGCCTTGTAATAAAACTGAGTTAATATTTCTAAATAGATCTATTTCATTTTTAACAGATCATCAGCTTTTCAATAGGAGTTTTGACCATATCTGGCTTCAGTATTTTAGAGCAAAGATTTTTGATCCTTATCAGCCCTAGAAAAAGGTGTGTGTGGGGAAACTATCAAAACAAGACAAAGAATAAAAAAAAATGGAATGTAGGAAGCCAGTAAAAAAAGATGTGCTAATGTATTTGTGAGGAAATTATTTCTATAAATGTGATAATATTACTAGGCAAACATTAAATTAAATACAGCAAAAGTCAATAATAAAGCTCTACAAAGCATTGTGATACTATGCAAGCAGAAATTACAAAATAATTGCCATTTTCTGATTTTTTTTTTTTTTTGGTGGCTGTTTTATCTTACTTCACTTTGAAGCAATAAAATCAGGGTTGGGGGTTTTACGGTATTATTTTATTTTAAGAACCTTACTTTGTTTACTCATTTCCCTGGGCACATATTTCTCATTCCAGTAGCAACTCTTGGGTGTTTCCTTACATCACAAGGAGGAAGAGAAAGTAACCAGGTGGTGAAGGAGGAACCAATGGAGGAACCAACCATGTGCTTTTGTTTTAAATGTCAAAAATATTAATGAACTGATAAGCAAATGTCATCTTGTTATTGTACATGAGCTAGCTGTACTTAGGCAGTTTTCTGACAGTGTTCTCTTTATGGGGTCAGTCTGAAGATTTCACTCTATAATGCTTTTAGAGTGTTTATTGATTTTTCTGTTGTCCTCTCCATGTTTGGAGAGTTTATCCTGATGCTCATTTTTTCCTTCCCAATGAGCTAGTCAAGAAAATGATGTACTAGCTGTGTCCCTAGCTGTATTAAATATATAAACAGTTTTAAAAATAGAAGGAAACATTTTAATTTTCTATCCTGCAGTACAGCAATTAGTCACTTTGTATCAATGTGTACCATACTTCCAGACAAAAATTACTGTCAAGGTAACAATATCCCCTGCAGAATACATCTTGAACTTCATCCTCCTACAAATATTGGAAGAAAAACTGCTACTCACTTTAGTGAACTCTTTGTATTTATGAAGCTGATTATCCATCTCCTAAAGTCCACTTCATACCAGCCCGAGCTTTTTCCATTTTAGTTCTTGAAGATTACTGACTTCGTTCAGACTATTGGGAGGAGTCTGTATATGACTATATATATTTTTAAGGAAAAACAAGCAAACTTCAATCCATAGCCTTCTTAAGAAAATAAGAACAATTCCTAGTGTTCCTGCCTGTCACATTCTAGCCTGATGGTTATTATCCCATGTATCTACATTAGTGGATATGGCATTTTTCTGTTTCCTGCATTAAACTATTGAATATTTTTTCTATGCCTGGTTAAAAAACTACCATATTTGATTAGGTTAAGAGGTGCGATAAATAGGCCTAACCAAGTGACTTTTAAGGCTTGAATTTATAAAGGCATGTAGGAATATATGCCTCTATTGCTGTTGAAGCATTGGTGGGTTTTAGGCTTGTAAATGTCTGTGAACCCAAACCTACATTACATGCTCCCAGATGCTCAGATTAGAGGAAGCTGTGAATTTCTAAGTGCAGTTTATTGCTACCAGTGCTAAACTGCCAGCAGTTGAGGGACAAAAGGAGCAGCACTGGTTGCCAGTTCTTAAGTGTGTGCTTCAGCAGGGGAACCACATTTGGTTCCTATGTGCAGGAGCGTTTCATTGTTCTGAGGCAGGGTAGTTTTTATGTAGGTAACTTCTTAAGTGTTATACTGTTCAAAGATTTCTTAAATATAAAATCTAGTGGGTTGGAAACTAATCTCAACACTTCCTCCCTCCTGAAGTTAAAAGCATATTCTAGGAGAATCAGGCTCCCAGAGACAGAAATATATACACACAAGTGATACAATCAGGTAGTAACTGGAGCCTTTGAGAATGAGGTTTGTTAACTCTATTTCTTGGGTTTCCTCTGTGTGATTAGATCAGCTCTAAACTGAGAGCCTGTGTAGCTATATCCTGTGTTTCCATTTATAATGTCAGATAACACCTTCCATCTCAGGATGTCTGTCCCCGCACATATATTTTTAGTATCCTCTGAGGCAGAAAAGGGTTATAATCCCCATTTTATACAGAATAAAATATGGAAATGTAGACAGGCAGAGGTGAAGCATTTTGCCCAAGGTCATAAGGAAAAAATCTGCCCAGTTCAGGAATAACTGAATAATAACGCAGATATTCTCTTTTTCTTCTACTTGAACTATGTAACTGTTGTTCCTTCCTATTTAGAATGCTCTCAGTGTTTCTAAATGCTGCAATTATCCTATGACTGCTTTCTATTTAAAGACAGGGATATACACTCATCACTTGTCTCAAAGGCACAACAGCAGCATATATTTGTTAACAGATTGTTCTGTTTTCTCCAACCTCCTGAAGAAAGAAGTCATTATTATCTTTCTAGGGCCAATATGGAGTTAAAAGTAAGAAAACCCTCTTATCCTCCATTTAAAAAAAAATAGTGAACACTGTGTTCCAGATAATTCAGAAAGAATACTTCTTCTCATGAAAATTGGAATTCACTGGATTATGATTACAGTTATCATTATTGCTTTATGAGGGAGAGAGTATAATAACAGCGGCATAATCTTTGGGTAAAAGTCTTCTAATAATCTTGTTTAGTAATATCTTTTTTCCAAAATGAGCTGCTGGCAATCTGAAGAAATGAAATTTTCCTTCCATTGTTTCTGATTTCTTAGAGAACTGCATGGTGAGCATTATTGTCCTGCTTTATAGGGACACTATGAGACAACTAAATATGTGATCAAATAAGCAAACAAAGCAGAGTCCAGTCCAGGAAACTGCAGGTTCATTTCATTTCCCAGTCACTTCCTCTGCTGGACAGAAACACAACACAAACCAGACAGAGCTGTTTATCAAACCATTAAGATGGAAAACATCACACTGAGTCATTCCAACACAGTCTGCTTCACTGAATAGAGGAAGAATTTCAACAACAAACCTTATACAAGTTAATACTTGAAAAATCAGTGTTAGATGAAAATCATAGGTTTTCCTCAATTGTCTAATGACAATATAATGTGGGGCGTCTAAATTCAATTATGGGCACCTTAGTATTATTGCCTACTTACATCTGCCTAATCATATTTGCCTAAGGGAAAAGTAGTCATGTTTATTGTGAGAGGGCTTCCCAATTTTTACTGTTTACTTGGGGCTGCAGCACAGATCACAGGTGGGCCCCACATGTTGCTTACCCATACATGGAAAGGGGCATTAAGGAGGATGCTATTGGATGCCAAAGGCTTGTTCAAGTATGGGGTTGGAAACTTGGAGGCTTATGCTTGTCAGAAGTGACTCTGTTGTATGTCAATGTACTTCTAATTCCAGATGGCAGACTCCACATATCTTCATGTAAAATTAATATAATAAGGGAACTATCTATGTTAATAAGTACTGGCTCAGCTAATATATTGTGTGCATCTGGTAATCATAAATTTTCTGAATCCCCTATTCCATTTTAAGGATAAATTACTTATTGTTTGGAAATGGGAAAAGTTGTCTAGGGAAAGTTAACATGCTTAAAACTACAACTCTCAGCTGAAAACGATGGAAAGAGAAAACAATCAGCAAACTCTGGATTTCTGATAAAACTAAGTTGGTCTTCTACAATGTAATTTAATTTTTAAAATGAGGTCATTTGGCTGCATGATAAGAACTGTTGGGAGTAATCTCCCCCAGTGAGTTCTCCAGGTTATATTTCTGTCCATATTAGCTTCAGGAGATGCTGCTGAACAACTGCAACCTGAGAACACAAGAGTACCACAGCAGAAACGAGACAAGTAAAACACAAGTGCTGAGACGTGACATTTAGTAAAACAAGCACCAGAGTCTAAATCTAATATTCTGCTACTATGAAGAGCAGAACAACACTAAAACAAGTCAGAGCTCAAGTTTGATCTCACAAAATCCTTTTCTCTGCTTGACACAGCATCTTTTTAGTAAGCTGTGCTAAAAACCTGCTTTCTGCTGCTAGTCAGCACGGAACAGTAAAGTTGCTAGTGTTGCTATTAGTTTTGTAATAAGGAGAATGGCATACGAGCATGAAAGCTGGTTTATTTGGAATGCCCAGCTGAAGTTACCAATCCGGAGGCCGTTCTTTTGGTTTTCCAGAAGACTTACACGCAAAAGATGAGAGCGCTTTGTGAAACGGGGCTTGCAATGCCCCGCCGTGCCCGGAGCCGGCGGCAGGTGTCACTGCAGAAGGCACCGAAACGCGGCCGCTGCTCCAGAGCCGCGCTCGCTCGCTCCGTGCCCTGTGAGTGCCCCGCCGGGCTCCGCCGTGGCAGCCTGGCCAGGGCTCTGCCCTGCGGCCGCCGTCGTCAGCCGCCTTGACAGCTGACTGCAGGGATAACTGCATATCGGCAGAGACGAAGAGACGAGCGCGTACCCCCTAGTTAATAAAGGGCCTCCATGCTATCCTTGTTTGAATGCAGACTGCAGCTCTCGCTTAGGAAAAGAGGGCTGTTCAATTCTGCCTTGCTGCCCCAGGATGCGTTAATTGTTCAACACATATTCCTGCTTTCTGCCCGCTGTCTGAGACTGGTGGTGTTTGTGAACACTCTAGAGACAGTCCAGACTTGCCCAGAAACCAAACTGACTTCCCTATGCACACCCCAGGGTATGGGCTCTTCCCAAAGCTTTTCCACTTCTGCTCGGGCAAAAGCCACAGCAGCAGTTCAGTTCTGCAGGTTCACACTTAATCATTTCAGCTGTTAAAAAAAACGTGTGGTGAGGCAGAGAGATGCCTTTCTTTCCTTTCTACAATTGTTCATCTAAGGGAGGAATACATGTCATCCCCTCATGGCTAAGTCCCATTCATTTCTTACAGCCACTGAAGCTAGCCAGACAGGTCCATGGAAAGTTCAGTAGAAACTGCTCCAAAGGTTGGAAAGGAGTATATTGGAAAAGGGAAGATCTCCCACCTGTATGGCTTGCTCAGAATTCTGCATTACCCAGTCCCTCCAGCCAAATCACTGCTTTTAAGCAAAAGACAGATTTTGTAGTGTTCACTAAGCAATACACCACCTGGGGATAAGGAATACATGAACATAACAAAGCAGGTCATTATACAAAATGTGCTACTCTCAGTGTTTCTGTAAATGAGCACAGAGATCACATGAGGTACAGCTTCTAAGATTCAAATCAGCTAGGATCTAGTTTTTGTACTGTTAGTGCCCTCCACTCTATAATCTCTTAGAGAAACAGGAGGTGGTGGTACCCCTCTTCACATTTTCTCATCCAAAACTTCCCCAGCCTTCTGAGCAAAATCTCTGACTTAGGAAATATCAGACTGAGTGCTTCATAAATTCATATGAGAATAGAAGCTTTCTTGCACCAGAGGAGTGTGGTTTGAGCTGTTCTGTCTCTGTGACTCTCACTCTTGGGGCACTGGCTTCCCACATTTCTGAGGGTTTGCCTTGACAGACTGCTGTTGGACCACACATGTACTCTGCATGCCCTTGTGTTCTTCTCCCTGAAGGCATTAAATATGGAGCAGCCCCATCTGCCATTCTGTTCTTTTGCCATGCATACTCCAGAATAACAGAACTCTGTAGCAGTGGGGAAGGAGAACAGGTTGTGAAAAGAGAGCAAACACAAAAATAAATTTTGTGCAATTAAAATTTGTTCAGAATCCAACAAATTATCAGGGCTGTTTCAGCAGGTATATGAGATTTCAATTCAGGATATCAATGCTGGTCAGGAGAGACAATAACAGTCAGAATTTAAGTAGCAAGAGGATGTTCAGTTCCAGACACTGAAAACAGGATTGCAGAAGTCAGATCTAACTGTAGAAAACACAGAACTGTACACCTCCATCTCTTCTCTTAGATTCCTGATAAAATGAGCTGCTGCTTAGACTGGGTTGATCCCTTGAGTCCATCAGCATATCATGTCCTAGTCTTTCGGGGATCTGCAGAGGAGCTACACATAATCAATTTTAGTTTTTTAATCCCAGATGAACAAATCCCACAAGTGCATGAGAGGACATGACACTGTCAGGCATGCCAGAGGAACTACGCCAAATCAAAAAGGCACAATGTGACCTTTTGAGCAAGAGGAGGTATGCAGGACACCTACTTTCACCGCTGTGGTGCACGAGAGCCTCAGGTTGAGGCGATGACCTTCGGGACACCCTGCAAGATTCAACTGCTTACCCAGCTCTTCTCTGCAGGTGTGAGGAAGGGTCGTAGGAGTTATTGCACATGTTTTGTTGAAGTTGGTGTTTTTTTGGTGTGTGTAGTTCACTCTTTGCTTTCAGATTATGAGTTTCATCTTGTCATTTATAGCATTTTTTTTTTCCTAAAGATAAAAACCAGAAATTAATTTTATAACTTTTGGGCCATTTTCAAAAATTTCTTTCTGTCTCTTGTCTTTTTGTACATACTTCTTAGAAACATTAATAATCTTGATAATATATTGGCATGTAACTTGTAAAATCATAATTAAATTCATATATTTATATTTTTGCTAATAATAGAAGTGATTTTAAATAAAAAGATAGAGAATTCAGTTGTCTGCTATGACTTACACTAATCCATAAGTATTCAAAAGTGCCCATAAATTGCAGGAGTATCATAAAGCTTAATAAAAATAAAGAAATTAATACAATTAATTTAACATAAAAATGCATTATTTGCTATACAGTATGTTTTTCCTGATTTTAAAGCATATCATCCAGTCAAGAGGCAAGGTACATAGTTTAGACAATTAGTTACATACACCAGAGAATGCATATCAAGATAGAGGGCAAAAGAATATTCATATACTGAATGCTGCTTGGTAGAGAAAACAAAATGCAAATACTAAACAATGTCTGATATTACAGCAAGCCGGTCAGGAGCTTCCAGAGCTCATTACAAGAATGCACTAAACAACAGTTAGCTTCATTTACTTTACAATACAGAAAACTGACATTAATTTTGGATAGATATTTTTCACTTATTCACTTTCATTATTCACTCAACCAGATCATGCATTTTGAAGGGACAAGCAGATTTAACTTGAACATTTCAAACAGAATTAAATGTAGATGTAACTTAAAGAGTCCTTAAAACATCTTACGTCAGTGTAGCTGAGATCAATTTTAGATACAGCTGTCAGCTAAATAAAGGAAACAAAATTATTGACCGAGTTTACTTTGTAGTTCAAGTTCATTTTCTGTTTTGTTTTCATCTGTGCATGATTGCTGCTTCTCTTTTCCAGAATAGTACTGTTCTGTTCCAACATCTTTTGTGCTCAAAGATGCCAGCATAGAGCTTCAGTATTTGTTCCAGTAAACAGATTCCTCCAGCTCAATAGCACTACTCTTGGTTTGTTTGATGAGGCCGAGGTCAGGAAACAAAAGGATTTTGTTCTCCGGATACTGGATATTGCATTGCTAGAGTTGCTTTCAGCAGTCTATCATGTTCTCCTATTTCAAACTTAGATGAAATAAAAACACTCCCACTGCTCTTCACAGTCACGTTCTCCTCATTTGTATTCCACAGCCCTTTTCCCCATAAAATATATTCTTCCCCAATATCACTTTCCAGAAATTCAGTTTGAGTTTAATAATATTTGAAATAGGATCTACCTGGCCTGTACCAGAGGGGGAAACAAAGGTTGTGAACAACTCCAGACCTTGTTTGGTTTTCAGTTGCTTCATCCCTTTTGTCTAGTGACACACATTTCACAAAGGAATAGAGACACCTCAGACACGTTCTCCACCTGCAGCCCATGAAATTTTAAAGACACTTTTAGGCTCTTTACTTCCCCTTATCATGGAAATACAAGCCCTCAGGAAAGAAGTGGAACAGACATATAGGGGGAGAAACTATTTAGCTATCTTACTGTAATCTGCCCACATCCAGTGGTGTCTGAACTCAGAGCTCCACAGTATGGGCACATGCTTCCCATATAGCCCCGACTACACCATGGAAAGGCCCCAGTATGTACTTGTTATCTAACTCTTTGTGATGCCTGGTTTGCCAAGCTCTTTTTCTAAAAGTAGATGTCCAGAAGTAATAATTTTAATACCCTGAGTCTTTACCAAAAGAATGCCTGTTAGTATAGATAGAACCACACTTTCATCACAATGATGCACAAAATTAAATCTATAATAATTTTAAACAATATTTTAATGATATTTCCTATACTTAAGAAACATAGCTTAACAATAACTGAAAAAAAAACTCAAAAAACACAATCAAAAGCAACACCTCCAATCAAAGCATTTGTACTTCAATTTTTTAAACATTTTACAATAAAGAACCATTGCAATTTAATACATAGTTTCTCTTCACAAATACAAATACAATCTTCTTTTCCCATTACAATTCCACAATGGATTACTTGCCTGCTGCAAGTATTCATTTATTATATTCTTAGATCAGCTAATTGCAAGCAAACCGTTCCTTAAGATTCTTGACAGGAATTCTGTCCAAAGAAGCCTCTGCAGCAGTGATGTCAGGTGTAGCTCTGTGCTGGGAGAACTGTGCAGAGAATGCATTGCATGCACTGAGGAACAGCTGCATGCTCAGCAGTAGAGTTCTCACAGGGGTGTGGCTGCTCTGTCTCTGGACAGCACAGGAGTTATGCCAGGGAGCTTAAGCAGCAACACTCCCCCTTTCCACAGGCTGAGCACTGCTCAAATCCCAAACTGTCCACAGAGCTGAGGACTCTGGACAACAATCTTCCCTTGTATTCAACAAGCCCACTATGTATTTGGGCAATCTGCTGTGTGTATGTTTCTGCTGCAATGTTCTGTTGTTCATGATGTGGTCATGACAAAACAAATTTAAATGGATAGTTACAATAATCCATTACCATTTATTTTCAGAAATTTTAGCAAATGCATGGTTTTTTTGCATAGGCTCTTCATAACAAAACAGGTTTGTAATCTTCTATTCCCGTGCAGGCAAAGACTTACTGGCTGAAAAACATCTTTGACTTCCAATTGGAGAAGCAGGCAGAAAAGAGAGGAACATTTTAATTCCCTTTTGTAAAATACTGTGTCCTTGTCTTAGTCTTGACATCTGCAAGGTACCTGGGGAATATGTCCTTTTAGACATTCATCAGCTTCTCTATCACAAGATCTATGGTCTCTCTCCTTAATCTTTACAATTGAGGTATGTTAATCTTTTACATACATCAGAATATAAAAGTGTGGATTGATTAATAATTTAATTTCTCAGAAATCAAAAAGCACAACAACAGCCTTTTGTCTTTCCCAGACCTTTTTTTTGACATGCATTCTAACCCATAGCAAAATTGTGTCACCATTCTACATCACTAGAAATGTACTTCTTCTCATGTGAATTTTCAGACTGTTGTGCTGAATAACATAGGTGAAATGGTATTTTAAGGTCTGAAATTTTCATGTTCTGAACAGCCATTGTGTGCATGCAGGAGAAAAAGCAAAAAAACTTAATAGTAACAATACCATTGCAGGTAAAAATTTAGGAAGGAATTATTTCTTCAGATTCTCCCTGTAAAAATAGAAATACATTTTTTCTGGATATATATTACTCTATTTTTTTAACTATTTGTATATACTTGTTATGTTTCACTAAAAGGAAAAGTAGGCAAGAATATGGACAAAGAATTAAAAGATCTTTAAACTGGACAGACCAGTTTTGATGACTCAGACGCAAGATGAGCAAGTTTATTTACTGCTAGGAAGATCTCATCTGATTCACATAGTCAAGAGCCATCTTTATATAAAGTCCTGGGCCATTTTCCTGGGAATGTACAACTGCTGCCACAAAGACTCTAGCTACATACCACACAAACTGATTTAACATTTTATGGCACTGGGACTCTACCTCACGTTGTTTCACAGTCTACATTTAATCCTGAATCAACTCTGTGTGCTTGAGCATAGTTTTTATCCCTTATGCAAAAGGATGGATATGGGACCTTTTGTTTGATTAAAATTTTGCTGTGACCTAGTCCTCCTGAAAGGAATACCTCCTAAGAGAGACAAGTGTCCCAGAGTCCCCACTTACATTCCTGTCCTTACAGATGTTTGTCTTCTGCAGCTTGGCCCTTGCTGCTCACTGACAGCCCTGATTAGGGGCTGGTAGAACAACACCTCAGTTGCTCCAACAGCAGCAAAAATGCTTGCAAAACTGATTGTTAATTATATGCTTGCGTTTGCTGAGAATTCTTCAGAAAATAACCTTGGAGCAAGACATCCAGTATAGTGAAAACAAAAACACACAATGGCAAGCACATATAAATGTATTTCTGGGATTCCTACAAACTGCTTAGCTGGTAAACTACAGTCATGCTTCTGTCTTTACAGAGCAGAGACAAGATTGGGTGAAGTACCATTAGCTTTTAATTGAAAATTAAAAATATTTGAGTAAATCAAGGCACTGCTATGGATAGGCTTTAACTGTCATGAAATGTTGTACAGATATTTTTTCCACTATCATGATGAAGGCTGATGGTACTGATGGGGTAGGCTATGAGAGGTAAAGATTTAAAAGTCCTGTAGCCCATCCCAATAAATCTACCTCTGACAGATATGAACAGACAATCTCTAACTTAAAGAATTAATAAAGCATGCTGTAAAAATGCATGTGTATTTACACCATGCCTGCTTGCATCTGCAAACTGAGTAAAGTCAAATAATGATTCAAACTGCCAACAGAAGAACCTTTGCTTAAGTCTCATTTTAAAATACATCTGAAAATAGTCAGTACCAGTTAGGATTTTTTAACTGCCAGGGGTGACAGGTATCTATTACTGATGGAAAAGATGAGCTGTGGCAGAGCCATCTCTTAATATGGAAACACTGTTCCACATTCCATTCACTTAGAATGAGAATTGCACATAACAATGAAAATGTCCTGCTCCAGCTTCTACAAGTCTGAACCTGATAGAAAGATATTGCATTAAATTAATTTTGAACACCTTCACATGACTATTAAGATAGGATTTTGAAAGAACATATCTCTATCCTATGTATTTTGGAAGACAACATGTGAAATCCTTTCCTGAACTATGTATTCCTTCCTGTCTTGGCCACATGAACACACACGCCCACACTACTCTAGGGAAGTTATATTATTCAGAACTACTTACCTCAGTCTAGAACTACTCACAACAAGCCTATCAGTGAGAATAACTGTATTTTATTATTAGAACCTAAAGGAAAATATAATGCACCTTACATAGTTCTTCTAATCTATCAGTGATTTTAGTTTTCTGCCTTAAAACATAAGCTAACAATAATTCCTAAATTTGCAATATTTTAATACTGTACTTCATCAAGGTTAACTCAGCTTAACAGCAGTACAATTCCACATTCTGAATGACCTTATTTAACATCACTGTAAATGTGCTGAAAGAAGTTGTCGACACAGCACAGTTTACTTGTAAAACAAAGTGGAAATTCCTCAAAGGACCAGGTTGTTCTTTTCTGCTTAAGGAAAAATTCTGTCGTGGGAATCATTACCTGCAGGAGTTTCCCCAGGTTAAATACTTTATACCTTTTTCTGAAGGAATAGCAGAACTGCAGGTTCTAGCTCTCAGCTTCCACAGGAGTCTGTGGAACCCCAGCAAGATTTCATAAGAGCTGGATGTCTTCTTGTTGCTCATCTACTCCTACCTAGAAACATAGTTAAAAGTACCAGCTGCCCACTATAGATATCTGCATAACTGCATGCTTTTAAAAACTTGTCAGTGTGGAAAATATTTCAAAGGAAAAAATACATCATGTGGCAATTTTACAGACCACTGCCCACTCTGTACCAGGAACAAGTTAAAACACATTCTGTTTTTTCTCTAAAACCATATTCTAATGATAAAAGTTTATCCAAATACTGATTAATTCAAGGAGATAATTTGGACTTTGAAAAACTACATTTAATCACTTGTGCAAATTGTGTCCAGTTGGCCCATCATTATATCTTGAGATTCAGTTCTTTATCTAGGGTCTAACTGTCAATATATGAGTAGCAAAGCATCCATGTTTCAAAAAAAAATCCACATATTCATTTTACAGGATTATTTCATAATCTCAGGATTCCACATCAGCAAACTGAGCGCACATCACTGAATTTGTTGAACTGAAATGAAGGTGACCATAAGTGTTACTATGGTAACTCTCGCACCTAAAAGTTCTGACAAAGAGGAGAAAACCCCTCTTGGCCCTGTTGCCAGAGAAAGTCAACATTTCTTGTACAGGGCTTCTGATCCTGAAAAGTGCTATTTGAGTGCTCGAATTATGTTAATCAGATTTATTCATGTACAAAACAGAGAAAATGTGTAAGAGGGGAAAAGAGAACCATATCATGTGAATATAAAATAATTAACAAGATTAGTGGTGGCTGTCATTAGTAGCAGGTGTTAAATGGTTTCAAGCAGAGATATGTCTTGAACATTTAATTTAATTCCTCCTCTTACATTATATCTATGATTTCCTATTGCCCTTCACTCAAAGGCATTGCAAAAGTCAGAACAGATGCTTCTGTGCCATGAGGTGTATAGAACAGGTATGCTATTATAACTCCAGCATGATTTGTGTTCAACTTTAAATCAAGCTTGCAGTCACTTGCACTTAAAGGACACGTAGATATGGCACTTAGGTACATGGTTTAGTCATGAACTTGGCAGTGCTGAGTTAATGGTTGAAATCTATGAACTTTTAAAAGTGTCTTTTCCAGTCTAAAATATTCTATGATTCTGTGGCTTGATAACATTCTGGAGTAGCACAGTCTTACCTCTAAGACGTGCAAGGATTTACAGGAATTTTCTTGGATTATGTTCTGTTTAAGATGATGAAGACTGGAGGAGTTTCTCAGTGCAAGGAAATAAAAGTTGCCCTGGGATGTCATGAAGGTGTACTAACTCACAACATATGTAGAATGCCTTAAATCAGGGAGTGACTTGGAGTGGTGTAAACCAACTTTATGTATGTGACATACAAATATCTAGATCATAAACCTGTCTGATTGTATGCAGCTTGATACACAACACATAAAACAAAGGTATGTATGATAAAACAAAGGTAAACAAAATTTATATTAGAGAAAAAGGCTTAAGTGGTAAATACCAGCTAAACAATGGGTGATACACTGACATTTAGCCTAATTTAAAATGCAAGATGAAAAAAATCTCCTTAAAAGACAGTTACAGCAGAACAAATATTTGAAATTCTGTTCTATACAGTAGTCTCCTTTAAAGGCTTAAATGGATATTCATATGAATTAGTAGTAAAAATGAGTACTTAGTTAAAATGCACAGTCAAATTGTCCATTGCCATTGCATCATTATATAAAAAGAATTAGCAGGCTCCAAATGTTTCACCTTTTTGGCATAGCTTTCATAATTCCTAGATATTTTTAACTGACAGAGATGTCTATGAAATATTATTTATGCTAGGCAGTGGTGTATGGGCTGTAGTGGACAGAATAAAAAACTTGAATAATTTTATTACAGTAGATTTTTATGTAAAAGTATTATTTTTGCTGCCTTTGCCATTGTGTTGTCTTTTCAATGAGTATGAAAAGTTCTAAAAAATATATCCTAGAAAAGAAAAATTTTCTTGGATGAGGAATTCAATCTTTTTATCTTACTAAAAACAATATTCCAAATAGTCGTATTTATTTGTCCTTAAAACCCCACCATTCTCTCAAATGTCAGCATATATTTGCTAGTACAGGACTGATCTGACTTTATTGAATAATTGTATTTGATATTAGATACAAAACTAATTGACCTTATATAACAATAGATGTGATTATTTCTACTCTATTACATAAAACATTATATATTTTCAAATGTAATAATTTTCAAATATTAGGAAAATCACCTTATCCATCTGAAATATGGTTGGTTTCAGCCTTTATGATGGCCCAGATTACACATTCCTATAGCAAGAATATAAATATTGTCTATTAAAAAAAGCCAATATAGAAGATAAAATCAAGATGCCTTAGTCTAAGACTCTTTGGAAATTTTGTGTTATGCATATTATAGAGCTTCTACCACATGAAACTGATTTTAAATACAATCTTCAGTGATCTAAATATCTATTGACTTCTAAAGGAAGTAGAAAAATCAGCACTGACAGCATGAAGTTACTTTGAAAATGGCTTTAACCTATACTTACCCTGGAGGTTTGTACCCCTTTGGGATTCAGCTTCTTCTGAAGGAATGCCAGGAATGCAAATATGATTTTAGGCTTGGTCTTCTAATATCAGCCCGGCAAACAACCCAGGGAATAACAGATTTTACATATTCCATAAATACATCTCTTCCATAACTGAAGACAGGGAGCTCCATGTTCCTAGAGTTAAGTGAAGACAGTTTTTTCTCCTGTACCAAAATCTGTTGGACTTGACTGTGAGAGCAGGGATGCATTTATGCAAAGGTGCAGGAGGAAAAAATAAAAGATTATGAGAGGTTTAAAAGCAACATTTTTCACTCACAATAGTTATGGCATCAATAGCATTAATATCAACATCAATATCATTAAATGCATCATGATCAAAGAATGTTGGCCTAAAAAGCTCTGACCAAGGTTACATTTGTTGCACAGAGGATGCTGAGACAGAGTCACCTGCACAAAGTGCTGTCAGGGGCAATTACTCACAGCCGGTGGCTTACAGTACTTCTCATGTTGTGTTAAAGAAGGGAAAGGGAAGAGGAGAGAGAAGGAAAAAGAGAAAAAAAAAAGCCAGCAGAGAAGAAGAGGGAAGGCAGATCATCCGATGAGCGCCTCCCCTGGGCAGCTGGTCCCGCCGCCATCCCCGTTCCCGGCGGGGATGGCCCGGGTGACATCGGAGCTGCCCCAGGCCTGTCACATTTGCTGTCCTGAGGACGATGTCAGCGTGATCGGGGGGGCAGGGAGTGCTCTGCGCTGACTGCTCTGTGCACTCCCTCAGGGTCTCCTCTGGTCAGCAGGCACCACAGCTGAGGGGGGAGACAGGAGAGGGAAGGGTCAGTCTGGCATTGCTGGTCACTCCTCAGGAGCAGCAGCACCACCGCAGCCCTGTGCCTGCTGGGGTGAGGCTGTGGGAGTAACAGCGGGACAACAGCAACCCTGTGGGGCCAGCAAAGGAAATGGACTGAGGCTGTCGGACAGCCTGGGGCCAGGAGCACCCCGCTGGGAGGAAAGGTAGGGTCCAGAAGGGTCAACAGAAAACCCTTAGCAGTAGAGAGGGGAAGGCTCCCAAGGTGCTGTGCAACACTGGGGAACACAGATTATATAAAAGAACCATCTATCTACACATTGCTGCACATTCTGAAGCTTTTTTTACATCCGCTTTTCATGATTTAACATATATAAACTAAACTTCATTAATCACCTGTGTCATCCTTGACTGCACTGAATGCACACATCCCATCACAGTCATCCTTCCATACCCCTCCCAACCTAAGTCAGAGGTATACCTCTTTCTGTCTGCCTGTGCTAAGACCAGCACACAATATGTTGCCTGGTTTTCCTAGACTGAGCAAATTTAGCACCTTTCCTCAGAGGCACAAAGTACATGTAACACCACTCTTGTCTCTTCTTTTGTGACGTGTCAGTGCTCCTTAATAAAATGGCAGAATTCAAAATTATTTCTGGTTCAATGAAAACAGATGTAAAGAGTTAACAGCCAGTTCAAATTTATTTCTATATCTCATAGAAGTGTTTTCAATTAATGCACTTAAGAAAAATAAAAAATAATCATGAGACACATCAAGATGGACTATTTAGATGTAAAACATTAGCCTAAGATTTGGCATACCAGTTTGTTTATATTCTGTCTCAAAGACTTTCTCTATAACCTGTAATACTTAATGTGGAGACAAAAACCCAAAGGAGTTCAGTGCCTGATTCCCATGGGATCTGGCCTGAATCATACTGTTTTTATCTCTGTTATCCCATAGGACAGAGGGTGGGATGACTGCCAGAATATTTCCTGACAGAGTTTTGTTCCCCATCAGCCTCACTCAGTAGCTGGTCCATGACCACCTTGATTGAAGGATGAGCTGCATGGGCTCCAGAGAACTACAGACCCCAGCTGTCCATGCCACATGGGATACAGGGCCACTGCAACTCCCACAGCAGTCACACCCTCCTGTCATGGGCTGACATGTCCATTCTCCATCAGCCACACCCTGTGAGAAGGACTGCTGCTGGATGTTGTCGTGGACTCAGCCAGGCTGCAGAGGTATCAGCATATCCAGCTGCACCTGGGGTTATGTAGCGCTTGGGGTTCCCCCAGCAGAGGTCTACCATGGAAATGTCTGCATATAGACACGTGTCGACAGGGAAACACATCTGGTGATCTCACAGCCTCCCTGAGCTCCCTGCAGTGCTTAGGCCTTCATTGCTTACAGCAGGGGCTCACTTTGTTCAGGTGAAAATTCTTACAGTGCAGACACTGAAACATAAGTCAAGTTACACTCCTAGATTTCATGCCATGGTGTACACTTGCATTTAGTAAATCTGAAGTAAAATCAAGACATAAAACAACACACAAAACGCACCACAGATGTATGTTCTCAGATCCCTTTGGCAAGTGAGGAGAAAGTACTTCTGCCTCACAGTGCTGTTTTATGACAAGAAAAACAAAATATATTACAGGCAACGGTACAAAAAAAAAGTGAACTATTAAACTTCCTCTTTATAGATAGAAGGGACAAATATTTTAAGAAGGCATTGAAATTCCTACTATATTTTCTTAGTCCTTGCATGTTATGTAAAAATTTATATAATGCAGATTTGGATTAAAATTTAGCTTACCATTTATCGATTTTTCCAGTAGAAGCCTATTCTTAGGCAGCTACAGTAGAACCTGATGTTACAGAATCACAGAGTCACAGAATGGGTCTGGTTAGAAGGGATCACAGTGGTCACCTGGTCCAACCTCCCTGCTCCAGCAGGATCATCCCAGAGCACAGGGCACAGGACTGTGTCCAGAAAGTTCTTGAATATCTCCAGTGAGGGAGACTCCACAGCCTCTCTGGGCAACCTGCTCCAGTGCATGGTCACCCACACAGTAAGGAAGTTCTGTCTCATGTTCAGGTGGAATTTCCTGTGCCTCAGTTTCTGCCCATTGCCTCTTGTCCCATTGCTTGGCACCACTGAGCAGAGCCTGGCTCCATCCTCTGACACCCTCCCTGACAGACATTGACAGAGTCCCCTCTCAGCTGTCTTTTCTCAAGGCTGAACAGTTCTGATGCTCTTGTTGACACTGCTAGGAGAGAAAAAGCTAAGTAGGCTAGCCAATTTCAATGCATTCATGATGGTGCTTTTAGTATGATATCATGTGTTAATGCTGGTTAAACCTTTAATTACAGCTTTAGCCCATGTGCTTGTAACAAGATACTGAAAATAAAGCACTTTTTGTCATTTCTTTCTTGTTTAACATCCACTGGAAGACACTGAGGTTTAGCATCTAAGGTTTAAGGATTTAATGTTTTAAGGTCCTACCCTGTTAGAAATTTAGTGCTTTTTCACTTCTGAAACTGTTCTACTTGTAAATCCAAATCCAAGAGTATGATAGGAATTTTTTGCTCAAGACAATGTTTATTAAAAGACTGAAATCCTTGTTAGTTTATAGAAAACAGTAAGCAAAATACACCTGGTGCTGAGCTCCGTATCACTTGAGGAGGTGGTTAAAAAAATCAAATATTCTATTACACAGAAATGTTTATCTTACTTTCCTGGGTCTTTCTCTTGATGAGCTATCAATTTTAGCAAACAGTCTTTAAGGGAACTTCCAGGCTTAGTATTCAGATTCCCTAGGACTTCCAGTCTCAACCAAAGGAAAAGGCCTATGTATAGTATAGCTGTAGTATTCAAAGGCCCTTTTATCCCAGTCCTTTATACTCTGAATAATTTTGAAGATGAATTGTAAGAGACCTCATCACCATATCAAAGATGTCAATCAGAGATTCTTCAGGATTTCACTAATGCAATGTTGACCAAGAGATATCATTTGGATGAGAAAAAAGATGTTTGTATTTTTTTAATCACTGCAGTTTTGCCCATGTCTCTGCTTAGGGTCCTCTCTGCCCTTCTGTAAGCTCCAAATTCCCCAATTTCCCTTCAATAAATTCAAAGGTTTTAGGGGTCCCTTTGATCTTGCCAGCACCTGGCTGAACATAAAAGAGTGAATGCTTTGGATCCTAATTTGCATGACAGCTATTCTGGCTTGACATACCAGGTAGTATCAAGCTCACTCTGCCTTTGAAGCAACAGTGTTTGATTTTCTTTCATAGTTTAACTAGATAGGAACTGACAGATTAAACTTAGCCACAGAAGGGCAATGGCTAGGATAAATACTTTAGACCTCCTCTGCTTGGTGGAGTGTCTGGGTGATTTGCTTTAAAAATTTCTTTAAGTGGAACTTGAATTAGCGTGCAGAGGTGTGTCTGGTTTCCTTCTGTGTCATGTTGGTTTGCAGGAAATAGCAGATCCTGGTCCTGCTTGTTCAGGCAATCATTTACAGAATTACTGCTTCTGAATTGTCTGTAAGGAAACAGATAAAGAAAAGGAGAGATTCTGGCTCTCACGAGCACTGGGTTAAATACAACTCTGATCTCTCCTGAGTACCTGTAGCCTTCACTGGCTACAGTCCATGATTGTCCATCTCTCTGTCTAGGCTTCAGGTTGCTGTTCCCATGCTCAATCTCAGCTTCAGCCTCTCTATACATATCTCATTCCTCCAGTTCCCTTTTCTTTGGGTAATAACACAGCAGTGCACACCACCTTCAGCATTTATAAGTAATGGAGGGCAAGGATGTATGTAAGAGAGACAGAATTTAAACTAATGAAGATTTTGCACAGGTCATAGGTATTTTCCCATGTGGGGATTCTTCTGATCTACATATTTCCTACCTCTTTCAGACCCTCCTCCTTCTCTGTCTGGGAAACATAATCAGCTTTCTCAGCACATAAACCAATTACCTCCCTATCAATGGAAACCAACAAAGGAGAGCAACCAACTGGAAGAGCATTAACCCACAATGAGGCTAGTAATTTCATTTGTAGTTTTTTTGGGTTTATGTCTTTAAACCAGGCATATTTAGCTATGATAAAGAATACTTTTAAAATTGTTACTTGTTTAAGACAAACTGCAAAGGGACATATAAATCTCATGAAATTCCAGGCAGGGATTATTACCCTGACTTTCTTGAAAACTTTCTGTCCTGTATGACATCAATGGAAAACTGGTAAATATATAAAATCATACCCAACTGAGAGAGGAATGATGTAGAAAAGGCACAAAAGTTTAAATTACAGAAAAAAAAAAAAAAAAGGAAAACCTCAGTAGTATGCAGCACAGTGAAGATACCCTCATTTTGATTGGTACTACAAGCATATTTTAAAATTGGTTGAAACTGTAGTTTGGGTGAACAGGCAGAAATTTCTGAACTGAATTCAATGATCTAATTTTAGTCAAATATAGCTGAAACTGTATACAGACAAAATTTGTGGGTTTGGTATATCTCGACTTGTGGACTCAACATGAAACACTACAAAATGTTACCTTGAAGAAAACAGTCCCTTAATAATCATAGAATCATGGAGGCATTTGGGTTGGAAAATACCTTTAAGATCACTGAGTCCAACCATTAACCCAGCACTGCCAACTTCCCCACTAAGCCATGTCCCAAGTGCCACATCTATACATCTTTTGTGTACATCTTTTGAGCACCCTGGGCAGCCTGTTCCAACGCTTGACAACCCTTTCAGTGAAGGAATTTTTTCTAATATGCAATCTAAACCTTCCTTGGTGCAACTTGAGGCCATTTCCTCTTTCTTCCTCTGGTTGCCTCGGAGGAGAGGGTGACCCCCACCTGGCTACAGCCTCCTTTCAGGTTGTAGTAGAGAGTGCGAAGGTCCCCTTTGAGCCTCCTTTTCTCCAGGCCAAACAACCCCAGCTCCCTCAGATGTTCCTCCTCAGCCTTGTGCTCCAGACCCTTCCCCAGCTCTGTTGCCCTTCTCTGAACACTCTCCAGCCCCTCGGTGTCTTTCTTGCAGTGGGGGCCCAGAACTGAATACAGAATTTGAGGTGTGACCTCATTGGTGCTGAGTACAGGGGGACAATCCCTGCCCTGATCCTGCTGGCCACACTATTGCTGATACAGGCCAGGGAGCCATTGGCCTTCTCAGGCACCTGAGCACTGCTGGCTCATGTTCAGCCACTGCCAACCAGCACCCCCAGGTCCTTTTCCACTGGGCAGCTTTCCAGCCATGCTCTTTCTGCACTGGCAACACCACACAGATTAATAAAATTCCATCAGTATTTCTAGGATATTATCATAGAGCTGACTCTTGCATTTTTTATTGTCCCCGATATAGAGATTCATTTTGGCCTCTGCTTTTCACATGAGAATCTTCACAACTTTATTATCAGATTTTCCAGCATAATCAATCATGATGGCATCCTATAAATCATATTAACACAAAGAATAATTTTTCCAGTGAATGAAGTGCCTGCTAGATGCCAGAAAACTGCTCTTCCCTTCATATTGTTTCCTTTCATCAGAGATTTACATTTGTAAGTGATTCTCTAAATCTGGCCAAAAGTTTCATTGAGCTTGCATTCCTGGCTCTGTAATGCTTCTAAGGGCTGTGATCTCAAACTAAGAGCATCCTAGAAAGTTACTCCATTCCTCTGTCTACTGTGGAGACAGACCAAAATCATGTTTTGAGGCATTTCTGGGATCTCCTTTCTTGTTACTTAACCTTCCATATTTTTTTGCTGATACAAAAGATGACTTTTACTGGACAGATTTAGAGAAAACAAGCCATTTTGACACATCTGATTGCCTCAACTTCCCCTCCCCCTCCCATTTCAGTCTACCATTGGAGTTTAGGACAGTCTAAAAATTTTTTCACCTGTTGAACAGAAGCTAAAAAATAATTAGCATGGTATTGAGTACATTCTGCAGCTGCTACAACTGCAGCCCCCTACCTCACCCTCGTCAGGTTGGTGCTGAATCCTGCCCTGGAGCAGGTCACAACAAGAGTAACCCGAGTGGGACAGACATCAAACTATGATATTGTTAATACCTACCTATGACAAAGAACACATGTTCAGGGTTCTAAATACGACATCTAAGTGAAAAGAGCACTATTATGCTGCATTACAGCTACTTGCCCCTTCCCACGAAACCAGTGCTAAGTAGCTGAAGTCTGCAGGGATGCTTCTCCTGTTTGCAATGTGCTGTGCAGTTCCAGGCTGCTTTGATTTTTAAGATATAAATGTCAAGGGCACAAAAATCTCAAGCACAATAAATTGATTGCCTCATATGTGCCTGCATCAGATGTATGAACAATCCACTCAGGTCTAAAGGGGGAAACGTGCCAAATTTTCCAGCTTTTAATAAAAGCCTTGGCAACTTATCAGCATAGGAAGAGTAACATTTAAGCTCATTGAAAAAAGAAAGGATGTTTCATCAGAAAGCACTTTTTTAACCTTAGTCATGGCAGAAAGTTCATTGTCTTCACCTTTTCCTGACTGACATAACAGGCTACATAAAAAAGAGACAGGTTTTGTCAGCAGTGACTGAAACACCTGGAAACCCTGCACAGTGCAGGGCACCGTGCAGAACCATCTCATTATATCACAAAAGGAAAATTGCTGGGCGAAAAGGAAGCACAATTGTGTTCTTAGCAAAAATAATACTCGAGTAAAAGCTGCAATAAGTAGCATCTATTTCAAGTAAGGTTTGTGTATTGGAGTAAGAGCATCATGAATATGTAATGGAAATGGGGGGGGTCTCACTATCTGCTCTTTCATATTTTTCCACCAATAAATATTAAATAAACATCCAGGCTTCTAGACAAGGCTTTCTAGAGCATTTCTAAATCATTATTTGCACATGCAGCACCTCAGTAGTTCTGTAGGTCTTTGAAGATGAGTTTTATTACTAAATGTTCTTTTCTTGCATTATTTAGTAAAGTTATTTTGTAGCATTTTGTTTATGTGATGAACACAAGAATAAACCAAGTCAGTACTCATATTTCAAGCAGTTTCCAATTTCACGCAGTAAAAAATGCCCAACCATGCTTTCACTGTAAAAAAAAGTTTCTTTAAAAATCCCATCAATGAGTCTCATTGAAGTCCAATTACCTGTTTACTTTCTGTATAAACACAGCTAAATATATTCTGATACCAGCAGATGCACAATTGTGAGATAAAATGTTGTTTGTTTGCTTTTAAAATTTTTCTGAGTGTAACATAGTATTCCCACAGCCTTCTTTTCCTCTCTGGGTATGAGACTGAATAGAAAGTCTATGACTTAACAAATGCTTTTATTATCCAGGGTTTCAGTGCCATTAAGAGCTTTTCTAAAAACTACAGAGCTGTTATGGGGCCATCCAAATTCTCTTTATGCTCACTAGCGTAAAGCATACTGGCAGCAGTCTACTCATGGAACTCAGACAACATATGCTGCCTCTTGACTAAAATTAGCTTTTATGTCCCATAACTGTAACACTTAAGGGATATGTAATACACTGTAGTAATAGAGTTTCAGCTTCTGTATTCCAATTCTTTTTTAGCAGCAAGTTCATCTCTACAAAGAGTGCAATTCATACGTATCTGCATTGCATCATCCTGTATATGTACAAATATGTATAATACAAATATGGAATGCATTGTATTAGAAATGGTATCCATTATTAGAAAGGTGCTATGATATTAGAAATGCTATCCATTATTAGAAAGGTGCCATGATTTTGTATTACTCTGTCTATGTGTGTGTGTGTGTGTGTACACAGTGACTGGTACTAAAGGGCCTCACTATAATCATGCTGTTAAACAGAAAAAAGAAGTTTGTATGCATGTGGCCACATACACTTTTATAAATAATTATGTCAGAAATTAATTGACTAGAGCTACCCACCTTTGCTCTCTCTACTCCTTTTCCCTCATCTCTCTTCCCTCTGGCTAGCAGTTGCCCAAGACTTGGTCAATTCATAAGACTTTGTTTCTGTCTTCACTGTTTCCACCCCTCAAGCTCAAAGCAGCTCTACAGAAATGCAAGAAGCCATTCAGATTCATTCAGTGTGATGATCATTAGGAGCAAATTCATCTGTGAGCCACGTGCTAGCCCACCAATGTCAATGGAACTGCACAAACAAAGATGGGAAGGCAGTCTAAGGGCTAAGTATTTCAAGGAAGGAATCCCTGACTCATGACCTTAAATTCATAAATCTCTTCTCCCTGTACTGGGTCCTTAATATCTTGCCTTTGATGATTAGCCTGAGCCACCTTCTCTTTGCAAAGGGGGAGGAAGGGCATAGCAGGGAAGAGTGGAAAAACTGACCTTTCCCTTACTCCCCTCTCTAAGCAAGATGGAAAACTAAGGCAAAAATTTGAAATTTCTCTTTGCTCATGTGGTTCTCAGAATAGAGGAGGCAAAAGAGTTGCTAATTGTAGAACTCCAACAGTACAATGAAAACATGAACGAACCCTCCCCTATCCAGCTATAAATCAATTCCCATTATAGGACTCATTCTAAAAATACCACACAAGCACTCCCCAGTTCAGATGCATCAGGGCAGGCCTGTGCCACTCGGGACAGAGCTCCTACTTTATGTGGCTTTGAATCACAGCTCATCTTCACGTATAGGAAAATTCAGCACATTGATCTTTCTGCAGTAACACTGAAGATCATTTGTAATGGTGGCCTAATTTTAGGCAGTAAACAATTATTTTAGGAAGCAAAGGGAAGAGACATATTCAAAAAGTCAGTTTTTATTTTCTCCTTTCACCTGGGGATGTTAAAGCACTGGTTATAGAAGATACCAGCCATGCATATGTCACAGCTTCGCCCTTCCTTTCCAGCACCAGCCAGCTTTGTAGAACATGTAGCATAAAAATGGGGCAAAGCAATAGCAGCCTTAACTGTGCTAAAATCAGCCAACACTGAATGGCTGCTGCAGTACTGCCCTAGTAGACATGTCTATTTACAGAGTACCAAATAGTGTTGGTGGCCCTTACTCCTAGTACTTAGCTTACTACTGATACATCCCTCTTAAATGGTTTCTGGTTGTATTATCCAGTATCTGTAAGTTTACTACTAAACATCAGGTCCCCTGGATTAATTCCCAGCTAAGGATATTTTTTCTGTCCCACATTTCTGGACACTAGAAAGTCAGTCAAACCCCCTCTCAGCAGCTTGTGCCTGGGTCCAGCAGAGGCTTCCACCTGTTGACAAGGTGGTAACTGATGTCCCTTGCCAGGACAGCCTATTCCAGCAAACAGGCTTTTCAGGTTAGAGCACGAAACAGGAGGAGTTTTGGTTTGGCTGACCAGAACTTAGAACCACTTAATGGAAACATGAGCTTCCTCAGAACAAGCCACCTCAGTCTGCACAGTCTGAACATCTCAGGAAAGACTGCTGTTTTGCAAACTACAGCCTCTTGATAAAATCTTTTCCTCACCAGCCTTTTCACCCTGTGTAGATGTTGATTCCCTTTCCTTCCTACTCTGCTGTAAGTCAGGTGGGCTTCCCTTCAGAACTGACAGCTTTGGGAAGCATCATGACAAGGCATGGATGCCATCACTACTGTTTATTACTCCTTTTCTACTTAGCACACAATCCTTATAGCCATTACATGAAATAAAAGAAGACACAGAAAACACCAATCTTGCAGTTGAGCAAAAGCACACACTGTGTCAGTGGGCAAGCTACTTTCATAATCACCAAAATCTGCCTGCACACACTCAGCAAGCTACACGCATTTTGTCATGCTTACAAAACTTAGGCAGACCAGAGCTAGATTTGCCAATTTATACATCTGTCCACAGAGAATATCAGCCTCTATAAAAGTGTGGCTCCCTTTCCTGCTTTCCTCTAGAGGATTTAAATGCGTGGAATGTTAAAGGAGAATATGGAATTGAAACTTCTGTAATTATATATAATATAGAGATATTTTATGAGATTATAGGCTGTGGTCTGGAGAGGAAAGATAAGACAGTGAAAATGCTAATAGAATTTTTTATTTTTGCTCTTTTATGCAACTAATTTATATCCTTATGAGCCCTTTTGTAAAGATGTAAAGGTTTGTGATAATACATCTCTGTCAGGAGGAAACATTCTTCCTGGAATTATTACCTGCTTAACTAAAGCAATTTTCCTTAATATATAAATGTCAATTGGAACAAACTTGTAACAGCAACTATATTAAAATTACAGGCAAACTCTTGCATGAAAAAAAAGAGCAATGGCTGTGGCCATTACACGTTTCACAGCAAGTGACATAATGGAATTGAATGTGGTCATGGTTGAAAGCTTCAGGGATCTCACACACTTCATTGAATGCATCTACAAAATGCTAAGTCCCACTACATTCCCTCAGAGCAAGATTCCCAGTCCACAAAATGCTCATCATGCTCAGCCTCTGCAGTGCTCAAGGAGATGAGACAGACAGAGCTGCTGTAAGGGAAAACATAGCGGCATCTTAAAGAACTATTTCTCAATTGAATAAGCTGTCACCATAAAAGTACTTTTGATACTTGCTACAAGCAGTTGAAAAAACCATGTATAGACCATTAATACATAGCCAAAAATTACTTTGAAAATATATATAGGAATACTGAAGTTTTTTGCTAATCTGAGAGGAAATGCAGATGCTTTTTTGGACAATGGAAATGAAAGAGGTGCAGTCTATGTCACTGTCACCTGGGATTTACCTACAGGAAAAATAATGGACCGCAGCCATCCTACTTCCATCCCTACTGCCTGGGGCAGGTCATCAGGAGGCATGAAGGGGTGAAGAAAGGACTCTATTTTGGGCATTCTCCTGCCACCACCACTCCACTACCGTGTCCACTCCCAGCCCTTGAGCATGCAGCTTCCAAGAATAAGAAAAAGGGAAGAGAGAATGATACAAAGGTACATGAGCAGTGGGACAAGTCAGAATGTCCTAGGCTGCAGTGCTGTGTCCCTTTCTTAAGAATTTGTCCTCCAGCTAGCAGTAACTCTCAAACTGGAAAATCTGATGACTGTATGACTGCATCATTATTATCTAAGTGAAAGGCTCGATTTTGTAGTGTTTAATATTTCTGGTACTTTATGTATTGATTTGCAGTTACTCATGCTTCCGAAATAAACAGTTATAAAACAAATTGAACACAGTCAGGAGAAAAAGCAGATATTCTTGAGAAACCTGAACCACAGCTTTTTTTGAAGCCCAGAATGCTGATATTGCTATATTTAGTGCCTTATTTGGTGGGAAAGAGCAAACCACTAAACGATTTCTTCCAGCTTCGATTGAATGCTACATCAAAACAAAAATAATTTTACAGATGACATTAAAGTAGTCAGAAATTGCTATCATTATTATTATTACTAATCTTTTGGAGGATCAGCTGCTTGCTTTTATGGATTTAAAGTATTTAAAAAAGTATTTTCTAACCGGGAAGTGCATTATGATAAAGATTAGTTGTACTAACTAGTCTATCTGGTAATTGCCATGGAAAATGACAGGAATTTTCACACTCTAAAAAAAGTTATCTCTTTTTTTCTTGATACTTAGGGGAGGTGGCAGGGGAAAGTAGCTTCAAGACAAGCAATTTATTTGCAATTTGACAGTTTCATAGTGTAGGAGTACTATACAGTTGGATCAGAAATATGTAAAAGGTGAAAAAAACGTATGTAAATGTGGGAACACCTTTGGGAAGACCTGTGAAGTGCTACCAAAATAAAACAGCAAAATAATGTGCTTGTCCCTTTAAGATACCAAAAATAAACCACAACATTTTGCTCATGTAAATCCTGATACTGCACTCAGCTCTACAGTCACAGGAGTCTGACTGTGGGGAGTTCTCTGCTGGATCGAAGCACTGAGGTGTAAAATAGGGACATAAGGCAAGACTAACATTAATGCAAATCCAAAGTGAAGAGAACACAAAGTTCACAAAGCAGCAAGGACAGAATATTATTATTTACAATACCCATAGATTCCAGCATTTTCCTTTCTTCTGATTATTTGCTGATCATTTGTATCTTTTTTCTCTTTGATTGTGCATGCCTGCCACTAATGAGGTTTGTCACTATTCCAACAACAAATACCTCTGGAGGTACTTGTGTGTGGTCTTTGAATGAGAAAGCAGGTGAGTGAACAAGGAAGTAAACGGAAAATCACATTAGTAACCATAGCAGCCAACAGCACTTCATCCCAGGAGAAGCTTCCTCTGGTGGAGGCTGGGCTTCCTCCTAATGAGTTTTATACGGTTTCACAGTGATGGGGCAAGTCTTTCAAATGGTCCATGTGACTGCTCTGTCTCAGTAGTAAGACCTTCCTGATTCCTGTGCCTTTCCTGATGAAGAGGATAACTTTGCAGCAGCCAGGGACTGGATCTCTTGCATCAGGTAAAGCAGATGAACTAATCCTGGTTGTAATTGCAGTTGACTGCCTGAGCTGGCAGAAGATGGCAGCCAAATTATTTCAACTGATGTACATTTGTTTGATTGCATCTGTTTAGAAGCCTGTGTTCTTTTAGAGGATTTTGTTAAGAAACTATTTAACAAAGGTCACCTTTGTTAGCAAGGATGTGGGAATTATGTGTTGTCACAATGACAGTGCATTTAGCTTTTGACTATAAGAGAATTTATGCATTTATTGTCAGAGGTTAGGAACAGATAGGTCAAAGAGCCAGAAATGTGTCTCTTTTTCACACACATGTTCTCTGGAAAACAAAAAAAAATCTAGACAAAGAAAGTCAAGCAAGAGTGAAGTGATCTTCAATGTCCAGCAGTTTCTTGAGTCTCCCTCTGCCCTTTGGGCTACTCTACTTTTACTACAATCACCATCAGAGCAATTTGATGCTGGTCATTTTTACTTGCTTTGTCTTTACCTTCAGTTTGTTATCTCTCCTGGGTAGGTAAGTTGTCAGAGTACCACTGTAACTGTTAATTATATTCTTCTTCAAATGAAGTACATCTGCCACAAACTTCAGGCAGTGAAATGTTTTTAACAGAAAGCATATTTCAGAATTATTGTTGGTATCTCTTTTCACAAAAAATATTTAGAAGGATCTGAAAAATACTATTTCAATAGATCAAAACACAAACACCTGTTCACTGGGGGAATAACTTCTCTTTTTAGCACCAATTTACTAGTTCAAATACATGGTGACTCAAGAATGAGAAGAAGTTGCTCTTTTCATTAACTTTTCAGAAATGTAATAGATGGAGAGACACAATTAAGAAGTGATATAGAGGAAAAGCCAGGAACACTGCACGATAAACAATTTCACTCAGAGCACATACCAGTTTCTCAAGCAGGTAAGCTGCATACAGTTAACAGCTTTTCAATCCCTGCCATTTCCCACTCCTCACACTATTCTCACACATGCCTGAGTCAACTCCTATCACCTACAAACAGTTTTTCCAAGAAGTATTTAGTAACTTTGGCCAGAACTACTAGAGGTAAATAGTCACTACCATAATAGGAAGCAGGAACCTAACCAGATGTTAAACTAAAATCTAGAATAAAAATCCCGATGTTATCCATTTATGTTGTTTCATCAGCATGCTTGTGAGAACTGTGGCACGTTATTGGAGCCCAGCTTTAAATCCTGCCTTCCCACCTTCCAAAATCAAGGTGGACTAAATTGCAAAATATCTATTACTGCCTCAAGAAGAGAATCCAGCATGTAGTGAGCTGCTGCCCTCGGACCAGTCTCAATATTTTCACTGCAATGAAGAAATGGAGTGACTTAATAAGGATTTAAAAGTAACAGAAAATACATCTGTACATAAGAAAAGTAAATCTTTTGCACACTAACATATTCACCTCAATTTCTAATTCTATTATAGACTGAGTGGGACGTTTCCAGCAGAGCTGTACGGACACAGTAAGTAAATCAGAAGGGGTGTGAGATTCTGTGGTAAGTAGTAAGATCTAGAGAATGTGGTAATTCAGCTGGGCAGGTAGGAGTATCTTGAAAGGCCAGTAATGGATCACAAGGAATCAATCAGAAGAATAGGAAGGAGAAACAGAGAGCAATGGAAGAGGAGGTCAAATCTACAGTCAGAAAAGACACAAGAAATTTAGAAACTACAGCATACAGGTAGTTTTAGGAATTTTTAAAATGAGAAATGAGGAGTGAAATAAATGTCATGGCATATTCAAAGATAAAAATGATTAGTTTAATAAATTGCTTGAAAGTGAAACATTGCCTAATAGGCAGAACCGATCCATGGCCAATAAGATCAAAGCTCCTCATTTGGCTTGACTGCTAAGTCACAACGTGACCTTCAGGTCACTTTAGGATAGATCCAATAAAGGACTCAGGCATCTTAAGCCTGACTTAGGCAGATTTGATGTACCTAAGACTAAAACTGTGACCTCCATACCCTCCTCAGTTGCACACTGACCCTGGAGATGCTTGCCACTCCAAAGTCAAATGTATGAGCTGTGCAGTCCTCCCTGCACAAGCATGGCTCAGTTGGCAAGGCCCTGTGCCAGCTTTCAGTGTCCTACCAGTGCTGTCTTCTGGGCTGCACAATTAGGTGCCTTCTGTGGAAATATGGGCACAATTGTAGGATGGGCTTTCACCTCAGTACATGGCCAGAACCCAGGTGTGTTCATTTTCTCTCTCTCTTTCCTGGCAATGTAGGGAAGGGCAGCAGAATGGCTCAGCTTTGCTTGAGCAGCAACCTGGAAATGGCTGTATCTGTGTGTCCTCTGCCCTGCACTGAGAGTCAGTGAGGACAGGAGCTTTTTGGTCCCCTTTTCACCTCAGGGAATGCAGCCAACCTACACCTGCGAGTTGCTTCCAGGCTCAGTGAGGAAAATGCTTCTTGCAGCCCCACCTTGGTTACCTAAGCTGAGGAGACAGCAAGGAGCACAGAAGTATCTCCATGGTGGCCATGCTCAGAACTGAACCATTGTTAACTGCTCCCAGCTCAGCAGGTGAACCTCCTTCCCTTCAGAGATGCTCTGGGAGGTGCACCAAGAAATGGGCATGGCACACAGAGACACTCAATGAAGTGAAAAAAAAATAGATTGTGGCACCTGGATGAAAGAAAGTACTGAAAGTATTAAAAGAAAGGAAACTTCAGAAGCAACTTTCTGCATGATTTGAAAATGTGCTTTCCCTCCAAACCCAGGTAAGAAGCAATGTCATTGAAAATATTGGATTGCTTAAATGGTACTGTTTGAATAAAAGCTAAATAACTTGAAAAAATACAACAAAAGATGAATATTCCATAAGGTCTTTGAAATTTGAATAGCTAGACAGAGAGGGATGCTAAAAAGCAAAGGAAACAACAATTTTCTGTTACAGCTTTGCAATCTGTTTGTTTTAAAATGATCACTTTATGTTCATGAAGTTCTTCTGTAGTTTTTTCTTGGTAATAAACTAGTTTCCTGAAGACTGATAATATGCACACATATTATTATTTTAATATGTAACTGTTCTTGTAAATAAACAGAAAATAAAGAAGTTTTGTGTTAATTCATGCAGAATCGCTAATTTTGAGAAAAACTCCTGTTATTTAATGGATCTTTTTTTTTTTTATTTTCACCTTTCAATTTCAGTGATGATTTCTTGAAGCTGAAATGCAAGTACAGAAACCTGTGTCACAGAAGTGTTAGGTCTGTAAATAGGAGCATGAAAATGGGAGGTGCTGCAAAATGAAAATAAATTATTGGTCATAGCCAAGATGAAAATTGGGGTTTAGACCAACGTCCCTTTAGAGTTTGAACAGCAACATTAGCTTGACCACAGTGTACTTAGTGTGCATTAAATTATACATTTTGCAATCTAACCAGCAATAAAATCTGCTGAATTTATAAAAAGCACCTACGTTAAAGGTGACCTGTAACAAAACAGTCATATGTTCTTTCTGTTAGTATTTATGTAATGATCTCAAATAATTCAATTTCTATTTTTTTCTGCATGTTTGTTATACTAGAAATTTGTGCATTCTTTGTGGTAGAATATCTGGTGGTGTCCACAGAGCTATGTAATTGTGACAAAACAAAAGCCAAAATAAGCAGAAACTTTATTGTTTTAGCCATGAACTAGACAATAAGGGACAGCTTATATGATGGCTGCCAAAGAAGGGAATAGATTTTCATAACCATACAATTCTGATTTTGTTAAAATTGACTTTTTTAGTAAAAGATTGACTTTTATAAAATTAATAAGTTTATATTAATTTTTGAGAAAGTATTTGGTTTAGAGCCTTCATTTTATATGAAGTTGTAATCTGAGACTGAGTACAAAATTCTTGCAAACTTGAGTGAGTTCGTCGGTATGAATGGCATGAAAAAACAACAGCTGCAGAAAAGAGAGGCCTAAATACCTAAAAGGTGTGGTCTAAGGCATCTAAGAAAAAAAAAAAAAAAAGAAGGGAATAATGATACGCTTTTACTTCTCCTTCGTGCGCATTTTTTGCCGAGTTCTGCTTCTCCCTTTACCTATCACCGAGTAGTTTCTAGAGTTTGAGGGCTTAGTAGGGCTGTGATGTTTGGCCTTGTCACCGCACAGAGGTTTCCTAATCTGTTCCTGCCGCGCTCTGCAAGCGGGGTCGGTCCCGTCCGTCCGCCCCGCGCTCCCCGCCGAACTGCGCCCCAGCGCTGCCGCCGGGCCGGGCGGAGCGGAGCTCGCCTTCAGCACAGCTGGGCTCGCAGCACTCCTGGCAGCCCGTCCCGCGGCCGGGCGGGACGAGGCACGGCGGGGCAGCGTCCCCGGGAAGCGCCGGGGCGGGCGGGGGTCGGCGCCGTCCAGCCGCGGGCACCCCCGCCCCGGAAGGGCGCGGCGGCCGCTCCCGCCCGCCCGGGGCGCGGAGCGGCGCAGGTGAGGGCGGGGCGGGGGGAGCACTCACGGGCATTGCTGTCGCTGCTCAGAGCTCCCCGTGTCCGCCCAGGATCATTCACTGTCTACCTCCACTGCTCCCAGTTTCCTCCCAGTAGTCCCAGTGTCACTTTCTGGCTCGCCCTAGTGCCCCCAGCAACATTCCCCGGCTCCTCTCCCCCATGGTCCCCGTGCCCATAGCGGGGAGGGGGTTGGAATGAGATCCATCTTTAAGGTCCCTTCCAATCCAACCCAATCCATTCTACAATTACGAGTAATGCCAGCATCATTCACTAACTCCCCTTAGTGCTCCCAGTTCACTCCCAGCACCATTCCTGGCTTCCACTCCGTGCTCTAATGTCACCCCAGTTCTTCCAGTATCGCTTCGTAGCTACCCTCAGTGCCCCCAGCTCCACTCCCACTACCCCAGTGCCACTCCCCGGCTCTCCACCAGTGCTCCCAGTTCCCTCCCAACGCACCCAGTACTACTCTCAGGCTTCTCCCAGTGTTTTCCCTTCTCGCCCAGTTTCACTCTCTCCAGTGCTCCCAGTACGATGCACTGGCTCACGCCAGTAATCCCAGCCCGTTCCCAGGCACCCGCCGGGAGCCGTGCGCGGGACGGGACGGACGGGACGGGGATGGGGCACGGCCGGCGGCGCGCGCGTACCCGCCGCGCGTGACGTGCGCGCCGCCGGGGCCGCCCGGCGAGATCAGAGCGGCGCGCGCCGGGCGGGGGCCGGGCCGGTACCGGGCGGGCCCGCGCGCGCGCGCCAGGACCGGGGAAGGGCGGGGGGAGCGGCGCGGGGGCTGCCCCGGCCCCGCCCGCCGGATAAAGCCCTGGGCGGCGCGCGCGGCGGGCAGAGCGCAGCGGGCGGGGGCGGGAGAGGGAGCGCGAGCGCCTTCCCGGCAGCGCAGTCCCCTCCGCCTGCCCTCGGCGGGACTGTAGTGGCGGCGGCGGCAGCGACGGGGGGCATGCGGGGCCGCGGGGCGACGCGCCGCAGCGGCGGCGGCGAGCACATGGCATAGCCGGGGACGGCGGCGAGCGCCGGGCCGGCGTCACAGCGGGTCCGGCGGGGCGAGCGCGGCTCTCTGCATGTGGCAAGTGAGGAGGAGAGCTAGGGAGCCCGGCGGCACCGGCGAGCGCCTGGCGGCGCGGTCCTGAGCCGCCCGCCCGCCATGGATTGCAGCCTCCTGCGGACCCTCGTGAGCCGATACGTGAGTACCGCCGGTGCCGCTCGACCCCCCGGGCGCGGGGGGCAGCCCCCGCCGTGGCCCCGGGCTCGCAGGAAGGGCTCCGTCAGGAGTTGGGCGGTCCCGTGACCGGCTCGGCGGCCGGGGAGCCTCGGGGCCGCCGCACGTGATGCCCGGTGCAAGCGGGGATGCAGCTGCGGCGGCACCGGGTGCCGTGCGCTCCCCGCAGCCCGCCCGCCCCACGGGACTGTCCTTCGCTGAACCTCAGCGGCTTGACCTGGGTTCAGAGCACTGTAATTCACAGTGTACTGCGATACGTAGTCGGCAGGGCAAATAAAACCTCCAGCTCTCCAGCTGCTTTTTAAAAAAAATATGTTTGCTTTTGGTTTGTTTGTTACCTTTCTCTTCCCTATATTGTTTCAGTCAAACGACTTTTTTTGGGGGGGGGAATTGTCCAATTAAGTATACTGACGAATGGTCGGGAACGGTCCCAAGTTTTTGTAGGTGTGCGTAGTAAGATTCAAATACGCCAGACTTGAGAGTGCTCCGGGGAAAGAGGGTAGATGTGGCTCGTTGGTCAGCGTGTGAAAACCCAGCCACATAGCCCGAGAGAGCAACTGGGCAGCGCATTAGAGTGGGGTCCAAGTGTAGGCTGAGGTGCGTCAGTGAGTGCAGCTCCAGTTCCACGGAACACCTAATAAATGCTCAGGATAATGGTTTAAGTAGATTAGCAAGATGCCTGTATGTGTGGGGTTGTACAAGGCACGGGGACCAACAGTACTAGGACATGGCAAATTTCTGCTTGTGGGCATAGAAGTAATTTTTAAAAGATAAGGAGCAGATAATAGGAATTTTTAAATACAAATAGCTTATCTCCGTATTCAGGAAGTACTTTTGCCTTGGTCAGAGCACTCAAGTTTTCTCACTTAAAGTAAGTACACTTAGTTTTGTGTGTGCCAAGAGCTGTGTCCACCTAATATTGGCCAAAGTCTGTTTTTTGAAGTATAAATGAAGAAAAGTAGCAGAGATGAAAATTGTTCCCTCTTTTTTCTTCTGGTTTAGAGTGGGATATATGTGGGATGAGTAGAGATGTGAGCGTTAAAATCAGCTATGTGTGTAGGCATCTTTAGAAAGTGGTCCTAAGAAAACAAAGAGAATAGTCCAAATAATGTGTAGCAACAATAATAATGAAGTATAAGAGAATGGTCTCTGTGGATGTAAAGACCAGGTGAGTTGTGGTGAAGTCTCTTTGGAAAGAGGTAGGATCACTTTGGGTGTAGAGCTCTGTCAGTGCTGATCTAACTGTTGGATTTAGTTTAAGATTTCTTCCTTTGTATTTGCTCACATCTGGAGCCTGTACAAATGGTGTGGCCATTATGCACAGAGCAAGCACGCTGTTAAATCTCTTGTGCATAGCATTGTTGGTGACCTCTTCCAAGGCAGTCTTAAGCATCAAATATGAAGGAAGTGGGCTTGATAGCAGATGCAGTAAAGATCCCTGAGAAGACAGTATGTTGAAAGTAAGGGGCTTGAGCTCTTGAGCTGTGGACTGTCACCACCCTCCTGCACTGCTGATGAGACTAAGGCAGCAGTCTAAAAGATAAATGGAACATTAGTATATCCCATGTAAAGAAGGCTTCCTATTGCCTAGGTCACACTACCTTCTGTATTGTGTGTATGCTGACAGGCTATGCCTAGGTAATTGCCTAGGATGGTCCGTGCTGCCTCGTATATTTTCACCTGTTGCTTCTTGTTATTTTGCTTTTGCTCAGTGTCTTTACTTTCTTCCACGGAAAGGTAATTTTAAGGAGAAGGTGCTGTAAGGAAATTTGTGTTCATTTCAGTAAGACCGTTGAGGTCTGGCAACCTTATGTTTGCATTGTGTGGTTTTTCTCGTCTATTTCTCTTTTTTATCTCCATGGGTCAACTACTTTTGTACATCTACAGCAGTGAAAATGAAAAGTACTACTTTGACTGCTGGGCCTGAAACTGACTGCTCTGCATGAGTAGCAGATGTACATGTCAGGCGCATTGCTCCAGAGCCGTTCACCAAAGCTCCATGTGCACCAGCCAGGCACACAGATGTAGATGTGCTTGCCGCTTTCCAAACTGCTTTTAATAAGGGAGACAAGGCAGCGTCTCCCTTATTAAGGAAGACTGGAGACTGGGAGAGCTGGAGTGGACAGTTACAGCTTGTGTTTATTCCAAACTAGGCTCAAACTTGGCTTTCGTTAAAGTCAGTACAAAAAGTGTTTCATGATCAGGGTCTTGGAACTATGAATTTTTGTTCAACTTCAGGTCCTTCCTAGAGAAAGACTGGTCTCTGGATTATGCTGAAAACTTTGGCTGCTGCATCTGGAGATCCCAAATTAGCTGGGAGCTCTTATGGTACAATCTCGAGAAAACAAACAGTTGGGATGTGATGTACTAATGGAGACTGCTAATAGGATGATTTCTAATAGTTCTGTGTCATTACTTTTCTTTCCCAGTCCTGTTTGTTGTAGGACATAAAGGTATAAGCTAAATACTAGAGGGTTTGTTGTGGTTGGGAAGTTCCCTCACATTTCTCTTTCCCTTACTGGACAGTTTCTGTCCTGAAGCAGTGCAAAATCAGTGCACATATTTCTAAGGCCCTCTGGAAGAATAGCAATGACTGGATGCTGTCAGCTTCCTGGTTAGCATTTTCAAATATTTGCTGTTTTACCTGCAATGAGTGTCCTCTTTATATCTTCGAGGCATTGAAGAGTTTAGTGATGTGGGTTGAATAAAATATATGTTCAGCATGCTAGTCATACTGTACTTCATATCTCTTCACCAGGAGATGTTGTAGTCTCTTAGAAGGACAGAGGGAGTTGTCTTTATCTTAGTAAATTTTTAATTTGTAAATTTTTCTTTTGTTTTGCTCTTAGGATCATCTTGCACATTTTGGGTTTTTTTCACTTCACCTCTTGCTTCCTGTAACCGTGACTGCAGCCATACTCGATTTACAAAAATGATGGTGAAAAATAACTTTGTTATGGAAAAAGTTTGTTTCACTGCAGCACAGCTGACATGAAGTTCAGTTTTCCAAATCCTTTGGAAGCTGATAAGCAGCATTGTAATTTTCTTATTTGTGTATATTGAGGTGAATCTGTATATTTTACTGCTTTAGAATGTGTATGATTTGTATTAGAGGCATATTTAAGTAACAAAATAGAAACATCCTCATATACAGCTTTGCTTCTGCATGGAATCATAGAAACTGAGTAAGTCTTCTACATTAAGATCTATAAGATAAATTTTGACACAAAAAAATTACTATTTCCCAAAAAATGGAAGTAATGTCGGTGTGTGGGTAGTATGAACATTACTATGGGACTATACCCTTTGTCACATACTCTATAAAAATAGAACCTTTTTTATAGATGTTGCTTTTGCATCAGACAAAATGCTTCTCTGTCTTCTCCCTGGATTCCCCAGAGGATGTGTGCTACCCCCGGGAGGGCAGCTGCACAGAGAATACAGAATTAGCATGGGGTATCCTGGAAGTGTCATGCAGAACCTGCTTAGTAACAAGAGAAACTTGTTAGCTTAATATTAAACAGTACACTATTTAAAGGAAAAAACAAGCATATGATGGCAATTAAAACTGCCTCCATACAAGATTAGCTTCTGTTTTGTAGTTAAATTATTTGGGACACTGTGGATATCATTAGGTGATCTGTTCTGCCTGTGTTAATGCAGCTGCTTTAATTTTCCCTGATCACTTATTTTTTGGTGGTGGTATGACTTCTCCAGTCTGTCCCCATCGCAGTCAAAAGTTGGTTAATAATGTTTAAAAAGGTTTTGGTGACATCTTTCACCAAATGAACACTTTCCTTAATAAAACATGGGCATATGTCTTTTGTAGCTGTTCATGGCTGAACATGGATTGGGATATTCCTGAGTATTGTTGATTTGACTGTATCTGGGCAATCTGGGAAGATGTTGCTCTTCAGCATATGCCTGTTTGGACGCTAAATGGTTGTTGAACATCTTGCTGCCTATGGTGACAGTCTGTTCTGTATTTGTAAGAGAGCTGGCCCTGGACACTAAAAGCTCCTGCCTGGGTTGATGGCTTTAGGTTGTACAGTAAGGCTACTGGGTCAGAGGTCTGTATTGCTGAGGAGTTTTGCCTGTGTTACGTAGTATATTTATAGAGATCTTGCTACTTTACTGCTTCTCCTCTTTCAGGTTCTCCTGTTACTTTAGGATTACAAATCTGGATCTTAAGTATTTGTTACCTGTGTAAGTATCTCTAAATGAAGGTAGTAGCAGGTAAGACGTCTTTCCAGAAGGAGCAGTGATTTACTACAGCTTTGGTCTCTGGGGAGCTGCTGGCCTATTAGCTGTGCAAAAAATCTCTTTTTTGGGAGGCTGGAATAAATTGAGTTTACAAATGGATGCTCTATTTTTCACTTTAGTAGAAGTGGGTCAACTTTAATCGTAGTTTGAAAAGACATTTGGCTAGCCTAACCAGGAAGTTGTGGTAGGGATTTTTAGCAAGTTCTTAACTAAGTTTCATGATAGCCTGTGACATTTTGTCATTGACTTAGATGATTTTGTTGCTTTTGATTGGCATTATAATTCTAAAATTGTTTTCTAATTAGTTTTCCTAAGCATTTTACTTGTATATGTAGTCATAGTTGATAGAAATTAATATTGAACTTGAGTTTATTTATTTTTTATCTAACAGTAGAGGTTGATAACTGCTTTGACTGGAAAGTTGGTGAAATTGTAAGCCTTGGTGCTTTATAGTCATTTGTGTCTTAAAGCACAATCCATTTGTCAAGTGTTTCAGATCACCTATTGTTTTTAGTCTAAATTTAGTTAACTCACTTGAGGGTGTTTGGTTATTGCTTTTGCTTCTGAATTTATTCAGCCTCCTTTGCAGTCCTGCAGATGAGTATTAAACTGGTGCTGTTTCTTAGTCAACATTCCTGTTAAACAGTTTTCTTCCTAGGCAAGTAAGTCAGGAGCATTGTTATGTTTTGTTTCTAAGTTCAGAGATATGATTTGACAAAATCTCAAGCTGTTTTAAGCTATATATTAACTCACTCAGACTTTTTCTGCTGGCTGTGTTGAGTGTACAAAAGATGCTCTCTGTAGGATCTATATACTTATTCGTGGGTCAACAATTAGTAACTTGCACCTCTTAAGGGTTTGTGTCTATTCCTGGTATGTAATCCATTTTTGTTATCTCTTGTGCAAGTCTGTGTGTCACAATGTTTTTTTGAAACTTGAGATGCTTCCCATCTCTCAGCTCTGCTTCACTGCAGGTTCCAGTTCTTCCTGCTGTGGAAGGTTCAACAGAGGGCATCCAACAGCACGAGTAACTTTTGAATTCCTGTTTCCCTAAGCACCATTGCTTTGTTATTTGCCTAATTGCTTTTTTCTCCTATTTTTTGGGGGGTGGTTATCTGTATGAGTGTTTCCTGCTGACTTTTCAGCAATTTATTTAAAAAGGGCAAAGTTTCAAAGCTTTACTTAGGTTTAATTTTGGTGAATGTAGCTGACAGAATTTAGCACTCTTGCAAATTTTGCTCTTCACACTGGTAGTGAGTCTTGTGTTCATTCTGGCTTGTAATGTACTCTAAAGATATCTCAGTATTATCTGATGCTCAAAAAGTGCCCAGGTTGTCTCCCTTCCCTCTCTTTCCCCATCAGTTATTTATTGCTGAAGAGCAATAAGCATAGAGAATTGCATGAGCTTTGTTTTTCCCCTCCCCCCGCCCCACTCCATCAGTTAACTAATTTACACAAGAAAAACATAATTTCCTTTTTCTTTTGAGAATAAACAAATGAAAATAGGGCATTGCATATGTAAAACAGTTAACTTACAGGAAGTCAGTGTACATATTACATGCTGGTTGCTATTGACTACAAAATATTACTCATCTGCACTCATCAGATGTTCTATGACAGTAGAAAACATTGCTTTTGGAGCATCTAAATTGTAGAACTGTTTCAGTGACTTTAAATAGATCAAGAAGTTTTGATCTTTTTTTAGCATCAAAAATCCTGAGATAAGAACTGTATAGTTGCTTTTGGCTCTTGATAACACGTTGTTTTGCTTAAAAAAAGTTGAATATTCTGCTTTTATATGCTTTCTCAAGCACCACTGAGTATCAGTTCTGCAAGCAGGAAGCCTTTTGAGAATTATTTTTGGGAATGGAAGAGGACACAGTACCACATAGCATGTTTATAGCTTAACATCTCTGATCACCATTTCTCATTGATTGTTTTACTTCTGTCCTACAGTAGTGGTCATAGAGCACTCAGAAAGCAGTGACTGGGCTGACAAGTGAAGTATTCCACAAATACCATGGCTGGCCACTCTTTGTGGTGTTGAGGTGGGCATAATAAAACTTAGTCCATTTAGCTAGGTTTAAGTGTAACTAGAAATCCATTGTGTTTTCTGAGGTGCTCCAGCAGGATTTACTGTGGGATGCCTGCTGCATGTCATGTGCAGGTGTGTCAGGGAGCAGAAACAAGAGAAAACTCTCGCAGAGAAGACTGAGCAGATGTTTTAGAACCTGTTATGCAACTGGATTCAACTTTACTGTTTTTTTTCTTTGGTTTTTTTGTTGGGATTTTGTTGTTGTTGTTGTTTGAGCAAAATAGTGTACCTCTGCACCTAGAAGTTTTTTTAGACAGATATTTTTTCCAGAATAATTCTGCATATTCAAGTGGCTTACCATTACACAGGATAATGTATTATTTTATAGTTGTTGAGGGACTTTTCAGCAGAAGTTCATCCTGAGCTGTGAAGTAAAATGACACTGGAATGCTATTATCTTCTCTGCTCTAATTACCATGGCAACAGCTGCAGGTAGACAAGGCAAACCAGAGATTCTTACTCTCTATCATATGTACACAAGCTGTTTTTCTTCCCTCTCAGTAATGAGAAGCCTGTGGCACAGACTCTTGAGTCGACATTAAAAGTGTTTCATTTGTTTTTTTTTTTTTCCAATTTAATTTTGATTGTAATTTTGAAAGTATTGAGTATTTGTGATACTATATTAAAAAAATGCCGTTTTTTTAGGAAGAACCTGGCAGCCTAGCTTGGATTGTTCTCGGAGACTGAGGACATAGGCTGCTGGCCCAGTAGTTTTTTTGTTTGGAAGATCACAGAAGATAAATTATAAATTGCTTAGACATCTTTCTGCTTCCTGATGTTAATTTCTATTCAGCCTTCCTTGGGACAGGGATGAGAGCATTGTCCACCTTTCCTGTAGCAAGAAGTTGTAAGGGTAGTTTAGTGCTTCCAGGTAACAAAATTACTGTGTCACAGGAAGAAAACTGGGTGTGAACACAAGCTTGTAATGACTGTTTCGGGGTTGGTTTTTTTTCTTGTTATCTAAGTGTTTTGCATTGCTTCTCATGATTCCACCTATTTCCCTCTTTATTTCTCCATCTGCATTTATATGCATTCATGTGCAGATGGGTTTACATGTGCTTCCTTAAATAATGTGCTATTCTTTTAGCAATGTCAAAAAGTATGCCAGGATTTACCAGGGATACAGATGTGTATTGGTATTAAAAAAAAAAAAGGGTCTTCATATGAGCTCTTTTCTGATTACTCCGGCATACTGAGAAAGTGTGTTTTGGTGTGCTTCTTATTTACATCAACTGTGTTGTTACTTCTAGCATGGAAGCTTAACTACTTGGAGATGTCATAGAAACATTTTTTCTTTTCTTTTTGCTCTCCCCTGTAGACTAATTTTCCTTTTTGAAATAGGAGAATCTGTTTCCTTCATTAATCATTAAGCTCATCTAGATACGGGCCATGGTGAGGGGGGAATAGTGTTTCTTTTTCCTGGTGACACTCACTAATCTCTTTGCTTCAGTCCAAAGAGGATTTCATCTAACCTATTTTGACTAGAGGATTAAGGACAATTAGGCTCTTCCTCTGCTTCACCATTAAGATGGGATGTTGTGAAATCCTCTGAAAAGAACATCTGCTGATGTGCCATTAAAGTTTTGCAAAATTAATATTAATAATCAAAATATTGTATGCAGAAAACAAACCTTGTGTATGAAGTACTTGTCTGGAGATAATTGTATGGATGGACTGGAGAGAGGGAAGGAATACTATGCTGTTTACCCAGTAGGATTTTTTGTCTCTGATGCTTCAAATTTACACTGTGGAGTAGACATTCTGAAGAAGCAAAATGGATTTTTTATTATCTGAATTGCATTAGTAACTTGCAGATCATGCTTAGCATTTTACATAGTTCTTCACTTCTTTTCAAAGTCCTATTAACGAGCTGTTTGCAGAAATTATTTATGCTAGTTATATTTGTTGTAAGTAGCATCTCTTGAGATGAATCTGAATCAGCAGTGGCATTTGATGGCTAGCAAGAAATTCTATATTTGTCAAGAGGTCATTAGAAAATAAAACTGAAAAATACTACTGTTACTGGAACATATATGATGTGCCTAAGACAGTATAAGGATTAATGTGAAGGAAAAATGTCTGTGTATATTTTTGAGAAGGTTGGCTTGCAATTTCATACTGTAAATGATGGAATTGGTTGCCTTCCATGAAGCATGGATAGTGTCCTGTGAAGCTACAAAAAAGGTAGTTAAATGACACTTGCCTCTGAGAAATTGCACTTGTAGTCTTAATTTCATTAATAGTAGTTGTAGGTAAGTTATGGAAACTCAAAGGTTCTTTAGGTTTATTTCCTGCAGAACACTCAAATCTAATCCTGTTTTTTGGATTGGTAATATAGCTGAAGAAGGGTTGTCGAGAAAAAGCTGAAGTCTATTTACTTGGTCTTACTCTTGAGGTGACTGTGAGTGGAATAAAGTGTAATTTTCCAGGCTGGCATTATCCATGGTTCAGGAATGAGAGGAATGTTTGGCTCTGGGATCCCAAAGCTCACTTCAAGGAGAATTGGGTTCTGTTGAAATGTATCTGGTGTCTTTGCCTATGGCTTGGGCTTGAGGCTATAATAATAGAGGGCATGCCAGTTGCTGGATGAATTTTGGGAATGTGGAGGAAACTTTGTTGGGGAGTTTGACATCTACTTATTCAGTGAATATTTTTTCAGAGGGGGAAGACATTTAAAATTTAACTGCTTGAAAGTTCTTAAAAGCTAGGCTTCCTTTTAATCTTACTATAAAATGTGCCTATGTGGATATACACTCTTTTATTATGTGGAATACAATATGTATGAAAGAGGTTACTGTACATGTAGGTTTAAAACAGTTTATTGACTGAGTCATGGCTAAAAAAGTAAACTTTTATGCTGATATTTGCAGAAGTGTAGTGTAAGTAAGTTCAGGCCAGAGGTTTTGCTTTGGTTGAAAAGACTCCTTACTCTGAGCAGATTGTGATAGATCGATGTTAGTCCTTTAGTTTAATACTCAACACTTTTTCTGTAAACATAGAATACACTGACATGCTGTTGTTTATTGGTGTGTTGTGTGTGTTACAGAACAGCTGGAAACATCTTTCTGTTAAATTGTGTAGTTCCTTTTTTTTTTGATTTTTTTTGTCCAGTGGAATTACACTAACAGTAACAATAGTGTTCAGAGTTACCTTAATCTTTCATATTCTAGTCTCCTCACCATCAGTATGAACTTTGGAAAGCTTAACTCTGATAAATCAAATTTTTTGCTCACCTAGGCCAAGAAAAATATAATAAAAAAGCAACCTTAAGTACAAAAAACATTATCAAGTTCATTTAATGTTTGAAATCCATTATATAGATTTTAAAATGTCTTATACTGTTTCTTCTTAAAGGATATTTAGTATTTTTATCAGATTTTCAATTCCTGACTGCCTTAAACAAGCAGTTTTAAGAGTTCTAAACAAATCCCTTTTATTTTTGACTTTAAGCTCTTTCTATATTGCTGGTACATCAGATACATAGCTAGTTGAATATATGGCTGGTTGTTAATACCATAGTGGGGAGGATGGGGGCAGGTGGGCTAAATATAAAGAACTTTGTGTAGTGACAGTTATTGAGCACAAGTACACAATTCTTTCACCTTCTAAGATTAAAAAATCCAAAAAGACAGCACAAAACTAATGCTCAGGGTTTTTTGTAACTTCACCTGCAAATGCTGTGGTATTGTTAATCTCCTGAACAATGTTAACTGACTGCTTGCTCTTTACAGCTGTCAAGTGACCAGATGGCCTAATTTGGTAGGAGGTGCCTGTGTATTGGCACTAAGAGGGAAGAAATGAAGAGAAAAATGGGAAAAAGCTCTCTGCTTAGCCCAGAATGGCATGATTGCTTTAAGCTGATTCATGAATATGAATATGTTGACTTCTTGATGCTGTAAGCTTTTCTCTGACATAAGGAGGTTATGTTTCCATGCTCGTTGGCTGTAATGACACAGAAGCAATAGGAGAGCTTCACATGCTTTTGTGAAGCAGTGCACAGTGAACACAGGCAGGTATAAAGACATGTTAATAAAGGGCAGTCTGGATTGTGGTTTTGCATCTCCTGCCTCTTTGAGCCCAGGAGGTCTCAAATTTAAAAGGCTTGTCTTTTTATCTTAAAGGAAGGTTCTTAAGCCTCTGACTTGCTTCCTAAGAAGTGAAGAGGTTACCTTGAGCATTTTTACTCTGTTAGTGGTATTTGCTGTGATTTGTTTAAAGACCTTTTATGGCAGCATATATATAAAATAAGTTTTTCAAAAAATTACTTGAGGCTAGATTTCTGCTGGGCATGTGGAATTAAAATATCAGTATTCCTTTGCTATTTTCTTGCAAGCTCTAAAGTATTTTGAGATGAAAATAATAATGCTTTTACACAGGCGTTTTCTTCCTTAAATGTTAAAAATGGTGAGAAAAGCCAAATGAAGTTTGCTTGAGTTGTGGTAATGGTTGAGTTATTGTGAGAACTGCAAATACTTGCAGACCTTTAAGGCTAGTAAGGCAGTGGCATATAGTAAAAACAGGGTGCCCCTGATGTAGGGAATGATTGGCATGTGACTCCATTGATGCAGAATGCTGAACAATTGCTTTATTAAACTAAATTATATTACATTATACTATATTAAAGAGATACTGTACTATACTAAAGAAAACTCGTGACTGTCTCAAGACAGCCAGGACACAGCTTTGAGTGATTGGCCAGGGAAACAAAACAATCCTCAGCAGAATCCAATTGAGAGATCACTTCAGGTGATCCTCCCTACACATTCCACATGTGCAAAAACAACAGGAGCAGAGACTAGACATAAGAATTGTGTTCTCTTTCTCTGAGGTTCCTCGCTGTGATTCCCAGGAGATATCCTTGGGAAGCTGTGCCTGCTTGCTCTCTATGAAGAGAGCTGTGGCTACAGTGGCATTGGCTTTTCTTGTTTTCTCCCTCTGCCCGCAGTCAGACCACTTGATTCTGCTTATAATGACTATTTCTTGCTGCAGAATAGCAGCTGCTTGGTTATGTGGCTTGCAGCTGATATTGGACAGCCTGTGATAAAGGGAAAAAGTGCTACTGCACTGTCAAATTCATAGTTATGTCTTGGAGGCGTGGAGTGGAAAGGGAGGAATGTGGTCTTTCCAGCCCTGTGGACTGGAGCATGGGGAGCTTCCCACCTGGCACTGGGCACTTAGGTCAGTACAGGAGTGAAAAACGTGTTTGTGGGGCTGCTGGCTGCAGGCAGCTGCATCTTGTCACTTCTTCCTAAATTGATTAAAGGTGTGATCTAGACTTCCCTTCAGTTTCCTGCAGTATGTGGAAAAGACCAAAGCAGAAGCATTAAGCAAGCTGAGGCAGTGGCTTATAGCTCCTGGAGCCTTGCAAGAGCTGACAGAAGGGACTCTGGCTGCACACACAGGTCTGTGCTTTTTTTTCCTCTCGGGATGTGCTGTTGGCTCGTTCATAGAGACATCTGTTTCACTTTGCTGAGTGACAAACCACTGGGCAGTGACTGTGTGTGGGTGCATTCCTGGAGAGGCAGCTCTGTTCCTCTGGGTTTGAAGCTGAAATGGGTGAAGCAGTAGCAGGTTTTGCTGGGAGGGAAGGAGTGCTGCCAAGTGCCAGAGTTCTAGTAGTGCTTCTGACTGGGTGACATCCCTGAGTGCTGACTGATGAGTCAGGGGCTGATTTGGCAAGATGCTGACATCCATGGAACGCTGCCTTGTTTTGTGAGTAGCAGCTGGCATCAGAAAAGAAGTAATTGGGAGAGGGGTGGGAGTTAACAGTTTGTGTAAATGTCAAGATGCTTGAGGACTTATAGAATGAGAAGTATGTGGGGGACTGCATATTGGAGAGCATGTTACTTAAAATTAAACCATCTGGGAAATAACTCCACCTTTTTCTCCCCAGACTAATGCTCTGATGTGCATGCTCTTGCAGCACTTGTGTCATGTGGCTTGACCTTAAGTTCTAAGTGCAGTCAAAACATAATGCTGTGTGGGGGAAATGGAACAGCCCTTAAATGCCTACTGCTTCCTCCTGTGTTGAGGATGCCAGTGCAGGAATACTTCAAGATTATGAAAGTCTATAGCACAGGCAGCTGTGGGAGACTGGTATCTTTGTTTTAGTGTGAAGATCAGTGTCAAATGCTTAAAAATCAAGGTTTTCTTTGCATGAAGAAAAGGTGTACACAATCTGTTTCACTAATGATATTTGGAATTATATAATTCTGAAAATATTTACTTAAACTCAGCATTGCTAAACAAGCAAAAAAAAATTGTTAATATCAGGCTGGTCTGAAAAGACTTCATGCTTTTTAACTGTCTTTCAATAAAAAGTGACACAATGATCTGGAGAGATCCCTTCTAACCTGCATTGCTGTAATTCTAAAATAAGAACTAGTGACTACTGCTTAATTTAAATGAAAAAAAGACTCTTGCCTCTTTTACAGCCATCTTGGTTTTAATCTCTGATCTTATGGTAGGAATAAGACACCCTAAAGTTTAAAACAGGCTTTGTGGATAAAGCTGCAGAACACCCTTAAGTGATAACCCAGGGGCTCCACAGCAGCAGTTAGACTGTGGTGCATTTGTGCTTGAAGATCACTACAACAGAGGTTCACAACCACTTCCCTCTGTTTATCTGCTCAGTGAAAACTTCTGTAGGTGGAACTAAGGCTTTCATACCTGTGCACCTGACCAGACTAAAGTATTTCTCCTGTTTCCTATTCTTCTAGACAAAGAAAAATTATTGCAGTCAGCCTGTACATGGTTATTATCATCCTTCCCTACTCTCTTAAACTTGTGTGCCTATTACAAAAGCTTTTTCCTTAAAAAATGGATTTTTCTCAAAGTAGTAAGTGTTAAGCTGTCTGATTCGTGTATCTTAATTCAGATGTTCATAGTATCTAAGGAAGTCCTAGCCTGAAAAAGGATGATGGTGAGTAGCTGGGTGGAGAGGGAGCTGTGGATGGGAAACCCTTTGAGAGCTACATGCCTCTAACTTAATTTGGAAGCTGCTGTTGTGTAAGTGTGACCCGAGAGGCTGGAAAAGAAAAGCTACTAGACTTTAATTAGTAACAAATAGTGTGAAAATGCTTGTGCCCTTGAGACTTAAGCTGGGCTGTCTCAGCTTTCATGACAAGATCGTTGTCACCATGGAGCACTGATGGGTGCATGTGCTCTGAGGAGTTACTCTGAAGCTCTGTTTAAGTGCTGAAACTACATGTGTTTAGTTTTGGGAGTGTAGGAATGGTAAAAAGAAGATAGAAAATAGCATCAAGTCTGGACCTTGTTATAGAGTTACTTATGCAATGCCATTAATATAGAAAAAATACTGGATCATGGTAATGGGCATGTAGCAGTAAGCTGTTCTTGAAAGACTTACTGGGTTAAGAGATTACAAGTTTTGGAAAGGATCTCAGGCCTTAAATTGAGGAAAAGATGGTGAAGAGTATTTGACTATTAGGAAGGAAAATATGAAAGTAAAACCTCCTTGATTTCAGTGCAGTTGACATATTCTCTTAAAATAATTTGGCTTAATGCAATGGATTTCTATGTCTGTTTTAAAATACTAAAGAGAGAAGAATGGTAAAAGAATATTCCATAGAAGAGTGGGAGTCCTTGACTGAAAGAGAAACTTGAGCATCCTGACTTGATATCATGTGCTTGAAGTCACGTGTTGCAGTGTGTCCTTCTGTGGTTTCTGAGCTGATGGCTGACGGAGAGCAGGCTATAAATACTTCTCTGTTCTCCACTTATGTGGTCAGTTGAAGCTTGATCAAACTTTTATTTAGAACTTGACCACTAAATTGGCAAATTAAGCCAGCTTTTCTGCTTCTGATTTGAGTTTACTCTTTAAAAAAAAAAGCATAGTGAATCTATCTGCTTCTGCGAAGTGTTTTAAATTGGGATGCACTCTTAAGAGGCATGTTCTAAAAGAGGATCTGGACATTTTATTAGACTGTTCCAGGAAGAAGATTTTTCTTCCTCTCTTTGGAGTAGACTTTTGAAGAATTATTGATACTCCCCTGGAAAGGCTGACCCCAGTACAATCTGTTTGCATAAAACCATTTTTGCTAAAAATGTTTATTTTTATTAGCAAATGTGTTAAAACATCTGTTCTTATTTTGCACTGTTCATGGATGTCTCCATTAGCTTTTAAAATACTGGAGGCATTCCTGAAAAGGCTTAAAATTTAGCCTAAGCTCGGAATAGATCCCAGAAAATATACAGTCCTTGCTCTGGAAGGCATCTAACAGCCTCACTTGGCTTGCTAAAGCTTTGTTTGTGCAGCTTTTGCTTCCTCTGCAGATGGTTCAGTATGCTCTGTTTGTCCATCCACTGTGTCAGAATAATGAATTAATCTTTGTCCAGATGCATCTTAGTCCAGTACTTCAATTAACCTTTGGTGCTGCTTCAGGTAATCTTACTATGGTTCCTGTTTCTTCTGTAACATCATTCTTAAAGGTCTTTTTCTGCTCAGATTTCCTGGTTCATTGTTCCACAGTTATTATCCTCCTTGAGCCCAGATTGTGCCGGGAGTGTGTCTCTGCAGTTCTTTGCCCACCTTGTCTGTCTCCTTGTGTGCATCCCTGTTGAGAAGTTACAGGAAGGAACACAGTGAACTCCAGATGGGTTCTCATGGCCTAACAGGAACGTGGGCTCGCCCTTCCCACAGTCTGCTCTGGCTCATCTGATCCCCAGCTGACCAGATCAGCTGCTGCACTCTGGGGCCTTATACAGGAAGGATAAATTGACCCTTGCTTCCTTTGAAGATCCCATTGCTTTGGGTGTTTGGAAAACTACAGCCAACAAAGCAAACAAAGCATGCTTTTGTTATCTCCCTCAAACGGAGCTCAAGCGTATGATTGAAAGGATTATGCCACATTAGGTTACTAAATATATTTTTGCATGATACTCTTACACTAAAAAGAAAAAGACAATGATAGCTATCTCCAGTAAAGACAGGAGTACCTTCTTTTAGTGGACATCAGTGCCAGAACTTTATTTTAGTACCTTTGAAGTCATTAGTACAGAAAACAGTGCTGCAGCTGTCTTGGCAGGCTGTGCTAGGAAGAAGTGCAGTTCCTAATTTAGTGTGTATCCGATTGATGCATTTGAAAGTGGCAATTCAGCCTGGCAGCAAAAGAGGATTGAAAGCTGGTGCTGAGCACAGTAGGGTTTAGCTTATGGTAGCTCAGGGCTACTTCATTCTGTACAAAGGGGAAATGTTAGGGTATTTACCTTGTGCCCTCAGAGAAATGGATTGCAGGATTGGTCAGTGTTGTAGCCTGGTTGCTTGCTGCTAGAAGGAGTTGGAAAATCAAGGTATTTTTTGAAATAGGTGCCTTGCTGTCTTGAGGCTTTGGAACTTTGACTGGCCTCCTGGCTTTGAAGCAAGTTCTGTACCTGGGAGAACCACCTGAAAACATTGCCAACCAGCATTATTTTGGTCAGTCCAGGTCTGGTTTACATTTTGGGTTATCTAAATAATGATCTGATGCTTAGGCTGGGAAGCTTTTGTGAGGACACCGGTTGCTATTGGGTCACTTCAAATAAAATCTGGAAGCTTGTTCTTACAGGCACATGGTTTGCAGGAGCAGTGATACATAAAGCTGTCTGGTTGCGGTTTTATAGAGACAGCAAGAGCCTGAGGGAAGCATGTTCCTTTGGCCTCTTACTAGAGACTCACTGGGAAAAATGGTTGCATTGCAGTGTCTGCTGAGGCCTGCCAAACCCCAGGAATTGTGGTTGTTGCTGCAATGCAAGATGTGTCTCCTTGATTGCAATAAATCTGGGAGTCGCAGTGGGATTGTTGAGTCTGATTATTGTTCTATGCGCCTGTTGTCTTGACACATGTGACTATCGACCAAGGCAATGGTGAAAAAACAGATTTAGTGTGAGCTGAAACTTTCCTTGGGTGTCAGGGAAGAATGAGGAAAGTGTGTTATGTTAAGGCTCCCTTATTCTTCATCTTAGGGCTTTTTTTGTAGATGTAGCACACCTAGTTTGGTTTGTTAGGTTTGCTGTTCTGAAGCTAGAGCTGTTGCTGTTGGAGGAGGATAGATACCTTCATTGCATGCATAGAGTTGGTAAACACTTTTGACCTTTCTAGGTTTGTAACATACACCAGTGGAAAGCTTGGAAAAGCACTGGCTATCTTTTTGCTTCACTAGAAATGTTTTCCTAATTTTTTTTTCGGGTGGTGACAAATGAGCGTTTTGTGGAGAACATGCATTGTTGACCTTAAAGCAAAGGGTTAAGCTGTCTCATGAGGCTGCTTTTTGTCCTGGAAAGAATCAGCAGTAAAAGTTAGGCTGTCAGCTTTGTTTGCATTTCCCAGCTATTGTGCACTTGCCAGCATCTTTTAAATGTTTTAAATGTAGCTTTTGTATTTTTCTAATGCATAACATTTGTATGCGGTGGTTTTTGTGAGGATGCCAGAACAGCCATATAGTAAATATTTAATAAGAATAGTAAAGATTTCTTGTTCTCAGTGGGCTAAATTCTGATCTAAAGGAAATGAAATTGCCATTTTAAATTATTTATGAAATGCTGCACATAAGGAGATATGGTTTGTTTGCTTTATTGTATGTAGATGACAGGAGTAAAGGTCTTATTTTAGTTAAGACATAAATGAGTGAGTTTTAAACATGATAAAAACCTAAGAAATCCTACTGTTATGGCTGTGAGGGATATATCCTCATCCAAGATGGTAGCTGTGCTACAGGTTGGATGAAGGAAATGATCCTGTTGCTCCATACTTCAGCTAACTCAATTTTTGGAGACCTTGCTTTGTAACCCTTTATCTGAAAAGCATGAACTGTTTGCTTGAAAGTCTTAATAATGGAACTGTCACTTGTTCTAAAAAATTATTTTTTAAGATGGCAGACATGTCTATCAACTCTCATGGGAACATGGATTTCCCTTGTGTTTTACTAGTATTACAAGAGAAATGATTATTGGTATATCTGTAACTTCAGTGTAAGAGGAAAGTGAAGCAGCTGTGGTTGATGCTTTGAGCATCTAAGGAAACATTCAAGAAGTATTCTTTCCTCTTTGTTCAAATGTACAAGTGACTAGGGAAGGAGTGAACAGAAGTAGTGAGGTGTTGAAGGTAAAGGAGACTGCAGTTGTTACCCACACTGATTTCTTTTTTTTTTTCTTGTGTATCCCTCTTTGCCAAGACATAAAGCTTCAGGTGCAAGTCCTCGGGTGTTTACTCACTTGAGACATTCTGTATCTGTCCCTTCTCCCCTCCCTCACTATCAGTGTTTGATTTCTGATGTGTGGAATGAGGAGTGTTAAAATAGAGGAGAAATGTGAACATTTCTGAAGATTATGAAGTAGGGGCTTACTGATAATTCACAGTATGGGCCCACTACTTGAGGAGTTAGCTCTCTGGAAAGAGGGGTTTTCTTTCAGCATTGTCATTTTCACAGGTGTTTGGTTTCATTGTGTTTGTTTGGCTGTTGGGTTTTTTTGTTTGCTCTTTTCCCTGGGGACCACAGCTCTTTTCAGGGATAATAAATATTTATTCCAAAACTGAGTCTGTGCTAATGATGGGAGACATGTACTGAGATGGCCTTTATCCAGTTCATTGTAGACCTTAAAATGTAATGCTGATCTGGTGGGAAGCTCCTGTAGTTTTTAGAGCATTAAAAAAAGAATGAGCAAGATTGCCTGGCAAACAAATAAGGGCTGTACATGAGAGGAATAATACTTCTTTAAAGTGAAAAGCTCAAACGTGCTTTTTAACATACCTCAACTTTGCAGTTTACTTTTGATGTTGGGATTTTATTTTACTTCCTAGTATTAATTTTATATTTTGCTTATTATGCTCCAAACAAGAAACTAAGTTGTGTTTTACAAGCTTGAGTGTATCTCGAGTGAAAACTCATTATTATATTTAAAAACGCATGAGTATTTTATGCAGCTTTTAATATAAATTATCCAAACTCCTTGGCAAATGAGGAAAGAGAGTCAAAGTAGAACCCATGGAAATTAGGCTCCATAAAAAAAAAAAAAAAAAAAAAAAAAGTCCCTGCCTTTATACTGCATCTCTGTGGGTTTGCAGTTCTCTTTTCCTCTGTTTTCTGTTAAAATAAACCTATTCTGAAGCCCTTAGTATGTGCTTATATCTGGCTAGCTGTTTTCCACTTCTGCAGAAGGTGAACTTTCAAAATAGTAGTTCAAGGTACAAACATTATATTTGTGCTCAAATAATGCCACCTCTGAAAATACTGATAATTACTCTGTTTTATGAGCATGCAATTTTTTTAGTTTGGGCAAGATAGAGTAAATCCTTGTTATTGAGAGTGAGATAGAAATCCTAGATATTGAGAGATTGAGAGCCTGTGTGTTAACTGTCTGCAGTTGTTGTGCATGCTGTACCTCTAATGAAAGACATGCTACTAGATGTGTTCATGTTAATACTAGTGAACCTGGAGGGAGTTAATGGGCTTTTTGTGTTCTAAAACATTCTATGAATTAGGCTTAACAATTTATTTTAAGCTGTTTTCTTCTGGAGAATAAAGATGTAATTGTATACGGTGAGTCCATGTATGTGTACACAAACATATAAAACTTTTTGTGGAAACAAGTTGCATATTGTAGATACCAAGGATGTAGGTGTTCAGAGGAGAAAACAAAATGTGAGGGCTGTCACTGTTTAGTCTTCATATTCCTCTTCTAAGTAGCCTTTCCCATTTCCCTTATTTGAATTCACCAGTTTTGCTTCTGAAATAATTTCTCCCTTTCCCAAATGATAAAATGTTTGGTTTTGTTTTGCATGCATTTTTTTTAATGTTGCTTCCCATGTCTACTGCAGAAAAAGCAAATGGCTTTAACAGAAGAAACAGCCAATTTCTCACTCATGTCTGGTGGAATCCACATTTGGGTTTTTCTGCTTTTGTGTCTGTGCTTCTGAGGAACCTGTTTCTTTCCTGGGTTTTATGCTCAAGAGTCTTTTATAGGCAAATGTTTGCAGTTTTCTGCTGTCCTTTCTTGTCTGAATTTTGGGACCTCTTCCTGGCTTTTAGCATACTGTATTAGTTTGGTGCTTTTATAGGAAGGCTCATTATTTCCTCCAGTTTGAAGGCCAAGCTTGTCTCTTCTGTAGGAGCTTTTCTGTTCAGGACTGTCTCAAAGCCTATTTATCACCTGGTAAACTAACAGCAGAAATTATCTGACTTAAGACCTTAAGTGGGTTGTTTTAGTTAAAGCATAACTTTGTGTATGCTTGTGATTCTTTGAAGTGCCAAAATGGGTTTGCTTGTAGAGAATGAAGTGTTGAAACACTCATGGTATTGAGCCGAACATAAATCCCACTAATTTTCTACTTATATGCAGAATAACTTCAGAATATGCTCTTCTTTCAGTGGAATCTTTGGGGTTTTTTTGTTGGGTGTTTGGTTTTTTTTCTGTTTGTTTGGTTTTTTTTTTTGTTTGATTTTTTTTTGTGGTGAGTTTTGTTAGTGTGTTTTTTTATGGGTTTTCTTTTTTGTGTAAGATGATGGTAAGAACGCTGAAATACAGTACTGTTCTTGCTATGTTCCCCCCCTTCTTATTTCAAGGAGTTAAATTTACCAGCTTAGATAGCTTTCTGACTAAAAAAGTATCCTAGAGAAATGATAATAAAGTAGATTGTTCCAAAATGGTTAATAATCAGCAAGGCATGCTTTCAAGCTGTAAACAGTATTGTCCATTTAGCAAATGCTTTTCTTGTATGTCTTAGTACGCTTGAATATTTTTGTTTGACTCGTTGCGGGTGCAGACTTGTGTTGTCCTTGAGAGCTGTGCATACTTTCTGTGTTCTAATGTTGGTCATGCATTTTGCAGTTCTGATAGAATAAAAACATTTGTCATGGAAAAGTAGTAGGTAAGTGAAGACTTGAGTATGGAAGGGAAGTAGGGAGAGAGCAAAACATTGAAAATGGTGCAAAAGAATTGTTTATCAGAGCATATAATGTCATGGACTTGGACTTCAATTTTATGCTTCACCTCTTTAAAATATTGTAAGAATTAAATACTTGGCAGTGTTAATCAGCTTAATCAGTGTTAATCAGTGGACATTTAAGACCTAAACCCAAGAGAATGCTTAGACCCAGTTCCATGGCTTGTTTGTTAGGACCCTCAGTGAGAGGTGCTGTTCCCTGCATGAAGAGAACTCTTTCTGAACCTGGGGAGTCAGGAGAGTACTGGGGCACCAGGAAGTGTGAGAAACTAAGAGAAGTCAGGGTTGCTTTTCTGGTTGTTTCTGCAGAAGGCTCCTGTTGCAGCACAGGAGCTGTTTGAAGGATGCCTCCCTGATGTAAAGTGTGTTTTGTTCTCTTGATTAGCAATATTGCCATTTACCGCAGTGCTAACATTAGACTCCTACTACAGCGATATATGATAAAAGCCCAATCAGTAGAAGCAACTTCTCAGATAGTAATGACTCCTTCCTACAGTGCCATATTTATAACATTGATGACCTGGAGTAATGTGATTCTTGGACTGATATTGCTGCAGTAGAGATGGATATAAATTAGGAAGGAAGGAAGCGTTGCCTGCGTAAAGAAAATATTTTCTAAAATCGATACAAGTTTCCACTCCTTTGTATTTTCCAAATCTGGTAGCATTGTGAACTACCATGTCATTTAGTAAGAGGTATAAAGTTGCTTAAGTATGGTTAAGTAAATTATTGGAGCTTAGAATGGAGTTTTGTCAACTTTCTTGGCAGTTACTGCCCTTTTAGTGCACTTATGAAAAAAGCACCTTGTTTTAATCTTAGAGGATAAATCCCTCAAAATGTATTGTGATGGTACATATAGATGTTACCCTACTTCTGTGTATTTAAAAAGAAAAAAAAATAAAATTCCCTTTTTACTCCCGAGATTTCAGGATGTGCCTTTGATATAATGTCTGCTTCTTGTGTGAGCATGTTTGAAGCTTTCATATTATAAAGCATCCTGTATGCTGCTGTTATGCATTGTGGAAAGCAGCTTCACTCTCTCCATTACTGGGACAGCTTTCTAATGTCCTGTGGAATGGCCTTGCCTTTGTGTTATCCAGCAGCCATGCTGTCTGTGAAGCATCCTTCCTTTTAACTGGTGTTATACACTAGCTGAGTCTGCTTCAAGGGAAAAGTGTTTCTCTCATTTCTCCAGTCATCAGGCCTGAGAAAGTGGAGCTTGGCAAGTGTCTCCCATTGGCAAGTAAAGATTTGTTCATTTAAATTTTTGGGTCTGTATCTGAGTTGTTCTTAAATTTTGGGGTTTTGTGTGTTTTTTGGTTGGTTTTTTTTTGTCTAAGACAAATCTAAGACACCAAAAATGAAGAAAGGACATTCAGTGAGGTCTAGCATGTGGGTTGTACTTCTCAAGAACAAGTTTATACTGGTTTAAATCTTGGGAGTAAATGACAAAAGCAAAGATTGAATTATTACATCAGGTCACCTGGGCATCTTAGAGCTGAAAATGGCATGCGACTAATAGCTTTACTTTCCCAAGAAACCTTGAAGAGAAGAGCAACTAAGAGAATAAAATTGTTAGATATTTAGGTAGCAGTTGTAATTTTGTTACAAAACAAGATTATTAATCTTTATTTTGGCGTGTAGTAGTCTAAATTGTAAGAAGGCAGCTATTTAGCTATTCATGCTGGGTTGGTAGGAGGACCAGCCATTAAACAGTTGATATCAGATGAATTAAAGCTTTGTACAAGCAGACATGTAGTGCCCCACCCCAGTTCAGTATGTAAATCATTTAATACATTCAAGAATTCTTGTAATTTTGACCTTGGGAAATTAGCTAGGTCAGTGCTGAGCATGCTTGACGACTTACCAAGGAAATAAATGCCAGTGAATTGCTGTCTCTGTTTCCAGATCTGGTTGAACTGGAGGAGTTTTTTCATAAGCAACATGTACAGAGAGTCCTAGATGGGATAAACAACCTAGCCAGAGTCCCTCAAGCATAGTGGTGACAGTGAAAACTAGAACTTGTCTAGTGAATGCTCTCAGTAAGACTAGGCTTTCTGATAAAACTGATAACCTAAAATGGAGGTTTTAATCTTTGAGCACCATCTGTTGTGTAGGGCAGTAGCAGGTGGTCTGCCTGTGGAGAGGACTGGCAGAAGTGGATGGGTGTGCTGCAGGGTGGGTGGAGCTCTGGTGGCAGTGAAAAGCTCTATGTGGTGATTTGCCTGCTACCACTTTCTCCCTGGGTGAATTCCATTCAGCAGTTATCCAGATGTTGGCTTTGAGAAGTCTGTACTTGGAAGACAAGTTAAGAAAAGACACATCTTTACCTAATGTTGTAAAATTACTTAGTGCGTTTGGGCTGAGATCTCAGATCAGCTGCAAGTATCCTCATTTCTCATGTTTACTACTGTCACTTTCTTTAAAAGGCTCAGGCATGTAACACAGTTTAGGCATAGGATGTCTAGCTTTGACTTCCAAAGTTTGCAAAGGTAAGTGATGTGATACTCTAATTGCTTTTTGCCTTGCATCAATGTATCAAAGTTACTACACCATTCTAATCTCACACATTGTCTGTTTTCAACTGTGCTCAGAGACCTGCATGTGATACCTCTTGTGGTTGGTGAGAAGGTAATGCACAGCTCAATTGTAATGTCATGTGGAAAAAACCTGGTAAAAGCAGAGAATGTTTTTATGGATAATAGCTAAGTTTTCTCTTCTTGAAAATCAAGTAGTTGATTTTAACTAACAAATGGAAGCAAATTCAGGCTACTGCTTTTTAGCTGTTTTTATTTGGGGGAGCAGGATATCTTTGGGCTTCTTTCCTTAAGACACCTCCCTGCTAGGTGAGCACCTGAGTCATCTAATTTGTTGTTTTAATTGTAGTGCCTGCAGTAAAGGAGTCTGCACTGGATGGGGGAGCAGTCCTCTGTTACTTCTGTGTGGGTACCGTGCAGGGCTGGAGAGCAGTCTCTGGCTTTACTCACCTTTTAGGTAGTGCTATTCAGACTGTGCTTTTTTTCTTGTGGCTGTTCATGATTTCACTACCTCAAATGCAGGTTTTACATGTTGGGGCATGCTGAAGTGTGTGTATCACCAGCTATGCTTACAAAGGTGTTTTTTCCCATAGAGAAGAGGAGTGAAGACTTTGCTTTGAGCAGAGCAGAAATTGGCAGAGTTGAACAGTGTCAGAATAGCAACGAAACTCCTCTAATTTTTAGGGTTCTGTTTGATTGCTTTCTGTACCTTTAGCTACTCTAGTATTTCTTCTAATCCCAAGAGAGTTGAAATAGAACAAAAATTAAAAACTGTGAGTAAAAAATTTACTTCTATTTAACAGCATTTTTATTAAAGGTAGTTTGCAAATCATGATAGTTTTGAAAACAGTAAAACCAAGAAGCCTCCAAACTCTTGGAAAAATTATCATGCTTAAAAAACTAGACAAAGACTCTAATTGTCTGTCCTTCTAGGAGCAATGACTATGTAATCTGACAAAAAATGAGCATACTGTAATCTAATATGTCATTTTTTGGTGTAATAAGAAAGCTATTCCATGCTCTACTTCCTTTCATGCTATTAATAAGAGGCTGCCACATTACATTACTTTGTTCGTAAGCTGTGACTTAAATTTTTCACCCTTCAAGCAGGCCAAATTCAGTGATCTGATGCCCACTACATTTATTTCATATACAAAGTCAGATGAAGTGACAGAATAGCTGCAGGTTATGAAACCTTGACATTTCAAGAGGAGGCAACAAAAGGCATCAGACTTTGACAGCTAGTGAGCTGCATCAAAAATGTCTAACAGAATGTAAAGGTTGCACTGTAGTTCAATTTGATGTGTTAATAAATGGAATGCCAGTAATTTGCTGTGTGCTAACATTTTTATTGGCAGCATATATCTAAATATGTAAAAAGCATATCCCACCCAGAGAGTATCTGAGGCAAAATCAGTTCGAGACCATAAGTGAGGGTTGCTAGCTGCCATATTCTTGCTGAACTTTGGGCATTTGTTAACACCTACTGTCAGTGCAGGTAGCTTTGGCTGCTGTTTTGTTTCAACCAAGTCTGGTTTTCTCAGGACTATTATGATAAGATGTAAGATGATAAAATCATTTAGACTGGAAAAGATCACAGAGTCCAGTGATTAACCTTCCACTGCCAAATCCACAGCTGAACTGTGGAGTAGTCAGGTTGTATTATTGCCATGCTGTTAGTAATTTCCAGAGCCCAAGAAGTTCATATAGACCACTGTGCAGACAAGTGTCTCAGCTTGCCAGTGAGAAGGATTAAGTAATGATGACAGAAAAGGGGAGTTGAAAGAAGCCAATACTGAGCAAAAGACATGCTTCACGTGGGCAACAAGCTTCTTAGGCATTCTCATTCTCAGTCTAGTAGTGTCAGAGAAGATGAGTGCAGAGTGCTTGGGTATAGGGAGCTGGTGGTGGCACTGCAATGGTACATGAAGGATGTGGCTGAGAAGGGGCTGTCACAGGGCAGTATTTGAGGAGCAGGATGCCTCTATGATAGTGGTGAGCTGTTAAACCTCCCAGGAGCTGGCAGAGGAGCTAAAAGGTTTTCCAGTGGAGAACTACTGGAAAGTGTAGGAATGTGCAGGTGAATTAAAAATGCAAGGATTCCTTTTTAGTCCCTGGGATTGGAAATGCGCTCTGCCTGTTGTCAAAATCTGTAATGAAATTCAAAAAGTATACTAGCTTTATTGTAATAAATTTTTTATCGTTCCTTAAACTGAAAGCTGTAGAAGAAAAGGGTTTTTTTTGGATAGTATTCCACTGAGTGATGAAAGGCCAAGGAAAGTCCTTCTGTCCCTTTTTTCTTGTTGCCTCTTTTCTGAATTTTAATGTGTTACCAAATTAAGTTTTCTTCAATGGTATATAAAATGATATATAAAAACAGAGAGGTTGATAAAGCATGGGATCTTGTGTGCCTTTACTGAAGTGCTGTGTGCCTTTTGAAGAATGTAGTAGACTGAAATAACTATTTTAAAATGAGCTTACTCATGCTAGAAGTGTTTTGAGAAATTTGATGGAGGAGAGATAAGCAAAGAGACTGCAGTATCTGGGTGTGAATATGTAGGAATTGCATTACAGATGAGTTGCTTTAGTAAAAAGATGGTATATTATTAAGAAAAATGGGGTAAAGTAGGATGTATTAGTTTAAATGGATTGAAATATATCTTAAAGGGGGAAGGGAGTTAATGCACTTGCTATTTTGTTGACTGATGGTGTACCTGTGCTGTTTAGGCACTTAATCAGAATGCTGACAATTACAAAAATGCTAGAAGGCATGGAAAAAAAAACTGAAGGCAGAAGTTTTGATAAAAGTAGTACAGTTCATTTACTCAGGACTGAGGAGGAGCAAATCTTGTGTGGAACAAATGTGATGGAGACAATACTTATTTCAGCTTTTGAGGATGGTTTTTGATAATCTATTTTGATGCACAAAGAAGCAATGTTTATTTTGGGCAATGGAGGAAGTCTGATTCAAGATGTTACTTGGTAGTTGTCTTGAGAAAATTACCTGTGTTGTATTGGTAAATGGCATTCCTGTATGAACAAAAGTACTCCCAAGTTTTTAATAAGCCTTATTCTTCTCCTTTCCAAAACCTAAGTCAAGCCTCAGACTCACTGAAGCCAAGTAAGAAAAATTGAAGAGGTAGAGCTGTGAAGGTGAGTCTTGCATGTCAAGAAAACAGATAGGAGATTTGGAAGTAACATGTGTCAAGAAGTTAAAAAAACATAAACCCAACAGGTTAAATAGAATGAAAAAAAGCTGATGGTAGTAATCCTTCATAGAGCAGCACTGTTTGAAGAATGGCAGGTTAAAAATTAAAAGCCCAAGATAATTACTGACATCACTGACAGCGGGGAGAATGTGAGGAAGGCTGTGGTCTGTTCAGTGGCCAGCACATCAGGGAATTCTTACAGAAGATGCTATTATAGCAGACAAGCCACAGGAGTTTTTTGCAGAAGTGTTCACTGTTAAAAGACTCTACATGAATTCTCAGACTGAAGAATTTCTTAAGGCATGGTCAACAAGATCTTTTTAATTAATGTGTTGAGAGACAGTCAGTATAAATGAATAGGACATCATGCAAACCAGTTAAAATTTACTCAAGGTGTAAAATACCTTAGACATGTAAGTATCTAGGTTTTTTGTCAGAACTGTGTAATCCATCACTTAGAACAGGCTGTGTGTTCCAGAGGAATGGAAGCTGCAGACATGATACCACAGTGACCTAGGAACTGAGTGTTTTAAGAAAGTAGAGTACCATAAAAAATTTTTAAACACATCAAGTTAAAAAAAAAAAAGGCCTTTTTTAGCTAGAAGTCATGCATCATGAAGCAGTTAGAATCCTTAGAGGGTGCAGGGAGGGAGAGGAGTAAGTATATGGCTGGTGTAATGCACTTCGATTTATAAAAAGCATTTGACAAGACCTCCTGCCAAAGGCTTTTAAAGGAAATCAGCTGCTGTGGATTAAGAGGAACCACCTCCTGTTGTATTAATAACTGACCAGAAGATGAGAAAAATGTAAGACTAAATGATCAATTTCCACAGAGGTCTTTCCAATGGGATCTTCAAGGATATGTGCCCTCAGCAAATTCATACATATTCTAGACAAAGGAACAAAGTGTGCTGACATTCAGCTAGGAATGCAAAATCATACAATCCAGAGTTAGTTGTGAGATGTTCCAGGATTTCAAAATATACAGATACTGGACAATAAATAGCTGCTGGGATTTTGTATCTGCTAATTGTAGTGATACCTACTGTAGGAAGAGGATGAACACAGTTCTGATTCTATGCCTGCTTTAACAGAATCCTAGTTAGTTGTGAACCTTTGGCAGAAATGTTTACTGGTTTTTTGGTCAGTTGTTTCAAGGTATAAACTTTGAAGGCACAAGTGTTTAGGCAAGGGATAGGAAGTAGAACAGAAAAGATCATTATTGTTCTTCCTTGGTGTGCTGTATCTGCTGGTTCCTGTCCATGAGTAAAACTAGTCATGATGACTGGGATAATCACTGTGGCCTGGCTTCTGTGTGAGAGAAGGCTAAGCAGGATTGAGCAGTAAGAGGAGAGTTTGTGGGTGAAAATTAAACACGAGGGTCTTCTGGAAAAGGGACCCTTTTTTTTTTCCCCCATTCTCCAGCAAGTCCCACCACTTTATTGCGAGATAATTTCCATTATATGGATTACTGGATGATACTAAAAGGTGCTTTGCAGAGGAGATTTTATAGAGAAGGTCACAGAAGACCTTAGAGAAGAGTCCTGATCAGTTTAAGAATTAATGCTAAATATAAAAAAATAATGCACTGCAAATACAGCTGACTTTTCAAGGCTGTCATGGTAGACTGTCTGTAATTCTGCTGTGTGAGTGATTGTGTCCTGTGTAAAACTTAGGAAGTTTGGGGTTCTATTAACTACATATGGGAATACAAATGTGGACTAACTTGGGCACGTGAACTTTGAAGCCTGAAAAACAACTTTGTTAATAGAGATTTTAATCACCTACATCTCTGATTATCTACTTCAGGAGAAACAGTAGCGACAACTCTATAAAACAGGAGCAGCTTTAATTTAGTCACCTTCCTCCAGGCCCACAGTAGCAGCTCTGGTCTCCTCTTCAGAGACCTGGGTGAGTGTTTCTGGGTCAGGTTTATGGCTGAAGCACTGCTGCTCTTGTGAAGAATGCAAGTGTTACAAATTCAGTTAGGAAAATATTCCTGTGTGTCACCCCTGAGTGACTCACCTAATGGACTAGCAGAATAGTTGCCTCCCTGTGAGCTGTGGTGGTTGATGACCACCTACTTAAACTGCTGTCAGATATTATGGGTAGTAGAAGAAAAAAACTGATCATTCAATGTAAGCTGCCAGGACTAATTTTCATTGTAAATTTGATGTAAAGGACTGGGGTTATTAACCCTTCATTTCCCAAATTGCTAATAGAAATTTCTGAACAGTTTTTAGTGAAATGTAGAAAGGGAGATAAAATGGGGGTCACTTTTAAGGGGGGGAGACTCTGAAGTAAGTTTTACCTAGTCAGAGACAGTCTAGATATAACTTTGCACTGTGGTTGTTGGTGGTGGGTTTTTTGGTTATTGTAAAAATTTATGCTGAGACACATACTACATAATTATGAGAAATAGGTAGAAATGGAGAATTTTTTTTTTATTTACTGAGTTATAAATTGTATCACAAGACAACTGCTTTTGAAAGATTGTGTTTTTTGTCCTCAAATTAAAACCTGTAGAAAAAAAATTGTAGCTGAGACTTCTGGTATGCTTGAATCTACTAGAACTGAGGATCATCAAAAATTCTGTGAAATACTCGTTTTTCTCCATGTAGAATAAATCATTTAACAATAAAACCTGGAGTTTTGATTTTGCATATTTTTTAAATGTTAGTATAATTTTCTGAGCTAATGTTGCTAAATTGGATGGCACTGAACTCTGTATCTTAATAGTAAAAGTCACCTGAATATTAAGCAAGCTAAAAATGAAACTATCTCAAGTAAAATTTTTGTGGACTCTTGTGAAGATTATTCTATATAAAGAAAGCAGCTTTTATAAAAGCCTGTCAAAAGTTTCCTGTTAGTAGTCATGATTGGACTTTTGGAGCATTTTGAAGAACAGTACTGCTGCAGCACTGCTCTTGAGACTTTGAACTTTCAGAATTTCTTCAAGGCTTTCTGTAGAAAGGAATTTTTAAGCTCCAGTTTAAAACGGTCTAATCCATACCAGATCGAGATTTTTTTGGATGAAGTTTTGCAATCTTAGTCCTGGTTGTTTATATTGCAGAAAAGATTTACAGGTATTTCTGGGTGTAAGTTCAAGAGCTCATTGTTATTCTGCAATTACAACTTTAAAAATTATTCTTATAGGAAGATGTTTTTAGTTTGTGCAAGAATTTATGTGAAAATGAGCTATGACAGGATTTGGTCTGCAGAGGGAAGGAACAGGTTCTCCTTTAGGAGACTATGACTGGTGAAAATAATCTCTCTAAAGGTAAAAATATTTTACTTCATTTGCAATTTGTATGCACATGCCAGTCTTGTCTCTAGGCAAAATGCTTCATTTAATCAACCCCTGATAATGCCTCATTTTTTGGAATTGCCCAAATCTGTTTAAATACTTAGAATTCATATTGTTTTATTTGCTAAGTCTGACAGTGTACTAAAACATGACCACTAAATTGCTTCTGTTCATTTTGTCTATCTTTTTTGTGGTTTACCATTTACATACTAAGCTACTTAAGCCCTTTTTCTACTTAAGTATTGTTAAACCAGCTAATGCTGTGTAATGTGGGTCACTGGCTACTCAATTATCTGAACAGAAGGAATAATATGAGGAAGGGAAGACTGATATTCTGACTTCCTGAAAAGTTGGGGTTTGTCAGTTTTTGCTTTCTTGATGTTTTGGATTTTTTTCCTGACGACATTGCATACATTGAACAGTTGAGATGTAAACCTAAAATATCTTCCTGTAAGGACAAGGTTCAGATTTCCCTTTTTTTCTTTTTATGACTAAGTCTTGGTGATTCTGTCAAATTTAGGTGGCTCTATTATTGGAGGAAGGAGGTTTGCATGATGTTTTGCTCATTCCAGTGCAGCAGAAATTGTCTGGAGAATTGTGTAGTTCATAGAAAGATTAGTATTTCCCAGTTAGAGAATATAATCTCAAAGCTAAAATCAGTATTCTCTAATGTGTGGAAGGAACATGGCTTCAGATTTTCTGGGGAACTTATTTGGCCTGTTTTTAAAATTAAGGTACAGAAACATCTGTACAAGTAGATTGCAGTATTTGTATCAGTCCTTACGAAAGTTAAAGCTCTCAAATTGTGGCAAAAATCATGTTACATGCTTGTTTCCACAAAACAGAAAATGCCTATGGAAAATGACAAATAATTTTAGAGATGCTGATGAAGTATGAAATAAATGCCTGATCTGTGTATTGTTTGAGTGTCAATGCTGCTTAGCAGTTTGCTAGTAGAGCATGTCTTTCTTAAATGGATTTTTGTCAGTAATAGAATAGCTTCTCTATTTGTGTTGTGTAGCTCCCTTTTGAATGTGGCATCATATTTACCAGGAACTTCATTTTAGTGACATCGAAGTGTGTCAGATTTATTTCAGAAGAAACATGGTTTTTCAGAGGTCTTCTGCCTATTTGCTTGTTTTCATTTTCATGACTCTTTTCCTTTAGTAATTTTTTTCCCCTCTTCATTCCAGCCTCTCTTGCTTCTTGTACTCAGTTATATGGTGCTGACTTGCAGATATTAGTGTTGCCTGGAAGGGCTCAGGAGTTGTGTGGAAAATGAGAATATACTGATCTTCGTATGCTCAGGGCACACTTTACCTCTTGAGATTATTCTCTTCCTTGACATTAATTCTTTTGTCTTTCTACACATGATGTATTTTTATTCCTGTGCACATGCTAACCTAGTTTCTTTGCTCAGAATGTATTTTGTTGAAGCTAGATTTGAATGTCACATCTATTTCTTCTTGTTTCAGAAGAATGAAATTCTTTCCTCTGATGTCTATCTCTGGTGAACAGTCATGTCTGAAGAGTGCTTTACAGTGCTAATATCATCAGGCAGAATTTTGTGTACTTTGTCTGAGTTGAGTACTAAATAAGCCTCTGTAGAAATGTTTTGAGATAATTTTTTATATTTATTGTCATGTCCTCACAGTAAATTGTGTGGTTTTGCTGTCTTCCCAGCTGCTTTTGTCATATGTGTTTGTGCTATACGAGGAATCTGTGTGCCTTACATACACGTGTTTGCAGTTAAGCTAGAGTTTCAAGCCTCATTTATACATCAAGACAAATTCTGACACAGCTGCTTTACAGAGACAGTGTGCAGTCAGCCTCATGTTAGGTAATCCTTTGGTGTAAACTCGCATTCCTTAATCTCCTGTCCCTTTTGTCCTCTCATTTCCTATGACCCAAAAGTTGTCTGCCTTTCAGTGTTGAACACAGTTCAGCTTTGGCAATATGGGGCTCTTTATACCCAGGGAGCCATCCTTATACCCAAAGATCCCTAATTGTGATTCTGTTAGCAGTTACCAAGTATGGATCTGAAGTTCAGGGCTCACTAAAACTTCAGCTCTTACTGCCTGCAGGCACTAGATAGCTGGTGTTTGGTCTGTGAGTCAGATACTGTTAGAAGCCATGAAACAGCTTGATGTGCCACTTAGTGCTGTGGTCTAGTTGACAAGATGGTGACCCAAGGTGTTGGACTCCTGGAGATCCTTTCCAACTGTAGGGATTCTGTTATTCAAAGCCAGCTATAAATATTTCTAGCACACTGCTAATATCTCTTGCTTACAGTTAGGCCATTATTATAGTGAAGGCTTTTGTGGGAAGTTGAATATGTTAATATTGTATGACAATCCCCCAAATACTATATATGGGTCTTTCCAAGGCTGAAGGAGATGGCTTTCCATTAGCCATAGCTTAAGAAGTTTAGACAGCTGTGCCAGTTTTTTGCTGTAGTTTCCTTCATGATCTGTTATACTTAAAAAATTCAGTGAGTACAGCACACACAAAGTGCCTCCAAGAAGCACCATCACCTTCTGAGGCAGAAGATACTTCTATGGAATTGCTCTCAGCTTCTTATTCCTTATCAGTATCTTGGGGCAGCAGCTGTGTAGTCAGCAGCAAGATCACTTTGTCTGTGCTGACACTATGACATAATGTTGACTTGATCATACTGAAATGAGAATAGAAGTTGCTTCTCTTACCTGTATTGCAGGCTATGAATGCTATTAACAGGGAATTAGGAGGGAAGAACAGGCTGCCTTACAGACAGTGATGATTGATTGCATGTTGCTTCTAGTTCGTCACCTTTTTAGCCCTAAATATGTTTTGTAGAAATCTTATTGCAAAACTAAGGTAATTACAGTGTAAGTGTAATTAAGGAGGATGTTTATGAGACTTCTGACATCATAAGTCATCATATAATACTGTGGGGATACTCCCAGTTTCAGGTACTGTTTTCTTGGGCAGGAGTCTGCTGGTACCTTATGAACAGGTTTTTGTTTAAGCAAAGAACAGCCGTGCCACTTGGACTTGATTTTTTTTAACTTGGTGCTCTGTTGTTCATCTAAATACTGCCGCTTACCCAGGAACTGAAAAATAATCTCTATGAAAAGGTTAAATTTAGCTGTGGTGGCTCTTATCCCAGTGGAGTATCCTCAATGGTAGGCAGTGATATTTTAATGACTGTAGTTATTGTACTGCAGGTTGAAGGCTTGAACATTTTAGGATTGTACTCTTCTCTTAATGTATTTTGCTGGTTTTGTTTCCAAAGCTGATCCCACCATAGCAATCAGAAAAGGCTATTCTATTGCTTAGTGTTGAGGTTTTGTTAATGTAGGTGCAGTGATCTTCAGCTTTGAGGCTAGCTACTGCTAGCCTTAGATAATTGAAATAAGCAAAGTCTGAGGTTCTTCCGTTTGTTTGACAACTGCATTAGTTTTCAGTTCTGACTATTGCCACTTCTGTTGACTGCACAATATATATATATCCAATAAATACACACGTATAGGTGTAGTCATCTGTCTTGTCATGTTTGTCAGCAGAAAGTTTTCTGGGGTGGAAGAACCCTTAAGTGTAGACTAGATAAGCAATTAGAAATGTTATAGTTGTTAGAAGCTTTCTAGTAGAACAGATGGCATAGGATGTTTTTCTAAGCCCTGTTCTGAAATACTCTGTATAGATTTAATAAAATAAAGTTTCATATTATTTCAAGTGAGTATGTTTTTGTAATGAAAAATATCTTAGGACTTAACATTTTTCAGTGGAATGTTAACACATTTAACAGTGGAAGAAATATGCAGATTGGTGGTGACTTTAAAAAAAAATCTGTGAGAGATCATGTTTTTGTGAGCAAATGATAAGCAGTACCTTCCCTCTCCCAGATGCCTTTTGCCTTTTATTCTTTCATGTAAAGTTGCCTATTCCAGGCAGCCTGCCAGCATTTATGTCATCAGTTTGCCAAGTTGAAGAGTTGTTGGAACTTTTTCCCATTGGAAAGTTTTTCTTAGCCCGCTTTCAAAAAAAACAACCAAAATTTTAACTTTGTTTGGAATTTTCATTTTCAGTCAAACTTTACAGACAAATGGTGCATATCTCTTCATAAACCAAACATTTTTTTAGTAATGATTCCTATTTATTAATTTGTGATTTAGAGGAAAACACATATTTTTCACACTTGAATATCATGGATTCCTAGGTTTTCCTAGACAAAGAAGGGTTAGTTTTTTCTCATCACAAAGGCTCTCTGATTATTGATATGGACCTGCTGTGTGCCTGGTTTGATTTAGATTGAGCTCTTATAAAATAAGGAAGGCTGGAATAGTTCTTTTTTTTTTAGATGCCACCCATGCCCTGTAAAATATTATCAGTACATTTCTTTCTCTACAGGCTCATCCTCTTGCCCTCTCCCAGCTGATGAGCTGCCAGTTCATAGCCACAGCTTTTGCTTTTAGTCCATAGAGGTGCTTCAGCTTATACTCTGTATGATTAAATTTTACTGCTTTTTTTTTACTACAGTTCTCAAGGTGTCCTAGTACAATATCCCAGTCCTCTTTTGGTGTCCTGCTTTTTGTTGTCATCAAAATTTACCACTATTCTGTAAAACATTCTTGTGGTTGTTTCTGTGCAGTGGTGTGGGTGATCCTCACTTTGCCCAGGCCTTAGTCCTGTTTAGTCCCCAGCTGCAGGTCTGATTTGCTTTACTGGCCAGGCTGCATGCTTGCTGTGCTGAGTGTCATCCAGACATGTTGCAGCTTCCATGCTTTCATTATCTGGCACTTCCCCACAAAAAAGATTTGTTGTTCTACTCTGAATTTTATTTGGTTACCTGTAGTACAGTGCAGGGCAATGGAATCATGAAATGGTTTAGGTTGAAAATGACATCTAGGATTGTAAAGTCCAACACTAACCCAGCACTGCATAATATTCTGTATATGCATTTCTTTTGTTCTGGTTAAAAAGAAAAGATAACAGACTTGAGAATCTCTGTTTGTGAATATCAACACCACCCTGCCTACACACACATTTTCCTACACAGCAGGCCATGTAACATACTTCATCATTTTTGGGGGACTGTTACAGAAATAACACATCGAGCTTCAGTGTGCAGTGTGTGGTCCTGCTGCTGCGTTGATCTTGGACCTAGCTGATGGTTGTGTTATTCTTTAATAAAGAATAGCCTAAAAGCGACTTTCATGTTGACTCACGCCGATCTCAGTTGGGAAGGTTCTCAAGGTAAGGTGTGTTTATGATCAGATTTTTTTGTTCTTTTTGTTAGAATTGCATGTCAGCAAAGAATAGGATGAGCCAGCTTAGTTTCGAGAGCACAGTGTGAGACTTGATTTTTTTGATGGAAGTCTTTTGTCAGTGTGAATGTGAAAAAATGCTTTCCCAGGAGGAAGACAATAGAAAGCAACTTTTCATAGGCTGAAATGGGTAATATAAACAGTGGAACAGCAGAGAAGGATCTTCTTAACATGTTGATACATTTTAGGGAAAAAGAGTTCTCATGTATGACAGCCTTTAAAGAACAAAACTTAGAGATGAAACTACAAGAAGTGTTTAAAGATCTTGTCATATGTCTTACAGAAGAAACTATTTTTCTGTTAGATTATGGTGTTTGTTTTATTTCCTCTTCCATGTATCCATGTTGTGGCAGTGTAAACTATGTGAAAGGTGGAGCAAGAGACACATTGCATAAGAGGATGCTGCTTTTTATATTATGTCTGGGTGACTTAACAGCTTATGCTATGACTTACTTTTCCTTCATGGAAGAGGAAGCGTTTTAATTAACAAAAGCATTTTCTTCTAAGATAATTCTGTATCATTTCCACCATAGTTGTTTAGATCATGCTGTTTTGAATACAGTTAAGAATAAAGCTGTATAGGAAACTCAAACCCTGATTTTTTTTTACATTGCAAGTGTGTAGCACTATATTTAATATGATAATTTCATATAATATGATTCAAGTTTTCCTTTGTGATGCCTAGAGTAAAAGCTACAGTATTTGCAATTTGCAGATCAGTAGATGGCTTTTCTTCTTTTTACAGATCTTTTAAAAGCCTTTGATATTAGTGGATATTAGTAGATGTCTTGTTTGTTCCAGCAAGTAAATCTTTCTGTAACATTTGGTGGATGGTTAACTTCTAATCTCTTGTTAGCAGAACACAGAAAATGAAGTCTGTAATTCCATGTACTTTGCTTTCCCAAGAAGAAAAAAGCCAGCATAGTCCTATAACAAAGCATTTTTATTTTGTTTGTGTCAACATAGAGTGTAGGGGTAGAAACTTTTTTTACTTTTCTATTTGGAGCAGTATTTCGGAAATGCAGTATACACAATAAAATAACACTGCATAGGTCTTGAAATAGGAAAGAGTTTTGTGCCTTTTGGACTCATTAGGCAACCTACAGTGTTGTGAGTGAAGGATGGTAGGGCATGGGATGGTAGCCAAGCTTCTCAGAAAGAACATTGCTTTTTCTATAGTATCATCGCAAATATATGAAAGTTGGTACACTACAGAAATGTTTGGTTATGGGCTATACTCTTCTTTGCTGCTTCAGAGTTAGTAGTTTAACTGTTGAGGGAGGGAGGAATTTATTCATGTATATAGCAGGAAAAATCTGAGATGCAGATTGCTTTGTGTCAGTATGGGTTGGGTTAGGCACATTGAGAGAATCCTAGTGGGTGGTTTTTTTTATTTTTTTTGCTTGTTTATGCCATGTTTAAATGAAGATTGTTACAGTAACCATGTGTTATGTGGAGAGAAGTAATGATGGAGGGAAGTTGATGTGGTAATTATTTTATGTAAAGAAATTGAGATGTGTAAGATTTCTGAAGGCCTTTAATATCTGACTTCAAGGGTAAAGTAGTTTTGCTGATTGGTATGTGTCCTACATAAAAGAAAGATTTTGGTGATGATTAAGTGGTTGTCAAGTCACTGTTTATCCTAAAATTACTTGATTTTTGTCTGTTTAGCTTATAAACTTAGGTGTGGTACAAAAAGCATATCAATTACATGTCTTGTTTTATGCCTTTGGTGCTGTGCAGTGGAAAGTTGTGTATGCAGATTTGATTTGTGGAAATGGTGTTACATAGGTAAGTCATTCTGATGGCTTTTGGTCCAGGGAGGAATGAGGATGAATATTGTGTCATTGACTGGCTTTACAGTAATTTTCAGTGAAGAACAGTATCAGATTTAATTTTGTCTAGTAGTATATAGATTCCTAGTAGAAGTCAGAAGTGATGCTGGTAAGTGGAAGGCAAACATTTCTTCTGTGCTTGAGGCTTTTTGTGCCTTGGGCTTTTCTTTGTTGTTGCTCCTTTCCAGCTTATAGGAACGAGCCAAATGCAAGGGCTTAGGGAAGCATGACCTAACATGCCCTTCCCCTATGTATGCTAGGTCTTAATTCTCAATGGATTATGAAGATTACCTACGTTTTGTCAACTTCAAATATGTTTGTTATGCCTAATGTGTTCAGAACCTTCAAAGCTTTGTGTAGAAATAGACACATTGAGCAGACAGGATTTACCAGGCAGCATAAGACATAGTTTAACAAAATCCATCACTCTTCTAAATTTACAAGGTTAGCAGTGTTTTTGTAGAAATCTGTGACCAGATGACCTTTCCTCCTGTGCCTTTTTCTGATGGATTTCTGTTTATGCTTGAAAGTTGGATATTGAAGGTCTTCTGACCTTGGAAATTGATCTACTTGAATTCTCTAGAGCCCGAGCTTGGGAACCTTTGGATCCTGCTCTGAGGTTTACTTGGTCAGCATGAATTGTTCTTCTCCTCTTTTGTTTTGAATTTTTATTTCTCTTCAGTTGATTGTTTGGTTTTATATTGAAGGAAGCATTTATAATAGGCTGAGCTGAATAAGTTTTTTTTTCTTTTTTTTTAAATGCCAGAAACTGTCATGCAGTGTTGGTTCTTGGCTCTGTCTGGGAGTGGGAGAAACACAGCAAAGTTCACTTTGGCAGATCTAAGTCATGATGCAATTGGTTTTTTCCTAGGATTAAAACAAGGTACCATGTGTTTGCTGCTCTCACAGTAATTACTAGATCTCAGAATTGATGTGTGAATGATCACAGAAAACACCTGCAAAGAATTACTTTGTATATTAGTGTAATTCTGAGCAAACTGAAATACCTTATAGTGCCTTTTTTTTCCTGTTCCATCTTTCTGAAAGGAAAAACCAACAGCTTGTGTGTGAAAGCACCTTTGTTACTGTATTTGGCCCACAAGACACAGTGCTGACCTGTAATCCTGGGATATTGGTATTGAATGTCATTCTAGGGATGTTTAAAGAAAAAGCTGAACATTTTTAGAGAGCTGGAACAAAGCAAGTGTCAGGAGAGGATGTGAGTTTTAAAATGTTGCAAAGCAGATGTCTCCTAATTGATTTTTCAGTTTTGGGTCTTGGAAAAGTAGTAATAATCTCAAAACAGCTTCACATAACTTTGATCTTATTGGCATCACTGGAAGCAGTTGTTGTAATTAGAGGAGTGATCTGCTCTCTTACTGACATACAGGAGAATGGGAAAAAATAATTAAAGTAATAGATTTGATGTGTATTGACTTATTACTTGCTGTAACTTGAAGGGAAAGTATGGACCTTCTAATTTATTTATTAATTCCAAGGAATTGCCAAGGTGATTTCTTTTCTTAGCCTAGCCTTGTTCTATAACCTAGAGAATTTTTGAACTAAGATGATGGGACAATCCAATACATTACATCATTTGACTGAATTTAATGTGAGTTCCCTGGAGTGGAACTTCTTAAATCAATAGCATTAGAGCCACTCATTTTTAAAGGAAATGGCACGAACCAATAATGACAAGCTAGCAATAAAAGAGGAATAGCCTTTTTGGAGGCATTTCAAAAGAATAAGTGTGTTCTTAGATCTTCTGATGTGTGATCATTTCAGAGACACTGGAACTACTTAGCTAATGTTGAAGAGACCAAATCAGAAAGCTGGCCATATGTTGGCTCTGTATGAAATGGGAGAGATACAAGCTTCTTGCAATATGACCAAAGATGTTATTCACAGTTAGATGCATAGTACTTTAAAGTAACACACAATTCCAGACCACTTTCAAGCCTTAATCAAGGGAGTTCATTAGCTTGTGGAAATATGAGTACCAGAACAAAAAACAAAGGTAGTTGAAGAGTAGTGTGTAGAAGTTTTAAATGGCTATGAATACAGGTTAAATGTATTGCTTTAAAAATGCAAAGCAAATTGTGCAGTTGTCAGTTGACTTAACTGTGATTCTCCTTAAGGGACTTTCCAAGTGTAGTAGTTGCTGATTTTCCCCCAGTTTTACAATAGAAAATAAAAAATGGTTAAATAAGTGCAACAGCTAGTATTGGCATTGTCTTTTTCAGGTGCTGAGAAGGGGCTGCATTGTTTCCTGTTCTCTTTTACAGTACTGATAGTTTAACATTCAGTAGTGTGAACTGATCCCACAGTATTAAAAAAGCTTGGAACTGAAAACACTGATAGATTAGGAGGTTAACAAGGTCGCAGTAAGGGACTAGATTGCGTTTATTCTATCCTGTGTAACTCTGTATAAACTCAATTTTAACAGAATACATAATTTGGAGCAAAAATGGTTCCAGAGATGAAGTCATACCAAGAATTACAAATGGGAAAATACATGTGTTCAGAAGATCAGAACAGCAAAGGAGAAGATACTCCTGTGTCTTTCAGCAGCAAGAGGTTGTTGTGACAATCATTCTACAAGACTGCATCCCCAGTGCAAATGAGTATTTTTTGTACAGGTTGTCTCACTGGGGGTTTTTTGTGCTTCACTAGATGAGACGTTCTCAGGTAGATGACTTTCCTATCTCCATGCCTATAAATAAAATTTGAAATTCATTCTTTTCAGTGCTTTATTTTTTTTTTAGAAATTCTTTGTTTGCTTTCACAGCATCTTATGGAGATGTGGTGAAGATGCTTTCTTAGCTGATACTAATCTTAATCTTACAAGGTATGGAATAAGCAGCTTGATTTGTGTTGTTCACCCCTTCTGGTAGTGATGGCATTACCATGTGGCCTTAAGCTCTGTGGTCATGGGGGGGGGGCTGGGGGGGGGAGATGTGTGTGCTGGCAGTTTTGTACTGAAGATGCAATTTTTCCATGTCTCTTTTTCCCCCTGAGAGAGACTTTATGAATTGAATGTGCCTGTACACTGGCATCTGTCGTGTGTTTGAGGCAATGGTGACTAAGTTACTCGTGTGCTTGGGGCTGCCAAACAAGGATTAGATCCTCCTTAAGTGGGGTCAAGGCCAGGGTTTCAGCAGACTCTGCTATGGCATTCTGACACTGTAAAGCAGTGGCCACTGTGGTGCCCCGGGGACTGGAAACGTCAGCGATGTTCCACTTGGTCTGTCAGGCCTGATTTTAGGAACTCTGCTAAACGTGGTGGCAGCTTTGTGGGTACAGCAGGGTTTGGTTTTGCCAGACTTTCAAAATAAGTTGTTTGGAAAAATACGTATAACATAAGGAAACTGAGTATCATATGAATTAAATTCCCTCAGCCATGTGTGTACACTTCAAAAACTCTTCTGTCAGTGGAGAGTGAATGCTTAGGGTGTGTGAATGGTCCCTTGTGAGGTTGGTCTGCTCGGCCTTGCAGCAGGGTCTCTGCAGCCATTTGGGAGCAAACCGTCCCAGCTTTACCTGCGTCCGCCCTGGTGTTCCTTCGGTGTCCGGGGAGAGCCTGCCCTCCCCCAGGGGCTGCCCGGCCTCTGGGGATCCTGCACAAGCCTGGCGGTGACCGCGGCTCCTGCCCTGCATTTCCAGCCAAGCTCGGCCTTTCCCCTGGTGCTGCCACCATGGCCCTCAGGTTCAGGGCCTTTCGGCGGTCCCCGAGGGGCCGGCCCGGCACTGCCATGAGGAGTGGCCCCCTTCGTGCCCCGTGCCTGGAGCTTCATCCCCAGGTGGGTTCCTCCTGTTGCCCGGCCTCCTTCGGCTGCTGCCTCAGTGTGTTGCTTGTTTTCCACTCCTTTGGCCTGTACGGACTTCCTCCATGCTCCTTCCCTTTTTAAACTTCTCTTTTTTTAAACAGCTCCTATCATCTAGAATTATTTTTATTTTGTATTGTAAGTACAAAAGAGCATTATGGAGTCCAGTGTCTTTACAGATCACAAAGATTTTGCCCCCTATTAAGTAAGTCTAACCCCTTCAGTATGTACCCTTCTGCTTGCTGGCTGTTCACCTATTTTACCTGACAGTCTTCTGTTTAATTTGCTTAACAAATCCCATTATGAATAAGTAAGAAATATGAAGTGTAGGTACTTCCTGGAGGGCTTGCAAGGGTCATGGTGTGGCCTTTGGTGTCCTTTCCTCTCTAGGGTCTACCTGAGGTACACCAAGCTTGTACCTCTTAAGACATCAAGACAAAACCATGGTTTTTTTTTTGAGTATTCCTAACTATTGAATATTTGCTACATCTAATGTTGAATTAAGCTTTATAATATTTAGAAATGCCTAGACTTCCATGGTAGAGACATCAATGAGGATGTTGATACTAAGGTGAGGGATTAAAAAGGAAACAAAGCTGAAACCAAAACATTTAAGAGGTGGAATTCTGTTGTGTTTTACCTAGAAGGTTTACAGTTAATGTCACATTTAAGGAAAATCCTTTTCCATGTGTCCAGTTTGATATCTGTGCAGGTGTATAAACAAACCACAAAAAGATGTAGAAATAAACTTTCACTTACTGCAAGTAAGTATGTAATATTAAAATGGAAACATTAGGAATAGGCAGATTTCTGTACACCACTAAGAACAAAACCAGTATGCTATTTCTTCGTTGTTCTGGTATCTACATTGCAAGAAATCTGGCTTTTTATTTCTCTCTCTCCAACACTGACAGTGTCTAAGAATTAGAAGAATTACCTTATAGTGATTAAATTGAGAAAAGCATAGAAATGAGTATTTCATGCCATAGAACCATAGATAGCTGAAGCAAGGCATATTCCATATAATAGATAATCAAAAGCAAGTTGCGTCACAGTGTTCACACTAGTAAAGTTCATATGCTGTCTCTAAATCTAGATCTGAGTAATTTTTAGACATGTTCTGTGTTACTGTGTTATGAGATCTAAATACTTTAAGAGTTAAAAAACCAACCTTCAAAGTATTTGTTCTCTTCACTCCAAAGAGTGAATTTGAATGTAATTGTTGCTGGGTATTAAATCTGATTTTTACTCTTGTGACCAGTGGCAGGACTTGAGGAAACAGTATGAAGCTGAGTCAAGGGAGGTTTATTTCAGGTGTCAGGAAAAGGTTTTTTAGCCAGAATATGGTTGGGCACTGGAACGGGCTCCCCAGGGAAGAGGTCACAACATCAAGCCTGACAGAGTTGAAGGAGTGTTTGGACAATCTTCTCAGGCACAGGGTGTGACTCTTGGGGTGACCTGACCAGGGCCAGGAGTTGGGCTCCATCCTGATGGGTCCTTTCCAATTCAGAGTATTCAATGAATCTGTGATTCTGCTAGTATTAAAGGATGGACACCTTTGAAATGGTCAGCTGCATATAGCAACAAGGAGAGGGAGAAGTACTTACTTAAGCATTAATTGGAAGGCATGGGTATTTGTTAGGTGATAGGAATTTTCCAGCCTTATGGCATTTGTCCCTCCCATCTCCATGGTCTAGCTCACTTCCCTTTGCACACACACACAAAAAGAAAGCACTATGTAAAGTTCATTGTGTTTCTGTTCCCTGAACAAATGTAGAAGAGCTCTCTGAGAGGGTGCTACTGTAGGGTTTTTTTCTGCAATAAGGCAAAGTAGAAAATGTGACTGTAACCTCTGTGCTCTCAGAGCTGAAGCAAGCAGCTTCATCAGTTGGACACAGTGGTGTAGTAGAGACATTGTATTTTTTTTTTTTTGTTGGTCTTGAGGGAAACACTAGTTATTCCCCAGGTATGAAAGTCAAGGTTTTCTAAACCAGCTAAGTTTGATACTGAGTTTACAGATTTATAGGAAAGTGCCTTGTAAAAATAATTACTACTAAGAAAATCTAAGCAGCTTACCAAGAATATTACTACAGTTCTTACAGGGACACTAGATCATTGTAACTTTTATATTTGTGAGTTAGCAAGCCTTTTTTTTCAAAATAGCTCCATTGGAACAAGTGAAAACATGCAATTTATTGTTTTGTTTTTCCTCTCCATTAACAGTGCAATGTTAGCATTATTTGTTACAAGGACACACTTTTGGTTTTATGTAGAGCTGAGGCATCATTTTATGGTCTTTTTATAGAGTATATGGGAGGGATGATATAGGTTGTAATACAGATGATTTAACATATGTACTCAGATTTTATAGTACTTGCTTTGTTTTCACTCAAGATTTCAACTAATATGTACAAATAACATCATGGTGGTTTTGGCTGTTTGTACCTTTGAAATAGAGCTTAGAACTGTGAGTCAAGAGAGGATGCCGTGTATGTGTATGGTGTGTGTGCAAATGAAATCTGAATTTGCCTCCAGGAAGTATTTTTATAGCATATTAAGATATTTTTATATCATATTAAGATTATTTAGAGGTTTGGTTTTCTGATGGAACTTTTTTATAGGACTCATTTGAATGGATTTATGTTAAGTGCAAATACATTTCAGCATAGCTTCTATACTTTCCTCTTGCTCATTCTGTAAATGTAAAAATTTACCCAAATTGCAAATGAAACTGTTATCTGTTTAATAGCTTCCTGCTAGTGTCCTCACAAAAGCATCTGGAGTTTTTATTTCTAGAAGTTTGCAGTTGAACTCAGTTTTCTTTCTTTTGTAATGTTATATCTTCACTGAAAAAAGAAACCTCAAACAAAAACCAACAAAAACCTCTCTTTTCAACTCCAGTGTCCTTGACTATTTGAATATTGTCTATAATATATCTCTTTAAAAGTTATAAGCTTTCTTCATGATAGCAGATTTAACTCACTGGTGATGATTTTGATGCATAATTTCCTTACTCCTTGCATGTGCCAGAACTTGTCAAACTGTGAACATTGCTTTCCTTCTAATGGTGGGTCCAGTGCCATTTCCAACCTCACAGTGCCCCCACTGAGGAGATGTTGTGGCTCAGCTGAAGTAAAAACATTCCAGCTGCCACCGGATAGCCTGTTGCATAAGCACATAATCAACTTACATTAAGAAACAAAGTAAGTCATTATCTCCTCTTATCAGAACACTTGGTCCATTTGAATTCAATGTACAGTGTATAATTGACCTCTTAGGAGCCATGTGTACTAGGAAAAAAACCAGAAAAAAAACCCGATTAACTGGTAGACTCACAAACTTGCTCTGCACTAGACCTACAGTAGCGATTTGCTTCCAGGGGTGTTCTTGTTGGATGTAGTAACTGATATGGCTGCTGTGGCAAAGCCTCAGATGTAGTCATATTCTAAAAAGTAAAATAAATGTGAAAATATTTTCTGCTTTCCTTGATTTTTGTCATAATGGCTTATTTACAAGAAAAAATGTTGAGTTTCATTTTCTGTTGGTGCTTTGTCTCCTACAATGATTCAGGTTGCTGTCTGTGCCTGGTATTCCCTTCTGTCTTTATTAAATGTAGTTGTATTTTATTTCTAAGGAATTGTCTAATAGCATGCCTCCTAAAACCAAGGAAGATTGTTTCTAGATGGCAAAAGTAAATTACTTTCCCCTCCTGAAATTCTCTTGCTTAAGGATTGTTTCCTATTATATTTAGAGGAGGGGAAAAAAAGGAAAGTATTAGGAAGTGGACAGAAATAACTCCTGTAAGACATGGTACTACCAACCAGGGTACTGCCAAGGATTACTTATCTCATTTGTAGTAATACTCCTTGGGCTATCACCTAAAGTTTTATTTTTGGCACTATCCTTTTGCTATTTTGCCCCATTTTTGTTGCCTACAGGACATCTGATCCTGCTTGTAGGATACATGTCCTGAAGAGTGTCCCGTGTTGTCAAAATACATTTGGAAATGTGGATTTTACAAAACTGGTCACGTGTGTGCTCTTCTGCAGAAATCAAACATGCCTCATTCATTAACAGTCTGTATTTCTGTCTAGGGATGAAGTAGGATTTCTAGAATCTTACTTTACTGCATTTTGGGGGGAACAAAGAAGTTAGTCTAGAACAAGGATTTCTGATGTGATTTAGGGAGTGCCTTTGGCTTTCAGCATTTTTTTAAGGTTTAAGATAAAAAATTACCTAATAAAATAAATGTCATGAATGGTTAGACTTTTCTTTACAGAAGCAGACTGAAACAGACTTTTGTTTACAAACACAGTTGTGACTAAAATTGGCCAGGTAATCAATGGACCTCAATGTTAGCTGCTTTAGAGAGAGCATAGAATTGCCTCTCCTAAAATCACTGAATTCTAGGTTTTTATCTTTCAGTTTATGCAACCAGCTGATACCTGGAAGTTATTTGATCTAAACCTCTCCTCAGAATATGGGCAGTTTTATGGTTCATTGAACTTTGAAGTCAGTCAAATCTGATTCACACTTCCTGATTTGTAGACAGTATCAAATGATTACAAGGTTCAGAACTGCTGTGTACTTTTGAAAGAAGCAATATTTAGAATATATGTTCAAGTATAATAACAGTATTGGATAGTCACTTTATAATTTTTTACTTCCTCCACACAGATGTAAAAAAAAAAAAAAAAACAACACAGCATGACAAGCTAGTTTAATAGTCCCCATTCTTTTTCCTAGCCCTATTTTGCTGCAACTGAGATTTTTCAGTTTGGAGGGTTTTTTTTCGCTTGGATTTATTACAGGAATTTTTAGTCCAGCACAAAAAGACACATGAGGGAGCATGCTGTTTTCTGAGAATTTGTTTTATTAAGCATGAAAGCTGAAACTTTAAAAGAACATTTGTCTATTGGACTGTTTTTAAAAAGAGCACTAGGGAAAATCTATCAAAAATATTTTCTTTGCTGTTGTAGTATCTTCATTTCTTAAGTATGTGTATTCATTTGAAACAAAAATAATTGTTATCAAATGTGTTTTTTATGATTATCTAGCTATTTCACTTCTCAGGTTCTGCCTGTCATACACGGCAGATGAAAATAGATAATCCTGATGATTCTGGTTCAATACTTTTTTGATAGTTGTTCATATACTTGAAGTGATATCTCTGTTATAAAGATGACTTGTTAATTTCTTGGATTTTTTTCCCTAAGATAATCTGTCATACAGGCTGTCCAAAAGCCGGGTATATTCAGCTTGGTTTCTGAAATAGCTGTAGGGCCTGTGATGCCCTTAGGTATATGTATGCTTTTTCAAATTTGCTAAATAGAGGTCTTTCCTGCCAGCCTGTACTGGGAGCTTATTTCCGTTTGCATTTCCCAAAGTGTGGGGTATAGAGACTCCTTTTACTGAGAAGAAAATGTGTTTAGGTTTTTTCTTGTTTTTTCTTCGCTTATCATTGAAAAGGGAAGGCATGGCAGATCAGCCTTTGAAGCCTGAGAAACATTTCTTCAGTAAGATTATTAAAGATGTGAGTTGATGTTGTGAAGTATGTTTGTCTAGGGTAAAAAAAACGGTGATTTTTCTTAGATTCTAGAGTCCTGAGAGAGTTTTATGGCAAAAAGCAACTATCCCATCACAAGTTGTTTTTAGGGGAATGGTGTATTATAACAACTTGCCTCCATCCCTTCCTACATCAAAGAAGTCACAGCAGTAAATCAAAGCCTCTAAAGGTCAGTGACTTCTCTTGCATTTTTATGTATGCTTATGCTGCTGCGTAGAAACCAGCAGCATCAAAAGGTTGTTAAACCTCTTTTCTCTATCACTGAATGACAGACATGTGGAGGTTGAGATTACACTTATCATCTCATCCCAGACAAACCTGCATAACCTCCTTTGCCTTTATTACCACAGTCATTGCAATTTAGAATATATTAATCTCAACCTACAGTACAGTTCTAGACTTGATGGAAAAATCTTTCTTTCAAAATACCTTTCATTTTCTGCATGAAGGACACAGAGACGTTTTGATATATTGAAGTGCAGTGTGGACATTTTGTCTTCCACATGTAAGTAAAAGGAGGTGTATGGATCTCTCAAAGCTTAAAATAACATCCCCCATATTGTATAATTATACTGATAGAAGTCTCATAGTAACATTTTAAAGTGGGAAGTAGCTACAGTTTTGCTAAAATAAAACAATTTGAACCACCTTTGCTTCTGACCAAGAGATGGTCTTTCATATTCTGCTTAGCATACTGGAGCTTGACTTAGATGTGTTTGGTGTACTGTGTTGGCATTACTTTGAGTTCTCTTGCAATCATTAATACTTTTATTAGTAGTATTTTATAAGTATGAAATGTTTACTCAGGGTGTCTGTTCATTGTAGATCAACTTGTTGTAACTTACAGGTGACTATTTGTTGAGAAAGTGTTTTTTTTTATTGTTCCTCACTTTTGCTGTGTCACAAATTTCCTCTGAATTATTAATGATATCCTGGTTTAAAATTCACCTTGTCTCCACTGAACTATTTAAGATGATAAAAACTGATAGTCTGTCCTTGAGTTCTGGTGTCCTGCTTGTTCAGGGATTAGTTAGATACTGGAGTTTCTCTGACTTCACTTCCCAAAGGGTTGAGTTATAAACATTCATTTTCACTGTTTTAAATGCTAAGCATTCACTATTTTGATTTGTCGACTTTGTGATTTAATTTCTTGTGTAACAGATATTCTGGGCTTTCTAGTTTGGTTTTTTTAACTAGCAATTGGCAACTAGCTTCTAACTAAGCAGCCAGTATTGTAATGAATTTTTAAAAATGTGTATATATATATCTTATTCTATCTGTGACTATAAATGACAAAAGAAATAGCTCTAATGTAAAATAATGATTTTGTATAAATATCTAACGTCTAAAACACAGCTAATAGCAAATGCTAATAAAGTTTATTTTTTTGTAAATATTTGATTACTGTAGAAGTTCTTGAAGTCTTTTGATGTTTGTAGAAGTACAGAGTTGTGAAATATTTATTGTACTTCACATTGTTCAGTTGCAAGTCTTGAAATCCATTCTTTGAGAGTAAAAGTAAATATTAAAAAGCTCACTGCATCAAAAGAGTTGTAAAGTAATGTTTAATCTTAATGGAATTCACGTTCCTTAAGTGCAGTGAAAACAAAAGGGGTTCTAAATTCTTGTGGTTATTGGTGTCATAAACTTCTTATGCATCATAAGAAGGTTTACTCATACTCCTGATGTGAACACTCAAAGCTACTGAATGTCCTTTGTGTCGTTTTATAAGTTTAAAATTCTAGTCTTTCATCAATGTCGACTTTATCTGAGGTCAGATTTATCATCCTGATGCCTGCTCATTTTGGAAAATTTAAAAGATTTTCACTATTATGCATGAGGATTGAATGTGGCATTTCATCAGTAACACCTATGTGTTAGGAGGTTAAACTGTAAAATAGTTTGTGACTTCTTACCTGAATAAATCACTTACAGCTTTTTCCCCTGAAGTACTTTAACCTATGGCATTGCTTTGCAATATAGGAAGAAGTAATAGCTTAAAATTTTATATTCCTTGAGTGCTTGAGAGCTGTACTTGAATACTATTGTATATGTATTACAATATATATGTAAGAGTTAGAAGTAGGTTGAAAGTGTTTGAAATAGCTCCAAATAAATGTTTCATTAACCTTATAGCCATCTGTAATTAGGGTCCTTCTTTCTATCAAAGTGTCAGTGTATTCACAAAGCTGAATTTGCATAACATCAGATTTGGTGCTGGTGTGCTACAAAAAGCATGGAAATGAAGGAACAGAATCAGAATATGACCTGACAGCCTCTTGGTCATGGTGTTGGTAGCAGTCTGATTATATGGTGGCTGCAATGCTCCTGCAGTGACAGGTCTGGTTCTGTTGGAGCAGTGATCCTGTAGAAGTGGGGGTAGTTTTCCTCTGAAGGTCCCATCATGGTGTAGATAGGCCTGGTCTTCCTTTGGGAATCCAGTGGAGAAGACAGCTGCCCCTCTGGCAATCCAGTGGGAAAAGGCTGCTCTGGTGTTCCAAATCTGAGACTATACCCAGGAAGGAATGCTTGGCTTCTCCCCCTGGGCATCTCACAATGACATGATGTAATTTTATCAGTCATGCAGTGACACTCAGTGGCCCATTAACAGAAGATATCTCCTGGAAGTAGGATTGGTTTGTGGAAGAGATAAAGAAAACTGTCCAGTTAACAGAAGATAAGTGCCCCACCTCTAACAGATGGCAAATAGAATACACACATATCTTACAACCCAGGACAGGTATCATAATCATAATGTAATACAAGAAGGTTGCCCCATCTTTTCTCTGCTAGAATCATAGCTTCACCAGCTCTATATCCACTTAGGAATGAAAATAATTTGGAAGTCTAACAGGCACTGACCATTAAGATAGTGAGTAGTTGCTACTTGGCACTGAACGTGTTTTACAGATTCAAATGCAAAGACAAAGGTTTACAATGGTGGGAGGTGTTTTCTTGATATCAAAACTACATTATATTTTTTTAGTAGAAGTTGGAATTGAGGTCTGCTTCTCAGCTGTGTGTCAATAGAATGCATAGTGCAATAATTAACTATCCTTTTTATTTTTTTCATCCATAGTTTACTTGAACAATTTAAAGACCTGCAAACATGTAGATGAGGCATTTTCACAGCCCTTGTACTGTGTATAAAGAAGAATACAGAAATCCATATATTTTAATTATCTTTGTCCTGAAATTCAGATGGGAAATTTGACTCTTGCCCTTTTGTTTGCTAAAATCCTAGTGGAAGGTGGTGTTGCTCTGGCTAGTCCTGACCATGTCTGATGGTAATTTACTGTTCTAAATATAAAGCATATTTTTAGGGTACAGTCCCTTTTGAATAATCTGAAGCTCCTGTAAGAACACCATTTAGGAATGGATTTCATTGCATCTGATCTTGCATACTGTCTCTATTCATTAAGTTCTTCCTTGGAAAAAAATCACAACAGGTATTCTTGCTTGATTTTTCTTAATAATTTAGTTACTTAATTTAATAATTAATAACATTAATTTAAAAGAAGAGAACTAGTGGGGCATATCTGTAGGTTTTTTACTTATTTTTGAATGAATGAAAGCAATCTGCTACTTGCTCCCCTCCATCCTCCTGTTTCTTTAGAATCTGTCAATATAATTTAAAGAAAAATTTCCATGTTCTGCCCTGAAAACTTGATAGCTTTAGATTCTTTTTCTTGTTGGATTTCTGCAAACAGAAAGAGCTATTGGCAACAAAGAGTAAAAGAAGAAATTCTGCTTTCTGAATTATCTATGCAACTCTCTTGAAAATATCTTTGTAGATACTCTGAGTGACTGGCACTGCCTGTAGATCTTAGTGGCCTTCAGTTGCTTTAAAAAAAAGAAATTGCACTTCTTTTACAGCTTTTCTTGGCACCTAAGGAAGCTGTAAATTTCCTCTGCAAAGCTTCATTTCAGATGTTAGTCTGGAGCTACTTAGAAATAAACTTGATTTTTAATTAATTTGAGTACTAAGACTGTCAAATATCCTGTGTCTTATGTGACACTTTCCCTTCTAGTTTCTCTTACCACTGCGCTTTGCAGTGTAGTTTTTTTTCATTTGCCTTTCTAATTGCAAGTGAGACCCTTGAAAGGATTTCCATGTAGAGGCGGTCCCTGACTGGACTTGGGCAGAGGAGCAAGAGGCACGCAGTGTCCCTGTCCCACTGGCAACAAGGGGCAAAATGTGTCAAAACTGGTACATTGACAGGAAGGAAAAGTGTGGTGAAAGCACACCTTTTTCCCCATGCTCAGTAACTCATGTACATCACAGATCTACTTTCTTACCACCATTGCAGTGATTATGTGAAACTGGATGGAATAGGAGACTTTTATCTCTATCACTTTTATTGTTACTTGGCATGGAAAGAAACAGGGAAGCTAAAGATTCGCCTGCAGAGAAAGCACAGACATCAGAAATAGCTATACCTAACTGGCCAGTATGTCAGCAGTATTTGGAATTTGAATTGACTGCTTAGAAAAGATCTCAGTCTTCTTTGAGTAACTGAGGTGAGTTTTTATGTATGTGAAAAAAGAATTATTGTAACCCTTTTTAGGAGGAACACAGATCACTGGCTTTGTCATCCGGTAGGTCAAATTGTTCAACCATTCAAAGTACAGAGTATGGGGAATTTAGATTAAAATTATGTTCTAAACTGGAAATCAGAAAGGAGAATTAACTGTCTTCAGAGTGCTATATTGCAGTGTCCCAGTGCCAGCTCATATATAGTTTATTAGGATAGCTTCAGAAATGTTGTACTCTAAGTATGATGCTCAAGGAGACATAAACTGGAAGGCTGAAATAAAATTTATATTAAGGACACACATAAAAATGTTTGGTATTTTACGGAAATTGGAACATTTGCTGTTTTTGCTGTTGTAACAATGTCTGTTCTAACAACTGTGGTTTACAGAACTTTGCATCATTTTGTCATCTTACTTTTCCATTTCCTCTTCAAAAATGTCACAGAAACTTATTTCAGCCTATTACTATAAATCCATTTCCCCTTCTGTCTGCATGCACAAGACCCTTGGGGGAGGTGCAAAGAAAGATCAGAAAACCAAGATGCACCAAGTAGTGGAAAATATGGCTTGTTTGGGAAACTTAAGGGCCTGGCAGCATTTTCTGTAGTTAAGATGTACCTGCCTTTGCTTCTAATCACAACTTTTCCCTGAGAGTTATTAATAAAATAATCTATTAGCAGTTAAAGAATGTTAATATCTTCTTTCTGTTCCCTCTGCATACACTTAAGTCCAATATTCTGTGACTTCAAATGTTATTTCTGACAAAAATCCTTATCCAAGGATTTAAAATTCATTTGCTGAAATGAAATGCAGTGGTAATCTGTGGCAACAGATCCCCTTATGGGTGACCCATAGGAAATATGTTAATTAGTCAGAGAAGTTTCTGGGAGAGAGTTGTTCTTAGTTTTTGGGGGGTTTTTTGGTTGTTGTTTTTTTGTGTGTTTTGGGGTGTTTTTTGCATCTGAAGAGCTGCATTTTGGTATTCTATTAAATTAGTTATTTAATGGCATATGCCCATGACTCGTAGGTGAACTAAGTAATTTTCTTTCTGTTTACAAGGTCTCATATTGAGGTAGTCCTTTTTCAGAATATAAAATCTGATAGGGTATTTATCTGATAATTATATGAATTCTTTTATCTGTGCTATTCTATATTCATACAAAACATAACTTGAACAGCTTTCAATGTTATACTCTTCATTCTGAACTTGGCAAATTCATGTGAAGGGCTGGTATAATGCTGTGCACAAAATGTAAAGCTTAAGTGCTCTTTCTATAGGTGAGTTAACCTATCATTTGAAATCTAACTAAGAGCCTTTAAATAGATGAGAATTTCACACTTTATCTCCGCAAATACGTATATATTAGATTTTTTTTTTTGTAGAAGTAGACTATTTAAAAGCTTAATCTATTTTACTGGTTGGCAACTTTAGGAAATGTAGATTATTTAAAAATTATTTCTTTAGATGGATTTTTGTTATCTATAATTGAAATATACCCTTAAAAGGATGGGATTTGTGAAAGAGGACATAAAAATCTGTACTCTGTGCCATTGTTTGTGAAGGGAGATGGCCACACTATTCCTACAGAATGGTGTCAAGTGTAAAACAGCGCTAAAAGACTGTAAAAGGTACTCAGAGTATTTGACAGGGACAAAGATGAGATTATATGATCTCATTGCTTGGTAAATACTGCAGGATAAGGATAGTTTCCTTACAGTATTAGAAGGGGAAGCAACTTTTTTTTTCTCTTCACTTTAGTGAATTACAGCTTTGAGATAATGAATTTTTTTCTCTTCACTGAATGAAAAATTGGAAACTGAGAGCCTTTAGTGCAGAGCTGTTGTAATGCGTGAATGAATGTTTTTTCACACTGTGCACTATTAGTTCTTCCTGTAGATTCTGAGTGATAATGGCTTGTCAGTATCTGTTATCCTAAAACTCCAAAGTGGTTGAGCAGCTGTGTGTGTAATGTGCAGTTTTAACAGTGATGCTAATTGCTAAATTGACATCAAATATTCGTGATTCTGTAAAACACCAGGCTGTTAGGAAAGCCTGCCTCAATTGGTGTTAAGTACTTCTGTGTGGAGGAAAGGAGTCACAGCCTGGATGACCAAGGCTGTAGCTGATGCTGAGAATTTGTTGCTGTCAAATCTGTGGTTAGAGTGCACTGTCTCTTTTAATCAAAAAACATTTAGAGAAAAGTTGGAGAGGCTACTGTTCATTGAAATGTACTTTGAGCTTGGCCAAGGCAGATTGATTGAGTTTTCAGCTGTACTTAGTGCATATTAACTTATTTGAGTAGTGTTTGCATTTATATTATTTGGAGAGAAAATAAAATATTGAAGATTGTTGCTAGTAATTATGCCTGAGTTAATAGTTCAAGTGGAGAGTCAGGAGGTGTCATTCAGTGTTTCCACTGATTTCAAAATCATATGTTAAATCTCTTTACTAAAAATATGGGGAAAGGCTTGGAATCTTTCCAAGTCAGTTACTTTTCCAGCAACTACCCACTAGCATCTTCCTATCATCTTTTTGCTGTCACCCATTGACTACCAAGTCCCTTGTCTTTTCAGGCAATACATTTGTTTAAATTAAATCTAGATAAAAATTACTGGAGTAGCATGAAAGTGAATCTCAAGCTAGTTTAAGTTTGATTTTTTTTAAATCAGAAAATACTTAAACTCTTAATGTAAAATCCTGTTAACTGTTTCTGTCTCTGTGCCTTAGTCTTTTGCTGGTCTTTGCTTTCATGGTTGCTGACACTGCTTGAAAGAGTAAAAGCTATGTAACATTTCATTGATGTGCTAATAAAAGTAGGTCTCAGTACATTGAGCTTTACACTATAAATAGCAGATAATGCTAAGGTATATTTATGGTTTCTTGGACATATTCTTAATGGGCTTAAGCAGTGGAACTTTAAAAAAAGTTAATGTAGTTTGTTGTTCTGGCAGTGGCATCAGACTGCTTTTTTCAGTGACTCTGGTGACATTCCTTAAGTTGTAATACCAGAACACTAAAAGAACTGTCAGATCAGGGTCTGTAAGTTGTAATACCAGAACACTAAAAGAACTGTCAGATCAGGGTGTTTGGCTTTGAAGGATGGCATTACAGGACATTCAGTTGCTGTAGTTTCATTTCTCTATGTGACCCACGTCCTGGCTTCAAGTGCTGTTTTTCTAAAAGTATCTTTTTCTGCTTCACACAAGTCTTGCCATATTGAGCAATGCATCTGACTTTGTGTATTGTAGTTCTGCTTCACTGGCAAAGAGAGCCTTACTCTCCCATGCATAGTTTTTTACACTTGTACTGGGAGTGGTTTTGGAGGTTTGAAGTTGTTGAATTAGGTTGGTAAAGTGCATTTATTTTCTATAACCTATTAACATAGTGAAAAAGAAAAAATGTGCTGTGTTAGCAGATAGTTTAAGTTAGATATGGTTTTATACATTTGTGGTAAATTTATCAATCTGTGATAAAACCAGATGAAATTAAGCTAATAAAAGCGATTGTCTTTATTTTATATTGTTGCTTAAAGTAATGCTTTGCTTTAGGGACACAAATTCCAGAGTGGTTGGCTTACTTAGTTTTGACACAGTACTCCAGGGTTATCAGACCTGTAAATGGCAGTAGGGTGCTGTTTAGAGCTCTGTCTTCTCAGGTTCATAGGTAATTTTGGAGGCCTGTTTTAACTGAGTCATGAAGAGTCAATGGATGCAGTGAAACTTTAAAAAGTGCCTTTTTGAGCTAAGAGTGTTGTCATGCTGTTTGGGTTGGTTCATAGTAATTGAGAGAAATTGTCGAGCTGGACCTCTGTAGAGGAAAGTAGAAGCTGAGGGATGTCTTCTTTGTTTTCAAAGTTCATGTGGTGTTCCCATTAGGTGTTTAGGTAATCATCTCTGAACTTAGGCACTTCATTTATCAGGAGTGATCTTTGTGCTGCATTTATGTCTAGAATGTCCTTTCTAATGAAAAATTAAAAAATGTTGTACAATTTGATGTATTTTGCAGGAATATCTCACTGTATTTCTAGGAGTATTAAGTGACGCAAGTGTCAGTAGATAATTTGTCTGCATCGTACATTTAGTGCACTGACAAGATAAAAAAAGTACTGTGTACTGATAAAATGGTAAAGAAACTATGTTTTGTTATTGCCATAGAAGTAAGGTGGAATATAGAAACATTGCCATGCTTTACTTCTTTCCAGAATGTTTTGGTTTGCACAAAGAATGTTATCTGGCCTTCAGGAGTGGGCCGAATGACACTTGACTTTTTGACAAGTCCACTTGGTGCTAAGGGAGAAGTTGTCTGACTGGAAAATCAATGCAATTTTTATACCGACCCACGTCCTAGTTTCAAGCCTGTGCTAGCTGTGGCATGGGAGAAATGTGTGTGCGCTCCCATTGAGCCAGGGGCAGTTACAGGACTTAGCATAAGTCCTGACTGGGCTGTTGGTATATCTTATGAGGGGCTGTCATTTTTACTTCCTTTGGGAACAGCTTCATATAATGTATTTGAGTGACTCTTTCAAGTTACTGGAAGTTGAATAACACATAAGAAAGGCACGCGGTTTGCTTTTGGCTTTAATTTTATGCCTGTTATTGAAATTTTGTCCTTTGGTGTCTTCTGAACATAATGCCTTCATTTTTCTGTCATGTGTAAGAATCAAGTAATGATTTTTGGGTCCTTTGTGTCTGCTTCTGGTATCTACTTCTGGGATGGCAGAAGATGCTTTTCTTTAATCTTTCTACTTCACTTTACATTTTACTTGATGACTTCTACTCAGCTATTTTGTGGTTAATAGTCTGTGTCCAATAGGTTTTCTTTTTATATTTTTGGTGTTCTCTCCAACCTCAAGAATGTCATGCACATCACAGAGATAATTGTTTTATTAGCTTAACTGCTCTGAATCTGCAGGGTATTGCAAGATTTTATATGTCTGTTCCCAGTAAATTATGTAGAAAGTGATCTTCAGCTCTGTTGCACTTAAGGGCAGTGGAAAAACCACAGATGTGAATTGATGAAGAAAATGTTAGGGTGAATGCTTTTTAAGTTCGAGAACTAAATTTTGTTTTAAGCTTAATAGCCAAGTGTGTACTAGTAAAGTAAATGGACCTATAACTATTGACATTAAGACTAGCTAGAAAAGAAGGAACCACGTCTGTGTGACTAAACTCTGTCGAGAACTGCACAGGTACATCCAGCTGCTGTGGGGAATGGTGCCTTGGCTGTGTAAACTAACAAAGTCACACTATTTGTTTGGGGTTAGTTTGCTCAGGGTCAAACTAACCCCGAACAAATGGGGTTTTAGAGGTGAACTGTCAGTTCACCTCTAAAGGCAGACAGGTTCACCTCTAGAGGCAGACAAGCACCCGTGCCCAGGAGCACTTCCAGGACGTATTTAATGTACTAAATACCATGTAGCTGTTGAGGATGCTGTAAAGAAGCTTCTGTCTAATATGCTTAATGAAAGAATGTGTAAATGCATCAGTGCAACATAAAGCAGAGGTTTTGAGTTTAACTTATGACGTATTTAAATTACTCCAGATTTGACCATATGATGATGTTAAAGTTGCTGATGCCTGGGCTTCTCCAAGTGTTAGAAATGTATTCTGTGCTTCAGAAATGTTTTTCATAAGGTAGGTGTGAATTAGACTGTTGACTAAGGGATGGTCATTTTATATCTATGTCCCCCCAAAAAAATTTATTTATAAATTTTAAAAATTGGTTGTTTTGGTTTTGTGTAAGTAATTTTTTTACAGTGGTTTGTACTTTTTTTAACAGTTAATAGAACACGGAAGTAGTAATTTTGGGGAAGCCATAGGTGTGGTGGAGTTTGTGAATGTGAAAATTTGGCACACCTGCTTTTTTTTCCTACAGCTTTCATAGAAGAGGAAGTGCTCTGAATTGACAAGCTGAGGTCTTTTCCTGGCAAACTAAGAATGTCTAAGCTTGTTTATGTGTGGAGAAATGATTACTACTAGTATTTCAGGAAAAAAGTTTCATTTTGCTGCAAATGAAATTCTTAGTTATGGCTGGCTGGTCTCAAAAAATGTGAACAATTTGTCATATATTAAAATATTTTGATTAGCACAGATTTTCATTAGTGGTGAAAAGAGTAATAAACATAAATACTAAATACCTAATTTGACTGAGGGTCTTAAAAAATTCACCCTTTTTTCATTTATAAACAAAAAAGTCAGAACAGTGATTTTCATGGATGCTCTTTCGTTACGTTGTGGGAAAGCGAAGCGCAGTTAAGGCAGAGTTTTGACATTTGTCTTGGCTTTAGGTGTTTTGATGATCTTGAGCTGATACAGAAAAGTATGAGGGGTCATTTGCTGCCGGCTGTGTATGTGTAGAGGGTCAGGCATGTGATTAGTTAATTCAGTGTGTGACTCAGTGTTCCTGCAGTAACATGAGTGAACTGACACAGTAACTCTTTTTTTCTCCCCTAGTGTGCTGGAGAAGAGAATTGGGTGGACAGTCGGACTATTTATGTTGGGCATCGTGAGCCGCCTCCAGGCGCGGAAGCATACATTCCACAGAGATTTCCGGATAATAGAATAGTCTCATCAAAGGTACCTATATTTTCTTTCATTCATTTAGATAAGTCAGCTGAAGTTCTCTTTAATTTTTTAAAGATTTTTCCTAGGCTTCCTGTATATTTTTCCTTTCCACAACCAGCAAAGGTAAAATGAAGATATCTCAGATATATTTTGGAGAAACTAACTGCTCATTTGTCTCCAAAGTGAATATAAATAGAATAATTTCTCCCATGTTTACTGTAGTACCTAGTATAGTACAGTCTTTGAGTAATAATGAGCTTTTCAATAAAGAAAAAACAAATTTTCATTTGAGGCAATCCTGGAGTAAACAAAATCTTCCTAAAGAAAGACTGCATCCTTTGTACTTGAAAGCAGTACCTCAAAGTGCTAGAAATAATTCAATTTGATGAGCACTTAGATTCATCATACTCTCTCTACCCTAAGTGTCATTCCCTTCAAAAGCCCCTACTGCTCCTGAGGGATTTTGTCAACAGTCTTTATTCTCATGAAAGTGCATGATAGTAAAGTCTTGGCAGTGTAATACATTTGTCCTGTTTAGAAATCTTCTAGTTGTCCCTTACCTCGATTAGTAAGTTTTAACTTCCATAAGCTCCAGCAGCTTTTTGTGAGCAGTTGGGATGTTGGTGCTTTCCAGCTGGCATTCTTTAGCCAAAGGTTTTTACTGCAGTGGCATAGAAATTTGAATGCTTGCAGGTGATGTATGGCTAACAACTCAAGAACTCCCAAGTTTGCAATATATTTAGATTTTAATCTTCATGAGCTCACACTTTCAGCTAATACAAAATAATCAATTCAAAATTATATCTCCTTTACTGAGAAATTTTTTTGGAATAGTGTCTCAAATCCTCAGCCATTTTAAGAACCTTGGTAGCATTGTGATCTCTAGGAGCTGAGTGATTATCCTTGTGGACCTGAACACTTGCCAGCCATTAGCATAATGAAAGCCAGACTTTTCACAAATGGTGTGGCAGTTCTTATGTGAGATTTTCTATTTGCTACTTTCTTACAATACTTCTTTCAAAGAAAGTGGACTAAGCAGCAGTGTAGTATTTAGGCATCTTTAATTAGATGGAATGCTTGAATGGTAAGGCAGATGAAGTACAGTCAGACTGGTACAGTGGGAAATCCTGTGCTCTACACATTGGTTTGTATTGTCTTTTGAATTATGGAAGAGTAAACACACTTAATGCAATTTTTGTACTCCTGTGACTTTTTTTTTTTTAATCTCATTTGAGATGTAAGTAAATAAAGCCATTGAAGTTGTTGCTGATAGTTGTATTGAAATAACAACATCCTGTTCAACTGTGTTTTGACATATTAAGTTAGTGGAAGTCACAAGTTGCTTTGCTTTGCAGAGTGAGATTTTTTAAAGTATGACTTAAACACGCATTGAGCTAAGGAATCCTTGCCAGCAATCAGTAAACATATATGACTTCAACCAATTCAGGGCAGAGACTTTAGTATATATTTATTTGAATATAAAGCATATTCAGTTAAATATTTTAAATGTTAAACTATTTAGCTGTGAACTGTATCTGTAAATAGCCTTTCATAAACAAAAAGTATTAGTAGAAATCCATTTTATATATACAAGAGGTTTCTCAATGTTTCTGTTTATTGATTTAAACTTATTCATTTAAAAAATAAAATGTAGGTTGTCTTTGTGGAAATGCGGTGGTGATATTTCAGGAGGGAAGAGAATTCATGTAAATGCTTTATAATATTGAAGAGTTCCTCAGACTGCTGAAAGTTGTTGCTTGTATATGAGAACTTCCTGTGCTGTCCCTTTCAAGTGAACTCTATTATTCCCACGCTTCATCCCAGACAAACTGAATAAGGCACTGTTGTGACTTGACTAGCATTCATTCTGGTTCTGTGAGCTGCTTTCTCTTCCCCTTTCACCTGTCCTTATCCCTTGCTTATGAACCCTCAGAGGGGGCACCCGTTACAGTGTAGGGAACGCAGACATTACATTCCTACTAAATGCTCAAATGTGCAAAATTAAGATGGCAAATCCATAATTTTAAAGGTACATGCTCACCAGCACACTGTATAATGTTACCTCAGCTGTGAAGGTAACTTCCTTCATCTTTCATCAGCAAGACACAGTAACTTTCAGCTGGGCTTTTATAGGTGTTTAGTGCTTATGTAAGAAGGTCTGTGATTGCTCTTCAAGGATGAGAAACTCGAAACTTCCAAGTACAGACTTTACCAATTTAAAACAAACCGAGTTTCTAAAAAGGATAGTTGAAAAGCATGAGAAAATGGCATCAATTTGTCTGTCTGTATGCTGCTTTACTAAAAATGTCATGTCATAATGCCCTGAAAAAGACATCACCTTCCAGTAATGTGAACCTTGGAACTTTACTGGTCCTTCCAAAGGTACACTTAGCTATGCTTCACCAGAGGCTTCCTGGTGTCAGCAAGGTAATATTTTGATTCAAGTGCAGAGGGATAGTTCGTGTACATTGCAGTGTTGCTGTGGAATGTGGTTGATGCTCTGCCTAATGATGCATTCCTGATCGTGAAAAATGATGCAGGGACAGACCTTGGCTAGACAAAAGTGTTCTATTGGCTTGAAGTGTTAATTCAGTTATGATATTAACAATGTATTGCAAAAGGTGTATGTTGAAGTAGTCAAAGACAAAAACTCATGTCTTTTGGATTGTGCATGCAGTTCCTTTTACCTTCTACAGACAGTGACCTTTATAGCATGTATCCTTTTGTTGATTTAACTTTTAGCTGCTTCAGCTGCCTTGGGTGTTGGCCTTTGAAGTGGCTGTTATGTGCCCTTGATTGAATTTGTCACATGACAGTGCTTCATCGTGGAAAAATATCAGCTAGTAGAAGAATTCCAATGTTTCAAGTGTAGAAGAAAGAAAGTAATTGAATTGGCAGGGACATGACTTGCCTTTTTCAGAAAAAAAATTATTCACATTTTGATACTATTTACTTTTTGGTGGAACTTACAAATTCAAAGGAAACTAAGTCAAAATAGGCAGCCATAGCAGCTACCAAAACTTTGCGAGAAACAACCTCTTTTTCTTCAGAAACAGGATTGTACTTTTTGAAAAAAAACTGATAAATTATAAAATAACTTTTTAGTACAAAACTTCCTTAAGGTTCAGGCTTCATGTTATTGTGCTGGGAATATGACTGTGTATTTAGTAGTCTTTAATGAGTTTCTCCTCTGTGAATTCCTTCAGTATCTTTTAAGCCCATGTAAATAAATTCTCAGAATAAAGAGCAGTTCAACTGTATAAAATGTTTACCAAAAGAAACTATGAGCCTTCCTTCTAGAAATTCCTGCTAATTTGAGTTAGTTATTGTCTAATTCAAGATTTTGGAATACAGTTATCCCCTGTTTATAATCTTGGTCCTGTTGGTGGTCTTCCACCAAATTCCCTTTCCAGGAGGAATAGCCCTGAGCCAGTTTAGTAATTGTTTATGTAAAAGCTACTCCATGCCTCTGCTCAGGTTTGGTCTGCCCCTTTTCCCAAACCAGTGGAATCATGCACAGATCATTCAGTATATAGCAAACCATGGATTTATGTAGTGTCATGATGATGTTTTTAGCTTGTTATTAATTTAATATTTTTCAATTTCCAAATTCCCTTTTCCTGAAGTTAATCCAATACTTATATACAATTGCTATGCTTCAAGGAGCTCATTTGTTGACAAAGTGGGGAGCTGCACTTCTTGTTCTACTGGAATCAATGAATCAAATACTGATTGGATGTGTAAATTTCTCTTGAACAGAGGGAAAAATTGTACTGAAAATAACATCTTTTTTGAGACAACAACATGGAGTTCATAGGAACATTTTTAATTAGAGTTGCTTATGGCTTTTGGAAAAAAAAAAAAAAGACCAAACCAAAAGCCCATAAAGAAAGAACCACAAGAAAGCCAAAAATTCCTGGATAGGAGCTGCTTGTTTAATGAGAGCTAAGAGAGTTTCCTGTGTGTCAGAGACACCTGGCAAAATTTCAAAATCCATGAACTTCAGGCAGGAGAACAGATTTTCCCCCCCACCGTATCACCCACAGAGGAAGTTGGGTAAAGTAGACTTAGAGAGGCTTTTACTCTTCATTTCAGTCTGTGGATAATCAGACTGAATATTTTGCCTCGGTGGTCATGTCCAGCTGCAAACTTTTACTGTCATAATTTAATAATGAGAAATTTTACAGCTACAGAGCCCACTTATGCCTGGGTCATCAGCATAGCTGGAGACAGCAGGACTTATGCTCCTGGAAGATGATACTGAAGAGTAGTGGGATGTGACTCTTTCATGAAATGCAAGATTGACTCTACAGTGGATGCAGAATTATTACTTGAAGAATTTGCCCTGAAGAGATGTCACTGTAATTAAATTATACATGAAATTACCAAGTGCTCATTTGTGCTGTAGCTTTATTTCCTGTTCTTCCTTATAAAAAAGCAATCAGTTGAACTCAGGTGGGAGAACTGGACCACTGTTATTTCCTACTTTGTAATGCTATATGCTGTATTCATGGATCAGAAGTGATACTGGTTTTGCTGCACAAATAATGCAGTCTTCAGTTGTCTGTTTCTTGAGGTCTTTTCATTAAATACTGATTGAAACATTGGTTTCTGTGACAGTGTCCTGAGACAATATTGCTGTGTGTTTGGAATCTTATACATGGCAAGGCAAAACTTAGCTACCTTCAGTGCCAGTCTGATTGAGACGACTGACAATTAGTTCCAGTAACTATTAGTTTAATCAAGTTAAGTAATTCTGACATGTTTCAGCAGATGCTGTTGAAATATTCCGTTCTTTCAGCAGAAATTCATGCCCTTGTGCTGTTTCCCTGCAGCACTTGCACATACAAACATACAAAGACTGGGTCTGCTCTGATTTCTCATTTTATTGCCACATTTAGAAGAAATATTAATACTTGCTGAAGCTTAAGGAAATACTAAACCACCTCTATCTAGAGCCACTTGGAACCTAGCAGAAACCTAGGCTGTCCCACACTTTCCAAGGTACTGCTTCACAACTGGAAGCCTTTGGCCTCTCTAGGGCCATGACATAGCAGTTTCAAGATGAGGAGTACAAACACAGCCCTGAGCAATGATATTTGAAAGCCAGAAGAGTGTCCAAAGCCCCCAGTGGAAAGAGGCATGGTCATGTGTTTGTGAAGCCAATAAATGATTGTGTAGCAGCATGCCCTGGGGGGGCAGAGAGGGTGGGTAGACAGAGATGTGTATGGGACAGGGACTTAAGCAGTGAGCATTGTGTGTGCCTTTTACTGCTCTGCTCTGAATGCAGCTGGAGCGCAGAGCTTTCCATTTTGCCTGAGTAATCCCCTGTGTCCCAACCACTCTGGGGGAAGCAGGAGGTCAGATCCCATGCTGCAAGGGCTGGAGGGTCAGGTGTGCCCTGAGCAGGGCAGGAGCTGTTAGAGATGAGAAGAATAAATGGACTTGGCTGGCAGTAAAGCTTAAATGCCTGTGAATCAATTGGACTCTCAAAGGGGCCAGCTGAGGGATTTCAATACCTGAGCTGAGGGGAGTGGATGCGTGTGCACTTCTTCCAGGCACAATAATACAATTTCCTTCTGGGAGTAACTGTCAGTGTCTAGAGAGAGCAAGAAAGAGCTCTTCTTTGCTTTTGATCTGCTCTGATCCTGCTCAGCATGGGATTTCCAGGTCAGAGGCTCTTTGCAACCTCCCTTGTGTTCCCAGGAGAAGCCATTTACCCTTCCCATGGCTCAGTCCAGGGTTATTAGCAATATTTTATCTTCTGCTCTGGTACTGCCCCTAACAGAGCTTTATAAGTTTCTGTAGCAGTGTGGAGTGTTCATGTAGTGAAAGAGAAGCAGAAGAAGAAAGGAAAAGAACAGATCCAAACCTAATGCCGGGGAGGACAGGTGTAGTTTTTCTCTCTTTACAAGTGGGAAAGTGAAGCTTCCTTGCTCTCAGATGCTCTTTCTTCTGTTTTCCTAGTATTCTCTGTGACTTCTGTCTTCAGTCATCCTTGCTGTAAGGTTTTGGTTTTGTTTTTTTTTAATTATAATTACATAATTACGGATTCTGGAGGATTTCTTAGTCAGAGGAGTTCCTGAAGTAAATAGCCTCTATTTGATAAGACTGGGAGTTGCTGAACAGAGACTACTAAAGATAGACTTGTTTGTAATAGAAATGCTGTTTTATCAGCAACTGGTTATACGGGACCCTATGCCAAAATATGTGTCTTGGTTCATCAAGTGTGCCATTTGATGTAACTTCCCCAAATCTGTTTCATTTTCACACTTTCTCTGAATGTACTGGTGGTTGTTACTCACTTGTAAAAGCCCCGCATGAGCTTTCACTGATCCTTGTGTTGTGAATGACCTTGTGGTGTGGAGAAACCAGAGTCCCTCCCTCAGCGGAATGATAAACACTGTGCAGATGGTGCTTATGTTAATACTTCTGTTAATATATTGTTGTGTCTTTCTGCATTCATTCCAAATTGTCATAAATATGGCACAACACTTTTCAAAATATTCCAGTTCTGTTGAGTAGCATATAAGCACAGAAGTCTGATTTTTTTTTTATTTGCTTTGAGTCAAAGTCTTCACATTAACTTAATACATTAAAGAACATAGCTGAGTTCTGCTATAAACTTCCTGTATGTTTATAAGCAAGTCACTTGAGTTAGACAACACATGCTCAACTCACTTCTTATGATTTCAGATAATTACTGATTTCCTGGGTTTTTTAATACCCTTTGCAATAGTTTTCTGTACTAGTTCTCTATAGAGATAGACAAATCATGTTTAAAAAAAAGCAATATTTTTGTAACTAAAATTAACTTTAAAGAAACTGTGAAACTTTTGATCAGACGTTTTTCAGCTATTCTGTTGAAGAGGCTTACCTATACATGTATAATATATGTAATATTTATGTCATTTTAGTAACATAATATTTTGTAAGGTGGTGTTATATGTAAAGTGTTACGTTTAGTACCTAAAATGAGACTACAAAAAACCTGGAGAGGGACTTTTTACAAGGGTGTTAAGTGAAAGGACTGGGGAGAAGGGCTTGAAGCTTAATAGAGGGTTGGGTTAGATTTACCTTGAGGATGGTGTGGCATGGATGGAACAGATTATCCAGAGAAGTTGTAGATGCTGTATGTCTGGAAGCATTCAGGGTTGATTTGGATGGGGCTTGGAGCAACCTGCTCAAGTGGAACATGTCTCTGCCCATGGCAGGGAGGTTGGGGCTAGGTGCTTGAGAAGATCTTGAATGTTCTTTTCCACCAAAACTATTCCATTGTATGCACACATGCCTGCAATCTAGTTTTTAAACTGCAGCTTTAAGCATGTATTGTTTATTGTAATTGATATAAAAATGTATTCATTAAAAATACTGACGTCAGCATAGACACAAATGATTGCAAGATCAGCTTTTCTCTATACTAGTCTGATTTTATTGTCCTCAGGATGAATTTTGTTTTGTGAAAAGGATGAGAATAATCCTAGGAAAATGTCTATGAACTAGGGCTAAACCAATATAGTAGATGTTTTTATTGTAATAGTTTTAAGCATTTACAAGAAGCAGTCCAAAAGTTTGAGTGAAAATAGTGAAATCAGGGTGTGTTAGAAGAGAGGTAGTGACTATTTAAAACAAACAATCACTAAGAAACAGGTGTTGACAAAACTCAGTACAAAGTGCTTTTTCTTACAGCTTCAGCTTTTGATGTAAAGTGATTACTTAAGAAACTCTCCTTTTACTTAAGAAAATATCTGCCTCTTAGAGTGGAAAGAGAAGCTTGAAATATGAACCAAAATTCTGGCATGTGGATAGCAAATGGAAGGGTCAAAGTACAGTGTCAAGAACACTGTATTTTACATTCTGGAATTTGTGTGACTGGCCTTGGAGGTGCTGAAAACAAGATGGTATCAGTAAAGAGCAGGATGGAGCCAAGGGCATGGGTGGGAATACTGTGGACGTGCTCACAAGTGCAGAAATATACCAGCACTGCAGGTGCTACTGCAATTATAAATGGGAAGAAAATCTACTTGTTTTGACACCAGATTTATCTTAAAGACTTTTGCACAGTGCTTCAGATGCATCTGTTGGCACCATGTGTTCTTCTTTTGGCTGGATGCATAACTACTACTACTTTGTGTCTGATGTGTTACCTCCTGTCAGCAAAAAACACCTGTGTGCTCTGTCCCATGGAGCTTCGGTAGCATTTGGAAAAGATCATTTAAGCCATCTCCAACTTGAAAGCTTATCTAAATAGTGTGTCACTGTTTGGATAAATTTATTTCCTTCAAGTGAATTATAGTGGAAAAAAAAAGTAGTTAAATATACACAAACCACTTTTTAAGAGTTTACAAAGAACATGACTAGAAATTATCTGAAGAAGAGAGAGATGATAGTAGTAACTCTCAGCACAATAATCTGATGGATTTAATAGGGTCAATTTTAATGACTTTCCTTTAAAAACTTTTGTTTTGTTCCTGTCTGGCTAGGGTAGAGAAACTGCCTTGAATGCAGCAGGCGTGAGATAAATCTTGTTCTGAGTGGCAGCCCCTTGGTTGCTTCTCTGAGGAGTGATTATGTTGATTAAACATTACTTGCCCATCTGTAGATACTGCTCTGAGCTACTGATGGCTTGGGTAGGGGAAGGTCTGTCTAGACACCTTAGTGTTCTTTCTTGCCTAAACTGCAAAAATCATTACTTGTCTGTTGAAAGTGAATGGGCAGAATAAAGACATACTTTGTATGCCTGAAACCCAGAGTCGTAAAGTGCTAAAAATTTGTCAGATTGAAAATAAAGTTTTAAGAAATAGTCTGTGTTAAAGAAGCATCCATTTTAGGAAGCACTTCTCAGCCATTAAAGTGATTTGTTTCCATGTTATTCACTTTTATTCACCTAAGAGAGTTGCTGATAAAGGTGGAGCTGTGGTAGACCACAGCTTGTCAGGGAAAGGAGTGAACTAATGTTGGAATATGAGGACAGTTGGATACTAAAGGTAAAGGTGAACAACCTTTTTATGGATTGTTGATTCAATTTATTTACTTGATTCCTCAATCAGATATTTTAAATATCTAGTCCAACAGTAAAATGCTATTACCAGACATTTTGTCAAAAAGCCCTCTAGGAGATTTTAAGTGCATGTTATTACATAAGAGATTACATTTTTATTTCATGAATGGTGATTTGGGGGGCTTGTGTAAATCATTGAACTTTTAATGGTCAGAAGATCCTTTACCATGGAAAAATAGTATTTCTATCAAAAGAGCTAAACAGGGAAATGGAAACAAATGCTTTTCACTTTTCTTTCCCAGCAGGCAGAGATTCTTGAAAAAATAAATTGATAACATTAAAAAACGGAGCTAATATTTCCTGATAATGATGAAAAAATGCAATTATTGTCATTGAATACAATCCATATGGTCATCTCTCATAATAGTAGTTTTGAATGATCAGCATTGTTGGGCAAGGAAAAATAATCAAGTCTAACTCATTCTCTCTGAAAATTCCATGTAGCTGGATAATGAGTGGTGCAGACTGCATTCCTGTCTGATGAAAAGTGTTCTGATTGCAAGACTAGAACACTTGATTTTCTAGCTGTTGCATGTCTGCATGCCTGAGTTTTGGCTTGCTCACAGGTGATTTAATACCAAACTAGCTATTATGCAGGATTAAGTGGTAACTTAGGGCATATTAAGATAGATACTGAGTTTTGGCACATGACAGAAGAAGAACATTTCATTCCTATGTCTTGCACATGTTCAGGCTTTAACACCCAAGAAGTACAAAGATTGCTGTATGTAATAGGGTTTCATATCCATTTAAAGCATATTTCTCCTGGATACTTTTTGTCTCTAGATGTAATAAGAGTACTTTCCTTCTGGAGCTCTCTTTGCCTTCAGGGCCAAATTCAGAAGATGTCTAGCTCATGGAATAATTTGGTTATCAGCAAGTATAAGTGCAATCTGCCAAGAGGAGACAAGGCACATTTGTAAGAGAGCAAATAAATTAGGATAAGCTTCTTACCCCATCTCATTTGAAATGAAAGTTTTATTGGAGTTGTCATTTTATTATGTGTCAAAGGATAATTTGGATAATAAGATGATGCAGTGCTAGTTTTCTCAAGCCATTTTTCAAACCTTTTCACACAATTATAGCTGACATTTTTTTACATGTGTTCCTATAAGCAATCCTTGCAATGTTTTGCTGGAACTACAAAGTGAGCTGTGTAAAAACACTGTAGTTGAACCTGCTGCGGGGCAGGGGATGGGGACTAGATGATGATAAGGTCTTTTATCACTTTTACACAACTTTTTAAATTTGAACTTTTCACATTTTCTGTTTGCAGCTTTATGTGCTGTTTCTTGTGTCATTTTACAACATGGTAATTTGTAAGATCAGTACAGAAATATGCAGCCACTTACTCTTATTCACCACTGTAGTTTATCTTGAAGAGTATTTTTGTGTTTTGTGTCCCTGCCAAGGACAAAAGAGCTGACGGCTTTTATTTGGTTGTCTTGCTATTACTGTGTAGTTAACTCTGAGTGCCACCTATCTGGAGTCATGAACATAACATAAAAGTGAATTAAAAGTGCTCTTTGAAATTACGAAGGTGCTTTTAAAATCTATTAACAGCTTTAAATAAACCATTCCATAACTAGCTAACTCTGGACAAGTATTGTTGCTAGTTAAAAAATTATTATAGTCCCTAGTACAAAGATTATCACAGTTCAGATAAACAATACTATTCTAAGAATACATGATTGTCAATTAAGATTCAAATTCAGTAAATTATTAAACTAAGTAACAAAAACACTCCTCCTTCTTGTTTAATCTAGAAATGTGAATTATAAAATTGATTGTGAATGATATTTTCTTCACAAACGCTCATAATCTGTGCATTTGTTTTCAGTACACGTTTTGGAACTTTATACCAAAAAATTTGTTTGAGCAATTCAGAAGAATAGCTAACTTCTATTTTCTCATCATTTTCCTTGTTCAGGTAAGTCTCCCCATTTCCCGGTAAGTTCTGTGCTCTTTCTAAAATAGGAAGAAGTTGAAAAAAGTTTTAAAATTACCTGATTTTGATGACCATGGAGGTAAATGGTTGCACCTATAAAACCTTTTATACACTGATGATATGACAAAAGGGGTTTTATTTAATTTCCAGGTTGTCAGTGTGAAATTAATCTGAAGAAAATTTGACAGCCACACTAGCTGGACAGCAAGATCTATGTCTTGAAAAAATTGAAAAGAATGTTGTAATTTTTATTTTGTTATAAATATCCAGATCAGTAAAACTGTAACTATAAATTATGTTGATGACAAAGTTTTCTTTGTTCTGCAAAAATACTATATTTTATAACAAAATAATGTCTCGATCACAGTTTTCCAACTGTACTGTGACCAAAGCTTGTCAGAACTGAAATAATAGGTATTGATATGATACTTGCTTAGGGAGGTACATAAATACTTGGTTTTGAAATGAATTCCATGAGTATCTAGTGTGCTGCTGTATAGGTGTCTTAATACTCAACCTGTCACAGTATTGTGGTAAATAATAAAAATCTTACTAAGTGAAGAGCTGTATTACTTTACAGACCAGATTCTGTAGAAAAAAAGTAGTTCAGATTCTCAGCACAACTTGATTTTGTCATTTACACTGCCTCTGTGAATTTTGCATCTTTGTTTATATTTGCAGAAGCCCCAGCTCAATATTTCAGAATTTACTCTTTGTGTGCATAAGAACAGCTCTATTGTATAACATGCAAAGCCAGTGCCATGCTAATTTCTAATGGTGCTCCATAATTTTGCTTCCAAAGCTGCAGCTTTCCAGTCTAACACTTCCCTAAAGTCTTGCCAGCAAATATTTTTATGAGGCATTAACATCTGCTATTAATGTGATCCAACTACAGTATTGTATCTTCTTAGAGAATCCAGTTTTCAAATTTTTACCAGTATAGTGCACATTCTTTAAGTTTTATTGAAGTACTGTTTTTTTCCATTAAAATTCCTTGATGTCCTGTAACATATTGATGAAATTGCTTGAAAGATCTTAATTGAAAGATTGACTGCTTCCATTCACAAAAATATAATCAGAAAATACTTGTTCTTTTTATTGCAGTTAATTATTGATACACCTACTAGTCCAGTTACAAGTGGACTTCCACTTCTGTTTGTCATCACTGTCACAGCTATCAAACAGGTGAGTAATGTAGGGAGCAAAAGTAAAAGCAAAGAGAGAGTTGGGTTGGTTTGGGTTTGCTGTCCAAGCAGTGCCCCCTCCCAGCCTCTTACCCACCACACCCTGCTGGTCTGCTGTGGGCAAAGGGAAAAGAAGAGAAAGCCTTGATGCTGACACTCTTCAGTAGCAGCCAAAACACTGGCGTGTAACCAAGACTGGATTGGCCCCAAGTACAAAGCACAGCAGCACAGGACTGTTGTGAAGACAGTTAACTCCACCCCAGATGGTCCCAAACCAGAGGATAATTTCAGTTGTCCCTTAATAGATAACTTCACAGTCTTTATGCTAATGCAGACTTCATGAGTCTTCAAAGAAGCTATGGAGAGCTGTGTTTCTCTTTCTTTACAGTGGTAACTATGCATAATTGAGTATATTCTACAGTTAAGTTCAACATTTCTTGTTGAGCAAAAGTTGTGATACATACAAGAGCTAGTAATTTAGTGTGACTTTCCCTCTCTTAAGATTTTAAATGTTACTCTTTTAAGTGTTGCTGTTAGTAGTGACCTACCAAGGCCTGCGTTACGATAGGCTGGTACTGCAGTTCTGTGCATTTCCTTGATTTTTCTTCCCAACAACTTGTGTACGTTTTGGGACCTTCTTAAGGAGCTGTACCAACCCCTGGAAGTATATTACACTAAAGTTATAAAGTCTCTATACATTCTGAGATTATTCTTGAGAGCATCCAAGATAGTGATACTTTTGTTCTGCATTGAATTTTCATATGTGCTCAAGAGAGTTAGATCTAAAAATGCTATGGACTACAAGTGGTATTTTCCAGCTCTTAACCACCGATGACTTTGTCAGTCCCAATCTTTGCCACATGGCAAGACCTTTTCAATATAAAGTTGTAGATTGCCTATCCTTTAGTTTGTCTGCTTGTATAAAACACAGATTCATAGGGTAATTGAGCACTAAAAATAGGGTACTCTGCAAGGTTTCTCAAAACAAAATTGTTCGTAACTGTATATTGTATATAGGGTTAAAAGGTTTGGATTAAATATAAGGTGGTCATCAAATACGACTGCCTTTTGTCATGTCATGTCTATCATCTTACATTCTTCCCAAATATACTGCCTACACTACCACCTTCTTGATAGCTACTTTTATGAGTACTGTGCTCTTACTCGAATCAAGAGAGCATGAGCAAGAGATAATCACTTAAATACCAGAAACTGTTCTACACTTTTGAAACCCTTATTCATCCAGATGTCTTTATTGAAATACATGGTTTTGTTTGACTAATTGTAACCATGAATGCTCTTTTTTGTAGATATCCAGCACAGCTCTAGTACTGACATGGATCACAATTTAATTTGTTCTAGTGAGAATATTTTTTCCCTTACAGTAATCAAGGATAATTCTTAAAATTTTTCTTACAAGCTAGAGCTATTCTGTGTCTTTATAGCCAAGAGTGCATCACTGCATCATTCCATTTCACTCTTTTCTAGGGTTATGAAGATTGGCTGAGACATAAAGCTGACAATGCAATAAATCATTGCCCTGTTCATTTCATTCAACATGGAAAACTGGTTAGAAAGCAAAGCCGAAAACTAAGAGTAAGTAACTATTACTTAACAAGTTTTGTGAGTCAGATTTTACTTTACCCTTCTTGTACACTTCACAAATAAAACAGGTTATAGAGAAATGTACTATGATGATGCAGCATTTATTGCATTTAATGATTAGTTCTACTGTATACTAATTTTTAGTTTTATGTCCCTGAATAAAATATTTTTGTAAAATTAAACTCCTAATGAGATTAGATAAATCTCATTTATTAACATCATTCTAAAATTTTATTTTTAGATATTGCTATTGCTGGTTTTTTTATCAGGCTATGTTACTTAGCTGGAATTAACTAACTCCTTCCGTAAATGTTACTTTCGTTTTCCATTTTTAACTTAAGATTTCTGTCATGATTTATCTTTTCTCTATTTTCTGTCCACTGTGATTATCACAGAATCATGGGATGCTTTGGGATGATAGGGACCATAAAGATCACTTAGTTCTAATCCCTGTGCCATGGGCAGGGGCACCTTGCACTAGACCAGGTTGTTCAGAGCCTTATTCAACCTGGCTTTAAGCACTCTAGGATGGGGTATAATTACAATTATGCACATTAAGAATTTATTTAAGTCAGATGGTGACAGTCATTGCTATGTATAGAGATATATGCATACGTACAGACAAAACACATTCTAAATATTTTCTCAAAACCCATCAAATCACAGTCTCTCCATTGACCTTGTGAATGCTGCTACATTCCACTTTTGACATATTTTCAGAAATTAATTTTTGCTGCTTTATTTGTGTTTTTTTTTTTTTGTGACTAGATTAACCTCTTAACATTATTTTCTTTAGAATTCAGAGAATTTGATAGATATTTGTTTAGAATTTTCTTTTTTTAATATGTTTGTTTGGATGTCTTTTTCTGCTCTGCTGTTTTTGGGCATAAGTGTTTCAACAGTGTTCACAGCCTTTCTGCTGTGACCTTCCATTTGAGTGTGATAGCTTCTGCCTAGGGCTTCCTTGTAAAAAAAATTAGGACATCACATGCTTGAGAATTTCAGGTGTGTTAAACTAACCAGTTAAATATTCCAAACAAAAATAGTACTATGCAACTAGATTTTGAATTTTAGTGCTTAATATGTCACCCATATTTTCTTATTTTCTCCCCTGTTTATTGCCTTTCAGAGGGTGTATATTGAGTGACTAAATGATAGGAGAGCCGGATCTTGAAAACGCTTGGATAGAAAGGGATATCTGTGTCTATTTGTAAATGGGTGAAATTCTCAGATCTATATTACATGAGAAAGCAGACAAGGTTGTAAAAATTAGGCTCCTCTGCACCTAAAGCCTGGGGACACTTCATTAAAGAAGGGCAAAAAGGATTGCTAAAAAATGGAGTTCTTTTTCATACAATCTGAGAATGGTTGAGGTTGGCATTGACAATGCCTCTACTTTGTTTTACTGGAGGTTTTCTGGTCCAGCCCCAGCTCCAGCAGGGCCTCCAAGAGCTGTTTGCTCAGGATCCTCTCTAGACAGGTTTCTAGTTGCTCCAAGGGTGGGGACTCCACTGCCGCCCTTGGGCTGCTGTTCCAGTGTTCAGTCACCAGCGTAATGAAAACAAGGTGGACCCTCCCACCTTCCAGGTTGTGCCCACTGCCTCAGGTCCTGTCACTTTCCACCAGAAAGAACCTGTCCCTGTCCCCTTTGCATCCTTAGCTGACATACTGGCAAATACTGGAACAGCTTTTAAATTGTATTAAGATGCTATGTACTAGTACTTTTATTTGGTTTGGATTGAGGAAAATGAGAATTTCACACCTGATTGTTGCAGGTGTGCATAGAGTTTGTGTTCTCCTGTGCCATGTGTACAATCTGCAATTTTTCATGGCTATTGGTTAAGAAAAAAAAAAAGCCTTTTTCATATCTACAATTAAATAAATCTAATTTTTTATAATGATTCTAAAATTTTAGTTTCAGATGTTACTATTGCTGATTTTTATCAGACTGTTTTGCTTAACTGGAATTAAGTGACTCCTGTGAACTGCAAGGATAGTGGAATTTAGCTTTATAAGGATATAACAAGCAATGATTAAGCTGGGTCTTATTATAATAAATTATGGCTTAAAAGTATATTGAACAGATGTTGACCTACATGAAAAATTGCAAAAATTATGTATTTTTGATGGGATTTTTATTAAAACCCTGATATTCTTAGAACATTGAATATGTCTTTGCCACTTGTTTAATCTCCAGAAATGTAGAAAAATTTATTTTTCTTGAATGATTTGCATGAATATTTTGAATTTGTAATTGGTTAGCTGTTCTGTTGCAACATTCTAAGATGCTGTAAAATATTGCCTATATTTCCATGAATAAAAATTATTTTGCTCACCTTTAAACATGGATAAAAATAGGATGGACTTCTAGTCTTAAAATTCTGCTGGAAATGTATCCTGTTTTCATCAGCAGATTAAATTGCTGGCTTTTTCTGACACTTTTTCAGCTGTGTCTAAGAGCAGCTCATATCTCCTGCTGGTTTTGAAACAGTTTTGTTGTATTTAATCTTAAAACAAGGATAATATCCTCCATCTCTCAAATAATGTTGCAAAACTTAATAAGACAGTACTCGCGAGGTGGTTGTCCTGAGAGGAAAGCCAGAAACAGTAGATCTCAGTCATTCTACAAGGTATAATTCAGATTTCCAGAGATAGCTCTGTAGTTCTTTACTCTTGTGGTAAAATGGTGGTGTAAATAAAAATTGCTGAATTTTCAAAATATTTATGTTAATCTAGGAAATCTGAAATTGGGGCTGCTACATACATGTATTTAGTTTTCTTGTGTTTTTTTTCTTTAGGTTGGAGATATTGTAATGGTAAAAGAAAATGAAACATTCCCATGTGATTTAATATTCCTGTCGAGTAGTAGAGGAGATGGAACATGTTTTGTTACAACAACTAGTTTGGATGGTGAATCCAGTCAAAAAGTAATTAAATATTCTACATTTTCTAAGGCAAAGTTTGCTTTCAATTTTTGACACAGAGCACAATATGACTTCATGCTTATGTATGTAAGCAGGTACACTAATTTGTGTAATTTATGTTTCTACCATCTGACTTCATTTCTCTTAAAGTAATATTATTTTATGAAAATTTTTAAAACATTAATTTGTGATTTTGTTTGTGTCCAGTATAGGCATGCAGATTACAGTGGTAGTACACTAATGTTTATGCTTATATGCTTTCATAGTTACCTGATTTATGAATACACTGCAAGGTACTTTTGCATTACTGTATAATAATTTAAAAACAAGGTTGGAAAAGACCATGTAAGAAGATGCCCAAATAGGAGCATTTAGAGATGCTTCATATTTGAATTATGAGCTCTTACTTAAGTTAGTAAATTTCATGCTGAGCTGCAGTTTATGTACAGATTAATGTCTTGTGTATCTGTTCTTTTTTATTTTATTTCCATGTTTTTATTGATTCCAGACTTACTATGCTGTTCAAGACACAAAGGCATTTCACAATGAACAGGAAATCGATGCACTACATGCTACCATTGAATGTGAACAACCTCAGCCTGACCTTTATAAGTAAGACAATAATTTTTACCTGTTTCATTTAAGGTACCTGAGCAATAAATCATAAAAAATCATAATGAAAGGATACTGGCTGCATCTCTCTGGTTAGAGTGAGCCCCAGAGTGAGCTTTAAGTCAGGTAGGTCTTCCATTCATGCTCCTTTTGTGGAGGTAGCTCCCTAGGTGTGCTCTGGGGTAGTGATTTCCAAAGGGGATGGCACAAAGCAGTCCACTGAGGAATGTAGTGAAAATTTTAGAACTTCAGTTTCTTTTTTTTTTAATACAAAAATAAGGAAGAAGTTAAGAGTTTACTAATACTTAGTATACTTCTTGAAATTGGCACCCATACCCTCTCTGTATGTCACACACAATTTTGAGGTTCTCCAGAGGAAGAGGGTGTTCCACAATATGGAGTAGTTGCCTGTGGCACTCATTCCTTTGCTTTCAGCATATTTTGAAGTATTGTTATTTATGTGTACCCAGTTAAATGGATTTACAGATTATATTATCTAGTTTTAACTGGAATAACACTCTCAGAATGCTGAAGTGGCTTAAAAAGACTCTTGCAAAGATATTGCAGATTGAAGATAATAGTAACAGTCTAGCACAAAGGCACAGTAAGTAAATGACAAGCACTTCTAGTCATGGTACAGAACTTCATTAGTCACATTACAAAGTAAAGCCACTGTCAATCTAATCAGATCTGAAAGGATATCAGCCACAAGAAATTTAAATTGTCAAGACTATTTGAAATACAGATTTTCATTTGCTGTTGTTAACCACGAGCCTCATACAATAGGCTATGAAATACTGGCTAATGACAGCATGAAGCCATCATGATTAGGAAAACTAATACAGAACATGAAGAAAAACGTCTACAGTTGCATAAAGTCATACAATACTCAGTATTTTACAAAAAGAAGTGTACACAATTCCACTAAACCTAATGAGAAATCTTGAGAAGCCTCTTTTGAAGTTTCTTTCTTAATAGTAATACAAGTAGGCCTTATGCCATTGAGAAAACACTTGTTTTTTCCTGCCAGAGGAAAAAATAGCTGAAATAATACACAGAAAACAATATGATGTCAAGCTAAAATGCACTCTTGGCAGCAAATGCTGTTGGAAGATGCAGAAAAAACATTGCTTATTTCTGAGGTGTGAAGGCATCTCTTTTCTGTGATCTTGGTGATTAAGTAGCTGATTTAGAAATCTGCTTGAGAACAGGTTCTTCAGAGTGTCAAGTCCATCACTTGCTTGATCCTTTTTTTAAACTCTTGGCTCTCAAAGTGAATGACTGCAAGTTGAAACTCGTGCTATTATAGATGGTGAAATTCTTTGGGATAGCTGTTGAGACAAAATAATGAAAATGTTTATTGGTAGTCAGCTTGTATCTCTGCTGATTCTAACTTGAAATTTTACCTCTCAACAAAACAGTGGTGAATCTTCTTTTCCAAAGGCATGTGGTTATTTTGCATCGTGATGCATCATAACCAACTGTACATTACTGTCTTCAGATGTGGCCCTGCCATGTTGTATGTTCTCTAAGCAGACAGGTTACGACTCCTGTGAGGAGGAGGGTTTCAGGATAACAGGCCCACCAGCTCCCCACAGTTTCTCTACCACTGAGAACCCTAACATCCAGCTTAATCCTCTTTGCGTTAGGTTATCCACTTGGACAGTGGTGTTGCAAACACACTGTACTGATAATGGCTGGAATGAAGTCAGTTCCCTTCATAGCAGCCAGTGTAGTGTAGTGTTGCTGCTCTGAGACTAAAACAGTGTTAATTGCACACCGTGGTTTTAGCCATTGCTGCCAAATTTTTAGTGTCAAACTTTTTGTTCCTCATTTTGCCCCTCCGGCAAATAGGCTGGGGGTGGGCAAGAGGCTGGGGATGGACACAGCCAGGATGGCTGACATCAGTTGACCAGAGGCTCTGTGCCATATAGTGTCATGCTCAGCAATAGAACCAGGGGCAGGGGCCAGTCTTCCAAAGCAGCTGTTGCTTGGAGACTGGCTGGACATTGGCAGGCTCTTGGGAGGTGATGAGTAGTTGCCTTTGTGTCACTTGTTTTTTTCCCTTCACTTATTAAACTGACAAGATCTTACTTTTGCTCTTCCAGTTCTGTTCCCTGTCCTGCTGGGGAGGGAAGGAGTCAGAGGCTGGTGGGTGCTTAGCTGCTATCCAGGGTCAAGCCACCACATACAGATAAAATGTTCTGACAGATATTAAGAGGAAGAATTACTTACTGGCTCTATCCTTTGTATTTAATTTAGCTGTGGGGTTTAGATGTTGTAAATATATAGTAATTGCACTAACTTATCTCGTGTACTTTAGGGAATAAGACATTTTATTTCTTTTTAATAGGTCTACTTAGAAGATTTATCCCTATTTATTTGCAAAATTTATGTCAAGTTACCGTTCTCTGTATCTCTTATGTTCTTGTTTGTGTTCTGGATAATTGGAGCCTGTTCAGTTGTTGTAAAGTGTTCTCCGTGATACGTATTTTCTAGAAAATATTTCTTAAATAATCTATTTGCAGTACGTTAAACTACTTGTATATTTCCCTTTCAGATTTGTTGGTCGAATAAATGTTTACCATGATAGGAATGAGCCTATTGCAAGGTGGGGAAATCCAGAGTTTCTACACATTTAAATATTTCACAGTTCAATAAGTATCAATAATGAGAATTACCTTTGCTTCACCAACATTGTGCTGCTATGTTTTAATGACAAGATATTTTTCTCTTAGAAAATTCCAGACTGCTATTTCATAAATAATTGATATTTTATCTTCTAACCATATTGCTCTTCTTAAGTATTTTAATGTCTTTATTCAACTTCATTTTTATCTGAAATGTATTTAGTTTGTAAATGATGTTGATAGGATTTTGACAGCACTTGTACAATACTACCCCATTAGTGTGACGTCTTGGTAGTGCACTAAACAATATAAATAGTATCACTTGTGTAATTAATTTTTCTTAAATTTTGAAGGGTTTGAACATGTCAAATATTTTTTTTCTGTAATTTTACTAGGTGTGTTTTTACTTCTGTGTAAAATGTCCATAGTGCTTTGTGTTCAAGAGAGGCAACATCCATCTTGTTGAACCTGATCTTGTTCTGATTCTTGTCACAAAGAGGCAAAGCAATAGTTGAAAAAAGCTGCTTGCTGGGGTGATATCCTAGATCCCAGCATGTGGGGAGTTAGGAATTGCCTTCCTAACCTTGGTGTGTCTTTAGATATGTTACTTTCTGTCACAGTCTGCTATGGAAACTGTCGACTGATCTGGGTCATTCATGTAGCATTGTTCCTGTAGTTTCTTGAAAGTAGTTTCAAGTTTTACATCAGCATTGTGGCCCTGTTTTTTTGGAGTTTCTTTATTTTTTGGGGGAGTTTCATACCACAGTTGCACTTGGAATAACATTGGAAAACACTGAATGTACTTCTTGGTTTGTTTTTTTTATTGCCATATAGATAGAATCTGACAATTCTGCATGTGGTCTGTCTGTAGTCCTTGGCTTTGAACTCATATGATGATTAGTGTACATATCATGTTCCGAAATATTATTTAAACTTCATTGAGGTCCTTACATTAATTCTTGTCCTTTTCAATAAATTATTTTACTTATATTTATCGGCATTTTGAAAAATGTTTACAGCAAGTATCAAAAATATCTTGTATGCCATTTAAAAAAAAATGGAGGAATGTACTGTCCTTAAAAAGTTCTAACATACAGGACACTATAGTTTATATAAGCCTAAAAAATAATAAAATTAATATTTTTAAAAATAAGTACTGTACAATTAGGATGGTGAGTCTTTGTTTGGGTACCTGCCAATATATATGTGGGGTTTAGGTGCATTGGTTTAAGACTTGAATTGTGAAATTGTCATCTTAATTTTAGGCACATGTTTATCTATTTTTAATTTTCACTTAAAAATTTTAAATATGCCTTGTAATTTGTTAACATAAAAGTTTTTTAGTAAAATAAGGTTCCTGTTTTATGTGACTTCCACTAAGGTCTGGTGGTTTTCTCTAAATGTTTAAATTTTGTAATACTTCCTTTTGCAGGCCATTAGGATCTGAAAATCTGCTTCTTAGAGGAGCCACTTTAAAGAACACAGAAAAAATCTTTGGTAAATATTTCTGTTGACTATTTTAATGGACCCTGAAGTAATAAGCAAACACCAAACAAGTTTACAAGCTTATAGGTTCTCCTGAGCATATGATTTCTATTGCATCACTTGTTTTACAACTTTTTAATAATGTTTAACATTGTTACATAGAAATACTTTAGCAATTGGAAACTGTGACTGGAATGGGATGTAAATGTGCTTAAAATTTCTAAGTACCGAGATAATTAAGCCATTTCTAATTTTGGGTTGTCATCCAAATCTGTGGTTTCTTTCTTCAGAGTAAAGGATTAAAGAAATGACAGAGTATAATAATCTAATGAATTGTGCTCTTTTGAAGTTACTGCACTGTGCAATCTTTAGTAAAACAATTTGTCTAATTTCAGGTGTTGCTATCTACACTGGCATGGAAACTAAGATGGCATTAAATTACCAATCAAAATCACAGAAGCGATCTGCTGTAGAGAAGTAAAATATGTAATACTTATTTTGGGGTTTGAAAGCTGCATGTTTAAATGGTGCAAATCAGATTTTTCTTTTCTCTGAAAGTGTATGTTTCATTGATTTACATGAAAGAAAAGAGGTTGAGGGACTTAAAATTTGCTTATTTTTAACTAATTTTTTACTTAAAATGCAAGCCACATAACACCATATAAATAAGGTTCTCAATACCGAATTATTCTTGCTGGGTGTTCAAAGAATAAAGCCATTTTTATTTAATGCTTAGCTCTTTAATGTATGATTCTTTGTTGTTCTATAAGACTTTTCTTTCACTGTTTAGAGTACATTTACTGACAGTTTTTTGAGGTTGTGGTTTTTATTATCCTAGCATTCAATGCTTTTCATTGCAATTAAGTCTTGAATTCAGTAAAAATGACTTTTTTAATGCACTTCACTTTGGATCAGCTGCAGTTACAGTCTGTGCTTGTCTGTGACATGTTTTCCATGGTTTAGCTAAAATTAACAAGCTCCATACAGACATATATGATGGGAAGGTATGACAATGCTATCCTTAAGGTGTGAGCTGACATTGATTGCTTACTATTTTCTATTCCTACTCTATCTGAAATCATCAGCTCTAAGTTGTCCAGCCTTGTGAAAAACAAGATGTCATTGATTGAGGCAAGATGTACTGACCAGCTGACAGTCTTTCTCTTACACAGTGGCTGAGCAATGATACTGTGTCTCTTTCTATTGTTATTGGTGTAAAACCCATGGCTTTTAGTTCATGCCCATCATTAATGAAAATATAATCTTAAATGCAAAGTGTTCTTTATTTAGATATACCTTGAGTTCAAACATCAAAGCTATGTAGCAAAATGTTCTTTTTTGGTTTTTTTTTTTTTATTTCTATAAAAGTACTTATTTGAGTGATCTTATAATGATGCAGCTAAGTGGCATGAAAAGGTCTGCACATTCAAGCCCAGTTATTCTGTTATGATTCTATCTATACTGTTGTTTTCACTAATATACTAGTTTTGGTAATGTGTCACACACATTTTGGAAACAAGTATAAAAATGGAAAAATAGAAATTAAAAATAGGAAATACTGCAGTTGTAAATTTTAATGAAGTAATATTGTTCCTCTTTGGAAAAGCACTTTGGAAGAGTTATTTAACATCTTAGCATTGTTAGACTTGCAGCAAATATTAGACAAATGTATAATAGACTGAGTATAACAATTCCTAATAAACCCTGTAGTTTATATGCTAATGGGGTTCTTATTTTGCCCCTTTTTTTTTTTTTTTTTTAGATCAATGAATGTATTTCTTATTGTATACCTCTGTATTCTCGTCAGTAAAGCACTAATAAATACTGTTCTGAAGTACGCCTGGCAGAGTGAACCATTTCGTGATGAGCCATGGTACAATCAGAAAACAGAACCTGACAAGAAAAGAAATTTGGTATGGAAATAAATTATAATACCAAGAAAGTTTCCCTAAACTCTTCATTAATAGAGAATCTACTGAAAAGTATATACAGCCTGCTCACTTACCAGTGATGGTAGTGTACTTGTAGAGAGCTTGTATGTTAACTTTTTGCCCTTAAGTTGTATGTGGGAATTTACCTGAGAAAATCTCTAATTTAATATAAAAATCTTCATGAAAGTGTTTTGGAGCTGCCTCTTTTTTATATAAATTACTAAAGAATTGACTTCTCGCTGAGATACAAGGGCTGGAAGGAATCCCACAGGCATTGGCAGTCCTGTAAGAGACATGGTCCAAATTACCCACTGTGGGAATCTCCCTAAAAATGCCCCTCAAAATACTGCTCTGTTATGAGCACTCAAGGCATCAGAGAGCATCAGTCACCAGTGCCACGTGTTCTTACAGGAATGAGGACATTGTCTTGAATGGATACCCAGAGGATCCAAAGCAGTGAACTGAACCCTGCCCTACAGAAAGCACAATATTTATTTCACTAAATCCTCCCAGTCAGACAAGGGGAAAATTTGCTTCCTTACCCTAAATGCATGAGGAGCACATGCTAGGCAGGCATTCTGGAGTTCTTGTTAGCACCAGTAGCACTGTCTCAACCTGCTCAGCCGGTTGACTGTAGCTCCACCAAGTCTCCACCACTGAAAAATTGAGCCCAGGTTATGTGCACACATTCTGCTTGTGTTGAGAGAGGGAAAGAAAGCCCTTTATTTATTTATTTACTTATTTATTTATGAAATGCTGCCTGAAAGTTATGTAATTTGGTAATCGTTGAAGGAGGTGCTGTGGAACTATGCTATTTTTTTGGTAATTTTTGAATGTACATGTTAATGTTTCTCTTGTTCCCCAAAAAGTCTTCGCCATGCTCATTAGTTGCTCTAGAACTTTACAATATTGCTTGGTCATGGCATTCTACGCCTGTATATGTGTAAAGAAAAATGAAAATTTCAAAGGAAAAGCTCTATTGCATGCCAGTTGTGGTGTTATAAATCATGAAGGTTTACATCCTGTGCTGAACTGTGAGCTATGAAAGACATTGCTTATTGTTCAAAAGTTATTTGAAAAAACTGATTTTTAAATACATGTAGTAATCTTGCAGTGTTTAATGGTACATGAAAAATCAATATTTCCATCTTGTTTCTTTGTCAGTTTCTTCAAGCTTTTACAGACTTCCTTGCATTCATGGTTCTTTTCAACTACATTATTCCTGTCTCCATGTATGTCACTGTGGAAATGCAGAAATTTCTTGGTTCTTATTTCATTGCATGGGACGAGGAAATGTTTGATGAGGGTACAGGTGAAGGACCACTGGTGAACACTTCTGACCTCAATGAAGAGTTGGGACAGGTAAATTTCATTGAATTATATTTTTTTTCAACTGTTTCTACTGTTAGTTTTTATTTTAGAATTGTTACTTCAAGGTTTTTTAGTTTTGTTTTATTTTGAGGTTTTTTGCAGCTATATGTGCATTTTCTTGAGTGCTGATTAATTTTAAAAATAAAATCTGAGATATTTTTATTTTCAGAATCAAAAATTCTGATTTCTCACACAGTCAGTGAAATTCAATCAGTATTACTGTAGTATAAATAGGAATAAACACTTCCTCTCCATTGATTATAGAGGGAGACTATATAAGCATCTAGCTTCCTTAGATTAAAAGTTAGATGCAAAAAAAAAATTAAAAATCCCTTTTTCTCTGACTAGACTGACACTGCATCTCCAGGCACAAGTTTCATCCATTAAAATGATCAATTGTCAGTCTCATTTTTAAAAGAAATTCTGTTCTGTGTTAAGAAAATCATCACCTTGAGGCAGATACAGATAAATTTTGTTTGAGAAAATATTTAAGATCTCAGTTTAAAATGTTTTCATAGCTTTTTCAAATAAATGAATAAGGTGTGTATTTCTTTCTAGTCAAACAGGTAATAAAGGTTTTAAGGATACATACCTATTTGGATTAAGGGTGGTACCTGGTATTTCATTATTATGGCAGACAATTGACATTGCCTTCAATAGGATCCTCAAAGAGGATCTGCTGAATTACCTGGATGAGCAGGCAGTGAGGTGGATTGAGCAGGGGGTGAACAGCTGGGCTCTCAGAGGGTGCTGGTCAGCAGTGCACAGTGGGAGGCCAGTGTCCAGCAGTGCACACTGGGGGTCAGTATGGCTCCCATCCTGATAATGAATGATTTGGGTGAATGGGAGCCATCCAGATGGGAAAGCAGCTTTGCAGGAAAGGACCTGTGTGACCCGATGGCAATCAAGTTCAGCATGAGCCAGCAGTGTGTCCTTATAGACACTTTCCTGGCAGAAAGGGCCAGGCTGTCATGGGCTGCATTAGGCAAAGTGTTGCCAACAGGTCAGGGGAGGTGATCCTACCCCTCTCCAGGCCTCTCCTGGAGTGCTGTGTCCGGCTCTGGGCTCTCCAGTACTGACACATGGGCATTCTGGAGGGAGCCTAGTGAAAGGCACAAAGACAGACAATGGACTGGACTTTCCATGGCTTATGCAAAGACAGTTGAGCCAGGATTTTCTCAGTTGTGACCAGAGGCAGCGGGCACAACCTGAAACTGGAGGGTCTGTCTGAACATGAGGAAACACTGTGACAAAGCAACACACTGAATGACTTGATTGATAGCATTTTGTAAATGTAATGATGAAACTGAATGTAGGGGTTGAGATGAAAAAAATCCATATAAATCCTCTCCACTCAGAAAAAAGTTTAATTGCAGATATTTTGTGCACAGACAAAAGCCACCATAAAATTTTGCATTTGCCTTTTCAGATTAGTGCATATTATAAAAGTCAATCTCAGTGGAAAGTGTGCTTTATTAATGATGTTTTTGAAGACTGAGCAAAAATTTATTTGGTTTTTAGTTTGCTCAGTGCACTGCATAAATGGTGAAGTTTGATAAACAATCTGATGAACTTTAAATAATAGTCTTATTTTTAGTGTTTAGTTCCTTACCTTACTTCAGTTTCTTAGTTTTCAAATATGACATGCAGTATGTATTCAATACCTACATCCAGGATCCAAAATTGAGCCAATCTAGTTCTTGTAGTTGATAGTTAAGATTTTGGTTTTAGTTTTAAAGCTGTTAGACCTAAGCACTGGGGCTCATTGTAAAAGATAAAGTTAATAAAAAATTCAGTATTGACACAAAATGAGTGTTTCCAGGGCAATTAAAGTGCCCAGGCGTATAACTGTATGTGTCCACAGTCCTGATTTAAATTAACGTAATCGTAGTGGGGAATTCTGATACTGCCCTAAAGACTGTTCTGACAGTAACTGATCCACATCCAGGCATGTGCATTAAATAATCATGCCTGGGAAATGAAATTTGTATGCATTTTGTTTCTATAAATACCTGTTTTGCAGCAAGAAAGACATTAAAAAGGAGCTAGAGAGCAGAGTGGAAGTAGGTTAAAAACATCATTTACATCTGTTATGAGGCAAAAGATAGCATTGTTTGATACTCTTGTAGGATAAAATCTTTCAGGGCCTATATTTCTGTGAAGATAACTGCCAAAATAAATTGTTGTCTTCCTTTTCTGAAAGAGCAGAAGGATTTTCAAAGGAAGGTGTAGCCCAGTAATAAACTCAGTTTTGTTCAGAGACTTTGGAAAATTCTGTTCACATTCCTGCGGTTTTTATTTTGTGCTCGTTTGCAGATTGAGTATGTCTTCACAGATAAAACAGGAACATTAACTGAGAACAATATGGAATTTGTAGAATGTTGCATTGAAGGGCATGTTTATGTACCACAAGTTATCTGCAATGGCCAAATCCTCCATGATAGTACAGGCATTGATATGATTGATTCATCTCCAGAAAGTAGTGAACAGGTATGATAACTCTTTCTGTGTTTTTGGTTTTTTACAATGAAACATGAAAACTGAACTGTACTGATGAAGGGAATGTTAGAAATCAAACATTCTTGAATTTTACTAATCAAAGTAGGTAACTGCATAGACATTTTCATTTCCTAGTTAAGAGTAAGATTTAAGTCTTAGTGGGAAGTTTCTCATTTTAATGCAGTTGTTAAGCTGAGTTAAAACCCAAATATAGAACTTTCTCTGGTTAATAGCTACAGACACAGATAACTGGTTTCCATTTAACCTTAGCTACAACAGAGAAAACAAGATAGGAAAATCCTCAAAGATGAAAATGGGGGCTTAGTGCAATCACTTATTTAGTCATCACTGAGTGAAAATGTGGCCAGAGAATGGTTTATGATCAAATTAAATTACTTTAAAATGTGACTTAATTTAGCCACATCTGAAGTGTGCTACCTACCACATGTATGTATTGTGGCTATTTGCTGTGTTGAGAGTTAAAAGTTAGTTGAAAGGTTGGGAATCTTCACATGTCAACAGGTGAACAGGGTGTATATGGGCAGGATAATCACAGCAATGTATTTTTTATTACATTAGTACAGTATCATATTCACACTCACTTCATATCATACCCTTCACTGTGACAAAATGAGGTCTCTTAAAATGTGTTGGTGTAATTCAGCAGCCTTATGTCTCTCGCCCATGGCCCTCTGAATATGGCGCCAAGGTATGGTGAATTCTTATCTTGGAATCACAGTGTCACAGACAGTTTGTGTTTAACAGCACAGAAGAATAGGTTTCAGGCACAAAGATAAAGATGTAACACACACAGGTATCCATGAAATAAAATTCTCTTTCTGGTGTCAGGAGCTGTCCTTACCAAATCATCTGAAATTTTATAGGAAGTGGTTGGCTGGAGCTGCCAAGGTATGTGCACTTCAGTAATTTATTTAGTTCCGAGGGGTGTTCAAGCTGCTCAAGAGATTGAAATCTCTAAGCCCTGGTAAGCCCTGTGCTCCAGGTACTACATCCTTTTGTGTGAGCTCAGGACTTCTAAATGATACCTTGACTAGTATTTAATACAAGTTGTTAAAGTTTAAGCAAAAGTAAAGAAAAAACACCTTCAGCTACATGTAGGCATTCAGAGGAGGTAGAAGATGCATGCTTGGGTTTTTTGCATCATTAGCTTGACTGGTATGGCAATCCTAAGGGTACAAAGAGCTGTGGTACAATTGTGTGGTTACCACAGGGAAAGACCTGGCTTCCCTTCAAGGAGCCTGCCTTTGTCTCATTAATAATCAGCAGTAATCAGTGATATTGATCACCTCCAAAAAGAAGAGTTTTCAAGTGATAACACATAATGACAACCATTCCTTTTATTTCTCAGGAGAGAGAGGAGCTATTTTTCCGAGCTCTTTGTCTCTGCCACACTGTTCAGGTAAAGGATGATGACAGCGTAGATGGTTTGAAGAAAAACCAGGCACCAAGAAAACCTTGTATATATATCTCATCATCACCTGATGAAGTTGCTTTAGTTGAAGGAATACAGAGGTATGTGTGTACTTAGGTATTATATTTTTCTAAACTACAGATCAAATCGCTGAATCTCAAATTTGTTTTCAGAACAAAAATCGTAATAACAAACACCAAGTAATCTACAGCTGATTGCTTGCTTGACATGAATTCATGAGTATTCATAGCCTAAAAACAGTTTGAGATTTTGGTATTGGTTTATTGTGGGCTCAGTCTTAAATCCTTATGACAGTGCTTAAACTGGATAATTTTATATTTGTTGCGTTCATTTTCTTATTCTGTGTTTCATTTTACAGACTTGGCTACACCTATCTAAGGCTGAAAGAAAATTACATGGAAATCTTGAATCGGGAAAATAACATAGAAAGGTGAGTGATTAAAAACATAACAAGACAGACTGAGATTTTGTTGATGTGTTTAATAAACCATCGTTACCTTACAGATGAATTTTTAAGTAAGGAGAGCCAAGAACTTTGCATTTTAGTAGAAAAATAAAGAAAATTTAGTAATTTTAATTACTTTCACTTTTTTTGACATTATATGCAGCATAAAATATTGATATGACAGTGAAGGTGTGATGTGAGATTCATGACCTAATCTAATAGTTCCTGATGGTTTTCTATATTCTCAATAGAAAATGCTGTGTACCCAATTTGCTGTTCATAGATTATCCATGGAATTTACAGGAGGGTAATATCTGTAGAATAAATTTTGTAGAACATAAATATGAGTCAAATTTTCAATAATATTAAAATAGTACAGCTGTTCCAGTGTATGTGCATACCCTTGAAAATTTATTTTAGGATAACATGGAGACTTTTTAGGATCAGCTCATAAGAACTGGAGTCAGTATCATTTGGTGACTCAGAAGAAATCATTGAGAATTTTCTCCCAAATGCATCACAGTTTGTAGACATAGGCCTGATGTAGCTTGCACAGGTCTGAGTTCTAGGGTGTTAGAAGGACTTAGGACTGAAGGATTTAATTAAACAAGCAGATTTGGACAGAGACGAAAAAGTTGGGATTAATGATTGGATTGCTTATGTTTGCTCTGGAAAAAGGGAGGCTCTCTTAAGGAAAATAGAGAAGAGAGTAAATGATTGAAGTGTACAAACTGATGAAACCAAAACAGTGCATTGGGATCTTGTGGTAATTTTTCCTCTTAGAAAGGAAAGGAACATGTGATAAAATCCAATAATAGAAGTAATGGCAAGTATAAGACCAGTTAAAAAAATACCTTTTTTCACTTGGATGAATAATCTATCAACATTTGAGCAAGATTATGGAATTAGGTCAGCACTTTTGGGAGACTATGAATAATAAAAACTAGAAAAATATAAAATAAAGACTTGGGTGTAAGCATGCATTTCAAGTTCTTAGGCTGTGTCTAAGTATTATACATAGAAACATACTTTATAATCAGTACAGTGCTCTGCTGCAAGGTTTCTAGTCTTCTACTTAAATTAGAGTGACTATACATCTGAGGATACTTAGGGACATCACAAATTCTATTTCGAGTAACTAGGAGCTAAGGGCTTTCCTTACTTATTATTTGCAACCTGTTACTTCATTCTGTACTAGTTCCATACTCCATTAGTACTCAACATAATTTTCCATTTTAGAAGAAATGGTTCATTTATATGCCTGAAGTTATAATAACCACTTTAGGAATCAGAAAAAATAGAGTTGTGTAAAAAATAGTTCTGTTTCTGTTTCAGGTTTGAATTATTGGAGGTTTTCAGTTTTGAATCTGTGTTGTTTCTGTTTCAGGTTTGAATTATTGGAGGTTTTCAGTTTTGATTCTGTGAGACGGCGAATGAGTGTAATCGTTAGATCTTCAATAGGTAGGGCCGTCACATTCTTTTAGATTTTTTTGTCTCACTTGAATTCGTTTCAGATTTATCAGAGTTAAGCCTTAAATCCAGTCTGTATGCCCTTCTTTATAAAATAAGGGACCAGGTACTCATTGTACTCATGCAATGAGTACAATGTTAGCAAAAAGTTGGAAGAAAACATTTTGAAGACTTATTAATTTGGATGTTTTTTGAAATAAGTATATTTGGTCATTTTGAATTCCATATGCTGTTTCTTTTAGGTGATATATTTCTGTTTTGTAAGGGAGCAGATTCCTCCATATTTCCTAGGGTTAAAGAAGGTAAAATTGACCAAGTACGAGCCCGAGTACAACGCAATGCAGTGGTAAGATTCCATTTTATTGATCTGTTCACATGATATCAGTGTCCAAAAGAAATTAAGTGTTCTGACCTCCTGCTTTTTCTGCTAACAGATTTGTTTTTACAGGCATCAAGGTTATTCTATGCCAAGGTTCACTCAGGCTTTGTGGCTAGAGTCTGTGTAACTCCCTTATTTGCATCTGTCCTCTATCTCCCAAATGTCAGTGGTGGTGCAATATGAATACATTAGATATGCCCAACTGTATGTTAAACAAGAGGTCGTCAGTTAGCTAGTTAGTATGGCAGTTTCACAATTGTGGTTTGAATTAATTTTTTAATAGAAGAAAAGTGAAAAACAGTAAATCTCTGTAAAAACTATTGCTGGTTTCAGCCCCCAGCCTTAGCAGCTGTGATTTGCTGCCTTTGATTGCTTTACAAGCTCTGAGGAGACAGTGCAGTGATCATCATCTTATATTTTTGCTTGCTAAAAATCAGCTATGAACTGGCTGATCATCTTCAAAAGAAATTTAGAACTTGGTTTTACCTGAAAGTAGTATTTGGAGTGGTCAAGTATTGAATTTTGTTGTATCCAAAAATATGCAGAACTCATTGCAATGCAGGACAACTGCCAGTCTTACATAGAATATAATTTGCTGGCATCCAGTATTCAATCTGAAAGCAAAGTATTATTACAGATATGTGGAAAAAACCCCGCTACAATGTCACCTGCTTTTGTTTTGAAGCAAAAAGCTCTCAAAGTGCTTTACTAAGCTTCATTTTATGGGACAGCTGTCTGATAATTACACATAAAAGAGGCTAATGAAATTGAAAAGTATTTACTTACCATATCCATTCAATGTCTGTCAAGAACGAAATCCAGACCAGCACCTATTTATTCATCCTGCATAATGGGAAACAGGACTGGCTCCTACACACACAAGCCTCTCAAAGAAAATACCTGGCTGGCACCTGCTTTTATAAATTTCAAAAGGCAGGGAGATATTTTAATAATTGTCCTTCTTGGTTTGGTAATAAGTAACTATAGAAAGACCTACTGGATGAATTAAAATTAAGGAAATTGAAGTGCCAGTTAAATGGTGTTGTGAGAAGCAATATATAACTCAGGTGGCAAAAGCTTACTGCAGCTTACACAAAGCTTACTGCAGCTTACACAATCTAAATATTCCCTTTCTTATTCATCACTCAGTCCAGCAGTTTGCTGCAGTCTGAAACACCCACAGCTAAATTCTAGTTTTCACTTGATTGAAATGGTACAGTTGGATTTTCACTTTCAGTTCTCTTTGTGATGTTTGGTCCCTGTCTGTGGATCTGTTGCAGCACAGCGTCAAAATCAGATTCTGCAGAGCTACTGTGTATATTACTATTATTTATTCTGACTCATCCTGCCTAATTATACACATAGGGAAAGAAACCTTTACCTTGACTTTGCCTTCTCTTGTAATCTCATATATCCAGTTGGATCACTGAGCTGTTTACCCTCTGGAGATTGAGAGTGGTCCATCAGGTTGTAACTGCTTATAGAGCAGAACAGAATTAAGCTGAACCATATCCTAGTCTATACTATACTGAACTAGTCTATGCTTAGTCACTTCATGGTGTTCCTTTTTCAAATCCTCCAGCATAAACACCAGCAAGAAGTCTAAGAAGAGCTTTGTAAAATGCCTTTTGTTTCTTTTGGTTGCGGTCTTTAGGAGGGACTGCGAACGTTGTGTGTTGCATATAAGAGGCTCTCAGCAGAAGAATATCGCAATGTGCAGAAGATGCTTCAGAGTGCCAAGCTGGCCCTTCAGGACCGGGATAAGAAATTAGCAGAAGTTTATGAGAAAATAGAAACAGATTTTATATTACTTGGTGCTACAGCTGTTGAAGATCGGTTAGTTTCATTATTTCTTAGTTTCTTATCTTCAGTGGTGATGACAAAGTAATTGAAGACTCTTTTTCTGCATTGGAGAATTTTTGGGAAACCCCTTATTTTAATTGATTCCACACCCTTACCTTACTAAAGTTACACATGGTGACTTTATAACCTAGTGAGCAACTAATAATAGTTAAGTGTACAAAACTCAGTGTATTTGAACAATGTAATAATTAATTGATCAAGTTACAGGCAAAAGTTTCAGAGGGAAAGACCACAAAATGGGTATTGAGGAAATGAAGGAAGAATCTTTAGGTCTTAAAAATATTCAAAAACATACACTAGTCCCCTGAACATTTTTGGAGTCCTACTTTGGGGAGAACTCTTAGATCTGATAACTTCTATTTAAACTTTTTATTTGTTTATGAAAATCTTTAAATAAAGACCTTTCTCATTTCCAAGCAATCCATCAATGTATGCTGTAAATTGACTTTACAGGCTACAAGAAAAAGCTGCTGACACTATTGAAGCACTCCAGAAAGCAGGAATTAAAGTTTGGGTTCTGACAGGAGACAAAATGGAGACTGCTGCAGCTACTTGCTATGCTTGCAAACTCTTCCGAAGAAATACACAAATACTTGAGCTAACCACAAAGAAAATTGAGGAGCAGAGTTTACACGATGTGCTTTTTGACCTAAACAAAACTGTCATAAGACAAAATGGCAGCTTAACCAGGGATACCTTCTCAGGGTAAGGAAAAAGTTGGATTTTCAGGCCACAAATGGGCTTCTGGGCATTTTGCAAACAATGAAATTATGACCAATTACCTTAAGAACAGCAGTATGTTTCAGTTTCTGGTGCTAATGTATGAATTATTTTAAGGCAATTAAGTATAAGCTTGTTTACATAAATGGAGGGTTTCATGGTTCTTAATCTCATTTCTGGTACTACTTTGACTATTAAAAGAAAAATCACAACTGATACTGTAATAATTTGTCCACCATAAAACTATTAGCAATGAGTTAACAAGCATTTGTGATACTATTTTAGCAGAGATTTTCTATAACTCATAGCCTTACCACTTAAATCTATGGACCAGGTAATTTTTCTTACCTCTCCTTACAATTTATATCCCATTGATCTAATCAGGAACATTTGTATATTCAGTTAAATAAGTAATTTTTCTCCATGTCATCTGTAGCATTTTGTTTAAGTACCAAGGTCTTACAGGTCTTACCAGGTCAAACATGTTTGTTTAACTTCTTGTGCAATGCCAAATTCTACATGTTAAAGCTCTTTGGATTTTTTTTTTTTTTTGCCTTTATCCTCCAGAGTTAGAGAATACTACTAAGATAGTAAAAGCAGGATTTTCACCTATGTGTTCAAATTCAGGCTAAAAATATTTCACTATAATACACCAAATATTCAGTACATTGCTTGAATTTCATAATGAAACCTTTTCATTTGATATCATTGTACCCCAATGGCATTGCCCTATTTGTGCCAACGGTAGCAAAGTGGTGAAAATATCTGGGAAGTGTTATAAATGTAGTTTACAGAATTTTATCTTGCCTGTCAAAAATAGCTTCTGTTCTAGTAAAAAAAGATGGAGATGCCTAAAATGCGTAATAATAAATGTGTGTTTTTCTCACAATCAGTGGTGTTGGTGAAACCATGGATGTTGAAATCCCATGCCCAGTAGTGTATAACCTTGGAACACTGAAAAGAGAGTAAAAATAAACCTCAGTGTACATTTATACAACATTCACTGTTGACCTGGAACCTGAGGCTGCTGTGTAAAGCAGGCAGATGCAAGGGTGCTCTGAAATAACTTGTCTGGATGCCACAGAAAATGGTTCTTGCAGTCCAGACCATCTTATCTTACCCATTGTTCAGAGTGTGATAAAGTAGTGAATAAACTACTTCCTGTGACTGTGGTTACACTTCTGGCAATGCTCGAATTATTACAGGCATGCTGCTAATAGATTTTTATGGGTAAGAATATATTGTAATATTATAGGAAACGTGAATAATTATTTTAGTATTACAAATAATAACCTGTATTTGACTTTAGCCATTACTCTAAAGGCAAAATATCTATACTCTAGAGGTAGACAGTGGCTTTATCCGTCTGGGCCAGCAGGTTTCTTTTAGGCATTTCCTTCAAGTCACAGTTTACTTCTGTAAAATAAAAATATTTCCTTATCAGAGTACCAAAGGCCTTTCCCCTTAACTTATTTTTCCTCTGTGTTATGGAGTGTCGTGCAAAATGAACTTTATTCCTGCAGCTTGGTTTAGCTCGCTGCAGTTCTTGGAACCTTTGCAAACCAAACTGAAAAGTCATTAATTATACACTTACACTCACTGGTCAAGTCACTGGGGTATCAGATTTATGCATTCAAACTGGTGAAGCACTGAATATTTTCAACATAATCCAGAATTTTTAAGATGTTGTAAATATCAGTCTTATAAAAGGAATTGCCTTTAGAAATGTATTAACTTTGCAGTATTCTATACTCATTACTTTTCATTAATTGATTTTCACATAATTCTTATTGCCAGATTTTAAATGTGTCTGAGAATTTTATAGTGACACTTAGTTTGTATTTTATCCCCGAACAGACTTTCAGCTGATACTCAAGATTATGGTTTAATTATTGATGGAGCAGCATTATCATTAATAATGAAACCAAGACACGATGGGAGCTCTGGTAACTACAGAGAGATCTTTCTTAATATTTGCAGGAACTGCACTGCAGTGTTATGCTGTCGAATGGCACCTCTGCAAAAAGCACAGGTTTGTGTTTAGTTTCATGATTGCTTGTTAGCTCTGCACATGTGTAAATATTGAAGGTTAATACACTGTTTGACTTACTATGAGAACTTAAGATATTGCCATTCATTTTTGTATCTTCTAAAATGGAAAAATGTAAAAAAAAAAAAAAAACAGAGAGGAGAATTTTTGCTGGCAAGCAGTTTAGACAATAGTATTGCTAAAAGGGCACCCAGCTGTGCATCTGAATTTGATTTAGCTACATACTGTTCAAATTTTATGGTTGGTAATATGAACATATTTAATAAATGAACTAACTGATCTCTTTTTAACCTAACAAGCTTTGTATACTCTTTGGACACTATACTCTTTTGACACTATAAGAACCTGTGTTACTTATTACTGCAGAGTGATATTTTTTCTGTTTTTAACCTAAGTGGAAAGCCAAGAAGAATCCAGACAAAAAGTGTGTGCATTACCACATTTAAGTATGCCTTACTATTGCATTTGTTGTTTGTATCAAGTAAAGATATATCCTTCCATTACTGAAACCTCTCAAGATAGCTGAAGAACTTTTAAAGGAAAGAAGTACTGGAATATGCATTCCTTTTTTCTTTCAGTTTGTCATCTTTTTCTCAGTGTGCAGGTAACAGCATATGTAAGCCTTATTCACATTAACAAATGTATTTAGCCAGCACTATAACTACCAGGAAGTTTGTAGAAGTTTTTAGTTGCATCTCACTTGCTACCAAATTTACAGAGGTGATAATTTGTAATGGAGAGATTTGGAGTCAAATTTTTTGATAATTTTTATGTCAATAGTTTTTATATGTATACAGAGTCCAATATATTTTCTTAAATGTAGGAAAAAAGTTCAACACAGACAAGAAAGAAAAGTTTTTAGTCTTTCATTTCAGGATTTCTTTGAAATGATGCACTCTGTCTCTGGAACCCTCTTAATTTATTGATGCACTGACACAGCATTAAGCAATCTCAACAACATCTTCCATTATTCCACTCTTCCTTCCTCCTGTCCCATCTCTCTCAAAGTAGTTTGGAAGTATTTAAAAAATGTTTGGAATAAATACTTTGTAACATAAAGAAACGGTGATCTTTATGCCTAGCTGTTGCATTGAGTAACGCTGCTTTTGTGTTCCTTCAGAGAATTTCGTATAAAACTGTCTTGGTAAATTTTTTTTATATTACACTTAGGCAAAATAAGCAAACCATTACAGAGGAGAATTTCTAACACTATTTTTTTTCCAGATTGTAAAATTGATTAAGTTATCAAAAGAACGTCCTATCACATTAGCAATTGGTGATGGAGCCAATGATGTCAGCATGATTCTAGAAGCACATGTTGGTATAGGTAAGCCTACTAGTGTATTATTTCAAGTGAAATGACAAAACCCATATATTTCTTAAAAATAGGCGGTCTCAAAGAATCATCTTAATGTGTTATAGACAACTTTTAGTGCATTTATCCTAGGAATTGTATGAGATATAGTGGTGATCTCCCATTACATCAGTACCATAGCATTATTAAATAATTTTGCAATTAATTTTATCTTTTTAATAGTTCTTTACTTATTAAATAGCTTCACCTCTTTTTTGTTTTTTAAAGGAGTCATTGGCAAAGAAGGTCGTCAAGCAGCAAGAAACAGTGACTATGCAATACCTAAATTTAAACATTTGAAAAAAATGTTGCTTGTTCATGGGCATTTATATTACATTAGGATATCTGAACTTGTGCAATACTTCTTTTATAAGGTAGGAGAATGCTTATTCCAATTACATAAACCTTCAAAAACTTAAATGGTAATATCTGACTTTATACAGTTTTTTCAGCTAATGGTACAAACCAGCAACAGTTCCATAAAGAGATTTTCTTGAATACCAGATGCAGTGCTGAAATGGGATTATTGGTTTTATTCTGAACATGAAGTGTAATAGCTTTTATATAGATAGATTCTGTATCGATGTTACATTTAAAACCAAAATTCTTAACTTACTTTTTCATATCCTGCAAATTCCATCTCAGACTGGTCTGCTTATTTCCAGTACCTTCCAGGTTGTCTCTATAGTGAACTTTTAAAGCGCATTGGAAATAGTATTTGAGAACTTAGACATCACTGCAGATTAAGTTATGCTAAATTCATTAGGATAGTGTAGGTGGGGAAAGTTCATAGTGAGCATCCCCCTATTTAGACAGTTTTGTTATTTCAAAATGTTGGCATCCAATCCAAGTTCTTTTGGTGAGCAATGAAAGATTATAGAAAGGAACTGTCAGAAGGTAATTCAGGGTTCTAGTGTTGGACTGTAGGTGTAATTGGGAGAAGATGGCATTTGAGGTTACAGCTAGAAACATCTTACGGTCGTTTTGCTGATAACCATGCAAATTTCACTGTCCTTCAATTTCCAAACTGTAGGCTTATAGTATTGTTGTCTTGAAAATATTATAAGTGGTTTTTTTCTAACAATACTACTGCAAGATGTGACTGTTGGGATTTAATATATGTAGTTTTGTCTACTGTTCCTGCAATGGTCACTATTGTTAGCATATAAAACTATGATATACAAATCTATAGCATTGTATATAAATTTGTGCTTGCATTTCACTTGACAACAGTCACTTTGTTTTTCAGAATGTCTGCTTCATTTTTCCTCAGTTTTTATATCAGTTCTTCTGTGGGTTTTCACAACAGGTTAGTTGATCTTTTTCCATCAATGTAATATTATCTCTTTTGCTTTTTTTCTAACAAAAAAAAGGATCTTCCTGAGAATTTAGTTAAAATTTACAAAGAACCACATCCCTTTTGGTTCTTATGGTATTCAGTGGCAATTGCATTTAAGTTACAGTAGTCAGTTTTATGAATTATCATAAAAGCAATGTTCAAGTCAAGGAATACAGAAATACAATATTTGTAAATGGCAGTGCAAAGTGAAATGTCTGTGGGAAATGTACAGTTAGATTTAAGCCTGCTGGATGTGAATAGAGGAAATCCTGAAAGATGAGTAATTGAATCAGTTGTTCATTTTTAGAATCCAGAATGAAAATGAGACAATAAGCTAGTCTTCTCTAGCACGAACAGCTATGCATTACAAATTTCAGATGAATAGCAGCGTTCGATTAGTTGAAAAGAAAATACAAAAACTGAAAAATGGAGGAAAAGTTAACTGTTACTCACCAGAAAAGTGCCATCATTCAGGAGATGATCCAGTATTTGTCTTCCTAAATTGTTTTTTCTTTCTTTCTCCCTCTCATCTAATTTGTGTAGAAAAGATCTACCTCTTCTTTCTTCTGAATGAGGGAGCAAAAAACAAAGGAATGAATGACTGAATTTAGACAAAAAGGGTTTATGTTTTCAGTATTAAATTGAGTGAGAGTTGGACTTAATTGGGAGAAAATAGTACTATTGCTTTGAATTTGTTGAAAGCAAGCCCCAGGAGGTGTTAAAATGCAGGAGTTATTTCTTCTGTTTTGGTTTCCATTTCAAACAACCACTGAAAACTTTTTAGGTTTTTATAAAGCATTGTGATTTGGATATGACAGCATGTGTTATGAAAATTTAGCTTAATTTTGATCCTTTAACTTGATAAATATAATTTTGAATCATAAAGGGGGTTTTGATAGCAATTTTTCCAGAATAAATGATTACCAAAAGGATTTTGAGAAATAAACATCTCACTTTGTGGGGTGACATGGTAGGTTTGAGGGTACACTGATGATACATATGTGAAAAAGCATCTCAGTGAGAAGAAGAATCAAAGACACATTGGGATGTTTCATCTTTGGGATGTTTGGGAAGCTCATTGCAGTCATACACAGCTGAAAAACCTCTGGAGTGCTCTTCCTTCTTCTCTGAATGTCTTCATGTTTTATAGACATTGAGGAGATAAAAGGGAAGTGAGATACACGGATGTTGTGTCAGAGAAGAATTTTTGCCTCTAAAGAATGTGCTCTTCAGTTTGGGTACTTTGGAGTTGGTATTACAGCTGATACAGTAAGAGGGGCCAGTATGTGGACCAGACAGGTCCATGAAATGGATTTTTCTGCTGATGTTTTTCTCCAGGTAAAAGGAATACAAGTGGAGAGTTGTGTCCTATATCAGTTACCAGCTGTTCAGGGGTATTTGCCTCCATTCTGAAGGAGTATAACTTTGGTTGCCTGCAGAAGTTCACGTATTCATTTTAAATCAAGTCTCATGCAGAGGATTTAATTTTAAAGTAAGATTTAATTTATAAATTAAAAGTAGTTGATTTAATTCTTTTCCATCTACAGACTTTATATGATACTGCGTATCTAACACTGTACAATATCAGCTTCACCTCCCTTCCTATCCTCATGTACAGTCTAATGGAACAACATGTCAGTCCAGACACACTCAAGAGAGAGCCTTCCCTGTACAGGTAAAATAAAACACTGTACCCCAAAATTTGACTGTTCAGTTGTGGGATCTGTGTCTGCTACAAAGTACAGTAGATAAACATGTAGTTTTATATGCACATTTACAAACCACATCATGCGTTTGCTACAAAGGGGGTGAGAGCAAAATAGAAATCACTCTTTAACAAAATCAAGTTAGGGGATTTATTTTAGTACTCTTTATTTCCTCCAACCATGGGGAGGAAACATGCAGAACAGAAGTATTTTTATAAAAGAAAACCTGCTGGTTTTTTTCTAAATACATGTTTTATTCTGAAAGAAAAGATTGTTAGAATATATCAGAGTATGTATTCTGTGCAGCTGTCCAGAATTATCCTCTGCATTGCTGACTCACTTCTGGGCATTGGAATTGACTTGTTTAGGTTTTTAGCCACTTGAAATACAGTTCTTGCCTATTAACTGCATTTGACCATCGAAATTGGGAACAGTGTCCAATTGAGATCCTTGTTGCTGCAAAGCCAGTACCTTTCAGGGAGGGGTAACAGTAGATAATCAAAGGAAAAACATTCTTTGGGAGAAGTAATATTAGCTGCCCAAACGTTAATCAGTGTAATTATATGTTTTTACCAATGAAATTGAAGAGGAATACAAGAGATTACTGTTGAGTTTCGACAGTAATGTTTTTATTTTCTCTTTGATGTTTTTCATGTTTTCAGTTTAGAAATGGTAGTTAAGAAGCCTCTTTTTGGTTTATGAAAGCTATCAGAGCTTATTTGTCAGAAACTTCTGGGTTTTGATACCAAACAGAGCCTATTGCTAAGCTGTTTTGGGCAGTAGTAGTTGTTCTGGGCCAGGTGAGGCTATTGTTGACCACATATGAGTTTGCAGTCTGTAGTGTTAATTTCTGGGCAGAAATTACCTTATAAGGTCATCAGACAGTCTTTATAAAGTTCATCTGGTGGAAGCACTGGTTGGTAGTAAATGTTTCTGTAACTCAGGGCTTTCATTTAACTGTGCCCTGATTTACTCTGATGCGTTCTATACTATATGCCAGGTTGATACATACCCATTCCGTGGAGAAGAACTCAAGTTGTAACATTTAAATTTTTTTGTAGTAAGAAAATGCATGCTAGTGAAGAGTTCTGTTGTTGACAAATCCCTGTAATTTTTTGTGGAAAAACATTCAAGAAACTCTATTTGACCTGAAGCTTCAAGTCAACTGCAAACCCCTTGTTTCACATTCCACATAAAATTAATGTTTTTATTTGGTTGCAATAATCTGTATAAAAGTATCCTGAAGAAATAAAGCAAAGTCTCCAGAGACCTCTAGTGTTTCTATTTAATATCTGCAGTGTATCATGACATATACAGCAAGCACTGGAAAAGAGATACCTTCTCTAAAAAGATTGAAAAGTAAATGGGTGCAGCACAGGGAGTTTGCCATTGTTGAAATAAGCAGAATTACAGGGAGCAGTAAAAAAGGTTTAGTAAGAATTAAATAAAAATAAATAAAGAGGACATTTTGAGGAAGGAGTTAGATTTGAAATGGTAGACAGCTGTAATGTGGAAATGTGGTGGTTTTCAAGAAACAATATGAATTATCTCATTTATCTGGGATTTTCAAACCTGATAATGAATACATGTTTCTTGTTTCACACAGAGATGTTGCCAAGAATGCTTTGCTGCGCTTGCGTGCATTTATTTATTGGACATTCCTAGGAGTGTTTGATGCTGTGGTATTTTTCTTTGGTGCCTATTTATTGTTAGACAACACAGTTGTGACCAGCAATGGACAGGTTAGTGTTGGATTTCATCTGTCAGTGGTAATTTTTTTGAATGCCAATTGCAAAATGAACATAGTTTTAATTGTTTTCTTCAATATTTCATGCAAGATGATAACTTTTTTGTGAGTTACTGTGGGATAGATGGATTATCTGTTTAGTAAAATCTGAACTGTGAAGTAAAACATACTGTGTATTAGTAAGCAGAGACATAGGATTGGATACTAATTAGGAAGAATATATAACATAAATTCCACATATTACTTCTGAATTTATACAGTAGCTTTTCAGTTTCCTACTTAACATGCATCTGATGATAATCTGTTTAACATATCAAAAGACTCTTAGTAGAGTAGTTATGAGTGATCATAAAAGATCTTAAATATAACAAGCTTTTTAATAGTTTAATTATTTTTGACATATAGCAGCTTAAAATAATCTATCTCTATTTGCTTTGCAGTCACATGAATGCAAATTTTATGAACTTTTGCATTTTATTTATTTTATCCATTGATATTTTGGTCTATTTTATTTGTGTGCTTTTTTTCTTTTTGCTACTTGCTTCTCTTCCTATCCTCAGCTAATGACAACCAGCACTCACATGGTAAGACTATTGTGGATTTGTCATGATATCCATTTCATCCTTCACTGTTCTGAAATTAAACTGTTAAAGAGCAGTAAAATACTGTTTAAGCCTACAGTTAGAGATGTTCTTTATAGCTACTCTGTAAGTACTTAAAATAAAAGGAACTTCATGTAAAGCATATTGAGGTATATGAGGTGTGGTAAAAAACCATGAACTTTAAAAAAGCTTTTTGCTTCCTTGCATTTTGTTATTCTGTTGTATGCTTTTCTGTAACCTGTGTTTTGTTGCTGGCTCTCTGCTATAGAAATTTTTTACAGTTTATGCTATAATGTACTTTAATGGCTTTAGAAAATGTCCTCAAAGTGAGAGAGAAAATAAACTCAACACAATTTTGTTGCCTGTATGCAATATGTACATTTGCTAGAAATGCAGTGTTCAGATATCATTAAAAACCACCTTTGTGACATCTGTCAGGGAAATGAACTTCTAGCAGGAGAGAGAACACTTGTTTAAAAAGTGTTTTTCCTAAGGACACAATGAGCTTCCACTAGACAGAACTGTATACTGCACTACAGCTTTTTTTGGTATCTTTATGTTCTCTGTTAGATGTTCAAAATTCTTCATCGCCATATACTTGTGGTGCTGAAAATTAGAGTTGCCATACCTGTACCAATTTTGTTAACAGTTTGTATTGCAAATATTCTGACTTGGTTCCTTTCTGAAATTCTAGTTGTCTTCCATTGCACACATTCAATCTAATTCGAAGGCTCTAAAGCCAGATTAATGCCTAATTCTCAAATTTCAGATGTTACCCATGTTAACACTTGAAAATAATGTGTTTCTTGAGGGGACATTCTGAGTCTTGAATGTCTGTGATAGAAAATTTGTCATTATTTTGAGGATGCATGCCTGTGTTTATGTATAAAACTTAGGGAGATCTTGAGCTGCAATTTTAGATTTAAAGGCTTGAAAATGTAAAGTGTTCAGGAATAGTGAGAGACACTTACATAAGTTCATACACACATGAATGCTAATAGGTGTTGATAGTTATTTCCCAGTTTTTAAATTATGCCTACATCTGGAAAAAGTCAGTGAGGAATTTGAAGGTTTGCTACTGCAACAAGATGTTGTTATTGAACTGGAGAAAGGTAGAAAGCAGAGAAGAACATAAAAGAGCTGGCAGTAATACTAATGCCATAAGTGATACATAGTGATACAAGTCAGGTTCCAGATTGTTAAAAAGGGTACTGAAGCAAAAAAAAATTTTTTTCCCCCCAAAAATGAACTAATCACTGTTATTGCAAAACTAGTAAAAAAATTACCTAAGTCAAGATCTTTCCTATGCAATGATGCCTGTCAGACTAAAATGAATGTACCATTAAGCTTGCTTCCAAACACAGTTCCCCCAAAATGTTTCACAGTATTTAGAAATTAGTTTGAAAATATTTGCTTTCTTTAGTGTGATATTGCTAGAATAATGGGAAAGAGTACTTCTAATCACTGAGATTTACTTTTTAAATGCCTCCCTTGGTCATTTGCGGTAAACATAACTAAGATGCCAAAGATTTATCTCCTATAAATTGTTATTAATTTGTGATACTGCTTTGTGTGTATGGTGTTCCACTATGGATAGGACATCAAGGTTGGTGTTGCAAAAACATACAGTTAGAAACCAGCTATAGAAGAAAGGTAAGAAGAAAGGGAGGCACTGTAGAAGTCATTGCAGATTGCAAATGTCGTTTTAGTTTGCCCATATAATAAAATGTATTTCCTGGGTGATTTTATTTATTTTCACATTTGATACAGAGTACATTAAATGCAATTAAGCTGGGTTGAGAGAAACTAAGTTAAAAGCAATAACTGAATGAGAGTTACAAAACAACAGGAAAGAAGATAGGTGGGCGGAATGCTGAACTGGAACATGAAAGATCAACAAATAAAGTCACAGTAGGAGGAAGGGAATAGGATAGGCTGGGAGCAGAACATAGAAAAATACTTGTTAATAAACTAGATGTTAACAAACAGACTTACAGAAGGATGATTCATTGCCTGAAGGCATGAGTAGTATCTTGAGATATTCAATGCTAAAAAGACATTGTGAATTTTTGTAACTCACACCTTCCCATATTGCTTTGCTTACCTTTCTCTGTGCCAAAGTAGCATCTTTATGCATCTTTATGGATCTTGTCCCTCTGCTGGGACCTCACTTTCTGAGTCAATAAGATGGATAAGGGATTTGGTTGTAGAGCAATGCTTTCTCTCTAGCCTAACAAACTGACACGGGAAGGTTGTTTCAAATTCTTTATTTCATCTGGCAAATTTTATTGTAAGTATGGACAAATCTGTTCAGCGTGAAGAAATTTAGACTGACACTAGGTTCTCTGAGAGATGCTACATATGACAAGAGAATATTGTAAAATTTATCTGCAAGAAGAAAGTTGGTAAATCGCATGATTGGAAGTTGCTGATCCAGATTCCTGTCTGTTGTTAACTGCACAGGCTCTTTTAGGTCAGAAAAAATATAATGATGGCATGAGCCTATTACATATCAAACTAAAAGATGCAAATAATGAAGGATTTCTGAATTTTATCTAGTATTCAATAGACTCGGTCACACAGTAAGTAGTTTTTAAAAAGTGAAATGATTACTGAGAATTATGAATCTTTTGGCCAGTCATTTGTTTATTTTAATTCTTTTCCCCATTCCCAGTTGATTGCATTATCTTAGCCTAACTTTCTACTGATTTATGTCCTGTGGCTGGCTCTGGTCTTCATTAAAAATTTTTTACACAGAGCATATTTTTGTGATCATCTCCCCACATGAATACCCTGTCATGTAATATTGGGTGAGCTCATACAGAAAGGCGTAGATTGGACATAATTCAGTTCAACTCACTGCTCTGTGCGGGGCTAATTAAAATCAATTTGCTGAAGGCTTTGTCTAGTTTTTTTCAGGATTTCAGTGTCTCTGAAGATGCAGATTCCATAACCTTCCAGGGCAGCCTATTCCAATGTTCTTCTGCCTTCATGGTGGAAAAATTTCTCACAATACCCAAGCAGAATATTTCTTCTTGTTGAAGAGAAATTTGTTCAGTTCTTCATTTTTGTAGTTCTTCAGACATTTCTGGGCAGGTGCTAGATTGTTTCTTAACCTTCCCTTCACCGGACTAAGCTCCTCCACCCCTCTTTGCTGAACAGCCATAGGCTGCTAAACACCTTGGTTGCAGGCCAGCAATCATTTCATATTTTTTTCACATTTCTCATGAACGGAGGGGCCCAAAACCAAGCACAGTGTTCCAGGTTAAATGTCACTGTAGCTGAGTAATAATAATCTTTCTTCCATGGCCATGTTCCTTCCCGTTGCTGGGCAGTTAACCTTATTTATAGAGAGAGCACAGTATAGGCTTGTATTCAGCCTGTAGTCCACATAACCCTACTGCAACTTTCTTTTCAGCAGGGCCGTTGCACAGCCAGTCACTACTCCATTGTAGGTGTAAATCTTTGCACTTCTCCTTATTTCATTCCGTAAGTTATCTGTTACCCTGCTTCTCAAATCAGCACAGGTCCCTCTGGATTGAAACTCTGTCATTCATTATTTCAGCTGTTCTCTATTTTTATGCCTCCTGGTAGTTTGCTCATGATATTCTGTCACCATCCAGCTACTAACAGGGATATTCCATGATTTCCAGCCCAGTTGCTGTTCCTAGTGTGGTTGACTGATTACCAGAAGCCACCCATCCATCAAGGACTTTTGAGTCCAGTGGTTCAACCAGTTTTAACCTGTAGTAGTAGTCCATTTAGCCAACCCCTGCTTCGATATTGTCCAAGTGTCAAATGCCTTGCTAAATTCAAAATATATTGCATCCACTGCTTTTCCTTCTTAAAAACAACTCAACCTGTTGGTCCCACACTGTTGCCTGCTCCATTTCTTCCCAAGCTTTGCTGCTAAATGCTAGGAGGAGGTTTGTTAGTGAAGACTATTATCTAGAGTATTGAGTAATTCAGCATTTTGAAACATTCCACTAGGTTGTCTTACCACTCCATCAGCAGACTTGCATTCTTCCTTTGAAGCAAGGATATCTGTAAATATCTTTTCTGTCCCACTCAACACCCCTCAGTAACCTTAGTTCGAGCTGAGTTTTATATGTGATTTGTTCTTCTGCTTTTATGCTGTTTCCTGCCTGCCCATATTGTCATCACTTGAATGCTCCCATTTTGCCTTTTTGTCCATGCAGTAACATCCTACTTTACCAACTGGATCTTCTGAAATTCCATGCCTGCATGGAAGTTGTCTCATTCCTGAAGTTGTAACTGCAGAAGGGAGTTCATGAGATCTCAAGAGTTATCTTTCAAAGTAATTTGGATCTCTTGGACACTTCTCTTTCATGAGTGCAATACCCTGAATCAAACACAGTCTATTCTGAAATACAGTATCCTAACTGTTGCTTACTTCCCCAGTATTTCTCTGGATCCTGAACCTGGTCATTTGGTAGCTGCTGAAGGCCAAGCAATCCTCTGGGACAATATTCACCACTAGTTCTTCCCTGTGTCAGCATTAATGGTCATTTCTGCTTGAAAAGCAGAGGTTTTTTTATGTCATTATGCAAGTGGGAAGAAAATCAAACACAATCTAAAAATGGTTTTTCTTAAAACATATGTGGGCGTTTTTGTACTTGTATGGTTATAGCATTCTTATCTGTATAGCATGCTGTTGAATCTCCAAGAAATTGCTGGATGCCAAGGATGTCCAACAGAGAAGGGAAATCAGGGAAAAGATGACATCCAAGAAGATTGATGAAATGACTGCAGTTTGTTTTTCAATCTCAGTGATTTGTAAATTGTGCTACCCTTGATTTTTATTAGGAAATATATGTGAACTTCAAGTTCAGAACAAAATGTTGGTTGTGGTCTTTTTCTGTCTGTCTGAAGTCTGAGGTCTGTCCACACACAGCAAGAAAGCAGAGCACTTAACACTGGATAGATCATGTAGGAATTCAGTTTTTCCTCAAGTGTCAGGTCGTGATACAAAGCAATACTAAGCTTTAAGATGTTTACTCTGAACAGTTCACAACATAGTGGACAATATTGCCTATAACTGCTTTGGACCATTTTTTATAGATATTTGGAACTTGGACCTTTGGAACAGTGGTGTTTACTGTGCTTGTATTCACGGTTACATTTAAGGTAAGGTATGCTGTATTTTATCCACTGAAACTTTCTTAAAAATTGTTTTTTAATTGTTGCTTATTTATATTGGTTTCTTTATATCACCATGCATTGTTTTATTACTTTGAATAGAAAGTTTGCTATCTGTACCTTCTTAACTGCGCTCAAACTTAAAAGATGTTTTTAACTGCTTCTATGCAGAATTTTTCCCTATTTTCAAAGGGTATAATTCTGTTTTATCTCCTGCTGGGAATTCCTGTTGAGTCTAGATTGTAATAACATCATATAATATCTTTTTTTTCAGCTTGCAATAGATACACACTATTGGACGTGGATAAATCACTTTGTGATCTGGGGATCACTGGTATTCTACATTGTCTTTTCTCTGCTCTGGGGAGGAATTATTTGGTATGTATCCTAATCTTAATTGTATTGCAGAAGTTGTTTCAGAAACATAAAGTTGTTATATTTCACCTTTTTGTCACAGAATTAAATTAGCCTTTATATAATGCAGAACTCTATTTTAAACACATCATAATTTCTAACTAGAGTGCTCAGCTCTTCTGTCAATGAATATCTGCTGAAATCTTCTTAAAGAAGAATGCAAGGAGAATATCAGACCCTAGATGACCACTGGGTTTTATCTCGGGTTCAAGGAGCTGCTATTACCTTTCTGGTTGCTGTTACCTTCTGAGTCAAAATGTCTCAAAATAGATTATGTCTGCGCAGTAGGTGACTACCCACCTATCTGCTAGGCTTGTCTTGGAAGCTAGCTGTAGCAGTCAAACTAGAGACAGGGAGCAGAACTCAATATCAAAGTCATGTGGATGTCCAAGAGTCCTGTGTTTGAGCTCATTGTTTTGCCTACTTAGCAAAGTGGAGTTACTGTAGGTGTCTGATCACCTACTTATTCATGTTGGTAAGAAGCTTTGTAGGCTCTTGTGCACAGCCAATTTAAAGTGTTGGGGGGTTTTGCTATTAAAAGTTCTGTATACTTGAAACTGAAATTTTTGGAAAGGAAATCAAGTTGTAACAAGTTCAGTTCCTTACTGTGTCTGATTGCCATAAGGAGCTGGAAATTTTGTTTCACATTTGTAGAGCTCTCAGTTATGAGGCCATCTTTTTAACTACTGCTAGTACTTAACTACAATTCTACTTTGTATTCACAATATTTTGATGGACTAGAGAAGGAGGGGGCTTACTGTTGCTTGGTGATTAAGATGCCATTTAATTTAGAGAGAGGATTTGTATTTAGCATGGCTTTTGCAAATGAGTAACTACCTCTTAACTCCTTGGATGTTCAGCTGCCTCTTCTTTTTTTCTAGTAATATCAGATCTCAGTTCCTTCAGCATCAGTTTGCAGAAGTGACATTTTCCCAATGGTTTTCCATCCAGCCTTGCTGTGTATTCAAGATGTGTCTGTGTGGACATAAAAATGTATTTCAGCTTAGTTACCTTTTTAGTATGCAAATACTACCAGATTTTGAAAACCGTCAGGAAACTGCCCTACTGGTTTTACACTGCAGTGTTGCTGCAAACTGTCCCTTGATCTTGGCTCTCAGTGATTATGGCCTCTGGTTCCCAGTACCAGACTGTGCTGGCATTTTAATGATCATCCAACTGCGTGGGATACAGGGAGGTTAGGAAGAGAAGGTATTAATAGTGTGGTTAGATAAGTATGTGGTGCATAGGGTGAGGAGCATAACATGAAAGCATTAGAGATACTTATGGGAGCCTGCGAGGTATGAAAATAAGTGTGTTTGACAAGCATTAGTCTGAGGATACACACAAAGTAGTGTGCCTTAGCAAAGACCAGGGGGGATGGGACAGTAAGAAGAAAGGTGGAAAATACCTGGGGCAAGATAAGGATACATGGAAGAACATAAACACATTAAGAATGAATTTAATTTATCTTTGCAAGGGAGAGGCACTACGGCAGGGAGGGGACAGCATAATATTTGCTGCAGTCTGGAAGACAAAAGGAAGGTAGTTATCTCCAGATGGTGCATGGTTAGCACCAGCTCCCTTTGAGAAGACTGGGATGGATGAACAAACTGGGAAACTGAACCTGAAGTATTTCACCACTGGCCTAATTCTTGTATTTAATACTGTCAGCCTTTCTTTTGTGTATTGAAATGTAATAATTATTTTATCTTTTTTCTTCCAGGCCTTTTCTCAATTATCAGAGGATGTATTATGTGTTCATGCAAATGCTGTCCAGTGGTCCTGTGTGGCTGGGTATAATTCTGCTCATAACTGTCAGCCTTCTTCCAGATGTTCTGAAGAAGGTCTTATGCAGGGAGTTGTGGCCTACAGCAACAGAAAGAATCCAGGTAAATAATCTTTTTCATTGTGAAGTTAGGTATTTTTTGTATTACAAGTGTCTAATCACCTAGGCCAAGGTCAGAGATAAGATTAAAGCAGAGGTTTCCCATCTGTGGTGTCTGTGCAATATGGTGAAAGATGCTGCCTGCTTCTTAGATGGTAGCATTAACCTGAATCCTGGGGCAACACTTGTGCCTCCATACCAGCAACCACAGGGAAATCAGCTGATGAGCATGGTTGGAGACAGCTACATGGCTCAACATGATTTCTGATTTCAGGATATAAGAAGGGCAGGGGGATTGGGATCTCCAAAAGGGTAGATAAGAGGCACTTATATCTGATAACATGCTGATGCCTGCTACAAAAACACAACTTACTCATATCCTATTTATAATTTTTTCCTCTTTTATATTTCAACTTACATTTTGCCTGTTCTGATCCATTATTTGTACATAAATGTGCCTTGCTGTGCCCATGGGAATCTATTCTCTCCTTTCATCTGATCAGCCCAAAAGGAGAAATGACTGTGTAAATATAGGCAATCTCTTCTAAGGGTGGAGAGGAAGCCAGATTCTATGGAAACCATGGTGCTATGCTGGGGACATGAATAGAAAAGGTTTCCTGCATTTTAACCCCAGTAAACTTTTACCTATTATCTATGTTAGAATGTGAAGGACAGTAGAGGTGTGCTGAACTCTAAACTTCATGTTACTGCCCTTGCCCTTGTCAGCCCATGAACTGCCACCAGTAGGTTACAAGAATGAGTTACTAGCAACAAAAGGGATTATGTAGCATTTTTTTAATTCAAAAGGTACTTTGCATTAAGAGGAAAGGAATAAAGGAACTTTGCTACCAAGGAAAATAAAATGTCCCAGTGGCAAATGTAAAACCCTCTGCCACTGTTTTGTATTCCTAGAATGTACAGGTGTAATAATAATGCCTTACTTCAGGAAAGAATAAAGAATAGCAGGAAAGCATTCCCAGGCAGATCAGTACTTAAAGTTTTTTCATCCAGAGATCTTAGATGTCATATGTACTACTTGTGAAAGAAGTTGACCTCAGTATAGATTCTGAATAGCTAATTTGCAAGTCTAAAGAGAGAGAATGAGCAAGGGTTAAGGTGAAGAAACAAGCTAGTAAATAAAAAACCCCTGCTAAAGGCTTTGTAGCATTTCTTACAAACATTGTGTGTTAGTACTGGAAAATAAATCAGTAGTAAAGCAGACTTTGGGCTCAACACTGACAATATTCATTTTTAAATATTTAGTCAAAGATCTGTGACTTTTAACCAGTTATATCGCTTGTGTTTCTTCTTCCCTCTCTTTGTTTCTTCCTGTCTTCCAATCCACTTTGTCTAAATAACTGCTACCTTGCTTTAAACATAAATGATGTGCTCGGTTGCTTCCTACAATCTTCTGGGGAAATCAGACTAAACATCAGTGCCTTTCTGTTGAGCAGTCCACCATCTTTATGCTTTCTCAGACTTCAAGCAGTCTAAGTTTCTAATGGAACAAAAGGTGACTTTTTTCTGCCTTTCTGCATGCTTGGCCATTTCATTCAAAGGACTTTATAAATTTAATCATCAGAAGTTATTTACCATATTCATTATCTCCATTTGTGATTCATGTCAACTATATTTTGAGGAATACAGTTTAGTACAGTTTTTTTCCCTCTGAGTATCTCAAAGATTGTGTGAGTTGTTGTCACAGTCCATCACTGTCACTATCAATTTTGGTCACTGTTCTTGCTGCATTTTACAGAATGTTTCTGCCTCAGGAATCTACAAATCTTTTATTCCCATTTTAATCATTGGTCTGTCTGTAGATGAATGCATGTTGTGTTTGCATTGTACCTGAATAAGTAGGATAGTGGCCACACAAGTGATAATTCTGATTAGGCTGAGGTTGCTAGCATCATACAGAAAATGTGGTGCTGGAAACCACTTAAGCAGTCTTTGGAATATATTGATGTATCTTCTCTGCTGCTAGAAAATGGTGCTTTTTTTCTTTTTCAAGCATGCATTTTGAAACTGAGCTTTCCTTATGTTCCCTTTTATGAAAATCTGTGCTCTTTCTAGGAAGAAAACAACTCAAGGCCTGAAAGTTCATGACATTATTTAATATAAAAGTGGAAGAAATGCTAATAAATCTTGTTTCCCCTACAGTCTGCAAGAAAACTGTTTTTTACTTAATATTCAGAGACTGTTGGTTTCCATTGCAGATTTTATATCTTTCTTTCTTAAGTGGGTAAAATAAAAATGTATTTTCTCCTTCGTTCCTCCTCAAAAATATATAGTCAATAAAATTTACTGTAATTATGTAAATTGGAAGGAAAATACAGTTTTTTTCACTATCTAAAATTCTGACTAAAATTGTCTCTTAAATTTCTTAAGATTGGTTTGAACTGAGCTTATAAATAAGGATTTTTAAATGTACTGCATTCCTAAAAGTGATACTGCTTTCTTTATAACAAAAGGGCTTCGGGAACAACTGAAAAGACAAACATAGGACTAGTGACCATTTCCCAGGTTACTAAATCAGTTCTACTCAGGCAATAAGAATGCATAAAGCCTTTGAAGCAGTTCTTATACTTCCAAATTTTTCTGTTATTTGAGAGTCACTCCAATGTGTGATGAGCGATTGTTTACCATCATTAATATTTGGATGTTTTTCAACATTCCTCTTATAGCTCTGGGGTTTTCTTTTCAGAGAGCTTTTCTGTTGTGTATATATATATATATATATATACATATATATATATATATATACATACAGACATATATGTGTGTACAGATACATATATGTGCATACAAGTATATGTGTATATATATATGTGCATGTATATGGATATTGATACAAATATATATACATAGGAACTGTTCTTTCTTGGGCTAAAACGTTAATTCTGCAAAAGCTTTGGAGGAATCTGTTGCCTTTTGGTAATTTCGGTCAAAATCTGCTTATTTCTTGTACATGTGGTCTCTGCAACTCCGGCTCAATGACACAAACTGAATTTTGTGCTTTAACTGGTCTGTACAGCTGCAAGGTTTCTCTCAGCTTTTACTTTTAAAAAGCAATCAGGTATTTTTCGTAATACAGCCAAGCTATATTGTTTATTTTTTCTTTATTCTTCTTTCATTAGTAACAGAATTTTATCCACTCTGTTAGGGAAAATATAAATTCAATTTACATTATCCTATTTCCATTTTTATAATTTTCATTTTGATTGCCAGTGTTTCAGCAGTTCCAAGTATTTTGTAGCTGAAATACCAGGTGTTTAGTTTCTGAGCTGTAAATGACTTCTGTACTTTCATCCCTTTTAAAGAAATAATTTTCTTTTTCTCTTTGTTTTTGACTGACGATTTTTTACTTTGCTTTCACTCAGTCACAAGCATGGGCCATCAGCCATGTTATGAGATCTTTACCTTTTGCTGCACCTGGGGAAACCCAGAGTGGTCCTTTTGCCTGGGGAAGTTTCTCTGGGGATTCATCATTCTTCTGTTCCTCAGTGGGCTTAGCTGCTGTTGATCAACTGCCCTAGATGCTGTTGTTCAAACTGCTGCCTTGTCACATGTCAAGCTCCTCGTCTGAGGGAACAAAGCAATGGATCTTGCTGTTGCAATATTTGAGTGCTGTGGAAGGAGTCTCCTTGGCAACTCCCCGGCCCCCTCTGCCCATAGTGTAATGATGAAATTGTAAGTCAGCCTTCATGAGCACCACGCCATCACCTCTGTGTGGGGCACTCCCCTCAGTGTGCCAGCTGTTCCAGGGAGTAGGGAAACAGGATGTCCACTCCTTAATGTAGGATCAGTTTGGCCTCCTCACACCACAGGCACCTCTCCCATTCAGTGCTGGTTATTGTTAGAGGGGCAGGACACACAGCCCAGAGTACTTAGTCAGTTTAGTGCTTTTGAGAGTAATTTTTAACAGAGTTTGAAATGGAATTAGAAACACCCTCAAATGATTAGTCTCAGGATACAGCAATAGAAATTTTGTTTTTCACTGGATAACCTTTCCTTTTTAAGTGTGTCAGAAAATCCATCCCTTTTACAGGACTTTACTATAACAGTTACCAAATGGTACAATTCATTCACATTTCTTGTATTCATCAAGAGTCTCACTGTTTTTCCTCATCCTTGCAGAAGAGTATGAGACATAAAACAGGCCAAAATGCACTGCCGAGCTGCGATGGGCCACTTCTTGAAGGAAATCTTTCACCTTCCGAGCCATAATTAGATCAAAGCTAGGTAACAGTACTGTACGTGTTGCCAGTTTGGATTAAGTTCTTTTGGTGCTATTTACAAATCAACTGTTTCCTCCAGAGTTTTTGATGTACTTTATCAGTGTTGATACAAAATCATTGTGTTTTACTTGGAGAGCCTAGTTTATGCAAGAGAGGTTCCATGCTACAGGTAAGACCTTTTTGTCTCGGAAAGTTAATCATGTAAAGCAAACCAATAAATTGATATACCCGTATTCATGTCCTATAAATACATTGTATTATGTATAGGTGTTGTGTGACATTTCTTCTATAAGAGCTGCATTCATTATTGCCGTGTGTACTCACATTACACCACAGTGTAGAATACATAAAGTAATTCTTACCCAGGAGCAGTTTCTCCATCATCTCTCATGTTCTCGAGTACATATATAGACCAAGTGCAGATGCTAACATGTGGAGATAATCATAACGAGTTACTTGTGAATAGGACCTTGGGTCAGAAGACTGGGGCTGTGCATCTGACAGCATCTGCCCCAGTGCTGTGTTCTGTACAGACCAGGGCATTGCTGTGTTATTGCTTCAGGTGAAGAGAGAAGTGTGATAGTTTAGCTGAATATCTGAGACAGCAGCATAAGTGGTGAACTAAATGCCCTAAATATAAGGCCATCAGAATGAAGTTATCTGCTTTAAGTCATATCCTTGCTATGCCACCGATGGTGCAAACAAGTAAGAAGGTACACTCTTTACCTGGCTGCCATGACTGTTCCAGTACCTTCATTCTCTCCTGACCCCAGAAGCAGCACATGAGGAACTAAGTGAAGGTATAAAGTTAGCAGTATGTGAAAAGCACAAATGTCATGTGTACTGTAGAACTTCAAAGTAGCTGAAGGTAGCCAAAGTAGCTGATTTGCTTTTAATGACTGTTGCACTAGTAGTAGTAGAAAACCTCAACTTCCATGACTAGCTTCAGGCTTGGTAAAGGCTCTTGTCTCAGAGCCATGTCTAGTAAAAAGCATTTTATTTTTAGAACTATCTATGGTAACTAAAATGCTTCACTTTCTAGCTGAAAGAATAGGAAAATTAATTACCAAACTGTATGACTACTCCCTCTTACATTTCCAAAGCAAATCTGCTAATGTTTATGTAAAAATGTTACTATTTGGTCTATATGTGTTTAAAAGAACCCAGTCTAGGATAGTTTTGTGACCTTTACAAGAGTGTCTTTTTAAGAGAGCTTTCAGATTACTTACTCTAGATTATGCAAGAGTAGTGTTTCAAGCTTGTGATTGGCATTAAAGTGTCATGTTACATTGCAGCCAAAGTTCTCTAAGCTACATCATTAATATTTACTTTGTGATTTTGTCCTTTTGGTACTGTGTTCTGATTAAAAGGGAAGAAGGGGATGATAAGAATACAGGATTAACTGATTTATATAGCATTCATGGAGAGATTGATGAATAACATTGCTTTGAACCATGTTTATAATGCATTTATATGTTAGATACCATCACAAAACCTCCATACCTCTATACCTGGAAATTATATGTGCATTTAGTGAAAAGAATTTCATAAACTTGTTGGTGAGAGGCCTGTGCTAGTTTATTTAAGTTTGTGCACACATCCAGGCTTTTGTCATGCAGCTGTGGTGTTCTGTAGTCCTGAGCATTTCCTGAGTGGAAGTGCCAATTCTGCCAGAGTGTGGAGTGATTATGTGAGAAAGATAAATTTTAATGGGCAATTAGACCAAGATAGTACTGAGATGTACAGTATAAATTGCCTGTATAGATGGTACATGTAACCTAAGCAAGTCTAAAATTCAGTACTGCTTAGAAGTACAAAGCATGTGCATTAAACTCTGGAACCTTCATCTGTTAGCACAAACTGATTGTAAAGAATTTCCTCTCTTTGGAACTACTGGGCAAAGTACTTGAATCTGTCCTGTCTTAAAATTCCACATAAGAAGTTCAGGGATAAAAAAATGTACCAGGAGAAATTCCAAAATGAAACATAATCTTGATTTAAAACACTTTCATTTGAAGAAAGGCCTCTGTGTCTTCATCTCTTCTCTGAAGAGCCCATTATCAGGTTTAGAAGTTAAGTGTAAAATCATGCCTGGTTTTGTAGGTCTTAGTATAAAACTAATCATGTTGAAACTGGTTGATTGCAAAGCAACAGGAGGGATTATACTTTGACATGAAACAAATATCCAGAGTGGTGATCTAGGGAAAGGTGTTATTACACCAAGGGGACAGTGAAAAAAAACAATTATAGACTTTTTGTTCCAAGATTGTTTATTTACTGTGTATTTGTTTCCTTTTTTCCCTTTAACAGAAGGCATCGAGGCACTGTCGGGAGCACATCTCAGAATTCACACCTCTTGCCTGTCTGAAAAGCCCAAGATACAGGAGCAGTGACTGCAGCAATTCCCCAGCAAGAAGGTCTAATTCTCATTCTAAAAAAGTGATGTTTACGCAGTGGAGAGGCATTGATTATTCAGTACTTCCATCTGTCTTTGGCTATTCAAATAAGCATTGGCGTTCCAGTGCAGGCTACCACTACAGTGGGTCAGGTTTGGAAACATCCATATGACAGAACACCAAGTCAAGCCTTTAAAAACTGTGGTTTTGTTTATTTATTTTTTCAGGAAACAGACGTGTCACAGAGACATATTAAACTATATGTGGCTTTTGCTGTCTGAGGTAGTGTTGAGAAAACAGGATCAAGAGCTAGAAGTATGAACCCTTCCAGGCCAATAGGCCTCTTTTTATGTTTTGAACTACTGGAGCAATGAACAATCTGCACAGTCTGGTACTGTGAGACTGGTAGCACTAAAAATTCTCTTCATCCTGTGTCAAGACTTCTGTGTATTTACTACTTCTGTCATCTTTAGTGATTTTCTTTGTTACTTGAAGTGCAGTTTCAGTCAGTGACCTACATTTTGAGATCAACAGTTTTAATTTTCAGCCAGGAGCAATTGTCTCAGTTATCTCAAATGAAATTCTCTCAAAGCATATTTAACAATTGCTGTTTCTGATTTTCCTCTGTCCTTTTTTCTTTCTTTGCTCTTTCTGTAGAACAAACTGGTGTTTCCTCTGTGCAAATCTGCTTTCAAGAAACACTCTCTAATGTTCACTTCCTTGTAAGTGGCCAAATCAGGGCTATGTATGGTTTTGGTTAGTTTTCCCCTGTAGAAAGATAGGCAAAACAATCCTTGTGTAGAGTATGCACACACAATATGAAGTCAAGTTGGCTGTTAAACAGGTAAATATCACCAGTGTTGGTATTTACTTATAAACTGAATGTAAGCATTTTGCCTAAAACATCTTCGACTTTGTCAAAGATGCACATTACCTGGTGTTCTCACTTCCTGTCCCTATGATTGTAAAATACTTATAACAGAAAGTATTACATATTAAGCTTTTTTTGACACAGTTTGTTGGGTTCTTTTTCTTAAAACAAGAAAAGCTGTTTTTCTGGATGAGTATCTTTTGCTCTCTTGATTCATGCTCTTAATTCTGATTTTTTTTGTGTGTGTGTATGGTTAGATACTGGCTGATGGGCTTGGTAGATGTATTACAAAGCACACAAATGTTAGCTTTTGTAGGCAAACCACGAGGTGGCACATAACTGTTCACTAACAGTTGAACCACAGGTGGGATAGAGAAACTAGTTTGATTGCAAGGATTCTGTTTGAATTCCCTTAAGAATGACAGCCAACTTGCACTTCTGTTTTCTCTGCTACATTTATGTTACCTTGCAGTAATTCAACTATTAGCTGCATCCTTGTGTTGTTTCTTTAGTCCAGTGTTTTATTTTGGGGTGCAAAAATATCTGAAGCAGAAATGTGATTTCAGTCGATTTCAGCTTGGTGGTTACTGAGGATGGTTAATGGCCATCCTCATTCAATACCTCTGGGAGGACATTACCTAAAAATGTATTTCAGTGTGAAAACAAAATACTTGGAATCAGACCTGCAGCATTTATTGGAAGACCTGGGCAAGACACTGTTAGTTGTCTTTCATGTGGACAAGGGTGGCAGAGAAAAATTATTTCCCTTTTTGTGTTTTAACAAGAAAAAACAGAGGCAAAATAAGTTTACTTACTACTTTACTTTTTAATAATGGAAAAATCAACTTACTGGTAAATGTCCCTCACAGTATTCTGAGTAGTTTTCATATTAAACATTGATTGCCCTGGGTAAAGCAGAGATTATGAGTTATGAAATTTTCAGTATACCAAAGATAACAGAATTTTACAAAGTCTAACAGTGAACACCACAGATAAAGGTTTTTTATCATTTAACATATAGCACTTTTAAGTTTCAAAGAATATCCTTATAGCAGTAGCATTTTGAAATACATACACATGTGTGGGTGTGTGTACATATACTTGCCATTGCAGACTTGAATGTTGGTCAGTTAGAACCGTCCCCTACATAAAACACTGGTGTATATATTTTTAAGAGGTTAATATGGGTATACATTTTATACCAGTAGCAGTGACAAATTTCTTGTGTGTAGTTAACAAATTATTTGTAATGTATTTTTTAGAAATCTTAAAATTGCCTTTGCACTGAAATATTTTTCATACTGTAGCTATTTATAAATCTGTTTTACGCATACATTTGTTAACACACCATTTCTATTTTTTTTAAGTATATGTTTTGAAGGCTTTTTTTATAACTATAAGTTTTGGCCACTTAAATTTAGCTTAGAGTGGAGTTGTGGCTGAATGTTGAAATTCTAATGAATGTCAAATTAGAATACAGGTCTGTTGCTCTATGAGTCTCACCCAAGTTATTGATGTTTTGTTGGGATTTGTGGTAGCAGCGATTAAAGCGCTGTACTTACAGTGCTATATTATAACTGCTAGCTTTTTTACTCTGTAAAGCCTCCTGCTTTTTTTACTTTGTGAGTTCTATCTTTTAGCCTTAAATAAGGAAATTTTTGCTTGATATTTTTGAAAATGCTGCATTCCTGTTCTGCCTACTAACAAAGCAGTTCATTGCAAACTTCATGTAGCCCTGCACTTAGATATTGTTGACTACATTGTTCAGGCTGAAACATCTGTATACGTTGGAGAAATTTTCGTTAAACATGTCGTTTTTTGGAGGAGAAAGAATGCTTGAATTTAAGTGGAAGTTTCTGCTTTGATTTAGCAATACTTTTACCTTTAAAAGTTGGTGCTGTTTGTTTGTTAAAATAGACTGTTTAATGAAATGAACATAAAACATCAACTTGGCTTCACTTGATGTGTTTTTGCTTCAGTCCCTGTTACTATTGCCATGTAAACCTAGTCCACTGCAGCAGGTGTTAACCTGGGAGTTTTACTGCAAAAGATATAAAAGATGAAAAAGTAGAAATTAGATCAAAATGCATTAGAGTGTTTTATTATGGGTGGGACACTGAGAGAAGACAGATTTTTATGTATGAAGAAAAAAAAGAAAGAAGAAAAGTCTAAAAATGTATGTAACCTTCTAACTTGCCTCATTTAAATTGTTGCAGCTTTAACAGCATAATGTCTTCATAACTGCTTCTATAAATGTCTTGAAACTGGTAAGCACTAACCAAATGTATGTGAAGACTTAGAAAGTATTTCAAGCTTTTTGGCCACAGAAGCTCATATGTACCTGCAGTGGCTTGTGGCAAAAGGTCTTTTTTGTTTTACCATGTACAATAATTGTTTGTTCAGCCACTTAATGTAAAAGCTTACAGTTCACTTTCTTGCTTGCATTAGCCTGTGTGTCTTGAACCAACTGGCTTGCAAAAATAAGAGGAAAAAAATAGTGTAATTGAGGAACTGCTTTTCTTTTGGAAGCCAGTGGGATCCTTGTGCTCATGCTACTGTCTCTGTTAAAAAAGCTTTAATGGAAATTTGTGAAAGTATTACAAAAATGAAAACATACATGATTCTACTTTGCAGAATAATCAAAAAATCACTTTATATAGCTTTAATTTTTTACTGTGTGAAAATTCACAGGATTTCAATCTGCATTGTCTGGGACATAAATTCTGTGCTATGTACACTTTGCATTTTAGAGGTTCTTCCATGATCTAATGTAAAGTAGAATCTGCGAAAGTTGCTGTATGGGGCTGGGGGTAGTTATCTGTGCTTTAAACATTAAAGATGTCTGTAGTCATCAGCACCAAATACTGACACTTATTTTAATTGAATAATTTTAGGTGCATTTATTTGAAAATAAATCAGCCTTCAAATCTAATGTTCAGATTATCCTATACTACTTTATTCATTTGATTTGAAGAGTCAGTGTGTGAATACATTACTGTAAAGTTTCTTTTCAGTGCTGTTTTTAACTTTAATTTCTGTAGACAACCAAATATAACTTCTTTATATTCAGCCACATTTTGGATCCTTATGTAGAATATATAAGCAGGAGATACAAATCTGCTTGCAATAAATATAAACATTCAAGACTGGTTTAAGTTTGCTGACAAGTAATTACAGTAATTCTAGTATGAATATGAGATGGTTTCATATTACTCTGTAATAAAATGTAAGTCCATAAAGAAAACAGAATGAGTGTTTGATTTGGTTATTGAATATGTTTGTACTCATGCTTATTTCTCATACCATACATGGGTCCAGCAGAGTGCCACAAAAATGACAAAGGGGACTTGGAGCATCTCTCTTATGAGAGAATGCAGGAGCTGGGCCTGTTAAATCTAGAGAAGAGAAGACTGAGAGGGGATCTCATCAATACATATAAATATCTCAAAGATGGATGTCAAGAGGATGGTGCCAGGCTCTTTTCAGCAGTGCCAGCGACAGGACGAGGTGCACTGGCCCTAAACTAAAACAGTAGAAGTTTCACCTCAACATGGGGAAGAACTTCTTTACATTGAGAGTGGCAGAGCATTAATAGGCTGCCCAGGGGGCTTGCGGAGTTTCCCTTTCTGGAGACATTCAAAACCCACCTGAACACATTTCTGTGTCACCTGCTGTAGGTGACCCTGCCTTGGGTAGAAGGGTTGGACTGGGTGATCTCCAGAGGTCCCTTCCAATTCTACCAGTTCTGTAATTCTGTGATTTTCAGAGAGTGTGTAGCCAGCTAAAAAAGCAACTTAACAAAAAGAAATTCAAAGAAGGCTGGAACATGAGCTGGGGGATGGGGGGTTGTTCCAAAACTATTAGAAATTGGTACCAGTCCAGGAGAGCTTTGTTTCTCCTGCACAGATTAAGTGCTAAAGTTCTTTCCAAAGTAAACTCATAAGCTACACATGAGAGTCTGCCACATTTCCTTGCAGTTCTGCTGTGTGAGGAACCCAGAGCTATTTCTCTTTTCTTTTGCAATGTTGTGAATTTAAAGAAGCTGAAGTAAAAAACAATGTGCTCTGACATGTGAGTTGGTAGCAGTGTTCATAAATTCTTGCAGAAGAGGCTGAGTGCATGGAACGACAATGATTTTACTTTATTTGGTGATACAATTTCACAGAACTTCCTTCAGTTTCAAAGCCATTACAGCTCCAAAGTACATTGGCTCCATCAGGGTGAAGTTATCCCAGACAGCCTCCACAAAGCAGTTCAGGGTGTCAGATTTGATCCCTCCTGCTGCTGCTCTGAGGATATGTAGAATGCTCAGGCCTTTGTTCCTATATTGATTTTGCACTTCCCATAATAAAGGTTTCAGAGGAATGGGTTTGTATTTTTATGAGATTTTTATCTAAACAATACAAGAATGTTGTACCCATCTCCCTTTTGTACATCAAGAAATTTTGTGCTTCTACTGAATGAACTAGAGAAGGTAATTTGAAGGGGCTGTTTAAATAAGGAAGATGTTTTTCCCTTTACTCATGCAAAGAAGAAAATAATGCATAGATTGCAATTAGATAGGATATTACATTGAAACTGTTTTTAAAATAATGTGATGTTGTATCTGGATTTCAGGAAGAACACAGTACCCATACAGACATGTTACCACACAACTTCATTTTGCACATAAAATTACCTTTACTTATTTAAAGGAAAAAAGGATAGAAAATAATTTAAGTGACAAATGGTATTCTCAATCAAATACCATGTGTTTTCCAGTATCTTTTTAGTTATGCTCTTTTAGTAAGTTACATTATAGAATTGATTGAAAACTGGTTTTTATATTCTGCAGTAAGGCTACTCAATATTTTCTGCAATATATGCAACAGTGCTCTATAAAATCTTTCCTGAAGGTTATCTTGATGTGAAGTGAGGTAGGTTGGAGACAGACTGAAGTTCCTTGGTTTTGTTTTTCAAATATTCTGATTTCCTCAAGTGATACTCTACAGGAATTTAGAAACAGTATTTGACTATTCTATTAAAGCTTGTTGTGTGTTTCCACTGCACATACAGGTGTATTCATTTTCATTTTATTCAAATGCTAAAGCAAAACCCATACCCATTTAAAGGCTTCATTTACACTAGGAAGTGATAAGATAGGGATAAAACCAAATATATCCATTAACTTCCTTCATTATACAGATCAGTTTATCAGGTGCCTGTTGTCCCTATCTAGGTTTAAAAGGTTTTTTAAAAGAAAATTGCACTATGTGATCTTTCTTTTTAACTGGCAAGTCTGCAGTAAATTAATAATGTTGAGTCTTAATCATTAAAGTGTTGGTTTTCCATTTAAAGGTGACAAACAGTATTCAGTTTTATACCACCAAAAGTCTTGTTGTTTTCCATTATTCATTCTGGTTAAGAAATGAATAATTTTTATGCTTTTAAAAATACATAGGATGCAGTGTCCTGCTAGGTTCAGAGGGTTCCTATTTTAAGGAGAACTGCTGAGTCTTTTCTTATTTAATGTAGAAAAACTGATATGTTTTTCTTCCTAACAAAATAAGGAATGTAAATATTTTTTTCAAAAGTAGATCAACAATTTACCTTGAGATTTCAGACATCTAAGATTCTTCATGGTGAAATGTTAACCAAATTTGAAAGCTCTGAATCTTGCCATCTAATAAACACTGGGCTCTAGAAGAGAAGGAAAACAAATCCTGGTCCATGCATCAAGCCATCAAGTGATATGGTGATTTTTATTTCCTATAATACTTTCAACCAAGTAGCCAGCCTGTAAAAGCATTTTTCTAGGAAGTACTGAACAGGCTGCTTCCAGGATGAACAAAATTGCGTCGCTAGAGAAAGTTGTCAGTATTAATTAGGTTGAAATCTAATTGTTTATTCCCAGCTATGAAGAGGTAGTGTGTATAATTTCATTCAAAGTTATAGCCTGGAAATAAATGTTTCTCCTCCTGAGTGCTTTCAGGCACAACATCACAAAGCTTAACACTGATGCAGTGATGGAGCTCAGTAACAGTTGGGATTCACTTGGCTTTTAAGTGACTCTTCTTAGAAAGTCCAAATTTTGTATTAGTTTAACACCAAAGCTATCCTTGTGCTGAAAGAAACTGGTCTAGATGGAAAAAAGCTGAAGATCTTTCCACTGTAGATTGTACTGGAACATGAGTCAGGCTTCTCTGTCTTCTCAAAAACAGCGCACAGCAGATGATTTAGAAACCTCCTTCCAAATTGTCCATCTGGATTTCAACTTTTAAAGTTTCAAACTTTATTGTCCATTCAACTCTTGTTCTCCCTGTAGGTAGAAAATGGCATACGTATGTTTACATTTCCCCTTGCTTCTTACCTGGCATGCTGGGGTACCTCCCTTTCCCCTAGAAGTCTGTGTAACATAGCATGCTGAATTTTGAAAGGAACAAAACCATTCCTTTTATGACTGGGCAAACATAGTTCCATGCAGTTTAACAAGAGTGATCTCTCTTTTTCATGCTCTCTCAGAGGAATATTCAGCAGGCAAACCAGCAGATCTGAAGTAACGTGGTCACCACCACAATGGTTACCTGCCTTGGTTGCTTTTACACAAAAAGTACTTGATCATGTGCACCTAAACACACAAACTCTGTGTGTCCCCATCTCATGTGGGACATAATCACTCCTCTTCATCCTGCTTTTCCCAGGCCTCTTTCTCAGCAAATTACCTCTCAAAGTGAGCTTATCTGCTCTTTACTGAAATTGGGCACGTGTGGGAAATTCTTCTCCCTACTGAGTCCATTCATGCAAATTGTTTCAAAAGGGTACATGGTTTCATGGGACTCACTAAAATTTTTTTCTCATAAAAAACTGTGATTTGAAGGTATTGGGAAAAAAAGGATTTTTTAACCCAGTTAATTTATTGCAAACTACCTGTGTCCAACAATTTTGTCTTGACAAGAGAAAAGTTCTGTTTTCATACATACCCAAAGATTTTAAGCTAAAATAGAAAGGGAATGGCTATTAAAATTCTAATACCACTGCCACCCAGGAAATTCTTATCCATATTCAAAAGATAAATTTCACTCTGATCTCCTACTGATCTGGTTCTGCATCAATCATAGTTATATCTTTCAATCAACTTTGGGAAATATGCCATTATCCTGAGTCCATGAGTATCTGGATATTCTGTATCCTATCTGAACTCCGTATCTGTTATTATTATTGTTATTACTATTCCTTATCCTATCTGAATAAGGCACTTAACTTTAGCATCTTATATATCCAGATGTAGTTAATGAGAACTATCTGTCAACACTTTATTTCCAAATATGTATGAACACTGAAATACAGAAAGTTGAGATATATCTTAATTTCACTGGCAACTGATCCTCTCATTCAAGGAGGCTCCACCCTGACTTATTGTTTAAGAGTTGTTGCTAGAAGCTACTTGTGTTTTCCATGAGATTAACTGCCAACCACACTATTAACTTTTTAACTGTTTCAGTCTATGGAGATTTACATTCCCCTTACATTTCACAGAGATACACACTTACCAATCCTGATGTAATTAATTTTATATCCAGGTATTGAGCCAAGACACTAAGTTTGGAATTTTACTGATTTAGGGAGAAAAGTGGATGTTGTGCAAAAAGCCCGGGCTACTGCTGCCAGGCACTATAAATCCCACAATACTGCTGTCACTGATGTGTTTTGTCATCTCTATGTGGACACTGCAGGTGTTACATGAAAGTATGTTAGCTTGGGAGTTAGGAAAGTTAATTAGAGTGGCATAAAAATAAATTTCACTGATCCACAGTAGTAGGCATCCTCTCATGTGGATTGACCTGTAAATCTGATGAATGTCCATTTGAACCTTTGCCTGCACCTCACCATTTACATTACTGTTAACAGACATTTCATCTTTCTGCCACGTCACACCACTCTTCTTATAGTGTTCATGGGTTGCAAATCCATTTATTCTCTCTACCACCACATCAGATGTACTCAAAACTAACATTCTCTAATAATATTTTTAAAGAAAAATATTTGTTCAATCTCAAACAATTTCTTTGCTTTACTGTGAGTCTTCATTGTTTCATTTCAGTTGCTCCTTGGTGCACAGCCCAAAATTCTGACCTCAATTTTGTTTCCCACAGAACAAGACAGGAGCACCTGTGACTTAGAAATTCCTGCTTCACATACTGCAGACCAAAGCACACCATGTTTCTAGTCCCAGGAACTTTTCCAGTCCCCTCTCCCTCTCTGCCTCTCCTCTGCACAAGCAGAATTAAGTGGGAGTTGTGTATTTGGACAACTCAACCTCAAAATATGATCCAAGAAGCCAAATTGAGGTTCAGGTTCAGGCACTTACAGTTGTTTGTGTTAAATGCAGGTGTCTAAGCTCCCATTACAGCCAGCAGGAGATTTCCTGTTGGGTGAAATAAAAACAAATAGTACCTACAACTTGTTTTGAATCATTACATTCAGCACAAGTTCTTTAGTATGTATTGTATTTATTGTATTTGTTTGCATGTGTTTCTATTTACTGTCTAATTTACTGGGAATAAGCATAGTGAACTCCATTAATTATTTCAATTTTATTTTTTTTTAAGCTCTTGGGAAAACTAAGGAAAAACGTAACCAGGAGGAAGAGAAAACATACATGCCAAAGGATGTTCTGCATCCATGACAAAGAAAAAACCCATTGAATATTCTTGGTGCTTTCTGTCACTATGACAACAAAGACACAGAGACAGAAATTTTGCAATCTGAACAGCAAAGGTAGAATTTGGGGCTCTTGCACAGGCCATTAGTGGGATGAACATACAGTTTCACCCTCCCATATGAATTTTGCTGCTTGTGGCCATGTCCCCAGTGAATATTCTAGGGTTAATTTATTTAGCTTACAAGGTCTGGACCTTGCAGCCTGAAGCTGTAGAGTTTTGTAGGACCAAAGCATCTTCAGAGTTCCCTATCTCTAGCCAGGGGGTCTTCCTCCTTCCATTTAGACACTTGGGGCTACAGGCAGATCTCCCAGTCCTCCCAATACCTTTAACAGCTGTGGGACTGCTAACAGGAGACCTCGTCTGGCTTGCTACCCTGAAAGGAAGGAAGGGAGGAGAGGAAAGAGGATCATGTGCTCCACAAGTCAGATATGTTCCAGGAGTGGTGGAAGAGTCTGACTCTGTGCCAACCAGCCAGGTAAACAACAGGACAGATTTTCCACAGCCACTTCCAGAATGAATATTTGCTAAATCAAAATATGGGGAATTCTTGCCTTGGAGATTTCCCTATACATGCAGTAAACCACCTCCTGTCTTGTGACAGGCATTTAAGATTGCATTGCTCTTCCAGACCCTTTCTGGAAGCTCTGCTGTGCAGGGTAGCTATGGCACATCAGCTGCCTGAACTCTGCTTGCCTTTTCCTCCTACTGCTGTCCACGGTGTTGGTTCAATTAGAATGGAATAGCAAACAAAAAATAACATTTCCAGATTTCATAAGACCAGAGGAGTTTTTTAATCTGCCCTTTTAAATCCATGCAAATGAGAGGCTTTCTCCACATTAGCTGTAGTTTCCCTTGGTCCCCAGTCTTGTTGATATGGGTTTCCTACTACCTTCCAATAGGCAGGTCCCACCAAAGGAGTCTCCTTTTATTACCTGATTCCCTGGAGATAATGTTTGTCCCGTTTTATTCATTCCTCATACATCTTACAACACTGGAGTGTATCTCCACTTTTTTTCCAGTGACTGGTTCAGAGAATTATGGCAGTACATGGTAGGAGATTTACAAAGGATGACTTAATCTCCAGAATCCTATGTGTCTTCACACAAATAGTGACAAGAAGTCTCTCACTGGACCATCTGTTTTTTAAATCCCAAGCTTGTACACTGTTTTTTTGAATAAGCAGAGTTCAGGGAGGGTATCAAAGAGCAGCTGCTGTGCAAAGCTTTTTCCTTGTAGCTAATTAGCTTTTTTACTATTCACTACACATATTTGAGTGTCTTGTCCATTTGATTCCTGCCCAAGCCAGTTCCTTTTCCATTTGTTATGGCAATTGTTCTGTGTTTCATCAAGAACTCTGGTGGACACAAAAGGAGTATCCAGACATAACAAGCTGAATGTTTCACTGCACCCTTTGGATAAAATCTAACTTACTATAGGCTAAAAGGATGACCAACCTCTGCTGGTATTTGTAGCACACTCAGCTTGAATTTTCAGCCCTAGAGTAACCCTGAAATCAAGAGTCATTCTAATATTTATAGAGAGACTGGTGTCATTTTTACTGAGTTCCTAGGATTTGCATTAAAGTAAATATTTCATACCAGAGAAAGAAGAATTTCTGGAGGTACTTTAAGCCATCAGAAAGCAGAGTATAATTGCAATAGTGTTCCTTGAACCTATGAGTCATGTTAATGTTCATGGTGTAACAAGAAGACAGGCTAGATTTTTTAGCAACATATTTTGCTCACATCTTGTAAAAACATGATATTGTGTAGCTTACCAATGGGATGCTCTTAAGTTTTGACTCTTCCTTTTCCCAGTTTATTCAAATTTTCACTATATTTGCCTCTAATAAATTTTTCAGCCCTGTGTTTTACCTCTATTGCTCAGTTTGGGGTTTTTTTAGACTGCCTTAATTTTAATGAGAATTGGTTTACATCATTCACTAATTATTGCTATAACTATAAAGAAAAGACTCGTTGTTAATTTATGTAAAAAAAAAAAATTTCCTCTTGCCTGTATCCAGTCATTACTATTTTATTCTTGGTATGTTTCAAAAATCTCCCTAACTTACCCTGGAGAACTTCTGCAAATAACAGGTTTTAGTCTAAATTTTCTTATTTTTTTCTCAGTACATTACTATGATTTTACAGAGAGTTTCTGATTCTGTACAAGTTGTGGTTCAGACCAGTTGCTCAATAAAGGTCTCAGATTTTTTGATAGACCCAATTCTTGTAATCTGTTCCTGAAAGCCAACTGGTTGTCATTTTGTAGCTCCTCCCGACTTCAAAACTGGCAGAAACAGGTACAGCTGATACTAAGAAAATTTCATGCCATAGTGCCATAGTCAGTTCTGCTCTCACTTTAATTTCCTTCACATGATAATAATTTCCTATTTAGATTCCTTTGTACATCTCTTCTTACTCCTTGAGATTTAAAGTAACAGAATCACAGAATGAATTAATTTGGAAAAAGCCTCTGAGATCATCAAGTCCACCATGTGACTGAACACCACCTTGTCAAGTAGACCATGGCACTCAGTGCCACGTCCAGTCTTTCCCTAAACATCTCCAGGGACAGTGACTCCAACACCACCCTGGGCAGCCCATTCCAATGTACCATCAACCTTTCTGTGAAAACTTTTTTCCCTAATGCCCAACCTAAACCTCCTCTGGTGCAACTTAAGACTGTCCTAAATGTGTATTCTAGACTGTTCTTCTGGACAATTTTGGCAACAGACACAGGGCACTAGGTCAGGAGAAGTTAATTCCTGGACTACGGATCCTTTCTTCACTGTGAAAATATTGTTTTCTGCCTTCCCAGCCAGACTCCCAAAACACAGCTATGCCAGTGAGTCTCAAACACCTTGCAGAGTTTATCCATAATCCTCAACATCTGTGCAAGAGATGAGCAAGTTTGGCCCTCTCGTTAGATCCTTCTGGTCTTGTCCAAGCTTTTGTATAAGTTGAAAAAAGGAGTTATCAACACTAGCTCTATATTAATTTATAAACTTTCACACTGACAGCATCAGAAATACCATGTACACGTGTGTGAAGGAGGTACTCTGTGGTACAATATTTGCTAGAGCTGTAATACTTCACTGCACTTACAATTCCTAGGAATCCCACCCTACTCCTTATATTTAGGACAGATATTTTAAGAAAATTCAACCTCTTTCCAACCCGCTTTTACCTTCACCTGTTGTAATATGAAAGCACTTATTTGCTCTAGTGACTTTCTTTCTTTCTTTATTAATTTCTTCAGACCTAAATGCCATCTGTCCTCGACATTTGCTTGAAACTTAACTGGTCCTGCTGAAATTTGCCCCTGCTTCTTATCATTAGTCAAAACAAAAGTATTTTCCATAGAATAGGCAGTCTTATAAAAGCCAATGTTGTATTAATGAATATATTTTACTAAATGTAGAAGAAATAACATTTCTGAGTCTATTCATAATAGAAGTCTATTCATAATATGATCCATTTATTCCATAAACTCTGATACTACTAGCCAATGCAACTGTATCTTCCTTTGTGCAAAGATTTCTGCAGAAATCCTGCTCAACCAGTAAAATGCTCAATCTTCAGCCTGACCTCTCACTGCTTGACTCCAGCCAGTGCCTAAGGTTCTGCTTTGACACACAACACAGCAGGAATCACAAAAGTCAAAAGCCTCATGTTTCTACTAGCAAAAAAAGCAGGTCAGGAACTGTCCTTTGGCACAGGAACCAGCTGGCACAACATGGCTTTCATACACACCACTAAACTCTTATCTCCTGAAATAGGTCAGTTCCAGGCAGACAGTCTGCTGGGAATGGCCAGGCACACATGGACCCTTGAGCTGTGCCACAGCTGTTTGCTAGGACAGCACCACACCAGGGACACTACAGAGGATGACCAGTGCAGGGCTTTAATCCTGAACCCCAGACCCATTTAGTTTACTGCTGTAGGGGTAGCTATAGGGATAGAGATCAAACAATGCCTGCAACACTAAACAGAACTGAAATCTAAACTGTATGTTTGATTGCTGCCTCCCTTGTGCTTCAGAGACTTCTTTCAAAGATATTTTTGACAGTATCTCCAAATTAAGGCATCCTCTCTGCTCTTTCATGTCATCATTAATTGGCCTTTTTCCCTGGACAACCAACCAGATCTTTTCAACCAACACTGAAAATGATCTTGTGAGGTACTGGAAACAAAAAAAAAAAAAAGAAAAAACAGTGATCTATCTGAATCTGCACTTTCTGTCTGCAATCCCCTGTTTCACAGTGAAGCGTCACAGGGTCACTCTTCCCCATGACATACTGAAGCACATCTTATGGAGAACAGACCATGGCTACTGCTAAGTTGACTTGGTTACCTACTTGCATCTCAGGTTCTGTTTGATCCACATTTTGAGCTAAACTGCCTTTAGAAGCTGCTAGATACCAAAATCTTGTTTCTGTAAACCATCTCCTGACACTACTGTCGATCACTGGGCTTCAAGAAAGAACATTTCAGGTTATTAAGGAGACAAGTGTACAGTTCATCTCTAATCTGGTATATTTCTCAAAATCAGAAGCCTCTAGTACAAAAAAGAAGTGCATGAAATATGTGCTGGCCCTACTTTGTCCTCAGCTCTGAAATATTTTTCCTAAAAAGTTTACTGCCTGAAACTTGCAGTTGCGTTGTCATGAACATAAACAATTGCTGTTGCAGCAGGGATGGAGAGAGCAGCATTGAGGACTGCTGACTAGGTGAGTGGAGATTGGGAAAGCCTGTGGTCACTCAGGGACACACCTCAGGTGCTTCCCATGAAGCAGGCATCTTTGCAGCTCCCATTTCTCATGTGCTTGTACATGCAGCACACAAAAGCACATGCTCTGCACTGTTTTGCTTAAAAGCAAAAGGTTTTAATGCTTGGGGGTGCCTGAATAAAAAAGCAAATACCTGTTGTTGGTTGAGTTGTTGCTTTTTCTTTTCTCTTTTTGTAATGGGAAAACAAATCTACTTCCAGCTGTTCAATTGTGTGATGAAGATGTAAACACAAAAAGTGCTGTTACCTTCGTATACACATTCCATTAAAAGCAAAACAAAACGCTGGGAGCCAAACACTCAAATACCAGGAAACATCACAACTGAGGCTGCAAAACTTCACGTGGCACAAGGTGTTCCTCTCCGCTATTACGGAACCAGGGAATGGTTCAGATTGGAAAAGACCTCCAGGATCATCAAGATCAACCTTAAACCCAGCACTGCTACTAAACCATGTCCTGAAATGCCACAGTTCCCCAAAAGATGAGGCAATACTCCTACAGGTAGTAACAGCTTTCGGGGAAACAACCACTTTTCACTGCAGAAGGCACACAAAGCCCCTCGCTCCAGAGAGCCCTCCCCGCCCGGGGAGCACCTGTCCTTTGTAGCTGGCGGCGAGGAGCGGCGGTGCCTCCCCAGCCCTGACAGGTGCTCCAGGTGAGCGCTCCCGTCCCTCACCCCGCCACACAAAGGGCCGCGGCCGCCAACCGCGGTAGCCCGCACGGAGCGGGGGGTGCCGGTGCCGGGGCGAGGATCGGAGCCCGGACAAAAGGCAGCCCCTCTCCGCCGCCTCCCCGCCCGCGGGCGGGGCCCGGCGGCGCCTCCCCCGCACTCCATCCCATCCCGCTCCCTCCCTCCCGTGCCGCGGGCCCCGGCGGGAGGCGCTGCCCCACTTGCCCGGTTGAGCTGCTGAGCGCCGGCGGCAGCGGCCACCTGGTCCTCCGGGCAGGGCGGCGAGGTGAGTGAGGCGGGCGCCTCATGGCCGCGGGAGCCCCGCGGGAGCGGCGGGGCCGGGCCGGGCGGGGCCGCACCCGGGGCAGCCGCGCGTGTGGGGCGGCGCGGCCGCTCCGCGCTCACCGGGGCGGGGCGGCTCCGCTCCGTTCCGCTCTGCCCTGCCGGGCTCCGTGCCGCTTCCTGCCTGTCCGGTTTGCCCCCCTCGGTGTCGGCGGCGGTGGGTCCGGGCTGGGGGAGGAAGCCGAACAAAGGCAGGCACGGTAACCTGCCTGAAAACGAGCGGACAAATGAAAAACGTGGCGCGCAGCCCGGGATGCCCTCTCCTCCCGAGGGGCGTGGGGGAAGCCGGGGCTGCCCCTGCCCTGCCGCAGTTCGAGCAGGGCTTGTGCCCTTGGGGCTGCTTCCCCGAGTTACATCCCCGAGTTATATCCCCGAACTGGAGAAACAAAGCGGTCCTTTGGTATGAAGAAGGTGTTAGAGATGCGGGGTGTTGTTGGCTGGTGTTACCTGCAATGGTTAATCACAGGGACTATAAAAGGGGATGTTTCTGCCGCTTGTGGTGTTTATTTCCCTTTTGTATTTCATTGGGGCTGGACTATTAAAATAAATTTGCTGGCTGTGTTTGTAGATTTGTCGATGGTTTTGTTGGTTTGGGCTTGTTTGTTTTTTGTGTGGGGTGGTTTTTTTTTCCTTCTGTTTCTTTTGTATCTACAAGAGGAAGGAGATTTAAGTGTTTGCAATCTAAAACAAGAAATAAAGGTTTATTTAAAGATATTTTTAGCCAAAAACTTTGAAAAGGAATTTAAAACTTTATCTTGATAGACTTGTTAATGGCAAGAGCCTATTTGCTCTTGCAAGCCCTTTATTTCCTTTGTAGAGCCAGTTTGATTTAGTGATTTCAGAGTGACTGCGACTGTGAGTAGCAGAGAAATAGAAAAACTCAGAAAGCAAATAAATGGAAGCCAATTTTTTTTTCTTAAGGATCTTTTGTAGGTTGCCTTTTAATGATAATCATAAGTCCTTTTTGGAGCTTATTAGTACAAACAGCTTTTCTGCCTTGGTGAGTGGAACAGTCAGTTTAATGTTCAGTAGCAGGGTCTGTATTTATTAAAGGTACTTACCCTGTGCAAGTTTAGTTAGCGCGTTGAAAGAGAAATAATGTAATTCTGAAGAGAAGTAAACATTGTTTTAGTAGGAGGGGGAGAGGATGAACATTTTTTGTGGACCCTAATTCAAGAAGGTGCTAAAGCACATGTCTAATAAAAGCATAGTGGTAGGGTAGGGAAGTGAGCATTGTTTTTGTACTTGATGTTGCATGCCCTTTTCTTGTGTTTTGGGCTACCACACAATGCTCTTGTCCATTCTTATCCCTTCTGTGGGGAGGTCTGGGTCATGCACATGATTTCTTTTTTTTTTTTTTTTGTGTTGAGCTTTGCAACTCTTGGGTTTCAGATGGCTTCCAGAAGTGATATGCTTCACTGATTTGGCACTGGACTATAAAAAAGTAATTACAGAAGTTGTGTGGAAAGGCCTCATTTTGTTTTGGTTTTTTTTTTTTAATGATGGAGGTCTGAAAAATCAGTCTTGAAGGCATCCACCTGTGTGCAGTGTTGAGGCTTTGCAGGAGCTTCAAAATAGCTACCAGATTTAATAGTCTTAAAACATACATCTACTCGAAACTTCGAACCCAGCGCTCCTTTCACAATTAACATTGTCAGTTGCTGTTTCTAACAAAGTTACACTGTTGGGTAAATCTATAACAACTTCATTAGGAAGTATTCATCATGGTTACTTAACAGGAAATTAAATATGAGTAGATTGGAAGAGAACTTGCCTCCTCTTTCCTAAAGCATTACCTTTACCTTGCCCTTAGGTTCAACAAATTCTGCAGGCACAGGACATGGGCAGTACTCTCCATCTCTGTAGGCATGCAGTTGGGGAACGTTTCTTGAACCTTAGGAAACCTCAGCCATGTCTTTTTTTTCCTTCTGTGTGTGTGATGGTAAAAGACTGAAGGCTGAAGCTACGAGTCTGGAGGGATTTCTTAGTGGGTTATTGCAAAATGCTTTTGATCTGCCACAAGCTGGGTTTGGGGAGGGGTGGGGGTGGGAGGAGGAAGAGAAGGGACATGTGGAGTAGATGTTCTGTGGGCCCTTTGAAACTGGACACCTATTATATGTTTGTCAGCAAGTTGGTGGTATGAAGTGACCCAAGTGATCTCTCAGGGACCTGTGTCCTCTAAGCTGAGCAGAGCACGTACTCCTGTTTTACGGTCACTGAACAAAGGCACTCTCCTTGGAGCTTTCTGCAGAGAAAGATCTTAGATGTTCCAAGTTCTGATTTCAAGAGGAACTGCTTTTACTGTGATGCTTGCTCCTGTGATAAATAAATTAAAAAGCAGAATGTGCCACGTACTTGCTGACCTTCAGAAAGGAGCATGTATTTTTCTTCTTTCAGCTGAATTAGTCTGGGAGTTGGGATTTGTGTGCTTGGTCACAGCAACCTCTGAGTTAAACAAATGGGATTTATGTAGTGTCCTCATTCTGGTGGGCAGCATCTTGTGTTTGTCGTGGCTTTGTGCATGGAATAATGCATTGGTGTGATGGGAGTTTGGGTTTATTATGACAACAGCTTGAACAAGGGGAGATTTGTCAGCCCCTTGAAATAAGGGGTCAAGTACAAAACCAGCTCATTCTCCACAGAGTACTGTACAGCACTATCAGCTTCTATTGTGTTTCAGGCTTGATCTAAAAATGAAACCTGGCTTGTCATTCTCTGGGGTCTTGGAAAAAAATCTGTGAAATGTGATCTGAGTGAAAATAGATACAGTGAACTGTTTCAGAGACATATAAGCTGCTCTTCATGCTGCATTAGAAGACACCATGTTCAGGCCAGTATTTTATTTGATGTCTCATGGATGGAAAGAGGTATAAGTGGGAAAGAAAGCCGGGGTTGTGGGGGCTGTATGAGGGGGGAGGAGGAAAAGTTTAGATATCTAATTCCAAAAGCTCCATTTTCAGGAATGTAGGTGGTTTGGTGGGAGTTTTAAAGCTAAGAAAATTATGTTTTTGCTAATAATGATCTCTAGGCAACTGGTATTCTATAATATGGAGGTTTTCTCACACTTACATTAACAGTCCTCAGACTCTGACTTCTCTTTGGTTATACTCACTGAAAATATGGAAGTCTTGCATTCAGCATTAGACATCACGTTTGTACAGAGGGAACAACAAGCCACTTTTCAAATTCCATGCTGTATAAAAGTTGAAAGCGCTGGTTTTGCCTGTTTGCAAAGGGGAAGTGTGGCATGTATAAGGTCCAGCAGAACATGGGATGGAGCTCAAGTGATATTGCTTACAGCCAGTTGCTTTGTCCAAACCCCATTTTATTCCTGCATGGAGCTGTTGTTTCCTTGTCCATGGATGGCTTAGTGAGCCCTGGGCCCGTAGTTCTGAAGAGAATGTGGCTGAGTACTTGAAACTCTTCCTGTACCTGTGTGCAGTGGGCAGAGTCAGGCACTAGGGAAGGTTTCTCAAGGCTTGGGAACCCAGCTACCCTCTGTCATCCTAGGTTTATCTTTTTATTGTTTTTGTTAGAGGTCTTAAAATATAATGCACAATTCTGAGTTGACTAACAAAAAATAAACTTCTTATGGCTTTCTGCCTCAAAAGGAGGAAGGAAGACGGCTGAGTGACTTTGTTTAAATTTGTAAGCATTTCTCAAAGAAGTGGCTACCTATAGGATGAAAAGTTGAATAAATAAGAAAGCATTTGTCTTATGAAACACATTTGATTTTTTTTCCTTTGTAGAGGCCTCAGGTTAGCTCTTGCTAAATAGTCTAGCATTTTCTTTGAAATCTGTGTTTTCTACATCAGCCTGTTGATGACTTTTAATGGTTTGTGAAAGTCTTTTAAATACAAAATGAGACCCTTTATCTGGAAGGACTGCTTAGTATTCAAGTTAAATGTGGATCACAGTCCAATTCCAAATGAGAAAAAATTTAGTCTTTAAATTGGTTTTGACTTAAAACATGTGAGGGCATTCTGTATGCCCTAGAGAGAGATTAGAATGGGGCTTTGTTGCTGATTTTTTCCTCTTCATCTCTCTGAAAAAAATGTAAAACGACTGGGAGAAGGGCAAGAGTAGAAATACAATATCTCTATAGGAAGAACTTGAGTCATTTCATGGACTTTACTGAAATCCTAAAGTGTTTCATTGTTTTTATTATGTGACTCATTCTTTGTGGCACTCTGTTGGTAATGTATACAAAAGTGGGACTTTTCATTATACCAACTCAGGTTGATCTGCAGTTGCCTTGGACTCTCTGGAGTTGAAGTAAGGGGCTGATGAGCCTCAGAGGATGCCCATCTCTCTTACTGCAGGGAATGCTGAAGTCATGTGAGTTAAGTAGGTTCTTAACTTAAACATCTCAGTTTCACAGCTGATCTCAGATGGGAGGAGCCTGGGCCATAATGTGTGTCTGATGTATTTTGCACTTTCCCCTTGCATTGGGTGATGGGAAGAATTTCTGGCCAGCATTGCAAAGCATAAAAATTGGGAAGAATGCTTCAGATGAATACATACATCTGAAATAAGATTCTCAACAGATAACAGGTTAAAATATCATTCAGTGTGTTTTAATCCATGCTAAAATAAAGATACTGGTGTCCAGTTCAGTCCAATTCTCCTGCAGGGTACATGGATGAGCTCTTACACCATCATCTGGACTCTGCTGTCTCTATTGATGTGGGTGTACTGAGCTTGGTGAATTACTAAGTTTAAAGCTGCTATCCAGGCTGGATATTAAACAGTTTTTCTTTAAGGGCATTGGCATTAAGTGTCATCGTGTCTATGGAAAATAAGTGTGTGAAATGTTAGTAGGTGCTGAATTAGGAGTGGTTTTCCCCACACAAATACGTTTTATTTCTCAGTGACTTAAATGGAATAATGATGAAAGCACAGCAGAATGCTGCACTGATTAAATGCTGAGGGGGGTAATTCACAGGACGATCTGAAAATATCACACGAGTGGTCTTAGAAGGGAGATATATTTAAATGTTTGTGTTACACCTGACTAGAAATAATGCCCTTCACCAGGGAAATGGCTGAAGAAATTACATCAAGTGTCAGCAACAGGGATCTAGTAACAGTGCATGATGGATTGAGGGTGATGGGGACCCTGGGAGATGGGTTTAACTGCTGTGGTGAAGTGGCTGCAGAATGTGGATTTAAGTTTCTGAGATAACTGTGTGCCTTACGTAATCTGGTTACATTTGAAGATAATAATTAACTACTGCCTTTGCAATGTTATTCTTGAATAAAGGGGGATTTGGATGGAAAACTGAAGTAAATTTAATGAAATGTGTATGCAAAGTGATTCAAATAGGATTCTTGCTTTGAAAAACTGTTCTTTTGTCTGAGTTTCATAAGCATTGTTTCAGGAAGCATTTGCACCTTAATTAAGGAGTAATGTGAAGTTAGGAATTAAGGATTTTAAGAATATTATTACCTATGTACAGCTCATGGGCCTACAGGTAGAGAGGTCCTGGCTGCAGTGAAGTCTGCCGGTGCCTTTGTGTCCTGACAAATAAATCTAGATTCTGCCCCTGCTTTTCCTTGGGAAATACACCAGCTTTGATGTCTGCAATCTAATTTAAAGCAACAGAAAAATTCAGATTCTCAAGCAGTATTTGTTCTAGCACATGAAACTGAGGTTTGGGAGCAGTTGTTCAGATCTACAAATGTCAAAAGGAGATTTCAGTCTTGGGCTTTTTCCATGGTGGATCAGCCCAGTTTTATGCTGGCTGAGGGTATGACTTTATCTTTGGATGCTTTGAAATAATAAGAAAAGTTACTTGTGTCTTCAGTGTCATCATTGCAGTGATCCAAGAGGAGGTACCTCCACCAGGGATGCTTTTACTATTTGGAACATCTTGTGTTAGCTCATAAACCAAAAGAAAAAGTTAAGATTTTTTTGTGGTTTCTTTCTTCTATTTCCCTTTTCCTAGGCAATTTTGGTCAAGAAGGTTTATGAACATGCAAGCTGCCTCTCTTCATGGAAGTGTGACAAACATATACAGTAACTATCTCAGCCCTCATATATTTTTTCCCCCAACTTCTTTGCCCCTAGAGTTCCTAATGTGTTTTCTTAAGATCTAAGTTCAAATTACCATTCTTAAAATCAAGATGATCAGTGGATCAGAAAGTAATTGAGGATTAAGGTCATAAATGCGTGTCTTTAACTGCATAGAGACACCTTTATATGCTGTTTGTGTATAGTTATTTCTGGTAATATTCAGAAGTTACCATTCTTTAAAGAAAGGCAATGAATTTAAAAAAAAATATTCCTAGAGTAATTTGCTGACTTCTGAAGCATAGATCCAGCTGCTTCTCAGTTCACCTTGCACAGGAGCAGGGAGAAAAACTGAAGTTTCTGGGATTCTTGCCTCTTGCAGAGAAGACTTCTCCATCTTTGCCCCAATTCTTGGGGTAAAAAGTGGATAAATTAAACTTCACTAAGTGGCTTTAAGAAGTAATATCTATTTAGTGTCTCAGATGTGAGGGTAATTGAAAGAATTCCCCCTTCTCTCACAGAATTGAAAAAAAAAAATTGAATTGCTATGAAGTGCTTTTTTAATGAAATCCCCTGTGCACACTTGTGCCTGTCACTGTACCTGGCATGCCAGACAGTTGTAGAGGCAGAAGCAGCTTAAAACTGTGTCCTATTTGCTACATACATTATTTACTAGCAGAATGTGCATTAGTACAGCTGGAAGTGTTTGCCACTTTCTGTGTGACAAGAGGGATGTGTGCAATGAACCTGTCCAGTACAGCAGCTATAGAAAGAGTTGAGCAATTTGCTTTTAACTCCATTACCCACCCTCTGACAAGCCCTGCAAAGCCAAAGTCTGGAAATAGGCAAAGAGAACTAAGGAAATGGCAGTATGTTGTCTAAAATAAAACAAAATTGCTCTCTTTAAACTGGGGAGAAGGTGCACCTTGCTGTAATACTTGAAGGATGTTTTATCTGGAAATCTTCTCTTCTGTTAAGTATTGCAGTAAGTGCCAGAGAGAGTACTTTATTCTTCATGGGTGATTCCTGAGGGATTTGGTGCTAAATAATGTGTCTTTTTTTGCCTTTTTTTAAACAGATAGAAATTTTATATTAAGAAGGCTTTTAAAGTGGATTTTGCTTTGTTCAGGTCTATAACTGACACTTTGAAATGTAATACAGAGAATGCAGACTTACTGTTAATATCCCTGGTCTGGAGTGATGCTTTTACTCAATTTAATCAGCAGCTAGATACAGATACACTAGAAACACTTGTATTCTGATGCTTGCAGGACAAATTAAGATTGTGCATCTGTTTCTTTTCTAAAAAGCATCAAATTTGCCCTGGGAGATGCATATCTCCCCTACTTGGGCCTGGTGCTGTCCAGATGGACTTGGAGAAGCCTGTCAGGTCCCTTGTGGTCAGAGATTTGGACCATTATTTTTCTTGCCTATATGCCTTCTGGTGGAGAGTGGGAACAAACCCATCTCTGGATGTGGTGTAATTTCCTGAAGAGTACAGAGGAAGCAAGGACAGGTATCCTGGGAAGAGTATGGGGATGCAGTCCAGTTGTAGGACTGTGGTGAGGAAGGCCAAAGTGAAACTGGAGCTGAACTTGGCAAGGGATGCAAAGAGTAACAAGAAGGGATTCTATGGGTTTATCAGCCAAAAAAAGGAAAATCAAAGAAAGTGTACCTGCTGATAAGCAAGGCTGGCATACTGGTAACAGTGGGTGAGGAGAAGGCTGAGGTGCTCAGGCTTCACTGGCAGCCTCGCTTCCCACGCTTCTCAAGTAGATGAACTGCAAGATGGGGACCAGAGCAGCAAGGTTCCTCCCACTGTAGGATAAGATCTTGTTTGTGACCATTTGAGGAGCTTAAAAGTATGGGACCTGATGAGATGCATCCCAGAGTCCTGAGGGAACTGGCTGATGTTGTCAAGCCATTCTGCATGATTTGAAAAGTCATGGCAGGTGAAGTCCCCGGTGACTGGAAAAAGGAAAACATTGGACCCATCTTTACGAAGTGTTGAAAGGAGGACCCTGGGAACTGCCAACCTGTCAGCGTCATCTCTGTGCCTGGAAGACCATGGAACAGATCCTCCTGGCAGCTGTGCTCACATGGAGGTCAGGGAGGTGATTAGGGACAGCCAGTATGACTTCACCAAAGCCATGTCCTGTCTGATCATCCTAGTGGCCGTCTATGATGGAGTGGCCACATCAAGTGATGAAGGAAGGGTAACAGATGTCATTTATCTGGACTTCTGTAAAGCTTCTGACATGGTGCCCCACAACATTCTTCTCTCAAAACTGGAGAGAGTTGGATTTGATGGTGGACTGTTCAGTGGATGAGGAGTTTGTTGGATGGTCATATACAGAGGGTGGTGTCAATGGCTCAGAGTCCTGATGGACATCAGTGACAAGTAATGTTCCTCAGGGCTCTGCATTGGGATCAGTGTTACTGAATATCTTCACCAATGACAAAGGGATTGTGTGCACTCCCTGCAAGTCTGCTGATGACACCAAGCTGAGTGGTGCTGTTGACCCATCTGAAGGACAGGATGCTATCCAGAGGGACCTGGACAAGCTCAAGAAATGGGTCCCTGGGAATCTCATGTGGTTTAAAGGCCAAAGGCAAGGTGCTGCACTTTGGTGGGTAAGGGCAACCACTGGTATCCATCTGGGCTGGGGAATGAGCTGCTCAAGAGCAGCCCTGTTGAGAAGGGCTTGGGGGTGCTCGTGGATGAGGCAGTGTCCAGGTGCTGCTGGACACAATCCAGCCATGTGCACCTGCAGCCCAGAAAGCCATTGAGTCCTGGGCCATATCAAAAACAGTGTGGGCAGCAGGTTGAGGGAGGGGATTCTGCCCTTCTCTCTAGTGAAGCCCCTGGAGAGCTGCATCCAGCTCTGGGGTCTCCAGCATCAGGAAGATGTGGACATATTGAAGGGAGTCCAGAGGAGGGCCATGAAGATGGACACAGGGCTGAAGCACATCTCCTGTGAAGACAAGCTGAGATGGTTGGGGTTGTTCAGTCTGGAGTAGTGAAGGCTCCAGGGAGACCTTAGAGCATTTTCCAGTAGCTAAGGGAAGCTGTGGGAAATCTAGAGAGGGACTTTCTACAAGGGCATTTGGAGATAGAAAATGGGATAATATTTTTAAACTGAAGAAGGATTGGTTTTGTATTAGATGTAGGAAAGGAGGGGCTTTTTGTTTGGTTGTTTGGGGTTTTGTTTGTTTGTTTGTTTTACATGTTTGTTTTACACTCATGGGGCAGTGAGACATTGGAACAGGTTGCCCAGAGAAGTGGTAGATGTCCCATCTCTGGAAACATTCAAGGTCAGGTTGGACAGGGTTCTGAGCAATCTCACTGAGTTGCTTGTTGTAGGAGGATTGGCCTTTGTGGCTTTGTAAGTCAAACTGTTCAATGATTCAGCTTTGCAGAGTTCCCAGCTACCTTTAACAGTGGGAAAGATCAAGATGTTTCCTCATGTGGACAAAATCTTTCACAGTTAATGCTGTCCTAGTTGTTGTTTCAAGAAGGGGGTGATTTTTGTTTATGCTAAGAAACAAACCTCCCTGTAGTTCTCTGGCATAAACTGGGAAGCTTGCAGGTATCTAAAGGTGTGCTTGCTCTCTCATCTGCAGACATGTATAATAAGCCTGGTAATTTCTAGCTCCTTCTAGGCTAGGGGAACTGTTGCTGCTTCCTTCTGCTCAGGAAGAGGGCAGCAGTGAAGGACCTGGGTGCTGTGTCAAACCAAAGCATCTTCTCTTCCTGCCAGATTTCAAGTGGCAAGGTTTCATTCAGTTGATTTGTTTATGAAAACTTCGAACTGTAATTTCGGCCTCCCGTATAATGGCAATTGTAGTATCTTGTCCTTTTTTATCATTATTTTTTTTTCTTTCACTTTTTTGACAACCCATGTTCTGGTGTGTACTTTCACCTAGTAAACTTGGCTTTAGATAAACTTGGCTTTTAAGATAAATATTGACTTGTTCTGTGAAAAATACAGAGTAATAATGATTTTTTTTTGCTTTTATGCAGATCACGTGTGATTTGATACTTGTATACTGGGGTTTTTTTTTTTGTTTTTTTATTTTAGCTTCCTCACCTTTGATATAAACATTTTGAGAAATTACAGGGAACTCAAACTTTTTATTTTGGGTGCTATACCATGGGTGACTCTTGCAAGCCACATATGTTTTCTTCAAATAAAATCAAAGATATGATAATTTGTATGCAATTGTTATCCTTAGCATTTGAGCCTCTTCTTTCAAGTAGCTAGGTTTTTTCCTTATGTTTTGCAGAAAACAATTTTCTGTTTGTTGTTTATTTCAGAAATCAGCTCAAGGAGTTTTCATGTCTGACTACTGGTATCGGACCTTGCTCCTGTGCAAAGAAACTGGAAGCTGCAACTGCTTTGCAACAGCCAACCAGCCTAATGAAGAGAAAGAAGAAGATACCAGCCATCAGGTTGTGGTGTCAGATACCATGCAGCTTGTGCAAGATAAGCAAGAGGTGACAGAAATCATGGCAGGTGAGAAAAATATGGCATATTTTGAAACTGGCTGGCTGGCTGCCAGACTGTTAAGAAGAGGACGGGTGGCTTCAAGAATTTTAGCATTTGTATCTTATCTCTAAGAATGAGAGTAGGGCAGAGAGCCCAAGAAAAGGAATAGCTGAGTATTCACTGGAGGGGGCTGATGTCACCACGAAAACAAGCATTTAATAGCAGCCAGTGAAAACCTGTACTTGGGAGGACTGATGCTTGTTATAAGAAATTAAAATCATTCCACGAATTAATTGTTTAGCAAAAAATAGTCATCCCAGAGAAACCTGACCTACCTTCAGTAAGAAGGACTTGGTATTTGCACACCTTCCTATAGTTTTAAAATCATCGTTTTGAGAAACTGCTGAGAAGCAAGTAAAAAATACCTCTGCACCATATCACCTTACTTTTGTTGCTGTGGACCATGAGTAGAAAACTGTAGTGAGGGCTAGTTTATGGTTGCTGGGACTTAAACATACTTTTTTTTTCTTACTGTACCATCTGATCTAATATTTACCTATGGAGGAGGTTGTCAATATTTCATGTATGAATAGAAGCTGTTCTGTGGTACTAGTGCACATGGACAGTAATTTTATAATTTGACTAGCAATTGCATCTGATGACATTTGGTCTTTATTAGCATATCTTCGTTTCATTTTGAAAAACGTTTTTATAAAGCCTCCTAGGTAATTAAATTTAATTAGGTAATTAAATACCTAAATATATTTATGTGAACCTCTCTAAGCTGGAAAGATGTTCCAAAACTGGAGAGGTAGAATTCACTAAAATACTAAAATTTAATACACAATTATAAAACAGGATATGTTTTATAATTGTGTAAATTATAAAACAACTCCTTTGTCCTAGCTGGAATGAACAAATGATGTTGCTACTGCAGAATGATTCATAGTCTGCTCTGATTTAACAGGAAGCAGTGATTAGGGTAATAATTTTGCTTTTGTACCAGTGATGTCTCAGCCACAAGGAGGTTTCTTTTGAAGGCAACAAGGAAAGATGCAAAAAGCCCTGCAGTAATTCCAGAGGATAACGTCAGGGTTGATCAGACATGATTTCTGTGGGAATAAGGTGTGTATCTAGACTACAAGAGAAAACTGAAGGGAAATCACACATATTCTGACTTTCTAGTGGAGATTTGTGCTGCTTATGGAAGGTGAATATTTGCTTGTTTCAATTTTCTTGTTGTCCATAACTATTAGAATAGGAGCAAGAAAATGTGGACTTGATTCCTGCAGAGATGATTTGGACCTAATTGGGGCAGTTGTTAAACAAACTACCTAAAGAGTTTGTGCAGTCTCTAGCTTGTTCTTAATGAAGTCCCTAGTGAAACAAGCCACTGCTAGAGGTGAGCTGGGTGTACTTGATTCCATCTCAGTGATTTAAGCTAGGCTAAGAGCACTGTGCTTCTATGGTAGGAGAAGAAACAAAGAAGTCTTGGGAAGGCAGGCCTGGAGAAGGAAGTCAAAAGAAAGATGGTTTTCTATTGTGTCATCTGGAGGGTTTCAACAAATGGCAAATTGCTACTTCCCCTCCCCAGAAATTCAGGGGAGAGCTGTGTTGCATTCAAAGTTGCATGTTTAGTCTCTGCTGAAGCGTCAGTAAATCAATGCTTGACTGGTTTATCAACAAGGAAAGCTTAGTAAACTGCAGGGATTGAAATGACAGCAGTGAAGGCAGACCAGGAGCTGAGTGTAAGGTGTTCTTCATAGGCATGAGACTGCCTGTCTTAGCTGGCACATACTTGACTATGCTAATTTCATCTTTTAGCTGTGGCTGCTGCCCTTTTATCACTGCAGTGTATGTAAAAGGAACGTGAGGTTTAGTGGAAGAAGTTCTGAACTAAGTTTCCTGGCCTGAGAAGTAGCAGATTTTTCATTGGGGATTATATCCATGTCTGGCCTGACAGCTGAGTTGCAAGCCATTAATTGAAACTGCAAAGCCTATCTTTATCCCTGAAAAAAGTGGGATGTAGTTTTAAAAAAAAAAAGGTATGTTTGTTTTCTTTTGATTTGAAGACAACAGTGTGTAGACTGGGAAAGGAGCTTTCCCAGAACTAGGCAGAGACTACATGAGAAACTTAGTGGTAGATAATTTTCTGCTTAAGTTAGTAAACTTTAGTAAATGAAGTAAGGAAAGGTTTTCTGTGCCGTGTCTAATTCTGTTGTTGCTAGTATTGAGGATTGACTGAATCATTGTTTGTGGATATTTTATTGGGGTTTGATTTTTAACAAATTATTGCTCTTAATTCATGCAATTATTATGTTAAGATTTTCTGACTTTATCAAGGGACTGCTAAAAAGAGTCTGGTCTGAAAAGAGCTAACGTGGTGAACATTTAAAATAAGATGATGTTTTTCTCTAGTTTAATACTTATTCAAATATTTATATCAAGAAAACAAGGAGGTATTTTTTCTGTTGGTGAAGGGAACCATAGTGCCTTGTTCTGTGAAACTAATCCTCAGAGTCTTCTCATGGGAAAGAGAGATACTGCCATGGAAGATAATGTTGGAGTTTTCTCTCTTGTTATTTTTGACTTCTGAAAGCAAATGTGAGGGGTGTTAGTCTCCCATGAAGACTAATAATACTGTATGATGGAGAGCATCTTTCTGCTTTTATTTAAACCATATGTTGCTGTTGCTGAAGTTTTAATTCCCTCTCCCTCCCCATGAACTCATCTGCTGTGCTGTTGATACTTTATTAACAGCAATATTTTTACTGCAGCGTTCTCCTAGAAGTTATAATTAATATCAGGTCTTCATTGTGTCTGTGAGTGCACACACAGAGAGAAGATATTGCATCTTGAAAGCTTTAAGAGTTGAGCTTGAAAGGGACAGATAAACCAGCATGCAAAATTCAGCTTGAGGCAGAGCACAAGTGAGATGGGAACATCACAGTATCAGACCAACTTGTGTGTACTCTTGCCTCAATTCAAATGCTGTGTGTAATTCAGCCTTCCCTCTCCTGTCTTCAGCAGAGAAAGGGAAAGATACTGGCAATGAATGGAGGCATGGAAGACAATAATTAGCCTTTACTAATAATAATGTAAAATATTAAAAATTAGTATTTTTATATTTTCTCAGTGCCTGTTATGTTGTTCTACCTGTGTGGAATTGGACTTGAGGAGTAATGTGCTTGGAGGCCTATTTACATACACCAATTTTCTCTCTGCCTTCGAATGGTTGACACCTTTTCTTTATTTGTTTGGATTTTTTTTGCAGTTCAGGTCTGTTTGGAATATAATCTTTTCCTGCAGGGGTTTTTAGCCTGCTGCCATGATGCAGCAGAGGAAATTTTTGGTGGTCTCAGGATCTGGCAGTGTTACATCTTGGGAGCTGAAATTGCTGAAGTAGTAGGAAATAGCTATGAAGGTGCTACAGTCAAAGCTTTTATAAAAAAGAAAGGGACTGTCATGACTCTGCCCAGGTTTTGAAGAATCCAAGAATGCAGGTGACAACTGACTGAATTCTGAATTCTCCTTAATCCAAGTTTACCTAAGATGACATACTTAAGGAGTAGGAAAATATTTTTTAATAATTTCAAATTATAAAATGTGTGTCATTTCATCAATTTACCTGCTTGTTGACATTTTTGCATCTGAAATTCCAAGGCAGATGAAAAGACAGCAAAGTGACTGTGGTGTGCCAATTCCAACACTTGTAGCCATGCTGCAAAGCACAATATCAGCTGCTGCACTCACAGGCACTTGAAATGCTCGTCTGTTGCACTCATGCTCTTTGAAAGAAATGTGCATGGTATCATCTCGAAATGTTAAATTGCATTGTTTTCCATACATAAACACCCTTTTAGGTACTTCTCAGTGGCGTTACTGAAGGTGACAGCTTTAAATGAATTACGTACATCTGCAACATGACTGGAACAGGATGTTCAGGTTACATTATCGAGATCACTGATGACTCATCACCTGCATCAGAACAGGGGAAAAAACAACATTTTTCTTAAACACTTGTACGTCTGGTAACTTCAGTTATACTCAGAACCTGTAGTATAACTTCAGCTACGTCTTTGCTTCCACTAGTCAGAACTGTGTAAATACAAGATTTCCAAAGTAATGTACAACGGAAACGTTGTGAGTTTTCATTGTTACAATAACTATGCTGTTTTAAATTAAGTGACTTTTCAGAAAAACAGTAGTTAGTGCTGTTTGGATCGAGTCCTTTCTATTCCTTGGTAGTGTACAAAGGCAACCTTAAAAAATCTTAATTAAAAACTAAGAAACTGAAATCTGTCTCTTAGAGGTTGCTTTTATTGGTAGCTAGAAGCGTGTCTTTGCATTTTTAGGGAGAAGTCTTTCATTTATGCAATATACATAAAAAGTTCCTTGATTCTTGGAGCTGTTTTATATCCTCCAAGAAGTTTTATCAGATTTGATGTCTTAAAAGAAGTTTAATTTTAATTGGCAAAATTGTGTACATTGCAGTATGCTTCCACTAAAAACTTCATGAAAAAGTTCTCTTTGCAGGGGATAACTTATAAAATAGATTGGTACAGCTAGAAAGTACATGTGAAAAATGAGGCTATGAATATCATACTAAGTATTTTCTATGAGGTAGTTTGCATATCCAAAAATGTCGACACCAAAATATGTGAGGCAATTGAAGATTTCCTTTTTGTTAGAATTCCAGAGGCATCTACAAGAAGACCACTTTGTTTCTTGGGTGTGACACCAGTGTACTTTCTTTAACATTGGTGCATCTTCTGTGGAATACAGATGGCATTACAGACTTCTCAGCCTCAGTCTGCTTCTCTGCAGTTGTGCAGGTGCTAAATAGCCCATGACCTTTTTTACCTTTAAATACAAGCCAAGTAGGGCAGGAGTCTCTAAGCCATAATACACAAGCCACTTAGTGATACACGGTCCAGCACGTAGCTGGGAGCTATTGTTGTCCCTGGCAGCATCTGTCACAATGCTCAAGGAGGGAGAACCTGGCATTTGTTTTCTGTTTTTATGAACATAGATTTGGGCTCAACACAATTTTTTGGCAGAAAAGGCTATTTGTTTTGCAGTGCACTTTTCTTTATCTCCTTGGTATCAGTGGGTTGGCCATTAAATACTGGTTGTGTTTTGCTGTAGAGCTTGTAAGAAAATCCATGTAGAGCTTTCTGTTTGGTACTAGTGTTTTGATTGATGAGAAGTGCATGCCCAAGTAAGATACAGAAAATATTATGTGTGCAGAGTTAGCATTTCCCATTTTTGGAGGCTATTTGCTTATAAATGTCTTTACAAGCCTGTTCCCTTGCTGGCTGCTGTAGGACTGGTACTGGTCTCAGCATGTGTTTGTGAGCCAGTGTTTTTATATGTTAGCTAAAGGAGCTGCTTTTTATTAAAACTGAGTTTCAACTGCAGGAATTTGGCAAATTCTTATGAGCTTTACTCCTCAAAATGAGACACGTTTAAAACTAATTGGAATAATCTGTCTAACAACATGGAAAAGAAAGCCTGTGCGTGGTAAACCTCTTCTGTGTCGTGTTGCTGCTTTGAGTAATAGAGCAGTGAAATCCAGTCTGATTAAAATCAGTAGGAGTCTTGTCAGGATTTTCCTCTTAAGACTTCTAAGCTGTACAAGTTAACCACCCTCTTAAATGAAATTAATATTAAACATCTTACTCTAATTCCCTATTTCCTGGGAATTACAACAGATATGGAATATATAAAAATAACTTCTTGTTCAGTTCAAGAAGTTAGAGCAGAAAAGCTTCATTAGTGTAAAAGGCATTGCCAGCTAAAAATGAGCTATGCAGAGGTAGTTTGGCAATGTCAGAAGTAAAATTCTCTGTGTGTGTGTGTATGTGTGCATCTATCTGTCTGTCTCTGTCTTTGTAATTAAGTGCCACACTTGATGGATTTTCAGTTCAGCTGTTGCTTGCTGAAAAAAACCCATTTTCCTGGAAGTGGTCCTGCCTGAAATTGCTCTTAGCTTTTATGAAAGGCATGAAAGCATATTTAATTCTTTCTTCAAAGTTCTTTGAACTCTGTTGAGAAATATTTCAGAGAGATGTCACAAGCACAAGTTATAGGTGTTCTTTGGTTTATATTCTATATAAAATCTATAGCCATTTAATCTGGAGGCAAAGCAGTAACATTTAGTTTATTGAGAAAACTCCTAGCTTTTGTGATGCATCTGAATGTAGTGAATCTTTCTCTTTTTATTTAAATTATGCTTTGGTTTTCAGATATTCTTAGTGCAGGATGAAGCAATAGATGCTTGCTGAAGCTAAAGCAGGAAAGCTTTGTCAATTCTGTTTAGTCCCTGGCATGATTACCTTTGTGCTTTCAGTGCCTCAGGTGGCTCCAAAGAAATTGGAAAAGTGTCTAAGCAGCAGCATAATTGAAATTCAAGAGGAGTTACTTGTCTAACCTGCTTAGGTATTCTGTAAATCCCATTTTCCTGCATCTGTAGGCAGTTTATATCTTTGTTAATCTGCTTGATTATGAAAAGTAAACAGAAAAAACCCAAACTCTGTGTTAGAAACTGGCTTATTCTGTAAGTGCAGGCTGCCTGCTGGATTTGGCACTTGCTCCTTGGGTTGGGAAGATGTAGAAGTTGTGAATGTAAATGTTAGGTCTTGGATAGGTGCAGAAGGAACCATCTGAGTGACAAGGTCTCACATGCTGCCTTAATATCATATCAGTGTCATCTATGTATGTGTAGGGAAAATGTGGGGTTACACAGCCTCACTGGCTTCCAGCTGGACTGTTTGTGCTGGACCATTTGTCATGGAAATAAATTGCTTTGCCTCAGTTCTAGCCAATACCCAGATAAAATGTTGGTTCAGTTGTTGCCTCTGGCACTGAGGAATTACTCAGTGTTTCATGCAAATGCACAGATTTTCTGGGGCTAATCAGTGCACTCTCTTTCAGCGTTTAGGAAGTCAAACCCTCATTACATAGGAGGAGGGAACTTTGGTAACAGAAAAAGCTGAGAATAATGAAATCAAATATTGAAGTTTCTTTTCAGCTCTGGTTTTGCTTTCTGCTATAGCTGAAAGCAATTTAAGTTGTTCAGTGAGAAGTTTTATTTTCTCACTCAGCTTATATCTGTTTAAGTCCATTTGTTGATCACAGAGGGCATTAGAAAAATTGTGATTCTTTAAAATTATTTGTTGCACATAATTAGATTATTGTAGTCTTCAAATGTCATCTTAACTAATTATTGATCACACTAATATGTTTTCCACTGACATTGTTAAACAACTCTTTATACAGAGAAGAGGGAATTAAGTTTGATGTTGTATCTGGAGTCTGTCAGTGAAAATTTCCTGCTGTCAAATTTGTGCAACCTGTTTTGCCAGGGCTTACCTGGGGAAATGTACTTATTTACTTAGTGTGTGGAGAAAAGAGGGGAAGGCCTTGTGGTATCCCTGCAACATGTGTCATTTCCATCTGAAAATCATGGAGAAAAACAGCTACACTGAAAATGACAGATTCAGTGGAAAATCAGGCACCTGGGATTAACTGCTGCCAAGGAAACCTGTCCAAAGGTGAAGGTTTTGGGGAGAACACATTAGTGGTGCATCTGCTGAGGTTTCTTTGAGGTAGGGAGCAAGTCCTTGAAAGCCAGGCAGTCTTGCCAACAGTTTCTGTTTCCAGTAAGGTGTGTGGATACATGTATGAGGCCAGGAATGTGCAAAAAACCTTCTGTAATGATGTCAGGAATTGCCAAGAAACCCAATTGAAATAAGGCTGGTGGACCTAGAAGCAGTCAGCTCTCTTAATGCTGCCTGAAATCCTCTTCACTAGCATTCTTTGTGTTCTGGACAGATTTTTTTTCAATGTGAAATACTAACTTGTTTTTTTCCACAGACAGGGCTTGCAGTCAGAGGAGTAGGGGGAAAAATACAGAAAAAAATGCCACATTACACATATTTGCTTTTGTACTTTTCCCCCTTCCCTATTATTGCTTCTTTTGAGAAACACCTCATTGTAGGACACAGACTGTATATTCTGTAATACTGTGTATTGAAATCTGCTGTTGGTGTGCTGTGCTGTGCCTCTGTGTGGTTTCAGTGCAGAGCAATGGTCTCATGTGGTGTATTGTGTACCTGGGCATCCCTCATTGCACAGAAAAGGGCCCGTGCCCGCCCTTTTTACTGTTGCAAAACATGTTTACATAGGAAGGCTATCAATGAGATTACAGAAGGTATCAAAATGACGTTTGTGTGTGCAGCCAGGACCAGTCCCAAATGGAGCAGCTGGGTTTTCCTGTTTTACTGACTGGTGGGGCTCCAGCAGCGCTGCTGGACTTTTGTGCACTGCACTGCAAAGGAAGAGGCTCCCCAGCAGCAGAGGGAAAACAGTGCCAGTGTTTGGGGCACTTTGGTACATTCAGGTGTTTACAGTCTGAGAGGGGGTCATTCCTTCAGCAGTTTTTCTGCTGAGGACCGAGCTGCCTCATCGTGGGTTCTCTTACCTTTGCCCAGAGCTGCAGGCACACAGTTTGTGATAATTGGGAGTGGGGCTGTGGCTGAGCCTCATCCCCAGTGGGTACAGCTGTGAAAAGCAGGTGAGCAGCATTGAAGGCAATGAGCCATGGTGTGCCCAGGTGCACTGACCAACCACCGAAGGAAACAGAGGGCACACGGGTGCAATGCATGAACAGCAGGGGTATAAAAGGCTGGGCTAAATAACAGGAAGGGCAGACTCTTGCAGCCCTCTGATGTGCTGTGGTGTTACTCTGTTTGGGTTAAAGCCATCTGAAACTGTATGACAAAACTGTTTATTGTGGCTCTCACAACTGTGATATGTGCCACAACACAGAGCTGCTGTCATTCTTAAGGAGGGTGTCTTCAGTTTGGTGTTCTTGAGCTGCTTCATATGCCCTGCATACACCTTGTTTGGTTTCTCAAATGGCACAGCAATCAGCTTCATGCAGAAGGGTACAATGGCATTGGGGTTCCTGACATACACCTCAGCAAAGTGAGTGAAGCACTCGCCCAGGAAAAGAATCTCTCCAGTTTCCTCCTCAGCCTGGAAGTCTGTGTGGATGCTCAGTCTGGCTACTGAGTTCTTTCTGGGTGGCTGAAGACACTGTATTGAAGAATTGAAGAGTCACTAGACCAGAGAGGGTGGTAGCAAGGGGAAACTTGGTTTGCTGCTGACTGCGGCTCCAAGTTGTAATAGGAAAGTCTTGAGTTTTCTCAGTTTCCATTAGCACTTACACTTCTAATAAATAATCACTTGTGTTGTGGTGCATGGTGAGTGCTTGGAGCAGAGATCCTGTTCTCATCTGATTGCATTTTAAAAGAGGGAATTGTGTAGATGTCAAAATCCAGGCAAGGGCTGTGACTGTGAACCCTGATCAGTGTGTGCCTTTCCACAGGCAGGTGAAACACCAGTCCCTGCAGAAGGGCACCAACAAGGATTAAGCTGAGCTTGTCCCATTGTCGTTTTTTTTGGATTGCTTAGGTGAGCGTGTCAGAAATATGGATTGTCCTGTGCTCCTCTCACAAGGCTCCAGTTATTATGTTCTAGTTAGGGAATTTAGCCCCCAGTAGGTTCTATTATGAAAGGCAAATACTCGGTGTTATTAGGGCAAAGTTCTTTGGAATCCTTGTTCTGAGCATTTATTAGGTTTACATGTAATCATCTTGTTCTTTGTGAAGTTTTGAAGAACTCCTCCTTGGTCTGATCTGGTTGGTTTTTAGTCATTGCTCTTTGGTTGGTATCAGTTTGGTGGGGTCTGCCTTATTTATTTACTTATTTATTTTGCAAATCCATGTAATTTTTAAGCAAAGAGGGACAACAGATTTAAAGAGCAAAAAGTTTCATCATAAAACTCTCCTTGTGTGAACTTGAAGAATATTTGAATACTTTTACTGGCAGAATTCTTGTCAACTGGTTCTGTTAGCCCAATGTATCCAATATTCCTAACTGTAACATGTTATTTGTCATTCATCTATCTATCTATCTATCTATCTATCTATCTATCTATCTATCTATCTATCTATCTATCTATCTATCTATCTATCTATCTCCTTATGTAATATGGTGTTTCCAAAGGCAGCCAGGAGTAAGTGCCGTCCTTCTGTCCATCTTTCTGTTGGGTTTGTTTCCCTTTCTGAAGAGGTGAAGAGAAAGCAAATGCATATTTAAAAGTTTTGTTCATTTCTGGTTTCACAGTGACTGCCAAAGTGGTGCCAAAGTGTCCAGAAATAGATACTGTAAGTATTTTATGCTCCTGTACCTGATCCTTTAATCTCTTCCAAGAAAATGAATCTTGCCCTTCTGTGCCCAGTAGATGTTGCTGTTGATTCAGTAACACTGGAAGAGGACAAGTAGAAAAATGCTTTAGGAGCTCACAAGATTTATCAGTAGTCCAGTATCTTAGAGAAAAGAGGCTGCCTAAAAAACAAATACAGTGCCTGTATTTTAGTTTATATATATTGGCCTTCCAGTCCATATCATAAATGAGAAGCAAGCATTGTGTGAGTTAGTGATTCAGTGTCCCGTGGAAGAGCTGCATTGAAAGAGGATTTTGTACCTTGCATCTCCATTATGGTTTTACTAAGTTTTTGTATTTTCATCCTCATTCTAAGAAGCATGAATCATACCAATCATGATGATACCTCTGTAGCATGCTGCAAGTTTGCAAAGTTATGCTGTATGATTGGAATAGGCATTCCTGTACCCTCTCCCAAGTCAGCATTGTTTCTTGGGAGCTGAAGCCTTGCCAAGTTGTTAGAGCACTTTTTGGGATGAAAACCCATTGCACAGGGTGGGTTTTGCACACTTTTATTGAAAGAGACAAAGCAAGGGAGGGAGGACACTTTTGGAGAGGGGGCTGGAAGAGAAGAAAGAAAAAAACATTTAAAGGTGCTGTTTACTGTTCAGTAAGGTCACGTGTAGGGGAAGGCTTTTTAAATTATTTTTTAATGCAGTCTGGTCATCTAACAGAGTTTGAGAAATAGTTTGTTATTGAGACCAAAAAAATGTGTGACTAAAATACTAAGTAGATAAGCTCACTGCTGAATTTTCATTCCCTGGTGTATGGGAAAACACCTGCAGCTGCTGGTTTCCTTGGTAACAAGTTCACTGCAAAATCTAAATGCACTGCACTAAGCCTGTCAATTGTACTGCATTTGAGGAGAGTTTAACATGCACACTTGGACCTTTTGATACATGAGTTTCTCAAATGCCGTGTCATTTATGCTGTTCTTGCATTAAATACCTAATTAAAGGAGATGCGCAACATGTTTCGGATTTTGGACAAAACTACAAAAAAGGTTGGTATTTACAAGTCTAAACATGGCCTCTATGTGTGTGTAAATATTTCCTTACAGCATTGTTTTCTGAACACTTTTAAATCTTAATCCTTAATCTTGTTTTCTGAACACTTTTAAAATCTTGCCTTTTAAAGCTCAGTGCTATTGTTTGCATATTGTTGGGTCTTAACTGCTTTTTGGAGTTGGAGATCAGAGAGCTGCTGAAAGGAGTTGCTAGTACATGTGCCATATAATAGAATTTTGGCAGGACATTGGTTTAATTTGTCTAAGTAATTCAATATGGGGTACATGTGTATGTTCTCACAGATGAGTGTTTTTGCTCTGACTGAAAGGAGTATGATATCATACATTGTGTTAGAAGACTTTAGTGATGCTTATGATTAGCTTCAACTGTTTGAGCCAAAAAAAAATCTATGGAACAGTGTGGTTGTGTTATTATACCATAAAAAATAATTTAAAACCTGTATTGTTGTACTTTAAGAAAGAGAAACTCTGTTGAGCAAGTATTGTTAAAGAGTTGGATTGTTTTTCAGCAAGTACATTTAGCATTGCTTCATTGTGTGTACCTGGATCACAAGTATATGAATTAGAAGTCACAGTTGTGACTGCCTTTCTGTTTGTAAAGGGGTTTCCTGTATTTATTGGGAAAATAACATACAGTACTGAGAAGACTAGGCAGTATAAAAAACCACAACACATGTTGACAAAACATTGTCTGTAGCTTGTCAGATATTATAGCCATCTGGCAGTGACTCCATGGTGGGATTGCTTTCTAAAATAGGCTTTAAAATGTTTCATAAACTCCTTTTTCTTTCTAAAAGGAGGCAGCTGTTCACATGAAATTATGTATGAGTTTGCATAACTCTTTGCATTTGGGGTCTTATTCATGAGTATTAAACGACCTTTGAATCTGAGACCTTACTGTGTTTCCCCCACAGATAATTCAATTTCATTAGTGAGTTACATCTTTTTAAAGAGCTCTCTCTAGAAAAGACTTGAAGTTTTCTTGGACTTTCTTTTATTACTATTTGTTTTGGGTCTTCTAAGTTCGTATTGCATCAGAAGGGTCCATGAGCTCTGTGTGTACAAGCTGAGCCTATTGGGGAATTGAGGAGGTGGGGAGAGCAGGCAGATGCTGTCTTTTACATGAGAAACCAGTCTTTAGTTTTAAATATTCTCTTGCAAATGTCAGGGGAAAAGAAAAGGGACAAAAGGAGAGTGAAAGAACTATTTTACAATGCAGTTATTCGTGTTCTGTTTTCTGAATCCCATCATTCCCCTTCTTGCTACCTTTACAATTTGAAAAACGTAGACAATGAAAATATTTTTTCTGTTGTAGAGCAAACAGTTTAGTTTCTTGAACAGCATGCTGCCTCATTCTGTGAGGGAATAAAAGTTAAACCATCTAAAACTACTCTGCTTTTGAGAACTCCTTGCTTGCAATCCACTGTACCACTGATAATTACTCTACAACATATCCCATTTGTACATACATCTGACAGTGAAGAGAAATCTGATACTTAGAAAGATGAAGTAGTTTATACATGTAATTTTGTGCTATGGAAAGCTTTTGGATACTTAAAGAGTCTCTGATTTCTGTATTTGATGACATGACTTCAGACATTAGTTGTTAGGTTGTTTATGGTTTATGTTAGGTTGTTTTATGTTTATGTTATTGTTTATGGCATTTATTTGGTTTTACAAAATAGGGCCTTACAGACAAAGTTGCATAATGGTTTTTGCTTCTGTAACAGGGGATGCTAGCAATGACAGATCCTACCATGCTAAGAGCTACAGATGCAAAAGTGACTGTTTCCTTAATGCCTGTCTTGTTTTTCTTTCAAGGGTTGGTTGAGATCTTGAAGGAAGTGAATGGGTCTTAGGGGGTGCTAGTGCAGATCAGTCTCCAGGGGCTGAAGAGACTCTTCCTTTCATGCATGTTGGTCTTGTTATAGGTGAATTTTCAAGTTGGGCCTTCCATGGTATCTGGTATCCTTAAGCCTCATCTTTATGCTGCCCTTTGGAATTCTGCTTTTAAATTACATTTCATAACACTAACCTCCCTGTTCTCCATGCTGCTTGTCTGTGCTCTGCTGATGCACTGACAGTGTTCAACCCTGAAAATGTTCTTCCTCTTGGCTACACAAGTAGGAATGGTGAAGAGGATCCAAGTGTTCTTCTTCAGGGATTCAGACTTTGGCATGGATGTTTTGAGGCTCTGGGAGGGAAAATGGCAGCTGAAGGAGTAATTTACAGCCTGTTGAAACTGATCTTGTAAAGAGAAGAATGCTGAGAGCAAAATTTTGCAGAAACAAACTTGAAGCATTTGAGAAATGGCAAGAATACATAACCTGAAATTTTTTTGAAATCTCACTTCAAACTTTTAGATCTTATAAAACATTACATGATTCAATAAAAACTGATAAGGTGCATGAGCAGCATGATTACAAAGCAACTGTTGAAAATACCACTATTGATGATACTTTGATTGCACTTTTTGGGGAATTCTGGAGATTAATTACCAGTAAATTTCTGCAGCTGACCTGACAGCATCTGGGTAAGGTTAGAAACCAGTGTCTCCTGAGCAGGAGTAGGAAATGGTGTACTGTACTCTGGGGGTGCATCTGTGAATGTCTCCCTCTGCATTAATCTTTGTGGAATTATGGGCCAGCTCTTAATCATGGTTGTGATTTTTTTTTAAAGTATCTAGTAATTTTAAAGCTTAAATTATTTGAAAGTGAACTCCAGGAAACCTTTTTTTTATCAAAAAGCACTTAATTTTTCTGCATTATAAGCAAGTGAAAAACCCCCAGCATTGTATTAAGTTTTTCACTGACAAGTGAATCCTTGTTTTGGATTGGACATAATTCTGAAGAGTCAAAGAGGGAAAATAAGAAAAAGCAGCAATGATATGTAGTCAAAGAAACAAGGAAATGTATACATTTTTGCCTATATTTTTCTTTCCAAAGCAGTAACAGTTTAGGACTGTGGTCATTTGAGAAAACTAACAGTAGGACTTCTCCATATCTCTTATGGCTTACTCCATAAGCCTATTGAAGCAAAAATTCAGTCTTTCTGTTTCAAGGAAGCATGAAATGGTGGTTTGGATGTGGCTTACAATGTAAAGAAATCTAGATTGCCTTTTTCTTTCTGTCAGTTCTACCATAGTGCAGCAGAGTAACTGTAAACTGAAGTGCAGTCATTTTCCTTCATCTACTGAGGGGTTTGTGCAGATCATCTCCCAGGAAAGATCAGTTTAATTTGGCTTTTTTGAGAAGTACCACATTCCATGAAGAATATTAAATGAAAAAAAAAAGGGGGGGATCTGAAAATACTATTTAATATCCTAATAAAAGAAAACCAACACAACAAATCATTGTAAATTAGATATAGTGATTTTTGCTTGTCAAGAAATAAAAAAATGCCTTTTTTAGAGGCAATTTTTTCCCTACCTGCCACTTTTGGAATCTTCTGCTACTTTTGATGGTACCTACTGTATTAAGCATCCACTAACAAAAATAAGAAAATAATGCTGCTTTATTTACTGAGGATTGTTTGCATTAAAATAGAGAGGGCAATAGATCTGGTAAGGAAACAGTGAGAGAAGTTTTCAAGCTCTGTTGTAAAGAACACAACAGCAGCATTGCAGGACTTGTGATGAGTGTGAACATTCTGCAGCAAGACAGATCTTGTTTGGGCCATGGCCTCTTTGGCTGCAGATGAAATATCCTTGTGGTGGTTGGAAATTACTTTCCTATTTCTAAATGATTAATAAAAATAGATTTCTAGATGAGTAATAGAAAGATTACTTTCCTACTTTAAGATTTTTAAAATTTTCCTGTTTTCATTAAGAGAAAGCCAAGTCCTTTAAGAGTGCTTGAGGTGCATTCCAGGAGGGAAGGCAGCACCCAGTGTGGGGTGGTCAGCAGCCTTGGGGCAGCACATCTGCCAGAGGTGGGTGGGTCTGGCAGGTCAGCCAGACCAGCCACAAACTGAATCTTCCCAGCTCACTGCATTCCCTGAGCATTGCACTACGTCTTTTTACAAAAAAGGGGAAAGCTTTCTGTCACCCTAAAGCTGCACTGAATTCTGCTTTTTAAGATGTACGAGTGGAAAAGGGCGGTCACATTTTAAGATCCATCCCAATCCATCCCTGGAGGTATTTAAAATCTGTGTAGAGGTGGCACTTAGGGACACAGATGATAGGTGGACTTGACAGTGCTGCATTAATGGTTGTACTCAATGATCTTAAAGGTCTTTTCCAACCTAATGGTTCTGTGATTTTAAAAAAGTTCCAAATTAAAGTTGACATCCTTCTACTGAGCCCTTTATCTGTGTTAAAATTTGTCAGCCTGTTCCTCAGGGGTAAGCACTTCAGTTTTAGTCTGTGTAATCAAATTGAATGGTCCTGGAAAAACCCTGCTTTTTATTCTGAGTAGGTTTTATATAGTTGATTGTATGTAAAATTAACAATTATATGTGGCAGTTAAATATCACTTTCTGTTACAGAGAAATTTCCTGAGTGTTTTAAATCAATCCTGACTTGAATGGTAGACCTGCTGAACTCTTATGTGTGCAGCCTGTTCTTTTGAAATAAGGATTTTTACAAAGTAGGGCATGTCAGAAAATTTAGACTTTTAATACTCAAAATCAGAACACATATGAATAATTTCACTTAAAGCCCAGTACTTTTTAGGATACCTCAAAGTTTTGAGATTTAAAAAAATGTTGGACAGACTCTTTTGAAGGGAAGAAATTACTTTTATGACCCCTCATCCAGCATTTCCTCTGAAAAGAAAATCACCCTAACAACAGAAGACAAAAGATGTGTGTTTTCTGGATCCATTTAATTTCAGCATTTGCATACATAATATTAAGTCTGTGGAAGAATATGGCTGTGGCATCTCTGCACCTATACTTTACCATCTATTTAATTATCATGGTACCAGTAGCTGTTCTTCTGATATCAGAGCTCCCTGGCATCCACTGTGTTATTTTCCTACATTTAAAGTAGTGTGAATTCATTTCTTTTGGGGTTGGAGCAGTTTCCCTTGTGAGACCTTTCCTTTAACTACACATATATATGGAAGTGTCCCAATGAAGAAAATAACAGTGATGCCTCATTTCCTTCCATATTACTCCTTTTTGCAGCAAATTCATTCCCTGCTCACCTTTATGCTTCCTGTTCTCAGTCTCCCTAACTTCCTACACAAAGTACTTCCTTCATCTATAAAGATATCTCAGTAAACTTAGAAAGGAAGGGTCCTACTTGGCACTGCATTGGCAAAAGGCAACATTCATTCATTTATTGCCATGCCTGCTTTTAGAGGAGTGCAGCTGTGGGCACATCTGGATAGTTTAGCTCCTCAGACTGAAGAAGAATAAAAGACTGGAACACCCTCAGCTGGAGCAGGGGCAACTGGAGGTGTTACATTAAATAAACTCTTTCAAGGCTGTTGGCTCTGTAGTAATTACTGGCAAAAAAGGACCAAGAAGAAATCTGAATGAAGCACTTACAAAGTAACTTGGAGCTCTTTAGAAATACAGCAGACCAGTAGAAGAGATTCAAATGACATTTCATCCAAGCAAGGGAGGCTGGAGAAAAAGAAGACCCTGCCTGTTATGTTAGGAAGTATTGAAGCCTGTGATCTGGTCAGTCACTTGTAGTTAATTCAGGCTGAAGAGCCTTACCACAAAACTTCACAGCTGTATGAGGAATGCTTCTCTATTGTGAAGCTGACACAGGTTATGAAAGAAACAAAATAGGGAAAGTTAGTAACTAAATTAAACTTTAGGAACTAATTGATGTAGAAGATTTTTGCTTTTGTTTTGTTGGGGTTTTGTGGGGGGGATTTTTGTTTGTTTTTTTAAAGGAGAGGCTAGATTGCAGTTGCTGTGGGGGGAAGCAAGCTGTTTGGGGAAGACTAAAAGTACAGAGTTGGATTATAGCAAGATTGGGCTACACTGGAGAAGAGGTAATCAAGTAGTGATGAGTATGTTTGTTGCATTTCATCTATCTTTTACTAGTTTTCAGTCTTGGGCCTGAGCAATAATGGAAAAGGAAGGGGAGGGTGAAGCTTTGTCCCTGCTGCTGAGCACTTGATCTGGGTGTCACCTCAGCCAGGTCCCTGTGTGGGGGTGTCACACATCCCAGATGAGGGAACCTGGAGAGCAGCTGCTAGGACCTCTTCTGTATGGCATATACTTTTTCAAAGAAAAATTTTTTGAGTTTGAGGAGATACTGAGGACTTGATGGAGATTTGGTAAATTAATATGTTAATTAAACCAGGCATAGTTTTGATGGATAATTGCTCCTGCACACCTGCACATCTGAAAGTTTCTTTAGTCTGTGTTCCTGTTATGAATGAACCTTGCCCATATGCAAAGCTTTGTATGAGTGTTTTGAGTGTTAAGTTTTCAAGGAGAAAAACTTTGATTTTTTTTTTTTGTTGGGTTTTTTTTGGTTTTTTTTTTTTTTTTTTTTTTTTGTTTCCCTCCTTCCTCCATGTATTTGCTAAGTTCTCTGTATTTCTTGAGATTGTGAATCTAGGAACAATTTTGTCCTTGTGAAAGAGTGAGGTGTTGCCAAAAGCAGAATACTGCCATCTCTGCTTATGAATCCAGTTTCAAATCCCAGATGCTTTACATAATAAAGCCTAACTGGGCTGATTACCAAGAGAACTCAGTCATTCAGGGAAATAAAAGGGCAAAATCCCTTTTCTTCATGGAGGAAGAATTCGTGCCAAGAGGAGGTTGAAATGTTAAAAATGCATTTTCTGTTTGGATCTTTCATATCAACTGTCCTGTTTCCCTCTTCTTTCCCTTTTATTTAAGGCTATCAGTATCACCCTTGTGCAGTGGGTGTATGTGGCAGTTTTTTGTAGGATCTGAGAAGACAGAAATTTATGAAAAACCATGTTCAATGGGTCTCTTCCCTCTCTGCAGGAGCCCAGCTTAGGTAAGTGTCCCTGGCTATGTTTGCATTGGTGCCATGGGTGCTGCAGTTTCTCTGCCCACCCACCCAGTCTACGGAGTTCTGGGTTGTGGTGGGTGGGGCCGTGCAGGCTTGGCTGCCTGGTGCCCACCCTGTGGCATCACTAAAAGCTGTAAGGGATGTTTGGCAGGGCATTCAGCTGCACAGGCACAGCCATCCATATGCTCTGCCTCCTCCCTCTGCCACAAGCCATGGGGCAGGGCCCATGCAAAGCAGCAGCAGGGAAACCTCGGTGTGTTTCCCTTTCTTGTAGTCCTACTTTATAGTCAATACATCATTTTCCTCGTGCTGCAGCCACTCTTAGGCTCTGTGGGTTAAATTGGAAGCCCTCTTGTGGATTAGTAATTGACTGAAAAATAAGAAATAGAGAGTTGCTTTAGGTGGTCAGTTTTCTCGGGGTGGAGGGGGGATGTTACTGATGGAGAAAAAGCAGGGGTTGCTGCAGCTGTTCAACATTACCCTAAATGAACTGGAAGTGGAAAAAAGTGTGGAAAGAGAAAATCTGCAAATATGTGAAAATGCTTTCAAAATAGTATAATTCAGTACCGAGTGCAAACTGTTGGAGGATAAATTGGTGGTGCTAAGTAAGCGATCAGTAGAGAAGGTGAAATTAATTGCTTTTACAAGTGATGCAGACAAGAAAAGAAAATGCTATTCTGTAAACTAAGCTGTTACCCTCGCTGAGAGACCTTGACTGGCTGTGGATAGTTCCCTGAAAACAGCAGCAGCTCCCTTGGCATCCAGTGTTGGTGCAAAAGGCAAACCAAACATTACAAACCCGTGAGAGGGAAACCGAGAACAACAACATCCTTATGTCACTGAGTAATCTCTGTTGTGCCTGCTTCTGGAGTACCACGTCCAGTTTTGTTCCCTTTGTTAGAGTAGAATTGGTGTACAGGGAGGAACGGTGAAGGCGGTCAGAGGTATGGGCTTGCTTTCATGCAAATAGGAACTAATTAGTGTAGGAAATTTTCTGTCTGGAAACCAGGCAATTGGAGGAGACATAATATCACCTACAGTGGCAGTCTGTATAGTCATGAATGGCTTGGGGATGTGAAAAGAGAGTGTTTATTTCCTGTAGGGTTTTTTTGGGTTTGTTTGGTTTTTTTTTTTCTTTTCCACTGCTTCACAAAAGAGAAACTGGGGCACATAGAAAACTTCCAGGAAGGTAGTTTAAGCAAAACCAGTTTTTCACACAGCACATAGTTAGATTTTGGAACTCACTGATAGCTGATGTTACAAAGATTAGCATAAAGTTAGCCGAGAAATTTTCAGGTATATTGTTAAAAGTATCATTTGCTCAAGCAAAACTGATTACATGATTATATCTTAATTACTTATGGTTACTGGTCTGCCCCCCAACATGAGTGGATAGCTGTGTGTTACTTCTGAAACATTTTCAAAATAGCCACCATTTCTTGAAAAACTAGGTCATCATATTTAGGTGAAACTGTTTGGAAATAAAATATGTGTGATGTTGCTGTGTTTGAACAGGATTTGCTGAAAACTACATTCAAAACCAGAGTAAAGTAGAGAACTGAAGGAAAAAATAATGTTGTTGGAGCTTTCAAATCTAATAAAACTTTAGAAAAAAGTCAATACAAATCAGGTCAAATATGATACCCATGCAGCAATGGAAATCGATTGATTAAGTTAAATACATTTGTGCCTCTCTTATTATCTTTGCAGTTTCACTGAAATAGACCAGTAGACAAAAAATGTTTCCAATGCATTTTTAACTTCTAAGACAGAACTGAAAGGCTGTGTACTCCTCAAATGTCTTTATGAATTCCTCTGTTGCAGCAGGGGCTTGCCTGGGACTGGTGAAGATATTTTGCTGAAGACAATACATTAGCAGAAGTTAAAAATCAGAATTCCAGAAGCAGCTTGAATTTTTAATTTAAAAAATAATCATATTGTATCTGAAAAATTACAACATGTCCTACTGTATTTACAGACTCTCAGTGCTAGAACTGGGCATCAGTCCTTTTACTATAAAATCTAATTAGGCATGAGATGTGTGGGACTGAAATGGCTTGTTTAATTCCATAGCATGGTTGTCATGATGATCCAAAGGGATGTGGGGATCAAGTAAAAACTTCAAGAGTGAAAACTGCAGTAGCTCTTTCCTGAGATATAGTCATGTTGTATTTTCAGGACTGTTTTGATTCCATACATAGCTCACGGTCACATACTGGATTGCTTCATGTTGCAAGAAAGCTCAGTCGGGTTTTCCTGTTAAGAGTTGATTTTAGTTATTTTAAGGTCTGTTTATTTAGTCTGACTCAAGGTTGTTCATGAAGCCATGGGTGATCCTGTGTCAAACCAGCAGAGATCATAATCCTACATTTGGTTAAGTATCTTGAAGTACTCTCTGTTTCATTCGGTACAGAAGCTATGCCAAAGCTTCTTACTCAGGCTGCCTGATTTCCATGAAAGAAAATTATTAAACAAGCACATGATTACAAATAACCCACTTATTACTAACTAATAAAAACTAACTTTTAGTCCAGCTAACTAAACCTTTCACTGTGCTCATAATTTGCATGTCTGGAATTTGTTTGAAGGTGTAGAAAGTGAAGTGGCATTGATGGTGTACCTCTGAAGTGGCATTGTTGGTGTAACTGAGGTTTAGCTAATGTATTAGGGTTCCCCATTCATTTTGCACAAGTATAAGTTATTATGTGCTTGTGATTCTGAAAGTTGACCGGCTGATGTGGTAAAATTCTTCACTACATTTTTGTCTTCCTTTTCGTTTGTTATTTAACTGAGAAACTCCATGAAAAGATGGACCTTGGATATATGGGAAGCTTAAGCAATCTGCTGATTCTCCAAGGAAAACATGAAATTATTATTGAATTGAGTCAGGATACTCAGGGAAATCTAGGATTGAACTGTCATCTTCTCTTGCAGCAGGTGCTTATGAATGAGTGTGTTTGCTGCACTTCTTGCTACACCAGGAAACAGTGTAATCTTACAGGTGAGCTTTGCTGTTCTGCGTATGCAAAAATGCCTTAGGCCTTTAACTTGCTGCAGTACAAATCCCATTGGCTGTCTGGCATCTGGAGTTCTCCCTGGGCTATCTGTGGGTGCAATATGGTCACACAGCTTTTGTTTGATAACAAGGCTCAGCTATCCCAGTGCACCTGCAGAGATATTTTCGCATGCTCCTCTTGGGTTACCACCAGAATGGCAAGAGCCTGGTCTGGTAATTGTGGTCTTGCTGCCCATCACTTGTTCCTTTGCATAAATGCAGTCTCAAATGGCAGTCACATAAACAAAAGACTTTTTGCATACAAAGTGCCTACAGATCCTGTTTTTCAGCGGTAATACTTTGTTATGGAAAAGCTTGAGTGAAGACTTCATTTTGTCATTTCTATTAATATTGAAATGGAAACATGTATGGCTCTAGTCATATCTAGTACATGAACCTGTCATAGTTTAAGTGGAAATAATGTGAATTAATGTAGTAAATGAATTATCTAAATTAATTTTATTGGCAGAGGAAGCCTAGATAGTTTGATGGGTCCTCTTAAAAACTTTTTTTAGTTCATATCCTCTCTAATGGTATTGTTGAGAGTTATGAACAGCTCATTACAGTTATCCATTTGTTTCCCTCTGGAGGTCTGCTATTTTTACCTGCTATATGCCATACATAAAAAAGAATCTTTATCTTAAATAACAGCACAGTCCTTTTAAACATAATGAAAAACATCTCTTTTTCTTTCAGCCATGGACAATTCGTTAATGTTGGTTAAAAATTAGGATAAAACTAATAGGATGATTAGAAGAGTGGGGGAATTCAGCAAAATTCACCATCAGCAAAAACCTGCAACAATGAGATTAGCAGGCATCAAGATGATCTTTGGAAATAAAAAGTATTAAAAGCATCATAGTTTCAGACTTGTAAAACAGTCTGTATAAAAGCAGTGGAAATCATTTATGAGGAGCAGTCGTATAGAGAAGCTTTGTACAAGGCTGTTTCAGTCTTGTAGGTTTTTCTGTGTCCCTGAAAGTTTTCCAGTGGTACTGTACCCTCTATAGCAAGTGGAAGTTAACTGGTTATGAGGTTTAGTTTTCATGGGTGCCTTCTGCAGCCATTCTGCTGCCATACACCTTGACGGGTCCATAGAGTCAACTCTAAAACTCCTTTGCCTAAGGTGGGAATACAGTTGCTGTGGGAATACAGATTTCACAGAGTTATAAGACTGCTGTGGCACAACATTTAAGCAAACTCCTCCGAAGATTCCAGAAGACAGCTGCGTTTAAAGGAAATTCGACAGCGTGTAAAGGAAATCTGAAGTCCTTAACCTTCAAAAATGACCTGTCCAAAACGAACGTGGACTGGTGAGAGAGGGATCTCCTTGGCGTTATCAGTGGGAAGGCATTTTCCTTCCAAGCTGCCCACCGTGGCAGCAATCTGACAGGAAGGTGGAGGAGCCCCGGCGTTCACGTGAGTGAGGCTGGGGCGTTCTGCGAGCGCGGCTGCTCCCGCGGGATGCGGCGCAGCCCTTCCCAGCGCAGCCCTTCCCTGCCCTGCCCAGCGCGGCCGCTCCTCCGGCTGGGTCCGAGCGCTCCGCTGCCGACCAGCCACACGGCAGCGGGAGAGAAGTTCGGAGCGCTCCTGCTGCCACCAACACTCCCGCTCCGGCTGTCCCCGGCTCGGCCAGGCTCTGCCAGCAGGGAACGTGGGCTCCTGCCTCCCTTTGTGCCGAGGGGAGCCGTGCGGAGCGATTGAAATGCGGGGCTGCGAAGCGCTGCTGTAGCGGGCTGGTTTGGGGCTTTTCCCCCCTGCCTCCTTTAATCCTTGAGCGGTGGGGGGTGCATGCTTGCTGTGGATTCTTTTTGTTTTATCTGAGAATGAGATGCTGGCTGAAAATTGAAGAAATGGCCCTAGAAGAATTGATGCAAAGATTAAATGCGGTTTCCCAGTGCGCTGGTAGGAGGAGCTGCTGGTCTTAAATAATGTGTTGTGTGGATGCTGTTAGTGATTTTGTGGGATTTACAGAAAATCCTGGCAATCCGACTAGCTTTCTTTATGCATGCTCTCATTAATAGGAAAGAGAACATTAAGAGCTTTTGTCAGCAGGTTAAACTTTCATTGATATTAACACTAATTAACATTTTTTAGTGCTTGGTTATTCCTGAAGCATGCTTTAGAACATCATTCTGAGTAGCTGTTAGCCCAGTCATGTACTCTAAATGGGTCTTGATTCCTTTTTTATCTGAGTCGGCTGTACCTAAATTGGGGGAATTACAGATTTGTCTTGTGAAACGGGTCTTGATATGAAGTAGTGAAAAGCTGAGCTAACTGTAAGCACTGCAAGTCAGTATTTTGGGTGGCTCTGAAATGCACTTCCATGAAAATGAAGAGTTGCATGAATTAATTGTGGTAAATGTAGTTTTACATTTGTATGGATTAAAAATTAGAGCAGATCTCCTAAAATGGTTTTAGCACTGAAGAAATATTATGAAAATTTCTGAGATTGTTTTATTTGTTGGAAATGTAAATGCTCGTGTGTTCAAAACTAGAACTAAGAAGCAGTGCACGATGAGGTGATCTTTAATTAGATCTAGAAGTGTTATCCTAGCTATTGCTCATGCAGAAATGTGAACATATTTCAGAATAAAAAGTTACCTGGAAAGACAAGAGAGGTGGTTTTTGCATCCTTTGCAACTGTTTGGTTTGCCCTTTATTCTTGGTTGACAGATTATAGAAGTGTTGCATCTTCTTGTCATGTGAGACAAAACCGTGATTTGAAAATAGAGAATACTATAACGGTTTATTCATTGCAGTATCAAAACTTGGAATTTATCTTCTCATTTTCCTAGTCTGCTGTTTCCTAAGGGTGACTTTTTCAATTTCCATGTGGTGGAAGGAGATAATTAGCAAGATGGCTGATGCTGTAGGCTGATGAACACATAGATTAAAAGACAAATATGGAATGAACAGATCAGCTGCCTCTGTTTTCTTGGATAGGGAAAAAAAGATATTTTACCTTCTTAACATTTTTTGGGGGGAAACAAGATTTGATCTGACAAGAACAAGCATTAAATTACAAGTAAAGGTCACATACACATTTTTTCTCCTTCCTTGTTTTTCCTATTGATTTTCTTCCTATTTTCAAAGCACGTCTTTATTAAATATCTGGATATCTGTTTCATTTCCTGTTTTGGTTTTCTGAATGCTTAAGAAGAAAGCCAGTCTGATATTTTCTAGGGCATATTGTCTGTTGCAGTTTATTTTAGTAATTTGTACATTACTTTTTTCACTCTCCTGAAAATGCTGATCCAGTTTTTTTGTGGCAAGATAAATTTTAAGAACCTGTGCAGGATTTGGTTGGGAATGTGGGAGCCTTTTCTTCCTGAGCTGAAGGAGAGGGAGGCTCCAGAGTGGGAGGTTTGCCTGTGACACTGCCTGTCTCTCAGCTGTGCAGCTGCAGGTACACTGTGACCTTCATGTAAGCCACCAGCAGCTCCAAATGCTGTTTGCATACTTGCTGGCAGCTCTGACCATGTGCTGGTTTTTAGCTTGTTAAACTTGCATATTTAAAGAAAAAAAAAAAAAGAGAGAGAAAAGGCAGCATTTACTTTACAGGCAATTTTATACTCATGTGATTTAGCTGGCCCCTCTCCTCCCCCTTCTCTCTCTTCCTCTCTGTTATAATCCTTGTGCAGGTATTCTCAGGCCACAGGCAGTGCTTTTATACAGCCACTGGTTGTATTTATAGGTGACTGGTTTGGGTTTCCTTTTTCCCTCACCCCCCCCCCCCACCCCCACACACCCTCCCTTGCTGCTTTCAGGTTGCTCAGTTTCTCTGTTGCTGTCTCCCATTCTTGGGCTGTGCACTGTCCTTGGGTCTAATTATCCTCTGTCTGCCTTCACAGCACTTCTGCTGGTTCAGAAACCTTTTGTAAGGAAAGATTTCCTTAACAGCCCAAGATCACGTTCAGACTTTTTCAATGGCTCTGTTCTCAGGAGTAATTGAAATGCAGAGGTTCCCCTGGTTTTCCCCGGTACAGCTGCCCACCTTCAGGCATCCAGGGATTTTTCTCCTTTGTAGGATTCTAGGGAAAAAAACCCCAAACCTGTTCTTCTTCCTTAGCTAGTTGTTTGTGGGTTGGTTTTTTTTTTTTTCCCTGAATTATGCTGCAGGCAGGCTGAGATTTATCCCAGGTAGTTTTAAGCTTTTGAGTCAGAAGAGGAATTCTAAAACCCTTGTGTGCCAAACAAGAGAGAAGGGGCATGTTAAGAAGGAAAGTCCTTCCACCTTTTGAAATGTACTGGCTGTTCCTGTCCCTGACTGGGTTGGGGGCCAGGAAGCCTGGAGCAGCTCAGCTCCCAACCTGGCATCTCCCAGTGCCTGAGGTTAGGAGTGGTAAATCTGGGTGTGCCTGTAATCTTTCACTGTTCTACCAGAACAGCCTTTGTGCCTCTGGCTGCTTTCCCAGTGGCAAGTCCCCACTCTGTGTCAGTCTGCCACTCACACAACCTTTCTGGGCTACTCATCCCTCTCTGCCACACCAGCACTTGCCTTAGAGATCTGCTCCCTCTGCTCTGACCAAATTCTGCTTTACTCACATTCCCAGCCCTCATGGTAAGTTACTGACCTCTCCTTACTCTCACAGCAATGTGTGATCCTCTCACTGAGTCCCTCGAGTGCCTTCCTGTGCCACATTTCACAAATCTGGACAGCTTTCTCTGGCAAAGCTTTGACTGAATATTTCTTGTTTTCCTCACCTTCACCTTATTCTCCAACACCTTACATTATCTTCTCCTTCTGGACACACTTAGCTGCCAAAATCATGCTCCCTAGTTTAATATTATCATCTGCTTCATATTCTAGATCTGACTCCTGCTCCACCGTTCAAAATCACCTTGTGCCCTACACTTTCCCAACAACTGTATAGAGTGTTCCCATGACATCTTCTTTTATTTTTTCCCAGATTTGCTCCTCAATCTTCCCAGCCACTTTCCTTCTATCAAATGGCCACCTGGACTTTGATGACCAGACTAACTGCTTTTGCTGTTCTCATGTAAATCCATAAAAGGCAGAAATGATTTAAAGAAATTCTCTGGTTGTGTTTTTTTTTTTTTTTTTTTTTTTTTCTCATTAGAATTCTGGAGTTGTTTCAGAAAAAAACCCTGAAATTATTATCAATACTGAAAAACAAAGTCCTGGTTTTTCTGTGTTTATTGTTTTGATGGACAATGACATAATTTCTCTTTGGATGTCATTTTTATTTTTCTTCTTATTTTTCAGTTCTGTTGCTGTGTTAAATTTAACCCTCTTCCACAAATTTCCGTTTATGGGCAGGACTTCCCCTCCCCATGGAGCAGTAGCTCAGAGGTTGAAGCCTGAGATGATGAACAGTTCTGACCTGGGACCTCATGGATTGTCCATATCACTGACTGCTGTGGGGATTCTGCTTAGGACTCCCTTTGTTCTGACTGACCCACAAACAGTGTTAAGGCACCAGCTCTCAGTGTCAGCCACTACCCTACATTTGCATCACTTGGAAGCCTTGCAGTGATGTGTTTAATTCGTGCAAACAGGCAATACAAATCTGACATTCTCAGTCTTAAGCTTGTGGAAACCCCACTATAATGGTTTCTTTCCACCTTGGAAAAGTGCCACTATAGCAGCTACCATCTGTTTCCTCTCCTCAAACACAATTTTAGTGCTCTGCAGAAAGAAGAAACATCTGCAAAGCAAAGAAGGAAAACATGTGGTTCCTCAGTAAATCTGTATGCAGTGCTGGTATTTTAAGTGCAGGTAGTGTCCCATAGTCATTTCAGTCACTTTTCAGTAGCTCTGCATTTTCAGTTTTAGTCACAGTTTGGGCCCAAACTTTACATTTCTCTGGCTTTCTGTTCCTGACAGGCAGGCTTTTGAAGCTTTGAATGCTGGCTCACCTGTCTTGACAAATCAGGCACAGATGTGGGAGGAAGGGACACACCATCTCCAGGTACCAGAATCACTGGGGTGAGTTAGATTATTGCAAGGACAGGAACATGCTCAGTTATACTGAAGGGACATTTTAAATTCTGGGCAGCTGGAAGGACCTCTTCTGTCCTGTCCTGTCTTCCCCATCCCTGCACTCTTGTGAGCTTGCCTGTTCTTTTTTATCCTTGTAGCTTCTGTCCTTGGTTTGCTTGATTTTCAGCTTTGGGAACTCAGAAAGTCTTTCTCCATGTGGCAGAGTGCTCTGTATGCTTCTGTTAATTTGGCAAGCAGGCAGGTCTGAGCATGAAGGCGTTGATTTACTACTTGGCAACTTTTTCAGCTTTCTATGTAGCTGGTAAAGTTGGAGAGATCCATGTGAGAGCTCTGAAATCTGCAGGTTGTGGGCACGTCCACTGCACCCAGGTGGCCTTTAGTGGTAGTGGGGAATGCCTCTGCTGGTATGAGCTTGCTTTCCCTTCCTGACATGAGGTTTAAAATTTCAAAAGTAAGCATGAGAGCTGCAGTTGAACAGACACAAGCATTGAGGAGTGGATTGCTCTCGTTTTCTGTGAGGATGGCACTGTCACAGATCCTGGGTCCTGGGAGCACCTGCATGGCATCCATTTCTTAGCATATTCTAGCCTAAACCAAACTCCTAATTTTACTACTGAAACAGCTGAATCTAGTGAAACTAGTGGGAGTAAGGTTCGGAGATGGCAACAGAATCTTCCTTAGTAAAAAGAGCTGGCTGCCTTTTTGGGAATCTGAAAAAAAAATTGATTAGCATTAAGGTTGATTACTTTTTTTTTTTTTAACCAAGCTATTGCTTAAATATTGTGTCCCAAAACACTTCATCACAATACGGTTTCTTTTTTTTTTTTTTTACATACAACTTCTCCCCCCCCACACCCCCCTTCCAAAAAAAAAAACCCCAGCTATCACTGACTTCATATCCAAAAATAGGTATTAAACAGTAAATGATGGCACATTTAGAATGGCTTTTCATGGGATTGTGGGGTGTATATTTTTAAGTCTCCTCTTCAGTTTATGGACTTTGGGTATATATATTTAAAGCTTGCAGAGCTGGGAGAGCCCTGCTGGGATTTTAGTACTTAGTGATATGAAAGAAGAAAAAAGCCTTTTCCTTTTATGTGTTTTTATAATCATGCTGTGTCAGAATATTTTCTTGGCAGGAGTGCCTGGCACAGCTGCCTGCCATGCTTCCAACCACAGAGAGCCAAGCTACAAGATTACCTTGTGCATATCAAATAACAGGGAACCTCTGCAGGGAAGGAGCAGCACAGAGCAGGGACAGAGTGTCTGCATGTAACACAGGCTGAGGTGTCTTCAAGGTGTTCGCTCTCAGCTGATGTGTATGCCAAAACTTGGGAGTAGGAGGCATTTGGGTCACTCACTTTTTCATTTAATGGAGAAGATCAAGCCAGCTACCTGAGATTTTGTTGTTTTTGTGTCAGCTCCAGCAACTTCTTAAGGTTTTCAGTATCTGAAACGCTGCATTTCAGCTGGAAGATTGAGCGTGCTGATTTACAATATCTGGCTTAGTTCCACTGTTTCTTTTGTCTTGTCCCATTAAATAACAGCTTTCATTCTGGACAGAAGGAATAGGATCTTGAGTGCTTTTATATGGATAAATCACTTGTAGGTCTCCTGAGTTAACCCTGCAATACTGTGTTAGCTATTTTGACCTCTCTCCAGTTACTTATCCCCACAACTACATAGCTCAGGCATGAGCCACTTGGCTCACCACACATAGGAATGCAGCTTTCTGGTGATGCAAACTGTCTGGAAGGCCAGCTGTTAACCATGGGTGCAGCCTTGTGGAACAGTCAGCCTAAGCACACAGTCCTGGGTGCAGGTAGAGATGGAATCATCATCTTGGAGGTTGACTGCACAGAGTGGGGCAGTTTTGGACAAGAGATCCCCTTACTTACAGCAGTCTTGGATGTTATTTATATCCTCAGTGTGCCTCTGCTATTCTTTTTGTGGCTTTTGAGTTGTTGTAATAATGCTTTAAATTTCTTGATGACTGACAGGAAGTGCTATTTGAGTTGTGGTTTTCCAGGGGCATGGATCTGGGTGTTTGGCTTCCCACATGGTTCCCTGGAGCAGCAGAGAGTGGGACACAATGAAACCCTTGAGGCAATGAAGAAATGTTAAACTTGGTCACACAAAGGTGTAACTGGCTGTGAGTTTCAGCAAGGGAGAAAGCTGAAATGGAGAAGCCTTGTGATAGCCATCCCCAAATGTTTCTAGCTTCATGTGAAGGCTGATGGTGTTTGAACTTGGTAGGAGCCAGTGTGATGCTCCCTTAGGAAGTTAAATCTCTTTGAGGGCACAAGGCAAGGCAGACTCCTGCTGAATGTGGCACTCAAATCGTGGTGAGCTGATAAAGCACAGTACAGCATGGTACTGCTATGTTTGGAAGATTTTGGTGTGCAATGCTGCTTGGCAGCACTCAACCTTTTTGAAATTGATAATCTGGGCAAACAGGTATTTGGCAAGTTGAGAACTGCACTGCTGTGCAATAAGCTCCTGTTTTTCACCTGTGCTGTTACTTCAGGGCTGTGCATGCTGTCACCCTTCCTGTGCTTGAGGCATTTGCTAAGTGACAGTTCTACTAAAAGTCTTTCTGCCTTCAGCATTTCATGTGGCAGGCAGAAAATTTGCACTGAGAAGTGACTGTCCTAGTTCTTTTAAAGTCTCAATTCTTGTTGAGCCAGAAATGTATCTTCCTTTTCTTTCAATTCCTGCCTATCATCTGATGGATTTAAAGGGAGGATGGCTTTGCATATGAAACACCAAGATAATTTATATAAATAGCAATTGATGAGAATACACATAGCTGATTTTAAAAATTACTCCAGGCTACCACCTTCACAGTTAAAAATATCAAATGATAAATTGCAGCCTTTTTTGTAAACACTCCTGTGTCTGGCTTCTGGGATGAACAAAGTCATTTCCCTTGGTCACTGTTTTGTCCTGGGCTGCTGATTTTCTCTCCCAAGTAACCCTATGGTTAGGTTAGCTAACCATACTTGGCTGGTCATTTGAGGTTACCCCATGTCACATGCCTTGTGTTTGAACAAGAGCTTTGTAAAACCAGTCTTGTATCAGCTTTTGGCCCATAACCACATGAACCAGTGCCTTGTGTGACTGGTTTGTTTCCTCTTTCTGTGTTTACCTTGTGTGTGTCACTGCAGGAACGATGCCTGCTGAAGCAACTGCTGTGAAAGGCCCTGCCAAACTGAAATGTTCCTTATGGCTCTGGATCCTGCTTCTGTGGAATATTTGTAATTGAATTGGTTGTTCTCTATTTCCATTATCTTAACATCTGCAATTTTCAGATTCACTGCAGTGGAGAGAGTCATTTGGTAATTCATGTGGTGAGGTGAAAGCTGAGTGGGTTTTTCTGATTCCCAGTCTGCCTCTGAGAAGTGCCTGAGCTCTCAGGCAGGTGTCTTGGGTATAGGAGGGAGGACAAAATTTACTCATCTTGTATCCTCTTGTTGATACATACATGAATTCCTCTGTCCAAACACAGGGTAATTCTTCTGCTGGCTTTCTTTTGTTATCAGCTTCCAGCTGAGTCTGGACCTTGGTTGTTATTACCAAATGGATTTATAAAAGGAAGCTTGATGCTTTCTTACTTAGCATTTCACTTTTTTGAGACACTTTACTCAGCCTTTCAGCATGTTTGTAATGGCAAAGTACATTTATATAAAATACTCTATTCTTGTTATAATACTTGAAAAACAAAATTAAAGGTCTCACCAAAACATTCAGTGAAATAAAGTAGATAAGAAAGGGTTTGTGCTTGGGAAAGGAATTTTTCCAGCTTACTTTGGGGACTGCTGACAATGGGAGAAGGGGAAAGGTGGGCTAAGGAAGCAAAACAGGTGTGTTTGGTACAGCTTGGATGAGAACAAAAAGCTGTCAGAAATGAGATGATATAAAAAGATTCTCTGGATGTTTTGCTCATAGATGGGCATTTAGATGGGCATCTATGCATAGATGGGCATAGATGCTCATATGAAGCTGGGCCTGCATAATCCACTGTCTGAAAAATAATAACTTCAGTAGCTAGGATGGAACATGACCTACATTCACAGAATCACAAGAGTGATGAAAATTCATCATCATTACTTTATTCATGCTTGAGTACATGCTAGGCTCTAATTATGAGATAGCTCCAGTCTGCTCAGGACCCAGACATTTACTGTGTTCCTGGCACAGGTGGTTTTGTTGAGGACAGCCACAGTCAAAAATTCTGTTTCTGGGTTCTGTGCCACAGCTGCTAAAGCTGCAAGTGACCTGTGGGATGTACACTGGAGTTCTGATATTAAAGATTTGAAGGTAAAGAGAGGCAAAGAGCATCTGAGTGCATTGGAGGGATCAAAAGGAAGTCATCAAAGTTGTTGATGGTTTTCAAAATGCTGCCAATAGCTGACAGGAAAAAAAAAAAGGACCTTTTCACATCAGATAAATCACTTGTGAAGTAAAGGTAAGAAAAAAATAAAAACCAACACATAGCTTTTTTAGCTTTCTAATTCCATACTTTCATCATTTTCTTCTGCTGACTCTCTTCAGTGCTTCTTATTCCCAGCTCATCCTTTACTTGCCTTTCAAGGATACTGCAATCTGCATCTGACTTCAGTGCCATCATTGTTTCAAAGTCAATTCCTTTGAAAATTGTATACCTGTATTTTTTTGAGACCACAAAGCCTGGAGCGGGAGAGGGATATTAATAGAAACTGCTTCTCTCTGTTGTTGTATGAAGACAGAAGATGAACTATTTCAGTGTGGCAGTGGGAGGTGTTTTTCAAAGCAATTGTTTACATTTTGATCTAACAGGGAATTAAAAAGGTCTGGGTGGCACAGAGAGCTGCCATAATTTTGCAGAAGGAGAGTAAAGGTATGCATTAAAGGCTACATTGCTAATTTTGCAAGGTGTGCTTAGCAATCATCCAAATTAAAGTAGTACTAACAGTTCCCACTCAGCCTTCAGGAAATCAGGAAGAAACTTTGCAGCATCCAGCCACGTGCCTTTTAAAACATGGAAACAGAACAATTAGTCTGAGCTTTATTTGAAACTCCTTTTAAACACCCTTGAACCCCACAATGATTCTTTTAGGACAATGGTCCAGGGCTGAATTCAGTAAAGACTCTGCCTGACATTCATATGACGCTGCAGGGAACTCTTATTGGACATGGTGGGAAGAGGCAGGATTTCAATTTTATCCCCAAAGAAGGGTGAGAGTTTAGAGATCCAAGAGTAGTTTGAAGGGAAATGCAGGTATTTGAGACAGGCCTGATGTGTGACTGCCAAGGCAGGAAGGGTTGTGGGTGTTACCCTTTGGCACTTGGATTGCAGAGAAGCCCCTCCTGTTCCCCCCCTTTCCCTCAGGAGTTCCTCTCCCATCCTTTTCCATCAAGTAGCTCCTGACTTTCTGCACGTGGCCATTCCCTGAGCTGCAGTGTGGCTGGTGGCTCTTTGGTGTGCATCCTGCCTGAGAAGGGAAGCAGGAGCAGGCAGTGCTACGAGACAGAGGAGCCTTCCCACTCACTCTGTATCACCACCACCCTGGACCAGCAGTCTCACTGGTTTGACAGCCAGTCTGCAAGTTTCTCTGACATGTGAGACATGTGATGCATGGCTGGTACAGAGAGCTAGACCTGTGTCCTTAAATAGCTACAAATGTAGTTTATAATATTCAATTTTAGAGATACTCATGGAAGAAAAGGCAGCAAGACGTGTTCATCCACTCTCCTCTCTTTCCTAACCCTTTTCCTCTCTTTCCTAACCCTTTTCCTCTCTTTCCTAGCCCTTTTCTCTGCTGCCTGCTCCTGGCAGCAGATCAGCTGTGGGTTAGCCTTACAGGGGGGTATTTTCGCTCATTAGGCTCTGTGGGGTCTTGCCAGCTGTGTGCTGCTCTCCTGTGCAGGGAGCAGGGCCATGCTGGGTGCTATGCTGGGGGTGTGCAGATCTTGTTTCTCTGCAGACCCTGCCCTACAGACTTCAAGGGCCACCCTGTCCGTCAGGGCCCCTTCATCTCACTGGGATCAGAGTTCTTCGCAAGCAGCTGCTCTGGCTGCAATTTACTGGAGTCGAAAAGAACTCAGGAAAAAGTTGTTAGAAGTGTCTGGGTTGATTTTATTGCATCTTTAATGCTGGAGACCTCAGACTTTGAAAAGTATCAATGCATTAGTAACTGCAGAGGGAAGAACTTATTTTAACTATTTATGCCTTTAGAAAGGAATTTTCAGGGTCAAAGCCTGATTTTTAAAATGTATTGCTAATAACACATTAAACAATGAATTAGTAAGTTATTTAGCTATAAATAAGTGAAACTGTTTGTTTTAAAGGCTGGTCATTTGCTCTGCTCTATTTTTTGTACAGCCTGCCAAGCCCTTCGCTGGTGAGCTATATTCCTCTGGACAGATCCCTGCCTCGAGTAACTTGTTATCTGTATTTGACACAGCAGAAAAGGAAACATCAGACAAGCGTGGTGGAATTGATGAGGGAGGGAGGGAGGGAGGGAGGAACATTCCCAGCAGAAATAAGGTCAGGCCCATTACGGCACAGTGCTGCCAGTGGGCTTTGAGCAGTGTTTTTGTTTGGGAGAAGAAGGAGTGAGTGCCCCATGTATCTCTTGGCAGGTCTGGTTCTCTGCTTGCAGAGGTGACAGTCTGCTTGTGGCTCCTGCCCAGCTCAGCCACCTGAGTTTCCTTTCCTAGAGGTGAGGTGAGGTGGGATGGGAGGGAGCAGGGCGAGGCAGAGCTTGGCACTTGAGCATCTCCTCCCTGATAAGGCCAGGGCACGGCAGGGCTGGGAGCCCAGGGAAGCAGCAGCGCCCGTCTCACGCGGAGACAGCCTGGGAGGGTCTGGCCAGTGCCGACTCTGCGTCAACTCGGATATCCGGGGCTGCTGCTGCTCTTGTTCTTCACCTCGGCTGCTTCTGTCAGCAAGCAACCAATGCTATGCTAAGAACAGTTAAAACGTGAAATAGCATTTTTGCTCTAATGTTTTAGTTTCCATCTTTGTCGCTTCCCCCCCCCCCCCCCCGTATTTTAAGAAATTGTTTGAAAAATGATGTAAAATATCCCCTTTTGCCGTACTTGATGTGGAGTTGTGAGTTTGTATGGTGTAGAGTCAACACTTGGTGAGCTTATTAGGTTCTGACAGCTGTTAGATGTGCAGTCAACAGAACTGCAGTTTCTACACACAGAAGTTTCCAATGTCAAGCAGCAGTTTGACTGCTATTAATAAACCATGTTGCTGTTACCTAATAAATGAGTCCATTTTAGAAAACCCAAACAAGCAAAAAACCCAACAGCAATGATTTTTAATAAAGTTTTTATTTTTTAAGGTTTTTCAAAACAGTGATCTCAAACCACTTTCTAAGCACATCTATCTTTTCTCTCCCTTGCCTTTGGCTTCCCATGGTTTCTCTTGTATTAGGTGCGAGATGGGTACCTTGCAGTGGTTTGAACCATTAAACTGCTGGTTGATTAAACAGAAATTTGCCTTTTTTTTTCTTTTTGAGGACAGAGAAGTGTGCTCACTGTCATGTCTGCAGCCTGCCCTGCCTCATCCTGAGGTCATTTGATTTGAGTTGATACCAGGGCAAGAGTGTCATGGCATACATGGTCATGGTCATGGAATACATGGTCATGGCACAGGAGGAACTGGGCTGCGGCATGACTGCTCCTTCACTAGCAGTGTGCAGTTAATTAAGGGGAGAAATGGTGAAACTCCTGTGACCATCTCCTGTAATTTGTGTTTCCTGGATAACTGAATCAAGTCCAATCATCTCTTTAGAGGTTTACTGTCTTGGTTAACTTCAGGTCTGAGATGGGTGTTGAATGTTATGGCTGTTGGTTTGCTGCCTGGCAGAGCAGAGAGAATCTGCCTGGTCTGTTTGTTTCCATACTGCAGGTACTTGATTTCTGCAGAGATCTGCCCATTAGGCCCAGTTTCTTGACTGAGTCTTTTCACTTCTTGGCTCATGCTTCTGTCAAGATTTAATTGAATTTTGAGCTCACCAGTTATCCTGGAGTTCGTTCCAGTAGGTGTAGTATCATGTTCCAAGTCTTCCATGTTGTGTGAAAAAGAAACATTTCAGTTCATTCTGTCTTCTGCCTGTAACTAATTTCAAGGTGTGACATCTGCACACCGTTTGTTTTCACACAAGATTTTATTTGATTGCTGAGAAAGGTAGAAATAGTTTTTGTTTTTTTTTTGGTACCACTTATCCAAGCTCTTAATTTTTTCACACCTCCTAAAACAAATACATGATGTGTTAAGTATTATTTTACTTTGAAGATCAAAACTGTTAGAAATTACAGGGAAATTCAGATTCTAGTATGTGTAAGCCAGTACCAGAATTTCTTCAAGTGCCACATTTTTTACTCACCTTGTGAATAAATGAGATAGAGGTGCAACCAGTGACTGACTTAGACTCTGTTTCCTTTGCATTTTCATGTTGCACTATGTCTAAAGAAACAAGTGTCATGGGATGGTGATCTGGGAAGGCACAAGGCTGAAAGCTGAGTGTGCACATTGAGTCTAAAAAGTGACATTTTGTTGTGACTTTCATTTTTCTTTCCTTCAGTCTATCAATGTACAGGTTTGCCTTAGCTGAGTCCAAAATCAGAGAAAAAGGTTTGCCTAAACTAGGGAAAAAATGTACATTATATTAGTAACAACTTTCAAGTCTGTGTAAGCAATCAGCTGCAATGATATTTTTTTTAATGAGACACCATATTTGATTTTTTCCGAGCCATCTGTCGAGAGCTTCAAATATTGTTAAGATTTGCCATTTGTCCAAGAAAAAAACATTGTTGTGGCAGCTATTTGCTGGTTTTCTAGCCTTGATATGAAACTTACTTATAAGATGCTTGTCTTTTCATTTAGAAGTCTATATTCATAGCAAACTTATTTTTCAGTGCTAAATTATTAATCTTAACTGTTATCTGAGAACATTTTGGTCACTTACTGGTTATTAAGTTTTATTATAAATTTATAATATTTGCAAAGTTAATATGAGAGATATGTATTTTTATACTTTGTGTCTGCTATCAATTCTTGTGTTGCAATTTGATGAGAATATATTCAAGCACTTAAATTTCATATTTCAATTGGAAAAGTGCCTTAAATAATGGAATTGAGGCAAGAGATATATTCTGAAAAGGAAACAAGGTACATCAAGGTTTGTATGGCTGCCCAGTGTTTGCTCTGTCTGCTATAAGATCATGAAAGAGTAGGCTGCTCACCCAAGGCATTGTGTTTTCTGCTTTATTAAAAATTGCACCCCATAAAGCATCAAAACTTTTCAAAATAAACTGTATTATGTTATTTCTTATTATGATGCCTTGTTTGCACATGTACACTCCTGTTTCTCCCCATTTATCTTTGCCTGCATGCTAGGCAGCATTTCTGTGTCAATGCAATATGAACAGGATGATCCCAAGTCTTCCTCACTTGTTTTCTCTGAGATGCTGCAGCAAAGCAGCTACTCCAAGGGAAGGATCAATCCCCAGCACTGAACAGGAAGCACAGGGACATTCTGGCAAAGCCAGAAGCAGTTTCCTTGGCATGGTAGAGGTGCTTTCTCCTCTCCTCAGGGTCCTGAGAGGTGAACTCTCATCCTGGCCTCTGCTCCTGTTACTGCTGTCCTAAGCAGGTCCCTCCTCAGGTCTCCTGCCTGAGGTCCATCTGCTGCACCCAGGGTCACACCACACCTCCCTTCCAGTGCTTGTATCTCCTCTGCCCTCACTCCTTTCAGTCCCCAGCTGTCCCTCCCCAGAACCAAGTTCCTTTCCTTCCAGAAGCCTCCTTGTAGTGTCTCCTTTCACTGGAATTTGACTCTGTCCAGCCTCCTTTCCCATTTTGCTGCAGTCTCACTGACCAGCTTTCCCCAAGCTGTGGGCTGGTGTCCACCCTGTGCCAGCAGCCCCTGTTCTCTGCAGGGGATCCTTCTACCTCCCACACCTGGTGGTTTTTCTGCCAGTGAGAGGAGGCAGGGGCTTGCATCAGGGAAAGGAGTGAGCTCCAGACCAGACTGAGTGTTTCTGGGGAGCTCTGGCAAGGTTGTAGGTGCTTTAACCCCTTCACTTGCTCTCATTCCACCAGAGCTTATGTGCTGAACACCCTATGGATAGAAAACAACCTTCTGGCTGTGGTGGAGCTACTTGTAGGTGCTCACAGGGGTTCCTGCTGAACCCAAAGTCAGTGACATGCCAGAAGAGTTTGTCAGAATCAGAGGGTAGAAGAGTGCAAATGCAGTGTGGGTAAGAGTTGTGTCTGCTTGTTAGGACGTGGAGGAAGCAGATCCTAGATCTTTACTGCTGATGGCTGAAGATTGCATCACCCAGTACCTAACAATAAATACTGCTTTCGGAGGTCCTTTGTTGGAAGGGCCCCCTTCAGAAAAGAAAGGAGATCTTGTTCTGCCAATCCTTTAATGACTATGTCTCTCTGTGTGCATGCAGGGGAAGGGGGGGTTCAGATAGCCAGATGAATTTTAACAGAAGGTCTTTGTGTAAAATATATGTACATTAAGAAAGAAATATATTTAAAATCAGTTTTCAAGAAGAATGTGAAGTTGCAGGGGGGAGGGTGGAGAGGGGGAAATGTAGTGATATTTTGCTCTGCTTTGCAGATTCTTTGTAGAAAATACTCAGAGCACAGTGCTTCAAAAATATTTCCATTTTCCAGATCTATTTCTGGTTAAGTTTTATTTGAAGGAAGTTGTTCAGCTGCGTGTATAAGGCAGACAATACATTTAGAAAGGTTGAATTATGAGGAATTCTGTTTGCTGTCCTTGTCTTCATCATGTGTAGAGGTTATTTGGTATAAAAATTCAGAAGTTTAATATTAGTTCCTTATTTCTTGAGCACCAAAATAAGAAGACATAATCTTTTATTCAAGCAAACTGAATAGGATTGGTAATTGGAGACTTGAGGATTTAGGATTTGTTTGTTGTTTAATAGCACTGTCCACCCATTACAAATGAATTTTTAATTTCTTCTCCCAGTCTGTGATAACCTAATCCCCTGCCAACTCTTGACAGTTCTGCACACTTGTGATTTATTCAGTTCCATCTTTCTAAAACATGGAACAGGGTTTTAATTGCCTTTTGTGAAGAATTTTGCCAGCAGGGCAGTGGAGCCTCATTCCTTCATTTGCAGACAGACACTGTTTAATCTGGTAGCTCTGAAGTTTGTACAAACTTTGGATCTACCTTAAATACATTTGCTTTAGCCTTTTTTAATGTCTGAAAAAATTAACACAAGCTTGAAGATTACTTTTCTCTCCTTAGACAGAGGACTTTGTCTGTCATGCCTATTGTTTTTGTACTTTCTAACAACTGTTAAATATATGATGCACCATTTATCTGCCTGCATGTGTGTACAGCTTGTAAATAATTTAATGTTTTACTTTGCCACTTGGCCTCTTCGCATAACTCTAAAATGAGGAAGATAAAATTCTGCTAAATTATTAATTCACTAGGAAATTGAAACAACTGACATAAATTAAGCACGGAAAATGGTTCCCTTTTCCTCTGTGGGAATTAAAGCAGTGAACACAACTGGATAACAGCAAGGGAGCTAAATGGACCAGATGATTCTAGAATAATTTAGATTGGAAAGGGCTTCTGTGGGTATCATCTTGTCCAACCACCAGCTCAAAGCTAATCTGCTTATTGGAGACATGCTTGGTTGAGTCTTGAATGCCTCCAACAGTGCAGATGATCCAGGATGAGGGGTTCAGGAGTCTCCTGTGTCCATGGGTACAAAGACAGGGCACATCAGAATCTGTTGCCTGCCTGGCTGGTGCATTTTGGTGGTATTCTGCAGTGTTAGAAGTTTTCCTGCAGGTTAAAACCTTTGCAGTAAGGTGTACAGGTGCTACAGTGCCACTGTGACCGAGCAGAAAATTTTGCAGCTCGCTCTAAACGGATCAAGGCACAGTGACTCTATGATGGCTTCTAGGTCTTGCAACTTAAAATAATTTTTTTGTGTCAATTTTCATAGTAGCCCGTTGTTTTTTAGCTATTTACTGTGGGGTTTTTTGTTTTGCCATATTCATATAGTATATATGGTAGTAGTGATCACAAATTGTTTTAAATGTTTAAAGATAATGAAATTATTGTACATAGGGAAATGTGTCGAGATATTATTAGTATCCAGAACAGCAGCAAAGTCCAGGCATGTAGCTGCAAAGCAGAGTATAATTTGTGGTTTAATAAAGAGCCTTATAAAGTAAAGTTAAACCTGTGTTCTGCAAAATTTCTGTGCACAGGAACAGCCCTTTTCTCTGATACTACTTTGGTTTTGATCTGAATTTATTTTGATTTGAGAGCAGCTGGGGAGTTCTGAAATATTTGAGTGTTGTATATATTTAAGATGAACTGCAGTTTCTGTGCTTTTTTTGTTTTGTTTTCTTACCTGCTTCTCACTCCTGGGATATATCTGGGAATCCCATACGTTCTTCTGAAGGAGAAAGTCAGTTTGCATAATGCTTTCCAGATGCCCTGCTTGTATTTAGGGATACAAAATAAAAAATATCCCAGGCAGACCTGTACATAACTAACAGAGGTACCTGAGGCTGGTGGCCTACACATCACAAATCTGAGCAAAGATTACTCCAGTGACCATGTCCCTGATTTGTGTTGGATAGCACAAGGAGAGGACCAGTTCCCTAGATGATCCTGTCCTTGGGTTTGGAATTCCACTAGTGATTCTTGAACATCCTGCTCTACTAACTTTCATCAGCCACCCAGGTGAAATTCTGGATGTTGTTTGGGAAGCAAATCACTTTTTCTGTGGGGAAGATGGGATGTGTGCAGATGACTAAAATACATTCAGTTTAAAGGCACAGGGGAAGTGTATATGACATGGTGGATGGAGTAATTGTCACCTGGAAGAGATGCCAGCTTTCTGGAGCAGATCACCCTCCTTAAGGATCCCTACTGCTGCATTCCTGAAACCAAGTCCTCACTATCAGTCTTTTAGTGGGAGCACTTGTGCCCCTTTTCCTCAGTAGTTCCATCTTCAGAGTCATCATCATCTTCCTCAAAAAAGCTGGGATTGATTAAGTCCATTTGGTGATGAAGAGTGAAGCAATGGGATAATGTTTTTAGTGATCAGACCTTCCAGAAACACATCCTTAATGGACAGCAGAGCATGCCCGTGTTACATTTCTTGTGCATAAAAAAGGAACACATAAAAACTGCTGCCACAGTACTGTCTTTACTGACAGCATTTAGAATGCCTGAAAAAAATTAATCTGTGAATCCAAATATAACAAAGGAGATGAGAATTTGGGAGGGAGAAGGGGACTGTTAGCTGGGATTAACCTTTGGTTTTATGGCTCTACAGCTATGGAGACCCACACTGTGTGCCCTTTGCAGGCTTTAGTCACATCAGAGAATATGCAGGCTAAGGTATAACCTATGATTTTTTTGCTAATGTCTTGACTTTTTCTTTCTCAGTAGCTTACATACTAATAATATTATTTCCCCCAGTGTTTCTGTGCTGTATGACTATGTCAAGAGGAGCCATGACTATGTCAAGAGGAGCCATGATTTCATCACTGCCTGTTTCTACTTTGTATATTTAATTTTAAAAATCTTTAGTGTCTTTCAACACATTTTGATGTGTAATAATTTGTTTGGCAATTGTAACCTTGATGATGTATTTACCCATTTTGCCTTTATTGGGTTCTAAGTGTACAGCCATAAAAACTCATTATTTATGCTATAAATGCTATTTTATTTTATTTAAGCAATAGTGCTATTTTATTAAGTCATGTGAACATCTCAGCTGAAGAACACAGGCACATTTTGCAGTACTATATTAGGAAATATGCATTTAATAATACACCCAACCTGGAAATCAATGGATACTTAAAATTTCAGCAGTTTTCCACATGCCCCTTGTGGAAATCATCATATTTGACTTCTTTAACCAGGAGCCACATCATGTGCCTCTGCTTGTCCTACCTGGAACTTATCCATGCATAATTCACAGTTAGGCTGCACAAATGCAAATGCCCACACAAAGGAAGTAAGAAGTCACTGGGAGCAGGAATCTTCCTTTTGGCAGCAGTATGGAGTCAGGTCAGAAAAAGTGCCTGTGTGATTGTGGCTGTATTCAGTGTTGGTGCTTGTTGGTAAGACGCTCTAGATGCAGTGATTTTCTCAGTCTTTTTAAAGGTTACACTGATGGTAACTGCATATCATGCAGCATTTATTTTAGGTTTTCAGAAGGAAATTGTTGATTCTTATTTCTCAGAGAACTTTTCACTACTCAACTGAAGCATAGACTTGTAGTCCTTTGCAGTTCCAGATGGCATAAAGACCTTTGGTCTATCTCTCACTGTTTAGATATATTTATGTCTTTAATTATGACTGTGTAATTAAAATATGTCTATTAAAACTGAGTAGCTGATAAGCAGAATGAGGCAAACTAACTCTGAACAAACTAAAACTTTGACTGTCTAGGAAACTGTTGAACATCCCACAAGAAATCCCTTCATCCCAGTTCAATTAAGCATGCTTATCTGTACACAGGAAAAATCCTACTTTGCTAGAGGCTGACATGAGCATCATCCAAATCAGCAGTTAATGACTGTTCATTAATATTATGAAAATCTCATTCCTTCTCCAAACACTTTTCTGATTTATAGCTATAACCATTTCAGAAGACTTGCAGTACACAACCTGCTGTGCTGGATCTTAGCAGTAACCTGAGAAAATTTGTACTAAGTTCTTACATCTTAGGGATTTTTGCAGCATTTTTGAAAGCTCCCTAAAAGGTATTACTTACAGCTGCATACAAGCTTTGTAAAGTATTAATAGCACTACTTCTTCTGTGCTGAGTGGATTACTGCCATATACATTTGTAATTGGTGTAACAGTGCATGCAGAAGAATTTCAAAGCAGCCACTCGACTGAAAACTCTCTCATTTTATTAATAGCCCATTCATGAAGAGACTAAGAGAGGATTGTGAAAAGTGTAGAAGAATTGAAGTCTGATAAGAGAAGATGTGAGAACTGAGCACTGGATCCCTTGGGTCCAAAGCACATGGCAACAGAGAAAATTTTTCAGAGGAAGGAAGTTTAGGGTAGCAGAGACTGAAGGCTGAAAGGGTGCTCCTGGCCTGTGGAAGCAGTACAAGACAACATCCTCTGTTTATGTAGGTGCTCAGCTGTGATTTCCCTCTGTACACATTAGATTATTGAGAACACCTGAAGCTTAGCCAGGGCCAACCCCTGCTGGGAGTTGTCTGGGTGCAGATCCAGCACTGGTCTATACAATGTTTTGTATTTCATGGTTGTCTAAGGTATCATCTGCAGGAAATGACCTTCTCAAAATCATGGGGTTTGCATTTTCCTGGCCCGCAGTAAAATCAGCCCCTCTTGAACATTTGAGAAATGTGTTCCCAGGTGCTCTATCTCCTTCAGAGAAACTGAGGAAGCACAGGATTCATTAGTGAGCTGTTTGCTGATCTCAAATGCTGCAGGTTCAGCTGGGGAAAGCAGCAGTGTCTGTCTAGAGTGTAAATGCATTCAAACCCCTTCTCTGCCTGATTCTGCCAGAACTCAACCTGATGGGAAAGTATTATGTACCTGCTGTGCTTGTTAAAAGATACAGCTTTTGAACTAGAATTCTCTTTTGAGCATAATCAAAGTTCCTAAATGCCAGCCAGAGTTTTCCCATGTCAGATTTTGGTTCTCTCTTCCCCAGCTCATTCTGCACAGAGCTGTTTGCTGGGAGGTCAGTCAGTGTTGTTGACTGCATGAGTTATTAATTTCTGTACATTCATATATGTTTGCATAGGCATATATATGCAAATATTAGATGCAGGTGATTTTTGAACACAGCTTTCACTAGCATAAGTCAATATATAAAGTCAGCTGCTTGTCCTGAGTCCCTGAGTTTGATTATTAGCTGGTACATGATGGGAATGACCACTGTGCCTCAGGGTGTAAGCGCAAGGAATGACTGATAAACCTGCAATAATAGTAGCTTTATAGGACATAGTCAATAAAGCTGTATTTGATAAACCATCTTAAGCTACTTCTTTTTGCTGCCAATTGTTTTATCTGATTATCATCAGCAGCTTCCTCTTAAAGTGACTCCACAGGGTGTAGGCACCAAAAGTCTCCCGTCACTTTCTTTTCTCCTTGTCTTGCTGTGAAAATCCATTCTCTGCAGGCCCCCACCTGCCATGGTTTCCTGCCTCCCTTGCATTGGGCTCACAGAGCAGCAGCAGTTGGGTGAAAGTAGAGGTCCACATCAAGCTTAGGACTGAAATTATTCAGATTCCTCTTCACATGCTTTCACTATTGCAGGAAATCCAGGACTCCTGAACAACTGACCAATATGATCAAGCAGAAGCTGTTTAGAGTTTACATTATACTCATATTTATAGATTCTACAAACTGCTGAGTACACACTTCTTGATTGGTGTCTTTGTCTTGTTCACTCGTTTTCTGCCTGCATTTCTCAGAGTGATTGGTTACAGTCCAGGTGTTTCACAGTCCTCTGTTATCTAGTTCTTGCAGTCTTGGTATTTGGTTTCTCAGCCTCTTCTTTCTTAATTTAGCACCATTTATGTTCCAATATACATTGCAACATTTCACTTCCAACCCAAAATGTAGACCTCATACCTCTGACAGACCTGTTCAATCATAACCTGTAATTGCCATCTTCCAGGTAATTTTGCCTGGTAGAATTTAAGTAAATGAGTGAGCTGGAGGTGGCATTTGCATAATTAGCTCCAATATCACAATGGCATTGACCTGTTGCTTTGCATTGGCACTGGATACTAATCAGGCTTTCCCCATGTTCTGACCTCCTGGTCTTTGTCAGTGTATATGCAGTTTCCTTACTCTTTCCTAGAACATCTCTGAAGTTTTGAAATTTTGCGGGCTATTTGCCGGCAAAAGTGAAAGGACTCAAAGGACAAAGTGGAAGTGCTGTCTTGTTAGATGTTAAACCCCACTTCAAATGGCTGATCATAAAAAGACATTCTCCTCTGATTATTTCTCTGATCCACTGTGATTTCCAGAGTATTTTCTATTGCTAATGGTGAAGGAACTTGTTCTTTTGGTGATGGGTCACATTTATTGCTAACTCTCAGGAGATTAAGATATGCAATATAAGATTACCTAAATTAGAAGGACAGATGTTAGTCTTTAAGAGCTTTTTGTTATCTTGACATTTATGTGTTAAGACTTCCAGAATATTGAAACCCTAATCTTATATATTGCAATTTTTTGTTTTGTTTGTTTGTTTAAATGTTTATACATTTAAATTATGAAACAGTCTGTATCAGGTTTAGGATTTATTTTAGTTTAATTTTTTTTTGAGAGATCTTTCCTGTAAAGAAAGACTGGCAGAAGTGGCTCAGCAGCATAATGTGGAAGTATAAATAGAATGCAAGCTGTCCATTTATCTCAGTCCTGATCTACTTATATTCATCTGATGCTTATTACAATCGTGGTTTGTCTCTGAGCAGATACATCCAGTTAGGATTAAGCTTGGACAACTAACCTAATTCACTCTTGTAACTCCCTTATGTAGCTTAACTCAGGGCTTCTGTCTAGATTTCTTGTGATACCAAATAATTCTTTAAACACCCAGCCCTTAATAAATCAACATCAAAAAATTAAGAATATTTATTGCTGGCTATGTTTTTTTGAGATACTGAGTTTGATTGCAGTGGATTTTAGGTTCACCCAGATATATCTTCATTCATACCTATTTCTGAAATTACTTCCCACTCCTGCTTCTACTACTATGTAATGGTATTTTATTAAATATATTTTCAGAGGACAGATTCTCTAGAATACTTGATGCCAGAATATTCTGCTAGAGTAGTCTGAAAGTGAAATATAAGCATACCTGTCCTGTTCTAAGAAGCATAAAAATAATAAAGGCAAATGATTGTACCTAAACTTTATATTAATCTCATCCACATTGAAAAAGAAAGATTCAGTCTTTTGTATTTCAAAAATCTAGAATATCCATGAATAATGATTTATTTATTGGATTTTCAGACAGGTTTTCTCAGTATTTTCACTCTACAAGAACCCTGTGGGATTTGTGGATGTAAAAATACCAACCTTTGTGTCTTTAACATCTCAGCTACATTTTCTTTTTCATTTAAAATCAGCCTCTTGTTGACTATTGTTTTAGCCTAGTGCCAGGCTTCTGGCATGGATTGACAACTTGTTTTCAACTTTAAAAATTAACACAACCAGCTTGCCATAATTCAGCACTTATATAGGGTTATAAAAAAGCTCAGGACTAAGCATAATAATAATCAGTGCTAACTTGTTATACTGTGTGGGTGTTCAACTCTATAAAACAACTTACATTTCAGATTAGAAGTAATTTGTATGTTATCTTTTATTGTGTGCAAAACAATCAGTTTGTACAAGAATGTAGCATGAGTCCAATTTATCTTTCTGTTTGTATGACTGTTCTCAACAAAATAAGTATGCAGGCCATAATTGATGACACATGATTTAAAGAGAAAAATCTAAACAACATTTTCACTTTTCTTCCCCCTCATTTCATTTCCACTGTTACTGCAAGTGTGCTGGAAGATTCATATGGCAAGATTTAGCTTGTATGTCCCCTTATATTTGCTTTTAGAAACTGATCCAAGAAACAATAATTTCTGAGCTCTGCAGATGTGTATGCTAAATGCAGTTCCCTGTGTAATTTTCAGAGTCTTTTGTATTCCATGGTGAGATCAGTTCTGCAGCCCTCTGGGCTGTTAATGAGGGTGTGAAGGCCCTTCTGATACTGGAGTTTCTCCTGCCTGCCAGAACTCCAGGGAAAACAATGGGTCAGTGGAAGACACAGGGTGCACAGGTGGACTCTTGTGCCCTGTGTGTGTGGTGAGATCTTGAAGTGCATGAGAGGTGCCATGTTTCTTGTCTGTGAGATGTACTCTTTTCCCTGAAAAACATGGTGTACAATAGGAATAGCAACACCAGGGGCATTGGCTTATCAGGAGATATGAAGAAGTGTGGAGAAATGGAATAAATTTAGGAAAAACTCTAGAACAGTGATGATTCTGCTGTCAGAGCCTGCAGCTCTGTACAGTTAGGAGGGATACATGCTCCTTAGTGTGAATCTTTCAGCATCACATCAAATGTGAGGATGTAAGGAAGGGCCTGTAAATAATTGTTAGGATTTGGAGGAAAATCACAGTAGGGCATTTGAGATGCCCTGTAAAGATAAGGCATCTGTATAAACAAAAAGATCAAAAGGAGCAGTAGGAACATTTAGTGGTGAAGAAAGCAATGGCATCTTAATTTAATGATTCCCAAGAAAACTTGAAGTCACTGTTCTGAAGTATTCCATGGGTCCCTGGGAAAGGAGGAATCAGAGTGTACAGCTGTAGGTCGGCGTGGCTGCTTCTTTGTCAATGTGCAACACTCCTCCTGCCTGCAGTCAGAAACAGACCTGGAAATGAAGCATGAGAAAAATGAGCCCTATTTCATTGCCGCAATTGTTTTGATTCCATCAGGCTGTCTGCAGTCATTTAAAGATAATTGGAGAGGTGTTACCCACTGAATGTTACTGTTTATGTGATGTGAAGGGAGAGATAGGTGCAGTCCAGTCAGTTCTGCCAACTAATACTCAAAGAATGTTGCTGTCTATAAACTCTGGGGTAATTTGCTGATGCTGTACAGAGCAGAGATGTCCTTCAAATAGGAGCTTTTGTTACAGTAATGCCAGCAGCAAGGGAAAATATTCAGATTATTTTCCTGGAGATAGAAGCTGCTGCTGTTTGGAAAACAGTGCATTACACCATCTGTTTCCTTCTGATTGCGCACTACCATAGCCATTGTTGTGATTAATTTCTTTGCTTCTAGGCACAAATTTGAGTGCTTGAAAGAAGATTAAAAGCTTGTTTGCGGACAGGGATGTAGCTAATGGCTAGATTTCAGTAGGATTGTGTGTACTTACCAGCTTTACAGTTTAAGTCATCAATCTTCTGCATGCATTTGATATGTGAAGAAAGAAAGGAGAACATCCTTTTTCCTTGTAATAATGCTCTACATGAATTGCTGGTGAGGTTTTCACAATGGGCCACTGGTGTGTGTCATCACATGCTCAGAACACCACTGGGACAAAGGGTCACTTTTCATAGAATCATAGAATCATTTAGGTTGGAAAAGACCTTTAAGATCATCAAGTCCAACTGTTAACCCAACACTGACAGGCCCTCAGCAAAACCATATCCCTAAGTGCCACATATATGTCTTTTTAAATACCTCCAGAGATGGTGACTAAATTACTTCCCTGGGCAGCCTGATCCAGTGCCTGTCAAATAATTTTGTGATGAAATATTTTCTAGTATTCAATCTAAACTTCCTTGGTGCAGCCTGAGGCCATTTTCTCTTATCCTATCTGTCTCATTTTCTAGTGAGGCTTGGCTGCTGAAAGAAGATGTGTAGTTTCATCCTTACCCTTGATTAGTCAGAACAGGTTCTTAGGTCAATGTGTCCCAAGAGCCCCAGACAAGTAGTTATCCTGCCAGGTGGGAGGGAAGCCCTGCTGCCTGAAAATGGCCACAGACATCTCCTGTCCATGTTTGGTGCCACCACTGGAAAACTCAGCAAGGAACACGTTGTGGTGCTGTCTCTGCAGATGTTGGTGTTACCCTTGATCTGGCCAGACCCACTGCTTTGTGCCCCCAGTGACAAGCAGCACAAGAAAATGCAGAATATTGAGAATAATTGAGAATATTTAGCTCAATATGGATGCTGTGTCTTAGCTCAGTTCCTCTTTTCTTTGAACCCTGAGTATACAATACAGTGGCAGTGTGTATCATGGTGGTGTTCCACCACTAGGCTGTTCCCATCCTTCCTTCCTGTCCATTTCTGGGTACTTACATAAGTTTGAAAAGCCTTTGATCCAGAGCATGTGGCACAGCTGCAAGATGCAGTGGTTCATCTGCTTGATATAATGAATTTGCAAAACAAGTGATATTTGCATGAAAATCATCTGTTCTTAATTTTTTTTCAATTTTTTTTTTGGTTGTCACATTTCAAGATTGTCACATTTGTCCATGATTTCATGCCAAAAGTTAAGCCTCTTCCTGCTAGGATTGTAACACTTCTCCTCTGTTAACACAGTGTGTGCAACTAATGCTTTGTAATAAGGTATTTAATATTTACTTCAATGTGACTTAATTAAAGTTTGTCTGTTTGAATTTGCTTTCAGAGTAATAGATAATACATCATATTTTAAAGCTCTTCTTCAGGGTGATGTGCATAAACATATATTTGGTATATATTTGGTATGTATTTGGGTAGTGGCAGATCTGTGGCCATACAGGACTAAGTTAAACAGAATTGAGAGGAAAATTTTGAGTGCCAAGTAAAGCAGCATTATCAATTTCCTCTCTCCTGCACTGAAAGAGACAGGGGGAGCAGACAGTGTAGGGTTTCCTGATATGATTTAAGAAAGCCTGGGATTCATTTCCCCTCCCTTCCTTCCTATTAGCTGTTTGTTAACTCCCAGGAAGACCCAGGTTTTTCTCATAAGACCTCTCTGCTCACATATTCTGGGAACTGGCTCTGCCTTCGGAGGGCTCGGTCCTCTGTGCAAATGCAGGGGGAGCAAGAGGAGTTGTATTGATGATGGGAATCTGACTTTGGGCAAAGGAACTGAAGAGGAGTTTCTAATTGACAGCATTGAATTCACAATGGTATTTTCTTCTAATCTGGCATAGCACTTGTCCCTGAAGGAGACCAGGTGCTTGAGACCAGGTAGGAAATGCAGCAAGTGTCAGTGTGAGTTTCTGTCTTTGGCGTGTGGAGCAAGACTGTAAAGGTAAAACAAAGACGTTCAACTTGCCTTTCTTCAGGAGAAACCTTGTGAGTTTCTTTGCAACAGCTGGACATCCCTCACATTAAGGAGAAGGATGTGAAGAAGAAGGTGATTGTATAATTGTGATTGTACCAGCTACTTGGGATGAGCACTGGTGCTGGATCTCCCTCTGTGGCTGGAGTGCATTGACAACCTGGATGTTTTGTGGGGGCTTTCCTTCATCCTAAACAGCACAGGGCTGTTAGTTTGGATATAGTTTTTTTGGATGAAACACTAAAATAGAGACAGTTTTGCACCTTTTTTTATTTGCTTCAAATGTCACTTGCTAGCCTGACCTGCTTGTGTGAGGAGCTGTGATTTTTTTATTCATACTGATCACGCTGAAAGTAGACTGAAGCTGTGGCAAGATGTCCTGTCTGCTGGTGCAGCTTTCTAGGAACTGAGAGGGTGTTGCAGCTTTGTGCAGAAGACATCTTGGTATTTTCAGTGCATTAACTGCAGCCAATCTTTCTTTTTCCTTTCTAGTGGAACTAGGTATTGGTTCCTGAAGAAAAGTATATACAATACCAATAACTGCCCTGCATGCTCTTCCAGGACTTAAAATCTGAGGCCTTTTTCATAATTTTTGATATCATCTGAATCTGACAAAGTAATTTTACACTCCATTGACATTTAAAAACAAAACCAGAGTGTTTTCCAGTGTGTTAGAAGAGAGTAATTCTAAAGAGGAGATCTTCTATTTCCTTTGCTGAATAGTTCGGTGAAGATACACCCATGTCTCATCGCCGCCTTTTAAGGGAAGGACATGAAAGTCCTATTAGGATCCTGCAAAGATTCTTCCAAATCCCTCATGGCAGAAGACACTCAAGATATAACCCACATCAAATATGCTCTGGTGAGGTGAATGTATAAGTGATATTATAGTGTGATATGTGTGTACACAGAATGTTGCAACTAAACTGGAGCAGTGAGTGAGTTGAATGTGGGCAGTGAGCAGCCCAGGATTTGTGTTACTGATGTCTTTCAACTGATGATTCTTGCAGGAACAAGTGTTTAGGTTTTTTCCCTGAAAGTGTACTCATATAGGGATCCAGCAACTGTTACAGTTAAAAAATACAATCTTTATCAATATTAGGTACTACTCGTGATAGTAATTACTCTCTGTCACCAGGACCTGCTGGAGAAAAGTGTTATACCTTGTTTTTACTTGCATTTCCAGGTGTATGACAGTATCTAACATAGATTTGAAAGCTTTACATCAGCCCTCCTTTTATATTCTAGAAGAACATTGCTTGAGTGTTCCTCTCCTGAGAAGTATACCTATTTATGCAGAAGGAAATATTTATAACTGTACTTAAAAAAATCAAGAAGCCTCTGAGCACATCTGTAATGTACTAAATTTAGGACTTTGCTATCAGTTACTCAGTCTCAAAATCTGTTTCATACACTATGTGTTAGTGCGACTGATATTACATAATCTTTGTGTTTAGTAAAGCTACATTTTATTTTTTTCTTTTTCTCTGAAATGAGTTAACCCTGGCTGGGTAAGATAAGCAGAAGTAGATTTTTCAGTAATTAATTAAAACTTTATTGTTTTCTTTTATACACAGTGACCTATTTATGATCCTTAAAAAAAAAGAAAAGGAACTTTTTTGTTTATTTTTAAATTATTTTGGAAATCTACATCAACATAAACTAAGCCACCTTTGTTAATTTTAAAGGCTTTTCACTATTCCTTTATTTGATGTTGACATTTACTCTTAGGAAAAAAATACAAAGAGAAGAATGCCTGTCTGGTGATTTTATTTGCTTGCACCTTCACTTGTACTGTGCTCACTGAGTCTTTTGTTATCTATTGTATTTGGAATTAAAATTACAAGAGTTTTTTAAATAAACATTTTTTTTACCACTTCTGAAATGTAGAGATTTCACCTTTCCTAAATTACCAGTTCTGGGCATTTGTGAGGACAAGACTTGGTACTTTTAGGAGTGCTTACTAGTAAATTATTAAAATCTAGCAATTAATTCTATTCAGCTGAGACTAGACAAAGTTTTGATGTAAATTGCTGGAATACCAGTAAAGAAAAATCAGGGAAAATTTAGTAGTATTTTAACCATATGGAATGCCATCTTGTAAAGCAAAACAAAACAAGGTCTCCTCAAATTTCAGTCTTACTTTCATGTAGGATTCAACTATCACTTGGTAGCTAGCACTCACACTAAAGTTAAATCCATAGTGTAGCCATTAAAGCCACTACTTTCACCAAATATTTTATGATATTTATGTTTTTGTGAGTTTCAAGCACCTGCTGGCCATTCATTAATGGATTGGAGCTAATCCAAAGTATAGGCAAAGCATTGACTACATAGGAGAAAAACACAAATTTAATACATTGACCACATTCTAACAAATAATATTTCTAATTTTTGCCTAATTTCCTTTAGAACAAGATCCTTAATATAAATCTTATAATGTTATGCAATCTTGTCTTACTTACATCTTCCTTTCGCTATTTAGAGGTGTGTGTATAGTCAGAAAATAGTATGTTTCTGTAGGAAGCTGTCTGTTCTGTCTCCCACCCATCTTTATTATTATTCCAAAACTCTTTTTGATCATGTGGCAGCCTTTTCTGTTTGAAGTCTTCAAGTATGCAAAAATTCTGTTTCCTTTCCTTCCTGTAACCCATTTTATGTTGACAGTAGGAAGGCAATTACAAGCTTTTAATGTTACCCTTGTAAATCCAGAAAGAATTACTCCATTGTTTTGGTCAAAGGTGCTTTATGGCCTTTTGGACTGATCCAAGTTTTCCCGCCTTCCTGGTAGCCAGCCTCAGCTTTCAGGGGCACTTGCAGACAAATGCTACACAGAAGGTGGATCAAAGTTTTAGACTGTGGAAAGGGAGAGGTATTCCAGCCTGAGAACTTTTCTGTCCTGCAGCTATGCTGGGTGAAATTACAGTTTTGGCAGAATGTATTTCCAAGGTGAATGTGTTTGTGATTCTATGAATCCCGTGATGTATGCACCTCTCTTCTCCTTGTGACAAAGCTGAGCCTCTCTGTCCTGCTGTGCCAAGTCTCACAAGGCTTGGTTCTCTCTTCATTAGCATCTCTGGAAATTGCTGAGAGCATGTGTGCTTTGCTGTCACTTCATCCTTTCCCTGCATGTTAAAATATTTAATATAGCATATAGAAACTTTTAACTGAACAATAAACGTCCTAGTTCATATATTGATTTTGCATTACCTTATTTACCTTAATAATGGAAGCTGGGCTGACTTCCAGAGTCATCATACTTCATCAAATCCATCTCTGGTTTATTTTCATTTTAACAAAGCAGACTTTATTTACTTACAGCTTGTTGACAGTTGGCTCTTTCCTGCTTGGCCTAATCTTCATTGTGCTGTTCTCTGCAGGTGTCTTTTACTCAGGGCAGGATGTGCTGCCTTTATCCACTTACCCTGGTTGAGCCCAGGCTCTGGTGACACTCACTCTTTGGAATGCAGACGTTTGGGACCAGGTGCCATGTGGCCACTCCTGCCTGGACAGGCAGGGCTCAGGCTGGTACACTGAGTGCTGTGAGACAGCATTGTGCTTTCTCAGTCCATCCCTGACTCTGTACCTTCTGTGTGCTTCTTCATCTCTGACTGCCAGCAGGTGGGACAGCCCTTGTGGGTTTGTGGAGGGTTTCAGCCCTGGGAAGCTGTGGCTCTGAGCACTTCTCTGGGGACACCTGTCTGCCATCAGCAGGGGAGGTTTTCCAGGGTGCTGTTGCCCTTTGTGGGGGCGTCCCAGCACAGTGCTCCCAGACTGTGCTTTGAGATTCTCCCTCTTCTCGCCTTCTCTAAGCAAATGGGAACAGTAGGTCAGCTTAACCCAGAGCTGTAGAGCAGGTCTGGCCAGGGGAGATGCCAGAGACATCTCTCTTCAGTCTGTGCTGCACATGGTATGGACGGGGAGTATCTTTGGAGGCATCCTGTCGTCTGCATCTTTTCGCTCTGGATTCAGGTTGGTTTTCTGACCAAGATGCTGAAGCTCTAGCGTGGGTTTTTTGTGTGTAGTTCTAGGAGTGTGATGAATGGGTGGCTGAGGAAACTGTCTGTGTTGCAGGGTCCTTCCAATCCAAAGAAGTTCTGTGCAAAGGCACAGAGAGCAGCACTGTAATGTGGGTGTCTCTTAGGTTTTTGTACTGTACAGACAGAGCTTGGTTAATCCATAACCTGAACAATCCACCACAAAGAGGGAAGAAGAGTCTAGAGAAAGAGCACCTCTGCATCATCTGTATCAGCCAAGGGGATGCAGATGTGGCACATCTTTTCCTGAAGCTGTATGAGTATTTCTATGGGATATTGGGCATTCTTGTAGGGGAGAGGAAGTTAACTTACAGGCAGGCTAACTAACATGTGGATGCAGGAAATGTCAGACTGAACACACAAAAATAGCAGAAATATTTAAGTACCTGAAGGCTTCAGTGTAGCCAAAGCCTGCCTGGAGCCTGTGCAAACACTACCAGTTCTGGTTAGTCTTAAAGTCTGCCACAACTTCATTACTGTTAGTCCCCACCAGGTGTGTGAGGCTGTGTTTACTGTTTGCTGCATTCATGCCTTTGTTTGCTGGCTGCATAAAGGTGTTTAAAAGGGATTCATTTGAGATTTTGAGTTTCTGTGCTTGGGACTTTGATTGACCTGTCCTGCTCGAAATACTCTTGCACTTTTTAGGTCAGAAAGAAGGAGAAGAGAGTTAGGTGTGAATCCATAGAGGTGATAAACTGGACCTGTGAGTGAGCAATTCAATATGACTAGTTCCAGATAGCATTGTGAATATCTGCATGAAAAACAGTCTTGCTTTGCCTTGTTAAAGCCTAACATGAACAACAGTGTGCTAAGGGCTTTTGCTTATATATACTGTATCAGACACTGGGTGTATCAGCAGTCTGTAAATATTCAGGGTGTGGTGATGAGGGGAAAACACTGTAATTAAAGAGATAATTACAAGAACAATGGCATTAGTGGGAGAAAATATATTTGTAAAGTCATCTTGTGCCACCTGTTGTATTTATGGAACAAAGTTCAGGTAATGCAAAAGCTCTTACCTTCTCAGGGCAGTGTGTTCTGAGCAGGGGAAGGGAAAAGTGGACCTCTTTCTTCTCTGATGATGGATCAGAGAGGAATTTCAGTAGCAGAAATGAAGAGCTATTATTTTTTCTCAGAATGGTGTTCATGGCTGGACTTTGTAGCGCAGGGTAAGTTGGCTTAATTTATAACTCCTAAATCTTGTAAATGTAAACAGACCTGTGTAGTCTGTTAAGTCAGGGGTGTGTAAGGTGTGTGGCTTGGGGCTGTGCTCTTTAATAAAACATTTTAGACATGTTTTATATGTGCCAAAAACCCCCATGTATTTCAAGAGTCTTCATATAAGCTTTGCTAGCTCATTGATCCTTGAAAATACATTGTTCATAGAAAACACATCATTGGAGAGTCTGAGTGATAAATGGTAGTATTTGGTATGTACTTAAAAACCCTTTTTCCAAAGGAATTAAAGCATCAGGAATTTTAGGATTTAAATTTTCATTTAAGGTTTTTATAGACTTTTTTTTCAGACCGCATTCCTCAAACTTATTACCATTTAATAACTGTGATGTACGTAATTGATTTATTTGGCTCAGGCAAGTTACTTGGTGAAAAGTGAGCACATCAGCAAAACCAGTCATAGCTGACATCCTTGTGGAGACAGAAAAGGTCCCAAGCAGGCTGTCCATCAAAAGTGAACTGTTTCTTCCCTGAAGTTATTTTCAGAGCATCATCATACAATTTAATAGGGATTTGTTCAGTATATGTTTTCTGATAAAGAGGTTATTACTATTCAGATACCAGTTCAGCAACACTGGCAAATGTTTTTCTTCCTTCACTAAAGTGTCTGTGACCTATCCTATAAATCTGAGGGACCTTAGCTTCCTTTTTTTTTTTTTTTTTTTTACCCTTCCTTTTTTTTTTAAACCCTTTTTCTGGCTTTTTAATAAAATATTAAAATCTTTATTTTTGTGTTAAAAAGTAAAAGTGAAGGAAACGCATGATTTGAGAATTGTATTTTACAATACATTAAGATGCATGCTGTGATAGAAAGTAAAAATATCTAAAAAGCATGACATTATCAGCAAATTTGTGAGACTGGTCTGACTCAAGATTCCTGAAACTGCATATTATGTCCTATTATTTATGTTAAAGAAGTGATTTGAATACAGTTAGAACATTTTGAATTGCCCTGTTGTAAAAGTTACTATTTCCAAATTTTTGGTGCCTTAATTCAGAGGAAAGAATGTTACTTCTCCAGCTGTATGCATAATAAGGAAGGAATACTTCTTGGACCACTGCTATACAGACCACCACTTTCAGCCTCCTGGATGATGATTCTTCCAAGAAAACAAAGACTTTTAAGAGTCTCTCTAAAGAGCAAGAGACATACACGCAGAACTGGTGGCAATACAAGACTGTGCCTCTAGGCTCCTCTTCCACAGATCCACACTGAACTCCATGAGCCTGCTCCCTTGGACCTCTTCAGCCTCTCTTCTTCCCTGTTTGCTAAGATTTAAGCTGTCTTTGAGTTTTCTTACAGGGAACAGAACTATTCTAAAGGGTCATTGTTGTGTGACGTTAAGGGTTGCACATGTGAATGGAGGGAAAAGAAGTGGAAAAAATTTCCATTACTTCAGTATATGTAAAATGATTCCTCAGAAAATTAAATCTGACTGTGCCTTTGACTCTTGAAATGGGGGGAGAATGTCTTCCATTAGTGCTATTTGAAAAGCCCATTTAATTAGGGGGAGTAGCTATATATGACGTTATACCATTATAGGCAGTGAGCTAGTAGGAATTTATATTTTTCCTGCTTTCATGGCCACTGAAGAATATACAAAAAAAAAAAAAATACAATAGTGAAATAAAGAACTCAGAGTTGCCCCCATCAACAATCTGAGGGACTTTGCTTCAATAATTTAGAGTTAGAATGACTGGCTTTTCTTATACTTTTGCTTTCCCACATGGAGAATTGTCAACAAGTAGATATTTACTCTCTGGGCAGAACCAGTCCTGGAGCCAGGATGTAGTTTTATTTATTCCCTTTATCTTCTTCATTGTTCTTCCAAGAAGTTGCCAATCTCATGTGCTGTTGCAATCTGTTTAGTTCTGCTGAAGTCATGCTTAGTAGGACGGTTTGCACTACTTCCTCTTACTGTGTATGCTTACAGTGTTTAACGAAATCCCATATGATCTTCCAATTAACCTCAGAGGTTGGGTCTACCTGAAAAGGTCGAACACACACAGCCTCGTGCTGAAGCAACCTCAGCCAAAAGGATCAAAGTTTATTGTAAGATTTCCAGCACTTCCTGACTAAAGCTAGCTCTTGTATTTACTTACTTATTTTGTCTTAGTTTGGAGCCATTACATCTTCTTCCAAAGCAGGAAGTGGAGATCAGTGCAACTTTTATGGGTTTCATTTCTTGCTCAGTGCTCTAAAAAACATCCCAAAAAAGATTTTATTTTAATCAGCAGTTTATCCAACATTGCAGTCTGTTTCTTGCACTTGGACTCAACTGGCTTGAAACCTTCTGCAGTCTTGTTGGTTGGTGGTTTTTTTTCTGAAAATAATGGCCAAGGGCTGCTGACAGCTCTGGTTTTCACGTGTCCTTACTTTTCATTCGTTTCTGTCAGCAGTCTTTGGTGTCATTGGCTCTGAGTTTGTCAACTTGCTCACAATTCAGTGTGAGGGACTAGGCTGTTGAGTAAGTTCATTCTTTCCTTTTGGAGTGAGGCCAAAGAACTAAGTGAAGGACCTGGAAATTTTCTGTAGGGACTGCTTCTTCTCCCTTCTTACCCCCATGTGGAAAAAATGTGAGATTTTTCCACCCACACTGTTGACAGCATGCAGTGAATCTCAGCCTCATCCAAATATTATCAGTCTTACCCTTCTTTGTAACTTCAAATTTTCTAGTAAACTCTGGAGCTTTTTTAAATAGAGGTCACAAAAAAGTGAGTCCAGGGACTGAGTTAGACTAAGATCCTGAAGGGCTCAGTGGGGATGGCTTGTGGTTGCCTTTTAGTAAGGAGTTTTGTCCACTTAACAATCTTAGCAGTTGGTGGAGCAGTTGGGAGGGAGTGAAGCTGTAATCTCAGGTGTGAGCAGTTGGTCAAGAGTACACTTCTAAAAATTGAGTCCACTACAATTCTCATGAAAATTCCTCTGAGAGTTGTCCTGGATTACAACAGCTCTTGAGATGTGTGAATTGCCCACAGCAATCTAAATGTGCACAGGGCTATATTCTGAGAACCATTAGGAGTTTCAGATGGACAAGCTGAACAAAAAGTTAACAAAAGCGTAGATGCTTAGTTTTGTTCTTTGAGTGATTCCCTCTCTTGATTTATTTCTCTGAAAAATCACCTTAGAATTATGTGACTTATAGTTCATATGATTCTGTGGCAGAGAGCTAATGGAAGAACTCATTTGTCTGTTTCTTTTGGCTTTTGGGGAAGGAGCTACTTGCTTTTCAGGCTTTTATTTGAAGGAAAAATGCGATATGTATTGCCTTTGTTTTTGTCTTTCATGAAACACAAGCAACTTGTTTCATGCAGTGAGTCTGTGGAGCAGAATACTCTCTAATTCCTAAGACATCATGATTAAAAATAAACATTTTCTCTGCTTTAGCCAAAGACTTACATAGTTCTTACCCTCTTTGGTGGATTCCAAAGGTGTATATGAGAAAGTGGATAGGGATTAATATGTGTTTTTAAAGAGAGGTAGTATGTGAAATGAAGAATTCAAGATGTTGCCTCTGTCCTTTTACGTTAGAGAACCTTTACCTTTCTAACACTGTTTGTTATAGCATTTTTGAAACCAACTCGAAACATGTCTTTCTGGAGAGACCACAGCTCACCTTCAAGGCTCCTTTCAAACTCTCCAGCTTCTACTATCCAAATCTCTAGCAGTGTTTTTAGACATTTTAACTTGACTGTGCATTTGTGTCATCCACCATGATGTCTGTCAGACTGTTTAAGGACTTCAGGTGCAAGTAAAGGTGGTGTCTGCTACTTTCAGTGTAAACTTTTCCCCTTTTGGTTGATGGCATTTGACCTTGGTTCTGTCTCTGATTTTTTTTTTTTTTCTGACTTCCAGCTATTGAAAATTATGTACTTTGTCTGCAAGGTAAGTTGTAATAATTATTTTTGCAGATGTTGTCATTTGCCTTTAGAGAGTTATTTTGGGGCTCAATTCTTTGTGAAAAAAATTTCAAGATTCCAAGATTTTTGGGGTGTACTAATCTGGTTAGCATGCTCCCAGGTATGAGTAATGTACACCACCAATTTAGCACAAAACCACCTCTACTCTTACATTCACTGAAAGCATTAAAGGAGGTTTGCTGTTATCAACCTGTAATATTAAAGCCTCAAAACATAAGAACTGTCTTAGTGGCTCCCAATAAAGCCTGTTTCTTTGCCTTTGCCAAAAGAAGGATTTGGGGGTTTGGTCCAGTCCTTGAAATTTCTTTCTATATTCAGTTGTCTAAATACAGATCAGACTCTATGCAGAGAATTTGGGTGTGTTGGAAAAATCTGTAATGAACTTTAGGTTTTGAGGTGTCAGGAGGTTGTTTTGGGGATCATGTGCTTGGACTCAGGTGACAGCTTTCTCCCTGAAGGTGCCCAAGACACCATGTGACAGTGTTTAATCCCTAAACAACTGGGATTTGTCTGTCCTCTTTTTCAAAGATACAAGCCTTACTGTCACAAGAGCTATGGATTGTTCACCTAGTGTTTTCCACTCTGGCATGCTTCCAGTGTAAAAAAGAGAAAAGGTATTCCCAAGCCCATCTTATCAGATGGGGTTTCAGCCATTTGCCCAGTTTCAGGTCACCTCAGTTTATCCCCTTCAGCATTACAAAGTAACCCAGCATATTTTTTGGGAACAATGAGTCATAAACAGAGTAATAACAACTGTTTTCCACATTAGTTTGCTTCCTTCTCTGGGTTACAAAACCCTATTATTATTATTGTTTACATTTAAACAATGAGAATGCTCTGTCCCTGCACACATCAGCCTCAAACCCTTGTGGTCCTCAGGATTTTTGTGGATGCTCTATAGCACAGTCATGGTAGCGTGCTGCTGCCCTGAAGTCTCCTCTGCAAACAATGGGCTTGTTCAATCTTGAATAGTTCAAATTTTTTAAAACTATTTCCTCTATGTGACCATGTTTATTTTAGAAAGGAAAAAACAGAGATTGCTCTTGTAACCTGCAGAAGGCATCTGTGCTTCAGGGAGAGAGGACAAGGTTGACAACAGTTGAGCAAGGGAGAGGAGGCAACGTGGTATAAAACAATAATATAAAACCAGAGAAAACGTGACAAAGTAGGTTTTGGGTTGCAGTGTGCCAAACTGTGGAGTACACCAGAAATATACTGATTAGCTGCCAATCTCTGCTGTTGCATGGGAGGCAATAATTTCAGTGGAAACGCTGCCACAGATGGGAACAGGCTTGCATTAGATCTATTTCTCAGCATTTAGGTTTCAGGAGAAACTTTGTTTGCTGGTTTATAGCAGGGTGCTTGCTCTAAAGTGCTCCCTGCAAGAGGGGTGTTTGCATAAGCTCTTTATCAGCCAACTGCTGGTGGCTGCACCTGTAAACCTTTAATGCCTGTAAATTCACCCCAGTGGGGCTGGCTGAACCTAAATACCTCTCAGCTACCAGGAGGTGTCAGGCAGATGGAAGTGCTTTTGGGCAAGCTCATAACAGAGCTGAGTTTTTTTCCTTCCACTCAGGTCCAGTGAGAGCTTCTTTCTGCTTGCCTGAAGAAGAAAACATGAAATAAGCTCAATGAAGTCAAGGCTTTTTGTTGTTGGTTTGTGGAGACTAAGATACTTATATGCTGATACCTGTTTGTAGCTGAGCTGCTGTTTTCTTCACTAGTTAATAAAATAGGGTTATTGAAAATAAGATGTGCATTGGATTTTTGTGCCTTAAGGAATTGCATGCAAGTAACAGCAGAGACTTGAATATGTGTTATATGTAAGCTGTTTGGTAGTTGTTCATAGCACAGGAAAAGAAATTCCATTGAAGAAAAAATCCTGAGAACTGATGGACATTTCCAGAGACTCAGGATGGGGGAAAAATTGAGTATTTGAGGGCTCCTTATGCCTTTCTCCCCTAAATGCTCTGAAAAAGTGTCTACAAGATATTTCCCAAAGAAAATTTCAATTTCTTGCCCTGAAACTTCCCTCAAAAATATAGTTCAGCAAATAAATCCTCATTGGGAAGTGTACTTTTAATCCTCCTAATATTACTGTTCTGTTGTCTCTTAATATTACTTTTCAGTTGTTCTGTTTGTCTGAGGAGTACATTTGGTTCTTTGCTGATTGTTTGAACTGGGTGGGTATCTGCAATTGTCATCCTTGGTATTGAGCATTTTGTGTCCTGGAAAGGTGTCTGTGGGTGTTGAGCATTGGCTGAAGTGCTGCAGGAAACAGCAGCAGTTACAGAACGTGCTGTGTTTGAGCATGGATAGATGGAGGCTTTTGGCAATGGACATAAAACCTGGCATGTTAAAAAGACACTGTTACACACTTCAAAGATGGGCTGTTGGCCCATGAGATGAGACCTGAACTGAAGAGGCCTCATTTGCTGCCACTGTAGAGCAGGGAGCTACAAAGAGTGCCCTCACCTTTGATCCACTTGCCTTGTGCTTTTTCGCTTAGTGCAAATACAGGGGTAAGAGCTCAGTTCAAATTATGTTGAACTAATCAGGTACAGACTTGGTAAGGCAGGAGCTGGTGGAAAATAAATGTATTTTTTTGCAGAGTCAACAAGAGGAAGAGCAGAAAAAAAGGCTGGGAGTTGTGTCTCTGTTGTATCTTATTCTTGTGAGATTCATGGGTATTAGTTCAGCTGCTGCATGTGTCAGAACAGGTGGAATTTGCTCCTTGGCCTCTGTTTCATCTTTCTTTACATCTTCATTCTCCTTATGGAAAGGAGGAGAAACACAAAACTGTTTCAAAAGCCTCTTGGGGTTGAGGCATTTTCCCAGAGCTGTAGGTGCAGGGGACCCCAGAAGCACTGCTTTCTGTTCATTTCTGTGACATCCTAATTGGTGGAGGCTGGGAGGTTGATGTGGTGGGCTGCCAAGTTTATATAGGTTTGCATAATTACATCTCTTACATGGCTGGTGCATCCCTTTCTGCTATTGCTCATCTCAAAATGGTGTGAAGGTGTTTAAGGTGTGCTGAAAAATCCAGCCTGATGAGAGGCTGGTGCTCCTAAGCCACCCTTGGCAGAGGTGGGGTTTTGTTGTCTCAAGCCACAAGCCAGCCCGGGCTGTCACACCTGGCCCAAAAGCAAATACAGTAGCAGGGCAGGTAGCTGGCTGTAATGTGGAAAATGAAGGTAATGCTGCTGTGTTAAAAAGCTTGTCCTCCACACTGCTTCCCTGAATGGGCCAGGAAGCATCCCAGGAGACTGGAAAAGAAGGAGAATGTTGCTTTAGGTTGATTAAAATCGCAGGGCCTGGCTGCTTTTTCAATCAGGTAAGGGCAAAGGCTTCCTGTTTGGATCCTGGAGACTGGAAACAGGACATGGCTACAGCTGCTGTGCTGCAGTTGTTTATGGATGTTACAACAGCTCTTTGCAGGCTTTTTTTTTTTAATCTTATTTTATAGAAGTGGCTCATTAAAGAAATCACTGCCTTTTAAAATAATATGTTAATAGTTTCTTTAAAATCCTGCATCTACAAAATAAAAAGGCCAGGTGTTATTTATGTCATGTCTTTCCACAGAAAGCAACTCCTGTGAGCTTTGCCTCTTTTCCACTGACTAAATTCAACCAAGAATATTGTGCTGCTAATATTGTGCTGCAAGGGATAAGGTATTTTGTTCTCTCATTGTAGTGAGACTTCCTTTCTTTAAAGGAAGGGAATTTCTGTTGAGAACCAAAAGCAATTCTCCCTGTTGCCTCTCCAGAAGAAGTCAGTCTGTTTTCTGCTTCTTTCCTTTTTGATCAGTGGCAAATGGCCTTGTGTTTTGCTGATATTAAGTATCTTGTCTTGAGGAAAATGTGGAGCTTGTTGAAGCCCAGGAGGGTGAAAGAATTGGCAATGGGAGAAATTGAGATACCATTTTGGAAATATTTAAGTGGGGGAAATGGTGACCTTTGAGGATTGCTCAGTGCATTTGCTTGCATTTTTTCACACTTTTCCCATATGTGGGGACTTTGTGGGTTGCACAGCCACAGACAGCTTGCTGCAGTGTGCACGCCTAGGCCACAAAAATTCCAAATCATGAGTCAAAATCAAAACTGCCTTGATAAGTAGGAAGACTGTGGTATTTTTATCCTATCAGTTATGTAGATTTTACCATTTTCAAGTGTAATCTCACAACAGTGTGGGTCAGATTTATGCAGTGTAAGGAGGACTTCAGGTTGATGGCCCATTTGGAAGAATTTTGCTTATATTTGCCAATCTAAGATGACAAGTAATGATATGATCTTATATCCGGATTTTTTTCTATTCCATTTGAAGCTATGAGTAATCCTTCAGTACTGAAATATCATAATTGACTTGTCCAAACCCACCCCAATTGATTATTTTAGAGATGTGAAGGAATGAATATTTTTTTAGCTCTTAATTTTGCCTCACATCAAAAACAGGTCTCTCTTCTTGGCTCTCTGTCCTGTTTGCTCTTTATGGATTTTTGGAAATGACGATTTCTGCAAATCTTCCTTTCCTTCCTTTGTAATAAATAGTTTTGTAGCCTTTATCTGTGCTCATCAGTATTACAGGAGCATATGATATTTTCTTTGGAACCAGTTCTTCCACAACTTTTGACCTGAAAGTTTTTCTGCTTCCTGAGTATCTTGTTCATCTGGGGGAAAAAAAAAAAGATTCTGTGTACTTTAAGAGTCATAAAAAGGGTTTCCTATTGCTGACAAAGTTTTATTTTATACTTTGGCTATAAATATATTTGTGATTGTGGCACAACACTTCATTGGTTGTAGTGGTCTCTGTTGGTTTTTCTTGCTTGCTGAATTAATATCCTTACTAATATATGTGTTTCAGAATACATAATAAACCTGGTTTTCCTTTTCCTGTGCTGCTTTCATAATGTGTTTCTGTTGTTGTTACTCACTGTTGAGTTCTCCTTTCTGCTGCCACTAAGCTCCACATCCATTTTTTTCCTACTTCATTTGCTTCTTTAATCCCACTGGTGGTATAAAAATGGATCTCATCCTCTTGATATTTCCAAATTTCAGTCCTGCCTTCTATCCAAGCTCAGCAGTGATTTGGTTTCCACCTTTAAAAAGTTTTCAGTTGTCATCAGACTGCAATCTCCCACCTCTGGATTTTGAACACCACTGCAGAAACCCTGAGCTCCAAGCCAGAGGTGCTCTTCTCCTGGTTAGCAGCATCTCTGTTTTGGCACTGCTGCTCTGAGTGCTGCTGCTGTTTGTGGAGTTAAAAAGGTCACATCCATTTCTTTGTTGGCTTTGCAGCTGTGGATGGAGGGAACTGTCACTAAATACTGCAGGATAAAGTGCTTACTACTGACTCCTGTGTGATTAAATTAATCCTGAAAAAAAGCCCAGTTTTTGAGTGTCTTTGAAACAAGAAACCTTGGTAAACCCTGCAGCCCAGCCAAGGAGAGGCCTGTGGTTAGGAGAACTTGTTTAGAAAGGACATGTAAATAAAAAAGTATAAACTGATTAAAATTCAGTTCACAGAACACCAGAAAGATGTAATTTTAAAATTAGAAATTGAAACAGGTGTGTAATAACTGCATTCAGTGGCCAGGCTTCTGTCATGGCTTTGGGGAAAGCCCCTAAGAGTAATCATGAGGTTAAAGAAGTACCATTCTTGGTCAGGTGTTACTCTGCCTTAAAAATTACTGACGTGTTCTTTTGCCTTTTGTTTTACTTCTTAGATACCTGGTGTGAAGGATGTGTAATCTTCAAAACTTTGAAGTTTATTTTTGTCTTACAGTGCAAAGTGTACTTTTAAGATGTAATTTCTCAGCAGCTTTCCCTATGTTTTTTCCAGGCATTATCTTTTTGGAAAGATAGTGCAGGGTTCAGCTTTTTGATTAAACAGCATTCTTTTCTTTTAAGGTGCTCCAGCAACTATTTGTATTTTCCAGCATGCTCATTTTCAATAGAAAGAATGTATTTCTTCATGGATGGAAGTTGTAATTGGTCTTTTTATTGTTGTTTTCTGACCATAATTTTTGATTGGTTGTACTTGCTTAAATTTAAGTTTGAATATCATGCAGGGACTTTTTTTGATGACTTGGCATCCAAGCTAAAAATTTGCCAAAGTAGTTTCAAAATTAGTTTTGCTGCTGAGTAAAGATTTTACAAGATGCTTAGTAGAATGGATTTATACAAACATAGATGTGTGTGTGTGTGTGTGTGTGTGTATAATGGGTGTATAAACTAAATTTAATCTTTAAAATCTTTTGATGTAAACCAGACAGAATTGTAAATCTTGAGTGCTTGGTGACTTCAAAAAGAAGGAAACCTCTTTTGCATCCATTCTTTGAAAAAAACATCAAGAAGTATTAGAAGAAGAAAATTAATGGAGCTTTTAAATAGTCTGGTATGCTAAACGAGAAGCAATTTGATTATGCATCAAATTGCTCCATGTCTTCAAAACTCCACAAATTTATAAATTCTGCAGCTGCAGATGTGATGTGTATTTTGCTAGGGTTTTTTTTTTTTGAGAGAGTATACATTTGCATTATACTAAGGATGGGCCTATGAGGATAGCTCTTGTGATGCTGAATGCCACAATTTTTTATTGGTGTGCTTTTTGCTAAGTATAGCAACCCTGAAGGAAAAATATGTTTAATAATTGTATTTTAATGTTGAACTTACCAGAGTTAATATCCTTTACCACGAGCATTGCCACCCTTATGCTGCACACTTGCACATGCTTTATAAAACAGCTGCAGTATCTTGTATATTTAAGCCACAGTCGTAGCTCCCTTCTCTGGGTTTCATAAAGCTAGGATAACAGAGTCTTTAACCTCAATTGACTTTGCATCCATCCTTTAACAGCTTCTCCCACAGTGTTTTCCTCCATTCTGCAGGCTGGAGCCTGTCACTCACATCCCATGCTGAGGTGGGAGGGAGAATTAACCTGAGTGCTGAGCTTGAGTGGAGTTGAAATTAATTTCTTTGCATTTATAAATACATACTCTCGTGCCCACCAGGATTTTCTCAGGAGGGCTCTTATTTCTTTGTGCTTTAATAGAGCTTAAATTTGCCCTAAAGTCTTCTTGCTAACATGCATGCCCACATAGCACAATTTTCCTCTCTGGTTCTATTTTAAGCTGGATCATGAAAGCCAGGGAAAGGTTTTCTGCTTCAATGCTTTTGCTCTTTGTTTCTTCTCTTCTCTGAAATGCACAGCAAGGAATTCAGGTATTATAACCACGGAGCAAACATTTCTCCCACGCACACAGTCCAGAATAGAGTGCTAACACAAAGAGCTATTTGGTTACTGGCTGGAACCCTCTTTTACCAGAAGAGTGTTTCCCCAGGTGCCCACCAGCCCAGCTTTCTGCGCAGAATGGAACTGCTAGGGGAAAAAAAAAATCACCTTTGCCTCAACACCTTTTAACCAGGCATCTGAGACCAAGTTCCATAGGGGGAACTCTGTGGGCTTCTGTCCCTCCAGCAGAGTGGGGGGCAGGTTCCAAGGCTCCTCCACAGCAAACACTGAGCTCTCTGTATGTACCTTTCCTTAGCAACGTGTGTTGCTAAGTCTCGAGACACTGGTCTCTAAAAGAGGGAGGTGAAGGTGTGCCTTGTTGGTCAAGATTGAAAGATAGCAGGATTGGAACATACAGTGCTTTATTTTGGTCCTCTTAGCCACAGACATTATTGCATCTTGATCAATCTGGAAAAAAACTCCCTGGAGGTGTTCAGGGCCAGGTTGAATGGAACTCTGAACAGCCTGGTTCAAGTGTCCCATGGCACAGGGATTAGAACTAGATGATCTTTTAGATCCCTTCCAACCCAGGCCATTCCATGATTCAATATTACATGTAACTGTGGGGCATGGAGATTTAAGGCTAGGAGGGAGTAATTTAGGTGGGAGCCTGGAGGATGACTGCTAATCCAAGAAATTAAATAGTTTTTAAACTAGTATTAGGTTTTCACCTGAATGACTGATTTCACTGTTTTCTCTGCTGTGAAATCTGAAGGCAAAATCTTGTTAAAATGTGGTTGTCCACATTGGCTACAACATGAAGGGACTCTGGAGCAGTCACTGTTGATTATTACAAGGATTTGTAGTTCCTCTCTGTCTTGACAATGAGAACAAGCACAACCAACATGTTATACATGTCATTGTTTTTCCTCTTTTACATTCATGGAGGATTTTTTGGTTTTGTATTTCTTTTTTCTTACGGAAGTAGCCAGCTTGCCAAAGTATCAGGTTCCTGGATCTTATTGTGTGGATCTAGATGGGAGTGATTCCTGTCTGGAGAAGGGTGTAGCTCCTCTTTTGCATGGTTTTAATCTCTGAAGGAAGGCTGTAAAACTTCCTCTCCCTCTCTCTGGATGTTTGGAAAGTGTTCCCGTGCCTGCTTTATCATCATTTGTTATCAATCAGATAATGAGTGCATGCTGTGCTGCAGGTGACACCAAGCCCATGCCACCACTGACAGAAGTATCTGGTCAGCCAAGCATATTGCAGTGGACTCTCTGCCCACTGTTTGATACCAGCTTGGTGCTGGTAAGTAAGAAGTTAATATCAGTGTGTGTACTTGCATCAGGTATCTGAGACTGTTCTTCCTGGAGCCGAGCTGTAGCACAGCAGCCAGAAATAAAAATGCTGTGAATTGTGATCTTTGTCTGAGTACAAGTCATGATACTGATCTGGGAGCACGCTCCACCCAGCGGGTTGGGTGGCTGTCCTGAAAAGGAGGGAGTCTGGGCTTGGAGCCGAGACATAGATCCTGTGTCTGACAGTGCAACAGATGCTGTTACCTGATCTGAGAGAGGTCACCTGCTCCATCTCAGCTTTCACATGTGAGAGTATTTACATGACTTGTGGGAGTGGTGGGAAGACTTATTCACTAATTTTTAACTCTCTGCATAATCTAATGTGCTAATCGCTCATAAAATACAGAATAGTTAAGTAAAATATTTTTAAGGAGTGTCACTTTTAAATCTACCTTTATTTAAAAATATCTGATATTGCTTAAAAACTCTTGTGTTTTGGCTTACTACAAAATGTAATGACCCCAAAATGAAACAGCAGCATTGAAAATAAATTACCACAATTATATTCTTCAGGTCATATAATAAAGTCATGAATAGATATTAATATTTAATAGAACTGCTTGTATAGATGGTAGATTTGTTAGAATACATCTCACCGGTGTGGGATTATCAACAGTTCCTGCCCCATGGCAGATGAGTGGGGGGAGCACAGATGTGGGGTGCTTCAGAAAATAACCTCTGGTGTGGTCTGTGAGTGACCTGGATTTGTTTTGGTTTGCTTTTATGGATTGGTTGGTGGCTGGGAGGGCCGATGCAGAAATGGAGCTTTTTGCCATCTGTAAATGGGATTTTGTGAACAGATGTAACCATCAATTCAAGCTTTTTATCCTCGCTGTCCTCTTTCCTTGACCTCTCTTGTTGGGAGAGGACTCCTATAACATTGTGAAGTGAAGAAAAACAATCCATTTGTTTTCATACGGCTGTTGCCGTCACTCGTACTCCTTAGCTTACTCTCAGTATTAGTGAGTCTGAATGGCTGATAACTAATCTCAAGTGTATTAATTAACAGGTAGTCTGTCACTGGGCAATTACTTTAAAGGATCAGGTAAAGCAAGTCCACTCAGCGTTTATGTCTGAGAGATCATGTGGAATACTTCTGTTCTAGTTTATTTTGTCATTTGTTGCCTTATTTTCCATTGTCTTATTCATAAGATTTCAGTGTATTTCCACTTGCAAGGTCACATTAGTAGAATGCCTTTTTGTCAGCTCCTGCTGCTTAGGGTAGGCTCTTTCATAGGGAACAGGTGTTTGATGGGTTTCCCACCAAGGAAAAGACCCCAATTCAGTTCCACCAAAGACATGTGGGTGAGAATTCCCTTACCAAAAGGAAAAGCTGACTGTATTTCTGGGGAGATTTCTAGCCAAAGGTTCATTGGGAAAAGGGTAATTAATTTCCCTGCAAGGAGTAGGGGTGAGTGGTAGAAAAAGATGATAATACTAGATTTACTGTACCATTGTTTGTTAGAACTGGAGCTTTTAAAGGGAGGGTTTCTTGACAAGGCACACTTAGGATTAATTTTTTAATGCATTCTTACACTGGTAATATTTGAACAGTGCATGTGTTCATATTTGAAGCAAACAGCTTGCATCTAATGCGTGCCAGCGCTTTATGCAGGAAGACAAGAAGTGGTAGCCAGCAGCCAGCAAGCCATTCTGAGGACCTCTGAGCCTGCTGACAGGCACACTTACTCTGCATGTAATTTGAAGAAAGCCATTGTGCCCCCAGTGGCTTGGCTTCGAGTGAAAGATGGAGTTTTGCGCTCTCATTTTGCACTGAGGATGAGCTCACAGATAAATAGGTCACTGTCCACGGAACTATTTTGCTCTAAATCAATTAGAAGCAACATGACCTTAAGCCTGATCTCCTTGCTCTACAGAGATATTGCTGAATTGTGGCTGCTTCTGAAGAAATGCACAGGTGTGTCTAGTATTTCAAATTTTCTTAGTTGCTTGGTTGCAGGTCAGGCAGGAACTTTGGCAGATAACGTTATATCCTACTGAGGAAAATGGGAGGCGTTTTAGTCAAAGGCAAAAGTTGTAGTCTGCTTGTGTGCATTCATGTATAAATATAATTTGTTGGTGTGTGTGTGTTCTGTCCTTGTGTAAATTTGCAGTGTATCATTTTATTTGCAGATGTATCTCTCAGTACACCATATGTATCCACAAACTCTATTCCTGTATTTTACATGGAAGGCACTTTGCTCAGGATTCATTCATGCCGTGATTATGGTGATCGGAACAGCTGCTAAAGCTTACAGGGAGAATTTGCTGTTGCAGAGAGCTGTCCTGCTGTTTCTGGTTCACACCGTGTTTTAATTTTCAACTCACTGCATTTAGTGTGACTATCAGATACACAGTTTCTCCTGATCCCTATTGGAGGCAGAGAAAAACCAATGTTTTTTTCACTGGATACAGTTTGGCATCCCCTAGTTGTTAGTATAGGCGGGTTGATCTAAAATGAATAATTTCTTTAATTCCTTCAGTCAGAGCTTTCTATAGAAATGTTGTTTCTGTTAAGAGATAATGAAATAGTAGAGATATTATTTGCTGTTAATAGTGCAGCCACAGTCCATTGCGAAATGAAAGCATGTTTTGTGGAACAGGGACAAGCAAAAATTGCGTCCTTATTCTGGTGCCTGAATCTACATTCCCAGTTCTGTTTTCTGCTTTTGGTGTGCATGATTATTGCAGAGGAGACAGAGCTCCGAGCCCATGGAGTGGTGTCTAACCTTCCAGTGCTTTTGAAATGTCAGATTTAAATAAAACAGGTATGTAAAGGGTGGGTCTTCTAACTAAAGGGTGCATCTTCGTACTAATCTTTAATTAGTATTATTAATTATAAACACGTGAGTCTGAGTGCTCTGCTTCTCAAGCCGAGCTTGATGCTACCAGGGGTAATACTGAAAGGCATGCTGCTTGGGAGGAATGAATGAAAGGTTTAGGAAAGATGAGGATAATCAGATGGGAAGGGTGGAATAATTAGCCCGAGTAACTTTTGTTCTTTATGTGCATCCTCATCTGCATCCCTGAGAGGAGAGGGGTGGATTTAGGAAACCACTGGTTACTGTAGGAGACAGTGAATGTAGAACCAGGGAGTGTTTTGTGTCAAATCATGGTGGTGCCTGTGTAACCATGCCAGGACTGCTTGTGTAAATTGCCAAGTTTAAAATTGGGTCTTTTCATTTGTATTTGATCCCAAGAAATAAGTGAGCAGGGCTTTTGCTAGCAACTGCCAAGGCTTGATTCTCATCTGTTGACTGCCACAACTTCTTGTGGGCATGTTCAGTGTGCCAGACATGATTCCTTTCTGGAGAGCTGTGGAACACTCTGCTCAAAGTGGGCAGAAGGGTTGTCCCATTCAATGGCACTGTTCTTTCCTCTACCTCCTGAGCTTTGGATGGAGTATTTTTTTGCCTACAGTCAGCAGAAGGGAGAACATGTAAGAGGAGAGGTCTCAGCAGGGCTGACTGTACTGCACTAAATGATTCTGTAGCTGCCTGTGGGAGATACTGAACTGTGTCTGTGTCCTGCCTCTGAACTACCTGAGGTAGTTCATATTTGCTGTGCTTTAGAGAGGCATGATGTGTTTCATCTTTTTCATGGCATTAAACAGAAAGCCACAGTGCTTCAAGAGCTCTTAATTAACAATTCTGTCATCTGTGTGGTAAGGGGGGGGCAGCCAGTTGGGTTGTGAATTCAGCATCTTCTTCTTTAGAAGTAATCTGTAATCAGAGTCCCAAATACTGGGAAGTTTAAAAGTAAATGTTTTAGCTGAAAACTAGTACACAGCTCTAAACAAGCTTCTTAGTGAACACTTAGTCCTTCTTTCTCATACTCACACATTCCCTTTCAAAATATTAGTTTATAGATGTATAGTTACATGGAAAACTGTACTTGTGTGTACCATAAAATAATATATTGTCTCTTGGAAGTTATTCTCGCTGTCCTCTGTGTTGAATAGTCAAGAAAGACCTTACTACCAGGCTTGCAACAACTGGACAAGGAGCACCAGTTTTAAATTGAAAGAGGGTAGGCTTGGATTGGGCATAGAGAAGAAAATTACTTTTATAATGAGGATGGTGTGACACTGCAACATGTTGCCCAGAGAAGTCGTGGATGCCCCACCCTGGAAGTGTTCAAGGCCAGGTTGGATGGGGTCTTGAGCAGCCTGGTCCCGTAGGGGGTCTCCCTGCCTACAGCAGTGTGATTGGAACCAGATATCTTTGAAGATCTCTTCTAACCCATCCCATTCTGTGCAACCTCACAATTATTAGCACTGCTATAATTTATCTCCAGAATAGATGTGTACAATAAGCAATAAGATTTTACCACTTTGCTGCTTTATAAAAGTGTTGGGGTTTTGTTTTTTGAACAAACAAAAATCACTCAATGTTTAAAATTTTTCCATGCTTCCAAAATAGCACAGAAAAATAGCATTCTGTGTAGTAGAATTCCAGGTATTCATATTTATACAGCTGGTCCTGTGTGTGTTGACTTTTCAGTTAAAGCTTTGGGGCCTGCTTTGAGATACATATTTTTTTCTAGAGGAAGAGTTGAAAGCAGGTGGTTTTTGCGGAGACAAACCTCCAGTTTAATTCTCTGAAACATGTCCACTTCAGCGTATGTGTTTAAGCTGAGTGATTGCATCATTAGTTTTTAAGGCTCACTGAAGATGGGTCCTTTAGCCTGCATGTGGCTCTTCTGCTCAGAGTTGATCTTTCCATTTTCTCTATTTGGAAGACTTCCATTTCTTTGCAGAGCTTTAGTATTTAGAAAGCAAAATTCCGGTAATAATTTTCTCAGGGCATTAAATCTTACTAACATGCAGTTGGCAAAATCAAATGTCTTTGTTATTCCATAGAGGCTTGCTTTCTAAAGTACTGAGTGAGACACATCTGGGTCATTTCCCTTCTTATCACTTGAGTCCTGGCTAGGGGAACATTCTCTGCTGCTCAGTCTTTATCTACTATTTCTCCATTACAAAAAAAAAAAAAAAACAAAAAAACAAACAAAAAAAAACCTTTGCTTTTTGCAAAATCTGCTGCTTGTAGGTGACTAAGTACATCTAATACTTTAGACACATTTTTCTTCTGTACATTCAGCATGATTTGCAGTATTGGGGAATTAACACTGCTGCAGTTTTGGCAATATTTAAGTGTGGTTCCTAGCAGTCTGAATCTATCCTGCAAGAACAGAAGAGGTCTCAGTTTGGAAAGAGAGTAATTGTTATGACTTGAAATAGCCCAAAGAATGTGTCTGTCTCACCAAAACAGAATGGGCACACTTGAGCATGCATGCAGCAAAAGCATGGTAAAACAGATTAGATGCTGTAACTGGTAACACTTTGAGATGACTTGCAAAATTGCAAGACACACCCCTCTCCCCTTTTGTCTTACTTTGGATTTTCTTCAAGAACAAAGAAATACTAGAGTTTGGGTTTGATCCCTAGATTGACTTTCTAATTATTACACCATTTTCTTCTGGTTACAGATTAGCTAGTGTTTGGTCTCTCTTGTAAGCCATATTCAAGGTGATCCCTGACAAGCTGTGGACTAGAGTGTAGTGTGTCAAGTTGGTGTGACTGATGAAGCAGAGGAGGAAGAAGCTGCAGTATTTAACACTCATAGTATCCTGTGAATCCATCTATTATACATGAAAAGGAGGGTATTGTATTTTCTCTCATGTTTGTGTTTTGAGGGGATGTTATTTTGGCAAAATAAGACAAATAACTTTGTTGCCTTTTACAAAAGGGGAGGTGGAAGAAGAAAGAGAATAAAATACTTTGGCATGTATAATAAGCAGTCAAGCCCAATAATACTAGGGTTTGAAAGAAACCAAAATCTTGGTCGGCTCTCAAAGTGGAATACCTGCTTTTGAGCAGGTATTTAAAAATTCGACTCAAGAAAATGGGAGCTGTAACACCTCCTGTCATTTTGGGCCAAGCCAACAGCATTGCATTTGCTGCATACCTCAAAACTTCTTTTTTTAAAGGAAGGATCAGTGTTTAATCTCCCTACCAAACCATCATTCTCATAGTTTTCTAGGTAGTCTTGTGCCAAATCCCCAACTCTGTGATCTCAAAGAGGAAACAGGTGGATACTGTGATTGCAGAAATTACCTGAGTAAAGTAGGGGGTTCAGTAGGTTTCTGTAAAAAGATGTTGTGTTTTATTTTTTGTCCTTTGACCCATGACAAGTTCCTGCCTCTCATATTAAAATTCTGGAGTTTTAGCCTTTGGGGATTAATCTGTGTGTCTTGAAATAGTTGTAGAGTTCTTCAGATATTATCAATGAAGCAGAATTATCTAGTTTCATTTCAGTGAAATAATTTAAATATTACGAAAATTTAGGAAGTATGAGCAGTCCAGAAATATAATTTCTGCATTTTGTGAAGAATCTGTCATGTTTTCTGATGCACTAAAAAAACAAGGTCCAAACAATAAGTGCCTGTGTCTGCCGTGCCTGGGCTTATAATACAGGGAAAATTGTTCCAAATAGTTTAGATTTTCTTTGGCAGTACCACTTCCAAGTCTTCACTTAAATAGATCCTTAGTTAACTAACATAGCAGTGGGCCCCTAAATGGAGAATAATTAGCATTGACTCCATGATTGCAGAAGGCTGATCAATTTCTTTATTGTACTATACTGTTAAGAAAAAACCCATCGCCCTTGCAGACAGTCTGATACAGCTTTGACCAGACTGGTCAATCAAATCCAAACACCATCACCAGTGGCCAATTAAGAAATCACCCTTTGGCAAACAAATCTGGATAACACGTTCCACATGTGCACAACAACAGGTGCAGCAAGTGAAGATAGGAATTCTTTGTCATTCTTTTCGCTGAGATTTCTCACAGCTTCTCACAGCTTCTCAGGAAAATCATGGGAGAACTATGTCTGTCTCTGTTCAGATGATATGTGATTACCACTCTTAACACTGAAGATGCATGGGATTCCATCTTAGCCTGTTGGAGCACTGGGTATATAATAGTGCTGTTCTGTGCATATTGTGAAAATAGGCCAGTCAGATTTTAGCAATGCTGTGAAAGTGGAACTTGTATAAAGCATTGATTCTCTTAAAAATAAAGGCACCTCAGCTTAAGGATCTGCTTTACATACCAGGGCTTTTGAGAGGAAATAGTCCTTTCTAACTAGGAGAAGAAATGGGAGATAGAGCTTAGCTGTAGTCTGTAAAGCTCTTAAAAGTAAAATTCTTATGTAACTATATAATTAAAAATGTTTGTTGGACACTTAATACCATATGAAGCTGTTTGGAGAACTAGTCTGTTTTATATTTCTTTGTGTCAGCAACTGGGGTGCTGGTAGACACAAAGAACTTGCATTTCTGCTTGCTTAGGATGTTTTAGCTGACCAGAAACAAATAAGCTGCAAAAGCACTGTTTTGCCCTGGTGATAATTCCCTTCCCAACTACACTTTGACAGGCAACTGTGTTTCGCATGAAAATTTCTGAATTTATTCGCTCACTTTTCCTGGTCCATCATTTTAACGATGGTGTAGTCAAATGAAATCAAAGTGAACTTTTCCTGAAGGTATTTTTAAATGGTGAGATTTTAAATCTTAGTTAATGAACACTTGCAGAAATTCCTGTCATCAGCCCAGTTTGGCTGTAAATAGCATGAGGACCTGAGGAGCCTCATCTGCAGCTGTTGTGCCTGAGCATACCAAGCACTGAGCTTGCAGGCATTGTCACTAATCAGCAGTGATTTTTAAAATTCAGTTTTAAAGCTGGAAAGCTCATTGGCATCTTGATCAGCTCATAAGTTTTAGGTGGCTTAGAGCAGAAGAGGGCTTCTGTGCATCAGTTCTGCTGCTCTGGTTCTTCCCTGCTTGGGGGGGCTTCACAAAGGAGCTGACTGTTAGTAGTGGTGGTCGGGGGGTGAAGACGAAGAGGGAGGAACGAGGAAATGAAAGATTTGCCTTGGGGCTGAGAGAGATGAATGGACTGCTCTGAAAGTCATTATCTTGCATTTATAATTACCAGATGGGAGGGTGGTTTAATGAAGAGATTCTTCAAATGAAGACCCCCCCTTCATAAATGGCATTCAGCTCTTGGGGTGGAGTTGAACAAGCTGTTCCAGAGGAGAAGCAAAGCAAAACTGGTTAAGGAAAATACCATATTTCTTGAATTTAAGGCATGGATTTCATAGAGAAGCTGTAGATAAGTTTTCATTAAAATTTTGCAGACTCAGAAAGAAAGAGGAGGAGGAAAAATTGTCATTTGATTTCGGATGTGCTCCTGGGATCTGTGCTGAAAGGCGTAACTGTGGCCGGATGTGTACAAATAGATCAGCTTTCAAGTCAGTAAAAAGTAATGGCCATTGAATTTCCTGAAGAACTACTCAAAGGGTGGTGTAATTACAGCTGGTTTGCTGGGAATTTTATTAAACTGGTTACAGGAGGCTCACAAGTCATGTTGGGAGACTTCCTTGTGTGTAATCTGGGTACAGTCAGTTCAGAGTCCACTCAAATGTTGTCTTCTGTGAAAATGGGTTTACTTCAGCATCTCAGACAAACTACAAATGATGATGAGTTTTAGTTTGATCAGAAAAGAAAGAGGAGCTTTTTATCAATAAGGGAAGTTCTTGACTGCAGTGACATTGATTGTTTTCTCAGATCCCAAGTTCTTCAGGGCTTGCTGGCACCAGGTAATCCAAGCACAAGTTATCTTTGTGCCCTCGTGCTTAAATCTGTCATCCTGCTTCGTCTGAAAGGCAGTCAGGTGCTTCTGATGGGATGGGGCCAAGTCTCTCTGAGCCATCATCCTTTATCATTGAGACAGGACTATCAAAGCAAGATTTAAATTGTATTAGAAGATGATACATCTGCAAGATTGTGGTTCACATTTATAGTGAGCAAGGCTTTTTGTAATAAGAACCATATATTTAACTGATTCCTTTATGTTAGTAAGATGACACTTCTGCCCTCTCTGACACTCATAATTTGAATACTAGATAATGTGAGGATTTTTCTAAAGAACCTCCAGTTGTCAGCTTAAAAAAAAAAAATCTTCGCACATTCCCAGCTTTTTAATGTGTTGGGGTTTTAAAAACAGTAATAAAAAAGCAGTACTAACTTTAAAGAACCCTATTTTACTATTTATTATCGCCTACAATACCAGATGCACTATCATTCCCAGGGACTTTCTTTTAAGCTTCTTAAGAGAGCTCCTCAGGAAAGACAGGACAGTCAAGCATGTTTTGATATGAGCAGCTTTGTTCAGGAATAAATTTTGGGTCCAGTAAAACAGACGCTTAGGTCTCTGCATTGAAAATACTGTGTAAAGCAGAAAAGGTAGAACAGGGAAAATAACAGGCTGTGTGAATCTTAGTCTATTCAAGTGCAAGTAAAATTTGATCCTATAAAAATTCCTTAAAAAACTGTGAGGAGATTTTCAGTAATTCTGTATTTTTATGTGCACTTAATTAGCTTTACAAAAATGGAAATGATCCCTAAATAATGTAGTAGGTGGCAGGTTCTCTATTTAAAGAATATTTCCAAGAAAATATTTTCCCCAAAGGCTGTGAGAGTAAGGAATGTGTGCTCTCACAGTCTATTTAGCATGTGTGCCTTTTGTTGCCTTATCCTTTTGAAGTAATGATGGACAACCTTGAAGTGAAATCAGATTGAACCCCAAGCAAACTATGATGAACTCTCTTTTCCAGAGGGATGCTAAAAGTCACAGAAACGGTGCAAAGCAATGAGTCTTTACAATTTCATCTCCTTTGAAGGAAAACATACTGAAGAGGGATTTCTGGCTAAATCTGTGGGTGCTAATACTGGGTTCAAGTGTATCCTGTCGAGCTGCTGGATGTGACCAGTTTGGCAATTCCAAGAGTTGCATTTCCTTCCACTTTTTTGTGCTGCTATTTTTTTATTTTGGTTGTTTCAAATTATTAAAAATCAGCTCTGATCTTAGTGCATACTTGGCTTTTAGAAGTATGTCTTGAAACTAAATCAGCAAGAGCAAGATGAGATGGCTTTTGTGGAGGGGAATGCAGCAGGACGAGCAGCTTGGTGTCTGTCAGTGGACACACCGTGCTGCTTCTGCAGTTGCAAACAGACAGGCTCTCACCTTTGAGTTTAAACTGAGTTTAAAACCAGGGGCAGGAAGAGACTGTCTTTTCAGTGAAGCAGTATTTGACCACTGTTGTGGGACTGATCTGTGCAGGTGGGAAAAGCTGCTGCTCCTATCAGAGGGAACACTGGAGCAATCAAATCTAGTCTTGGGTATTCACCTGGCACAGTGGGATTCATCACAGGGCTACATGGGGAAATAGTGATCCCTATGTAATGATACAAAAATAGTTTCTCTTCCTTGGGAATGTCCTGCCTCCAAGAGTGTAATGTGTCATGTATTTACTTATATATGCAAAATTCAAGTATTTTACTACATGCCATGCTATGCAGTAATGAAAATTAGGTCTGCCTGTGACTTGAGCCAGGATGGCATTTTATAATCTGAGGATGTTATTTTCTGATCTCCCACCAAAAAAATTGCATTAATCCAAGAGTTTATATTCAGGTTAATGGGTCCACCTGCAGGTGTTGGTTTGCAAGAATCAGGGCTGTGTAGTTTTTAAAACACTGCTACAGGAGGGCTCCTTGTATCATAAGGCACAGACACCAAAAATAAACTCTAAAATCCTTTTTCCTTTGGGGAAGTGGGGTATTCCTCTTCTGGAAATTACTTGGCCATCTGAGATTGGAGTTTTGAAACATCTGTGTTCAGTGTTCTGTTGAGAACATTGAAATGGTGACGTAACTGAAGATCTGGGTGAAATATGACTTGACCATTAAAGTATCCACTTATGGATTTGACAGCATGGTATGCAGAGGTCTTCTGATCAGGCAGCAGTTTGCCGGATGCAGGAAAATAGCTCTGATCATTGTGTGACCTTGAAAGTGGTCATGGGTCTTCCTCTGCCCAACGCACAGAGAACAGAGAAGTTCTGTTTCACAGCATAAGTTCTTCCACAGTTACTCTGGAAGAAGTAACTGAAAGTGGCTTTTTTGCTATTCTCAAATAATTGCAGTTCTCAGAATTTTACATATGTGAAAATTGCTCATAGAAGTGTCTGTCTGCTCATGATCTAGCATTTGAAAGACCTCAGTGACAGCAAGTCCTTGAGGACCAGAGCTCTACTTCAACTTGTACTTCAGTGCAGGTGACACTTATCCTTACATCAGTTTTAGGTTTTTACTTTCTTTTCCTGTGCACATTCAGAGCTCTGAGTGTCAAAACCTATCTTAATGGCATTCAATTCACATGACATTCATTCTTTCAATGTACATTAAAACCCAAAACTTCAATGTCAGTACAATGTCAGGTTAAAAGAAATGTTCATAGCCAATTAAAGAAAAAGCTGTGTTGTCTCTTCTGTACTATTTCATGAGGCTAATGTGTGGAATAATTATTTTTTAGGAGCTGCAAAAGAGTAAAACTTCTTGTTTCCTTTTAAAAAATGAGATCTTAGTTTGTGAATGAAGCAATTCTGTCATGCGGTCTTTGTCACAATCAGCAAAACTCAGGCTTCTGCTTGACCTCTGGAAACATGCTGTGGGAAATGCCTCTGCTTAAACACTGGCACAGAAAACCAAGGGTTGGGAAAGCAGAATGGTTGTCCACCACAATCATTTTGTCTCAGCCCTTCCACCTCCACTGAGCTGAGGTGGAAGGGCTGAGACAAAAGCTTAAGCATTGCTTTTCAGGGTGGAGGTAGAGTGTGTGTGTGTGTCTGTGTGTGAGTGTGCCTTCAAGGGGAGGATGTACTTTCAAGCCAGTTCTACCTATCTTATTTAATGCTGGTTTTTTGGGGTATTTGAATCTAGATGACAGGCTAGAGAAATCATAAGTTTCTCGGTTTTGTTTGATTGAGAAGGTTTTAATAAAAATTGAATTTAATACATAAAAATCCCACTGTTTAATATCGTTCCTGAGGAATATTAGTTCTACAGTGTTTTGTTCAGAGGCAGTTCTCTACTGCTTCTAAATGTCAGTAAATGTAAATTCCTTTTTTATATGTGTGCTATTCAAAGAAAAGTTTGCCCTTGGCAAACACGTGAAAGACTCCAGAGATTTTCATGTATTTTTCAGAAGTTAGACAGTTTTCTGAGCTTCTGTGTTGTAGGGATTTTTTTTTTTTTTTTTTAATGTGTGCTGTGAAGTTTTTCATTAAATGACTTTGCAATGCAATTTTTTTTTCTTTTCACAGATGAAATCATGCATCAGGATATCATTCCCCTCTATGCTGCAGATATTCAGGACCAATTAAAGAAACAATTTGCTTATCTGTCAGGTAAGACTCTGTTGTTCCCTTTTATAAACATTGCTTAGATGCACAGTTCAGCCTGCTGTCCTTTCACAGTCTCTGAAGACTTTCATATGAGAAATCAGTTAGTAACTCAAAATTCAGGCTACTAAGACTTGTTATTTAAGGATTTATTTAAAGATTTTTTTTTTAAAGTATAATAGACATTTTAAAATTACAGGTAATTTTCCAGTTAACTGGAGATTGTGGCATGGATGCTCTGGTAGTTGCTATGGTCTTGCAACTCTCAGCTCACTGCCCCAGCTGCCACGTGCTCTGCTGGCATGTCTGGTACTGAAGCCAAGCTGGCATCTTGGTTATGACCAAAGTGGTGGAGAAACACCCTGGTACCATGTTCCCCCACAGCATCAGTGCTGGGCTCAGACAAGTGCAGCATCAAGTTCTGGGCAGGATTTTTGACTCGGTATCACTGATTGCCTTCTGCAGAGGAACCTGCTTTTGGGTCTAGGGCTGTGTCCAAAAGCAGCACAGCCATTTGCATGCAGCACAGAGAGTCTCTGCTCCTGGGCCACCTGTGCCAGCTTGGTGGTGGGGCTGTGTGTGTGCCATGCAGTGTTTTGGTGATGGGGCTGTGTTTGTGCCATGCAGTGTTTTGTTGATGGGGCTGTGTTTGTGCCATGCAGTGTTTGGAGATGGGGCTGTGTGTGTGCCATGCAGTGTTTTGGTGATGGGGCTGTGTGTGTGCCATGCAGTGTTTTGGTGATGGGGCTGTGTTTGTGCCATGCAGTGTTTTGGAGATGGGGCTGTGTGTGTGCCATGCAGTGTTTTGGTGATGTGGCTGTGTGTGTGCCATGCAGTGTTTTGGTGATGGGGCTGTGTTTGTGCCATGCAGTGTTTTGGCTGCTGGGCTTGGTCCAGCTCCACGCTGAGCCCGTGGCTGGCTGATAATGGGCAAAGGGAGATGGTGCCTCTGCTCACTGATCAGGCTGAGTGGAAAAAGGTATCTGATAAGCTTCTGAGTTTGTTCTCCTGTCTTCTGCCTTAAAAGCACCTGCAGATGTGCAGCTGTGAACTTGCTGGAGTTACAGCCCTGTCATGTCCTCTCTCCAGCACACAAAAAGGGAGAGCATCAGTGGCTTTGCAGAGCTGGCCTGCATCCTTCAGCAGAAAAGAAATTTAATTTAAATTTACTTACAGCTGGACTCTATGACTGCTCCCTCTCCCTCTGAATCCCATCCTGTATTGGATCCAGAGATATGGGGGAATGAAACAATGTAATGCTTTACTTGGCAAGAGCTCACTGCATCCTGTTATACTCATAATTAACTATTAATTATGATTTATTTCTGCTACACAAGCTAAACTGTGGGTCTGCAGTAGTGACTGTGTTTTCTGTGGGGTGGTGGTAGTACTTGGAAAATAAGATATTTTTTATGAAGCTGGCTGTTCATGCTTCATTTGAGTGTTTAAATGTTTAAGCTACAATTCTTCTCTGGAAATTTATTTCTTTGACTTTCCAAGCTCATCCTTATCCATGGGCAGAAAATGTCTCACAAGGGTTTTATGCAAGAATCAGCCTATCTATGAAACTATAAGTAGGGTTTGTATTTTGCCCCTCTGAAGTGATGGGGGAAACTGGTGACTGTGGTAGATGAGTTGTTGAGTTCACAAATCCACAAGTGTCTTCAGCACTCCGTAAATCCACCTGGCAGTGGAGCTTAGTAAGAGCAGCAATTCCTCATTCTATTTTCTTCCATCTATTCACACTCATGTCAATTAGAATTTTGTTTTATTTGCCTCAAGGAATTGGTCAGCTGGTTACAGTGACTAGATTGTTGTATTTTATTATTCTTGGGAAACTTGTGTGCTAGGCATTTTCATTTCACTTTGGAATTTAGGTGGTTTGTTTTGGTTTGGGTTTTTTTATCCTAATGTTCTTCTGTGCTGTACCAAATTCTTCATTCTGTGAGTGAAGAAGCACATCCAATGTTTTGGTACTTGATTTATGTACAATTTGTTTGTTGTTACAGTTGAGCTTAAGAGAGGCTTTGCTCTAAGGCCACTTAAGACATTCCCAGTGTGTGAATGAGACTTTTGCTTATTACTATTGCCTTGAAAATAGAACCTAAGTACATGGCATAGAACTCATTAAAATGAAAGTCCATAGATTACTAATACCTTTGGTAAAATAGCGTGTTTGCAGGTATTGCTGAATGTCTTAGATACATTTCTGATTTTAGTTGTTGGCTTTTTAACAGCAATTCAATGTGTACTTGAGAATTGCTTTAGTTTCTCTAATAGGGTGTGTCTAGGTCTCATGGGACACTTGCTTGAACAGGGAATGAAACCCAGTCTGCTTCTGTCCTAGAGGCTGTATCCCCTCCTGAGCCGCTCTCTGTGTTTTGGTCTACATCAGGGTCACTTCTTACTTGTGTCCCTCATTGTGCTGGATTGTAGTGGAAATGCTACAGGAACATCCCAACTGGACTTGAAATGAAACAAAATTAAGTGAAAGCTTCCACTAATGCTTCAGTTTGTCAGTAAAGATATCAAAGTGCAATGAAATCAAGGTGCTCACTACTCCTGCAGACTGGCTCTTGCTCAGCAGTCGTGTTCAGCCTAAATCTAATGGTGTGGCAAGCTGTGGATGAGGCTTGTAATAATCATTCACACACAAAGTTTATAAACCCTGAAGTTAATATTTTACCTCAGGCACAGTTGTTTACATTTTGCCTTGGAGTTTTTTCTTCTTGTGGAACAAGGTCCTTATCTGGGCTAAAATTGTTACTTTTCTTGTTGCTAGGCTATACCAATTGCTGCATCTACAGAGTTCAGTGTTTCACCACTTTTACCTTTGTTTTCTTTAGTTACTCTTAGTACAACCACTTTTTCTTCCACATTTAAAAGGGTCTTCTGCCTTTGTTTTGCTTGTTTTTTTTTTTTTTATCTCATGAAGGACAGTTAAGATCCATTTAAAAGTATCTGGAAAATGTATTCCTTATGTATTCCTCAGTCTTTCATTTGTGTTTTATATTTTCTTTCATAAGTACTTTCTCTTCCCCTGATTACTGTGTGACTTTCATACCCACCCAGCCTTGTGTCTGTCTGCCACCAGTGTGCAGATGTGTTAAAATAAATGTAGATGGAGAAGAGCATACAGACACCTGTGTATGTTGATATGCATCTTAAATCATTCAAGCTATGTGATGTGCAAATGAGACTCTTGGCCACCGTGAGTGCTGAGCCAGCTATTTAACTCCCTTTACACTGAACAACCTCAAAGTGTTTCTATTAAAGGAAATACAAATATGAGTTCATGCTATTTGCATTTTTGTCTATCGATTCCTAATTGCTTTTCCTGCCACTGAAAAATTTAACATTGGTACTAGTTTTCAAAATTCTTATACCTTTGATTTATAAATATACACTTATGTGCTCATACCTTTATCATTGTAAGTAGTAAGTATCTCACTTTGTCTGAGTTTATTTTCTCAGATGTGCTCTTGCTCTGCTCTGTGGGAATGACCTGACCACTCCTCACTGGTCAGACTATTCTCATTGAAGGATCTCTGGCTGTTGAGTCTGTAAAATTTCATTTGAGAATTTCTGAGGGGATCCTGTACCACATATATTGCTAAAAATATCAGCCTTACTTTTGTTGCTGATATAATATAGACAGTATCTATGCTGTGTATGGACAGTGGAAGTGGTACTGCTTAGCAGTACTTGCCTTGCACAGGTGTAAGCTTAACTAATGCTTTTTATTTACTGTGCTAAACCTGCTTTCTGTAGAGATTTTAAAAAATCAAAGCAAAAATGTAGTAAAGAAATAGATAAAGGAAAAATGTGAATCCTTGGCTAAGAGATTTCCAGTTCAAATATGTTCAGATTCAAATTTATGTATTGCAATCCAATTTTTAAGCCAGTATATTTGCTGCTGATCAGCCTGAGCAAAACGCAGCTTGTGAAGTTATGCAAGTAAAACTTCTCATTTCAGGGAAAGAACATTTTAATAAATTCCTCTTGAATCTGTTTTTCTTTGCAAAGGATATGCAGTGAAGCTTTTATCCAGTCCCTCATTGAAGTCTACATGTAATTTCAAATACTGAATTCTCCAGTTAAGTATATTATGCAAGCAGAAAGGAGAAATTCCTTATCAGAAATGCACAAGCATAATAGCTAAACCACTACAATAGTAAAAAAAATCTGAAGTAAGCCCTTCTCTCAGCACATGAGGACTTCACTTTTGACAGGATTTTTTGCAATTTTTAAGCAGCATTTTTTGAACTAAAGTTGTAGATGTGAGCCATCCAGCAAGGCTGATGCTCTTGGATCTTGTGTGTGCACATTGATCAACACAGAAGTCATATTTTTTCTTATAGTCCAAATACTATTTCACTTGCATTATAGAATCAGGCCAGAAGACTCTTTGCTCTGCCATCTAATTATATCCAGCTACTTACTTCCTTTTTGTGGGGCTGGTCAGAGTACTTTTGAGAAGACCTTTTTATTTATGCAAACAGGAGCAGACTAGTAAGGAAACATTACAAAATAATCTCTTACTCATCCTTCCTGGAAGTAAGTCTAAGCAATTTCTTTGCTGCTGTCAAATTTTGCTGTCCATACAAAACCCCAGACACCTAGCATGTCTTCTACAGGGTTGTGGGGAAGTACCCTTTTCTCTGTGTTTGTGTGTGCCTGTGCACTTGTGTGTGTGGCTTTTAGGAGATGTTCAATACCCAAGTTTTGTACTTTTACATGTCAATGCTTTTTAAAATAAAAAAGAATCCTAATTATGTCTCATTTGAGATTGTTTTTAGATACCAAGTTACTAATGTGCCTCTTGATTAGAAATTCTGAAAGTGCAATTTCCTTCAGTTAGCACTTCTCTATCACCCAACCTGCTTAATAAAAAAGAAAACAAATGCAGAAGACAGAGCAAGTGTGATGGGGAAAGTTAGATGCCACAGAATATAAAGAATAAATCACTGGGACTTAAGAGAAGCTTTCCCAGTCCCATCTCACAATAGCACAGCTAGTTTCCCATGGTTATTTTTCTACCATTTTCATCCACAAGACCACAATGCTCTGGGTACACACAATTTTAGCAATTGGTGATATTGCTGGTTTTTATTGTTTTTATTTTATTCAAAAGTTAGAAACACGAGGTGTTATTTTCTAAGCACAGTTAAGTAATTTTGCTGCCTAACCTGTGGAGCTAGTACAATTCATGTTTGTACTAAAATGTGTGTTTCTCCAAAACACAGGGTTGTCACTGTTGTAAAAAAGACCTTAGACCAACAGTTGTAGATCTGTTTAGAAGAGCTCCACCTAGCAGGGCTTTGCTAGAATTTTCGAGGTTTATCCAATGAAAAATTTCCATTTCATGAAGGCAATTTGTTTTGTTTGACACTTAATCTGTTAAAGAATTTTCACATGAATAGGCTGCCAAAGTCATGTATAAGTCAGGTAATAACAAAGTTTTTCCATTAGTGAATGCTCACAGAAGTAGGGTGGGAGCAGATCTGCTTAATTTAAAGTGGTGGGGTGTTTTAATTTTATTTAATTGCTGAAATAAGCTTTAGTCCTCTTTACTTCTATGGTGCTTGCATTTGTAGCCTGAAAAGTAACAATCCTTTCAGCTGCAGAGTGTTTCTCACAGCTTCATGTTATAAGACAAGCATCAAGGAATTCTTGGGCATTGTTTCAGGTAGTATGTCTGCAGACTGCACTCACTTGAGGACTCATGTGTTCTCTTCTGCTCTTTGCAATAAACAAAAAACAAAAGCTGGCACTCAAGTGACATTTGTTTAATATTTAATAGAGAAATGATGCCGAATGTATTTCATCATTTTCATAGAATCACAGAATAGATTGGGTTGGCAGGAACCTTAAAGATCATCTAGGCTGTCCCTACCCTGCCATGGGTAATGGCATTTTTCCCTAGATCCATTCAATCTGACATTTTCATAGTCAGGACTGTGCTCATAATTTTTATGGGGATTTGTTATACTTTCAGAAATTTATGCTTAAAAAAAAACAAGGCTAAGATTAGACTAAGAAAATGCTCATAATGCTTTCAGGTACTTGATTGTCTTAAAAACACATAAAACTATTAAATTCCAGTTGTGTAGTGCATCCCTGTGTAAGACTAGAAATAGGAGAGCAGACCTGTGTGTGCCTCTGTCGAGAGAACTTGTAGAGCACATCAGTTAAGGGAGTTCAACTGCTGGAACTGGAATTTCAGGACTCTGAGCTAGAGGGGAATGTGAACAAGGTGATTTTCCAGAGGTTAGGACTGAGGCAGTTAGATGTAGTCACTGTACCAACTGACCTGAATTTATGAAAACATTGCTGTTAAATTACTAATTTTTGTGTGGCGATTAAAATTGCTGTAATTAATTTGAAAAACTCCTCTGTATGTGTTGAATTACTTGCATGAGTTGTAGCACTCACATCTGTGTCTGTCTTCGTAATCAGGTGTATAGAATTCTGAGGTGCTGGAAGATTATTATATGAATTAGTTTTAGTAAGATGTCTGAATTTTTTGCCTTAAACCTGTGTTTCAAAAGGGATAAGAGAAGTGAAATTGTTCAGTACTTTTCATTGAATGCTTTCCCTCTTACTAAAACCAAAATCAACAACAATAAAACCCCTCTTAGCTTCCTAAACTTTTTACCTCCTCCCCCTAGGTTCTGTGGATTGATTTATTTCTGGGTGACGAGAAGACAACCACATTTTACACAGCTAATTTTATGAACTGTGTAAGAAAACAGCACCTCTGCTGCTTTTGCAGAGGTGAAGAAAAATGAGGAAGAATGATTCTGAATAAAGGAAAACGATAATTTCTTGCTGCATCAGGTTCATTAAGAAATAAAGGACACTTTAAAAAGTGAACTCACTATTTCTAATATTTAATATAAATGCAATTAATATGTAGGATTTTTACTTTATTTCCCATGCCATTTTGTAAATTTCTCTGACAAATGCTCATTTTAAAGCAGCACCATGTATTTAATCACAGAATTCAGAGGCCTTCAAGATCATCAAATCCAACCGATAAAGTTGCAATATTGAGAGCAGCTTCTGTAAGTCAGTGATGTTAAAGCTGAAATTTACAGAATTCCTTATGTTTAGCATTTCAGGTCACTCTGCCCTAAACTCTTTTGAGCAGCAGGGTTCTGATGAGGAAAAGCAGTTGAGGAGCATTTGAAGGTATATGTGTGCTCAAGTGGCCCAGCAGGGAAACAGCAAAGAAAAATCAGTGAACTACTGATTCTAAGAGCTCAGGGCAGAGTCATCTCCACCCAAGAGAACCACAGATGACTGTACTAGAAACTGAAAATTAATAGGCAGTCACCAGGCAGGATGGCTCTATTTGCCCTTGACAATCAGTGCCGGTCTGGGAACTTCCTGAAAATCCTGGTCCAGAGTTCTGCTTTTAGGACATGTCCTGCAAGTCTATTGTTGTTCTTTTGTTTCATATGTCCCATTTATAGAAACTAAGTAGAACAAAAAAAGTAACCAATGAAGATACCACAAATAATGCGTGATTATGCCTAAAAATAGTTTCTCTAGAGAGAGCAGAACACTTCATGAGCAACAGAAATAATCATTATCATGCTTTTAACAACAGAGGAAAATGCTTTAGTTGTGAGAGCTTGAACAAAAACCAGTAGAGTCAAAATTTGTCTTAACTTACACTTGTGTTGTGAATATTTGTACAGTTAAAATTAGCTCCCTTGAGTCAGTGTTGCCATGTTTGGATGTGTCATAAAGGTCATATTTGCAAACTTGTGATATTTGCATAATAGTTGCATTTTGTTGTTGTTTAAATACATCCAAAGCACGTTATTTTTTTCATGTATTTTGATTCCAAGAACTTCACAGTGACAGCACTGTGCCATCTGTAAGCTGGTAGATGGAAATCAGATTCGCCACAAATTAACATAAAGATACTATTTCAGCTCTTCTAATTACATGTGGTTTGGAGGGAAGTTGTGATTTCTTTTATCAAATGAATCTGAGGTCAAATATCTCTCTTCTTTTTCCTGTGAGGTTAGATGCAAAGGGAGTGGAAGTGGGTAATAATCTTCAGAAGTCACTGTTGCTCTCATAATTGGTGCAGTTAATACAGTTTAATGCTGGTTCCTGCACAGTTACTGGATTTCAAGGCTGGAAAAAAAAAATCCTTGTTATTTTATAACAGCAATTTTTTGTTGTTTTTCTTCTCCTGTTGAACTATGAATCAAAGATAACTTCCCAGGAATGTATTCCTGCTACGCCAGAACACTTAAGTTCATGCAGTTTCTAGGGCTCATCAAGCCTTTTGTCCTACCTGTCTTTATGAATATATTCTTGCTAAAGACATGAAACACTAATAATGCTTTTAAAAAGAAATTATTACACTTTGCATATAAGAATGTGTGTGAAGTGCATGAGGAAGCATTGTGTCTGTGAATTGTACCCAGTGGTGCAAATGCCAGGAGAGATACACGTAATGGTATCCAGCTCATCAGCAGCTCCACTGCAGTGTAGGTGTTCAGCTCTGCTTCACCTTCTGTACATAATCTGGGAATGAGAAATCTCATTTGAAACACCTGCATCCATTTCTTTTAATGTTCTGCCCCTTCTGTTTCACCAACCTGGAAGCAAAGCAGACACTGAGCAGGGTAGGGGGTGTTGCATGAATGAGTTCCAGCTGGTGAGAGGGTTGAGTTCAGTTCAAGATGGAGATTCACCTCCTTAATTCTGAATTAATTTTTTTTGTTTCTAAGTTGGTTGCTTTCTCTCTCCAAATTGCTTCTACTTAGATGCAGTTGATGTTTATCAGAAGATGCACTGCCATCTGGTGTCAGATCTGCTCACATTTGTCCAGAAAAAATCTCATGTGGTGAATGGGGTGTAACAAATTCCTTTCTATAAAACTTCCTAAGCAATGAAGAGGAGAGAGACTGTTCAAAATAAACTGTCCACACATGAGCCCTAAAAAAAAAAAAAAAAAAAAAAAAGGCAGTTATTTTATTAGTGGGAAATTTCAGTCTAGCCAAAGAGACTTGCATGTAAACACATTTGCTGCTTCTTTTGTAGGTGGAAGAGGGGGAGATGGCTGCCCTGTTATCACCTTTCCAGACTATCCAGCTTTCAGTGAGATTCCTGAAAAAGAGTTTCAGAATGTTTTGACCTACCTGACAAGCATTCCAAGGTAAGAACCTGTCTAGAAGAAAATAACCTTTTATCTGCTAAGGGACTTTCCACATTTGATCCCTGACATGTGGTCTAAAAGTCAGGCTTGGTATTTAATTAAGGAAAAGGAAAATTAGGCTCATGGTACAGTGTCAGTAAGTACTGGTTAGTGACAGCTGTCTAAGCTAGTTGTTAGATAAATTACGTGCTGCTATTTATATTTCATCAGAAAATTACTTCCTGGTATGTATGGATGTAGGTCCCATGATGGACATTGTCCTCCTATGTCACTGTATCTTAGAATGCAATATTCAGAGTTTTAATTGAGCACATGTATAATTTTGGCAGAGCACATGTAATTCCTGGGTATTGCTCAGGATATTACTCAAGGAGAGAACAGTCTGTATCTACATACAGAGGTTTGTCCTCACCACTTGAGCTGCTCCCTGGCTTAGCTGAATGCATCGTGTCTGCAGACTTCCAGAGCTTTGCCTGATGGTGCAAAGCAGGCCCAAGGATTAATTCTGATTCTCTTAGAGGGCACAATAGGGTTACTAATGGGCTCTCCAATAAATATCATTATTTTTGTTGATTGTCTGTTAATGAAGGAAATAGCGGGCTGAAAATCCTGATGGAGGTGAGTAAGGCAAGTAGCAGAGTAAAGTATATACCCTAAATGTCAAGAGAGGAAATTTTGGGCTTATTCAGGGAACTGGTAGGTGGGATATAAAGGAAGGCAGCTCTGAAGAGTAAATCTACTGTGGAAGGCTGCCAAGTTTTGAAGGACAGCATTCTCCAAGTACAAGAAAGGAACGTCCTGGAACGTGAATGGACGTAACAGGAGGCTGACCCCACTGTCTGAAAGTGAACTTGTGACTGAGCTGAGATACAAAGGCAGCGAACAGGAGGTGGAAGCAGGGACAGGCTACAAAGGAAGAATGTAGATACATTGTCCACATATGTCAGGATGGCGTCAGAAAAGTCAAAGCACACCTGGAGCTGAAGGACAAGAAAAAAGGGACATCACGGACCGCTCGAAAAAACTTCTGGTGCTTTAGAGATGCAGGAATAAACAAGGAAAATGTGGATCTGTGCTGAATGGACTGGGCAAATTAGCAGCAGGCAATAAAGATGAGGCTGAAACACTTGAGTTCTTCACTGCAGTCTTCTCTGAAAGTGTCTCCCAGGCCTCTGTGTACAGGAAGAGAGTTCAAGGAGGAGAATGACAAGCAATGGCTGAGGACAAAATCAAGCATCTCTTGAGAATCTTGACCTAAATCTGGAGTTTGGGATAAGATGATCTGCTTTGAGAGTGGTGAGGATGCTGACCAGTGTCATAGTAAGGTTGCTCTGTATAATCCTTGAAAGGTTTGGAGATTAGAGGTAACCTCACTTTTATCTGTGAGAAAATTATGGAGTGAGTCCTCTTAAAACACACTTTTGGGCACATAAAAGAAGGAGGTGATGGGGAGTAGCCAGCATGAATTAAACAACAGTAATAGTGCTTGACCAGCCTATTTCTGTCATGACAATACTGGATGCATCAGTGAAGCAGAACTGTGCATGTTTTTTGCCTCACCCTAAGCAAGACTTCCAGCCCAGTCTCCCCCAGCACTCTTCTCTTCACCTTCAGTTGTTACATTTTGGCAGGTGGGTAAAAAAGTGCTTGGATTATCTGGCTCAAAGAGAGGGGTTTATTGGCTGTTGTTTTATCTGGAGACAGATTTCCTCAGGGAACTGTATATATCCATGCTGTCTGATGTCCTTGGCAAGGATCTGAAGTAGGAGATGGAGTGCACCCTCATCAAGTTGTACTTGATGTAACCAGCCCCTCCTGGTTGAACTTCTTAATCCATAGTTTGTCAGGGAATGAAACTCTGAAGCCCACAGCCAGCTTTTGCATTTCCTTTGTTTATCCTGGTGATGGTTAAACTGCATGGTGCTAAGCATCCCTTGACCATATCTTGGATACTGTTTCTGCAAATAATTATATTCTAAATTCACATCTGCTTCTCCTTTTGAAAGTCTTTGGTGGTGCACTTCATGGTGGCCCACTGAACTGCTGCACAGAGTGGGCTTCATGTGAGAAATTCTGATCAGATCAAACAGCATCTGGTACGGTGGGGGAGCACTGAGTGCATCCCAGCTCACCACTTTGGCAGGAGCAGATTTTCTGAAGGTTTGTCTGTCAGTTGCTCCTACCTGACAACAATTACTCTGGGAGTATTGAGCCAGAAGTGGTCATTCTTAAATCTGGCTGTTCTTCTAGGATTTTCTTGTTTCTTTAATTCATAAGTATTTAGAAGGAGAGGACTGTTCTTTGCAAACAAAGGAGACAGGCCAGCTGTTTAGATGTTAAGAGTAAGGTATTCACTATTGTGAATATAACAGTTCTCCAGGTTTAAAGTGATAACAGTTCAATTTCAAATCTTGTAAAAATAATGCTGTTGTTAAGATACTGATAAATTTGCCACCTTTTTGTGCCTGAGAATCAATAAAATCTCAAAGGGCTTATGATGTTCCTGACTGATATCTGCAGTAGCAGTGTCAGAAGCTTATAGTGTAAAACTGTGTTTGTGAGGAATACAGGTTTATGGGAATAAAAAACTACAGAAATGATGCTAGCCAGGTGCCAGCATACATCCCCTTGTGAAAGATATTTTGCTATTGATCTGTTACATATATTGATACATGTATAACCCTAAGGGGCAGTGCTGCAGTCTTCTTGAATTGGGATATTTCTAAAGCTCTTAAAGATGGTGTAAGGTAGGATTTTCCCTGCTGTCTAGAGTTCAGATAACTGTTTTAGGTGCCTTGGAAGTGGCTTTTAAAGGAAGTGGAGGCAGTTAGTTTTTAGTTTGTCAGTTGAAGGAGTACAGATTTACAGAAAGGATGGAAATGCAGCCCACAGCTCTTAAGCATGGACTGCTCTCCCAGCTTATTGTCACTTAGTTTATCAGAGAGGTAACTCTGTCTTTTGGCTGTTCTGACAGACTAAGGGCAAATGGACTTTTCTAAGAGCACAGACTGCAGAGCACAGATGCATCTGGAGCCACCCCAGTTCCTCAGAAAACTACTTATTCTACTTGGCCCTGTGCAAGATCACAGCAAGAGGTTGGCAGCAGTAGCTCAGACATTGTCCAACTGCCTGGAGTCACATGTTAAGGGAAACTATATTTCATAGGGATGACAGTAAGGAGCTGCTAAGAGCCTCATAAGAAGATCTTTCTGTCCTCTGCAGTAGAGTTCACCCAATAGTATATTTACTGGTAGAATAAACCTTAGCAGTGACTTCAGGATCTCTTTCCAAGTGAAAGAAGGCTAGCTTAGGAGTTTGTTGAAAGAGGAGAAACTGAAACCTCTCCATCTACCTTTTTGATTCCTTCTAATTTTATAGATAAACATGAGCTTGTCACCTGTTACTGTGTCCTTGTTCTGTATTATCTAAACACTGGGTTTTGCAAGGTTTTTCTGTGTGAACTTTCTCTCGTCTTTTTCACAGTAAACTTTAGTAATGAAACAAAAAATATCTCGTGGGGTATGTTGCATTTAGGAATAGAACTATTAAAAGTTGCATGCTATCAGCTTAGATGATCAGGGAGTGGAATAGTGTAAATAGTAGAGCTATTAGCATGTGCTTAGATGTGTAAATGCCTGATATGTGAGGATGTTAAGAAAGGACACAGTGGAAAGGGAATACCTCGTCTCAGTTTAAAGATACTCAGTTAACCTTGGTGCAACTGTATAACATTAGGCAGAAAGCTGAACCATATTCTTCAGGTGGGTGTTGTTAATGTTGCAAGGTAAATTCATGGATAAAATATGATGTTTAATGAGGTTTGTAGTAATCTCAAAAAATTCAGTACAGATTGTTGACATAATGTGTGGCAACAGTCATGTACCACGTGTACAGAAAGATTGCTGCTTTGTCAGAAAAAGCAATGGATTAAGGATGACTACAATAGACAGCAGAAGATTGCAGCTAATGCTTTTATAACTTCTGTTTTGGCATTGAAAGATATGTTGTAAGGTATCTGCGTAATGCTTCTGAAGCAGGTTTTTCCTTTTAGCAAATAATTTTATTATTAGTATTGTTATTATTGAAATATAAGATAAAGTTTTATTTAAAAGGTGAGAAATCTCATAGAAAAATACATAGGCTGCCCAAGTAGGAGAATCCATGGCAGTACATAAGGCAGTACTTTCTAGGAAGAGTAGTTTAACTGAAATGCTGAATGGTACAAATAATTGGTACAAATAGTTAACCTGTAAATATTGATCCACATTGATTAATAGTTCTTATCAGTGGAGTTGTAGAATACAGTAATATCTCCAGATAAAGTGTCTGTAAGAAGTGACAACTTAAAATTCAACTGTATTTCAGTAGAAGTCAGCCATGTCTTGCATTCTTTTGGGATATCTTGAGATTTTATAACGTCCATGTAGTTGGTCTGATTCTCTTTCTTCAGAGAATGTCTCCTGTTATTTCACTCTGTGACTCCTTTGGGGATGACTGCTGAGTCCAGTAGGAAAAAAAGGCCCTCAGATCAAGGTTGTCTTCTCTCTTAGCTGAGTAAAAGCCCAAACACCATCATTCTTACTGCATAGTGGGAGAGGCAGCTGTGCAATGTTCCTTTTACATCCCACATGTACTGAGGCTGAAGGAAGAATATTGCATTTCAGGGCATTCAGTGTTCTGTGTTTTTAAAGTTTTCTTCATTTTTCTATTGATTCTGGTAAATTGACTTCTAAGATTTGCAGTGTACCTTGAGGGCAGGTGTTATTCATAATTATTTTCTCTTCATTACAGCTGTTTCCTGAAATGCATTTTATTAGCTTAAGTGTGTACACACTGTTGGAGTATGAATTTACCAAACATGGGTAGTAGCATGAGAACTTGCTCCAAAAGAAATTAATAGATAATTGCAGTGGTTAAAAAAAACTTGACTACACAGTATTTTTCAACATATTGTTTTGCTTCTGGTTAATTAGCAGTTTCTACTGCAGTTAGAAAACAATATGCGGTTTATGAGAACAAAAGACTGTCACTTTAATGCTTTTCTTTCTGCTCATATAGACTCATCTTTGAACAAAGAAAGCAAGCTAAGATTCTTGTGGTCACAAGAGATTGGAAAGCTGCTATTTTAAAAGTGTAAAGATGAGTCTTAAACACAAAATCACTTTCAAGAGAAATAAGTCGTGTAGATTTGAAAATTCAGAATGGTTTTTGATGGCCTGTTTGAGTCCCATACTGCCAATTAAGTATGATACATGAGCCTTTTTCCTTGTATTGTGACAGAGCCTTGTACAGCTTCTCTTTGTAATGCTGTCCTGTCCTACTGCATGATCTTGAGCATAACTCAGGTTAACTTGGCGTCTTCAGCAGTTTCCTGTTTTGAAAGGTGTCCATCAGTTTCCTGGCCGGGAGAGTGTTCCCTTCTTTGAGATTCCTGAGGGTTTACAAGTGGTTGAACACCACGTAGCCTTCTAAAAAATCCTGTTGTTTTTGGTACTCTGTGGTGTAGGAAACTAGGGAGCCATCCTGTCCAAGGAATGGAACAGAACGAGATGACCTCCGAAAGCGTTGATGTCCAACAGTTCCAAAGCTCAGTAGTTAGGATTTGCTAAGAGTTTCCTTGTTTACTATACCAGCTTCCCATTGTTTGGGGTAACACTGGAAAACTGAAAGAGAAATATGTGTGTGCTGAGCCTTTTGGTGGGCTCAGATCTGCGTGGGCACAGCAAAGCATGATGAGGTGGGTTGGGCAGGGACCAGAAGGACAGGCAGCAGCGTGGCATGGCTGTGTCTGGAGCTAGCAAATCTCGGTGTCAGGGACACAGGGGAGCTCAGGGCTCACACAGCTTGGGCCTGGCCAGTCTCCTTGGCATAGATACACCACTGTGCTCTGAGAGCAGAGGCAGCAGTGTTGGGGTAATGCTGTGTTTTGAGCCTGTAAGTCTGTCAGGGTCCAGCAGACCTTGCGAAGAGTCGGTGTCAGAGGGTAACTGCCTCTGTTTGCTCTTTTATCTGCAAACTGAATGCACAGCCCACCACCAGCTAAGAGTTAAGTAATTTTGTTTTATGGAGTGCCAGGGATGAACATCACCACATAATGGGAAAGAAGTGCCAAAAACCAGCTGCCCTGACAGTTCATACTGATGTGCTGAGCAACAGCTTTGCAGCTTCAGAGTTTATTTCTGTCAGCTGTGCTTAATTTCCCTGCTCTCCTCTTTGTTGGATTACAATCCATGTTGAAGATATGGAACCTGTACCCTGCTGTTACCTTGGCAGCCCCTCAAATTTGTCAGTGAGAATATCCCAGGACTTCCAGCAAAATCTGTCACGCTGTGTGTACCCTTCCTTTCTCAGAGCACAGCTGCCAAACAGTTGTAAATATCATATGTTGCTGTAAGCAGACAGGGAATGTAAGGTCTTAGGTTTGAAGTAAGAGTGTTCTATCTTAAATTTAAATGGAAGTCCAAAGCTTTTGGTCAGATACATACCCTCACAAGATTAAGGTCAAAGCCCAAATTGTTACTTAGAGTCTGAATTTTTACTGGGTTTAAAAATATTTGCACTTGTTTCCATGTCCACCTTATAAGTGCCTTAAACTTGTTTTAAAGCCCAGCCCTGTACAGGTAAAGCCTTTCCAGTCTTTAAATCCCATTTACACCTTTAGGGTTTAGAGGATTTGGGGAGTACGTATGACACGCGCCATCCGGTGGTAAATTTAGTCTGCTAATAAGACAAAGTAAATTAAGCACTGTAAATTTGTGAAAGTTAATTACTAAAATTCTGGACTGTCACGCAAGGGTTGTGATTAGTCCAGTATTAAATTCAGAGAATTTAACACCTTATTAATTTTAATGGCACAGTTCTAAGATAAATTGTGCAGCATTCCCTATAAGGTTGTTCCAATACTTTGTGCAGTAGCATTAGTGATTTTTGGCAGTGTCCTGGAAATATGTATAATTTCAATATTGCAGTTCTGACTCGGTGTAAAAATGTTTTATGGAGCTGGACTTAGTAGTTCTAAAATGAGGGCCACACAGGCTTTCTGTTGCTCAATTTATTTAAGCTTAAACCGACATAGAGTTTGCCTTTATTGACCTATTTATCCTTAATTGTCCCTCCAGGATAACGTGACCTACTTCAGCCATCTGTAGTTAAGTCTAAATGAGTCCTCAAAGTTGTTGTCTTTCTTCAAACAGTCCTTCTAAAAGCAGCTCTGCATGGCCTGAAGAAATCACGCTGTGTTTTCCATTTAGAAAATTATAACTCTTGCTTAAAAACTCTTATTTTACTTAATTTCACACCCTAAAAGAGGATCTGTTAAGCAACAACTTGTTAAATTAATTTTTCTTTTACCTGCAAAAATGCATTAAGGTCTCTCTGATTTTAGTTCCTTGGTGGGATAAAGCTGGTGAAGTTCTGGGCAGGCAGAACTAGATGATCTGTAAGGTCCCTTTCAACCCAAGTCATTCTGTGAATCATAAAAAAGGCTGATGGGTACCATGGAGAGGCGGTGAGTGCACGTGGTACAAGCAGATGTCCAGGCAGATGATGATGCTTGGACACTTTAGTTGTTATTTTTAGTCCTGGCTACATTTCCTCAGCTTCCCCCCAACCGCAAAAGCTTTTTGGAGCAGAAAGAAGGTCAGCATAAATACTAGAATAGAGCCAGGATTACCATCTTCCAGTCAGTCATGGTTAAGGAGGAATTGCTGAAAGTGGAAGAGAGGCTGATTTGAGGACCTGAAGGGGCACAGGAGATAAAGAGCAGATATAGGGACCAATCAAGGAAGATACTGATGCCCAAATCTCTGAATCTGAGTGAGGAGGTAAAAGAAGTATGACTTGGATGTTATAAATTGGAATTTATAAATTGACATAAATATTTTAAAATAAATAAGATGTGTACCACTGCTGTCCATTTGGCAGAGGAACACAAGCAGTGCTTGAGACAGAATTACCTCACGTAAATATGTTGGGATTTGTATCTCACAATTTCAGGAGACCTGGTTCTGTGCAGGTTAAAGACTTCTGGCTGCTTTTGGGCCAAGGCTGGAGGGCAGCTCTCCTGTTGGTCAGTGGGTTAGCATTTGCCTTGTTGCCAGGATGTCTCTGGTAGTGGCCCATCTTCCTCGCGGGTTCTTGGTCTGCGAGCTGGCATTGCAGTGGGCAGTTGTTGTCACTGTCCTGTGAGCTGCCATTGTCACAGTCCTGTGGTGACTGAGGAATTTCCAGAGCAAGCATAGGGCTGCACATAACCACTTGTGGCTGTCTGACCTACAATCATTGACAAGTTTTGAATTGTTAATAGCCCCTTAGACAAAGCTCTTTGAAGTTGCTCTCATTATTTTTTCTCCTGTTTATCTGGCTTTTAAGATCTCCTGTCACTGACATAACATCATGTGTAATTATTCTTGCCTATGCTTATAAAGTGACAAAAGACATGTATTTTCATGGTGTCACTCTTCCTGGCTGTATGATTCTGTTCATCTCTTCTGCTTCATGAGCAAATTTTAACTTTTTGTCTGTGATGGTCTTTATTTATGCCACCTCACAACCCAAAATTCATCTAAATTCTTCTTTGCCCACTTGCTGATAGATCCTAAAATGCAATTTTGGTTATCTGATGGTTCCCCAGTCCTGAGAAAATTGCAATACAGTGTGTTTTAGAAATGGTTGGGGCATGAACTAATAACAGCTGAGACCAAAAGTAAGCATAATAGGAAAGGAAAGAGAGAAGGTTTTCATCGGGGTACCCTGGATAAGATTTAGGGAGAGTTAGCTGGAATGTGGAGAAATAAGAAAAAAAAAGGTGCACAGTTGAGGCAGGGAAATGCATCAAATTTCTTATCTGAACCTTGTCTAATGATGAAGTTTTAAGAGGTTCAGCTCCAACACAGAAGCTGAGATTTTCATAATTTTCTGTGCAGAGAAATCTGTTTCTGTGAAGGGAGGGCAGTAACTATCAAAACCAGAATAAAGAGATGGTGTAAATGCTTTGGGTTTTTTAATGTGCATTAAAAAATATACCTATTCACTGAATTTCAATATAGAATTAATTTGATTGTAGAATAGTATGCATGTTGTTTTTAGGGGGGTGGAGGGGAAAATGTTTTCATTTTCAAAATCAGATTTGAAGCATAAGCATCAATAACAAATGGTGCCTTCTTGCTTGCAGGTTGGGCTGCTGCTATGGAGTCTAACAGGATTAGTTGTGTTGGGTGAAATGCAGCTGTTAGTGCCAAGAGCTTAGAAGATAATAATTTTTACTGGGCATTCAGTGATTTTGGACAGACCACTAGAGGCTGCCCTTGTATAACAGTACTTCTGACTGGTTTATTTCAAATTTTCTTCTGCTGGAAAGAGAATTCCTTCTCTTTCCTGTATTGCTTCATGAACAGTGGCCAGCCTTAGTTTGAGCTGGGTGGGCTTTGCCTTCCACAGCTACAGTTCATTGAGCTGACTATGACAGGGCTCAGTAATCAAACAGAATAAATTTTCTCACATGAAGAGCCTTCTTTTGTGTTGAAGCACAGTACAGGCTGCTGACTGGTTAAGCACAGTAAGGAGGATCTGGCAAGCTTTTTCTCTGTCTCCAGAGATGAGGGTATGGAGAGACAGGTGCAGTGCAGAGACTTCCACACCACCAGGCACCAGCTTTAAATTCAGCACCTCAGGGAGTTTGAGGTGAGCCTGTTCCTTGGGTCTGCTTTGCATGATTTTTCAATGAGACAGAAAAGATGGACATGCCCTTCCAGCACTTCTGCACTAGCTGACTTCTTCAGTGTTTTCAGCAGAAGAGATAGAGGTTACAAAAACTGAAGCCAAAACTATATTAATTCTGTCTGAAATTACAGAATTAATGTATGAAGTTGTTAATCATTGCATTCCTGTTTTTGCCCCATATGCAGTGCCATGTACCATAAATAGAGTGCACCTGTATTTTCTGGTTTTTTCTCATAAATATTGCTGGAACAAGAACTCTTACACACTAGTTACACACCTCAGCTGAAAGTGTTTCTTGTAGGAATCTGAACTGAGATGTCACAAATGAGGGTCACCACAAGATGTCAGTTTTGTCACTGAGTGGGAGCCAAAATGTCATGCCAGTTTGCTTTAGGGGCTCAGGAGGTCTGCTAGGTAGCCAAAAAGCTTCATCTGGGTGTTCACAAATGCTGCCTTTGTTAGGGACAACTCTGTCCTCAGATTTGTTCAGCTTGACCTCAGTTAGTCATACATCTACACCTGTGGCAGAACTTGGCATCAAACTGCTGTTTTCTGTCTAAGGGACTGAATGCCATGACAGCAACATGCACTTGGATATGCAGCCATCTTTTGGAAATATGCTTTCATTCCATTTATTTTCTTGGCAGATGGTTTCTTTGCCACTGATATCTCAATTAAAATGCAAGTCTGAAATTTTCTGTTGAAAAAAGAGAAAATATAATTCTAAAGTTTGCTAATTCAGAGCAAGTGTAGTTAATGGGAAGGTTTTACTGTCCAGCTTTCAGAACACTTCCAACTTGTCTTAGGGGTGTAATTACTTTGTGATTACATATGACATAATTTCATGAGTATCAGAAGTGATAAATTGCAAGTTCAGAATATAATTTGTAACATTCTGTAACTTTATAAAATGTTACATTTTTAACACATTCAAAAGGATTATAACTTCTTTTATTTGCCAGTCTACTCTTCAATTAAATGCTTTTAAATACTAATTTAAATGCAGTTTTTTATAAGACTCATTAAGTAAGATCTGAAATAGCAGCAGCCTTACAAAGCAGCATCGAGCTTAGGTACAGTGTTAAAACCTACAGGCTTGCTTTGCAGTTGATGCAAGGAATTTCAGTGTAAGAGCTCCTGTGTCTGGTTTATAGATCTTATTCAGTTCCTGCTATCTCTAAATTGTTTTAATCAGGAACTTTCTGCAGTGAGGCTGGGTACTTTGGGTTATAAAAGCCTTGAGACAATATCTGAGGGTTTCAAACTGGAGCTTTGAGGAATGTGATGTATGTCAACCTGTTTTCATCATTTACTCGAGAAAGCACAAGTCTGCTTTCTTTTCTTTCGAGATCTTGGCTTTAAATGTTAAGTCCCTAAGTTTAGTTTTACTTTGGATTGTGAGAAAGAAGCTGTCATAAAATAAAAATATTTAAAGATCAAATTTAAAAATTATTAAGCAGCTTTTAAATGTTTTAAAATTAGGGGTACATGCCAAATATCATATTTTTTGTGCCTTTTTAAAAATTCATCCACTTCATTCTTTTGGAATGAAGTGGATGAATTGGCCAGTTCTGAAACAAAGCAAGCTTTACAATAAGAGCAATCAAGAATTGTAAGGAAATGAAACTGTTCTAGATCTAATTATGGTTTAGTGGCTGGATGCTACATTTTGGATAATGTTACAGCTCATTTTTTTATTTTATTTTGTCAAGTTTATAACCCATTAAATTCTTCTGCTCTAGGAAACACTGCATCCTCTAGGATGTAGCTAATGATCAAAGTGAAGTAATGTGGGTTACCCTACATAAGGGGCAGGAGGAGACACCTGCAGCAAGGCTATGCCAGGTGAATTGTTAGTGCCCTTTTCCATACCATATTCTTCACTATATTATTTGGCTGTCTTCTAGAGCTTATGAAGGCCATTATAGAGCTTATAAAGGCCATTAGGGAGGTGGCTCTTCTCTGCTTCCATTAATTACTTTTCTGGTTTCATTTTTTAGTGTGTGAAACTGGGGATGATGAAAGAATTCTTGTCTCCCCTTCAACCCCCAAGAAATCATTCCTAGCAGCAACAGGAGAGATGGAGAAGTAATCTTTGAGGTGGCTCAGGTTCAGTCAGTTTGAAGTGTCTCGTCTCTGCAAATGTAGAATGCGCAGTTTCTCTTGGGAAGCAGCAACCTTGCTCATTAAGTGTCTGATTTCCAATGGGCTGTTCCTCAGCTGGGTGACCCATGATGAGTGGGTGAGCCAATCCAAGTCTTTCTTACATAGGTTTACAGTTGGATGCCAAAAAAGATCAGGATTTGTGAAGTGCCCCAGACCTCACATCTTTTGAAGCAGTGTGTGTGTGTCACTGTGCTGAGGGTGAGGAAGGTTTAGGATAGGGTGGTGCCAGGGTTCTGCTTATGATACAGATTCCTGCAGACATTGCCTTGGTGCTCTGTTCAATGCAGTAATTCTTTGTGAAATGTTGTTGAAGTTCTGCTATGGAAATAGCTGTCCAGCCCTTGAGAGCAAGAATTTCTAGTCCATATTTATGCTGAGGTAGTTGAGGTAGGGAACAGTCCTGACTGTCATGTAGGCCAACTGTTTAATAATAAAGCTCTAAGACTGAATTTCAGTTTTAAATAAGTGGGCTTATATAACCTAAAATGCTCTACATAATTTCAAACGTGCAGAGGTTTGATACTTTCAGGTCTCTGGGATGAACCCAAAGATTTGCTTTGTTTGGTTTGTAGCAGAGATCAATGTATACTAACTGCTTTCATACAGCACTGTAGAAGCAATAGGAAATTATTGGTGTAGCAGCTGTCACCACCCATACCTTGGAGAAATGCAAGGATCTTTCAGAGGATGTTTATGTAATTTCTTCCACATACCCCAGAGGGAAGTTTCTTTCCACAGTCCTATGTACTATAAGCTTTCCCACCCTTTCCCCCAAGTGCATGAGCTAATAAGTCTTGCAAACAAGACAAAGAGGAGATGTCCCCATAATCTAAACTGAGGAGTCACTAAGTGGAAAATTCAGTTCCTGCTCTGCATGGAAAACTGGCTGCTCGTTGGGCAGGTATTTCAACCTCACTGTCACCTCCTCCTGATGGTTTTACAGTGGCTCCCCAAGACAGGGGGAGGGGCCTGGGCAGAAAGTCTACCCTCTGCTCATTGTCCCCTGTCCTCTGTGGCCCTGCTCCTCTTCCTCCACTTTCTACCTTTCTAACCTGGCCTTTGTGAGTTTGCTGGATACATTTCCTGCAGAAGCAGGGATGGTTCCCTGGCTTTCTAAAAATGTTCTGTTCTTTGTTCTGGTGAATAAACAGAAGAACAGTGCTTATCCCATGATGGTTTTTGTTTTGATCTTTGGGGGGTTTTTGTGCATGTATTAGGAGAGAAACAAAGGAAGGAAATACTAAATTTGAATTAGAAGTTTATATAAATTATATTTCAGAAAGTACACCGGATACAAGTTAATACATTAAAGACAAAAAAGGTCATAGGGGAAATGTTAAGAAGCCTGAATAGACAGGTGTTTCTGCTAAGGTTTTTTAATATTTCTCACTGTAAGGGTTGCTTTCTAGTCGTTTACAGCTATGCCAAATTTTCTTTCCGTTTGTGAGGTGCCACCTGGTTTTATGGTGTAAAGTTCAGCCAAAATAGCTGCATGGTTCCTAAGATGCCAGGGAACAAATCCACCATGCTCTTCAAACATTGAGACAATTGTTTGAGAAGCTCAAGTGTCCACTTCCTTTGTTCAAGGACTCAGACTTGACACTCAGAAGAATGATGGCTTTTGTGTCAAGAAAGTACCTTGAGAAAAGTCTGCCAAAACCCCCGGCCACAGATGCTAAGTAACTACTCAAGGCTGTTGCCAAAAGTGTCCTGCTTCATCCTGGAGCTGAGCAGGAGCTTCTCTGTGGTTACAGGATGAGCTGCTCTGGAGCCAGGTCTGCTACCAGGGCTGAGAGCAGGAAGGCTGTGGCATGGGGTGTGAGTGCCACCTCTTGACCAGCAGGCAGTGCAGACAAGCTGCTGGACTCCACAGGCAGGAGCACGGCTGAGGGAAGTGTCCACCCAAGGGAAGATACTGGGAGATGGAGTGGGACATAGCATACAGTTGGAGGATGAAGAGACTGTGATATTCAGGAGGGGGTGAGAACTGATGTCATTCATCCTGACAGTCTAAAATTTAAAAAAAAAAAAAAAAAGACCAAAGACCTTTGGAATTGCTCTTGGGACAAGGAGTGATGAATGGGAGAGACAAATGTTGGTGGTGGAGACAAGTTTATTGGAGAGTGATGCAGAGGCATGAGAAGATGTGAGCTAAGCTCACGAGTACAGTGCAGCTGGACCAAGGCAGGGAAAAAAGCTTGACGAGCTTTTCATGAGCTGTGCCTGTCAGAGCATGCTTCTGCTGAGCACAAAAAAAATGCATTCCTCTCAAGGACATGGAGGGGTAGGGGGAAATCAATATCAGGATAAAATGTAATAAATATGGCTGAGGGAAAGAGGGGCAGCTGGCCCTCACAGTTAAATCAGGAGCCAAAGGAAAATTGAATATGTGCTTGTTTCCAAAGTACTGTTCCCCTATGCCCTAGAAAGGAGGAGGGCATTTCAAGGTGTCCTGCATCCCCATGTGCAGGTGCATGTCTGGCAGCAAGGAGAGGTCAGTAGAGCAAGGGTACATTGGCAAACAGACCTGTTTTCAATATTTACTTTTCTTGAATGCATGACTTTGTTCTCTTTGTAATGTTCTCAACTTTGTTGTACACAATGTCTTAGTTTGGTTTGTTGCTTCCTGCCTGTGACTTGCTGGAGCTGGATCCCAGACTCCAGAGCCAGGCCTTTGCAACAAGGCACTGTTGTCAAGATAACAAATACTTTTCCCACCCTGATGGATTTGGAACAGGGCATGTAATTGTTTTTTTTTCCCCACCACTCTATATTAATGGATTGTTAACAGTTTGAAGTCAGATGCTCAAGACTTTGCCACCAGGTCTCTTCTGGGCAGCAGTGGGGAATCCTGGCTTTTTATGTCTGAGCTTGCTGATTCATGCAAGCACACAACATATTTGATCCTCCCATTTGATCCAGTGGAAAAAGAAGGTTGGCTGAAGACATCTTTTGGGCTATCTTAGAGATGTGCTTTTCTTTGTTAATTCTTCAACTTAAGTAAGCTTTGTCTTTTTATTTTTCTAGTATATTGATATTAAGCTCTGCTTTATTGTCAGGTGTTGAGACAGGTGATTAACTGTGTGGAGCTGCCATGTAGATAGTTTCTGGGATCCCAGCTGAGTCTGTATTTTCATATGCTCCTAGAGAGAATTCCTACTGATGCTCTTTCAGAGGCTTTAATTTTATTCATATTGCACTGAAATATCAGTGTTTTCTTGAAATATTATAAAGATGTTGCATTTAGGTACTCTGAGGTTATGCTTCCTCTGAGGAAGTATTGGGGGATTTCAGGGCTCCTGGGAACTTCTACTGAGCAGGGAAAATAGACTCTTTATGAGTCTTAATACACTCCAAAATCCACACTGACTCCTGTGGGGACAGCTCTAGCACCTTTTTTACTCCATTGATCCACATTAGGCTGTGTACTCAAGGAGTTTGTTTTGCCATTTGATTATTGTGGCACGTGGTTGCTATTAGAATTTTATTTTGCTCAGTTACTAAAGGTTAAAATTGTGAGACCTTTAAATGGGGAACAGGAAGAGGCTAAAATCCATCTGAATCTCTCTCCTCCTCTTGCCCTTTAACTAAAGAAAAATAAGAGAGCAAACTTTAGTAAATCATGGAAATTTACTGCAGTGGGAAGCATATTGCTAATATAAAGCCCTGTTTGTCTGCAAGGGTTGTCAGGCTTACAAGGCAAGTGCTCAGATGTTGTTTATCAGTGTTGTCCTAACCCAGAGGCAAGAGTTAAGTAACATGCACTGAATGTGGGTAGTGAGGATCACTTCTAGCATTCTGCTGTGCTGAAAGGACTGCTTAGCTTCTTCTGAAAGAAAGCAAGGGCTCCTTTGCATTTCTACTGATTATTCATGTTTCCCAGTCTTCCCAGAAGAGTATGTCTGTAAATTTGAGAGATGCTGTATTTTGTAAAAGAGAGGGAATAAACTGTGAGTCCTGTTTAAAGCTGTAATTTTGAAGAGTAGCTTAAGATGACACATCTGGGTACCTGTGTTCTTCGCCCTCCTAAACATCCTCTTATCATTATGCTACTGACATAATCTTATCAAGAAAAGCTGGTGTTTCCATGATTCAGCAATCTTGAATAAAGGATCCTGACATTCTATTGTGTTAATTTTTATTTTTTCTTTTCAGATATTACCATAACAAATTTATACACCGTATTTCTAAAGATCACACAGTGCCACAGCAGGCCTTGCAATTTAAATCATCAGACGTAAAAATAAGGCACATATACTGAAAAAGGAGCAAATGTATGAGAAAATAATTAATCTGAGCCTGTCTGCCTTGCATTTGCCTGCTGTTTCCATTTTGATTGCGATTGGCTGGCAAGGGCTGCTGCTGGCATTGCACAATTGGCTTAGATGGGGAATTACAAAACAGGAGCACATCCCTTGGTCAGGGCTCGGTAGCACATGCAGCTGAGCACAGGCAAAAGAGAAAGGTCACCCGTATGGCAGGATTGGAGCAGAATCTCTCTCACAGATGTTTCCATTCCAGAGGAGTGCCTCTGAGCTCGTTGTTCTCATCCCTGGTTTGAAGAGCTTAAATGCCATAAGGCTTTTTGTTTCAGTGAATGTGAAAATGCACCTAGGAAGAAGTTTACAGCCTGGAGGCATATGAGAATTTCAGATGCATGGAGCAGTATCATGGAATGATCAGAAGGATCTGTGGTTTTAAGGAGTTTTAAGTATCAGTGAGGAGGAAGACAATTCAAACAGAAGGTTAAAAGCAGATGCAAAAGGAACTTGATTTTGATCCTGAAATTGTACTGACAACATCATGAGGAAGGGATTATATCAGCACCAAACAGTGGAGAATCAGTCAGTTTCATTTTCTTCTGAAATAATCCCTGTGCAATAAATGTAAAAACTATCTTTTGTGAAAAAGAAGAATTCTTTATTTGAATGCATTTTGAAACTCTGTGAAACGCTGCGGGACTGCTGCATCTTTGCAATGGTGTATAGTGTGTCTTTATTTAAGAAGTTTATATGAAGAAAATTCTGCACAAAAAGGTCAAGCTACTTTTTTTTTTTTTTTCCACTGTTTTTTGACTGCTTTTCTGTGTGAAGGAACCAGGAGTTACATTGGTATTTTTAACTAAACTTTCCTGTTTTCTTCTTTCCTCCTCCAAACTTAGTTTACGAGATGCTGGAATTGGATTTATTCTTGTCATAGATCGCAGACAGGACAAATGGACCTCTGTGAAAGCCTCCATACTGCGGATTGCAGTGAGTACTCTCTTCAATTCCTCCTTAGAAAGATCTTTCTGTGTCGAATCTTCCTCTTACAAGTGGAAAAACATAATTTTCTATTCTCTTCAACAATATGTTAGCTAATAGATGATACAGAAGGTATCCAGTAGGCCTTTGGTATCCCAGACAGAGCATCATGTGTCTCTGATGTTCTCTTAATGCAGTCTGCAGCTCAGGACATCTTCCGAAGTATGCACTTGGAGAGAGTGAATGTGTGAGCATGCAGCTCTCCCAGGTGGGAGCTAATATTTGCATGGACAACCCATGGGTCCCAGAGAGTTTTCACTATTCAAGTGAGCTTCCCTTTTATGAAGAAATGAGGGTGAGGGCCCTGGTTGGGTTTTCCACTTGTGAAAGGAATTCACATCGAAAAACTGGTTTTGTGATGTTTGATTTAAAACAAGGATTACATGTAAGCAAGAAAATCTTATGTGTCTTCAATCAACAGTACATGCTCTTAACTTTCCCAGTCTGCCTCTAAAGTAATATGAAAAAGAAGCTTATTAGAGGCTTTTTTTTGCCTTTTCTTTTTTCAAAAGTAGGGAAGGACAGAGTCATGTTTATCATGTGCTTATTCTGCTGCTGGTTTACTTGGTTTTTAAAGTTTGTGGTTCATTGGTTGCCTTTTTTTTCCTTCCTTGTTATCCTTGCTTGAATTATTAGAGTCTATAGTCTTTCCAGTAAGGGCTGAAAAACAAAGCTTTAAGTGTCTTTTAATTTTTAATGGCTAAAAAATTTTGACTTTGTAAGATAAAAATCAAATCAAAACAGTACATGATTTTTTTAATGTGGCCGGATTATGGCCAAAGAATTTTTTGTATTATAAGTTAAAGGTAGTACATTACTTTAAAGTAATACATCTTTAAAGGTAGTATATTACTCCCACCATATGATGTTTTGTGAATGAATATATAATGATATAATATTCCCACAATACAACTCTTTACACAATAATCATGGTAGAAATGTTAATATGTTGAAAATACATTGAAGTACCAGCAAAATTTGCTTTTGCAGCTCATCTTGAAATTTTGAGATACAGCATTGAGTAGATTCCAGTAGTGAAAACTGAGAGCAACATAATTTAGGATGATTGAAGAAAAAGGCCTCTATCTGGAGGTTTGGCATCTCTCAAAAGTCAGTGCTCTAGTTTCTGTTCAAGGACAGATAAGTGTTGCGCAGATTATGGTCCTTTTATTTGCATAATTGGGGTTGTGAGGGTTAGGGAGCAACTGCAGACAAGTTGCTTATAGCCGTGATGATAACATTTTTGGTAATGTTCCTCCAGTGTGTGTTACTTTGCTTTGAAGCACAGTGAACAGAACTGGGCAGATACTCCCCATTCTAAGGGATCTGTCCCTGTCATGATGGTGTTGGTGCCTAAGGGATTTAGGGTGGTAAGTGCAGGAGCACTGCACAGTTGCAGTACTACTGCTGATGGGTTATTTTGCTTTTTTCAGCTTTTCTCATTCTTCTGTGAGCTTTTTCTGAGAGAAGAATCAGGCTTCTTAGCTGAAGTCTAATCTGTTAAAGGCAGGATTTTTTATATTTGCTCCTCTGTTGAGTAGCAACAGTGTTGGCTTTGAATTGTACCCATGTATATATATTTATAGCAGTAATCCTGTTGGGCTTCAGCAATAGTCACATCTGCCCTGAACACTTAAAAATTTTGTGTTCCTACTCGGAAAGAAGATGCAGTGAAGAATTGTTTGCTCTTGACCATCGTATCTTTGCTATAGTATTTGATATAAATGAAATCTAATGCATTTCAGCTGTCTGGTGTTTAACAAAAAAACAAAGACAAATATACAAGATATGTAATTGTGCCAAATTAGTAAGGTCCTATTGACAGACAAAGATTTCTTTTGAATGGCTCAAGGGTAACTGGAGACTTCCACTTGTTTGGTTTTTCTAACAGTCAGAATTGTCTTTTGGTGGTTTTGAAACATCTGAGCTATCCAGACTGTACTCGATGTCTGAAAGTCTGATAGCTCTGGTAGGTTCAATCACAGAATGGTTTGGATTGGAAGGGACCTTAAAGATCATCTAGTTCCAGCACCCCTGCCATGGACAGGGACACCTTTCACTAGATAAGGTTGCTCAAAGCCCCATCCAAGCCTGGCCTTGAGCACTTCCAGGGATAGGAAATTCCCGCTTCTCTGAGTAACCTATTCCAGTGCCTTGCCACCCCCACAGTAAATAACTTCTTCTTACTGTCCCATCTAAACCTACCTCCTTTCAATTTGAAGCCATTCCTTTTTTTTTTTTTTTTTTTTTTTTTGATTGCTGAAGCTTATTGCTGTGTGTGAAGACAGGAGTGTCATGTTATTTGAGATGAGAGTTTTGGCTGTCGGTTTATTTGTTGTCATTTCTGCCATCTTACCTGTTTTTTCTCTAATCATCCTGAGGGAGTTGACCCTCTTGATTTGTGAAATCAGAAATGCCAGCATAGGGTGCTGTGGCTGGAGCACTGCCTGACAGGAATATCCTGGCTGCCCATCACTAATACCCTGGCAACTGTAGGACATGTATTTGTAAGCACTGAGTAGCTGTTAAACAGAAATTCATAGCAGCATGGATTTGTTAGTATTATTTCTTGCTATTTTCAAGACTCTTTGTACACATTTGGTTTGTACTAGTGGGTATTGGAAGTATGTTTTGAAACAAAACTAACAAAATGTTTTGTTTCAGGCTGAAATTATTATGGAAAATGTATTATTAAAAATTTTTAAGCTTCATTTTTCCTTCTTTGTTGTTAGGGGTACTTTTTTTTTCCTGGGGCAGGAAATGAGCAATGATGAGCTCAATCTGTATTTCATGCTGATACTTAAAGGTTGTTGTAGCCAACACTCTGGAGGTGAGGTTAACCTATTTTTGCAGACATAGTGGAAGGCCAGGACTGCACGGCTCGCCCAGGGTGACTGCTGCTGCAGCACATGCAGTGCAGGGGGACTGAGAGCACAGCCAGGGGCCTGGGCTGAAATATGGCACTTTTTTCCTGGGATGAGACAGAGATTGTGGCAACAACATGCCCAGGCATGCAGACCTTGCTATTGTTTTATTCTACTTGATGAAGTTGCAGTGGTAAGGCAGCCCAGGATGTTGTTGTTAGCAAGCACAGGAATGCAGGCACTGTGGCTTAAGAGACACTGCAAGCAACATTATTCTTTTTATTTCTCACCTAATTTAGCTGAAGTGAACTTATTGGCCTAGGAAGAATTTCATCTACTGGGACAGTCAGGCTGAGAGGTGAAATTCTGGTAGAGATTCCAAGAGCCAAGTTTAATGTTAAGTGAGAAGTCTTGATAGCAAATTGTCATGTTGTTAGAGAGACAGTAGAATTTGAAAGTTCTTACAAGAAAAATACTGAACTTAGTAGTTGCAAATTGTTCACTTGTAATAAATTATTTTTTGAGGATACAAAATTTTTTCAGCTTTTTGCCCTGTCAACTTTGCGGCGATTCTTCTAAATTTGTATTAGATTGTCCTGTTTTCAGTTAAACATAGTATTCAGAGTGTAAAGAGACATGCAAGACCTTGCTGAACCTTTTAGCTCCTGGGGCTGGGCAATTACATGGTTTCATGGATAAGTGTGCGAGGAGGAGCAGTCATGGTGTCTGGTAAAGTACCTCTGTATTGTCCCAGCTGAAGTTGGGTGAATGACAAATGACAAATGGTGAATGACAAATTCACCCACTTGTCCTTTCCATGCAGTCAAAAATGACTCTTTTTTCATCCTTTTTTTTTTACTCTCCTAATGTTATCATACCCAAACAATCAATATTCAACCCACAGTTGTAGGAGCGAGGCTTCTTACTGATCAATGTGTTCTAGGATTTCACACTGCTCTCTTCACAGTTCCAGTGTATTTTCTTAAAAAAATTGTCTGTGTCATTACATTGTATTAGTCTCTTGTTGTCCTGTCATCATTGTCTTCCTCCATCTAGAGGGAAAGGTTGCAGTGTGAACTTACTCTTTTAGACAAACAAAAAACTGCACTCAACATCATTAAAAGTTTTACCATAGCCATTCATCAACCTGAACCCAGGGAAAATAAACTTCTTGGTGCATAGGGAATAACTTACCTGTGGGCCACTGCTCTTGAGTAAGCAGTTAGGATGGAGGTTGGTTGTTTTGTTGGTGAGGAATTTTTATCCAGTTACAAAACTTTGCAGCCCTTTCTAAATGTGATGAGAGATGGGTTTTATTCTGTCTTCTGGAGAAGAAGTTTGCTTTGTGATTTTCCACCCCTAATTAAGAATACACTTGTGTTTTGGACTGCCTTGTCCAGAGCACTGCTTTTCTTAGCTTTTCATAAATCAAAATGCAGTCTTCACTGTAACAGTGGCTTAGCCCATTAATTTCTTTGAAGATCAGGGCCAAGACTGCTGGCTGGCAGGACGAAACCTGCAGCCAATGGACACAGCACACCAGAATGCTTAGGTTGGACTCGATGATTGTGGGGGTCTTTTCTGACCTAACTGATTCTTTGATTTTGTAATACCAGCCTAAACCTTGCAGGAGTCAGGCAGTCCATTTTTATGCCATCTGGAATCTCACCTTGGTTTGATAGCCAAGGTGAGAAGCACTGAATTGCAGTAATCCAACTTTGAGTACTTTGGCCTTCTTTGTAGAGATGTTGAGTTTCTTAGGGGGTTCTTGATGTAGAAACTATATGTTTTTAAGTGGTGTCCCATGAAAGGCACTGTTTTATATTTATATGGGATAGGTATTTCCCATTAGCCCAGTTTCTAGTTAGCTCTTTGCATCATGTCCTGAAAAGTAGTGACACTTCACACTTTGTATGGCTTAAGTTTGAAAACACTGCTCTTCTTTCAATCCCGGTCATGTTTCTCATTTTGCTTGGATTTAAGACTAGAACTTGGCAGTATGATGAAGCTGGAACTATATTTCTATTAATTTTGTGGCTATTGTTATGAATGAGTACAGTAACTGATAAATGAGTAACTTTATTTTGAGATCAGTATGGTTTTTTCTGATTGCTTTGGATGTTTTGAGACTACTTCACATGCAGGCACTTTTGCAGTTATCCTTGTGTACTTAGCCATTTTTCTTTATTTTATGTATCTGTTGAATCTGAGAAAACAGAAGTGAGTCACTTAAACTCAGAAAGCAGGATCATAATGTCACAAGCATTAAACACAGATCTAATGCAAAACATTTCTATCTTTTTAAAACTGGATTTCAAGCTGCTCTTTTTATTGACCGATTTAATTCAAGATTCTTTTGTGGCAAAAATTATGTGTAAGGCACTTGTTCATTCTAGCCAGGAATAAACAGTCTTAAATAGGTAAACAAGTACTTACTTGGCCCTTTATATACAGAAGTATTTTGGAAAGAAATGCTTTGTGGCTTATGGCATACTAGTAAGTGCAGAAAGGAAAACACCACCACAGAGTTTGGTAATGTGGGTATTTTGAAGTTGTTCATAAAATGAAAATTAGTTTTTTTCCAAAAAATTTGAGACAGAACTACTAAAACCGAGTCAAGCATTAGCACTTTGATGGCTCACAAGTTATACACAATATTTCTCCAAGCTGGCTTAACTTCAGGGTCAGTACTGGTGGTACACACAGCCTCTCTGCCTTTCTGTGAAGAAAAATGATAGTTAGGATTATATATAACTAACATGTGGTCCAGAGGAGGCCACAAAGGTGATCAGAGGTTTGGAGCATCTCTCCTATGAGAACAGGCTGAGAGAACTGAGGTTGTTCAGAGGAGAAGGCTCTGGGTCAGACTGCACTGCAGCCTTTTGGTATTTAAAGGGGGCTTATAGAATAGAGGGAGAGTGACTTTACACAGGCAGAGAGGCAGGACAAGGGGAAGGTGTTTTAAACTGAACGAGGAGAGATTTACATTACATGTTAGAAAGAAATTCTTTACTGTTAGGGTAGAGGGGCACTGGAGCAGGTTGTCCAGAAAGTTGTGGATGCCTCAGCCCTGGAAGGCTGGATGAGGACCTGAGAACCTGGTCTAGTGGAAGGTGTTCGTGCCCTGGTGAGGAGGAGGTTAGAAATAGGTGATCTTTAAGATCCTTTCCAATCCATTCTGTGATTCTATGGTAATTTGATTTTGCATTTTGCTCAGAGTTCAAATGGGTTCAGTCTATGCATTTTCCCCTTTCCAGAAACCTGGGGCATGCAGTGAAAGGCTCACCATCCCTGAGAAGCAGATGCTTCAAAGCAGGCAGGTTATCCTGCTCCTGAGAAATTATTAACTGGTTTTCTGGAGCATAAGATCTCAGTGTATTGGAGCATTTGGGTCCTGGGGCTGTGCTGTATACCAATTCCTGGTTTGGTCAGATTTAATTTAATAACAGCGTGCACAACTACATCTTTTTCTCTTTGGAATTGGCACTGACCTGACTAGATGAGAAAGTGAAGGAGATGAGCAGATAAAAAACTAATCCCATGACTGTCATGAAGTATCAAACAAGTGCAAGTGAGATGAATGAATATATGGGCTGGGCTCTCCTAATTTTTGCAGAGAATACAAAAAACATGACCCCAAGTCTCTTGTATTGGCATTAAATCAGACCAATTCAATATTTGAGACAAGATGTTGGGGGTACTGTTAATATTAATTAATCTAGTAAAGAAAGATGGGGGGAAAAAACAAACCCAGTTTTTGAACACACCAACCCTTCAATAAATCTGAGTAAGGTCCATTGACTTCAGTGAAACAGTCCTTGAAGGCACTTTATTTGATAGCACTGCTAAACATAACATGAATATTTTTTGGTGATTAATATCAAGCAAAGCATTATTGAGAAGTCATTGTTTGTTGTCTGGTTAGCATACAATGGCTTCAAACAAATGTGCTGCTGGACTGGAACAGAGGATTTTTGTTTTGTTCCAATGTTCAGGGTGAAGTTGACTGGTCAATGAAGTTCACAGGCATCTGTGGAGTATCTCTTACATCATAGTATTGTCTCTGCAAGTCACCAGGGCTTTAGCAAAAGTATATTAGGAAAAGTAGTAGTATTTTGGCAGTGCAGATACAACCTTTGATAAACTGTAATAGCTGGCACAAGTCCAACATTGTTTACTGTAGCACAACTTCCCTTTCTTGTTTCACAAAAATTAATTTGCAGATTTTACTCCTAGCCACAAGGGAAGGAGGCATCATTTTTTAAAACATGGAGCTTTTTTGAAGAAAAAACCAAAACCAAATAGAGACAGACTAGTGGAAACAAGTTTATACTGTAGACAACGTCAAAGTAATCTAGAATTTGAGCTTTTGTTCAGAGAGAAGGGAAATTTCGGACAGCTTTTGAATGGGAATTCAAATGATACCAAGACTGTATTGACCTCAGCAGCGTCATTTTGGGTTGACCCATTGAGATAGAAAATAATTGCAGTGCATATTCTCTGTTTTTGTTGAATTGAACACCATACTTAATTTCATCATGCAATTAAACTCTAGTTCATAGGACCTAATGCACAGTCCAGAAAAATTTACTGTTAGATTGCATTTGGGTACTGCTATCTGCTTCAGTAATAGCTTAAATGTCATAAAATCACAGATTGGCTTGGGAGGGACCTTGAAAGACCATCTTTTTGTGGAGAAAGGGAGCCTCAATGATATTATCTAGCACCCTGTCCAGGGCATTTCCCAGTGCTCCAGGTAAGGCTAAAGGGGTTGCAGATATTGAGTGCCACAGACAGTGGGTCAGGGCACCATGTGGAGGGGTGGATGTCTCACAAGGAGGCACCTTATTTTTTTCAAAATATGTTAGCTAAAAAATATCTCTTCTATCATTTTTATTCTGAAATACTTGCATTGCCATTGTTTATATGAATAAACTTTGCATTTTGGAAATTAAAGGTAAAAAGTAACTGCTCAGTTGGACTGAACACTGCTGTTACAGGCACAAAATAGATTGACATGAATGAGAGAAGTAAATACAGCTGTCCTTCTAAAAGGCTTATCCAGGAGATTTAATTAAAGAAATTTTTGTCTGTTGTTTTAATGTCTCTCAAATAAATTTTTGGGTTTGCTTTGTATGGTAATTCAGAAAAAAATAGTAAGAAAAGCATAATCTTTCTTTTTCTTCTGAATACAGTCGGAAATTTTCTTTGAAAAGTTTTTCCTCTGATAACTATGGGTTAGTAACTTCATAGGCTGCACTTTTTAAAATGGATTTTATAGTGCAAGGCTGAGGAGCTAGTGAGGGCACTGAGAATTACCCAGCCATCAGACTCCTTTGGAACTGAACCACTGTACTTTCTAGAAAATGTGGACATCACTGAAGTGGAGGCAGATCGAGGAGCTCAAGCCTTTAAGGTTCCTTAGTCAAATGAAATCTTGGTTGTGTACTGAATATCTGGGGAACCACAATGTTGAAGATTTCCAGAAAAGTGTTAAACTACTTTTCCCTTTAAAATTCTTCATTTCTAATGCTAAGTACCTGGAACCCTTGGAAACCTCAAAATTATTATTAAATCACTCTTCAACCTTCCAGTTACCAACAGTTCAGTAGGCTTGGAACACAGCATAGCACAACAGCTCCTTCAGTCAGTCGGGTGTTTTTGGTTGGCTTTTATTTCTTCCCTCCTGTAAAGCAGTTTGCTAGAAAAGTGAAATAACTTCCAACAGTATAATGAAGAAAATTGCATACTTAATCATTATAATGAACATTTCTTTAGTGAATTTCACTGCCTCCCTACAGTGGAAATACTGAATAGAGGAGAATGTTTCCAAGAGTGGCTAAATGCCAAATATGCAAATCTCTGCCACAGCAGAGGTTGATTTTCAATAATTTAATGCTATTTTTTTTGTTTCTTCTATCTTCTGTTTTCTCACTACCTGTTCTAGAACTGAGAAAGATCCATCAGATTGCTAGTTGGAAGTTGATGAAGAAAAACAGAACTAAGAATTTTAATGCTTGATTTTTATTTTTGTCAGCCAAATTAAAGCTTATTTTTAAGTTGCTGCCTGAGAGATTCATCCTCTGTAGCAAAAACTTGTATAGGCAACTGGCAGGGTAGTATATGCACAAATTAGAAATTTGTTGTTAGGTTTTCACACAACAGTGGAGGTTTCTTTGGCACCTTCTATTAAAGAGAAGATGAAGTAACCATGAAAGTCTTGCTGTTAAAAAAATACTGAGCCACTGCTGTATTTTCATTAGCCTCCTTGGGTAGGTTGTAATCTTAGCTGAGGAGCAGTACAAGCCAGCCCTGAAAAAAAATTGATTCCAAGAGAATAGATCCCTGTTCCCAAAGACAAGTAAATGTCTTTTGAATGAAGTTCTTTGTACTAGCCATGCAACAATATGATTGGTCACCCCATTATGGGAGGCCTTTCATACAGTTAGTTTGTGGTTTATCAGGGGCTTCTCCTCGTTCAAAAATATTTTCTGGAGCTGAGACACAGAAAATAACAGGCTAAACTTGCTTTGCAGGCATCTTTCCCAGGAAACCTGCAATTAGTCCTCGTTCTGCGCCCAACAGGGTTTTTCCATCGAGCTCTCTCGGACATTGCTTTCAGATTCAACAAAGATGAGCTTAAAATGAAAGTACCTGTAAGTAATCCTCTGTTTTCACTTTTCTACCAGGAATCTGTAAAAGTACTTAAGGTAGCCAAGGAGGACCAAAGAAGCCCCAACAAAAAGCCATGCTTAGAGGCAGTTTTAGCAATTTTAGCTAATTCATGATGGCTTTTTCTTGAAAGAGTATGTGAATTTTGAAGCAGATGCATTTCCTATGGACAGACACTATGGTTTCTGTTACTTGAGCAAATGGATGCCTGTTGTTATATCACCAGTAAACCCACAGATTGTACTTTTGTTTGCAAGTGTACAGCATTTATATTTTAAAATAAAATTTGAAACTGTATTAGCTGATTATATAAAAGTTACTGTTCTTATCAGATGTAAATTGCAAGGGGGAGAGATGGTCTTTAAGAAAATTTTCCCCCATCTTTCATTTATTTTGGGGAAGCAGTGCTTATATGAGAAATCCATGTAGACACTATTGTTCTGTCCTGCAGACCCAGGATAACAAGGAAAAAGGAACAAGAAATTAATGTTGCTTTTAGAAAATTGCTAAGTATGGTTTATCAAGATAAAAAAAATCTGGCAGTGTTATGCTGTATTATCCATAAGCTTTTTGTTTTTAAAAATTCCTGGTGCCCATGTCCATATTCAGTCATTTACATTTACATCATCTTCACCTGAAAGAAATGTTAAGTTTGTGTTTCTGTACCCACAGGAAACAGTTCCATCTCTCACTTTTATATTAAAAAGTGCATCTTCTCTGTCAGGGTCTGAAGGATGGGGCTCAGAATCATTAACAAGGGACTTGTCACCACTGATCACGTTCCCTTTTTTTTCTGTCCTGCTGCAGATCATAATGCTGGGCTCAGTGTCAGAACTGCAGGGTTACATTGATAAGACACAATTAACAGAAGATCTTGGTGGCACCCTGGATTACTGCCACAACAGATGGCTGTCCTGTCGCACTGTAAGTCTTAGGTTTTGTTATAACTTTTCAGCTTAATGAACCCTTCTGTTTTATACCCTGTCATTTATAAAACAGATTCCAAGTGATGCAAGTTGACTTGCTCAGTGTGAGAAGATGTTCCCAATGGTACTTAGTCATCTTAGAGAAATAATATGAGTAATAACTTGGGAGTGGTTTTCTGAACACTTGGAGCAAAGGAACTACAGTGTGTTATTGTGTTGAGGTTTATTGGTTTTGCTACAAGAAAGAAAAAGCTCAAATTGTAAATAACTTCAGATTATAAAAATATGAAGAAGATACACCTGACACAAGCCTAAGAAAAATATACAATTAAGGAATTAATGGTGACGGTATCTGTTGCTTGCAAAATTCTACTTAGGCCATTTTTCATTGTTGTAATTCATCTGTTTGGGTTTGTTTTGAGAGTTATATTTTGTGTGCTTGTGTTTGTTTGTACCTATGTGTGTGATGAACACAAAACATCTTTAATGCTTTTTATTCCAAAAGGCTATAGAAGGTTTCGCCCAAAAGGTTAAGCAAACAGCTCAGATTCTTCAGTCCTTTGGGACTGAGCTGGCTGAAACAGAACTACCAAATGATGTGCAATCAACCAGCTCCCTTCTTGCAACACACACGGAAAAGAAGGACAAAATGAAGGTATGTAATTTTTGTAGAGATGCTGTCTTCTAGTTAAACTGTCTTTTAATTTATATCTAGCAATATTAATGGAGATTATGGACGATGCTAATAGACAGTAGTAATGTGAACCAATGATATCTTCTTGAACTTGCTTTTTTTTGATGTTAAAAATCCTTTTTGCATTCAAAAATGACATTTCTTGAAACTAAGTTTACATATGTACAAATGCATAATGGGTTGTATGTGAAACAGTAATTTCTTTGTAAGTAGTGGTGTGTTTAATTTGTAGTTTTGTTTGCAACAGGAAATTTGATTGTATTTGCATGCATATTAAAATATATGGCCTTTTGAAGCATGAACAAATGTTCTTTCAAAAAGGATTAAATGAAAGCTCTTTGGTAGTTTCAGAACTGTGCATCTAACATTTCTGAGATATTTGTAGCCTAAGGCTACACTGGAAGGCTGTCTACCATGAAAATTTAACTCAGTTACACTGGGGTCTTGAAAAACATGGAAGAAGCTGACATTTATCATTTACAGTCTGTTGTCAGCCACTGCTTTTCATAAAACTGTGCTTGCTCAAATGCTATTGAAATCCTTCTTTCGATTCAGTGCCTTGTGAATTCTGCTTAAGAAAACAACATGCCACTACAGGGGGTATTTGTTTTGTTTTGTAGGAGGATATCAGGATAGCAGTAGAACAGGGAGATGATATCCTTGGAAGTATTACAAAACCAGTTACTGAGAATCCTGATTACAAACTGAATCAAGATCAGCTAGACAATCAAACAACAGTAGAAAGGTGAGAGGTGTGAAATACTAAATATGCTGCTTTTCTGCTTTTTTGATCCCCCCTCCCAGCTTCTTTATTTATTTCCATATTTATGCTTTGCAAATAAGCAAATGTTTCAATGTGAATATTATAAATAATTTCAGAAACAACTCCTCTGTTGTCAGATCTGTCCTGAACAAAGTAACCCCCTAATGTCCGCTGCAGGGCCATCTGTCTATAGGGAAAAGGGGTTGGAATTCTGATACCACACCACACTGTTCTTCTTTTCATTTTTGTCACATTTGGACTCTATACTTGAGTATTGTTTCCTTATTTTAAAGAATATCAATGCTTTGTTTAGAAACTGAAGTGCAATCCAAGAAATTTTGCTGCTGTACAGAGGACATGAGGGGAAGACTGAAGTGATCTATCCCTTCTTTTCAGTAGATTTGTCCATTTCCCTCAGGTCCCTTTGAAGTGGGAGGGTTTTTTTTGTTTTAAACCTGTTAACTTATCACTGCTGTTAGTAGCTTTTAAAGGCTGCTAGGGAGTACACCACTCTTGAAGTATTTATGCACCAATTTCCTATGTGCTTCCTCTGGGCATCTAAGTAATAGGTATTGTTTTCCTTTGCTCCCTGCCTGCCCTCACATACACATTCACACCCCCCTCACATTACTGCCAGGTTTGAAGACATTATATCACTGTAGCACAGATGTAAATTTTCACAAAGCTATGAAAGCATAGCTCATTTCCCCAGGCACTATTTTGCATTCTTTTTTTGTCTGTCATTCTGTGTTTCTGTTACACTCAGGCCAGCTTTCTTTCCAAATAACTGTCCATTCCAATCCACAAAGCTTGGCAGAAGTCACTTTTTTTGGTCACTGTTGCTATCAGCTATCCAAGGACGGTCAGGGTGGGGGTTGCTCATTTATCCATAACATTCCTATTCAATACAATATCTGATGGAAGTTGGAACAAACTCTGTGTGTGCGTGTGTCGCTGCCTTTTCCCTTGTTGGTTTTTACTTGTAAATTCAGAGTTCATTTCTGTAGTGTTAAAGACAAAAGTTCATTAAAATTCTGATGGGTTGCCTTCCCTGGATGTAGTCTAAGTGCAGCAAAGTGCAAAGTCCATGGGATATCATACTGTCAAATACAATTATAGAAGATAAGTTAAGAAAGTGAAAGTTTTAAGTCATTTGCCAGAATTATAATCAAAGAATGTTTTCCTCATCACAATACATCTGTACACTTGCCTGTGATATTTAATTAATCACTCTGTTTGGAAGAGAAGGAGCAATGGCCTTCAGGTTTATAGTCAGCTTTGCTCCAAAGAATTAAATGTAAGGGCAGCTGCCTGGTCATAGCAGTTCAAATTTTTTACCTTAACTTTTCCTGTTAGCCTGAGTCTTGGGTTCATCTGAGTGTTAACCCACACACATTTACATATCTTATTCATGTATGTTAGCCCCAGCTCCTTGTGTCCAGAGGCCAAAGCTGAGAAGCTGCTTAAAATAAGCACTTGCCCATTTTCCAGAAATTGATGTTTGTGTTGAGTTTCAGTTTTTTACATCAGTGTTATTGTAGGAAATGATACTGTGCAATACAAAAAATGTTTCCTGTATCCAGTTTATTTGTCCTGAAAAATACTGCTTTGGGGAGGCTTTTTTTATTTACTGTGGAGGATTGCATTGTCCCTTGAAGGTTGTACCCATCATTCTTAGGGTATTTTTTTTTATGTGTTTTGTTTTTATTTTTAAAGGCTATTGGCTCAATTACATGAAACAGAGACTGCCTTTGATGAGTTTTGGATGAAGCATCAGCAAAAACTAGAGCAGTGTCTGCGCCTTCGGAATTTTGAACAGAATTTCAGAGAGGTGAGAACTTCTTGGTGGCAGTCAATATTTGGTAACACAGAAATGATTCAGAAAATGCTTCCTGCTCTTGATTTTACAGTTCTTGTATGTACTTGCAAGCTTTCTCCAGCCTTTTTCTTGTGCCTGCCCTTACTTGACACACTGCTATCTTTACTAGTTTGGATTCATGCCTATAGAGACATAACATTTTTTTTTTTTTATACAGTCTTAGGAAGTTCTTTTCCATGCACCCAGCAGTGTATAAGCATTCAAAAACTCCTTTGAAACCCGCTCTGTACCACAGAAACATAAAATGCTGCTGCAACACTTTCCTCTTGCCAATAGGTCCTTTTATGGAACCAAGTCTCAACTAAACATTCTGGCTGAAATTTTGTGAAAACTGTCTCCAGCACTGTGGGTGGGAGGTTGCAGCCATAGTGTTAGAAGCTGGGTGGAGGCTGCACTACAATTTTCACAGCCAGTTTCTGATCTCATGTTGTTTAACTCATGTGCTTGATGGCACCTACAGACCCTTTATCCTGGTGTAGCTGATCTCAGAGCACAGCCCCTGTGTCTCCACAAGAGCAATGCTCAGAAACACTCTTGCAAGCATTTGTCTGTCTCTAAAACAATTGCTGGAGTGGGGATCTTTTCCTCATGTCCTGCTGTTAACATTGATGTCGCTTTGTGTCCTTGTCATCTGGTCAAAGCAAGATCATAAATGTTTCCTTAGCTTTCTTGCATCTTTTTCTGTACCAGGAAACAGGATTATCTCACTGCCTTTTCTTTGTAGTTGTTTTCCTTTTTAATTGGGAGGGAAGGTAAGCTGACAAAAAAAGGTGCTTTTTCTCTGTGTCCCAGTAACCACCTGATATGAGTCACCTGACTGCAAACAGTGGCTATCACCTGTGTAATTGGTGGGTCTCTGGAGAGGTGGAGGTCTCTTCATTCACACATAGCTGTGTCTCGTTTCAGGTCAAAGCAGCTTTGGATATTGTGTCTGAGAGACTGTCTGCTTTCACAGATGTGGGAAACAGCCGTTCACATGTGGAGCATATTTTGAAAGATCTTGCCAACTTTAAAGAAAAATCAGATGTAAGAACTCTGCAAGTTTCCTTAATTTCTACTATGACAATGCATGTGCAGAGAGGAATGGGGTTTGGTGGTTAAGTGTGTCAGCTTAAGCTAACAACAAGGCAGAATCGGTGTCTCAGGTAACATACAGAAGGAATCTGAAATCGAGTCCTTAACCATTGGAGAGGAGTAATTCTTGGACATCCCTCAATAAAGAGCAGAGTGACCAGACACAAAGTGTGATTGCTTCATGTAAGAATTGCATGAACTGTCTACATAGCCAAGTTTTGCATTTACTGATCAAGGGGCCACTTCCGTTTCTAGTAAGCCATGTCTTTCAATAAATCCTAGAAATAAGAAAGCTGTGTATTGAATGTACAATAAAGATGGCCAACAGAAAAATACACTGAACAATATAGAAAGGGAACCTTTTTCTGATCTGTGCTTCACAACAAAACAAATTGCTCTCTAAGTGAGGTTGTTGCTCTAAGGCTGAGATAGGTTTTTTTTTAATTTGAGTTCAGATTGTTGCTGTACCCCAAATTGCATTCATACACACACAGACTCTGCTCAATAAGGCATACACAGACAACAGTACCTCCTTCACAAGGAGGTCTGTGATTAAATTCACGGTTATTTCTGAGGTACTTTGGTACATGAAGGTTCTTGGGCGTCTGGAAAGATAGGAAATCACTTTGATTTATTAAGCAAGGCAGATATAAACTAAAGATGTATTCTTTATCAATATGTGTATTTCGCTGTGTATTTCATTGATCTGGATCCAAGGAAAGATGTGCTTTAATCAGTGCTTATTTTCTTAGGAAACTGTAAGAAAAGCCAAAATGTTAGCTTCAGAGCGTGATGCTTTTATTCAAAGCAATCATTATGCTGTGGACTCCATTATTCCAAAATGCAGTGAACTTCATCATCTCTGTGATGCCTTCACTACTGAAATAGAACGGAGGAGAAAACTTCTTAACAAATCCCTGGAACTGCATGACTTACTAGAGAAGGTAAATGTAGTATGCAGCAGCTGTTTCCCAAAACCTCAGCTGAACAATTGTCATCATGGTAGGTAACATTATCTCAGTGGGCTGGAAGTTTTCTCTTTAAACAGCTGAATACATGACAAGGCTGAGAGTTTCAGACTCTTGGTGTGTGATGCTGACAGTAGTGCATTCTGAGCCTGTTCTTCTCTGTTTCTAGTCTATGAAGTGGTGTGATGAAGGAATTTACCTGCTGGCTTCCCAGCCAGTAGATAAGTGTCAGTCTCAGGATGGTGCAGAATCAGCGTTACAGGAGATTGAGAAGTTCCTGGATACTGGTGCTGGCAATAAAATCAAGGAGTTGAATAAAATTTACGAAGAGTATGCTCACATCCTCAATGAAGACCTAAAGGTACCAGAAGACGTTTATGTGTGTCTGTGTGTCCATTTGTTCATTCTAGAACTGCTCACTTGTACTGCCATTGATAAAGCTAAATCATCAGTACTAGGAGCTATACCTGTGAACTGGAAAGCCAATACATTTCTCTGCCTGAGTCTCATCATATCTTTGGATAAGCACCGAGGGCTTCCGAGATTTTTCATAACTACTTTAATTTTTCAGACAGTAAAATTGCTTTTTAAAAAAATTCTCCCAAGTGAGTATTTGAAATACCTTTTTCTTAGGTAGCAAAAATGTGCCACTTTTTTTTTTTTTTTTAAAGAACTTGAGAATGTATTCCTTTTCTTCATGGTTGATCTCTTCATGGAACAGAACCTTTAGATAGTGAAAAAACTTTTTTTTTTTAAATTGAAACTTGAATCCCAGATTTCTCAATAGTAAACACACAAAATATTTTTGAAGTAATGTTTCAATTCTTAAGTGTACAAAATCACAGTAGATTGCACCTGGTTAAGAGTGAAGAGTTAGTGTAATATTTCTATATGTGGTATAAAAGTAAATGCAATTTTTAATCAGTATGCGGTAGATGCTATAGATGTCAATGTAGCTTCTTGATAGGTCTCTGACAGAAATTTAGAAATTATAATAAATTATTTAAATTATGTTTTTAATTCAAGTTGATTTTTATTTCCATGGCAACTGTAGGACCATGTGCAAAAGGTTTTCCAGAAGCAAGAAAGTATGGAAGAAATGTTTCAAAAGCGGCAAGTAAGTCTTAAGAAGCTGGCAGCTAAACAGACACGTCCTGTTCAGCCAGTTGCTCCAAGACCTGAAGCATTTGTGAAATCTCCTTGTACCTCTCCAGGTAAGTTATCTGTATTAGCCTTACATTTTCTGTGCTGGAGAAACTTAAAGAAACTTCCAGCCATAATTTGTGGTTGCACGAACATCTGTGTCAGATCTGATCCAGTTCTAACTTCTCTTTGGTTCTGGTTTACATGTTTAGGTCTCCAAAGAGAAAACATGTCCAACTCAGAAAGCAGTGCACTTCGGAGGGTAAACTACAGAAAAGGAAAGGTATTTTTGTCACTTTGCATTTTTCACTCGTGCACTACCTGAAAAAGTCATAGTACAACAGAATATTCAGGAACTCTCAATAAGTATGAGGGAATTCTACTAAGAAAGTGATGGCATTGTCCCAGTTGAAGTAACACTGGTGAAACAGTCACATGGTTTAAATAGGGGCTGCTTTGTTGCTGGGCTGGTTATGAGGGAGGATAAAGTAAATAATTGCCAGTATAAGGAAAAATGTTAGGGGCAGCAAAATATTAAGTCTATGGACAGGAAACATTTTTTATTTGCCAGTAGTAATTGGCTACTCTTAAAACTGTTGACAGTGAAGAAGTAGTTGTCATTGGCTCCAAGACAGCTTCACCTGACCTAGTGGATTGCCATTCCCAAGTGGGGATGGTCTTCCTGCCCTGCCTGCAGCAAGGGAAGTATCCTGACAGCAGCAACAGAAACAAGTAGTTTCTCGCTGGGTTAGAGAGTTGAATCAAATCAGCAAAGCTGCAGCTAAAGTCAACACCAGGAGGAAAACTGGGCCACATGACCAGGATGGACAGCATTTGGAGAGAAAAGGGGTAGTTCAAGGAGGGCTTGAAAGCAGAACCCCTCTCTTCTTTCAGCAAGCCATAGTTAGGTTTAGGCATCACAGTAAAAGTTTTAGGAGTGAGTTTCTGTGTTGGTTTAAGAAGTAACCAGAAAGTTAGCACAGTAACTTACTTTTAGCTTGGAAAACAGACTAAGGCTAGTGTTGCCTACAAGATTATGCTGGTGCTCTGATGTCTTCTTGAAAAGAATTTTGAACCACCATCTTTTCTTAACTAGCTTTTGATTGAGAACTTTCCACATCCAAATATTGTGTGCTTCAAGACCTTCAGAGTGACTTGAATTTTTTTCACGGCATTCTTGCAAACTGCCTTCATTTTTAGTGGAGTACAGTCTTTCCAGTGAAAAGTTATGAGCACAAAGCTCTGTATTTTAAAGGGTTTTTTCCTATGGTGCCATGATTATTTTTTTCATTGTTTATTTGTCTCCTTCTTTAGAGTGAAATGACTGAACTCCATCAAAGCAGGGGAGGATCTACAATGGATGATGAAGAAAACCTAGCTGTGTTACGACAGTAAGTGTATTTTGATAAGCAAGAAGTGGATTTTCTCTGATTTGGTTCCAACAAAGCCTGGCTAAGGATTTGATAAAACAAGTGTATTTCTCTGAAATAACCCTCAGTGACTTTTGAAATGCATTGGCTATGCTGTGTGCACAGAGGAAGACATTTCTGTCCGCAGCATTATTTAGAATTTTGGTAGTACCAGAGTCTACCTTTGCTGCAGTGAGGTGATGCTATGGCAGGACAACCACATATTTTCATTTCAGAGATTACACAGTTTTGAGTAATAAACCCCCTGTAAATTTATTGAGTGTTTTAGTCGCCATGCTTTGAGACTTTGTCTTTATACTGGACTCTTTTTAGTCCTGTGTTTTGATATGTGTTACCAAAAAACCACTTTTATAAAAACTGAATAGCATAAAATATGTTAAACAAATGACTTAGTACAACCTGCAACGCATATAGCAGACCTTGCATTTTTACTTGTACCCTGGCTACTTACATGGTCTTTTTAATGTCATAACCTTCTGTTACATCACACAAAATCACGAGGGAAGGAGTTTGGGAAGGAAGTATGATTTAATGCATGATCATTACGTAAATTAAACTTAAAGCATCATCAAGATATTTAAAGGGTGTCCTAAATATCTCTAATTTAAAATTACCAGTGTAGCTTTAAATGTTTGATAATCCTACGCAGCTTCAACTCCAGCTCCTGCAGGAGGTGCAAACAAAGTATAACCAGACTTTGTACATACAATGATAAAACACTCTGCTGCTTCAATTCAGTTAGTACAGCACTGAAACTGCTAGATTTTATGTTTTCCTGTTCAAAAATTTTCAAAAATTTTAAAATGTTTTTAAAATATGTATCTCTCAATAAGGATATATAAAGTATGACAGGAATATCCATGGAACATCACATTTTCCATTACCTGGAAACAGTTCTTTTATTGTCTGAAGTAAAGAATAAAAACAGACAAAATTATTGTTGCCTCCTTATTTTACATAAGTGAATAGGCCCACCTTAATTATCGTTCTTTGTCCACAGGCATGTAATGAATGAACTTATCGAGACTGAACGAGCGTATGTGGAAGAACTTCTCTGTGTTCTTGAGGTAAAGACTAAGTTTCTCTCTGGATGTTAGTGAATCTCTTGCATTTCATGGATTCGCTTCTGTTTTCCTTACGACCATAAAGCCTCTGTTTTTTCTGTCAAGCAATGTGGTCATTACATCTTTCCTTTCTCAACATATTTTCACAGAGGCAGCAATTTCTAGGATTTTTTCCTAGAAATAACTGTACGACTAGGATTTTGTATTAGAAAACACAAACTGAGCAGAAAATAAGATGTGCCTTAGCATTAAGGTGGAATCATAGTGAGATTTGTAATGATGATTAGTTCCTGCAAAAGTTCTTTCCAGAGTTGTGAGTCAGTTCCAGGAAGGTCATGTGTCGCACAGGAACGTGAATCTGCGTCAAGAGGCTCCTGTGTCAGAGGAGAAAAGTTGTTTCTTACATCTTTCTTTGCATATCTTTAAGTGATCTTCCACATGTCTTGGGTACAACTGTGGGAACAGAATGCCTTGTAATAAAATCCCCATTTGAAATCATCAAGGAAGCAAAGGTGCTCCCTTTGCTCCACACTTATGGAGGCACGATTACCGCATTTCTGAGTTGCTTGTAGAAATACACTGCAGTATTCTTTTATTCCTCAAGTTCAGGTCTTCAGCTATGGATGTGTCATTTTCCTGTAATCCAGCTTGATTTCAGGGAATGATGAAGTTGCAGATAACTATGGCTGAATAATTTGATCGGGATGAATTAGAGTTGAGACAAGTGGATATTCTTGGTGTGCATATCAATGTTAAGTTCCTAAATAGGAACGGTCAAATGTTATGGACCAGGACTGATAACTTCTGGGTACCTACCTTCAAGAGTAGTGTATGAGGGTTTTAGATTCTGGTCTTGGTTTTACTAGTTTGTGCTGAGCTTCCCACAGCATTTACATCCTGTGTTCAGTCCAAGTGCTGGAAGTGTTGATTGTGAGTGACGCTGTGAGTGTCACTGTGAGTGACACTCCAGTACTCTGTGCCAGGCACACCTCTCTGTGCCTCCTTGCAGTTTGGTATCCCTCTAGCATGAACTTGGGTGATTGGGAGTGCCAGCAGTAATTCTGGGTCAGATACTTGCTGAGGTATGGCTCAGTGGCAGGCTTCCAGCTTTTGAGGAATTCTAGTTATTAGTCCATAGTTCTGGCAGTTCTCCCATTCCCTTCGTCTCTCCTATTCTATTAATCTTTCAATTTTTCATGTAAAATAACCTGGTATTCCTTTGTAGAGACAGTGTCTACTCTTATTATGTCCTGCTTGTTTGCCATGCTTTTGCTGTCTGCCAAGGATTCCAATAGAAAAAAAGCAAGGTAGTTTCCCAAGACTGATTATTTGGAAACTGCTGTATCTTTTCCAAGATCAATAATTTTTCTTTCATAAATAACCATGATCATCCCACTTCAGTCTGTGAAATTCCGTAATCTTTACTGGGAGAAGAATACTGGTCTAGTCTATTTTTCGGTATTGAATTCTATCCTTTTTTCCACTTACTTGGATGGTTTTAGAGCAGCTTTCAAATGAAAGACTAAGTAAGGTCTTAAACATTTTTAAAGTAAGATTAAATAATCTCTGTAGTTGTATTAAGCAGCTTTCCCTCTCTTTTCTTAAAACACAACTACTGCATACGTAGTAAAACACAAAGCTTTTTAAATAAATTTTTAAAAAGTCTAGCCTAAAGTGAAAAAAATGACAAAAACTTTTTGTCAATGTAGATGTTTCAAGCTTTTGTTTCTTCAAAATTTGAAAGTTATCCACTCTGTCAGGCTTCCTTTTACCTGAGCTGAATTCAATACTTCTTCTTTTTGCCAGTGCTGGCTGTGCTGCTATGTTTGATATCATCTCGACTTAAAGTGGATATCATTCACTTTGTGGAGCTCTTCATCTAAAGAGCTCTTCTTGGTGGCTGCAGTAGTTATTTTCCTATGAAAAAAATTAACTCCATTTTATCTAAATTTTTTTAAATTTTTAAAGCTGTACAATTTTCCTTAATTTATTTATTCCACACTCTTTTTTTCAGGCTCTGCATTTTCCTGCTTGGGGACAGGAAAAATATGAGAAGAGAAACCAATGCTTAGCTATTTATTATATTCATTGTCTTTGCCTATACCACTGGGAGGGTTTTGTTGGTGTTTTTGTTTTGTTTTGGTTTTGTTTTGTTTTGTTTTTTTGTGGTGTTTGAGGGGAAAATACACAGACTTTTAAAGGGCTGATTCTGGATTTTTTTAAAAAAATAATTCTGTCCTATCCATACACTTGAATTCTTCAGGTTAGCTGACTTTACCAGCTAGTTCTACTTTTTGTAATTTGGACCACATGTTGAAAACGTTGAAAATCTTAATTGTAGCTGCACTTTTACTTATCTTTTCTTTTAATTATTTAGTTTTTTTTAATTTGGTGTGGTTTGTTGTAATCAATGTGACTTAATGCAAGGATCACCTTGTGTTTAAAATAATTTTAAAAATTAACAAAAACAACAAACCACAAGAGAGAGAAGTCTAATCCAAATCTAAAGAAGATAGAATAATCTTCTTCAATGTCTGTATGCTAAGAAATTTACCTATATTAAGAAATCTGCTTATAATGCAGGTGTTAGATAATTCCTGCCATTTTTCTGATTGACTTGTTGGGAGTGTTTTTTTTATTTAGGGTTTTTTAGTGTTTTGAGAGAGGGCAGATTAGTGACCCCAGGGCCAAAGGAGAACAGTCCCGGACTAAAGCTACTTGTGTCCTTTTCTGTGCCAGACAAACAGACAGGAAAATGTGTGCTTATATAACAAGTGGAGGATGTGGGAATCTAAAGCTACTCCTTTTGGTACTAAAGCAAATGGAAGATTTTTAGCTTAGTGGTGTCTGTTACCTGCAGAAATAGCTACAGTCAGCTTTTTCCTTCATAGCAGCGGCTCAGACAGGCATGGAGGTTTGTGTGTGTACTGGAATTGTGACTCTAAAGTCAGATTTGTAAAGTCTTAGCAAAAAATGTATCAGCTATAATTTGTAAACAGTGTAGGAATGTAGAGCCTTTACTTGGTGAAAATCATTGCAAACTTTGTCTCATCCTCACTTACCTAGAACTGCAGGATTTACTCAAGTGAATTTCTAAAGACTGTGTGTCTGAGTAGGGTGATGGGAAAACAGAATTTGTATTCTTCTTTCATGATTAATACTGAGCTCTTTCTTGTCTGTCTGTCAGCCTGAAGACAAACTGCCTTGTTAGAGGGAGAAGTACTGCAAGTAAAGGGAGATAATAATTGTGCCTCTCTCCTGTGTTGCAGGGTTATGCTGCAGAGATGGACAACCCCTTAATGGCTCATCTCATTCCACCAGAACTGCAAAATAAGAAAGATATCTTGTTTGGGAATATGGAAGAAATTTATCACTTTCACAACAGGTGAGGATTTGCATTCAGTTCTAAGAACAGCATTTGGATGAGATTCTTTACTTTGTATTTTAATCTGCCTTAAATTGCTAAAAGATCCTAACAGAGTTCTACTTGTATATATGCTATGTCAACATTGTATTGCTCAGGAGAGGAAAAGCAAAATATCTATAGAAGATGAGCAAAGCTGTGTGAAACTGTATAGATGCAACACACAGGTAGAATTTTGCATTGTGGTCATCTTTCTGAAGCAAGATATTTGGATCTGGTTACAAGATAATTAAAGTAGGTTTTCTTTGAGTTTCTTTTTTTCATTACTTTTGCTGTGGAAAGTAGATTATGGTTCTAAACCACAAATTCTCAACTTTTACATCTGATTGAGGGTGATTAATTTTATATTTCTATAGATGTATTAAATAATATATAAAATTAATATATACAACAATTTTTTGTATATATTAAAATATATTGAGTGACCTTCTGAAGTTTGAATCCTTGCTGCTAGAGAGGTATTTCTTCATAGGATAATATTCAAATTCATAGGAATGGGAAATTGATTTTCAAGAGAAGTTAAGCATATTAGGTAGTTGTTTCTTATTCAGGCAAAACTATATTTTGTCACAGATTTTTTAATTTGTGTTTTGGGTGGGTTTATTTTCAGTTTTGGGAAGGTGGTTTTTGGGTTGTTTGGTGTGTGGTGTTTGGCAGTATTTGGAATCAAAATCCAAACACTTTAAACCGTACAAATCCTGCTGCTGAATACATAAGGAAGAGAAATGAAATCCCCCTTCCTTCTCCAACCCTGTATTTGATTTCAGTTGCAGCAACAGTAAGCTGAAAGAAATTGGTCAGAATATTTTTTTTAATTTGCTGTCCCCTTTAAAGTACATGATCCAGAAGAATTATGTTTGGGTTTGTAGCATTACAACTCTCTTTCCAAAAGTTAGAAAACTAATTGCAAAACTGGGAACGTTATAACAACTTCCTTTAATGTGTGCTGTAAGAAAATTTTCTTTCTCATAGGATATTCTTGAGAGAACTAGAAACCTATGTGGAATACCCAGAACTAGTAGGACGATGCTTTCTGGACCAGGTATGTGTGGCCTTTTGCTGGCACTTCATCCACAAACCTCTTCAGGGCTGGAACTCATGAGAGTGTTACAGCAGTTACCACCACATCCCCTTTGTTTGTCCTGAGCATGTAATAGGTGGAGAATGTAGATGTAATTTGAGAGTTAGAGATCTTTCCCCCTGTGCAGCACAATTGATTTTGTTAGAAAAAAGTACTATCTTGTTAAAAGAAACCTGCTTTTTTAAAGTGGCAGTCAGGAAAGCATGAAGAGGGGTCATGCACTGCATTGTTACACATCACTATAAATGGTTGGTTTACTTGGTTAGGTTTCTTTAGTGGATTGTTGTTTTATTCTTTTCCTTTTTCTTTAAAGAGTACACCTCGACAGAGTAAGTCCAAGACATTTTTGTTCCTAAAATAGAAGGCTATTACAAAAATAAACTTTATAAATTGGGGATGTACTAAACAATGAGTCTCACCTGTAGTGTACTCAAGGCTAATTAAGAATGTGTGCATGGAAATCAGCCTAGTGATGCTCTAAAGCTCCTGGGAGGAGCCATCCCTCTCCCTTCTGTTTACTGCCTATGTCCATGGAGATGGGGTTTCCTAAAACTGAGGGATGGAAGTGCTTCTGTGCCTGCTGATTTCCTGCCTGGTTTTTCCTTTATATCTGTGGTTACTTCCACATTTTCAACAGTCTTTATTTCCTTTTGCTTTCAGCAAGTGCTGAAGTCATGCTATTTAATTTTTTAAGTAATAAGGGGGAGCAAACTGCTTTATTTACCTTAGTGTGACTCCCTTTATTTACCTTAGTGTGACTTAGTAAAAATCACATTTGTGAAAAGAAAATTAAGGAAAAGGACAAAGTCTTTTAAAAAAATCTACACAGTGGGTCTCATGGCTGGGCACACACAGAGATATTTTTCATATTGTAGAAGAAATATAACATATAAAACATATAAATATAACACATGCTTCTTCATAAGGTGTTAAACATTCAACTGAAGCAAAAATTAACAAAAATTAATGTTTTATTTTGCAAATTATTAGCCATTACAAAATCAGTGATTTTGCAATTCCTTGAGGCATCCTAAGCAAAAAACAATGATTCAATTTTTGGTGGTGGTGGATTCTTTTATAGCATTATTGAAAATGAAAAAAATTGTTATGAACTTTGTCTGTTAAAGTCACAAGAATTCATTAACTTTTTGCTTGTCTCCCCAATTCCAGATGGAAGACTTCCAGATTTATGAGAAATACTGTCAAAATAAACCTCGATCTGAAAGTTTGTGGAGGCAGTTTTCAGACTCTGTATTTTTCCAGGTATGCTTGCTTGAATCCCTAAAATAATGGTGGCTTTGGTTTTGTTGGGGTCTGGGTTTTTTTGTTTAGTTTATTTTTACTGAACCTTCTCAAGAGCAAATAGCACAAATACTGATTAGTGTCCTGATGAAATTCAACACTGATTACAGGAATGTCAAAGGAAACTTGACCACAAGCTCAGTTTGGACTCATACTTGCTGAAGCCTGTTCAAAGAATAACCAAATACCAATTATTGCTAAAGGTAAGTATTACTAAACTATAATGCTAAGGACATATAAAAGTTAGTGAGCAGATGTGTAAATGGAAACACACAAATCCCTGTTCATCAGTTTTCAGGTCAGTTCTTTTTTCTTTCAGTCAAAAAACGTCTAATAACAAACATTACACAGAGACATCTTGTGTAGCTACCTTTGCCCTTAGATTGCAGCTGAAAAGAAGGTGAAAAGTTGATGAGGGGGAAACAGAAGGTCCAAGAAAACTTTGAAATAAAGATGATAGAGTATCTGAGGTAGTTCAGTTGTAGTCACCCCACCCACATTGCAGGAACTTGCCTTGCTGGACTCTAGGAAATGCACTTGAGAGAGAGCCCTGTATGGTGTTTGAGGGATGCTGTTGTGATTCACTTAAATATGCTATACTGAGAGAGCAAAACAGCAGCAATATACTACCATAAATTTATTTAAAGTATTATATAACATTTTGCCATATTTGAAATAGGAAATATTTCGCATTAAGACATGTTACAATTCTTGTATTTAACAGTAGCCTAAAAATTCACCTCAAACCAGATTTACTCTTGAGTTAAAACTGAGCTGTTAACCACCTTTAAAGAATTAATTACTTTGTTCTTGTGTAAAAAGAGGGGAATTATGAAGGTTTTTGCTTAAAATAACTTCCTACAGTCCATGAGTAAATTCTTATTTTCATATTGTGAACATGAACTTGCTGCTGTGTTTATCATTATCAACTCAGAAGATGCTGCTTCACCTTCACCAATAATCCCTTTAGAGAAGGGATTCCTTTTTAAATGTGTAGACAATACCCAGTGCAGTATGTTCAGTATGTTTAAATCTGTTACTAGCATGCCAGGCCTTGCCATAATTAAAAGAGTAAATGAAATTTGACTATATTTTAAAATTTGTTTTGAAAAGTAACAAATGAAAAGACCCTATCCTTTTGTTAGTGCATTGTTGGTTTGGTTTTGGTTTGTTTCTTTTTTTTTTTTTTTTTCAATTGTGATGAAAATGATGTTTGCAAAGTTAGTCTGGTAAAGTTCTTACATACAGCTTACAAAACCTCTAGATGAACAAAATATATTTGGCTAATGAGCAGGAGAAATGAGAAGTAAATATTTAGGATCTATTGAGTTCCAGCCACTATTGTACTACCTAGATTATATGGTATAAAGCTTCACTCTGCTAACTTTAAATCCTCAGAATCACAGATTAGCTTTGGTTGGAAGGGACCTTAAAGATCATCTCATTCCAACCCCCCTGCCCAAAATTCAGTGTTAAAATGTGAACATTCCTAGTTGCTACTGTTTCAAAAGCTAGGTAAGTGTGTTGTCATTCCCTTGCACTCAGGAAATGCTGAAGTACAGTAAGAACTGTGAAGGTGCTGAAGATCTTCAGGAAGCACTAACATCTATCCTGGGCATTCTTAAAGCAGTTAATGATTCCATGCACCAGATAGCCATTACAGGCTATGATGTGAGTAGCAATATTTTTGCTTACTTTTAACTTCAATTTCATTTCTTTTTTAGATATATGTACAACATGCCCTATACTGTGTACTAATAATGAGAAGAGTGTGTACATAACATGCCTTTAAATTTAATTGTGTAATGAAAATAATAGGAAAGGGATCTCTTTATACTCTTTTGAAGCTTTCCTGCTATGACTAATATTTTCCTCTGCCTACCTAAGTTGTTTATTTCTTTGATCTTTGTGTAAAACTACACCCAAAATAACAAAACCCAAAACAATACATATGCAGATTTGGAGCAAAGGGGAAGGGAGGGAAGAACCCAACAACTAAACACGGATTTTGCTTCGCCCTCTCTATGCATAGTTCTCTGTGCCTCTGCTACTGGTACTCCTGACTGTAAAATCCTGCCTGAACAGTGATGGCCAGTGAAAATTATATGGAGAAATTCAAGACTGATTTCATTGCATTTCCAAATCTAACATAAACACTGAGATGAGAGATTATTGGGAACAACTTCTAAAGACCTGTTTGGAGTCTGTATTGTAATCTGATGTTATCTCTGTAGTTACAAATATCACTGGTTTTTTTTTTTTGTTCCAGGGAAACCTGAATGAGTTGGGCAAGCTTTTAATGCAGGGATCCTTCAATGTCTGGACTGATCATAAGAAGGGTCACACAAAGGTGAAGGATTTGGCACGCTTCAAGCCGATGCAGCGACACCTCTTCCTCCATGAGAAAGCAGTGCTGTTCTGTAAGAAGCGAGAAGAGAATGGAGAGGGCTATGAGAAAGCACCTTCTTATAGCTACAAACACTCCTTAAATGTAAGACACTGAGCAGTCCTTATGGCCAAGGTCCTGAGGGCTTAGCCTGTAGTAATATTCTAGTTCTGTCTGCAAACCTGTGTTGCAGCATTGCACTGGGTACTTCAATCCTTCAGACAAACCTGACTGGTGCTGCAGGTCTGTGTTGTTTTGTGTTGCTGTCTGTCCAGCTGAATGGCAGTTGCATTAATCACACAGAAAACTTAGGGAAAGGTAATGCAAAAATCATGAAGGGTTTGTTGGTCTGGATTTTAAAAGAGATATTTCACAAGTCAGTCTCAATCTAATGTACCTAAAACCTTCTTCCCTCCAAGGTAGCCAGGCTGATACAAAGAACTGAATCTCTTGTCACCAACACACAGATCACAAATTTTTAGCTATTCTTTTCCTTGTGCAAGATGCCAGATGGGGTTTTCCTTTTCAGAAGTAAGGTACCAAAGAATACCAGTAGCTTCCCTTTTCTGTTTTTAACATAATTGCAATGCAGTAGGTCAGCTTCTGTTCTCTTTGCTTCCAGATGGCTGCAGTTGGAATAACAGAAAATGTCAAAGGTGATGCAAAAAAATTTGAAATCTGGTATAATGCAAGGGAAGAAGTTTACATTGTACAGGTAAATAGCATGGTCCTCCATTAAAAAAAAAAAAGAAAGAAAAGAAAAGGGGAGGAGGAGTCTAAGCCTAAGAAGATCTGGAGGGCTTTTCCCTTCTGTTATATCACTTAGAGAGTGTGATGAGGAAATGTAGAGAAAAAAAAAAGAAAACTAAATCATATTTCAATGGTAGAGCCTTCTGGGGGAAAAATAATTATGTCTTACAATGTCCACAGAGAAACTTGTGTACACCATTACCATAGCTGTCCCTGGAGTAGGGGATGGCTTGGGAGATGGGGTTTGGCTGCAGCACATGCACAGCCTCTGCCTCAGCCTGTTCCAGTGGCTACAACCAGTTTCTGGTCACAGAAGCACTGGAGAGGGAGCCTTGTCTGTCCCTCTTGAATCATTCCTCTGAAGCTATGCTTTGGCATGTAACTATTTGTGTAATAACTATTCTGTGCTTGATGGCTGATTGTATTTATTTTTGGGTAGGCACCAACCCCTGAAGTTAAAGCTACTTGGGTAAATGAAATAAGAAAAGTGCTAACAAGTCAACTGCAGGCATGCAGAGGTAAAATGCTTTGGAGATTCTCTTTTTTGTTTGTCTATCTTTTTTAATCTATTTTCTCTTTGATCCTCAGATCCTGTAGATCTTCTGGTATAGGACACAAATCAATTTTAATAGTTCTTTTTCTTTCCTCCATTTCAGAAGCTAGTCAGCACAGGACACTAGAACAAACACAGAGCTTACCTCTACCACTACCAGCATCATCTTGTGCAAGGTAAGGATGTTGTTACATCATCTTGTGAATATACTAATACATCTGACTTGCAGCTCTTCATTGCTCCTACCCCTTAATACTGGTCCTTGTGTTTTAAGGTTTTGGTTTAGTTCTCTTCCTGCTATAAAGCTGTAAAGCCTGGAGTTTATACATCTCCAGAACTGTTAAGCTGAGCAGCAGTGGCATGTGTTTTGCCAGTTGATAGAGAATGCCACAGAAATATAATTTTCTGCACCAGCCAAAATCCTGGCAGTATTATGGGTCTGCTTGTTGAGCAGCTGATTGTATTCATTATGGTCCAGATAGCAGAGTTTTATGGAACAGCTTTTTTCTTCCTTCACTGTTCTTTTCCTTCACTTTTTCTTCCTCTTCCAATGCCATGTTACCTTCTTTTTTGTCTTTTTCACAACAGTGTCTTTTCTCTGTCTCTTGTTCTTTTTCTCCATTTTTTTTTTAACTGAACTAATGTATAATTTCTCCAGTGTCCCAATTTCTGGGTGAAATTTTTTCTTTTTTCCTCTAGCCTTCACCATACCAACCTATATATTCTGTTCCCATCTGTTGTTCTGCCCTTGCCTGACACCTCTCTTTAATCCTCTGCTACCCAGTCTGGTTTTCCATGTGTGTGTGTTTGTAGCTATCCACATGCCCATGTGCTCATGTCCATATGGTGTGTGCTCAAACACGTATTGGTGACTCTCTGCCTTGCATCTTTTATGCATCTACTTATTGCTCAGGGAGAATTTCCCAGATACATTGGATCTGTGGAGTGTCTTTCTCTATCCCATTCCCAGATGGAGTTGTGATGGGAATCCATTGCAAGGTCCCTCATTTCTTCCTGTATTAAGAGCTTCTGAGAGGCAGAGTTTATTCCTTTATCTTTCTTCTTTTATTCCTAGTACATTCAGGAGGAGCCTGTTAGCTGCGAGTGAGTGGAAGTTGTCCTGAGCCATCTTTCCAGTAACTCCCACTGCCATGGTACATGTGATTGCAGTTAGTCAGGAGAGGTGTTTCTCATTTGTATGTTCCCATGGTCTTTAAATGCACAGTCACCAATTACTTTTTCAGTCCTGGAAGCCACAGTCTGAGAAGAAACAAAAAATTTGTTTTCAGCCTATACATCTGTGATTGAATTGATTGCCTTCTCTTCTAATAAACAGTCCTTCACGAAACCACATCAGAAATACCAAAAAAATGGAGGAGAAAAAAGCTGATCTCACAAGTCTAGAAGGTTGTGGCACTGCAGGAGCACCAAAGTACCCTGAGAAAGGCAAAGGTGAGTTTGCCCACCCATGTTGTGGTCTTTAATTGCAAGGAGCATGCCTGCACTGCAGATGCACAGGCAGATCCACCAGCAGAGTAGCCACGGTAGTGCAGGGGAGGCAGCAGGACTCCTGAACGAGCAGGGCTTTGCTGTTTTCATCCCTAGGGCAGCCAACCCACAAAGTGCTGCCCACACTGCACCAGTGGGCTGGTCCCATCTGCCCTTTGCTTGGGATTGATTTCTGCATTCCAGTGTGTGGTGTGGACAGAATCAAAGCCATCTTGAATGGATGGTGGCCAAAGGCAGGGGGGAACTCTTTACTCAAAGCCAAAGTCTGCAGTAGGTCTTCTCTTAAAGCTGGCCAGGTCTCAGGGTTCTCTTCCTCTGAAAAAATTTCTTGGCTTTACTTGATGTAAGAGGGAGGTTTTTTGTTCTGTTCTGGTTTTTCTCTTTAATTTTTTTCCCATCATGGAAATTATTTATTGAACCACGGGTAGTACAAGCCCTTGTACAGCAAGAACAGCCAGACACTCATGTTGTACCTGGACTTTCAGTTGTCCCTTCTCATTCTAACATGCAGGTTCCCTGACATAGCTGCAAATGACTTTCTGCCTTGATCTTTTCATGGCCTTCTCCCTTTTCTTTCTGTGTCTCTCTCTTCCTTTGTAGACAGCACTAGCTCTACCTCAGAATGCTCTGTACTGTCAAAAAAGCGCTTTACGCTGCAGGGCTTTACTAACCTCAAAAGTCAGAAAGGTAACTTAAAAACAAGGCTAGAGTGTTTTCTGTGTAAGGCTGTAATTGAAGCATCACCCTGTATGTGTGTGTAGTGTGATAGGTTTTCAGTGTGCACACTAGCTTGTTCTTCCAAGGTCAAGCTAGGTTCCTTAGTCGGTGCCTCTGACAGGGAGATTTCAAGGGAAGCCAGCTCCAGAGTGGGAGGGGGAGATGCAGCTAGGAAAAGTGGGGCTGTGGAGATGCAAGAGAAGGAGTGTGATTTCCAGTGCCTCCAATCTCACTGTCAAGGCCAAGGACAGAGTTTATAGTGCCCCATTTCTGTAGAAAAGCTAGAGGAAAGAAGTTGTCTTCTGACCAGACACCTGGCCTGCTCCTAGCTTCAGTGGATCTGCCCCAAATGCACTTGTACTTGGCAAAAAGGAATCAAGGTGATTCTGTGAAGGTTTTATAGAGGATTTTTTATTGGCATCCTTGCTAACAAAATTCTCAAAGTATAAATAACTACAGCAGAATGTGTCTGGCAATGTTGTTTTGCTGGATAGAAAAATAAGTAAGAATTTTCCTATTCTTCCAGAAATGGTCTTTGCCTTTTTTTTCCTAACACAGGCAAAAAGTGTTTGAGACTTTTCTTGCTTCCTCCTGCCAAGTAATCATGTTGGTACAGTCACTTCTTGCTTTGAAGAGCTGTCTTGGTACAGTCTGAATTACATTAAGATGATGGCACTTGACCAACAGCATGGAATTTTTTCCCCCTCAGAATGCCTGTTTAAAACCCAATTACCTTTGAGTTCTTTCTGGAGAGACTCTAGGGTTGTTTATCTAATGCTATTGAGGTGAGCGCTAATGTCCCATGCTTGCCTTGACAGAAACTCCATCTCCTTCTGCTAAAAGCCAGACTTTGCCAATGATCCTTCTTACAGGACCAGGTATTGCTGTAGCACTAGATTTATATAAAAATGGTTGCTTAATTTGGTAATGTTTGTCTGAAATTGAAGTTAATTGTATTCAGTTGATGACTAGTCAATTTAGGAAAGTTTACATATATTTTCATCTATTATTGTAAAATAAATTTGTCCATTTATCTTCAAATATCTACTTGTAAATAGTTAATTCCTTCTGCTGCCATGCACCAGTGACAGCTAAAATTTTATTACAGAAATCCACTTGTTTTCCAGTGTAAACTCAAAGGTATTTAGCATGCAATCCACCTATTCTCTATTTTCCAGTTCTTCAATATCTCTCTTCTGTGTTTTTTTACCTATTCATCCTTCTGCAGCTTCTCCTACCAGTCCTGACAAAAAAGCCAAACGGCACGAAGTAGTGAGTGACCCAACTCCTTTTGGTTTGAGAGGTACAGTGATGCCACTTGTACTCCACAAGTACCCACATATCCCCATGTAATATGTTACATCAGAGTGCTGAGAATACCTGTGTGATGCTGTTGTGTGCAGAGTATTGACATCAGCTGTTTTCTCAAGTGGATCTATATATACTGGTTTTGATAGCATGACTGGTTGAAGTTTTACCTTGGTTTAAATAAAGTAGCATATGGGTAGCTAGTTTTTAGAAGATGGGGGAAGGAGATCTGTTGCTGAAGAAAGAGCCAGAGTCCATGTGTTCAATGGAATTACAGGGCTGTCCAGCTACTCTGCCACCGTGGTTTTCCAAGTGTTAGAATCCTTCTGTCACAGGGGCCCTTGTGGAGAGGATTTAACTTCTAAAAAAGAAAAAAAATGCCAAAACTCAGATCACTGTCATGAGGAATTTCTGGTTTAGATCTGCATTTATTACTGCAGACACGGCCCTGTTGCATCTTTCTTTGGGTGCTAGTTGGCAACTTTTACCACCCTGTGAACCCCAGATGACTTAACTGAGCCCCTGGCAGCAATTTGCCTCCCATCCTCCCGACTCACAGCTAACAGAGAATAGGAGAGTACTTCAATAAACAACCCATTTCTAACCAGTGGGGCTGATGGTGAAAGTTAGAGTACAAATCCCTAGGGCTGATGAGCTAGAGTAGTGGAGAGTACAAGGAGAGCAGTCCCTCTCCTCCTGACTCTTTCCACCACTATGTCCTTTAGAAAATATTGGTCTAAATGTGAGGCTGTTTCAGTCCCTATCATCAGCCTCCCCTCCAGGTTTCTGAAGTCTTTGTCTTGTCTGTGGAAATGATGCAAGCTCAGCTGCTGTGCTGGGCAAACACCATTCACCTTGCTGAGCACAGGCAGTGTCTTCCTGGGCTAGACACGTGCAGAAACACCACAAGGGTGGATATGAGAGTTACAAGGTTATTCTTCTGCAGGTAGCAGGCAAAACTCAGAGATCTCCAGGTACCATGGAAATCCTGAGGGCCCAAAAGTGTCTGAAAGAAAAGTGTGTTCTATGGCCTTTTCCTCAGGTGCTGGAATTTTCCAGGGAAGAGAGTCCTAGATCATTGCTGATTTACAGTAAAATTACTGTGTCCTTGGAACAGGCTTATCTGATTTGGTGTTCTGTCCCATCTAGAGCAAGAAGCATCTTACTTTGTGAAACTGCTAAACCAACTAAATCAATTTAAAACATCTACTAACTCCTCCTTCCTGTCTTGCACCTTCCAATCTCTTTTCTGGAAATTTATCTCTTCTCCTTGCCCAGCTCAAAGAGGGATAAGCAGGGAGCTGACCCAGGCATTTTGGGATGAACCTGCACCAGGTGATGGCCACAGACAGAGTTCATGGCCCCCATTCATTTCCTTTCACTGCTGTATTGCTCTCATTTATGCTGAGCTCAAGGAATATGAACTAGTGTCAGAATTACATGTCATAGGCTGATCATAGCTCTTTGAAGAAACCTGTTAGATTATTTCTGAAGAGAAGCAGTTAATGAATTCTTGGTTTCCCTGGCATCGTTATATCTCAAATAATTTCTGAATAACCTTGTCATTTCTTTTCCTACCTTCCCTGCCTTTAATAGGGAGCTCTGATGTAGTCCCACCCTGAAGAACACACACACACACAGATGGAATGTACATGCATAATTTTGGTCCTATAGTTTGCTAATGTGAATTCTACCATGGTGACCACATCCCTTCCCAGCAGGAGATGGGCTTTTCTATAGACTTGTTGATTGTAGAGTGCAAGCTTCTATGGGGAGGACTATCCTTGGTGTGGCAGGATCAGGCCACTCTGAGCACATCAGCACAATATAAGAAAAGAAAGATGCTGAGGAACAAGAGCTGTTACCCAAAATGTACCCAAGCTGTTGCCCAGTGAGTAGGAGGTTACAGGCACTTAGAATGATTTTACTTTTTCTTTTGTGCAACCCATTGGAACTGTTTCTAATGAGAGCTTGGAACAATTAGGAGAAACCAAGTTTTCTTTTGTTGCATTGTTCCTAACTTAGAAATAACAGAAATGGTTTCAGCTGTGTCCAACAAGCCAACTACAAGACGTAAGATTCCAAGGAAATTTTCATGGAATACAGCAGAAATTTATTACTCAGTTTCTTCACAGAAAGAAGTTCATTCTTAACTCTCAACAGGGCCAAATGGGTCAGTACTTCCAATGTTGTGCAGGTCACTCAGCAGCATAGGAAAGGTAAAAGTCCCACTCTGTTTGGTGTGCTCTGGGTGTGATTTCTTTTCTGTGATTTTTTTTGCTTTATTCTGATGCTGCTCAGGTTTTTCCTAATGCACTGGCATGACCAGCTGTGTGTCAAATGTCTCAACAGCAGTGCAAAGCAAAAATGCTGGTGCTTTCTCAATTCAGCTAACAGTGACATAAAATGGAAGGTTTGTTCTTCCTTTCATTCTTTTCATTGAGTTTCACTGTTGTTACTATTTGGCTTGAAAGAAAGTCTTGCTTACAAATACTTGTCTCTTTTATCACAACTTTTTTCATTATAAGCTCAACGCATTTATTAGCAGCTGCTGAACTTGGTGTAAAGCATCCCACTAATAAAACCTAATGTACTTTTATTTGGAAGAGGATTTTGTGCACTCTGGATATGATTCAGCTTTATGAATAAATTAAATGCTTCACCCTGAGAGCGAAAAAGCAGTAAATGACAGGCAGGAGAATGTTGTTGTGGTGTTTTATCTTGATGTAACACCAAGATAGTTCAGAGCACTTTTTTGTGTCAGCTTGAATACTCTTAAATATTGGGCTGCCTTGTTAGGTGGGGTACATAGTGCTTGTAACTTGTGTGGAATTTTTTGACAGTGTGAAGGAGACAATGCTTATCTATTCCTTATTCCAGCAAGCTGGCTAGGTTGTTTTGGGTGACCACCCTCTTTTTTCAACCTCTTCCCAAAAAGTATATGTTCCTGTCTTCTGCTTCCTCCCAAGAAGCAAAGATTATCTATCCCTCATTTATCTTTGTATAACATATATTTATTATACAAATAGTTTCATATATTTGCTTTTCAGTTGGAAATTTGCATTCGCTCCAATGATTTCCCTTGATATAAACCCAAAGGGCTAAATTCACTGCCAATGCATTTCCACAACTCCACTTACTCGGATGGAAACAGGCCAACTTTCGCCAGCAGTGAATTTCACCCAGTGACTGTAATAACCTCCCTGTGTCAGCTTTTCTCCTGTTCATGTTGAGCTTTTCAGTGGGGAGAATATTTCTTCCAGTCAGTGGCTCAGTTAACTGTTGGCTGTTCCTTCCCCAAGGCTGGGCCAAACCATCCCATTCTCTTGATGCATCCGAAGAAAATGACGGCTGGTCTAGTGCTGAGGAACCACTGAATTCATCGGATGCGGAGGAAGAAGGAGCAGGAGGGGCAGGCGAGATCAAGCTGGTAACCAGAGATGCTTTCCTGTGGAGCTGAGCAAGTGCTGCCAGCACAGTGTGTGTGGTGGGATACAGGAGTGCTTCTGAAGCTGCAGGAGGGAAAGTGTCTGCCTTGAAATGCTCAGCTGGGCAATATTCCCAGGGCAATGGAGAAGATCTCCTTCTCTTAAATCCACCTTGGTGTTTGTATCTGGGGGAGGTCCCTCTGTGCCTTTGCACACCTGCAGCCCAGCGAGTCGTGCTGCTTGTGCCATGATGCAGCCATCAAGTGATGACAGGTTCAGTGACCACATCAATAGACTTCCACACAGATGCCATGGCATGGATTTGACAGGTTTTCTGTTTCTTTTGGGTTTATTTTCTGTAGCCATATAAATTAATTGTGGTGGGAACATTTCACTGAATGTTTTCCAGGATATGAAAATTAATGTATCAAATTTGCATGTGTCAGCACAATTTTAACCCCAGTATGTATATTTTCACCATCTTTAACATTGTAGGTACTTGGGAAAGAAGGGAAAAGTATTATAATTACATAACAAAAGCTGCAACATACCTTAAAGTACTCAACAGAAATCATTTGTTTTCTTTCCTCTTGTGTGCATTTAGGCTCCTGGTAAATATACAGTTGTGACTGATTATGACAAAGGAGTTTCTGAAGAATTTACAGTGAAAAGTGGAGATCTAGTTCAACTGATTCGTGAAGGGGAGGATGGACTTTGGTATGCAGATCTGTGTTTGGAAATTTTTATAAGCAGAACTGTGTTTAGAAGGCAGATGTTTAGGGCAAAACTTTCAAAAGCACCAAATGAAGAAGTCTGACTTCTAATTTTTTTAATGTTTTTTTAGGTTTGTAAAGAACCTGAGCAGTGGTAGAGAAGGTTGGATTCCAGCAAGCAATCTGCTGATGCTCATAGGCAACTCGAAATCAGCTCAATCTTTAAGCAGCTCTGGTAGGCTATGAATTTTAAGTGAGATGATTTTCTCTTTGAAGATTCCTATTATCAAAGAAAGTAATGAAAAACAACCACTATATAATATTTTCTTGTGTGGTTTTTTCCCTCCCTTTCTTTTCCCAGAATCAGGCACTGCCTCCAGCAATTTGAGCACATCATCAAGTTGCAGTGATAGCTGCAATGTCAGTAGCACCAGCTTCTCTGACATTAAGGGCTAATATGACATGTTCATCCCACCTCCCTGGAAGGTAAATCTGGAGATTGTTGTTTGCTGCAGAGTTCTGGACATTGGACTTCACTGGAGAACCACCAGTACTGTGTTGCCAGCTCTGAGTATTTTTAGTGGTGACTTTTACAGGTTCTCCCAGAGGATCCCCATGAAAAGTGCATGGAATGTGAAGTTGTAAATAAAAGTTAAATGATTTGAAATAGGATTTTGTAGAGGTTCCTCCTCTGAAGAGCTGTTAGCATCAAGTGTGTTTTCTCCTTGACACATGATCAGGTTTCTGCAGAACTTTATCTTTTTGTAACAGCCAGAATCTGAATGTGAGCAAACAAAATGTGTTCAGCAAAATGCTAAATGCTCATTGTAAACAAATAACATAGCAATCACTGTACAGGATAGGTATGAGGAAAATAAATCCAAGTTTACAATTTCTTCTCCCCTAGAAACCCTTTCTCCAAGGACATACCTCAGTCAATGCAGTGAATGGAATTCCTATGGCAACAAGGAAGAGGTTTGGTCCACCCTCTCCTCTTGGATTTTCAGGATATTCTTCTGCTTCCTAGAGGTTGGGATGCAGACATGACCAATTCACTGGCCAAAACAACATCAAGTGAAGCTATTACTTTTTCCCTTCCAACATTTTAGTGACATGTGCAATAGAATAGCCCTTTTATTTGTTTGGCCTCACAACCAAATTCTTTACCAAGATCACTGTTTACATAGCCTTGGCAATTTAGTAGTATGTTTTTCCTTACGCAGGTGCGCAATGAAACACTAATGTTCTTATTCACTAAATGATTTTTTTAATAAGCAGTAATTGCATGGTTACTTTCAGCTCTCACAACATGCAGTTACAGGCAGAGGAAACTATTGTAACTGCACTATGGGTCGAGCCTTCCTTCAAACAAACCTTTGAGGGCTGGAGAAATCCAACATATTTTTAATCCACAGTGTTTGTCCCAGATGAATTGAAAGATAAAAAAACCCAATTACATAATTTTTCTATAGAAGTGGAGCAAAGGAGAAAAAACATAGAGTCAGATTTATGTTACAGATGTGTTTTTTAAAGGAAGGGTGATGCTAAATTTGCCATTTTTCAGGGTTTTATTCAAGCCAATGTTGTAAATTTTCACTTTGTCAGACATTCTTTGCACACCATCCTTACAAACAGCACAATACTAAGTGCATATATAGAATACTGTATTCATTCCTGTCTATCTCTCAAATATTTTTGCTTATATGAAAACAGGTTTTTAACTGATTCATGCACCATATTATTTAAAAATAATGGGGACATGAAGAGCATAACTTTTCAGAAGCACTAAGCACAGTAGATTATGTCAATGGGAACTGCTGTTAATCATCAAACTCGCTGATGGCTGAGCCCTGAATTCTATCTTTATGCCAGAATTTATGTTTTAGAGGCTTCAGATTAGAAAACTTAAATGACAAACACTCCTAGGAATGATGCAGAAGTAACCCTACCCCGCAATCAAAATGCAGCTGACCACGGCCAGCACAAATTGAAGCATGTATGTACACACACATAAATGTACGCACAGATATACGTGCATGTATGTGCTTGTGTGTATATACCTGCCTGTGTAGATATGTATATGCGTGTAGATATGATGTATCAATGTAAAAGATGTATTTATAGTCTTCATGCTGCTGAATGTGTCACTTTACAATTCATAAGTACTTAGTTTTCTTGCAGTACTGCAATATAAATGCTGATCAGGGTTTTACTTCAGGCATCTTTTTCAACATGGAAATCCTCTGATCTTTTTTTTTATTATTCCATATAATACTGTGCTGACCAGGAATATTTAGTCTGATATTTAACAATGGAATAGCAACATGAGAATCAGCTTATCTTCATCTATGTAAGTTATTTTGTAAATTATCTGTAACATAATTTACTTATATATTGCTGTCATTGCTTGGAAGAGACTGTTGTTTCATTTCTCACTGCAGCCTCATTTGTGTTATTTCAATGGGTTTTTTTCCACATCATTGCACTTTAATACAACCCATTTCACCATTTCCTTTTTTACTGCTGTTGTGAATTAGAAGTTCAAAGTCAGAGGTCTCTACTGTAATTAATTTGAATAAATTTCAGCGCTTCTTGCTGAATGCCTTTATATAGACATGCTCTGAGGTTTATTTTGTCTCACAGTCTTGAAAGGTTTTTATGGGCATAATATTAAAACAGAGAGAGTTTCTAGGATTTGGAACAGAAAACCAGGTCTGTGTACTCAAATCCCCAGCCTGCTTATTCTGGCACCATCTCAGAAAAACACCATGTCACCTTTGTGGTCATGTCTCAGAATCATGTGCCTGGCACTAAGGAATTAAAGCCTGTCTGCAGGCTGAGGATAAAAAATGAAAGTCAGTGCCAGGTAATTGGAATGATTCCCTTTTTCCCACACACCCTTTTCTGAAAGAAAGCACATCACTGTTGGGTTTTCCCAAGGAAAGCCATGTATCCATGGATCCTCTGGTACTAGCAGAGCAAGTTGGAGGTCTGCATCTGGCCATGGCTGGGTGAGAAAGAAGACACCACATTCACCCTTGCTGCATGTGAAGAGGAACATGCTTGTACATTCAGTGGCTGATGACTTTAAGCACCAGGGTGCCATGCCAGGTGAATTCCATACTGACTGGAGTGATTTGGGCTGAGCTGTTGGCCATGTGCACTACAGGATCCAGTTATGGTGTTTTACTGAGATTTGACTGCTTTTTGTTTAGTCTTGATCTTGTCATCATGACAGCTCCCTGTGTAACAGGTAGTCCTACTTTTCTGAGCAAGAGGAGGTCCAGCCTTTTTGAGTAGATCCACATTATACTTGTTAGAGCAAAAGAATGAAAGAACTCCAGCCCAAATGTACCTTAGTAAAGAGTATAACTGAAGGGTTTTCCATATAAAAAACCTAATAATGGTTGGTTTCTTAGATCACTGTCTAAAAGTCAGGGCACAAACTGTTTCATAGATACAGAAGCAGTTTGTTAGTTGGAATACAAAACATTTTCTCCATCCTGCACAGATGTCATTGAGCAAAGCTGAGGAAGTTGTACCATAACTCATTTACATCACCTAACTCAAAATGACAGGAATTCCCATTCCCCTTCTCAGTGATATGTTAGATGTTACTATGAGCTCCTCTATTTCCACACAAGTCCCCAGAATTAGCAGCCTCCCTAGAAGTGTGTGGCAAGAACCAGATCTGCCTGGTATGATGAAGCAACCCAAATTCAGGGGTATTCAGGTAAAAGTAATCAAATCCCTTAATTAAGGATGCAGGAATAGAAGAGAAATTCTCTTGTTAACTAAGACTTTGTGTAAACTTGTGTTTAGAGGTTGTATTACCAAAATAAGACATTTAACTACTGAAGTGCCTTCTCTGGGACTTTTAAAGTAGTTAAATTCATTTGAAAGGAGGTGAATTTTTATTTATTCCCCGTCCACTGGCAGGACAGCGAGGTCCCCAGCTACATTTAAAAGACTATGGATCTGCTAGTGGTGCTGTTGTAGATGTGATGGCCTCAGTCAAGAAAAGGTTTTTTAGCAGAATTAATATCTCTCATTGCTAACTGAGATATGTGGCATTAAACAGACAAACTTTGGAGCACACTACCTTTATTATCTTTTTCTTCCTTTATTCTCTCTCTGTTTTCAGATATCCTTCTCAAGTAGTGAAAGAAGAGAAAGAAATAACCCACATCAAAATTTTAAAAATACAATGTCGAGCTTGTATTCAGAGCTTGTCACAAAAAAAAAAAAAAAAAAAAGTCTTCCCATCTTCTCTTTCCTCTTTGTGAGAAAAACTGAGGTACAGAACTCTGTTAGACAGGTAGGTAGTTTTCTCCAAGAACATAGTTCTTTTTTGAGGTCTAAATCTCAAATAATTTGCTTTAAAGTTTAGCAGCATAATACTCATATATTTATAGATTAGTATAACAGAAATTAATAACTTGCTCAAAGTCTTTTCTTTTAGTCAGTCTGATAAATGACTGGTGGCAAGTTGCTATTGTAAATTCAAAATCCAATTAATCCTAAAGCTTTCTTACCTAGATACAGTTTTGGGAGCTTACTCAAATGATCTCTGATAGCCTCTTCAAAATTGAATTAATATTGATTTGTTTTTTAAAATTGTTTCCTGATGAGAAAACTCATGTTGAAATGAGCAGTTGGATCAGATCAAACTGCCCAGTTCCTAATAGCTTCCATACATATCTTCTCTTCAACCCAAAACATGAAACTAAAACCAACAAAATTGCAGGAGTACTTCTTTTAAAAATGTCAGCAGAAAACAAAGCAAATATAAAGAAGGATATGTTCTGAGACATCATCATGTCTTCAGGCTGATGTTTCTGCTTTAGATTTTATTTTGTAGTGTAAACATTTTTCATGTTTAATTTTTTTACTTCCTTACTTTTTAAAATAAAAAAGTTGGCACATCAAAAAATACCCTATATCATATTTTTAAAAGAGCTGTTCCCAGACTGATTCTAGTAGCACCCATGAGCAGTAGAGGTACATGCTTGCATTAAAATATATTAATTTTTAATTGAACAGCAGCTCATTTTTTTGGAATTGCTCAGAAAACATAAGCCAAAACTGAAGGCAGCCCTGGCAAGGAGATTCATACAGCAGAACTACAGAGGAAATCTCATTAACTAGAGCAGGACTGCACAAGAAGGAAATCAAAGTAACACACAGGGATCTTCTGGGGAAGAAAAGCAAACTGTTTGCTCCTCTGGCTGGTGACATGGTTCAACCCCAAACAGGACATGACCATGCAGCTGCTCACTCCCTCCCATCCAGTGGGCTGAGGAGGAGAATCAGGAACAGAAAAGTAAAACCTGTGGGTTGAGATAAGAACACTTTAATAATTGGAACAAAGTAAAATATAATAATATTAATGATAATAAACTGATGATACTACTACAAGTAGGAGAGAGAAAACAAAACAAAACAAAACAAAAAAGGACAAGTAATGACTATGCAATTGCTCAGAAGCTGATGACCAGTGCCCAGACTAGACCTGAGCAGCAATCATCCCCTTCCAGTTTATGTACTGGGCATGACTACTAAGAAAGGAATATCCCTTTGGCCAGTTTGGGTCATTGCTCCTGGCCATTCTCCATCATGGCTTCTGCTGCAGCCCCTCGCTGGCAGAGCATGAAACTCAAAGTCCCTCACTTAGGGTAAGCACTACTGAGCAACAGCCAAAACATCAATGTGTTATCATTGTTCTCGTACTGAATCCAAAATCCCAGCATGGCACTGAAAAAGAAAATTATCTCTGTCCCAGCTGAAACCAGAACAGTATCCAACCCTTATTCCATACCACTTGTGTCATTCCAGGTCCCACACTTCCAAATACCCCATCACCTTTTCCATCTTTTGCTGGATATACACACAGATACCATTCTCTAAGTCTATAGGCCATGCTTTTGAAACTCCACTGAATTCATTCAATCCATGACCCCAGTCCTCATCTTTCATAATAATTTTTCAGGGCAGGAAATTTGGCACGTGGTGTTGGATTGTTGCATGTTGAAAGCAGTTCTGATTCCATCATCACTGTGCCACCATCAGATGCATGATGTGAAGAGGGGACCCTTCCTTTGAACATCCCATGCAGCATGAGTAACCAGGGTGCCAGGAGGAGCTGTGCTTCAGGGCCAATCACTTCCAAAGCCACTTCAACACCTTCATAAGCTGCCAGTAACTCTTCATCAGTCACAGTATAGCAGGCTTTCGATCCTCTGGAGTCAGTGTGAATCCAAAAGGATCAGTCTTGAGTCTCCCCTGGTGCTTTGGCCCGAGGCCCCAGGTAGGACTGTCTCCCTTGTCTGAGGTGTACAGCACATTCTTTACATCTTGCCTGTTCAGAGTGACTCAAGGGCTACAGCATGAATATCTCTTGCTTGACTTGTCCAGAAGCTTGTTACTCAGGGCCCCAGTTGAAATCATTCTTCCTGCACACCTGAGAGAGATGACAGTCAGACTGCAGTCTGGAATATGCATTCTCCAGAAATCTGCAGCACCTAAGAAAGCTTTTATTTCTTTCTTGTTAGTTGGTGGAGACATTGCTGTTGTTTTATGATCACATCCATTGGGATGTGGCAACATCCTTCTCATCATTGTATTCCCTAAAGCTGCATCTCCTGCGCAGGTCTCTTGACCTTTACTTTGTTTTATGGCAAAACTGTTGTTCAGAACGAGTTAGACTATTTTCTTCCCTTTCTCAAAGGCTTCTGCTGTATTGCCCCACACAATGGTATCATCACTGTACTGCAAGTGTTCCTGAGCTTCACCCTGTTCTGCTGCCTCTGGATCCGTCCGTGGCAGATGGTGGGGCTTGCTGCCACCCCCGGGGCAGTCAATTTCAGGTGTGCTGGACGTCCCTCCAAGTGAAATCAACTGGAGTGTGAGTAGTCCCCATGCTCCTTAACAGAATTTGAGTAGCTTCAGAGCCTGTTGCTGGAATTTGAATCTGTTTCCTCCCTCGAGCAGCAGTGCATGTCCTGGGGATCGGGGCCGGTGTAAGTATTAACAGTTCCCAGTAGATGGCTCCCGAAATACGGAGAGACAGCGATGCCCAGAACACGCCGGGCTGGTTTCACAGCCCTTGGTTCTTATCAGATCAAAAGCCGATACGAGGAAGTACAAGAGAACCCAGGCCCCGAAGGCGACAGACACCAAAACAGCAACAAATGCTGCAAGTAAGGTATTACTTAACTCAGCCCTGAGAACAAGCACAACCACTCTGGTGGCAAATAAATCAGCATTGTGACCAGTGACTATTAAACCAGTGCAATGAAGGCTTATAACAAACTTGTTTCAAAACTCTCTGGTCAGATCAGTCATCATCTCAACTTTCCAGGCCCTACACTGAGTACCATGGTTTAAGCCCAGACACCAGCTACCAGGCAGCTGCTCAATGCCAACCTCCCCATGAGATGAGGACAATCAGGAAAAATGGGTTGAAATATGAACAGTGAAATAATTGAAGCAAAATAATTAAAAATTAATAATATTAATGTAATACTATTAGTAGTATAAAAAGCAGATACACAGAAAGAGAAGAAAACAACAACAACAACAACAAAAAAAAAAAAAAAAAAGAGAGAAACAAGTGATGTACAATACAACTGCTCACAACTCACTGCCCAATGCCCATCCTACTTCCAAGCAGTGATCACCCCCTCCCAGCTGACTCCCCCCCCAGTTTATATACTACATATATAAGCATGTATGGAAGCATTACATTCTATTGTGTGGACTATCCCTTTGGCCAGTCTGGGTCACCTGTCCTGGCTGCGCTCTCTCATTGCTTTTTGTGCAGCTCAACAATGGCAGAGGATGAGACACTGAAAAGATCCTGACAGGAGAAGCACTGCTCAGCAACAGCTGAAATGTCAGTCTGTTATCCTTATCCTCACACTGAATCCCAACCACAGCACTGTATGAGCTACTGAGAAGAAAATTACCTCTATGCTAGCTGAAACCAAGACATTTGGGGTCTAAGACTGCAAGGAAGGGAGAACTCCCCTTTAAAAACACAGATCTTTAAGCAATGAACAGGCACACTGAAGTTAGTAGGAAACATCTGTGTGATGAGATCTGTCAGTACAAAGTTCTTAAATAAACAGTTGGAATGTAGTTCTGAAGTGCTGAATCCTCAGTGACTCTTCTCAAGTTCATCCCAATGGAGCCTAATTGCATTAATCTTCTTAGAAGAAGGATGGTGCCCATATGAACTGACCCTTGTTCCCAGCACCTGGGCTTCTTCCAGGTCTCTAAAAATAACTGTTTGGCTGTATTCCCAAGAAATAAAAGCAAAACTTTTCAGGTTTAAGGGGCACCAGCAGAGGAAGGAAGGCAAAGGGAAAATCCTGCATCAATCTCATACGGATGTAGAGAATCTGCACATTATGGAGAAGGTGGAGGTTGCAGAAGTGCTGTGATGCCACTGCAGAGTGGCAGCCACCCCCCCTCCATCCGTGGCAGGGAGATGCCCACCCTGTGTAAGTGTCATCGTTTGAGCCTGGCCTAATGCCAGTGCCCCCACGAGATCACCTCCTTCCCTGGCACCCACTGTGAGATGTGATCAGAGACAGAGCAAAGCAGGCTCCAACTTAAGGTTAAAAGGGAAAAAAACTTTATTAACCTAAAACTACAAAGGAAGACACACAAAACACATAGAACACAAGATGAAAACCTTCCAAATTCTTCCTCCTCCCCCCACCAAATTTCCAATTCCATTGCCACCCTTTAGATAATCGATTCTCAGTTCCTCGAGAAGAGAGGAGTCCCTCCTGCACCACATTCCTTCCATGTCCAGTGCTCTCACCACTGCACATGGATCAGAGCTGCTTCTAGGGTTTTTCCCTTTAAGGATACTTTGTCCAGTTCCAAAGAGAGCACAGTCCTTCTCCTTTTGGGACACTTGTCCCCCCCAAATTTCAGCCCCTGGGGCCGAGCGGTTTCTTGAACAGAGATCATCTTCTTCCTCCTCTTCTTCGAAGACGGAGGGCACCGCCACCACCCTCCTCACCCGTTGTCTCTGTTCACACACTTCTACATCACTGCACTCTCCAGGCTGAGCACAGTTCCTCTCCTTTTGGGACACCTGTCCCCCTCTCTGTTCACACACCTCCACATCACTGTACTCTCCCGGCTCTCAGCCATCGCCTCCCCCTAGAATGCAGTCTCTGTGTCACGGGAACACCCGTGGTTCTACTGTGGCTATACAAGAAAAGTCCAGCCCAAAGCCACTCTATCATCTCCTCCCACCTAGAATTCTTCTCAACATCTCTCAGTCTGATCAACTTCAGGAGGAATCAGCATTAGCAAGGTTCCCATCTTCCTCAGAAGGGTTAAAAGTCCCAGGCTCTCTGCCGGTTTACTTCATCAACTCCCACGCTTGGCTGCCCTGCTGGGCACCCCCCCCTTTCTCCTTCACGCCGGGCCACTATCACAGGCACCGGCTCTGTCTCTCTCTCCCTCTCTCCGGGGCAGGGGGGGGATGGAGGATGGCTGGCCGAAGCCCTTGCAATGTTCTCCTCCACCCTTGGGCCCAGGCCTGGCCTACCTCTCTCTCTGGCCACATGGCTCCCCTCCCCCCCCGCCTAGCTCGGCCGGGCGGGGGGGGGGGGGGCGGTGGTCTGCTCAGTCCCAAGTCGGAACTCAAAGAGAAAGCTCCCCCGGGAGATCACATCTTTTAACCCCTGTGTTCTCAGAGGCGTATCCATGCCCTCAGTGGACAAACCAGGTGCCAATATTAAATCTGAACACCGATTGGCTTGCCCACACCATCACAAAAAACTTCATTTCCTCTTAAACCACGACAGTAAGGAAATAAAGTGGGGGGCATAGATGCAGACTCAGCCTGGCCTCAGACAGAGAAGGCAGAGCTTTATTCTCTGATCTGCATTACTCACACAGATAGGTGGGGCTAGATCATTCCCAAGAAGATGAGATAAAAAGAAATTTTCAAGCTTAGTTTTGGTCTTGCCAATCTGAAAATGCATTAGCTATTTTCAACTCCCTGCCACGGGCAAGTGAACAAGGATTAAGGGCTATGTCAGCAGACTGAGAGGTATGGAGAGGGTTCCCAAAAAACAGCAGAGGGCTGCTGTAGTTTCTTTCTGCATTCCAGTAACTGGCTTCCTTCCTCTGCTTGGGACAGGACATGCCCAGGAACTGGGCTGCTGGGAATCAGCCAGGCTGTGATCCAGAGAAGTGCCTAGATACTGCCTCTTGGGAAAGTGATTTCAAAGCAGAATATCCAGCTGTGTGTACTGCCCCAAAACAACAGGATTGCATGGAAACAAAAGCCAGGAGCCTTTCCTAAGAAATCACAATTTCTGCAAAGAGTTATGCTGAACATTGGCACAAAGTAAAAATCCAGCTGTTGATTTCCTTTGCAGCAGCATTCAGATGCAGGGCTGACCCTCCTTTCTTTCCATGCAGGAAGGGGAGAACAGCCTGGAAAACACTACACCTTCAGCTAATGCTTCACTTCTCATAGACAAACATGCTCTTTACCTTGCTGCTATCTTAAGTAAATATTTCCCCAAGAATGTTGTCAGCTTTCCAGTCTGATGCCATTAATTGATTTCCATTAAATCAAGGGACTGCTTGTGTTCCAGACAAAGCACTGTCTGCAGAGTGGCCCCTCAAGCCCAGATATCTCCTAGTGAATTACAACATGGATCCGATCAGTGTCACTTCCAGCTGGTACAACCTGTTCAGGCCACATGGGTCTGGCAGCAAAGATAGAGAGAACCAGTGGAGGGTGTCTCTTGCTGGTTAATTAGTGTCTCCCAGCAAATTCAGGAAAAAGTGCGGAGTTTCAACTGGGGATAGAAAAATGGGAATAGATGCCAGTGGTACAATCATGCTCCAAAGCACTGAAAGGTGCTATCTTGACTGGTGATGCAAGAAAATATCACATCACTGCTCTCTGCATGAGGTGCTAGGTGGCCAAGGTAATGCCTGTCTTATGGATTCAGGGTCCCAGTATTCATGTTTCTCATGGAAAAGGTGTGTTAAATGGAAAATGCAGGCCTGGGGTAGCAGCCTGTGTAACCAGCTTAACTTTTGCAAGGGTCAGGAGAGCACATTTCAAAACCAAGCTCTCTGTTTCTATGAAAAGGGCACATTGCAGGATTTGAATGTGCCCTTCTGCTCAGCTTACCAGGCTGTCATGGATGTTTTGCTGTTTCCATGACTTGCTGGCCCCTCCTCTGGCTCCAAGCATTTGAAGCTGAGCCCTTTGGCCAAACAGTCCTTGCTGAAATGTCAATACACTGCCAGAACACTGGCTCAGAGAGTTCATCATGATTTCCAGGCAGTTTGTGGCTTTGTTTCTCTGCCTTCTGCTACTGATCCCTCTTTCTCTGGATGCAGGTATGTTGTAGGATATAGCTGCAATGATCTTTACTGGCAATGGACCTCCTTCCTCTTTCCTGTTACTGAGGTGATTTCCACTGCAAGTTTTGAGCACTGTTGTGTGTTTATCGTGTCTTCTGCTGTGCCTGTGCATTATTTTAAAGCTCTAATTTACTCTCAGCAATGGCTCCATGCACTTGTTCTGCCAACTAAGGAAAAGCACCTCTAGACTTCTAAATAATTTGTTATCTTAGTGCACAGACAGCAGGCAAACCACCAGCTGTCTAAATGAAGAAAGGAACTGGGATTTACTGTTATTTCATGCAGAACTGGGACTTTTTTCAAAGCAAAGCATCAAGAGCCCGTCTCTCAGCTGATGAGTAATTAAAGCGAGTAGAATCCAACCTGTTTCAGTAGAAGGCAGAGAAGAGGTAGCTCTTCAGTTGCTCAGTGTATGTCCAAAAACCAGTTCCCATATTAATAAAGCAGATCCAGAGCTCTCAGATTCCCCATTAGCCATTGACTAGGTCTTGTTTGTTGCAGTGAGAAAGGTGGGAAAATAGGCAGCAAAGTCAGAGAGTGGATAATGAGTGGATGGACAGTCCAAGCCATGTGCTTATCCCAGCCATGTGCTCAGGCACGCTCCTCTGTCAGAGTCTGTGCTTATGCACTGCTACATGTGCCACATATCTGCAGCATAAGGTTAATTAAAAGCCTTTAAATAAAGCCATATCAAATGCATACATCCTGACTGAAATCAAGGCAGAAAGACCCAGCTGACATTCCTAAAATGACCAAATGCTTATGAAGCACCCGAGGATAAATTCAGTGCTTGGTAATTTCTTGTTCTAAGTAACTTTGAAATATGGGAGGAAATTACCACTATTCTACATGTAATTCAGCAAATATCCTGAATTAGAGACAAATGTTTATGGAGACACCTCACATCACTTCAGACTGGAATAAACCCTCTCAGCATCTATGACTGGGTGTATATTGGTAATGACACACATGAGTCTCTCAGCATCAGTCAGGGCCCTTTCAGCAGGTAGAAGATAACTCCCACTTATTTTGAGAGAATAGCCTGGGGAAAGGCAGGAGATATGCATCAGCCTCAGTCCCCAAATCTACCCACAAGCAGAGGTGAAACAGTTAAAGGGCTGAGAGCTGAAATGTAAGCTGTCATGAAGCTCCAGATGCTCTCCTACAGACATAAAGGAGAAGAAAAAATAAAAATGTCAAGACTTTTTCTGTGAAGTACATGGAGCAAAATTACACACCAGCACTTGGACTTCTTGTTCCTTATCCTGAGTTTTACTGGGAGAGTACAGTTGTGTGATGTGCTAATAACCTGAGGCTGAGGAGCAGGTCAGCATGGTGACCATGACATTGGTGTTTCCAGCGCACACTTCTGCCAGTTGCAAGCTGATGCAGTTCTAGGAAATGAGCTCTGCTGATGCCTGCAATCAAAATTATCTACCCAATATCTTTCCAAAGCAGAGTAGAGACACACAAGAAGACCCCTTCCTGACTGTAGTCTGTGGTGATGGCAAGAGCTAGGAGCCATTCACAGGCTTCACTAGGAAATGCAGTCATCATTGTCCAGCCTTCCTACGTATCTTAACATAACCTTTTCCACAGAAGAAAATTAATATATTAAAGCAGTGGTTCATAAATTGTGGTCTACCAGCAGTGGGATAAATCCCTTCCTCAGGTCCAACAAGTGGAGGGGTATGAAATAACATGTGAATGTGGGTGAAGGCATGACTGTGGTCCACATGTCACTGTGACTGACTGTATCAAGTACAGAAAAATCAGCTTCTACCGTGCACACCAGTGCTAGATAAAGTGACACGAGCTTTCCAGTGCCATGCACACCAGTGCTAGATAAAGTGACACGAGCTTTCCAGTGCCATGCACACCAGTGCTAGATAAAGTGACACAGGCTCTCCAGCTGCTACAGCTGTAAAAAACTGCTGCATGTGCTAAGATGCATATGAAATGCAACAGTACCTCAGGAATCAATGACATGCATATAACACCCCCCCACACCACTGTTGTAACAGGCCATCTTCTCCTAAGCTCCAGGATCTCTAAAATTTCTGTGGTGTCACTTTACCTTGAGACAGGCCAGAGAAAGGAAACTCTTTCATATCTGCCCATTTTTTTTCCTAAAGTGTCTCAGAAAAAGCTTGGGAAGCAGAAAAGCTTTCAGGGGAAGTTGTCCCCCCATGCTCTCTGTCTGGCAAGCGCAGCCGTATGACAAACAGAACGTGCCGCTGTTTTTCAGTCTTTCTAAAGCAGGAAGAGGCAAGCAACGTTTTGCAAAGACAAAGACGAGCCAACAGCTTCTTTGAAGAGATAAAACTGGGGTCACTAGAGAGAGAATGCATAGAAGAAAGGTGTTCCTATGAGGAAGCAAGAGAGATTTACGGTGATATTGAAAGGACAGTAAGTAACACAAGGCTGGGTGAGCACTCATTATCATAAGAACTCTCCCTACTCAAAGGTTGTGCTTTGACACTTTAAACCACCAGAGTTAAAAAAACACTTTGTGTCCTGCTGTTTGCAATTTTCTTTTCTATTTACAGGGATACACAGCAGCAGTGAATTGCAGGAGGGCACACTGCATGGGCAATCCCAAGCAGTGACCATTTAGAGGATGGTGGGAAAATGGATGCTCTCTAAGACATCTCCCCAAATCCCCAGTAATGCCTACCCTGACAATACTTGAAATTATAGTATTATGCAACATTTTTTTCAGTCAATCCCACCTCAGATATACAGGGCTTATTTAGGTTTGACCCATTTATGTTCATTAAACAAGGCCCTTCTCTATTACTATGTGAGAATAATGTACAGTCTAAAAATAGAATATTTTATGGACATTAACTGTCACAAACTATAAAGGCAGAAGTGGCATCACTCTGACAGTCTGTAACCCATGCTGTGCAACAAGGGCTGTAAGGCTTGATTCTTCTTTAATTAAATTTCATGTTTTTCTTCCAGGAAGAGTTCTGGCACATCTATTCCGGTACGATCATGCAGGATGTTCTTACAGCTGTGGAACACTCCCACTGCTGCAGCTCTTTGAGTGAGCTGGACTGACACTGAGTGTTTTACAGACCCTAACCAGTGTGCCTCCAACCCCTGTCAGAATGGTGGGATTTGTGATGACCAGTTCCAGGATTATGTTTGCCGCTGTCCCATCGAATACGAGGGCAAAAGCTGTGAAAAAGGTCAGCTGGGGCATAACTTAACAAAATAAAAAATGCTGTTATTATTTCATATGCAAGGCATTGAGATAAACAATAACAGTCATTATAATTCAGGATTTGGACTTGATGATCCTCGTTGGTCCCTTCCAACTCGGGATATTCTATGATTCTGTGATTCTGCATCATTCTGGCTGTGACAGCTTCTGTTCATTGTGCTTTTGCTGTTGAGGGGTGGATCTAACCAGACAGCAGTCAGGCACCGCAAGGCAGCAAGATACTTATTGCCCTATAATGACTTTGTGGGAAAAAAAAGAAAAATTGCATTTGCATACCATCTGAGAGAAAAGGAAGAATCATTTCCTACTCAAGTGCTGAAGTTATTTTAATTTCGAAGCTCCATGCAGTATGTGAGAGCTACACTGCATATGCACAGTACAAAGCCCAAAGGGAAGGATCTGGTGGTTTATGAAGTTAATACACACCTTTCCACTGATTTTGGAGGACACTGAACATTGAGTGTTGCATCCTTAGAGCACAGAGTCTGGACAAGGGCTAGGCACTCATCGAGTCTAGACAGGCAGTCTTGACAGTCATCCCAGAGCATCCTCCTGCTAAATGGCAAAAAGTCACAGAATTAAATTTTTCAGTCCTATTTTACTGTGGTTACCAACAGTTACAATATCTCCATTCTTGAGACATCTCAGGTACTGTATAAATGCTGACTGATTTAATTTTAGGTATATATTTCTTAACCAAAGCCTATCCTCCCCTAATCCCTGGAGATCCAGGCCTACTTAGCTTTTGATGGAAAGCACTTCTGATGAAGTTGCTCTACATAAATCACAAAAATCTTTTTTCCTGCCTTGCTTTCCAGACAGCATTCCAATTGCAAGTTATCAATGTTAAGCACAAAAAATCCAAGTCTTGAATCCTAAATGCTCCTTCTCTGACTTTAGCTGTGGCTGACAAACTGAAGTGCATTTTTGACAACGGTGGCTGTGAACAGTACTGTACTGACAAGCAGTCCAAAATACGGCTGTGCTTCTGTGATGATGATTACACTTTAGCGAGTGATGGCGTGTCCTGCATCCCTCAAGGTAAGACACCACCAACCTGATGCTAAGCCTAAACCAGCTCTGGAAGAAAAGTCTTCAATGTGTACATGTCAGGACATGCAATGCATAATGCTCAGATACCAGCTCCTCACCTCTCCTCCATGGGCAGAGTCCCAAATCATACATTTGGCTTCTGGTGCAAGTGAGCCACCCCAGAAAAGCAGTGGTCGGTCAGCATGACCACCAAGCAGAGATCCTTTTGGATCCTACACCCACAGTAGGAAAATACTTTGGGGGCAGATTTGTTTTACTGTTGTCTCTCCAATCTGAAACTGTGACTAGATTTTGCCACTATATTTATTTCAGCACAGGAGTTAAGAGGCCTATTAAAACCAAAGAAAAACAGCTAATCTCTTTTATTTTCTTTTTCTTTTTCCTTTCCCTTTTCTCCTCTCCAGTACACTTTTGGTATTCCTCTAGACATTATGGCTAGATATTTCTTTTATCTAGCAAGGTAAATTTCAACAAGGACTAGGCTAGTGCAAGTTAATCTTTTTGCCAATACATAAGCTGGCACCTGACTCTTTTGCAGATACCTACTGGAATTACTTTATTAGAGAGAAAAGGAGACCCCTGGGGATATGAACATAACAACATAATGGAGAGAGCCACAGGGAGCATGCAAAGTAATTCTGAGGACTGGTCCCCCCCTGCACACACCTCAATGGAACACTCATGCAGAGAGCTGGTAATGACAACCTAGCTCTCAGCAGCAGCAATTTCATTAGAAAAAAATGTCTACTAATGTGCTTATCCCTTATTAACAGATTCTACAATACCACGTGACGGGAAAGCTGCTTTTGTTAAAAGCTAAGAACAAACAATTCAAAATTCCTCACAGGCTTTTCAGTGCATCTTTCCCTGCAAGGAAGATGTATTTGTTGCTGCTTGCTTTTTGGGGACCAAAATAGCTGTAAAATTGACCATGTTTTGCAAGTAGAAAAAACTGTGTCACTGCCAGGCTGACAGTCCCCTCATTGTCCCTCTGTCATCTCCCACAATGGCCCAAATTTGTGTTGCCCTACACACAGCATTAGAGACTATGGGTGCTATGTGCTATGCCTGTTTAATCTTTCACCAGCTACCACCAAAACCCAGTCCTGTTTCTCCATACCTAGCATGTACCTGTAAAACCTTGATGCTGTCTTCATGTCAGATGAGGTACTTACAGCTCCATGGAGATGCTGCATGCAGCTCAGCAGAGACTATATGACTATATAGGTAGAAACAGAGCACTCCTCCTCACAGCGTTACCACAGAGTGAAGTGACTGCCAGACAGAAGGGATGGTGTGTTCAGTTACAGCATAGATGCATGGCACACAGGCACCCCCAAGGATAGACCTTCTCCTTTACAGGAAAACTCAGCTGGGTGAAGGATGGGCTGAAAACACCAAGATTTCCCCTTCACTACAGCTGAACTGCAAGTTCAGTCAGTCTCGGGACTTTAGTTGGTTAGAGTGTCTTTGAGAGTTAGAAAGTTTCTTTTTTCAGCTAACTTCAGAAGGAGTTAGAACTCTTCATTTTTCAGTCTCAAAGTTGTTTATTGTATCTTATTTATAAAATTCTTTCTCTTGACTTGCTGAGGTCTGCTCAGCAAGACAGCCAGAGGCACTCTGCCTGCCCCCAGGGCGGTGTTATCTTTTTATACTAAAAACTACGTGTACAATATTTACAATTACTTTGTAATACTTATCATCTATGTTAGACAGTGAGCTTCTACTCTAAACCAATCTAAAAGTGCCAACATCACAGCAGAAGGTGGAGGCTAAGAAGAAGAAGGAGAAAGGCTGGACATGCCTAGATTTCTCTATCTTGCTCCCTGAACCCCCTTTCTAAAAACCCCAAAAAATCTATTTTTCACCCCATGATAAATTCACTATCATTCTACTTAAACTTTCATGTCTTGTAATTCTTCCTATTAGATTGGTAATTGTTTTTTCCAAGGGCTAAATCAAAGGCACAGGGGTCGTGGGCTCTGTGCCAAGGTCTCTGAGACCCCTGGGCAGGGACTCAAGTACTCCAGGACAGCCAGAGGAATTTCCCGGGTTCTGACAAGTCAGGATTTGATTCTCTTTATTGCCAATCTTTACATGCTGGCTCAGGCAGAACAGAGATGTGCAGTCTGGAAGAATCCAGCAGGCTCTGGACAGAAGTAAAAAGGTAGTCTGGGGAGAGGCACACCAGAAGAGAGTGTCTGCCCTTGGGACATCTTTGGCTCTGCCGAAACAAAGGATGGCAAGATGTACACCCCACGATTTAGCCTTTGTCTCACTCTGCCATGGATGCTGTGCACTTTGTACAACTGACTTAAAGTCAGCAGGGACAAAGAAAATGTGTAGACTATAGAGCTTGTCAGGGTCACTTCTGCACTCCAGCCTGCAGCCAGAAGATACACATTGTGTTGATGTGTATCTTAAGCAGGTTTACTGTCTGCAAAGACCTATGGTAGGTGACTCTGTGTCAGTGATGCTGTAAGGGCCTCAACTCTAATTGGAAAAGCATTTCTGGCTGTTTCTAAACAAAAAAAGACTACTTCCTTGCTGAGCTGCTTTACATTATTTTTGAGAATTCATGCTCCTAGACTAGAAATCAGTTTTTCAGCTGACATAGCTTCACTGAAGACATTATGTATTTTACTGTGAGTTCAGTACAATAAAATCCTTGTTGCCTTTTGTTGTTTTGGGTTTTGGTTTCTTGTTTTCTTTTTTCTCAGTGAAATACCCATGTGGAAAAATACCAGTGTTGGCAAAAAAAAATTCAACTGCACGTGGAAGAATAGTAGGTGGTTTCATCTGTCCTCCAGGTGAATGTCCATGGCAAGTGAGTTTTCAAAAACCTTTCATTGCCTTTATTTTTAAAATTTCCTTATGAAATCACTGCACTAAATTCATTGCTTTAAATCTATGATGTTAAAATTCATAAAAAGTGCCATGTCTTGATAACCAAATTACTTCTTCATCCACAGCCAGCAGATCCACCTGTTTCACTTAGGCACCTTAGCTTTGTTCTGGAGTACCTGGTTTCATAGGAGTAGAGTGACAGCACAGCTGTCTCTGTTTCCTGACCCCTTAGTCCTTAACTTCACTGCCAACAAGAATTTTAGTTGCAGCTTCCAGGGATATGCTTTGGGCCATAATATGCAGGGTCCACACTACAAGATGAAGAAAATGTCCATGGGGAGACTTCCCTTGCTAAGTCCTCCATGCAGTCAGCATGGTATTGTCGAACACAGTTGCATAAAGGGACAGAAAGAAGCAATATGAAACCTATGTCTATTGAGATCTATGTCAAGCACATTTGATGAGGGACATAAATTTGCTTTATGTTGGCAGGCCCTTATAATACAGGATCAGAAAGAAACGTGCGGTGGCACGCTGCTTTCCCCAGAGTGGGTGGTCACTGCAGCTCACTGTTTGGAGCATACTCACCCTAAACAGCTTCGGGTGAGACTGGGTATGTATCTTCCCCTCCTCATCTTATCAAGGTGGTAGAAGCTTCCCAGCCTAAAAAAATCAGAGTAAAAGGCTTTGGCACTACAAGGTAATTGTCCTTAGAGGTGTCAGACTAGAAACACCCCACATCCTCAAACTTCCAAGGACTCAAGGAGCTACCTGACATGACCTGCAATTAACATCTTTTCCAGGTGAACACAAAATAAATGTTGATGAGAAAACTGAGCAAGAAAGTAGAGTTGCCAGGATGATCATTCACGAAGGATACGGGAATGGACATGTCAATAATGATATTGCCCTCTTGAAACTGGAAACACCCGTGAATCTCACTGACTATGTGGTGCCAATATGTTTGCCCGAGAAAAGGTTTGCTGTGTATGAACTGTCCACCATCAAGTTCTCCACAGTAAGCGGATGGGGACGCCTAATAGATGGAGGTGCCACCTCTTCTGTTCTGATGAGAGTTGATTTGCCACGTGTGAAGACACAAGAATGTGAAAAGGAGACTGATTTAAATATTACAGAGAATATGTTCTGTGCAGGAGACCTGTCTGGGGTTAAGGACTCCTGCAAGGGAGACAGCGGTGGTCCTCATGCTACACAGTACAAGAACACTTGGTTTCTGACTGGGATTGTCAGCTGGGGAATGGGCTGTGCTGTTGAAGGCAGCTATGGGGTTTACACAAGGGTATCCAAATACATCGACTGGCTGAGGAAGCACATGGACTAATGATGCTGAGCCACAGCATTTTCAGGTCGTGTTATTGCCCCTTGAACCCTCTGTACCATTTTCCCATTGAAGGATTCCTTCATTATCTTCAATATTTGATACGGGCCATACCCACAACACTATTAAGGATTTGAAGTGAGCCTAAGGCCTACTTGAACACATAAAATATCTTCCCTCTTGGTGTTGTTTGTAAACTGGTGTATCTTGTCAAGCAGGCAAAGAATGAGTGTAACAAATCAGACACAATGTCCCTCCTGTTCTGCATCCATTTCTGCTAAAGGTCAGACCAACATATCACGCCTTCCTCCAGCCACTCTCTCAACTTCTGGTAATCAGTGAATACAGACTTCCTGAGCCAGAAGTTGCATTAGATTGAACAGTCATGAATGAATGTGCTGTCCATAATTGTGTGCAATCTCCTCTGGACACATTTATGCTTCTGGCTTTCATAACTTCCTATGCTATGGATCCTGTAATATAATGATGAAACATCAGAAACAAAAATAGAAAAGGTGCTTCTTGTAGCTTATGTTAGAGCAGCTTTCTCCAACAGATGCAGTGGCAACAGGGAGATTTGAAGGGGAGGAACTGCAGACACTCTGCAGGACAAGAAATCTGGGAAAAGGTTGATTCCACATTTACAGGTCTGCTATGAAAACTTGATTTAAATCTTCTTGCACCAAGCATTATTGCTGTAAGGGTAGTAAGTGCAATATTTAACCCTACATTTATGAGTGGTAAAGAATACCACTGATTTAATCTTATCTTTGCCTTGGTATTATGCACGCCGATAGAAGGAGTGCAAATGAAAGGGAATGTTTATCAGTTGTCCAGTATAATCTCAACTGTACTCTCTATCCTGAGATCTAAAACCAGAACAGGATAATTGTCTACACCTCTGCAAAACACTGACCAAAGACCATTCACTAAAGTCTTAAGGCATAAATGATAGAACCTGAAGCTCTCTAAAAACATATACAGTTCAAAAATGTACTTTCTAACCTAAGCATGAAAACGCCGAAAAGGTGAGGAAGATAAAACTGAACTAGGACACTGGACAACAGTTTAACTATCTCATGCAGAATTTGCACTCTAGATTGTTCAGAAAATGCAGGCTATCAACTCAATCACAAAAGCTTATCAGCAGGTTGGACGCAATTGATCATACTCCATTACTAGGGGAAAACATTGTCATTGTATGGTACATACCATGCAGTACTGAACATCCTATAACCTGTCTTACCAAGAGAGAAGGAAGTTTTACTGTTTATTTGGGTTGTGAACTGAACTAGGAAAGGCAGCAAATTTCAGAGACCTGAAAAACAAGAGGTGTCACAGTATATATGCATACATGCACTAGAGGTTCTCCTTACTCCTAAAGAGAGTCCAATCTCAAGGAGAAAGTAAGTAGTGACCAGCAAATAAACCCTCATTTTCATTTAGATGAGGTGCTCAGCACTGTAAAACCATCCCGACCCCTCAAGGTACAATAGTTTCTGTTTACCATGATCCAGAAGATGATTTCTCCTCTATAACATTCCAGTGAAAATACTGATATTTGTGATCAAACCACCTTGCAGAAAAAAAGGGTAAAGCGCCAAAAGAAATCAGTACTAATAACTACCGCACAAAATTACTTTTTCAAAACAAATCTGGGTTTTAGATGATTTTTTTAATATAACAGGCTGCTTAGGAAAGCCAAGAAGATGAAGGAGACCTGATGGCTAGCTCTGGAAGCACCGAGGACGTGGCCGCCGCAGCGCACTGTGAATCCCAAGAAAGGGGAGATAGACTGAAGCCGGTTTCAGACCAGCGCCCGGCCGAGGTCCCTGGTCCGGAGCGCGGAGCCAGCAGGTTACAGCCCTGGATGGGGATGGGACACACGGCCGGGAGCAGCCAAGGACGGCGCCTGCTGCGGGCTGCGAGCCCGGCTGTGCCCAGCGCCGGGGCCACGCCAGCTAATTGAGGGGCGATTCACTTCCCTTCCTCCAAAAGGTGCAATTCAAAACCAAAACAAACCCTACGCTGCCTTGGGCTTTGAAAAAATGAAGAACAAAAAGAAGAGCAGCCTCATCCCCCAGACTGAGAAATCCCGCCGCGGCTGTCACCCGGTCCCGGCGCTTCCGCTATTTCTGGGCAGGGTGAAGCTACGCGCCTTCAGTCTCACCCCAGCCGAGGGGGTGAAGACTTCGGCTCCCGTCCGTCCCGTCCCGTCCCTGCCGTCTGTCCCGTCCGTGCCGGCGCGGCCCCGGAGCGGCCATGGCCGGGCGCCTGCTGCTGCTGCTGCTCTGCGCCGCGCTGCCCGCCGGGCTCCGCGCTCAGGGAGCCGGTAAGGCGGCTCCTTTTCCATGGTTTCGGGAGGGGGGAATCTCCCTTCCCAACAGTCCTGGGGGCAGGCGGGGGCCTGCCGGGCGAACGCCGCGGGCGGTGGCACTCGGTGCTGCGGGTCGGGGGCGCGCACCGGGACAGTGCCAGGAGCCGAGGCGGCGGGGAAGGGAGCCGCCACGGCTCGGCAGGTTCGATTTCCACACGGCTGAGGGCTTATCAGCACCTGTGCCGACCTCTCACACCGCCGTACAGAGGGGAGCTGAGCTTCGGGAACAGGGAGCTGCTGCGGGCATCGCGGGGACGGTGTAGGAAGGTGCCCTCGCAGCCTGAGGTGCTCTCCTGTGTGAGGGGAAACGTGGCCAAGTCGTGGTTGGGTGCGCTTGGCCGTGGAGGAGCTGGGGCACAGCGGGGAGCAGGTCCGTCCCCCTGCCCTCTTGTGCCGCCAGAGTCACCGCCTAAATCCAAGGCAGCATCAGCAAATAACTTTTCAAAAGCTGTTAACTCTTCCTTCAGTGAGTCAGACTGCTTGGGGTTTGAAACAAGGTCTTTGGCATGTTTCTGGAATATCCTGCTTCGGTTGACCAATGCCTGTTGCTTCTTGATGTCTCTAAAGAAGGAAGTACGATGGAGAGCTTGGGAAGAAGAACGAGCAGCCTCAGAAAGAGGCTAGTTCAATTTTGCAAAAACATCCGCTTATCCGGGTGGCGTGAAAGCAAAGGAATACAGGGGTGATAACCCCACCGGCTGTGTCCTGTCAATTTCCTGTCGCTGAAGAAAGGGATTTGAGGACAAGTAAGATAGTGGGTGAATGAACTAACAGTTGCTGAGCTGCAAGTTAAAAGTACTTTCTGTAAGCCTTCCTTGAGAGGAGCCTTTTCAAAGTAAGTGGAGCTTCAAATTATGCAAGGGATTGTTTAATATAAATAACACAAACAGAACTTGCCTCCCTGAGGAGGAGTTCACCAATTTCAGTGAAAGCAGAATAAGTCTCCTCTGTGCTCACTTGGAGGTTATTAGGGTATATAATTACTTTTAGCAAATTTATTTGTCATGGAATTAAGCTGCATGAAGAATGCTCCAAAAGGAATGTGCAAGCCTCCCAGTGAGCATAAGTCATTGTCCTTGAAGTCACATCTATAGCACACTCTTCCACATCCAGCCTAAAAAATACTGGAAAGATAGGAAATATTGGAAAGTATTTCCTCAGTGTAAATTCCAGGTGCTAGAACTTGATTTAATGCCGACTTCCAAACTCTTCACACTTTTCTAGAACATGTACTCTTTGCAGGGTAATTAGCAATTTACTTAATCCTGGGAGGTCATTCTTCCCCTGTACTCAGCACTGGTGAGGCCACACTTTGAGTGCTGTGTCCAGTTCTGGCCCCTCAGTTTGGGAAGGACATTGAGACACTTGAGTGCATCCAGAGGAGAGCAGCAAGGTTGGTGAGGGGCTTGGAACACAAGCCCTGTGAGGAACACCTGAGGGAGCTGGGGGTGTTTAGCCGGGAGAAAAGGAGACTCAGGGGTGACCTTATCACTCTCTACAACTCCCTGAAAGGTGGCTGTAGTCAGGTGGGGTTGGTCTCTTTCTCCAGGCAGCAGCTGACAGAATGAGAGGACACAGCCTTAAGCTGCACCAAGGGAAATACAGGTTGGCTATTAGGAAAAACCTTTTTATGGAAAGAATGATAAAGTACTGGAATTGTCTGCCCAGGAAGGTGGTGGAATCATGATCCCTGGATGTGTTTAAAAGAAGACTGGATGTGGCACTCAGTGCCATGTTAGTTGCGGTGTTTAGGGCATAGGTTGGACTCAGTGTTCTTGAAGATCTCTTCCAACCTAGTGATTCTGTGATTCTGTAATCTCCCCAGCATTCAGGGAAGGTCATTCCATTCAAGACTGCGTCTTGAGAAGGAACAGCAGAAATAGAAGCCTTCATTGGCAACCTTTTCAAGATTAAAAAGAGTAGGAGAGAATTTTGGGGTCCTACATTTTGTTCTGAGGCTACTGATTCTCAGAGAGACTGCCCTGAGAGATCTTGGGATGTATCAGCCTCTGTGAGGACTAACCTCACAAGGTAATGTTGTGTACAGGTAGTGTGGTCTGTTTTGGCTTTGTTTCTACTTCACTCATTTGTCGTGACTCTTTTCCACCACCAAATGTTACCCACCTGTCAAATTTTTCTCTGCTATCTAGTATTCATCAAGAAAGAAAATGCCAACAAGTTCTTGGAAAGACAAAAGCGTGCTAACTCTTTCTTAGAGGAATTGAAGCAAGGGAATATTGAAAGAGAATGCATTGAGGAGCGCTGCTCAAAAGAAGAAGCACGAGAAGCTTTTGAAGACCAGGAGAAAACTGTAAGGATGAACTAATATGAAACATAGGTCTATATATTTTATGTTCAAAAATTATTATTCATGTCCTTTGAGCTGGGCATCCAAACTCACAAGTTGTTCCCAATCGCTTAACACAAATAGTGATTGACTTTGTTCCCAATCACTTAACACAAATAGTGATTGACTTTGTTCCAAATCACTTAATTGACTGTGGGTGGAATTGCTAAGGCAATAATCATCCCATAACAGTCTTAATGTAGCTCTTGCATGGCCAGCCCAGGTTAAATTCTCCATTCTTTTACCTGTTTTGATCTGTTTAATTGCCATTAAAAGTTATTTGACGTTCAATGGCTTTGCTGCTATCAGTGTTGAAAATACATTCACCCTATCTGGGTTACATCCCTGAGTGCCATGACTGTGGTCAAGGCAGTCCCTAAGTGCCATGACTGTGGGAAGGCTGAGAAAGCAAATGCTGACATGGAACCTCATGAGGGAATTTAACTGAACCTATCTCAAGCATCTTTGCTTGTAATTTTGTAGCTCTCTTTATCTGAATTGAGAGAATGTATGCTGTTAACAGTTCATAAATGCTTTTATGTTGACTGGAATGAAGTTTGTGTGACTCTTGTGTCACCTGCCCTACCCCAATGGCTTGCTTAACTTTAGACAGAAATGGGATTTGTTCCCAAGCTGAAGGGAAAGTTAAAGAGATGGGGCAGCTGTGTGGACTGTAAGTAGAAACAGTGGTATTGCAAACGTAGGCTGTAGCTATATGGCTGTTTAGAACTACCCTGAAACTGGAGCTAAGGCCAGATTCACTTCCCTTTAGCACTATTTGATTGCCAGAATGTTCTTGGAGTGGCCCTGAGGTGTCCTGGGTGGGGAGTCCTGGGTGCATCACCAGTGTACTTCAGATCATAAATGTTGACTTACCTATAGCAGAACTGGCACAGCCTGTTCTGCCTGGTGACCAGATGTCACTGAAAGGACTGTCTTGCCCAGGGCAGCATCCTAGAGTCCTCAGTGCAAATGGAAAGGAGAACACAAATCAGACAAAATATTTTTAAATGTCAGGATTTGTGAGGTCCTGATTGATGGGTGTATGGGGTGGGGATCAAAACTGAGAATTTGACATTATAGGAATATAAGTTAATTCAGTCAAAACTGGTGGAAAGATAATTATGCAAGAAATCAAGTGGCTTATGCTGAATGGGTCACACTGAAAAAACTCTAAGGAGGTTCAGATATTTCTGAAAAATGCCTGAGACTTGTTTCTGTAGAGCTGGGCACCATATGGATCATATGGTTTTAAGTTATTAAATGGTAATAGTGGGCTTCTAGGCACTGTATGTATCTATAATGTAAATATTTCCTTTAACAATTGTTAGATGCAAGTATCCTATGTATCAAAAATCTAATATTTTTCTGAGGAATTTGGTAATTCTTACCTAACTCTATTTCTTTTTCTTCTCCATTTCCCACACTTACCTGTAGGAGGAATTCTGGAACATCTATGTAGGTAAGAAACACTCTATTTTGTTTATTTAGAAGATTAAGCTTCCTGACTGCAAGGTTTGAAAGGATGCACCTCTTAAGTAATCCCTTCCTGCTCTCTTGCTTCCTCTCTTTTCACTCTGGTACACCCTCACATTGTGCTTCCTCTGAAAAAGGAATCTGATTTACTGCCTGCTGTTGCTTGAACCCAATTGCTTTATTTGAAGGCAAGGTTCAGCTGTCTCCAGTTGCTGGACTGACCTTTGTCCTCTCAAAAAAAATAACAGTGGTCCTTTGTGCACAAAGGACAGTGAGGAGCAGAAACTGTGTGTGGGACTGCCAGATAGTTTTCCTTCAGAGGGGCAGCCCCAGACAGGAGAATTAAAGATGCAAAGAGTCACAGATGAGAATGTCTCTTAAATGCCATAACCAACACAAAGTTAAATTACATTTCATAGTCATTTGCCAGTTTCTGTTGTTGATTCCTGTCTTAAAGAGCATTTTTTTGGTTGTGTTTTATACAGAGCTCTTTGGCATTCAAGGAAAATATGCCAATTGATCCAATATGCCAGTAGATACTACCTAACAGCTTTCTGGTTTTTTATCTAAATATGTGAGTTTTATATACTAGGGTTCTAGTGTTTGTAAGCACTGTGCAGGGACAGATTTTTAATGTATTAGTGTTTGATAACATGTTCTCCAGAAAGTATATTTCCAGTTTGCATACCAGGAGGAATGAATCAAAAATGTTGACCAAAGACAGCTCAGCTTTGTCTTTTGGAATCTGCAGAAAAATGAAGACAGTTGCCATGAAGAATATCCAGATTTTCACAATCCTCTAAGCACAGGATGAACTCTGCAACCTACAGACTAAAATTTCAAGCAAAGCCTGTGTCAGTGTTACAGTAAAGAGGATTGAAATATTTTAAATCATTTTCTCATGAGAATACAACCAGCAGAATATCAGTGCCAATGTTCTTAGCAGAAGTGTTAGTTTTCATACATTTTAAACCACAGCCCACAAATGCTTTATGAGTGTGCAGAAGTATTGAAAACGACAGCTTTGTTCAGCCAAATTACTAGAACAATTTGTTCTTGCTTCCTATTTTAGTAGGGGATTCTGCAATTTGTGATCTTTTTTTTTTTTTTTTTTTTTTTTGTAAATGTTGGTCTTGTCTTCCCTCTGTTAAGCATGACCATCAGTTTCCAGAGCCTCCATGGCTGGAGCATTTGGAGAGCTCTTGGTTTTGGCCACATACAGGTAGAAAATGGATCTTGATGTGTGGGTGCAGTAGACAAAGCCCAGCAGCTGTTCCCCATGACAGGCAGAGGTGCAGCAGATGAGGTTACAGTCCAGAAATGCCACACAGGGAGCATGCTTGATCCTTATGATGAGTACCTTCCTGCAAGTTGTTTTTGCTATGGACATTGCTGTTTCAGCTGCTCCAAAGAAGGGCAGAACAAATGGTAAAAATAGGGGGATAAGAGCATGTTATCTAAAAGAAAAAAATTATCAAGTGTCACTTTTCTGGATATCTTGCATTTTGTATGAAACAGAGCGAAAACTATAGGGAAATGCAAGGGGCCAGAAGTTCAATATCTTTAGGCAGTAATTGCAATGTGGAAATGTCCTGTCAGCTCTTACAAGCTTCACTGTATTCTGACCAATCATAGTATCAAAGAATGTTCTGAGTTGGAAGGACCCAAAAAGATTATTGAGTAACTGATCATTCATAAATGAATGGCCCATACAGGGATCAAATCTGCAACCCTGCCTATTATCATCATGCTTTAACCAGCCGAGCTAATATCTTTATCTTCCCACAAAAAAAAGGGTTATGTACACATCATATTACAGTGGCCACCAAAAAATATTGCAAAACTGAGGATATGTAGATGAATCATTGCAGGTTTGGAATGATTGTATTTATACTGTTTCTTCCATCTAATGTGGCGACTCACAGGACCTATTTTTTGAAAGGAAGGATGAAAGATGGCTTAAGAAAACTAAGAGACCTTCCATGGCCACTGAAAATGCTTGCACACTTCCAGTAATTTGGGTTTTGGGTTGTTTTTGTAGATGGGAACCAGTGCAGTTCAAATCCTTGTCACTATGGTGGCCACTGTAAAGATGGAATTGGTTCCTACACTTGCACATGCTTGGATGGTTATCAAGGCAAGAACTGTGAATTTGGTAAGTTTCTTCTCTGGAGAACCATGGTGGCAAATTTCCCAGGGAGCTTTGTAAGGAAGCGTGTTTTGCATGGAAATCCTTCCTGGGGCTCACTTCTATGGCATAGAGTGGCCCCTGTGACCTTGCCATGGGAGGGGGTATCATTGGCCCAGAAGTAAGAGCAGGAGTGTGAAACTGAGGTTCAGTCACAGGACCAAGGGGAGTGATGAGGAGTTGGAGATTTTAGGGCAGGAGGGAGGAACTGAGTGAGGATTTACACCATTATGTTCTGTGTCAGTGTTTTGTTCATTGTTCCCCTGACAATTTGTCTCTGCTTTTTGAGCTCACCATGCCACTGGGCCCACTGGGACCTGGCAAGTATGTTTGATGTGCTGGATGTGGCTGCTTTGTAAGGCAGAAGCTGATGTTCAGCACTCACATGAGTTATTCCTAAAGGGTGCTTCAGGTGCTTGGCAGGTGGGGGTACAGGTCCTGTTTAAAGAGCGTGTTTTGTTTTGGAGAACTTCCAGATCTTCTGTGAAGTCAGTGTTTATGCCCCGTTTTTCTGCCACCGTCTCTTTTATAGTCATACCCAAGTTCTGCAGAATAAACAACGGGGACTGTGAGCAGTTCTGCAGCGTCCGAAGAGATGGGCGGAAGGATGTGGTGTGCTCCTGTGCAGCTGGCTATGTTCTAGCAGAGGATGGCAAACACTGTGTTGCAACAGGTACGAAGCCATGAGGTAAACCAATAGCAGTGGTGGTGGGGCTTGTTTCACTGTTAAGGTTTACAGTTACAGTCTTGGTTTGCGGTTGAGGAATGTCTTTTGAACCACCAGTATTCTATATGACATAGACCCAACAGTGAGGCGAAGAGATTTCTAACTGCAAAGCCTTCCATTTTTGAGGTGCTGCGGTGGAGTGGATCAAACTCTAGGTGATTTTGAACCCTTTGCAAGGTACCTCTCAGCAAATTACTACAGTATACTCCAAGGTTGCCAAGGGAAATGTATATGCATTAATAACTCATTTTCTTAAATGCTTACACATCACATAAATTAGCAGCCTGCAAAACTTTTCTTTCCATAACTTTTCCTTTTATAGAGACTGAAAATGTTCGGTAATTATAAGTAGTGCAACTTAAACATGTACATTCCAGCACTCTTATAAAAAGACTTGTCAGAGGTTGTCAAACATGTGCTCTTGATGTTGTTCTTATATCATTGAAAAAATAACAAATTGCTCTCGTGATTCATTTTACTTCAATCTGTTTCCCTGTAATTTCCAAGAAGTTTTCTCATAGCCTGGTGTTTTTCTCCATCATCATTGTTGGCATTCTTCTCTTTACAGTACAATACCCTTGTGGAAAAATTTCTGTGGTAAGGAAAAAAAGGACTGTTCTTTCACCCACTGAGCACAGCAATGTAACGAGTGATCAAGAAGACCCTCCTGCAAATGAAACGAGCACGGAGGAGGACTTTGCAATTACCACAGAAAGCCCAACGCCTCCACCTGACAACAGAACAAGCAGCAAGACTCCGTATGTCGATACCAGGATCGTTGGTGGGGATGAGTGTCTTCCTGGCCAATGCCCATGGCAGGTGAATGGAGGGAGCTTGGCCCTGACTGTGGGCAGAGTGTGTGTCTAAGGGAAGGAGAGCAGTGGCTCCTTCCAGCTGGGAGCCTTTTGAACATGACCCATGTCAGGTGCCAGCGGCAGCGAGACCTAGCTGAACTGTGTGACCCTGGCCACTTGGATGTGCCGTTCTGCAAAGTGCGGCCTCACAGGGTCAACACAAAAGGTTGTGTGCCATTTTAGATAGAACTGCCTACTCTATCCCCAGAGAGGACTTTGGGTCATGCTGGTCTCCCAGGCTGTTTTTGCGGGTGACGTTTTGGTTCTGTCTGAGACCGTCCACTCAGGCAAGACACCAAGTGCATGCCAGGTAAAGCCAGCATTTTGGTTCACAAATACACCCTTGTGTCTCAGTTTCACCCTTGAGTTTGGGCCAAAATTATTTCCTGTATTTGGGGGGACATTGTTTGGGGGGTAAGTCCAAGGGCTGTGGTGGTCTGGAATCTGCACTCTGCCTGCTCAGTCAGTCAATGCCTGAGGGACATTACTCAGCACTGGCAGTGAGGTAATGTGGAAGCCAAATGTTTTAACTTCACATAGAGACAATCAGGACTCTGTAGCAGTAGAGGTCAATCTGCAGCTTCTGAGCATGGGAATGCAGTACTAGGAGAGACGTGGAGGGCCACATACATGTTGCAGTGAGAAGCATCTCTGTAGTCTGCAGATAAATCAGTGCTTAATAACTCATCGAGATTAAATTGCACTTCCTCCTTCTGGCCTTACCTGTTTTGCTTCCCAGGCTGTTCTGTTAAACGAGGAAGGAGAAGAGTTTTGTGGTGGAACTGTTCTGAATGAAAATTTCATACTTACTGCAGCTCATTGCATAAACCAATCCAAAGAAATCAAAGTTGTTGTAGGTGAGTGACTATTTCTTTTACTGTTCTGAGGTGAGAGTAACTGCTCTGCCGAACCTTCTGTGCCTTAAATCTCCCATGAGATGTACTCATGATTCATTAGGTTTCTTACCTTTTTGCTGCTTTTTATAATTTCTTGTTATTCTGACCATCCTTCTTTGAAACAACAGGTACATCTCTTTCTTCTCTGCCAGCTAGCTGGAAGTGATTGCAGTCAAATATTCTAGAAATCTTGGTTATCAATGTGTTCAGCAGAGCAGTGTTTCTGCAGGAAGCTCATCATTCCTGGCACTTCAGGAGCATCCAGAGTTGATCTTGCAGGAACCCTCAGGAAAGCTATGACTCATTGAATAGAGCACATAAGAACAAACTCACATTTATCATTTCTTCCCTTTGAACCAGGTTACAGGATCAACACAGTTTCGTCTTAGCAGTGTTGTAGTCCAGACCCTGTTCTCTTCTCTAAGCCAGGCTCAAGCTCCTGGAAGTGCTTCCACACAAAATTGCCTTTGTGTAAACTGGAACAAAAATCTCCATAGACCATATCTCAGGACAAAGCCAGTCCACTTGCTGCTAAATAATGCTGCCATACCTGTTTACAGTTTCCTTGGGTGGTCTAAGGTCCTGGGCAAAGTACCCAGAATGAATATAGTACTCTCTTCCTCTGTCAAGGTTGTTCTGAAATCCTTATACTTTCTCCACATTGATGACCCTTTTAATGCTCTTGTGCAGGTGAAGTGGACAGAGAGAAGGAGGAGCAGTCTGAATCAATGCACACTGTGGATAAAATATTTGTTCATTCCAAATTTATTTTTGAGACTTATGACAATGACATCGCCTTACTAAAGCTGAAGGAACCTATCAGGTTTTCAGAGTACATCATCCCAGCGTGTCTCCCCAAAGCTGACTTTGCTAATGAAGTTCTGATGACCCAAAAATCTGGGAGGGTTAGTGGCTTTGGGCGGGAATTTGAAGGCGGGCGAACATCCAAAACACTGAAGGTGCTCGAAGTCCCCTATGTAAATAGGAACACTTGCAAGCAATCCACTAACTTAGCCATAACTGAGAACATGTTCTGTGCTGGTTATGACACAGAGCAAAAGGATGCTTGCCAAGGAGACAGTGGTGGCCCCCATGTGACCAGATACAAGGATACTTATTTTGTTACTGGAATCGTTAGCTGGGGCGAAGGATGTGCAAGGAAAGGCAAGTATGGTGTCTATACCAAACTGTCCCGGTTCCTGGGATGGGTAAGAAGAATCATGAGTTTGTAATGGTGCTGTGTCCCTTGAGCCTCCTTGTTACCTGCCAAGGTGCAGGATTGGAAAGGGAAACTTTCTTTTCCTGCGCATCTGCTTAGTTGGTTTTGAGATCTGATTCCTTAAAGTTATGGTCTGCTTCCATTTGTATTATTCCTGCCTTTAAAGCACACCTCTGAGGACTGTGGGGGGCTTTCAAATTGGTTAAATGAGGGAATTTCCCCAAGCAGAAAGACAGCTGAGTGGGGTCTTTGGCTTCTTTTAATTATTTATCAATGGCCATTTTGGTTCCTATCTGTTGTCATGAGTGCTCCAACCACAGGCTCCTAAACATGTTCTGAAGAGTCACTAGCCATGATGAAAGCAGGAAGAACAGGGGTCATTTAATCCTCATATTGCAGCCATCAGGTTCAGCAGGGAGTTTGACCCTACTGGAGTTGTTTAGCTTCTACCTTCAGATGTGTTCAGAAGATTAGCGGAGCAGGGGATCTTGCATTGCAAAAGGTGAGACACAATAAATTAATCAATGTGTGATGTTAAATAACCACATGTTCCAAAAAATGGCCTGTTCAGATCATCACAGCTCATTAAAAAGGGGTTTTGCTTTATATGGATTGTACTTCACTCTAGGTTAATTTGTACACTCTGCTCATCAGAAAATATATATGTGCACATTCCGTGTTTTCTGTGTTTTGTTTTGGATTGTGTATGGAGAGCTTGGAGACTGAGGATTGGAAAACTTCTTGCATGTGTATTGTTCTAGATGTTTCAGTTAGGTGCAATATTAATGTACACCAGCATTTGAAATAAAACATTCTTTCTTTTTTGTTCTCCTTTTGTTGGTTTTTTTTTCTAACAAAGCCCCATCAGCCTCTATCCCCCTTACAATTCTGATGGCTTTTCCCAAGCTTCTCCACTCTCTTATGTTCCCCTGTGCTCTGGAACATTGAACTTCCTTAGGCACCTGCTCCATCTCTCTTAGGCCTTGAGCTGGTACTGGCTTGTTTCACATAGCAGGTGCTGTGAGCAAAGCAGACTGACAAACTCAAAATACAGCTCTGCAAACAGCAAGTATTGCTGAAGCCAGCACTAATTGTGGGCAGGAAAGTAAGTGGGCAGGTCAGTTATCCCAGTTTGATGGTCTTGACCTGTATAACTCCTCAGTGGGTTTATTTCCATGTTTATTTCCGTGTTTGTTCCCTGAGTTCTGTCCACTGGGTTCCTGTTCAAATCCTTTGTCCTACGGGTGCTGTGCCTTGTGCTCAATCAGAGTGAAAGATCCCCCTTCAATGGAAAGGCTCAGGTCTGGGTCCTGCCCAAATCCTGCTTACATAATCTTGTTAAAGGCTTTCTTCTACTTAAGAAGAGCTTGAAGAATGAAGGAAAACACAGACTGGGCTGTAAAGGGGTTGAAGTAGCTGAAGGCATCCCTTTATATCCATTGATCTTTCTATGCCCTGCTGAGAGGACATGAGAGAAACATCTGCTTGCCTCTGGGCCTCCTATCAAAAGTCATAAGCAACTCCAGGGCATGCAGCCAAAGGAGGAATTAGAGCACATTCTTTTTTTAATGTTGACAAATGGCTTGGGAGTGGTTTCACACAGCAAAATTTGATCAGATTGCAAAATCCTGGAAAGGAACGCTGCACACAGCTGCTGAGTAAACTGGTGGATTTTGGGATACCAGAATTCCTCCTGGCAAGCACACACATCTGGCTTAGCCAAAAGCTGGCATGTACCAAGGATGGTGGACAGAGAGGCTCTGAGCTACCCTCTAGTGCTCAGGCTTCTTCTGCCTTCAAGGAAAAGCCAGTCCTGAGACTAAAGGGAAGAAAAGATGATGAGTAAGCCCTGTGGCTAGAGAAGCCCTGCAGTAGATATTCCCAGGAGGGCAGTGATGCTGATTCCAGAGTGGGAGATGTAAGGAGACGTCAGGTGAGGTGTGCAGGGGGGTGATGGGGGCTGCCCTAAGGAGCAAATGTGGACAAGCTGCTCTTTGTTATGGCATCCTACAGTATGGGGGGAGGAAAACACTGCAGCAGGCTCAGTGTCCAACAGTGCTTAAATAAGAAGAGGTCAATTTGATCCCCTGCTGGCTCAGTAAGTTGGGCTGGGTGGTCCTGTAGGTCTCTGCAGCCCCTGTTTTCTGTGTTTCCAGGTGAGCAGCACCAGCAGAGTGTCACTTTTAGGATCATGCCTTTGTGCCCTGCACTAACATGGTGCACTAACACTTCCTGTGTACTGCTCCCTGGCACAGGTGACTCACCTGGCAGGATTGTCTTCCATAGCCTGATTACCAGAGCACAATGGCCTGTCAAGAGCTGTCCCTTTGGAGGGGTTTGAACAAAAGGAAACAGCACATAAAACCCATAACTCTTTGTTTTAGGGTACAATATGAGGTGTACCCAAAAGTATGTACTCCATCAGCATCTTCATGAGCTGTTGAAACCACATGGGGCAGTGTTCCTTGTCTCCTTCATGACTCATCCTTGATAACTCCAGGGGATGTCTTTTGTTAATGGGTCATTGAGTGTCGCTGCATGATAAAATTACATCATCCCATTGGGAGATGCTCCACCCAGGGGGAGGAACCAAGCATTCCTAACTGCATATAATCTGAGGTTTGTAACAGTCACAGTCAGCCTTATTCACTGAATTCCCAGAGGACAAGAGTTCCATAACCCCCACTGGACCTTGAGAGGAAGAACAAACCCTTCTACAGGAACACTGCTTCAACAGAACCACATCTATCACGTCAAGAGGACTGCAGCCACCAGTTAATTGGACCGCTACCAGCCCCTGGACTAACAGGGTGTCAGGTTGTATTCTGACTCTGTCAGTGTTTCTGTATTATTGCATTTGTTTTAATTTTCCTAATAAATTGTTATCTGACTTGGGATCTCCCACTGATTTGATTTCAAACAATAACACCCACCCAGCATTCATAATGGGATGGCAATTGATGAATGTGTGGAAGAGTGCTCTGTCCAAGTCTGCTTGTGGTGGAGCTGGTGGGTAACAACTTTGTAATGTGCTCACTGAGACCTGCAAACTCAGTGCCCTGATCTACTCCTCACTCCTGGGGTGCCTTCCTGCTTCGGCCAAGTGTACATGAGGCACAAAGCTCTGGTTCTGGTTGTCTGCCTTCCTTGGGACGGGGGCAAGAGCCACATCACCTACACTAGCTCCTGGCTGCCTGCATAGTCCAGCTGTTTTAGAGAGGCTTTGTCAAAATTTCTAGAGGAAAGCCTCTTGGAGGTGCTCTGCTGACCACTCCCCTACAGTGGGGCATTGCTGCTGCACACTCACATTTTTTGTGTCTCAACACTGTGCCATTGTGACACTGAGTGCAGACTTTGCTCTCAGAAGTTTTGTTTTCTCATGAGTGGCTGACCTTTGCACTGTGGTGTTTCTCATTCAGCAGCTGCCCCAGAGCCCCGCAGAGCGAGCAGCGGGTGATGCGCAGCGAGCTCGGAGGATGGGCATGGCAGGGCATCGTGGGACAATGTGGCTTCTTCCCGCTGTGCTCCTTGTCCTTCAGATGAGGCAGACAGGTAGAGTGTTTGCTTCCCCTTGGCTTTGTGCTGCTTTCCCTAAACCATGCAGGTAGCTGTCAATATTTTTGCTTTGCTGGGCAGGGGACATGAGTGAACAACCAGTGGCCTTGCCCTCTCATCAACTTTGCTTCCCTTTGCCAGCTGCCCTGTAATGATATCCAGAGCTGAAGCACATGGGGAATTCCATTTTGGAGTGACAATTGTGTCAGTGTAAATTATGGGGTCAGTATGTAGATATGTAGTGTTTTCAAATGCTCAGCACAATTAATGGGCTGTTTCTCATATTCTCAGGAAACATGATAATTAAATAACCCTTACTATCCATTTGTAAGCTACTGAGGGACAAAATGATGCCCACAATATTTAACTCTACAGAGGAGAACAAGAACCCTACCCCATATATCACTGTGATTTTCTCATTCTTCACAAAAACGTCACAGCTGTACTAAATGAAATAAATTGTCCCACCTATTCTGACTCTGCTCCAAACAGGGGCAGAGCAGGTGGTAAAATTTAGAAATTTGAAATTTGTCTTCTCTAAAGCAATGCATTCTTGAGCAAGTGTCACTTTTCTGGATATCCTACTTCTTGTATGAAACAGTGCATCCCAGACAACGTACGTGGAGGGGTAACACATTTTTTGAAGCAGAGCAGTAAATGGGAAAGACCATGTCAGGAAAAGAATGAGATGGGTGGGAGGAAGAGCTGCTACATGAAATGCGTCTCCAAATGCAGAGTTACCTCCCTGACCTCAATGTCCTCATAAACTGAGTTTATGAGGTATGTGTGACTGGGGCCCTGGAGTCAGGTCAGCCAGTTGTGTCCAGGAAAGGAAGAAAGGCTACAAAACTCAAGATGCCAGCACAGATGTGGGCAGCATGAGGTAAGAGGTAATAACTACAAGCTCAAGCTGATACCTCGATGGATACAGTGAGAAAATTTTACTTCTCTAAGCAGTACAGAACAGAAGTTTGGCCTGCTCATGTGACTTTAGCAGGGTTTTGTAAAGTTTGGGGGTTTTTTTAGCTTCTGTTTAATATGCCAGTATCTGTGTCTTTAAATGAACAGCTCTGTAGGCAAAAGACATGCAGAACGCCTGAGATGACCTTTGAGGAAATAAAAGTTGATGGATTTCAGATAGTAGTTGCAATATAGAAATGTCCTATCTGGTTTTACAGGATTCACTGTGAGTTACGTAGACTCTGACCACTATGTATTACTTAATCTTCCTGTAAAAAAAGGTTTGTGTGCCCATCATAATACAGTGGCCACCAAAAAGACATTGCAAAACTGAGGATATGTCATTGCAGGTTTGGAATGATTGTATTTGTACTGTTTGTTCCAGCTGGAATGTGGCAACTCGCATTACCTCTATTTTGAAAGGAAGGATAAAAGATAGCTTAAGAAAACTAAGAGACCTTCCATGGCCACTGAAAATGCTTGCATACTTCCAGTAATTTGGGTTTTGGGTTGTTTTTGTAGATGGGAACCAGTGCAGTTCAAATCCTTGTCACTATGGTGGCCACTGTAAAGATGGAATTGGTTCCTACACTTGCACGTGCTTGGATGGTTATCAAGGCAAGAACTGTGAATTTGGTAAGTTTCTTCTCTGGAGAACCATGGTGGCAAACTTCCCAGGGAGCTTTGTAAGGAAGCGTGTTTTGCATGGAAATCCTTCCTGGGGCTCACTTCTGTGGCATAGAGCTGCCCCTGTGACCTTGCCGTGGGAGGGGGTATCGTTGGCCCAGAAGTAAGAGCAGGTGTGTGAAACTGAGGTTTTTAGGGCAGGAGGGAGGAACTGAGTGAGGATTTACACCATTATGTTCTGTGTCAGTGTTTTGTTCATTGTTCCCCTGACAATTTGTCTCTGCTTTTTGAGCTCACCATGCCACTGGGCCCACTGGGACCTGGCAAGTAGGTTTGATGTGCTGGATGTGGCTGCTTTGTAAGGCAGAAGCTGATGTTCAGCACTCACATGAGTTATTCCTAAAGGGTGCTTCAGGTGCTTGGCAGGTGGGGGTACAGGTCCTGTTTAAAGAGCGTGTTTTGTTTTGGAGAACTTCCAGATCTTCTGTGAAGTCAGTGTTTATGTCCCGTTTTTCTGCCACCGTCTCTTTTATAGTCATACCCAAGTTCTGCAGAATAAACAACGGGGACTGTGAGCAGTTCTGCAGCGTCCGAAGAGATGGGCGGAAGGATGTGGTGTGCTCCTGTGCAGCTGGCTATGTTCTAGCAGAGGATGGCAAACACTGTGTTGCAACAGGTACGAAGGCATGAGGTAAACCAATAGCAGTGGTGGTGGGGCTTGTTTCACTGTTAAGGTTTACAGTTACAGTCTTGGTTTGCGGTTGAGGAATGTCTTTTGAACCACCAGTATTCTATATGACATAGACCCAACAGTGAGGCGAAGAGATTTCTAATTCCAAAGCCTTCCATTTTTGAGGTGCTGCGGTGGAGTGGATCAAACTCTAGGTGATTTTGAGCCCTTTGCAAGGTGCCTCTCAGTGAGGCATGTCAGAATAAATTCTGCTGTTAACCAGATAATAAAAAATCATAGAATCACAGAATATCCTGTTTTGAAAGGAATCTTCAATGATTGTCCATATGCACTCCTGGACTATTTCTAGAGTACCCCAGGAATAACTCCATATGCCTGAAATTGTTGTCCACACATTCCTTGAACTCTGTCAAGCTTGGGGCCTTGACCACTTCCCTGGGGAAGCTGTTCAAATGCCCAACCACCCTCTGGATGAAGAGCCTTTTTCTACTATCCAACCTAAACCTCTCCTGACACAACTTCCTGCCATTCTCTCAAGTTTCTCCATGGAAGGGGCTGTCCAGCACTGGAATGCACTGCCCAGGGAAGTGGTGGGGTCACCATTCCTGGAGATTTTCAAGCAACAAGTGAATGTGGCACATAAAGCTATAGTCCAATTAACACTGTGGTGATCTGTCAGAGGTTGAATTTGATGATCTTGGAGGTGTTTTTCAACCTAAAGGATTCTGTGATTCCATGTCTTGGTCACCACAGAGAAGATATCAGTGCCTGCCTCCTCTTCCTGCCCCTCCACTTCCCCTCAGGAGAAAGTTGTATACCACAATGAGGTCTCCCTTCAGTCTCCTCTTCTCCAGGCTGAACAGACCAAGTGACCTCAGCCACTCCTCATACATCTTCCCCTCAAGGCCCTCCACCATCTTTGTTGCCCTCATTTGGATGCTCTCTAAGAGCTTTATGTCTTCCTGATATTTATATGTCAAAAACTGTACATGGGATTCAAGGTGAGGCTATGCTGAGAAAAGTGATCACAGTAGGGTCTTTGCTTAAACACTTACAGGCCATACAAAAGAGCAGCTTGCAAAAATTTATACTTAAATTGCAGTTAACCTTGCCAACTTGCAACTGAAGAGATGGTGCTAATCATAATCATCCAATGTGCATATCTACAATTTTATTGTATTTCAAAATACCACAGGGGAGGGGTAAGTCAACCATTTAGATATCATATCAGGTTTTATGTATTTCATAGACAATAACAAATTGCTGTCATTAGCCATATTATGCCTAAAATAAAGCATTTCCCTCAGTCTCCAAATTAAGTATGTTAAGAGGAACTACATGAATATATCAATGTAAATAATTGAAGATGATGTTTTAAATTTGTTACAAACAAACTGAAGATGGTGTATTAAATTTAAAATACTTTCAAAGCATGATTGTGAGATGGAAGCTGAGAGCCTTCATGATAAGAAAACAGGACTCATTTTTCAAACCATAGGGTCTTTCTTCCTTGGTACCATATGCCAAGTATTTTGTATTGTCTGGAAAATGAGGAAGCAGCAGTATATATTGTGAGATGGTATTTCCAAGGAGTTTCTTCTTGTATTGTGTTTCTCTCCATCTTTAATTTTAGCGTTCTTCTCTTTACAGTAAAATACCCTTGTGGAAAAGTTTTGGTGGTAAGGAAAAAAAGGTCTGTTCTTTCACTCAGTCACCATAGCAGTGGAATGAGGATCAAGAAGACCCTCCTGCAAACGAAATGAGCACAGAGGAGGACTTTGCAATTACCACAGAAAGCCCAACGCCTCCACCTGACAACAGAACAAGCAGCAAGACTCCGTATGTCAATACCAGGATCGTTGGTGGGGATGAGTGTCTTCCTGGCCAATGCCCATGGCAGGTGAATGGAGGGGCTTGGCCCTGACTGTGGGCAGAGTGTGTGTCTAAGGGAAGGGGAGCAGTGGCTCCTTCCAGCTGGGAGCCTTTTGAACATGACCCATGTCAGGTGCCAGCGGCAGCGAGACCTAGCTGAACTGTGTGACCCTGGCCACTTGGATGTGCCGTTCTGCAAAGTGCGGCCTCACAGGGTCAACACAAAAGGCTGTGTGCCATTTTAGATAGAACTGCCTACTCTATCCCCAGAGAGGACTTTGGGTCATGCTGGTCTCCCAGGACATTTTTGCAGGTGACATTTTGGTTCTGTCTGAGACTGTCCACTCAGGCAACACACCAAGTGCATGCCAGGTAAAGCCAGCATTTTGGTTCACAAATACACCCTTGTGTCTCAGTTTCACCCTTGAGTTTGGGCCAGCTAAAATTATTTCCTGTATTTGGACATTGTTTGGGGGGTAAGTCCAAGGGCTGTGGTGGTCTGGAATCTGCACTCTGCCTGCTCAGTCAGTCAATGCCTGAGGGACGTTACTCAGCACTGGCAGTGAGGTAATGTGGAAGCCAAATGTTTTAACTTCACATAGAGACAATCAGGACTCTGTAGCAGTAGAGGTCAATCTGCAGCTTCTGAGCATGGGAATGCAGTACTAGGAGAGACGTGGAGGGCCACATACATGTTGCAGTGAGAAGCATCTCTGTAGTCTGCAGATAAATCAGCGCTTTATAACTCATTGAGATTAAATTGCACTTCCTCCTTCTGGCCTTACCTGTTTTGCTTCCCAGGCTGTTCTGTTAAACGAGGAAGGAGAAGAGTTTTGTGGTGGAACTGTTCTGAATGAAAATTTCATACTTACTGCAGCTCATTGCATAAACCAATCCAAAGAAATCAAAGTTGTTGTTGGTGAGTGACTATTTCTTTTACTGTTCTGAGGTGAGAGTAACTGCTCTGCCGAACCTTCTGTGCCTTAAATCTCCCATGAGATGTACTCATGATTCATTAAGGTTTCTTACCTTTTTGCTGCTTTTCATAATTTCTTGTTATTCTGACCATCCTTCTTTGAAACAACAGGTACATCTCTTTCTTTTCTGCCAGCTAGCTGGAAGTGATTGCAGTCAAATATTCTAGAAATCTTGGTTATCAATGTGTTCAGCAGAGCAGTGTTTCTGCAGGAAGCTCATCATTCCTGGCACTTCAGGAGCATCCAGAGTTGATCTTGCAGGAACCTTCATGAAAGCTATGACTCATTGAATCGAGCATATAAGATCAAACTCACATTTATCATTTCTTCCCTTTGTGCCTGGTCACAGGATCCATACAGCTTCATCTTAGCAGTGTTGTAGTCCAGACCCTGTTCTCTTCTCTAAGCCAGGCTCAAGCTCCGGGAAGTGCTTCCACACAAAATTGCATTACTTTAGCTGAATCAGCTTATGCCTTTGTGTAAACTGGAACAAAAATCTCCATAGACCATATCTCAGGACAAAGCCAGTCCACTTGCTGCTAAATAATGCTGCCATACCTGTTTACAGTTTCCCTGAGTAGTCTAAGGTCCTGGGCAAAGTACCCAGAATGAATATAGTACTCTCTTCCTCTGTCAAGGTTGTTCTGAAATCTGTATACTTTCTCCACCTTGATGAACCTTTAAATGCTCTTGTGCAGGTGAAGTGGACAGGGAGAAGAAGGAGCAGTCTGAATCAATGCACACTGTGAACAAAATAATCGTTCACTCCAAGTTTGATGCTGAGACTTATGACAATGACATCGCCTTACTAAAGCTGAAGGAACCTATCAGGTTTTCAGAGTATATCATCCCAGCGTGTCTCCCCAAAGCTGACTTTGCTAATGAAGTTCTGATGAAGCAGAAATCTGGGAGGGTTAGTGGCTTTGGGCGGGAATATGATGGTGGACAGCTCCCAAAGAAACTGAAGGTGCTTGAACTCCCCTATGTTAATAGGAGCACTTGTGAGCAGTCCAGTAACTTTGTGGTAACTGAGAACATGTTCTGTGCTGGTTATGACTCAGAGGAAAAAGATGCTTGTGAAGGAGACAGTGGTGGCCCCCATGTGACCAGATACAAGGATACTTATTTTGTTACTGGAATTGTTAGCTGGGGCGAAGGATGTGCAAGGAAAGGCAAGTATGGTGTCTATACCAAACTGTCCCGGTTCCTGGGATGGGTAAGAAGAATCATGAGTTTGTAGTGGTGCTGTGTCCCTTGAGCCTCCTTGTTACCTGCCAAGGTGCAGGATTGGAAAGGGAAACTTTCTTTTCCTGCACATCTGCTTAGTTGGTTTTGAGATCTGATTCCTTAAAGTTATGGTCTGCTTCCATTTGTATTATTCCTGCCTTTAAAGCACACCTCTGAGGACTGTGGGGGGCTTTCAAATTGGTTAAATGAGGGAATTTCCTCAAGCAGAAAGACAGCTGAGTGGGGTCTTTGGCTTCTTTTAATTATTTATCAATGGCCATTTTGGTTCCTATCTGTTGTCATGAGTGCTCCAACCACAGGCTCCTAAACATGTTCTGAAGAGTCACTAGCCATGATGAAAGCAGAAAGGATGGGAGACACTAAATCCTCATATTGCAGCCATCAGGCTCAGCAGGGAGTCTGACCCTACTGGAGTTGTTTAGCTTCTACATTCAGATGTGTTGGAACATTAAGGGAGCAGGGGATCTTGCATGTCTAAATAAAGAGGGGTTTTGCTTTATAAGGATTGTACTTCACTCTAGTTTAATTTGTACACGCTGCTCATCAGAAAAAATATATTTGCATGTTCAGTGTTTTCTGTATCTTGTTATGCATTGTGTATGGCTGAAAATTGGAAAACTCCTTTCATGTGTATTGTTCTAGATGTTTCAGTTAGGTGCAATATTAATGTACACCAGCATTTGAAATAAAACATTCTTTCTTTTTTGTTCTTGTTTATTGGAATTTTAATAAGCCCAGCTCCAACATCCTCTATAATGGGCTCTGCCCCTTAACAATTCTGCTGGCTTTTCCAAAGCTGTGCCAATCTCCTATGTTCCTCTGTGCTCTGGAACACTGAACTTCCTTAGGCACCTGCTCCATCTCTCTTAGGCCTTGAGCTGGTACTGGCTCGTTTCACATAGCAGGTGCTGTGAATAAAGCAGACTGACAAACTCAAAGTACAGCTCTGCAAACAGCAAGTATTGCTGCAGCCAGCACTAATTGTGAGCAGGAGAGTGATTTCACATAGCAAAATCTGATCAGATTGCAAAATCCAGGAAAGTGGGACAGCACACAGCTGCTGAGTAAACTGGTGGATTTTGAGAGACCAGAATTCCTCCTCAGAAGCACACGCATCTGGCTTAGCCAAAAGCTGACATGTACCAAGGATGGTGGACAGAGAGGCTCTGAGCTACCCTCAAGTGCTCAGGCTTCTTCTGCCTTCAAGGAAAAGCCAGTTTTGAGACTAAAGGGAAGAAAAGAAGATGATGAGTAAGTCCTGTGACTAGAGAAGCCCTGCAGTAGATATTCCCAGGAGGGCAGTGATGCTGATTCCAGAGTGGGAGATGTAAGGAGACGTCAGGTGTGCAGGGGGGTGATGGGGGCTGCCCTAAGGAGCAAATGTGGACAAGCTGCTCTTTGTTATGGCATCCTACAGTATGGGGGGAGGAAAACACTGCAGCAGGCTCAGTGTCCAACAGTGCTTAAATTAGAAGAGGTCAATTTGATCCCCTGCTGGCTCAGTAGGTTGAGCTGGGTGGCCCTGTAGGTCTCTGCAGCCCCTGTTTTCTGTGCTTCCAGGTGAGCAGCACCTGTCACTCTTAGGATCATGCCCTTGTGTCCTGCACTGGAATTTTAAGAACAATCTTCCTGTGTACTGCTCCCTGGCACAGGTGACTCACCTGGCAGGATTGTCTTCCATAGCCTGATTACCAGAGCACAATGGCCTGTCAAGAGCTGTCCCTTTGGAGGGGTTTGAACAAAAGGAAACAGTACATAAAACCCATAACCCCCCAACTTTCATAATGGGATGGCAGTTGATGAATGTGTGGAAGTGTGCTCTGTCCAAGTCTGCTTGTGGTGGAGCTGGTGGGTAACAACTCTGTAATGTGCTCACTGAGACCTGCAAACTTGGTGCCCTGACCTACTCCTCACTCCTGGGGTGCCTTCCTGCTTCAAGGTACAGGAGGCACAAAGCTCTGGCTCTGGTTGTTCTGCAAGAGCCATATCACCTACCCTAGCTCCTGGCTGCCTGCATAGTCCAGCTGCTTTCAAGAGGCTTTGTCAAAATTTCTAGAGGAAAGCCTCTTGGACATCTCTGCCAGCACAAGGCTATCAGTGCGCCATTGCTGCCACACACTCACATTTTTTGTGTCTCAACACTGTGCCATTGTGACACTGAGTGCAGACTTTGCTCTCAGAAGTTTTGTTTTCTCATGAGTGGCTGACCTTTGCACTGTGGTGTTTCTCATTCAGCAGCTGCCCCAGAGCCCCGCAGAGCGAGCAGCGGGTGATGCGCAGCGAGCTCGGAGGATGGGCATGGCAGGGCATCGTGGGACAATGTGGCTTCTTCCCTGCTGTGCTCCTTGTCCTTCAGATGATGCAGACAGGTAGAGTGTTTGCTTCCCCTTGGCTTTGTGCTGCTTTCCCTAAACCATGCAGGTAGCTGTCAATATTTTTGCTTTGCGGGGCAGGGGACATGAGTGAACACCCAGAGGCTTTGCCCTCTCATCAGCCTTGCTTCCCTTTCCCAGCTGCCCTGTAATGATATCCAGAGCTGAAGCACATGGGGAATTCCATTTTGGAGTGACAATTGTGTCAGTGTAAATTATGGGGTCAGTATGTAGATATGTAGTGTTTTCAAATGCTCAGCACAATTAATGGGCTATTCTTCATGTTCTCATTTAATTTGATAATTAAATAATATTTGCTAACTAATGATAAGCTACTGAGGGACATAATGAACCCCACAATGTTTAACAGTGTAGAGGGAAATGAGATCCCTACCCCAGCACCCACTGTAGTTTTTTACAGCTCCACAAAACCATCACAGCTCCACTTGCTAAATCATCCCACCTGCCTTTCCGGTTGGACCCTGAGGTCCTCCCTACAGAGTAAATTTATGAATCACATTGTGGACATGGTGTCTGCCTTATGTTTTAATTTTGCTATTGTCTCTGACTGGAGACAACTAACAAACACCTGAGTCATCACCATTACAAGAGCTATGAGTTAGAGGTGGATTTTGACATCCCAGAGATGAGATGGTAGAGGTACTTAGTGGGACACAGGGTGCCCTGAGAGTCTTCAGAATGTTTCAAGGAAGATCTTGTATAAACATGTCAAAAGCAATTTTGAATGCACTTACGTGCATTTAATGTTAAAATATAGACTAGAAATTGATGACAAAGCAAAATGGAAGGTAACTTGTATAAAATTAACAGTAAAAATGACAGAACTTATTAATGAAGTAAAGAAAAAGAACAAGAGAATAAAATTAATGTATTTTTACAAGAAAGGATACTACTAAAATCCCCACAAATCCCCAAAGTGTGTAAGGCATATGTCAAAACTGTCCCAAGGTCAGTAAAGCACAGGACAATTGATTAAAACTGTGAGATCTTTTGTGATCTGACCTTCAAAAATAAGTGTTATAGCGCCTAGATCTGTATAAAAGAATTGTAAACATCCTGACATAAAACCAGAAAAGCTGAGAAGTAAATATAATAAGATAAATGTGATATGAAAATCAAGAACTGATCTAAGTATCTGAATAATGGAAGAAAGAACGTGAGTGTTAGTCTGTGCCCAATGGAGAAGAAAGTCTTTCTTCCTTAAGGTACCAAATAACTTGCACCCAACAAGGAGGAAGGAAACTGCTGAACTGCACTATTCAGGAAAAAATCACATCAAATTTCTCCAAGGGAAAAATCACATCACTTTTCCCCAAAGACAGGATGATTGGCTGTGTGGCTGCAAAAGATTAAGTGAGCCTCAGTCTCTCCTTCAAGGGAGGCTTCTAACATAATTTTATCTGGCACTTTTATTGCAACAGAAAGAGAAACAACTGTAAATTTGGTGCCAATCTGGTCAAGAAACTCTGCTACTTGATTGAAAGATTATATGGAGTGCAAATCTCCACACCTCTGAAGACCTCTGGCACTGGTATCTTCCACAGTAACATGCAAAGCATGAGTGTTTTCTCACTGCTTTTTTACCTCATTCCAGACTGGAAGGACTACTGTAAATTGAGATGAGCATTCATACAGTCTTGGGAAACTCAAACACCAGTCCAACATAAATAAAAGGCAATTATATAAACACAAAACCAAATTTCTCCTTTGGTCCCACAGCATGCAACCACAGAGATTTGTAAAATATGTAATAAAAACAAGACTTCTTTGTTTTCATGAGGATGAACAGCTAGGAGAAGAAGTAATGGGATCCCACCACTCTAAGGGCTACTCAGATTAGATATTAGGAAACACTTTTTAGACATTATGAGGCTAATGAAGGAGTGCATTAGGCTGTGTGGGTGAGCTGTGGAATCTCATTAGGAATCTACAGGAGCAGGTTAGACAACATCTTTAGGATCAGTTTACTTGCTTTTGCACTGTTAGAGCCAGGAAGACCTTTCTCACTCTGCCTGTGATCTTGCAATACCAGGACTGAGCTAAGGTAGCACGAGCCATATACAGATGGAAAAGGAATATTGCAAGGATATACCAAGAGCCCAGTACCTCATTTGTTACTGATGCTTTAGCTGTTTATATTTTTTGTCTCTTACCCACACCCATGTTCATCTTTGCCTTAGTAGAATGGCTGTTCTGGCAAGTACAGATTGCTCCCTGAATAGCCCTCTGAGAGCTGTTAGTTACAGGTGGGAAACACAGGAAAAGATGTAGAATAATTGTGCTCTACCTAATGGTGACAGCTTACTAATTTTTAAATAATAATACAACTATGGTTATTATGAAGGCCTTTTGCAGGAATTGGACTGTATTTCCTAAAGTGATGGGGTGTTTGACTAATGGTTGCAAGCCAGATCTTATAAGCTGCTTGGGCTTTAACGAACTCACCACGAACCAGTAACCTGCCTAATCATTTGTCTCCTTTGCAGTCATACAAAGTGATGCAAGGGCAACTTGAGAACTCTGAGCAATTCTGAAAAACTGAAGATGGAGGAATCATAAGTTCCTGTGCTGCTGGCTATGCCCTAGGCAATGACAAAACCTGTGTTTCTGTGGGTACAAAGTACATTTCTAGTTCATTCTATGGGACACATCACATACCACATTTAGGAAGGGCTGCTGTGTTGCAGTGCCCCTGTAGCATAAAGAATAATGGTAATTGTTCAGGCCTTTCACATGACTTACTTGACCTGTTGATAACAAATTTAGTAAAACCTTAGCCAAAGGACATAATTTAAGTAACATCAGATTATGCAGCTGTGAGGGATGTATGGCAGCAAAAACAGCTCAAGAAAGTATTCTGTGCAATTGGGTGTGTTCTCTCAGGGGACTGCAAAATCTGTGTCCAGCAGAGGGGAAACCATATCAGAAACTGGCAATTACTGCAGGGCTCAGATTCCTCTTCTCCTAAAGACTGAAACAGGCCTTTCATGCTATGGAGGATTTTGTTAGAAAGTAACAGGTTAGATTTTTGACTGATAAAAGTTGGTGTTTAGTTTCAAGGCCTCTGGGACATGCTGAACACCTACAGATCCGAATAGGTAGAAATCCAAGATACTTCTGCCTTTACAGTATACTGTTCACAAAGACTCATTATCATTTCAGTAGTAGTAACATCATGTGACTGAGTTATATTTCACTCATTTCTCCTCAAATACCACCTGTTCCATCTGAAAGAAACACAATCTGCCTTTCTGTTTTCTTCTAACAACTGGTTTTCTGCAGTTTTCATGTGGCAACCTAAATAGATTAATTACTACTGACGCTGAATTTAATTTAATCAGTTTTGCCTTCATTCAAATTGAACATTAACAATTACTAGTCTTAGTCTATTTATCTGTCTGATAAAGTACCCTTTGTAACTTAATGCCAAATTACTATCATGAGCTTATGATTTCAAGCACAGAATACTTGACTCTTTTTTCCAATAAAAATATTTATTAACAGCAGGTACATAACAATAATTATACCAGTAATGGAAGATGTTTAACCTTTAAATACTTTGAAATGCTGAACCCACTTGCCTACTTGCTTAAAATTAGTAAGTTTACAAAGAAATGAAAATAATTTCCATTTTTCTGACATTCCAATGTTTTTGCATGTGCAAAGATTTTGTTAATATCTTGAAAAATCTAGCAGAGCCAAACCTGACAAGGGCACCTGCATATCTAATTAGATCGTAAAACGCTGCTGTAAAGGAGTTTTCCTTCAAATGAATGTTAAGCAAGTTTTCTCTTGTTTTCATGAAGGGTTGATTCCCTGAAAGTGACCTATTTCCCTGCAAACCATTTTTCTCCACTGTAGGTATCTATCTGTAACTTTAAAGGCTGCTTTTGACTGAAAAACCAGTGTTCCAGCAGGTTGGAATAACTGTGGTGAAAACCAACTCAAGATGCAATGGAAACTAGCTGTACTTTCCTGACCATAAAACTATTCCTTATACCAAGGGCTTTGTCAAACCAGCTCTGCTGAGTGGCACTTCAGTGTCAGAAATTGCTTCCAACAGCAGCTGCCTGCTCTCCAGGGTTCCTTGCATGTCACTCAGCTTGGTACCTCAGGAACAGCACAGGCACCATCCCCCACAGAGATGGAAGACCATGGTCCTCAATTTCTGATATATTGGCTTAAATCAGGTATTTCTGAGCTCAAGTGGAGGCTGGTAACACCAGCTGAGCATTCACAGCGTGTGTTCAGTGTTATGGACAGGGGCTCTTTGCTGTCACATGCTTCGAAGTCCCAGTACCACCCATACAAGAAGCATTTTGATTATGCCTTTGCAGTCCAGCTCCCACATAAGGCTCAGAAATCATGAACTAGAGGGCAGAAAGTCACAGGAATCACAGCAAACCCAGATGCCCATCCTAAAAATGAAGATTCCACTGAGGCCTTGAGCAGACAGTTGGAGATCACCAGGGAGGCTGGCATTCACCCAGTGTGTGCCCGTGGCAGGCAAGGAGCCTGGACTAGCTGATCATGCTAGTCCAGCCCTGGGCTTGAGAGGGCCAGGCTTCCCTGGTGTCAGAATTTTGGGTGGGTTATTCCACTCTCCTGAGTACTGTGCTTCTGCACAGGTCTCCAGCCCTGAATGATCTTGTGTCTCCATTTCAGCATCAAGCAAGTGCAGAGAGGGGCAGCCCAGAGCAGAAGTGGTTGCAGGCATGGCATTGTTGGTAAGTGCTCCTCATTGTGCCCTTTACTACAAAAATAAGAAACTGTCCCACGTTTTATTCTCCATATGTGAGACACAGAATTCTAGCAGAGTTTTTCTTCCCCTCTTGTTGTTCCTCACTGCCTCATTTTATCTCATGACTAACACTGAAATACATGGCTGAATTTATAAAATAGACAGTTTCTTTAAGCTTGGCTTGACCTAGTGTATTTAGTATAAGTTAGAAGCCAAATATAGACTAGGGAGGTATGTGGGCAGGTAAGACCGAGCTGATGTAGTTAAATTGGTGTGATATTACAACTTTATGCAATTTCCTGTGTTGGCCAAACACTGAAGAATCCCAGATGCCTCATTCAGATATTAGCAATAACTGTTTCGACAGCATGTAGAAACTGGGACTGTGCCATACTTGAAACCTCAAATATAATATTTACTATTGTTGTTTATTAAAAAGTAGTTTATCACAAATTCCAGGCACTGAAAAATGGTGTTCTGAGTCATAAAATTTGTACTCAACCTACCAGAGTAAAGCAAAAATTGTAGTTGTCTTAACTCCAACTGCCTGACCCTTTAATTCCCAAAGAATCTTCACACAAATTGAGGAAGACCAAATATAGGAGTGAATTTGTAGATTTTTTGTATGCAGAATGCTGAAGTTTTAAAAGACAATAAGTATCTATTTTCTGTTTAAGTCTGACTATATTGCTCTATAAATGAGGCAAAATCCTTCTGTGTTGAGGCTTGTCTATCATGAGTGCCATAGCAGTACTGTAATGAAGCCCAGAATGTTTTATAAAAGTTTTCATTGAAAGCATTATTCTGATTGAAAAGTTCTGATTTTCTACTTGCTTGACATTTTGTCAGCCCTCTAAAACCTCTCCAAAATGGGTATGATTTGCTACAGCTTCAGGATACAGGACTGGTCCATTTTATTTGTACGTCTCATTACCTATATAGAGTACAAGGAACTTTGGTCTCTTCTATTATTGATTTGCCTTAGACTTGTTGGTATTGTCTTATTAGCAACTAATTTCATTACCTGACACAGGGATGGCAGACAAGGAAAGGTAAGGGCCAATGCAGAGTGGAAAAAATGTATGGCCATGCTGAATTGGACACAGAAACTTCCAGCAGCAACAGCAGCACGGTCTTTATCAAATTGGAGAAACCTGCTACCTTTTCTGAGGATGTTGTCCTAGCATGCCTTCCAGAAGATTTTGCTAGATATGTTCTTGTGGAAGAGGTTTTAGAGTTTTAGAGCTTTTCAAAGCTCTCTGTGAGCCAGAGAGCTTTGAAAAGAGGATCCATGTTTACCCCTGAAAGAATTTTCTACCAGGGCCTTGACATAAAAATCAAGAAAGAAAGAAGGATAAATAAGAGAAACCTGCAACTGCCTGCTCCAATAAGCACTTTGTTTGTCTTTACTGACCAATGAGTAAAGTGCAAACTTATAAATCTTGTAAGAATGTATAAAAAGCAGGCATGCTATAATAAAGCTGGGTTTGAAGCCTTCTGAAAATGGAGTGTTGCTTTGTATTGTGACGGTCTCAACTATGACATATTCTGATGAATTAATTGGAATTGTCAGTGGCTTGGAGAACATGTATACAGAAAAAAACCCTAGAAAATGCAAACCCCACTCATTTATCCAGAAGAGTCTAATTAACTGTGCATGTCACAGAGTGAAATGAGTTGTTACATGACGTTCCTTGAATTGGAAAGCCTTGCTTGCTGTCACCAAAATCACTGCTGTTCTGATAGCTTCTCACTTTCTTCCTAAAATACTTCCTTCACCAGCATTATTGATATAATGGTTTTAGCTATCATAAAGTAAATGCATTGCATACCCCAGAAATTACAATATTGTTATATGTTATTGTGGCATTATGTGTTTTTAGAATCGGTTATTCCTTTTGTAACTCAATAATGGTTTGGTCCTCAGTTCCCCCCCATGTACTTCCCTCACAATGGTTTCTCCCTATTTCCTCCCGTTAGGAGCTGTCCCCCCCCACTGCCTGTCATGGTAACCACCCCCCTTATCTCGAGAATTCTCTGGGTCAGTCATCCCTCCCTCATTCGATGTTTGATTTGCCCCTGGGGTTTTTCCCCTCCCCTGTGTGATCCTCATGGCTTAGCTGTAACCCACGCTCCTCCCTGGGTCCTCATTATTGGTTAGCTTTGTGTCTCCTCCCATCACACCCTCTCCCTTTACCGGCTCCTCTCCAAGACCTCCTCCTTGTCACCCGCCCCTAGCACTGCTGGGGAAGATTAAAAGATCCTTGGTACCTATACGGGTGTCCACTCCTCCTTCCTTTGCTTCGGTACCTCGTAGCCGAGATCCCGCCTGTGCCACCCACACTGCAGACGGTAACCACTGCCCAGGGTTCCGGAGAGGATCCGGGAGCAGCACTTCGTGTGACCATCTTCGGCCGGGCCGGGGGCACCCAGCCGGGCTCCCATACAGCCCCCGCAGCCGCGGGAAGAGGCTACATGTTATTATTTACATAAAGTATCATTTAAATCATTCACAACTGAAAAAAATTTAAATCTGCAAGGGTAATTAATATTTCAAGACTAATAAAAGCCTAACTCTCTTATCATCTGAACCTGACATCCTCTGTCTGCCTTATTTCAATCCAGAGAAAAAAGTATTTGTTTTGCAGCCAGGTTTTTTTAATGGAATTTGTTGATCAGTTTGAAAGGAATAGAGCAGTCAACTTTGTTCTGCAATGATCACTGTCTGGTTTCCCTATAAAAACCTCAAAAAACCCACTCTGGAGTCTGTCCCATTTGTATTATTTCCCTGCCATTTTTCTCTGACACATCTGAACTGCAGGCTGCTGAATGATCTCGATTCAGGAGTGACAGTGCATTGTAGGCCATGGTGTTCAAGCTGGATAGAAGCTCAGCCCCTCCCTGATGGCTGCTGATGTCACTTCCTGACGTCACTCTCCAGAGGATATGCCCCTGTTTGAATTCCCACAGGACCGCCTTTGAAACCTCTGATTATAGCTCAGCACTAAACAGTAGAGAGAGCCACCCTGATACATGGAACAGTGGGCCAGGCTTGGATGTGTCCCAGGGACTATAGGGAGGCCATAACACAGGGCTGCCACTTGCTGACCCATTCCCTCGTTGCCATCCATCTCTCCTCCCACCCAGGCCCTCCACAGCCACTTGTCCCAGTTCTGCAGCACTCTTGGTTTATTCATAACCAGTTGCAGAGGGCACAGACACCTCTGATGGGCTTTGATTGCTGTCTTTAGCTCCACGTGCATTCATGAGGAATCAGTCATCTGAGTTTCTCCTTCCTCACCTCCCAGTTTGCATTGCCAGGCATGAAACACCATCATCAACCTCCTCAGACATTCAGTACCAGATAAAAACAAATTCTGTCTGCAGGGACACTTACCACAGCTGCTTAATTGCACAGAGAACTGCAATCCTCACTCAAGACACATAGTCAGGCACATATCATCAGTGCTCTGCCCCAGTGCTCTTTGGGTCTGCACAGCAAGGATGGAGTTTTAACTCGAGTCATCCTGAAGATGCGCTTTGGAACTTGAATGAGCTTTTTTGCCATCCTATTTCTATACAGATAGAGTTTTTTTCTTGTCATAAATGCAGAAGTCAATCTCCAAAAGCAGTGCAGCAGTGTGACAGTTGCACAAGTCCACAGAATCTGTATCTCCTACGTCTTGGTAGTCAGGTTGATGGCAAAAGCCAGTTCCACCACCCAGTTAAAGATATCTGCACTGTGGGTGGAAGATGTTGGGTGCAGTCTTTGCACTGGTGCTGCTGAGGTCATGTTAGGACTTCCCTCCTGCTGAATCTGTTGCAGAAGGAGTGACTGGTTGGTCAAAGGAACAATTTAAATTATGGCATCTGGACACAGATGCAGGGCTGCTGCCCCATGTGGATGCAACAGCCTGGTCAGAGAGTGAGAAAATGGGTTTCATTTTTTCACAGTGGACTTGTGAGACTTTTAGGGAGTCATAGAAATATGAGAACTTGTTAGTATAAACAACATGCAGGTGGTGTTTTTCTACTCTGTTTTTCTGTTCTTCTCAAGGACCGTTTGTGAGAAAAATGTTTTTGTTTGTGAAGTAGAATGTGTCGAATCCATCTATAAAAGAGAGGATTTTTCTTATTAAATGCTCTTCTCCTGCAAACCAGCCTTCAAGTGAATTTGTGTCATTTCTGCCTCAACGGTGACAGCCCCATGTCCTGGAGAGTCAGGCAGAAAGACAGAGGAACAGGAAACTTCATTAAAAAGTCTGAATTCTGGGTAAAGTCCAAGTGCTTTCTTATCTCTTCAATGTCCACTTCAGACTGCATCAGTGTTCCAGGAGTTTGCCTGAAAAATCTGCTGTTTAGGTTCCTCTGAGAGCTATCCTTAATAATTTTTATCCTGAACTCCAGGTTATAGCAGTAAGGAAATGTTACCAGACAAAGCTGGAGGGAAAAAAAAATCTTCATCCAAATGGCACAAATTCCAAAGTAATTTTGCTTCATTTTTCACGTGGGATGTCCCTCACCTCAGAGCAAAATTCAGCATCTTACCAACCACTCTTATCCATCACTGAAACTGTAACTAAGAGCTGAAGTGCAATGATGCTGTCTGTGCATGTGCTCTGTCATCTTCTGGTTCTTCCATAGACAAGTTTTTTGGCTGGAATTTTGTTAGGGAAAAGAATTTTAATATATAAGTTGAGAGAAAAGGTAAAGAAACATGAAAGTGGAAGTTAAGAAATAATGCATTTTAATAAATTAAATATTAACAAAAATAGCTATTTTTAAAAATATGTGCAGAGAAAATGTCAGACCTTGCATCTACAGAGATCATAGAAGCATAGAAGGGTTTTGGGTAGAGGGGGCCTTCAAAGATCAGCTCATACTACACTGCCTGCCATGGGTAGGGACACCTCCCACTAGACCAGGAGCCCCATCCAGCCTGGCCTTAAATACTTCAGGGGATGGACCAAATGTAAGAGGAGTTCCAAGGTGCCTTTTGTTTTCACTGCCAGGCCATCAGGGCACTTGCACATCCTTGAGGGTAGGCTGACAGTCTTATGAGTGCAGCAGCCAAAGGAGAAAATCAGAGCTCCCTGGGGTTACATTGCTTCCCCTGTTTGCTCCTCCAAGGTTTCCTGCAATCTGTAATCAAACCACAAAGAGAGTGCTGATGTTCTTTTGAAACAGCCGCAAGTTCCTCCTCATTTAGAAATGCTGATGCGCTTCAGATTTTGCAAGGAAACCTTTTTTTTTTTTCCTGCAGGTGGTGAACAGACTTGGCTGATCTCAATCCAGGTGTTTAGCTGAAATCAGTACCCATTTTAACTGCACTAAGCCACTCACTAGCTGAGGTATGCATTCCCAAAAAGGCATGTGATGGGTTACTCAGGACAGCTGCCCTTGGCACATCATGCTGCACAGAGCTAATGGCCAACCCATGACATGAGATGGGTGGCATTGACATGTCCCTATCCCTGCCCCATCACTGCCCCATCCCTGCCTGGGCAGCAAGTCTCCAAACCCACTTCCCCTGGGTTGCTGCACTGGGCAAGGAACAACTTCCATGTGAACCAGTTGCTGAAGCAGGACTAACTCCCTCAGCTGCTCCATCCCGAGGAACTGCTAACTTGACAATGCCTGCAGGCTTCACCCTGGAATGAGCAACCCTTCAAGAGGAAGGCAACTCCTAAGGAGGGCTGCAGAAAATGGACTCCATAATGAAACACGTCACCATATGCTTGCTGTGGTAATTAAAGGAAGGGAAAAAGAAATCCCAGTAACTCTTTTTAAAGAAACACATGAGAAAAGGACTGCCCTTTTAAACCCCCTTTTTATGAAGTTTTCTACATTAATATGAAAGTTAAAATGTAAACCTATTGCATTGATGTCAGTACAGAAAAAGCAAAGTCCGTGCCATGCATACTGAGTACATTGTGTCCCATTCCCAAGGACACAGCTGCTCAGTCAAGGGATATCTTTTGTAAAAAAGATCCCACAGCAAGGGGAAAAATGACCAAGTAAACTAAGATCTTGTGAGAATACAGCTTCTGAAGCTCTGTGTTATTAATATTAAACCAATTTGAATGACAAACTTATACCTGCAAGAGTTCCTTAGTTGACATAGGTTTAGGTTTGTGAAATGTAAACAGTATCTTAAAAAAAAAAAAACAATCTGTGGATCCACATTTTTGTGCTGGGTTCTGCAAAGTCCTGTGCTGACATCAAGTGGTGATATATTTTTCATGCCAAAGGGAGCCAGACTGGCTGTGCTGTGTATGCATGGGATGATATTCATTGTCACAAGAAGGTCCCAGGCCACTGGGGGACTACAGCAGCAGCCTCACTGGCAGGTGCTCCCGTGGGGATGGACAGCCAGAGGAGCGTGGAAAAGCAATACAGCTGCTGCAAAGCAAGGCAAGGGGGGAGAGGTGAGCCTCCACAGCAACTCCTGGGCACAGCAGGTGCTGTCTGGGCCCCCAGCACCCACCAAATATGACCACTGGCAACAGCTCTCCCTTTCCTAGCCAAGAAAGCTCTGGCTGGGAGAGGTACAGTGGGGCTTGGTGGCCTCAGGGGACTGAGGAGAGCATGGAGAGCTCATTTACTGAGGAGAGATGGACACTCAGTTAACCAGAGGATGGGAGGCTGTCTTAATTAGTTCTGCAGAAATACCAAGGAGGGCAAAACAAATACATAAGGTCATGAACTGGCTGTAAATAAAATTAAGCATGGTATTAGAAGAGTTTTAACTCCAAGTGAACCTCTGGAACAACAGTCCTGCGGAAACTGCAGGAAAACCCTCCCACAATGGAGTTTTAAAGGGCAGGTTGATTATTTGCTACAGGTATTGTGGCTTGTGATGTGAGCTGTAACATCAGCCCTGGGTTGGTAGGGACTGGCCTTGGTGAGGGATGTGGTTTGTTTCCCTCATTGGCCTCAATACTCACTGAAGCTTGTTTCCAAAGGTGCAGTTGATGGAAAGTGCAGTTTTATTTGTGAATTTACCCATGGATGTTTAGGTCAACCATACTTTATTAAAAGATCTGCATACTCAAATAATAGCTGGGGATTTATGATATGAAAACACGGAATAGTCTCGGTTCATAACTTCATAATATAACATTAAGAAAAAATCCACTCTTCCTCTCACTGGTTGTTGCCCTGAGTGTAGAAATGGTTTTCTGCTCTTCCCAGGAGCCAGCCTGTTCTGGGAGCCCTGCAGCAACGCTGCCATTGCATGCCAATGGGTTTATCCTTCCTCTTGTCCAGGGCTGGGAAGCAGGGTCACCCTGCCCACAGGGTGCATATCTCAGCAGCCCAGGGAGTGTTTCTGTCCTCTCCATACCTACACCTCCTTTCACAGACTCCATCTGCCTGTGCGTCTCTGGTTGACCAGAATCCTGACATCAGGAAAGTTTTCCATGCTCTCCTTCATGCCTGGGCATTACGAACCAAAGAGCAAAAAGGAAAAATGCCATATCCATTCAGATGCATCCCTAGGGGGAGAAAAACATGTTTGTGGGCTTGGTTGCTCCAAAGCTGGTGGGATTTGCCCACTGCAGCTCAGCCTTCGTACATGTTTTGTGGGGACAATGTACAAAAGGGCCACATCATGTAAATGGTCCCTGAGGTCATTGCCCAGCCTGTGCTTTGCTGTGGCACAAAGAAACACTCGTGCTGTTCTTCTCCACCCACACTGTGTTACAGTGAGTGCTGGGGCATGGGAGAAACATCCAAATCTCAGAGCAGCTCCCAGTGGCACTGGCAAAGGGCCCCACAGTCAGCCAGGGCACGGAGGGAAGGGTGCTGTTGTGCTACTGAGCGAGGCGTTGTTTTCTTTGGTTTGCTTTGGGTTTGTTTTTTGGGTTTTTTTCCCCATGTGTTGACATTGCAGATGTGATTTGCCCTTAGAGGTTTTGTTTTCTCATGAGCAGCTGGACTTTAAACTCCAACATCTCTCCTGTAACCATTCCCCACAAGAGCTGCAGGAATGCAGGCAGGCACCAGTAGTCTCAGAGGGTAACAATGGCAAGGTGCTCTTGGATAATATTCTTCCTTCTCTCTGCCCTTTTCCTTCAGACAGAGCAGGCAGGTATGGCTTTTGTTTTGTTGCACCTTTGGTTCTGATTTGTGCTGCTGCTTTTCTAAAAACACCAGTAATTTTTTACCTTGTATAATGTTTACTTTGTAGCACAGAGTGAAATCAATGAAAACAGTCTGTTCCTTTTTTCTTTAAATTTCTGCTGTTTATTTCATGCAGCTAAGCAAAAACTGCTGTAAGCTAATGGGTCAATGCAGTTTTGAAGTACCATCATTTATGCCAGGGTAATACCCTGGAGTGCCCCAGATATTAAAGTGAATTTTGTTTTATATTTCTAGTTGCTGCTGAAATAAAAATGAGAGAGTCCTGTGGAAGAGGCCAATAAGCATGCTCATTTTAGCTCAGAGAAATTTATGTTTCTGTATTAATGCTCCATGGTCTGTCAAAAATAAGGAGGAGCCAGTCAAGGAAGAAAAAATGGTGTTCTCTCAAGAAAGTCAAAATACCCTGCAGCAGAAGTTCACTGCCAGCTGTGCTGCCACTGCACGGCAGAAATATGTGCTGGGGTTCAGGCAACATTTAAAATGCAGAACAGAGTCATGAAGCTTTCCTTTTTTTAATATCATGTGCAAGACAGTTGCTTATGGGATATCCTTTAAAAAGATAACTAAATATCTGTACACAGTGTTGGAATAATTTTGCTATTGCTCTCACCTTTTCTAATTCTATGATTATTGATTACTTCAACCAGCAGTGTTGGGTCCCCAAACACTGTATAAAAGAGAACAAAACCCTGAATATTCCCTGCCCCAACACATTTACTTTCCAAGGACAGAAGAACTGACAAACGTGCTGACACACACGGTCACACATTGCTTCATGTGGAAGATGAGGCTCCAGGGTGGCACCAGCTGCCCAGCCAGCAGGCAGCTTTTGATGGAGGTGTCATTAGCAAAGAGTAGTTTTAAGATCTGTTAACTGGTTTCTCCTCCTCTTTACTCAAATCTGAAAGATTACAGTGTCTTCCACATGAACAGCTCTTAACTATGAGCTTCAGAACTTCATAACTTCATAACACAACATTAGGTAAAAATCCACTCTTCCTCTCACTGGTTGTTGCTCTGGACAGGGTGACCCTGCTTCCCAGCCCTGGACAAGAGGAAGGATAAACCCATTGGCATGCAATGGCAATGTTGCTGCAGGGCTCCCAGAACAGGCTGGCTCCTGGGAAGAGCAGAAAAAAATTTCTACACTCAGAGCAACAACCAGTGAGAGGAAGAGTAGATTTTTACTTAATGTTATGTTATGAAGTTATGAAGCTCATAGTTAAGAGGGCTATATCCCATATATGTGAAAGACACTGTAATCTTTCAGATCTGAGTAAAGAAGAGGAGAAACCAGTGTCTTCCACATAAACAGTGGTATGGGATATAGCCCTCTTAACTATGAGCATTGCTGAGGGGAAGTTTTTATTTATTCCCCTTAAAAGAGAATTGATTGAGAACTCAGCCATGTCATGGCTTTGCTTCTGGACAAAAAAAAATTGCCATGAACTAAGACTGAAGAGCATCAGTCTGGATCCACCATCATAATACCACTAATATCCACTTCTACCAATGCATCTGAGACCCCTGTGCAGTCTCACAAAATAGCCTTTGCCTTTTATAATAATGTTTTCCCCCTTTCCCTGGCTGTGCCACCACACTCTGTTCTGTATGTCTCGTGCAGTAAAAGAATTTGCCAGGAAGGGTTTCAAATTCCCAAATTCCCACTGCTTGGGAGCAAGTCAGGCATTCCCCAGAAGTAAAAGGTCTCAACTCCTCAGCTGAATTTGGGCTAAGACAGTAGAGCTCTTTAAGCATGTAAGTTTAATATGGCTGAAACCCCAAATCAGCCAAGATTATTCATCTTAAAAAGAAAGGTAAAAGTATATAAGGAAATTAATCTAAATACTTATATTAGTGTTTTGTCATACAATGTTCCAGTATTTATATCAGCTCATGATGCAAACAGTGTTATCAAGAGACAGAGACGTGCCAGTTCCATCCTTCTGGAGGAGATCCTTCAAGGCAGCTTGGAAAGAGAATGCCTAGAAGAGAGATGTACACATGAAGAAGCAAGAGAAGTATTTGAAAATGATGAAATGCTTGTAAGTATTTTGTTTCCCTGCATGCACAATAAAGACTGCTGCCACGATCCTTTACTTGTGAAACACGAGACTGCTCCATTTGTTTGGGTTTCTCTCTGTGTGAAATCTTTGATTTGCCATCTCAGCAGGTAGCAAGCAGGTGTTGTCCATGGTCAAAATGGAAATGAGGAGGTCAGCTCTGATATTGTCCTCTCCAGAAAATGATGTGTCATGCTCCTTGTATTAGTAAATCACGTGGCTGCTGTCCCATCGTGCCCACTCACAGAAATACAGCTTCAGCATCCCTTAGGGACCAGGAGGGGCAAAGGGGTATTGGTCAGCAGAAGAGCACCTGGAGGGCAGCACAAAGGAATTCCAGCCACTCCAGCCCATCAGGGCCCAATTCAGATGCCTTTATGCAAATGCATGCAGCATGGGAAATAAATGATAGGAGTTAGAGTTGTATGCGGCACTGGAAAAGGTTGTCCAGAGAAGCTGTGGATACCCCATCCCTGGAAGTATTCAAGGCCAGGCTGGATGGGCCTTTGAGCAACCGGGTCTAGTGAAAATGTTCCTGCCCACTGCAGGAGATTGGAACTAGATGATTTTTAAGGTCCCTTCTAACTCAAATAATTCTGTGATTTTATGATTGGGACAGAGGGAGTCAATACACCAGCAATTAGTGGGGCCTATAGAGACAGGCTCACTTGGTGAGTAGCTGCAAATTCCTTTGCACCAGGGGCTCTCCAGACTTATACAGATGGATGCTGTGCCCTTTAATGGGAACCTGGATGGAGTTTTGTTTGCAGGGAAAGCAGAGGAAACAGCTGTAGGGCTGCCCATGGGCAGCCGTGGTGCTTTGGGGAAAGGAGGTGGGCAGAGGTGTGGCTTTGGGGAAAGCAGTCCAGGGTCATCTGCAGTACCCAGGGAGATGCAGGGCCCAGGGTGGGGGTGACCAGCAGTGGTGCCCACAGCTCTGCTCTGTGCTGACCACTCTGCATCCAGCAGCACCTGCCAGGGGCCAAGTGGGATGGGACAGGATGGGGTCACTTCCCAGGCTGCTGCACACCAGAGAGACAATAGCCAACTGGTTTTTTCAGGGACCTGCATTGCTAAAGGATCCAGCTGTTTCTCTCTGGCCTGTGAAGTGTTTATTTTCCTGTACAGCTTCTTAAGAAACAGCAAAGTAAGCAGCAGGCAAAGCCCCTCCCTTCTTGTGTGTATATTTGCTAGCAGCACATTATAGTTGTGCAATTCTGTAAACATTAAACCACTGTATATATTCTCTAATAACATGTTTTTGGGTTTAGCAAAATATTTATTACATATTACATTACTTGGGAATTAAAATCTAATTTCCTTTTTTTTTCCACACAGAAAATATTTTGGGAAGTCTACTACGGTAAGCTGGCCTCTTGATTTCTCTCCTTCATAGTACTGTCACATTATGAACATTATGATTCAGTCTAATACTGGTTTTCTAAGAGTTTATTCTATGAGAAACAATCAGTCTCTCTTTGTCATGTCTGTAGTAAACCAGAATCTGCAAAAACAATAAAAGCAGAAGATGAGTAAAGGTTATCATAGTAAATAGGCTACTTCTTTTCCTGAATCTGAAACAGCCTGGGACATGAGAAAGTATGTTTTGCTGATACAATAGAGCAGCACAGTTCTACCAGCAAAATCTCCCAAGTACAGAATTAGCACTAAAACCTGGGCAAGACAAATAGATGTTAAAAGCTACTGAGCTGTCTGCAAACTCTGCACAGTGGGATTGCATCATTCCCTGTCAGGTGCCAAGGTGAGAAACAAATCTCTAGAAGCTGAGGGCCTGATGTAACTAAATGCCACCTGAGCAGGAAGCCTGTGCCATCAGCTCATGGTGACTGTGCCCTATTTCCCTCCTTTTTTTTCTGCATGCTTCATCCCAAGTTTTTCTCTTGTTTTTAACTTAGCTATTATTAATTTCTAATCTTGGGTTTAAAGAGTGGAAAAGGAGGTGGCAAAACCAGCAGTCAGTAATAACTTTCTGCACAAGCCACTAAGTCATTGAGTCCTGGGAACCATTGCATAGAAGAATCCCATCAGTGCTATAAAGGTTATGAAGAATGATGCTAAATATCTGGCATTTTATTACTTTTGTGAGGGTGGGATTAATTTCTAATTTGAGTCATTTACTAAGCATGTCATGCAGGCTTCCTCTCTAGCCTAGGATGAGAGAAGGGAAACCAGTTCAGAATGGTCAGTTCAAGCTTGGCCTCAATCAGGACACATTACTGACTTCAGACTCAGGGGTGGCTTTCTTGCTGTAGTTAAAAGCCATATGCTCTGTCTTCTTCCTAAAGAACAGCAGTGTGTGTTTCCCTCTCTGTGATGTCTTCTCTGACATTTTGGAGTGTTGCCTTTGAAAAGTGGCTTTTTCCTCCTCACTAAACAAACACATTTTTTCATCCTGTCTTCCAATAATCTCATTTTCTAGACCTCTGGTATCTGTGTTGCTTTCCACTGAAAGTCCAGGGTGCAGTGGATAAAATCTGCATTGTGAATACAAGAGGAAAGGTTGAGCACCCACCTAACTGCTGGGTCACCCACCAGCTCTGTTCTGCACTGTTTTGTCCCTTCAAGTCAAAACTGATCTAGTGGCAGTTTGCTGGATGTCTGCTGTCAGGGCGCTTTGCCTGAGGTCACACTTGTCCCTGACCCTCTTTTATCAACAGTATAAACTTCACTATTACCAATCTCCCTTTGAACATCACTTTCCAAAAGTTCTGTGCAAGCCATATAGCAGTCTGCTCACTGAATGGCAAAGTCATTTGAGACATTTCTATTTTATCATGTTCACTGATTCCCCCTAGGTCCCTTATCTATATATGATTAGATGTAAATGGTTTAATTATTTTGATGTTGAAAAATGTATATTGGTTTTTACTACCCTCCTTTTTATATTGCTGTGTGATTACAGTTTAATCATAGCTTGCCAGTAACAGGAATCAGGCAAATTTCTCTATACTTCTTTGAATCTTCTCTTTCCTCCTTTAAGAAAGCTAGGTGCTGGATTTATTTTCTTTCCAGCAAAGATTTCAGAAGCTTGAATCCATCTAACTGCTTCAGGCTGCAGGGGTAACCCCTCCCTAGCTTCAGCTCCTCAATTCCGCCTGCTCAGCTGTGCAGGTGAGATTCCCCCAATTCACCCAAAAATGCTCTCTGGAGGCCTACATTGTACTTGGATATGCTGGTGGCATTTGACTGCAGATGGGTTGAAGGTGGTGACTCTTTCAGCCAGTATTTTAGTACATCTAACACTCAAAGACATAGTGCCCATAGCCTAAGCAGATGATGATTGGTGGGTTTTTTCCCAGCAGCTGGCAGAGTTTTCACTTCTCCATTCCCGAAATCAGGTAGGGCAGCTTGCTGACTGAATTAACCTCTCTGACGAGGTGTTAATTTTTAGAAAGTTTGGACAGCATGTCCCAGTTTAGGCTCTCTTGGCTTGCTTACTGATAGCCTATGTCTAAATTAAGTAGTTGTTACTTGGATCATGTTTTCAAACTGCTTAGGAGTCATTCCTGTGGGCAGCTTGAAAGGAAACTGGCAGCTCTGCCTGGTGCTTCACTCCCAGTGAGGACAGCCTCTTGTTTCAATGTTCAGTTCAGCAGAAAGAGCAAGCTTGCTAGTGTCTGAGCTGCTGCATGATAATTGTGCAGGTATATAAAAGTTATATTTCCTCCTGTTTTGATGTTTCTTGCCTTACACTTACTCTGTAATTTTGATGCCAGCTTTTTCTATCCAGTACATATCAATCTAACATGGGAGACCTAAAACACCAGTCTTATATCACATTCGTAAAAAAGCAGGAACTGTGACTCAGTCCTTTTCCCTGAATCAGAGCATCCATCCTCCAGAAGGAGGCTCTGCCTCTGGGCAACTCCCAGCCTCTCTGACAGGGGCTGCAAGAGCACCTCTGGCAGCAGATTTGAGCTAAAATTACCCCTGAGGAGCAGTTTAGTGGCACTTAGCCCATTTCCTTCCAAACTGCTCTCACAACACTTCTCTGAACAGCTCATGTGCTGGGATGGGGGCTGTGTAATTTGGGATCTGTGCTGGTGGTGACTCCTCCCTCTCCATTTCTTCAGGTGGCAGGAGGTGCTCCTCAAGCCCCTGCCAGCACAATGGTGTGTGTGAGGACAGCATCCGTGGCTACACCTGCACCTGTGCTGAGGGCTACGAGGGAGAGAACTGTGCTTTTGGTAAGGCATTGCCCCTTCTGAGAAGCCCCACCTCATCTTGTCACAGGGTGCCCCCATGAAACCATACCCAGCTCTCCCATGGTGCCACTTACCGTGGTTTTGGGTAAAACACACAGCTCTGGCAGAGCAGGGGTGATGTGTGCTGCCTGCCTGCAAAACATTATGGAATCCTGAGGTTCCATGGGTAGTCCCTGTGCCCTGAGCCTTCCTTCTCCGGGGTTGCAGCAAAAGAGCTGAAACCAAACCATGTCATGGGTACACCCCAAAGCCAGCCCTGCCACTGCCATCTGTGCTGCCTGGCTGCTTGTCCTGCTGTGGTCCCAGGTGTGTGGCCTGAAGGAACAAGGCTGCAGTGCCAGGGTGGCTTTCCTGGTGCTTCTGAGGCCACACACCCCCACAAGACAGTCCCTCAGGACAGAAGGACGCCAGAAAACAAACTGTTTCTAGTGGTAGTGAGAAGCATAAAGTAAAACAGATGTGTTCCGGCACAAGAAAACCCTGGGCCAGATCCTACATTTTTATATCTGCCAGGTTCTACTTTCCAGCCCTGACATCAGGATTTCTGCTGGTTCAGAGGTCCCCTGGGGTGGGAGACGCCCTGGCTGCAGCAAGGCAGGGTGGTTCTGTGTATAAGGGGTGTGACTGTGAACAGCTTCTGGGGAGCACAGAAGGTGACACAGCTTGGACCAGTGCTGGGAACTAGATCATCTCAGAGCCTTAGGCAGCCATGTTATACAGGATTTTTTGCTACCTATTAGCTAGATCAAATAACAGTTGCTTTGTGCTAACAGTTTAAGTGCTTGCTTAGCTATGGAAAGTCAAGCATGTTTTGAAGTTCATACTCCCTTTCTTTTTTCTTATCTTTGGTAGCTGATGTGTGCAAAATCAAACAATTGTGAAAAATGAGAGCTTCGGGTTTTTGTCAAAACCAGAAACCTTAGCTGCCTTCTTCCTCAAACAATACTTGTGTTCATAAGGTACAACAGTTCCCCTTGCTGCACATACTTGGTGTGTTGTTTAAAAACCCATGGCACCCTTTCCCAGAACTCAGAGGTGCAGTGTCTGCTGCAGGGAGGTGCAGGGGGGGAGCACAGTTTGCATTGAGTCTGTGAATGCTGCAGAGACTCAGCTCTCTCCAAGTTCTGCTTAACAAGGGGGGAAAATCCCAGTGGTAAATACGACCAAGCAGTCCCAGCCCACATCTGCACAAAGTGCATAAAAAATAAAACACAGAGGACTCAAGCGATGAAAGAATACTCCATGTTTTTTCTCTGCTTGCTCTGTTTAGCTAAAAATGAATGTCACCACCAAGCAAAGGTAGGATGTGACCACTTCTGCTATCCAGGAAGAGATTCCTACCGCTGTTCCTGTGCTGATGGCTACAAGCTTGGGAAGGATAAAAAACAGTGCATTGCATTAGGTAGGTGTGAGCACGGAGGTAAAGGGGGGCACCTGCTCAGGGCTGGGTGGGCAGGCCACCATCTAACAGACGGGATCAGCCTGCTTTGAGCCTAAAGCAATATTACTGGGTAGAAAAAGGAATCTAGGGACCACCACCTGAGATGCCAAAGTAATGGTAAAAGAAGGGCTATTTGATCAGAACATTTAAGTATGAATCAGCAGAGAGGACTTGCACCACCCTACATATCACTCCCTGGACCAGGTTTTCCACTCCTGTGTTTGGTAAAGAGTAATTCTGCTGAATACATGTTTGCTTGGGAATGAGATTCAGCTGATTCCTATCAGGTGACCAATTGTCTAATAAATGAAGGGAAACATTTGCTGCCATATTAATTAGCTTGAAACAGTAGCCCTTTTTAGTTCTTCAGTCTCAGGTATCTCATTCAATTTCATCCCCTTACAAAGCAGGTCTACTAAAACCACAGAAGTATATTTAGACCTGTGCCCGTATGAGCACAAGTGGGGCAGCCAAATAGGAGTTCAGCTGTAGAGCCATGTTTTTGGCAGTGAAAGACTGATGTCCACACTCAGTGCACACTTCAAGTGGGCTTTACATCTAACTGGCCAAGTTCAGTCCTGTGGACTAAGCACCAGTCAGCTGTGAGACCATGGCATGTGTGCACCTGGAAGGTGCCCTGTGGTTTAGCTTCACCTGAAAAGGATCCAGTGTGTGTGACCCAAACCCAATCCAAATGGAAGTGTGACAAATGGAGATAACTGGGTGAGCCAATAAAAAAGTATGTGTGTTGTTTGAACCAGATGAGAAAGGCATGCATGTCCCTAGAGTGGCAGCTGTAACAAGGAAAACCCAGGATTTACCTTGTCCAGACTGGGCCCCAGCTCTCAGGTATTTGACACAATTTTGAATACAGGATACAAAGATGAAAAAACAAGATGTGCTAACAGTTGGCTGGAGAGGAAGCCCCATTTCATTAGTGAAATGAAGCACAGTAAAACCTGGTCCCTGCAAGCCTAACACAGTGAACACGTTCAGCCCATTGCTGAACTATTATGACTACAATTACCAAACAAATTCTTCCAATTTTCACCAGCTGAGATATTGTCATTCTCCTTTTCCTTTGCACAAAAGCAGAACCCCAAAGTCTAGGTGGAACAGTAGGCAAATGCAGGTATTAGCTATCTTGAAATATACAGCATGAAGTTTTGATGTTTTTCTTTTAATCATTTGTTAGATGCATGTGCATGTGGCAGACTTCAAGACAGTGATAACTTAATATGTGAAACCAGGAAGAAAAGTGATGAGCGATTTCCTTGGCAGGTATTCCTAGCAATTCATCAAACCCATCATTTTATCCTCACATGGATAGTGTTATCTATTGGAGGTTTTTTTTTGCATTTTCTTAGGTACTGCTGCTAAACCCAGAAGGGAAAGGATTCTGTGGAGGAGTGTTGCTAAAAAGTAACTTCGTGTTGACCACAGCAGAGTGTGCCCTTCTCCACAGCCATTTTCAAATCAGGGTTGGTGGTGGTAGGTGATCCAACATTTTTTATTGCTGCAGTACATTTCAGTATTGACAAGCTAAATTTTAAAAAAGCTTACTAAACTTCTTGCTGCATAAAAATATTGTTAAAGGAAACAAACATGATTTTATTTCATTTAAGCATCTCAGTCGAGTATCTGAGCTAGAACTACAACTACCCCACATTCCCCTTTACAAGGCAAGCAGAGGTAAGTGCCTCTTGAGCACAGCTCAGACACAGCTCAGAACTCAGCACACAGACATCAGCTAAACATGGTGGATTGAGTGGTGACTTGTTTCATGCCAAAATCCACATCAGTGCTGGATATTCATCCTTACTGCTGAAAATATTTGTGCTCCTACCAGCATTAAAAAGCTGCCAGTGTATCATTGCTTGTTTCCCTTTACTGCAGAGGAAGCGTGCCTTTAGCTCCTCTGCTGCACGTGTTTCTCAGCATGACCAGGAGCCTGCATGCAGCTTTCAGGTCTCTGATAAACTATTCCTAAGAGCAGTCAAATGTCATTGCTCCACAGGGCCTAATGGAACAAGTGGAAGTGGGAAGATAATGCAAATTAGGGAGAAGCACATTCACATCCGGTATGAGGAAGACACTGGTGAGAACAACATTGCATTACTACAACTTCAAGAGCATGTTGAGTGTGACAGCTCCCACCTTCCTGTGTGCACCCCTGAGAGAGACTTTGCAGAACACGTTTTAATTCCAAAACTGGCTGCTACAGTCAGCGGCTGGAGAATGGCGGGTGATGAACTTCAAGGCGAAGAGCTGCAGGTTTCATACCTGCCTGCTGAGGACTGCAAGCAAATACTCAACATCAGCCTCACAAACAGGCAGTTCTGTGGGCACCTACAGGAGGCTGTAGACAAACATCTGGTTGGAGGAAGCTTTTTGGTTACTGAGTACAAGGGCACGTGGTTTCTGACTGGTATCCTGGGATCCTGGCCGCTGGAAGACACTGACTGGGAAACAATGCTTTTCACCAACACTGCAAGGTATATGGTATGGGTTAAACAAAAAATAAAGTAAGGCACAAACACAACCAACTCTCAAGCACCAAGCCCCTCCTAATCATTGCAAGGAAACACATGGATGCAGCCAGTACCCCCATTTGACTCTACTACTATTTGCAGCAATGGAAGCTGCAACAATGACATGTACTTAACTCTAGTTTGTACAGAAAAGCCTATTTGTCTTTCCTTCTGCTGACACACAGTACTGTGAGTCATGATACAGCAACCTAGTTATTGAACTAAAAACTGATTTAATTTTAAATTTCCTAGAACTGTTCATCCTAAACTTCAAAACATGTTGAATATTTTTCTGTGATTTCAAATGTTGCTAGTACCCTGAGGTTTGATTAAGCAAATTTATATTCTTATTTCAGGATTTATACAAGTAAAACTTAAAAGACATGGGGATTTTCAAGCTTTTAAATGTCTTTGTTGAGGTAGCACTTGACATTTTCATCACACTAAAAAGTGCTTCCCCTCATACATGGAATTTATGTTTACCCTTATGAATGATGCCCATATCAGTTAGAGGGTAAAATAAAACCCAGCTGTCAAAGACAACAAAAAATAAGTGTTTTATTTGTTTTAAAAATAATTTAAAACCCCCAAACTAAAATCTCATCAGTCTGGACAAAGTTATATTGTACCACCCCCAAACAAACAAACCAACCCCTGGATATTAACACTTAAAATACTGGATTCAGTGGAAGTGTTTTCCCCAAAAGCAAAATAAAACAGAGTATGGATACTTTAGCTAAATGAGATTTTGTTCATCATAACAAAAATTAAACAAAATATGACCAGAATTAAAAAAAATCCCAAAGCCATCTGTAGGCACCAACCACATATACTCAAAACCCATAAGTATTACTGACACAGTAAAGCTTTTGGTGTCAAACACTTCTGTATTTTTCAGAGACAGTTTGAAGAGAGTATTTAATACCAGCAAAATTATTGAGACTTAAAAAAATTGGAAACCATGTAGGAAAACATTACTTCCACTCTGCAGAATGGATTAACACGAGTAACAAAGGCTGATACTTCTCTCTGAAGGATAAACACAGAAATAGTAACATGAAGTACTTTATAAAAGCTTTTAAGTAGTTGGGAAGGAATTTGGAATGCTTTGCTTTATTTCTTCATGAGATACTTTGAATGATCTATAAAGCCTGTGGAAACTACCATTTCAAAGTCAACATTTCATGTCAATGCACTTTGTAACCCTGGCAGCCTTGGCCATTCTGGGAAAGGAGCCACAAACCGTTCCTGGTATTACAGTCCTGGACGTGAACCAGGCCATTGACAGTGTTCTTGGGGTCACTGGGAGCAGTTCCACTGGGCAAGCTGAGTATCTGAGGAGTATTTGCATGGCTAAGATGCAGTACTCAGCAACACACTGTTGACAGTGGAGGAAATGGGTTCTGCTTGCTGACCACAAGCTTCTGATGCTGATGGGATATGTAGCCTTTAATGTGACCCTGGCAGAAGAAGAAAAAAGCATGTTAGGACCTAGAGCTGGTAACACAATCCCTACAACCCAAGCAAACACCTACAAGCTACCCATAGCAGAGCTGTTTATGCTCACTCACCACTGCACTACTGTACTTCAATATCCATGAGGGTCCAGTTTAGGTAACTGGGTCACCTTGGAGAGCCAGCACAAAGCAGGAGCCACCACCCTGTTTATGCACTGAGGGTGCTGTCAGACTGAGAGCCTCTTGCCAGGGCCCCCCATGGGTCTGCTTACACTGCCTCCAAGAGACAGATCTCGACAGAAGTGTTTCTAAATTCATTCTTGCTCACTTTAAAATGAGGATTTTAATCAATTAGTATTCCATACCTAATAAACTAAATGACATAGTAACTTTTCTTTCACACATAGTGTTGTAACAGTGAAAAAAATCTCCCAGTAACCTAGATCACATCAAATAATGTTTCAGAAACAGAGTAGTGGTTAATTTTCTTGCTGACACTACAGTGATGCTTCACAACCTATGATGTAATACATGTATTTAGATTTCAAGCTTTTATCCATTCATAAGCAGTTGAGATTCACTTAGAGTAAAAGACAAAATGTGGAACAGAACCAAAGAAGTCTGGCTCTGTTTTTTTCCAATTTGAGAAGACCAAGAGTCTCCTACTTCAAATGCAGAACAAATCTTTCTGGTGCCACCTGAAAGGCTTCTATTTTTAAATTAATGTTTCTGCATACACAGAAATGTCAGTATTGAATTTGCAATGTGAAATTCAACTACAATTTTAACTGATTCCTGCAAAAATAGGCAGGAACTAGAGGAAGTCCTCAGGGCAAATGAAAACATTTCACTTTGAGCAGAAGTCTCAAAAAAACCCACAAGAAAACCTGGGATTACTGATGAGTTTTTTGTCATAAACTGTTATTCTTTGTCTAATATTTTTCACTGTCAGAAGTGTGGAAGCACTAGACAATAAGTGGTGAGCACTTACCAAATATATGAGGTTAGCTAAAATACACTGGACTTCATCAATATCAACATCATCTACTTGCATGAATTTCAGAGCAATCAGAAAAGCATCTAGAGATAGCTGATGAGTTTTGAGCAGTAAATATCTGAAAGAAAAATAGGAAAAATATGTTATTGAGAAATAATCACTTTAAAATTCTGTTTCTTAGAAAAATGGTCTTTCTACAATGAATTCACCTTAAAAGGAAGTCAGCTCCCTCAGAGAGAACTAAGGAGCATATACAATTCTACCCCAGTCCCAGGTGAAATCCTATTAAATCTGCTTTTGCAAAAATGTAATTTTTGTTATGCTTACACTTTCTTGAAGAGATTTCTGTATGTGATGATTTTCAGCTTCTCAAGGATAAGAAAGATTCCACATCGAATAAAGAAGGTCTCATGCTTTGTTAGAGCATCATTCAGAAGGAGAAGATTTCCTTCACTGCAAGGATAAAGAAATGAAAAAGTGAGAAGGTCTGACACCAGTGAGAAAAGAAAGTGTGACTTGGTAGGAATATGCCTCCCCTGCCTTCCTCAATCACCCCAAAGAAACACTTTTTACTTAATACTTTTTGAACACAAAGCAGAAAAGCAAGCATCATACCTCACAGACTTTGTTACTTCAGCAAACTGCATAAGGTCATACTTTTTTAAGAGCTGAACTGTTGGCATATGGCCCTGAAAAATAAATGGTGTCCAAGTTTTCCAGGGTAAAGTTAAATACATTTTAAATAGAATCTAGTAAAAAAAAATCTAGCTAAAAAAAATTTGTTAAGAGAAAAAAAGAATTTTTAACCACTTTTTTTCCCTACAGAATACAAGTGAATAAAAGTATTTGCAAGACAACCCCCTCGTCCCTCTCAAACACCTCGTAGCACAACTCACAATAACTACTGATTTATCATGATTTAGGGACAATTAATACTTAATGTTAGGGAGCAACTATCAAACTTGTAGAATCAAGATCCTGTGACACGAGGCCTTGGCAGATTCAAATTTTATGTCACAGTTGTATCATTTAATCTACAAACAGAAGAACTGCAGGAATCCCAAGCACTTCCAAAGGAATATGAGCAGTGCTTCAGCCTTGTCAAGTGTTATCACAGCCTGTAACAGACTTTTTTCTTCTCTATGCCTCCATGCAGAAATAAAAATGTCCTCTCAAAAAACAAACACCATCACCATGCCCCCCCCCCAAAAAAAAAAAAGGGAGAGAAAGGTTAAATTTAAAGAAACAAAATTAATTTTTATTGTTAGATCAGGTAAGACTGAACCATCTATAGACTCAAAAAGAAACTTTATCTTTTATCCCCTGCACAGCAAAGATCAGAATGCACATTGACTTGGTCAGACTTTAAATTTAGTTACATCATGCTACGCTGTTGCTAACTCCTTTCCCGGATGAAGGATTAGCTGAGAGCAGAACTGAGCTGCAGGTTTACTGAGAGCTGTTAGGGACAAAAAACCCAACACTCAAGCTATTTTAGTAGTTTGAAGTTAATGTTTGGGCTCTGATTTAAAATAGCAACTGTAAATACAATGACCTTTATCTAGTTTCTTTAATGCCTCTTGTACACTAAAACTGCTTTAGAAAAGCCACATTAATTCTAGGCACTAACAGACCAACCAGTTTAAAGCACCCAGTCAGGACTGGGACAAAACTTTTAGGAAGATTGTTAATCAGTTTTCCTTTATCAACCCTACCACTGATTGATCTGAAAACAACCACTAAGAAAGTCAACAAATAAAACAAGGAAAACAGAAGCCGATTATCATACCCACTATACTCCCCCCTTTACCCACTTGACACACCAAGGGATTGGAAAGGGAGCACTGAAAGAAAAAAGCAGGGAAGTCATAAACAGGTCAGGTGAAAGGCGGAAAATGGCAACTCAATAAAGGCAGGTGATAACAATCTACATGGGTAACTTTGGGAACAGGGCCAGAACAGGAAACTCTAATATCTCGTTCCTGTCACCTCAGTCACAATGAATTAACACTCAGCATAATCCACTAATTCAGGGATACACAAATGTTAGCACAGCACATGGGAAAGGACAGGAACAAGAAATATGTGCTTAATTATTTTAACAGAAATATGAAATGATCAAATAATAACAAGACTTCACTGACTTTTCAGAACCAAAATGCTCTGCCTCATGACCCTTCTGACATGGCCTTGAATGGGAAAATGTATGAGGTACAAATAAAAAAGCCAAAGACAGGCTGCAGTTGTGGCAAACCCCTCTCAACGATCCTCAGCCATCTGTTTGCAAACCCTCCTTTCTTCCACCAGTTGAAATAGGCAGACAAATTTGTTCTAGTGAATTCACACCTTCCATGGCTTTTGTGTGCAACTGATCAGCAGAGGCGTTCTGCTACAAGACAGAAGTCACACTGTGGAGTGCTTCTCCAAAAAATTCAAATATACCTTCAATAAAGCAGTAAGATCAGGTTGCACACTTAGGAGGGGTGGGAGAAAGGTAGGGGGAAAGGAGGGCCAGATTGGTTTTGTTTGGTGGTAGTTTTTTTGTTTGGCTGTGTTATCTCCCCTGCTATCTCCTTTCCCATGTTGCTGTAAAAGACAACTCAACGCTTTTTGCCCTCACATAACAAGGTGTGCATATGCTGGCTCTTACAGGGGTAAAATAGCTTCTGGATTCCACTATGGGAAAACCAAGAAAATACTGAGCATCAGTTTTACAGTCTGCATGTGTACCCCCTTCCCCTTATTCAGGAAAGTAGTATCTACTCACCAACAACATTTTTACTGGCAGCAGGTAGATCAAAATCATTCTTTTGTTCTTCTGGCTTGATCGATGACAGTGCTCAAAGGCAAATGACAGATACTCCTCAGCTGCAAGCACAAGTAACACGAATCAACACAAAAATGGATTAAAGCTGTAACCCAAATTCTGTGCTCAATGTCCATCTCTCTTGAAGACATAACATTTGAAATCGTATAAAAAAGAATCATGTCATTTAAAATACATGAAGTTGGAGATTCACAAAAAATATTACTAGAAAGGTAAGTTCTCCTTCAGAAAGTCAAAGAAAACTTGTCAAGATCTTCATGTCAGACATTACAGTTACAAGTAATATTGGATTTTTAAGCTAATTTCAGTAATATTATTGTGCTCCTATTACAGAAGCAGAGAATCTAAGAAGTGCTGGTAATACACTCTATCCCCTAAACTGAGATTAGGTTCTTCAAGAGATGAAAGCTGAATGCAATGCCCACATCTCCTGAGCTGCAGAAATATGCCAGTGAGACCACACAGCGTAATAGCATGAAACTCTCTCAGCAGCTTCGAGAGAAAATTATAAGCCTGAAAGGCAGAACACAGTTTGGAGTAACAGAGCCAGCTCCAGAACAGATGTTGGTTGAGGGCTGCAGTTAGTGATGAAGCTGTACCCCTTAGCTCTAGAAGCATTTCTGTTAGTGAAATCTATTAGAAATCTAGGAAATGCACTTTGTACATCTTCCAAAATCAATGGATCGAGAAACTACAGTTTGCTGAATATTTCCTATGTGGCATACAACAACTTGGAGAGTTGAAGGCTCCTTTGCCAAACTTTACAAACCTATTCTTTTGGATGCTCGCTCATTTTGTAATGCACACACATAATGCATAAGACTGTAGGGAACTTCACTGACACAAATATTTTAAAGCTGGGCATACACTACAATTAGAAGTGTCATGCAACCTCATCTTTGAGTCAGCCTGTGGGCCTTGGACCTTTCAGCATGACTTTTCCTTTGATCAGTGCAATTCTGAGCCACACACACACACTTCAGCAAGATTTCATGCCAAGCAGCAAGACTTTAAATGTGCCTTTCTGGCACACAGTACCTTGCTTAAAGTCGCTGTCAAACATGGCCTTGCGTCCAACATAGTATTTGTATGTAACTCTCTGTGCCATACTGTACTCATCCTTCAGATTTGAGCTGTCAATTGCTCTAATTAAGGGCTTACAGAGATGGAGCTTGTTGATCTGTTGAAAAAAAAATAGCATTTTTAATCAGCATGTAGATAGATGGTATCATATAAAAACAGGATGGATTTAACTTAGAATATGAAATACAAAACACAGCTTACCAGACTTGTACCTACCTTAAAATAAATTTTGAACAGCTGATTCACAAGAAACAACATGCCCCACTTTTTTGAGTCTTCGATGCCTGCTCGACTGCCATAAGGAAAAAGAAAAAACTTGCTAGTATGAACATTGTAAGAAAATAATGACTTTGTCCTCACAGCAAATTCATTCCATAGATATTCACTCCATAGCATTTTAGGGTAAACATAGGTGTTGCTCTTCTATATATTTTCTCATCATAATGAAAAGATGTCATACAGAATATTATTCATCTGCATAGGGTCCTCACTCCAGTCTGCAGATAACATACACAAGCACAGCAGTGGCTTATATTACCTGAAATCAAAGAAAGACCCCCAAAAAAAGCATTTTTTCTACTTCAGAAGTGTTAAAATTGCTAACACTGGAAACCAGAGCCACCTCTTTTCCATCTAATTAATTCTAATGGAGCAAACTTCACAACTAACAGGGCACAGAAGCATTAATCACCATTCCTAAGAAACAGGGACATACATAATCAGTCCCTCCCAACAATACCTGCTAGGAATGCTAAACCTAAAGTGAGGGCTCTCCCTCTGCAGTTAATAGTCAAGAGATTAAGACAATAAATGAAAAGAGACAAATCTCAGAAGTGTTAATTCTAAGACCTAGATATGGTCTAAGTATGTAGGAAAATCTAAAGCAAAGTTCATTAAGTTCTTAATAATTGACTAGTGGAGCAGAGGGTCCTTCACTTACGTGTCACTGGCACAGACTCGAAAGCAGCCCATCAGAAGCTCTGCTGCTTTTTCCAACATGTCACCCACTTTGCTTTTCCCCTTCTTCACAAGCTGTTGATCTGCCTAGCAAGAAACAATATGCAATTCGACATTATGGTTCACTGGGTTGCAAAGTTTAGTTTTTAAATTCAGCATTTTATGAAGTATTATAGCAAGAGATCTGTCATGGCTGCTGTCTCCCAAATCTAGAAGGCAGTCAAGCTCCCAGAACAAAAGAAAATACTCAGAGAGGCTCTGGACATGCACCAGGCCCAATGTAGAGAAGGAAGACAGCACTGATTATTACCTTTAGTATCACTCAATTTAATGCAGCTCTCAGAAACCCAAATTCAGGTTTAACACCTGAATTGGAGCATTAACACTTCAACTCAAGTGTACAAAGGCCAAGAGCCGGGAAAAAATTATGGACTTTGAGTCTTAGTATTTATAATTTAGTTTCTCTCCACAGCCACAAAGACTAGATGTTATTTTTAAACCATATTCAACAGTTTCCAGTACTGACACACACTTCTGGGACCTGAGACTTCCAGAAGAAAGATAAAACATATGTTACAGCAGCAAGAGGAAAAAAGAATAATTCAGTTGTCAATATATGGGAAAGATCCACACATTGACTGATGCGGAACTTCAACAGAAAAAAATCCAGCAGGTAGATATTTATTATGTGCATTCTAAAAAGCTTTATTATAGTGTTTGCATTCTCACTAGCTGAAACATAAATAAAAGAAATGGAAATGCATCCTGCTGCAGAAGTCTTCTCTGAAACCAGATCCTCTGAATACACTAAGGTTAGAAGATGGAGTTCAAACACTTCCAGCATGACTGATTCAACACTACCCTTTCTCATGCATCTAAGAGACATGGATTTCCCTCATTTAAACTGAGAATTGAGACTTGTTGCAGAGCAGTCACACACACAAAAATACTCCCTGTGCAAGCATTCCACATGTGGTTTTGTGGGTAAGTGGGCACAAGAGAGTGATGAGGGGATGAACACTGAAAATACTGGATACTGTCAAACCCTAACCTCACTTGAACTCTAGCTTCAACTCTTCAGATGAAGTGACTAGGAACAAAACCACAACTCTGCCACTTAACTTGGCCTACAAGTTCTCAACAGATCCCTACAAGAGCTACTTCAATTCACCAGCCTGAGTAAAATAATGTAAATTTGGGGATTATTAGCATGTCAGCAGTTGTACGGGCTCACCAAGGGCTCCAAAGAGCATCAGAAGTGGTGCACACATCTGGAAAAGGGGAGCAGAAAGTTCCCTCTTCAGATCTGGTGAATGGTTAGATCAGCTTGGTTGTCTGTGACACCTCCAGTTGCCACCAAATCTCAGGGATAACATGGAAATAGTGACTTACACCACATGCTACTCAACAAAGAAAATATTTATCCCTTCATAAGTTCTAAGCAACTGCTGGGAGTTGCATTCAGGTCCTCAGAACTCCTCTAGTTCCATCTTCCAATAGGAGGTGGACAGATTGTGCAACCTCACTTTTCAATAGGATTGGATAAATTTAGCATGCCAACAAAATCCTAAACAATGAGTTAAAGAGAACTGAGCAAAATTAGACTGTGTAAAAATATTTCTATTGTGGAAATACCAAACAGATAAAAGTAATGAGGCAGTTAATCAGATCTACTTACATTATTAGCAAAAATTCGAAGATCAAGGGCTACAGAATACATAATAGGTAAGGCCCTGGAAAAGAAAAACATAGTATACTAAGTAGGTGCAAATCAAGCAATAAGACACGAGAAACAAGAGGGTTTTTTTGTTGCTGTTGTTAGCTGGTCATACAATTAGAAAAGTATATATTAATCTTTAAGTGAAGAATGCACTTCTTAAAAGGACAGTTCTTCAAGATCTCAGCATTTCAGAAATCCTACACTACAAAAATTATTTTTAGTCTTTTTTATTGTGGCTGTAATAAAATTCCACTTCTCTTTGAACAAATCCTTCATGTATTTAGATATGGACCATTCCATGTAATTAAGCTCAGATGTTTAGATTCCACACTTTGGACATGAAAACTCAACCAGGCAACAAAGCCAATTAAGGCTTGATTTTAGCATCTCTGGGGATAAATAAAACTATAGGTATAATTTTAGTTTGACTCCAATGGTATTATACTAGGAAAAGATGAGGCTATTTTCTAGTAGCTTTCTACCATGTACTCACCAATTTTCTTCTTTATGTGCCTGAAATGCTCGCAGGAAAGATGTATTGTATTTAGGAAAATTTAAAATGCCATGAAATGAAGCACACATTTGAGAAACAGCTGTTCAGTGGTACCATATATGACTTCAAGAAAGACTAGAAATCAAAACATCATCAAGAAGTTGAGGAGGTGAGTTGCAGCATGGAAGAACATGAGCACAGCCATGCATTCAACTTTGACTGGCAGCACCAGTAAGAAACACTGGCCAGAGATAAGATAGAAGCTTCTTTATCATTATCTTGCCCTCCAGCCACGTACAAAAATGTTATAATGATTTGAGACTCTCCTATATTCTGGGAGAAATTAATATTCTGTTTTAGAGCCAAGTAAAACATTCCTTCTTAGCCCTATAGAAAGCTGGAAGAAGAATGTATCTGGATTTCCTTGCTGGAAGAAGAATGTATCTGGATTTCCTTGCTTAGAAACCTAAACAACTGAAGTGTATTGGGAAGCAGACCACATTTCATTAGATTTTTAAAAACCATAAAGAGAACTTATTCTACAAGAAATTAATCTGAAAACAATATGCAAGATTTATGGAAAAGGATATTGGACAATAACTGTTTGGCATTTGTATGCTTCTACAAAGTCATGGTTTGCAACAGCGTAAGTACACCTGTCAAAGAAAAGGTGCATTAGTGCAACAGAAAATATACATAAATGAAATTCTTATTTTTGTGTCCTACCAGGCAAGAAGTTTTTCAATTTATTTATGGCACAAAGGAATATGACTAGAAGCATTCCTAAAAAACTGCTACAAGTATTTTAATAGAGCACTAAGCTTGATAATTGTAGAAAACAGATGCTAGAGATGAATAGCATTTGTTTTATATAAACTAATGTTTATTGAAACTGTCACCAGGATTAAATTTTAAAAATGCAAGACTGTTGAGAGAGACTAGATGCAGAAAATTATTTAGTAAAAGCCTTACAGAATTAGATACTAAGCTCTCTTAAGAGTACTTTTATGATTAAAATTCCCTTTTAAAAATATTTATTTCCCTCACTTATTTCACTCTAAATTCTTGTGCAGCTAGTATGCAGAGGGGAAACAGCAAGCACTGACACCAAAGCTGTGCCAATGGCCACACACAGATGATAGTCAGGTACACAGAGCAAACTTTATGTGGAGAGGAGAAAGAAAGTCTTTATTTCCGGCAATTCTAGCATTATTTATAAGAGTAATAAACACCAAGTTTTCAGGTGTAAGCCCTTTAAAACAGGAGAGTAAACTTAAGGATATCCTTCCCCATCCCTGCTGAACACCTCACAACTGACTTTACATTCCAGGCCCATCTTTACCTCAAGTGGGCTGCAAACATTTCATCATACGGTGATTCCAAAACTTGTTGACACTTCTCCTCTGGAGATGGAAGCTAAGTGTAGAATAAATCAATAAAACATTACAGGAACATCCAATGCACCAGAAACAGAACATCCCATGCATATTTTGTCATGGCAGTTCTCACAGATTTGCTGGGGTTGGAAGGGACCTCTAGTATGCATCTACCAGAACTTTAAATTACATTAACAATCATATCCAGTGTAATGAATTACTAGTGTGCATTCTGTCTCCAGAACCTGAACAGAGCCAGCCTTAAATAAAAGCATCCAAAACACACAAACACCAAGCCCTTACCACCCACAGCTTTTTTGTCTATGGTGCTTTCCATGGTGCTATGCTAATAACTGATGCAGACCTGGTCCAAAAGGACATTCAAAACTGTATCTATCCAGAAAACAATTCAAAACAGAACAACAAGAACCAACCAGAAAATAAAAATTATATATAGTATCCTTGTAAAAAGAAAAGGGAAGCAAACCTACATGGGGATCCTACCTCAGCCTGTGAAACAGATTTCTGAGGTTTCTCTCCAATGGAAAGGAACCCACACCTAGAGCTGGGAAAACTCAAAGTAAAACAAAAGGTCAAAGAACACATCCTCACCTGTAGTCTTGGGTTTGCAACATGTGGATGTTTAAATGACACTAATTCTGCACAAAATGTACCATCTCTGGTCTCAATGGCTTCTTGTACCTACCAAAGCAAACAGTCACATTACAGAATAAAATCCAGCAACAGGCACACAACATATTTATACAACTACAGAAGCCACCCCCTAGTTACCACTGTTTATGCATATTAATATCCAATCAAATGCAAGTTTTCAAAGGCTTAAAACTGAATAAATAATTTTGTATTTCCAATATACCTGCTGTCCAAAAAGGTCTCAGGGAGCAGGTAGAGAGAACACCATTGTGTTTTTTTCCTTATTTGTAGGATGCAAGCATACATATGTCCATGGGTTTAGCATTGTAAAACAGCAGTTGGGAGCTAGATTTGGTTAAGTTTTTTACAATTCCAGTTGGATTTACAGGCATCAAACACAAATGCAAGGATGCAATATTTGAGAAATGCTTTAAAATGAAGACACAGAGATTTAACATGTAAATATCATTCCAAAGGCAATGTCTGATATTAGACTGATATTCTATCTGCATCCAATGCTTTTGAAACCTACTAAGACTCTAAATGTTATATTCTGTGGAAGAATGGTTTAATCCTACTTTCTGCTAAAGATTACTCCTTGTAAAAATTGTCTGCTTGGACAGGTTATTATTACCAAGGTGGAAATTTATTCAGTTATGGAGACAGTTTTAAGTATTGCTTCTTAAGAGTTTCCTTCACATTGCTTGTGCTTTGTCATATGTTTGTGTCCCAATACGAAAAAAAAAATCTTTTTGATGTATGGAAAGCTCATAACAAATGGGAAAAAAACCCATAGACTAAAATAGCAACAAAAAAGGAAAAATCAACTTTTTAAACTCCTTCAGAAATTTGTGTTTAGCTTTTATTTCAGGCAAAAGAAGATGTAATTTTACGTTTGCAAGATGAAAAACTATCTTGGATGTTCAATGGAGTGTCAACCGAACAAAACGTGGACTTTTCAGAGCAGACTGCTGTCCTGGGAGATCTCAGATGCTCCATTTTTGGAGACTAAAACCGAATTACTTTCTTTTTGTGCCTTAACTAATGCCCGATGAAGTAAGACGGTAACAGCGACGAGAATGCGAAGGTCCAGCAAGAACCGTGCAGAGCGGAGCCGCCAAAGCTCGTCACTGACGGCCCCATCCAGCTGGAACCCCTGCGGCCGCGCTCCTGCCCCTCCATCCTCCACGGCAGAAGCTGTGTCCGCATTTCTGCGCATCTCCGAGCCCCGTATCCCTCGAATCCTGGGCTGCCCTTGCTCCTGGACACACACACAGCTCTCCGTGCCGGTTCTTACACAGAAATTACCTCAGAAACCTCCACACCTCTCAGGCATTCCAGTTGTACATCCTCGGCACTGGGACGGTGCGTGCCTCACGCACACTGAAGAAATATATTTCCCCACTCATCCTCCGTTGATTTATTTCTTAACCGAGGCACCACATTTACAGCAAAGGAAAACACACCCGCATACTCAAACAGGGCCCATAGACTAATTTAAAAAAAAATGAAAAAAACCTTGCTTACTTGCTGCAAATACTGATTAATGGTGATGTGCGCCATTGAAGGCAGAGGAGCTGAGGCGGGAGCCGCACCCCGGTGCCGCCGCGCGAGCCCCGGAATCCCGGAACTGCCCGCGCGCTTCCGGATCCCGGCGCGGCCGAGGGCGGCGGGAACGGGCCCGAGCGTCACGTGACAGCCCCAGGGGCCGCTGCCCCGCCCACCGCGGGCCCGAGGCGTGGCTTCACTCGGGCAGCCAATGGGAGTAAGCGGTGGGCGGGGCTAGAGGGCGCGCGTCAGCGGTAAACCTCGTGCGCCGAGGGCGCCGCGCGTCTAGGGGCGGCGGCGCGGTGTGCGTGTTGGGGCTGTCACCCGTGCTGCCCCTTGTACTCTCGGCTTGCTCAGCAGGCGGGCTGTGCCCTCTGTGTGGCAGGACCCCAGTGGCGGGACACTCCGGCTACTTCCCCGGGAGAGCTATGGAGGCTCTCATCCCCTCTCTCCTCGCTAGCTCCGTTACCCACGGAGACCGCCGGAGGGGGGTCGCGGTGAACTTGGGTGGAAAAAGTTGACTTGAGCATTAAACTCCCGAACAGGTTGACTCCTAAAGGCACTGCCGCCAGGGACATGTCATGCTCCATGTTCGTGCCCACTGGGCTCGGTTGGGTTTGGCAGGTGCCGGTGAGCAGGGCGCAGGCGGCCTCTCGGGCTGGTGGCTTTTGCGGGCGGGAAGGAGCGGCTGCTCCTTGGCTTTCGTTCCGGCCACTCTTGGTGGTTCGGCGGGTACCAGCAAACAGAGCCGGGGCAAGCGAGGCACACCGAGAGGCTGCTGCTGCCGGTGGCAGGCTTCCCCGGCCCGGGAGCCATCTTGTGAGCGGGGCTGGCGCTGCCCGAGAGCCGCGGGCCGCCCGGACTCGGGAACGGGCTCGAACCCGAGCCGGCCGCCGGGGCGGGCGGAGACGAGCGGGCGGCTATCGGTGCCTCCCCTCGGCGGCACTTGGCAGTCGTCCGCAGGCAGTGGGGGAGGGCGGCTGGGTGGTGGCGGTGGCGGAGGAGGAGGAGGGGAGCGGAGGCGGGGACCAGCCGGCCCCGGCCCAGCCCAGCGCGTTGCCCCGGCCGGACACGGCGCCCGGGGCGGAGATGGCGGACGAACCGCAGAAGAAGTCGCACTTGTCGGCCTTGGTGGGACACACGAACGGGCTCACCAAGCCCGCGTCGCTGACCGCCACCCGCTCTACGGGAGGGGGAGGAGGAGGCGGAGGCGCGACCGCCTCCTCCAAGAAACTCGTGATCAAGAACTTCAGAGGTGGGTACGGGGCAGGCCGGGCCCTCTGTCCTGGCAGGTGCGCTCGGCCCGATCTTTGTTTACTGCGGCCCCGGCCGCTCCCCGCCCCTTGCCCGCGGCCGGGCCCCGCCGCTGTCACCCGCCCCGCCTCCGTATCGGCGAGGGGCGGCTGCCGCGGGGCTGATAACGCCGCCGGGCTGATAACGCCGCCGGCACCGTGCCCGTGTAAGGGCTCCCGGGGACACGCGTGGGGCTCCGTGCGCGGGGGCAGCGGCCTTAGGGAGCGGGCAGAAAGCCACCTTAGTGTCAGCGCTGATTAAAGCCAGGCCAGGGTGGTTGCCTCGCTAAAAGTAACACGGGCGTCAAACACAGCAGCCGGGGGTGAAGCGCGTCGTGCAAAGGCTCGGGTGGAATTAGTGACCCCTCTGTGTGTGCCAGAGTTACATGGCCAAGAGCACAGTGGCTTGGCAGAACTTGGTGGAGCAGCAGGGAGGGAGACATTGCTGCAGGCTCCCATTGGGTGGCCGTTTTCAAACTGCCTGTGTCTTACTTCACAGAAAGACCCAAATTACCAGATAATTATACTCAGGACACCTGGCAGAAACTTCATGAGGCGGTGGGAGCAATACAGAGTAGCATTTCTATTAAATACAACCTTGAAGAGCTCTACCAGGTAAGCTACGTAAGGTTTTGGTTTCGTTTTTTGCAAGTAAACTGCTTTGGCACGCATTCAGCAGAATGTATTTTGATTTCTTAAAAGCTGATTTAGTACGTACTCTGTTTCTAGTCAGTTTTTGTTTATCAGTTCCTCGGAGAGCTACCAGGATCTGGGCCCATGAAAAAGCAGTTTCTGTTGGAAGGCGCACAAAGCTATTCCTGGGCAGGGCTGAGATCTAAGTCTTAGTATCTTCAATACTCTGCCCACTCAACGTGCTGAAAACAGGATGTTACTCTAACAGGGTTATGAAGTGATATATTTTATGATTATTTTTGTACATGCTCTGGTCTCTTGTAAATAGTAATATTGAAATATTTGATATTATTACGATATAATATTGCACTTCTGTATCTTCTGGGGAATTAAAAAGTAATCTTGATTGAGCAGGCAACAAACTGTCCCTTTACCCACATTTCAGATTACTGTTACGTTTTCATAACAATCACAATCTTAGTTTTCCTGCTCAAGTGGTGGAAAAGCATTTCTGGAGCACTTGGACTACTGGAGCAGGGGCTAGGGAGGGTAAAAGACAGATGGACTCCTGAGCCATTTCTCTACTTTCTCCAATTATATGTGGTTTAGTTCTATGTTATTTCAGATGGATGTGCCTTGAGGTATTTAGCTGAAGTGGTAGCTTTTTTGAGTGATCATGCTATAAAAGATTACTGATGTGCTATTTTGTGCTACATAATGTAAGTTAGTTATGAATTTTCTGTGGGTGCAAGTGTTTGATCTGCAGATTGATGTCCTTGCCAGACCAGGACTGAAAACATTATGCACATCTAAAATGTTCTAAATGTTTAGTTGAAGTGCAGAGGGTGAGACTGTGAGAGAGAAGGCCAATAGTCTGTACTGGGTCCCTGTTCAAGAAGATCAGGATGGATTTCAGAACTGACTATGCTTACCTCTTTAATTAGGGTATGTAATATATGGGTCTAAAATGGCTGATTATGTAAATGTATATTGACTTAAAGTAATTATTCCCTTTAAATTGAAAGCTTGAATGTATTATATTTATCTGTTAATACTTGCAGATTTGCACAGTTTGAATGACATAGTGCATTTTATTGTTTTAAATTCAGCATTTGAAAAACCCTGCTTTTTCATGTCTAACAAAAAAAAAAATCAAAAAACAAAAACCAGCCCACAGATGCTTTGAGTGTTACCTAACTTGTTTTCAGAGGCTCAGAAATGAGATTATAGTAATATGGCTATGAAATCACTAGGGTACAGCTTGAGTTTTGGCAGAAGAGGAGAGATAGTTCAGATAAACTGTGAAGGGAGAACTGTACTTCTTGCTTTTTCTCTTTGCCTGCTTATTTGTAAAAACTGTGCAAGGCTGGTTGAACAATCCTTAAGGCAGCAAATCAGGAAGATTTCTGCACAGCAAGTGGTGGTGCTCGGTGTGCCTGTGCAGGGACAGGTATTTACTGTCCTGCCAGAGGAATAAAAGATGAGGTTCAGCATCCATTGGAAACCTGATCTGTATTTACAGATTATTTTAACTGCCTGTTGGTGAGCATCGAGTCATCCACAGGGGAAAATGTCTCTGGGTGCAGCAGTTTTTACTATCAGGCCTTTGTGGTGGGTTTTTGGGTTTTTTTTGAGTTTTTATCTGACATTATGGCAGGAACTGAGAGGCCTGCTAGAGTTCAGTGCACTCAGTGGGCTGGTGTATCAGCCTACAGTTGAACCTTCTGATTTATTTATTTAATTTGGCACGGTGGCTGAGAAGAAACCGAAGAACAATGATGAGGCTGAGTGGGAAGCCTGAAGGATACTCCTTTCCAGGCAGTAGAGGCAGCATGGAATCAGGCATGAGGGTGCTTGGCAGAAATGTAGTCAGTGAGCAGTGGGAGGGTGGCAGCCAGTTTTTTGTGACTAAAATAGAAATGATGTCTGGGATTGGTGGTAGATTGCACAGATTTTGATAGAAGTAGCTTTTACTTGATGGGATAGAGAAAGTGGGGCAGAACAAAGAATTGCTGAATGAGGAGTGAGTGATAAAAATAATAGAAAAAGAAAATTACCTTTGCAGCAAGGTGCTAAATAACCTGAATTGGGGCAGCACTGCCCTTCTGGAGGACATAGAACAGGACAGGGTAGTAGCAAAGGAAAGACAGTAGAGCAATGAAGGAAAAAAGTATGAGAGTCCTGACCAGACTTATAATTGGATGGGTGGATAGGAGTGGCTATAACATTATCTGCAAAGTGATTGTCTGAATACTGTTTGTTGCAAGTTATCATTTTACTTACCTTAAGACCAGATGAAAAACATTATAGGCACTGTATTATAGTTTTGTTTGTTTGCATATTTTAATGGTGTATCAAAATTGTGGAGGCCATTTTTATGCACATTTAAATAAAAATAGATTAGGTAGGTTAGAATCCTCTGGAGCAGAGGAAAATATTCTTGGGTCGGTTTTAGTTGCCCAGGTGACCTAGTGCTTTAAATCCTGGCAGTGTTCTGTGCAGTATTGCCTCATAATATAACAGCAGCTGATATTAATACAGCGACTACCTGAACATTTGGTTTTGGGCAGAATTGGCATCCTTAGTCAACTAAGGATAAATACTCAACTAAATCCTATGAGTTTCCAATAAATAAGTTCAAGTCTTTATGTAATGGTTAACATGGGGTTGATTTTGGGGCTTTTGTTATTGTTTGGGGCTTTTCTTAATTATTTTTTTCCTCTCAGTTTACGTACCTTAGCATGAGTGTGTAAATCAGTGGAAATACTTGGGAAGAAATAAGTGGATAAAAAGACAGGAAAGGAGCTATACTCATTTACCATTTAGACAGACTGGCTGAAATGTCCAACTTAAAGTTAAACATTATAAAAAAATTAAAATACTTGGTATGGTTGTGTTCCTGCTCCAAAAAAAGCACTTGTGTGCATACTGAAGAATGCACAAAATGGACCTTCTAGAGGAGTTCTACTGCTGAGTAGTACAGAAGGAGGCAGAATTCTGGTAGTGTTTAACAGCACATCTGAAATATGACCCATATTGTGATGATGGATCTTGTTTGTGACACAAAATCTTGCAGAATAAGAGGGGACCAAAATCAGGAGGGACTCCTGAAGTCTTAATTTTTCTGCATAACTTTGTTTTGATGTTTTGGTTTTGTGCACAGCTTGAACATGTAACACTGAATTTTTTTTTCTTTTGTCTGCCTTAATTACATAGACACAAAAATTTAAGTTCTTTTTTTGTCTCATTCATAATCCTTTTTTGGTTTTTAGGCTGTTGAAAATCTCTGTTCCTACAAAGTCTCTGCTACACTGTACAAACAGCTGCGACAAGTCTGTGAAGAACATGTGAAAGCACAAATCCTTCAGTTTAGAGAATATCCTTTTGTCGTGCACAGAAGTGGTTAGAATGGTTAGTTTAAATCATTATTTTTTAAAACAAGACTTTGCAAAAAATGCACTAGAAATTGTCAATGTGTTAAAGAGATTCTTTGCTTACATGTTTTTAAATCAGTCATAGGCAGCTTTAGTCATCTAAGTGAATAAATTGTGTATTGATGTGTAGCATCCTAGTAAGAATTTATTTATCATTTGAATAGGGATGCAAATTTTACAATAAATCTAGAAAATATCAATACCACTATGAGATATCTCAGCAGGTATGAATTTCTGCGGGAGGTGAGTAGTGATGCTTATGGCAGCAGTAGCTTAAAAAAAACCCCACAGTGATTATCAACAACAGTAAAAAAATTTTCATACACAGTGTACCTGTTTGACTGAAAATAACTACTGGTCAACAGTGATGTATCACAGAGGCATTCAACAAGCTTTCATGTATCTTCTGTGTACCTTGGGGGGGTTCTTGGAAGAGAGCTCTAAGTTCAAGAGATCATTTGACTGCCTTGAGATGCATAGAAGGATGAAGTTTTATCATAAATTTCCCCATGGTTTACTGAAGTTATATTGCTGGACTTTTCTTCTGGCTGAATGGGTCACAGAAGTGCCTATAGATCTTGTGTGGACACCTGGCTGTAGCCAGCCTTGTTTCCTGAATCCAGTCAAGCTTTACATGCTGAGAAGGTGCTTTATATCATAGGTGTCTTATGTGTAATAGCCACATTGGGCTTGCACTGCTGGAGCAGCAGATGAATAGTCTGTGTCCACCTTGCTGTCCCCAAATTCCAGGAAAATGCCTTAGCCAGCAGATGATGGATGGAGAGTGCCATATTGAACAGATATTACAGCACTGTGGCTGCTGGCATTGTTTTCAAGCTCTCTAGGATTTTTTTAGCAGAAAATGATAGGATAAAGTAGGAAAAAAAAAAAAAAAAACCAAGGGGCCGTGGCCCAGAACGAGCCTCCTTTCCAGGTGAAAGCTTTTAATTGTGCTTTGAATTGTGACTCTCAGTTTCTTGGTTCACTGCAGTCCCCAGGTAGGTGCCTACACTCAGAATAATTTGGGGTTTTTAATTGTATGTAGCACACACATGATTTCAGGCTGTGTGGTTTTGGTTTTTGTTGATGGTTTGGTTTGGGGTTTTTTTGAGTCCCATTTATGACATCTGGCTTCTACATAGCACATTAATACAGTAGTCTTTAACATACCTGGTCTTTGAGAACCAAATTTTAGTCTTCTTTAAAGCAGTGTACAACCATCTTTTGCATTCCTGCTTTTTCAGACTTCAGATGATGTTATGAAGAAAACATTTTAAAACTAGTGTTTTCAAACTTTGCTTTCACCTTGCCCTCTTGACAAGGGGATGGTGGATTGGAGAGTTGAAAATTTAATATTTCACAGGTGTGCCACTTTGTATCCCAAGGGACATGAGATCAGATTAATCAGATTTGGCCAGAATGAGTTGAAAATGATAATGTGTGGGAGAGGAAGGTAAAGCCTGATTTAGATTTACTTGTGAGATACATGAGAAATGTATTATTTGTAAATAACAGTTGGATCTGTTGTGTAATGAAGAAACCTCTGTAGATTACTTAGGGTGACCTGGAGATGTATATGAAAAGAGTGGTATTTGGATTTGTTGAGGATTATTTAGAACTGTAACTGCTTTTAAGAGATTAGGGTCACTCCTGTTGTGCTCAGTGTGAACTCATTAAATAAACAAAATAACCTCTCCATCCCTCTCACCTCAGTTGGTGACAAACGTGTGTTTGATGCTGGTGGGATTTCTTGTTTAAATCTATATTAAGGTTGCACAGTGCAGCCACTAGATGGTATTACTGAAGAGCTGGGAGTGTTATTCCTTGAAAACACAGGGAGGCCTTTTGGAGAGCTGCCAGCCTCTGTGCTGGGCAGCTCTGCAATTAATGGTTTATCCCTGGCAGGCACAGTAGCATTGGAATATCCATGGAGCAGCTTTGCCTAATGGCTGGCAAAGATCATCTCCAGAATCTGGCCTCTAAAGATACTGGTAAACTAGTTTTCCTTAATGGGTGCTGTACAGATTCTCTGGATAGTCTTTTATTTTTAAAGAAGATAAATAAATGCTGGCAAGATCATTGCCGACAAATGGTAAGTTGAATGTTTGTTCAGAGTTTATATCCTTGAGGTGTGAAATCTGACTAAAATAAGTTTGTCATAGTTTTAGCTTGGGACTGCACTGCATTTCCTCCTCCAAGTTTTAGCATTGCTTTTCACTTTCCCCTTTGCTGGCTGAGAGAACTGCTGTTGTTGACATGTAGGTTCTGTTAACTCTGACTTTGATAGGTTCATTTAAGGATTGAACATCACTCAAATTTAGTGACACCTTTATTTCTTTGGGTGGAAAGAAAAACTAACCAAGAAATGCTGAAGTTGTTTGCTATTCGTAATTTTAAGTAATTTGGGGAGTCTTTGCTTTTAAATAGCTCCAAGAACTAGGTTAACTTGAGAATTTTTTTTTCGAAGCAGAGATTTTATCCTGACTATAGAGCTGAGAAACAGAAAGGATAAAGAACTGAAACTTGCTTTCTATCTGCCTTTTTTGTCTTCTACCTCCACAATGATTTATGTTGCAGAAAAAAGTCCTCTCTGAAACACACTCTATGAAAACTGTGCCTTTAAGAAGGCACCATTTTAATTCCAAACTAACATTTTACAATGCGTTTATATTGCATTATCACTTACGTAGCTTTGGCTGATCATGCCCCACATGGTTGAATTTCTCTTTTCATTGCTTGAATCTACTGTTCTTTTCTTTCCTGTGAGGCTTGGGCAGAGGTATATGATTTTTATCTGAATTAAAAATGGAAGGTGTTAGGGAAACTATTTGAATTCAGCAGTCTGATGAAAACAGAGTTGAAGATACTGCCTTGAAAATGTAGTTAGTGTGAACCTGTGTTTTCATGAAAGGGCTTTTGCTGTTAACACTGTTTGCTTTAATTACTTCTAAACTTTCTTTTTTTTTTTTTTTTTTTTTTTATTCCTTAAAGGAACAACCTGTAGCAAGTGGCTTTCTTGCCTATGTGCTGGGTCAGCACTTGTGCTATTTAAGAAAAAAAAAAAATCAGCTGTACTGCTGTTTTGCTTTAATATGCTTGGCCAGTAACTATATCAGCCTGAGAATTGCTTCAGAGGCAATGAAATCTTTTAGGAAAGGAGTAGGTGGACAGCTGGGAATAGAAATCTCTATCTGGCCTGGGGGGAGTTACTGACATCCGGAGTTACACGACTGCTAAACTGGGAGTTGGGCAGCCTTCTTATGAGCAAAGTTAAAAATGGATTTTGAATGTAAAAGTCTAGTAAGCTACAAAGCCACCTCCTCCTCCCACTTCTTTATTTTAAAAAAAAGGTAATATATTTTTATACCTTCTTTTGACTGTTGGATTTAATGTATCTCTATTTTTCTTATGAATTTGGCAGCTAACTTTTACTATGAAAAGATCTGTTGTACAGCTCATTACTGTCTTAGTTTAAACTTTTGTTTGTTTTGTTTTTTTTTTTTTATTTTAAAGCAAGAAGCATGGCAGCATGCTATTTCAGGGTGTTTACTGACTGTATTGGAGGTACTGTTTGAATAGCTTTGTATATTAGTGGTATAAAACTCCTAACAAGCTAATAAAACTATTTAGTTAATGGTTATGAATTTGAAAACTGTCTTGGATGTACTTGGGAATACCACCAAGTAATAGTATTAACTTCAATAGATTGCATACCCATGGCTGTACAAGTCACCATAAAAGTTTAAAATACCCACATTGGTAAATGAGGTGTGTGTCTGTGATGTAGTTTTTCAGAAGTTGTTTTATAATTTAAAATACCACATGGAGATGAAGAGAAAAATATTTTCTTTATACATTTCAGATCATGATCAGAAGCATTTTCTTATTTTTGGATCGTACATATGTGCTTCAGAATTCAGTGCTTCCTTCTATATGGTAGGTATCCATGTAAGTATTCCTATAATCTTTAGAGTGTTGATGTACTATTACATTTGCAAAGATTTAAAATAAATTTTTCACATTATATTTGATCTATATAGTAGATCTCTAAAATTTGGTGTCACTTTATGAAGATGCATGTGTGTGTCAGCATATGTATGTTAATGTCCTCCTTCCCCAGGAATATTCACTGTCAAGGAGGGTGCAAAAGAGGAAGGTCTGTGAACATGGGCTTCAAAGTCAAGGCTTATGTGTAGCTGTTGTTGTCAGAGCCTGGGTGAGGTTGACTCTGTGGGATCCTCCCCTTGACTGCTGTTTCCCACCTTAGCACTGGGCCAGCATTACTGTAGGTGCTCCTGGTTTTGATAAAATTCAACACTCAGCTTCTTGCTCTGTTTTCTTAAGTTAGTCAGATACAGTGACAAGGTGCAGATTATCTTTCCAGCTCTGGTCACTTGATGATGCTTTTTTACTTTCAGCTCACCATGGTCACATCTTTGGGCATTCTGCTTTAAAGCTTCCCCCCTGAGGGGCATTTTACATCATTGCCCAAGCAAACAAACCCAGGCTTTGCCAAACATTTCTGGTAATGTTACTACTTTATCTGAAGTGCCCTCCCCACAAAAAAAAAAAAAAAAAAAGGTAGATAAAGTACTGAAGTAAGAGCATGTCTTTTCCCTGCCTGGCTGGCTGCTGTGCTCTTGTGAGTTCCTCAGGCTGTCTGAAGAGCCTGGCATCTTCCTCCAGCCTCTTGCTTGTCCAGTGGACATCTTTTGTTCCCAGCTTCAGCAGTTTTCTGCCAACTCTTTGTATTAGGCTTCTTTATACTAAACATGGATGATGAGGTCTGTTCATACTTTGTCTTCTTTTTTTCCCACTGTTAAAATTCCTTTTATTAAAATCCTGATGCATGTGAAGAAGTTGGAGGTAACAAGTTCTATCTAGGATTGCTCAATATTGTTTCAATATTTAACAATTAGCTGCTCCATGGCTTAGAGGCACCATTCCTCATCATCTTAGAATGAAACAAGAATCTGATAGAGGGGGTAAGATCCTAAAGATACAAAGAATTCATGCTTTGAACAAAACTTACCAATCACACATAGAATGTCTGATCCAGGGAATTTTATATTAAGGTATATGATCAGGTTTGGGGTTTTTTTTAATAAGCAGAGAAACTTACAGTCTGTTATGTGAAAGTTGGACAGGCTGCTAACAGTTCTCCACTGAAGTGTATGCATGTGGTAGCATGTGATCTGGTATTTTTAGGATAATTCTTGTACAGTTCTGTTAGAGGATGGTGTCAAAAAGAGAACACACACCATTAATATATACTTTTTCTGTATAATATATATACACTGTGTATATTTTAAACATATGTATGATTTTTCAAAAGACTCAACAGTGTGACTAATTTTCAATATCCACATAGGGATATGGGGCTAGAGTTATTTAGAAACCATATCATTAGTGACAAGCAAGTTCAAACCAAGACTATTGATGGAATTCTCCTGCTGATCGAGCGAGAACGAAGTGGTGAAGCTGTGGACAGGAGTTTGCTGCGGAGTTTGTTGAGCATGCTCTCAGATCTGCAGGTGAGTGCAGCCAAATTCACTAGTAACAGCTCTGTTTAGAAGCACAGTGTGGATTGCCTGAGTCCTGTTTTGTACAAAAACTATCCTGTTCACCTAGTAAATGTGTGTAAAATCTATTACATTGGTATGATTACCTCTTCTTTACCCCATGTGCAGTCTTGTACTGTTTTTAAATGAGACCTCTTTGCCTGTTTTCCTTAGCAGAGGTAATGGCCTCAGGTCTTAATAGATTTGCAGTATTTTGTCTGTCTTAATCACTCATGTCATTAATCACTTAACGTCTCATCCTAGTGCCAGTTAAATGTAGGAACAGAAAGATCCCTCTCTGTCACTGTAAAAAGGTGTCAGTTTTTGGAGTCCAGATCTTGGGTCTGTATCACAAAACCATCACTCTGCTGGCAGTGTCTTAGAAATGCTGAGGATAGAATGGGATGCCATATTAAGGCCAAGGTTTTCAGATAGATCATGTCAAGCTGCAATTTACTGGAACTTTCCATGAGCAAAGATAGTAAGTAACCAAGGAGACTGACAAATGCTGTGCTTCTGGCCTTTACATAGGTTGTCCTTGAGTTAGCGTTGCAGCCTTGGGATGTGGGATCTGCAATGAAACTTCTGAAACCTGCTGAGGTAGCTCCATTTCAAAGTGGCAATACAGCATTACAAAACTGGCTGAAGGTTTGAAGAGGCAGACTACATAAAAAAGCCCTTTCTGGTTAGGCAGCTTACCTGGTTTTCTGCCTTTCATGTTAATTCTCTTGGCTTTAATCTGTAGCTTCCTCTCTCATCCCAGAAAAATTAATCTGTTTGAGAGAGAAACTATTGGAAAAAAAAGATTAAGTTTTTGAAAGTGATAGAATAGTTTGGGTTGGAAGGGATCTTAAAGATCATCTAGCTCCCACCCCCCTGCATTGGGCAGGGAACCTTCAGCCAGGAGTCCTTAAGAGACAAAAAATGGTCAGAATGTAATGAGCTTTACAGCTCTGTTATATGTTTTGGAAAAAATATTTTCTTCTATTCTTCCACCACACTCAAGGAATTTTCCCTTTTTCTGTTCACTCTCCCTCTGTTTACATATTAATCCCTAGTTCCTCAGATTGTTAAAACTTTTTCTTTATGTAGTTGTTCTTTCTGACTTACTTCCTTTCTATAGTAAACTGTTAGTCATTATGCAGAGGTTTTTTTAATGTCTATGATGGTTATTGGTACCCTTTTTGTACACCTTATTTGTTCCCTGTAGGAGAAGTTCACCTTATAATAATTTTTCCTGGGCCACTGAGAGAAACTTAGCAGATCTGGAGATGTGTTACTGAGCATATTAATATTTTACTGATGACAGTTACCTGCTTTCTGCTAGTTGGAAGGGTTTTTTTGCTACAGAAATGAGTGGGTGTTTAGATCTCAAGTGAATTGGATGTCATGACTGTGCTGTGATGTTGGGTACTGGTGTTGGGCTGTGCACCTTAAAGAGAAGCCTGTTAATTTAGACTGTTCAGGTACTGATGACTGAAACAAATTGTTGCTGCTCTGGGAGGTCAGTTCTGATCTCAGTCTTTCTGAAACTAGTGGGCAAATAGAAAATTTGTTAATATAATCTTACATTGACATTTCTCACAGCAGAGTGCATCCTTAAAATTTTACTTGTCCTCTTACACCTGACAAACAAAATATGATACTGTTACTGTGAGCTTAATATGAGTAACTATATTGATTTCTTGAGCCAGGTTTACAAGGAATCATTTGAACAGAGGTTTCTGGAAGAGACAAATTGTTTATATGCTGCAGAAGGCCAAAGATTAATGCAGGAAAGAGAGGTAGGTGCATGTGGTAGATGATGGCTTTTATGTTAGTTTTATCAACTGTGGGATTACATAAGAACTTTGGTAGTGCCATGGTGTATTAATGTCCAGTGACATTTACTGGCACACAGGTATTCAAAACACAATATATTGACATGGACCATGGTATTGTATCAACAGGGAGAGCAGACCCCAGGTTTTATTGGAATTTGATGGATACAATTGTGTAGTAACACAGTGACATTTTTGTAGCTAAAGTCACATTATCAACTATAGGGCCTTTAGTATGAAGTAATATTGATTATTTAAAATACAGATTATGTAGTACATAACATTCTGGTGGAATAGTCCTTTCCAATTGATGTACTCTTTTAAAAATGTAGTTTAACTGTCGTGGAACAAGATTAGCTGCCTTTCATAACTTTATAGTTGAACTGGTTTTGTCTTGTCTTGTTAGGTCCCAGAATATCTTCACCATGTTAATAAACGTTTGGAAGAAGAAGGAGACAGAGTTATAACATATTTAGATCACAGCACACAGTGAGTACAAATTTTATAATTTTTGCTGTAATTCAAGCATTCTTCATAAATCAGTATGATTATCTATGATTGTAAAGACACTGAGATAATGTCTTCATTATCTTACAGATATTATCTTGTTGGGAGTGCTTGTGAAATAGCCTTTTTTTTTCAAGACTTTGCTTTTATCAAAAGTTACTTCCTTAAAATGAAAGTATATTTTCTGTAAGAAAGAAGACATTTGTTCAGAAATATTAATTCTGTATAGTGTAGATTTAAAAATTGTATAAGAGCTCAAATTTGCATTATCAAAACAGCAGCTGATTTTAGCTCTTTTTTTACTGATAACATCTTTAACCACAAATCTCTTGAGGGAAGGAAAGACTCATTAGAAAAAAATGCAACCAAAAAAAAAACCACAAACAAAAACCCAAACAAAATCTGAAAAAACCCAGAAGGGCAGAGGACATGAGTATCATTTGTAAACAATCCAAGGTGTGAGCTTAACAGTGCATGAGCTGTTGCCAATGTACTGTGTGAGGTAGCTTGTCCTTTTTTCACGTGGGTTTTAAGTAATAGTTTATGTTTTGTTGGATTAACACATTCCTCCAGGAACTGTCACTACATAAATCCATATAGAAATTGTCCTGTAGTAAGTGTTTGCTTTTTTTTCTTTAGTTGAGAACATGACATTAAATTTATTGGGTTTTAGTCTTCAAGAGGATTTATTGGCATGTCATTTGGTGTCCAGAAGGATAACTGAATAAAAATTCTTTTATTATTTTCCTCAGACATTTTATATAGATGTATAGATATACAGATATGTGTTGTGTGTCATGGCACATATATGAACTTGGATCTTCCTGTAAATGCTGATTGCAGGGTGACTAGCTTTTTCTGGTGAAATCACTCATATTGAAATATGTGGAACTTTCTGTTTATGAAGTTATAGCAAATACATGTATTTATTTACTGTTTAGGTTAAAAAATAGATTGATACCATTACATTTTCAGTCCAAATAGACTCAAGTACTTGCATTGAATCTTGGCCTTAGTTCAAGGCTTAGAAACCTACTTTTAGAAAGGTTCACATTAATTTTCTTCCCCTGCATTAAGAAACAGCAGTTGTTAAAATTAGAGCACTTGAGTGTTCCTAAGGTCATACTCTGTGTGTGCATAAAAACAGCAGAAAGGATGCTGTTTATTTGCAACTGGCTTAATCTTGAGATGGAAAGGATGCTTCTAGGACAAAAGCATCATGTGAAACACCACACCAAATACTTCAGACAACACCTGGGACAACACAAGTGTGTTGTTGCAGCCCACAGAGGGATCCTTTCAGCCCGGCAGTGCATGCTGCTCTGGACAGATGACCAGATTAAGTGTCAGTCAGTAGGTGACCAAGTACATTGCTTTGAGGTCATTCAGAAGGTACCTTCCGGCTCATTCCTTAGCCAAGACAAATACTCATTTTGTTTGCTTGCAAGGATGTAGGGCTTTGCCTCTTGGCCTCAAGCAGACAAATTGTCCCTTTTCTGCTCAGAATAGGTCTTCCACGGCAAGGAATGGTATTTCATGCAACCCTGACTCCTGTTGGAAACAGCCAGCAGCTGCAGATAGCAGTAGTTGGAAAGTGCGTGGGATATAGAAAGTACCGTAAAAATGGCCATGTGTGTGAAAAACAAGGGTCTGTTTAAACAGGATTTCATGTTTGCTTATGACCACTGAAGGGAACAAATGGAGGAAATGTATGTGATGCCCTGATACTCTCCTGGTGTCTGCCTGTTTCCAGCTCAGTGTATTTTCTGAACCTGCTGGGATTTGTGTCTTGGTATCTCAGAAATACTTGCAGTCTCTGATAGGGATTCACATCAGCTTTTCTGTCTGTGCCAGGCTTTGGCAAAGCATTCCACAGGTGATAAATTAGTGCCTCCTTCTAGGTCTGGTACCCAGTACCATTGCTGATGACCCTGGTTCATGCACTGAAAAGTGGTCAATCAGTTCCCTTCACCCCTTTCCTGCCTGTTGATGGTATCCCTAAGTCATCTCCTTCCCAGAAAGAATTGTCTAGACATTGCAGTTGTGTCTCTTGTAGCTGCTGCTGCATGTTTTGATCATCCCTGCTTCCTTCTCTGACCCTTTCCAAATGAAGGACCTAAACTGGTGTGTTGTGTGGAAGGTCAGGCATGTCACTGATGTGCTCTTTCAGGAAAGAGAGTGTGTTACCAAAGGTGCACTTTGAGCAAAAGTGTATTTTCCTACAGGAAAGGCTGCCATCAGTCCAAGTGGAGCACCTCTCTTCCAGGAAATCCCAATTAAGGTTCTGAGAACCAGTTCTATAATACTTTAATGATAAAGAAATGGTTGGTGTTATGTTGTTCCATTGTAAGCAGGGTAGAAGTTTAAACATTGGAATTAATTAATGAAGTGCCTTTGCACTTCAGTCATTTATTTTATATTTTAGGTGATGAAAGATGTATGGGAAAACTTCCCATTATTTTTCAGTCCTGTCTAAAATGCATGAGTAAAGGTAAAAAGTAGGGGATATTCAAGGAGAAATTTAAAAGTTTTTGCAATTTTGTGTCTTGTACCTCTTGCTCAATTTATGCTTGTGTGCATGCATAATACTATTAGCTGAAAATTTTACAATTAACTGAATTTTTGACATAACTAGCGTGTGTTGTATTGGTTTGAAGTGCAAACCCTTGGAGATTTTTGGGTTGTTTGCTTGTTTGTTTCCAGAACTCAATGACTTTTTTCCACTTATGCTTTTGTATTGACTTTTGCAATGTAAGCTTCTCACTTCTGCTGTGTAAGGAATTTCATTTTATCAATTTATTTTTATTTTTAAATTACATACCCAGTTTATTGTTGTATTGTATCACGTGATGGTTTTTGTCTTAATTTATACCGTCTAAGTATAAAATTGTTGGGGGTTTTTGCATTTTAATGTAAGTTATGCACAAATACATTCTGATAGAAGGCAACTCCTTTATACTGTAATGCATCTAATATTTTTTCTTGTATAATTCAGGAAACCACTGATTGCTTGTGTGGAGAAGCAGCTCCTAGGAGAACATTTATCAGCTATTTTGCAAAAAGGTATTTTCTTTTAAATAATTGTAATCTTTGATTAGCAATATAGTCTCATACTCTGCAACAGCTATAAGTTCCATAGCTTTTACTTTAGGAGGTATATTAGTCATGGGAAAAACTTCCACAGACACAGAAAGCCAATCCTGTGATTGTTACCCTCACTGTAACAAGTAAATGGTATATTTGGAAAGAAATGTCTAAAATCCAATTCCATATTTGTAAAGGCTGCTAAGCCTCTAAATCTTCTTTAACTTGCAGCAGCGGGCTTAGGAATTAAACCTTTGGAACTGCTTCTTTCCTAGAATTATATAAACTTCTAAATGAGAGCTGCAGTTGCTATTGTAGCTTCTTTTATGTGATAATCACACGGCTTAAGTGCAATAGTTTCACTTACTCTGGTGATTGTGTAGTTTAAGAATCATGAGTTACTGGAACTGGCAGCGTTTGAAGGAATGAGCTTTGTCTGTCCCTTACCTTTTGTCTGGCAATTTCAGATAAGAGGAGGTCCTTATTAGTGTGTTCAAACTGCCATTTCTGTGTTCCTCTTAATCTCTCCTTTTTCACTGAATTTCTGGGTTTGTTCAGTATTCCCTGATCTTTGAATACTTTAAATGATCTTCTCCTTCTCTTGCAGTAGCCATATTTTAGGTTTTAGATCTTGTAGCAAATTGTCCTTACATCTGTGTTTTAAGTTGCAAAACAGATGTCCCTGGTAGTGTGGTATCTTCAAGCTCCCTCACATCCATGTTTAACACTTTTATGTTATACATACCCTTTCTATGTCTTTCTTTGTCCCTTTTAAAGATGACTTATGCTCATTTTTATCTCAACTACCCTAGGAATAGCTTGTTTCACTATTTTCAATACATTTATAGAAATAGGCTTGGTCACTTCATCTTAGCTATTCATAAACTTACAAACAGAAGGTAAAAATAATTATATTTTGCTGATATGTGTTAATTTTGCTTGCTCTTTAATTCAACTATGATTAAGTCACTTTTCCAATGATATGCTTGTTCATCAAGTGGCTTCATCAGGAAGTATGTGATCTTGCTTTAAACTGAACTTTTTCTTGGTTTACAATATGTATGAGCCATCCATGTAAATATGGAGAGACTTAGATTTTTCCAGATCTCTGGTTACTGTGCTTCAGGACTCCAGTATTGTTGGATCAGGTTTGCATTCTATATCTCTACTGGAAAAAATAGTTTAAAAGCTTCTACAGGTTTGCATTCTATATCTCTACTGGAAAAAATAGTTTAAAAAGCTTCTATCATCACTTGCTTAGTTTTCTGTATTTGTTTGATCTAGGACACATTTTAATTTGCTTGTGACATCTTAGTATTCTGTTCAAGTAGAAAAAGATGCTGTCTTTTGTAGGCTTTCTTTAAGTCAAGGAGTGTGAATTAGTTTGATGCAGGAGAAAAAACCTTAAAAATGCAGGGTTTTCATAAGAAACCTTTTTTTTCTTATGCTAGTATAGCTGCTGTTGACTAGATATTTGGGGTCAGATCTAGTGGTGGGGGGGGTGTTTTGAGAGTAAATAGATTTTCCCAAGGCTATGTCAGTGCTTTCTGGAAGCTCTATGAAACCTTTCATCGGAGGACTTTGCTGCATGTCCTTTTTGTTCATCAGATGTGTGACTAAATATTTTTTTCAGTCACACAGCTCATGTTAGAGAAAGAGGGAAGGCTGTACTTTGTGATCTAGGTTGTAATAAAGCAGATGAATGTTCTGGTGTCTTTAACTGAATAGGAGGTAATGGGATGGGCTTTTCTTAATTAAGAGATCTGGGGTTATTCAGCATGGAAAAGAGAAGGCTCCTGGGAGACCTCACAGTGACCTTCCAGTACTTAGAGAGGGCTTATAAAAAAGAGAGGGCAGATAGTGATAGGTCAAGGGGGAATGGTTCTAACTAAAAGATGAGAGATCTAAGATGAGATGTTACTATGAGGGTGGTGAGTCACTGGAATAAGTTGCCTGGAGAAGCTGTGGATGCCCTATCCCTGGAAGCATTCAAGGCCAGGTTGGAAGGAATTGTGAGCAACCTGGTCTGGTGGAAGGTGTCCCTGCCAACAGCTGGGAATTGGAACAAGATGATCTTCCAATCCAAGCCTTTCTATGATTCTTTGATTTCCAGGATTTAATTCCGTGTTCAATGAAAAGAGAACACTAATACCCTGTATTCAGGACTGTGTAGTCTGTTGTCTTACATTTAAAGTATGTCTTTTCTTCTGATATCTCAGAAGTTAGGAAATCTCAAAACAGCAGACAGAAGTTTACCTGGCATCATTCTTGAACGTTGCTTGCCTTTCTGAGCATCTAAGTTACAATATACACTGAAAGTATTTTTGAGCTGAAGAATATAGTAGAATATGGAATAATTTGGTAGTGATTTGCAAATCAATTCTTAATATAATTTAAAAATTAGTATTAATGAAATAATTTGGTGAAGTAGGACAGTTGTACAGTGTCAGCTACACTGATGGTGTGAATTGTCAACCTGTGTAAAATCAAGCTTTTTGTTTTTTAAAAAAATGTATGACATCTTTGATGCTATTCTCTGGTATTACTAAAGCCTCTGTAACTGACACCAAAGTACTTCTGATTACACTGGAACTACATTTGTCATACTTGCAAATGGTAAAATGCGTATGAAGTTACTTGCTTGTTACATTCTTTGGGCTTCACGTCTCCATTTGTTAACCCAAAGCTTAGTCTCATGTAGGGTGAATCAACAAAGCAAAAGTTGCTTGAAAGGAATTTGTAATCTTGGGTTATTCCATTAGAGTAGGAGTGTAGATTGTTCCCAGCACATTCTTAATCTAAAAACATGGCTCACCGTGCTCCATAGGAAAAATCTTGTGAAGTATTTATCATTACTTTAATTTTAGGGCAGTTTACTTAGCTTCCTGTTTTCTTTATTGGTTCTTGATTAAACTATACCCTTGAAGTCAAGCTTTCTTCACAACCATTCTGCAAAAGGCTCGCGATCATCACCTTGTTGGGAAAGTATTTCAGTTGAAATACTAGTAGATATATTCTCTAATATGTTTCTAACTGTATTTATGTAGCTGTATTCAAATTTCCTTTTTTTCTCATTTAATTTTTTTTTAGGACTTGATAGCCTGCTCGATGAAAATAGAATATCAGATTTGACCCAGACATACCAGCTGTTCAGCCGGGTAAAAGGTGGGCAGCAGATCCTTTTGCAGCATTGGAGTGAATACATCAAGGTATTTCAAAGATCTATTACTAATGTAAAAATTTATGCTGTTACAAATTTCTTCTGTCAAAGCCAAGAATAATATATAGGTGTACCACCAAACTTCTGTTTTAAGTAAATATGGGGAGGGATGTTAATGCTTCTGCCACAGTAACAATTACGTGATAAGAAACAGCAACACCTACTTTGGTTTTAAATTTCTACTTGGAAATTGCTTTTCCTTGTAGGTTTGAACATTATACGGGATGTTTTTGGTTGCATTGCTTTAAATAGGACCACGTGCACATGTATTTAGACTATTCTGGACTGTACTATGTGTTGTTTTGCTGCAAATACACTCAAGTGTTTACGTACCTGCAAAACCTGTTATTCTTCTGCAGCTTAGGCAGTGCTGCTTGGAACCAGCCTACAACAATGCTGATGTGTTTTAAAGCTGTTGGGAAGAGAATGCTCCTATTGAAAACAATCAGTCAGTCCTATTTAGATGTTTTGGGTTTGTTAGGCATAATATCCATATAGTATGCTGCCCCAGAGAGCTTTGACTCTAGTGTTCTTGCAAGATGAAGGCAGGAAAGCGTCACAGAAGATTTTTCTCCCTGGAGTTGATAATTCCTGATGTCAGGGCTCTCCCCTGAATTGCCCATGTGTTTATCAACCTTCAGGACTAAGTGCACAATATCAGTTAATTCCAGAGGTGCATTTTCTGCATACCTGTGTCTGGAGTTCAGCATGATCCATCAGTGCTGCAGCTCATGGGAGTGGAACATGGCTACCCTCTGCCCCCAGAACTGAGGAGGAGTTTATTCCTTAGGGTGTTGCCCAATTGAATGGTGGTGCTGTGGCTGAGGAGGATCATCTTTCTTCTTCTTTCTCCCAGACCATGCTCATCACTTAATCTTAGTGCTGCCTGCCACTACATAGGCTCTCCTGTTACCTGTTTTATCACTATACCTGGGCAAGGTCAGCTTAATCCCTGGTTTAGTGAGCTAAGGAGACTCACAGAAAAGTCCAAGGTCCTTGCTGGTCCAAGGAAAGAAGTAGGAGTTCAAGATGGGTAGAAATTAAGGAAAGGAGTCTCTCCTCTCACAACAGCTGTTAAATGGGATTATCATACCCTGTGTTTCCGAGAGTCAGACCTCTTACAGCTTTAAAATGGTTGTGTACCTACTCGAAAACCTTTTCTGTAACAGTGACGAGAGGCTTCAAGAACTTCTAATGGTTATCTTGTGAGCCAATTTACTGTGGTAAGGGTCTGTGTTCCATTATAGTCATCCCTTTGTGAATTCAGGGGTGCCAATTTGGCTTTTTGCATCTATTTGCTGTTTCAGAATGGGGGGAAAGCCTTGCAATTTATGAATGTACCTGGTAGAGTCTGTGAGATGCCCAAATGCTGTGTTAATGAAGGGGAAATTGTGACAAGTGGAAGATCTGATGCACTAGGTGACCATCAGAGGACTCTTCCAGCCCACACTGCTCTGTGATTCTGTGATACTTGTTGGTTCTAAGACCCTTGGGAGCCTTGTGTTCAGCTTTACTCTGAAATGGTACTTGAGCAAGAGCTCCATGAAAGATGACAGTAATTAGATAATGCAATGGAAATTCTGAGGCTGGAGAGGGACTTCCCCCATCTCTTCTACTGTTGTTGGCTCACAGACTTCAGTTGGCGAATTTATGTCCATTGATTACTGGTTTGCTTTTGCTTGTGCTGTGTCTTCTTTCACACCTTGGAAAACTGAATATTCAGTCCAGGCAATGATCAGTGTTACTAAGCAAATGTTAATTGTCCAGTAGGTGAAAATCCTCCTTTACAGGATATTTTAGATATCCATTAGACAAATGGTATTCTGTCTCTGAGATAATAAATGTAGGAGCAGGAAGAGAAAGTCAGGTCTGTGGCTGTTTCTTGTGCATGGGAAAGTTTTGTTTCCCTGCAAGTCAGCTAGGATCATTTTGGTTTAGAGCCCTTGATGAAAAAGAAATATTTGAGGGCTGAGCAGCAGTTAAAGTTTTGCTACCTATTTAATCAGTTAAGCTCTCTAGTGGGTTTAATAAAAATAGTGTAGGTTTTTCCTTTATACTTAACATTTCTGAGGCAGTTTCCATTTAATTTATTTTACATGAATCATAGTTCTGTATCTCGCTGTGAACTTGCACATCTTAGTCATGTCTACTGTATTTTTTTTACTTTTGTCTTAAATGTAAATAATCTTTAAATCAAGCACTAATGTTTGAAATCCATCAATGTGTGTCTAGTTTTTATTTTGAATTTCAATGCATCTCATTTTTTAAAAACTTGAAGTCATAGGTAGTTCTGTAAATAAATTAATTTTTCTAATGATACTTTTTGTAAGGGTAAATGTGTCTGTTGGGGGAGATAGGTAGCACTCTAAAGTATTTTACTATCAAAAGTGTTTGTTTTACAGAACTTTGGGACAACAATAGTGGTTAATCCTGAAAAAGACAAGGATATGGTGCAAGAGCTACTAGATTTTAAGGATAAAGTGGACCATATCATAGAAGTGTGCTTTCAGAAAAATGAAAAATTTATAAACTTGATGAAGGAGTCCTTTGAAACATTTATCAACAAGAGACCAAATAAGCCTGCAGAATTGATAGGTACACAAATATTTTTCTGTAAATTTTTTCCAGAATCTATAGAAAGCATGATAAAGCTGCTGAGTGTGCTAGTGCAATAGTGGTGCAGTTGCATTCTGCTTTAGGAGATTGGTTTGGGGACACGAGGCCAACGTTGACCAGGGCAGCCCCAAGAGCTTGGGTGTCCTGCCAGGGGGGCTGCTGGAGCATGTGTCACCTCCTGTCCCTCCTGCACTCTGCTGCTTGCACGGGGCCTGGTGCTAACAACTGCTCACTGCAGCACTGGGGCTGCCACAGGAGCAACTGCTCAGGGGGAAGAGCAGCTGTGGCAAGTAAAGGGGAACTGGCTTTAACTGTGGTAGTAGAGAAGTTCTGTGGATGTTCTGGATCTCTCAGAAAGGAGTAAGTACAGCCCATCCCTCTGCCTTGAAGGCTGAAGTTGGGATAACAATTTTAAAGCCTTCAGATACAAGGAGTTTTAATAGAGGGGTAAAACCCACTACCTTGATAGGAGAACTTCTTCTTATTAAGGGGAAAGATAATAACAAATACTTTAAAAATATTATTTAGTTTATCCCTGATCGGGCAAAACCTATCCTGACAGTTTTGCCTGCTGAAAAACTGGAGCTGCAGCATTTTACACCAGGAGAGGATCCTGCTCCTTGGTTGTTTGTTTTTCCTCTGTACTTGTTTTGCCTTTATTTGGCTGATTTTGTGTCTTCCTTCTAAAATCAGTTTTATGTAGGACAAATTGCACAACATAGTGATACAGGTTAAAGCCATTATATGGGCTGTTGTCATTTGTGGATCATGGTGTCCCAGCTCCCACAAAGGTTTTCTTTTACACAGAAGGTTTTATAAGGATACTAACATGGCTTAATAAATACCTAGCTAAATTCAAGGCTTAACCTTATTTCTGGCGTTCTGAAACTACTAACTGGAAAGCATTGCTTCTGTTAAAATTTTAATATGCTCCTGCCAAGGAGTATGAGGGAAATGGTAAAGATCTATAAAAATATAGTCTTCTTCATGTTGTTTTTTTCTGTTTCTCATAAAATACATTCATGTACATTGTACACTCCCAAAACATTGTCTTTCAACAAGTAACGTGCTTGTATGACACAAAATGTGGGAATTTCTAATGTATTAATTTTAATTATTATACTGTATGCATTTTTTTGCCTTGGACTATTCTTTTTGTAGTAGTTTTCCATTATATCTAGTAGGGCTCCAGTAATATTCCAGTAATACAGTAGGGTTCTGTCATTACACTGAACACAGGGATGGGAAAAGAGAAAATAGAAAATGTAGTGTTTATCCTATGTTTTAACATATAGTAGTACTTAACACATAGTAATATTTCAAGCAGGAGATGTTTTAAGTTGATTATTTTAAATCTATTTTTAAGCTGTTACCTAATGTTATTTATTTGTAGCAAAATATGTGGATTCCAAGTTAAGAGCTGGTAATAAAGAAGCAACAGATGAAGAGCTGGAAAGAATCCTTGACAAAATAATGATCATATTTAGATTCATTCATGGTAAGTAATAGCAGTTCACTGGAGATGCAATTAAAACTATTCCCTTTGCTACTAGCAGGGCTGCTTTCCTCTGAATGCAAGAGATCTTTTTCAGCATGAATTTCTGCTCAACTCAGTCTTTAATTCAGGTTGCCTTCCTCTTGAAGGAGCACAATAAATATACGGGGGAGGACAAATAGTTCTGTGGAGATTGGCAAGTTAGAGACCTTTCAGAGTCTTGTGAGCAGAAACCTGAGAGTTAGAGGTGCCCCTGGAAGTTTTTTAACATAAATTAACCATGGCTGTAACCACAACTTCTCCTCTAATGACAGTGCAGACTTTCCTGTCCACTCATGTATGTTGTAGGTACAAAGCATGAAAACCCAGCAACTTTTCTTGACTTCTCTTTTCTCATCATAGCTGAGAAGGAACACAGAGGAGGGCTCAAAATGACAGGAAAAAGTGTTACTGCTGAGTTTCACTGCCTTTGAATTGCATTTCCCTGCTGAATTAGTAAATCCCCCCATCTTAGCAAAAACCTTGAATGTGTTAGGAATTTTTTTTTCCCCCTAGATTGGATATCAGAAAAACCAGTGGTCTAATCCAATACAGATGAATTGTCACTGCTCTGAGGAAAGTGGAATGTGTGTCCTAGGCTGGGGTGGAAAAGCAAGAATTATCTAATTCTGTATTAGTTTGTCTGAGATCTGTGGGGTTCTCTCCTCATAGAAATCCCAAACAAGTACAGTATGATGGGAAAGCAGTCAAGTTATAAAGTAGTATAATTTGCATAATTGAATCATAATTTTAGCATTTTTGTCAGATGGAGATGGTGAACGAAAACAGTTGTATTGGCAGCTTGTCAACCTAGGAGAATAATTTTTCTTAATCTGAAACTTTCACCAACTCTTTTTCTCTTCATAGGTTTTGTAGTACTGAGCTAAAAGCATAGATTGTATTTTGAGCTGTCTAGTACATAAGAGCTTTTTCAAGAGCAGATGATAATTCATAGGTAGTTTCTGTGCATTGGCCTTTTTGAAAATATCTTGATGCAGCTGGTTCATGAAACTCCATCAGGACAGGATGGGGAAGGAAGAAGACTACCACAAGAAGCCCAAAGTGGAAGGTGTTCACAAGAATTATGAGGGGCTACTGTAGGCAGCCCGAGTAGTGCCTTGGGTTACAGTAAGTTTGTTCCTCTTAAAAGGGAAACACCTTGCACTGTCATATGGGAGAAGTTTGGGTTTAAGGTGTGAAAGTTTGTGGGTATCTATATGACTCTTTCATTTCAAAAGGCTATTGGCAAACCATGTGAGAAGACTTCTGTTAAATTTTCTTTCCCTTAGGCTTTTATAATATATTCTTTAATATACAGAAAACCTCCCCCTCCCTTTTTTTTTACCTTAAGAAATCAGAGCAGTGGAGGGAAAATGTTGTACTGGACCCCAGAGTAATTTCATTTCTTTTGTAGCTGATCCAGTGGGAAATACAAGGTAGCTCAAGTTCTTGGGGCAGAATAAAAAGAAATAAGCAAACATTTTGCAAAATATCTTAAAAATAAAAAGAACAAATCTCTACATGTTTTTTTTCACTGCTACATAATGAATATTCTGCTAATCAGCTTTTCATGAAAAAGGCTTGTGTCACAAACCTGAAGGGCAGTGATGCAGATAGAATGTATCATTTAATTTTATTTTTTTGTTTCAATTTCTTTACAGGGAAAGATGTGTTTGAGGCATTTTATAAGAAAGACTTAGCCAAAAGACTGCTGGTTGGAAAAAGTGCTTCAGTAGATGCTGAGAAGTCCATGTTGTCAAAGCTTAAACATGGTAGGTGTCTTCAGATGTGTTCAATTTGTATTACTTTTTGGCATGTAAATTTGAAATCCCTATTTTCTCATGCTTTTAAGAAGTGACAAGCCAAATTTTAAGTAATAGCTGTTCAGCTCTTAAATATTAAGGGAGGATGGAAGTGTGTGTGTATATATATATCAGACCTTTCATTATGCTCAGCTGACTTCTTAGGTATGAGACTGGAGTATTTAATGTACCTACAGAGGAGCAAAATCCTGAAAAGGTACCTATTTGTGAGTGCTCTGTAACCTGGTGAATGTGGCTCAGCTGTCTCAGATTAAGTGTTTATCACTAGTTCTGTGCTTCTTTGTAATTATGGGATCTTTGCTTTCTTTTTGTGTGTGTGACAGAATGTGGTGCTGCTTTTACCAGCAAACTGGAGGGCATGTTCAAGGACATGGAACTGTCCAAAGATGTCATGGTACAGTTCAAGCAGGTACATTAACTTTTGTTTGTATGCTAAGTCTTTCACAGTCATGAGGAGGCATTTAATGGTGCTATCCCTTTGATTAAGCTAAAATTAAACAGAACAACTTTTGAGCAGATCCTAGTAATAGTGTCTACTTACTGTTCTCTTTCTACAACAGAATTTGTTTATTGTTTACAATTATTTTAGGATTTTATTGTATTGTATTCATTTTAAAGTAAATTAGTCTAAATACCACATAGCAATTTAGTTGATTGACATCCTTGGAAGTCTGTATCTCTTCATTCTGGTAAACTGGTGCTGCTCTGATGAATTTTTTGTGAATGGCCCACACCAGAGAAACTCTCTGAAGGTTGCTAAGTGCACAGAAACGATGAATATCTCACCCTTGGAGTTTCCAGCTTGTTGGTGACCAATGAATGCTTGCAGGAAATACTGTGCTCATGCTCACCCTGTTGTTGCATTTCTCTATGGGTACTTGTTTTGGGGCCTTACTGAAGTCAGAATGCAGACCTGACCCAGGACATCACCTGTAATAAAATACTGTAGTGACTCTTCTGTCCCCGATTTTTCAGTCTGGCTTGACTGATGCTCTACTCCAATTATATAAAAAAGTTTTGTCCAACAGATGTAGAAGTCCAAGGGGATCCTTTTGACTTTACAGTCCTTGCCATGTCTTCCTTTCTTTGGCTTTATCTGCATGTGATCAAAACTTCTTTGACCTTAGCACCCTGTATAGACAGAGGTCTAGAATATTTCAAGGCATGTTGATCTTTTCTTTGTACTGCCAGCTGCTTGCTGTGTTTTGAAGTTAAGGAAGAGGTCATTAGATAGTTACTCAAAATCCTGGTAGAGCGTGTCTAACCAAGGTTGTGGCCTGTAAGAATTTTTGTTATACTAATCCTAAATTTCTAAGTAAAGTATAAACATTTTCTAATTTAGTATGCAGATAGTATGCTTGAATAATTTTTGTCTCTTGTGTTTTAGTATATGCAGAACCAAAGTGACCCAGGAAATATAGACCTGACAGTAAATATATTAACTATGGGATATTGGCCAACTTATACACCTATGGAAGTCCACCTAAACTCAGAGGTTTGTGTTTAAATTCTTCTTCTAAGTACACTTTACCAAATGAAATCATTATCACAGAGTGCATTAATGACCTTCATGTAAAGGTTTTTCTGCTAGATATCTAAGGGGTTTATGTAATTTTAAGGATTCCAGAATTGCAAAAAGTAGAATGTAGTGGATAAAGTCCACTTTTTTTCAGATTATTATTTCACTCAGTGTGGGCGGTTTTTTTTACCTGTATAATAATAATAATATCATTGCCTTACTTAGCATTACAGTCAGCTACTTAAAAGTTTGCAGTGGGTCAGCTCACCTTAATTTAGTCAATCTTTAACTACATTGGTCAGGCACTTTGAACTAGTCAATACTTCTGTTTTTTCAAGTTCCTTTTTTTAAAGATCCTTTGTCTGTTCCCTGCAATGTATCACACAAAACCAGCCCCTACATTTAAATAGTATTTGCTTGAAAAATGATTGTTTCGAAGTTGAGAGATTGTTGCAAAGCTCCTTTCAATAGCAATTTAGGTTGAAATGTGTATTTGGAGTCCCTGTTTCCTACAATAACCTGTTTGATCGGAGGTGTAGGAAGCACTGCAGAAGCCATAGGTGGTAATGGGGTTCCCACTCAGTTTGGAAGATAAGGAAGCTTTTGTACACTTGTTCCTGAGGTCTCTTTTCCTCCGTGGCAAACTACTTCTGAAGGGTCCAACCTGAGCAACACATCATGAAAATGGAGGAGTAGAACCCCCTTAGTTGGAAGTAAGAGGGTGTAAAAGTAGTGGCATTGGACTGGAGTTCCATTCCATCCACAAACTACGGAAGAACTTAAGAGCAGATGGTACTAGCCAGTGTAAAGGTGTGAGATGGATGCTTTTTGTCCTATGACTTCTAGTTCAGATTCAAAGTCAGGGACAAAACCAGTGTCTCTTTTGAGGTTTAAAACCCTTTACAGAGAGTTTATTTTACTGCTATTCAAAACAATCAAATTAAAAACCCCAGGAAAATGTAGTTATTTTTGAATTGTGGCTTTCTTATATGCATAGTAGTATCAGTGTACTTGAGAGCAAAATTTTGCTCTTTGGATTAAGTTTTTCCTCAAAATAACCTATTATAAAACATGGTTGAGGAGAATAAATTACATGTGTGAAATCATTTGGTATCACTGCAAGATATAATGCTAGTGTTTCTTCTCTTTTCTTAACAGATGATAAAGCTTCAAGAGGTATTTAAAACCTTTTACCTGGGAAAACACAGTGGTCGAAAACTTCAGTGGCAGACCACTTTAGGACATGCTGTCCTAAAGGCAGAATTTAAGGAAGTAAGTTTGCTTGCATAATGCTTTGCCTGTTAGGCAAAATTTAAGTTAAATTTTAAGTCAATTATTTGGAATCTAATAATGTGTTGCATTTTTTATAAAGGTAGTAGCATTTTTGTGGAGGAACAATCACAATTCAGTACTGTTATTTTGTACAGAAAGTAGGCTTTTTATTATTAAACTGAAAACTAACAAGACAATATGATACCTTTTGGTAATAATAATTTGATAGGAATTTTTGCTCATTCAAATAAATTAAATTGTAATAAAGCAAGAAATTAAAACAAGAAAAAGAGCACAGCATTTTTCTGTCTGTAATTTGGAATTGTTTTGATTGTAGAAATCCTGGTGATGCTTTTGGTATGCTTGACATAAAGAGACTGAAGGGTGTTAGTCATGTGATGGCTGTGGTTAAAATTTAAGTGCTTGTTGAATGTTTAACTATTAAATAGCTGCACTGTTTGTTCATGTGGTTTTGTTTTGTCTCATGCAGTATCTTGCCTTGTAATAGTGCAGCTTCACTAAGCCACAGCAAAGACAAAAATTCTTGAATTGCTTGAATTCTTTTACTAACTCATTGTGAACATTAACTTGAGTTAATTATGGACAAATTCACTCTTGATGGTGGCAGCACCAAAATATCATATATTGTAATTAAAATGAAGTGAAGGATTCACTTCACTAAACACCAGGCCACCCTAACGAGATTCTGCTATGTATTGTATTGTTACTGTTAGAGGAGCAAAAAAAAAGAGATTTTATAAACATCCTGTTTCCTCAGTACTACATTTAGGGAGATTGTTCTGTGTGTCAGACATTCTAAAATGCATATCCATTTTTCTGGAAATAGAAAAATTAATGTATGCTTTCTGTAACTGTCAAATGTAGGGGGTACAATAGAAAATTCTCTGAATATTACTATTATTTGTTGTTTCTCTTTTAGGGGAAGAAGGAGTTTCAAGTATCGCTCTTTCAGACATTAGTATTACTTATGTTTAATGAAGGAGATGAATTCAGTTTTGAAGAAATTAAAATGGCTACTGGTGTAGGTAGGAAGAATACTTTCTGATTTTTAAATTTATTTATCAAGTGATTGCCAATTATGATTTGGTATGTGAATCATATCTAATTTTATAGAAATTTTGCCCGATCATTAGGACAGACTTTGTGCCAAAAGCATACACACACCAGAAGAGATGAGGAGAACACACTGTGTGTGTTTCTTAATGTATTTTCTTGGTGTGTAAAATTGACCCTTCACAAAATTATTAGTAAGAGCTGTGTGGCATGTGGTACTACTAAGGTATTATATTTACAAAATCTATCACTGCAATTCTTAAAATGTAAGTGGTGATAAAAACTGTTGTGTGTACAGATTATTTTTGCTCCTGTTCAGTTTAACATACTATATTTTGAAAATAATCTGCTGTAGAATGCTCTCAGTTGGGGGTGATTTAAGAGAGTATTTTCAGTTGAACTGTCCTGAGAGCTCACCTGCCTGTTGCCCATTCCTGTCGCTGGGGTGCCCCTTCACAGCAAGTCTGATTTGTTCAGAGCAGCAGTGTGTGCTGAGTGTTTATTCTGTAGCTCTCTGCCTCTGCACTTGAACCTGAAGGACAAAGAAAGCTGAGGAAGAGTACAGTTTTCTCTTTAACCATCTGCCTTATGGTATCTGTCTTATGTTTTCATGTTCCTGAGTGGGTTTTCTTTCTCCAGATTCTTACACTCTCTTGAAATAGTTATAGCCAAAACACTCATCATTACTCTCTGCAATTTTTGCATCAATCAGCAGCTTATATCCAGTAGTCCTTCACATGTTGAAACTTAAGATCACTAATACAGCAGTATCTGAAAGAGTATTTGAGCCCTTACAAGAACTAAAATGTTGTAATATATTTACTGAAAGACTGTAAAATGGGGATACCAAGAATCTTTCAGAATGATGCATTGCCGAAGGAAGTACAGCCTTGGGTGCTCCATTGTCTCAGTGTCAGTGCTTCAAGTTACTTAGTTATCTTCTCCCTTAATGGTAAGGGAGCTGAAGAAAATCCATGCCAGTGATAATAATCATCAGGATAGTCTGGAGAGCCTCATTAGGTTGGAGTATAATGTTTACAGAACAAACACATGTTCATGCAAGCCTGATCCAGGTCCTGCTTTCTCATCTTGGACTGCTGTTCCTTGGAGCTGGTATTCTGGCTGCCTGACAGCAACAGATAAAATCTGCTGCATGGAAATCCATTCCATTATAGCACAAAATAAGGAATTCAATAGACTGTTTTTAAGGCAGGTGGCTGGAATTGATAGCTGAGAGCTACCTCTGTGTCATTGCACTGAGCACCATGTCTGTATTTCTCTCCCCTTTGGAGTAGTATAGAAATTTAGGTGGTAAGGACAGCTCATGGTCCACAGGGTTCCTGTGAGGTCAGGATGAATAGCAGAGAATCACAGAATGGCTTGGATTGGAAGGAATCTTAAAGATAGTCTAGTTCTAACCCCCTGCTCTGAGCAGGGATACCTTCCATTAAGCCAGGTTACTCAGAGCTCTATCCAGCCTGGTCTTGAACACTTCAGGGAAGGAGCATCCAGACAACCTGGTTGTCTAGTGCCTTGCCATTCTGATGATAAAGAATTTCTTTCTAATACCTAATCTATTCTGTTTCAGTTTGAAGCTGTTCCCCCTTGTCATGTCAATACATGGTCTTGTAAATTTACAAGTTCCTCTCCATTTTTCCTGTAAAGATTACCTGACCATGGTTGGAACCATCATCAGCCTCTTTAATGAGATTGTCCCTGGTACATTCGGACAGTGAGAAAATGCATCAACTGCTGCTCAGAGAAAGAATGGTCACCTTCTCTCTGATTGTGCTTCTTCAAGATGTGTTAAATCCAAATATATTCCGTGTTTTTACTTGCCTGTCAAGAGAGCCTGTAGGAGCTGTAGTTTTTAATTCTGTTTCAGAGATTGATAGGTAATTGTAAATTCCTTCCCTTTGGCATACTGTAACCTGTGACTTCACTTGCAAAGCTCCAGAGTGTTGTAACAGCAGCCTTGTGTTCGGGCAAAACCACAGCTCAACAATCTGCATTTACTGAGGCTGAAACACACAAAATATGCCAAATGTCATAAATGCCAGTTTAGCCCACATTGTTTAAAGGGTTTTTTTAAGAAATCATATAACAGTTGGAAGTTTAAAAGAAGGAAAAGGTTGCTCTTTGTAAAAGCTCAAGTATTTTAAAAATAGCAATAGTGTTAATCTTTTACTCAGCTGTACTTCAGCACTAGATTGCAAAACCTGTCTTTCAGTTTTTAGGCTGAAACTCTGTTTAGGAGATCCAGCAGATTCAGTGATAATTTTATACTGTGAATAAAGTATTCTAGAGACTGCAGAGGCTGTTTCAATGCAAAATTTTGATACAAGACTTTGCAACATAATTAGAATGTTTAAGACTTCATTTTATCTTGTCTAAATGCTTTTAGCCTTAAATATTACTAGATAAAATTTTCTGCACACACTTGTGTCTATTACTTTCCCATTTTGGGGGAACTTTGACTATAATAGCTGTCAGCTCTACCCTCCCACAAAACTTTGTCCTGTCAATTTACACTTCTGTATTTTTATTCTATTATGTATTTTTTGCTGTGTGATAAAAACACTGATCAAATCTTGAAATAGGTGGCTTTGAGTTTCTTATCATACACTGAGTTTTTATTTTCCAAAGTCCTGTTGCTACTACACATAACTAAAGCGATAAAACTAAGTTTGTGTTAATGTGAAATCTTTTCTGAAACTATTTTGGAAGGAAAACTCACTGAGATGAGCCTAAATCTGTCTTTTGATGTATATAATCCTGTGCATGCTCTCAGCATTTAACATGTGGAAGATGAGACTGAGTTTGAAGGCTGTGAGCTACTTCTTAATTGGAACTTGGAAGAAAGTATTAGCATAAAACCGCTGGCTTTTAAATTTATTTCTAGATTAATCCCATAAAACTCATGATGTTAATGTTTTGTTTTGCTTTCTCCCATATTTGAATTCCTTCACAGAGGACAGTGAATTAAGAAGAACCTTGCAATCCTTAGCTTGTGGAAAAGCAAGAGTATTGATTAAAAATCCAAAGGGCAAGGATGTAGAAGATGGAGATAAATTCATCTTTAACGGTGATTTCAAGCATAAATTGTTTAGAATAAAGATCAACCAGATTCAAATGAAAGAAACAGTACGTACTTTTTGCGTTCATTCAGTTTATGTATTGTTTATCTACATAGCCCATATGGAAAGACATAATCTCTTGTATTTTTTGCATATAAAGAAATAAATATTTAAATTCAAATTATAATTAATTTTTAGAATAGACAAGGTGACTCTGAGAGGCAATAAAGACTTTAAAATCACTGAAATTGAAAACAACTTTGGTTGCTTCCTGTGCTTGCAAATTTAAATGGCTATATATTAAACTAAAAGGATCTTGTAGATGTTTCAGTCCATCTTAGAAGTTTCTGAGGTATTGCTGAAGTGTTGGTACTATATTGAATTCAATTATCAAATGTCACCATGTCACTTCTTTATTTAGCAGGTAGGAAAGCTATAAAAGTCAGGGTTGTCCCTGATTCTGCAGTGAAAACAAACCTTTTTTGTTGTCTCTGAATTCCCATTCTTGACACAAGGTGACATACTCTAATTAACAGTGACTTGTTTCTTTTTTGCCTTTGCATGTTAAATTCCCTGAAAGTCAAACTGGAGTTTAACACAAAACGCTGCTGTATTTGGGCTGTGAAAGTGTTGTGTTCTCTCAAAATTCTTAAGGGAGTTTCTAAGATTTACTTTTATTTATCAAATAATGTAAGATAAGACACATTTTTCCTTTACATTACCCTGATTTTCTTTTACTTGCTTTAGCAGTACACTTCAGAAATCACGTAGCTCTTAGAATGAAGTAATGCATGCATCTGTCTCAAAGATAAATAAGAATGCATGAGCTTCATTTTATTGTGAAGGTTAATTATAGAGATAGAATTAATAAAAAGTAGCAACAGAGGGTGATATGATTTGTGGTGTTGTATTGTTCTTTAGGTTGAGGAACAGGTCAGCACAACTGAAAGAGTATTTCAGGACAGGCAATATCAGATTGATGCTGCTATTGTACGAATAATGAAGATGAGGAAGACTCTTGGTCATAATCTTCTTGTTTCTGAATTGTATAATCAGCTGAAATTTCCTGTAAAGGTAACTCATGTTTTTGTTTGTGAAACGATCCTAGATTTATCTAAATATATATAATATATGTTTCTATTCAGCTTGTCTATAAGAGCAAGAAATCTGAAATATAGAATTAAACCCAAAGATTAAGGTATTGCATGAACAGAAATAAGTCAGAGTATCATACTACATCAGTTATATGCTAAAGTGCATTTCTGTGTAGCTTTTAGCAGTATTTTTTTTTAATATGTTTGCCTTTGTATTGCTAACTGTTATGCTAATCTAATCTTTTCTTGTAGCCTGGAGACTTGAAAAAGAGAATTGAATCTCTCATTGACAGAGACTATATGGAGAGAGACAAAGACAACCCCAATCAGTACCACTACGTTGCATAAAGAAGAAGAAATAGTTTTATTTAAAAAAACAAAAAACCCTAAAAAACAAAAACCAAAATCATCCACATATATCTTTAGGACACCAAATACGTGTGCTGTTCCAGACTTCCTTTTAGCAGATTTCAGGTTGATGTATATTATTCAAGCAGCTGCATGCACTGCTGTGGAAAAGAAGCAAAATGACATGTTAATTGATCACCTTTGTCAAGACTTCTTACTAATTTTAAATGCCCTGTTTTGGTTTTTTTTTTTTCCCTTTAATTAAACTTTTGCTCTCTTGAGTTCTTCAAAATTTAGTTTTACAGTTTTGTTTAACAATGTCATTGAAGTTCGATGGAAAGGTAAAATCACCTGTGTGAGAAATACTTCTGTCATGGATGCAAGTCTGGTTTCTTCATTTAGGTGTTCCTAACTGCATCCACAAAGTCCCTAAATGCTGCATTCTTTAGCTACAGTTACAACTTGGGTAACTTTTTAAAAACCCTTTAGTGATGAACATGTATGTACAAGCAGTGTTGTTGAAATACACTGAAGTTTTGCACCATGAAAACCCTTAAGCTTGTTTTCAGTTGATTTTCTTTCAAGTTATTACAAACTTCAGTCTGGTTTGGATAAATCAGGTTTTGAAGTGAGATTCTTGAAGTGCCAAGAGGACAACTGCACTCATGTGTGTACTGAGCTGTTGGATTATTTAGCTAAAATATGGATTGTTCTATTATTACTACTTCTGCTGGCAAAGCTTAGATCTGAGTCAATGAGGCCCTACCTCATTTTAGGGCAGCAGGTTTATTTCACTGTTTCTGTAATTGCCGTAACATTTAGTTCTGCCTTGAAAATAACATCCAGGGAACCTACTGTACAGCGTGCTCCACTTTAGGAAAACAAAACCTTTTTTTAAAAAAACTTTTATGGTCTCAGTATTGGGAAAGCATAGCTTTTTGTCTTGAAAGACTAAGGACTTTGTGAGTACTTTGTTACATATTGTACATATGTAAGTTGATTTGAATTAAAGAGTGAAAGACACTGTAGATCTGTTAGATAACTGCAACTATAAGGAAGACACTTTTCTGGTATTACTTGCAAGACTGTTTATTTTCCTGATTTGTCTACTGGTATGTTTCATTCTGAAAAAGAGCTACCAAAGGAGTTTTGATTACTACATAAAGGAGAATTTACCTGAGCAATATTTTCTTGAGAGATACCTTACTAAGTTTATGTAATGTGGGGTTTGGGCATCAATTAAAAGGCCACTTCTTAAAGTAAACAGGGCTATGAGGTGACAATTTGTGGAACTACATATTAAAAGTCCTTATTCTGTCCTCTGGTGTTATTAATTGTATTGCATTCTGAGTTCTTTTTGTTCCCTTTGTGTTTGGAAACTAAACACATTTAGTTTATTGTATTTAAAGCATATTTAATATTATAATTTAATGTAGACTTATTTTATTATTTGAATCTTCAGTTAATGCAAATAAAATCTTTGATGCATATTAATTATTAATTTCTTAGCCTTTGTGAGAATGTGGCACTTCAGTTTATTTTTGAGGTTGGTTTTCTAGTGTTATACCATTCACTTTGTCGTGCACTTTTTATGTATATGGAAACCAAAAGGTCCATCTAACTGGACTTCTAAACCAAAAAGGAATATGTGCCACACAGAAAGGTAATGGCCAGTGAGGCTTTAACCACACTGAAAGCTGGCAGTAGTGTGCAGTAACTGTTAGGAAGCAGTGAGAATGTCCTGCTTGCCCCTTCTGAACTCAGATGTTCTGGTTCAGTAGTTTTAAACAATAGCTTAAAGGAGTGGTGTTATCCTGAAGATGACTGAAATGGTTTTGCCTCAAGAAGCAATGTTAATTAAAACTGCTGAGATGTACAGTTTTTCTTAATTGCCACAGACTAAGGCTCTTTGGCCACGTTATTTTGGCCTAGCAATTAAAAATGAATTGTTCTGCAGCAGTGGAAGTAATGAAGGCTGCTTTCTGTGCTGTATGCCCTTGGTACCCAACTGTATCATCCCCTGCAAATAACCTCAAGCAGCAGTACTCAGAGGGGATTCCTTGGTTCTGCCTTTCTGCTTGTGGGAGTGGGGGTTTTGTCTCTCATCCAGCTGCTCATCTCTACCCATCCCCTTACCCCCCTGAACCCACAGAGAATGACATAATCCCTGAAGACTTTGCCAGACTGGTCTGCAAGTGGCTTCAGAGGTTCAAAACCTTTGAGAGAGACTGCCAGGCCAGGTAATTGAGACTCTTTTTCTCAGGTCCTCATTTTTAATTTGATTTCCTCAAATTTTTCTTACTGGGACATTTTGTGTGCTAAACCAAACAGGTAAGCAGTTATTTTATGAGTCAGCATGGGAATCACTTCTCCATAGTGAAACAGCTGCATTCGATTGCTTTTCAGTAGCTGGTGATGGACTTTGGCTGAGCAGTCTGCCTCAATCAGTCGGTTCTTTGCAGTCACATTGCCTGAGTGTGCCTGTACCCAGAGGGCTGAGGTTGTTGAAGATTTTTTCCTGGAAGATCACCCAGTGTTAAAGAAGTTGGGCAGTAGCTAAGTAACAGATGTCCTCTATAAGAGTGTCAATGTTCAGGTATGTCAGGGAAATCTGGATCTTGGCAATTCAGTGTCCTTAGAACAAATTCTATAGCAGCTTCTATGGAATCTCAAAAATAACAGCAGGAGCCTGGCTACAGCTGAGGGCTCTAACTTATCCAAACATATATTATAAGCATTTAAAAAGCAATTTTCCTAAATGTGACACACTGTTATCTGGCCCAACATTTCCTGAGGGAAAGTGACTATGAGAATGTAGATTGGGAGCTGACTTAAAGGCGCTTCCCAAGCCTGGCAGTTCCAGCTCTCCTTAGCTCTCCAGCCAAAAGCCTCCTTTCTGCCCTCTCCTTGGGTCTTTTATTCTTAGTTCTGTATTTTAGCTTTCCCTGGATTCCTTTATCTGAACCTGGGTTTAGTGTTTAACTCTCTTGATCTGCTGCAGCTTTTTTCATCCTTTCTTTGTGCTATACATCTTTGAAAAAAAAAAAAAAATTACACACCTTTCAGGTAACTTCAGTGTCTCAATTTGTTATGCTGATCTACCTATGCACTGCTCCAGGCAGGGGGGCTGAGTGCCTGGGAAGCTGCCCAGTGGAAAAGGACCTGGGTGTGCTGGTTGGCAGTGGCTGAACATGAGCCAGCAGTGCCCAGGTGCCTGAGAAGGCCAATGGCTCCCTGGCCTGTATCAGCAATAGTGTGGCCAGCAGGATCAGGGCAGGGATTGTCCCCCTGTACTCAGCACCAATGAGGCCACACCTCAAATTCTGTGTTCAGTTCTGGGCCACTCACTACAAGAAAGACACCAAGGGGCAGGAGCATGTCCAGAGAAGGGCAGTGGAGCCTGGGGAAGGGTCTGGAACACAACTCCTATGAGGAGCAGCTCAGGGAGCTGGAGTTGTTAAGGCTGGAAAAAGAAGGCTCCAGGAAGGGAGCCTTATTGTTCTCTTCAACTGCCTTAAAGGAGGCTGTAGCCAAGTGGGGGGGGATTCCGCTCTTTTCCCAGGTAACAAGTGACAGGATGAGAGGAAAAGATCTCAAGCTGTGCCAGGGGAGGTTTACACTGGATATTAGGAAAACTTTCTTTACTGAAAGGGTTATCAGTCACTGGATCAGGTGCTCCAGGGAAGTGAAAAGCCACCATCCCTGCAAGCATTTAAAAGGCCTGTAGATGTGGTGCTTAGGGACATAGTTCAGTGGTAGGCTAGGCAGTGCAGGGTTGCCAGTTGAACTCAGTGACGTTTGAGGTCTTTTCCAACCTAAATGGTCCCATTCTGTTTGTAGGTTTATTACCTTTGGCAGAGATGTTCAGGAGAGTGGACTCTGTACCATGAACTTGCTTAGCCATTCCTAGCAAGTCTCTTCAGAAAGGAAGTAACCGTGTGAAGTCAGGTAATACTCAGCAAAAGGCTATTTGAAAATAGAGTCATGTTTTGTGGAAGTTCTTTCCTTGTAAGATCTCCTAGCCTGTACTCTGTCTCCCTTGTTTGTACTCTGCCTTGACCTCACAGGATAGTTTTTACTGTAGTAATGACTCCTAACTCTCCTGGGTGTTTCCCATGAGCAGCCCAATCTGCAACCACAGCTCTGAAGAAAGGCCAGGGAGTGCAGCATGGTTCCTACCTGGGCCTGTGAGCATGCTGGATGGCCAGCAGCTTTGTCAGATGAAATGTGTAGTGGCTGGGTATGGACTATGTTTCCTTTCCCCTAGTGACAGCCCGAACATGGACCTCCAGGCTGTGTATATAGCAGCTTTTACAGAAGCTTTAACTTTGTTTGTTTATGTCTTCCCCTGCTATCATGTTTGATTGATGTCAGCCAACAAATTACCAAGCAGCAGGGCTGATGGCCAGCACGGTTGTGCAAGACTTGATGCATTTGTCTAACAAACACCTGGTAGTACTTGTACTGAAAGGAGGTGGAAATTGATATGGTGCTGTCTCTGCACCATTAATAAAGGCCCAGTGAGCTAATGATCCACATCATGGAAGGTCAACATCATTCTCTGCTGATAACCTTATGTTCTTTATTTACCAAATTTTACCACAGTATTGTTGCTTTATGCAGCTTTTTTTCACCTCCTTACAGATGCCTACTGATTTTCCAGCAGGGAGGCAGAATACTGCACATCAAGTTTAAACCTGACCTTGGGCCTCTCTTCCCATTTATCTTGTGGCAGACTTTGTGTTCCACAGACCTTCCTCCACTCCCAGTGCAGGTTCCAAAAACAGTGATCCAAAATGAGAACAACCCGTATCCCACCTCCATTACCCTCAACCCCTCTGCAGATGAGTCATTCAAACACTTGACCAGAGCTGCTCATTATGTCCTTTTTCAAACTAACTTCTGCTTTTGGCAATTCATGGAAAGAATAAAGATTGCTAGAAGTGTTGCAGGGAAAAAATATTCTTAACTAAAATAATACATTACTGTGTCTAAAAATGCACAGTATTAAAAAAGAAATACATATTTATAGCAATAGCATTGAAAACGAAAGTTAGATCCCCATGCCATCCTAAAGAGCAGCTACACTTGTCCAGGATGTTTTGGAGAAACAGGAACTGTGAATGAACTGAGACAAACAGCAAGGAAAGGTCAAGTTCACAGCAGCTGAACTTGACTTTAGAAGCTGGGAGTAACTAAATTGCATTTCAAATGGGTTCAGTGCAAAAAAGTATGAAGGCAGCTTGGGAGCAGAAATCATTCTGCCTCAGAGATGATGAATCTGGAGCAGCCTGTAGTGAGGAGAGGGAGTCCACAGCAGTCACTGTGAGAAAGCAAGAGGCACACCGCTACTGGCACACATTCCAATCGTACTAGAAACAGGATTGCAGGGGCAAAATACAGCTTCTGAGGTTTCAGATGAAGTAAGCATACTCCTAGCAGTGTGGATAAAAGAGAGCATTGGATTACAAAGTGATCAAATGACCTGGGCTGTCCATCTCCATTACATCTGAGAATGTTTACAAGCTAACTTCACCTTCTTTTCTGGTTATCTCAAAAAAAAAAAAAAAAACAAAAAACAAACAAACAAAAAAAGATTCCTTAACAACCATCAGACATCTGAAACTATGTGAAATTGCAATTTTTACCCATGCAAACACACGTCATTAGCAGTCCCTGTTTTGTCTTGGAACACACGCGACTCGTATGTATACCTATGTATACTTCAGAGGCTACAGACCATCAACTTCCAATGTTTTTATACAGCTGGGACTGAAGCAATTCTGTGCTAGACGACTACACTGACCTTAGACTGCCTAAGACTCAGTGGCAGAAGGCCATTCTGGTGCAGCACAGCGCCCGGCGGCACCAGAACCAGGACCCGCTCCCCTCAGAGCGGCCCCGCTCTCGCGAGATCCTCCCACCCCTCACCGCCGCTGCGGTGCCCGGCTCACGTGACGGGCGGCCCGCCTCTGTGACGTCAGCGGTCACATGACCGGCCGGGGCCGTCGCCAGAGCGCCCCGAGCGCGGAGCTGCCGCCGCCCCGTGCCCGCCCTCGCTCCGTGCCCGCTCCCGCTGCGCCCCGTCCCTGCACCCCGACATGGCCCGGGGGCTGCTGGCGGCGGCCGCCCTGCTCGGTAAGGGGGGAGACGCGGGCGGCCTGTGCGATCGCCGCGGTGGCGGGGGCGGGTCGCAGCGGCCTGAGGTGGCCCCGGGGCCGGCGGCGCTGGACGCGGCACCTGTAACCGGAGACCTGCCCGCCCGTCCGCTCCCGCCTGCTGTCGGCCTTCCCGGGTGCTGACTGACCCGCGGGGGCTCAGGGTTCTTGGGGAGCCATCCCTCCCCCTCCCCGCGCCGGGCCCCTGTGGCGCCTGGGGGCCTCCGAGGGCCGCCCGGGGTACGAGGCCGATGACGGACGGGAGGCGGCGGCTGCCGCGCTCGGCGCGCTGAACCGCCTCAGAGCCCGGGAACGCCGCTCTGGGCACCTGCGTTGGATGTAGGGACTGCGCTCCGGGGAGAACCTGGAAACGCGCCTGGAGCACGAGGCATGGAGACGCGGGAGCTACTGATGTCATTGCTAGGAAGCAGCGCTTTTCTGTAGGATATAGAGTGCTCCGTTGCTTAATGGCTTTCTTCCTACCCTATCTTGAGTAAAATATGAAACGTGTCTGGAACAGAGAGATTTTAGTGCCTTGATGAGAAGGTTTGTTTTTCAGCCAGGCTGTTTTACGAGGAAGTGTGTCTTGCTTGTTTACTGATAACTACCTTGCTTTTGGTTTCTTGAAAGCCACATCACACAACGCTAGCAGGTTTCTGAGATGTGGCTTTGGCAGCAAAGGAAACTTGTTCAGCAGCTGGCCAAAATATTTCCCAAATAGAGTAGCAGTTGAGAATGCTTATCTGCCATCATTTTTGGGCTGGGACAGTCTTTGTGACTTCTGTAATGTCTCTTTGGTAGTAAATGTCGTTATCACTATTGACCGGACTTCAGTTTCACGGAGCCCAAAAGGTGCCCCTCGCAAAGGGCACTGAGCAGTTCGAATATCCAGCCCTCGTGAGCCACTGTAGCAAGCACAGTGATTTACAGTGCTCTTGCTTTTTTGGGCTGCCAGCTGAAGTGTTGAACTGGTGTCATAGTGGGGATTATTTGAATAGTTTATGCCATTTTGTTATGGCTTAAATGAAGAATTGCTTTATAGTTTGCTTTCAAATCAGCTTTTGTGATTTTTATGTGCTACCACAGTTAATATTTTCGGCCATTGCAGTAGTCTTCCTCTGCTTAATTGGCAGTTACAAACATCATTTGGTGCACTATCTTTGTTGCTTTCTGGCATGTGAAATGTTAGGTTTCTGCAACTGAGGCAACAGAATAATTTATTTCACCACAGATTTATTTATTTTTTATTTTTTTATAATTTTTTTTTACTGATAGGACTTTGTACCAGTGTCTAGTAGCTTAGCAGCTGGGTGTTTCTGCATAGCTTTATACTACAATGTTGGGGGAAGATCTTGTGGTGTAGATAGAGACCCCTTTCTTGCTAGAGTGGGGGGGGTTTGGATTGTAAGTGAGGGGAGAAGAATAAGAGATAAAGGTAATATATGAGCTGAAGTCTTCAAATATTTTAGCTCATTTGCAGCCTTTTAATCATCTGAGTAAACACTGGTTAGGATAAGGTCATGAAAGATTAGTATGGGTGGGGCAGATGTGAAAACTTGTTTGGTGATGCCTTGACTTCAGGACAGCAGATTTATTTTTTTTCCACCTGAATACCTCACCATACCTCACTTAGTTTCACTTTTCTGTTTAGCTTGAGCAGCAAGCACTAAGCTGAACGTTTCATGTGTCAGCATTGGGCATTTTGTAATTAATTTCCTCGCTACCATCAAATATACTTCTGGAATTAAGAAAATATTTAGGTAGCATATGGTACATGCATGGAAAGGGGGCTATGGGAAATGGAAGTACCTCCCCTAAACTTAGCTGCTGCTGTTTGAAATACTGAGTAAGATGGTGCTTGTCTGTTGTTGAGCACGATGAGTCAGTTGGGTTGTGTGCCAAACCCAATAGAGCTGCTCGTGCTCTCTGAGCTCTAGAGCACCCGTACATTTTTCATTACTGAAGCACAGACGCATCAGAGAACACTTTCCTGAAAATTTAAGGTTAAAATCAGACATATGTAGTGAATAAGTAATTAAGTGTTTGAGAATTGCAGAAGGGAAAACTTAGTTTTTCAAAATAGTGTGATGACATTTCAGAGTCACTGACGTATAATCCACATGTTCCTATTGTGCAACTCTAGTCCAAAAAGGAATTTCAAACCTTACTACCCATGTAGAGATATTTGAGAAACTTGATAATGAATTCCAGCTAGTGAGCAATCTGGTGCAGAATTGTTTTTTTCAGGTTTGGCATTATTGGGTGTTTGCAACTGAGATCAGTATAACTTGATTTTCACAAAATCTAACTGCTTTAGTGTTGAGCAACTTTGGAAATATTGTTTTACCACGTGCTGCCCTTGACATAGTGTTTGCTTGATAGCTGCTTGAAGTGTATGGACATAGTCTCTAAGGCTCTGAATTAGTGTGCCAGTCATCATGTGATAGGTTACTTGGCAGATGACAAAGTGAAGAATTGCCTCTAAGTACAGAGGAACCTGACTCAAAGATTGATACTCTGTTGCAACATTAGCTGCTGTTATCTTTGATAAGCTTTTGTAGGTCTCAAAGATAAAAGTTTATTTCTAGCAAAAGGCACGCCTTGCTTTTGCTTGTTTCAGCTTCCACAGTTTGTCTTTGCTCTCAAGTCAGCCATGATTATTTGGAAATTCCTTGAGAAAGCTTGATGCTGAAATGGATTTCTTGATACGTGTTCTCTTAAGCTTGGCAGAAGACACTTTTGGGCATGTAAGTGGTGAGAATTACAACAGCCACTTGAACAATCCCTTGCATTATCTTTATTCTATATTGCATACTTTTAAATGTACCTTATGTTTTGGTAAACCAGGATTCCACAGTTTTTGGGCATCCGACTTCAAGATGTACTGGTGTTCCTTTCAGTCTTAGTATAACAGTTTCTTAACCTTCTCTCCCTTGACAGCACCACTGACTATCAGTACTACTTTTTCTACTGGTAATTCCCAAATGTGAGAGTCTTAGGTGCACCCTAGCATTAAGAGTACAGAGTTTAAATGTGCTTCAGCTCTGCACAGTGGGTACTTGTTCCCTCTCCAGTTCAGCCTTGAGCACAGTAGTTCACAGTTAATACATTTGGGTTTCTTTTATTAAACTTCTGATGGCATCTGTTTTCTTAACAAGAATTCACTCTGTATGATATGGGAACACTTGTATTCTTATTTTCCTTGACTGGGCTAAGATCTAATGTCTAGAACTTGGAGAGTGGTTTTACTCAAGCAGTTAGTTTATTTCCAGTATCCTCTCCTCTGGGAAGCTTTCTCTTTAAATTGTCACACAGTGCTCCTTTCTTCAAAACATTGTTTGGGGCTGGCAGCTGCCTTGAAGAATGTGTGTTAGTTCTGTGGTGTGATACAGCAGCACTAACCAGAGCCAGTGCAAAATGGACTTGTCTGAATGCTGAAAAGGATCCAGCCAGGGGAATTCAGCTCTCCCAATGCACTCATGCAATCACTTGCTGTAGAGCTATCCCAAGACTTCCTTCCTTTAGATAGGAAGCTATAAAGAAGTTTCATGTGACTAAACTTGATGCAGTTGTGCAATTCTCTGGTCAAATGGCAAGTGTATGGCTGTTAGTTAGCCTTTCCTTTCTAATGCTTTTGTACTTGTATAATTTGGTTTATAAAGACAGGAGTTGTTCATCTGCAAACTGAAATTGAACAACAAAATGTTTACTGCTTTAATTGAAATCAACAATATCAAACCATAATCTGAGATTTCATGCGTTTGACTCTTGGTTGGCAAGGATGCATATTCTGGGCTGGATCAGGAGCTTGATATAATCAGGTGCTGCACCTGCACAAGTGCAGCTGGTTCTCTTATCCCCGAAAGTACTTTTATGCATCCTTGAATTAAGCTCTCTTCTCCCTTTTCCCACCACTGTGTGGGTATTCAAGTGAGTCCAGCCTTGTCTTTTCCTGCCGGCTTTCCAGGTAGCCAGCATTCGGTCTCATGTGTCTGTTGGTGAAAGGTAAGTAAAACTCATCATTTTATGGAGACCATCTCACCTCTTGCAAAGGGTTTTGTACATCAAAGCCTGTCACAGGATTTTCCTGCTTTTAGTTGTTCCTGTCTTTTTCTTTTTGTATTATCCTGAGGTGGCATAGGCGCTGAATCCTAAGGAAGTATCTTGACTTGTCTTTTGATAAAGGACTTGAACCTAGTGTCCCTCTGGGAGTGGTGCATACATTGGAAGTCAGAGCATTGTAGGGTAGTGTAACTGCTCAGGGATTTTTTCCATTCTATTCTCTGGCATAGATTTAGGAGTTAAAAGTGGTGACTGAAATTACCATTATTCACAAAATGAACAGTGAGAGATGACAGGATCATTCTGAACCATCAGAATGAGTAAATTACTGGGCAGTTTGGTTAACATGTACAATAGAAAATAAACCTTCTCTAGATAATAACCAGCATTTCTTATCTCCTTGGATTAATGCCCCACAGATAGGAGTGTTTGCTGTGTTTGTCATCAGAACACCTGGGCAAAGGTGCAAAACAACACATCAGTGTTGCAGTTCAGGTACGGAATGATTATGTAGGGCTGGCATTCCTTACCCTGGAGTGCTGCTGCACAGTATTTCCAGGGTGGGCTGGAGCTGAGGAGAGTCTGTGGGTTTGACCAGGCTTTGGGATACTCTGAACCCCATCACAGCTCATCCCAGGAGCTGGCAGCTGTGCTGTGCTGCAGCATGGTTTTCCTCCTGAACACTGCAGGCAGTCCCATCCACTGGATATCTGCATGGCTTAAAGTACCAATGATACAGGATGTGTGCCCAGGTGGATTTGGATGGCTTGCTGCCCTTTATTCCAAGAGGGAGAACAATGCTAAAGAAGTTTTTACTTATGCAGGAAACATGACTATAGTAATAAACCCCAGATTATACAGAGTAGCTTTTGTTTTTCCTTGTTTTCAGTGTTTAATGTTTCTAATAAAAATTGGAGGCAAAGTAAATAATTAACTGTAGTAACCGGTCCTCTTTGCAAGCAGATGGTGTACGCAATTATCATTAAATATGCCTGATTTTCTAGCACACAACAACCATTCATCTCCCTCCCTTAGTAGGTTTCCATTATATGGGAGAGTAAATCAGGAGTAGCTGTGTTTGACTAACAGGATTTCAGTTATAAAAAAGCTGAAACCTGAAAGCATGTGCTAGATTGTTTTGTTAGCTTTGTAGTTTTCAGCTTAAAACAAACAACTTTATGAGGTGGATTTCTTTAAGATAAATCATTAGACAATCAAGGAAGTATTTGTTTTGTTTGACTTAGTTATTTTATCTCAGACTGTTAATATACTTCAGGTTTTTTTGAGGTAGGTATGTTAGATAAGGAAGGATGCTGGATTTAATTCAAGCGAGATCTCTAGTTGTTGCTTTAACAGTTACCTTAAATGTTTTCTTGCATAAGACTGTAATTTCAGAAATAAGGTATAAAGGGAGAGATTGTTTTATGATTTTTCAATTGAAAATATGCAGATAGAATAAATATTATAAGCAGTCTTTTTTTGGTTCTTACTGGAATACAAAGGAAGCATCTGAACCAAGTGAAATTTATTTGATGTTAGTATATTTTTGGTAATTCCTTTACTAGATATCCATAATGTAGTGTTTCCAAGCCAAATGAATAATGAACCTAACAAAACTTACTTTTTGCTATTGAAAGGTCTTGGACTGCTTCATTTAAATCTGAAGTACTGCCCTTGCTGTGTCACAGATAGTTGTCATAGAGGGCTCTTCAGTTTAGTAAGAGCCTTTAAAGCCTAAAGTTAGAACTCTGGAAGTTGTATCAGTTTTTGTGTTTAACTGCAAAGAATGATATTGTTATGAGATGTACAAACAATATTCTCAACCTGTAGATATTCCCTGATAGAATTAAGCAATACATTATGTAACTTTATTAGAAATATTTCTAAGATGGATTGATTCAACATCAGTTTGCTTTTCTGTAGTCTTGACATTTTGACTGTAGGCTTGTAGTGTTTGTAGGCTGGTGATGATTCATGCATTAATCACTGCTCGACACTGAAATTGCCTTTACAAAACTCAACAGCTGCTTTCCTGCGAGCTGTTCCTGTGCCTTAAACTGGCTGGAGCAGACAGTAGGCGGGACCTTCCTTCCCTCAGTGTCTTGATTTGTTTTTCAGTGTTTTTTTTATCCAATTTTTCTTTGCTCCTGTGTCCCATATATTTCACTTGGTTTCATCTGCATTCCTTCAGGACGTTGGGAGCAGATGATGCTGCAGCTCGGTTCTGTCTGATCGCCATCTCTGTGAGTGTTGCCTTACTTGCAGTGAAAGAGCTCTCATCACTCCATCAAGGACACTCAGTGTCTCGTGCTGGAGGCGTCTGTCTCATCACTGAAACTGCAAATCCAGCAGCTGCTGAATAGTTCTTAAGAAGAACTGGGGTTTTTATAGCATTTGTTCCACACTAATGAAAACAGGATTCATAAAATGATATTACTTTAACCTTAAAAAAATCTAGTAGTTATGCAGGTGTTACTATTTAATGTTTATTCATGCCCCTTATTCTTTATTACTTAAACTTGCTGAAGGTGATTTATCAGCTCTTCATTACCAGAATTTGTCTTCCATTTGATGCTTTCTGCATTGTCTGTTTTTCTCTGAATCATTTGTAATGGAGAGATCTGTCATGTTTTCATTTCGGCCAGCAACATTTTTCTTAATTGTTTTTCAGTCTTTTCTTTCCCCTGCATTTCTTTTAAATTTTTTTTTCTTTCATTCTTTTACTCAGTTACTTTATTATTTTTAGCTCTAAAATTGCCAAGATTTTAATAGCTATCAAACAAGGGAGTCTGCGTGCATGCTGAAGGTTTTCATTCTAGAATTTTTCAGTCATAGTGTTAGTTCAAGGAGCAATGGATTCTTATTCCTTGCCTCTGCTCTTTTCTATGCTGTGGTAGAAATCTTCAGGAAGGTGTAAGCAGCTTGCTTTGGAGAAAAGCAGTGCTTTTATGAAATGTAAATAAGTTCCAGATGTAAATGCAAATTGAAACTTCTGTGTGGATAAAAATGTTTCTGATACTTCTCTGAATTGCAATAAATAACATTTATTTGTGAATATGTGGTCCTTAATGAACATTTTATGCTGGACATAAAGGCAAAGGTAGGACAGGTTTCATTTGAAATAAGTTTTCTACACTATCTGTTCTTCAGCATTTTCTTTCTTCTGTCTATCTCTGATTTCAAGTCTAGACTCTCCAAAAACTAGATAAAGTTGAATGAATTCCAGTTTCAGCTTTGCCCCCCTTGGTGCTGGGAGAGGATGTGGTGTTGCTAAGGGGAAGGTGACACGGGAAAATGCTTGCTGGGTGCCAGAGAAATAGTTTCCGATGTGTTCCTGCAGTTGATGTGCCTTCTGCTGAAGTCCAGCTGACAAAAGTCCAATTTTTCCTAATAATTGTCTTCGTACACACCATAGTTTTGCAGTGAAAAGTTCTAAGATTTGTTTTTTGAGAACTTGTCAGGGAGGGAAGCTAGCTAACAGATAATCCCTCATCTGGATCTCTTTGCTGTTATCAGCAGTTGAATGGATTAGCATGTTTGACTCCTTAAAGCTTATTTGCTTGCGATAATGGCTTATGTCTTGCAGCTGTTTTTTTATCAGGTTTTCTGCAAGACTGAAGTTGTTGAAAATGCAAACTGATAAAGCGTTAGCATGAAAGTGGTGCAGGCTTTTTGCAGTGAGGTTCACTTGTGGGGGTGGTGGTGACAAATTGAGAATCTGAAAAATCAAAGATTCTAAAATAAAGAACTGGCCAAGTGCAGGAGCACTGTCAAGTATCCCTTGCCACAAAGAAAGTAGGAGATAACCAGCTTTCCAGCTGTTTCCAGCCTGCCACAGTGCATCCCCTGAGTGAAGCTTTGTTGGCAGTAGGCACTGGTGCCAGTCCATGCTGCCATCAAGATGACTGTGTGCTCCCCTTGCTGCGTGTTCTTGCCCTGTTAAGTCAGTACTTTGGGCAGTTGTACTCAGTGTGCTCTTGAGTGTAGAGGCTGGAATGGAACAAGGGGCAGAAAGGCTTTCTCTGCTTTTCTCAGCAGCTCAGTCTGAGTTTAGCTTAAACCAGTCAGGAAAACATAACCTCAGTGTGTGTCAATGTCTTGGCCTCATCCTCTAAAGTGTGGAGAGCATGAGGATGGTAAAGAGAAGTTCTCCTGGCAATGGTAGCATGCTCTATCATGCTATTTTTGGCAGTGCCTTCAAAACATCTGCAGTCAATTCAGGCTTTCTAAATGCTGCATTCAGTGCATGTACAGCTGAGTGTCCTGGTACAGCAGGAGTGAAGGCTGCATGGTGTGCCGTGGGGGGAAGGCAGTATTGGAGGCATGCCGGATCAAATAAGCTAAGCCTGGTCTGGCTGAAGATGGTAAAATGGTTGCTGTGTGCAGAGAACACTGAAGCTGCCTTGAACACTATGACTGGTGTTTATTGCATACCTTTCTTATCTCTTAGGAACCACAATGTCAACAGTTTTGGTTTGGGTGGCTTTGCAGTTTTATAAATGAGGTGTTTAATTTGTCTTCTGTTTGTTAGTGATGTTGAAGCTAAGCTAGAGACTGTTAATGCCCAAGTTTCCAAACTCAACTCACGCTTAAGTTTTACTCCCAAAATACACTGTTGTACATATTTGTCTCTTTGGGATTAAAAGTGCAAATTTATGTGACACCAAGTTAACCACTTTTTTTCTTTAATCAGGCTTTTTACAGGCTTCCTCTTCATTTGAAGTGAAAGATTCAAGTGGTAAGGTCTGCATAATTGCTGATTTGACTGTAGCCTTCTCAGTGGAATACAAAACCAATGTGCAAAAAGAGGTAAGGGCAGTGAGCATCTGACTGCTTGTCATTTATTAGTATTTTTAGTATTTATAAAATATAAAATATCTTTGCACGTGTGCAGTATTTAAACTTTGTCTGAGTATCTGTGCATGAAGAACTGCTTCCACAAAGATTTTTACTCTCCCAGTCATGTTGCATCAGCTTTTCTTTATTGTGGATGCTTCTAATTAAACAGCAAGGTTGAGGCTGCCTGAAACAATCACAAACAAAACACGTGCAATTACTTTTGTGACTGAAATTCCACACCTGTCCTGTTGATAACTAAAATGGCTTCCACTGGAACTGTAAAGGCAAAAACACTACAAGTTCTCTTTTGGTACCTTGGTCACACTCATGTGGACTAAATCTGAACTGAAACATAGCTTTTAAACTTTTTAAACTCCAGAAATCTGTGACCTTCTTACTTACACTGAAATCTAGAGATTTGCTATCTACTGACCAGTGCAACACTTAGAAATTGTTCCATATTAACAGCAAAAGCTTGTTAATGGAAAATTAAGAATTTAACTTACAAAAATCCCCAAAACTTATTTGTTATCTTCACTACTGAGTAGGAATTGGGGATTAGTCTTATTGCAGTTTTGTTTTGTTGATTTTTTTTTCCCTAGCCATCAGTGTAATACAAGGTTAAAAAAATCCTACAACTTTACCAGTGGTGCACTTGCTATGTGTAATTGGAACTGAGCCTTGTATAATCCATGTTTTCAGTGGTGCTGATGGTCTGAAATCCTGCTGATACTGGTATATGTGTTTGCATTCAGAACTGACTTCTTTCATTACATACTTTTGTCTGTTTCTTATTGTAAGCAGTAAGCTCAGAACTTGGCAGTAAATGTTGTATTGGTCTTCAGATATCACATTTCTTCACAATGTGTAATAAACTCACAGTGTTACAGGAAGCTATGTAGGATGTACCAATCCCTTTTGTTCTTGCTCAGTTATACTACAAGAAGCAAAGCTTAAATTCTCCCATTTTTCACTTGTCCAGAGTTTGATTTGCCCGATTTGATTCTTGTAGTACAAAAGTCTACAATCTTGTAGTACAATCTTGTAGTACAAATATCTACAAATTCATATTGCTGGTTTAGAAGTAAGAAAAGTCTAAGAGATGCTGTGCGTATGTACTGTTTAGTCCTTCAATTTCAGAGAGCAGGATTCTCAAACTTGAATGTCAGTAACATGCTGCTTGCTATATACTAGTATATAAATAGACATATATTAATATCTCCTGTATGTTTGTAACAGTTTCACAGGACATTTAAAAACCTGTGAGCTTTTGTGTGCTTACATGTGTTTTATGTTCTACCCCACAGTTTGTACACTTTTTTCTTCCACAAAATGCTTCAGTAGACTCACAGAGCTCATGTGGTAAAGATAATGTGTCTCATCCAGTTCTGGTATTGGATTTTGGAGCAGGACATTCATTAAGCCTGAATTTCTCAGAATCTGCAGACAAGTACCAAGTTGAAGAGCTAGTTTTCCACTACAATCTGTCAGATGCAACTTTATTCCCAAATTCAACTACAGGTAAAATAAAAACTTACTGTTGTTACTGTAAAACTCTTCCAGATACAATACTGAGTCATTTCTTTGAATACTGGTACATACTAATGCAATGTATTTTTTTTACAGGAGGCATGAAGTCTGTATCACATAAAAGTATCATGCAGGCACATGTGGGCACAAAATACAGATGCATCAACTCCAAGCACATCAATATGAAGAATGCAAATGTGACTTTTAGCAATGTCACTTTGGAAGCCTATCTCACAAATGGCACTTTCAGTGTGAACAGTAAGTATGTTGTAACAGAAAATGTACTTGATGAGCTAATATTTCAAATAATAGGTTATTTCTTTTTAAGTCCTCACTAATCATATTTAAGGTGAGTACTGGATCTAAAACTCTGACAACAGCATCTTTTGAAATGAATGGACTTGCCTCAAGTTTTCTCTGTAGGATGTCAGAATCTGTGGCTAGGGGATAGTGCACTGGGTTCCCATGGGTATTGTATGGGGCTCTTCATGAGTATGGGTATTAAACACATGCTGCAGTAGGCTGAAGGGGCACATGGCCAAAATCCTAGTTTAAGAAGTACCTGATAACTTCCAAGCATTATGGCCTCTACCAAAGTAATTTGAACTAGTTACTTTGTGCTTTGGGAAAAATCAGTGAAATAATGGCTGACAGTGGAGAGCAGGAATGTACATCTTCCTACAGGAGGTTTTATTTCAGCAATAAAAGTCAGGTTTTTCTCCTTCAGGGACAATCACAAAGTCAGGTTTTTATCCTGATTGTTTGTATTGAAAAGTAGTGTGGAATTTTACTTCAAATTATTGAAGGCCAATCATGTCCCTTGCTTTTGCAGCAGCAGTCTTCAAACACAAAAGAGCTGTATAAACTGATCACCCATACTACACCCATACTATCTTAAGGAGTGATAAGTCTTTGCCTTACTTTTAGAGTCTTCATTTTCCCTGGGATCTAGAACTTTCTTTCAGCTGTTAATCCCATTTATGCACCTGCTAAGTTGAAACAAATATTAAAAACTAGGGTAGCCAGTGCTAGCATGGAATGGTTACAATGAATAGGTGCCTTCTACTGGAGTATCTCTACCTTGTCCCATTTCTGTGAAAAATATCTTGCCTGATGCATGATAATAGTGGCATTGACTTTTTTTATGGCTGCTTCACATGGCTGGCTCAGATTTGTATGTATCATTCCCTTGATCAGACTTTTCCATTCAGTGAACTAGTTTGCAGTAAAGATGTGTACCTACATTTATGCTTAAAAAACCCACACCAAACCCTGATTTCTATTACTGCAGTCTTCAGAACTATTTTTTTTTTAATTATGGAACTTTGATCTGATTGTTTTAGCAGTTAAGTATGATAAGTGATCATTTATCAGCAGGCTCAAACATAAGACATGATACTGGGAAAGGCTGATTTTTGCTTCTACAAAACTTCAATAAAATTTCCCTACTGTGTAATACTTTTCTTTTTAAGACATTAAGATCTTCTTTTATATAATCCTCTGGTTCCATTCTTGTAGGCTTGTGCCTTCCCCTGTCCCTTAGGAAGCTAGTTATTGATAAACTTTAGATCTGGAATTCTTCCTTAATGTTTTTCTTTTCTCTGCAAATCTTTAATGAAAGGATATTTCTGCTGGTGATTGGTACAAGGCTCACTGAAGGGAAGAAGGGTCAATATTCAGTGCATCTGGATAACTAGAAACTGTGACTTCTGTCAAGTGTACTAGAAGTTAGTGACTGAGGGGATGGTAGTGGTTATCTGCAGCTCTGAAAGGGAAACTTCCTTTTTCTCTCTGTTGGTAGTGTTCCCAGCTGCTTTCCTGTAACTGTCAAGAAAAGACATAAGGATTTGTCTCATCTTTTGGTCTGTCCTGAAGAGCTAATAGAAGCTGCTCTAAATGGGTTCAGTAACAATAATGTATCAAAACTCCAACTAGGCTAAAACTTCCACTCTGTGATTTGGTTGTTTCCCTCTGTGCCAACTTAAAGAAGAGCCTCTATGTGTTGAGGTCTTGCAGATAGAGAGTAGTTCTCCATTGAAGTGCCCAGAAAGATGCTTTTTTGGTTTGTTATGAAATGATTGCATTTTGGGATCAGACCAGGATCAGTCTACATACTACAGGATCACTCCTCTTTCATCCACCTTCATTCTGCCCTTGAACTTTCCAGGCATGGAGTAGAAATAGGAAAGCACGCTATGTTAGAGTGTGTCTGACTTCAGATGGTGTGATTAGAGTTGTTCTTTCTGAGCCATAATCAAAAATTAAGCTGCTTAAACTGTTTAAGGCTATTTATTAGTTGTCTTGTATCTGTGAAATATGTATGCATTAAATTTTAGAAGTAGGCCCTTTGAGTGAGAGTTGATTGTTGCTGCAGTTGCTGTTGTCCTTAAAAAGTTGCAAGTTGTTATCCCTGGCATGTGGAGATGACCTTGGCTTGGAACATGGAAGTCTCTACTTTAGTAATGTCTTTGTTATGACCTTGGGTTTTGGCTTAGATGTTCAATGCAGGAACCTTCTTGGCTCCCAGATCAAGTTAAGATCTTGCTGCCACATGTTTCCAAGTAGTCTGACAAATAAATCAGAGTCACTGTTCCCTTGGAAGTTGCTGCTGGACTGGATGAAAAGAGAAGGTGAACTTGCACACCTTCACAGCCTTGTTAACCCCGCGGAGGGTGGATCCTTGTGCAGGACAGAAGGGAGGATGGATGTGAGAGGATACAGCAGAAAACTTGGCATCAGAAACAGTGTCTTAGAATCCCCCTGTTAAGGACAGAAGAGCCAGAGCAATATATTAAGGCTACTCTGGTTATTGCCAGAACAATGAGAGTGAGAGGAAGGAGAATACATCTCCTGGGAGACCACTTTGAACAGTGAGCAGGAGAACTGTTCCTCTGCTTTTCCCACACGAGTGTCCAGAGTGTGTGATAGGGATCCCAGCCTGGCAGACAGACAGCAGGAATGCTGGGTCTGTCAGATTTACCCTGACCTGATGGCAAAGTGGAATGATGGATGGGAATGAAAGTGGATGTGGTCCCCATGCACTTCAGTAAATTACCAGCAAAAGTGTAATTTTCTCATGCCATGCTTTAAAAGGGCTCAGACTTTGCAACAAGTCTTGAGGTAATGCTTTACCATTGTGTTTCTGAGCTTTTATTATCTTTTATTAGGAAAAAAGCTACTTGAAATTGTGTCGTCCTTTCCCTCGAGGATTAAAAAAGTAGATCATCCTACAGCTTCATCTTGTTTGGTAATGACTGTTTTCCTTTCTCTGCAGAGACAGAATGTGCTGAAGATATGGTCTCTACTACTACTATGGTGCCTACAACTCCTAAACAGACTACTAGCCAGGTTCCAACAGCTGGCCCAGCACCAACGTCATCACCCCCAAATCCTGCAGTTGGTAAATACAATGTGACTGGTCCAAATGGAACCTGTGTACTTGCCTACATGGGCTTACAGCTTAATATCACCTATCCAAAAAAAGATGAAAAGGTACATTTTGATTTTTGTTTCTTCAAAATCTCCAGATTTCTTCTTTGGGGAAGAGTTGGTAAATTATTATAAGCTCACCTTTTTCTTTTATAAGCCCAGGTGTTTGCGTTCATCCATCATTATCCTCTATTTGAATTGCTTAACCTGGTCTGGACTAGTGACATTCCAAACACTTGTACTGAAAGTGGTTCTTAAAGATTATTTCATTCACTAGAAGCAGCATTAAACTTGTCTGTTGAATCCAGGAAGTGTATATATGGTCATTTAAGAGAAGTAGTAAAAATTACCAAGATATGACTAGGGGAATCCTATTATCAAAGTTGCAAACAAAACAAGATTTTTAAACTGTTAAATAAAATACAGAAATTTGGCCTGAGGTATAGAAAGAGTGAATAACTAGTAGAAGGGAAAATTAGTACTGTAAAACTGGACAGGCTTGCTGACTTACCCTCCAGCCAGCACTGAAGAATTTGGGTTTGACTTTGATGCTTAAAAGCTACTTAACAGATGATTTTAATACTAAAAACAAACAAACAAACAAGGTTTATGTAAGATCCAGCCCTACTGGTGCAGAGCCTGGCTTGCCAGCCAATGGGCAAACCCAGAGTCCCAAAGGGACTGTTGAATCCCTCCAAAAGGAAACAGTGGTTTGCAAAAAGAGCTACTGCATTTATTTATGATGTTGATGACTGAAAGGTAAAATCATGATCACCTATAGCTGGTGTATGGCTGTACAGTGGCTTGTTGTGATGGTAACTGTGTTTTAGCCACCTTAATTGTGTGAAATTCTCTGATTCTGGTGTTCTGCTTCTGGTGGAACAGCTGATTTCTAGTGTAATGACCAGTGAGGAGGTGGCAAGTAGGTTTTCTGGTCACATGGGGATCAGCTAAGAGCTACTGAAAGGGTTTCTATTTAATTGTTTGGCAAGTGGCATTTAACCCACAGCCTTCTGCAGGTACAAGACAGTATAAAATCACAAACCATGGACAAACTAAAACATTTTGAACTGAAATGACATGCAAGATGATTTGCTGACAGGTGGTCCCCTTAATTGCTTCTACCTTACGTCAAAGCAGTATTTTATAGCATCTTGCCCTCTGTGTGGTTTGGTGGTTCTTGATGTTTTTTTCTTATGCCACAAGGACCAAAGCAGTTTGTGTGGAGAAAGCAGTTGGGTTCCTTCCTGCAGCCAGCCAGGGCTGCAGAAAGCTTTGTTAGATGTGCCCTTAGTTGTGTGTCTGGTAACTCGGGTGCAGCCTGCATGGGTCTGCCCTGGTGTCTGGGACACAGGGCAAACACAACACTGCAGGCACGAGACACAAGCTAGCCACACCTCAGCTGAGTATAAGGTGATGTGCTCAGTCTCTTCAAGTGTCATAATTGCTCCTCTTCTCTCACAGATGGGTTTGGATTTGTTGAATTTCATACCACATAATACAACTGCTTCTGGGAGATGTGACAATACATCTGCCTTGTTGAACCTTACTTTTGAGAAAACGAGGGTTATCTTCCAGTTTGCCTTGGTAAGAATCTCTGCACCAAGTGTGTAGGGTCTGCAGAACTTTCCATGTGGGAAAACTAACTGGGGCAAGGGCAAGAGGAAAAAAGACAGCTACAAAGAGAGTAACTAGTTCCTTTGGTTTTAATACTAGGATTTAGTGGGGTTTATTCTTGGTTACCATTGTGTGAAAAGAATGTGTTTGTGTATATATGCACACATACATATGTGTACACAGAAAAGTATTTTGTTTGGAGTGGGAACTTCCTTGAAGATTATGTTGCTTATTCTTTAAGGCTGCTTGCTGAAACTGGGAGCAGCTGTGACAAGTGGGTATCTAATCTAATTTTAAGCCTGGAGCTGGATTTAAGTTCTCATTAATATTCTGTGTACAGCCCAAAGGCCAAGTGTGCTGGTCTCCTATGATGGTTGGGAATCCTGTTTCCCACAGCCCTGCCCCAGGTGCTGTATTGAAGCTGCGTACCTTTGAGGACTGAATCCACTGTTTGTCAGAGCTTCATGCTCCTTTTTATGCTGATCACGTTGAGCTGTTGCTATTAAATTACTCTAGAGCTCTGTGGGGTACCAAGTTCACTGCAAGTAGGCTGCTTAAGCAATGGGTGGGACTATGCCTGCAGTGTGGAAGCCAAGTCACCAGTTTGGGGGTGTCAAGGCCTCCTTTCTCTGGCTCTTTGCCCTCTCACAAAATAATCTTCCTTAAGGTGCATACTTTCTGTAGCTTTTCTTTCCTAAAGTCCAACTAAACACCTTCTCTGGATGCTAATCCCATTTGTGAACATTTTAAAAACCTTTCTCAAAATGCATGCAATTGGAACCTGAACATGAACAGCTTATGTTGTACAACATCATCCTAAATGACAACTACTGATTTGGTGGTTTTTGGTTTTTTTAAAAGAATGCGAGTGCTGAAAAATTCTTCCTGCAAGGTGTGAGTGTCAGCACAACCCTGCCTTCTGAAGCAAAAAGTAAGGACTTCTAAAAAATCTACTCTCTGTGACTACATCCTTAAATATTCAGGGTAGCCTGCATTAAATAATGTATGAGAAATGTTGGGGATGAGTGTATCAAATTGTGGCTCTATGAGCTTATAGCTCCTTCTCTTCAGATTTTTATAATTAATAAGTTTCTCTTAATAAGAGATTAATCAGAGTTTCTCTTACACAGATCCAAAATTTGAAGCATCAAACAACAGTATGAGTGAGCTGAGAGCTTCAGTAGGGAACTCCTACAAGTGCAGTTCTGAGGAGAATCTGCAGGTCTCGGACCAAGCCCTTGTCAATGTATTTAATGTTCAGGTCCAGATTTTCAAGATTGATGGAGACAAATTTGGGCCAGGTAAGAGGTTTGCATTTGACAGCCCCTGTCAAATCCAAGATTTGTGAAGTATACTTTGATATAAATACAACATTCTGTAGTCAAATGTGAGCTTGTGGGTGCTATGCTTAGCCTCTGCATGCCCCACCACAGATGATGTGGGGGCTGATTAAGATGTCCATGTTGAGGCTAGTGGGAGAAATATGTAAAAAGCTGTAAAACAACTTGGACTTGTTCCTGATGGTCCAGAGACAAATTAAGGAAGGGTGCTACCTTTCCTTCCAAACTGTGTGCAGACAGTTGTGTGAAAGGGGGAAAACCTGTCCCTTGTAACTGTGATGAAAGCAAATGACTGGGGGAGGGGTCATGTAGATATTTATGATGACTAAATTTGTGTATAACTAACAGCTCTTGAAAAGGAAACAATCTGTATAATCTCCATATTGTGTATACAGCTGGTGCTAGAAAGACTTCATCCTGAATGATCATAGTTAGTGGACCTGGCTTCCTTTTCACTGTTGACAAGCTAGCTGAGCCAGTTTTATTGACATGCTGAGAGCAGAATGCTGAAGTTCTGGATGTAGCCATCTGTTGGTGCACTAGTACCTAACGTGGATCTTTTTCTCTCTCTTCAGTGGAAGAATGTCAACTGGATGAAAATAACATGCTGATTCCTATAATAGTTGGTGCAGCCCTTGCTGGTCTTGTTCTAATTGTCTTGATTGCCTACCTGATTGGCAGAAAGAGGAGCCATGCTGGATATCAAACAATTTAATTACTTGCACTAAAATCCAGCATAGATGAAAAGCAATTGCAAGAGGCTGGGGGAAGAAATCCCCCTACATTTCCCCTGAACTGGTTGATATTGTAAGGTAACATCTTTTCTTGCAAATTGCTTCTTTAAAGTCTGCTTTATTAAATGTGAAATCATCTTGCAGCATTTAACTATGCACAAAAATAACTTCTGAAAATTCTGGTGTTTAATTTTGCTAACTAGTTTTAATATTTACCCACTTAGAAACAAGCTAAAAGTTTTTAAGGGTGCTTTTTTGGAATTGGTGTAAGATTATGTCAGCTACAGATTCCATAGAGGGATGTTGCTAACTCTGACTCAATTTCAGAACTCTTAACAAAGGGAAAAGGTTCATTATTTGCACCGCTGCCATTGAGCGATGATGTTAAGTATACTGATGATGCATTTGAAAAAGTTTAATAACAACTGACAAAATTGAAATGTAAAATCTGAACTTCACCTTGTCTCTTAGGTGTGTATTTTTTACTAAGCTTTAAACTTGATGCCTGGCACATGCAGGGTGTGAACGACGCAATACTCAAACCTTACAGGAACTCTTTATGATTGGACAACTCCCCTGTTTGATATTTTTGATGATATGCCAGCTTGTTAGGAGCTGGTACTTTTTTAAAATGGGTGTTATTTTTATTTACTTTTTTTTGTAAAGTTATTTCAGTCTGTTCTGTTGGAAGGTTCAGAGAGATCCTGTTACTGCACATGTGTACAATATAGATCTCAATCTCTTGATTCTATTGCTTTAAACTTGGCTGGGGGGTTGTACACTTTAAGGATCAGTTCTTATGTATGCATTGCCTGTAACAATGCTAATAAAGACACTTTTTTTTCTGTATTTCTGACTATTGCTGATCACTCTTAAAAATCATTTGTTGAGGGCTGAAGTCATGGTTTGGCAATACTTGGGAAGCTTGAGACAATCTTTAGTGCGGAGTTAAACAAGTGCTTAAGGTTTTTCTTTGTGAATTTTCCTAGGAGTGAATAGTGTTTCCCAACACCTGCTGCCATACTAGGAGTATGTTACTGCTACTGGCCTTATAATTCAGTACTTGAGGAAAAAGTTTAGGCCTGATACCATAAATGATAGGGTAGCTCAGAGTCACTGTTAAGTAGCACCCTTTAGTTGTCAAGAAGAGCAATCCTCTACTTCCTCTGAAAAAAATGATTTTTTTTTTTTTTTCTGCTGAGGAATGAAAAAATCTCAGTGGGCAGGATAGGGGCAAACCATGTTTCACGAGGAATGAAGTGTCTGTAGTGCTGTTAAAAGGTGAGGCTTTCCAAAGTAGTTGTTGCACATGGAACATAAAACTTCACGAAGTGCTCCCGTTGTCTCTCTCCTTTCCCCAGCTTGAAGGAGAGAATATGGCCACGAGAGGGCTCTGTACGGACAGGAAAGCAATTGCAGACTCCTCACCCCAGCAGGGCTACAAGTGGCCTGGTGCCAATGCAGACTTAGGAGCTATGCCATGTCTTCCCCTGTCAAAGAAGTCTGTTTGTGGATGACTTTACAAGTGCTTCTCCTCAAATTTTTAGGGCCACGGGTGTGGGAGAATTGCACTACAGCTGCTCTGTGTGGGAGAACTGCACTACAGCTGCTCTATCTCACACTGCACAGATAACTGCTAGTGACAATCACTGATTGCTCTCTTGCCCTGCACTTTGCTGTATTTGAGTTCCTTAAGTGAGAGCAGTGAGGAAAAAGATGCTTGTATTCCATCCAGTGACTGGCAGTCAGGACTCAGATCACATAATTTACTCTCTACACCATGAAACAGGTTCTGACAAATTAAATTAATTTATTTTGTACAAATGGTAATGGTGTCACAGTTAACACAGTAATACATAATTTTATACATCTGTTTGCTTTTAATATTACAAAATTCCCTGGGACTATTTATTTAAAAGGAGGGTCCTGACATTGATCACATTCTAGTTTGAAGATACCTTAATCCTTAAAAAATAAAAACAACACACCACCAACAAACAGTAACAGAACCACCAGTTCCAGTTATCAAATCTGACATACAGTACAAAATGTTAACACACTTACTTGAAAGGCAGGAAAAATTGGTCAAGTGTCAATTAATTCATGGAAAGCTTAAAGTGTGCTTTAATCAGTGCAAATAGAGGAATGTGTCAATTGCTGTAGTATCTCACCACCTGGTTACATCTGGCATGTTATCCCTGAGAAAGCACCTTCTCCCTGCAAGTCTCTCGGAGTTTGTTGATTGTTGCCATGGATAAGCTTCCAGGATCAGTGAATATTTTCTGAGGGCAAAAGAAGAAAATTCTTAGTTAAAATGTTGGCTTTGGACAGCATACTTGAATTCTCAATAATTCTTGGAGGTGTGAAATCCCTGCTTCAATGTCCACACTGTGAAACTGCTCACTGTTCTTCGGCCTGCCTATAACAGAGTAACATCTTCATCTACTGGGCTGTTAACACACAGTAAACCTGCAGCTCATGACAAGTGCAGTAAGTCACACAAAAGCAGCAATAAAAAATTTGGTTTGAATGTGTGTCCAGTTGAGATTTAGATGGCAGGTGGTAGCAAGTGGCATATTTAGAACATATCAAACTGTCCTGGGTGATGTGATAAAGCACCAGTGCACTTCTTGTTTGGTGCTAGCAAAGGTGGTTCAGGCTCTGGAACACAAACCAGTGTCTTCCTACTGCAAAAAATCATTTTTAATCCCTCACAAGGCTACGTTTGCTCTTCTTCTCTACCAGGCTTCACAGAGGAGTAACGGATCCGATGTAAGGACTTGGTGTGTGCCGAATGCCAGCACACGTCTTCAGTTCATTTTTTCCTTTTGTTTTCACTCGTTGTTTAAGAACAATATATTTGTTTCCACTACTTCACCCAGAACTTCTGAGTGAACAAAACTGTGAAGCAAAGCAGCAGGTTTATGCACTTTAAGCTACAGTTAAGGTGTGTGGGCACCTCAGGTCTCTGGAGCTGTTAAATGACAGCACTAGGGATGAGACATGAGAATTGAACCAGTTCAGAACAGCTTTCTGGCAAAGAAGCCTTTAAACTGAAAACTAAGGTTCTCTTCTGGGGGAGGAGGCATAAAGACACCTGCCATCACCTCTACTGCTACTAATACATGTACTGCTGTTAAAAACCCAGCCCAACAAACATCCAAGCACAAAAGTTTCAAAGTTACAGAAGAACCTAATCTAAATTGTTTGTCTGTCTTCAAAGCCCCATTACTATAGTAAATAACAGTTAAAATTCTTTTACTCAGGGTAACTGCAAGAAAAAGGTGGTTGATTTTCTAAAAGTAGCTGGTGTAAAATTTAATACAATTAAAGAGGGGGGAGGGAAGTCCTTTAAGGACAAGTGTTAGCATCAGCCTCTGAACAGGTGCTCTTAGGGCAGTTAACATTTAATAAAATCCTTATTCTAAAATGTGGAATGGTAAAACCCCTCAAACATCCCTCTTCTAAATTAAAGCTGTTCCTGTGATTTTTCTCTTGCTCCTTTAATTAAAAGACTTAAAAGTGTTAGTAAGTTAAGCTGATTTTTCTTCTATATGAACAATAATGAAAGTTAGTATAAATGGCATCCTACTGTAACTGACCTAGGCACAGAGATGTGCCATGAGCATGAAACACTTTGAGAGGTAAATGTGACCCTCCAGGACATGGTTTTGTTCACACTGAGCAAACAATGGTAGTGGAATTGACCAAGTGACTTATGACAGATGTGCTCCTGTTACTTGTTTTGCAGCTACCACCTTTTATGTTTCCATCTTCTGAGATAAGCCCTGAATCCAATCTTTTATACTGATGTGGCACCCATTGTATTAGTAATTTAAAAGAATAATCCTTAGCTCGCAGACTGTCATAGTACTTGGACATTCAACTTCATAGGTTTTTGTCTGGAAATAAGAACCCACTGGTACCATCTTGTTCTAAACAGAATGCTCTGTGTTCAGGCACTACAGCCAATTATCAGTGCAAACTTAAAATTCACTTTGTGCTTATTCTACAATATGTATTTACAGTTCATCTGAAAATGAACTGCACAGGATCAATATCCACAGTTCACTGGAAAAATGAACTAAAATTATCTTCTCATCAGACTTCTGCCTTAACTGGTAAAAAGGGCAAAAAGAATTTTCTTCCCTTTATGACAGTTAATGTGGCTAGATTTCTATATATAGAATTAGATAATAACTATTAAATATACTATTTAATTGAAAATAATTATTAAATATAGACTATTTAATATATGTATTAGAAAGATTTGAGTTACTTATTTAAAAAACAATCCTAACAGTTATGTTTCTCCTAACTGTATCCATCTTTTGCTCAGTGAAAAACATTTCTAAGTCAGTCTTGGTTTTAATTAGGGATGACTAAAAGCTGCTGAGAATTTACCTGCATGAAGCTGTGACACTCTGTTACAAATGTTCCTTTGGTGATCTGCTTAAATTTATCACAAATGTCAGGGAAATTCGTGGCTTCCAAAATAAAAGCTTGGTTTTGCTTAATCAATGTTAAGGCCACACGGAAGATGATCTTTGACCCTTCATAGAATAAACAATCCCATATTCGGAGCACAGTCTGCAGTAAAGGAGAGAATTCAGATTAACCTTGGTTTCCAGTAAGCAATTATTACTAAAGCAGTACCAATGAAGTAATCAGGGTGTGTAGTAAGAGAACTTTATGTTACCAGTTACCTCCACTGGAAGAATGTCAATGAACAGGCATATAAACCAGCGTGACACCACTAGGGTCCACATGACTCCATGTCTTTCCATCAGCTCTGCCACGGCTGGAACTTTCATTTTCACAAGTTCTCCAAGGACTTCCTGATCAGTTTTCAGGCCCAACATTGCAGGACTGTAATAATCTTGGAGAGAAGAAATCAAAACTCAGGAATCTGTGCACATGTTCTTTTCATGATATTGAAGAGAATGTCCTCTGCAGCTGAACATATAAAGGCACACTGAGCCTAGGAATTCCAAGGTGAAGTAAATTAAACCACAGCACAAAGATCTCTGCACTGTGGTCATAGAGTGCTGCTCTTTTAGCCAAGCTGATCCCTCTACACAAACACTTCATTCATGCCTTCTGAAGTATCTTCTTTCTCTCTGATGTTTTTTGGCAATGCATTCTTCCTTCTCAAGGAAGGATTGTTTAGGTGGTTTTTTGACTGCTGGCTTAAATTACAAAAGTTTAAACAGTTCAATATAACCACCACCTCCTTCCTGTGGGGGGGGGGGGGGGTGCTGCACAACTCCCACTCCACACAACACCCAGAGAGGCAACAGAAAACCGAAACCACCACAATAACCTGTAGCCTTTAGACCAGGTCCAGTCGAATTAGAAATGCAAATTCCCCAGAGCATCAGCTGTGCAGGGATGCTGGATACTCCCCATCTTCCTAGGTGTGACCTAGCCATTAAGGTAGGAGTTTTCTCTCCTTTCTCTGAGCCAAGAAAATCCCACTTTTCATCAAATAATTCTGAAAGGAAGTGAATTACAGATCCCTCAGGCAACATCTCTTCCCACTTAATTTACCTGCAAGACAGGGGACTGAAATAAGACCTACATTCCTGCACTTGTGCTCACTGCAGTAACTGGTAAATTCACAATTAAGAACAACAGGGCACTCTCTGGCTGTCAGTCCACAGCCTGTTTGTCAGGGTAAGCATTTTCATTACCAAGGTGCAGGCTGAATAACAAGCATCTCAGCTCCATAAACGAGTAGCTTTGGGTATATTTAAGGGAAGAAAAAGATGTTTCAAACTCATAAGTATTCAAATGCCCCAGATATGACACAAGAATTACATAGATGTTTAAGAAATTTGTATTTTGGGTTTGTATGTTGAGAGAAACATTTAAGCTGGATTTGGCCGCTCCAGTCCTGGGAAGCAACTTTTGGTAGTTCACGAGCACTTTGCTGACAAGACCTATGTTGTTAACCTTTGATTATGGAAAGAAACCAGTGGTAACATGAGCGCCTTTCTATGCCTTTCTTTCCTTCACTGATTCTGGAAAGCTGCAATTCAGGTTTCTGCCATTGTCCCCAGACACACAGTGTAGGCCAATGTTCATATAAAGGTGAAGGAATCAGAGCAAAGTCTGTTTGCCTGAAATAATTCTAACAAAACCTCCCAGTGCCACAGGTAAGTTTAAAAATGCGCCCAAACTATGCAGTACATCTACAACCACTTACATTTCTGTAATTTCACAAGAGCAGTTTAATATTCCACTCTTTCCTGTGCCACTGGTTTACCTGAACAGACTTCCCAGCCCATGAGTTATTTGCTCTACATTTGTTCTGTCCAAACTCTAGAATATCTACAGGAGTTTTTAACGGTACTACAGACCATCACATTCAATCTTTAGGAGCCTAGCTTTCTGTCTGAGTTCCCCCTCAAGACTGAGATGTAAAACTCCTCTACAGACCTAACAGTCACTGCCACTCATATATATTCTTTAACCATCTGCCTTTCCTTGTAGGGAAAGCTCCAACAGCTTAAACACAAGTAATCCCTTGAAAAAGGGTACTGAAAACACACCATGACCTCAGAGCCAACACAAAACCCTCTCTTTCTGCATGAGTTGTATTAGTGCTGTGCTCATGTTTGAACTGGAATGCAGTAACATTTATTGGCTGAGTACATATTTTTAATGTAATATTTTTTTAATTTTTAATTTTATTTTTTCACTTGCTGCTTTAATGCAAGTGAAATCTAATCACATCTCAAGTAGCAGAACAAGCCCTTTCCCTTGCCTATCCCTCCTATCATATATCCACAAACCATTTTTTTCCTCTTTATCTGTGCTCCTGAAACACACGAGTACTGAAATCTTCAAGTTACCACTGGCAAATGTCCTCAGGAGGAAGGACAGCAGCCCACTCGGTCTGCTGCAATCATCTGATATGCTGAAACCAACAGCAGCTGCTATTTTTAATCTGTACAACAAAGTAAATGTCACGATCTCAGGAACACAACTAGACACGTACCCAGCTCTTTGAGAGCTGGGAAGCAAAAAGTTAACAGACAGACTGTGTGGATACTTCACAGATTACTGAAGCAGCCAGGAAGCTTTGGTGTAAATTAAACTTTCATTCAAGTCTGTTAGATTGTACTGCTGGAGAGGAAGAAAAAAGGAACTATTCATCTATCTGGGGCAGCTCCCTGCTGTTCCTCGTGGAGCAGGAGCAGCTCTCATGTGCCCTGGGACACAGCACTGCAATGTTAGCCCAGCACTGCTGCAGATCCAGTGGGAGGAGTGATTAACAACTTATGCAAATGCCAATAACTGAGTAGCAGGGGTTTTCAGGACATTAGCTGCCAGTTCACAACAAAAGTTAGGTTAAAAGTATCTGCACTCAAGAAATTTACATGTAATTGTTGTATGTTAATTATAGTTCATGTAGGTATTCATTATAATTATTACACATAGTTAATACATAATTATAATTTTCTATTTATTTTTCCTGTATATATGCTTTTATAAATAAATGTATATATATAAGATTAGCTCCTCAAATTAGGAAAGCCACATTTCCAAATCCTTCAGAAACATTCCTGGAGGACCTCATATTTGTGCAGAACTTACTCACAGATCACTTACAAAGAACACCTTTCACAGTCCTTGTCTGGTTTCACTAGGGAAAATGATTTTGTAACTTGGTTCAGTGCCTAAGTGCTTGGTAACATTTAACCTACATGGCTCTTCTACTCCCTTCTTATTTACTAGGGATTCCCAGACATTAAGCCTTCTGGAAATGTCCCCTCAGCAAAAATCCTGCAGCGCTCCCTTGCTGCAAATGCTTCACTGTGTGCCCTACTTTCCTAATATTTTATAATTGGCTGCTCTGCCCAGAAGTCAAAATAACCTTGTTTATAACCAAGTCTACACAAGCCTAGCTCTCCCCCACACCACAAAGCTGTTTTTCAGAAAATATAGTGCAGGCAATTATTTTTACTCATCTACCATGGAAACACATTAGCTTTATATTCCTTACATATCTTATATCTTACAAATTGTTTGAAATTTTTAGATTTGCATGATCTACATTAAATTAGCATCTTAATTATTTTTCCCTTCTCAATAATCTGGCAAAATACTGAGCAGTTGATGACGCAGAACAAACATGAGTCAGTTACTGCTCTCAATCTGCCACTTACTAATTAAAAAAATAGGCTAATTATATTGTTGATATCTGTTGATCTAGGTGGTTCATAGGAATGTCCTCTGACAAAATATCATTCCCATGAAAAAAAATACATAGCCAGGTTTCCTTCAAATGGTCAAACAGAAGTGATAATTTTTGAGGTGATCATAAACTACATTACTTTTCATCACATTTTCTGGAAGGCAAGAAATGAAATATTGCATTATAAATTATTATGGTATTATTAATTTATTAGTAAATTCCAGAAAAATACCTAGATGAAAATCAAGTCTCTCAATATGCAATTTGGCATTTTCAAGTGCTTCTGTAAACTGATCCAAGGCTTTCTGTACTTTCCTCTCAGCTTTCTCTTTGTTGCTTACCCATGTGCTTTGCCCAATCTGTTCTGAGTACCTGCCTATGGATTTTGGATGCCTTGCTACGTTTAAGAGTGCCTGAGAGTGTAACAGAGGGCAATGTGGGCAGGATCCCACATGGAATTCATTCTGCTAAGTGCTCCTTCCTCATCAAAGTCCTGACCTGAACAGCAGTGTAGCCCTGTGGCTCTGTTGGGATCATCAGCTGCTGCTTCTTGGAGTCAAGCAGCAAACAGGAAAAGCGAGCTTCACCAGCTGGCAGCTACTTTATTGCTACTGTACAACACTGGTGACCACATGAAAGGACCTTTTCCCTTGTTCAAAGGGCTTTTTGTTGCTAACACTGCACTGCCTGTGGCAAGCAGTCACTGAGCTGGAAACCTGTCCTGGCAGACACTCCTAGCACTACATTTCATTGTCTCCCTGTCACAATAGTTAGCACCTCTGGATCTTACCACAGTGTCCAGGACTAAGACATAACTGGCTGCTTGTGCTCCAGAACAATAATAAGATTTGCAGGAAATAAGGATAAAGCTTGTAGGGACTCTATGACCTTGTTCTCTGTTACAAATAGATTAAGAGGTTCCAAAAATAAAAGTTTAAGAAGCAATACTCTTATAGTCTTAAATTATCTCTAGGAGTCAAGAGCTACACAAGTTTTAAAAAAAAAATCCTTCCAGTCTGTTGTGTATATGTCAGGTTAAATATACATATTCCTATGGAACTAAATCTGTAAGTGTTACAAAAATATCCAAAACAAGACCTCAGCTCTGCTGCTTATCTTCCAGCATTTCTATTATTTCAAGAGCCTACATAGCTCAGCCTGGAAGAGAATGATTTGTCTTGGAGATCCAAACCAACTAGAAAGTTAAAAAATAGCTGATTTAATTTTTCACACAGTCTACACAATGCGAAGTATTTTATTCACAAGAATACATCTATAAATGTCCATGAGAACTGGGGTGGGTTTGTGTGTGTGCGTGTGTGTGTGAGATGATGATAATGCTCTCTCTTCTCCCACAGTAGCAGAAATGGTTCATTTTTATACCACCAAGCACCATCCAAGAATGTCTCCTTGCTGGAGATACCATTTGCTACCACACCTCACTGGAATCCAGGAGGGAAATAGAGGAAGTCTAAGGGCTGGAACAAAAATTCAGAGGTTTCCATGAACAGAATTTCATGAAAACCACTTCATTCTACATTTCCTATATTTCAAGTCAAACCCAAAACAGATTCCATCACGTGCATTTGTAGGGGAAAAATACAAACACTTAAAACATGCCAGCTTTTGTGTCTTCTTAATATCTGCATCAGGAGCCTTACATTAAAAGCTGAACAACCTGCATTTGGGAAGAAATCCGAAAGCCACAACAGGAAAAGAAGGAAACCCAAGAGTACTGCCAATTCTTTTTGTAGTATCAGGCCAGAGTGACCCTTGCAGCTGTCCTGGCCAGAGTGATATCCTGCAGATATGTGGTTAAATGGCAAGCTAAAACCTCTTAACTATGCCATTTTTAAAGCACAAGTTCCTAATTTTCCAGGGAACATAAAAAAAAAATCTAACAAACCAAGCAACAGACTCAACCTATATTTTATCTCTTCCTTCAAGCTAAACTGACTGATTTTCTGTCCTGGGGTACTGAACTCACACAACAACCAGCATTAGCTGTATCATTCACAACTGGACATTTGCTTTAAGAAAATATAAGGAAATAAAATTTATTTTGGATGGCTGAACTATCTTAAAAAATGGGAATTTTATAGACCCTTATTGGTTGATATTGAGATTACACAGAATTTAGAGTAATATATCTTGAGAAATGACTTACTATTAACACCTTTCCAGCAGCACAAAAAGGCAGTGTTTGTTTCTACATAATGCCATCTGCCTGTATTCATCTTTTGCTTCTAGTCCCAAACTTGGAGAATAGATCCCAGGGAGCTGAAAGAGCCTTTGGTTTCCCATTTGCATTTCACAGAGCACAGTGGGACTCTGAGCAGATGTAGCTACCTGCCATTTGGAAACTGAAGAAGGATGCATGTTAATTAGAAAGACAATGGAAAGGCAGGCAAAGATGTCATCCTTCCAGACATTACAGAAGACAGACGAAATACAAAGAAACAAAGACTTTGTAAAACCCTCAGAGAAACAAACTGAAGTTAGCAGCATGTGTTTGGAAAACACAAATACAACTTTCAGACATTCTAGTTACAGACAATGAAACTGACTATTTTAACTATTCATTTATGCACCAGTTCTATTATGTGTTGCTCAGCAGAGACATTTGCATAATTTAAAACTGGTCCAGCTTAAAGTTATAGATACCAAACCACTCCCATATAGCTTAGATATAACTGAGCAAAATGCTGTTGGCCAGCTCTCCTCTCTTCCCTCTCTCCCCTCTTCATTTCTGCTACCATTGGAATGGCTGCGTTTGTCTGTCGACAGCAGTTTTTTCAAGTATCACTGAGCTGACGGACACAGTACACACAAAATATCCCCCACTCAGCTGTTCCCAAATAGCCTGGCCTGACTCCAGTCACTGCACCCCATGAACTGTACCTGCCTAAAGTGCTGCATGCTTTGGAGAAGTCTGCAGCTTATGGGGCTGACCCAGGAGCCAAGGCTTTTAACTCACAACACCCTTTGACATACTTTTATCACCAATGTCCCCAAACAGAGGAAATTCAAGAACAAGCACTGAAAACTACAACTGCTTATCATGCATGTTGAGGAAACAAACTTTTTAAAAAAAAGCTTACAACTGTATAATGAGTCTTAATGACCGATAACTTCAGCTGAATAAGGATTCCAGGATCTGTGTTTTTAACTCCTCTGCGGGATTAGGAAGAATAGGTATTTTATCAGTTGACCACACTGACAAGTTATTCTTAACATCTCAGCACAAAACACAGCAGTGATATCCTCTCATGCTTAAGAAGCACCCCAGTCTTACATTTTTATCAGCTCTTCACAAGAATGCTACAGTCACACCATGGGGGCCACTGAGCACATGACCTGGGACAGAAGCACCTTAGAACAGAGAGCTGGACCAACATGTATGGTTCTAGTGCAACCAAGGTTGCATTTTCTAAGCAGCTCTCTCAAACAAAACACTCACATCTTGTACATTAAGGTAGACAAAAGTTACTACTGTACATGATTTTCTTCATTTAATTTCCTTAACTCCCAAAGCACATCTCCTTACACCAACACATTCTTTATGTTGCCATCTATGCTGCATGTGTGTTATATTTTGAAACAGTATCAAAGCCTGCTGTCAGTGCTTCTTTCTACTATGGCATACTTTAAAAAAACTGAACACTTAATAGAGCTGAACTTTTGAAAAAACTCAAATTTGCAGTATCTTAAGTTGCAAATACAATAAATCCAGAGTAAGCATATCTTAGCTCAAAAAAGCCAAAGCAATCCTTGGATATATTCACTACTGAAGAGAGAATATATCATCTCTGATTATGACATTAGCAAAACTGAGCTTAAAAAACACCACCCAGCTCTGATATTTACAATTCAGGCAGAAAGTTGAAGAAGTGGAAAAGACATGAAAGAAAAGGTCATATTTAAAAAACTGAGTTCTGTAAGGAGCCTCTTTATTTATAGCATTTATGCAAGAAAGTGAAAAGTAAAATCAACAAATTCAGAGAAAACATACCAGGCACTGGGGGCTTTTCAATATAATAAAGAAAGTCTTCAAAAAAAGCAATACCTGCAAATTAGGACAACTCAAATTCCAATTAAAAATATAGCAAGTGTTTTTAATAAGACTGATTTACAGTTTGAATACATTACTAGCAGTGGTGGCAGGGTCACTCTTTCAAACCAAGTCTGGGACCTCTCAGATATCCTGACCTGGCCTTAAACACTTCCAGGGACAGGCACCCACAACTTCTCTGGGCAGCCTTACTATCACTGCCTTACTATCCTCTGAGTAAAAAACTTCCTTCTGACATCTAATCTAAGCATTCCATATTTTAATTTAAAACCATTCCCCCTTGTCCTATCACTATCTGCTCCTGTAAGAAGTTGCTCTCCACCTTTTCTTAAAGTTCTCTTTTAAGTACTGAAGGGCCACAATGGGAAGAATTACTATTTCCTCACTTGGCTTTTTGTATGGAAAGTTAGATTTCCAGTTACATTTCCAGTTTTATGAGTTTTGGTTTTTAATACACAGATAACTTCAAGCATATTAATACATTTTATGGGGATTTGCAAGTTAAAATACAAAACTGTATACTGGGATCTGCTTTGAGCACATATAACCCATCATACATGTCTCAGCTGATATGTTATTCTTCTTAACTGTCAAAGTGATATATTCAGGAAGGTTCATTTATTAAAATTGTAACTGAACATACAGAACCCTGGCTGACATCAGAAAGTAACAAAACCCAAAAGAAGCTGCTGTGGCTTTGCTGTGTTAACTCTGCAGGTAGAACAGCACAGTCCCTTTAGCATGGAGATGGCTCTGTCAAAAGTATCATTTCAATATCACGTGCACAGGAGCGCTTTCACAACTCAAGCCATTAGACAAAAATAAAATTTAAAAAAAAATTAAAAAGAAAATGGAACAGCCCTCCAACATGGCTACTCGAACAAAATATAAAGCACAAACTAAGTAAGCCTTGTGCTGCATACTAAGGCTTGGCCACTAATAGGTTCTTCCACATCACAAAAAACCCAGGACCTCTTCTCCCAAACCCACACTTCTGTGTTTATGCCACTCTACCCAACTTCCTCCTTTGCATGCAGCCATGGAATTCTACCTTTGATCAATCCTAGCTGAATTAAGATTTCATCTGACAAGTTATTTTGCTGATTGCTTTTGAAAGGGATGAAAGTTTGATTTACGGGGTAGATAAAGAAGCAAATAGCACTGTCTGCACAGACAGCCAAAGGCTGCAGTCCACATAGAGTAGTGCCATGGATGGCCTCCTGAAGATACTTTAAGTTCAACATAATCAAATTACATCAATGAAGGCTTGCTTGTCAGAATGAAGGAGGCATTCTTGACTTTGCCTTGGTGGAACAGGTCATGCTTCCAGTGTAAATACAGTACTGTAAAGACACATGTCAAGGAACACAATATTCTTCAGCATTTTTAAACACTAGGGGTGCTTTTGCTGCATGTTTCCTCACAAAAGTAAGGCTGACAGCATGGATATTCTTGTCATGTACAGCAAACCTCTGTTTCACACAAAAGTGTAAGAGTTCTACCCAGCCACCTAAAACACACCTAAATAATGAGATTGTTCTTTTATTGAGGAGGTTTGAGACTGGGTGGGAGGGAGATATAATACAGAAAGTAAATAAATTATTTCAAATGTTATTTACCTGTGTAATTCTAGAGAAAAAAGAAACCATCAGTTGCTTATTTCCTGCTTGCTCAAGTCTCACAAATCCCCTAGCAGTTCAGATTTGTAAGTAATGAGGATTTCAGGCTTATCATGGTTTCTAAATACAGGCACATGACTCCTTTATTCCACCTTCATCTTAACAGGACATTGCACGCTTAATTCCTAGGTATATTCAACTGGCCTCTAATGCTCAAACATTAATGCTTTCATTGTGGCTCGGGGTTAACAGTAAAACATGATGGAGTCCCATATTTCAAAACTCTTAACTGTTCAACTGACCAGCAAAATGCTCCTGTCTCTGAGTACCAGATGTGATGTTGGAGGCCAGAGGGGCACACCACTATGCTTCAAATGCAATCACAGGGGAACTCCATGGATGAGTGAGAATCCTGCCAACTCACAGACCTGTACCTGAGAGCTGCCAGAGGAAGAAGATAAAGAAGCAGCCCAGAACTGATCAATCTGCTAAAATTTTCTGGGTTGATGGTACTATAAAAAAAAAAAAAAAAAAAGCTCAGTTGTCAACAACTTTGCAAACATGGTGTCATGCATGTCACACATAGCCTTGAAAGGAGCTTTCCACACCAAAAGCACGTGCTTGAGGTGCTCAATCTTCTCTCTGAAAGGAAATGCTTTTCACCACAACAGTCCCCATCTTAGGCTGCAAATTCAGCTCAGTTTAGGTTGAGCAGTGTTTTCTACCTGCGCAGCTAAATAAAAACACTTCCTGTGAAGAGGTCCACTCCCTTTGGAGATGCAGATCTGAAAAGATCCAGCTGGCAAGCCAGTTCTGCATTCAGAGGTTCCCTGGCAATACCCAATTAGGGTATTTAAATAAATTCAGCCACAAGAACAAAATAAATACAGGCTCGACTTCAATTAAAAGGAAACAGTCAAAACAGAAATACTTTACAGCTTAGTACAGCCTTCTGCATTCCCCAAGTGGTCCTTCCCTTCAAACCTGGAGTATGATGGGACTCAAAAGATTGTTATAACATGAATCACTCAAAAGAGAAGGATATTCAAGAGTTTGACATGTAGCTATGATGCCATTCAGCTCAAATATTCTTATCTCTTACCCTACCTAGACCTAGTCTCTTGTGCAACCTACAAGTCTCTGGCTGACACAATTGCGAGCCAGAGAGCTGAACAGACATGGGAAGTATCTGATATCTCAGCATGCAGCCACCTGCCTTAACCAGCAGGCACTACACTACACACCAGTGGCACCTTGCTTTGCACCTTGTGCACTTGCAGTCAGTGCCAGTTACTTCAGTGCAGTCTACTACTTTGGTGACCATTTAATCATTCAAAACTCTACTCTTTCTATTTTTTATAAACAACCAGGCAGTACACATCGGTAAAAAAAAATTAGTAGGGGCTGCTAAAAAGTAATGAGACTGATCCTTGAAGAATGCTACACCTCATTTAAGATTTTTATTAAGAACATTAGAGAAAAAGAAAAAGCTGGTATTTATTGACAACACTAAACCAAGAGATACTGACCTATGTGAATACAAAAAGCACAACAAAGTAACGGTGGAAAGACTGCAGTAAGAGATGTGATGACATTTTAAATAATAGGAATGTGCAAATAAACTTCAGCAAAAAGGTGTTATGATTTCCTAAATGCTGTGGAAAAAACATCTGTTGACAATGAGAGAGAAGGAACAGCATATGCATTATGATGGAGATCACAAATCAAAACCAGAGTGCCACTAGGAAAAAAAGCAAGGGAAATCCTACAGCTTTTCTCTCTCAAGGAAAACACTTTCCACTGTGAAAAGAGCCACTGCACAAGGCACTAGCTGATTCTCCACCAGAAAAGTGGTTCTTCACCATTGTGATCAGGTTTACAAACATAAAAAACTGAAATCAATTCTAACTGTAACAAGCACGTAATTCTTAGGCTAAAACAGGAACAGAGAAAAGTTTCAGGCAAGAGTTTGACTGAAGGATCATAGCCATACAAAAAAACCTCCAAAATTAATTGACTGCATCCTCCAAATACATAAAAAGTAAGCACAAAAGAGAGGGGGACTTGTCTCACCCCCAAAAGCTGGAATTGACACTAGAATAAAAGGATATTGGGTTGGCCATGAATGGGGTAGTGCAGAACTCATGAGACCTCTCTGAACCACAGGAGAGGTACTCTACAACTAGTTTTCAGTAAGAGTAACTCCAGTATAACAGTTCAGTAGACTTGTTAGAGTATACATTGATATACACAATAGCTTCCAGAGAACCACTGAAGGTGGAAGGGGGGATTATTCTACACAAAAGCATAACTGTCATGCTAAAATGAGACCAAGTTGTTGAGTTTTTCTTCTCATAAGAACACCATTTAACCACAAATATGTAAAATATGACAACTATACTCCTTTACTTACATACTGAGGTACCACAGTTAAAAGGTCCTACCTACCCAGTGCTTTCTAAAGCCATCTCCTCACTCTTTCCTTAACAGCAGAAAAAATCCCCAAAACTTGTCAACAAGGATCAGAGTGATGAACAGAACAGAAACATCAGAGCTATGCTGTGTACAAATGGCTGGCACATCCACTCTGAGCTTGAATTGAATCTATACTGCTTCTTGTGGGCAATGCTGTCTGCTCCAGCCATCTGTCTGATATGAGCCTCAGAATAAAAAATACTTGGTAACACCAAAGCTTCAGTTAAACAAATAATTCTCTTCCCCCTTGCAGTGTTTCAATGATAATCCCTCCAAATCCCTGGCAGAGCTGCTGACAGACAACAGGCAGAAATTCACGGGCTTGCCCTCAGCAAAAGCAGGAACTTTCTGGCCTCACCCAGCTGTATCCAGCACTGCTGGATAAATGAAAGTTCAGCCAAATGAGAGGCACGCATACAACTCCTCTTACCAATCAACCAAAGCCTGATTTACTGGCTCTATCTCCCAGCTGTGTTATCTCCATTTGGATGTGACAGAACAACTCAGCCAGAAAACCTTTACTGATGGAGTCCCATTTTCTGTCACTTGCCCAGAATGTTCCCATCTGTCACACTGTACATTTACCAATCAATGCCATTGATCTGAGGCTGGCTTAGTTCATCTGCTGACCAAGAAAACCACTGTCAGCATCACGGCTCTGGAGTGGCTGTTTAATGTAATTAAATGTGTGTGGGCAGGGGAGGAAGCACCCACAGGGACACGGCAGAGGGCAGAGAATGGATTTCCAAATTGTCCTAAAGCACCACTGATTTAACTGGAAGTGACAGGACACACTCAAAAATGAGGACATGACCTGGAGGCATATTTGGTGCAACGATGGGGGCAAATATGTATATTATAATGCAAACAAATCAAGAAATCCAAATCAGCAACCAAACTAATGGAAAAATGTTGGCTAATCCAACTGATAGGATCCAACAAAACTGATTCCTAATCTTCCCTCTGAAAACCTGGAAAACATTCAAGATCTACAAGATCTTGAGAGGTGCTTCTCTGCTTCCCTAACAAATAATTATAGGGCTTAAAACTGAAATGTGCAATACCTTGCACTGTTAACAGGCAGTAATTATTTACCTGAGTGAGTTGCTTTATGAATATGGTCTGATTCTCTCTCTCACATACACACACACCCTATTTCATTGAAATTATGCCAATTATTTTATCAGTCATGCTTTGACTTTTATAAATATACAAATCAAACTATATTGGAGAGTGGTGGGAATAGAAGGGATAAAAATATTTTTTAAAATCAGGGGGTGGGGAAGAGCATCAGCAACAAGTTTTCTGTCAATAAAGCCTTGTATTATTCAATACAAATATTCATACTATATAGAAGGTTCATATTGCCTAGGTGGACCCAGGCTAAAGTCAGTGACAACAATCTTGTTACAGAAAATTAAAAATATACCTATAACTTGAGTAAATATACACCTACTTTATACACAGTAATTGCATTTCATGTTATGAGTTTCTTCTCATCACCAATGCTACCTGCCTAAGATAAAGTCAACAGCTAGGAGGGAAAAAAATAAGAACAACCTTTGCCACAAGTATCAGTAAAGTGTAGAAGGATATATAAAAATGAAGGTTTTCTGATAAAGTGAATTAGAGTCAGAATTTTGTTTGCTGTTTTTGGTAGGGAACCTATCTCCTTTGCCTCAAAAAAAAAAAGTATGCAAGACTACTGAAAGGATTAACAGCAAGAGTTTCCACACATCACTTCACAATAAACCTGCCTTTTACCGAGTGCCTTATCCCTGACACAGTGATGCCAAAACAGACAAATACCCATGCAAGGCAGTGGCAGGTCCCAGGGCAGACAGCAGCCCTGCCTCCTACCTGTTTGCACAGCTTAGAGCTCTCAAGGCTGAACAAAAGCAACAGTCGCTTGACTTCTTTAGACTATTTTTACAGCTTGAAAGTAAACTTCAAGGCTGCATAATGTTAAATATTTGCAGACTGACTGAACAACTCATAGCATTCCCTGCCTGCCTCTACTCTTTCAGTATGGAAACAAAGTCCAACCACTGTTTCCACACAAGGAAAATCCAAGTTCCTACATGGTATATTCAAAGTAAAATACTTTCTTACAGTCATTCAAAAGCATGAAAAGAATCTTTCAGCTATTCTTCTTCATTTATCAAGGTCTTTCTATTCAATAGGGAACCAATTTTTTTTTGTTTAATCTTAAACATGTACAGACAAAAGGAAAAGTGAAAGTTTCAACTAACCTTGACCATTACCTAGTTGACAGTGTCATACTGAATTCCACCTCCAGCCATTTGAGATAAAAATCTGTGCAAAACCAAAACTAGGCCAATAAGGAATCAGTCCTCCATTTTCTACTGGTCTTCCAATGAGACCTTCCACCTACATTAAAGGTGTATCTGTAGTCAGACTGTGCAATGCTAATAGCAATTCACAATAAAACCATTCTCCCTCTATAATTAAATCCCAAGAAAAAACATCCCCAAATGCATTTCACAGGAGTAAAAAATATAGTTGTGCTTGGTCTGCTTCTGGTTTTAAACTACCTCACCTGTGCAGTGAGGTTCAGCTTATACATGGGGCAAAACTGATTGTGTAAACACCTCCTGCAAACCCAGAGATCCAGGCAAGGGAACACAGAGAGCTACTGAACAGACCAGATGCAGATATTGTCTACAGCTGGAGAAGAATGCAAAGATAAAAGCCAGGCTCCAATATATGAATAAAACTATGTTTTTAACATACCAGGCAATATTCTTCCAATAAGAGCATCTAGCAACCAAAAAGACTCCTCTTCATTCTTTGTAATAAGAATCAGGTATCCAGCAATGAAGTTCATGCCCTGAAATAGAAAGGTTTTAAGATGCATACACTTATCTTAAAAGTTTCTACCTTACTTCTTTTGATTTAAGGGCTAAATACAGTTCTACCAGGTCTGCATATTAAATCAATTGTAGAAATGAAGGCCACTGGTTGAATAACCTGCTAAACCTGCACACAGGAATTATTAACAAAGATCAAGGAGAGGAAAATTAAAAGAAAAGGCTTAGCAGTCTATACTTTCAATTTTGCCTTTTTTTTTTTTTTTTAATTCCAAAGCCCAATGCAACTGAAAGTTGCTTTGATCAGAATCCAAACACAGCTGTATTAGATGAACACTACAAACAACAAATCTGCAGGTAGATAGTGAGGATGCAGGAGGAGAATGTTTGACCCAAACACATTAAGTAAAATGTTGCAGTTCCAGGAGCTTTTAGAAGCTTTTGCTGCTTAACGCATCCAAAAGGCTGTGTACAGACTGTTTTCTTCCATAATACCCCCAGTACTCCACAGACACCTAATAGCACTGATCCTGTGAGGAGACCAGATGTGCTAAGAATCCACACAAGAAGTGTTCTTCTTTCATTAGCCCACTAAACAGTACAGGTACCAAAATATTTTATTAACAATTGGACATGTAGAAGCTACTATGTTTAGAAGTTGTGTCTTATGTTGTGTTTAACCACCTCTATATAGAAACCTGACATTTGCAAAATTGAGTATTCATAATTCTACCCCTTCTGTTTTTAATTATATTTAAATTATATTTTGATAAATATGCATTACTGAAAATAATAGAAATCATTCATCTTTTGAAGAATAAGTAAATTTCTGTACTAAAACTAGTTGGGGTACACAAGAAAAACAAATTTTTTCAGAGACTTCAATGTACATTTAAGTCCCTCTCAAGATTTAAAAAAATACTGTTCATATTCTTTCAACTTTGGAGTAGTTGTATTTACTACATAACTTTCTCAGCTAAAATGAGCTATATGTTAGCACACACATTCTTGCTCAGGAACCAGAGGAGACAGGAGAGAACTTAAGTGAACTGAAAACATAATTTGCTGATGACAGTGCCTGCTTCTTTAAGATCCTTAAAGACAGACACTTTTTTTCTTGACTGTCAGACTATCATGAATCAACTTATGTTCTTTGTGTCCCACAAGAAACTTTACAGTACTTGACAGTGAATACAGAAGCTTTCTTGAGCTGCCATCAAAGCAATATCAGGTTGAATTTCAAAGACATTTTTATCCTACTTGTGTTATCTATATTGGGAGATGGCACTAAATAATGCTACCAAGTACATGATGCCACATTAATGCTGGTCTTTCTGTACTTTGGAAAATGTGACAGTGAAAACACAGGAAACTGAGATCTCATGGTGCCTTGTACATACCAAGGCCTGTTTGGGGAAAGCTGGCAGGACGAGGGAATGGCAAGCTCGCTTCCTCTTGCTCTCCAAAGCAACAACTTATGTTGCAGCTAACAAATGGAACCAAAGTGATCAAGCTGGCTACAAGAACAAGCCACGGAGAAATTCAGAAGGATATTTGAATTTGTCTGAAGCTATTCATACCCAGCCCCCCCATTCCCCCCAGCCCCTAAACCTCCCAGGGCCAGTTCATAAACAGAAATAGTTTGTGGGTATGCTTCTAAAATCACACATTCAAAGGACAAGAGCAGTTAGCACTGGTGAAATGCAGCATTGTTTACAAAACAGTGATTACCCACCTGACAATATCCTACTGCTTTATTGTGATGCCCATATGCTACCAATACATTGTAGAGCACGTGTTGCAAACACGGATCAGCGGTTTTGCGGAATTTTACATTATCTGGAAATGTTCTGTTCATGTCTAAACAAAAGGGAAAAAGACCAAAATTAAGAGCTGTTTCTTGTCAGTTTCCAAAAAAACTTTTATAGGTCTTCTGAAGTACAACTGGAGCTTCACTATGGCTTCATTGAACAGTTGTTTTGGTGGATTAATGTTAAGAAACAGCTTTACCTCCCTTTTGGCTAAAAGGGCACTTACATTCAAGGATAATCTATTCCTAGAAAGAATAATCCTATTAGTGTACAGAAACCAATTTCAAGCAGACCTAAAAGAAATTCTCCTGCAGATTGGACTCCTTCCATGTCTGATTGCAAAGGCTTAAATGAAAGCAAACCAGGTATTTAGACTGACAGACACAAGACATGCCAAATGTATCAAGTCAAATGGCATGAAATGAGTTTGCCTCTAGGAAAGCACATTCTCATAGCAAACCAGATGAACTTTCAGTTGACTTACTCAGTGAACTTCTAACAAACAGTAGCAGCCAAAAAAAACCCAGACCTGTTCCCACAGCTGCTGACTTCCACTTAAAAATCACTTCTTAAAATTTAACTTTCTCCATGATGTGATCATGAGAAGAGTTGTGTCATCACTGGTGCAAGATCATCAAGAAGGGGAGTGGTTTCTGATAGCCAAGCAGCAGAGCACATTCCCACATACTTCAAACTCAATGCTTAACCAAGTAAGGAGTATGCAATTACTGACATTTCCAACCATTACTTTCTTTCAGACCAAACATTAATAGTAGCATTCATCTCTCCTTACAAAGGTCTAAAAATTAGACATGCAAGTTTGAGCTAGTCCCCCCAAAACAGCTCCTAATTGTTGGAAATAAACAGGCAGACTTAATTTTTGGTCTGCTTCACTCCATAAAGAGAAAACCTGAGGTTACTGGCACAGAGCTGTGCATCTGAGCTTTAAATAGAATTTTTCTCTCCAACTTAAACTTCTAAAAGTAACTTTGCAGATTTTCAAAACCCAAGAGTTATTAATAAAATATGAGTAGTTGTTTGGGTTATTTTTAACAACAACAAATTGGGTTAAAGTTAAAAACAAAAGTCAGTAACAGCACTTCTGTACAGATCTTCAAGTCCTAAGAATTATCACTTTTTATCAGCCTTTTCCGGCATGAAGGAAGAAGTCTGTTACAGCTTTGACACAAAGTTCAGCTATAAGCAACCAAAGGAAGAAAGCTCCCCAAAATCATGAATAGTGTAGTGGAAGTCACATGCATGAAGAAGTTATCACACTAATTGCTATTTCTTCCTTTTAAAAGGAACAAATCATTTGCAGGAAAATATTTCACTTCACCTCTCATGTGTATGAAAAGAAAAGCACAAAGAAAAAGACAATTTTTGAGAGGACCTGAACAACTGACAGTTGCAGGAGAAATAAATTTCTTTCATTTCTTCTTGGTAGGGAGATTATGCAGCATAGTATTTAAATACTCAGAATTTATTCTTTAATAAAGTATAAGCAGAATGTTATAGAAAAGATGAATGCTGAATTTTAGCCATGGCTCTTCTCCTCAGGTATGCAGAGAAAGGGAGAGGGGAGAGTAAGAAAAGTCCATCAGATACAAAGCAGGGACTACTCAAACTGAACTAATCTGTAATTTCACAGACTGCAATTGAGAGAATAAGCTGCAACTCGTTTTCTGATTGCAGAGCATGTTTTTTCCCCACAAGGACTGAGGGAAGCCTCCCCTAGTTTTAGGAAGGATTTAAAACTTTCCTTTATATATAGTACCAATATTTTAGTTTAGGGAGAGGGGATGGAGAGAAAAAACAAGATACAAGCGGCAAAAAGCTTTACCCTTAATAGCAGATATGGAGCATGGTCTTACAGGACTCCTTGTGCAAGATTATTCCTTTGAGCACAAGAGCAGAGGATCCCATTCCCTCTCCATCCTGCCCTTTCTGCTCCATTTGCATGCTCTCCCTCCTCCTCCAGTTCTGAGGCTACTCTGACTCAAGATGAGGGAACTCAACCCTCCATGGGCACACACAAGCCAGTGTTTTACCATGCTACAAGATGAGGGTCAGAGATGACTTGAGGCATGTGGAAGGAGCAGGCAAGCGCTGTTCATTTGGCTTCACCACTTACATCCACTTTAATCCATCTTTTCCAGGGGAGACATACAAGCACCTCCTTCTTGTGCTCTGCACAGCCTACCCTCTGACCTACTGTCCATTAATCTATTTCACTATTAATAGACACGACTGTGCAAAGGAACACAGCCTCAAATTAGTCCAGTTTTTTGGGGGAAAAAAATAAATCAGGGTTCTTTTCAAACAACAAAATGAACATTAGAATCTTACACTGCTCAATAAATCCCAAAATTGTGACTATCTTTTCATTATGTGCAGATCTGCTGCTTAAAAGAAAACTAGGTATGGGAACACAGAACCAGGAAGGGGGTCACAATGAAAAGACTAGCTACTCTTTTGTAGTAAATTCAGATTAAATCCCAATAGCAATTTTTTTCCCCGTCTTTCAGCCCTCTGAGCTGGCAGTTTTATGCTGCTATAAAAGAAAACAACCACCAGCTTTCCTGCTGATTTATCTCTGTGCAGCAACCATGAGAAGACCACTAGCTTCTCTCTTCCCTCTCATGAGTCTGCAGTATTTCAACCTTATTCAGTAATACAAACAGGCAGAATACATTAGCCTCAGTTTATAAAACAGATGTCTATTTTGGTACCAAGAACCACAGCCATTGATGCTATTTCTGGAGCAAAGAGATTTGAAAGCACAGTCCAGAAAACCAATGCTTTTGGAACCAGTCTTGTGCTTTTCCTACTTAGGATACTTCAAAAGTCATGCATCTACAAGACAACCTTCTTTACCTGGCTATCTCTTCCTTCCTTTTTGTCCTAATCCCAGCCAGGACAGAGTTAATTTTTGCAGTAGTTGGGAGGGGGTATAGCTATAGGGCCTGGAGGTTGGTCTATACAAACACACCAATGCCAGGGGCCTGGGAAAGGGACTGTCTTCCAGGGAGAAGGGGTTCCATCCAGTTGAGAAAATTGCAGAGGGAGCCACCTGGTATTGTCTATTATCATTTGTTCTCTTTCTGTGTGAATTGTTTTATATACCTTTGGTTATTAATATTGTTGCTGTTACTGTTCATTTTCGTATCTCGTTGTTGTTTCCAGTAAATTGTTCTTATCCCAACCCATGATCTTTGCCTTTTGTCCCTCCAGCTGGAGGTGGGGAGAGGAACTGGCACGTGGTTTTAGTAGGAATGCTAAATTGAAGAATACATTTCCTAAACCATGGCACTTTTAGTTTCATATCCTGGTACTTCCCACTCCAAGACACAGGTGGTCAGTAAATTACACAAGTATTTTTATAACTAATATATCCTACTCCACTTATGGTCATTTCTTTGCCACTGCTACATCTGTTATGTGCATCTGTCCGAGGAGCTTACAGGCAGGTGATTTTTTCTTTTTTTACATAGTAGAGAGCAGAGCAAAAATTCACTTCAACTGTCAACTACAAGCACTCAAAACTCCAGTGCAAATCCAGAATAATGAGGTTTGGCCATTAATTGCAACTTGTAAAAACAGTAAACTTAAAGGGTATTTTAGATTTGTTATAACTGGGTGTTTAGCAGTCATCCTCAAGCTTTTTCCTGCAACACCTGGAACTATAAATTGTTTTGGAGGCTTGGGGGGTTTGTTTGTTTTAAGTTAAGGCCAAGTTTTTCATTAACTAAAGTCAAGAAAACTGACCCTCCAACCCCCACTACCAAGTAACAGCTCAAGAGCTTTTAGCAATGAAGAAAGCCAACAGGGTTAGGATTTCCTACAAAAGAATAATATTGCCACTGTATAAACCTGAGAAGCACATGCATAAATTCCAGTCACCTTCACCTCCAAAAGATTATACCAGAATTAGTGAAATTACAAAAAAAATAGCAACAAGGAAGACCACAGATATAAAATGCTACCATATGTAGCATAACCCCAGGTTGATAAAGGCTACTTCGTTTAGAAGGAGATGCTTAACAGCACTGCAAAATGAACATAAAATCTGCAAAATCCTGAGCAGATTTTTTTAATTTTTCCCATCCAGCATTATTAGGTACAAACATGCAGTGTGTCTTGGCAGCTCTTGAAACTTCAGATAACTGGAGGCTAGGAGAAACATTCTGAGGAAGTGTCACTACACACTTTACTCCTCCAGTGCTCCCTTCAGCTGTTCTAGTGGACCAAAGACCACATGAGGCAGCTGTTTGGATATGACCTGTCAGGGGTCCTCTTACAGAGAGCCACAAGAGCTGACAATGCTCTTCCTCTTGCATGGTAAAATGCTTTAAACTCACCTGAAAATTCCCAACTTCCACTCACAATTTCAGAGATGCTTCAGAGAAGCTTCTTAGTGCTTTGACAGAAAAATATTCCCTGTCTCCAGTAAAATGACAATGACCACTGTTTGAATTACTTTTCTGACCCTGTCATAAACTCAGTGATGATCCTGCAACTATCATCCAATCCATAGTCAGATCCTTATGCCAGCTGTCACACAGCACAGCTCAGGCTCTGGGACTGACTGATAAGTATAAAATCATAGCCTTCACAGCACCTACAATTCCTCCTTGTGAAATGCAAGAGTGGAAACACAGATCAGCTGCATGTACATGCCTGAGCACTTGCAGACACAGACACACTTCTGTCCAGTAGTGTGTTTTTCAGTGGAGAGAAAAGACAAGATACAAGGGCTAAAATTCAAAACGGCCCAGCCTAGAGGAAGCTTACCCCAAGGAAGCTACAACTTACAATCCAGTCTTTCTGCACACAGCACATAGCCTCTGCACTAGGACAGCCGCTTCTTATCTTACAACATCATTTGTCCTACTATACTTTCCTGTAATAGGGCATGAAAAACAATGTTGCTGGAATGCATGCCCTTCTAAATGTGAACATAAACTAAGACATGAAAATTTAGACACCTGCATTCTTTTAGCTCTTTTTTAATGGTTAGAGTAAGAAGCCTGTTCCCTCCTACATTTTTCTTAAAAAACCAAAAATGTTCAAAGAGCAAATTCCATATAAAATAAAGTAGCAATAAAGCTCATCAGATCAGAATCAGGAAGTTAAAGGGCAAAAATGGTGAAAGAACAGATTACAGATTTAATTAGCTGAAAGACTTCTGTTGCTATTACTAATCAGATTTTTCTTTAAAGATTAGACCATTTCTTTACACAGTCTACCTCCCCTTTTTAACCTGATTATACCACATCAAAGACTTTCCCATATGAAAACTAGTTTCAAACATACAGGAAAATTGTTTGCAGCTTCTGGGCATGTGAAAGAAAGAGGACATGTTGGCTCTTACACATTTTAAATTGAATTTGAAATAAAGTTTTTGGTTGGCCTGGTCCTCCTGCCCCTCCCCCGGGGAAAAAGAAAAAAGTGTGATTGCTGTTCTCTTGTTTATAAACCCCAGCACTGTGCTGGGCTGTAACTTCACAGTTATGGGAATAAATACTGCACCATTGCCTGAAAATTCTGGAAACTGCAAATATGAAAACAAACAGCAGTACAATTTCACAGCTTACCTTGCTTTATTATTAAGAACAACTACAGTAACGGGAGAACAACATTTGAAGGAAAAAAATCAAAGTCAGGCAACAACTCACACTGAAAGAGTCCTCAGCCAAAGCCCACTATAAAATGTGCACAGTCAACAGGAGCATAAGTTCATTAAACACACTAACCACAAAGCTTTCATTCATCTTAAGTACTTTGTTCCTTTCATCCCTCCTATGTCCACATTGGTTCTTCCTTTCTGAAGGAGGAGTATCTGAGGTCTTTATTATATTTTTTCCTCTCCAATAAAATCTTCCACGCCATTTTTCTTTATCTTTTCTTTCACTTGCTCCACATTATTTTCTCTCCCACGGTTTTCCAATCACTCCAGTAGCTCATCTGAACTTTACTTCCTCCATAGTTCACAAACAGATCTTTATCCTCTCCCAGTATTTTTCCTCCCACACAAATATATTCTTATTTCATTTTAACCTGTGGGGAAAGCCACCTACTGACCCTTCCTGTCTTTGTCTAGGACTGGAAAAAAGTTGCTTTCAACTCTCTCTTGCAGCACTTTTACCCCAATTGAATAGTTTGATGTTTCTCCAGACCCTTACCAAGGTGGCCTTTAGAAAGTCATCTTACTAGCTCCCTCTTTATTCATAGTAAGAGCTCTGCTGTTTCTAGTTTAAACAGGATATAAACCTGCAGATTTCTGGCTAGTGTCCATATTCATAGGAACATGAAGTTTATGCTCCAAAATACCTTACTAAGGCGTGTAGTCCCAAAAGCCCAAAGTACTGCTGTTGCGGGGAAAGGCAGAGAAGAAACTCTGCATAAACCAAAAGTTTTTGGATGCTTATCCAACTTGAATAAAAATCCGTAACACCCAAACTTTAGGTACCTGGGTTTCTGCAAGAGAAAAAGACAACCTGCCTTCCTAACCAAATGACCTCAGCATTGTGCCGGAGCAGAGCCCAGCCTCTTGACTTTTTAATCGGACAATTCAGCCAATATCAGCTTGGCCACAAAGGCTCTGCTGTAGCAGGTTTCAGGACAAGTATCAGCTACACCAAACTCCTATTTGCTTGTCCTCCCCTACTGCCTTTTTCCTCCCAATGGGCCAGCCTAAGGTCTGGGTGCCCTTATAACCTGCCATCAGTACAGGCCACTGATCCATGTTCACAGAAAGCACGCATGAAAACGGATTAGTAGAGGGAGGGGCATTTCACCCCTGCTCTGCTCCTACATTTCTCCCAGGGATTGACATTTAGTGTTTAATATTTCATGCATCAGGTGGATTCCCCCATCTCTCATTTTATCAAATTCCTTTTTAAACCAGTTCATATTTCTAACCTCTGCAGCACAGTAACAAGTGCCACAACTCTTCTAAACTGGCAGCACAGTAAATTTCATTCAGTGTCCTTGGTTCTTATGTTACAAGGAACAAATAACAATTGCTCCTTATTCACCATCTTTGCACCATTTATAATTCATATAAATCTATCAGCAGCTTTTTCTTGTCTATCTTCTTTCTCAACCTGAAATCTTAGCTTACTTCACCTGCCTCATATGGGCCTCTTCAACCATCCCTGCTCCAGTGTCCTATGGGACAGAATTAAGGAGAAACAGACTCAAAGGCAGGTGTCATGGCTCAAAGTTACAACTTGTCAATCACTCAGATGACACTGCAACGTTTTCTAGTTTATTCCTTCTCAAATAATTTCTAATCTTCCTTAAAAGCATTCCTTAATGCTTTTAACCACGTGATGAACCTGGAAAGATCTGTGCTGTTAAAGAGCTTATGGCTAATCTAATTCAGCACTTAAACCACTACAGAAACATTAAGTTTTCCATGACATAACTTGATCTCTAACACTTAAGGCCATAGGATGGACAAATACAGATAAACAGCATTATCAAGAGAATAACCTGTTTTGATTGCTTCAAGCAGCTTGGCATTCTTCTCTCCTTCAAGCAGTCTGTGGTAATACCCAGGGTTTTGTTCCATGTTGGTTTGGGCCCCACTCACAATCATCCAGACCAATGCACGATGTTCATTGGGGATGCCTTTCCTGATGTATCTCTTCACTGCAAGACAAGAAGTTTGGTTTTGTTTTTTCCATTTTAAAATTAATAAAAAATATCCAACTGTATTATTCTTTTTTAAATGAGCAGCCTGAAGTTAAGAAGTCATAGGAAAACTTAACTGAGTATTATTATATTTTCTCTCCTATACTACCATTTCAGGATAAACATTTACTTCTCAGCTGCATAGTATATTTTAGATTTACGTCTAAGTTCCTGTCACTCACACTCTCCCCTCAGATCTTCAGACTCAGACTTTCCTCTCTTCCCTTGTGCAAATTTTGAATCCTTTCCTCTTCTTCTGCTTTTCTGGATGGAGATACAAACAGCAAAGCTTCCCCCTTGATCTTTGTCCTTTTTCATTTAGACAAGCACTGACTTGACTTTTCCTACACCACCAGTGGCCTCTGACATGATGGCTCTGCCCATTTAGCTCTAACATCAACGGCCATGTTACCATAACCCTAGGGCTTCAGCTCAGCACCTGACCACTAAATACAGCAGAAACTGAAGATTATGAAATGTGCCTCCCATCTAAATGAGCCCTGGAAGAACTGGAGTGATGTGAGTGAGCAGCAGATGACTTTTTCTTAGAATAACTGTGGAAGTCTTTTCAAATCTAAAGTAGCTCTTATCTCCTGCATCATTTTCATCATAAGGGTGTGCTTCAGGGCTTTTATTTAAAGCAGATGATTCAGTGTAAATAACTATGATGCAAAATTACAGGAAGAAGCATCAGGCTAATGACAACGAAAGCAGCTTCCTCCTGAGAATGGTATGAAAAACATTAATAAGGAGTCAATGCTCCTTATGGGTACATAGTCCTAAATCAGCTTTACCTTTTCTGACCCAAAGAGACAGCTGAACATTAGAGATTCTCCTTTTTTCGCAGAGAAGAAAATAACAAATGAAACAGACATTTTGTACTAAATGAATCATGTTGTATCAATAAAAGCATCAACTTCTCCTCTCTAAATTTTACGGGACTCAAATCCGAGTAGGGATTTTTATTCCACCCACACATTACCACACACAATATCACTACCTAGCCAGGTTTTATTGAATCACACAGTTCTGTAATAAATGCTGCCTCAATTAAAGGCCTTAAAAACAACAGAGTGAAGCAAGGTTGTACAACTCAGCCAAACACCTTCTAAATACATTCCATCTAATTACAGCTACCTATCCTTTAGGATCCAAAGCTGCTTCCCCCGTGTCACCCAACATAAAGATGCACATATAATGAGCATTTCACCCACCTAAAATCTGGTGTTTTCTCTCAAAGAAATATACTGGCAATAAATGCCTGGTCTGCAGGGTACAGTTTTTGTTTAGCTTTTCAATGAGGATTTATATTACGGGTTACAGACTCCACAGTTCTAGCTGTAAAGTTACCTTAACTACAACCTTCTTGTAGACTGGAAATAATTCCCTTGTTTCCATGGTGGTTTAATAATCCCCACTTCATCTCTTTTACAAGATTTTGAACTGTAATGCTGAAAAAATCCTATAAATCAACATAGCAAATACAGGAATGACTATCAAGAACCAGTTCAATTTAGGTTAACAGGGGACATTCAGATGAGCCTAGAAACAAACTTACTGGCTTAAATACTGCATTATAGCATTCTAGCACATAATCCCAATGGCATTTTTTTCTGGAACAACTGTAAATTCTGGAAGCAGAGCCAACATTGATATCCAACAACACACATTAAATTCAAGAGAAGCATGGACAAGCCCTTGACAGTGGCAGAAGGGGAAAGCAGCCTGCAGCACAGCACACACTCATTCCTCATGTCATCATTCTCATGGCAGTAGACAGCCAGGGGCTTGTACCACCCCAAGTGACTACTGACCCAGCTCCCTCACTCCCTGAGGAATTGCACACGCCCTGTACATTGTACTTTTTTCTCTCACACCATTATAATACTTGCTAGGATCTGCAAACTGGCATTCAGAAGCAGCAAAATAGTTTTGAAAAGGATCACAGCTGCAGTTTAATATATATCACTTATATATGTAGACAGACACAGATATATCATATTCTATAAATAGAGTTGTGTTTATACAAATATATATAAGCTCTCTTCCACATTATCCTTGGGAACTAAGAAGCCCACAAGAACAGTTCACACTGCAGAATATTCTCCCACTGTAACATCTGAGAACTTTCCCAGATGAAGCCAGATTGTGCATGGGTCTCCACCCATACATCCAATACCAGTTGTAAACCAAACGCTTGTTCTCAAAAGTAGCACTGTTGAATAACCCCAAGCCCTGCACACAGAATCACTCCCACAAGGACAATCATAGTAGGTGGTCTAAATTCTAGACCATACACAGCTATGAAATATCTTTAGGTCAAATTTTGGCCTCTGTCCATTAACAAAATATGAAACATCAATTTTTAGGAAACCCTCCCCCCCTCTTCATAATTCAATTGCCTCTGACACTTAATGCCAGTTTCACGAGTTTAGAGTCACACTTTATGAATGTAGTTTCCTTTTTACAAGAAAAAACAGCTACCTGATAGGGTAGCAGTCTAAAAGTGATAAGTACCCAAAGTAACTTTCAAGAGAAAAATATGCAGAAAATAACATTTCTCCAATATAGTACCCTACTTACAGTAACAAGATGTAAAAATAAGTAATTTCAACTTGCCTTTCCTTGTTTGATGGTAGAATATGAGAATTTTGGAGACTTCTGCTTCAAGGCAAATGTTGTGTTACCTTTTTCCCCTATTAACACTGTTTCACTCTACAGCATAGACTCAAGCTTATGTAGCAAAAAAAAAAAAACCAAAAACCTAAACATTTAAAACCAAAAATTATCTCACCTTAAAAATATTTTTTGAGAAGCATCTGCACATCTACTTTTTCAGGTACTAACAATTATTGTTGAATGTTGAGGAAATACAGTTAGGCCCTATAAGAAAAATTCTGTGGAAGAGCTGGAAACAGCATACAAGGAACTGAAAGCTTTATTTCATGAATACATAACAGAAAAAACCAAAGCACCTAAGTGTTGTAATAAAGTTCCAGTCAAACTGACTTTCCTTCCGCCAAGCCCTGGGCTGGAACAGAAGTGCTCGTGTTATAGCCACTGTTTAATACATTTACTTTTCCCTTTCACTGCATTTTATCAAAGATCAGAAAGTATCTTCTGCTGCTGGTCACTTTTGACTAGTACACCCAACAGCCAAATTCCTTTGTGTAGCATGATTTTGGTCAGAATTAGGATAGTTTGAGCAATTATGTCAGACAGTTTGTTTCCTACCTGTAAACAAAACAGAGCAGAAAGCAGAGCTCAGAAAGCTCTTTGGCCCCACAGAGTTGAATGAAACAAGGAAAAAAATTTGGAGGATCTCAGTAGCAGCAGAGGGAGAGACAGAAAGAAGGCAAGTGACAAACAATGATTATAAACTCTCATGTGCAAACAAGGAAACCAGGTGAAGATAAAGGTGGGGGGGAAAGCGAAATACCAGAAAAATAACAAAAAGGAAGAGACTGGATAATGAGTGAAAGGAACTGTCAGGCAAATTCCCATGACCCACCCCTCCCAGCAGGCTGCAACACAGAACAACAGAATGCACTGCTTAATTACCACAGTTAAAACATGGTCTAATTCTTTTTCTTTATAGTGGAACAGAATTATACATATACAAACCACCCTGGATATGAGGCAAACCCAGCAGCATGTGAACATGCCACATTTCCAAAATGGAAAATTAAGACAAGTCATCACTTCCTCCTGTTCACCCTGGCAGAAATTATGAGCTTCTCCGTGTGTAGACAAATGGGTGTGGACCTACTGAGATACCACACATACACTGCCTAATACCTCCTCACAGCAGGACACTTGGTTTGGTTCACAGCTACTGTGTTTGGGGACGGAAGTGGCAAATCAAATATTCTTCTTAGTTCTAGCTTATGGCAGAGCCAGCAGTTCTGAGCAAAGCTTTGCAGCAATGAAGTCAGGTCTTGGAGGAGGGAAATTCAATGAATAACCAGCAGAGCTTCTGCTATTTGCCTGCAAGGAAATCACTGCATAATCATCTTGCAGGATAAAGCACACACCTGCTTACACAATTCCATGTGCGTGTCACAGAATTCTATCAAAGTACTGAAATGAGAAGGAAAGTATTTAAAAATCAGTAATTGCACAGGTCAGCCTTTCACTCTCCTCCTCTGAGGTATCAGATGAGGCTAATGCAGAAAGCTTTTTGTATCAACTCTGAATCTACACTCAGACTACATTTCCTCAGTATTACTTTTTCCTGTCCCTCTCCCTGCAATTAGATGTATATGTGAGAATCCATAGCCTAGAAACCCAGATATCTTTAGCACAAGTCAGTAGCATCAAAGGTGATGCACCAGCCCACAGGACTTTTAACAGTCCAGAGCCATTGTCTGTGTCCCCCAAGTGGATATACAGAATCCCACTTTCCACAATGAGCAACCTGGAGACAATCAAAGCCACATTAAAGGCTGCTGCTGTTATGTGCCCAATGGGGAAACCTGACCATTGGTTCTGAGGCCTGGTGGACAAGTTAAGAGATTTGGTCGAAGTTTTGGCTCCAAAAGAAGACCAAAGGCATTCCCACTGTTAGTATCACAATAACATTCTGTTTCTAAAATGCTAGAACTGGGAACACAAAGAGAAATGAAATTAACTCACAGAAATTGCTAAAAGCTGCACTGTTACCACTCACACATTAAGAGAATGCATGAAAACTGAGACGATTCTTCCCCAACTAGAAGACTAAGTTCTGCAAAATTTCAAAATCCTCACTAATTTAAAATGGCACGACATTCTCACAACATTCAAATTTGACACCCCAAACAAAAACATATTTACATTTCTAAGAAAAAATAATATAGTAGAAGTAGATACTTTCTGGTTAGCTGCATATGATCTAGCAGTCATAGCTCAAACCTACATTTTCTGGAATTTCTCACCCATAAAACAGACATCTGTACACAAAATACACTGTTATATTTAAAATGTCTCGCTAGTTATCATCCCATTTCTGGTGCCAAGGAAAAAAAAAACAACTCCAAAACCATCAGAATCACCAGCCAAAGGCTGCACCTGGAGTACAGCTCTAAATTTTACTCAGTTTTCCCTTAACATTCTTCAGAGAACTCTGAACTCCAAAAGACACCCAAAGAGAAAGCAACCTGAATAAGCACCATTTACAGCAAACAGGAAAATTTAGATGCTTATATGAAAAATATAACCCAGAGAGAGAGTGGGAAGAAACTCCATCCTTTAGTTTCACAGGATTCCCTAACACCTCCTGACTCTCTGCATTTATTTCTACCTGTATCTCTTGCAAGATAAAACATTAGGACAGGTTTTCATGCTCTTTGAAGCAGACATTAACGCTGCCATCAGCATTTTATCCAGCGTTGCATTAGCCCCTGCATTAATCTTGCTTTCTTCACTTCTTAAGGCATTTATCATCAGTTCTTAGTAGACAGCTTTTCAGCTTCATGGTACATGGCATTTTACAAAAGGAGGATAAGGAGAGCTAGAAAATCTCAGCAGCCTAAAGAACTGTTAAAGAGGCAGCAACTGAGAGCCCCAACTTCCTGATCCCTGGGGTTCAAGACAGCATCTTCTACATAATCTCATGTCTTTTTAAAGAGAGCACAGAGTACAATACAGCCAACAGCTGCAGAATGGCATCTTGGAGTGCCAGTGGCCACAATAGCTGGGTTACAGATGTAACAATATATTCCTGTGCTGAAGAGGGATTACTCTTTTGGAAGGTTTAAATGAAATCCCTCTAACAACAGTGTACTTGCTTATGAATTATTACTGTTTATACTACTGGTTTTAATTTGAAGACAGAAATAGTATTCAACACTTAAAAATACAAACTCATTGTACCTAACATAAGGTACTTTAACTTACAGAGAGACATGAAGCTCACCTTTTAAACTCTTCTGTATACTGTTATTCCCCTTTAGGAGCTTGGACCATTTTATTGCTCTTCTAGTGAGTACCACTAGGTATCTGGAAAAGAATGCTTCATAGGATGCATAATCAAAGTCTTCTGGCCTTTCAAACCCATATGGATCAACCCTACAAAATAAAAAGAATTCCTATAATAATGTTTCTACATACCTACAGCTGAAAAAAAAAAGGCAAAAAGGCAAGTATGCTTTAAATAACTTCCAGCTGCTATTTCTAAAAGCAGCTCAAGACTCCCTCCTCCCAGCAAAAGCCTACTTTACACAAACTGTTACACTCCATTTAGCATATCAAAGCTGTTTAAATAAATTAACTTAAACATGCACTTTTCAGTCAGTTTCACAGATTTCACTGTTTTTTAAGTAAGGAGTTTTTGGAGCAAAGGACCCATTGTGTGCAAAACTGACACAAAATTATGGTCACACAAAAGTCTGGGAGGTATTTTTCTCCACAACATAGGCGAACAGTTGAAAAGTATGAAGTATAGCACAACAGCTCCAATATGGCCTGAATTCTCTTTTCAGACAGTTCTTTGCAGAAAAATTACAATAGAAAGTACACATGAAACAACTTACAAAGGCTATTTTTTAAAGGGGTAGTTTCTGAAATTATCCTCATGAAAATATACAAGGTGGAGAAAGAAATCCTTGCGTTGAGCTACCTTCTTTGTATGGGTACCAAAATGCTTATTTTATTATCTTCTACAATTGTTCAAAGTTACAGCACATTATCTCAGGCAGCACAATAATGACAGAGTATCAGAACTGCATAGCTAATTCCATTCTAATATATCAACTCACCTTGCTAAATTATATTTATGGCAACTTCCCAGGGTGCTCCATACCTGCAAATTATCACCTGAGTACAGGACACTAATGAGCTTCGCAGAAGTTAAACAGGCAGAGGGATCTGTCCAGTCAGACAAGGTTTCAAGACAGACTTCAGGATTTAACTTCCCAAAACACTGCCTGTTTCATTCATGGCGAAGGAATTTGGCCATGGAGCAGCACTGGCACAGCCTTGGGAAAACTGGCTCACGGGAGCCAGGTAGTAAAGCATGAATCAGATGAGGAACAATTAAATATTCAGAACCCCAATCGTTATTACATTATTGGCTGCTTAGAAGAGCACCTTAGTATTAATGTACTCCTCAAATCTGACACGAAACTCACAGGAGTAAAAAGCACCGAGACCCCCGACACAGGTTTCTCTGAAGACACGGAACATGAAACCAAACACACACACACACAGACACGCACAGACAGACACACAAAAAACCCCCTCACACGTCCATCAACACACATCTCTTATTTACGACTGCGATTGCACAGGCAGCAAGTACAGATTAATTTCATGCTCCGCTCCATTCCTAAGGTAGAAAGGGAAAACAAAGAGGGAGGACGCAGGGTTTTAGGGAAGCCACCTCTCCCGGCTGCCCTCGGGCAGGGAAGGTGGCGGCGGTCGCTGGGTGCCCTCAGCCACCAGCCGCGCCTGGGCCGGTCCGTGGGGGCTTCCGCGGCCGCAGCCCCCGGCAGGGCCGGCTCCGAGCGCTCGGGGAGGCGCAGATCGCCCTCCGTGCGCGGCCGGCGCGGTCCGAGCTCAGCCCTGCCGGCAGCCCTACCTGTACGCCCAGTCCCGCCCGTCCTCTCGCCTCGCCATCGGCCGCTCCGCTGGCGCCCGGGCGGGCGGGCGCTCCCCAGGCCGAGCAGCGCCGCGGCCGCGGCCCCGCGCAGAGCTCCGGCTCCCCAGTTCAACTCTCCGCCGCCCTGCGAGGGGCGGGGGCGGCCGCCGGGCCCGCCCCGTGCCCGTGCCCGGGCCGGCAGCGGGCAGGGGAGGGCAGGGCAGGGCAGGGGAAGGCAAGGCAGAGGAGGAGAGGGCAGGGCAGGGCAGCTCCGCGCCTGCGGGGCCGGGCTGAGCCCCTTCCTTGCCCGGCCAGCCCGGCCGGGAAACGTGGGTCTGATGTTGGTCCCGGCTTATATTTGTGCGTTTTACATTTCGCTCACATCTTGGAAAAAAATATTAAAATTAGCACAAGGGAAATATCTCACTAGTAGGAGGGGAGAGTGGTTTCAGGTACAGCTCTTCAAACCCAAGGAATTTCCCAATAACCAGGAAGAAGAGGTGGTTGACTTATTATTTAAGTTCACTTGGTTCGTTTGGGATTTTTTTTCCCCCAAATCATCACAATCTTCTTTTTAATTTTCCCAAATAATTCATTACAGTCATAATCACTGAATATTCTGAGTTGAAATGGACCCACAAGGATCATCAAAGCCCAACTCGTGGCCCTGCAGAGGACACCCCTAGAGCCACACCATGAGCCTGAGAGCATTATCTGAATGCGTCTTGGGCTCTGTCAGGCTTGGTGCTGAAAGCACTTCCCTGGGCAGCCTGTTCCAGTGCCCAGCCATCCTCTGGGTAAAGAAACTTTTTCTAATACACTGAATATTCCCAACTTCAGCTTCTGTTGATTAGTTTCCACCATAAACTAGCATTCATTTAGATATTATTTAAATAACAAATGGCAGATTGTAAAAAATGTGGTGTAATTACACAGAAAATTATATTTTAAAAAACGGCTTCTCCGTTTCCAGAATCCTCTAAAATTAGGACACTGTTCCTCATCTTTAGAGGTCTTGAACAAAGCCTGAAGTCCACAAGGACTAGCCCTACCTGACTGCCAGGACTGCTAGTCCTGTCATTCATAACACACTGCAAAACAGAAGGGAGAGAGCGAAATTACATCCCTGCTTGTCCTTTTTTGAATAAAGTTCTGACTTTGCACCCAGCAAAGTGCTTGGAAAATTACTACTGCTGGGGAAACATTATCTCGTTCAGCCAGCAAGTAAGAGTTGCTGCAGACAACAGATGGGATTTCACAAGGGAGATCAACAGTTGCTCCAGCACACTCTTCAGGAAAGCTACCTTCCCTCTGCGGCATCACAGGCGATCACCCATGCAGAAATGTAAAAGGAGTTCGGCTCCAATGGCAAGGAAAAGAAAATAAAGAGGTTTGTGCTTGGTTTAACTGACACTGCAGCTCTGTGAAAATTTGTGATTGTTCAGCAAAACGTAATTATTACCTTTTTTGTGCGGGAGGGAGTTCTGTGCTCCAGCGGGCATAGGGCTGCAGCTGCGGGAGGGTGCTCCTGCTCCAATTACTGTGCGGCAGCACGGGCTCGCCGGGGACTGGCAGAACCGGAGCGGGATTGCAGCCCAGCCCCGAGAGCCGGCCGGGGCCGTGCCAAGCCGCGCTTGACTCGCCGCCAGCGTTGCCTTGGCGGAGCGTAGGCAGAGCACGCTCAGCAAACAGCTCTGCCCTGCGAGATGGCCACGCTCTCACAGAAAATCTTTGGCAGAGGTGTGAATAGGAGGGAACGTTGTCCCACGGAAGAAAAGGAAGCTTCAGTTAAGCAGAATATCCTCTTCTAAATCCTGAAGGCACAGGCTTTTTAGGTAGCAGAGTTATACTTCATCAGTCAACATCAGGCTCTTTGGTGCGTATGCCCTTTAAAATGGATGCATCAAAAGTTTCCCGCAAACAGCAGATTGTTGCTGTGATTAATTAAGGTACATCTGCTGTGCATCAAGGGTAGCCTTGTCTATAACACAGAGTACTTTTACTCAAGCCTCAAATGCTATGAACAGTTTCTGTTGCTCTAACACAAACACCACTGTGTGGCTGACTCACATTTATGCCTGTTACACACAAAAACTCCCATTAACAGTGCTTAGGTTATTAATCGATTAATAGAAATAATTCCGAAATTTCAGCACAATAATTGGATCCCCGTGTTTTGTTTGATAATACAAGCCAGCCCCCTGGCAAGAAAGAATACCTTGGTTGTCCTTCGCAGGGTATCAATGCTTCTCTCTTCTGGGCAGATGATATCATGTTGCTTTTAAAGGCATTCAAAGAAACTAATGCATAAACCCTCGAATCTGAAAACTGCTTTGGTGGTGTGATCAGCAGAAAAAGATACTATTTACTTTTGATCCTTTACTTCTGAAGGAGCTGGTGACAGCATCAGAGTGCAAAAGGGTAGGCTTAGTTCACATTCAGACCAGTGAAGCTCACAGCCTTCCTATCTGCCATCTGTTGCAAAAGGAAATATACTTTATATAACTTCTCCCCGCCCCCTTTTTGCATCTGAACCTTATGCCTTAAGTTTTTATGTTATGGTGAATGTGTTTGGTAGAAATTCTCATGGTTCTGCTTCCAGAGTAAAATAGTGACTCCCTTAAAATAGTGACTTCCCTTTAAGGCTAGGCATTTAGACGTGCTCCCTGCAAAGGCAGATGAAGACAGCAGATGAGTGTTTCACAGGCTGAGGCATTCAGAGCTTTGCTTGTCTCATACCCTGTATTTTAGTGAGCAAGGCTTCCCTTCTTGTGTTTGCAGAGCAGTTGCTAGATACCAGGATGATTCTCAGCCTTATCAGGAATTATTCTGGAGTGGCTTTATGCTTCCTAACATTATGTGACGTGCATGCTACGTCACCTATGTTTGATGTATCAGCAGTGCTGAAATGTGGTTCAGCTCCTCATATACCACCCCACAGCCATTTGTTACTCTTAAGGCCAGAAATGGAGAAGAAGCACCAGCAGAAATTCCTTAGTAATATTTGTGCTGGAAGTATTTCTTTGACTGCCTGTGGGAACCATAAGGATTTTTTATCTATTCAAGAATGGAAGAAATTTATTTATTATTTTGAATATTAGATATGTGTCTGGAGTTTTTTCCCCTGTGGTTCTTTTTTGCTGGCTTCAGGGAGGCCAAAGAAGAGAAATTGTTAGGGGAAAGAAAAGCACTACAGGACCAAGAAATAATAAGGTGTGTGTGAATATAGGTGTACATGGATATAGTGCACCTAATATTTTTAAAGCAGCACAGGTGAATCTGTTCTTAAGAAATACCAGTGAGAAACACCATTTCCAGCAAAGGCAGCAGCTCTGCTTTTTTAGATCACGACAGGAATTTAAACTTTTAAAAAAAACTTAACTGCTTACAAGATGGTTTAATAGCCCCTTTTAAAAACTATGAATGCATCGACATTGAAGAAGAGATAAAAAGATAATTCTCACTACAGACTGGGTGCTGTAGTATCCTAAGTAAGGGATGAAAATCCCACAGCATACGTGGCTTCCCTAGCTGATGTGATTTTCCATACAGCCACTCATCTTTCTGTCTGTACTTAGTTCACCACGCCACACAAGTGTACCCTGCTTCCTTGGAGCTCTATTTTTTGGCTGGAGCTGCTTTCCCATGACCTAACATAAATCTGCTACTCCATATTTGGGGAAAACCAGTTAAGGTTAAGTAGATTTGGCAGTACAGAGTATCCAGTAAGAAGTAAATATATGTGTGTGTGTGTATTTATATACCATATATATAACCATCACATCCAGACACCTTTAGTTCCTGTTACAACCAGCGACCTACCAAGTTTAGTCAATCCTCACCTACATAAGGATTAAGGCTCTCAATCCATAATGAAATGTAATGGAATGCTGAACTTGTTCCATGTTTTTGTCCCAGCAAATTGCATCATGCTTACATAATTGTAGTCTGCAGGCCTGATTAAACCTGTTCACATTGAATTGTTCCATCAGCATTCACTGAACTTTAGAACAGACTGCATAGCAAGGACAGAAATGTATTTTTAAAGTTAATTTCCACTATTCCCTAAAGGCTTCACAGCTTCATGACTATGAAGGTTACTAGCTGTAAGGACAAGTTACATCCACGTGTAGTCTGGGAACCGCCAGTATTTTGATTATTCTCGGTATGACTGTGGCCCTGGGAGTCAAAGCATACTGATAACTGCATCTATAAAAAGGAGCTCTAAAGCTTGCTGCATAGCACTGCAGCTGCCTGGAGAATCAACATTACCCATGGAAACCTCTGCAGAAGGGTTTCTGCACCCAGCTGCCATCCTCCAGCTGCGTCAGAAAAGAAGGCTCAAGGCTGTAAGTGACAATGCTGGAAACAGCAGGGGAAGAGAAATTATATGGTACTGCCTTCAGTGTGAAAAACACAGCAAAATTATATGTCAGAAGGGATATGGGAAAGACACTTAAACATTATTAGCAGGAAGCGTTCCTAAGGCAGGGACAAGGGTGTCCTTAGGAAAAAGGTCAGTAGCTATCACAGATCACTAACCCAGAAGTGTGGAACTGAGTAGAGCAGGGGAGAAATTAATGAATCCACCTTAGGTCAAGCTGCAACTCTGTAAAACATTTTTGTTATTCAGCTGACAAAGTGAAGTATTTTCTAGATGGCTTTGTTCTGTTTATCTTGTTTTTCCTTATCTACTTGAATGATCATGAGGGATGTGCTGAAAGCCCTCTCAATCACACTGATGATGTTTACCTTCCTGGCTGCATGAGTACAAGGCTTATAACTGGACTTTGAAATTTCATAGGGAGAGATGGTAGGCAAGACTGGAGATTATTAACTTCCTACTTGTCCCAATCCCTTTCCTTTCTTATCCCCAATTGTGAAGGTACGCTGCCTAGCAAATCTGGTAGTTCAAATATCTACTGATTAGGGATGGAGTTTAATTTTGATGTTCTCTGTCTACTATTACTTCACATTTGTTCCTAATTGAGAAAAGCTAAGGCAAACCTCCTGGCCTTTGATGGTTTCTGCATTAGGTTTCCTCTGCAAGGTCTCTCATTTCAGTTGTCTCAAGTAGTATCCCAGTTGGTAAGAAACAGGAAAAGTTATCATTACAGGTCCTTAAATACAGTATTCACATATAAATACATAGTCTTGGCTGTGAAAAACATCAGCTATTTCACTTAGTTGTCTCTATGCAAAAAGGGGTTTCTCTAGAAATAATCCATTAAATAAAAAAAAAAAAACCCTTAAAGTAACAACATGATTTGGTGTAAAGAGAAGAAGGTATATCTACCCACTCAGGAACAGTCATCAATTTCACACCTGGAAAAAGGATGAGTTTTGTAGGACAACAGCTGTGAAGTTTCTGTAATTAAGTACTATTTTATAATGCATACATACAGGGGTACTTAGTTTAAGTTAGATCAGCAAATTCCCTTTCTGTGAATTCCAAGCTTTGAAGTGCTGAACTCTGCAAAAGGTATTGTGCTCCCAAGGAGGTTGTTCTTCACCACAGCTTTCTGCATGTTTATCCCCTACACATTTTCAAACAGCCTGAAAGAAAAAGAAGTTTTGTGAAAACCTAAAACTGGGTTTGACAGCCAGAGTCAGTGAAGCTTCTTGGAACTGCAAGGTTATAGCAACAACCATCAGTACAGACATGCCTCAGTACTTACATGGGATCAGGATATCAGCTGAAGTATCATGTTTTTAAATTCCTTTGGAAGGGAAGAAACTGTGATTGCAACATCTAGGATCAAATTATTACTTTCTTCTGGCTTACTTTGTCAGGTTACAAATTACATCACATGACTAATACTGGAGGAAAAATGTCATTCTCATTTTGTGTTAATTTGCAGATAAGTGTTCCTTGCACTACGACAAGCTGGTGCATTATCAAAATTGAAATAATTTAATTTTTCTTTTTCATATTTCAGGTATTTCTGACACTGTTCTTTCCGGTCTTAGAGTAATCATATTGAAGAGGGAAACAAAATTGAAATAATTTAGTTTTTCTTTTTCATATTTCAGGTATTTCTGACACTGCTCTTTTCCATCTTAGAGTAATCATATTGAAGAGGGAAACATAACACTGAAAACCAGCAGCAACATCCATGGTTTGCTGCACAATTAGATACAAAAATAATATGTTCTTAGTCTACTGTTTGATCCTTTTTTTCCATTCAAAGTGTAGCTCTTTTGTCAACAAAACACCAGTTTGTGTTTTTCAACTGAGAGATTTTATTTTAGCTGTGTATGAATTAAAGAAAATTATAGAACTTAATTTGGTGTAATTATTCAGGGAGCCATAACAATCACTGAGTGTGAAAGTGCTGCACATTTATATTGCTTCTGCAATAGGTACTATTTCTGTTTTTCCATATTTCTCAAAAATGTATTTTTCAAAAATTTTCTTCTCAGAAACTCCAAATGTCTAATTTTTATAATTTTCTTTTACATGACATCTTTTCACTGACAATTCTTCATGAGCAACTGCTAATTTTCTGAACACAGTCAAGTAAGCTTTATGATAATTATTATCTTTCCTGATCAATGCAAAGCAATTTTTTTCATATGGTTGCAAAAGAGCAATCATTTTTGTCTTATTAGATGCTGATGGAAAATTGTTGATGAAAAACTGACTGCAGTCATAATCTACATCCAGATGCAAATCAACTCACCAAAATACACAAGTAATACTTAGAATTAACATTAGACCATTGGAGTTGTGGACATGCCTTGTAGGGGCCCTGATTCTCTGCCACACTCAGTTACAGTTTAGCACATGATATCTACATGAGATGAAACCATCTGGAATTCTAAAGAATAACTGTATAAGTAATTTCAGCTGCAATTCTCTTAACTTCGCTGTCTTCTCTCAGACAAAGCTTTTTGTATTTTGACGGCAGCATAAATGCCCTGTATAAAATTTGTTGAGAATTACAGACTTTGAGAATTTAATGTTTCTTATATATGGGCAACAGATTAGTTTGTATAAATGAAGCACTTTTCAGCAAAGAAAGCTCAGATTCAATCCCACAGAAGTCAAGGGAATGGGCTGAGTATGCTTCACGCCTCTTACTAATTTTCAGTTCTTTGTTTCATCCTGTCCTAGCCCCTGGGGTTCAAGCAGCTGAGGAATAGAGGATCAGAGAGAGTGTATGAATCACTCAAGAAGAGATGATTCTCCTCCACTGTGAAAATCTGTCACTCAGGCCTTCACTCAAGAAAAAAACTCCAGCTCCAGTGTCCAGCTCTAAAAACCCACCCAAGCCTTAGAGCCTTCCAAGGTGCAACTCAGAGTTGCTAATCCAGAAGAAGCAGTGCTAGGAAGATCCAGTGCTCCTCCTAGCCAGAAAGATCCAGTCTCTGCTTGAAGGAACCGACTGTCTCTTGTGAAATTTATTACATGTGGCTGCTCTGTCTCTCACATGGCATTTCTTTGCTTGTGTTACAAAAAGTAGAGGCGGGGGCTATACATTAAAGCAAGTAGATCATAAATGTGAAAGTGTAGTCACAGTTATACTTCACATCTGAGTACTCAGGGAAAGCAAGCATGAAGGAGCTGCAAGTAGAACAAAAGCAAGTTCAGCCTTCTATCTGGTAGAAAAAAATCTGGTGGTGCCTTGAAAATTATGCAGAACAATGCAGAATTTCCCCCCTGCCCATTACAGGATCAATTATTGGTCACAGCAAAGTTGCAAGTCTAGCATCTCTATGCAAGCTGAGAATCAAATGGTCAGATACTAGGAAGATGGATGCCGTGCTGAGAACTTCCTCACATTCACCCAGTGCTTCAGAAAAGAAAAAAAGAAAAGGAAAAAAAAAAAGAAAAAAGAAAATAAAAGGAAAAAAAAAGAGAAAGGACTCTTGGAAGTCCTCTTCTAGAAAGGACTCAGTTTTTGAAGTGCATACAGTATTCATGAGCATGACTGGGACTTACTCTGTGTGGAAAAACACTGTACTTCTTTTGATTGCACTGGCTGTATTTTAGAGTACTGCTGTCTGGTTACTACAAGGGGTGGCCAGAGTTCAGTGTAGGTTCTAGCACCAAACAAATGCAGGATTAGCAAGGTGTTGTATTTCCTTCAGCAATGATACTGTGTCCCTGACAATACCTTTCATATTCCTAGGAGAGAAAGCTAATGCTGGTCCTTGCAGTTAAGTTTATGTAGTCATAATAAACAGGACTTAAAAACCTCACAGTTGCTGTCAAGGGTCCTCACAAAGAGTCATTTGTAATGAAACACAAGACAGCTCTGGTGGGCTGATTTCTGGGAAGAAATAACAATTAGGTAACACTTACATAAGAATCAATGTCTGGCTTTAGCTTTTCAGTGGTCTGCTACAACATCCCTCAGTACCTTTTGTAAATACATCCTCCTGTGCCCTTATTAGCAACTTGCACTCCCCTGACCCACAGAGCTACCTTCAGTTGTCTGGGTCCAGCCTTCATTTAACAGTTCTTGCTAACAATTTTGAAAACCAGCGGAGTAACATCAAATAATATTTGAGAAATTTGCAGGAGACGATTGCAAGCAGCAAAGCTGTGAATGCTGAAATATTGACAATAAGGACGTGCAAGAAGCTTATCTTGTCACTTCCATTTTATCATTTAACCTTTAATTAAACTGAAAAACAAAGGCATCTTGGATCTCCTCCCTGAACATGCACCCATACTGCAATACAGTAATTGTGTTGATGGTCTGTACTATTAAAGATGGGTAAAAATGTTTAGAAGAGACAGAATCAGTCTTTGACAAATGTGAGGAGAGATGAGGCAGGACACCACAGAGAATCACTGCATTAGGGTTTTTGCAGCTCTAATCTGAACATGACTATTTTTAGAAGACCTGTTGTACATACCAACATCACTAATAACTGCCAGATGAGACAACCATATTCCTAAAGCCAGTGACATCACGTGCAACTCTCAGGATTTAACTAAATCGTGAGTTTGGCAAACGGTGACAAAAAATACTTAATTCTTTTTGCTTCCATCAAACTGAATTATGATTTTATTTTGCCTCTCTTTTCCTTATAGATGTTAGTCTTCGGAGTAATTTTACAGCCTTTAGTTTTTACTATTTAATGGAGTGAATGACTTTTCTACAAAATTCAGACTTTTTATGTTATGGATGGAAGCCATGATTTCCTGTTGCCTTCATTTTATTGCTATTCTGTGATCCTTCTAAGATTTTGGGAAGCAAATAATCCCTACAGAGAAACCTGTCTCCCCCATTATTAAATGTGAGAGAAGCAGAGAAGACTGTAATCACTGGCAGGAGACACGTGAGCACATTTGCCATATAGACCCCCATTTATAAGAGGGGCATCCTGAGCTGGCCCAGAATAAGGGAGCTACTGCAGGGCAAAATTCTGTCTGCCTTTGCCAAGGGCACCCTTCTTATCACCATTTACTACTAGCAAACTCTTCACTGAGACATCTACCCAGAGTGCTGAATGATAATGTTCATAAGTGATAAAGCAGCCTCATTAAAAAAGTTCCCGAGTGCCTGTGGTGGCTGGGGAACGCAAGTTGAGTGGCAAGCAGCGGGGAGTCAGAGAGAGCACTTTGAGCTATGCCTGCAGCAGAATAGCACCTAAAGAAATCACTGTGTAGACACTATCAGTGAAAGTCAAAAGGGCCTTGAAGTAAATTGTGGAGGATTTGATTGTTGATCTCAGCAAAATACCATCCAGACTTGTCAGCTATGGACTACTAAATGCAAGGGCTCCAATTAGGCAAAGCCGCTTGGCCATTGGTTCATGCTCAGTGCAGGTACTGAGCCCACTGCAAACACAACATAGAATCACAGAATTTTAGTGTCACCAAAACCAAGGAAATAAAAGAAATTCTCCAACATCATCTTTTAAGTATTAGAGAATCAGGCATTACTTTATTCTGACCAGGGCATGCAATGAAAATCCTTCCTTCCACACATGACAGCAGTCATCATTTCTGTTGGCAACAACCTTTAAGATCATTGAGTCCAACCATTAACCCAGCACTGCCAAATTCACCTTTTGCCCTGAAGTGGCAGAAATGGGGTGGGGAGGGAGAGGGAGGGGCTCCAAAAATGGCTTGTGTGAGGTGAAGGAGCCGGCGCTGTTCTTAGAGAGAGTGTGCCAGTGTTACAGTCTTCCTTTCAGTCCTGCACAACCACATCATCTAAATGACACCAAACCCTGAGATTATTTTTGTCCACAGTAATCGGGAAAAGCAGTTGAAGGACTTCCATCCTATAAAAGTACACTCTGTGCCAAGTGGTAATAGGGCTTTAAGACCTCCATGGTCTGGTACTCCTAGGTCCCTGTCTCAACTTCACTGCCAGCTGAGCCTGGAAGCCCTATATGCATCAGGAAAGGCAGAAGTAATGACATAAAAGGTCTTGCAGCAAGGAAAGGAGGTTTAGTCAAACCTCCATTTCAGCCAAAATTCCTGCATTTTATCAGACAGAAAGTGCTGTGTGTGCAAAGGGACTGCCTCCAGACTGGCAAAATATGGTATGGAGGTGTTGCCTCTGCTCCCCTTAGCTTTGCCCATATAACTCACAAACTGTTGTGGGGTTAAAGACAAGCTATTAAAATCTAGGAATGCAATAGGGTCTCTGGATTGCCGGAGGGAGGAGGTACCAAATGCTGCTCTTTGCCAGCAACTGGGGCTTCTGGGCATAAATCGAGGTTTCATCTTTGTTACCAGAGCCTTTGCTATGCATTTCTCCTTCCCGGGTATGGTAGGAAGGCTCCACACTCTTCTGTGCTCCACAGCTGCTCATTGAGGCAGCCCTGCAGCAGTCCCAAGACAGCTCCTGTCATGGCAGCAGCCCTGCAGCACTAGGAATTGAATGAGGAGAGGGAAAGCCATGGGCAAATACATTCATGTATGTGTCCAGGTGATGCCTTGAGTTTCTTGCACAACCCACCATTCCCATGGGCAAGTGGGAGACAGTGGCAGAGCAAGAGGAGTCTGGTGTTTGTACGAGGTTTTGGGTCGGGGCTGCGTTACAGAACACAGCCTTTGTGGTCTTGTGGCTTTAGAGATGAAGATGATGGCAGAGCTCAGCCCTGGTGCAAATATAACAGGCCTGGCTTGTTTGCTGTGCATTTGTGGTCTGATAGCTGAGTTCCAGATAGCCTTGTGCCATGCTGGAAATGTCACAGGGGATGCTGTACCTGCTTTGCAGCAGTAGCACCAGCTGCCTGTCCCTTGTGCTGTGGTTTTTCAAGGTTTCCCCTCTATGATGAAATATTTTGAAATTCATATTCTTATGGAATTAGACTCTCATGGAAGGAGATTTTTTAAGGACACTAGGCACCCTTGTGCTGCCCAGGGTTCCAAGGTGCAGAGGACTCAGCCTTCCTCACCAGGTTCCTCCTGCAGCTGGGGTGGTGGCAGAGGGTAAAATCCCGAGGTATCCAAGGATGAGTGGGTACTGCCCTAGAGCACAAGGAGGGGTGGAAATGCTTTCTCTGCTTCTCCCAGTATTTAGCTATTTGAGCACCCAATTGTCACCAAATTTGAGATCTGCTAGCCGAATGCAGTACATGTGTGCATCTGTGTCACTGATCAAAATAGCACATTCAAAATGCTGGAGTTTTTTTTAATGTCTGTGAGTGATTTCTTTAACAAAATAGCAGTGAAACTTCAGAATGGAAAGATTACTATGTTATTGAAAACTCAGTTTGTTTTCAGGGTTTTCCCAGGAATTAATGAGCAGCTGCATGTTGGAAAGAAATTCTTTCTCATGAGGCTCTTGGGAGGGCTCAGGAGTCTTTATTGAACACTAACTGGAAAATCTGACCCAGAGAAAGAGTTCTCTATGTTTCTTGGAAACACATGATTCATGTTTCAGTCTCATTTTGTAGCCCTTGAACATGACAGAAATATAAGGGGAAAAGCAGGAAAATGGAAAGGAAAAGAGGGAAGCCAGCAGTAGGAAATGCTTGTGTCACAGGATGAACTTGGCAGAGTTTCCATGTGAGCAGTGAGGGAAAAACAAATATTCTTTTGTCTATTAAAACTACTCTTTGCAACACCTTATTTTTACTTTTGTGAGGCATTCATAATTTTTCTTCTGTGAATTGATGAAGGAATCCAGATGAGTTTTAAACACAAACATGGATTTTGAAAAAACAGATATGAAAAACATATTTTCCTAGAAAGATGTCGTGATTCAGTGGGGCCCAGACTGAAAATTTTTGAACTCTTGAGAATTTAACTCGTTGTGGCACAGAGATCAGCAACACTGCAAGTCATAGCTTGAGTCTTAATCCTGGACCTTGCTGTGGGACCTTTGGAGTCAGTCAATATGGGTATTAATTCAAGTCTGTGGATTACTGAAGAATGTAGGGGGGACCAGAAAATGATCACATAATCATCACGTACTGTTGCTTCAGCTCCTGGAAGAGCAGTTTTAATGATTTTGTGCTGTGGACTGTGGCTGCTGCTGAAGTGGGGAGTAAAGATCCCTATTTCCATTACAAAGAGTGATGTTTACCGATCAGCTGAAGTATTGATATTACCATCTTAGGGCAATATCCTTGTGCCTGGAACAGCTGCTCATGCACACAAAGCACTGTTGGGCGGGATGAAGAGTTAACTCTGAGCTATCATCTTCAGGCAGAATGTATTTTCCCGACTCCCTTAAGGATGAAGGTCTTTTCCTTGGCAGCAAAAAGACACATCTCCACATGGCAAACTCGCCATCTGCAGGCCAGTGAGACGATTCGCCAGGGGCGAGGAAGAAACAGCTCCATAAGCTCAGGGACACCTTGCTTACGGCGGTCTTACGGTTTCCTCCTCTTTTGTGCCCCATTTAACAAAAGGAAATCACTCTCTGGGTGTTATCCCAAAGAAGTTTAGAGCGTCTCTCTCTGGAGCTTAATCCTATCCCAGTAAATTGCTTAAAAATGTAAAAAAAAATGAGACTTCTGCAGCAGGCTTCTTCTGCTCTTATTAGCTCAGGTCTGGTCTCAGCTGCAAGGAGAGAGCACAGCTTCCCAGCCCAGGCCTTAATACCCTCCCCCAGCTACTACAAATCAGCACTGTTTCATCCCATGAAACACCATTTTGATTAGAACACACTGTTTCATAAGCATGTTTTTTGCCATGAGAACATGTTTTATTTTTTAAAGATACTAAAATGTAGTGTTTCAGGAAGTTTGAGCTTTCTTTGTCAGGCTGGAAGAATATTATTGGAATGCATTTTTCTGTTTGAAATAAATCTTAAGGAGGATATTTACCTTATTTCAGGAGTTATTTTGCACTGCTCTTGAATGTCAGTTACATCCAATTAACCATAGAAAGTCAAAACTTAAAATGTTTCATTTTCATGATAATGTTTCCATTCAGCCCTCAAAAAAACTCAAGAGGAAACTGAAGTTTTCCCTCATTTTAAATAAAAACTATCTCTAAGCTGAGATGATTTTTCATTTAAACCTGGGTTCCTAAAGAAGAAAGCATAAAGACCTGATTTTGTATTTCTGCCTGCCTAGAGTTGGGCACTGGTAGTATAGATTGGAGAGCGGTGTCCACTTGTTTTTAAAAAAAAAATTAAAGAAGACTAACCTGATTTGGTGACCAGATTACTGACTTCTTCTGCCAGCCATGAACCACAGGCAGCCAAACCTGATCCAGCCCTGCCACAGCACCGGGTTGGTTTCAGGTGTGCATTTAAAAGCTGCACTCACCAGGCAAAAGCAAGACAGGCAGTCATGTCAGGTGGTGCAGCCCGGGCCAGCCAGCCCCTCTGTGGGCAGCATAGGAGAAAGTTGGTCCAACCAACCCTGTCCTTAGCCCATTACTGCTCCTACTTCAGTAGCCAGAGTCACCTCCCTGACACACAGTTTTCCTTTTCCCTGTGTCTGAGGAGCCAGCAGGGAACAAGCTGCAGAAAATGTAGTTTGCTGGGCTCTTTTCAAAGCCATGCCATTTGCATAATTAATGTTCCATATTTTCTACCTATTCCCAGCTGTCACATGAAACTTGGCATGTGTCAGCTCTCCTGGGCATAAGGAAAACAGTTTGTATACTGATGAGACATTTACTGGTGCTGTTTGTCTTCATTTCTTGTGCTTCTTCCCTGATAATGACAGAATGAATACCAGGTTGTTATTTTATATGCTTTTACTATTTTAATCTTCCCAACACACAAATATAAGATTCAGTGGTACAAATAAGGAACCCTCTGAGGAGGAAAACAGTTTTATTAAGAAATCTGTATGGCATGACAATGGTACAGATTTTCTTGTCAAATTATGTGTGTAATTTTAATGAGTTAATAAACAAGAAGCCTTTTGGGGATTTCTGGTCTTCTGCAAAAAGTGTCCTGGAGCTTGGAGACAGTTAGAGTTGACATACATTTGGTGGGACCTTATTTGGGTGTTTGGAACACTGCTGCCTGCACTGTTCCCATTCCTGAGAAGAATCAAAGATCTCAGTAACTGGATTAGCAATCCAGAGCTGCCTTTTGATAGTCCAATGTATTGGTAAGAATCCCAGGGAGCACAAGGATTTCACTCTGATGGTGTAATTTGGCTTCACAGTAGTTTATTGAGAAGGATGGGCTGGCTCTAAAGCGTCCAAAAGGCTTCTTTCTTTGATTCCTTGCAGAAGTCTTGGGAAGTACAGCGATGGAAAGGACTCACCTACTATTTAGACTGTTGCTCAACCAGAAACGGCAGCAAATGGTGTTGTGCAACCTGCAGAAAGTAGTTGAAGTTCTTTGTGGTAAAGGCAGGCACTGGCTGCATTCACCTACAGGGCTGCAGGGAGCTGGCCATCCCTGCCCACCTATTCTTTTGCTCACATGCTTTTCTTTTGTAGGTGCAGGGGAAATAGGTGCCCCTGAAACTCTCCTGTATTTCTGGAATCTGGGGCACTTTATTTAGAAGGGGCTTTGGTTGTCTAACATGAGGCATCTTACGAAAGAATCTTGATTTTCAGAGTGCAAATGCTGAACACTTTCCCCAAAAATCAGATCTGTGATAAGATGCCCCTTTTTGGATATTTGGGGTCACTATCAATTTTTTAAAAGAGAGCCCAAAGCTACTTGGTGGCTTTTTGATGATAACCAATTCAGTGCATTATAGATTTTTATGGCTTTATTTCCCAGTGATTTTTCCCTCTGGCAGTACATTTCTGCTGTTGAATGACAAGCACCATTGGGAGCCTGCTGTAGTGCTTGCTTGCCAAATGAAAATCCCACCATCTCACACAGTTGTTCTTGCACCTACAGCTGAGGACACATTGAGGTTACTACCAAGAGCAGCAACAGGAGGTGTGTAGCAATTCCCTAAACTGTTTAAGGTCCTTCAGGTCACAAGAGATAAAATACTGACCTGCTGATTCTTTGGTTATTCAGTAAACAAAAAGTCTTTTAGTTGGCAGGAAAGTAGACACCTAGCACGCTTTCCCCCCCTATTTTTCCTAAATTCTCATCAAGGAGTGAAAAATGTTTCAATTCCACAGAAAGGTGTTTATGGAAATGAAAAGGAGAAATAAAGCTCACAGGACCTAATACATTTTGGAAACCACATTGTGAGTGCAATAGTTGAAACTGTTTTGCTGATAATACACATCCCTGTGCTCATTTTTCAGGTAAGAGAGATTTACTTTAGTGTTCCAGAGAAATCCCTTGGCCCCAAAATCGGTAAGGATCCCAGCTATTACTTGTCAGGTTTCTCTGATTACCCAGACAAACTTCTTTGGGAAGTGGCACAGGAATAAGAGAAAAAATGTTTCCCTAAATTTTCCTACTATTCCTGGTACTATTTTTCATCTGCTTTCACCACTGCTTGCCTGCATCCTGCTTTACAAATTCAACCATTAGGTGGGGCATTTCTACTGTCAGCAGCCCAGATTTCATCTTCAGCATCTTGTGCCTGGGACAAATGCTGAATAGTGCAGGGATGTGAGGTTTCTTCTGTTATCTTTAGTGTTTTCTTCTTTTATCAGTTCCATTGGCATACAAAAATAGTACAAAGCGGGAAACCTGAGTCAAATGAGGTCTTGGTCTCTATCTTTTTTTTGTCATGTGTAATGTGTTAAATGTTATCCAACTGAAGAAGATGCTGATCAATTACTAAGTTATACAGTTCATAGCCAAAAGTGTGCACTCATTCATTTTTTTTTCACTTCATTTGAACAATTTAGAATCAGACAGCACTTCCAGGACAACTATTTCTTCCTGGTTTCGATGTCTGGGTAAAAGCAGTGACACATTTCCTGACACTGCAGTGGACCAGTTGTGCCTTATGATACAGCACTGGCCTCTGTTCTTCCATGGGATAAACCTTCACAGGGTTTGGGCTTCTTTTGTTGGGAAAAGCTATTCTTTATGTGCCCTTTTTAAATTTGAAAAATAAAAATAAAAAAAATCAATGAGGAGCTCTTTGTTATATAGAGACAATGCTCACCCAGCATGTCTGAGCAGCCCTTTTCTGAATTGGTAGGAGAGGGAGCTCTCCTACGTCCCTCTGAGCTCTCCTAGCACCTGAAGTCCCAGAAATATAGGCATCACTTTCACTTCATGAAACTTTTGGAGAAAGCGATGGGCTCTTTGCAAACCCAGGATTCTGAGGCCGGGGTTTGTCCCAGTCAGCCCCAAGTGCCTTAATCAAGGACTGCGTTGCTGCAGGAGGTGGAGGGAGAGAGAGGCACATCCAGAGGGCAGTTGGACTTGTTCTGAGTTTGGGGACCTGGAGAGGGCCCCAAAGGCAGAGGTTTGTCCTTCAGTCAGAAATGTGGGAGGATGAGTGGGGCTGCTGGGGCTGGTGGGCGTTTGTCCAGCACTGTGAAGGGGACTGTACTATTATAACTATGTGCCAGGTCCAAGCTTGACTATCTAAACCGCCCCAAACCAATCCTTTTGGGATTTCTGTATTACTAAGCCCATCTGGCAGGTGACCTGCCTGGAAGAAGGGCTAGGGAAGATTTGACCATGGCCTAATTCGCGAGGCCATAAAAAGTCTGAAGGACTTTACTGATGGCTGGTACAGGGAGCCTGCCTGGCTTCTCTGTTGCCTCACCACTAACTACTGAGCCCCCCTCAAACCTGCTTCTGCAGATGGGACCCTTCAGGTACGCCAGCTCCAGCTCAGAGTCTGGACTCCCTTTAAATGCCTCTTTTATTCAGGGTTTCAAAACCTTCTGGAAAGCTTCACTTTGGAGACTCCAAAGCAATGGACTATTCTTGAGGCAATAATATTGTCATTATTTTGCCTAGTGTCCTTAAAAAATCTCTTTCCATGAGAGTGTAATTCCATAAGAATATGAATTTCAAAATATTTCATCATAGAGGGGAAACCTTGAAAAACCGTGTCTACCTGGGCTTTGGGTTTTTTTTATATTCCCTGTTCCTGGCTTGCTTGTGACTGTGTATCTGTGTCCATAGCTAAGCCAGGGCTTTATGGAATCATCACTAAAAAAAAAAATCCTGCTACATTTGGTATAGCCTAAGGATCTAATTCCTCTAGTGACTTTGAGAGATGCTTGCCTTGAGAACTGTATATTAGTAAAAGAGAGGGTTGTAGTATGGAAAAGGAACAGAACTGCACAGAATTACACCCATTGTCCAGAACCCCAAAAGCAAAAAGATGTGCTGGCAGATGCCTCGAAAGTATCTGTTATTAGGTCAGACAAATTGAAACAGCAGCTGGGAGGGCTCTGTTCACTGCCTCTACTGTGATGGAGTGGGAGATGTGCCTAAAGGAAAGCAGGGGCAGAAGGCCTCTGCTCCTGGGGGTGAAAGATTTGTGAAGGACTACTGGACACTGAGAATGAAACTGTTTTCTGTTGAGTCAGAAAGGGTCTCATCAGAGTTCAAGCCTGGCCATTTGCACACCTGGCACCATTTGCATAGTTTAATATATCACTCCTCAAACTCTCTATATTTCTGAAATAATAATTTCTGGCATTTCTTTGCTTATTACCAGTGCTAACTTTCCTGCCCACGTGATCTGGAGTGACTTGTTAACTGCAAGGCACACCAGTCTCCTACTGCTCCATCATGACTGGAATTTTTATGGCCTTGTTCTCTTCTTTCCAGAAGGATTAAGTGTGCTAACTTCCAGAATGAAGTGATTTCCTTAAGTGAGGCTTTATCCATAAGGATACATTTCATGCAAATATATCTCAGGTTTTAAGTGTACTTTGGGGAGGGTCATTTGACTTGGATGGATGTTTTATTTTACCAGCAGAGATGAGGCAGGCAACAGCCTAAAAGTTGACCCCCACAAGATGACTCTGCCTGGCTTACTCTGAACACAGGATGCTGCATCTTTGCTAGTGTTGCATCTCTGTTGAGAAAAGCAAACAAGGCAGGGGTAAACTGAAAGACCTACAGCCTTCCTGGTGCCCAAGGAGAACTCCTTCAATTTGTTACAGAGTAGTAATATTTCCAGGTGTGAATAAGGGGCAACATCCCCCCCAGTTTCTTTTAAAAGCTTAGCAAAAGAATAATTTAGATTAGAATAATAAATTCTAATTAGATTAATTAAAACTCCCTCTATGAGAAGGTGACATGTCTAGTGGGTAAGGGACAGGCTGAGCATGTTGTCTAACTAGACCCTAGAAAAGCCTTTGACGCTGTTTTCCACAGCATTGACCTGGAGGAACTGGCTGCTCATGGCTAGGAAGGGTGAACTGTTTCCTGGGTAAAAAACCAGATGGATGGCCAGGCCCAGAGGGTGATGGTGAATGGAGTTGCATGCCTCTGTTGTCTGGTCACCTGTGATGTTTCCCAGGGCTCAGTACTGGGTCTAGTCCTGTTTAATACCTTTATCAATGACCTGGACAAGAGGACAGAAAGGCTGGAAATCTGCCTGGAAGAAAAGGACCTAGGGGAGAACATGAGCCAGCAGAGCCCAAGTGGCCAAGAAGGCCAATGGCATCTGGGCCTGTATCAGCAATAGTGTGGCCAGCAGGATGAGGGCAGGGATTGTCCCTCTGTACTCAGCACTGGTGAGACCACACCTCAAATCCTGTGCTCCATTTTGGGCTTCTTGATGCAAGAAGGACATTGTGGGCCTGGAGCATGTCCAGAGAAGAGCAATGGAGCTGGTGAAGGGTCTGGAGCACAAGTCTGATGAGGACCTGCTGTGGGTGTTTAGCCTGGAGAAAAGGAAACTGAGCAGGGACCTCATCACTCTCTACAACTACTTGAAAGGAGGTTGTAGTGAGGTTTGTGTTGGTCTCTTCTCCGAGGTAAAAAGAAATAGACAAGTCCAGAAAGTCTTGAACTCCAATAGTCCAAGACTTGAGACCACTCAAAACTTTAGTGGTCTCAAGTTGTGCTGGGGAAGGTTTAGATTGGATATTAGGAAAACTTTCTTCACCAAAATGAGTGTCAGGCATTGGCACAGGCTGCCCAGGGAAATGGTGGAGCCATAGAACCCTGGAAGTGTTCAAAAAATATGTGGATGTGATGCTTAGGGACATAGTTTAGTGGTGGACTTGGCAGTGCTGGGTAATGGGTGGACACAACAGTCTTAGAAATCTTTCCCAACCACAACAATTCTATGATTCTGTGATTTTCCTGTACAGGCAGAAGAAGCCAGCTAATAGAGAATTTACTCTTCAAGTCTGGTGCAAATGCTCTATGCTTTAAGGACTTTTCTCAAATGTGAAATGAAATCATGGACAATAAAAGGTAAATTATGCTTTTGGTTTAGTACAAAGTGACCTTTATGGTTGCCAGCTTATAAAAGTTTGGTGGGCAAAGTACTTCCTTGTGTGTAAGGGCAGTGTTGTATTTCCAATAAAATCTATTTTAGTTTTTGAGGACTGGTGTGATGCATAAATAAAATTTTTATTTTGTGACCCTCAACATGCCAGAAAGCCTAATTCTTGGCAGGTTGGGAAGGAAAAAGAAGTCAAAGTTAAGCCCCTTTAGTGGTCAGGAGACACAATGTTCACGTTCCCACTTCCTCCCAGCAATGTCCCCAACTGGGCCAGCCCAGTTGTCATGTATGTGACTCAAGTATATTGTGCTGGCAAATGGGTTTGATGTCAGCTTGCTGCCAGCCTGTTCTTGCCTTCAGTCTCTCGATGGCAGTGGGTGGGGACATTCTGCCAACCTGTGCTTCAGGAACAGCCAGCCCTCAGCTGCAGAGTGTGGTCATGGAGAGCATCATAAAAGGAAGGGAATTCACTGCAGGGCCCTGTTTGTATGAACCCTCTGTCCTGCTGAAGTTCAGTCCTTAGGATATGCCTTTAGGGTTCCTCCACAGTAAGTTTTAATATGAATGCAGTTACAATGTTCAGTTATAATGCTAAGCTAAACTCCTGTATGGGAGAGCTGGAGCTATGAGACGTTCTGTCTGTCACAGCTTTACTGAGACACACCAGGCAGCAACCCTGCCCTCACTTCTCCCAAAACACCATTCATCACACACAAACCTTTTGCAGAAGATGCTATTATTGTAAACACAAAAATTTACCCCGTTTTTACGATTCAGTGACACTGGCTGCTTTTTACTGCTCTGTTTCACATTGCATTGTAAAATAAAAACTTCCTTAGACTTTAAGTGTGAGCTGAGGCACCTGCCTCATGTCTGCGTGCCCCAGCATTTAGAGTGGGACAGATGTCCCAGGAAAAGCTGAATTGCTATGTCAAAGTGTTGAGCCCCTCTGGCTTACCTTGTCTTCATGGCCTTTCAGCGTTGAGCTTTTTTGAGCTCCTACACTTGTTGCATATTCATTTGCAGTAATTAAGAAACCCTTGAAATGGTGTACCTTTACAACAATAATGCATACAGTATGTATGGCCAAAGTGCAAATAGCTTCAGAGGAGGTTAAATCACAATTTTTCCAATATTAATATTAATGAGGCTGACCATTTGCATTTGCAGTAAATCCCCTTGTAGCATCAATGTCCTTTGAGGATTTTTCTGCAGATAAATGAAGCATTCCCCTCCCTCCCTCACTACATCTGCTAACAGTGTCACTCAGTGCAGCAATAGATCAACAGTTCCTGCTAATCTGTGAAAAGGCAGAGCTTAGAACAAGTGCTTTTTGACATAATTAAAGCTACACTGCCTACCACTATTCCTGGAAGAAGTACTAGCAGAGTTTCATTAGAACAAGTAAATACAAATAGAGTTCAGTCTGAACAGTTGTCTTTGTTACAAACAAAGCCCATTAGTTAGCAAGGAGAACTTGAAGCAGGGCTGAATTCACGCTGATCTCAAAGCCCTTCTCATATTTAATTTATAAACTGATGATTAATTCAGTGATTAGCTAATTCACTTGCAGTGATTAATTTAATTCATGTCTTCAGGCTAATGTTTAAGAAAGAAAAAAACCCTAGCTCTGATAGATGCACATCAATGTCCTTGTGATTAAAAAATGATAATATAATGCCCTGGAGAAAAAAGGAGAAAAGAAAGATCAAGTGAATCGGTAGCATGATCTGTTGTAAGTTCTTGCCTAAGCTGTAGCTGTAGTTTTTAGCTGTGATGTTTAAATGTGTCAGTTACTCTAATGATCAACGGTTTGAAAGCTGAATCTAAGGATCCTTCACTGTAGCTTTCCACTGTGTATTTTGAGAATGGCGTTGCTTTAGAGCAGTCCTCCAGTTCTGCCTTTTTCTCACTTGTTTTGCCAGCTGCCTGCCCACTCCCCTCCCTTTCAGCAGCATCTTTCTCATGCCTCACCAAAGTCTTTGACGAGAGTGCTTTGTATTTCTTAAATCCAGGCTGCTTTCCCCTGTTTCCAGCAGGATTTACCTCATCTTTTGATGCAACATGTGATGATGAGAATGATTTGGGGGATTTCTCTGTATCAGACAAACTGGTCTCTTTTGGGACAGCACTGCTTTTACAGTTTATGCCATTGCTTAGCGATGGAGCTTGATAGCTTCTGAAATCACCCACAGGGCCCTCCTCTCCTGAGCCAACATTGCTGTGCCTCTCTGACTGAGCTGAAGAGCCTAGCTGATATTTCTCTCTTCTCTCAGGTTCACTCTTCTTTTCTGGACTACCAGTTTTATACACTGGTTTTTCATCATGTGGTGGTGGCAAACACTCCTTTTTGACTGTGGCATTATTTTCTTGAGACTTCACAGGCAAATTTGAGTGTGGGGACTGCCACATCCCAGAAGCTGGATCTTTGCTTTTATCTTTTACAGCATTTGCATCAGGCTTTGTAAAACTTTCGGATTCAGTCTCTGGTTTTCCTCCTCCTGGAATATTTTTCTCAGGTTTCAATAGTTTACTTGAAGGAGGTAACGGATGGTTCCCAGAAGCTTGGTATTTTTCTTTCTCTTTCTTTTTTACAGCCTTTTCTTCAGGTGACCTGCTGTCCTCTCCTGCTGGTGTCTTTTGCTTCCTCTCTCCTGAAGCACTTTTTTCTTGAGGCTTCAGCACTTCATTTGAAGAAGGCAGCTTCTCAGAATTTGGATCTTCATCCTTTTCTTTTACAGAACTAGTACCAGGCTTCCTAAAATCTGAAGATTCTGATGTTTTTTGCTTTTGTTCTGCAGTAATTTTTTCTTGAGGATTAACCAATGTTTTTGGTGGTACTGATGGACACTTCCTGGAACTTGGAAGTTCATCTTTCTCTTTTGCAATATTTGTATCAGGTGTCAGAAAATCTTCAAATCTCATTTGCTGTTTGTTTCCTGGATTATTTTCCTCGTGCATTTCTGATTTTCTTGGTGGAGGTAGCTGGTGTTTCCCAGAAAATTGCTGCTCAATATCCTCTTTTACTGCCTCTGTTTCAGGTGATCCAGTGTCTTCTGCTGCTGGTGTCTTTTGCTTCCTCTCTCCTGCAAAGCTTCTGTCTTGACAATTTGGCACTTTGTCTGAAGAAGGTGACTGGAACTTCTCAGAGATATGTTTAGTCTCTTTTTTGTCTGGCTTAGTTTCAGGCTTTACAAGGTCACCTGGTGACATCTGTTTCTGTGTCTCTAGAGAGGTATTGTCCTCATCAGCCATCTTATTGTCCTGACTTGTTGAATGTCTTGGGGGCATTGAATAATTGCTGAAGTCTGACTTGACATTTTGTAGCCCTTCACTGTCATTTGTATGTTTCATTGGCTCATCTGATGGGTCTAGGTTTTTTTTCCTATTATTGTAATAGATGTTTTCATCTCCTGTCACATCCTGTTTGTGTTTCATAAAACCTTCTGGAGATGCTAGATTCTCCAAACTCTCTCCAGTATTTTTCACTCCTTGAATCTCGGTATCATGCTCTAATGAAAGTAACCGGGATGTTTGAAGACTATGAGCATCATTCTCTTTTGGAGAGTTATTATCATGGTCCATAGTATCATTTGGTGTGAATACTTTTTCCTGCTCAAATTCATGCAAGACATTTCTCTCTTCTTTCTCCTCTGTCTCCATGCTCTCAATGTCATGCTTCATGTCATCATCTGAGGAGAAGAGCTTATCCCTTGCATGTTCAGATATTTTATTTTTACTTTTTGCATCCTTCTTTTGGTCTGAGACCAATTCTGTTGATGAAGGAATCGGGTTCTCTTCTAGCATACCACATCCTTGCTTTTTGGTATCATCTAATATTGGTGTTTGGCTCTTCTCCAAGGGTAATAGGGGATTTCCTGCTACTGTGGTTTTATTTTCATGTTTTCCTGGCTTTGTGGTTGAATGTGAAAGACAGTTCTCATGTCTCTGACATGTATTTGTCTCTTTGTCTGTAGAGTTTTCATCTTCTGTTGCATCATCTGGGAAGAATGCTTGGTTCTTAAAACCACACACGGTTTTCTTCTCCTGCATTGTGTCATTCCCACCATTTGTCATTTCATCTGAAGGGGGGTGTGGATGCTTCTCACAGCCATGGCTGTCATGCTCATGTTCCACAGCACCGGCTCCCTGTCCCACCAGATCAAGAGGTGGAAGTGCAGGAGGATTTCTAAGAGTGTGATGGATACCTTGTCCTGCAATCCCACTCATCAATATTGGTAAAGGGGTTGACAAGGGTAACTGCCATGCCTCAGAGTCAGGCCAGGGCATCTCATCTGCAGTGTCCTCTTCATGCTCAATGACAGATTCAGATGGCTTGTAGCAGGTCTCCAGGTCAGTTAAGGAACTCCTTTGCAGGGCTTGATTGTTTGCATGATTCATCCCTTCATTTGATGAAGATAATTTGTCCTTCCCAAAATCTTCTTCTGAAATAAAGGAACTGTGCTTCACAAGGTCACCTGGCAAAGGGCTTTGTGTCTTTTCCAAAGAAGAGGTGTCCTCTTCTGCTGCAGCACCAGGCGTTGGCTCCAGGCTCTCATTTGAGGAGAGTGTAGGTTTGTTCTGATTTGTGTCTGGAACTTGCACGTCCCCACTGGAAACAATAACGTTATTTTGTGAGCTAAAACTCATTTGAGGAGGCTGAGGCTGCATGGTTTTTAATTCATTTTGCATTTGGCTGTTAGGTGTCTTATATTCCTCCTCCTCTATATTTGGGATATCACTGTCATTTTTGCTGGAAGTAGAAGACATTTTGTCTTCACTGTGAAATGTTCCTTCTTTTTTGGCTTCCTTAGAACATTTGCCTCTTAAATCCAGTGCTTCCAGTGCTGGTGGCTTTGTGCCAGAAGCTGGCATTAGGACCATTACCTGTCGATCATTCATTGAAGGCTCAACTTCACAAGATGCTGAAAATTTTGGAGAATAAAATGGCAGTATGTTTTCCAGTGCCTTCTGCTCTGGAACACATTTTTGGCCTGTAAAGAAAGCATCTTTTTCTGGCTCTGTGAGCTCTGTGTCATCTTCATCTGAACAATATACATATAGAGATATTTCAGAAATCTCTCCTGGTTTAGTGTCCTGAGGACTTTGTTCATGGGATCCTTCAGCTGCACTAGAGTCAGGTGAGTCAGAAGGTGGGCTGTCTTCCTTCACACGTTGCAGAGTGTTGGTAATTCCCAATAGTACTGATGTGTCAGGCCCAGCTGGTATGTCAGTCCTGTCACAATCTAGACCACATTCAGGTAAGGGGAGGATGCAGTCTTCAAGAGCTTTGTTTTTATGAGTAGTTGAAGAGTTATTCAGAATAGGATGAAAGTTGGGTCCCTGTTTTGTGGAATCTATTTTATCCTCAGCACAGTTCTTTGCATCTGACATGGCCTCTGGTGCCACCAGTAACTCTTCTTTGTCCTCCCTGACCTGTGCTGCATTTCCCAGGGTTTTGTTCTCTCTGTGGTCTCTGTTGGATCCCTCCTTTTCCTTCAGCAGTGTGCCATGACCGAAAGGCTGCATTGTGGCATTATTTTTCGACCAGCTCCAAGGATGGTTAATTTTGGTAGCCATGCTGAATCTGGGCACTGGAACCATGGAGCACACTAAATTTTGGGACTCTGGACTCTTTATACCTGTGGCTGTCATTGCTGCCATGCGCAGCACTCTGACCTCAGGCTTATGAATAGCTTTTCTGCTGGGGAAGTTTTTAGTCTTTCTCTCACCTTTGCGCAAGAGTGATGCTTTCACCTCTGCAGCTGAGCAGAGAGTGCTTTGTTCAAACTTCTCCTTCAGTTTGGACAAGACTGAATTCTTGTTGACTATTTTTGGCAAACTGCTGTTTGCTCCCTTCTTTTTCCAGCTGGGAGAATTCTCCTTGGCTTCTTTTTCTTCAGCAGCTAAAAATTTCTTCAGGATGTTCTTCACTGTGTTTTTCCCAGTCACACACCTTGCCCTCTCGCTGGGTGCTGTGTCTGCATCCTCATCCACTGCTTTTCCATCTCCCTTCCTGTCTCTACTTCTGTCCAGCTTGTTACCAGCCCTGCTCAGCCACATCTTCTCTTTAATGACCAGTTTGCCAACTTCTCTTCTCTTCTTGGTGTACGGCTCGCGATTGTTGTTTAGAAACCTGGACCGCAAGAGCTGAAATCTGGTTGGATACTGAACCCTGACTGGATCTTGACATGGTTGGTTAGAGCTCACCTGGTTTTCTTTACCTTCTGCCCATTTTGTCCTCTTGTTGCTGATCTGCGGATCGCCGGCTGCAAGCTCGGTGATATATTGCAGCAGGCTGCTGAGAACAGCAAAGGCTCCTTGCTCTGTTGCCATCCTGTTGAGCTTCTTCTTCAGCACCAGAGGGTCTATAAGCATCTTATTATCTCCACAGAACTGTGCGCTTTTGGTGCTGTGCAAGAGAAAACATAAATATCTTTTCAAGTTGTCAGCATTGTCGCTACCTTCTTACTTTGCTTTAATGGCATGCTGCTACGCATGAAATGGAAAAAAACCCACTTAAAAGTAGAACTTCTCAACAGATGTTAGTGGCCTGTTAAAAAGCATGCAAAGTGCTCAACAAGCTTCATGAGGCATGGTGTAGCAGGAATGTCAGGACTTCACATCGTCCCACACAGCACTGTCAGCTCTTTCTTCTGTGTTTTGTGGGCAGTAGAAGCACTTAGGAAAGCAAGCAATGCTAGTCGGGCTCACTGCATCTCCTCTGTGCCACTAGTCCTTCATTTAGAATTACCATGTCCTAAAGTGAGGGTAACGCTGAAGGTATGTTCCTTTCCTGCTAGGTAAAGTGTAGGTAAAGACAAATACGATGAGATTGCAGTTAGCATGAAACCATGGTTCTGTCTCTGGTTTATAACCATTTAAATAAAATATCAAGGCTGAGGGGCCCAAATGCACCACTGATGATTTCTACTACTGGTATATCTGAGAAGTCAGTACATACCTCCCCAAAATTTAAAAAAACCACAACAGGGTTGCTGTTATTTGCTTTTTGATAGCATTCAAATCCCACATCAGGACTATGCTCTTAAATCTTCTTTGTTAAGGCTATCACCACAACAACAACCCTGGAAATGTCCCTTCACTACAACCTCTTTTAATCTGGAGGAAGAAGGAAGGTATGTTGGACCTTTGCTTGTTTGAAGAATCAGGCCCTTGGACAGCTGGGGATTTAGGCAATACTTTAATTGGTGTGGATCAGTTACTAAATAAAATACTGAACTCAGCACAAAAGCTGGAGCTTGAAGTCAATAACAATAGATAGGTCTAGGAGGGAAAAATCAAGAGGTGTCAGCTTTCTGACACCATGAAAATCGGGAAGGTTACTTCACCATGAAGTGAAATAGCTTTGTGCACAGAATGCAGCCTGCATACCCACAGGGGATTAATTTTTATGACCAGAAGTGGAATAAAAATTTCTTTAAATTAAGTCCACATGTAGAAAATGAAGAAAGGCTGCAAAGAGGATCATCCTTTAGGGAGTGTCAAGCTTGGAAAGTTGGGGAAGGCCCAGCTGTGCCCCAGCAACTGGCACACCATGGCCTCTGAAGGAAACTGGACCCGGCCCCCCACTGCAATATTATGGAGGCTGTTTGCAAAGTGAAGGGCTGGTCCTTGTCCAGTTGGGTTGTGATATTTGGATTCCATTTGGCTGCATTTCAAGTGCACATATTGAAAATTACATCCCTCAGCTGCATTTGCCATCTTGAATGGAAGAAGGTCTATTTATAATGACTTTGTAGGTATTTTTAAAGGCCAATAAAAGAAAAAAGCCTGACAATTGGCCCATGTCTAATGTGGCAAACAATACCTCGTCGGTTTTGATAGGGAATAAGCACATTTCAGCATAGCACAGGTGGTATCATCCACCCTTTCCCTTACCAAATTGACCACAGCCAAAGAGGCAAAGCTTCTGTGTTACACCAAGAAGCCCATTTGTCCCAACTGTGGGAATTTTCAGAATTAAGAAGGAACCAAAATTCAGAGTATAAATGGCTAAAAATATCCAAGTTCACTCCCTCTGTTGCAAGTCTGCTGATATTTTAACTGCAAGCTTACCATCCCTCTCCTCCCTAACCAATGTCTGGTATATTCAGAAAAACACGTGGGGCCATCAACCAATGTGCTTCAGGGTCATCTCATCTCTCAGAACAGCAGGGGAACCAGATGCCCTGCTTGCCCCTCCGTTCTCGACTGCTTTGATTGCTATAAATGGCCACAGCAAAAAACAGACTAGTCTTGTTTTCAGGATAGCCAAACTACTATTGATTGTGAAGGAAAGGAGATCAGACCCTCTCTGCTAGGAATATTCACTGTAATTAATCACATATGAGCTATTAAATTCAAACAACTTTGTTAAAATATTCAGCTCTATTCAGGGATTTCCTTTTCCATGTTAGAGTGTTATTATAGGATGCCATCTGAAATGTAGCATTTGTGGGAATACTGCATTGCCTTAAGTACCAAGACATGTTGCATGGGTTGAGTGGTCCATATTCACCAGCCAGCAGCAGAAAATGAACAAACAGCTATGGCACCTATTTAGGGCATCTGCACTTCTTCCAAGAAGACGTCACCTGCAAATGACCATCGTGACCACATAAATCTGAAATGCATTCTGTGCCAGGGCAGTGGTACAATGACACTGAATTCTGAGACCACCAGAAAAAATGGAGGTGGTGATGAGGTGCTGCTTTAACCTAGTGTTTGGGAAACACCATGGTTTCCCCTCAAAGAAGGAGGCCTCAGTAAGAGACTTCTCATGTTTGGGAGCATGACCACCATTCTCAAAAGGCTAAGTCATCATCCCTAATTTTTCCTTACAGTCTTTTCCCAAGTTGCATCCTGCTGCTCCTAAACTATGTTAACTATCAATTAAATATAGTCATCTCTATATCAACTACAGTCAATTCTAATCCCATTGGGAGTATCCAGACAGGTAGTCCCCATGCTCGAGGGAACCCCATGCCAGCAGAATTCACTTCCCAGCACTGTGAGCTATGCCACAGGACAAGGCAGATATCTGGGCTCCTCCCTGATCCTGCAAAATGCAGGATGTGTTTTATCTCCCTCACCCCTAACATGTGCTTTATCTTCCTCACTCCTCTCTTCCCCTGGAGACGCTGGTTTCCACTCATTCCACAGTAATGACTGTGATGTGCCTCAATGTGCTGCTGGTTATGGAAGCTGGTTTATGCTGCTGCATGGTTTTCAGTGTCTGGAGAACAGACTGCTTGGACCTGTAGAGGAGGCAAGGCCACCTTCAAAGGTTTCCTGTCCTCTTGGCCTACAAATAATTAAGATGCATAAGACAGGCTGCTTAGTTACTTATTTATAGGTTCTTTGGGGACACTTATCACAGGCAGCATCAGAGTGGTAACAGCCTAATATGCTAATGGGCAGCAGTGCAACCCTATCCCGCTGGCGGGCCTGTCCCAGAGAAAACTCTGTAGTGGATACTCCTGTGTCACAGGCAGAGAGGAGAGCTGAGGTGCCAAGGCCAAGGGACAGGAGCTGGCACTCTCTCCCAGACCTGCCTACTGCCTCCTGCACCAGTGCCCTCCAGCCTTTCTATTCAGTTAGGGGTACAGATGCTGCTGAGTAGCAGGGCGTGGTGGAATCCCATGGCATTTGCTAAAAGCATACAGTTGTAGGATTTTCTGGTTTAGTGTCTCTGGCTTGGAAAAGAGAAGGCCCTGTCTCCTGATCCTGAATTTCATGTTAAATATCTGATCACTGTTTCAGACACTCTGGCAGCCCAAAGGACTGGCTGTTGCAGGGACAGTGGCATGGGCAGCAGGAAACAGCACTATGGAGGCCTCATCAAATAACAAGAAACAAATTGATAAACACTGTCCTGCAAAAGCTGTCAGAGATCAATGAGATTGGTCTGCCTTACTGTTGGTAGGCTCTGGGGAAATGGCCATGAGCTGGAGTGTGCAAAGCACTGCATCTCATGGCCTCCCTCATCCCTGGGCATCCCTACCTGTCTCTGTGTGGTGTTTGGTCAAAAGACCTGCCCCTAGATAAGGAAAACAACCAGGAGCAGCTCTGCCCACTCAAAATGATGCACAGGCCTTTTGAGTGTGTTCAGTGAAATGATGGCCAAGGCACTGCTCACCCCAACAGCTGCAGAAATGGTGCTTTAGAGGATCAGTCCTTATTTTTCAATGAGATTTTCCTACTGATCTCTGAAACACAACTTGGTCCTGCTCAGGTTGGATAGAAGGTAAAGTGGAAAAAATTATAAATCCCCTTAATATTTGTCAGTGATTATTTTTTTTTCTAAAGGAAGAAGAAAAGCCAAAGTACTAGAAAAAGTCCTACCTTATGCAGAATATGTTCTTCTCTCTTCTCTACTGCTGAATTTATTACAGGAATGCTAGAGGCATCCTAAACTAGCAGCAATATTTTCAGAAAGTCTTGGTATTCTCTGGCACCAAAAGCTACTGACACAATTGCTGCCTTTGGTTTAACACATCTCCAAAGCAAACAAGGAAGCACCTTGCGAAGCTGCCAAGAGAAAACATGCTACAACAACAGAGCGAGAGGTAAGGCGCAGTACGGAAACCTTCCCATATGGACATTGTCATGCAGGCTGCTATTCCTACTGACAGGCATCACCTGCTCCTGGGTCTGCCACACAACATCCCAGGGATGATTCCAGCAAGGGCTTACATGGAAAAAGGCGTAGGAAAGTACTCATGTATTTTTAGCTATCTTTTTAAAACACAGTTCAGCAGCTGGAGAAAGACAGGAGAAACCAACACCACGTAGGCAATCACGCATGGTGGAAATGAGAAAGTATTATGTTGACCTCACTTTCTGAACTTCTAAAGTAAAACAAGAGGTTAAATGTGGGAACAAATTTTGAGCTCACTTCTGTGTTATTTCATTGAGGATTCCATATTTGTGCCTGTGCTGCTCTTTGGGGGCATTAGGATATCCTTCATCAAGCCTACTGTTTGCTTTGTTTATGATATGCAACTTCTAACCCAATCGTAGTTTCCTGGTTTTCTTGAAAAATGAGAAAATAAAAGAAAAAGGAAAAATGAAAAGAAAGGTGAAAAAAGGGAAAGGGAAAGGAAAAGAAAGAAGGATGAAAAAAAGGACAAGAAAAAAAAAATTAAAAAGAAAAAAGAAAAAAGAAGAAAAAAATGTTTAAAAATAACTTGGAGAGGAAATGTGAGATGAAGCTAGGCAAGGAAAGGAAAAAAGAACAAAAGATAATGAAATGAAGGGGGGAAAAATTAAAAAGGTAAAGCAGTTGTAACTTTTCTTCTTGGGGTTTTCATGGTGCTCAGACTTGTGAAATGTATCACAGACTAACTGTTGACCTATTACAACTGGTTGAAGACCTCAGCCAAAAATTCTGATACTGATACAGCAACATATAATCTGTACAATCTAAAAATAAAGACTGATACTTAGAAAATATTGCAAGATTAATTTATTTACAAATATTTCAGCCAGTTATATTTTAGAGAAAGTTTTCTTCTGAAGACTGAATAAGAATAAAAACATAATTCGGAAATTTTAGACACATTGATAAGAAATTTTAGACACACTGACGCTTTGCTTGTTCCTTGGAGGTATTTTTAGTGTTGGCTTTTCCTTTTCTGGAAGCTTCTAATGTAACAATACCTTACACCACAGTGCTGATACAGGGATCAGTGAGTCATTAAAAGCTAATCCATGAGACATTAGGTTTACAAGTGTCACAGACACATTAGATTTGAGAACAAGGAGGGACACGGTGGTGAAAGGATTGTCAAATATACAGAGAATGCCCCCATGAGTGGATACTACCATTAGTTTTGCAAGAAAGCATTAGTTCTGAAAATTAATTTCAAATGTGTAATTACTGGAAACAGCTGTTTAAGAAGTGGTATTATAGCAAGTTAGACTGAAATCAGTCGAAAGATGTTTTATTTCTTTTTTGCCATTTGAGGTTTAAGCAGCACTCCTTATATTTAGAAATCCCTACATCTGTAAAAAACCCACAAATATCACATATATCTAATCAGTCTAATGATTCTAATCAGTCAAATAACTCAGCTATCTTCACTTGCACGCAATGTACACAGAGCTCTTCAGACTAACTCTGGGCTACTTCCTTCACCATGAATGTCAGTCAGATATCTACAGGGTTTGATATAATCTTTAGAGAAAGAGAAAATGGCAGAAACTGCTTTACTTTTCCTCCATGGATAGTCGGTAAAGGTTCTCGCCCAGGAACTCGAGCCTCTCCCTTTGTTCCAGGTCCTGGTACAAGCCCTTGGGTACCTTGCTCAGGCCGTAGACCAGGCCAAACAGGCAGCCCGCGATGGAGCCCGTGGCCGCGCTCTCCCCTGCAGGTTAAAACACAGTTGCAGTGCTCTCTTAGTGTCACCTCCACACACAGCCAAAAACTGCCCTGCCTGGAGGAGGGAGCATGCCACACTGATGGAGGGAGCGTTCCAACATGTATTCCAGCATATGGAGCGAAGTGGGGGCGTGTTGGGTCAGTCCTAAAGGCAATCTAAAGCAAGAGAGTGGTGCCAAGGCAAGCACATGGAGGGGCCACTGTGGTGCGCACTCCTGGGCTGGGAGCTCCCTTGGTTTTGGGAAAATCTACCCCAGCACAGCAGCTCTTGCAGGCAGCTAGCCATTGCTAAGAACAACGGAGGGAATAATAGTTCCAGGGCTGTCTACTATACAACAAAGGTTCGGGACTGGAGAGTGTCACATCCTGCTGCACAGCACAGTGCTGGCTCTAAAACAACCAGCTCTGCAGAGGAGCACTGGGTCTCTGTGCATGCAGTGCCTGTGGGTTTGTGCCTGCCAGAGTCTGCAGTGGGAACTGTGAGCTCTCACCACGGTGTTGGGGCAGGTGAGAGGCCCAGAACCTCTGCAAAGGGCCCACCCCACACAGGGAGGGAGTGGGTGATTCAGGGCTGGTCCTACCCCTAGCTATGCTGGCCCTCCCAAAAGCCCGGCACGATGCTTCTGCTAATGAGAAAGTTCCCTCTCACAAAGCTGTGGAAGTCCTTAACTGCGTGCCTCCAAGTGCTGGATTTTATTTGGCTAGTACTTGTTTGGGCGCTGTAGTATTTTTCTCCCTAACTTGGTTTCATTACATGCAGCAAAAAGGTTGCTTTGCCAAACGTGCTTGTGTTCTGTCAGGATCTGTCAGCCCTTTAGAAAGCTGTACTGGACTTAGACCTCATGTACCTCTGGTGGAGCCATGAGAAAGCATGGAACAGCATTTGAAAAGTGCTGTAAATGGCTTGTGTGGCAGCTGCTGCCAGAACAATAGGGTTAAGAGGCTAAAAGCAGAGGTGACAATGTTACAGACAACATGGCAGATTGGGGGGCTGACAGCCAGGGGGGCTCTATCCCGGCCCTGGTGAGGGAGCAGGGGGGGAGGCACAGGGACCCTCACCTCCGTGGAACATGGAGCGGTTGCAGAGCTCCGTCCAGTCCCCCCCACAGCCCATGAGGGCATCGTACGCGATCATGGGGGCGTCGTGGCCGCGTCGTCCCCCCCGGCCTTCGGAGCTCCAGCGCCGGTAAGTCTGTGGAGACACAGTTCTGTCAGGGCGGGGCACTGGAGCTGCAGGCCTGGGGCTCGGCCACGCCGGGCTGGGGTCTCCCCTGCTGAGCGGGAATGGCTCCTCGGGCTGGGAAAGGGCGGCAGGGGCTGTGCTGTGGCTCCTCTGCTGCGGCCTGGGACGAGCCTCAGCAGCAGCTCCAGCAGTCCTGGTGGTGCCTGAGGTGCCGGTATAAGCCTGCACTCCAGCTTAATGCACCAGGCCAAGAGGCTGGTTTAAGCAAGCCAGAAATGCCAAAAAGTAGATCAAGACAGATTTCAAGTTCACATCCTAGAAATTCCTTAATTTTTCCTTATAAAAAATTACGGTTGGTAAGGACATACTTCGTCAGACCTCTTACTGCCTCAAGGAATATTCTCAAGTCCTCTTGTCACACGTTTGCAGATGTTTTCAATTAGCAAATGTTCTGATCCAGTAATTTCTTTAGACTATGTAATTCAAGCCCATTTCTCTGCCTTTTTCTCACCAAGCCTTTTCTCTCCTCTTCTAAAAGCAGTTGTTGAACAAAAGGGAAAATAATCTGCGAATGTAAGAAACAGTCCTTTCCCAGGAGAAGAAGGCAGGAGAAAGAGCTCCAAACCTAGTTTGGAGATTTGCAAAGGAAAATTTGATTCTCTCTAGAGCAGGTACCTCCAGCTCCAAATCCCCAAATTATCTCAACATGAATAAATTAATAGTTAAAAATTATCATCCTATTAAGAAGTGGGCAGCTTTATTTCCTGATGTTTAACTTACATCATGTCAAGTTGGATGTTGCTGGTTGCCTGGCTCTTGGCTTCTGCATTATGTATGAAGGGTTGGCATTTCTCTCTATTCACTTTCACCTGAGCTATTTCATACTTGGTTGAGATTTATCTACACATACATCAGACATGGCAGAGTTGGACTGCAGCTTCACTCTATGCTTTGTTTCTTTTGTTTTTTTACAATTTAGAGAGATTATTTATGCCTTAATGCCATTCTCTGCCTCACGCAAATTTCCAGCCCTATTGCTGCAGTTTGGATGCTGGTGGAGCAGCACAGACAGATTTTCAAAGGCAGGAGGGCTCAGCACGAAGGGGCTATTCTGGGTGTGCAGCCAGGCTGCTCAAGTGTCACCCCAGTTATTCCTCCTCATCCCTGATGCTCTGCACACGTCCGATGTCATCTCGCCTTGCTGAAACAGCTTTACATTGCAGATAGCTGTCCTGGAACTGAACCTGGCAGGACTTAACTGCCCCAAGGCAGCATTTCCCAAACTGCTTCCTTCTCCTTTCAGCTCCAGTGCCCTTGTGCTGTGCTGTGGCACCAGCCCAGCTTGCCTTGGGTGGGCCAGCAAGGACCTAGGACTTGGATGGGGTGTTAGCATGCACTCTCCTGCTGAAGGCACTGAGCTGCTGCCAAGCCCAGGAGGTAATTCACATCTCCTCTCCTTGCTGTCAACCCCTGCCACCAGTAATTACAGCTGCCTCTGACTTCCCCACCCTTCAGGAGCTGACCCTCTGCTGGCTAGCGCTCCTTTTCCAGTGTTTTTTTTCCCCCCTTTTCTGGGTTCTCACTGCTGGTTTAAGCAACTCCATCCTAAGGAAGCAAGGTCCTTATAGTCTAATTGTCCTGGATGACTTTGCTTTTGTTCCTCCCTCATTTTGTAGCATATTGTGTCCATCACAGGAAGGTAAGTCAGGCAAGTATTTTGTTTGCAGAACCAAGGTTGATCCCATATGCTGAGCAATGTCTGCCCATTCTCTGTGTATCTAACATCTTCCAAAGGTACATCGCTGAAAAATTATAGATGCCATTTATAGAGAATGTGGCTTTTGCTGCTAAGCATTTCAGAGTATGACTTCTTTTTGGGAGGGAAATTGCCTTTGAAACATGCTTGGTTCAATCCAAGCCACATTTGAGGGCTTCACTTTCACCTACAGCTGGCAGAAAGGTGCACCTGGCCAAGCAGGAACCTGCATGCGGTGACCCGTGGGCAAGGGCTGTGCCAGATACTGGTGCTCTATTAACTGCATGTGGAAAGGCAACTGGCTGTATTCCCAAACACAAGGGGACAGATAGTCTGGAGGGAAGGCAAAGGGAGGGCATTCCTGGGGAAAAGCCAGGCAGAACAGTTACCTTCTCCTCATCTCTCCTTTCCATACCTATTAGCACCCTAATAGTGTCTTGACTTCTGCCAGGCTATGATCTCTGCCTGATGGGGGAGTTGGAGGGTCAAGCCCATTTTTCCTTTCTTGTTCATCAAAATACATAGCTCAGTAGGCCAACAGTAGGGTAATGAAGGTAAATTTTGCTTCTGCATTAGAAATTCATACAGTTCCCTCTTGAAATAATAATCGGAAATTACTGTTTGGTTTAATCTCTCCTAAAGCTTTGCAGAGACTTCAGTAGTACTGGAAGGAATATAAAACTAGTAGCAAATTCATGGCACTGAATTAGTAAAATAAACCTGGAAAGGAATATTCCTTATATTTAGAGCGAGCAATTTCTTTTTATCCACAGTCAATTGGACTTCCATAGGCACCTTTCACTGCACAGATAATCACCTAAAAATACACGAAGTGACTTGTAAGCATAGAACTATACTTACATAACCTGGAAAAAAGGGATTGATTTATGGCAAAAGGTGCCAAGAACCACATACTTATTGCTTAACTGCTAAGTGGAGAGCTTTGGGGGGTGCCAGCCCATATCAGATAGCTGTAAACAGCAGGGAAGAAGACACATTATTTCTCTCGAGCTAAGAAGATATGACCAGCAAAGAAAAGATCATGTACATTATAAAATAGTATCTCATGGAATGTGGTGAAACACCATCTCAAGACATTTAAAACTAGCTTGGCACAGCCCAGGTTGGCAGCAAATCAATCACTTGGGATGCCTGTCTTCTGCTCAAAGGACCAAAAAATCATAGACTGGTTTGGATTGGAAGAGACCTTTAAAGACCACTGAGTTCTAATTCCCTGCCATGATCAGGGACACCCTCCACAAAACATGACTAAATCCAGACTCTGATACCTGGGGGTATTTTTGTCAGACTCTGGCCACAGCTCCATTAGGCTTTAATGAGAGCCCTAGGCAGGACATTTGCCTTTTCCACCCTCAGACAGTATTGGCCCATATTTTGTACCTGCTCAGGGTAACAGACCATTAAGCCTGCCTCTCTGCACCTGTTTTCTCCCAGGGCAGCAAACCCAGGACTGGTGGTAACTGTTTGTTTTTTTTTTAAGCTAACATAAAACTGGGTCAAGGTTGAGAGTTGTTTTTTTCTTTCTTAAAATTAAAGAAAAAAAAAAATCCTGACTACAGTGGCACTGTCATCAGTTGAAAAATAGTGGTCTCTTTGAAAATACCTCTGCTGGTTCAGAGCCATCCCAAGAACTTTTGGAAATTGCAGTTACCTTTTCTCTCTCCTCTGCATCATAGTTAGCTGGAAAGACAGGTTGATTCTGATTTTCCTCATTGATTTCTCTCTCCTCCAAATAAAACTGCCACTTCGCTTCAAAGTAAAACCAGTGCTCCTGATATTCTGAAGGCAAAAGAAATTAATGATGTAGTATTTAATTTCAAGAACATTTTCAATTTTGCTTTAACATATTTTCAGAATAATGACTGACATGAAACCCCAGGTATTTTACAGTAATATACTGCATATATACTAAGTATGTATGGAGCAGGATTTCTAATTGAAAACAGAGGATGCAATAAAGAAAATACTTTCAGAATTTTGTGCTATTTTAATGTCATTTAATATATATCAAGATGAAATTTTACAAGAATTTATGGAAGAGCACTCCAAGGAAAAGGTAAGAGTCCACAAAAAGAAAATAATCAATTATTTGCCAGTTTTTATTCCTTTACTATGATTAAAAAATATCTAAAAATGCTTCCACATCCTAAATACAATTGGCCACCTACCTCAGCTATCAACTTTTAATTGCATAAATTCTTCAGTATTTCTGTTCTATTTTTATAGCATTTATTTTGTGATCATTCAGGAAAAAACAGATAGGAAAGTCCAAAATTTTCATTTGCATATATTATAATCCATATCGAATGTAGCAAAGGGATAAATAACACACACATCTGCTACCTGTGCCCATAGAAGTAAGCCTTTTTTACTAACAACGTCTGTCTCCTTTTTTTCTGTCACTTTGGGAAGTGATCTCTCATCATGCGTAATGTTCCCCATGTAAATAAACTTATTAAATTTAGTTTCTTTTCAAGCCAATGCTCTGGTTCACCCTTTTTATAAAGGCTTGAAAAGGCACCTAAGTCAGCCACACTGGACTGTTAAGCACATACACATGCACCTGCCTGCAGAACTGAGACTGGAGGGAAACCCTGCCTGGCAAGCTGAGAGGGGTCAGGAGTTAGAGAACAGTGAGGTGGCCTGGATGGCTAAGTATGCCAAGGTAAACTAGTAGTTTGGGATGAGACTGTGTAAAATAAAATTTAACATTCCTGCTTTTTCCCTGTCTCTCTCCTGCTTGGCTGCTCAGTGGTGTGTGCTGCAAGGGCTGAGAAGCACACGCAAAGCACAACCAAACCATTCACCTGAAGGATGCAATCTGATTTTGCTTCTTTTCCTAAAACGCCACAGTGGTGACTCTCTTTGGCAATTAAGATCTTTAAAGGGCTTTTTTGTACAAATCCAAGCTGCTTTGTAGGACCTGATACTTTCACAGAGTTGTCAGCTGCCAGTTCTCCAGCCCCAGATAGTGATGAGCTTTTGATCATGTGCTCAAGACACCTGGAAATGTCCAGCTTCCCTTTTTCTGAGTCTGTGACCCAGCTTGGCCTCATTCCATTCACCAGAACCCTAAAAAGGGGAGGTGTTTACAGAAACAGAGTGAAAGGGCATTTACAGCCATCAGGCCAAGGAGAGCATCTAGATGCATATATAGCACCTAGAGGAAAACAAATGTAAGCAAAACAAATGTAAACTATCAACACCCACTACAGCAGCTGGTTAGGACAGTTTTTCGAAATGTGAGTAACCTGACCTGTCTCTTTCTTTTTTGTTGGCTTTTTCTTTGTTTGTTTGTTTGTGGGGGTTTTTCCCCTAATTCCCTCATGAAAATAAACATAAATGACTCAGAACTGAGTGTTTTCTATGTAGCACCTTAACAAGCAAGGGGCTTGTTCACAGTTTCAGAAATAGAGGGATCAAGCAGGTGAAGGAGATTTTTGTTGTGTGGATCTGTAGCATGGTCAGAATCCCATGGCACTAACCCTCGCAAGGCTCTGCACCATCCCTTGAGCCCAGCTGAGGTGATGGTCACATTCAGGTCCATGGAACCATCTGGCCAGTAGTTGCAACTGGATATCAGAGAGGGGTGTAGAGTCGAACTCTCTGTGACATGGATAACAAACTCTCTGTTTGTTATCCATGGGGGATAATATAGCTAAAATAGGATTTTCTAAAACTGGAGGACTCTGTTTGGCAGGATTTCTTTGCAGAACATCTCAGCAGCCAAGGAGCTTAACTTTAATGCAGGACACTTTTCCCATTACCAAAATAGGATGAAGCTCAACAATACGGGCACTGGCTGGAGGGCATGCCTCAGGAGCCCAGCACACATACCTCCACACAAGGGGTCCTGCTCCAGTGGAGTGACAGGGACCTGCTGCAAAGCCACTCAGAGAGAAGCTTGATCACATTAATCCTGCACCTGCTCCTCTTGGGTCTCTGCTAAAAAAATCCTGGTGTGCAATGAGGCACAGATGAAAACTCAGGGTCTTTCAGAAAGCCTTCCTGGGGCTCCTTTCAGATTTCAAAGCAGCAGCTTTTCTTCAGGGGTAAATTTTAATTTCTGAGTGCTCTTGAGTAAAGATTTCTATAGAATTCAGTCTTTCTCAACAGCTGTCCCTTAATCTCTTACCTTGATGTTCCCATGTAATGATAATCATCTGGCCACGGCAGGTCTCACCATTACAAGCATCGCTTCCTGGCAAGGGGGGCTAAAGTACCTTTGCCCCAAAAACCGCATGCATAGCAATAATAAAGTGGTAGTATCAAGTTCAGGAGTTGAGTGACACTTAGTTGTTTAAAACAAGGATACAACAGGTTGTATCTTAAATATTTTTTCAGAAAAACAACAAGACAAATCTGAATTGCTGTCAAAAGCTAACTCTTGGTCAGGAGGCATCTGCAGGTGAAATTTTCCTGGCAGGATGAGGAGTGTCAGTGGTTTTCTTTAAGGAAGATGTTGAACTGTGCTAATTGATGGAAGGCAGCTGAATAATTAATCTCAACAGTCAGTTTGTCTAATGACCTGCTAAATATAATTTCCTTCCTCCCCCCTGACCAGAAATCTCTGAAGATTCCCTAAAAATAAAACTGTGCAGTAGGGCACGGTCATTGCTATCTACTTTGTATTTTTGCCACCAATACACCAGGCAACTAACTGGTGGAAGAGGAAGGTGGCACTACCTGTGAAGAGCTTACTTCTCTGAGCAGAGAAAGCGGGAGGACAACCTCTGGAGGGAGGAGAGAGGGGAAAGCAGCAAGATGTAAAGATTAGGGAGTGACATTTCTTCAGTGCCTTTCCAGCTAAAGATAGCTTTAAGAAAATAAACATTTGATCCAGACTCAGTACCTGCCATGTGACGAATGGTCTTCTTACAGTATTCTTCAGCCATGGGCACAACCTTCATCATCTCTCTGCCCCACTGAGCAAGGGGTTTCCCTTGTATTGCGTATGCCACAAAGAGAGCTGTGCAAAGGGACCCTAGGAAACCTGAAATTCACAAATAATGAGGATTACCAGTGTGCATCTGTGCTGGTACCATCCTTTTTGTCCTTGTTTTTCCTCATAAAATCACCAGGGGAATGCCTTGTGGCTGTCAGGTAGATTAACAAATGTACACAGCCCATCTCTTCCTGTTTGCAGCCTGACTTGTGGCATGTTGAGATTATTGGCTAATGAGTGCTGCCTGTTGGTTTGCGACTTATCTTACATGGAAGGGAGCTTCTGTTCTCAGTGGTGTAATGTGATAGAAATTGAGGTAGGGGTCAAAAATAAACATCATCTACCAATGGGATACTGAAAATCTTCTAATTGAAGTCACATGAAATAATTGACTTGTACAAAGTGATTCCATTACAGGCTATATCAGCTTGTTTACAGCATCATCCAACCCAAGAGTGGTTGTTGCTAGATCTAACCCTATTTTTGGCTCATTTGACTCTAAGGGAGCAAACCCATGTTTCCTTAGAAGAAAGAAGAAATTTTCCAAAAAAGACATGCTGGTCTTCTTTGGTTACAAATATTTCAACATTTTAAATATTACAAATATTGTAACTGTTGATGGGCACTCAACACTTCCATGACACCAGAAACAGTTGGCTCATTTCTTGTATTTGCTTGTCCTCTTGGCATTCTGGCAAGGGCAAAAAACCAACCTGGTGCAGTGTGCAAAAGAAGCTTAAGAAAACCAGTCAGTCACCTAAATAAATCCTAGCTGAGCAAAGTATTGATGCAGATGCTTCTCTCAGTGCATGGGTCCAAAAGCGTTCACTCATGCATAAAGGTAGTCATGAATTTTGTGTGTTTTGCTAAAGGTAAAACAAATTATCTTAGGAGGTGACAAGCCCAGATGAGGTGATTACTAATTCCCTCTGCCACAAGACCTGCAATACTGAGTCAGGCCCGAGGCACATCCAGCTGGAGTTCCAGAGGTGTTCTCATAAAGAATAACAGCCCGGGTAGACCCAGCCCAAAGGATCTCACTCTGATAGACAGCATCTAGTCCAGATGCCACAAAGATCCTTGAGGGCCGCACATACTGTGAAGGTGGCAGCAGAGGGTTTAGAGTGTGAATCAAAGGGCAAGCAGGGGGCAGTGGGACAGCTCACTCAGAGGGTGGCAGAGGGTGGGGTGTGCCCTGAAAGTTTCCAGGTGCTGGCAGTCTCCTCCTGCCCACTCCCCAGGCTGCCCACCCCCTGCTGCTGTCGCCCTGCTGCCCCTGCTCACTGCTGCTCCTCACTGGGGAAGAAGGCACACCCAGCCAAGGTGTTTGCCTGTGTAGGACAGAGGGAGCTACAGAGTGAAGTGATTTGGCTTCTCCATTCCCCAAAGCAACCAAGCTAGTTTTAGGGGCCATTCTAATTACACAGCTTGTTTGATTTTGACAAGACAGCCTCTTTGTCTGGTCCCCTTTCAACCCAGGAATACCTGTGGACTTTGCAGCTGCCTGAACAAGCAAGGTCTGAGGCTTCACTGTGCATAACATGGGCAACTATTTCCTTTGTCTTCATGTTTCAGTCCCAGCTGACACACTGGTTGGTTTTTCTGAAGCTGAGTTATGAGGATCATAACTGGCATTTCCCTGACACATTTCAGGATGGCAGTGAGGTGCATATGGCCCTTCCACCCCTCTCCTTCCTGCCTTCCTGCAGTACTACTTGTTTCTTTTCCCAGCTGAAAACTCTTTCTGGATGTAGTTTCTCATTGTGTGAAAGGTGTCAGGCAACTTGGATCCTCCTTGCTGCCATTTTCTTGGTCTCATAAAGCCCTTTCTGACATAATGGACACAGAATACAAGCGGTCTTATGGCTGCTAATGTGCCATGGACTTTACATGCCAGCCTAATTTTCTGCTTTGTTTTGAATGCTTTTCCCTAATTTTATGGCATCCTAATGACTTTTCTGACTGCTTTATAGCACTGTGTTGAACATGTCATCATTCATTATGGTTTTATTTATTGCTGTTTAAAACAGACAGAATGAATACATGTTTACATAGCATAAAATTATCAAAATGACAGATCTGAATATTGAAAACAACATTAAATCTGCTTATTTAGGTTTTGTTTAGAAAATGTTTCAGATTGTATCCTAAAATATGTGGAGTTAGATTTTTTCCCTACCTTTACCTACAGTGATTGGATATGACGAAACCTGCCAAGAGAAAAATGTTGTTATCCCCTGAACCATAAATTTGAGTGATAACAGTGAGTCATCTAGAGAGACATGAATCTTAAAAGTTGATCAGGGCAACTAACATGAATATGCTTTGGACAAGGCAGGTTATATTTACATATTGGGATTTTAGGAGAGAAAACAACTGTGCTTGAGGATGCTGAGTATAGTATACAAGCAAATATATAAGCCTACATAAATAATATACATACATGTATATGTCACCAAGCAAAGTTCACACTCAGGCCTTGAAGCCTGCAAAGCAGAAGTGGGTTAACCAGGGGAGTTCACAGGGGCCGTGTTAGTACCTGCAGAAGAGCAAAGCTGCCTTAGGGGATGTCAGAGTGCAAGCATTACCTGTGGGATGGTTGTGAGTCATTCGTCCACACTCAATGCTCACTTCAATGAGTGACTCCAGCCTCTCTGGCTTCCAGTATCGCATCCCTAAACACATGGCTTTTGTGGAGGCTCCAAATCCAGAACCTTAAGCAAAAGGATTACACCATGCCTTTAAAAGGAGACTGATCTCACACAAATAAAATTATAAAATTGATAAAATGTGAGACAAGCACACTTCATTAATTCAGCTCATGTGTGGGAAGGGTACTCCTCAGGGAATGGGAAATTACCATGCAAAATGAGGTACAAGTTTTGAAAGTTTTTTGTGAAGAATTTACCAAAAAATTCCAGGTATATACTGGTATATACTGGAATATACCTGGTTTTACAGGTATATTCCAGTATAATCAAGTGTTGTGAAGACCACAGTGGGCTCAGAAAGCCATGTGATCTCTTGTTCACAGGACTTGTTTGATCCAAACTCTCATCCCATCTTCACTCATTTTTGGCTGACTCTGCTGTTTTGCTTGCTCTGGGTATCCACACCAGAAACAGAACTTTGAGAAACAGATTCATTTCCACACACCCTTACGTTATAGTTGTAAACACACAATTAAAAAACTTTATAAGAGCTTCACAGTTTGCCTTTCAATTTTAATGCATATTTCATCCTAGAGAGCCTCACCAGTTTCTGCTACATATGAAAATAATGTGTGCAAAAGAAACTAAAGGCTACTGAGCCAAATCCTACAAAGTTAGCCAATGTCAGAACTGAAATTTCCCATGTAACCTGAAATTAGTGCTTGTTGTGCTACAGCCTACACTTACCAAGCTTAGTCTTGGGAATCTCCACCCCTTGTGTAGCACAGAATTTGTTTATTGAAGCTAATTCAGAATTTCTTTTAATCCTTAGCACTGAATGTGTGATCCCAGGTGTTCAACTTTTATACACTTCATTGAATGGAGTTAAACTTACTAATGAGTTTCTCTGCAGTACTTATCACAGTAATTTTAGGATCCCTGAGAAGTTTTAATGAGCTTATCTTCTACCAGGCACCAGTGAGGTGATTATCTCCTCTTTGCAGCTGGTGAGCCAATGCCCAAAAAAGCATTAACTCATTGCAGACAACCACCCTGAGAAGGTTAGGTTTCTATTTTTCAAAGTACTTGGCATTTTTCAGTGCTGTCTTTGCTCAGTCACACTTCCCAGTGACCTTGGGAATAGCTGAGAGCAATCAGCATTTCTCTTCTAGGTTCCTGGAAGATAAGGGGCATATTTATGCCACCTAATTTTAGCTTATGTAAACCTGCATTAGGAGCCCAATCTCCTTGTCTTTCCCAGGCAGGCCGCATGGAGGAAGGCAGGATGTCCATTTGTATGTATGATGGCATAGTAGGAGCAACTCGGGGGCCAGAGTGAATTGAAGCAGCAGATGCCAAGGAGCCAGGTCACAGCTTTCAGTCCCTTATCTGGAGAAGGGTCCTCAGCTGCTCCACTGGGCTTTGTCTGCTGTGACAGCAAAGCACCAGGGGCTCTTTTGGAACACCTCTTACCATCAACTCTCATGCCAGCTTGAGCAAGTGGCTCCAACTCCAACGTCCTAAGATTATGAGTGTGATCCAAGTGGAGTAGTGGGAGTGGCAGTGAGATCTACTTCAAACCAAACTGAAACCTGAGCCAAACTAACATAAACCACCTGCTGGCATTTCTAGGTGCAATATCTGAATTTCCCTCTTAGGAAAAGAGTTCTTCTTCTTCCCTAGAGCAGCTATCCAGGAACAGATAAAACTGTCTGCCTAGCCCACAGATCACACAGAAACCACAAGGAAGAATCAGGAAGGAAATCCAGTCTTCCAGGGCACCACTCAACTGGGAGAAATATCTCCTGCTTGCAAGACCAAACTCTTCATTAAATAGAGTATTTAAATTGCTGCCATAGAGTAGCAGATGAAAGTCTTCACTGTGCAGACCTGTTTTTTCCAAAGGACACAGTCCATGGTGGTTATCCAAGAGGGGAGGCTCTTGCACTACACAAAGCTGCTAATTAAATAATATCTCTCAGTACATCTCAAGTGGAAGATGTACTACAGTAATCTGACTGCTGCTCTGGAGGAGCTTGTATTTCTCAGTTCATTGCTTTCTTACAGTCTGGGAAGTTCCATTAAAACCTTCTGCAGAATTAGATAAGTAAACTCGGTAACAAAAGATTCCATCACATGGAGTAGCACTAAACCCAGACAGGGCTTCAGGGAGCAAACTCCCATGTCTCACATCTGCCATTTGAACTAAGGACACAAGGGAGAGTAAGACTAGTCCAAGCAACAGGAGTGACAACATAAGGACTGTCCTCTGCGACCAGATCAAAGGTCAAGCCAACTCATCCTGTCTGACAATGAAGAGGATACTCAAGAAAGTGTAAAAGAGAAGTAAAGTGACATTATCCCTTTGTACTAACAAAGCTGCTGACAGTTTGTCTCCCTGATCCAGGAGGCAGCTGGCTATTCATCTTTCTGCTTAAAAACCCTTGAAGGATTTCCCCTGAGTGAATTTGCCCAGCTCATTTTCAAACTCACATGAACTGTAGCATCTGCAAATTGGCAGTGGAAAATAGTAATGCAGCTTATGTAGATGTTGTGTGAAGTCCTTTTCTTTTGTCTTGCTTGGAGCTCATGACCTCCAAGTTTCATTAGAAATGCCTTGTTGCTGTCCTGCAGGAAACAGTGAATTTTTGCTGTACCTATCAATTTTCCTTTTAATTCGTGTGCTACATTATTCTTTTTTAGTATGTCATACCTCAGTGTGATTTTCTTCACTCTACACCTGTAGAATAACAAAGAATTGGGTAATGGATGCTAAGCCCTCAAGAGGATGTGCCTTTTGTGACTACAGATCATTCTGCATGCAAACTTAAAGCCTAGCACCTTTATCGCCTGTGCATCTGCAGCTTAACCTTCTCTTCAACATTCCCCTCACTTTCCTCATTTTTCCTCACACCTTTCCCTCATGCACCTCTGCCAATAACACCTGCAAAAAATTGTCATATGCTTCCAGGAGGCCCAGAAGTTGCTTCCACAGCTGCAAATAAAGACCTGCTTGGATGCAAGCAGTCTCGGCCTGAAATACACGATACAGGTAGAGCCCAGCTATTTGACCCACCATTTGATTGGCCTTTTGCAGTCACTCCAAAAGCAAATATCTGGCTCAGGGGATACTACCTTATTTAAATTTTGGTTCCAGTTTAGAATATCAATGATTTTCTTCTGAACAATTTGAAATTTTGGCACTGGGTCAAAACATTTTTACCGTGGCTCAAAAACAGCAGACTCACCTGCATCAAAACTTTAAACAAGTACTTACAAACAGTGGCAAACACTTAATGGAGAGAATTTTAGCCTCGTGCTTATCATGTTGTAAATTGTAAACAAGCTCTTAAAATGGAAGGTGTTAGACAATCTTGGGCAGGTTTTCTGGTGGTCACAGGAATCTCATCAGCTTCTAACATAACCCAGGTATCTCTGCAATGAGTGTGGCAACGAGCATGACATGAGGTGGCAGAGACACATAGGGCAATTTGACTTAGGGGTTCAGTGTGCTGACTAAACCCACAAGAATTTGAGCAGTCTAGAGAGCATTTCCATAAGCAATGCAAAATTACCCAAGATAAGTCCATGAATGCTGACACATGAATTATTGCTGGAAGCAAGATAAGAGAGAATGCCCACAGCAAATCAGCCTTTTGGTTCCAGCCCATCCAAAATATAGTCTGACTGCTAGGCATTCAGTCCCAGGCATTCAATGCCTGTGGCATGTTTTTGCCTCAAGAATTTTGTGCAAATTCTATTAAAAGTTAATTATGTCCCTAGCGCTGTTGGGTCCCATAAAAGACAGAACATCTCCACTTCAGATTCTTCTGCTCTCAGGTGAAAAAAAGGCTTCCTGAGATGTTCCGAATAATTATTTGTCAGACCAGATGGAGAAGGTGGCTTTTAGCTGTCAGATCTCAGGGAAGGAATTAATTTTAGATTCTTCTAGCCCAGAGTATCCCCAAAGCAGATAGTCCATGGAAAGCTGGGAAGGAGGAAGGCTGAAAGAAGAGTGGTAGCTCCAACACTGCAGTGGACCAGGCAACAGCCATACTTAACTGCTTGTCAAACAATGTTAAGAGCTACTTGGGGCCAACAGCAGCTCCCACAATTATTTTCCCCAAATTTTATCCACTGTCAGTCACAAAACACAGCTGCCAAAGGGGCACTTTTTCAGATCTGGATGGCTGAGAGCAGGGTGGGAAGAATACACCCTTTTCACTCCCAGCAGCTGTTGTGAGGAGTGGGAGACAAGTGAGAGATCCTTTTTTTGTCAGAGAAAGCTGGTTGCAGACACCCAGAAATAGCCATGGCATTGTGCCACCAGGTCTTTGCCATGGTGTTGCATCAATAGGCAGTTCTGTTGAGGCAGTGTGTTCTGCAGTGGCTGAGTGTCACACTGACACAGCCACCATGGGTGTGAGCTGACACCGTTTTTGGCCGTCTGGGTCCCCATCCTCTGATAATGGGGTGTCTCTACAGGCTTTCAGGATGAATTGCACTGTGTGTGTATGGGTGTGCACATGGCTGCATGAATGTTATTTAACTTTAAGTAGAAACTTTATTAATTGTAGAAGTAAATTATCATAAAGGGTAAGAAAGAGAGGAACAGTCATAGGTAAACCAGGGTAGGAATATTAGGGACTATCAATAAAACAGTCATAGTTGTTAGCAGGGCATCCAAATGGAGAAAAGTCTCTGCTTTCCCTCCAGTGAACGTGTTGGTGCTTAGAGCAATTTACAGGCTTGGCATTTGGTTTCAGATCTGGTTTCACTGAAAAGATCCAAGTCTACAAATGCTTAAAGGAAAAATGGCAGAAAATATTTCTTAAAATAACCATTAAACTCAAGGACAAAAATCTGGACCCTGAGGCACAGAGCCAAGGACAAAGTCTCTTTAAATAGATGGTGAAGAGGGAGGGGTTTGCTTACAAGAGGACACAGTGCCCTACAGAAGGAATTCTTGGCAGATCTCTTGTCATCCTCAGGCGAGCATGGAAATGTTTCAGGGATAGTGGCCTTTGATGTCAGGGGGGAAAGGAAACAATTTCCATATAGCCACAAACACAGATAGCATGCATTATTCCAGCCAGGCCCTCTACAAGGAAAGTGGTACCGTACCCTTTTCATTGAAGGGTGTGTGCCAGGCCAGGAGGTGGTTGTCTGGCTTTAACTCCCTGCAGCCTTCGATGGTGGCGGGGTCCGGCCGCCTGCCCGAGAGCTTCTCCACAGCATCCACGTAGCGCTTCACCAGCTCCCGGTACAGGTCTTCCAAACACCAGTAATCTGCCCAGAGGAGGGGAGAGAAGGTTGTTGTGTGAAGGCAGAAGAACAAAAAAACATGCAAGCAAGCTCACTGTGTATTTGAGAAATATTCCTGTTTCCACTTCCAAGATACCGAGTCCAAGATTCCAAGATACGTTTCTGATGCCACCGTCACATTTTTACACAACATGACAGCAGGCGGGAGGGAGAATGGTCTTGACTCTCAGTTCTCATCTTTCTCTCCTTTTCTTCCCATGTTTAATTCCTTCACTGGCATGATGATGAAGCACTCTGTTAATCAACAGTAGCTGCTGAGGGCTTTATTTAAGCTCTGTGGTGTGAAGTCATTACAGAGGTGATCAACTGTCAGGTGACAGCGTGGCTGCCATGGGGTCTGGGTAAAGCCAATTGTGCCTGGCTCAGCCCCTGCCTTTAGAGACATGAATCCAATTTAAAAATGAAAGACTTTTTTTTTATTTTGAAATTACTACATTACAGAATCACTTTAAGAGATATGCATGACTAGATACAAAAGCAAATTGTGACTTCCTTTTTTTAATCTGTATGTTATATGTATTTTGTCTAAAATTTGTAAGTCTTTCATGCAGGGCTCCAAATATCTTATAATATCATGAACAGTGAAGTTGAAAAAAAATACTATAAAAATCAGTAAGAGTAGTAAATCCCTACTGCCTGAAGGCAGTTTCCAGCACATAATTTTCTATCTGTAATAAATTCACTGACAACATCTGTTTATAGATTATTTTTTCAAAGTCCTACAGTCTTGCCTAAGGAGGAACCTTCCCTCTGTTCAACATAGACTGTTCCTTCAGTATTGCTGCTTCTCTCAACTGATGTTGTTTGTTGTTGCTCTTGAAGAATCCTGCCCTTGACTCGTGTCAAGGAAAACCTTCCCCTGGCATCTATTACAGCTGTGTAATCAGTAGGAACAGAGGCCAAAGGGATTTATCCACTCATATATTTTCTACATACTTAGAGAAACCCCGCTTAATGCTTGGTTAGTTGCACAGGTTGAATGACACAGCAGGGCAAGTTCTTCTAAAAATATCTTCATTTTGTTAAAGAGGGTGAATTCTGGAAACCCACAATTTAACTTAGGAGAAAATTTGGAGTCCTAGAAGGAAGAGACGTTTTGAAGTACCACTTCTGGAGGCAGACAAAAAAGAAGATGAAGGGTAGAACAAAGATTCCTCTGCTTTCACATAAAATAATACACTACCATTTATACTGGCCATCCCACATAAGATCCTTGAAGAAACAAGACACTTTCAAGCTGCCAGCTCTTTACAGATTTAGGAGTCAGGTATCACAGTTTATCCAGATGGGAGCCAGGAGGAGGGTTTACTGGCTGGGAGCTCCTGCAGAAACCTTGTCCCCAGAGCACAGAATCCCTGTGGTCCAGCACCGCCAGGCTGTTCAGGCCCACTGTGGTTCCCATGCCTGGAGCCAGATTGTTGTCTCAGCCATCAATTGGACAGGTTCTTTCTTTAGAAATCAACTATTTTTATTTTTTTTTTTGAGCCCCTGTGTAAGCAAGAGAGGAAGACAACAACACTTTTGTTGTTACTGAGATACTTTCCCTGCATTTGATGATGCTGTCCTTGTTCCTCACTTATAGGACAGACTCCTCCTGGAAGCAGATGTTTTGTCTGTCCTTCATTGTCAGATCAGCCTTTCAGTCAGGGCTCAAGGTGGATTTGGGGAGCAGCAGCTCAGTCTGCAGCAGTGCCCACAGCCCAGGCTGCTTGTGGCCATGCCCCTCCTGGGCTGTTCTCCGTGCAGCTGCCAAAGCGCTGGCCAAACTACCTCTGTCTTCAACACAAGCCTGCCCCTTGGCTGCTGCCTCAGCCTCAGGCTGGGAGCTCCCCGAGGGCAGTGCCCTGACTATGACAGCAGGACTTCATGGCTTTGAGCTGTGGGCAAGTATGTCCCAGCCTACGAATATCCTGCAACTGCAGGTGAGTGTCTGGGGAATGCTGTGGCCAGCAGGCAGCCAGCCAGGCAAACAGGATGTGCAGGGAGCAGGGCAGGGAACAACAGAGATTTTTGTATTGCTTAGTTCCCCAGCTTTTTTTTTTTTTTCCTTCTTTTTGAATCTGTTTCCACAGTAGTAGGGGCAGGTCCCCAGGGCTGGTGGCAGATGCTTTCAGCCTCACAAACATTCACCTTCTTCAGCTTCACTCTGTTGATGAGGCTGATTTGGCACCTAGGCTGGGCCATGAGCAAGCCATGGGGCTTTTTTGCATTCTCCATGTCAAACTGCTGTGGGCTGGAGCAGTTCTTGTTTCCCTTGTGGGAAGCAGGAGAAGGACTTGTTCTATTCCACTCACCAGTGTTACTCTGAAATGAAGATTTTTTCTAAAATTCCCTACTCCATCTTGCTGTTTCCTCTCCAGCCCATGAAAGCACCTTTTTAAAATGTTTGTCTGACCAGGTGAAAGAAATGAGAGTGTAGGATAAACACAGTCAATGGAAAAAGTAGTTTAAATTTTTTTTCTTTCGAGCAATTTACAGGCTGCTATACTTAAGAACTATTGTTTTACTGTTGTTCTAACTGACTTGATTACCCAGAAGTTAGGAAGGAACATATGATATGTATTTAATCATAGCCTATATTCAGAAATATGCTAGTCATCTTTTTTCTTGATAGGCTGACATCTTACCCTTATCTTTAGTGTATTAGCTACCCCTTAAACCATTGGTTAGCTAATAGCCAAGTATGAAGTGTCCTACACACTCTTCAACTGATCTCTACCTACTAAATTTAGAGCAGATTGGAAGCAGGCAGATAAAGGAGTGAAACACTAGCACAAAGGAAACCTCACTGATACTCTGTCAAAGATACTCTGCTACACTGGGAGCTTCTGCTACTGGTAGTTATCCAGTATTATGAGTTTTGAGAAAAATCAGGAATGCTTTTACAGAGATTTAAGAAAAATTGAATCATTCTGAAGAGGCAAAATACTGTTGAGAGGTCACTGTCTTCTGGTGTACTTTCTATGATCTTGCCAGTCTCAGAAAGCTCTAGTTTCATGGGTAAGGTGTTGATACAAACACTTCTCATCTTAAAAAGATTAACCCCACCTTAAGAAAAAACAAATGTTCTCTCTCAGACCATTGTGATTTTAGAAGACATCTTAATAACTTCCACTATTCTCACAGATTTCATTATAAATACAGTGTGTTAGGATACTTTTTGGACTAAAGACACAGAGCTCTCCTTATAAAACAAATAGGTTTTTGCAGAGGCAACCCTTTGTTTGAGGGGCAGCAAAGAGGATACAGCACTAGTGCTTTTAGCCTGAAAGAGGTACTAAGGTAACTCTACTCCAGCCTGGACACAAACATTTGGAAAATGCACTCAGAAGAATTCTTATCTGTTACGGAAGACTCTCTAGTGGCTGTAATATTCCCTGATGTACTCCAGCATACAGATAATCTACTTGGCAATTATTTTGTTATGCTGTACATGTGATATTTTAGTCTTTAACCAACTGTATATCTCTAGGGGAAATATAGGAAGAGCCTGTCCACACTCCAGAAATCAAGACCCCCAGTTTGTGAGATGGTCACAGGAGCAGCCAAGCTAATGCACATTCTCATTCCCATAAGCAGCATTTCTGACACGCTTTCTCACGATCTCCCCAGCAATCAGGCTTATTCTAAGAAATGCAGCAGCTCCACAGCTCCTCTGCAGACCGTGGTCGCTGTTCCCGCCGTACCTACCTGTGATGACAGCCTCAGCTGTAGCCATGTGCATGAGCGTGTTGTCACTTACTGGCCACTTGTCAGGAGAGAGCACCAGGTTCTCAAGCCCTCCGATTTCCTTCAGCTCCTGCTGGATTTTTGCTCCTAAGGCATTGTTTTCGCGGGAGAAATTGCGATAACCGAGAGCATCCCCTACCCCAGCCAGAACAAGTGCAGCCTTAAATTTATCCATGCCCAAGACACTTTCCACTTTCCTTTTGCCCGAGACAGCCACCGAATCTTGATCTTCCTTTGTTCCTTTGCCTTCAACTCAGCTCCCCTGACACTTTATATCAGCCATTGTGTCACACCAAGAGCCCTCTCTATAAGGCAAGGACTTCCTTTTCTGGCTCTGCAGATGCCATCTCTTGTCTGGGACCCGACAGAGAGGAAATATTTCATAACCCAGGGATTTTGCAGGGGCTTTGTTCAATGAAACTATAAGAGCAGACCTGCAAAAGCCTCGTTTCTGCAACCCAGCTTAAAGCAAGCCAGGAGATCCTTAGCCCTACCCAGCCAAAGTAACTCTACACCCAGAAAAACAGATGCCTCCACAGGGGTGCTTATTTATCCAACAACATGTAAATTAATATTTTTTCTTCTGCCCGTTTCTGATATGCTGTCAGCCTCCCTCTCAGAGACCAGTCAGAAGTAAAAGCTATTATAAAAGCAGTTTTCCAGGCTCTGCACACTCTAGAAGGAGGGATTAAGCAGTAAGAAATCAATGAAATGCAGATAACCTCTCCTATTTCTAATTACATCCTATGGAGATATTTTGTTAACAGCTTTCTTGTTCTGTCCCACCTAGTACAAGAATGTTCTGCTAATTCACTGCACCCCTGGATAAACACTGAACAAAACACCAACTTCAGTTCCATGCCTCTTACTCCCTGGCAAAGAGTGACTTTTTCCTAAAGCTGAGGTCAGTCCACACTGCGACTCTGGAAGGAAGCTATTTTGAAAGATGTATTGAAATGGCATCCTGTGTCTAATAAAATCCTTAAGACTCACAAATTGATACTTCTTTACAGACAGAAACAGAAATGTAAATATAAACATAGGTAAACAGAAAGCATTGATTGACTTGACTGTAATTTTGATAACTGATAACAGGGCAAAGTTTTTTGTTTTCTTTGATCTTTTTCAGGGGGCAGTACTGATTGCTATTCAGATGGAAAAGACCAGCAGTGTAAGGGATGCATCATCCTAGCACCCAAACCAACAAGTTAATAAGCAATAAGTTAATCACAGTCTGAGTTACTGACCTGTGTAGAAATATCTCTGTACTTAATGGATTTTCAGGACACACAGAAGCATTGCCATGCCTGCTCTACATTAGAAGAAATAATAAGAAAATTCGCCCAAATGGTGAAAGTAGCTTCTTTTAGTTCATTCTTGGTTCTAAAGATGGGGATTGGTTAACAGAAGTGCTGAAAAGGACCCTGAGAGTGTGTTTTCATTGCTAGAAAGCAACGGAGCCATGTTGAAAAAGCCAAAAAAAAAAAAAAAAAAAAGGAGAAAAAGAGGACAACTATGCTTTAGGGACCAGAGGATATGCAGGGACAAGTCTCAGTGGGGCATGGCCAGCCTGCTCTAGGGCTGGCTTGCCACAGTGGTGGATGCCCGCCCGTGTGGGGCAGGGGGAACAAGCCTCACGTCCCACGGCCAGGGCATTTACGCAACACAGAGGTAATCTTAGAGTCACCCCTGCTCTGCAGGTTGCCTCACGTTCCACGTGTCTGAAAACAAACACTAAAAATGGAAAACCAAGGCCAGGGCCGCTTACAGAACATACCAGGCAGAAGCACTGACGTTGACATCTCTGTTACAGGTCCATCCACCCCTCTGTGGCACACACCTGTTCTCTATTCCTGCATAGCATCACGGTTTGGAGGCATGTGGGCATTTGAACTTGCAAAGCAAGGACAGGAGGAATCACCTGCTGAGGCACTGTGGTGAGCTAGCAAGGGCCTCATCAGATGGAAGGTTCCTCCCTGAAAATGGGCAAAGCTATTCTTAGTTTTCCATTTATCTTTTTCTTCTGAATGTGGCTGGCAGTTGCACTGTCCTTTTGCCTCCCATAGACTTCATTCTGTAGCAACACAACACACTCAGCTGCTCAGAACACAGCCCAAATTAGGCATAAGGCTATTATAAAAACCCGGAGAAAATTTCAGAGAAGTTCTGTTTTTCAACTCTGTAAAATAGAACATGCAGCGAAGACATTTTTATTTTGTTTTTTAATTACACATGATCTCCTTTTCATGTGGTACCTCCAGCTACTGGGAGCTTTCTGAGCAGAGGTAGGCTAGATACACTAAACTACCCCTACTCCCCATAAAGGAGACAATTGCTAGTAAAATATACCTACATGTCTTAAACAGAGATAAAATACAGTACTTCCATGAGGTTGAGTAACTATTCACAATAGAGGAAAAAAAAAAAAAGAAGACCTGAGCAGAGCTAGCAAAACTATATTAAAATGCATCTTTTGTGTCTTTTCATTAGTATACATATGACAGCTTTCAGATGGGGAGAATCCATAAGAAAGGGAATGGGAAGGCAGGACAGAGAAAAGGCTTGTCTGTGTTGGTGGCAATACACTGTTGTTTCAGCTCAACTGCATTTGGAAGCCGAGGTGAGAACATGAAAGCAGCCTTTGGCAAATGTGGCTCCTGTGCCTCCTCCAGCAGAGGGAAGTGCATGGATGGGCTCCAGGCCCCGGCAGAGCCCGTGCACGCTGCAGGCACCGAACTCTGCTCTGAACCAAGGAACTGGCAAACGGAGCTGGACTGACGCTGGCTCCACACAAACCATGTTTAGGTTAAAAGAGGACTGCACCCCAAATGATTCCACCATGACTGAGTCAGTGATCCTTTGCCATTAAAAGACACTTGGCAGAGAAATGCTCTTGTTTCCAAGTTCACCCATCCAAAGGATGCAGAGCCATATCCTGGTAAAGTAAGGTTGATGCCAGGTGGGTGCCAGACTTCTGTCAGAGCTGCCTTTTTACAGCTCTTGAAGTGAAGGATTTTACTTGAGCATCAGGATCATTTCTTTAAAACAAATTCATTGAGATCCGGGAAAAAAAAAACTGGTTTTACTCAATTCTTAAACAATTAAGATGAATTATTTCCATACAGCTTTACACCACTGCCTTGAAGGAAAAAGATCCTTTAACAGCACAGGATGGAGTTCTTCTTTACTGTCTTGACAGAAGGCTGAGACCATGACATGAAACCTATATGGTTTGCCAAACAATAGAGTAGTTAACTGCTGGGAAAAGGAGACACAAAAACCCCCCCATGGGAATTGGTCAAATATGTGCACCAACAAGAGGAAGTATCCCAATACTCAATCAAAATGTAAATGCCCCTGAATTTCCCCAGCACTTCTCATGAAGAGGTGAACATTGCACCCACTTGTCTGAAATGGAGTATGTTCTGTAGTGGCAGCTGCAGTTGCAGATCCCTCTGTCAACAGTTTAGAACAAAAAAGTTAATTTTAGAGGTCTGTCACCTAGTTCTACCCAGCACACAGCAGAAAATACAAAGTTCAGGAAACATGTTTTGCTGAATAGGTTTGTGGTTGTAAAACATGACACTTTTTTCAGAAGGGCTGTGCCTTTTGGTGAGTGAGATGCTGGCTGGCATCAGCTGAGGGAAGTTACTGGTGCTGACACTAAAGAAAACAGGCTTGCCATGGTTCAACTATCAACATCTGCAGCTTCACTGTCACAGGAAAAGACAAAACTTGTGCAACACCAAAGCAGCCCATGGTTGGTGAAAGCACTGGAGAAGGATGGCAGCTGGGTGAAGATGGAGGACAACTTATTTATTTTGACTTGAACTTTCAGAAGAGAATTAACAATAGGTGAATGCATAACTCTGAAGGTCTTTGCACAGATTTCTGAGTATGCTGCCTCTCCAACAGAGCTCAGAGCTAGGACTGAGCAATTCTTTCCTGCAATTACAGCTCCCACTGCCAGCACAAACAAATGACACCAATTGTGGAGAGTCTGGTGACCAGCAGATACATGCAGTGAATACAGTACAGCAGCTAAACATGTCAAGCCTCTTAAAAGCTTAACAGTGAGGTGACACAGATGACCAAACCAAATATTTATTAAGGCCATTTAAAAATTAATGAGTTACATCCTTACTCCTTCTGGCTGGTGGGGTAGTAACACAAGAACCTAATAAATGAACCAGAAAACAACAAGAAACTCCCACTAGACCAAGACTTCCAAAGCAGAAAACTGACAAGAACCATACAGACATCTCACATGACTGACTTCAATCCTTTAACAGTCCATTTATTCCTTTTTCCAGTGCCAAAAAATATACACACATGTACAGCTTACTCAGCAGCAAATCTCCCAGGTGCATTGAATGAGCAGATGCCTGCAGGTTTGCTCTCCTTGGCATGACACACATGATAAATTACATTTAAATTTAGAATTGGCAAGTACAAATCCTATGGCTCTGTTTCAAACCAAACAACTTGGCACCAAGTTTAAAAATACATACAGCATATCTGTGAAGTAATACTGTATGCACTGAACAACTTGAAGACATCTGTACCATTTAGGATTATAAATTGAGCAGCCTAGGTGTTACCACTGTATCAGCTTACTTAAAATGGAAGTAGAGTACCCTGTAAAGTGAAACTGCGGACAACAGCAAATGATCAAAATGTGTAAGAAACTTGTAAGGTGAAAGCACTTTATTTGCATTTTTTATGACTGTTCAAGTGTGAAGGTGTTACTTCATACAGGAATGTAAAAATCACATGTGGTTTAAAATGGGTAGAGGACCAGGAAGAAGAAAAGAAAAAGCATTGCAAACCTCAAAGCCTGGCTCACAAGGATCAACTACTATCACTGGAGTATTTTGCCCAGTCTTCCACTGTCACCCATGAAGGATTCCCCCAGGAATGAGATTTAAGAGTGTGTGTGTGTATATATACACACACTGAATCCTGGGCTTAGCATCCCTTCCTTCTTGCTCTGATTAACAAGGAAAAAAACCTTCAACCCACATGCATTTTTTATGCTCTATTTATTCTAAAAGGTAGAAGGTTCATCAGAATGATTTGATGGAGCTCTCATCACGAGCAAATGTTTCCCAAGCTCTAGTGCTATGAAACTTCACTTACATCACATACCAACAGATTAAGCTACTTCTGGTCAGTTATATTTTATCTATATATTTTAAATGGCAGTTGTGTGAGTAACAAGCATTCCATTGCTTCTGGCTAGATAAATGCACTAGATGTTGTAAGATGTTAGACATTCTACAAAGCCTGTGGAACAGATATAAAAATGGCTTCTTTTGGGGAGGAGGTGTAGATAAATCAAAAGCAGTAAAAAGTGTATAACTGCTTCTAGCTCTCTGCTGACTTCTGTAGAATACTTGGAGTTACACAAATGCCCTTCTAAAAGGATGCAGTCAGAAAGCAGCAATTTGGCAGATCCTTAGTGGGTAACTGCACAGGAGTGCCAGGCAGCAGCGGGCTCAGACGCTGACACCTGGTGGCTGTTTGGCCAGGGCTGACACTCACAAAAAGAGACAAATATTCATAACAAATCACTCACAGGGCATTTGTAACTCGCCTGCAAGGCTCGTACTAAGTGAAAAATCACTAATTTGTTCCAATTTTCCCTCCTCTTGGTTTTTAAATGCCATGCACAACTGAAATTCTAGCAAGTGGAAGAACGAAGGCAGTCTCTGTATGCAGCATGTACACTTGTCCTTGCACGTTGTGTTGACATAATGCTTGTCTGAAACTCTAAATATTAGAGTTTAAGAGAATATTGTAAGCTTTTATACCCTGGCAGCTATAAAATAAAAGAGTCTGCTGTCATGCAACACTTCAACGATCCAAACAGATATAAATTATATAACTTAATGCACTATTTTCTCTAAAATTCTTGCATCTATTCAGCCTTAAATACAGAAAATATATTGATCATAACTGTACATACTCTCTAGCAACTCTTCATTTTAACAGACTTTTACAGTGGCTATGACAAACTCATTTTGATGAGGTAGCATTTGCAAGAGCCCTGTGAGAAGACACGCTGAATAGTTTCTGGTAAAACTTTTGTGCTTAGACATCAGAAGACACTGATGAGAAACAGAAGACTGACACCACTGTGCACTTCATAATCAGTGGCAGGCAAAAGGGGAGAAACAAGTGACTGAACAAATTTAGATTTGGTAAAAACTGGTCCAATTTCACCAGCCTTGAGATCACTGAAACTGCATTAATCTGCTTTTTAATCCCCTTAAATATAACTGAATGCACAACACATTCACAGGCATGAATACTTGTAATCATTAATATAAAGTCTCCGTACCCCTAACTCTTTCTCCACCATGGAAGCCAAGTAGTTAAGTCTTTGGGCTTACTCACACCTATTTTCTGTGAGAATTGCCAGGAAATGAATTTACAACTATGTTGCATTTAGCTAGAATTTATGATAAGTTTCAAGCTACAAATAAAATCCATGTTCCACCAGTTCATTATGAAAAATAAATAAAACACATAATTGAAGACTAAATTATGATAACTAAACATGAATTATAAAAGCATCTTTGGTTGTTTAACGTCTGCTTTAAATGCTAACTAAAAAAAGCTGGAGTTGCAACACAGCATAGAGCAGCAGCCTGTCCTCAGCAATGCTATTGTTCCATGTCCAAGCACTTCAGGAAGAAAAATGAGGAAGTCAAATTCACTGGGAGAGAGCAAAAGGCTGGATGTAATCACTGTATACATCTAGGATGTGAAAATACAAATTTAACATTTTGGCAATAAGTTAAAAACAGAAAAAGCATATGTTCATTTGTTTGGGGTTTTTTACAATTCTGTATTAAGACAGATCTACAGAACTAACTTTTATAAAAATACAACATACTACATAAGTTTTATTTATGGATTTAATTTATATACCACAAATACTGCTTTTAATATAAGTACAATATAATACATTTTTATTTATGTAACTGCTGGTGTTCACTTTGGATTATGAACTGAATGGCATGCTGTGCTGTCAAAACTTTAATAAAATGGCCTCTAGTTAAACTTCTCCAAAGTATAAAATCATGCAAAATCTACATCCTATATGATACAACCAGTACAATAATTGAAGCCAATAGCCTACAAACAGCTTGGATCTTCTGACTTTGTTCTTGAAGTGTCCACACATCCGTCACCATTTTCTTCAGGCAGAAAGGAGGAATTGCAGTTTTGTCTGCAGAATGTCATCATGACCACTGAAACCAGCACCAAAGTGCAGTTATCAGCTAACAAATCTTCATTACCCACTGCAGTTCATTTAGTCCAGATCAACCAATCTGGGGTTAGGAAGTTTTATGTTTTCCTCCTGTGACTACTGGTCGTGCATATTCCACAAAATCATCTATTAGAACAGGCCATGCTCCTACAGAGAAATCAAGCAATTGAGAAATTAGCCAACCATTACCAGCAGTAAACTGGTGTAGTCTACAAACACAAAGGATTAGAAGCTCATCTTGACATTTCTGGCCTTGTCTAGCTTTAACAGGCACAACATGATAAAATACTTGAAAAAAAACCACCTAACTAATGAATTCCACATTGGAATATCTTCTTTCAGAAATAGTTCTTAAGACAACCAAAATGTACTTAAAACACAGGACTCCACACTACAGCTAGAAACATTAGCTGATAGCAAAACCATGGCATTCTTATTATAGCCATTCATATCTTAGGACTTATTTCTGCACACATTCCAAAACAGAGTAAACTGCATATAGGGTAACAAAAATTTTGTACAAAACGTTGTTTCACTCAGAGGTCTGTAGCACAACACATTCAAATAATGTGCTCTGTCATGGTGTGACTGTATCTTTACCCCTGTTTTCAAATTACAGCAAAGCAGTCAACCTTCTTATCACTATTACTATTTTGGCAGTAAGTATGACACTGTATTGGCAGCTGAAACTATAAGGGTAAACAAATGAGGACACGAGGTAACAACATGTTCTCTTGTTCATTTATAGCAGTATTTTAATTCTGCTGTACCAATTTTCGAAGATATTCAGGTACTGCTTACCTTCTTCATCATAGTTGGACATATCATCTGCAATCATATTTCCAAAATCTAACAAAAGATTCCAAGTATCTTTTGGAATTGATCTCTTATGATGTTCCTGTACAGAGGAATAACAGTATGTTCAGTCCAAACTACTTTCAAATTCCATATCAGTATTTTATATTGACACGTACAGAAATACACCTATTTCAAACATTTCTTCACCTTCTTTATCTTACAAAAAAAACAACCAATAACAAAAATAAATCCATCTGAAAGACTTCCTGCTTGCTTCTTTCTTAGGTTGAAATATTTTAAGTATTTCTTCTCAACTAAACATTCAGATTAAATATTTTTTCTGAAGTAACAGACTTTAATACCAGGATGGACTTTGCAGATTTTTCTTCAGTTGCATCTATAGATCTGAATTTGGATGTCTTACAGTGTACTGAGGCAGTTAAAACATGAAATGGTTTCAAAAGCCCTCTTGATGAGATTAGTACATTTTTCAATAATTCAAATAAATATACCAAAAAACTTAGAAAAAAATACAGAAAAATATTTTAGAAAGTGTACACCTTCCCTACTAAGCACTGGGGGACAAAAATGCACAAAGATTTTTTTATTTCTTCTTAACTACAGATAAAAAGATAAAATGAAGAAAATCAAGATAAATTATATACTATGTAACTTCATTTTTTATAATTATATAGACATGCAAATATAGAAAGATGGATGAGAAACATGAATCGGGTCTTTTACAAGAATATTTTTGAATTTCCAAGGTTTAACTTATGCATCTTTACTTCACTGCCCACAGAACTGCATTAGTAATAAGGAAACTGTCAAGATCAGTTCACTACTATTAGCTAAAAAAATTAATCAACCTAATTACTCAGGCAAAAAATTTTGTGGAAAATGCAAAGTCTCTTAATGTTAAATTCTGGTATGACTGATTTAAAAAGACTGAGTTTATGTATTAGTACAACCAAAGGCAGAGCATGGTAAAGTACATGGTTGACAATAATCACAGCTGTCTTGAGAATCAGCAGCACCAGTTCCATCTACAATCATGGCTTCCTTTCATGCAGAAACTTTCCTAAGTAGGAGGATACAGGAATAAGCAAGCAGAACACTCCCTCACTTTGCTGCATCTTTTTGCATTATTCTAAATTAGAAAGCCATAAAGAGAAGATTTAATTTGGCTTGATTTGAGAGTATTTTATATCAGTTTTCAAAAAGGAAAAAGTCGGAAGGAAGTATAGAGATATCCCATCTTTCTGTTATTGGAAGCACACAGCCAACAAAAGCCAGACTACTGTGGAATAAGATACGCAGGAAGGAATAAAGTAGATACTTACCAACAAAAATTTATTCCAGAGATCTAAAAATTTAAACCTTCCTGACAAGACTAAATTCCAGTATGCAATCGCCATTTCGAGATCTGCAAGAGATAAAGCAACGCATAAATATTGCAGTACATTATAAGCAATAAACCCCTTCTGGTTAAACTATTAATACTACATCTAGTATATTATAAAACAACTAAATAACACTCCTTCAAAATCTCTAAAAAAACCTATAAGGAATTGTTTTCTACTCTCCCTGACCCACAAGGTAGAAGACAAACAGTAACAGAATAGATTTTGTACTGAACATCAAAGTCAATAAAACTAAAATATTTTTTGTCACCCTCCACCAATGCCAGATTAAAGCTACTTTCAATCTACAGAAACAGAACACTTAATGATAAATCTCTCTGCAAATTAAAAGAGAAAGATGTATACACACATGCACAAACATAGCAAATATTGATTAAAAAAACATTTAAATCCACAGATCTCAACACCTCTTAATTTATCACATTTTGGACACACTTGACTTTGAAGGGAATTTAGGGCATGAGGGGATTAAAAAAGCCATTTATCTGTGGCATTCTCCCTTACAGCAATAATGCTGGCATCATTCAATGGACAAACAGCTACTCCCAGTACTGAAAATACAAGTCCAAGAAATCAGCCTTATTTTGCATCGTGACCAGTGATCTGAGAGCAGGGTTCAAGGAAGATGCAGCACATATTCCAGCAGAAAGGCAGAAGCAACATTAGATGCAGCTTTAGGGTAGAAAGGATGTTTCCTTGAAGGCCTGTTTTCATCCTCAGCAGCTCACAATACCTAATGGCTTTGGTGCTTGCACTAAGTACATGAAAACTACTGGGCAACCATAAAATAAGGCACAGTCTTTCTGAAACCACAGAAATATTTCAGCTTGTGCTTTCAGTATAAACAAAGTGTAAACAGAAGATGAAGCTTAAGAGAAAATACTGTGATAGCACATAAAACAGAAGCTCAACCTGCACCTACAAGAAGAATGGTTTTTGAAATTATACATATCACACTACAAACCAAAGGACAATGTCACCTGAAATCAAGCTTCACATCTGAGAGAGATGTTCCAGATTTTAACACAGCCTTGTCCCTAGAGTCCCTGTTTCAGACAGGGCTGGGCCCTGGATGAAGTGCAGCAGTTAAGATGCAGAGAAATGCAATATGCCTCTACCTATCTACACAGGGACAGTGTTGCCAGTGTTTGTCCTACTATGATCAGTGCTATTGAGTACAGAACTTGAATTATGCTCTAATAAACTTCCTTCAGCTCTTCCTGTCTATGCCACCACATTCATTTTTGACAAAAAATATGAGGAAGAGGGTAGTTAATAGCATTTCTTGCTGCTTAGATATCCAGATTAATTATTATTTGTTGTCCCAAATTAAAGTAAAAAAGAATGAAAAAGGAGAAATCTAATAGTTTCTAAATTTCACTGTGAAGTAACTGGCTTTGATCCCACTCACTCAGGCTTCTTTATGAAGACTCAAGCTCTCCAAGCAGACCTTGCAAATCTTTCACGCGACAACTTTAAGCAAAATCCACTTTGGAGAAATAACACCTTAATAGTTGAAAAGTTTGTACTTCTGATGGAAATATTCCTTGGAAAAAGGAAAAAAGTACAGATAGGGAAACAAAGATGATTAAAGGTACCACAAAAGAAGAGGTAAAAGGGAAAGAAGAGAGACCACTTCCTTGGTTTTTGTCAAAGTCAGTATTATGTTAAGGTGATTACTGCAAAATTGTGTTTAACACAATGCATGTGAAATTCTGTCTTGAGCTGAGACTCGAGGGACACTATATACATGTGCATGCCAATGAATTCTCCTGCACAAAAATACAGAAATTATTTGCTATAATGTATGAAAAATGCATATCCCACTGATGATGCTGCTCTGTAGTGGATCAAACTGGTCCACACTGGTGGTGCTCTTCCCAGCAGGCACAAGGAGGAAAGTTCTCATTTCAGTAAAATTTGCTAAAGAGGGAAAAAAAAAAGTCCTTCTTTCTCATCTGGTTCATCAACTAACTCAAGTTTTATCTGAACACAAGGGTAGAGATAGATGGGACTATCACTTTTGGCAGTGAAAGTGCCAGTTTATGCAGCCTAAAAGTACATGAGCAAACCAAGCCTTCAGGTCTGCCACAATCTCAGGGGATATGCCTACACTTCTGTCTGAAGACAATTCCCTACCGAGGTGGAAAAATCTGGTGTTGGAGAACAGAAAAAGTGGATTTTTCTGCTTTAAAGGGAAGACCTAGTTAGAGAGTTCAAAGTCTACATTAGCATGCTGACAGTATAATTGTAGCAGATCCACAGTACTGCTGTGGATCTGCTACAATTAGTGCTGCACTGATAGATACTGAAAAAAGAGAAAAGCCCTTATGCCATTAGGGCTCTGCATCCCCACAGGAAGATGCTTTTGTAAGGCAAAAATTCCTCAGGCAGAATTAGGAATACCTCTTTCAATGCTGTATAGATACAAAGGCATCATTACAATAAGAATCAAACTACTACTATAAAGTATGCTGGGTTTTTTATACCAAAATATATTCTACCCACATTACAGACCAATAATGTAACCTTAATAAACAAATGCATGGATCTCTGAAAACACCTAGACAAGAATCAGTTTAAAACAGACTTCATTGCTAACATCCATTTTCATATCCAAAACATGAAATTGCTAAAAGGTTGAAGAACATCATAGAAATACATAATATACTGTACATTATATAGGTTGAGCTTTCAACCCAGAAATACTTTTAGTATCGATATCTAGTGAGAGCTGTATGAGAAAAGCTGATAGTTTAAGGGTCTGCATGACAAGCAGAAACAGTATTTTGCATGCAGCATGATCTATCCTCCCACATGAAAACCTCATTCTAAACTGGCTTTTAAAAAAAACTTAGCCTCTTCTATCCTGATTGAACAGAACAGTGATAACAAACAGCACAATTAATGCAGAAGAAAAAATACAGCCTGTGTCTACTTTTAAGATTTGACCAAATCTTGTTAAGAAAGAAAAAAAATATTAGATTGCTGTATGAAAAAAATAAGAATCAAATTAAGTTCCTCGTGCAATGATTTTGGACCAGGGCAAGGAGGTCATTGCACACTAGAAATTAAGGAAGTGTGAAAACAAAAAGAGAAATCAACAGACAGCAAGGAATTGGCTGGAGAGCAGGATTTCTGAGGAACATGAAATGCAGCTGATTTACACCTGCTGTGCCAAAAACCACCCTCTGGGACTGCAACACTCATTTGGCATCCTCTGCCAAACAGCTTTCTAGCTCTCAGTCTGCCCTACCACCAAGACCTGTTTGTGCACTCATGTTTGAAATGGAGAGAATATTATCACTATTTCACCTGAATTACTAGTATAGCTTTTCAACACTGTGCTGGAACTGAAGCACAGGTAAGAACAACGGAAGCTGGTGTCAATCTGTCTCAACAACAGGACTATTATACCTGCCTGACCAATAAGCATCAAGTGAAAACTTGCAAGATTCAGTGATTTAATAAATTCCTTGTTTCTTCCTTTCTGAATGATTTTTAAGAGTCTTCTTTGGCCTCCAAATTGCTAAGAACACAGACACAAGAATTAGTTTCTTCTTTCCTAATCAGCAAAATAACAGGAATGAGGATTAAACCTAAAAACACTTCATTGAATTGCCAAAAGCTTAGAACAAAATAGGCTGTAGTTGCAACCAGAAGCTCCCCCCCAGAAGATAGGCAGAAGGGGAAAGAACAAGTTAAGGGGGGGTGATATAAATACAGATCATGGCTAAACTCAGGATCTAGCTGAGCTAGATCCACTCATCCCTGCAAAGACATCAGCAAGGAGCTTCCCAGTGCCCTGTGTTAGGGGACAGTGTCAGGCTTAAGTGCCTGTGGTGGGCAGGAGGAATGGTAAAGCACAGCACAGGGATTTCAGAGGAGCACTGCAGGAGCCCAGCAGGGTCTGTCTGCTCGTTGGCTCTGTCTCAGCATCTGCCACACTGAAGCAGCCTGATTCCATGTAGAACCTTTCATGTTTATCTGTTTATCACCGTAAGCACAAAAACAGATGAACTGCTTTGGAATGCAAGTTAGACTTAGGATATGACTGTCAGAACACCAGTTTGAGTGCAGCCTAATGAACCTGAGTGTAGCCTGTTCAAAAATCCTTTTGCCTCTCTGCAAATCTCTCCATGTACCATGTAGATAAATGACAACAGAAGACCTAAAGTTGACTGGATATTCATTTCCCAAATATGAGTAAAAGAATCAATGAGGCATTAGTAGAACTGGCAGTTATGCCACACCTTTACTGATCAAAACACCTCTTCTATACTAAGTTTCCCGTAACCTGCTGGCATTTTCAACATGGAAAATGTGAACCAAAAAAAAAAAAAGCAAGAACCATACACACAAAGCAAGGTCACTGGAACACCTAAGATACAGCATTTACAGACCTCTTACAAAATAAATATAAAATTCATGTATAGACTTCACTCAACTTCTTCCATGCACTCACTCCTACAAACTGCCTATGAATCCAATTCTTCATTGAAAGGAGAGGACATCTCGATAACTAGCTTGGGGGGAGAGCAGGAAAAAAAAAGAAAACAGAACAGAAAGAAAAAATATCCTTCCCTAATGTCCAAAAATCTCTTCAAAGAATCTTGAGATACTGCTATGATAAAAGCCAAGCTGATGTTGCTTCAATTAAAAAGAGTACATTATACTCATCTGCTTATAGGAGAGGAAACCTCCTTGAAGTCCACATACCGGATGCAAAGATAGTCATTCTTCTGGTCTTGAGGTAATATCTGATTCAAGTCTGAATGCCCTCCTCATCTTTCATCTCTTGCTTGATCCCAGGAAACTGGCAGAGAGAAGGAAGCACAACCTTTTGAGCCAGCAGGCAGATGAAGGGATCACAAAGAAGTGATGAAGGACCCAATCAGCTTTTTGTTTCCATGTTGGAAGGTGAAGACCATGAAAGAATGCATTAAGCTCCTCCCTGGGGCTAAAACAAACTGTAACAAACTCCTGAGCATGTCTTTTTGGGGCTCAAAGGGAGACCCAGGAAGAGAATCAAAGCAAGTATCAGGTTCAAAAAGCAAACAACCAAAAAAAAAAAAAAAAAAAAAAAAAAAAAGCTAAAAAGCTAAGGCCTTGTTCAGAAAGTGCCCTTAGAAATCTGAACTGCTCTGTAGACATGACAAAAGACCTATAATCCTATTCTTTAATACACTCACCAACGAGCTAGGATACAAAATTTCACTAAGACTGCAATAGAAAAGCTGAACCTTGGGAGTAGAATGCAAGATAAACCTCTCCGAATCTACACTATGCAAAAATTTAAGACTTATTGCATTTTATACAGTAGTAAGAACATGAGAAAGCAGATTAAAGACAGAATCATACTTATCCATAACAATTATTTTTAAAGTCTCCTGGCAAACCTGATAACTTGATAAACTGCACCTTCAGAATATAAAGACAAAATGCAAATCAAGTTTAATATGTCTAAATATTATGTACTCCAGGCCCAACACACAGCCATTGAGATGGCACTGCTGTGCTGAAAGTTGGCTGGTTTTTTTCCTTAATTCTGTCCGCCACTTTCAGAGTCACAGTTTTAACAGTCATAAGCATCCATTGTCTTCTTGGATAATGATCAAATCTATCCAGATGTATTTGAAAGACACTCATTGGGTGCTTAGTAACATTCATCAGAACATCATTTTCTGCTTCAAGATCATCATGGCAGATCCTAGACACTGAGCTTTTGCCTCCTGCATCTCACTCCTTACACAAGATATCACCCTGGGGCACTGCTACTACTGTCACTTCTTCAAACAGCACATGCCCAGGCTGGAGCATTCCACCTGGCAATACTGAGCTAACAAAAGTAAATGCAAACATTGGAGTTGGATGAGACCACAGCGACAGAAGTCCTGCAGATACAAGGAGAAATAAAAATTCCCTACTGTCACCACATGAACTGTGGAAAAGAGACTCCTATAAAAGGCAGTCCTATTTCTAGGAATGAGTATCGGTGTACTGAATTCTGTGTCTATTTTAGGGCATGACAGAACAGATGTAACTTAGTTTATTGGAGAGGATTTCTTCCCATCTAATTATATAATGGCAGAATTTCTTGCATTGGTTTTGAGGGGAAGTGGAGAAGAAGAAATTAAAAAGCAAGGGAAGACAGGCTAGTGCAAAAATAGATAAAACAGAGAACTACATGCACACTCCTACTCTCCAAGACCACTTTCCTGGAGCAAAATCCCCTCTGAATTATGAAGACAGCTGTGTCAGGTATCATCTAAATTCTTCTATCGCCAAAAAAACTTCTAAGAAGGGCTTCTGTGCCTTCCCACTCCCCATCTTACAAATGGCAGCTGGTGTGGTAAAAGATACTGTGTCCTGCTGATAATAACTCCAGAAAGTATGGGACACTCAGGAGATTTTTTTCCCAAGCTATGCTCCAAGCAAAAAAGATCCAATGAAAACTGACAGTGATTTCAGAAAAATAACTTTTAGAAATTCCATCTTCAAGCAGTGCTGCCCAGAGTGAAGCCAGGTACAGTGAAATTCACCTCAGTATGCTGAAGCAATCTCAAACTCTGACCATGTTTGAAACTTCACAGTGGTCAAAGAAGTTCTGGAAGAACCTCAGGCATTCCCTGCCAAACTGGGAGAAAATAACTCACCCAAGCAGGTCAGTCCTGAATCTAACACTGCCCAATACTTCAGTAACTCGGATAATAACAAAGAAAACTTCTGTTAAATTTGAAACTTAGACAAAACCTGAAAAAAGTCTAACATGACAGAAGACAGGATTAGGATTCAAAATTATTTGGACAAATTGGAAAAACCTGTGGAAGAAAGTAAGAAAGATTTTGTTAAAGAGAAGTGCCAAGTCATAGTGCTAGTGGGAGTGATCGACTGCAGAAATATCAGATCAGAAAGATCAGACTCAACTGGGTACATTGCAGTGCTGCAGAAACCCAATAGTAAAACAGACTGCAAACTGCAGACAGTGTCAAACTTCAGCAAACTCAAAGGGATGCAAAACAAGAAGTAAAATACTTCAGACACATGGATGGTTATCTGGCTTGTTCGGATAGTACATGACAAGAGAAAATTAGGTCAATTTGATTGCAAAGGAGATGAGAGTTTGGAAGATAAAATTCCAGTATCAGAGAGCTAGGCAATGAAATTTATCAGGGTAGTTGGTTTTACTCAGTCCAGAAACTAAATAAAGACACATACATAATACCAACTATGTAAGAAGTTGTTACTCACTCTAACAAAATGTATTCTGCATATTTACTTTGGCTGGTTAAAGTATTAAACTGGAAAATTCAGAAACAGAAATTTAACTTATATGCTAGAAAAAGAAAAAAAAATCTAACAATAGATTTAAGCAGACATGGACAAAGATGTATGAAACCTACCATCAAAAATTCAGGATTCTATTTTGTGAAGGCAATGGCTCTCAAACTTGTTCAGCCAGAAGACCACTACAAATCAAACCTCAAATCTTATTAATACCTATTGAAACTGAAGAGGCAATTTAGTATATATTGTAGCATACCTTAGAGCATTATTTGTTTAGAAAAGTGTGTGCAAGAATTGGTTTTGGTAGATGCTGACCCTGTCTAACATAAGGGAATACACTATGTAAATATTTCTCTACCTTTTAAATTTAAAGACCACCTGGCATATTAAAAAGGAACCCATAAATCACTATTTCCTGGTGTTTTTCAGAGGAGAGGGGACAATAAATAAAGTAATAACTACTGCATATCAATTCTTAAAAGGGCAGATACAGATTTAAAGAAAAGTAATCTGAAATGATGGAGCAGTGAACATGACTCATAACCAAAACATTTGTGCTTAATGCTCACTCATTTCTTATGGTTTCAATATACTAAGATAACAAGAAAAAAACATTTAAAGTAATAGCGTAAGTCAGTCTGCCTATCACAATTTTCTCGTAAGCTCTAGTCTCAAGAGTTATTTCTTAAAAAAAAAAAAAAAAAGATGCCCTAGCACTTAGCCTGAAGGACCCAACAGAAGGAGGTTAATCACATTTTCTTTTATAAAAGGTTTCCATTAACAATCTGCTAAGAATATGAATTTCTCATTTGTCACTGGCACTATGTCAAACTTGGTTAGTTTTCAAATAGGCACATTTATAGTTTATGTGTATATCCAAGAATTAAATAATATTCTTTTAGCCTACAGATCAGTCCTCTAACCAATTACCAGCCTAATAGGAAAAAGCACTGAATACTTCAGGCCCTAGAAAAATCACATTAAAATAGTCTGCAACTGAAATTTAGAAAAGAATTCCTAGATTATTTCTACTCCATTAATGCAAACCATTCTGTTTATCCTTTACTTGACAAACTTACAGACCTTCTAGTCTCCTCCAAGTTACAATTCACCAGAAAGACTTTAAGACAAGCAGCTTGGGCAGGAGCTAAGCAGCATCCTGCATGGACTGAATGCCATCTAACATGCATGTGGGGAAGAAGGAGAGGTCATCACTGTAAGATGACCTAGACAGAGCTGGGCACAGATTTCAACCAGCTCAGATGGTAACAAATCTAATTATTGATTCTGTTTAACTATCTGGACTTCATCAAAGTAAAGGCTCCAAACTGAGTAGGACAGAAACAGACTTTGTACAAGGCTGATGTAAGTTCCCACACCTCCTTGACAACAGGGCACACAGTCATTGGACACAAATACCAAACAACCCTGGAGACAGGGAGCAGAGATGGACAGTTTCTCATTCCAGGAGAGAATATGTAAAAGTACACAGAGAAGAGTATACATGTGAAATTAAAAAAAAAAAACAAACCAACCTAAACCTGTATTAAATGTAGCTGAAGCAACTACAATTCTCAGCTCATACAAGCACCCCAGTAAAATAACTGGTGGGATTTTCTTCCTTGGTTACAACATACTGCTTCCTTCTGGGGCTATTACAAACACCTACCTGTAAATTTACTTTCTTCCTTCACCTCTTTGCTCCGCTATGATGGATAATTCCCATAAAGATCCAACTCCAAACCTATACAGTGCTAATTTTTATTTGGGTAAGCTACCACTGGCCTCAATCACTCAAAAATGTCACATCAGTCCATATGTTTACTCAATGGTTTCTCTCTACTCAACCTACGGTGATCCAAGAAATGTGGTGTGTCTCCACTGTAGTAAGAAAAGTGGCATCTGCTTATATTTCTTTACTATCTAGAATGATCTTAGCAAAGCCAGAAAAAGTCTAATGAAAGATGCCAACAATATACTGCCATGTAAGAACTTAGTGGAAATTAAGAGACTCTACATATTATTGAAATTACTAAAATAACTGAAATCAGCAAAAGTATCCACCAACTCATTCCACAGCTTAAGTTTTACTTCAGTTTCTGCACTTTTTACTTTCTCCTGCTAAAAGATCAACTTATAGTGCAGGATGGAACTTTGGAACTTTCTGGCAATAAAACATCTTTCTTACACAACAGAGAAGACAGACTTACAAATGAAAGGACCCCCAATACTGAATAAAAAGAAGTACTGGAAAACAAGTCAGTTTCCTCCTCATGTCAAATAAACAGTACATTCAGTTCCAAATCTGGATTGTGCTGCTTCCCCTCATCCACTACTCACAGAGGCTTAGGTGAAAAGCTTTTGAAATATAAGTTCATGAGTGTCATGGTGGAATGACCCAATTAAAACAGGAAGCTATCTGTAATATTTCTTTAGGTATCCCATAAATTCCAATTTCAGCTGTCATTGACTTAAGTTTCCTGCAATTTGGAAGTACTAAGCTTTGTTAATGAAGACTAGCTAAGGGATAGAATCCTAACCAACCTCACAGAGCCGCTAACAAGACTTCATTTTCATGTCAGCAAAAGTGGCACGTGAGCCATGAGAGAGTGACAGATGGAATGAAAAATAGAACTGGTGAAAAATAATGAAGAAAAACATAAACTGGCTAAAAGTGGTCCATAGTTAAAAAAAAGAAAAAGAAAAAAGGAGACACCAGGAAAGACAAGAGAGATTATTCAAAGTCAAGAATGTGGAACAGACACACCTGGTTGAAGTCTAAATTGATATTCTGCTCTCCTAACAGTTCTTGAGAAAAACATTTATCAGCTTTCCAAGTAACTTAGACACAGATTTAAAGTGGCTATACTAAAAAAAGCAAAAAACCCAAAGCCCTAAAAAAACCAACAAACCACTTCCTCTCACACACAGCACAAAGAACAGGGATAATGGTACAGTGCTATTCTATATACAAATCATTACTTCCTTCCTACACAGGATCTTCTGAAAGTGAACATAAATTTGAAAAGAGTGGACTTCATCTTACTGCTTTTTTCATCTGTTCACAAACTAGATATTTTTAATTTGAAGAAAAAAACCTGAATTTAAATAACGTATCAGTTTTACTTCAGCAATACAAGGCATTGATTGGGATAAAGCTCAAACTTTATGAAGAATAATAGTTTAATGCAATATAAACTATGCCTATTTGTACTCACTAGTTTTAAACCAAGTCCATAATACCCTTTCTCTAAACTTTACATAAAAGCTGAGCTAAAACCAAAGATTTTAAGGAGAACAGTAAATTTTGCCCAATTTTCTCCCTCTTCCTGAGCTGATATGGACATCTTGTTCCAGTAGTTCTTAACACACAGAGCTCACTAGCTCAGTATTAAAAAAAAAAAAAAAAATTTACAGGTCTCAAAGAACTGCAGGAACTTCATTTGACAAGTGGTCAGAGAATGTCAATACTAGCAGAGAACCCCATTAAATTACCTGTACCAAGGGGATGTGAATAAGAGATTAAATGAAAGAAGATGGGAAAGAGAAGTCAGTGAAAGAAATCAATAAAGAGTTTACTACACAACTGTCAATGAGAATATTGTAGTACTGGAAACATTTGGAAGACTTCACTGACTGCAGACATTTTCTCTTTTTTTTTTCTACTTACCTAGACCTTTTTGTCCAGGATTTTTAGCAAAGTTAAAAGTAAACTGATAAAAATCTTTGAACTTTGCTGGATCCTTTAGCTCTTGTTCCAGCCTTGGCAATAGAGCTTTTAGCTTTTCTGTGGTGTCACACCTGTTCAAAAGAGATTACATTATTTGCATATATTTAAAATTTCTTCCTACTTTCCCCCACCTTTTTATGGTTTAGTTTAAGAGAAAAACAAAACAGTGGTTAAGACAAAAGTTATTATCTTTGTGGATAGCATTCTGAAAAATATAAATGCTCATGTGCCTTTACTAAAGAATTTTAAGTGGAACATTGTATACAGGCATCCATTAGCTACACACTGCAAACAGGATTCAGTGGTTTAACTACTTTTCTATCTCTTGATGGATTTCTGAACAGATGATATTTTGTTCTTATAGAACACCCAACCCTCACTGAACTCTGTTATTCCTTCCCCTGAGACAGATGCTGTAACACAAGTGTGAGGTTTTGCTTTAATCTCAATAGACAATGCTTATTCCCTACTCTCCTGGATAAAGAGCTTCACACTACATTTTTTACAGTTCATCTCAACATTTGAGTACTTTCCAACTAAAGGAAGTATTATTTGCAGTCATTCTCTCCCCATCATAGAACAATTGAGAATAAAACTGAGGAACAAAATAAGCCTTGAATGATAGCCTGAAGGCTGGCAAACTATTGAACAGCCTGGCACAGGTAAGCTGAGACAGAATCAAGTTACTGAAATTCTAACAGAAACATACCCCTGAATAACACCACCAAAGCATTTTCAGTGAAAACACCTGAGCTGAGAAGTCACACTTTTAAAAAGGAAAATGTTTCTGCCACAACAATGCATCAAATGTATACTGAAGGTTTACAAGGACATAACCAATATCTTGAATTGTACCTAGAAACTCAAAGTGAAGCAAAAGGGTTTCAAAAGCAGCAGTACCACAACTAACACTGTGTATCTGTAAGTTCCCCATGGTTAAATGTTTGTATTTATTCTAAAGATTCAAGAATACTTATATTAAAGGATGGGTAACTATAACAACATCCATAAAACACAAATGCATTTTTAAATGTCTTGCATGGTACAGATAAAAATAAGTAGCTTTCTGGTCTCCAGCAGTACCTGGCAGAGAAAAGAAAGAATTCTGCCAACAGCCTTCAACTGAGAAGCTCAGTTTGGGAGCTTCTTCTAGGGACTTGATCTAGACAATAAATATACCTACTCATATGCATCCTACAGATGCTATGTGATCTGAGCCTCAGGGAATGTCTTTCCATTTGACTGCTCACTTGTCTTCATTGCTAAAAACCACAGACACTGTGCCTCCAAGTATGTAACAAAATCATTCCTAATTCTCAATGAGTGCTGTGGCAAGCAGGCACAGCCATATTATGCTCCTAAGAACAGCTGTTGCTCAAAGAACAGGTGGTTTAGCAAAAGCTTTTTAATCACTTCTATGAAAAAAAAAAAAAAATGCTGGCAGCCTTTAATATAATAGGATGAGCACTTAATTTCTGCCCATGGTTAGAAAATCATAATTATTCTTGTAATTTCTACCCAAAGCTACCCAGCGGGACAAAATAAAGCAGTGAACTTCAGACAGAATCAGAAGTTATTTCATCACAATTTCCTAAAACGGAAAGCTTAAAAAGAAATCAATAACTGATGAGGTCATTAACATCAGACTCCTACAATCTCTGCTCAAGAAACAACCACCACATTTCCTAAAAGCTGAAATGTATTGATTAAGGTGCCATTCTAAGATCAAATGAAATTGTTTAGCTACAAAAAGAGGAACAAATAAAAAACTGTACTTATCCACCCATCTAGTGCAATCTTTTAAAAAGAGTAATTTGACATCTCTAAATATTAGAAATGCTGCTCCTCTTGCAAGGAAAAGTTATATACCACAGATTATTTTATGGTGATATATGCTTGACTTTATTGGTAAGCAGAGACAATGTTCAAAGCTGATTATCCAGAACAGCTCCATAACCCAGAAAGGAAGTTTTTTATCAGTTACATTACAGTTGGACCAATGGTTTCTACTACCAGTATCCTCATTTTCATTTCAATTCCTCATAGATATTTTGTACAAATGAAGTATCTAATATGAAAGAGAGGAAAGTATAGGTGGTAAAATAGACAAAAAGAAACATGGGTCCATTTGTTGGTGACAAGGTAAAGGGAAAGAACTGAAGACTCTTTTCTGTTTTCCTATTTATTTTTTGCTTCAACACTGACATTTTTTACCTTTCATACACCTCCAGGGACTTTCAGTTTTTAACAGCAGGAGGTCCAACTCAAGTCCTTAACACAAATATGCATATGCTTACTATGAACTACATAAAAAGATACACGAATCATCTGACTCCCTTGCTGTACAGGTAGAAATTGTTTTGCTTTCCCCCTGCTGTGGTCATTAAGGCTTTGCAGTAAAGCACCAATTCAAGGAAGACAAGACACTACAGGCATTTTGCACCTGTTAAGCTTGGCACTAGCCCCAACAGCTTCTTAGAGCTTCACACAATTTAAGTGAAAATGTTTTGAACAGAAACACAGTTCGGGCCCTACATTATAAACGATGCAAAAATGGATACTTACCCCAACTCTGTCATGCCATCAATAAATTCCTTTTTACTGAATTCACATTGTGTGGCTGCCCTGAATTTCCATGCCACAACCAGAACACTGATACTGGCTGGGTCCAGGCTTAAATCATCACAGAACTGCTGAATCCCATCAATGCCAATTTTATTTTCATCTTGTGGGTCTGCAGTTCAAAATACAAATAGGAGAATTATAATTATTTGTAAAACATATTAACAAATAATAATCTGACAGTGATGTGCTGCATAATACAGGTGTTCATTTTTTCATAACTGTCACAAATATTCTCACTTGAAGTCAAGATATTTTTAAAAGAGAATCAGTAAACAGATTAAGTATTCTGTAAACTTACAGAGAAATTGGTTTGTAACTTTTCCTGAACTTACCTGCTGACATCAACTAAATAATTTTGTTTTCCCTCCACAAATCTATAAAAGACTTGAGTTAACTCAGGAGATGCTCCCTACATTTACAAACAGTAAGGGTGATAAACACATCAAAATGTACAACGCATTTATATTGGTCAGTGTGCAATAAGCTTAAAAAAAACCCCAAATCAACCCAAAATCAAGTCCAACAAAAACACACCTACCACATTAGGCCCTTGATTTTTTTTTTTTCCTGATAGTGACATATGGGTATCCACTATATCTACCTAAAGAGCACATTCAAACATTTTGGGGGTTTAATTAAAAGTCAGGGAAATCACCAAAACACTGTTCAAGCAATGCCTTAGCATAACAGAGTCTTAAGCTAATTAATACAATTTAGTACAAGTGAAACATAATTTTTTCCCAGTAGTACCTTTCTGAATGTTGGTACATGCCTTAAAATTCTGTAATAAAATTCTCTCTTGAAAAAGCCCCCAAACAAACAACCCCCTGCACATAAACTTAGATAACTGGAGAAGAAAAAACAATTGAAAACAAGAGAAAATAACCCCAAACCTCTAGTTTGCAAGGCTTGAGACTTTACAAACCACAAAACTGTCTTTCCCACCTTTGAGAGGAAGACATTTCAATACCATAAGTTGGGCCATGGAAAAGAAGCATCTCTTGAGTAGATTTAATACTAACTTCTTAAACTGCTACCGTTTTCAACCAAGCCATTCCAACCATTTTGATCCAAGAAGTTGCTTTAAAAAAAATCAAGCCTAGATAAACCCTTTTGAATTTTATTTTAATTCTTAAGCTAAGATCTCTTTTACTTTTCCACCCAATACTACAGTGAAAGAAATTGTAAATTCCAGAAAGGAAGTTAATTTGGCAAACAAACTCACATCTACTAAAACAAGAATTACACCCATGGTATAATTCAGGGGCCTTTGATCCCAAATAACAAGTAAATATATCTATTCAACTACTTCTAAGACATGTAAAATATATTTCTTGTGTATTTGGGGAGTAATTGAAGAACTGAAGGCAAGATGTGCACTGCCTTGAAATCAGTGGAAAAATTCTGGTGGATTTCAACAAGGACTTTTCATCCTTATCATATTTCACATCATCCAGGCAACTAGTAACAAAAATGCAATGGTTGTTTTGACAGAGTTGGTCAATAAACAAGTAGGAAAACAAAGAAAAAACAACAGAAAAACACATTTCAGATTTCAAGTACAGTGCACTATTCTATCGGCTTTGTAGAACAAAGGAATCCCAACTTACTGTTCAGGGGCCAGTGAGTCAGGTTTAAGCCTGATATCAATCAAGGTAAGGTGCTTAACTAAAACTTTTATAGCCTTCTGTCAAATCTTGTGAAAGTTTTTAGCATTTATACCCTCAGTTTTTAAGTGCCAGAACTGCAAAGATGTGCTGCTGACTAAAACGTTGACATAACCTGGCTGGACTTGCTTTCACCAAAGTCAGATGGCGCAATCTGCCACTGCTAGTACTTTATAAATAACAAATAACATTTGTGACAATCTTCTTCCATAGTATTAACAGCATTTATGAATTTGAATACATATTTTTGACCCAGCAATCTACAAGACGTGACATTCAAGGAGCAAACAAAAGATTCAGATGCATGCATATGCTATATATATAAAAACATCCACATAGGCATATATAAACCAAAACATGGTTCTCTGAGTTTTGTCTCTGAGTTTTTGTTTTCACAAAGAAATGCTATACCATTTTAGCCTCTTGGTCCCTACATAATTCATTACCACACAATAATGAAGTATTAAAGAATGCCTACACTTAAAATAGAACAGATTATGCAAAGAAGAACAAAAATGGTGGAAACAGTAACATAAAAAAGATGAAGTATACACAAAACATGTCATATATTTCAATTAGAAAAGTACATACAATCACAGTTGCGTAGTGGTTAAGAGCTCATGTTTTCAAATATGAGATGTATGGATTTCAACAAGAGCTAGCAATGATTCCAGCCTGCACTGCTCCAACACGAACAATGCACTCATGTCAGGTGCCACAGCTCAGCAAGCACTGTCACCTGGATCACATACTAATATATTTAAATGCCTATTTTTTGTTGTTGTTCTTTTTAACAAGGACATAAAATGAAACTTGGAAAAGAAACAATTCTGCCTTTAATCCACTTTCCTGTGGTTTCCCCTCCAAACCTCACTGAAAAGGCACAACACTTCTGCTGTAATATGCCAGCATGAAGGAATTAATCAAGGCTGTAGAATCTAGTTTTTGAGTTTTTTTTATTTGACTGTTTCATCACACTCCTAGCTGTAATATTATCTGAAACATTTTTCCTTTTAAGGTATAGAAATATTACTGTCTCTGAACAAAATTAATTCCCCCAAATATTAGCATAAGAACAATATGTATTATTTTACCATGGAAAGACCATCATACACATTTAAGAGCAGCTACTGGCAAAAAAATCATGTAAATTGCATAATAAACTTTGCTACAATATTGACAGCTGGCACTTTTTCCTCACTGAAAGTTTAATTTCCTACTTTTAAAGTCTACAGAAATCTCCACAGAAGTTGCGTACAGATCATTAAGAGCATTTAAAACCTTTTTTCATTCTTATCCTATTACTATAAACATACAGTGAGAAGCAAAAGCAAGCAAGCTTTACTTAAAAGTCCTCAAAAATGGTAGAGGACAAAGCAAAAAAAGTTCTCACACAACACAATTTAGAAAAAACCAAAACAAAATCCACAACAACAACAAAACCCCAAGCTGACCAACCAAAGACTCCCCAGAAAACGAAACCTTACCTTTGTATCGATTATATAGTTGTTCTAATTTTTTCTTGTCTACTGAATTTTTCATGGATTCTTTGTAGTACAAGTCTGGATTTTGGAAGTAGTTGTCTGTTGCCACGTCTAGTTTCCATTCATTCTGTGTTAAGCAGTATATAGCAGTCCTTTCACCAGCCTGGGTAAATGCCATAAACTGGCGGACCTTGTCCTTCTGGGACGATTTAAGTTTATGCTTTGGGATGCAAAAGAAGCAGGAAAGCCAATGAAGCTAATCCAGAAGTTTGTTTCAGCATTCTACTACTAATGCCTATCTTTTAAAGGTTTTAGTTTTCTTGTTGATGACAACTTTCACTTCAGAATTACAGGAAGACAAAGCCTTGTTCTTCTGCAGTTAAATAGACAGCATTTTCTTCTGAAAATTGAAATGACAGCATCTATATATACATTTTTAGCAGCACATATTCTGTCAGTAGAAACTTGTATTTCTGCTTTATTGCTCACATATGCTGACGTTTTTTCTGTTCTGTAACAGCAGTAAACACAAGTTTCGTCATATTACAATATGGTTATCTTCTGAAAGATATGCCTAGTGGTTATAAAAAAGAGAAATTAAAAGGTGCAACTTACAGATTCTCAAATTCTGTATAAGTCCATACATGGAGAAAAAATACCCAAGGGTTTTCCTAATATTTTCTTAGCAACAATTAACAATGCAAAGTTTAATCAGTCATCAGCTGAAAAAGGCAGAAGCATTTATCATATAATTATGTTACAAAACACGGCCAACAGAAGACATAAGGCAAAAATAAAATAGATGAAATGGACATATTGGAGACTGCTGAATGTTACAATGAAACTATAAGATTGCTGTAAATGTGATCTAAAACTTAATTGTGTTAGTAGTATAAACATATTTTTCAAAGTTTAATTAAACAACAAAAAAGCCTGTTGCAGTGGTCTACAGGAATTAATATGATGTTTCTCTCAATTAAGCAACCACATGGAGACAATATCCCTAAACTTCTGGAACACCCAAGAGGTAGGAATGGGCATTTTATAGGGAGAAGATTTGCTAGTAAGATATTTCAACATTATTCTTTACACGAAATTGGAAGCAGAAGGAGATAGCTTAAGTCAAACTCTGGTTTTTATTATATTCTGTACTTTCCAATTTGGTTAAACCATACTTAACACATGTTCTGGGCCAACAGTTAAGCTGAGAAATCTGTATAAATTCCCCACTACAGCTTGAATAGTCAGGAATAATGGAAAATTTACATGTCTCTTAAAAGAGAACTGAATTCTGACCAGTGAGGAGTAAACATAGGACCATCTTTCAGCTTACTTTTTATCTCTTGTCCCCATATGGACATCTCGACTATAGATGGTCCTGAGACAAGAAACACATCATGTAAACAAGATAAGGATTTTGGTCTTTCCTACAGGATTTTTCAATCTAATATAAGAAGAAACGTGCCAGGTTTCTTTTTACACAAGAAATGTGTACAGTGGGAAGAAAAACGTGCAAAATATTACTACTACATACTTTGGTAAGTGAATAACTAATAATCCTTTGGCTACAAGCTCCAGCCTGCCTCCAAATTTTCACGAAGGTCTAGCTATGGGAGTCTCGGCACCTAGGTCTTCCTCAGTTACATAAACTTCGTCTGGGCAACAAACTTAGCGATAATCACTTCAAAACAGAGGGCTCTGCCAACAACGCCAAAGCAATCCCCATGTCATCCCTCAAGCCCTGCTAACGCCAGGCATTTACGGATATTTTCCAGCGAAATGAAACACTGAATTATTTGAGGCGATAAGAAACATACACACACGGCTCTCCAGCCCCCTACCCTGCCACGTAGCACGGTTCGTACCGCTCATCCGCGGCCGGTGCCCTGCAGCGGGAGCGGCACCCGCGCACCTTCCCGGGGCCGAGGCGGCTCCGGAGCTCCCGTCCCCAGCACGACCCCTCGCTGATGGCACCCGAACAATGATGCGCACTCGCATCCAGGCACAGCCCAGCCACGTTTCTGGAGCCCTCTCCCAGCGCTAGTAACACCGTACCGCACACCCCAGGGAAGCGCTGAAGCTGCTGCAGAGGCACCAGGAGAGCCCTTCCTTCAAAAAACAGCCCCGGCCGACGCCGCCACCGCAACCCAGCAAGGGGATTTGTACCGCACCTTTCCCACTGCCTCCGGGTGCACCTGCCGCGTCCCGCGGCGGGGAAGGGGCCGGTGGGAGCGAGGGACTCGCAGCTCTGGTGACCTGCCCCGCCAGCCCCAATCCCAAAAAAGGGAAAGGTACGCGCTGCGCCGGCTGCCTGCGCTCGAAATACCCGCGGCGGGGCCCGGCCCCCTCCCTTCCCCCGCCGCCCCCGGTGACCTTCCCCGCTCCTGGCCCGGCAGAGGAGGCGGCGGGAGAGCGACTCCGCACGGGGGGTGCGCGTCTCCGTCTCCCCGCGCCGCTCGTCCCCCCCCCGCCTGGCGCTTCCCCGGGCAGGGCAACGGGACTCGGCGCGGCGGGAGGTGCGGGGGCGCTCGGCTCGCCAGCCCAGGGGGTGCCTAGGGCTTGTTCGAAGCTCCCCCTCCACGGTTTCGCCGCCTCCCCTCCCCCCTGGGCTCGCACAACCTACCATTTTATCACCGGCGCTCCCACCAACTTCACCGCCCGGCGCCTCCTCCCGCGCAGGCGCGCACCAGCCCGCCCGCGCCGCCTCCCGCCGGGGAGCGCTCCGGGCACGGGCCGCAGAGGCGGAGCGCGGGGTCGCGGTGCGGAGCCCGCAGCGCTGCCGGGGGGAGCGGCGGCGGCCGCGGTGCTGGGGCGGCTGCGGGGCCGCGGCTCCGACTACAACTCCCGGCGTGCGGCGAGAAGCCGCGGTGACGTTTCCCGCCGCGAGGCGGCGCTCGGAGCGCAGGTCCCGCCCAGCTGCGCTCCGAGGCGCCGCCCCGGCGCTCGAGCACCGGCGCGGGGCGAGGGGCGGCCGCAAGGACGGGGCTCCTCGTTGCCCTCCGCCAGCAGCCGCCGCCTACTGACACCCTTGCTCGCCGCCCACTGACACCCTTGCTCGCCGCCCTGCGATCCCGCCCTTCCCGCCCCGCCGCTGCGGGCCTCCCTCCGTCCCTCAGGTGAGCGTTGCTGCCGAAGCACCGGGCGGGGCGGCCGCCTCTCTTCCCCTGTCCCTCCGCCGCCATGAGGGAGAGGGAGCCGGGGCGGTCGCACCCGCTCTCCGCTTATTTCCCTCTGTTCTCCCCTTATACCCCGGCGTCTGCCCGGCCTGCCGCAGGGAGCGGCCCTGGAGCTGCCGTCGCGCTCAGGTGCGAGCGCACCGGGGCAGAGGTGCCTGGCGGGCACGGCCCCGGCCGGCCTGCGGCTCCCGGGCAGGAGCTGGCACTGGGAAAGGGGGCGAGTGGAGGCGAACCCACAGACGTTCCCGCAAGAGCGGTCTGGAGGCAGGGTCCGGTATTACCAGCTCGATGAAATCTGGTGCTACAGTGTCGTGTTCAGGAAGGAAAAAGGAGGAAGATGAGCTGCAATCCAGCAGGAAGCAAACGCTGTTTAAATAAGACTCTCCCTCTGATTTGATACTGGTGCTGAATGGAGAGGAGTGTTAGTTTTTTGGCTTGGTTTGGGGTTTGTTTTTGGTTTTTTTCTTTTTTTTTTTTTTTTTTTTTTTTTTTTTGTGCTCAGCATCACATAATTTATTTTCGAGCGTGCGATCTTTATTCCCTTACGAGCTTTTGAGCACTGCCCCAGATGTCGCTCCTCTAAACATTTTTTGCCAGCCAAGTAAAAAGCACAATCAAAACTGTCCCCGTGTGTAAACCGCAGTGCTAAGTTTGCACAGCGCAACAGGGAGTGAACTTTGCTGGTGTAAATCTCTGCTCAAAATTTAGTTATGTGGTTTGATGTACCACATAAAACATGCAATAGAGTCTTTTACTCACCTTGGATATACACTGGGTGTTTTCTCCTTTCTTGCAGAAATAGTTTGTAATATATATTTAGCAAAATCTGTCCCTACTAAACAGAAAGAGCATTAGTTTGTATATATGAAGAAATATTTCCTTAAATTTCACCCTATAACTTTGCCAGACTGTGAGGATTGTTACTTTCCTGATTCCTTAAAATTAGTAAGCCCCACAGCTTTATTGAAGTTCTGAAGTGTTTGTATTTTATTATTTTATTGACATTATAGTGATGTGATATGCTCTTGCTACTTTGATTGCATTTTCAGCTCTTAATTTTAAATGTTTTAGCTCTTTGTGTTATTAAGCCCTAGCTCACAGTCAACTAATAGTAACTAAATATTTTGGCTTTCATTTCATGCATTGAAAAAAGAAATAAACCAACCCACAAACAGATTTTCTTGTTTCTCTCTGAAACAGAGATGGGAGGGCTTTGAACAAACGAAGGTAGTGCATGACTGTGCTTGCCATGTTCCCTTCCCATGGAATCACAGAATGGCCTGGCTTGGAAGGGACTGTAAAGACCAATGGCTCCAAGCCCTCTGCTGGGGGCAGGGACATCTTCTGAACCAGGTTGCTCAGAGCTCATTCCATGTATTGATGATGGCTGGCTTGGATATCTGGGACTGTGACTGCTACTGCCTTGTAGGAAAAGAAGATTCTCTCTTAGTCAGACTGCTTCCATATGCCTGTGTCCATGTGTTGGTTCCTGATTAAGGCTGCTGGCCTAATGATCAAGACTAAATTTTTAGGGAGATACTTGCTGTGTTAGTGATCTGTTAACACATGTTGTGTGTGATGTGAGTGTTTAGAATGCCAAATATAGAATTTTATATATTGGCATGTGTAACTTTGTGGTGTGAGGGTTTTCTTGAGGGTTCTTATGTTTGTTTGGATTTTTTTAAAAGAAACTATAACTGTTATTTTGTGCGATAATGTCAGTAGTTCCTTCTAGTTCCTTCTAGTTCCTTCCCTCTTTCTGAGGGAAGGAAATGAGTTTTTAAATTCTGTCCTGCTTGGTGTCAAAATTAAATACAGCAGTTTAAGTATAGATTTTCAAGTAGTTGCTGGGAAATGAACTTATGAATGAATGGAGTTAGTGTTTTTGTAATTTATTTTAAAATTTTGAAGATCCCTAATAGGTTTAGAAGTAAAGTACCTCAGGGCCCTGCAGCCTTTCAGGTGAAGGAGGTTCTTTGATCCAAACTAGTAGTACTCAGAAGTTCAGGAAATTTTGCTGTTTTTTCTTCCACAATTATGATTTATAATGTAATCTGATTCAGTTAGGTTTTTTATTTTTATTTTTTGTTGAATGTGCGTAATTGAATTTGTTAATGCTTCTGAGACTTTATAAATAACAAATGATTATGATACAATGATTTAGGATAGGTTTTAGAAGAGACAGGAGATTTACTGACAGCTAAGAATAATGAGTTCTAGTGCTGGGTTGAAATGCAGCCTATGACATCATGGCCTGATATTTTTAAAGGCTTTTCTTTCATGTAAGAAGTGCAGATGAGTACCATGTGAAGTGACTAAGCTTTCCAGTCACTGCTTTTAAAACAAGATGTTATCTAGGTAATAGTCCAGGGGAAAACAAAAATCTGTCAGTAACCTTGGACTTGGTTTTCATAAACGTTGAGTGAAGAAGACTATATGTGTTCAGTTAAAGCTTGTGGTGCAAGGGGCAGTCTTGGATTTATTTTCTATGTTTGTGTGATCTAACGGCCCAACACTTCCATGTTTGACAACTGATTGGTACTATCTTGCAGCCTGCTGTGCATACTGGAGATGCAGAAACCATGTAGCAGAAAGCTTTGAGCAGCTGTGGATTATCAGTTTCTCCCAAGAGGAATAAAAAGTGAAGGATGAAGGCGACTGGATTTATTTCCCTGTGGACGTTGGTTTCGCTGCCTTGTGGCCCGTTAGCAAACCCTGCAGAACGTGAAGATGTAGTGAAGCATGCAATAAAGCTGCACCGTGGGAAAGGGGCTGGTATCACTCAGAGGAAGCAGTGGGTGTTGGAGAGCTGCAGAAAACTGTCTGGTCTTCTTCGCCAAAAGAACGTTGTTCTCAACAAACTAAAAAATGCCATAAGAGCAGTTGAGAAGGATGCTGGACTGTCTGCTGAAGAGAAACTTTTTCAGGTCCACACCTTTGAAATTTTCCAAAAGGAGCTAAATGAAAGTGAAAACTCAGTCTTTCAGGCAATCCATGGCCTCCAGAGAGCTCTACAGGGTGACTACAAGGATGTTGTAAATATGAAAGAAAGCAGTAGGCAGAGACTGGAGGCCTTGAGAGAAGCTGCAATTAAGGTTGGTTTCCCCATGTTTGTTACTAGAGTGTTCATATTCAGCTTGTGATTTTAACTTTTTTATGGCACAGTTTCAGTCTGTTTTAATAAAAAAAGATATCTGCATAAAACTTGCAGTGTTTACTGTTTAATGAAGTATTTTATTTCATTGGTAAATTTACAAGTAATTTCTGGTGTAGAGCTTAAAACTTATTAGCAGTCAATAATTATCTCAAAGCTAAGCATAGTCATAAGACCTATGGCAAATATAATGTTAAAGGGAGAGGAATAAAAGAGTGAATCAGTGCACATAGCACAGTTGCACTAGACAAGCCAGTGGCACTAGCTGAGTGGAAATAATACCATCAAATGGTGAAATACTAAGGTTTTTTAGCATTTTGAATGAGAATTGCTCAAAGTCCACAGTTAAAACAGAATGACTTGCTGCCTTTCATTTCCATGTTTGTAAAGATACGAGTGAAATGGATGTGCAAAACAGTAGGTGACTAGATTTTTAAACTCAGTATTGCACTCCTAGCCTAAGAAGTGCAGGTTTGAAATGCAGTGCATCCAAGAAAGTCAGCTGAAATAACTTTGCCAAGAAAAACTACAGATGAGTAACAGTTGAACACAGATACTTCATGGAAAGTTTGAGTTCCTGTGTCCTGTTAGGTTGAGCACAATATGCCACTGTCTTCTGGACTTGGTAGTGCTCAGACTGTGTACTGAAAGTCTCCCATTGAGAGAAAATGCAATTTAATGTATTTGGTATTTCAATTGCTCTTTTCGTTTCTCTACTCCTCAACCACTGGAGGAGTATATTAAGAATTTTCTTTGTTTTCTGTCTTCCAAAAGAGGAGGCTGCCCTTGCACAAGGGAGCAAGAGAAGGAATAAAAATGTGATTGGCATTTAGCATTTGAGTTGTGAGAGTCTCTGAAGGGCATTTGTGCTAAGAAATGTGCAGACCTTGACAGGTGAGGTTGAAAAGAAATTATGTGCAGTAAAGTTGTCCAGTGAATCGTGCCAAAATAGGCTGGTGGAAGTAGAAATTAGAATGTAAACTTGCAGACTGAAGTGATTCTGTGCAGTGGAAATGAAGATGGAATTACAACAAATTTGAATAGGGAATAATTTGGATCTAGATGTATTCCAATGAACTTTTTAATATGACTTGTATAGTGATACTTTATGGTAGTGGCAGCCTCTGCTGCATAGACATGTCATAGAAATTGTCATAAGTTATTCTTGGTTTTCCACCTTTTTTCTTTCTCAGAGCTTGTAAAATAGCAACAGTGAGACATTCCTGAACCTTCTTTCCCATTTACCTAATTCTTAGTAATGTTACTGTAAAATAATGAAGTAATTTATCCTTGAACTTGAGAATGGTGCTTCTTCTAGAAGGAGGCCTTTGTGTACAATGATGTGTTTTAGAGGTGTGTTCCTGTCAAAAGTTTACTTTTGCTGAAGTAGATCATGCAGGCTTTTTTGCTATTTTCAAAATATTTACTTGGGTGAGCAATCTTTTGCACTTTCCTTCTTATGCCATGCATGTGATTATTTAAACAGAGTATTTGTGGTCCTAACCTTAGAATTGTTGTATAAAGGGAAGCAGAAGATATGGAAAAATGCATGCCAAAAAGATGAAAATTGCATGGGATACATTTGTTTTGGACTTTTTCTTAGTTCATAAGACACACATTAGGCCCAACTTTGTCCCAGTTTCATTTTACTGTAATGATTATTTTGTTGGAATACTCATGGAACATCTATTTTTTAAACAGTGAGTGAATGGAAAATACAAATGACTGTAGGGGGTGCTGGACTCTTCCCTTTATTTTATTCTGTTGAGTAGAAATGCTTGGAAGTCGTCAGAGCTGGGATATGTTTGTATGTCTGATGCATTTCTTGCTGGTTCTGCTGCTGTGAGAAGATGTAGTGGGATCATTCACACTGTGAGGCAGGGGGAAGTAAGAAAGAAGCACTGAAGATGGTTTCTGCCTTCTTTTGTTCCAGGATCCTGTTTGGAAGTTCAGGAAAAAGCAACAAAATCTTACCTGCTTTTTAATTAGCTACTAATTTCTTGGATGCCTTCTAATCAGACATGGGTGGCAAAAAATTACTTGCAAGTATTGCAAAGATGCAGCCTCTTCTGCATGTGCTTTTGTCTCTGAATACATAGTAGAGAACAACAGCAACTCTGCATTGCCCCAAAGTCTTAATCTTCATTTTGCTCATATGTTTTCAGGTGTTCCTATTAAGTACACAATTCTTATCTGTATTTCTTTGCTTAAGAGGTTGCTTGTTATCCTCGTGATCAAGTATCTCCAATCCCAGCCTGTGTTGCAGAACAGTGTTTGTACTGTGATGCACTTCCACTTAGCATGTAGCAGGTTGGTTGATTTAACTCATGCTTTTTATGGACACCATTGCCTGTCACCAGCATGTTTTATAAAAAAATCCTTTCCTTAGGATTTTTCCTCCTGAGAAGCTGAGAGGCCTCAGGAACAAAGTGTAAACAATGATTATCTGCTGTCGTGGAATGCAACAGGTGGATCTGTGATTGGTCTCATCTGGTTGTTTCTAATTAATGGCCAATCACAGTCCAGCTGTCCAGACTGTGTCGGTCAGAGACAAGCCTTTGTTATTCATTCCTCTTCTATTGTTAGCTTAGCCTTCTGATGAAATCTTTTCTTCTATTCTTTTAGTATAGTTTTAACATAATATATATCATAAAATAATAAATCAAGCCTTCTGAAACATGTAGTCAACTTTTTCATCTCTTCCCTCATCCTAAGACCCCTGCGAACATAGTCACAATTGCCTGTGATTGTCCCAACCTACTGCTGTCACATTTGTCTCTTGGTGGAAATAGATGCCACTTTAGTAGACTACAGAAACCTTAATCTTCATTAATTGAAGGAGCTTGCAGCTAAACTCTTATTTTTTCAAAGTTTTTCTACCTTGCTATTAGGGAATAACTTCTTTGAAATGAGACATTTTTTATGTAGTTTGCCTTTAGCTCTGTTCAGCCTGTTTGTCTTGGCCGATGGAAAGGACGGAGATGGGCTCCTTGCACCCAAAACCTCTACCATTTTTATGGGGAAAGAATCTAAGTGTTACCAATTTCACCTTGTGTTCTAAGTTGTTGCTGAATTAGCAGAGAATCTGCAGCTCATATGGGGGCTGTTTCTTACATCTTTTGAGCTATGTCTGCTAGCAGAGAGCAACAGATAGGAAATGTTTTTCCTTGAGGCTGTATGAGAATGACTGTGTCTCCTACTTATGTGTTGCATAAGAACTAATTGTTGACATTGGGCCAAACGCATTAATAGTTACATTCTTCCCAGCTCCAGTTATTTTGGGCTCTGGGTAGCTTTCACCATGAGGGTGTAACTATGATAGTTCTAAACACCAGCAGACACCAGTACTGTGGTTTCCTCACAATCAGAGGCCTTCATCCGACTGTCAGGATTTTAAAAGGGTTTGGCTACAGTTGCTGGTTGTACTGAACATATTCTTCTTTTGGCATCAAGGAATTGACTGAATTTTGTGCATGTTCTTGCAGGTTCCAAGGGGAAAAATCCATCTGCAAATGTATGGTGGAGGAGACACTCCAGTTATTTTAGCATAGGTGTTTAGGACCATTTAATAAGCTCAGGTTATTGAAGATATCTGTAGAGGGTAGGCAGATAAAACACACAACCTATGGGAGAGCTATGTTCTCTGACTTCTGACTGGTTGTGGCAGGGGCAAGGCATGTGGAGACAGCAACTTGTGTTTCCTGAGAATTGAGTCAGACCTATAGATTGCTTGCATTTTTTCCCTGTTTTTTTTTTTTCTTTTTAATAATATTGGCTCTTTAAAAGAGCAGAAGAAGGGTCTCTCGCATCCAGGTATTCTCAGCATCCTGAATCTAACTGAAAGGAAGGAGTGCTGCCCTTGTGTGTGTTTCCTTATAGCTGTTCTTTCAACAATCTTTAAAAGAATAGAGACATGTAAAGGAAAAAAACTTTTTTCCCCAAAACCCTCAAGTTGTTCTCTGTCAATACACAAAGTATTCTGTTTGGTTACCATCATGGTAACTATGTAAAAGGTGTTAGGCCCAGTTGTTAGTAAATTAAGCTTTTTAGTTATCTTTTTGAACCTGAAACATCATGACTTTATCAGGGAAAGTACTGAAATATTTTCACACTATATGAAACCATATCAAGATATTTTATATTTTTACTTCAGAAACCTAGTAATTTCAGAAGTTGTCAGTGCAAGTTGATAAGAGGCCCAAACTGAAATAGGGTGAAAAGTCACATGTTTTAATTCTGATAGGAAAAGTGCTTTTTGGGAAACATGTACAGGAAGCTTGGCTATAGTAATTGGCTGCTCATCTCTACCCCAGCTCTTTTTTTCTTCCCGTTTCCACAGTTACCGTAATTTTTAAAAACTGTAAACAGACCTCTTCTTATGTTTATAAAAGGGTTTATAAAATTAAGATTCATTGTGCTTTACATCTAATTTGTTTGTTTGTTGTAGATAGTATAGCAATGCTTTCAAGGTATTATGCTTCCCTTCAAAAGCACAAAGTTTTAAACTTTGTTTGGCTCTGAAATGTTTCCTAGAGTTTCTCAAAGTAAATCCTTTTTTGTATTTTCTGGATCATAACCTTGAAGCAGGTTTGCTGTTTAATGTAATAGAAAAGGCTATTGGTGGATATTTTGTTTGGTTGTTTTGTTTTCTTGCCCGCTTACCCAATGAATTTTCTTAAAAGCAATCTTTAAATATCTTCATGATGTTTATATTGCTTTTGCAATTCCACTGATAAAATGTTTTGTGTCAAAGGAAGCACACATTTGTCTTAAATGTTTTTTCTACTCAAAGGCCTGCCAACACTTTATCTGTGTATTGTAAAATTCAACAGGAAGAAATGGAATATGTTGAACTCCTAGCAGCAGAGAAACACCAGGTTGAAGCCCTTAAGAACATGCAGCACCAAAACAAAAGCCTGTCGATGCTTGATGAAATTCTGGAAGATGTCAGGAAGGCAGCTGATAGATTGGAAGAGGAAATAGAAGAGCATGCCTTTGATGACAACAAATCTGTAAGTGATGCTTTAGACTCAGTCATTTCACTGGAGTGTGTTTACTTATAGCTGATGTTTGCCCTGTGTATTTCTCTTGTGCTATATAGTGGTTAGGATTTTAGTGATTGTTAAAGAGTGAGCAAACAAGAGTATTTGCTCCTTATTGCTAGTGATTTCTGTAGTTTTGATTTGAAAGTCCTCCCTGCAGCTGCCACTGATGGGCCCAAGTGTAGTACATCTGAGTGATACAGCTCGTGAGAGATATGGAATCTCTGTGGTGGTGGGGACTGTGATGGTTGGACTTGGCAGGATATGGAGTTACCACATTCAGCATTGTCTTCACTTTTTAATTTTCTTGAGAAAGTTACAGGAGAGCAAGAATCCTTGCAGTTGGTTTTCAAAGTCTGGGAAAAGATATATTTTTCAAAGAAAAGACCTGAAATGTGTTTGTGATGTTACATTCTTCCATGTCTGACTTCCTCTGCATTTTGTACTTCGGCCTACCTGCCCTGATCCTTGTTTTTATGTTGCATGATGGGACAATATCCGTCGGGTAAGGTTATATGTCTCTAGAGCCAGGAATACGTCAGTTTATTCTAGTGTCCCATTTTTCCATCCTCAGGAAGACTCCCTAAATTGGCCCTGTTTGCATAAATACGGGTTACAGTTTATTTGGCTTCTGCTCTTGGGAGGTTTTTGTTGATTTCCAAGTTGACTCCCGAGGTAAGCATAGCTCTTGAGGTCTGCTGAGGAGGCAAAACCAGTTTCTCCGTAGCAGAGAGCCAAGCCGTGTGTGGTTTTGTTTGGGTTTTTTGTAGTTGAACTCGAACCGAGAGGAAGTGGAAGCAGCTTTTTTCTTTGGCGTGCAGCAGATGTGCACCTGGCGGCGGCGGGGCCGGGCCGGCGGGAGCGCCCTCTCCTGTCCGGCCCGGGTAGAACGGCCCCGTCGGGGCCGGAGCGGGCGCTCTCCTGCGGCACCTGAAGCTGGCAGGGCGCCAGCGCCGCCTCCTCCCGGCGTCTCCCTGCTCTTCTGCTTCTGGCTCCATCCCTGAAAGAATCATGAAGTGCAGCCTTGAGGTCTGTGTGCTTCTCCATCATTGCAAGGATCAATTTTTGAAACTAAAACAGTATAATTTTAGACTAGAGAAGCTTTAATACAGTAATCTATATTCTGATAAAGACACAAGCTTCTATTAAAATATAGCCAAATAGTGAAGTGTAGCAGGTAAAAAAAAAAAATCTGCACTACAACTTGTTTTCAAGAATTGCTGTTCTGAGAAATAAAATCTTGAAAATAACACGGTAGAAACAGTTCTTACAATATCCCCTTCAAATTTACAGGATAGTGACCTTTTCTTAACTTGGAATATAGTCTTTAGTTCAGATTTTTGTGAATATCATTTTGTAATCTCCAATTGGTTTTGTTCAAGGTAAGAAAATATTACTTTTTAAGACATCAAGTTTTGATAAAGAGATGGAAAGATTTTTAGAGAAGAAACCTGTAGTATTTTTAGTTGGTGTCAACAAGTTCTCTAGAAACTTCAAGCACAGCTAATAGTCCTTCTGTCATTATGATATGCTTAATGGACTCCCCTTTTTTTGTTTGATTATTTGTTTTCTTTTTTAAAAAGGTAAGAGGTGTAAACTTTGAAGCTGTTTTAAGAGTGGAAGAAGATGAAGCCAACTCCAAAAGAAATGCTTCAAAAAGAGAAGTAGAAGATGACTTAGGACTTAGTATGCTTATTGATTCTCAGAATAATCAGTATATCCTTACTAAACCCAGAGACTCAACCATTCCTCGTGCTGATCATCATTTCATAAAGGTAATAATTTTAGAGACATTCTTGTCATTCACTTTTGGATTTAGTCCCACGAGTTTGCATGTCAGTACTACTTGGTTGGAGTGAGTATAGTTTCAGCATTTGTCTGTCTGAAGTTACCCCAGCATTCATGAATCCCCCATCTGTGGTGATTCAGCCATGTCTTCCCTACTCTTTGGTTTGTCTTCACAAGACTGATCATGATGCCACTCTCTGTTTTTGTTTGGCTTTTCTTGTTGCACCTTTGGGGCACTATCCCTTCTCCCAGACTAGAAAGTGTTAAAGCTACTGCTGTGCTTAATAAGCCACTTGCATGTTGTCAGTAGAGAGAATTTATCTGGTTGTGCCTTGTGATGAAAAAAAGAATACTGAAAATTACATAGACATGGGAGAGGTTTGATTGTATTTGTGCTTTATAAAGAGTAACTGGATTGCGATTTTTGTTTTAATTATAAAACCCAAAACAGTTCTGTTTCACCATGTTTTTATGCAAGGTGTCATTCCACCCAGGATAATGCCTACTTTCTATAATATATTTAAAATATTTATAAATTGATTTAAAGTCCCCCAGTTACTTAAGGTCAGTACCTCATTTGCTTCATCTGAAAAACTTCTGTGCTTACACCTGCAACAGCACTGAGGTTAATTTACAGTTTTGTTTTCTTTTCATGCAAAGTAGTCTATATTTAATTTTACAGTGCTGTTTATCTTCTGAAAGATAATAGTCTTCTTTTTCATCCCAAATTTGTGTGTCCTTTATATTAATACCTTTGTAAATCTTACATATTTAGGATATTGTGACAATAGGAATGTTGTCTTTGCCGTGTGGCTGGCTGTGCACAACAATAGGATTGCCAACCATGTTTGGATATATCATCTGTGGAGTACTCTTAGGACCCTCAGGACTAAATAGTATCAAGGTAAGTGTGCAAGTTAGTTCTTGACTGATTTAATTCATTGAAATCTTTAAAAGTAGTTTTAAAAGGATATGATATTGCCAGCCTCAAATGTATTAAAAAAAAAAGATATCCCCAAACCTGAACCTTTACAAGAGGAGAGCTTCAAATTTTATGTCTTTGAATAATTTTGTTTTCAATCTCTTTTTCTCCTACAAAATTATGACAGTTGTTGAAAGTGAAAACTGAAGGTTGTGTGTTGTGGAAGTTTTATGTCAGGTGTTTTTTTTTTTTTCTTTCTTTCTTTTTGATTTTAATCATAAAGCATCACAATTGGGAGCCAAATAATTTAAATGACATAAAATATACAGAAACTTGCAAAAAGTCAGTGTTGACAGTGAAGGAAGTATTTAAAACAAATAGTTCCCCAAGGAACATAGCTTGGCTTTGTAGAGTTATTTTGCACCTCTGTAGTGCTTTCATCCATCCTAGTCCCCCTATTCCTTTCCCAGTACCCTGCCCACATTCCTCAGGTCTTTTGAACCTTTTTAGCTCCATCACGTGTACCCTGATTAGTGGCTCCTGTGGAACCGGGGGCTGTGGTTGGCTGGACATGTTTTGATTAAGTGCTCTGGTGTGCATTAACAAATTGTTTAGCCAGCAGGCAAAACAGAACACATGCTAGGGCTGCACAGTAATGTCTGCTTAAGTTGCATGTGTCTGTTGCACTGATATCCATGAAACCACTTGGAACTTACTGTCTATGAAACATCTGCTCTGCCCTACGTGGGCTTCTATTGGAAATGATTGTTGAGCTCAGAAGCAGGGATTAGTAGAAATTGTGGCATTTTGTTCATCTTGTATTGGAAGAGATTAAATATTCTCAGCCTCTGTTTTGTTTGCAATTTCTGGGTTGAGAATATCTGGAAAGTTTGATCACTTAGACTGAGAAACAAGATTATAAGCTTGGCATGAGAAAGAGACCCAACAACAAATTTTCAGGACACTTACATTGAAGAAGACGATGTGGTCAGAGCAGAAATGAAAGAAGTTTCTTAAGGACAGTTAATGTGACTTGCCTTTTTCTTGTGAAGCTGTGATTAAACAATTCACCTGGATAATACTCTTGTTGACTGGGTCTTTTGTGTTTGGTCTCTTCTCCATTTCCTTAAAAGTCAAATGTCTGAAGAGCTGAGAAGGCAGGCAGATTCTAACCTGGCAGAAAAGATGGTTTCCACCACCACTTCTGTAATTGGTGATAAATCTTGTTTTCTTCTACTCTGGCCTGTCAATACATAGAAAAGAAATACTAGGATTTTAGAATAGAATCGACTATTCCAGTCAACTGCCTGAACACTTCAGGGCTCACCAAAAGTTAAAGCATATTGTTAAGGGCATTGTCTAAATGCCTCTTAAACACTAACAAGGTTGGGGCATCAATCAGCTCTTTAGGAAGTGTGTTCCAGGGTTTTACCACCCTCTCAGAAAAGAAATGCCTCCTAATGTCCAGTCTGAACCTCTCCTTGGGCAGCTTTGAACCACTTCCACTCATCCTGTCAGTGCATACCAGTAACAATAAGAGCTCAGCACCTCCCTGTCCACTTCTTCTCCTCAGGAAGCTATAGAGAATGGTGAGGTTGCCCCTCATCCTGCTTTTCTCCAAGCTGGGCAAACCCAGAGTCCTTAGCTGTTCCTCACAGGACATTCCTTCCAGCCTTCCACCAGCATTGTCCTCTTCTGGATGTGTTCAAGGGCCTTCACATCCTCCTTCCATGATGGGGCCCAGAACTGCACAGAGTGCTCCAGGTGAGGCCACACCAACATGGAATTCAGCAGGATAATTTTGAGTGACTGGTGATGCTCTGTTTGATGCACCCCAGGATGGGGTTTGCTCTCTGCTGACTCACACTGAGCCTACTGTCCACCAGCACCCCCAGATCCCTCTCTGCAGGGCTGCTCTTCAGCCACTCCTCTCCTAATCCATACTTGTGCCTGGCATTACCCCATCCCAGGGGGATCAAAATCCAGCATTTTGAATTGTTAAATAATTTCCTCCCATTAATCATTGCCTAATGCTCCAGTGTATCTACATCCCTGTGCAAGGCATCTTGTTCCTCAAGAAGAGTCAACAGCACCTCCCAGTCTGTTATCAGCAGCAAACTTGTGAGTGGTGTGTTCGCCTCCTTCATTCTGGTCATTGATCATGTATGTATCTATTGAACAGAACTGGACTGAGAACCCTGAGGGTACACCAGTTGCCAGAAAAAATATCCCCATTTTTCTGTTGTGATGAGGAAGACCACCATTTTTCTTGCTATTGGATCCTTCTCTCTGTAGCACAAAGGCTGGTAATAGTGCTGCTGGTCTGAGATGGATGTGTGGAGCCTGTAGGATGGAGAGCCACAGTCTAGCAGAAAGATTATACCAACAGACCAATAAAATAACTAGCAAGAAGTGGCTTGTGGAATGCAAGCCTTGGAGATTTAATAGTACATGCATAAAACATAGCCTATTTTTTTTTTAATCAGCAAGCTTACTGTTGAGGAAACTTCCCAGTCTGACTATTCTCAAGTCTCTCTGCCTTCTTCATCTTCGTCCCCTTGGTTATCCCAAAGGTTGGTAGTTCACTGACCCTTGTTGCAGGCTCCCACTGAGAGTTCAGTCTCCATCTCAATCTGCAGCTTGCCAGCCAAGCTACCTGGATCAGATGTATTCCTCAACACTTACCAAGATCAACGCACGTGTGCACATTGGGTGACCAGCACTCACCCACCAAATTACTGCCTGGTTTCAGCCAGGTGATATGAAAAATAATTGCAAAGGTGCTCTGGGAACTTCTGATGTCATATGAACAGCAAGTGAGCTACCTGTGGAAATGTAATAAGAATCAATTTGTTTTGTAGTGTATTTATAATTTTGCATTATAAGTCGACTGCTGTGCACTGATTTTTTTTTCTTTTTTTTTTCCCAAGTCTATTGTACAGGTGGAGACGTTAGGAGAGTTTGGTGTATTCTTCACTCTCTTTCTAGTTGGTCTGGAATTTTCTCCTGAAAGATTAAGAAAGGTATCTTTTTATAATAGCTCTGTGTTAAGGGATTTAATTGCTAATTACTGAAACTACAGATTTCAGTTATGTTTTAGATTTTTACACACTCCCTACAATACAGTGGTGTAGCTTTGTACATTTTTGAAAAGACAAATGTGACATTTGCTTCTGCACTTTGGAAAGAACAGAATGCATTATTTATTCAAGTGTCTCAAAAAAACTTGCATTTACTCTCTATATTAGTAAAACAGTTTGATTACTAGAAAAATCTCCCACAGTTTGACAGTCCATTTCTGCTTTATTTTAGCATGCAGTAATGTGCAGTTGTTGTTATGGAGTGTCAGTGATGTTTGCCATTCCTGGTTTAAAAAAATCCAAAACTTTAAGTACTCCATACTGAATTGATAATACATAGTCTACTGCCTAATAAACTGATTAAGCAAGTATGTTAACACAATCCAGAGAATTAAATTACATGGCCATCAGAATTCAGCAAAAACGACAAGCTTCTCTTGGTCTTAATTTAAAAAGAAAAAGTTATAAGCCAGCTAGAGTTTTAATAGTGGAAAGTATGGCTACAAATATGTGAAGACTGTATTTATGCAAAGAATTACACTGTGATCTATTCCTAAACTGATGGCTGTGAGTTTATGATACTAGAAAAGCTTTAATTGAGATATGTTACAATTAGTGACCATTTAGCCTAATCTTCTGTTCTAGTCCATCTAAAGTCCAAGATAACAATCAGTAATTCAAGGGTTCCTAAAGTGTAGTAGGTAAATTGCTGCTTCAGATTTGCTTCTGCACTAGTTTGGGGTGGGTTACTGGTATTGATGACTGATTTTGCCACACTGATTTTTTCCTTGTCTTAGAATCACATCACATAACTGATCTTTCATTTGATAATTTTTATGTATGTCAACCCATACTGGACCATTTGGCCTGTAATTTGTCTGTGAGCTTTGAGAAATTCATCTGGTTTCTGGCAGGGAGTCTTCTGGGGGAGAATATCTACTCAGTGTAGTAAGTTGGGTGTTTTAGGTGATTAGTGTGACAGTCCATTACTCTGTGCCCCAGTACTACAGCCCCAAATCACACATCTTAAACTGCTTATTTGCAATAAAAAACACTGTAACTTAGCAGTGAGAAAAGTGTCATAAGAACTTGTTTTCTTCCCAAGGTATGGAAAATATCTTTGCAAGGACCATGCTACATGACAGTTCTGATGATTGCCTTTGGTTTACTATGGGGGCACTTGCTCCAAATTAGACCAACACAGAGCGTCTTCATTTCCACTTGTTTGTCTTTGTCAAGCACACCACTGGTGTCCAGATTTCTTGCAGGTAGTGTTCGAGGAGATAAAGAAGGTAAATATGACTTTAAATATGGACTACTGTAGTATCTAATAAAATTTGAAAGAAGTTGACTTTGTAATATTACATGATAAGCTAGTTAAAAAATGAAAACAAAACCCACTCTTAAGCCTGGTTTACAAACAACCATCCTTATTTAACACTGGCCAGTTTTTTGTGTATTCTTGCTAGGAAGTGTACTTGATTTGTATGTAGCCAGTCCTCTTTGGGCAAAGACAGCATAGTACAACCATTGTAGTACTCTCCATTGAGAACTGACTTTACTGAGTGGCTGGAATCCTTGAACTTTCTAAGAGTTTACCAGATTAGCCCACTGCTACCTGTCATCAGGGCAGAAACGTTAATTTAAAAAAATTCACATCCTTCTTCAGGAAACAGAAACCAGTTCTGATGGTGTTTCACAGCTAACAGCTCTTCAAATAAGGACTTTCAAGGGCCATATTTCTAGCTTCTCAAATACTTCTAAATGTTTCCTTTTGAAAGTTTTGGCATTGTGCTTTCTTCCACTTAAATCTCCCTCATACAAATTGTGTTGAAGTACTCCTCACTCTCTAGAATTTTCATTCTAATGCCAGAATTCAAGGTATATATTTTACACATGCTGGCTCGAATGCGTGTCTTCAGAATAAAGCCTGTATACTCTCAGTAGAGGAATTTCATTCAATGTGTAACTAGTGCTTAACTGCTAAGCAGAGCCTATGTTTTTATTGTGTAACAGAAATTTCATATTAATATTTTGTTTGTATTTTAATATGTCTTTATAGATACATTTAATTTACCTACTAATTGGGAAAAACAGGCTGTAAACTGCTTTGAATGACCTTTAGCCCATTAAGAGCTATATTGGGCTTCCATTTGATTAAGCCTTTTCTAGATTTGAGTGTTTGCAAGCATTCATAGTTTCTGATGACTGTTTCCATGACCACTTTGCTGGTGTACAGGGGATATTGACTACAGCAGCGTACTGCTTGGCATGTTGGTGATGCAGGATGTGCAGCTTGGTTTGTTTATAGCTGTCATGCCTACACTTATTCAAGCAGGAGTGAGCACATATTCCAGGTAAAAAAAAAATCATTGTATGGATCTTACCTCTACCCCTTGCAATTAGTATGTAGATTGCCAATATGAATGTGAAAGCACTGCAGTTAATGTCAGTTCCATGGAATATAAGCACTCTGTTCAGTGAGATTTCCTTTACTATTCCTGCTTGTTGTGAAGTAGAAACCTGTAGTAATCATATGAAAGTAGTTGTATGAAAATAATCTCTTTTCTATAGCTGCTTTAATCCTGTGTAGTAATTAAAATTTTGAGTAAAAAGTTTGTTACTGTAAAAAAATAAGTTAATTTCTTCACTTACTTTATTCCTGCAGGGCATGTTTTTGTTAAGGACTAAGCGATAGTATTATTGTGCCTAATGGCTTACCTTGGAGATTAGTCAATGAAAATCTTTCTGAGTCAACATGGAAGTAAATTCTAGACTGTAAAAGAAGTTTCTGGGCACTCTCCAGATTTAGTCTTAAATTTGTTTACTAATGTATCTAAATAGCTTCCTGATTTGAGCATTTATGTAATTAGGTATTTTCATTTACTGGGAACTGGTTGGGAAGTATGAGAACACTTGAAAGAAACTTTGTTTGTTTTTCTCTTCCAGCATTTTCAAGGAAATTCTGAGAATACTGATCCTGATTGGCCAAATTCTGTTTTCTCTGGCTGCTGTTTTCCTTCTATGTCTTGTTATAAAGACTTATCTCATAGGACCGTATTACCGCAAGTTGCACACAGAAAGCAAAGGGAATAAAGAAATCCTCATTCTAGGAATAACTGCATTCACCTTCCTTATGTTAACGGTAATCTTTTACATTGATAAAACATTTTTATACATGTGGTAGTTTACTTCACCAGTATCACAAAAGCCATCACACTTAGAGTTATTGCATATACATGTGCCTCTGTAATTGTCTGGTTTTAAATTGTTTTAAAACAACCCCCAAATGTGCAGATGATTCCTGCATTATAGCACAGCTGAATAAGAAGAGATACAATTTGGATGTGAATCAGCTGAAATTCTGCTGTTAGCTTTTAATTCAGCCAGTTTAGGAATCATGATCTGAGTTTAAATTGTAGGCTACTTCATGCATTTGATAATCTTTCAGGATGGGTTTTGAGGTACTGATAATGACATTTGTGACATTTCCTCACAAATTTCTTCTCAATAGCTAATTCTCAACGTGCTTGTTACTATAAAATAATTTTCTTTCTGTGTGAGAGACACATTTTGGGATGAAGTTAAGAAAGTAGAGAAATGCCTTAAAGTTTATAGAGTTTGATTAACCCTCTTGGGTGTAGTTAATTTTCTCCCGAATTCTCCTTTTTTGTTTCTATCTTATGTTTCAGCCTTCTGAAAAACTATACTGCTGGAAAGCAGAATGTGACAGTGTCTTGATAATGTTGGTTTGACACTCCATTATCCTGAATGTGCAGATTGTTACATCCCCTGAGAATAATTAAGCCAAAAAGTTCCCGTGCCCGTTTTCTAGAGGTGTTAGCTTAGTTACTACAGTCCAACAGGAAAACCTGACCTTCTTCCGGAAGAAGGTTAAAAAGAAGTTAGTGAAACCATTGCTTTAGTTAGTGACTTCTACTGTGTAAGTTAAAAATTCCATTGATCTAAACAGCTATTCTTATTTCAAATGTGTCCTCTAATAAGAGAAGAAACAAAACTAGTTTCACCTTTCTACTTTTTAACAAGAAAACATTACATTTGTAGAACAACCTTAATAAAAAACAGCAAAGAAACCGCTGAAGTTGTGTAAAATATTATGGTATCTAGAAGCAATTTTACTTTAATTAAAACAGTGGCCTTCATAAAATTTGGCTTATTATATCCAAATTGCATTCAAAAACACAAGGAGTTTGTCTGTGTGACTTTACACAATACATGTGCATACACAAACGTGGTGGGGGGGAATACGTTTGAGTTTGTTGTATTTATACTGCAAACCCAGAAGGCTTCTTCAGCATTTTCAAAACTCTTTCCTTTTAAAGTTGATGAATAATTTATCAAAGGGAATGCTACAAAGGATACTGCAGGTAACTTCAGTGAACCAGTTGAGATGCTTAATATTTACTGACATTTATAAATTCATTATAATAATGGTACAAGTTATAGTTTGAACACATAAACTTAAAAAAAAATTAAGAAGTGAAAAAAATGTTTGCTTGTTGAGTTGAATAGGTGAACAAACAAATCTTCTGAAAAAACAAACTTAATTGGTATAGATGCTGTGCTTTGTCAGGAGTACAAACATAGGGTGAGTGATTGCAATCTAAGCTAAAAGTGTTGCATATCTTTGGAAAGGTTAAATTAAAGTTTTTGGGTGCCAGGTAGGAAAACAATTAAACTCTCATGGATTCTGCAAAGATCATTCTCCTTGGAAAGCCAAGCCTAAATATTGAAGAAGTTTGTGTAATTAATCTGCAAATGCAGAATTTTCTGTACTGGTATAATTCTAAAAAAGCTTTTGATTATGTAGAGGAGCAATAAGAGAGTGCCTATCCTTAACCAAAGACAACTCTATGGCTCCATTTAGAAAATTTGATTACATTTTTAAATAAAAAAATTTAACTCTCTGTTTAGCATTCTGTGTTACTTTGCAGGACACATTCTTTCCAATACACACAAAAGAGACTAGGAATGATAAGGTGTTCCTGACCCATGCATATAGTTACTTATTACATGCTTCAGTGTTGGCTGGGTTTCTGGGGTCCAGCTAAGCTTATTCAGTGTTTGGATTAATGTGTAACACCAGCACATGTAATGCTCCTTATATATAAAGTTGATTTATTTTGCTTGATTCATGTGTTTGAAAAATCTCAGATGATTATTAAACAAAAATTGCCATTTCCCTGCTGATAAGGGCAAATTGTGTATGGGAGGAAAGAGGGGAGGTGAGACAGAAGAGGTTCCTATGCTGCAGTGTGAGTAAGCAATTTTCATATACGGATTATCTTGTCAGTTGAGGAGCTTTGAGTATGGTTGTGACTTTTGAGCATTTCTGAGATTGAGTCACTTAGATAACACTGCAACTTGTTACAACTGCAGATATTTTAATAAGACTTGGAGCTTAATATACCCATTCTGTTCCCAGTATTCTCAGAAATAATTGAACTTCCCCTCCCTTTTATCCTTCAACTAGTTAGGCAGATCAGGGCTGGGAGGTGGGGATTGTGTCAAGTGCCAATCCTGTAATAGTGTAGATGACACTGAGACAAAGTTGTGCATCTTTTAATCATGTACCTTGTCTTCAGTAACAAAGGTGCAATAGATCATTGTTGTACTTCTCAGCAACTCCTTTTCAAGCATTGAGTTATGCAGATAGAGGTTTGATTGATTGATTGTGTGTTTGTTTGCTTGTTTGAATTGGTGAACTGTTCTCCTGAATTGCAGCATAAGGAACAATCTAACTTACAGTTTTAAACATGACCATTCAGGATCACTGGCCAAACTGGTAGTTGTAAGTCAAGGTATTTACCAGGATGAGCTGAAGAATATGTCAGTCTAAGCATTCAGTGGTGTAGTGTTGCTTTTTCATGTTCTATATGTACAGAAACATTACAAGGAAAGTTGTTTTAAACACTGTCCTGATAACGAAGTGCTGTATTGGAAACCTGTGGAACAATAGTAGTCAGTTTTATTGTTTTTTAAAACTGAAATTGTGGAATGTTATAAGGGAAATGGAAAAATATAGAACCTGACCTGACAAGACAACAGTTAGATTTACATATTTATAGGACTGTGCATACATGTGGGGGAAAAGTGACTTCTGGTTTCACTGTCTGATGGTTGACCTGGGACGCTGGCAGCAAGTGGAGGCAAATTGACGGTTTGCTTTATTTACCAAAAAGAAAGTAGAGTGATGTCATTGCAATACTTTACATATGAAAATGTATGAGGTTTTTCTGCAGTCTTATAGATATCATTACTAGTTTTTGGAATATTGTTCTTTGCTTGCCTGAAGCACTTCTCAATGGCTTATAAACTACTAATGAAATTCTTTCTATCAATTAAAAGAAGATTAAGGAAGAACTGTAATCTCAAATATTGTAGTTAATTATTTCATAAACACAGTTGAGATAGTTTTTACAAGGTTCACTTGAAATTGGTTCAATTTCTATTACAGTTTCACTTTCTTGAAATGCAATCTTAAAATTCTCCTCTTTACTCTTGAGCAGATCTAAGTTACTAAAGCTTGAAATTCTTTATTTCCACCAAAATTTTATTTAATTTTACTGGCTTACCATATTCATTAAGCTTCTGTGATGATTAAAGAGTAGCTATAAGATAGACATCATTGGAGAGTATAAGCAAAACAACTGCTGAACAGATGGTTGAGATTCACCCAGAAAATGTTATAGCAGTAATGTTTATTTCTTTATTTATTGTTGTGGTGGAAAATTTGAACATAAAAATCCATTATTCTAGTGAAAGCAAACCAATCCTTTCTGAATTGGAGTAAATTAGGACCCTTGAATACAACTGAAAAGTTAGTTGTGCTGAGAAAAACATGTGACCAAGTTTTTAATGTAATTTTGTCTGAAAAAGCTTCCTGTAACATAAGAGTTGAGAAGAGCACAGTGCAAAGCCCAGGGGTTAGTAATGGCTAAAGCCCTGTTTAGTAAAGGCTGAACATTAGAAATGATGCAAACAGACAGGGAATAAATACTAAATGCTCAATACTCTCCAGGTTTTGCCTATGTAAAAAACTCTACTGTGAATGCCTTCCTGCCAGTAAAACAAGTCCTCTCCAGTATGTGTGTGCACATGTGCCCATACATTATATATAATAAACCCTGATGGTACAGTTTAGCTGAGGAAATGTGTCCACTTGTAGGTAATACTATGGGACAACTGGCAACCAAGATGGGAATTGTAAAAGGAATTTCTGTACAAAGCTACATAGAAAAGGTTGGACTTGATGATCTCAAAGGTGTTTTCCAACCTAGTTGATTCTGTAAATCTGAAGAACAAATCGGAGGAGAGGAGAGAGTTTTAAGAACTTGATTATGTAATTTTTGCTTCTTTGCTTACTCTCTGATACACTTTACACTTTTCTGTATGTAGAGTGACCTGTGGATTTTATAGAGCTGAAGTTGGGTAGTACCCAGAGACTAGACAAGAAACAGTAAAACTTGCCTATTTTTTTACCAGGCCCTTGAGCTTATACTTGACTTGCCATAAACTGAAGGAATGTAATTCAGTTTTTATGCTGTGGGAACAAATTCCCAGTTAAACATGCAGTTTGCTCCAGTTATGTCTGATGCTTTCTGAATTAACATGTTCCTTTCACACTCAAATTGCTCCTTGCCTGAAAAGTGATTCTTAAAACAGTGCAGTATTGTGCAATTCTGGTACAAGATATGCTGCAAGAACCTGATCCTGTCCAAGGGAACGTTTAAAATACTAGCTATAAAAGTTTTGATGTAGAGCTCTGTTGCAGTTGATAGCACTTAAGTATGGGCAGTAAAAATAATTCCAACTTTATTTGAACAGGCTGTATTGGATCTTAATCATGCAAAAGAGGATGTGACTTTTAAAACAACTAATGTATGATTGAGATGAACTTAAATGTTTCCTATTCATAACTGTTTCCTTAATTTTGTTCATCTCTTGGTGACTGTAAAGTCCTTCATGTATATATTGCCTTCTTCCCTCTTACAATTTCAAATTGTTCCAAAAAGCCCTGAAATTCCTTTTGTTTTAAAATGAGAATTACATTACCTTGTTTGCTTTGCATGATCAGCAACTAATTATATTTCTTGACAGAACCAATTTATCACCTCAAATATCTTGAAATAAATTACAGAGTGTTATCACAAATGCACTTCTGTGATGAGCATTCAGACATTATTACTTCAATACACAAGGGTCCTGGGGTTATTTTTAGGTGCCATCTTATGCATAGTGTGGAGACTTATCTATTGTGTATTTTGCACTCCTCCATTGGAAGAGTGGACACCATTCAAGATACGATGAATGGTATCCATAAATGTACTATAGTGTATTCTTGCTTAATCTAAATTAGAATAAAAATAAGTCATTGGTTTTAAATGTTCTATTAATATTAATAACATTGTCCTTTCTCAGCAAGATGACCATCTGCAGCTGCGTGATTTTGAAGTAATTATTTTAAAATATACTTTATACCACACCATACATTAGAGGTGCAGTTTGCTTTTTTTGTGCTCCAGGCATTGCCTTAAGCAGTTGCTTTGTGTTTTGTTTAGTCTCTTTACATGTTTTATCTCTTCTTCTAGTATTGCATTAAAATAATAAAAAAGAATGAAGCAGTCTGAATTCTTTCAAGTAGTCTTTGTGCTTCATTTCAGCAGTTTACTTTTCACACTGAAATGAATCCTTATTCAGTAAAGCACACAGGCACATTTGAATCAAATTTACAATAATAAAATGTAATTTATGCCAGGGACTTCTGCGAGATTGAGACTCTTCTCCCATAAACTTAGATTTTCATTTTTTTCCTCTTGTTTGACAGCTGGAAAATACCTTGTTCTTACTGCTTTATTTCACAGCCTCAATGTATTATGTAATCCTGACTCCAAAGCTGTCATAGTCTCTCTCTGACTTGTGAAATCAGATGCTGTCCATAAGGGTCACACAAAGCATTGCAATGTAGATGAAGAAATTTATTTTTGTTTTAGTGGGAAAGGAGGTAACATAAAGGGAGAAACTAGAATTGTGAGTCTTCAGTATAAATACAATACCGCAGAACATTGAAATACATACACTGAATTCTGTTTGTTGTTAAACTTGCATAAAGACATCGTAATTTCCTGCATTTGGTATAATGTAAAGTTTTATAGTTTCGCTGTGAAATGGTATATAAAGTCACTCAGCAGTAGATTCTCTGTTATTCCTTAACAGATCACAGAGCTGTTGGATGTTTCAATGGAGCTGGGATGCTTCTTAGCTGGAGCTCTGATCTCTTCTCAGGGTCACATGGTTACTGAGGAGATTATGTGCTGTATTGAACCAATACGTGACTTTCTTGCCATCATTTTCTTTGCATCTATAGGTAACTTCCAAGAAACCTTACTTTAAAATATTTCATATTTATATGTAATATTAAATCTATACTACATAAAGTATATACAATATATATAATGTATAAAAACATTGCTTACAGTGTGGGTGAGGAGAAAAAAATGGTGTCTGTAATGTGAGGGGAGGAGATAGATTTTATTTTGTTACAATACTGTTAATTGACCACAACATTGGTTTGCCTTTGCTGCTACTTTTAAATGTAACATTCAGTTTCAGAAGCCATTTCAATATTGTACTTCCAAGTCTTGGTCTAGTGTCAGTTTTTCAATGTTAATTCTGAAATCACCCTATTTAAAACATGTAACTAAATATATTAAGCTAAAAAGGCCTTGGTTTGGTTGTTGATTCGTTGGGGTTTTTTGAATGTTCTTTTGTCTTTCCAGCAGCTGTATATGTAATTTATACGAAAATTGTAGTACTGTTTGAGTCAATTGATAGAGTAGATTTCAGATTTTTTGACTTGGTTTTCTATAGAAGCAGAATGTCATAATATCATAATTTTGTATAGCTTGTTTCTCTAGAAATTTAGTTGGGAGGGTGTGATATGCATGTTCTCAATGCAGGGAAAAAAATTGAAAGATGTATCTCAGACACTACTTGAATGCCGGCTAAAATGCAGCATTGAGGTATAAGATGAGGGAGTAACTCATTATGCTTGATATCCAAAAGGAGTTAGAATACTTACAGTAAATCAGTAACCTCCTTTTGAACTGCTGCATTCTCTAGCTGTCTGTGCATGCCCCAATGTGCTCTGTCTGAAGGAAACTGGAACACAGTACTGAGGTGCTTGGCTACAGTGGGCGAGGAGACAAACCCTGGGAAAGCCCTTGCCTCTCCCTGTGATTGTGCAGGAGATGTATGTCCCTATGCTGGGGACATTGCAGTGTCTAAGAGGGGGTTTGGATGTGGCCTGGTGCACCAATCCAACCTCCTTCAACCCATGTTTTACCCAGAAAGTCCTAGGGTTTGGACTTGGATTTTTCAACACTACCCTTAGTTTTTCTTCTGCTGTTATTTTAAGTTTTTAATTGTTCTTTTTATCTCCACATATTTATTCAGAGAACAGTGAAGTCCCATCATCAGCATAGTTTTAATGTTTTTTCCTTATGTACCTGTTTGATACTCATTGCTTCATAACAGAAACTAAAACTGGTGGCTGTCACAACAAAAATAAAATAGCTATGCTTGCCAGTCTTAATTTTATTTTCAATTTTTTTAAATCCAGCCCATGATAATAGTTTCTTGTGATAAGTCAAATTAGCAATAAATATGTTTATTTGAATAACTTGTTTTTTAATAATGGAAGGAAAGTGATGAGCTCTGATGAAATGTGGGCCCATATAACTGACAAGTTTGCATGAGTAATTGCTAAATGCTTACAGATGTAAGTTGTTTATGTGTTTCAGTAAAGATAGTGATGGAATGGATAGTGTTATCAGGAATACAAAGCATGACAAGTGATTTTAAGCCCAAAGTTAATTTTACAAGGGACTGAACAAAAATACTGTCCTACACTCTTGTGGCTGCATAAATTAAGACTAGAGATAAGACTTTACTAGAGTAAAAAAAAATAGCAAGACCTCAGTTGGTCTGCTAGCAGCACTCCATACAGCCTATATTGAGTGTATAATACTGTACTTTAAGGAAATTATTTTAGTCATTCTGCTACAGAATTTTTAAAAAAATCTTTTTAACAAATTTTGCCATTATAATTGCAAAAAGGGCAGGAAAGAAAATTGCTTAACAAATTGGTGTGATTTTACAGAAAATGGGTATTATTGCTGCCTCAGAAGAAAATTAGCTAAAAAAATCAGAACTATGTTACAGGCATCTGACAAAATGTCATAATGCTTGCTTGTTTAAAAAAAACAACCAAGCAACAACAAAAAGCCCTCCAAAACTGACAAAAAAAGAAGACCCAAACTCTAAAAACTTGCCACCCTCAAACAAAATCCCCTTCCTCCCCAAATAAAAATCAGCTGCCACTCCCCCCTTTACTTTCAGTTACTTTTAAATTTTGTGTTTAACAGGAAATTCTGTGGCAGGGAGGTAGGTTTTAAAAGGAGTGATGTGATGTTTTAAAGCAAACCTGAGTAGGAGAAAAAGTACTCCTTTAATTTTTCTTCTTACTAGATTTCTTTTTAAAGACTTCTTGCTTGCTCATTACTTACATATGTACACATGCAAATTATATGTATATAGAGATTTACTCTGTGAGATTATGTAAAAGCTACAAAGAAAAATTCTTCCCCTCTGCCTAAAGAGAAGTTTGTTTGTTACTATATACAGCAAGCACCTTATAGAGAGCAGAAACACTTGAGCTCCTGAGGAACACCACTGCAGTATTATAATTTCTGGTCCCTTTAGAATAAAGGCACAAATGGAAAAAATTAGTTTAAGTGAAAAGTGGCTGTAAGTATGTCATTTGGAAAAGTTCATTCCTGTTTTGCTTGTCTTAAATGCCTGCTTTTCTGTTCTTACTACAGAAATCCTTCTGGTGCCTTAAAGCTGAGCTGAATATTACTTGTTCATGTAATATCCAGTGGGCCTGCCCTTAGCTTGACCTGTGCAATGGTACTGCTTTCAAATTTGCGCTTGGGTGCATTTGTGGGAATAATGCACCTTTGCAGTTAGGCATTAACAGCTGCACTTTGAGTTGCTCTCTATCTGTACATTCACTTAGGCCTCTGGGTGCTCTTCAAGGTTCCTGGCACTCCTTATGCCACCTCCTGAGTTTAGAGAGTTTCTATTAGTCTCTGTCCTTACTGGTAGTTTTGAGAGAACATCGTGACCAATCCCTTAGAGACACATTTTGGCCACTTTCCTTCTTATTTCAGTTTTTGTACCTAGTGCACAGATCTTTACCCATACCTCATTTGATTTTGTTTTGATTACATTTTGGAAAGATGGAAGGCGTCTTTCTTAGACTGTTTGACTGTTTTAAAAAAAGCTCAGTTTCTGCATGTGGAGTATAGAGTTTGAAACTGTGCATAAAGACCCTCTCTGCTACTGCTGAGGTAACAGAATACTTCCACTGACTGACAAGTTGTGTGTTCTCAATGTGCTGTAGAGATGTAGCCACCTGTCAGGTTCCACATTTCCCTTCCGGGTAACTCCTGTGGTCCGTGTTGGACCTTGAATGCAAAGTGCTGAAAACCCTTTAACAGCTCAGCCTTTTTCTTCAGAAGATGGGTGATGCTGACACTGCCTGTACCACCACTGTCCAGAACAAACATGCACACAAGGATTGTCCAATGAGCCTCTTTACTCTTCCATTGAATCTGAGATAATCAAAGGAAGATCCCACCTGGAATTTGTTAGGTGGCATGCATTGCCTTCTCCTAATTCATCCAGCTCTACTGCTTTGTTTTTCAAAACAAAGCATGGAGCACAATGAAACTTGGAGGTTTCATGCTCTCAGAACTGACAATAGAGTCAAAAAGAATTTCCCCTTTGGAGAACTATTAAGAAGATTGGTTTTCCCCTCTGCTGCTTAATGATTTAGCCAGGGCTGTAGTATTTATTGCATTTGCAGGCTATGATCTTCAGACTCTTAGTAGACACAGCATCTCAATGCATAGCTAACGTGATTTTTCTGAGTGATGTCCTGTCTTGAGGATATGTCAGAATTCATTCTACTGGCTCCAGTTTGACCCTCAGAGTTCTGATTTTTGTACTCTTGTTTGCCATCAAGGATCTCCAAGATTGCTTTCTTTGGTGTTGGATCTAACCAGGATGTGGTCATGACGTCTGCATCTTCACATGCTGTTTAGAGGCTATCCATCAGATTGGTAGAATCTGCCTAATTGAGGAACAAGGGAGTTTACTTATTAAGAAAAAATATTTTTTAAAAGATTGTGCAAAGTCTTGCCTGTAATTGTCCACAGAATACATACCAGCTTCTGTGAGTGAACTGTGCTTTTTGGCTTGACAGTGATGTACCCCAAGGCCTCTGTTTCAGCTCTTTGCCAACACTGCTTGAAGCTGAAGGTCAGGTAGCTTGTGGCCAATTCTATAAAAGTGTACCTAAGTGTTATCCTAGCTGTTGACTGCTAGCCAATCTGACATGTGCTGATGACACTGCTGAAGTTTTTGAGTTATTTGAAGTGTTTCTTCCATGTTAGAGAATGGTTTCAGAATTACTGCTGAGCTTAGTCACAGTCTCATCCAAACCATTGCAATAATTGGCTGTATTTATGCACCTTCTGTCTATGAAATAAATCTTTCTGATGGTGTTTGTGTTGTCAGAAAGGCGCCAGGTGCTTGTTTAGGAGTCTGATAGCGCTTCTGGCCTTATCCTGGGTTTTCATCTAGGAATGGGGCAAAGGTCTGTACTGACCATAAAAATACCTTATGATGGGATTTATTTCCTTAAAAATGTCTGGTTTCTGGCATGTTGATTTGTCTGCTCAGAATAGCATATGTGACAGGTTTAGGCTTGTTTTCTCCTTGCAGACACTGTTCTCCAAAGAACTGGTATAGAAATCTGCTGTAGTTTGTGCTTCAGCTCTTTGGAATATGGCAATAATCTCCACACTGGGCAGCTGTTCAAATGGACTTCAGACTGCCTGTGTGCTCCAGAACTGAACACATATTAGTGATGGGAGCACTAGGCTTTATTTATAGCCTTTCTTGGAAACCTTCAGTTCTAGATCTGGCAGAATTGTCCCTCTTATCAAACATGCCACTGCTATGGGCTGTATTTCTCTAATTGCTTTTCATGTGTTTTCTGAGGTCTGCCTAAAGGTGAAGGAGCACTGTGCACGTGATATTACAGTGAAGCTACTTCCACATGCATCTGTGCATATATGTGGATTTCTTTTTTTGGTGTGGTTTTCATCTCTTATTCTGCTGTCTCTCCTCTTGCTTTGATAATCTTTTGCATTTGCATTTCAGTAGTTGGAAGGAAATTAAGAAATAAAACAGGGTGTGTGCGTGCCAACTGGGTGGCACTTGTGTAAAGATCTCTGATGTAATTGAAGAAGGTTTCCATTGGCAATTGAATGTGCATACAGACAAAACCCTGTGAAGTTACTGTAATTCTGGAGGAGATGACAACTCTTGGTCCTCTGTCTACAGCTCATCTGACAGAGATGGAAAATTAGTGGAACCTTGTCCTACATTAAAATAAGAAGTTATCTAGAGCATTGATTTACTTGCCTTACACTTTAGAAAGCCAAATTTTGGCCTTCATCAGAAATAACTGGGTTGGAGAAATGCCAGCTATTAAGAATTTGTCAGGAACATTGCCATTATTTTGATTTCACTTTTCAGAAGCTTTTATGAAAAAGGAACGAGCTTCCAAAGATACGCAGTTGTGTTTGCCTGGAGAAGTTCTGCATGCTTCAGGAGATAACAATGGACTTAGTTGTAAGATTATTCCTCGGTGACTCTAGGACTTCTCCAACAAATAGTTCTTTTTCTTATGTTTAATACTTGCAGGATTTAGTTTCATGTTTCTAAGTTCTTTGTGGTTCTTGTTACCTTTCTTTATATAATTACCAAGTTAAAATGACCAAATATTGCAAAAAACCCAAAGTCAATCCACTCCAACAAAAGAAACCCCATCAACATCACAGCAATGGGTTTTTCTATAATTCCTTAAGTGTTAGACTGTGCTCAAGGGTTTATGGCCTTACCTGATTCCAGTCCAAGTGACTTTTCAAGTTTAGGTGACTTTCAGAATTTGGAAGTGAAGGTCATAGAATGAAAACACTTTGGATTTCTGTTGTAGCTATAGTCTGTGCGCATACTGAGTATCATGTTCCTCCCACTGTGATAGTCTATGACCATACCATAAAAAAAACTTAAATGACCAGTAAAATGTTAGAATGACTGTGCATAACAACAGAATTATTTTCTTGCATGATTTTTATAGCTTTCATTAGATTTGTTTTTCAGTTCAGATTTTGTATTGCTGACTGGTTTAGAAATTAAAGTGCTTGTGCATCAGTCATATGCTTAATTCAGTTGGAAATATTGCCTGTGCTAAACCTCCCCAAAGTAAAAAAAGGGCTGGATATTGTGGGAAATGCTCTTCTGATCAAGTATATAGTTAGGGCTTTAGTGATCAAGTGGGTAGGTGAGTTAAGGTTTTTTGTTTGATTTGTTTTGAGAATACAGTCTTCCAATTAAATATATTATTAACCCAGAAAATTACCATAGTAAGATATTGGCCTCAAACTGTGCAATGTTTTCTTTCCTTCTAGGACTTCATGTTTTTCCCACTTTTGTAATATATGAACTCACAGTCCTGCTATTCCTTACATTGTCTGTCGTCATAATGAAGGTATTTTCTTTTATGCTTTTAAAAAATATTTTAATCTTCATTAATCTAAGAAATCTTTGTGTTGCATGCCCTAAAGACAATTTATGCAAGAACTGAACATTTGATATAACAGAGAATATTACTGTAAATATATATTTGGAAGAAACTTACTGATTAGAATACAGTTTGAAACAATATTCTCCAGGTATTTTAAAACAAAATTATTTAATGTTAAAAGTAAATTGCACATGGCAAAGCAGCTATTTCTCCACCTTGGGATTTGTGACAGCTATCAAGTGTTTTGTTATAGTAAAGAAGATGCTACTTTTTACTGTGCAATGTAAATTTGTCTCTTGATATTAATACAGAAGACACGCTTGGAAGGCCATTATTTTATGTTATGTTCAAAATTATTCTATTTGATGCTATGTATCTTACAGAGATTATACTGTTTTATTTATTGCACTTCTTTATTTAAGCTAACAAACAAAACAAACCCCAAATAACTCAAAAAACCTGTTTTTAAAGTTTGTCTTGGCAGTGCTTGTCCTTTCTTTGATTCTTCCAAAGACCAGCCAATATATCAAGTGGATTGTCTCAGCAGGACTGGCACAAGTCAGTGAATTCTCTTTTGTTCTGGGAAGTAGAGCACGCAGAGCAGGGATCATATCTCGGGAGGTAAGCTGTGCTGTGGTTATTAACTTCATTTTCTGCACCTGAATAACTTACACTGTAAGACAAAATCCCAGTATTTGAAATACCAATACACTCCAATTTTGTGGCACCACTCAATTGTAAAAAAAAGTAGAATCAACCCATAGAAATGGATACTTGTATGTCCCTGACAGGGTTCTTAGTGCTGGTTCTCACTTGTTTCATATTGTACTTTAGTATTTTAAATAAGTTAGTTATAAATGCTTTAACATCTTTCACTTACGACTTAATTATGTGAACAGTGGGTTGCAGATAGCACCCAAGTCATAAAGACTGAGAAGTCTTTGCTTTAAAATCTTGATACAGCTATTGAAAGAGGTATAGGAGTGTACAGTACAGAGACACTACAGCATTTGAAGAAGGAAATACCAGTAAATAAGAACTGGAGAGCAGATATTGTGAAAATTGCCTTAACATTTAAACAAGCAAATACACTTGTAATCACTTTAACCTGTAAATCTTGTTCATTTTAAATCCTCCACAGAAAAAACAACCAATGTTTTTGGTAGTCATGAAAAAAGTCCCCCGGGAAAGAAGCCTTAAACTTAGTTTTATACTTAACCTGTGAGAATGGAATGTTACTTTTTTTTTTTTTTAAGTCTGATTCATTAAATTAGGTAAATGATGGCTATAGAGATACAGGAACTGACCTCACTTTCTACTACTGCTTTCTAGTAGCTGCTTTATCCTCTGTGCTTCTGCTCACAAAAAATGCTTTCCTTGTGCTCCGAGGTTTTCATTTTCATTGAGCAAGTGAACTCCATAGTGTTGGGACCAATTCCAAATAAAGCACATGTGAAAAACTTACACAGTGCTGTTCACTTGTAGGTAAAGATGATTCACTTTCATGTTCACTCCTTCATATAATTAAGAGTTACAAATATTGCATGTTTGCATAGAGTTTCAAGATATCTCTATGTGATCACAGAACCAGTTTAGGGGGCCACCCACTGAGCTTGGGAGGCTTTTAGACTTTCATTTTTTTCTGCTCTCACATAATTACCTAATATATAGGTTTGTATACCTCTGATATTTCCTAAACTCATTCTTTACTTGAGACCTCAAAACTACTTCCTGCCACTGTTTTCCAAGACTTATCAAAACTATGTGTTAGGATCTTTCTTTTTTTTTTTTTTTCCAGAAGATGCAAAGTATGACTTAAAGGGATTTATGTTTGCTTTTTTCTGTTGATAAGTGAACTAGCAGTGAACTTTGCCATTATATTGTTAAACCAGAATAGTTTAGAGTGGTGGTGGTGGGGTTTTTTATTTGTTTGATTGACTGGGGGTCTTTTTGGTTTGGTTTGTTTGTTTGGGGAATTTTGTTTTGGTTTTTAAATGAAGTGATAATTGGCCTTTGACTTTTTAACAAATACTGAATTTACAAAATTGATCACATAAAACCAATTTTTTTTCTATAAGCTCATAATTATGTTTTTGCAATTGTATCTTCACACCAGGTAAACAGGTAATTAGATTACTTGAGCATGTATGGTTTGCTTTTGTAGCAATGTGCAGAGTTGCTTAGGAAGACAGGTGAAGTCTCTTGAAAACATGGTCTAGAAGAGCCTAATCTCCTCAAACTTCTAGATACTTCTTTGTACTGCCATGTAACCAAGAGAAGTAATGGCTTTTATTTGCCTTTTGCAGGTCTATCTTCTTATTCTGAGTGTGACTACTCTAAGCCTTTTACTTGCCCCTGCCCTGTGGAGAGCTGCAATTATGAAATGTGTTCCGAGACCTGAAAGACGCTCAAGTACTTGATCAAGATTTGCACAAATTGAAGGATATGTCCTCTTGCAAGGAAAACATCTTCATTGCTCATTGTATTTCTATGCACTCAGAAAGCAAGACCTGTTGAGTAGTCAGTCCTCTTAATAAGCACTTGGTTATAAGCCTTATAGTGACCTTAAAACAAAATTCAATACTAAAAAATAATTGTGTCATATGAATTGCGCACCTTTTACAAAATTTACTTTGACTGATTGGAATCTACTAGAACATTTGTTTCTGATCCAATCTGTTATTCAGAGCATAAATTATTTTTTTTAAATATAGTGTCATGCAAACTATGGTTTGTTTTTTTTTTTGCCTGAATGTGCCTTTTAATTTTCATCCTGTTAATGCTGGTTCATCACCAGATTTTGTTCAAAAAGGAAAAAAAGATATATATATTATGGTGCCTATGGTATCTTCTTTCACTAAATGACTTAAGTCATTTTCACATTTATGATTTTAATATAGCAGCATAAAATTAACTCAAACCAAATTTCTAATGGTGAATAAAAGAGTGATCCTCTGCACAAAGAAAAGGTTTAACTGTTTACCAATCAGTTCCAAGCAGTTAATTACATATTCCAGTTCATGCAGCCAATACTGCATGATATTTTATGCCAAATTGCAGCATACAATGTATTTTCTTATATTGTTATATTTTGTGTTAGCTCTTGTATTTATTTACATATTTGACTAAAAATTGACAGTAAGAAAGGGCATAATTTATGTTTGCAGACTGACAGTTGTTACCCATTCTTGTTGCTAACTGCTGCTACAGTAATGGTTTACAGGGGTGTTTTCTTTTAAATAAAAACTAAATGTAGTAAAACTGGGAAGTGTAATTTCAATTAGATGTGAAAAATAGTACTTCTGTAACCTTGGAGATCGGATCTTAGTTGACTATTCTAGATTTGAAATTATTTAAAGTAAATTAACTTGCAGAAAACTGGAAATGGCAGACTGGATGTGTATTTGCAACCCCATGACCTTTTAAGTTACATTTACATTGAATAAATTGTTAGTCTTTTAAAAGTACCATGATATTTTAGAAAACGGTGTTTTGAATGTGATCTTAAATGTGGTTTTTCTTTAAAATGTTGTATGTAGTGAGATAGGTCTTGTAAAAGCCCATTATTTAGGTGTCATAGAGAAAGCTTACTCATAGGCTATAGTCCACTCTGTGACAAAGCATTTAAGAATCATCTTGAGGTTCATCTGCTAAAACCAATACTATTTAAGATACATAAACACTTCAGGTCAGTATTGCAGTGTTATCTGAAATAACACTGATACCCACAAAATAGTTAGAAAAATGCATGTTAAGAGGTTTAAATTGTCAATTAAAATGAAAATTGTCCTCCAAGTAGCAACACAAAGCTTTGGATGGATCTTTGTGCTCTGAACCTCTTTCCCCTGTAGCAGCCTCAGTTTCTTCTGTTTTCTCTGACATCTGCTGAGCTTGTCCAGATGAAACTTGAATTACTCTGGAGTGTTTATGTACTGCTGGGACAGGGTAGACATCATCATATTTGAGTTCTTGCTCACTAGATTCGGGGCTTTTCCTCTAGGCACTAATGCTTCATAAAGATTGATGGAATATATGGCAAGTCCCCCTCCCCTTAAATGGTTTCAAAAGTTGTCACAAAACAGACAAATGCAGAACAAAAAGCTGCTCTATAAATAAAATATTTTTAAATAAAATTAATCTATAACAGAAAAGAAACTCAAAACTGATTTTTTGCAATATTTCAATATTTTTATTCAAAATAGAGGAACAGTTCAGGTTTCATGGTTCCATTTAACAGTCTTCTAGTTCAGACCTTTTACCCTTTTCCAGGTACCTCACTGAAATAATTTGTTTCTCAACTGTCCTATCCACTTTGTCCACTCACCTGGCTCATTGTTTCTGCGTGAAATACAAGCATCTCTCCTAAATGCTTCATTTTGGCTTTGAAAGATTGTTATTTCACATGTAGTTTGCCACCTGTTTCAGGGGGAAAATGTACGACAGGTCATGGTAGAGACCTCTGTATGGTTTCCATTATGTCACTCAGCTCTTGAAGCAATTATATGACATATTGCACTTGTGATGAGTCAAAGTCTTATCTAAATAAATTGCTGTGGGTAATTGTAGTTTTCTAGAAACCCTTTAAAAGTCAGGAAGGAGACTACGAAATACTAATGGCTTGTGTCTCTTAAAAGAAAGAAAATATTTTCCTGAATATCTTCTAAAAGATTTGGGTGAAAAGCTCATTTGGTACCACGTTCAAAAAAGGAAAGCATGCATCTAGATACCTTACTGGTTCCCTCATCTCTCTCAATCCTCTCCCAACTAAGCTTTGTCATGGTTTAGGAATGGTATTCCCCAATTTAGTGCTCTCACCACCACCACCACCACCACCACACTGTCAGTTGTTTCCCCTCTCCCCCCAGATGGAAGCACAAAAGGCAAAGATTGTGGGTTGAGATAAGCACCATTTACTGGAAACAGCAATGAAATAAAACAAACAGTAACAACAACAATATTAATAACAAAATTGTACAAAGAGGACAACAACAGTTCCCCACTAGTATAGAATAACAAGGTGCACATGCCCACACCATTCCAGGTTCCACTTCCTCATGCCTACTGTGAAAAAAGCTCTGTCCTGGCAAAAACCAGGATAACTTGGCTAGGCTTTAGGAGAACTGGGGGAATTGAAATAGGCTTGTGTGAGTACCAGTGTTCTGGGCCTCTTTGTTGACACAGATTTGGATTGCCTGGTTCAATATTAGATATAAGTGCAAAGTAGTAATCTTAACAGACATATGGTAAGTTTGTTTGCAATCAGACATTTGAGGTTGCCTCACAGAAATCTGGAGGTATATTGAGATACTCTAAATATTTCTTGAAATGCAAATAATGGCTCCATTCATAATTCCATGTCCAAATGGGGTAGTCTTCATGATATGATCTTAGGACAGAAACAACAGACCTTATTCCTGAATGATCACTCATTCCTGTATGAAAAATGGGGAGAATATTGCATAACCAGCCCACTTAGATATAATTGCAGCTTTTCAGAAACCTTATGCTTGTACTGTGGAATATTCTCTTTCTGTGTCAAGCAGATAAAATTAAAGCAGAGTTCCAGAAGCCCTGCAAGGAAAATCTACTGATTTGTTGAAGATTTCTTGAAAAACAAAGGTCTTTTTCTGGAAATTCTTGTTCCAGCTCGTTGGACAGTGGTTCTATCTCATTCATTAACTCATTCATTGAGCAGTATCATTTTAATACAGAAAAGCTGATACAGAGCAGAAGCCTCATTAAGTGATGAGAAGATATTCCTATGGTCAAGCTGAACTTAAGGGAGTGAAAAAGGAGGTTTGCTCTATGCTTGACTTGCAACTCAGTCAGCTAACCTATTTTGGGGTTGAGATTCAGGGGTCTTTTTGAGGGGAGGGGTTGTTTTATTTATTTTGTAGGTGGATTTAGCTGTGCTTATTTGATTTCTTGTGTGTTACCCCTTAATTGCTATCCTTGATAATTCTGTGAAGATAAAGGAACCAAAGTAGTTTAAAAGCTGGTAGTGTGGGCTGTGCTTTGTGAGCCATTTCCCTGGCCCTGGAGTCAAATTGGTATGTATGGACCCACAACCACCCTACTTGTGGCTTATCCCATACAGAGCAGGTGGCTTCAGTTTGTCAGTAGGAAGGTATTTGTGGGAGCTGTGAGGTGGTTTCCTAAAATTGTGATTGATGTAGGTCTAGGACGGCTCAAGAATGTGGTGATGGTGGACTAAGTCCATGGCACTACATAGCCTTTTAAAGACTGTAAGAATTTATACTTCCTATCATTCTCAAATATGAGGAAAAGCATTCTCACAAAGCCTTGTACTTCACTTGTTTTATGATTGGACATCCTCAGCTTTGCAGGCAAAAAGATGTGGGGGTGCCTTGTGTGACAGAATATTGCTGTACGATGATGCTTGATGGAGAGGGTGAGAAATCCAGTGTGGTCTTGCCTGTTGGAACAAACCCAGGAACAATCTAACCACAAAAGCACTCCTGGGGTTTGTCTAGGGAAGGAATCCATAGTTCTGCTCAGTAACCAGTCCTGGCAGTGTTCCAGCATGTGGGCAATGCCAAAGGTGGAGGAAATGGGATCCCTGAATGACAAGAGGCAAGCCACACTAACAGCATTGCTATTTTGTGAGAAATGCTATAGCTTGTAAGGAGCAGCAAAGTATCAGACATCCTGTGTTGATGACCTGAAAAGGAAGGAGCTGACACAACTACTGCAGGGAGAAGGAAGAACAATGAGATGTCTTTGGAGCTCGGAGGTGTGTAGCCCACTCAACCCCTAAAGGCAGAAGGGAAAGGCATGCATCTACCAACTTCACTCAGTAGCCCAGGAGATTTGCTGCTTGGGTTCTCCCACCGCCTCTGCTGAGTGTTTACCACTGCCAGGTTGGACTTACTGACACTTTGAAGACAGTGGGACAAGGAAAACCTTCTGCTGGCTGGAGACAACAAACTGGACAACATGACAAGAGTGACTTAGGGATAAGTGATCCTGCCTTGTGGGAAAAACCTAGATCAGAGAGTAGTAAAATTTTCAGTTACGGTACCAAGCTGTATTTTTTATTTCCTTAAAGAGAGTGGAAATTTGAGAGTTGGGAGAGGGTACCTCCCGATGAGGCCAGATGCTGACAAGGTGGTCAGGTGACATTAGGTCTTTAATTAAGTCATGCGTTTGCACAGATGAGTGTTCAGATCCCATGGCTCCCTGTTCCCGGGCATTTCCTCTGGCATCTGTTGAAGCTTTCTGCCTCTAGACTCGATGACCTCTTGAGACAATTTCCTCACGTCTGTCATGGGCTCCTGCCCCACTGATGTTGTTTAAAGTTATGATCTGTTCTGCTTTTTGTGCCCCCTTAAAAGGGAGAGGCACTCCCCAGAAAACTGTAAAGTGGAATAGCCTGCCACTACTACTATCACAAACGAACTCCTAAAGCTCCAAAATTCTTTCAAAAGGTGTGCTCAGAGATTAGAGAAGTGTTGAAAAGTTTTTTCACCGGTACAAACACTTCAAATTAGTTGTGAACCCTCGGCTGAAGGAAAAAAACACCACTACCCAAGAGTTGGGCGTGTTTGGGCAGTTAGTATGCATCAAAATAAATTCTAGCAAACTAGGACACTCCTTGTTTGTGCTTGTTCTGTTGACTGGCAAGTGTTTTTCCTACAGGAATTAATGTAAAACAAAAGAGCCGGAGGTGGGTGGGTAGGGACATGAGATACACAGACGGTTTGAACCCTCAGGCACAGTATATATGACCTGGAGAGTGGAGAGCAGCACTATCAACTGGAGATATCTTTCAGGAAATAATTTTTTTCTGCAGTTGGTTTATGGGTTTTGTGTGTGAAAATTTTGGCTACTTTCTGAAAAGTTGTAATGTTACAAACAGAATTTCATTATCACCTTCTTTCTTCGATAGCCATTGCCGTCAAGAGGAATGAAGAAATGGGGTTATAATCCCAGAGCAGAAAGAGGGGGTGTGTGTGTGGGGAGGGGGAGGTGGCGAGAGGGTGGGAGGAATTGTTCATAAAAAACTCCCAAGATTGCTATTTATCAGGAAAATAAATGAACGTAGTGTTTCATTACTATTGTAAAGCACAACAATTCAACATCTTAAAAAAAAAAAACCCCAACAACAGAGGTGTAAAAATGAATGCGAATCTCGTGGACTCGTGAAATGCATCTTCTCCAGCATTCCCTCTGCTGGGTAAGTCTGCTGCTGCAATGTAGCGGCTCTGTGGTCGTGTGTTTTATTCCCGGCTAGTCTTCGTTCCCAGGAAGCAGCATGAATTTAGCGAAAGAACGAGCCTTTTACTTCCTGCTCCCCTCTTCGTTGCGCTATGAGCAACCTTGTACCGTGCAGGCTTGGTTTTGCGTGCCGAACTGTGTATAGCTTCCTCCCCATCGAACAGCCTTGCATCCACCCCTATGAGCAACACGACTCGGAGCTTTCCTTGCTGTCCTGCAATTTCCACTATAACGGCTCTGCCTTTGTAGCCGCCCAGAAACGCTGCAGGTTTTGGGGTTGTTTTTTTTTCCCAAAATTTACAGGACAAACGATTACAGGACAAACGATGTAATTACATCACATAACCCTCGCTAACATGCTCTGTTCCTGCGGTCGTCATTGCACGCAGAGGCTGCAGCGCCCCGAGGTGCTTTAGTTTTGGGCGCGAGGTTAAGAGCTGCAACCGCCCGAAGGAAAACTTTCGCTTGGATTACCACAAAATCCCTAATTTTAGCAACGATAGCTGCAAGCGAAACTTTGCTCGAGTAACGGCCGGACAGAACGCGATGAGGAAGCGCTGGCAGCAGGATGTTGTGGCAACGAAACCGCACGGCCCTGCCCCGCCGGGTCCCGCTCCGCGCGGCAGCGCGGCCGCGCCCGCGGGCACCGCTCGGCACCGCGGGGCGGGCGGGAGTCGGAAGAAGGCGCGAAAATCCCGCGCATGCTCCATGCCCGGCTCCCTCCGCGCCTTGGAGCGGCGGGCGGGCGGGTTGGCTTGGCCGCTCCGCGTGTGCCCGTGCGAGGCGCGCCGCGCCCGTGACGTCAGCGCGCAGCGTCAGGGGGACGCACAAAAGTGTAAGTTTCAATTTTTTTTTTTTTTAATTTTATTTTTAAAAAAGAAAAAAAAAAAAAAAAGAAGAGACGGGGGAAGAGTGGAGGGGTCGCGCGCGCAGGGTCCGTGGCAGGGTGGGGGGGGGGATCGCTGCGCTCGCTCGTCCCCTCTCGTTTATCCGCATCGCCCCCATTCCCGCCGGCAGCCCCTCGGCGGCAGCGGCGCTGGGCAGGTGTGCGGGGCTGCGGCGTGCGGGGGGCGGCTTGCGGGGGCGGCCGGCCGAGAGTCCGGCGGACTGGTGGCCGGCGGGGGCAGAGGCGCGCTGGGAAGTGACAGCCCGCCGGGGGAGACCCTATTGCCCCGCTGCCTCTTCTCCCCGTACCCCCTCCCCCGGAGCGCAGGGGGGAAAGGCGGTCCCTGCCGGTGCCCTCTCCACCCTCCTTGCTTCCCTCCCCTGTTCCCGGGCTGCCGATGTCGGTGTCCCGCCGCCTCCCCCCGCCCCTGCCCCCTCCCGCCAGGCCCGCGCAGCCGCCGCACATGTGCAGTCGGGCGCCTCCGCAGCGGCAGCGGCAGAAGCGGCGGCAGCAGCGCGGCGGCGGCGGGCGGGGGGTGCTCCCGCTCCGCGCTCCGGGTCCCTGTCTCGGGGCGGCGGCGGGGGATGGAGCCGGCTCTCTCTGCCTTCGGCCGCTCAGGTGCGGGCAGCCCGCGCCCGAGGATGGGAGCACCGGGGCTTGCGTGGGACGGCGGCGGGGGGCGCCGCCGGCGGCGGGTCGGGCACGATGGGGATGGGGACGGCGCGGACCCACACTCCGCCCGCCGCCCCTTCCCCCCGCGGCCGCCGGCGGTGCCGCCGGGCGCGTCCCCCCTTGCCCGCGCCCCCGCCGCCGCCGAGGCGATTAGCGCGGCCCCTCGCTGCCGGGGGGAGGCGGCGCGGGGCTCAGGGCTCTGCCCGGGCGGTGAGGCCCCGGTCGGGGGGCGCGGGCGGGCGCGGGGTGCCCGAGGCGCAGGGGCGGCCGCCGGTCTGTGCCGCCCGGTGCGGCCGCGGCCCGTCCGCCTGCGAGGAGGAGGAGAAAAGCGGGGCTGGAAGGCCCCGGGGGGAGCTGCCCCTGGGGCCTACTTGTGCCTGCTGCTGGAAATGGGGGTGGGGAGGAGGAGGAGGCCGTGATCGCTGCCCGCGCCCAGCGCTCGGTGTTGGAAGGGGCGCAGCTGGACAGGGACCGGCCTCGCGTGGGATCGGGCACGGGCTGGGGGAAGGGCTCTCCCTGCCAGGGCACGGCTCTCCCCCGCCGTCGGGAAAGGAGTGCCCCCCACACGTGAGCGTGGGGCTCAAGGGACGAAAAGGTGATGATGGGAAACTTTTCCCTTTTTAAAAACGTGGATTTTTTTCAAAAAGAAACCTGTATTATACTTGGTAGTATTCAGTAATTTCAATTGTAAAAGCTTTCTCTCATTTCATTTTTTTATAGCTGGTGCTGTCTTTGCTTTCTGCTTTCCAGAAAATAGCATTGTCCCTGTGTCCTGCAGCCATCAAGATTTTAAGACGACTGGTTTTTAGTCTTTGGTAACATGGCAAAAGATGTAAGTATATTTGTAGCTCATACAATGTGGAACATAGAATGTTTTTATTAACAAAAGCAAATGGGGTCATGCTTTATAATAGCTGGCATTAATGAATACGTGGAACTTTATCTACACTGTGCATCAAGCCTAGGCTGTTTTCCTGTAGACAGCATAAACCAGCTTCAGATCTGCTACCATTTTTCCAGAGTGATTAATCTTGAGAATTCCCTATGCTAATAACAGCACTTGGGCCGTTGTCATTATGTGCATTCATATTGAACACTAAAAGAGCTTGGGTTTGGATGCATTGAAAAAAACCCAGCACGTGTTGTTCAGATGGCAGGGCTGTCGTTGACTACCATTGTCAACTAACGTTGCCTTTCTTGAGTTCAAGAAGGCATCAGACGTTGGAGGGAAGATGGTTCATTCTCCATATGCATTCATTGTTTATCTCTGTCTACCAAAAGATGATCGTTAGTGTCTGTAAAAACTGGCTTTGGGAACTTTCACCATAGATTTCAATTACTGCTATTGTTAAGGTTTGCAGCTTCGATTCTGTGACCTGCCTCATGGAGCACGTTTGCTCTTCACCCCTTCCAGTACTCATTAAAAAAATTTCAGTTTATTCTGCCTTTAAGATGTCAGTCAATGTTCATACCTAATATAATTGGGCTTTCACATTGTCTTATTGAAAAAAGACAATATAGTAGTCTGTATTCAAATTAGACCATATCTCCCCCTTCAAAAAAACCCAAAACCCCTAAAAACAACGGTATGCAAGCTAAAGAAAAGTGATACAACTCACTGGTTAGTTGTTACAGCAGGTTGCAGCCTAATGTGAAATATTGCAGCCTTCAAATAGCGGGGATTTCCATGAAAGAGTGATTGGCTTAAAAAATAATATTGTAGGGAATTTTAGTAGTTCAGCTGAAAAACATCTTAATGTGTGGAGAAGCAACCAGACATACGTAGTCACTCAAAGCTTGCCTGGAAGAGATAAGGATGGCCAAGTACATTACAGATAGCAGAGTTCAGGGAATGATAGGCCAAATAAGCGGGAAGAAAACGAAAGTGGAGAGTTACACTAGGAGATGAAATTGAACCAGTTCAAAGTAAATGAGATACCAACGTACATTTGTTTAATATTAGCTTTTGGGAGAGAGATCAACTAAGTGAAGAGTTCCTAGCACCTGGAAATACAGATCAATGTCCTGCTAGTTCTAAGTGAGAATGAGACTTTTAAGAAGAAACCTTATTTTTGAAAGATCTAGTTTATTCTAGGAAAGAGTAATTAAGGAAGAAAGGAAGGAATAACCTACCTCATAGTAAACTTAAGAAAGGGGAGAAGGTGCTATGGATCTGAAAAGAAATTGCTTTCGGTATCTTTATTAAAGAGATAATAAACTGAATTTGGAAAAACAAAAATCTAGGTCAGGTTTTAGGTAAAATTTTAAGTGTACTTGAACACTGGAGCAGGGTAGCTAGAAAGGATATGAAATCTTAACTGAATATTGTCTAACCTGTTCTTAAAAACATCTACATATACTTCAAACCTGCCTCAGGGAAGAAATATGAACTGCTTACCTTTTTGCAGACTGTACCCACCATTACATGACACCTAAAATGTGTAATGAGTGTTGGGAAGTTTTAAATTTCTAGGTCTGAATATGGGCCCCATGCATTGTGGTTTAATGCTATGACATAGAGATGTTACTTGGTATAACACTTACTTTAATTTTCAGAAGGAAAGAGATTTATTTCCATATTTTTGTTCAAAGTCCAAGTTCTTTTTCAAGCAGAATAATGGAATTAAGTATGATACAGACAGTATCACTAGATTTCTGGGCACTGAGGCTCTGAAAACTTGTGTTGCTGTAAATTTAGATGTTCTGATGTGAAAATATTGCTGTGATTAATGGCTTGTGGTTCTGCCATGTCACCCATCAAGTGCTCTAACTGTCTGTGAGATGTAGTGGTGAAGAAGATGGCATAGTTGATGATTGCTCCTGCCCCTTCCTTCCCTTTTTCTCAACAGAGCTGAGATGGCTAAACTGTGGGAAGGGCTGTGCTGCTACAATCTTAAGTCTGGGCTTCCTAAGGTGGCATTTCCATGGCCAGGCACGTTCAGAGTGCTCCAGCCTGGGAGTGCAGCTGAGGTGTGCATCCCACTGGTGTCCTGTGCTATGGGCCAGTGTGCTGTGGTGACAGTGGAGCAGGGAGCCCTGCACAAGGGGAAGGTGTGGAGACAGTGTTCCACCACACAGCACACTCCTACTTTATGCTTCTTCCTGCCTGCTGCAGGAGAGCATTTTCCTTTTATTGTTTCTGTCTGATACCTCTTTTTAAAAACTATAATTTGAAAAGACCTGTGAGGAAAGTTGAATACTTGTGAGAGTTTGCAGACCGAGACTTTACTTGATAATTGAACAAACTGGGGAATGTGATGGAAAGTGCTAGCAAACCCAGTGAAATGTTTTTATAAAGTATTAAAGAATTGCAAAAGTAGTGGTCAGGTAAGCTAGCAAAATAATGTTTATGAACTATGTTGTCCAGGTCTAAATTCTGTGCGGTATTGGTTTAAAATATATCTCTCTAATGCTTTTCAGAGTATACAATCAAGAGAAAATAAGCAGCAAAACATTGATTTTAATTTTTTTTTCATTTATATTTTGGGGTTTTATGCAAAATACTTTGATTTCCTCAGCAGTAGTCAGGAAGCTATGAGGTGGGGGGAGAAGGGTTCATTCATACATAGCACCTTAATTAAGAACCTGCAGGTGGAGTTTAAGTGCATAATCACAATGTTATAGCTGGATAACTTGAAAAATGGTAATGTAAAAAGAAATACTAGCTTGTGAAGGTTAAAGTATCCATGGGTATATCAGTTTATGTGTTGGGTAGGGGGTCTGAAGTGCCCTGAAGATAAAGGGCGAAAAAAAGAAGCTCTCATTTTCCAGTGTGATCTTGTAATAACAATAAGCGCAGCCGTTTTTGAGTTTATGAGCACTGGTGAAGCTGAGAAGCAATTCTAACAGAATCAGGCAGATTCTGTTAAAATTCAGTTCAATTCAGGACTTTTTAGTTCCTAGAAAGACTTTACTGTTTGTGCAATTTAAAAAAAACAATGAAAAAACAGGTGTGGACAGGAGAACAGCAATTGCCGTATCTCAAGGGCTGGATATCTTGGGAGTGGGATCATTGCATTACTTTTCAGAGTCTGGATGACAGGTTGAGGTCAGTAGTTTTTGGTACAGTTTTACACCTACATTTGCACTGTGTGAGAAATTTCTTGGTCATTGCATATGGGCAGTCTCCAGAAACTTCATCTTAGCCAGAACTCCTCTTCCTGGTTAATCAGTGTTGCTCAGAGTTTGCCTCATCTCCTGTGAACTCTTCCACTACTTACAAATGTGTCACCTTCCAGGCAGGAGCTGAAGGAGCCAAATGTAGACTGAGGACCTTGGCTGTACTTGTTCTCCTTACTGGATTCATGGGGGTAATAGTGTGGGGGGGAAAGCAATTCCTTGTGTGCAGTGGTCACCTGTCCACCCTTGGCATGCCTAAAACTAGTCAGGATGCTGCATTGAATGAAGTAAAAGGAATTACTGTAGCAAGAAAACAAATTTGATACATTAATTTTTTTTCCAGCTTCCACACTGCTTGCTGGCCACTTTTATATTCAGTTGTATGCTAAGATTAACCTGTAAATTAAGATGATAAATACCTTTTTTAGTAGCAATGATTAACGTACCTTCCACCATTAAAGTACCAGGTTCTGTAGCATGGCTGAAGATCCAACTTGTGACCATGTTTCTCCCCTCAGTTGCTTCTGTCACTGCTAAACTGTTGAGGCCTCTCAAGGATCCATAAGGAAAGAGGAGCTTGTGGAACTTTTCTCCAAGACCCAGTGTTACATAGGAGAAAAAAAGCAAGAACAGTGGAGTTTATTTTCTGCTGAATTTCTGTACTCTTAATGCAACCACTTGCAGGAGCTGGATCTGTTGTTGAGGATAGTCTAATGCATGGTGTTAGAGTGAATATTGAAGAGAAAGGGACTAGACAAATGGAATGAGTACGGTTCCTTCTGATCTCCAAAATTACACTTATCAGAATAGATGAGTCATATAAATGAGATATTCTTATCTAATCCTGCTGTTGGTGATTGTTTCTGTTGTTCACCATTAGTGGATGGACTGCTTCAAGCCATGTAAAAAGTGAATTGTGCCCAGAGAACTTGAAGTTGGGAAAAAACTTAGAACAACTTTTGAAACCGACATACCACTGTTGGTCTTCAGAACTTCTCACGGACTAAAATACCTTTCTTGAGAATTGTTCTTGAGTTACTGTTTCATAGGTAACTGACAGTGGAGTTGGCTTTAAACTGCTTGTTCTAAAATTAGATTTTTTTAATTTATTCTTAAAAATTATGTTCTACTGTCATCTTCTGCTTGAATTATTTTATGAGGGATCTTTTTCTTGATCCCTAGTTTGCATAAAATTACTTTGTCTCTTTAGTTTTTTATGGTATTTTCATGAATCTTACTGAGTAGTAGATATGGCACATATATCCAGTTTTACAAAGGAAGCTCCACGAACATGTGGAAATAAGAGGAGACACCATAAAAAGTGCAAAAAAGTTCATCACCTGATCTAACATCTGTTTAAGAGATATACAGATGTGGGAATTAATGCTGGTGGTTTATTTTAGTTGAGTACTCAGAATGCATTCTGGTACGTAGTTTAATCTAGTGGATTTATTTCACAGTATTATTAAATATTTTCCTCAAAGAATATCTTTAAAAACTCTCAGTGAGCTGGTTTCTTCACACAGTTTTACTGGATAGGTTAATAGGGCTGCTGTTTTTGTGGAAAGTCAAAATCTGTGCTTTTGTAATAATTTTTTGCCACAGAAGCTGTGCTTTTTAATAACTTCCATGTGATGTTTCTACATCAATCTTGAGCAAGTCAAAAAAAGTTAAGTTTGGGATGGATTGAAAATAAGAACCCAATGGAAGTAGGAAGACCACTTTATTTTGGACCTTTTTTACATGATGCACTTTGAATCCCTAGAAAGTATTGAGAAGTCTTCAAAACATTTTTCAGACTTTTCTTAATATACCATAAAATCCTTTTGTGTTTATTTTTGGGTTATGTACTGGAAATTTCATTGGGGCAGACTAGAGAAGTTAAGTCTTTGAGGAATCTCAAGTGGTCATGCACCTTCTTTGATACCATTTTAGTTCAGTAGCTTGATCTACTTCTGTTTGCCTTTAGTGAGTTCTAACATGTCCAGAAGTTTGCAAACTAGTGATCAAATAATATTACGAAATTAGGTCATCCAAAAAGGCATCTCTGTTTGGGATTTTGAACGTTGCTAATTTTTTAAATTTGCCTTTTCAAAGAAGGCAAAAGGAAAGTGATCTTTAAGCTCTCTTTTATACATTCCAGGCATGCAGTCAGAGCTGCTTTTTTCCTATGTTGGTTTGTATTATAAAATCAGGAAATAGCAGCTCAGAAGTTGCCTGTCACCTTGCCAATTTATTTGTCTAAATGAAGCATTTTCTTGTAGCCTGTAAGTGTTAAACTTTATTAATTGTATGTGCCAGTTAATGTAGTGGCTTTATATAGGTATGTTGCAGTATTTTACTGAATAACTACACTATGATGGCAACAGGCTCAACAAAAATGCAGATTTTAGAAGTTAAGTTAGCTGGGGATCAATTGTTTTTAATTGTTTTGCATTTGATTGTGTGATTATCTATTAAAGGAGATTTATTATGGCTAATCAGGAGTGGGAAGAGGAATAAAGGATCAATCTTTGCTAAATGTTGTCTGTATGGAAACAGTTCTCAGGTAGCAGACAACTTGACTTTAAGGATGGACAGTGGTCCATGTTACCCAAAAATGCTTCTGGCTACTTGTCTTGTGTTACATTATGTTTGCTAAGGGTTCCAGTATTGCATTGTTGGTTACACAGACTTGGTTAAATGTTGCACTGTGGGCGACTCTAGCCTTGTAATACACTGATAAGGAGGTTGGTGAGGCAAATGGTTCTGGAAGGGTCCTGTGTAATGTTATGTGTTGATTTTGGCTGTGGTTCAGGTGCTGATGAAGAAGCTGCTCTAAAGTCTTGGTTTGGCTGTGAAAACAACAGTCTCTTATGGTCAAACCTAGAATGGTTGCAGGATGTTGTGGAAGTGGCTGCTGCTAGTACCTCTACGTCTGGTTATTTAGTCCAGGAGGATACTAATGATGATTTTATTTTCTGGTTAATTTATGTGGTAAAAGTGGAAAAACAGTGCTTTGATATCATACCACTAGGAGATTCACATTCAATTCTGCTTTGTTCTTACAGCTTCATGGTTAGTGCTGGAGACATCAGCTTTAAATTTTGCAAAGGTTGTATCACTTGAGCAATTGAATAACTGTAAGAAGCAGCACCATGGAGTGACTTTTCACTCTTGAGGTGTTTTTGATCTTTTGGCTGCTTAGACAGGACCACCATTTGACTTGTCTTCAAAGTGAGTTCTTAATTTAATTTTTGCTGCATTCTCGATGTGTTGCTTTTGTCAGAAAGAAAAGCCAAGAAGCTAATGGTCTTGACATATTCTGCATTAAAGGAGATCTTGGGTGTCATTTTGTGTATTGCTCAGTGTCCAGCTTTCCCACAGTATCAGCAGAGCCTGTATCGACAATGCTTGGCTGAACTTCTCACCTGTATTTAGCTTTTTGCCTTCACAATTCTGTGGTATCCAGACTTTTGTTTTAGTGCTTTGGCTATGCCTTGTTAGTTAAGGTGCTAAAAATGCCAAAATAGTCTTTGGAAAGCTCATTTCTATGGTGTAGCCCATTGCTGAGTGGTTGGCAGACACATTAATCTTGAAGATACTGCCATGATCTGAGGCTGTGATATGATTATCTCTGTTCCAGAAAAAGGCTACTAAAACACAGTAAAACAACACATCTGAGAATTTTGAACAGTCAGACTCCTGTAGCCCAACTTCAAAAGTTTTTATGCAATTTATACAGTAAAGAATAGCTCTCACTGGCTTCATTTTCAAAATGAAATCCAAATGTTTTAAATTTAAGAACTTTTTGCCCTTTTCTACAATATTTCTCTACTCAATATCTTGATTGCCCTTTAATTTTTGCAAAAAAATGAAATGGATGTCTCATAATAATCTTTTGCAGTTGCTTAATAATTCATTCCCAGAGCATGTTTGCTCTGGTCCCTGCATGGGATGATAAACCAATGGGGAAAGTAGTTCATTATCATAGTCTTATAAATGACGTTTGCATATGGATAGGGATGAAAGAAGAATAAAGGTTGTTTAAGCAGTCTTAAAATAAGGTTATTTATTTCTGATTATAAGCTTTATTCCAGTTCTCCCTTGTAACTTTGCTTATTTTCTGTTGTTTCCTGATATTGAAATAAGGCAAACAAAAAAAGGAACCCTGCATTGTCAATAAAGTGGCCCATAGTAAAATGGCATGGCATGGAGCCTTTGGATGTGTTGCCTTTAAAGTGACTGGGGATCATCATGGATGATGGAGTTAGTTGCAGTTTTGCACAAGATGGGTGGTTGTTGGCTAGTTGGCTTTGCAAATGCCTGTAGGCAGCAGAGATATCGTCCTGGTCATGGAACTGTGGAACTGTTATGGTTGGAAAAGACCTCCAAGATCAAGAACTCCAGCCATCAGCCCAACAGCACCAAATGCCCTGACAAGCTCTGGGTGGAAATGCTTTCTTTCACAATTCCTCCATTTTCTGATTCTGTTGTCGCTACTTCTTTCCTAATTTATTTTGAACTTCTCTGTCCAAGTTCCAGCTTATTTCCCCTTTCAGTTGTAGTTTAGGTTGTGTTTGTTTTCCCACTTCCTGTGTTCTTCCCTTCTTCTCACAAGATTTGATCTCATTGTTCCATTAAAGCTCTCTTAGGTTCTCATCAGTTGTATTGCCTGTACTTTTTCAGTGACTCACAGTTTCTCTACCTCAGCTCCTAATTCTGCCATCTTCCATGTGATTTTCTAGCTCATTTTCTGTGTCTTTTCCAGACAGTCCCAAAATTGTCTCAATTTCAGACTGTCCCATTCTGAATCCTGTTCTTTAACCATTCTCTATCTCCTTGTGAAACCCAGTCCTGTGCCTCTGTGCTCTATGGGCTTGATCTGCTGTTAACAACTGAAAATTTCTGTTCTGAGGATCAACCTTGTAGCAGGTACCTCTGTTTCCATATATCTCTACTCTTTTTGCTCTTCTTTCAGCCCTTTTTCAGGTAGTGTTCTTAAAATGGGCTCATTACTTAGAAGGAAAGTAGAAGGGTTATTTCTGTGGCAGAAGAGCACCCTTCTCTTACTTATTTGAAGTAGTGTGGGGCAATGTGCCTCTCAGGTTAAATCTGATACACATAGCACATGTACACGTTCAGTCTTGGTTTTGTCAGATAAACTTCTTGCTTTTATAGGTTCTTTGTCCTTCAGTCCAAATTCACCTTGCATATTTTCTTGTTTACTTTAAAAGGTTCAGTGAATAATTTGATGCCAGTTTTTATTAACAAATTGAATTGCAAGGCTGGAAAGCTGTGGAAGAACTTATATTTTTGTTGTAAGGATGTTGATTTTCTAGTGCATAACTTCAGAGACTGCAAATAGTAGCTTGTTAGTAAGATACTAAATTATTCTCTCACAATCTTTAGGGATTTTTTAACAACTGAAATTCTCTGCATCTTCAGAAAATTTTGTTTCAGTTTAGCTTCAATCCCAACAAAAAGATACTTCCCAGTTTACTGATTTTCAGGCTGTGAGGGCACTTGTAGTACTTTTCAGTTTTCACTTGTAAACAAAACAGAAATAGACTTCCCAGTCCTTAGGACTGCTGATGATCTCATAGCAGGCTAAAGCTAACTTTAGTTGATTTTTTTATATGTTTAGCCCTTCAGTTAATTTCTTTAGGTGCTCTGAACAATGAGCTGAGACCAAACCTTAGTGATGGTTGGGATCTCCACTCCACCACAGCTTCTACAGTTTAAATTACCAGATCTGCTGATTTGTCCAGTGGGCTTTACCCTCCTTTCTGGTGCTCTCTGGGAAGATACTAACTTATTACAGCTTAGATGCTGTGTTGGATGTCAAAAGCTATTTTTAAAATCATTGTTGGCTTTGTTGTAGTGTGTGAGAGATGAAGGCTGTATCTGTGTCTGCTGCCAGTTTAGGGTTTTGGGGCTTTCTTTTTGTAGCTGTAGAGAAGTAGACATAGCCAACATGTATCTTCAAAGAGGAAAACTTTGCTGAATTGTGAAGTTGAGCACACTTAATAAGCTTTCAAAATCAGATATAAAGAGCATTATTATTTCAAGCAGCCCCAGGATCACCATCAAAGGATGTAATGCATCTTGAGATTGAGAATCATGAAAAGATAAGAAAAAACTGTGGAATACAAAAAGAATACATAGGAAAATAGTAATAATCCAAATACCTTGTTACAAGTAGCTTGATAAGGCCTAAAAACTAAGTGTATTTTCTCATCAGTAAGTAGAATTTCCTTGATGTCTAAACCCTTCCTGAGAGAAAGTTACCTTTCCTTTGGGGAGAATCCTATACTTTTTCCTGGGTGGGTGTTTTTGGGGGGGAAGGGAGGGTGTTGGTTTTGGTGGTGTTTTGGCTTTTACTTTGTTTTTTGGTTCATTTTGAGTGTGCAGCTATAACATATGGAATGGGAGCCATAGTCACATTTTCCTCTATTTTCTTTCTTTTGGGGGCTATACTACATAGGTCCCAGAGGAATAGTCCTGGTGCTTCTTCCAAAATAACCTGGCTTGAAAAACAGGGAGAATGTCCTCAAAATGCATACTGAGAGATGTTTTGTGTAGTGTTTCCATTTCAGAACAGAGACCCCAGAACTGTGTATGAGATGGAAGTTTTGCTTATCAGTTTTCTTTGATCAAAGCTTGTCCCTTCAACCAGGGATAAGTTTTGCTCACCTTAGAATTAAAAGTGTATTCAGAAGTGTGAAGAGCATATTGGGGGTGGAATAACAGAATTTTCACTAGAAATGAGTTTTTTACTATGAATAATAGCAGCTGGGGGTTCTGTTTTGCTGTGGGATTCATGGTTTTCTTTCCAAATTGCTTTGTGGGATCTTTCTGGGTATATGCTTACAAATGAGTTGAATGTGTGCCATTTTAAGTGCCAGAGGTGAACCTTTACTAAGACACTGGTAGAAGGGTGGTGAAGCTGTAACTTCTATATTGCTCATTAGAATTGTGGTCCCTGAGGAGATCCTGCTTATAATCCAGTGATTGCTTTTCTCTGAATTTTCCCAGATTGTTTTCTTTCATTGATTAAGTGTGGTGCTTTTTCCTAAATGTTCTCCAGTTTTTCAGTGACTTTTGTACTTTCAGTCTCCCAAAAGCATGGTATAGGGCATGTATCATTAACCTGAACCTTCATAAAGCTAGATTAAATTATGGTTTTTGGAGTTGCATATTGTTTTGGGTAGTATTGTTTCGCTGCCTATTTTAATTATGCAGAAAAAGACTTGAAGCTTATGAGATTATTTGATACTATGATGTTGGTTCATTTACTTAAAATTAATCAAAAAGTTTCTACTGGAGACATCCTAATTTGAAAAAAATAGAAAATGAAAGGAACCAATAAGTAGTTGATTACTGAATTGCCTGGTTTTTCAATTACTGAAATAGTGATTTGCATTAATACTTGAACTTGTTGAATATCGCAGCTTAAATATTTGGTTTTGGAATATCACTGTAACTGACATGCACTTGGTGCAGGTTTGCTGTTGCATATTAAACCAATGAATGGATTTAATAATTCAAAATTATTAAATTCATATGTTTAAAAGAATGATATTACAGATTAAAATAGCAATTTTCTTGGTGGCTTTCTGATCAAAACCACAATATATTACATGCTTTTCCAGTCCCATTTATAATTGTTATTTATTTTCATGGAGAAAAGAATTTGCAGGTGTCCTGAGTACAAGCTTCTTTCTGCTGTGGAGTACAAATTTAAGTACTGTATTGAAAGAAATTATGACAATGAGACTGCACTTCCTGTGTGGTTTAGCACTTCTGTTTTGAAATTTAGATAGAATGGTAGTAAAGGTAACACTTAGCCAAAAATTTTCCTTCATGTTTTCCCATGGAGTTCCAGTCTTCTGGAATGTCATGCTGCTGTACTGTAGCCCTAATAACATCTTTGTACACAATGCTGGTCTCATATTGATGAGTATACCTTTTACTTTGGAGGTGTCTGATGTAGTCTGTTGCCTTTTTGAATTATGTGGTTAAGTGTGATAAAGAGTGAGGCTTATAAAGAGTTCTGGTGCCTGGGAACAGGGTGGTAAAACTGTCCTTTGTTCGAGTGGGTCTTAGAAATCCCTGCTGTGGGCAAGGAGGACAGGCAGTGTTCTGAAACAACTGAAAAGTTGTTGCAGCCTCTCTAAAACTATGCTATTGTGTTACTTTTTAGGAGGGGGGAATGGAGGACAGAACTGCCACAGACTTTTCATTCTATCCATCACTTCTACTCTCTGCCCACTCACCGTTTCTCTATGTATCCAGGTCCTCATTGCTGCCATGCCGTTACAGGCAGCAGCACTGCTCTTTATGCCTTTATTCCAGCTTGTCTACTATGTTCCATCATCTTCTCTCCCCATTCACCGAGGAGAGAAAGTTTCCTGCTTCTTAAAGTTCCCTGTCTTTGGTAAGAAATCCTTGGTCTGATATACCTAGATAATAGTGGCTCCACAGCATCACCTAGTGGCTTCCTTGTTTTCCCAAACTTCTGGCAGATCTCAAGTGGGCTCTTCAGGTAGACTTGTTTGTAATGGGTAAGGTTTTGCTGCTTTGGCTGACAGCAAAGCCCTTGATCCTTGCTCAGGGATGTCACTAAGCCTGCGTGTACCCGCAGTGCGCAAAATGCAGCTCCAGACTTTTCAGCCTCTGGAACTCCAAATGCTACACTGTGGTTAAGTACAGGTATTGACTTTCTTGCTGCCGTTTCTAAATGGAAACAGTGTGTCCTGTGTTCATTAAATTTTTTTTTCAGAACTGTTCTGTCTGCAGGTACAAAGAAATTCCTGCATCCTGTCCTCCGTTCAGTTAATAGTATTTTGAAAGTAATCGCTACTGTGAGGCTTCCCAAGGGATAGTGATGACTTTGTAAACTTTGTCACCCTATAGCTTTTTCCATTTTAGAGGTTTGTATTCTGATCTTTAAAAAAATAATAATTGAAAGGCTCAATATTTCTTATTAATGATATTTTTCCTGATTAAAATGGCCCAGGCATTCTCCACTGCCTGTGCTGTTTTTGTTGTTTTTACCTTGTGTGTTAGGTGAGTAGTATCTACAGAGAGAAAGGTGTAGTTGCAGTTGTCTGTTAAAACAGTGCATACATACTGTAAGAGCTTCGGACACAAATAGCAAAGTTAGTGTAAACTTATTTTTTGCTTGCTCTTAAAGAATATGGCATTTATAAAATCAAGATCCTAAAATTTTACAAGTACTATACCCCAAACAGTTCGAAATGGCAAGTTTGTGACAAAATGAGAGTGGTAAGATAACTCTCATCTTCACCAATAAAAGGCTGTTTGTGTTTGTAAAATTAATAAAAGTTGCTTTCTTTAACAGGCTGGACTAATTGAAGCCAATGGAGAGCTTAAGGTGTTTATAGACCAAAACCTAAGTCCTGGAAAAGGTAAGAACACAATTCTTAGTAAGACTCTCAATTTCTTGATTTTTAGTTGTTGCGCATTTTACTGGCTTCTCAAACTGCTTTCTTAGCATAGTTTTTGTAAAGTTTTTCTTAAGTTATGTGATCAGTAAGCAAACTGTAGACTTGCTGTCGTTTAAAATTGTTCTAAAACTACAGGTGCAGTTCAGTGGTGGTTTGTCCTGCATGTGATCTCCTTAGTGTAGCTTGTGTTGAAGTATAAAGACCAGGATGTTCTGAAGCATCTCTGGGGCACTGTGTTTTAACAAATGGGGAAAAAAATGCAGGTGGGTAGAAGTTTGAAATGGGTTATGACAGTTTTTATGATAGTGCATCCATTCTCCTGCAAGCTTATCTCAAAATATATTGTGAACAGAACTGTTTTGGTCTTGCAGATAATGCCTGTGCATGTATGATAATGTAATGTCATTAAGCAGCTTAATAAAACGCAAGATATAAATTTGAACTTGAATTTGATATGTGAGCTAAAGAACTGAGAGTACCTAAGCATTTGGGGAGGTAGGAGGTGCACTTTCCCAGTTAGCATAGTTGGGGGAAGAACCAGAAGCCACACTGAGTTCCAGCCACCTGAAGTTCTGGACAGCTCTGTCATGTAACCTTTTCTGTAAACTGATTATGCTACATTTGAAGACTACATTTCATGTATTCTTACAGGAGGGCTGGTTCCATAGCCAGGCTGTAGAACTCTTCTCTAATTCCAGTAAAGTATATTCTTGCCAGTTTATGCATTCTGCTGGTGACAATTATTTATCAGGTTAATAATTTTCTTCAGTGTGTTTACTTAATCTCTGCAAATAACGACTGAGTATCTTGACAGTCTAGTAGTTTGACAGCCAACTAGCCACTGTTTCCTAGATTGCTCATCAGATGTGCTCTTTGTCCCCCGTGCTTTCCTTATTGTATCCTTTGAGCCTGTTTGATTGCTTTTATCAACTTTCTTGAATGCAAGTGACTAAAACAGTATGTGTGACTCTCAAGTGAAGTGTCAGTCATTTTTGTATGGAGAGACCAGTAATTTTTCTGTGCAACATCATGTTTGGTTCATAGGCACCTCACAATATATTTTGGTGAAATGGTCATTTTCCTTTGTTGTTGCTTCCAGATAATGACAGTATTCTTTATTCTTGTGTGTGACAGATGGTGTCCTTTGATAGGCTGTATGAAGTAAGGTGAAATTTATATTAGCACAGTCATCTGCTTACTGTCTGTAAACCTTACTGTTGACTAATCTACTGGCTTTAAGTATTGTTGGAATACTCCAGTACTCCCAGATTAACCTGTAGTCCATTTCAGGTGAACTCCTTTAGTATTACTGCTCTAGTATTTTGTATACCATTTCAGGAAACCATTTAGCTTCTGTCACCACCACTAAGTACAGCAAGTGTTTTATAAGCATCTCCCTAGACTCTGTCTTGGACATTTCCTTGTCTAAAATATACATTGCTTTACAGAAGGGGGGGTATCCCACGAATTTGTCTTGTTCTGCATTTGGTGGAGGGGCACTAAGGGTTGAGTTAAGACATGCATTAACTGGCAGAGGTGTATTTCTGTAAACACAGTCACACCCCCCTGAGCTAGACAAGTGTGCAAGTAGGTACCTGATCCTTAACAGCTGTACTGTATGTCCTAACCCTGTGGGCAGTAAAAGTGATTTTTTTTTTTGCAAGGCAGATACTTTAGGAGGGTACATTTCACACCCACATAGGCGTCTAGACCCTGTTGCAGTCCGTGGAGATTTAGTCAAAACAGTGCAGTCTAGACAGCACTTCCATTATTACATAGCTCTTTAAGCAGAACTCCTCAAATTGGAGGGCATTTTATTGTTTATAGAATTTTGTAAATAAATTCACATTATTAAATAGTTTATTATATCTCTGCACTTTGTCCAGTTTGAGAGTTGAGCTCTCTGCTCTCAATGTATAACACAGCAAACGGAACTATCCTCAGCCCGTTTCTGCAGCTCATTGCTTTTATTGGGGTTCTGTGAAGTTAATAGACAGTAACTAATTCTTAATATTGAGAAGAAACAACTATTTCTCTTAGCTTCATCAGTTCGTGGATTTTGTCTCTTGCTTCTCTGTGTTTCATGTGCAGGCTCTGTAGTCTTAATCAAAGCTTAAATTTGCAAATATTTGTCACTAAAATACTCAGATATGTATCAGAATTTATTCACTAAAGTAGTACCTTTTTCCTTTGTCGCTTTTTATAATTTTTAGGGGGTCTTGTGCAGTATTTAAACTACAAAGAAAACTACTACGCTCTCTCTAAAAGTAGCTGTCTGCATTGCATGCCATTATAGCAACAAAGTGCTGTCCTCTGTTATTTCTTAAAATCTGTGCAAAATTTCTCTTAATTTTATGATGGAGAGGATTCAGTCTAGAGCAATCATGGAGTAAGCTTTCCATAGGCTAGCAGAAGTGTATCTGGCATACTTTTTTGGGGGAGTTGAAGGTGGTTAAGGAAAAAATCTTCTATGTTCTTATCTAGTGGTCATCATTAAAAGTTTTTTTTTTGTTTTGTTTGTTTGTTTGTTTGGGGGTTTTTTGTTTTGTTTTTTTCTTCATCTTCCCCTTTGAATTTGTATTTCTTCTAAGGAAAGAAATTTTGTATTTTTCTTTTTCTTTTGACTGGAAGTTGCAGTCAATCACAAGAAGAGATTGAGAGTACATTGCATGATTGATATTGGTTGTGGGATCAAATCTCCCTACTGTGTCAGATGAGTGGTTTGTTTATCCCAATCTGCTGCCCTTGACAACAGTAATGGGGCAGGCTCTTGAGGGAGAATGCAGGAGTCTGGCTACTTTTTGGAGTTCATTCTTCTTATTTCTCCTACAGCACTCAAAGTCATTGGATTAGTAATACCAGAGGGTGCATTCCATCATAGTTTTGGAAAAGTCCAACTTTGAAACTCAGCAAATTGAGAAGAAAATCCAACAAGAAATCTGTTACTTCCTTCAGTTTCTACTTGTTGCTAGCCAGATGTGAAAGGAGGAGGAGTTCAGCTGTCAGAGGAATAAAGGTTTTCGGGGATGGTAGAGGACAACAAATTACTTGTCTGCTGGGTCATAAGGACATGCTTGCAAAAACAGGATTAAAGAGAAAGAGCAGAATATTGTTGCTGAAACAGTTCTATAACATGGTTGTCAGCAGTCTGTAAGGTTTGTGACTAAGTGGTAGGTATATGACTCAAGTATGAGAGGTAAGCAAAGATTGGCTCTTCTGGCCAAAACCAGTTATGATGCAAAAATTCTCACAAATTGAACAGATTTGTTGCAATGCTTTCAAACTGGGCTGTGAATGAGCTTCTGTAAATTATTTTTAATCTGTACTGGCAGAAATATGGTAACTGGATAAGTTCTTTTCAGACTTGAGTTTTGGTGGTAGGGTTATGTTGCTGTTGTTTCTTAAATGAATAATAAAGAGGGGACATCACCATCTTGCTGAACAGTTATGCTGAACGACCTCTTGCTCAAAAAGTCCTAAAGATTTGGAATCAGCTAGAGAGGGTATGTTACAGAATAATCTCTGCATGCAAGTCTTATCCATACACTCATTCCCTGACTGTTCAGTAATGTCTGCTGACAGAAACAGGCTACCAGTGTAGACAACCTTTTTGCTTTAGCAAATGGGGACGTGCTTCCAGTATCTCATGGAGAGACTGATCTCAGAAAGACTGGTCTCAGCCGTGAACTTCAGATTAGGATTTGTGTTTTAAAGCAGAGACAGACTTTATTTGTTTTAAGAGGAGGAAACAGTATGTAAAAAACCCAAAACAAAAACACAACAAGCCCCAAAATCCAAAACAACAACCCCACAAGCGTTTGTTTATAATGAGTAATGCATGCAATTTTGAATAAATTAGTCATGCGCATAAAATACCTTTCTAGAAAATGCTCTAAAAATTTATTGCTTCAAAACCGTCTCTAGTGTGAAGTAAGAGGTATCAAAGTATTTGTGGTAGAAATGAGATGGCAGCTTGTGTTTCCTCCAGTGCTTGTGCAAACTCTAGAAGTTGCCTGTAAATTTGCCCGTGTTTTCTGATACCCCTGCATATTTCTCTTACTGGAGTGTAACGCTCCATATAGCCCTGAAAAAACAGTATTACTGAGAAAGGTTTGTTTTTCTTGGTAACCAGGAAGGTGGTTTCCAGCTGGCTAATTAATTTTGAGAGTTAGCAAATACATATGGTTTGGAAGGATAGAAAGAATTTTTAATAGGGACTAAACTAGTAAAACTTCCTTATGAGTTTGTGTTTTCTATTGGTTATTTGGCAATGAATTTTAGAAACTGAGAAATTTAGCCATTTCTGGAGGTTACATTTTGAGGAAAATTTTTACATTCTGGTCCTTGCCATATTTAGATGAGTGTTGATATTTAGGTATTAAATAGAACACTATTCAAGTCTGATCATGCCCCTCACTTGTGGAGAAATTTGGATGAAAGAAATTATTTGCTTCAGATGAGTGCGAGGGAAAAGGTAACCAGTGGGTTTAATATTGTATTGAAATTAAAACTCTTAGTTTAAAAGTCACTCAGAAAGAAAAGTTGGATCTTCTTTTATGCCAGTAGGTGGCATTATTGGTATGTAACCAGAAAATGCTTGTAAGGTATGTCTCTAGCTCCTTTCACTGCTTACTTCAAAAAAAGGTTTCACATTTTATAGGCTAATTATATTTACATTTCAGATTTGAAAAAGTCAAAGTCAAACATGTAACATTTTAAGGTGTGTTTAGACTCGTATTTCAACACTGCCTAACTATAAGATTGTTTTGTTCTTTTTATTTATATGACAAGAAACTTGCAGAGTAATGCTATTGTTACTTTTACTTGAAAATTCATACTTCTTGATTTTTAACAGTGACTGGAATTGTTCCTCTGGAATAGAACAAGAGATTAGTCTTAGAACCCTGTGAATTATGCTTCAGCAAACAGATGCTTGAAATTGGTTATAAAATCTGTATTACTGCAGCTGAGGTAAATTCAGTTAATACTGTCTAAAGTCAAGCTAAGGAAATAAAACTATTTCTGGAAATAGAAATGGAATTTTGCAAAGTCTAAAAGTAGACCCCAGTTTATTGCAACACAGACTTGGAAAAACTGGTTTGTAATAGCTGAATTATTACTAGTCACTATATAAAGATGGTAAGAATCATATAGAAGTCTGAGTTGTGAGTGAGTACTACACACTGGGAGACATGGATGCCTGTACAAAAGCTCAGAATTGCTGTATAATTGTGTTTGTTGTCATAACATGATGGTGTGGTTTGTTCAGTAAGTAGAGGTGCTTTTACTTGACTTGGCACACAACTGGAGACAGTCGTGTGTTGTCACGCAGAGACCCTTAAAAAGAATTCTGTGTTTTCTGAAAATTACCATATAACTAACCAATAAAATAACATGAAATATCTATGATGTTCCTGGCAGAGACATTAACTTACTGCAGTGTCACAGGAGTGATGTGAGGAATCAGCTCCCAGGATATAATTGTCACCTCTATTGTATGACAGAACTTAGTTTGTTAGAGACTGCATTGCGAGGGAACTGAGTTGCTTTTCTGTTGACTGCTCTCTTTTTCTCAAGTAAAGAAAACATAAAGGCAAATTACTTCAGAAAATGGTAGAGTATCTAGAATGAATGACATTTCTGCTCCTGAGGCAAGAAGTACTTCAGCCCATCCTTTCTATCCTGAACACCAAATTCAAAGTCACTACCATTTCAAGAAGTGGAGCAGTCAGCTTTTCAGGAGATCTACCTTGCTGTCTGCAGAGGGCTCTCGTTTCTTTGATACTGTGTCTTTTTTCTGTGTCATCTTAAGATTTTAAAAATGTTCTTAATGAACTGCATCACCTATCCTTTAAACTGTCAAAATTCTGCAAGGGATGCCTTCTTTTGGTAAAACTCTTTGGTTTGTTTTTATATGCAAGCAAAGGTCCAGTTAACCAGTAACCAAAGAGAGCACTTACTTGTTTGTTGACAGATAAATAACAGGTTTTGTTAGTGCTGCTTCTTTTTATCTGCAAATTTTTTATGCCTTTACTCTTTGATTCCACCTGCATCATTGTCTTGTGTTTGGAGGTATTCTGGAACATCATACTGATGAAGTTCTACTTCCCTTTAGGTTTAATGATTGCTTATAAGTTACTAAAAGTATTTTTCCGAACATTTGTGATGGTGAGAATGTAAGTAGTAGTAGTAGTAGTAGTTATATCCTTTCTGTATAAATGGCTTTTTTTCTGCTCTAAATGGCATTTTCCTGTGGTTCTCAAAGTCTGGAAGGAGGAAAAAAAGATGTGTCAGTACTAGCAGTATTAATAATTTGTTTTGAAAAGGAAGAAGAGTTGATGCCAGTAAAACTGTTCGCAAACTTGTGGTTTTAATTTTTACATGTACACTGTATATTGTCTACAAAATACAGGATTATAGGGATTGCAGTGAGTGCTGAGTAACAGTAATTAAGAAATTAGTAGTAAGATTTGTTTGAGAAACTGAGCTGTCAGTCACTTGCAAATCTAAGTTGACAAAATTACATCTGCTTGTATTTAACAAACAAAAACCTCCCACATATTATGAGCCTTTGAAAATGCAGATGAATATGAGTAAAATGTTTGCATGTGAGGCAAATGAGAGAATAGAATGCACTTGCACAGAGACATTGAAAATATCCTCTTAAAAGTTTTGTTTTCTGTATAATTGAGCAGTTGTACTCTTGATAGCTTTTACAAGTTGACTTTGACTTTGCTTTGAACAGTGATGCTTGTGTTACTATTCTTTCACTTACATTTATATTTCCTTGCCAGTCAGTTTGTGCTGTACAGAAAGATGAATCTTGTAGTTTCTGTTTAGAGCTAGGTTGGCTCAGTTGCATGAATTAACTCTGGCACAGCACAACAGGAAATGTTAGTGTAATTTAAAAATTTAAAGAAACATGGTGTGTGCTCTTTCCTTTCCATGGATGTTTTAGCTGCAAGGTAGCTATTTCTGTTCAGAAAATAAAATTATTAATAAATAACAGGAGGCTGGCAGCCATCCAATAAAACTTACCTTCAAAGCAGGATTAGCTTTGATGCACAGAGCCCTCAGTTATTGAATTTTGCTGTGTGTTACCAAGGAATCTCCTATGCAGCCTGTTGCTGTGCATTGCCTTTGGCAATTTCCCTGGCTGGAATTTGCCATACGACAGCTTGTGACTATTCCCTCTTTTCCTTTTGTTGTGTCCTCTGTCATCTCTAAACTTCCCTTCAACAGCTGAAGGCAGTGATTTCTGCATATAATACCCCTTGCTCCACTTTACCGTCTTCCAGAAGAAGAAGCTCCCTGGGCTTCTCCTTGTGCAGGACATAGTCCAGTACCCAAGGCACACTGATGTTTTCCTGCTGCAGTCTCTCCTGTTTGCCAGTGCCTCTCTTGCAGCTTGGGCCCCAAAACTGAGCAGAGTCACCCAGGGACAGTGTAAGGAGTGCTGAAAGAAAAGGAATAATCACTTATTGTTGTATGCTTCCAAATGCAGCCCAGGATGTGTTTAAGTCTTTATTAGCATAGGGGAGCACCTCTGGGTCACACACAGCTTATTGTCTGCCCAGGCCCCTGATGCTTTCCTGAGCACCTGCTTCCTAACCAGTGACCCCCAGCCTCTGCTCTTGTGTTAACTTACATTGAGTTTTGTCTTCATTGACTGTGTAAAATTTTTTAAATGAACAACATGATAACATAAAGAATTATTTTATTTTTAAACATGCCAGAATAATTAAGTCTCTTGAGTGAATCTGAAGGTTAGAGGCTCTTTATGAAGTTGTCCTGCTGAAGTAATATTTGGAAGTTGTTGTAGAAAAAACTGATAATATGAACGGGTAGCACTCATTGTAGAAAGCTGTCTATCTTTGAATTCTGGAAGGAGCTAGCAATGGTACTTCTGTCCCTGTAACTCAGTATGTGTATAACTGATATAGTGCCAGAAGGAAAGAGAGCAGCGTACCCTCATTTGTGAAGGGCTCAGGTGAGTAAGTCAGACTTCTGTGGCAGCCTGGTTGAGCACCTAACAGAGAAGCAATACATGTGTGGACAGATGTGATAGTGGCCTTCAACAGGCCTTTTCTAGAGGGAGGGGAAAAGTCAGGGTCTGCAGTTACTTCTTTTCAAAGTCACGCTTTGAAAGAGTCAACAACCATGTGGATAAGGGTTATCTAATCAGAATTATGTCCTTGGATTTATTAAAAATAATTTTAAAAAATTTATTATCAAGGTCCTTAATCAGCCTGTTAAGCTAAGGTATGATAGAATGGGATGGTCCTCCCATTAGTTAATAATTGGTGAAAACTTGGTATAATGAGTATCTCAAGTGAACTATTAGCACTGAAGAAAGGTCTTGAAGTTATCATAGGTTATATTAATGAAAATAATATCAGTGGTATCAGTGTTTGGGGGTGAATTTTGAGAATTACTTGGAAAGGAGCAGGGAATAAAATAGTAAATGAGCTATAAATAACATACTGCGTTCCTTGGTTCCTTTTGCCTGTCATCTGCAAAAGAAAGGGCAGGAGAACTAGAAAGCATGGGCAGCAATGACCATGAGAGGTAAGGGAGGGTTGGTTAAAGCATGGTGCTCATAATGCCAGGGTTGGGGGTTTGATTCCTGTACAGGCCATTCACTCAAGAGTTGGAATTGATGATCTTTGTGAGTCCCTTCCAACTCAGAATGTTCTGTGATTCTAAGATGATCAAATAGATGAGGTTTCTTAACCTTGGAAAGCAGTCTTTTATATTGGAAATACAGTCTTCAGATTGCACTGAATTTTTTAAAGCAGTGAGGAGAAGTTTAAAAAAAACCTCCAGGAAGCTGAGAAGAAGCTACTCAGGCACTACTAGCCAGGATAGTTTATATTGATTTATTGAATTCCACAGAGAGGAAGAGCAAACACAATTCCGGTCATGATAGTGATGAGTGTACCTGGAGGGAGAGGAAGGTGTAACAGACTTACATTACAAAGTGGTAGCTGCTGACCTTCTGAAAGAGCACTGGGAAGCTGGTTAGTAGTGGAAGAAGGACATGCTGCTGCATCCTCTTTGGGAATAGATTGATCACTGAGAGTAAATTCTTACGTGAAGCTGTCACTTTGACATGGTGTAGTAATAGCAGCTGAGAAATATAAGCCTTCTGGAAAGCAAGGGCTTAAAGAAGATTTGAATTGTCCTCAACTTCCTGTAGACTTCCTGAATGTGTAAAGAGGGATGGTAGGCATCAAGGACCAGTTATGGCCCTCCTGATACAACCCTTGTATTTATTGCTTCTGTGTTAGACAGTGGGAAGAAGAGAGAGGAATGAGAATTGTACTAAGTCCTTCTGACCCCACTGGCCTCTTTGAAAGTCATCTGAGAGAAACAGCTGCTAAACCTGACAACCACTTGACAATTGATTTGGCACAAAATAGTCTCTAGTATTTTAAGACTGCTTGTTCATCATTTTCTTACTGTATAGTCAGTCTTTGTTGCTTCTCTTTGCTCTGTTTTGTTGGTTATGGAGTTTTTTTGTTTTAAAGAGGTGGGTTTGGGGTTCTTTCCTCTCAGTTTTATCTTGGAACATAAAACTGCTAGCAGGTACCTGGGTTGTTTTTTTTTTTTTTTCAGTTGATTTATCTTTTACATGGCTTAAGACTTGCTCTACCTACCAGTGTTGATTGTGTATAGGTTATGAACAGGGAGAGAGAGAACAACCTTTCCCCCAGGGCTGGTCTGCTGAGTTGCATGTGTTTTTCTGGAATAATGGATTCTTGGGGTGGAAATAATGGATATTGCATCTATTTTTCTGAAATAATGGATTCTTAATTCCCTGCTTTCAGCTGGGAGGGGACACTTAGAGGAAAGTTGAGAAATATTCTCTTGGAAAGGCCTGTTCCAGCCAAATTTGCTGGAATATATGCTGTAAATATGCATAAATCAGCATATCTCAGAAGGCTATGCCATATGCTATAGCACTGGGCATGTTTGTCAGGTGGTACTGGAAATTATTTCAGTAGCCACAAAGTGTAAGGGTAGAAGAAGAGAGGATTATGCTTTTTGTTAAATGTTGGTTGCCTCTATTACTCTGCTTTAAGAGAAAAATTGGAATACAAGGAATTAAAACATACTCATATTAAAGCAGTGACCTGTAAGGTTTCATAGAAGAAAGTTTGAACATTCTGTGAATTTTAATTTCTTTTTATGCTTCAAATATGTAAATGCTACATTTATATTGAGACAATGTGTTTCAGGGTTAGTTTCCATTAATATGCATTGGTAGTATGGATGAGACTATTTGCTAAAACAATACAATGTGCTGACCTGCAGCTCTCTGCTTGTATTTGTTTTAGGGGTTGTTTCTCTATTGGCTGTTCATCCTTCTACAGTAAATACGATTGGAAAACAGCTCCTGCCAAAAACATTTGGACAGTCTAATGTCAACATTGCACAACAAGTGGTAAGGAGACTGTGAGGTGTTTTTGGATTGTTTCTTTGTTTGTGGGATGTGGGGTTTTTTGGGTTGTTGGGGGTTTTTTGTTTGTTTTGGGGGGTTTGTTTGTGTATTTTGTTGTTTGGTTATTTATTTGTTTTTATTGCTTGTCCTATTGTTTCACATACAACAAATCTGAAGTAGCCTGGTAGTCTGTATCACTGGTTGTGAGCAGATAGTCTAAGTTTGTTTCTAATTGTAGTAGACTTAAGTTAAAAAAAATTTATGTATCCTGTAGAGAAGTTCAAAGGTGACTCTCAAATCAACATGAAGTTACCTCACTGTTCAGGTGGCTTTATATTTTGTTAGTCTTGCCATTTAAAATCAGTGTCTCTTTCAGATACTTCTCTGAAATCTGGCATAGGGAAATGTAAATAAAGTCTCCATAAACACATTTTTACGGAGATTTGAGCTAGGTAGAATAAAATTGAAAGCATAGCTATATTTTAGTGTTAATTTAAATATTCTTTTGCTGAAATACTTATTTTGAGCTTTGTGTGAGATATATGAAATGAGATGATCTAAGGAATCTTATAATGCAATAGATAATACATAGGTTATAGTAATTCTTTCAGTAATCAAAATTAGAATTCGGTGATCTGAGTAGAATTGTTCTCAATCTTCTGGAAAGCAACTGTAACATGTAAACATCTGAACTAACGTGTCTTATATTTGGGGTTCTTCTTCATATGAAAGCAGTGGAGTGGATTTTGAATGTAGAGTAGGTGTTAATCAGACTTCTCGGTCCCACTCTAGAAATGAACCTGTGAATTTGTGCACACTTCATTTCTTCCTTTGTAGAGCTGAGTATTTTGGGACTCTCCTGAGTGCAGTAGAGGTTCAGGGTTTGCTGCTGCCAGTTTGTTTTTTGTCCAGCTGTAAATCTTCTCCTCCTCAACCCTGCCCCTGTTCTGGTTTGGCTTTCATCTTATTGCAGAGTGATACAAATTCTAGAGGTAGAGTGGTGGGGCTGCTTGTGGAATTAGTAAGGTAGGAAATTGGAGAGTAGGACTCTGCAAGCCAGGTGTTAAATCATCTCTTGCAGTCTTCTGCCAGTGCATCCTATGGGGCAGAAACCAGCACACAGCTTTCTTCAGGTCCCCATATAATGTTTTTACTTGAATAGCACATGGATGGTTTTCACACTCTTTGGGGACATTTGGTGAGCCTGACATGTTGGTATCAGAACTGATAGTACTCTTTTTTCATGGGGATAAATTGAGCAGGTCCACATCTGTCCTGTGCCAGCGTTCCCCACTCTCGTGCCATTTCCTACAATCCTGAGTTTTGTTTATAAAAAGCAGCAGAGGAGATTATTTGGCTTTTCATAAGAGACAGAAACATTTCAAGTATGGTACAATGCTCCTGGAAAGGAGTACCTAAGATATTCTAGCTGTAAGAAGTGGATGTAACAAATTTATACCTTAACTGCTCAGAGAGGTGGCATAATACAAAGAGAATATTTGGGGAAAAAATACAGCTGTTTGTCTTTCCAGACAGCTGCAATCACGGACATCCTGCAGTCACTAGTCTTTGGCACGGTCTATGTAACTTTCACACATGAAATGTTTCATTTTCAGTTTTTGCTTTTTACTCTGGTTGAGACCAAACTGCTGAAGCTGGCCAGAGGAAGAAAAATTAAGTTTTGCTGCTCAGACAGAATGTAGCTGCAGGAATGTATGTCAAGCTTGTGGGTGGTTATGGGTTTAGGTTTGTTTGATGTTTTTTTTCATTTACCTGATGTCAGGGATGCAACCAGTTGTTTCCACTGGGAGGTAAATGTACCCCAAAAAAGTAGCATATCTTTCTACAAAAGAGTAATCTACAGGATATCATTTTCCCCCTAAATCCATATTTTCTAGAAAGTTACATTTTAAACAATTCAGAGATAAAATCATCACCTGCAAAAGTAGGTGTTTTGTTTGTCTAGTTTCAGAGGTAGGAGGGCACAGTTCTATATGCTAATGTAAATATTACTACTTATGGTCAAATTACCACATCTTCAGGAGAGTTCACATGGAGGCTGGGAGACTGTGCTTAGCCAAGTGTGTGCTTTCAACATGTTTGCAGTGGAATGGGTTTGCCTAATTTGATGTCACTCACTGCAGTGAGGAGGAAGGTTCACCCTTATTCTTTCTCACCTCTAATGTAGTAGTTTTGACTCTGGTGATAGAGGCTGACACCAGGAGAGAGGGTTCTTGCAAAAGCTCTGCATTTTCTCTCTGGTTTTACTGATTTTCAGATTTTTTTTACATTCATATTTTAACTGTAATTTACTGCAGCATCCTTACACATAATTTGGTAGGGTAGGGGTTTTTTTTTTTCCTCTCATTTTTTCCACTCTATTTTCCTTGAAGGGAGGGAATGTGTGTGTTTTGTGTGTGTGTGTGTTTTGATCTCATCTAAGTTAGTGTTGAACAGTGTTAAGAGATCCAGCAAGCATGGAAACCTGATTAAAGGAGGTTAAAATACAAATGCTCATAACTTAGGGTGTGCTCTAACTATATTAACTGTAGTCTGAAGTTTTTTATACTAGTGTGTATAAATTAGATGCATCTAAGAGAAGTGTGTAAAGTTACTAGTGTTTGGATGATTTTAATAGTGTCACTTACAAATGTCTTGGGATTCTTACCATTTTCCAAATGATTTTATCTTCACTGTAGGTTATCGGTACACCTCAGAGACCTTCAGCACAAAATACCATCCTGGTAGGAAGTCCACACACACCTAACACACATTTTGCATCACAGAACCAGACTGGAGATTCTTCACCTTGGTCTGCTGGGTGAGCAAAATGAAAGCTAGAAAGGATTAATAAAGTGCTGGAACTTTTAAGTGTTGTGATAGTGTATGTACTCCTCAGGCTAGCAGTGTGCCAAAGTCTTGTCCTTTTCATCAGGAGCACTTCACCACTGAAGTCTGTTGTACTAAAATAAGGAGTAGTCACACCATGAGTGCCTCTTCATTTCTTGTAAAAGAATGCAGAATATTTTCTGTAAGCTCTGGTAGATATTCTGACATTACTAACATTTAGAGAATTTAGCTCCTAAAAGGACACAGGAATTTGTCTGACTTGATTCTATGATTTCTCTTATGCTGCTGGTGTATTTTCAGAAAAATACAGTGTATTTCTGATTGAAGGATATCCCAGAGTGTAATTTGAAATAAGAATGTAGTCCTTTTTGAGAAAAGGTATTAAATACAAGGGATGCATTCTTTTGGTGTGTTTTTTTTATGCAATCTTGTTTTTAAGGGCATCTTGTTAAATATAGTTGCTTTAAGACTAAATTTATTACTGGTGGCCTGTTACACATAAGTCAATTTCTACTTTGGAATTATACAGTGAAATGAGATGTAAGAATTAAGACTTCCCCTTGCTGAAACTAATTTTGTTGGTACTTGTATTTTTCCTCTGGTTACAAGGAAATTTTTATTTAAAAACTTCGCAAAGCAGAAAACTTTGTTATACTGCTTGTATCTTGTAACTTTGAAGTTCCAATAGCAGTTTCATATACTGTATAACTTCAAATCTGTGTTACAGTAATAGTGTAATGTTTAGTGAGTTTAACCAATACCAGACTTTGTCTGCTCAGTCAGTATCAGTATCACATTGCGTAGAAAATGCTCAATCTATGTGCTACTTAAAAATAAAAATTTTAAAAAAGGACAAAAAAATTCTCTCCTCTGATTCAGTTTTCATGTTTTAGTATTTATCCCCTTATCTCTTCTTGTCTTGAAGTTTGGACAGTTTTCTTTATTGACTTCTTCAAGTAATATCCCTGTTGTTAATTTATTATCTGCTACTGGAAAGAATTCAGGCCAGGTTGGGTAGAGCTTTGGGCAACCTCACTGAGTTGAAGATACCCTGGCTCAGTGCAGGGGGGTTGGACTAGATGACCTTTAAAGATTGCTTCCGACCCAAACTATTCTATGATTTTGTGATTCTACTGAAGCTAGAAAAGTTGGCAAAAGAATAAATTTATTTTGTGTTTCAGCATGAAGATACTAGAATTGTTTATAAATACTGTAAAATGTAGGGGAAAAAATGTAGGAGAGTACGGTTGGTAAGGGATAAGAAGCGGAAGAAAAGGGAAGGCTTGGGTTTTTGACAGCAGTGTGCCTGTATTTGAAAAAGAGACATCAAATATTCCAAAGTTTAAAATCTTCTTAAAATATATATTATACGTATATTTAGGAAGCGGAACAAAAAAGGCGAGAAGAATGGCAAGGGTTTACGTCATTTCTCTATGAAGGTTTGTGAGAAGGTACAGAGAAAAGGAACCACCTCATACAATGAGGTGGCAGACGAGTTGGTTGCAGAATTCACTACCACTGATAATCACATTTCACCAAATGAATCAGTAAGTATATGGGAAGTCAATTACATGTGAACTGAATGGGGGAAGAGAAATTTCTCTTGAGATTTTTCTGTTTTTCCTACTGCTAAATGAAACAGTTCAGATATTAACTGAGTTTACCCATTTGCTGTAATATGTTTATTTTCAAATATTTTTGACACAGGTATATTTTTGATTAATGCACTATGTCTACAGCAGGCTTATGACCAGAAGAATATTAGACGACGTGTCTATGATGCCTTAAATGTCCTTATGGCCATGAACATTATCTCTAAAGAGAAAAAGGAAATCAAATGGATTGGTCTACCTACGAACTCGGCTCAGGAATGTCAGAATTTGGAGGTATATGCTTTTGGAACTTCATGATGGCTTTGTGTTTACAGCTTTAATGTGTTCTGACACAATGTGTGCCTATAATCTTCTGAGGTAGCAACATTGTCCTCTTTGGACTCTTTTTATTTTATTTTTTATATACTGAACTCTTCAGCTTCCAGATGTTCAAATGTGTCTTTGTTTAATTCTTCTATGTCAAAAATACAGCTTTTGAAAGTACATGTGAAGTGGTTCTGAGTGGAAGGTAGTAAAAAGTTAATGTGTGTTTCCAACATTGCAACAGTGGTACTCAGGAGCTGGGAAGATTAGTTTTGTCCAGATGCCAAACAGACAGTAGATCTGTGATGATAGATGTTGCATGTATGTCAGTACTTATAGGCATCTCCATTGCTGCAGGTCTTAGCTTTTTGTGACAATTCTCTTAAGTGAGTATGTCAGACTTTCTTATTGCATGTCATGGGGAGGAAGTGAAATGCTTTATACTGAAAGAGATTCATAAGTTCTGATTGGATTTTTTACTGTCCTGAGATTTGCAGAATAATAAAGTTACTGAGGTTTACTGAAGTAAATTCACTTCATTGGAATGGAATGAGACATTGTATTTATTCTTAATAAGTCTAAACTCCTTCAGCAGGACACAAAAAAATCAGCAAGAAGGTGCCAAAGTTCGGGAGGAAGTGGAACAGAAGTGTTTGGGAACCTTATCTACAAAGGGATAATTCTAATTTTTGTTTAATACCGATAATTGATTTTTCATTTTATTTTTAAAATTAATTTTGTGGCAGTGAGTTTCAGGTGCATGAGAAGCTTCTTATGAAGTACCTTTTGTTTGGTTTTGAACATCTGGATGTGTTGATATCTGCTGAATATTTTTTTTAATTGGAAGCGATGATGACCTATTCATTCCTTATTCACTTTCTCTCTCCTGTTCATTGTTTTATAGGGATCTCTCATTTTCTCCCCCATTATTTCATTCTCCTTTCAGTGAAGTCCTTATTCATTATTCTCTTGTGTAAAGTATGTTTCGTATCACTGGTAATCCTGATTGCTCTTTCGTATGCTTGTCTTGAAATAGAACCATCAGAACACCAGAATTCAAGATGTAAACATTCTGCTTCATAGAGTAATGTAGTGATAATTCCTGTTTGGTACTCTGTTTCTTTCCTAATAATTCGAATTTTTGGCTGTCACGGTATAGTGAGCTGATGGATTTTGCAGATACTGCAATTTTAAATCTTTACTGCATGCCATTTAATTTCTAAAGTATGCATGGATTAGATTGTTTTCTCACACATACCACACTATATTTACCAGAAATAATTTAAGTGATGTAATCACAAAATTATGTAGGACACTTTGAGTTTGCTTTATGACAAACTCTCTCTACACTATGCCAGGTAACCCAGCATTGCCAGCAGATTCTGTCACCTTGTCACCTTAATCTGATGGTCTGTTGTTAGAGGAACAGTCTGTCAGTTTAATCCCCATGGGAGTCTGCTGGGGAGCTTCTTCCACTAAGAAAGCTGTGTATTTCCTAGCTTTTAGTCTCTTACCTCTTTTGTTATTATTTAGTACATATTAAGTACTGTGAGGTCTTTACCTTGGGCTCCATAGCAACTTCATGTCTTTAACCATCTTTGATGATCTTCTCCAATACCTCCAGTATCAATAAGCTCTATGTCAAATAGATTATTCTTGTCTATCTTTGCCTCTTTGAGAGAATTCCAGTAACCTTTTGAGGCATAACTTCTGTTTGCAAAGATGTTTTTATCTTCTTCACAGGTTGTTGTATTTTATTCCTCAGGGTTCTAATTCTGCTTTTTGTTACTTTCCATAGGTAGTGCTGATGTGTCTTGATACTTAAGTCTCTAGATTATGTGTAGAACCTTAATGATTGATTGCTATATTTCCTACCTCCACTGCTCTGGTATTGAAATGATTTTAAAGGGAGAAAATGTTGGCATAAAATGCTACTTAAAACCAACAAACTGACCAGTTCTTTTTATCTCTCTAAGGTGGAGAAACAGAGAAGAATTGAAAGAATAAAGCAAAAACAGTCTCAGCTACAAGAACTCATTCTACAGGTACAGTCAAGGTACTCTTGTCTATAGGGCAAGGTAACTTATATCTGTATTCCTCTTGTTTTATCCCAGTCTGAGGGATGGGAACTTCTAGGAAGACTAGAGGTGAATTTCAGGATAAGGTGTATGCAGCTTTATTTAACATTGTAGTTTAGCTGGGACCATGCTGCTGGCCATTGCTATTGGGATGCCATCAACCTTCCATCAGTTATAATGAATTTATTTGGAGTTTCAAGCAGGGTTTGTGTTGATAGGAGAAGTATTTCATACCATACTCTCTGAATTTTCCAATTCAGTTCAGGAACTGAACTAGATACAGGCATCTGGAATTTTTGTTCTGTGTTAGCATCCATAGATAAAATAATGTGATTGTAGAAGTTGTCTGTCATAGTGCTCTTCATTATGCCTTGCTGCCACTGGTGTGGAAGTGGCTGGACCACTGTGAAACAGTGGCTGAACTCCTTCCCAGATTTCCCTTACTGCATTTGGAGAAGCTGTAGTCTATTTCCCAAGTCACTGTGCTGCTGGTCCACAGAAATGTATTCCTGGGTAGCTGTGTTGCCTGCACAGTAGGAATGAGAATCTGCAGAATGAAAGTACAGACAGATGTGGGACAGCTGCCTGATTGTTATCAGTCTCTGTGTTGGCCTTGGATTTTGGTCTTAATTATTGTTTATTTAATTTGATTTTGTGACCAGAAAAATATTTTTCTTTGTTCAGTGGCTTACTGTATGATTTATAACTTGAGTTTCTATGGTTTTTAATTATTCAAATTGGTAGTTTTTAAAATAGGAACATTCCATTGTAAAAAGCAATTTTGGTAAGATGTTAAAAGTCACTAATCTTAAATGGGTAATTCAGAAACCTAATGCCAGATACTAAAATCCCAAACATTAACTTTTTTTGCATATAATTAATTTCAGTATTAACATATTTTGGAGTGCAGCAGCTAGTAGGGAGGTGTAAATGGAGAGGAGATAGGATGCTATGGGAAAATTTATTTTTCCAATCATTCTTCTCTCTCCATTCTGCCAGGGATCTGTCCAAGGAGCTGTGCTGGTGTAGTTAGTAGAATATGCTTTTTTTTTTCCTCAGTAAGAGTTTTACTGCATTGCCTTTTTTCATACTGTGATCTGTGACTCTTCTTGCATCTTAACATGCAGAAATATGCTAAACGCTTTTTCTGCATTTACTTGCTGCAGCCATTGCTGGAATCCTTAGGAGTTTTGTTAACCTGATCCTAAAAGTTTCATTCATGCTTTGATATCACTGTTGCTTTTTCTAGCAAATTGCCTTTAAGAACCTGGTCCAGCGAAACCGTCACGCAGAGCAGCAGGCAAACCGACCTCCCCCTTCCAATTCTGTCATCCATTTGCCTTTCATCATTGTGAACACCAGCAAGAAGACAGTGATCGACTGCAGTATTTCAAATGACAAGTAAGCTAACAAAGTTTGCCATTTGGCCTTTGGTAGAGCTCTGAGTTTGTGTAAATGTTCATGTAGATTTGTTAAAGATTAAATACAAACTTCCTTTAGTTGTGCCTTTTGTATATTGAGAACATGCACTTCAGACAGCTGTTTTATATACTCTTTTAATAAGTACACTAATTGATTCACATTTAATAACTTGTTTAAGACTTGCTATCTAGAGATACTAGGCATCTCTCTTGAAATTTTATGGTTTATACTTAACCAAGCAGTGTTTTCCTTTGTCTTTAACACCATGGAATGCAGCCAGCGGAATTGAAAATGGATTTTGCTTTCAGGACTGCTGTTCTCCACTTTTGCTTTGAAAAGCTGTATTTTTCATCAGCTAAATAAAAACTGAATGTAAGCAGTCATGAGCAAATACATAAATCTTGAAAAATTCGATTGCTTAATGTGATGTGTCACTAGCACCCTTAACACTGTGTGTAAAGCTTTTGAAATGCTGCAATATCTGAAAATGGAACGGTAGTTAAAGTTGTTGAAGTTAATTGAGACATTTTTTCCTCTCCAGGTTTGAATATCTATTTAATTTTGACAATACTTTTGAAATTCATGATGATATAGAAGTACTAAAACGAATGGGAATGGCTTGTGGGCTAGAATCTGGAAGCTGTTCAGCAGAGGACCTAAAAATTGCAAGGAGTTTGGTTCCTAAAGCTCTGGAACCATATGTGACAGGTTAGTTACTCCAAAAAGAGTTGATTTTTTTCCTCCTTAATATAGGATCTAAGAAAACACCTGAAAATACCTTAGATCAGATAATTTCCACTGATTTGTGGTAAAGATTTCTGTCAAGTTCTGAAATTTGTCTGCTTTTTAGTGTATCTTAGGAAGCAGATAACATAGTGATTCATAAAGAGTGGAGTGTTGCTCTTTGCAAAACATTTTGCATCAAGCCACACAAGTAGATCTTTGCAGTGTGTAATTATTTTAAGAGAACAGTATTTATGCTTGATTTACTTGCAAAGGCAAAAGGTAGTAAAGTGCAAGCATATGATGAATACTGAAATCATCTGTCTTGCTCACCTCAAAACAAATGGATTTTTAAAATGTATTTTGAAATTTTATTGTTTCTTGCACTAGACTTTTTTTCAATTATGCTGTTTTGGATACAGTATGTAAATATGTTTTGTTGTTTGGGCTGCAAGACTCCTTTTCTGGACTTTAAAGGATGAAGCATTTCCACTGAATTAGATGGGTGTGTTTGGAAGGATTCCTGAAAAGACTGTTGTTTGTTTTACAGAAATGGCTCAGGGATCAATCAGCAGTGTATATGTCACATCTTCATCAGGTTCTGCGTCAAACGGCACAAGATTTTCAGCCAGGTGAGATGAAGTTTTCAGTTGGTTTTCAAAATCTGTGGTCATCAAAGAAATTGGATATTAAATGCTTCACGAAACAAGTTCTGTTTTGATTAAATGTGCTGTGGATATGTGTTCTAAGTTTATTCTCAGACATCACTTCTGTGGTGGTTTTTAGCAGTGTCACTAAGGAAATCCTTTCCTGTATAGTGGAAAGGTGTTTGAGTGGTGTTATTCTTGAATGTGTTGTTCGTTTGTTTGTTTGGGTTTTTCTAGTTTAGAGTTTGTGACAGGAAAAGAGATACTTCCTTATTATAAGTATTGGAAAGATTACTCCTTGATCATTTAGTGTCCTAACTTTAAAAAAGATTTTGACCTTTGGGTTTTAAACAGCAATCACAGAAGTTGGTAGCCTGATAAATCATAACTAGTATTCAACTTTGTTACTCACTAGTTTCTTATTACTGTATTAATCAAAAACATGTCCTTCTGTGAGCTCCACAAGGTTGTAAAATTAGTCAAATATTCAGCAGTTGGATTCTGTGATCTCTGAGGTCTTTTCTAACCTAATTGATTCTATGATCATTGAAACGCTTGACATTCCTAACAAATGCTTGAATTAAGTTCTGCATGTTTTGTGCAAGGGAACTGAAGCTTGAGTGAGAATTCTGCCAAAATATCTTTAGAGATGCTGAACAGTACCTAAAATCTCTGTTTTCAGTAAGTTTCCTTCTGTGATAATGAGCATAGGGTAGTGAAAAAGAGCACCATGTGTTTTTAAGTCTTTGAAATTTGAATAGGCCACTGTTAGCCAGAGACCAATAGAGAACCAGAGGCTGACTGGGGTTCATTATCTTGGTGAGAGTACAAGAACTTCTAGCATTTCCATTTCTTAGGAGTTTGGAAAAGGGCAGTGACAAATTATATTTAATTATAGGATATATATGAATATTCATGGCAATAGCAATAAACATTCATGGCAAGACAAGTTATGCTGCCAAGGCGAATAAAGGCTGTACATTATTTAACAAGGTCTCTAAAGAAAGTGTGCAGAAGTCTGAAAGTGCTGCTACCAATACCTTCATCCCAGTTTCTTTACCTTACTTACTAGGATACTCAGGTTATGAAATCCAGTTGTTTTTATCAAAAAGAGAGGATTTTGGGTTTGTACTTTCAAAGCTGGCAAAAGCACAAGAATAATCTCTTTGTCTTGTTTTGTTTTCTTTGCTTTTGAAACTGCTTTTGCAGATTATTATGGCAGACCTGTTGTAGGTCATCTGACTACAGCTAGACAGATATCTTAGTATCTTGCTGCTGAATAAGTGTGCAGAGCAGCAGAAATGTGTGAAAGTGTCTTACTGGATATGTTTTTCCTGTGAGCTTATAGGGTGTACCCTGGCAGTTTCATTCTCTGTGATGATAGACCATTGAATTGGCTCCACACAGCAGCAAGCATGCATGATTGTATGTGTGCATTAGCTGGATCAGCTAATGAAAAAAATTAGCAGCAAAAAATCAGTATTTAAAAAAATGACTAGCAAACATATTTTTGAAAGCAATTTTTAAATGATGAATGTCTTTCAAGGGAGATACTTTTGTACCTTTGATACTTACAAGGGAGATATTTTCTGCAAATTTAAAAAAACTCCATTTTGTTGTGAATTTATGGCTAAGTTTAATGGTTTGCTAAACTATTTAGAAAGACAGCAATTAAATAGATTGGCAGAGGAGCAATTAATAATGGAGGCAGGAATTTTCTGGCTCCATTAAAACAAAATACTGCACAATGAGAAGAAAACAGTTTCGAATTAAAAATAGAGTAAATGACAGTATGCTATGAAGTATCAAGGAGTTAAGGAAAAGCTATTAATTCCTCAGTTTTCCAGGTCTTTGAATCTAGATTAGACTCTGAAAGACATGATTCACTTGCAAGCATTCGGTGATACACAGAAATACTAAAGAGCTTAGCTTTGTAGCCTTAACACTAAATGTACTTTAGAAGAAACCTGAAAAACATATTGATTAAGTGCCTGTGAGAAAGTTTAATCTTTATATTAAAAACTAGAGGAAGAAACCTAATAAGAACCACTTCAAAATTACTTGAGACTGTTTCATCTTTTTGGAGAGGGCTTGGTCATACAGTGGCAGATTCATTAAAGGAATGGACTAGATATGGGAGAAATCATGAAGCAGTGGCAACTGGATTTTTTTTTTTTTTTTTCTTCCCAGTGACTTTTCCAATGGTGGAGATGGAATGTTGGCTACAAGTTCCAATGGATCTCAGTATAGTGGCTCCAGAGTTGAAACACCAGTTTCTTATGTTGGGGATGACGATGATGATGACGATGATTTTAATGAAAATGATGATGACGACTGATGCCCTTTGCTTGTAGACTATTTTTTTGTTAAAATTCAGCAGGCTTCAGGAATAAATTGTTCTAGGGAGAAGTGTCTCAAATTACTTTGCCCCATCCCCCAAGGAGAATATTGGTAAGCAGTTCTGAGTTTAGAAATTGCACCTCTGATAAGCAAACAAGGATTGTTTTATGTAGGATATTTTTAAATGTGGTGTGGATGTGTGTTTTTGATACCAGTGTGTTAATGCAGAGCCTTTATTTACTCTTGTTTTAGGGGTTTTTGGTTTGTTGGTTGTTTTTTGTTTGGGATTTCTTTTTTACTTGAAGGAAAAAGAATTTTGCCCCAAATGTTCTTTCAAAGTTTGCTAAAGAAAATGTAGACACATCATTGAGAAATAAAATACTATCCTTCTGTGGAAAATGAATACACTGAATGGCAATTTATTTGGAGTGTATTTTGATTATGCCACTTTTTGAGGGATAGTGAGCTAATGTAGTAGTGTTTTTTTGTTAATCATGCAGTGTCCAAAGAACCAAACAAGAAAGATACGTCCTACTTTTTTACATGTTAAATTCCAGGAATGTTGTTGTGAACTTATTTTCCCTTAAATTATATCTAACATTATGATTCCATCAAGTTTATATACTTTTCACTGTATGTTGGGACATAAGAATTACAAAGTTTTTGGCAAATGTTTACTGCCAGTTGGTGCAGCTATATAAAATGTCTTGAAGGTTTGGAATGATTTATTGCTTATGGTAAAATTTGCCTGATTTCTTACAGGCAGTCTTTGGAAACTTTTTATTATATAGTTGTTTACATACTTATAAGTCTATCATATAAAGACATGTACTGAAACAAATGTTTGTATTTGTTTCATAAGCATCTTCCTGTAATCTATTATAAAGTTGAAATTAAATATAGAGAATGTTTTAAGTTTTTTAACTCAAAATTTGTCAATCATTTTTAATAGTTCATTTTTATAAAAGGAATTTCAGGGCAGGTGGTAGTCTTTTTAAATTTATTCACAAACAATTAACTGCACAAATACTGTCAGCTGCCTATTCTAAGACAGTAGTCTTTTTATTGAAACACAAATAAACTTTTCTGTAATATTTTATGAAATATAAAGAGACTATAATTGTTTGACTTGTTTAACCTTGGCACTGTTAGTTTTTATTAATAAAACGCGCATGGGCATTTTTAACAAGCTCTGTGGTTTTTCTAATTCTAGGATTACTTTAGAACATTTCACTTCTCGTCACAAGACCTAGAATTAGCTGTCTTGGGATGCTGCATCTGTGCTACAGAGGGCCCAGAGTTTTTGCTTTGATTTAGTAATTTGTCCTTAGAGCTCATGATAACTTATGATGCAAAAGGCAATAACTTACCTGGTATATTCTCTTCTTTCACACCTCCTTATTTCATCCATGTTGCTCCTCAGCATGACAGGTTGATCTTAGTACTCTCATTTAGCTTCTGTTTAAAATCCCATGCCTAACGTCCTAACTTTTCATCCCATATTCCACAGTCCTAACTTTCTGTCATATATTCCTATGTTCTCCCAAAAAGGTTTTAATCTACTTTTCATTTACTTCCTTTTTAAACCGTTTTGTCAGATCACATCTTCTGCTCTCACCTGCAAGAGCGTACTGAGCTGGCTCAGTCACTGCAGGCTGCTGTCACAGTCAGGATTTGATACTTCCACAAAGTCCAGAGAGTCCCTGAAAAGTATTAATTACTGTGCTGACTGTGGTAGGGGCTCCTGGATGCACTTAGAGCCTGTGGTAAATGTGGAGTGCGTTACATGGGGTTTTTTTTTTGTCGTGAAGGGATTATGCATAGACACATCTGTGTGGGGATATGTGTTATTAACAGAACAGCTGATACACACTGGAGATTTTCAAATTGTATCAGGCCTAGTAACATGAGTGAATGAAACAAATTACTTTGTGGGACTGGGGAAAAATCTGGGAGAGAGGAGGCTAATTGGATGTTTTGCTTCTCAGTGAACAGGCAATTTTCAGCAGTGCTAATGCTAAACACAGGGTTCTTGTTGTGGGTGATACAGTTGATTCAAATTGTCTTCGATGTTGAAAGGCAGTTCAGTTTGCAGAGGAATTTCAAATATTCCAGTTTTCCCTTGCATTCTCTAGTGTATGATGCAAGATTTACCTGCAAAGGGTGAGTAGGGGGATGTTAGGGAAAGAAGGCTGAAAGAATTCTGACAGTTTTCTTTTAGTTCTTATTGGTGGAATAGTCCTCAGATAAGATAAGGTCATGCTGGGAGTGAAAATGTGACAAAACATACGTTTTTAAGGTGTTACTTTTCTCTTTTAGTTCTTTTGCTTGGTGATGAATCTGAAATGGAATTTGATAATTTAAAAGTTGGACTGCATTTGGGAAAATTATTTTTCATTATATTTCTGGTTGAACTTGATGATCTTATAGATTTTCTTCTAAACAGTTCTACAATTCTGTAGAACCTTTGTTTTGGGAGAGCTTTCTAGTAAAGGCAGCAATCAATAATGAGAAAAAGTCTATAGACTTTTAAAATAGTTGCTTGATTTGGAGCAGTCACTTGGTTACAGTGTTCAGGTGAAAGAGGAGAAAAAAAGAAAGACAAAAGAGACCAATGGTGAGGGGCCAGGTTGAGATGAGCAAAGGAAATGTGAAGAAGTACGTGCAGGGAAGAGTAAAGAAAGAACAGATTATAGCAGGGTCTTTGCAGAGGAACATAATAAGAGAAGAAGGTGTAAGTTGGAAAGAATGAGAAAACAAAAGAAGTCTAGTCAATGACTACAAAAAGGAGTAGTAGTAGAACCTTATTTTAGAAAAAGAGAGGTAGAGAGTGTAAGTATTTAATAATGTCAGGCATAGCATGAAAGGAACTGCAAAGTGAAAGATAACTTTAAACTGTTATGGTTCTAATCTCTGAAAAAAGTGTACATGTACAGATGGGAAATTAAGATTAAGAGCAGGAACAGAACATAACAGGAAATTGTTGAGGAAATCTCTGGGGGAAAATACTGTAAGGAGATAAAAACTAGAGTTTGGTTTAAGAAAGATTAACTGATGGTAAAGGGAATGAGAATTGTTATAAGGGCTCAGTTTGGGGTAAAACGTGGCAGGAAAGGAATGTGCTTTTAATTCCTTTACTTAGCCAGCACTTTTTTGTGATGTGAAGAGGAAAAGAGGAAGAGTTGCATAGTGTGTTTTTATGCCTCTGAAATGGTCCTGCAGATAAATCCTGGGAGGAGTGTGCATCTTTTGCGCTTTCTGAAGTGTTCCTGAGCTGCGACAGACTGTCTGTTTTGGCATGTGTAACAAGTTAAGGATTTCTTGAACTGTTTCACAAATAATCTGCTTTGCTTTTCCCATAGGAATTTGTCTTAAACAAAGAGAAGCAGTTATGACTTCAAAAACTGATGGGTTTTGTTTTTTTACTTGAACCTTCCTTCCATGAAAGGTGGCAGCTGTTGCAGAGAAAAAAACCCGTAAATGTAGCTGATAGAGTACTGACCCTTGACAGAGGTCCATTTATTTATTTGAAGTAAAGGATGAATATTTAATGAAAGGATGTACTGTCACAAATCTCCTCCTTGCTTAATCAGTGAATACATAGGTTGCAAAATCTTCATATGAATGAGAAATCTGAAAATTGGATGCTGCTTTAATGTAGAAAGGGCAAAAGTTAAAAAAAAAACCCAAAAAACCAAAACCAACCAACGTCATGTAACACTACTGGAATGATCACCAGTACAAAGGACAGCATATCCAGTTTTTCCCAGATAGATAATTGTTTACTGTAGGGATTTCCTTTCTCTTGTCTGCTTATGAGAAGCGTAGTAGGCCATTTGTCTTTGACTACATTGAGTTAACAGCTTGTCACCACTTCTCAGCCCTGTCTGCTTCCAGACCCATGAGGTTACTGTCACACACACTTTATTGTTGAAGCCTTAATTGTCATTCATTTACCAAGAAAAGCAAAGATGAGCCAGCACATTGAGAACAGCCTTTTCCTGTCGTTACTTATCTAAATTTAGGATTTAAGGTTTTTCCAGGGTTTCTCCTGACCTTTGGTTTGCCCTTGAGCTTCCATGGATTCTGGTGGGTTACCAAAATGTTCGGTGGGCTGGGGCAGCTTCTGTATGAGGAGAGGGTGAGGGAGAGCAGCTTGTTCAGCCTGGAGAAGAGGCAGCCTCGGGAGACCTAAATGGCAGCCTTGCAGTGCTGCAGGAAGGTTTTTGCAAAGGTGGAGCCAGTGCACAGGAGTGTGTGAGGACAGCATGGACAGGCAACACACACGAGCTGAAATGGGACAGTTTCCAGCTGAATATCAGGAACAACTTGGGATGGTCAAGCTGTGGAGCAGGCTGCCCAGAGAGGTTGTGCTGACTCCATCCTTAGGGTTTTCAAGACCAGACAGGAGAAAAGCCCTAAGCAATGTAGAATCTGACCTCATGGCTGAGCATGCTTTGAACAGAGATTGGACAGGGGACAACCTGAGATGCCTTCCAGCTTAAATTACCTAGTGGATCCCATGACAGAGAGGGAAAGAAAAGAAAAAACTTGTTAGAAAATGTCAGTGTTGGGAACAGACTAGCAAATGGGTCATCTTGCCAGACTTGTCAGAAAATGAATGGAAGCTCAGCTCATCTTCAGAAGCTGTCAAAAGGTACCAAACTGATGGAAAAGGTGGTTAAATGTGCAGGTAGAAGTGAAGACTGCTTCAAGATGAGGTTTCTAAGACTGAAGCTGAGAGAAGAATGAGGAAGGGCAACAAGCAGCAATGCAAGGGTGTTTCTGACTTCAAGCATTTGGTTACACTGGAAATTCCTGTCTGGTGTGGTGATGATTCTCACCTGACACCATCTGCCTCACTCAGTTGGGACCTGCTGTCCTCACATTCAGAGAATGTCAGCACTTTGTGAAACAGCAACTGGAGAAAATCATGGTGATTATTGATGCACAGCTCAGCTGTGGTCAAGGCAGAATGTTCTGATGTGGAAGAGAATAAAGAGAGGCTGGTGTTAACTGAAAGTCACCAGTGTAATACCATTACAAATGCTTTTCTTTGTTCTGACATGACTTTTTGTGAAATTTTTGGACGTTTTCAGCATGTTGAAAGCCAAACTTAGGCTGAAAATTTTGATTTCCTTTTATCAGGTTGCTGTGTACACATCATGGTACATTGCTATAAATAGTGCAGTTTCATCAGCCCTACCTGCTCAGTGCATCTGCGTTGTAGCATGTGAAAAAGACAGCAAGGTTGCAGACTTCAGGCAGATTCCTGTTTGTTATTCATGTAAACTTGAGAGAATTTCTTAAAAATAAAGCAGAACATTAAGCACATACTCTTAAAACAGGCGGCTCCAGTAATTAAAGTTGGGCAACTTCTGATGCTGATTTTTAATGAACCTTGGAATAGTTCTTAAAAACTAAAATAATGCTAGAGTGCCAATTTTTGAAATGTGAAAAAGTAAAAAGTGTCAAAGATGTGAGCAAGTCCTGTCCAAATGTGTGTGGTCCAGACAGCTTGAGATCAGCCCTGAATCTTGTATTAGAAAAACTGTTGAAAGAAACAGCTAGAAGAAAATTAGAAGCATGGAAGATTGTTAATTACAAAGTACAGAATAGGTCATATCAAATGAATATGGGAGGAGACTGTGAATATTTAGCTGATTAAGGAAACAATGGCTATGTTTCAGCATATTTAAACCTTTTTAATTTCATTGCATTCTGATTTTAAATACATTTTACAATATCTCCAGATTGTATGTTAAGGGGTTATGAACTATTTACTGCTGAATCATTTTTGTGCATTATAACTGACTGAACAGCTGCAGCAAGTAAAATTTACTCCCGGTTAACAATTTCTTCAATAACCCAGAAGAAAATTTAAAAAGACTCTTAAGTATTTTTAGTTATAAAAGAAATCAACAATGAAGTGGAGAGATGTGAATTGTTTGGCAAGCAGGTCATGTCCAAAAGTGTTGTGGTTAAACTCCACATTTTGTGAAGAAAGAATTCAAGGTACACTTACAGGAGGAAAGACTATGCTGGAAATGTATGATCCTAAAAATGATCCAGGGCGTCAAGGTAGGTTATAACTCCATATGTGTCCTACACTCTTTGGTAATGAACAAGCTAATCTAATTTGGATGTGTAGGTAAAACTAATAATGGATTGGAAAATGGTGTTACATCCAGATGCATTCAGTGAGACCAGCACTGAGCAGCTGCATACTTGTTAGCATCATCATTTCAAAAGGATGTTGGAAAAATCAGGAAATGCTCAGGAAAAAAGCCCTTCCTCCAGTTATTTGATTCCTAAGGTAAAGATTTATTACTATGAGATTAAAGGAAGTCTTTATTTTGGCTTGTTTAATAAAAAGGGGGAAAATGCAGAAATTAGTGGATTTGTGTCAGGTCACACAAAAGATACCATTTCAACAGGCTCATAAATATCTGGGGAAAAGTGACAAAATACTTAAAACCTGGGATTTTTAATCAGAGTAATTAAAATGAGCTGCCTAGTTGATGATAGTAATAAACTGCTGGAACATATTTTTATTGTAATGATCACATTCCCACACTATCCATTAACAAATGGTGTTATACCAGGTGTTTCTCCAAAATTCAGTTCTTTCTCAGAGGTGTAGCAGGATCCTAAAAAAGGAATTTTTCAGCCCAATTTATACTCTTAAAATAATGAGAAGTTTGGTGCATCCATTGTTATCGCTCTGGTAAAAATACATTGGAAGAACAGAGAAAAGTCTTCCTCCCCCTTGAGAAAAGTCTTTCTAATCAAATTGAAGAAAAGGGCACCTTTTCCTTCTTGCACATATGTATTTTACTTTAAACAAAATAATCTTGTTGGAGCTTGAGCTTTTGTGCCTGAAAGAAATGCAGCTTGTGAGGGGAGTTAGGTGCACAGCAGAAAATATTTCCTGCAAGCATTATTGATGTAGCTGTTACTTTACATCCAATTACTGAAAGTAGCACATGGTTAGACAGCTTTATTTGTTGCAGAATCAATTTCTGCTTGACTTTTATTACAGGTAAGAGATTAAAAACAGCTCTGTGAAATGGTGGGAGGAATTCCCAAGTGCAATAGCAATGACATCATATGAGACCATTAAGCAAAGACTCAGTTATTAATATCTAGTTCTGAAAGGTAGAGGAAGCTTTGAACTTGCTGTAGTTTCATAGCCATAGCACAAAGTCCTTTAAGAATCAAGGTGCTTGTATTCAATGTTTTTCTCCACTCATTATTTTAATAACAGACATTAGGATTTTACACTTCAAAAATTTACTACTGCCATGAATATTTATAAGAAGGAGGTGTGGAAAGAGCATCTCAAAGCAACTGCTGTGTTTCTGTTCACCCTGATTTTTGAGAGTTTTATTTAACACCTTTACCAGATAAGTCTGGAAACTAAAACTTACTGGATATAAAAATTCATGGTGTTAATGTATTGGTTTCATGGCCTATTTTGCCTTCCTCATGACTTTTCTCCTGGCTAACCCTGCTGTTGCACTGCTGGTAGGAAAAAAACAGCACTGAGAGCCACTTTGTGGTCTCTGCCTTCCTGGCCCCTCCACTGCTCCAGAGGCATGGACTAACCACCCATCCCCATCCTAGCTGATCTGCATCTAACTAAACTCAGGAATTTGCATTTGCTTGCAATTCATTCTTAAATTTGCTGCTTCAGTTTCCCATGTAGCCTGATTAGGTTTTTTCCCTGTTTATATTTGGTCTAATCAAATACTGCTACTATTGCAGCTGAATTTATGTATGATCTGTGTGTGTATATCTGCATATACCTAGATTTCCATATGTATCTATTTATATATGTTTTTTGAATGCATGTGTAACTCTCTCTCAGGGAATTGGACTCTTGCAGTGAAAGTGCTCAAAAGACTGATAAAAGTGGCCAGTTTCAAATTTGAAAACAAAGCTTTTAAATTAATTCCTGAACACACTTTGTGCTAATGTTAGCTCCTGCGTAGCAATAATTATTGCTGTGTATATACAACCGTTAGTCTGTAACACTTCTCAGTCTCTAACACTGAATTAACTGTGACTGCACTGTAACTTGGAGCTGCTGCTCTACAGCTGGCACTGGTGGCCGAGGTTCTCTCTGTCTCTGGATGAAGGTGATGAGGCTCGAGGGCTCTTAGAGAGAGGAAATTAATTTCCTCTCTTAATTTCATCCCTCTCATTGCTGGTGTTTCCTGCTTCTTGGCCTCCTTCCCTTGATTCAGCTGCTTTTTAACTTGTTTAGCTTTTGCCAGTCATGCTTCTTGTGCCTTGGGCAGGATGCCCTGCCTGTTTTCCTTCCCATGTGCTTATTTTGGTCTGTATCTCGTACCTTCTGTCATTTGTGTGCCTCCAAAGTGCAGCTGTGCTCACTAGATGACATGCTTGTACCTAGTATTGGGCTGTGCCTGCAGTAATTAGTATTACAAAGTATTTGCATGATGGGCATTCTGCTATTTAAGTGTGCTTGCATTTGGGGTTTGGGCAGGCTAATATTAACTACACTTTCCTACTTCAGCTACACTAGCCACAAGCCTTGCTCTTTGTTGTTTCATTTCCAGTTTCAATAAAGAAAGGGAATAATCTCAGATGGCTGGAAGTTCAAGAAGTGTTTAACTTCAGGATGGCAATCTTTATACTTAGAGAACTAGATTTGGTGGATCCTTTTTTGATGTCAGAATGCATCATCATTTGGTCAACACAGGGACACTTTCCTTTCTCTATTTATCCCATCACAGGACTTCCTGTGAAGCTGGTCTAGACTGTTGTTCTGAAGCTGTAGCTTTGCAGGCACACAATCCATAGGGAATTTGTTCAGCATATTCCTGTGCTGTGCCTGTAGGGCTGACTGGACTGTGAGCTTGTGCCACTTCATTCACCAGCTCAGTGCAAGCTGTAGGTACTAAAAACAGCCAAGCAGAGAGTCTGCCCTTGTTAGAGCATCAAGGGAAGAGTTCTTGGTTTTCTTGGAAATATTTAAATGTTCTGTTTGTAGACAACATGACTTACTATTTTGTTATCAAAAGTATTTTATTGTTTTCCATGTCATTTTGGAAAGATGCACAGGGGGAGACCTGTGTTCCAGAAAGGATACAAAATTGATTTTCATTGTCTCTCCGAAGAAAGGCAAAGCTGCACTGTAAAAATTGAAACAGGAAAGGCCAGGGGAAAAAACAGTTTTTATATGAGAAAGCATTTTCTTACTGTTTATGAAATACAGAATTTTTCTAAGAAAGGCTCAAATATAATTTGTGGCTTTGGAGATGAAATATTCCCCTCCAACTGGATTCTGTCTACAAGCTGGCTGGCTGAATGGTGCTGTGGTACAGGAGATGATCTGTTACATCTTCTTGCTTTCTGAAATGTTCAGGCAGTGAAAGTGTAAAATGATTTCTGCTCTTGAAGGTTTTGGTTGGGGTTTTTTTTGTTTTTCTTTTTTTTGTGTGTGTACAGTATTTATTTTCTGGCTGGAGCATCCTGGACCTCAGGTAACATAAACCTACTATAGAGACACAACAATGCTGTCTCTCTGTATTAGGTGTGATACAGTCAGGCTTCTCAAAGTTTAGATTCAGTTAAAGATTTAGTGTTATTTCAGCATCTTCCAGATTACTCCAAGTAACCCAAAATTTATCATTACAATACGGGGCTATTCTACTAGATAAAACAAATAAAACCATCACAAAAACAATAAACACTAAACAACAAAACACCAAACAAACAACCCACAAATGACAGCCTCTAGTTAAATGAACAGTTTCCTGGGTGGAACTGGGTGTTACAGTTTTACCAGTCATTTTTATTAGGTTATATACAGAGAGGTCAGTGGTACAGTGAAATCTGTGAGCTGGAGGACAGATTTCAAGTTCACTTCTTTTGCAGTCTTTGATTTGTCAACCAAAAAAATCCGGCTCAGCTGACTAGTGAAAAAAGCCAATGCATTGGGATACAGATGAATTTAATACTGTTTTATACATCCTATACAGGAGAGATTGAAAATTTAATTACTTCCTAGTATTTCCAAGTATTGATTTCCTTTTCAAGTTATCTAATTTCTCAATAACCAAGATTTAGTATCGTACATCAATTATTTATTATGGTTTGAAAAGTGATTGAAAATGGTTGGTTGAATCTATACTTATGTTCTTTGAAGGCACAGCTGCACCCTGTGGGGGAAACTTATTTTGTACAATTATTTGCATGAAGGCAGCAGCATCCTGGAGCCATGAAATATTAGACTATATACATTGAGATAATCTTTGTCTTTATACACTGAGAGGAGGATCTTGATTTTTAGCTCTGCTGGCCATCTTGCAGTATAAAATGTCTCCTTGCACTGTAATTTATATGGGAACCATAGTGAGAAAATAAATATCGATGAATGTGATAATAGTTAAGTTTACTGTTCATACATTTTCCAGCAGTGTCTCTGTTGCTGCTCAGTCTTCTATTTTCAGTTTAAATTCCACTTTGCCTTCATACGGATCATGAACATTGTAGGTAATTCCAGCTCCAATGATTTTGCACACTATTTTAAATTCTACATTCCTCGTAATGTTGAGAAATTTCACAGCTACCAAGGGATTGCTGTAGCTGGGCTAGGAGGAGAAATAAAAAAAATTTAAAAGAAAATACTTCAATTTTACACTACCAGTTTGAAAATAGCCTCTCCAGTTCTCATAGGATTGCAAAGATGCTCCAGATTTCCCCTGACATAAAGGAAAGTGCAGAAGCACCCACCTGGGCCTTTTTCCCGTAGTAGGGGAAGTAGTGCAGGTTGAAGGTGCCATTCACAGGGTAGTAGTCCACGTCCAGCGGGCGAGACTCCTCCTCACCCTGTGTGAACGAGAGAGGAGGACGCTCTGTGCTCAGGAAATCATCGGCCAGCCCCAGGCAAGTGTGTCAGGGCTGCTAAGTGTGCCTTAAAGCTCAAGTTCAGCAGGCTCTTAGCACCAGTCTTATTTTTCTAATAAAAGTGGGAATCTCCCGCTGTTACTATTGCCAAGAAAAGCAGGCAAATGTCCCCTGATAGCAGGTGGGAATTCAGTGAGCTGGAGCTGCTGGGAGCCTGAGGGAGCTGCGCTGAGCTGTGACCGTCACTAGGGGAGCTGAGAGCAAGCAGCAAATGTTCTCTGCAGCCCGAAAATGCAAGTTTTCAGGTGATTTAAAATAAAGCTAACATGGAGGTTTTTTCCTTAGCATGCCAGCTGGTGCAAGAACTGGCGCAGAACTGAGAATATTCCAAGTATTTGGGATGGGATTTTCAGAGCTGCAAGGGTTTTTTTCTGGTCACCACTGCACTTGCTTGCTCTCAAAGCTGCAGTGCTTGAAATGTGTGGGACCCAGCCCTCATAGCCTTACCACATAGGAGCAGTTCACCCTTGGTGCAGTGCCATTCCCGGGGAAAAACTTGATAATCTGAAAAAGAAAACACATTTGGTCATTTTGGGAATTGTTTTGAGATAAAACTGGGCAATCAATTATTTGAGAGCTGAGCTGCAATTGATGTTTAATATGTTCCTGTGTAAGACTCTCTCCAACAAATAATCTCATTTATGTAGGTGAGAAGCTGTTGTGGCTGAATATTTAGGCAGCAGGACTCGGCATTACCTGGGATGAGCCCTGCTGATACAATCTGGCCTGGCCAGAGCAAGTAGCACTGCAGCTCCTCTGAGTCCAGCCCTTACCCACCCACAGCAGCTGCCCTTGCAGCCAGGGGTCTCTTAAAGCAGAAATTGTGTGGCAGTTAAGGACAAGCTGAATATCCACGCTTTGGGTCTCATCTGTCTTAGAAAACCTTCGCTCTGGCAGAAAAACCCTTGGGCTGGGTTCATGCTACAAAACTAGTGGGGTTGCATCCTGTGGAGGCAAAAGTGAAAGGAGGTGAAGCTCCCTGGTTGCTATCCCCATCTTTTCCCAGTCTTGCTAAAGAAGGCACTTCTGGAAGGACTTGTTTCACCAGCCAGAGTCAGGGGCACAGCTCCCCTCTGGTTAGGGCTTGCACAGATTTTTGGAAATACCTAAGGTGCAAGCCAAACAAAAAATACAGTGGTCTATCAGAAACTGGAGGGGCACTTGAACTCTTCAGTTTCTACCAAAACTGAATCAGAAGGCTCAGAATTCTATACAAAAAGAAATATAAAGTGCTTATGCCTTTGTCTACATCCTGAAAAAAATTAAAGCATTGAAAATTCCCTTTATTCCTCTCCAAAAAACGTGTTGGTGGTTTTCCCTGAGAAAAATATCCATCAGGTCTGAATTTTGGTTTTATAGGTTCTTCTGAAGATTTTCTTTGCCGCCTGGAGAAATAAGATATCACCTCTCTGAAACCACATCAGTTACTGTCACATCCTGGTGCCTCAGCGGAAGGCGCAGGGCTGAGGTATTGCAGGAGGAAACTCTTCTGGTGCTAGTTTGTGGGATGAGAGCCCTGCAGAGGCACCAACTAAACTAAACTTTACCTAATCTAAGCTCAGTTCAGAGACCACAGTCCTATTTTACTTTTGTAGGAATGGTGAAAAAGTCTGAGGATTTCCCTGGTAACTCCAGTGGTCTGGCAGGGAACAGCGTGTGATTTTTGGCTCCCAGTAGAAAGCAGAGTTTAGAACCCATGGCAGCAGAGACACAGCAGCTCCCCAGCTGGGGCTCAAGCTACTCTTAATTTTTTTCTGCTCAGCACCTTGACCTTGTACTTACCCTGTTCATTTTTAAAATAAAGCAGGGCTTTCCTTCTGGATATCCAAAAGTTGGATCTGTGATGCCGGAGCAGTTTTGAAGCATGTCTGCGGTGAATTTGCAGGATAGTTTTGTTTTATTTGGGCCATCAAAGGTGTCCTGGATGAAGTAGGTATTATTGGTGCAGTTGATGTTCAGATGCTGAGCAGCTGGTGTATATGCTGGATGTGTGAAGGAAGAATGAAAAAAAAATCCCCTCTGAAGCTTTTCATATGCAAATTATACATCACAGCATCAGGCTGGAGATTCTATCATGGGAGATTGTACTTCAAGTGAAGCTGGGAGTAGGTGGAACAAGGAAAGTTTAAACTGTTTAGGAGTATGGTTCAGTTTGGTTGTGTTCTTTTTTTGTTTTTGAATATCCAAGCAAAGCAAAATAAAAGAAATCAAATTGAGTTAAGTCTGGCAGCTTGTGTTGATAGCGCCATATAAAGTAATTTCAAATATAATTTTTCTCAAAATGTGTCTGAGAAACATGAAGAATTACAATATTAAGGCTCAATAGGAATATAGACATGCTAAGGCATGAACAGGCAAATGGAGCACATAACCTACTTTGAGTGTATTCCCTGAAGACACCATGCTTTATGAGATATATTATGGCACTTTGACGTTTATAGTCATAGACAAATTAATTAGATTAATTTAGATGAGACTAATTTTGAAGACCTTTTGTTCTCCCTCTTCTTTCAGACTTTCTATTGGTCTATTTTATTAAGGCTGTTTAGGATTAAACAAAGTAAAAGCCCTAAAGCAGAGCCTGGATTTTTATAGATGTGTACATACATCTGATTTATAGATTCATGGGGTGATTTGCTCATCCCTTTCAGAAGATGCACTTTCCACTCAAAATCTGTGATTTGAGAAGGACAAATGTAAAATGGAAGTACTGACTTAAGGTCCTCTGACCCAGTACTGGAGATAAGGCAGCACCTTTCTTCAGTGTTATGCAAGAAACTTCATTTTTACCTGCCAGAAAATTGTGAAGAGTTGTCACTAAACCTTCCCAGGTTTTGTTGTCCGACACGTTGTAATAGATTTTTAGTCCTCTGTCCCCATAAACATCCGGCCGTAAGGTGACACCTTCACGAGGAGGAAAGGGGAAGACAAAGCAGAGGAGAGGTGCCAGGCACAGATTTGTTCATTTTAATTGACAGTAGCAATTATGCTGCATCAAGACTCATTTTAAGTGTATAAGATCCTCCAGCCTTTTTGGGGATGTTTTAACCATGTTCAGAAACCACCTCAGCCATGAGTTGTTCAAGCAAAACCCTAAAGCCTGTGCTGCTGCTGCTGAATTATTTTCTTTTCACATATATCCATGCTGTTACAAGAACAGCTTGTAAAATCATTCCAGCAATTGCACTGGATTTCCCCAGGACTTGTTAGCAATAACAGTCACCTTAGGCTAAAGAAACAGGTCATACAGCAGCATGAGAAACAGCTTTTGAAAAAGCCACACATTATATGTCACAGGAATTATTTTCCCAGCAAACACCAAACTTGCTAAATACGGGAGTGGAAACTTTAAAACACAAAAGCATCTGACAGAATAATTCTTAGGGCTGGTTTTTTTCCCTCCCATTGTGGAAACAAGCCATTGGGGTGTGAAGTTTTAGCAGTGTGCACTGATAGTCTCTGATCATCTCCCATATCTCTTTTCATGTCCCACAAATCTGAATTCCTAATCCCACATCTTCATTTTATTTTTACTTTCTTGACTACTGGCACGGCACATCCTACTGGCAAAATATTCCTGCTCTCCCAGGGACTTTCCATGGTGGTGGCAAGTGTGGAAATACCCACCCCAGGCTGCCCACCCCATCACCTCTACATATTGCTGGGCATCCCAAAGCCCTCTGTGATGCTTGGGGGTTTGGAGTAGAACCTAGGACTTCCCCAGGGACTGACCCCTGCCCTAGGGGAAAGAAGGTGACCTGCTACAGGCAGGCACTGATCATCCCAATAGCAAGATGAAATAAATGAATATATGTATATATATTCATTTTTCATATTATATATTCATAAGTATATGGATATAGAAGTATATCCATGTATCAATATGGAAATAAATGTGCCAGATTTTCTTTTAAAGCCTGAAACTGTTTTCAGGCAGAGGTTAAACTTTGCAGGGATTGTCTGGGCAGAATTGACCTGATGTATTCCACGTTGGTCTCCCCTCAGCCCTGGGCTCTGCCAGTGCCTCTGAGCCCAGCCCAGCCCTGCACAGCTGCCACGGGACCCTGGCAGTACCTGGGGATTTCAGCTGGTCTTGGTAATCCGGCTCGTAGGGATTAATGGTCCTCATTAAGCAGTAAATGGAGAGTGCAAACAGCCCCGACATCACCACGTAGAAAGCCAGGTAGTAGAGGCTGATCCACACTGTGGAAGAGAATAAGAGCAGAATTTCAAATTTTGAGTAAGGCCATGCAGTGCTCTCTCTGCAGCCAGGATGATCCTGGCAGCAGCTGCTGTCTCCTTTCCACCCTTGTCTCCAGGGAAGTTCTCCCTGTAAAGGGATAGGTGCTTTGGAGTATTTTCTCTACACTCAAAAAATATTCTTCTAGAAAAAAATTGTATAGTTCTACAAGGATTTTTGAAGGAGTTGGTGCTGAGCTCGGATTATTTAAAGCTTAAAGGTTATGTGGCATCTTGAAGTAATTTCACATATCAAGACCATTTATCTGCTTGTTACATGTGGACTAAGCAACACAGATGATGAGGTGTTTCTTTGACAAACCCAAGTTGCTCCTTGTGTCATTTGGATGACAGATGACAATATTTCAGGCATGTTGGTTTTAGACCCATATCATTTCACTGACTTATACAGCTGAAATCACCAGCAGCAAAATGTGCCTTCTTGCTACTTTATTCTGCTGTGAGATAATATAAGCTTAATGTTGTGTTTCTGTCTGTACGTGCATAAAATGTCTTACACATGGCTGGTGCTGTACAAGCAGCCAGTGGTTGTTTTGGAGGGGTGCTATTAGAAACTGCTACTTTTAATCATAGGTGCCTTGTAGCACCCTCTCTACCAGCTGGAAAGGCTCACATTCCAGTTGCATCATCTGGTTTTAGGAATAGCCAATAAACTACATGCACAGGCAGGAAAAAATCATCTGGAAACTTGCAGCTACTCCTACAGTCTGTGGGAAGAGTGTGGATCTTCCTTACAATGGTCCTGGCCACCCTTCCCAGAGTGTAGATCATAATACAGATCAGCATTGTAGGCACAAGTTTGGCTGTGGGAAGGGAGGCTCAGCTGAAACATTTCCTAGGATAAAATACATGCTGGTATGAAATACCTGCTGGTATGAAATACATGCTAGCATGCAGTGATAAGAAACAAGACCTACTGAGCAGACAATAATTCAGAAAGGAATTTCAGCAAAACAGAACTTGTTTCCAAAGAATTGGACAAACTCAACAATTAAGCAAATTTCTCCATGTACTTGAGCCCCCTTTTCATTAACAATGTCAAAACCACCCTGTAACCATCCCCCCTACCTACTAATAAGTTTCCTATTAATGTGTTAATTTTTCTCCTTTTGAAGTATTTGGTTCAAAACCACTTTGAAGTCATATATTTTCAGGAACTGCATGGATCAATGTTTTGATCTACTTGATCCAGCTCACAGAGCTGCCCACAAAGGGGCTTAGAAGCACATATGAGAACTGCTGGCTTTAACACATTTACATTGTGTCCCACCCATTAGGATGACATCCTCCCACCACAGTTTTTAGGCATACCAGAAGGAAGAGAAGAATCTTGCACGTGAAAACCTACCCCAGTTAATTAAGGTCCTTCCCATGAAGAGCTTTGTTTCTGGATTCCAGACAAAACGACGGAAATCTGCCATACGTTCGCTGCAGGTCTTCTTCTCATTTAAAGTTGCCATTTTCTCTGAAAAGTTCCCAAAAATGGGTACTTTGTGGAAACTAAGAAATTCAAGCAGTGCCCAGACAGTCGACCAAGAAAGACTTTAGGTTTTATACCTTCTTTTCCACTGAAGGTGACCGAGATTGCTTCCAGTACCAATGAAAGCCCCTGCTCACCACTATCAGCCTTTATAAAGGGTGTTGATAGCGCTGGCAAGGGAAAGTTTGTTCCTATCAAATGCCCTTCTCCTTTCTCTTGAGTGCCTTAGCAGGTCAGCAGAGTTACGCATTTTGCCAAGTGCCCGTAGGGTTTGCGATAGACCCCGTGTGATAGCTGTTATCAGAACAGATAAAGCAATGGAGAACTTGTTTCTCTCTTGGTTTGTTTTTTTCCTTTTTTCCTGAGTAACTTGCAAGTACTAGATACAGTTCTCCTATACAAAGTGTAGCCATTTGTTGGGACATAGGATATTGCAGGGGGGATGGTTAGAAAATAGGGAATTACTTGTTAAGTATGCAAATTCCTTTTGGGAGATCTTTGCAAAGAAGCTCTTTGCAAGGAGGTGGTTGGGATTTACTAAGGGTGCACCACATCCACCAGTCTGTGAGACAAGTGGAGTGGTCGGCAAACACGGAGGCTTTCCAGTTCCACATCACCCAGTTTGACATCAGCAGAGCTGGTGACACAGCAGCCAGGTGGGGAGCTGTGCTTTGGCTTGGGAAGGGCTAGGGGATAGATGGCAACTGGACAACAGCTGGAACCACAGTGCAGCACTCAGCACATGGACATCCAGCTGCAGCCAGTATGGAGTGGCATCCCTGAGGGACCAGTACTGACACTGGGACACTGCCCAACTCAGTCAAGCCAGTGTCACAGAACCACAGAATGGTTTGGGTGGGAAGGGACCATAAAGATTACCTACTTCCAACCCCCCTGCCAACGACAGGGACACTTTCCACTAGGCCAGTTTGCTCAGACATCCATCCAACCTGGCCTTGAACGCTTCCAGGGATGGGGCACCCACAGCTTCTCTGGGCAATCAGTTTCATTGTCTCATCACCTTCACAGCAAATAATTTCTTCCCATCATCTGATCTGCACCTGCTCTCCTTCAGCTTAAGGCCATTACCCCTTGTCCCTGAGCATGAAATAGGTTTCCCCTGTTTCACATCACAAAACCCCCGATGGGCTGTCCTCCCCTCTTCCAAGTCCTGGACAGCCCAGGGAATGCATGAAAAAATATTCATTATGTCTTTAGTGAGATCCAAGTGGCAGCATGAGGGGCTCAGAGGGGACTCTGGGCTGTGTGCTGCATGCTGTGTGTGTTGACAGCCTGCTCCCAAGCCATGTCTCCTTCACGGACTTGTCCCCTGTCCCTCCTCTGCTTTGCAGCAACAAAGACCACGAAGAGAAAAGGGCCATCAAGAGCAGAGCCTTTGTAAGTGCAAGAGTTCTGAGTGTAGAAGTTTCCCATTGGGAACCTGGGGATTTTCCACCACCTTACAAACAAGCTGACTTGGAACTTGGTGATTTGCCAGATGCTTGGCATGGCTGAGCCATGGGCAGCATCCATGTGCAGCTGTGACAAATCTGGGATTCTCCTGGAAACTTTGTGCATGAGTGAAGATGAACTCTGCCTGCCTGAAGTGGTTCATCACGGTAGGATGGAGCAGCTGCTATTCCATGGGCCCTGTTGAAGGTCTCCAGGACACTGCAGTAATTTGTCAGGACACTTGTTACTGACCAGTGGGCAACTCTTCATGGCCCCACAGGAGGGCTCATTCTTGCTTTATAGCCCATTAGGATTCATCCAGTGCCCCCTTTCCTCACCTGGCCCTGCAGGGCTGTCCATCAGTGTCCATCCCTGCCACAATGCCCTGGCTTGGCCTTGTGGCCATGGCAGCCAGCCCTGGTCCCCTTGCAGTGCCAGTCCCTTGACCCAGAGCCTTTTGTTGTGTTTAATGTACCCTGAACTGCTCAATGTTTGCATTCCTTGGCTGGTTTTTAATGCCTGCACCACTGACCTTGGGCTGGCCACCAAAGGGAAGGACAGCAGAGAGGGAAGGTCACACAGGAGAGAGGGAAGGTCGCTCAGGAGCCTGGGGTGGCACAAGGCTGCAGGTGAGACTTGGCCTGGCCCCCCCTCCTGCACAGCCCAGGCATGGTGGTGGGCAGGGCTAGGCAGGATCCATTGCACTTTTTCTCTCTTGCTGACCAAGGCACCAGCAAGACAAAGCCTGGGCTCAGGGAGACCAAGGGGTTCAAAGGAAACCACTGGAGAATGTGTTTGCAAGGGTCACACTGCTGTGACCAGAGGTAGCTGGATGATCTGTACAAGCAGGGAGGAGAAGCCCCTTCCTCTTTCTGTTGTTCACACAATTAGCAACATGAGTAATAAGCTTCAAGGCCACTTTTGCAGCACTGTGCCTAAAAGGTTAGACCCAGGCTGAGATGTTATCCCTTGGAGATGTTGTCCTGAGCAGACCTGTGTGCCAGCACTCCCTGGCACCCCAGGGCTGGCTTTAGCCCAGGCTCCTTAAATGCCACCCCAGCTTGAACTGCTCTAAGTTCACCCAGCGCTGACTGGGAACTCGGTGTCAATGTTAACAAAACATTGACTTTGTTTACTTGTGATAAGGCACTTACAGGTTCCTCCCTCTTGAGGAGGCTGTGCAGGAGGTGCTGGTGGTGGGGAGCACCAGGAGAGACAGGTCACTGCCTGGAGCCTCCCTGCCAGCACTGGGATGGGCTCAGCCTGCAGAGTGGTGCCATGGCACTGCCTCTCCAAGCACCATGAGTTCAGCCTGTCTCCTGAAGGAGCTGTTCATCCCCTGATGCCTTGGTGACTCCCCAGTGCAGCACAGACTGCCTCAGCTGGGAGGAGAATCCATCCTGGTACAGCAAGCTGTGGGGCAGGATCCATGGGCTCCCTCCCTCATGTACCTGGGGGTTGTACACTAGGCTGGCATTGGAAGTTCATCTTCCTTCCATGGCAGAAATGAGGTTTATGCCTTTACCTTTGGCCCAGGTCTGTCTTCTGTATTAAAAAGTCAGAGGGTGACTGGACCAGTCAGGCTTTCTCTGCCTTTCTCATGGAGAGGGCAAAAATTTCCCCTGAAAGTTTTCTGAAAAAAAAAAAAATTTAGCATGTAAGAGAATCCCAGTCCCTCAGACAGTGTGGCACAGTGAAGGAACATTCTTTGCATTCGGTTTTCTGTCTAGTTTCAGAGTTTGAGGTGTGGTTTTTTTTGTGTGTATGTTTTTTCCTTTGCTGCACTGTGTCTCACTACTAATCCCTCTCATTTGCCTCCCTCCTGTATTTTGCAGTTTGACAGAAGAAAACACACTGGCATTTTTTCAAGCTAGGGAACACAGCTAGTTTGTGTCTGAAATAAAGACATTGATCTGCAGCCTGAGCAATTCAGGGAAGCAAAACTGGGAAAACATCTTGGAGCTGATCTGAACTGATGCTCCCACTGTTTTCAGCCTCAGAGAAAGCAGTAATAGCAAGGAGGGGTATTTGCAATAGTGCTGTGCATTCTCCCATCCACTGCTCCTTAGGGTCCAGGGGTGTTGTGGGCAGCAGGGACATCCAGAGACATCCATCAACTGGCTCAGCCTTCAAACCTGGACTTCTCCCAGCCTGACCTCACCATGGCTGTTGTGGCACTGTCACCTGGTGAGATATGGCTCCCCTCCCCTCTTTTGCTCCTTCCTTTATGCCTCCCTACTTCAAAGACTGTTGAGATACTGCTTAGCCAAGCTACTAATCATTTAATAACTCTTCAGTCTTACTTCCTAAGCCAGTTACCTTAAACTCTGTTACTGACATTTTCTTTTGAACTCCTCTCAGCTTGTCTGTGGCTTGAGGGTAAGAAGGTGTCCAAAATTGAATGGTGCTCAAGATGTGTCCTCACCAACCTCAAATCCTCTAAAATCCATGGCAATGTGCCCGCTGGCTTAAGTTTACTTTGGGATCTAGCCTAAAGAGAAAAATACTGCTTTGCCAGCTTGGTAGCATCATGTCTCAGCATGAGCCACTCAAAATTATGTATGGATTTTTTTTGACACAGACCTATTAAGTTTTATTTAGAGGATGTAACCTGGTGTCAGCCAAAGTGGACACTCCCTGACCATGGTGGAGCCTTGCCAGATCCTGGTGAGAAGATAACTGGCTTTTGGTCACATATTGAGAGCCTGGTCCCCAGCAGGCACTGCCAGGTCCTGCCCTGCCCAGCTCCACAGGGAGCCCAGCTTGGGTGAGGAAGCCTGGAGCCATCAGGGTTTGCCTGCACACAGCAGGTTTGGCTGGGTTGGTGTGCACCCTAACTCTGCATCAGACTGTGCAGGGAAATGTCAGCTCCAACCTGTGGGAAATCAATACCAGTGGAAAGCATTGTCTCAAGCTGTGGGTGTTAAAATGCCACTGGGAAAATCTCCTTTTACAGATGTCCCTCTTCACTGAAAATTTTCCTCAAATATGCATGGCTGATTCCTCCATTGATGTCAGTCTGATTAATACCATATTTGTAAAGAGATAAATCCTCACAGGCTTTATTTCCACTACAGATAACAAGTTATCAAGTACATAAATATTTAACAGATTTTTTTTAAATACATATATATATTCTTTTGTTTTTTCCAGGCTGATATCAGGAAGCAAGGGCTAGAAAGTGTAGAATTATCTTCCAGTACCATCACAGTGGCTGTTCAGCTGTTAATGAGCTCACTTTAGCATGCACACATCCTTTTACAGTCCTTGTCCCTCTGGAGGTGCTCAGTTGTCCTTCTGGCTTTTTTACAACAAACCAATGCTCTTTTTATTGATGTGGCTCCTGTCCCTGTGTAAAAAGATACTTGGCTGGACAAAGCATTCTGAGCTATCAAAAAGCATATGGAATGGTGCTATGCTATAAAGGACCCCAAATTCCTTTTTCCCCCCAGAGACTCAACTCTCACTGCCTCTGACTACAGCAGGGGTGACACTGGGGCTCTGTGGTGGTGTCCTGCACCCTACAAGCAGCAGTGGGTGCTGCCACCCCAGCATCCCTTGGGGGTGCCCATGAGGATGGAGTGCAGGGGATCAGCCCCAGGGCCATCCATGGTGAGCTGCACATCGCTGCCCAGCTCCAGAGACCTTGGCCAATCTCACTTTGCACTTCTCCAGAACAGGGGTGTTTTTAATGCTGAGGGCCATTTTAAAATGGTGTCTAAATCATTCAGGAAACAGCAAAAATAATCCATTCAGTCTACATCCAGGCACAGAAATATTTCTGTGGTTTCAGTAAATGCTGGTAAGTGGGAAAAGATGATGGAGACTTTTCCTGATAGTATAAGTGCTAAGATCCTCAAGGAAAAGGAAGTGAGAGAAATTTGAGGACAAGGGCTGAGAACAAGCAGATTTTAGTATCAGTTTATCTCTGTGTTGTACCTGTTTGTACAGGCATTGAACCACCAGCCTAAGCTACCCTTTCTTCTGGGAAAATCTTATCTACAGCAAGCTGGCATTAAAAAGGTACACGGTTAAAGATGAAATAGTTCTAGTTTAGGCTACTTAGCTACAGGACTTTAAAAAATGGGTCTTCAGAGAGACAAGGTGAACAGTTTTAATGGAGATACTATTAATTCAAATGTTGTCTGAATTAACATTTCAAAGGAAGGCCAGAAATTAGAACAATTCTATAGAAATTATAGAAAAATTACTATAAAACTGAGTGTTTCACTAAAACAGGTTAGGAGCATTTGCAGCACTTTTATGTTTAGCTGTCATCCTGCTGGGATTGGAACATTTCAGAATATGATTATGCATTAGAATTTCAGTATCAGTGCATCTTTATATTGATCTGAATGCCTGGGATCAGCTTCCATAATGGATGATGATGCTTATGAACCCAAGGCACCCCTATGAAACACCACTATTTAGAATTTACTACTGCTATAAGCAGAAATTGTGGAGATACATGTGAAGGCCAGGCCTGGGTCTCAAAATATATTCCAGTTGTTATAAAGAACTTGTTTTGTTCCTAAGCTATAATACTGGCTCAAAGGTGTATTCATTGCATTTATAAGTTGCTGTGAATGTGTAGCTAGACTTATTACCTCCTAGAAATAAGTATTAAGATTGGTGGATTTGGCAGGGTGCATGGCAAAGATCACCAATCACCTCACAAAAGAGTGTACCTGCTTCTGATCTGACACCTACAGCATTGCCAGAAAGCCAAACTTGTACCTGAAACCCTCAGCTGAAGAGAGAAAACAACTGATTCAGCCTTCAATCTGCCCCAATGGCTTCAAAGACCCTGTTTGAGACTCATGACACAGAGTTCAGTAAAAATCCCACTCCCCCCACCACTCATCCTCCACTCCTGCAGGGTAGGACTCCTCTTGCTGAAGGAATTCAGTGACGTGAGAGATATCTGCATAATGACAGTTCTCAGAAAGAGAGATCACAGAATTGTTCATTGGCATCTTTTAAACAAAGGAGCCTAATTTATCTTTTGAGGTAGTTTATGCAAACTGCAATCAGCCAGAGGCACACAGAGAATGGCAGGTTTACAGGGGATGGGAGGATGACACAGACACAGTGGGCATTCATGAGACTCATCACAAACTTATTTTGGACAGGGTTGTGTTTGATAATTCTAGAAAGGCTTTTTTCAGCCCTAAAACACACATAAAATCCAGGAACAGATTTTATCTAGTATTACTTTTCTCCCAGGCCAGATTTTTGTAATGTTCCAAAGTTCAATTCCAAGCTCACTTCTTCAGCTGTGACAACAACAGCATCATTCAGTGCACCAGGCCAACAGAGCAGAGCAGGCTATTCCTTCCCATGGCCCCAGGACAGCAGCACCCTCTTAAGGGGAGGGGTACAGGGCAGAAGATCTCACTGCTGACCTTTGATTTCTGTGCCCCTGTAAACAGCTGATCTTCCTTGACTCATTTAAGTCACTGTAAATGCCAGTATTGCAAAATGCAGTTATCAATATATGAATCATTAGCAGGTGGCTCTGAGATGGGTGACATGATATGGAGACTTTCAGGAGGAGGTCACAGGACCTGACCTGAGGCCACGGTGCTCTTGGGGACACAGAGCACTGTGTCTGCCTGCTGGGCTCCAAGGCTGTGCATGGGATGCAGCTGGGTGGGTGCAAGGGCTGTCAGCTACTCCTGCAAAGCATGGCTGGGCTCTGGAGCTCCACAGCATTTTGCTGCTCCCCTCCAGTCTCCCAGAACTACTGCACCTGAGACTGTTTCCAAGCCCACTTGTGTCCCAGTGACTCTATTTACCTCAATGCACACAATTGCTGCTTTTTCCTAACCTTGGATTATTTCCACAGAGGTGTTCCTGCTGCTGGACTGGGGGAGGCAGTATCTGGCCACTGCTGAGTAGGTGGAGAGAATGTTCCCCTGACCTTTGGGGCAGCAAGCTGGCCTGCAGCCCTGCCTGGAGCTGGAGGGGCAGTGCTGGGGGCTGCAGCACTTCCTCACATGCCTGTTCTCCAGTGCAGAGCCACTGGGACCCTTCCCCAGGGCCCCCTGCAGCAAGAGGCACCCCGATTACAATGATCACGTTACACCTATGTGGCCAAAAATTGGGGAAATGTGGGTTATTTCTGATTTCACACATATCCTCAGGGACCCTGAGTTCTGGCACAGAGACCTGGATGAAGCTGATGAGTTTTGAAAGAGGAAGGAAAGCTTTCAATGCACCTTGAGGGTAGCAAAGAGTGCAGTTTGGCTGCCTGATGATGTTGCTCATGCTTTCTCTTCACTTCTATCTGTTGATCTGTTTCTCTCCTGCATTTCATCTACTTCCTTGCCTCTCCCTGCTGCTTTTACAGCTCTTCCGTGATCCTGCTGCTCATCCAGTGTTCTCTCCCACCACATATCCCACTGGTCTTTGCCTGCCTCCAGCTGTGCCAGGTGCTGCTGCCAGTGGGGTGCTTCTGATAGGGGCAGCTGGCCTTGTTCCTGGACACAGCAACCATCTTCACATGACATGTTGTTGGTTGCTGGTTTTGGGGATTTCCATCTCAGTCATATTAACTGTTGCAGGGGCAGTCAGAGCCCAGCCCACAGGGCTAAGTGCATCACCTGTGCTCAGTGGGCAGTGTTGCCCATAAGCTGCCACCCAAAAGCCCAGCACAGAGGATGTGCCTGGGCTCAGCAAGTGAGAAAATGCTTGCTAGGCTTATGATGGAAAGTGTTTCTTGTCAAGTGCCTGAAAAATGTGGGCTCACTGAAACTTTGTCTTATTTAGAAAGTAATCTAAAGTAATTTTTGGAAGTATCCAGAATGTTCCCAGTTGAGTATCTATTTATATCCCCAAGAGTGCACTGCAGGACTGACTTACAGGTACCAACACCCACCCAGAGCTGCTGCACCCCCTGGACACACTGGACAGAAGCAGGGTAGCTGTGTGTATACATACACACCCACTGCTGATTCCTGTGTGGTGTCATTCCATTGAAATGCCAAAAATCTAGCTGTTTGGATTCTGTATTGCTGGAGGTATGGGAGGGGAATTATGGATTTAGGCTGACATCACTTCTCTAATTATGTCCACAAGGAATGCATGCACATGTGTCTGGACCTTCCTAAACATTTCAGCAAATACATTTATAAATCGATGTCATTTCAGCCAGCCAGGCAGGACAATCAATATTCCCTCACTCAGTGTCCTGAACAGCATTGATCCCCCCATACCTGCACAATAGAGACTAAGAGCTGAGCATGTGTGGCAGCTGCTAGAAGCTGTCTTTCAAGCTGTGTGCTTTAGGGATGCACATGTGCAATTGCACTGATCTGAAGGATTAAGGGGTAACTTGGTGAATATAGCTGTATGTAGTTTATATATATATATATGTATACATATATATATATATATATATATATATATACACACACACATATAGAGTGTACCTTCCTCCTAGACAGTGAGAATGGATGGCATAGCAGGTTGTAACCTACTGCCATATCTGTTACCTGGCATTGTGCTTCCAGACCAAGAGCATTAGTGAGAAGGTTCAGGGTGAACAGCAGATGGAGAAACCTGTCAGGTAATTTTTTTTCAACATGGGAGTGATAGCTGCTGTGGGAGGACCCTCCAGCAAAATCAGACCTGCTCTGGGAGGTGAGGGCCTGCCTGTGCAGGTGATCTCAGCTCAGAGCAGGGAGAAGAAAATCCGATTTTTGGTACTGGTGTGTTTGACCCTTAATTATTGGTCACCTCATAGAAAGGACATGATTAACAGAAAAAAAAAATCTGTATACTTATGAAAAATTGTACTGTCCTTTTTTTACAGTGAAGCTGCTTTTACTGCTACTTAGGGGACTTTACTGTCTTAAAGCTAGGGAAATTGAATTTCTCTGGAGCTAGGTGTGAAGTACTGAGTATCAACATTTTATGTGCTTATGCCCTCCTCGGGAACTTTATCCACAGTTTTTCCATTCAGTTGTAGATAGCTTCTGAAACTGTAAGGTATGAGCTTACTGTCAAAGACTGGGTAGAGTTTCTTGGTGTGTGTTGTGCAGCAAGGAATAGGGGCAACCAGGGGGGCTTTCTCTAGCCTCCAAGAGCAGTGTGAAGCCATATGGAAAGGAAGAGCTTTTCAGGGACAGTACTGAAAGCACAGCCTCTCTGCACCCCTCCCTTTTGGCTCTCAGGGTTGATCCTGAACAGACTTTCCTGTTGCCAAACCAAAGCAATACAATCAGTAAATAATGCCAATCTGACTATTTGAGGAGCAACCTGAGCAGGGCATATAAGGTATCACCAGAGCACTTCTGGGGTGCCAAATGAGCTGAACAGGATCATATGTCCTTTGGGTGCCAGGAGCGGGGCTGGGAGGCTGGGATGAAGGGACAGTCTGCCCAGTACACATACTTTGCATACAAATTACTTTTAGGGGATTTTTGTACCAATGGTTTGCAGGAAATCTCATAAGAGCACTGTGGATTTTTCCCCAGCTCAAGCAGCTGAGCCTTGTGAGGATTCTTGGTCTAACACCCCCCTGATAGGGAACTGCTCTGCATCCTGAGACCACTCTTCCAGTAAGAAACAGAGGGGACCCCTCTGGCCTCATCAAACCCCACTATTTGCCATGGGGTTGGAAGCCCTGGAGCTGGTTGCTCAATGCCTAAGCTCAAGCAGCCACTGCAGGCTGGGCTGGGGGTGAGAGGCAGCATGTCTGGGCATAAGGTGTGGACCCAAATGACTCGAAGGGATAAGCAGCCAGTTGGACACTCATCATCTGAACCAGTGGTGACAACCCTCTTTTCAACTGGTCTGTGTCTTTCTGAGCCCAGGTGACCTTGGAGCCTCCAAACAAAAGGTCTCTGCCAAGGCAGCCCACAAATGATCTGCATGTTGTGTGTATAGGTATCTTTCTATCCTTTGAAGCTTCTGCCTGACAGGATCCCTTGCTGCCCTGTGCTGCTTGGATTAGAAGAGACAGCTGGCAACTGTTCCCTGCTGGCTTTCTTACTGCCATTCGTGCTCCTATTGATCTCCCTCAAGCCACCCCCTCTCCTCTTCTCTTCAAACAGAAGAGCCCTCCTGGATTTATTGGTTTCTGGTTCTGAGGCCTTTCATTACCTTTGATTATCCTCACTGAGGATGCACTGGTGCATCAGGAGCATCTTCACATCTTTTCCAGTTCTGCTGTAGCTTTCTGGATGTGGGGAGAAGCACAGAGTATCCAGCTTTAGAAAAATCTGCCCCTAAAATCAATGTGTCTGCTCACTGCAATATTACTGGTGCCTATTGACCATGTAGAGAGCAGAAAGCAGGATGCATCCAGGAGGGGCAGACAGATATTCAATGCCATTAAATCCCAATAAATAAATGATACATTGCCTAGCAGAGCAATCTGGGCTATCAGATGTCCTTTCATTACAAGGGAGTGTAAAGCCTTCTCTCCTGCTGGGAGGAGGGCCCCCTGTGAGCTGCACTAACATGTCTGGGAGGTATCACCAGCTGCTGTGTGTCACTTTGCTGGGCTCTGGTGGGAAACTTCACCTCTCCCTTCCTATACTTCCATAATTTCTCTAGATGAGTTACAATTTTTTCAGGACATTGGTAAAATATTGTGTCACAAATCAGCATATTTGCTTTCTATTCAGGAAACCACCCATTATGCCACCACTGTTCCTCAACATATGCTATATGGACTGTGTAGAGAAGAAAAGCCATCCTCTTCTGTATAGTGGGATAAACTGAGAAACAAAATCCATAACAAGAATGGAAGGAAACTGACTTACTTTTTACTAGCTATCTCTTTTCTGGAAGTGCTTGGTTGTGAGATCTCAGCAATTGATTCTTGTAGGGATCAGTGCCAGGGCTGCCTTCTGAACGCTGTCTATTAAAGTTGTTCACAGAAGATCAAAACTGATTTTGTAGATAAAAGAAAACTGAGCTGGACTGAGCTGCTCCAGGATAACCATCTGTTTGTGAGCTGATTGGAAGGCTGGACAGGGAGTTCATCTACGTGCAGACTTGATATTGTCTGTGTGAATGGTCCATCTGGGTTTTTGAAGCTAACACTCCTTGGACAAGCATGAGCAGAGTCAGCAGCGGCTCTTTCCCATGTTTCTCTCCCTGTATAACATCTCTGGTGCTTCCCAGTGTGATTGACCTCTCCTTGAAACCCTTCTGCAGTGAATGCATTTGCTCCCTCTCCCTTTATTGTCCAGTTGCTTTCCCCCCCCAGATATGTTATCCTTGAGATTGCCAGCCCTCTGCAAAGTCTGATTATGTTTGGTCACTGGGTTCAAGTGCTCTTACAGGGGATTGATAGGCAGCACCACTGCATAAGTTCCAGCTTCAGAACAATCAAGGATAAAAATCCCATGGAAAGAACAAACAGGAGAAAAATAACCTCATTTAAGAAACCTCCATGCATTCATTGGTTAAAATCAGAGCCTTCCCAGGCAACTTCCACTTAAAGGAGTGGAAGAACATCCCTGCATTGAAGACAGTTATCACACTAGGCCAGACCTTCAGATGTTGTATTAACAAATATGTTATCTGAATACCAGCTAATAATCTGCAAAAGTAAAGGGCCAAAAAATTATTCATAACATAGAGACTTAAAAAAACCATGTCTTTGGTGTCTCTGATATCGATTTTGGAGTGCAAAAGAATGGTAGGCATATCACTTAGTGGGACCTCAATTTCAAAGGGGCCAAATCTCTCCCAGGTTTCAACAGGCAAATCAGCTGCATGGAGGAGTTTCATTTGTAGCTGCACATGCAAATCCCTGTACTTTATTTACCTCTCCTAGCCCAAGCCCACCAGCCCTCGACCCCTGCATAGTGTGGGTGTGCCTGTGTAGAGGCTGGTGTACCAAACAGTCCTAGCCCTTAGGGCTCCTCTCAGTGGGATATCTCCTCTTAGAATGCATGGGTTTGCTTTCTCAGTTCTGTCAGTGTGAGTCTGGAACCAGGGTCCAAAACTCTTGGAATCTCTGCTGGTCAGAGTGACCCTGAGATACATTAGAAAGTCTCTTTTCCCAGCCCGGCAGTCAAAGAAGGAGTCAGAGCTCTTCATTTCTCAGTCTCAAGGTTGTTTATTGTTTCTTATCTATAAAATTATTTCTCTTGTCCAGCCGAGGTCTGTTCAGCAAGACAGCCAGAGGCACTCTGCCTGCCCCCGGGGTGGTGTTATCTTTTTATAGTAAAAACTACATGTTCAATATTTACAATAACTTTCCAATATCTATCACCTATGATAGACAGTGAGCTTCTACTCTAAACCAATCTAAAAATGCCAACATCACCAGGAAGATGGAGGTTAGGAAGAAGAAAGAAGAAGGACAGGACACACCCAAATTCTTCCATCTTGGGACCCTGAGCCCCCATTCTAGAATCCCCCCAAAAAATCTATTTTTCACCCTGTGACAAACAGGGTGCATTATTCTACTTAAACTCTTTTGACTTATAATTCTTCATATAATGTTAGTAATTGTTTTTTCCAAGGGCAAAATCAAAGGCACAGGGGTCTTGAGCTCTGTGCCAAGGTCTCTGAGCCCCCTGGGCAGGGACTCGAGTCCTCCAGGGCAGCCAGAGGAATTTCCTGGGTTCCGACACAAAAGACCAGAGCATTTCTGCAGGTGAGCTCAACTCCTCAGTGACTGACATTCTGGGAGGTAGGTATCTCTGTTTTCACTCAGGGAAAAGGGCAGAAGATCTCAGGTTTCTTCTGATACAGGATGAAGACTAATTTTTTCCATGCAGCTGATTCTTGCTTTGAGGCCTTGGAGCCTCTTTCTCCAGTGATGCCCTTTAGAGCATATAATGTATTAAACTAAGGTTTTCTAAAGGAATGAGATATCACCCCAGATAGTCTTAGAGCTCCTAACTGGCAACCTAAGCAAGCCAGCATTATTTATAAATGAAAGCAAAGTAATTGATAGCAGCAATACAGACCTGGTATTCAGTTTCTCTGTCTGAAATTTCTGGCCTTGCTGTACTCAGCACTGCAACTCAAAGCTGGCTGCCACAGGGTATTTAGTGATCTAATAAGAAATATTAGTTTTAAATCCACTGAGTATTTGCTATCTATTTGTGTAGCATCTTGGCAGTACTTAGGGATCTGAGGTATTTCTGCTCCTCTGGAGAAGTTTTGCTCCAATCTTTCTTGCTTGTTTCCCAGTTTCCAGACCAGTTTCTTACATGCTTGCCAGTTTTTCCCCTTTAATGATCTGTAATATGAATAGAAGGATTTATTATCTCTTTCATTTATTCCTTTACTCTGCTCCAGGCTCCAAGTGATGTCCTAATGATTTTCCTGGCAAGAAGAGCCGTCTGTCTCCTAGGATTTAAAAGAGAAAAGTATTTACTTCAATGATGTTAAGGTGATTCCTGGCTGGCTGTGTGGAGGGTTGATGTGAGGGTTTTTAGAAGACAATAACTGCATGTATGAAGCATTTCTTAAGAGTGCATTTCATAACCTGTGTCATGCACTGCTGACACTGTGCCAGAGCCTCTGGACCACGATTCAAAATCATTGTTTCACCTAACATCTGTGGGCTGGCAGCCACCACTACATTTTTGTATTTGCCCTGTTGAGGACAGGCAGGGCAATGATTCCCATTCTGTAGCTCACAGTAACTTTGCTGTTGGGCCTGCCCAGCTATTTGAAGACTTCCACCACATGAAGGCTGTTCAGAAACCTCATCCACTATAGCCAATGCCTGTAGGAGCTGCTTCTGCTCTTGGCCAGTGCTGGATTGCAACAAAGTCAGTTTCAGGAAAGAGGTGAGCAGCACTATGATGAGTGGAGCCACCAAAATCCCCCAAACGATCTGTTGCAGTCAAAGACAATAGGAAATAATCTGGGGCCTTGAGACAGGTCAGTTGCAATTACAGAGAAGCAATGCAGAGGATGAAAAGCAGATAAGGGAAGAGATGGAGCATGATCTGAATCAGTTAATAATCAGATAGAAGACACAATTAAGAGTGACTGTTCTGTGATGCCAAGTGGAGGAAGGGAGATAATCCAATTCCAGTAGCACTGCCAGAGCACCACAACACTCTGCCTTCCCTTTATTTAGAGAGCAGGAGAACACTACTAAATACACATCATCATTATAGAAAGAAGTGCTTATTTCTCTCATTCACTGGGCAATTAATTAAAGTTATCTTTTACTTGCAAAATCACTGTAAGTTTGGGGTCAATTTATGTCTTGCTGAAAGCACAGTTGTTATTTGAAGAGTTAAAACAACAGAGAATTTATTACCTGTCTCCACCTGCCTCTTCCTAAATCATTCCTCTCGCATTCTTCTTCCCTGACAAGGTCTTGTCCTGGCCTCTTGTCCCATTTGACACTTGGTCCTTCATGTCTGGGCCTGCTCTCACACGTGTAGCCCCTGAACATCTCAGAGGGTGTTCAGCCACTTGTGTTATGTGCTGAAGTCCGGGCATCCCACTTTGGCCAGGGTTCAGAAATGTTTAGTGAAACACCTCCCAGAATGCACTCACAGGCAGCATGACTGCTTCTGCCACATTTCCAGGTGAAAAAATCAAAATTGACACCTCTTGAGTGAGCAGCAGCAAGTTAAGATTTTCATGTCCCATTTCCTTTCTTTCCATTTGTGTTTCTCCTTGGGTTTAGGCTTTCTAAAGCAGACTCTGGTCCTTTTAACCTCACAAAATAAATCAGTACATATTGGGTGCTGCATGTACAGCAAATAAGCAGCAGACTAATTCTGTGTGAATTCTATGTGAATTCTACGCAGTTCAATGTGAAAAGAAGTTTCCACAAAGAGCTGTCATATTGAAATAAATGAAAGGGTAATATTTAGATTTAAAACCTGGCATCCTTGCTTGGTAGAGGAAATGCAGGATGCTGTGTAGTAGAACATTTTTAATAGAAGAAGAAAATTGTGTCTTATAAATCAACAAGCAGATTCTAGATAAAAACTGAAAGTCTAAGTAAGAAGTAAAAAATGTAACAAAATATCTAGGAAGGAATATTTTGTTAAATGCTTCATGTTTTTATTTATGTCCACTATAGTTGAAAGGGCAATAAAAAGGAAGACACAGATGTCCAAAGCAGAACTGAAAGCCCAAATGCATGCAAGTAAAGAATTTGCTCATAATTAAAATCTCTGGAGGCTGGGTTAGAATGAGCTTTGCTGCCAACAGGTAGTCATAATCTTCCAGACTGATGAAGACAGTTTTGTTAAAATGTATGGAAGTCCTCTAGATTTATAAGGATTCTGTAATAATTAAAAGTATTGAATGTTAATGATCAGAAAGAGCTACATAAATAAATCCAAATGTTTTATATTTTTATTTGACTTCTTCCAAAAGCTTTTTGCATTATAGCAGGAACCTTGGTCTCATCTCTTGTTTTATTCCTATAGTTCATATTTCTTTAATGTAATTTTTCAAATTAAATGTTTTCTTTTTTTCCCAGCGAGCTGGAAAGGCCTTGTGTTTATCTTAGATAACAAATACATACATGATACAAGTGAGGAATCTGATGCACACATAAAATTTAAACTCTAGTTCAAACCGTAGTAAACCTGGTGTTTCCCCATGAGCTGAAGATCCTTCAAATTCTGCCCAAATTTGATTCAGACCTCTGACAGAGAGGCAGTTCAGGGCTGTTTGTGCAGAGTATATGGAGTTAGACCTTCCCCCATGGCATTTCAAATGTTGAGCACACCGAGGAGGGACCATGTGGAGTGGTTTATACCCCACAATGTAGTTTCAGTTCCAATCCTTAAGCTGATTCTCCTCACCCTAAAAGACTTTGGCGTTTCATACTGAGTACTCAAGACCAACTTAAAATGGCCAAAGGAACAGAAGGAATTTGTCTTTGCAGGCTGGACTTTGCAGTCACTGTTTCAGATGTAACACAGAAACATCTCAAGTTGGAAGGGACCCATAAGGATCACCAACTGCAGCTCCCTGCTCCTTGCAGGACTACCTAAAACCAACCCATATGACCAAGAACAGATGTTGCTTGACCTTTGGCAGGCTTGCTGCTCTAACTGCTGGGGAGCCTGTTCCAGGGCCTGACGACTCTTCCCAGAGAAAAACCTTTTCCTAATCTGAACTTCCCTGACAGCTTCATTCCATTTCCTTGTGTCCTATACTTGAGCAGCAGAAAGAGGAGATCAGCACCTCCTCCTCTGCTGATGCCCTTAAAGAAGTTTTGGACTGTGACAAGGTCACCCCTCAGTCTTGTCTTCTCCCAGCTGAACAAACCAAGTGACCTCAGCCACTCCTCCTGAGTCTGGCACTCAAGGCCTTTCACCACTCTTGGTCACCCTCCTCTGGAGATACTCTAATATTTCTCCTCTCTTGTTCTACAAATGAATGCAAATGGGGCTGAGTTTCTGCCCAGAGATGCTTGTGCCAGAGGCATGTTCCAAAGGCATGCAGGAGAGAGAAGCTCTTGTATTTCTGTATCCCAGCACAGCTAAGGGTTACTGAGGATCTGAATTGATGTGTGCCTGCTGTTAATGGTGAGTACAAACCACTGTCCTGTCACTCTCAGATATCTTCTCGTAAGGAGGTAAGTATAAGATTTGAGGAAATAATTGCCTGCAGCTTGAAGAGAGGTTTTCCCATATGCTGATATTAAATAACTTTAAATAACATTAATACCACAGTTTATGAGTGACTTCTGTTGGTGTTCCAGCTTAGATGTGTCTGAGTGCGTTCAGGAGACCTGTGTTCAGTCTGAACTCTGAACACCATCAATACCTCCCCTGTTTTGTTCTGACCTGTGTGAAGTTCTGGTTTCCAAAGATTTGAGAATGAGAGGCTTATCTCATTTAATTTTGCTAATCTGAATTGTGCCAAATACTGACATCATGTATAAAAGCTCCAGTATAGAGAGAGGGCCAGAATTAAAATCTTGAATTATCCTTAGTGTACTGTCAGAATAGAGAGCCCTTGGAACTTATGCCACTCCCCTGATGCATGCCATCACACTTAGCAGGAATTTGGATGCAATGAAAAATAAAAGCAGACTTGGTTTAGGACATAAATGCTCTTGAGTCACTAAAAGTGACATTGGAAATGTGCATCTTCATCCTATGATCAGGAAGCCCTGCAGGGACAAGAGCCAAGTAAATCAGTAAACTTGGTTGTTATTAAATGAGTTGTGCTGAGAGAAGAATGCCTTTCACTTGAAAGAACCTAAATCTAAATTTGACAGTGAAATGAAGGCCCTTTTGAAAGTTTTATGGAAGGACAGAGCAGTAAGAACCTGTTGCACTTGAAATAAGCTGGTATATATTGACAGCTGTGATCACATCTAGTTTGGAGCCTTGTGTAAGTATTATTTAAAATGAAGGCCAAGCACAGCATGTTTGAGATCTGGCTATTCAAATGCAGAAAGCAGCTATTTTAAATTAGGTGTAGTCCCCTTTCTATCTTGCGCAGCCCAACAGATGCAGAGAACCACAAAACTGCATCCTTACCCAAAATCAGAGCAAATTTTTGTAATGGTTGAGGTAATTCAGTTGAACTCAATGATCTTAGTGATCTTTTCCAACCTAAATGATTCTGTGATTCTAATTCAGGATTACTGCATGGTTCCAGTTTCAAGATCAGCTGGGTTGTTCTTAACTGCTCAATGTGTATCTTCTGGTACATGTTCATAACTTCTGTGTGGGTGAGGTTTTGGTTTGCACAGGTGCTCAAGAAATGGCTTTTTTCTGAATAACCATGCAGATTGATAGGCAAAGAATAGCATATGGAATATGTCCAATTGTTATTTGAGTTAGTCTTCAAATTTTTCTTTTCCTGGGCAAGGTGCAGAGGCACAGGGGCAGGAGCAGGTACATTTATGCAGTGCAGGCTGAAACCTTGGGTTTGGGAGCCATCAGGTTATTTCTAATATTAAATTGTATCCTTAGGATTAATTGTGGTACCAAATATATGTGGAGAACTTAGGATCAATTAATGAAGAAAAAGTCAAAGTAAAGTCAAAGTTTTACAGTTAAAAGAAGTTGTATTTGCTGTGAGGCCAGCTGAGGACTTATGGTATGGCTCATGCTTTTATGAATCCAACAGCACATTTTAACAGGACATGTGAGCATGCCTGTACACATATTTAAATAGAAATAGATTGCCTATATAAGGGATTTATGGCAGTGAGACAGTTTTAGCTGTGTGAAATTACATTTCATTCACTAGGCATTTTTGAAGCCTCATCTGCACTCTGTCCCAGTTATCAGTATCCTCATGGTCTAGTGTGGACACTGTAAACTCCTGACACTTCCAAACTGCTGCTGCCATAGGGGCTGAACAAGCAAAGCCCTCACATTATCATGAGCTCTCAGCAAATGTTCCTTCTCCAAAGACAGATTTTTCAATGACTCCATCTCCACAATGCTTTTCTGCCTGTCCTCACAGCCTTCCCCATCCCTGTGGTGACTCCTCAGGCAGCAGGGCAATATAGTGTCCTTTCCCTGGAATCACAACATGCCACAAAGCCAGGACTGAAGGCTCTGTGCAATTGGAAATGGAGATTCCCACCTTTATAGCTGATCTTCTGACAGATGGCACAGCTCCTAACACCAAGGTACTACTGCTCATGGAAAAGCAGTTATAAATAATTGTCAGGGAAGTCAGAAACTTACTGGTTAGCTTCCAGACTCTTTTGTGTTCTGGTACCTTGGTAGCAAGGCAGTGAAAACTGCCCTTAGCATAGTTTGAATATCTTTGCAGAGAACTGCCTTTTCCTACCACCATCTGCTATATATACCATACCCTTTAGATACTGCTGGGAGATGGTCCATGGTTTCTGGATGACCTGCCTGGATGCCTCCAGGCCTTTCCCACAGACCAGTGGCTCAGACATTTGCCCAGTCACCCTAATAAAACTTTATTACTTCACTTTAGGCAGTCCTTTCTGTATAGATAGAGAAAATAAAAAGCTTTTAAGATTAGAGGACCCAGTTCTGCACTGAGCTGTGTTCAAGGGGCATTTATATACTTTACACACCCTCTGAAGCCCACTGGCCACTTGAAGTCAGAAAAATTTGCTGCTTAGTTTGAGGGATCTGCTTTCCTCACAGTACAGTAGAGTTGGTGGGGAGGTGTCCATGGAAGTCAAAGGGATGAGTTGTAGGGCAGGACATGAAGCAGACATCTACTAGGTTGCTGTACCAAGAGTTTTCAGTACCTATTACAATGGCTTCAGTGATAACAAAAATAATTTTTAAAATAACACTTTCAAATGTGACTTGAAAAATATATGTAGGGAATCAAGATGTTACAGAATTGTGTGATAAGAGATATTGTCTGTTTATCAACTCAGGGTTTCACAGAATATGGTAAGATACAGCAAAACATAATAATAAAGACATACTGCTGACATGGCATACCAGTTATTTATGAAAACTGGATAATATCCATGTTGCTCTTGGAAAGGGAAAGATATGTGAATGTTAGCACAAATAAATATATAGTGTTATATTCTTCTGAAAGTGGCCAGCACATTTTTCTAAAAGTTCCTTGCATTATTCCCTCCACAAATCCACTAGGAAAAAAATAAAATATGTTTGAAGATGACCTATTTAAAAAATTAGCTTTATTGCAGCTTTATTTTCCTTATTGACAAAATATACACAAAATGTCGATTCATAAATAGACAATCATGGTCTTGTAGATCCTCAGGAAAAAGGGCCAGAAATCTGTGAATCATCTGCTGTTGTTGCATTTATGCTGGAATCAAGCAGATGCAGTGTCCCAGGGAATCAGCCTGGGAATGGTGTCTTGATCAAAATCTGGGAAGGATCTGTAAGGGACCCTGGAGGCAAACCCATCTTACCACCCCAAGTCCCCACTTGTTTGAAGGAGCTGTCATGTGAGTGAACAGAGTTAATGGGATATCAGATGTAAACCATCATACATGATCTCTGAGGCAAAAGGAATGTTCCATTTATCATGGAATCTGCTTGCTACCAACAGTCACCTCACCTCCAAATACAATCTATTTTTTCCTTTAGAAGTCTATGAAATCAGCCTGGGCTCCATTTGCACCTTTATGTTCACAGGTGTTTCAGTGTATCCAGCCCACACGGCTTCACCTCTCACTCTACTTTTCCCCCACCCATATTTTAGTGACTTTTTTTCATTAACACTGAAAAAACATGTTAGGGAGACTGATTTCCTGCTCTCATTCTATTCCTCTTATGTATCTGCTTTCATGCATCCAAAGGCAAAGAATATCTCTTGTTTTGCTCCCCATAGCTGTAGTTTGTTTGCTGAGGAGGAACAGAACAGCCAGCTAACATGGGGCTTTCCTCAGTGGTGGCACATGGAGAGTCCCCAACTCCTCCTACACCATGGCATTTTGTCACATTTCGAGCTGACCCTCCCACTCCCCTGTGCAGAGCTTTATTCCAGGGCAGCAGAATGTTCTCCACAGTGACCAAGTAAGACTGAAGAACTTTGATTTTGTCCTGCTCCTTCAGGAACACCCTCTTCACCTGCACAAAATACATCTGCACAAAATACATCTGGTGACTTGAGGGCTCCATCTCTGGGGGTGCACAGGCAGGAAAGGGGTCTTATTACTGAGGATGCAAGCCTTGCAAACACCAGTCTAACTCTTGGTCATTTTAATCCAGTCTCAACATCTATTGATGGCTTAGATCTTCTCAGCTTAGAGAGGTTTCTCTTGGTTTCTTGTGTGTGCTGTCCTGTCCAGTTGAAAATACTGTTTTTGTGGTCTAACCACACAAGGCACAGGGACTCTGCTGTTTAAATGAACAGCTCTGTGCCCAAGGGAAGGATCTATGACTGACACCCAAAGGAAACAAAAAAATTAGGGGCAGAAGAAACATAGAAGTGATAAGCTCTTCCTAGACTGAGTTTATTTTTACTATTAGCATAAAAATGTGATAATTTCATAGAATACTTTGGACAATGAGATCAAAAGGCAATAGAAGAAGACATGTAACATGTTCCACTTAACCACTCTGAATTTGAGGGCCCCAGAGCTGTAAAAAAAAAGGATGGGGAAGGGCCAGGGAAGGAGAACACTATTAAAAATATCCAAATAAAGTTTTCTGCTATGCTTTTCTCCTTTGTGAAACACTTTGGGCTGCGATCATCTTTCATCTCTACATCTTTCATCGTCATCTTGTATGTCTAAACATCCATGGCAGCAAGCCATAGTCCATCTCCTGGCCAGTTAAATCTCCTTGGCAGCAAGTCATTTTCCACCAGCTACTTTTAACTCTTTTTTCCTTTATTGGCAACATAGCATTTTACAAAACAAAGTACATGTAAGACTCTGAACTGCTGCTGAAAGTGTCTTAGCCCTGACGGTAGAGAATGCATTTTAAAACCTGTCACCTTTTTAAATTTCAACCCTACATCTCCTCTTTATCTCCACAAGCAGTCCATGTCACCATATGCACCATTAATTCTGGTACTTTCAAATCAAGCAGAAGAAATAACTAGTCTGTAGCCCTTCCTTTGTGCTGCCATAATGAACCGAGCTAGGCATTGGGAAGACAGAGTGCTGACATTTTAACTTTTAATGGAAGAATTTCTTTCCCACAGAAGTATCAACAGGGAATGGAGGATATCCTCCCTCTAAAATGTAAAGGCCAGGTTCCTCAGGTGGTTTTGAGCCAGCATGGCTACAGTCACAAGTGGGATGGTGTAGAGGTGACTTTTACAGGGCTGAAGGTGCAGCTTAGCTAAAGCAGTGGCCTCTGTAAGTCACTGTTCTAGCTGAACAACCTTGGATCTGACACTCGGAACCCACCTGCTGTTTGCATGTCCTGTACTGTCTCCAGCTAAATTCCAGTGACTCATCTCATTCACTGCTTTATTCTGTCAAATGACCAGGAATCCTCATCCCCCCAGCAACACATGATGTCCTTCAGGAGGACCCAGCCTCCAAGTCAGGTTTTATGGTCTCTCTTCTGTTACACCTTCACATCTTAATTAATTCCTAAACAGAAGCACAATTTTAAGAATTGGCAAGCTGCTTCTCTCTTATGTGAAAGAAATGCTGAAGTTGTGATCTTTTCAGTGGATGTGAGTGCTGTGAAAATGCTGAAACACTGGACTGCAGTAAGAGCCTGCCATCTTTTTCCCTTCTAAATAGGTAGGAGGTTCCTAAGGACCCTCTGAGAAGGAGAAGAAGACTGACTCGACATTGCTGGGATACCTCTCCATGGCTGGTTGATTTCCTTCTAGAACAGGCTTCCAAGGCTGACCCACAAGTCTCTGCTCACCCTCTTCCTCCTCTCTCTTCTTCCCAGCTGAGCCACCCTACCACATTCTACAGATTTTACAAGACATTTTGGATTCAGAGGAAGCTGCAGTGCATGTCAGAATATGGCTCTAATTCCATATCTCATTGTCCAGAGTTTATGAAGAGTACGGTGAGTTCCTGAAGTTCAAGGAGTACATCAGTAAAACAATTAGGAGTAGGAGATCACTTTGACAAATGTTGTGGTATATTACTGCTCTTGAGGGGTTGTCAGTGTGGAACTTGGCTCTTGACTCTCCTCATTTTCCATTAAACTTGTAAAACTGCCTGTCGAGGGAAAGGAGAACTTCGTAAGTGAGACTTAAAACTCAACCAAGCAAAGCTGCTCAGAATATATGGTGCAAACAACCCTGCCTGGATGGGACAAGTGAGGCACGAGGAGCTCTTTTCCCTCACTGAGACTGTGCTACACATTGTCCTTGACTTGGTGTCACTACAGCAGACATGGATGGATGGCACCTGACTAAATAAGGCACCAGCTGACATGAGAAAATGTACTGAGTGTCTTACTTAGTTCCGGGCTTCAAAAAACTTAATTTGAAGGGATAGTATAATTCACTGTGCTATCAAAGGAATTTTTTAAAATGCTTTGAGCTAGGAAAAATAATTAATCAAACTCTATGTTAACTCTTTAGAAGTGTAATTGAAATTATGCCTGTTATAAAAATTTCATTACTACATTTGCATTCCAGATTGATTTATTCTCTTGGTGATGGCATAGTTTTGAAATTTAAGAGGCCTTTTCCAGAGGAGTTCCCTCACGCATTCCTAAAATTGATGATCTGTTCCTGTTTGGACTGGTATAAATACTTCTGTGTAGACATTTCTACCCATATACAAATTACTGTAACTATTCACAATACTAACCAAGTTTTTTTGGTTTTTCTTCAGTCATGCTTCTGATGTGCTATTGTTGATACCTTTCAAACACACCTTTATTAACCATGTTGCAGAGGCACATATGCTCATATAAACTTAGGCTCTATCAGTATGACAATATTTCAAAACCAAGTACTTCTCTGAAAACCTTTTCTTTACTTCAGTTTTCAGAGATTTGTTGTCTTGATAAGGCTATGAGCTACAGCACAAGAATGGTCTGCAGTACATTATCCACACTTTTCATATCTAGCTTTATTAACATATAAATAACACGATGTCTTCTGGTATCCTGGAGCAATTGTTTGCTTGTTGTTTCGTTGGGGTGTTTTTGTAAGGGCCATGTACCTGTCCTCAAGTATATTCTCCTACGATTTTAAATATATCTGACATTTAACTTGACTTTTATCTTGCTCTTTTCAGTTTGCCTCTTGTTCCCTTTGGTGCATCCCATGTCTTCACACAGCACACATGGAGCTCCCTGTCACAGCATGCTGTGAATGCTAAAAGTTTATAGAATTCAAGAACTGACTGCAAAAATTAGTAGGTGAAAAGTGCACTGAAGGCAATTAAAGAATTTAAGCCTGCTTTTGACAAACAAATACCACGAATGAATGTGTCACTCGCTTATTCCTGGTGCCTCTGAACAATGCTGTAAATAGCTTTACCTTTTCAAGTACCTTTTAAAGAAGTCAGGCAGAGTCTTTTAAATCTTGTGCTAATAAAACAAACCCTGGATACTGACTGGCACCAGGAAGCAGAATTTTTGAAGAGAATCGCCTAGAAATTGGTTTTTAATAGCCATATTTATTCAAATATTCAGTGGCCATCTATCTCAGCCTCAGGGCTACTTCTCTTGGTCCTTTCACTTCCTGCATGATTCCCTTATACTGCTGAGCTGAACTAATGCAATGTACTTCTCAAGGGACTGTACCACTAACCATGCCAATAAATTCTATTTATATGCTATGAACCAAGGAAATTTACTTGCCTTACTGTCATGACCTTGTATGACTGGCAAGCCAGCTAATTAAACATCCTGATTTTTGCCTCAGCAATGACTGGCTTACCTTTCTGCTGGACATTCAAATAATGAGAGGAGGAGACAGTTCCCAGACTTTTTGAGGAGTACAGTAGTAGTCCAAGTACTGTGGTGAAGAGTTGGCTGCATAGGGGCCTTTAAGCTGCTTCACACTGGTAGTCTCTGTGACTGATTTCTGAGCCTGTACCAGACCCTTTACAGAGAAACAGTGTAAATTACAGTAGCACAGAGGAGATGAAATAAGTACCTGGAGAGTCATACCTATCAATGATCCTGGAAGACAAGGTGCAGATGTGCTGTCTGGTAATGTTCAGTATGGTCACTGATGGCCTTGGATATAAAGTACATTAAATTTTGCAGACAATATAAAGTTGGGAGAAACTGTTGAGTATTTTAGAGAAATAATGCTGTTAGACAGACTTATAATTCAAAATTATAAGTTTTGGTTGTGGAGTGACCCGCACTGAGATATTCAAGAACTGTTTGGACACAATCCTGTGCAATGTGTTCTAGAATGATCCTGCTTGAGCAGGGAGGTCAGACCAGGTGTTCCACTGTGGTCCCTTCCAACCTGTGATTCTGTGAATATTGCCCAGTCATTTTGCATCATCCTCAAAGAAAGATGTGCCCCACAAAGAGTGTGATGACACAGAGGCTGGAGGGAAGCAAAGATAATGTCTGTTAGCCTAGAAAACATGATCTGGAAAGAAAAATCAAACAGATTGATCATGTTCAAAATAAAGAAAAAAATACTTCAGGAACCCACAGGATAGAAATCTCATGAGTGACCAACCTCATTTCCAAAGAATGCACTACCACAGTGATGACCTGTAGGAAAAAAGGCAAAAATCCTTCAAACCTGCAGTGTGCCACAGTAAAGCAGGAGAGGAAATCAAGGACATGCTGGAGGCTTTCAGGCTTACTGCTGACAAGGCACCTTTTGGGTGAGAATGCAAACATTATCTTGAAAAATATGCCACAAGCACACATACTCCATATCTGATGGTGACCCATACTTGCAGCTGTCCTCTCCATGTTAAGACTTTTCCTCTAAAGGACCCCATTAATGTGTAGACATCCAGACAGATTTACTTCACTAAAGCAATGCTTTTGCCTGAGGAATCACCTTATCAAACATCTTGGTAGTCTGACTTGATCTAGCTTTGATGAACCATCATGTAGCTGAACCCATTTTTCACTTGCCTCTAAGAATTTTCTCAGTCAGATTAACAGGGCAAGGAGTTGCTGTTCCTCTCCTTTCCTCTGCCTCTTTAGAAGACAGGTTTCCTGTTCTCCAGCAATCTTTAGTAACAGTGCTTCAACTCCACTGATTTAGCAAAAGTGTTGCTCAGGACTTTACAAGACTGATACCAATTTTTTCAACATTTGGGTTGTCATTTTCCAGGACCTGTCACAAGAAACAGCCTAACTTATGATAATATCATCTTTTACATTATCTTGCTTGTTTTATGCGCTCTGTAAATACTCTCACCTTAATTTTTTCTTTTCATTGAAAACTGAGGCAATGTATTTATTCAATATTTGAACAGCCTTCATCTCATCCCTGACATTTATCTACCACATATTTTGCTTCTTTGAATCACTTCTATTTGTGTAGTTGAAGAATTCCTTGCTATCTGTTATCCTTTTCTTTGCAACATCTGGTTCAGCTAGATTTTTATCAATTTTTTTTCTCTGACCTTGCAGTTTCCAACCCAGCAAACTGTACTTCTTCTATTTCCTGTAGGTCCATTCATTTTCAGGTAGATACTTATCCACTGGCTCCACAATTATTCTTGATCTATTCCAACCTCTTTTATGGGATGTAAGTGCTACACAGGACATTCCATTTTGGATTTAAAGTAAGTCCATGATTCTTCCATGCTCAAATGCTAGGCCATGCAGCCTCATCAATCATTTTTCATTGTTTCTTAATGTTTTCCCTCTGATATCCAAGACTGTAGGATATTTTTGTAGATCTATTCTTGGTTCTCAAGAAATTTGCAGTAAATAATGTTAGTTATTCATCAAAGTTAATTTTCTATGATCAAATGATTTTTTATAGTTTTTATAATACCTTACATTTTACTGAAAAGAATTATAGAACAGCCCCCCTTTAGGCTGTTGAGTCTGAACAGTGACTGCTGGTAAATAAAAGGTTTATTGTCCATCAGACCTGATTATAAATGCTGTGTATGGTCTTTGTTTTGCATCTGTCTGGGGAATTAAAGTCTTCCCCAACCTTGCTGTTATTTACTGTTGATGAAAACTTCTATTCATATCATCCCCAAACCCGAGAGTCTTTACCAGATTTTGGGGCATTTGTATCACTCTTATCCACGACCACTTTCAAACAAATTTGTTATTTGTACCATCACCATCTGTGTTTTCTCAATCTATTACTTCATTTATTTCTATTAAAAACTAGTAATTAATAGTACAAATACTACCTCTACCCTGTTTTTTCTCCTTTCTTCTACCTCTTCAGGTTAGAGATGCAAAGAGAAAAAAGGTGGATTTGTGTTTAGCCTTAGCTCCTGGCTTACTTATCTTTATACACTACAGGGGTAATACCTGAGAAAGCTGTCTCTTTTCATCTAACCATTTCCTTGGGAAATCTGCCAAAGACTTAAGAACTTAAATACATATATACATATACATTTAGAGGTTGGAACAGAAGAAAAACAAGAATGTTAAGTAGAGTTGTGCTTTTTGCAAGTGGGAGAACACAATATAAGCAAAGTGCTTGGCAGCCTATCAAAACACTTTCCACAAAAAAAATTTATTATGTTCTCTGCCGTAGGGAAGTCAGGCAAAAGGAACAGTGGACATCAAAACAGCGCAGTGCCTTTGGCTATTTCTTCTCAGTTTTTGCTAGACTCTCTTGCAGACAGAAGCCTGCACTAGAAGCAACAGCTGGCAGTTCCTGGGCAAGACTCTGACAAGAGTCAGGATCTGCAGAAGGAATAAAAACTGAGATAGTGAGGTTGAGAAATTTATAGACATCATGTAAGAAAAAGAACAGCCCTGCAGCATCTCTTGACTATTGACATTTCCTGTCTTACACCTTTCTTAACCTATGTCTCTGAGATGCCAGCTGTAGTAATTTACTTAGTATTTCTGATTGCTGTTGCGTTTTATTTCGGCTTTTTATATCTAAATATATATATTTTAAGTGAAGAATAAAGCTGAAAGGAAAGTTTGGGACAATTCTGATCTCTACCAGGTGTCAGATTGGCCAAGAAGAAATCCAGAAGTGATGCCAAGGCTGAGACCCGGGTAGGACATATAATGAATGAAGCGGCTGACGGCTGCACAAGAAAAGACCTGGTCCGCGCTTCCCCCGGGGACCGGCACCGGGAGCTGCGGCGAGCGGGGCCGGGTGGGCTCGGGCGGCCGGGTCCCCCCGCGGCGGGGGCAGCGCCGCTCGCCCCGCCCCGGCCCCGCCGCGCCCCGCGGGGCGGATCCGCCGCGCCCCGGGCAGCGCCGGCCGCGGAGCGGAGCGGAGCGGGGCGAGGCGCCCCGGGAGAGGATGGTCCCGCCGCCCGCCCCCGCCGTGCCGGGCCCGCTGGCCGTGCTGGACCCCACAGGTGAGCCCGGCATCTGCCCCGCCGGGTGCGTGAGCCCCGGGATGCCGCGGGGCAGAGCGGCAGCCGGCGGCAGGGCTGGACGGCCGGGCTGCCCCGGGCTCCGTGCAGCGGCACGGGACGGGACAGGATGGGACGGGACAGGATGGGACGGGACGGGATGGGACTGGAGGGCGCGGGCGGGGGCTGTGCCCGGACTGTGCCCCGCAGAGCGGCGGTGCCGGGGGGCTCAGCCCGGGATCGCCGGCGCGGTGCGCGCTGCCGCTCATCCGCTCGCTCGCCGAGGTGTTTAAAAATACCGGCTCGTCTTCAGAGCTTTCAGCAGCGCGGGGCGAATCCCTCTGCTGGAGGTTTACCATTCGGAGGAATAGCTTGGTGCGGGACGCGGGCAGGAAATTAATGCAGGAGCCATCGTGCTGGCCGGTGGCTGCGCTGGAGCAGGCGGCGGTGCCCGCAGGTGCGGGGAGGGCTGGGGACAGGTGTTGGGTTCGTTCCTGTCCTCCTGGTTCTTCTAATTGTATGGCTTGTGTTTACAGCGTACGTCCTGAAATACAAACGCATAGGCAAAAGAAAGGTCAAGTATTTCCTTATTCCAGCGGAAATTGTTAAAGTTTAGAAAATACAGAACTTACTGCTGGCAATTACTCTGTGTAACATTTGAAAGGGTAAGCAGAGACTTTGCTATGCACTGAAGGATCTTAACAGCTGAGTGAAAAAATGTACCAGATCTTAATTTTTGTCTTAAACTTGGAAGAAAAATTATGTTGGTGTTGATAATGTGGCCGTGGAAGATGTGCTGTAACTTAAAAACATTTTCAGGTAGTCATGGGAAAAAGAAGAATCTGTATGCCAGCTTTAAACTAGTGATTAGCAGCTCATTAAATTATTTATTGGTGAAACAAATGCTGCCAAAACAATGAGGTCACAGTGATACTGCATGGTATCACTTACTATAGCCATACTACATAGTGTATCAGGGCTTGTGGGATTGCTTTTTCATTTTGTTCAGTATGGATATTTTGTAGTAGAATTGTAAACTCTTTCCCATGGTCTTGAATATATAATGCACTTGTAGAAGCTTACTCAACAAATTAATAAAAAAGGTAAGAGATGGGCCTAATAAAAGCTGCTGTCTTGTGGCTTGAAATGAATGCTGTTGCATCTGGTTTAATTAGTTCAGCACTCTGGACAAGTCAAGCATTTAATCAGAAAAGGGAAAGTAATCACCAACAGCAGGTGTGAGCATCTCTTTTAAGCATCTCAATCCGTCACGTTTAATTTTGGGAGGCAATGTAGGATTAATTCAATTTCACTGGCATGAAACAGTTTTTAAAATACACAAAACTGTAGTTGAGAGAGAGATGGCACTGAAGTGAGTGTTGTAGCAATTAAAAATTTATAATCTAGCTCCAAAAATCTCCTAAAAATTTTCTCAATAGCAGCAAAACAGCAGATACATTTGGTACTAACGTTTGTCTGTGGTGAATTTCCACTTAAATTATCTTTTTCTGTGTACTTAATGCCACTCTCTGAAACATGTCACAATTTTTAGTAGTATCCATTATATAATAAAAATGCACTATTTTTTTCCTGTTACAAAAGTTTCCTTCTTTTTCTCATGGTAAGATGCTAATAAACATCACGCTGGGGCATTACTTGAAAGAAATGTTTCCATTTTGATCACCATAACTAGATCAAAGAAGAAGGTATGGAATTTTGTAGTGCTAATATTCAGCAAATGTGGTTGTAATCCCAGCTAACTGCTACATCCTACAGTGACTTTTTTCCTCACCAAAAGTTATGCCACACTTTTTAACTTTGTGATGTCTGAAGATAGATTTTAGAAGAAGTAGTGAAGTTAGCAAAGTATAGTTTCTTTGATCTAAATGTAGAATTTTTTTAGTTTAGTTGCAGATTGTATGGAGGTTTTCCAAGGTGGAGAGATGCTGTTTCATTCTATTCTTTCCTTCCCTTGGCCCCTGGACACATTCTGTGCCATGGACACGTTTCATCATTAATTAATTCATTCTCCTCTTAAACTCACTCTTTGCTTTGTTCAAATCCAGACCCTCCTATTCATGATTAGACCCACCACTTTGCAATCTCACACATACCCTCCCCACAAAACCATTTATTTTTCCATAGTCTCCCTATAAATGTAATTTAATCTCCACCCATTGCAAACAGAGCATTGTAATACAATTTTGTTTTCTGGCAGAACAGGCAGAAGTTTTTTCTGAGTGCAGCAGAGTGTGGTCTTCAGCAGGCACTTTTTCTTTTTGCTCTCTGGAGGGTGATCTCAATTTCCCTCCTCACAGGCCTTTCTCTGTCCCAAGGAGGCAGCAGTCCAGTGACTCCCTCCCTTGTCCTGGTGGCATTTTGTCACCTTCCACTGTGGAAGCAGGGCTCAAGCAAATATTTTTCCAGATTTTTCCTGACAGATGTTTAGTGAGCAAAGCAGAGAGTGTTTCTGTGACTGTCCCTTTTTGTGCACAGTTTAGGTCTGCACCAGGCAAAGCACAAGCCTGTCATGTGGAAGTTCTGTTACCTCTCTCATTTATCTGTAGTGCCTACTGCTGCAGTTAATACTGCAAAAAACTTAGTGCCCAAGGCTCAGTCAATACTTCATTGGCCAAAACTGCTGAAGAATATTGCCAGTAGATATTAATAACTTATTCACACCCTCTATTGACCCCAGTCTCAAGCTAATGCTATTGATAAGGATAGGAGAAGGTTTCTTCCTACAAGCTTGGGTTTTGGCATGCTAAAAATAAGAACTTAAAGTTATAATTAAATTGCATTAAGGTCCAGAATAGGAGCTTAATAATATTCATACCAAATCATTGCTAAAGAAGTTGAAGGTAATAAATGTCAAAATTATTCTGAGAGTTACTTCAGTACTAAAAGATCAGAAAGCGGATGGCCTCCATTAACTGTTTCCTGCACTCCAGGAACATTGGTGTTGGAAGAAAATTCAGGCTACAAATATTGACTGCAATGTTTCCTCTGCTCTTAATTTAATTGCTACTCTTGTGTATGGACAGCCTTCAGTCCAAGCCTTGCCACAGAGTGTCAGGGAAGAAGGCTGGGCCAGGCACACTGCCTGAGCTGGAGACAGGGTTTCTGAGTCTGGCATGGGGCTTTGGCTGGCAGGTACATGAGAAACAGACCCAAATAAACTGCATGGCAACTGCTACCAACAGCAGCAAAGAAAAGCTTGAAAAATCTTGGGACCCAACATGACTGAAATTGCAAAAGGAAGCCTTTTAATTGTGGGAACCCTTTGCAGCAGTAACTTCTGAAGATATTAAGCTGCTTTACAAATATTACATAGGCCTCCCAGTATGCTGGTGGATTATATGCATGTAATTATACATACTTGGACTGAGCAAAGGTTTTTATTGTTGTGACTAAGGAAAGCCAAACAGCCATGATAAAAAAAAACAATTTAGGCTGATTTCTATTCATCTTCTCTGAGCATGGAAGTCTTTGAGAATAAGTCCTTGTTTGTGCCAGCCTCTTCTCCAGAAAGGGCCTTTCTGTGCCCCTGTGTGCAAGTCATCTCTCCTAAGGGTGGAGTTCATAGCTAACAACATAGTTACTTGTCAGAGTTTCCTAGACTATGCAAAAGGGGAGGTACAATTGGATATTTGCCACTATTTTGAGATGCAGGTGCTAATAGATAATAAATATGAGGGTTGAAGAGTAGTGCATTCATAAATTTCTTCTGGCATGTGTAAATTTCAATGTCAAGATGTAGTTCCTACCAAAAAATGTCCCTAAAAATAATGACATCTTTTTCTATTCTGTCTCACTAAATCCACCTCAGATTTATTCCAGTTATAAATATGAGCATGCTTTTCTTAAGACATTTTCCAGCAACTCAGGGCAATCAAACTCATGCCTTTCATTATTCATAATCAGAACTTAGGAGGGTGGGTGTGACCAATACTTTTTATCCATCCAGTCTTATCAACCTTTGCCAGTACAGGTGCTATTCTGAGGAGGCTTGGCTCCTCAGGCACTTTTCAGTGGTTTCAAGAAGTCTTGGCTGAGGAGCATGTGCCCCACTGGCTTTGGGAAGGTTTGTGTTCCTATATCCCTTCAGAGTATGTCTGAAGGGATATCCTGCATTGCAGCTGCAGCTTCATATCAGAGGATATGAGCACACATACCCAACCCACTTTCAGTCTGGCTGTCTTGACTATCATAAAACCATTGAAGAATTCAGGTAGGATGGTACCCCAGCTGAAATTCCAACCCTGCTAAAAGCTGGGTTAACTATGAAGTCAGGCCAGGTTGCTTAGTGCTTTTTCTGCTTGAATCCTGAAAACCTGCAAAGTTGGAGAGGGCACAAGTTATTTGGGCAACCTGTTCCAATGACTGTCCTAATGTTGACTTTTTCCTCCTTATACCCAGTCTGAAACACTTTTTTGTATTTCAGTTTGTCTGCTGGTTTTTTTCCTCCCGTTGTGCACCATTATGAAAAGCCTGAGTCTGTTCTCTTGACAACAGCTCAAAGGAATTGGAGGACTCCAACTAGCTCTGCCAAAAGTCATCTCATCTTCAGTCTGAGCAAGTCCCATTCCCTTAGCCTCTTCTCATACAGAGAGAGCCAGCCCCTGACCTTCTTTGCAGTTCTCTGATGAAGTCATTGCAGTTAACTTATGTATTTCCCTATATTGAGGGCCCAAAAATGAGTGCAATATTGTGTCATCTAAAAAGTGCTGAATAGATGGGTGTAGTTGCTCCTCTGATCTACTAGTGATGCTCCTGTTAGTACAGCCCAGGATTCTGTTATTAGGGCACGCTGCTGGTTCATGATCAGCTCATAATCTACCAATACCCCCAGGTCCTTTCCAGCAGAGCTGCTTTGCAGCCTGGCAGTCCTTTACCTGCATCATTGCAATGCATTGTTCCTTCCTTTGCTCAGAACTTGGCATCATGTTAAAAACCTTGCTAGAATTAAGGCAAAAGACATCCAGTGCTCCTCAAGTCCAGTCTTTTTGCCATAGCTGGCACCTGGGCTGGCCAGACATGACTTGGCTCTGGTAAATCCATCCTGACTGTTGCCAATCACCTTTTCCTTCTGTGACCAGAATGTCTAACAAGAAGACTTACTCCACCTTTTTGGTCCCAGCATACCAGGAACCAAGGTGAGGTTGATTGGTTCTAAGTCCCTGAATCTTCATTTTGGCCTTTTTAAAAACAGGTGGAGCATTTGCCTTTCTTCAGTTTTGGGGATTCTTTAATCTCCATGACTTTTCAAAGATGATAAGGTATGGCAAAGGCATCAGGTAATATTTACAATCTGGAATGACTCATTTTAATCTGTAGGAATGACAGCTAATTTGGGGAGCTGCACATCTGAAATCTTGTTTTCCCTTTTAGCCATGTGAACCGGCTTCTCTGAAAGATCCATCTTCAACTCCCTACACTTGGTGAAAAACTGGTTGCTAACAAATAATCTCTCTGCTTTCATGTGCCCAGGGATCCTCCATGGGTTAACAGGGAATTGCCAGAGGAAGACAGCAGACACAGGCTGGAGGAGAGGTGCTGGGCAAGTGTTAGGAATGAATTCTTTATCTTTATCAGGAAACCTTTGTACATGCAGGTGAAAGAGACTTTTGTAAGCTCAAAAGATGGTATTCGTCCTTAGGAAAGTTGCTTGTATTTCATACTAAAAGACTGGAATAATTTTGACTGGTTGTTCTACTGGAGAAATGTCAGCAAACACAGCTTGTTATTATAAACTCATTTTTTTACTGATTGAAATTATTTGACTTGGTTTGCAAACATCACTAATCTAGTCTGGCTTTTGAACTATAAACATTTAACTGAGTTACGTGACTTTAAAATGGCCACAAAACTCAAGTGACTCATTGCAAATGGCTTTGGCTTTCATTTTGTCTTTCCTGCATTTTCCCTGCTTTTGCTTCCAGCAGTGCCCCAGAGCCTGACCCACACAATCCTGCCTTCCCCTCTCACCTCCTGCTTCCTGCTGAGGGCTGCTGCCTCCAGGCTTCAGTGCAACATCACACTCTCTGCCTTCTCCTGGGACTGGGCAGTCAGGCAGCTTCCTGAGGCCACAGAGGGAGAGAGACTGGCCCTGCTGTGGCCAGGTGTGCTTTCTCAGGAGCTCCATCCTGCCCAGGTGCAGTGTATGGTACCATGGCATCACATGGCCCTCTGCTACAGGGTGATCCTGCACACTCCAGAGTGAGAACACCAAAAATGGGGACCACAGTTTGAATCACTTGGGTGTCTTTTTTTGTTAGAGTCATGTATTAATGGCTCTTTTAGTCTTACATAAGTCTGTGCTATGGGCTGGGGCCCTGGTGTGAGTAACCTCTGGCTACAGCTCAGATCTGCCACTGGATAACCAGGTTAAGTGCCTTGGAGCAGGCTGGAAGTTAGAAGTGTGCGTGCTGGTTTTCACTTTGGGGTATCTGGATCCAAATCCCAATGAGACTGAAAGGATTTCACAAAGCAGCCTCTGCTAGAAAAGTCTCATGTATCATTACCTGATAAACTCTATTACAGCTTTGCTTCAAGGATACAGATTTCTTACCCCAGTAAACATGAAGAGCACATTCATTTTCATGATAGCATGCAGACCGCCTGCTAATCTTGTTTAAAATACTCATTTTTGTGTTCAGGCCAGATAGAGTCAAATTGGCACTTTACACAGGTAAGAATATAAGGCCTGCAGGATCTCACCAACGTGAACAACCATTAAAAATGTTACTGAAGACAAGGCATAATTATATAATTATCATTGTCACTGACTGTTCAGTTTAATAAAAACTCATCTCATGCCTGCACCTAATGCTTGTGCATTAAGCTATACTCTAGCCAGCTCTGCAGGTTTTAATTCCTTCTGTTTTCTGGCAGCAATTATCCTTAGTGGGAGAACAACAGAGGATTATCTACAGAACAAAAGAAAATCTTTCATAATTTTGTATTTGTTCTGCCATGATTGCAATGTAAAGCTCTTTTCCTTTTTCCCCTCTCCCCCTCACTCCCTACAGGACAGTTTGCAAAAAGGAAGAAGACATCCCTTTGGTTCACAGTCGCACTGCTGGTGGTGTCTGTTTTCATACTCACCATAGGTCTGGCAGCTACCACAAGAACAGAAAATGTTACTGTGGGAGGCTACTACCCAGGCATTGTTGTAAGTAAAAAACATTTTAGAATATCAAGTACATCCAAATAAATCATTATCAGCTGTAAATGGAAAGTTCTGATACATTGAAAAAAAAAAGAAAAAGAAAAAAAGATCATTAGTCCTGTGTCATTTCACAGGAGAGAAATGCTGCTTTTTTTTTATCTAGTTCTAGTGTGTTGTAAGGCAGGGGGCTAAAATATTTTTCTGAAGTGCCCCAAAGGGGAGGCTTTTAGGGGGTGGAAGGAGGACAAGGCTGCACTGCACTGCACTGCACTGCACTGCACTTCACTGCTGGGCTCAGGGAACTGTGTGAAAACCTGTGCTAGACTCCCACTGGTCTCCAAGAGAGGTGGGTGTCTGTGTGACTGGACAGTAGGCACGGGATAGATTTGCACAACCTTTTAGAATTTCACTGCTTTGATGGAAGGAAGAGCTGCTCCACTCTTGTGTCTGTGTGCCAGGAATTCTGCTGTGTCCATGGCAGGGAAAGCCCTGCAAAAAGACAGGGGGAGGCTAATCCCTAACACCCTTTCTTGCAGGCTTGCTTCAGTCCTCTCATACAAGATCCTGTTTCCAAAATCCTTGGTCTTGTTTTTGCCTTGGGAACAGACTACTTAAAAGCCTTCCTGCAGTGGGCACAAAGTTCAAGCTCTGCCCGCTTTGCCCTGTGGTGCCTCTGTGGCCTCTGGGTTCAAGCTCTGCCAGCCACAAGGTTCAAGCTCTGCCAGCCCCTTTCTGGTTCAACCCCCAAGCTCTTTCTGATCTCAGGAGAAGGGATCAGTTATATTCCAAAATGGGTAACCACCTGGAGTAAAAAAAAAAAAAACCAACAAAAAACCAAAAAGCAAACCAAACAAAAACCTGGGCTGAGTTTTAAATACAAGGAGTGTGGGCAGCAAACAGAGAAGGGCTGAGTCAACTAAGGGGAGGTAGAGGTGAAGAAAGAAATTCACATGTTTACAGTTAGACACTACTTAGGTGTGTGGCTCCACTACTGCCAAAGTATGTGGTGAGGTACCATAATTTCTTGCTCTCTATGGAAAGAAATGCCCAGGGAAGAGGGATATGGATCTTCTAATACTGTGCATGCACCATTAATAATTTGTGAGTTAGAACTGTTCCTCCTAAACAATTCCTCTTACATCTTCGTGTTATGTTGAGAGCAGGACTTTCAGAAAGATAATTTTAGGAAAGTGATCTATAAGGACTGGTGTTTTATAAATAGAGCAAAAAGCAGTTCCAGGAATAAGACCTTAACAGAATTATTCTCTTTCATTAACCTAAAATAGATAGATTAATACTGATAAAGGTCTCTTCTTCCAAAATTTGACATAAAATCTTTTGTAAGACCCATTATATGCCTTCATCCCTAGAAAGAAGTTTCATTTTTAAACTGCTGTTTTGAATAAGTAATAAACCCATGTGTACAAAACAGGTTATTTCAGCATTTAGTTTCTTGTAGGAATAATGCAATGTCTACTCACTCATCTGAAAAACATCAACTGCTAAAATATTTTTTGAAAATCTTGTTTTCATTAATAAACAGAAAAGCAAGAATTTATTAGAATACTTTGAAAACAAAACCTTTTATTAATAATTTTCCTTTGTAATTGCCAATGTAAATGTCATCAAGATATTAAATATCACAAACATTTAGCAAGAATTAAAAGTGCTGTGCAAATCCTATATGGTATCTTGCCAAAAGCCTGGTCAGAGGTGTGTGACAGCACTGTTATGTTTCTGCCTCACTGCCAGAAGTGACTGACTGCAGTGCAGCATTGGCAGATAAACTGTCACAGAATCATAGAATGGTTTGGGCTGGCAGGGACTTTAAAGGTTATCTCAACTCTTCTGCCATGGACAGGGACATCTTCCACTAGACCAGGTTCTCAAAGTCCCATGCAACCTGGCCTTGAACACTTCCAGGGACGGGGCACTAACAACTTCTGTGGGCAACCTATTCCAGTCCCACCACCTTCACAGTAAGGAATTTCTTCCTAATATCTAATCTAAACCCACCTTCTTTCAGTTTGAAGGCATTACCTCTTGTCCTATGTCTTCATGTTTTCTTGTAAGGCACCTCTAGGAATGGAAGGCAGTAATTGGGTCTCCTCAGAGCCTTCTCTTCTCCAGGCTGAACAACCCAAACTCTCTCATCCTGCTCCCATAGGAGAGGTGCTCCAGCCCTCTGATTGTCTTTGTGGGCCTGTTCTATCCTTACTCCTGCATGTCCATGTCCTTGCTAGGCTGGGAGGGCAGCAGTCCAGGTGGGATCCCAGCAGAGCAGAGGGCACAATTCCCTCTCACTGTCCCCTCCTTCAGAATGACCTGAATCGCCCTCAAAAGGTGCTTCTCTTCTCTGCTGACAGTAGAGGGAGCTTAGAAAACCAGCACAGCCCTGATCCCAGACTCTCAGATAGTTAAACCAGGAGAGTGAATTTGTCACTACATATTTAACTGCTGGGCTCAGAGAAAAGCAAGAATATGAGGACAGACAATGTTAATTTAAATTTAAAATAAGGTGTAGTTCTCATAGACTTCAGTAGTAAAATATTAATTTCACAGCTGGTAGATGAGGTGAAACATCCACTGACCTTAGGTAAGCAATTTTGGTCTTAAAAACTATGCAGAATTAACCCTGCCTTGAAGACAGCTATGAAGATGACAGCTATGAATCTCTCCACTGGCAGAGATTTACTTGTTTCTAGAAGTATTTACAGAACAGGTCTTCAGAGTTAGATCCATAATACATTTTGGCTTCTGCCAAGTTCCCACTGGCTTCACGAAGAGTTAAGTGCCTTAATTTCCCCGCATATGTGGTCGCTTGTAATTTGTTTTGAAAAAAATCTTTTTCTACATACATCTTTATAGTGCCAGGTATTACCATACTTATGCATCCAAAGTAATTAACATAAAATATTTCTGTGTGAGATGAGTTAATATGATATTACTCTTTGGAAGATGTCTGCATTTAGTAGATTAGTCCTTGAGCATCTGTTTTGGGATTATCTGCAAAGACAGAGTCGGAACTGCTTCAGCCTCATTTCCTTATAAATATCGTTTATACTTAAATATTTATTGCCACTTCTCTGTGACTACTTACTGTATTATTTTGTTTGCTATTTCTATACTCTTTCAACAGGGTCCCCAGCCCCATACTGACCTGGACTCCCAGAGCTCCCAAATAGCCTGTTGTCTAAAAAGACAAAAAACTAGCTCATATAACCCTAAAACAATCTCAGTAATGCTGTGGCTTTCATCATGATCTTCTGTGGCTTTCATCATGATCTCTGTGATTCTTCTGATTTAATTGTTATTGTTCTGTGTTTGGTCATTCTTTTTGTTTGCATGGATATTACTCATTTTGTGCTCCCTGCATCAGCCATAAATGAGGCTTTATGGATTGTTCCTGTTGGAATGAAAAATGGGGCTTGGAACCAGATGTCATTTTGATGTAGTTATCTTAATTTGCAAAGTCGCTGTCCCCTGAACAGAGTGTCCTTGCTCACCGTTCCAAGTATCTCTACTATTTAGCTGTCAGCATGGGTGCACTTGCCCACTCTTTCAAAGTCTCTGCTTTTAGTCCTTGTGCCTCCCTTTCCCATAAATTTCCCAAAGCACTCAAGAGCAAATCTCCTTTCCCTACAGTCTCTTTCCTGAAAGCGAGTGACGGATTCCTCTTGTGATACTGAGCGGGTAAAATGCTTGCAGGGGATTTGCTTTCTGCTGTGAGCAGCTGTGCGGAACAGCAAGGAATTTGTGGGCATTGCTTAAGCCCTTGGCTGGGACATGTAGTCCTTAAAAACTTAATCTGTGCTTGGAGGAGAGGCTCTGAGCTTGGTTCAGAGGCCTCATTACAGAGAGGGGCTGGAACTGGGAATCTGAGGAGTTTCTACTGCTCCAAACCTTCATGGGCCCATTGTAAGGAGGAGGCTTTTCCTACCATCCCGATGTTGAAGCCACACTGGAACATTAAGGCCAGCTTACTTTAGTGTCCCTTCCTCCCCTCTCTCTCTCTCCTGTGGCTGCACTGGTCCTTTTAGCATTGTAGCAAGTATTTTTTCTGGGTTGTGTGAGAGTGTCCAATCATTAAAATCTAACAGGTGTAATTCTAAGGGTCTAAACTTTGGGGAACACATCAATTTTTTGAGAAAAACTGTCTGCAATTGCCTAAAGCTTTGCAATTTTCAAAAATTATGATGTGTGGACTAAATGTAAGTGGGTTTTTTTTCCTACTTTACTTAGTTTTTTGCTTTACATTGTGTAAAACTATACATGACAATGGTAACAGTAGTCAGGTTATAGATGTGTGTCTATACAGACTTCTGTTTACTGCGTGACAAAATTTGCACTGAGCTATGGAAGAGCTGCAGTCCTGGCCATTTCCCATTACATTATATGATTTATGTCCAACAGTAACTTCCACCTTTTCCCTTGACTCACCCCATTTAGCCCAACTGTGTAGTGCATTAGCTCAGATATCACTGTGTGTGTTGGTATGTTGTCCAGATAAGCTGACCTCATGCATTTCTGTTGGTTTTGTTCTTTGCCTTAGCTTGGCTTTGGATCTTTCCTAGGGATTGTTGGCATCTACCTGGTAGAAAACAGAAGACAAATAGTAAGTAACATTATTTTAATTACATTTAAATTAAATTTAATTTTTTCTTTTTTTTAAAATCAGATTGTATTTAATATGAAAAGCAGAGATTTCCAGTTGACTTAAAACTGCTTCAGCCTCACAATGTTAGTAATTCGTTTCACCACTTCTGAGAAGCTTTAGAGAAGCATGAATGGGCCAGTAAGTTCCTTTGTGCAAGCAAAACAAAAGTAGCTTACTTGGTTTTGCTGAATTTACTTTCCTGCTGGTTTAGTGAGTCAAACTGACCAGGGGCAGAATCACTTAAGTGCCAGAGCTTGGCCAGGACCAAGTAACTGGGAAAAGGATGGGAACGGAGCAAAATAGCAGTTTGAGCAGCAGCAAGGTACATGAACAGCTCCACCCTAGAAGATGACTTCATCCTCACCAAGAAGTTTGTCAAGAGCACTTTCCTGAAACAATATTTGTTAAATAGAAGGAAAAAAATCCAGAGCTCTTGCTATTAAGATTGCCTGGCTATGTCAGACAGGATCTGAGATACTGTGTGATTTGTTTGCAGATTTAGCTTGGCTTCCCAAATACTTTGCTTTTAATTGTATGAGGAAGTCATAGAAAGTCTTTGGGGCATCTGGGTGAAGGAGGGTGTAAGAAGGAGGAAAGAATTTGTAGAAACTCTTAACAATTTCCTTTCTCTCTTTGCAAAAAGTAACAATCTTGGTTGAATAGCAGCATGTCCAGTGGGCACTTCACAGTAGACTGATGATAGCCAAGCATTATGCAATATTATTAATTTCATAATGCAGAGCTTTCCATGGTATAAATCAAGAGTGGTGTTAAGCTCAGATGAGGAACTGATGGATTTAGCTTGCACTTTACTAATAAGTAACTACTTTACTTACAAATAGTCATAATATCACTCCTTCATAGGATCACTCTTTTTTGCATTACCTGTGTCAGTAGTGTATTTGCAAGAATTCCCTTGCTTTTAATTTCCGTTTCTAGGTGGGTTTCACAAAGAAATTAGACTTATAAAGCTGTGATTTTTGTCTCTGTCTTTTTCTGTTCCCTATTCCATTTTTTTAACATGTTGACCAGTTTCAGGCAAATTTAGGAGGCAGGTAGAGACTTCAAAGGTGTGCAATTCCATCAACTTCATGAAAATTCACAGGTGGGTAGAGGAGAGAATTACAACTTAGTTCCCCCACAGTGTTAAAGGCTACAATGTCAGCTCACCAGTCTTTAAAAGTAGAGAATTCAAATGGGACATGACCTGTGAGACAAAAATCTGCAGTAGGTCAGGTGTCATTGATTTTGCTGCTAATGAAACAGCTTAATTAAGAACTAATGCTCCTGGTTTCTACATCAGAGACCAGGATGAACAGCAGGTTCCAAGTTGCAGGCTCAGTGCTGGGCAGATGAAAATAGCTTTATCTTCCACAGCATTCATACTACCTTACTAACAGGCATAACAATTTAGGATTGTTTTATTTTTCACTTTTCTAATCTGCCTCGTGGTTTTCTATGCTTCTTTTTGTCCTTAGCAAAAGTAAAATGTCTGAAAAGCCATAAGGTGGGTAAGCAGCAGTTAAAGTATGTATTCCTTGACATGTTGTGTCATTTACACAAGGAATGTGGAGACATTAGTGTCCAGTATGCTTAGGATTAGTGCCTGCTTGCATTTCCCAGCATAGAACAAGGAAAACTGCTTTCTGCTTATAACATTTACAGATGATTTGGCTGTTGGAAGATTTGGTTTCTGGGGAACAGAATAAGAGAATAACTAGAAAGTTTAATTATGTATCTTGCCTTGAGAACCATCCACAGTGGGTTTTTTAACACTGTCTTTGCTGAGGCTGAGCTGATGGTTTTAAAAGCTGTGGAAATGAGATTGAAAGGGTTTACAATGGAAGGCAGTATTTATTCCCTGGGACATAACTGAGTATATTTGATTGGAAGGGTTTAGGAAATCTGCAACCATTGGTAAGATTGTAAAGATTGAAAGTAAGCACAGAAATGCAGAATAAATGTTATATTCCTGTACATAAAAACTATATGCATTGCAGCAGGACAAAAGGGAGTGGAAAGGAAAAGAAATTGCCTATTCAGTTAATTCTATTTTAACTGGACTACCTTTGAGCAATTACTGAAGTATAATTTGGATTTAACCCAGTGTAGCTCTGACAGTTATCTGGCCCCTGTAATGACTCAGTACTTCATTTTTGATTTGTTATTTAAATTGAAAATGAACGCAAATTCAGTGGCACTAGGGGAAAAAGTCTATTTCAAATTGACCATTTTTCTTAAATCTATTTCTCTTTTTGTCTTGAAGTTCTATTTCACTGTGACCTGTCCATTTTAAGTCCAGGTTCTTTCATGGTTGATGAAATGCTAAATGCAACATAAAATATATAATGATTATCAGAATCAGTACAGCAAAACCCCAGCACTCAGTAAGTGATGAGCGTGGAGTTTGAGAAAGAACAAAAGCAGTTAGGCAGAGTGGACAATGGTTTGTTCCTAAAACATGACATTAATAATGTTGCACTTCTTTGACCTCCTTCTTGGCATCCCAGAGCCCGCAGTGGGAGTGCAATGTGCTGACCAAGGTATAACCCTTAATTCAAAGGAACTGCTGCTTGAAGAAGCAGGCTCTGCCTCATTGACTAGCATGATTTCACTTCAGCTCTTAGCATTTGTGCTTGGCTCTGATATGCAAAGCTTGGCACCAGCAGAACAAAATTTCCCTTTGACTAAAGATTTGCACTGATTTGGGATGTTTCTAACCAGCAAACAGAAGGCATCTCAAGCATAATGTGTGGCTTTCCCTTTTTGCCTCTCCTGTACTCTGCAAAGCAGATAATGTATTGAAGGGCAGTGTATAGCTGGATGTTGTTTCATTCCAAAGGCACACTTAGTCCAGCCGGATGGGTGAAAAACATGATACTGTCCAAGTCAAATGGATTTGATTGTAAGACATGAAGTTTTCTTGCTTGTTTGCTTGCTTGCCATCTCCTCACATTACAACAGCACAAAGTATTTCCAGGTAGGAAGTGAGATGCTGAAATTACATACAGGAGTGGTGAAGGCTAGGTGTGCAGGGGGCTCCTGACAATACAGTTAAGCTGAGAGCAGTGAGTAGCGCTGAGGGAGAGCTGTAAGAGGTTTCTCTTCAGAAAATACATCTTTTCTGAGGAAGTGGCACGAGCTTGCACCCAGAAATGAATCACTCCCTGAATGTGCAGTGTCGATGTGACACCATGCATGCAGTTTTAGCTAAGCCAATGCATAAACCGAGCAATGGCTCACAGCTTGCACTCACACTTCTCTCCAGTGCCAGCCTCACCCAGCCATAGTGTTTGCAAGACTGAAAATGAGCACCCTGAAGCTGTGGTGCCTACAAGAGTGATGGGGAGATTCAAAGGCAGCATCATGGCTGCCAGGGTTTTGAATGTTTGCAGTATCACAGTGCTGCCAGGGCTCTGGGAGCTACAATGAGAGCAGCACAGCTGTGGCAGAGAGCAGGCAGGAAGGGCATGGGAGGAGGTACAGGAAAAAAAGGACACAGGGAGGATGGGGAGAGGTCATTGGAGCAGGAGTGACCCCTCATGAGATGGTGAGTAAGCACAAACCTTGGTAATTAGGATGGAAGCAGCTGTGTGCAGCAGGTCTGACACCCAAAGTCATCCACTGCTGAGGCTTCCTCATGTATTCTTCATGCTAAAACATTTTGTTTTCTCGCTGACATGTCTAGGATGTACTCAGATATAAACCTAGTGCTCAGCCTGGTCCTTGACTTGTTCAGAGAAATGGAGGCAAAGCTTCCAACAAAGCAGAATTTGAAAACATGAGGAAGATACAAACATGGAGCTCTGCACACAGACAGAAAAGGCAAAGCTATTTATTCAGGCTTCTCAAGGGATGCTAAGTTTAGATCCCTTAATATGCTTGCTTCCCAGCCTCTGTCAACAAGAGTTAGATTTCAAATGAAGTGTTGAAAAGACACTATAGCTGAAGTTGGAGAAACAAAGCAATCATTTTCTCTTCTGTTTTCAGTTGATAGACTTCCCTTACAGTGCAAGCATCCCTGTCCTGCATTGACATTGTGTGAGGTAGGATTTTAGTATAATCTCTGATTATTTTCGTAACACTGGACTTTACATCTGTTTCAGAATAGAGGATTTTTTGAAGCAGGTACATGTGTGAACCAGCCTTTAGAAGAGGCAAACCTCTTTCACTTTTTTCAAAACCGATATATCTTGTAAATTATACCCATCGGAAAATGCCCACTGGGCATTTTATATATAGGTGATGGTTATTAATATATACACCCCCCCCAAAAAAATAATGCTATATATACACCTAATTAGCTCTGTTCAAACATGGTCTATTTCATTTGCTGTTTGCAAATCAAACATTCTGAAGAAATTAGCTTTAGTGCAGATTTTGATCAAAGATACTAATTACTGATTGATTTCATGTCACATATTAGGCTAATTAAAGTGGCTTGTTTTAATAAAGAAAGACCACTGAAATTCTGCAGATCCCCTGAGACTATCTTTGATGTTTCTGTGCAAAAAAAATGGAAGAAGCCTTTACTGTTGCAGGGGAAGTGCAGAAAATGTAAAGGTAATCTTTGTAATTACCAAGGTATTATTTCTCACCTAAACTCAAGTTTCTGACAAAGTTAACAGCACTTCCTTCTTTCAGTGTTGATTTTCTTCATGCTCATATTTCATACAGTTCAGAGAAAAACAATTAATGCTGAAGTAAAAATGTTAATAATGGAAGAAATTAGTAATTATCCTTCTCTTGTTTAGCACCTTTGAAATTATTGAAATGGAAAAGACCTACTGATGCCTTTTCAGCCATAAATGTGTGCTAGGTTTTGTGGTGTGATCTAACTGCACATTTCAGAAACAGACAGGATTTATATAATCAGAAGAGGTTGACACTGACACTTGAATGAGCTCGAGTGGCTCCTCCTTATGAATCTGCATTTTTTTCAAAATATAACAGCATCTTATTAGCTGTTAACTTCAAGTAGCTTATTCTTTGAGAATGTCTTCCTGCTCTCATGACTAGCTCTTCAAGTCTGTGATGAGGTGCTCTTCAGAGGCGTCTTGTTCTCTCCTTGGGTTCAGGGACAGACCTTGAAGGGAGGTTTATGCCACGTTCTGGAGTTGTAATTAGCTAGAGTGTGGTAAGAAAAATCCTGTGTTAAGTGACAATTATATTTCTCTTCTATAATATTGAGGATATTACAGAAGATATCATACTATAATTCTCTCTGATTTTGAGTTGAGAGCAGATCAGCCTAAGTGTAGATGGCCCATAAGCCTGGTAAAGTCTTGGGTATTAGCTGCCTTATTTTGCAGGAATCAGCTTTGAGGCCCCTTTTAACCCTTTTTGGAAGGGATTTGGAATGTGGTCTATCCATGGTAGGTCTGGGAAATCTGTGTTATTCCCTGTAATGCAGGAAAATATTCCACAAAAACAGGAGTAGAAGTGAGATGAGTAACTGGAAATGTTTTGAAGGCTGAGTTATTTCAGCTGCAGAGGAGGAGGATAGGTGATATATTGGTGGGTATGAAAGCACCTTCCAAAATGAAGACAAGTAGAATTAAAAGAAGAAAGTTCTGTGGGCAAGTATATGTAAAGAAGTGGAAAAGTTGTTTCTAATAGTGTAATATTATGAGAGACGTTTTTCTATTATTAGTGTGGTATAGTCCATTATTAAAGACTAAGTAAAATACTTTTGATTTTTTTATGCAGTTCTTTGACCTTGTGCATTTAATGTGAGGATTTCCAATTTATAATAAATGTAAATACACACTGACACAAAGAGCTCTTTTCTCTTCCCTCCTTTGCTCCTTCCTCTATCTTGCTGACTCCTCCTGCTCCTCTTCCCTGCCCTGGCTAAAAATACTCTCCGCTAGTGAAGTGAGTAAAAAGATTGCCAGCCAAGTGAGCATCAGACATAGCACAAGTTAACTGGTGGGGCTGCATGGGTAAGGGTGGAGAGGAATCTGTGGAAGGAGGGAACAAGACTTGTCCCTTTTGCTGGGAATAATCTGTTATATCAACTCACTGTGGTGTGAAACCATCATCTAAGTGTTGTCAGTGAGTTAAATGCCTGAAGATAGATAGCATAAATTTCCCAACAGTGTTGGAGAATTTTGAAGTTCAGAGACTCAAAAATAGATGCTTTCACTGTGCGATTTATGAAAGGAAGTGTGGGAGGTGTTTCAGCTCTTCCCTGATCTAGTTCCTTATAGATTGGCATTTCATATTGCACATCTACAGGTGTATGCTTTCAGATTTTACCAGCACAGATTCATCAGCTAGACATGCAAATATTTATTTATATGTAAATATTTTAATATAGAAATCTATTATGAAATTATAATTATATAATACATAACCTGTAATATAAGCTCACACATGTACATTTATGTATTTACAGCTGACATGCCTGGCAAATAGCTGTAATAATGACAAAGAAGTCTATGGCACTGAGCCTCTGACGTTATGTCTTTATTGTGCAAAATGCTTTTTAGACTGTTCATAGATGTGTGTGCCAGGCTGTTTCAGCTGGCAAAGCTGTAATGGGTAACACAGTCATGTCTGCAGCAATCTTTGTGCTCCATCATCAGGGCTGTGTCTGACATAGCTAGAGAAATGCCACCAAGTACCTCCACCTGCAGCCCAGTACTGTAGTTCTTACCTCCCACACAGCCCTCTGCTGGTCCTCTGGTTGTACCAGTCTCAGGTCTTACCCACCTCAGGTTTCTCACCTCATTGGAAGAAAGAAATGTAATGTTGGTTACAAAGGGAGAAATTTTGAAAGAGATTCTTTGGTTTCTGTTTGGAGAGCCTACTTGGCAACCAGAATTACTTTAGTTTGTTTCTGGAAGCTTAAATTCAATAGAAACAGAAAGAGGATGCATACCTGCATGAATGAAAATGTCTTTCCACCACCAGAGCTTATTTCCAATACTGAAGTCTAAAGGCTGTCAGCATTCTTTTGAGTCAGAGACTCAAACCACAAAATCAGTTTAAGCTCTCTATCGTATTAAAAGGCAGTTTTTGGGATGTGGTTCCTTTCAGATTTTGCTTGGGAACAGCACATAGGATTAAGTGCATAATAGGGCACTTTTATACTGCCAGTTTGTTTGCTTGTGCTGTTTATGTAATGAAAATGTTTCTGTCACACAGTTGAAAACAAAAGTAAACCTTATGACCCATGAAATGTGTTTGTGGAACAATAAAGACGTCAATTACTCTACCTAGCAAGCAGGAGCATGGGATAGAAAGTGTCAGTAAGGAATCTAATTTCTGGTGTGTGCATAGTAAAGGTGAGGTGGGATGTGCCCTGTGAGAAGGACAGCCAGTTTCTGAACCTCTTGTAGAAGAATTAGCTCAATATAAATAGCCAAATATCCCTGATGGACAGATCGAATCTTCCAGACCCTTCAGGTAGAATTTCACTAAAAAAATGCCTTGTAATTCATGCATTTCTCTAAAGAGTGTGTGTGCATGCAATTACTGTATAGGGAAAGAGGATTTGTCAAAACAGAGACTTTGGTGTAAAAATAGTTCTTGCTGCTAAAACAGTCAGCTCTGACAGTCTCGATCTATGTAAATGCCACCATTTTTTACCAGGAAGCATAAACTTTTATGACACATGGTATGCTATATCTTTTTGGATTATTGTTCTCATACCACTCAGAACAGCTGTTTAAGTGATGAAATGACCTTGTTCCAGCTTAAGCAATAAAAGAGCATCCATAAAAAGAAATATGTGATGAATTCCTATAATGTCAGCGCTGTTAATCAGTGAATCTAAATTTGTTTCACTTTTGTTCCCTTTCCTTTAATGCTGTGTTTAGCTTTTTCTTTTAGAGTGAATTTGATGTCCTTAAATGTGTAATGATTTTTAACTGTTCTTATCTAAGTGCTTCAGTTGAGGTTTGCAAAGGGGAATTCTTACCAGTTTTAAGTGCCTACTGGACTCAGACTTGATTAAGCTAGATCCAAAACCATTAGCATTTCTCTAGCTGTGACTCCAGAAGAATTTTTTTCTCTTTTCTGTGTAAGGGTGGCCAGAGAGTGGCACTATCTGGAAAAGCACACTAGATTGAACTGCCCTGAGAAGCCCCAGTGCTGCCCTACATAACAATAGAAGTCTGAAACGGAGGAGAGGGGGCTGATCACACACCTGATTTAATGGGATGGAAGAAAAGTAGAGCAGCTATTTTTAAAAAATCACTCTAAAAGGCATGAAAACACAGGAGCAGGGCATATGCGCTGCACCTCCTTGAAGTAGAAAAAGTCAGCCAGTAGGGGGGTTGGATCAATGCAAACTTGGGACAAAATACAGCAGTGCTTTTTGAATGAGTTGAGTAAAGCTGAGATGAGCTGCTGCTAGAAGGAAATCAGGAACTGCAGTAATGGTTACCAGGATGATCTGGAGTTCCTAGATGTTGTGAAGGCTTAAAAGAGCACTATAGATAATAAAGATAACTCTGCACCAGAAAAAAAATTCCTTTTTTTTGTTTCCTTCTGTTTCTTGTCTTAGAAAATGTAAAGCAAGTACAGTTCCATCTAATTTTTTTTACAACTGCTTTAATAATATTTGCTGGAGTACATTGAAGTCTCAGATTCAACCAAAATCCCAGGAGACTTGATAGTGCATCATCAGTGGTAGCATTTTTAACTGAATCAAGACAAGCATTTTACTCATCAGTGAATGAATTATCTTGAATTTAATATGTGTTCATTTACACATAAATCATATTCGTTCTCTGATTGCAATGTAATGGTGACTCCAGTTTCAAATTCCTAAGTACACAGAAACTGCTTGATATAGGTTTTTTATTCTGTAGATTGGTCATTCTAGGAAAGATCTGCTTTGCTAAAACAATTTGAAATAATTTCCTAGCTATTTTAAGTCTGGTTTTGTAGCTGATATTAGATTATGGGAGAAGAAATAATGTATTAACCAGCTAACCTTTCCCAGTAATTTTGTTTCATGTTTCGTAATGGCTATTGATTTAATTCCTACCATTCTTTCATTGCTTGAAGATAAAAATATGGGAAAATTTGTCTTTATTTCATATAATGTTTTTCACAGAAACTGTATCTTCATGTGTTCTTCAACTTAGAAAAAAAAGACAAGATGAATTACAGAAAGCTTAAAGCAAATGCTTTGGCATAAATTAAGGATTAATGCTCAAGACAACATTTCTAGAGGGTGAAAACAACAGAGAGACCTAGATAGGTAACTATTAGAGCTAGCATACAAGGTTTTATTTGGACAGTACAACGTTAAGGCAAAATGTTTCCATGCTCCTTTTCTAGGGACAGTATTGAACTATGGGCTTTCATGCCCTAAAGGGAAATAGCAAACAAAGCTGGCTGAGTGAGCCCTCCTGCCATGGGACCCAGCACAGCCATCACACAAACCTGGGCCTGTGTCAGTGTGCTCAGATCCTCAATTTTCCCATCTCCATAACAAGCTGCAACAGCAAATGGCACAAGGAAAGTTCCCAGCAATTGAGCAGTCTGTTCATTTGATCAGTAAAGTAGTCCCTGTTCTAAAGATATCTGTGTGTGCCTTTAGGAGCTGGAGTAAGCAGGCTCAGGACCTGTACTCCCTTTCTTTTCTTACTCAACTGTGCTGCATAAACCTGCTTGGGTTGGGGGAGAGCCAGGACTGCTCAGTCACCCTGTTGCACATTTCCCATCCTTGGATAGTTCTGCAGTCCCTTGCAATTGTGTGTAGCCTAAATGATGAATTATCTACAGGAGTTGAGCAGCAGTACCACCGGAAGAGAAAAATAGAAAGCAATGTGTCTACCTTTTTACTGATGCCTATGTATGATAAAAATTAACTGTGACTATGTAAGGTATAACAAAAGATGTTGCAAATCCTGCCTTTCACAATTTTGCCCTTCAGGATGTGGGGCAAGGAAAAAAAAAGATAAATTTTCCAAACGAAAATGCCACTTTGATTTTGAAAGTGGATTTTGATCTTGTTTTTTCTCTTTGGCACAATAATTTATACCTCTCATGTGGTTTTTGTATTCTTTCCCCTTTGTTTATCTAATTAATTCGACCTTTTTATGCATGTGAGGTTGCTTAAATGTCTCATGGGACTTTTCTCCTGCCTGTGTTACACCAACTGGCCTTTTCATGTTGCTATTTTTCCTAATTATCCCTGACACAATACTGGGAAACAGCAGACTTCTTCAGAGGCAGTAAAACAAAAGTCTCCTTGACCACAAACAACAAAATAACCCCAGTCCTTATGATTTATTCATTACAGCTAAAACCTAGCTTTTACTTTGATAATCCCTAAGACTGTAAATTACAAGGAACAGGTGAAACAATCTATTAGTTGCTGTCAGCACTTCTGCCTCCTTCCCCTCTCTCATGGCTACATGGTGTCACCTTTTCACTTGAGCTGAATCTAGTGCTCATCTCTCTCTAATCAGTTTTCTGATTTAACTCATTGGAGGGAATAAGTAGTTTCTGCCTGTGGAGTGAATTGCACTGGCTTCCTGTGTGTTTGGGTGGGCACAGGAGCTGGGATGAAGGGATGCAGCCCTTTGGGACAGAGAGCAGGAGAAAGGGCTTGACAGCAGGGAATCAAGCTAAGGATTGGAGAAGGTGCTGTTTGAGTTGGCAGTGAGCAAGCAATCACACAGGCTCAAGTCTATGCCCTGAGGTGCTATTAACAACAGAGAGAGGGAAGGAAATCTGAATCAATGATCTTTGGTTTTGTTGATAATATTGAACAATATGACTGGACTTGCTGAATTCAACAGTGATTATACTGTGAAAAGGCCATAGTTTTCAAACTTGGTCACTTGATCTAAGGATGGGACTTAATCTAAACAAATGACAACACAATCATGAAATCACAGGATGGGTTAGGTTGGAAAGGACCGTAAAGAGAAGATCACCTAGTTCCAGACCCCATGCCATGGACAGACATACCTTCTGCTAGGCCAAGTTGCTCCAACCCCATCGAGCTGGGCTTTGGACAATTCCAGGGATGTGACATCCACAGGTTTTCTGGGCAACCTATTCCACCTTCACAGTAAGGAATTTATTCCTAATACCTAATCTAAATTTCCCCTTTTTTAGTTTGTAGCCATTCCCCCTTGTCCTCTGACTACATGGCCCATATAAAAAGTTCCTCTCCAGCTTTTTTTGTAGGGTTACTTTAGGAACTAGAATACATAGTTTGGGCAGTCATGAAAGTCTTTCACCATTATGAATTCTTGTGATTGTAACCAGCGCACAGCTATGACTGGAGCTGGCATTAATGAATAACGAACATGATGTAATCCCACCCCATTGGGGTGTGACAGCCCTCCAGCAGAGCCTCAGTTACAGCCATGCCATTGTTTAAGAACTGGCCTATGGAAAGAATATGTTGTCAGACCATAAACTGTGGAGCATATTACCTGGTGTAGTGAGAAACCTCCTAATTAGCTCAGTTGTGAAAACTGTAGGAGTCTTGCCTATGCTTCATTTTCATCGCAGCGGCAAAACATCTGTCCACAGGGCAGGGAAAAGAATTGGCTGTTGTGTGAGGAGCAGCCACACAGGAGAGGGCATTCCAAATTAGAGAAAATTAATTCACAATTAAAGTACTTATATACAGGCCCATTTCACAAGACAGGCAGTGCTTAGTTGACAACAGCATCTGAAATACAATGCAGTGCAATGAGTTTAATTATCTTAATTTTGCAGGCTAATAATCTATAGACCCGCTGAGGTACCATGGTAACAGATGCAGCTCCTGGCTGAGATTAGTTGTTCCAGATCCCTGGTTGCACCAGGGTGAAAAACCATTCTCTGTTTTTGATTTGTGATATGAGTTTTTGTAAACTTCTACTCTTACATCATCATCCCCATTGAAAAAGTGCAGCAGATTTATTTAAGCCTACAGTTCTGATCTTGGGGACATGGGGAAATCAAACCAATAAAAAGGCCCACAGAATTCAACTGTAATTTGGGACATGTAATGTTAGGGGCAGCCTGCAACAAACTGCCCCATGCATTTTTTTTCCAAATACTCAAACCTGTGTGGGAATAAAAAAGGACTTTACAAACCTGTGGCATAACATTTACACACCCTTTTGCAAAGACTTAACTTTCTAGAGCAAAAACTATTGAATGACAGTGGTTGTCAATTTACATCAGTCAGCGTAATTCTGATTCCTTCTCTGCCTGGAAAAGAATCCCAGGGAGGCTTGATGAATAGCACAATGGAGACATTGGAGGCTGTGCAATGCAGAAGTAGCCATTTAGCATGAGGGAAGTGAATCTGTTAGCTGTAATGCAATTTGCATCCAGTACTGAGGTGATTTTGAAAACAAAGATCCGTGCATTTTTCAGTCTCAGATCTACTTGGTCTAGATCAAGAGAATGAAGTATCTCACACAGCATCTGGTGCTAGATATGATTGTCATTATCTGAGAAGTGCTCTTTGGTTGAGGATAGGTAGAGGCTAAATTAGAATCATGAGGAAACCAGGGATGTGCCAGAATTGAGAGTCTAGCTAGCTCCCAGAAGTATTCCACAGGGCTGTTGGAAACAGCCAGAGAGGTGCCAGCCTGTAGCCAGCATGGGCTTATGCTGAGGAGCAATGTGGTTTTCTGTGGGTCTGCTGGCAAGCGTTGGCTGTAGGTCTCTGCGTGTCACACAGCAGGAATGCAGCGCCATCTGTGTGTCATTCAGTGCAGAGTGTGCCTGGGGACCTGAGGAGCAGTGTTTGTGTGCAGTTGTACATGAGTGTGCCTGCAGCTAGGCTGGCCTCATCAAACTCAAAAATCCTCTTGGGTCCAACTCTTATGGAAATCCTTGTGGGATACTTAGCTGCCAACTCCCTGGGCCAGGTGCATTTCTGGCAGCTGAACAAGAGTCTGTGACCAGCATCTCTGGCCACTGTGTGTCCTCTGTTGCCTTCACTTGTTCTGGAGGGTGATAGTGCAGGCAGTGGTGTTGTATGTCTGCTGAAAGACAGGAGGTTGTCCAAGACAGGTGAATTCTCAGAAAAAAATGCACATCTTTTCTGAAAGAAGTCAAGAATTGAGTAGTCCAGCCTTTCACTAGTTTTGTGTTTTTGAGTGTTTTCATAGTTCTGTGACACAGCTGAAGATAGATTACAGCGCTTCAGTTAATACTGTGTACAAAAGTCCCTCATTCCATGCACTGTCTTGTTCTCCCTTTTGCTAAAACTCCTCTGTTAAACAACTGCCTTTTGAGTTTGATTGTTAGGCTCACACAGTACAGTTTTCAGTGTTTAATAGCTGGTTTTATGGCTCCCTTGTAAATAATCAAATTATTGTATTCCATACAAGAATCAGGAGTAAACATGTTTTGATGGCAAGAGCTGTAGAGAAGCCTGGCTGAACACCAAGGGAAAAGCAAGAGCAAAGCTGTTTCTTGAATAACTGGTCAAATATATTGCTATAAATAATGAATAGCTGCCCTGACAAAACATAATGCTGTTGAAAATCGAGATAAGATGATGTGATGGATGAGTATTTATTTTCTTTAAAGTGTTATTTCTTTTACCTGTCAGCAAACATTCTCTATCTTTAAATGAACTGCACTTCTTCTCTTTCTAGACAGTCCTAGGCTTGTGAACTCACTGCTCCAGCAATCACCTACTACTGGGGAAAATTAGCTTTTGAATTTACAACAGCTCTTCGTTTGGTTGTCCTGGCAATTTTCAGAAGTAATTAATTTTGTATTTGTTTTTTAATGTTTTTCACATTCTTAATAAGCAATGAGAGATTTGAGAGAGAATAGAAATCTGTAATTTTATTTTAAGGAATTTTTTTAGTGGTGCTTTTGTATTATCACTTCTTTTGTTCAAATATATATAAGGCAATTTCAGTCATAAAAAGCTCTCAGTGTCATGTTCTGCCACTTTGGCATCATGATAAATATTACTTCAAGAAATGAAATTGATTCTAAAGAGACTGCTCATTGAAGTAGTTGCTAGTAGTTATGGATAGGAACAGCAGGCTCTGGTTGTAAACCTTTGACTTGCAGACAGTTCCTTGGAAACCTAGATGATCTCCAACATGACTGAGGAGTGCAAAGCTCCTCAGCTTTTTTCTGTAGCTCCTTTCGATACTGTGATTTACTGCACCTTTTTATGTGGTCTCCTAAGGCTATATGGTGAAACTGAAAGGCCAGTACTCTCATTAGGTGATTTAAGCTGTCTCCTAAGGCTATATGGTGAAACTGAAAGGCCAGTACTCTCATTAGGTGATTTAAGCTATCTCAATGAGTGGAAAATATTGGTTTGAGGTTGTAGATCATCAATAAATTGTTCATGTGTGAAATGAAAAGCCACCTTGAGGTCAGCTTCCAGTAAATTCATCTTGGGCTCAGGCAATTTTGCAACACCTGGCTTAGCCCAGTAATTATTTGATTGACTGCTGTGACTTGAAAAACAAGATAGAGGTATCAGACAATAATGGCTTAATCAGAACTTTTAAACACTACTGCTTTTTCAAATAAAGAGATCAGGATCTGTAGCAAATGCAGCTGCCACATGGCAGCACAGCCCACTACCCTGCAGTGATAGGAGTCCACAGCCTTTTCAATCTGATGAATTGCATGCCAAGATCTTTAGACAACCAGGTTCATGAGACATGACCTTCCACCCTGGAGAACCATGGGCTAGCAGAGGTTGAAGGGTGATGCAGTCAACAGTGTTTTCCTAGGGTTTCAGCAAGTTGGAGCTGGCTGCAGGGGGAATGCAGCAGGCTCCCAAGATCAGCCAATATCATCTCAGCCACATTTGTGTGCCCCTTTTCTCCCCATGCTGAGGATTCCAATTCCACAGCAATCCCTGTGGCAGTGCTGGCTCATCTCTGATTGCATGAGACATGAGCTAAGGGGAGATTAAAGGAGTGTGTCAGTAAGCATTGTGATTCTTCTGCTTTTAAGCTGTACTTTTTACGAATTCTCCAAGAGCTCTTACCTCCAAGTGGGTGATATTGCTTTGATCTGTGCATCCAAGGTGTGGGCTTATATGGTTGTAGTTTCTTACCTGCCCAATATAAATATTTTTGAGAAAATCAACAATGCTGCATCCTCTGGAAGCACTATTGATATTGTACTATTCTTAACCTAACACAAGCTAAAGAGTCCATTTTTCAAGTGAGTTAGTGATGCCTTACAAATTTGTGAAAATGGCATCTAGGTAATGCAGATTTTATGTAGGCAAAAGGATATATGAACTGTGTGGATACATTTTTTGTAATCTGTACCTGGGCATTTCAGGAATACATGCTGTGAAGGAGCATTTGATAACTAGTAAATAAAAAAAAGGGTTCCACATTCTTAACTGGAATGTGAGCCCTGTCAAAAAAAGAATGCTGTTCTGTCAGTTTTCAAGATTTTTTAAATCTGTTTTTGTTATTAATTATAACTTAAGAATGTAAATTAAAATCAACATATAGGATGTTTCAAAAGGTTCCTCTTGGGACTTTGCCTGAGAAATGTCAGAGACATGAGAAGTATACATTACATTACATTAAAAAGCATAGCCAGATAGTGCATATCAGGTTCACCTGCAGCAACTCACTCCTTCAAACTCAGGGTGCAGAAGTCCTCAACATCACAAAACCCTCTAATCTGGGAGAGGAAGGACTGTCAGGTTCTCTCCCTCATCAGATGGCACTGGGGCTAGAAAACCCAGGGGAGTGCCTTGCCAAGTGTACAGTTGGTCTTTCAGGGCTTCATCTTTACAGTTGGTCTTTCAGGGCTTCATCTCACCTGGCTCAAAGCACTGCACCCTTCAGATGTGACCTCAGAAGAAGCCAGTGTCACCTCAGAAGTGTGTGCTAGCAGCACACTGACTGTCCCTGGTGGAAATGCATTCCACATTCTTTCCAAGTCCTGTTGCTCTCTCCAGAGTGAATTGGGCAGGAGCTCATGGTGTCTGGGGTTGTCCTAGCCCTGCAGTTGCTGTCAGAGCTGCAGCACAGAGAGCAGGGGGCTCAGCATGCCCAATCTGCACAGCTTTTTCCCCCAAGGCCTCCATATCACCACTGCTTGTGCCAGAGCTGTGGTCCAGCAATGCATCATGTGCAGTCCTGTTGAGAGAGAATTGCTCTACCTTCATTAATGAATGAAGCACTTTGGGAGGTAGAACAAGGTCTGAAGTTATGGCTAGTAGGTTGATGAAGACATTGTGCTGTCTGTGCTGCAGCTGGGACACTCACTGATCTCTGCTGTGCTCTGCTCTCTCCACTCTGAGACAAAGGGCCAGGCTGGAAACCCCAGCAAGAGTGGGGGCCAAGGCAGCACACCCCAGCCCTTCCACAGGTACCAGTCCTCTGAATCTCTGATTTTGTTGTGGCATAAGCTATTTGGGATGATAAAAGATTTCTGATCATTAGAAAGGCTAGTTATTAACTTACTACAGCTGCCTTTATCTATTGATGTGAAATACTATCCTGTAGTAAAGCTCCAAAGATTTATGTTAGCCAATAGGAAGATGACTTTTTACCATGTCCCTGTTGGGGCACTGCTGTTTTATTAAGTAAGTTGATTTGGAAGAAATCACCATTGAATTTAACTCTTGCAGCTGACCTAATTTTCTCTTGAAAGATTTAAACTTTTCTAGTAGGCTTGATGGTCTGTCAACTCAGCATCAAGAATTTCTGCCTTTTTACTAGTGTATGACTGTCATCCTGATCTAAATTCACTGATCTAAAGTGAATTACAGCAGCAGGAACCATCGTTTCAGAATACTAGAAAAACTAGTGTAAATGTTTTACTTAAGGAATTATACTGAAAAGATTGCTCAATCTGTTTGTCTCTTCTCAGTTGGTGGCCTCCATTGTGTTTATCAGCTTTGGTGTTGTAGCAGCCTTCTGTTGCGCAATAGTTGACGGAGTGTTCGCAGCACGACACATAGTAAGTACAGTGATTTTGTCATCTTTCAATTTTGATTATTTAGGCCATTTCTAGCAGGAAAGTATTTTCTTTTGGTTTATGCTTAGAAGTATGTTAGGGTTTTTGATAGTTCTTGGTGGAGATTCTAAATAAAAAGCTGATATAAAATGATGTCATGCAAGGCATGCTAAAAGGTAGATCTCCTTAGAAAAGGAATGCACCCTTTTCTAAGGGTGATGAGCACCATCACTGGATGGGATTTGAATATGCTAGTTTATATGTTAGAAATGTGTTGTTTGCTGTTCTATTTTTTGTGATAGAATACGTAAAAATCAGCCTAAACCCTAACTTTTAATTGAGATTTGATTTCCAAAATCATCAGGAAATAAGTAGTCATATGTGTTAACAGACATTAGAGGTCAGATGTAGTATGCTAAATAACACAGCATGATAGTATATGAGCCTCTCTTTGCTATGAAATACCATGAGTCTGCTCATCTTTCTGCTTATGTTCATTGAGGGGCAGCATAACTCCACTTGGATCAGTGAGAACCTATTGAATTTCTGTTAGCAAATACCTCAGAATAATTAGGCTTTAGATCACCTGGAGCATAAAGTTATAAACTGATTTATATTTTACTGGTACTGAAGATGGCTTTAAACCAAATGTGGGTTTCAGAGCTTCATATGCATTGCACAAGACAAAAGAAATCTGTTGGTGTAAACAGCTGAGGTGTGCAATGTGAGCATGGAAAAATGTTCTGGATTGTAGTCATGTTTTGTGGTATACAGACCCTGCATGATGTCAAAGTGGCCTGCTTTTTCTTGTATTTACCCTGTAGCTGGTCTGGATGATGCCTGGTTTAAATGTCTCTGATTAGCAAAGGCCCAGGGAGCCTTTCCATGGGAGCTGCTTAAAAGAGGAGCAGAGCAAATTCCTATTCAGATTCCCTGCTCCAGAGAATTCAGTGGTTGTGCCCTGGAAAACCAGTGACCCTTGTTGAAATTTTGGACCTGTCCTGGAGAGGCTGAGGCAACTGGGGTTGTTTAGTCTGGAGAAGCAGAGGTTATTTATCTGAAAGGAAGTTACAGGGAGGTGAAGGTCAGTCTCTTCTGCTATGGCCCACTTGTAAGTTTGAGAAGAACTGGCCTTCACTTGAGCCAGGGGAGGTTCAGATTGGATACTGAGAGAGTAGTTAAGCATTGGAGGAAGTTGCCCAGGAAGATGGCAGAGTCACCATTTCTGGAAGTCCACAAAGGCATCTGGATGTGTCACTTAGGAATATGGTGTAAGGGCAATTTAGGGTTAATGGTTGGGCTGTATGATCCTGAAGGTATCTTCCAACCTTGAGGACTCTGTGATTCTGTAATTTCCCAGGAACCTGACTTATTTTTGTCCTGCTTTAATGTGATCCTTAAGAAATGTTCAGATGGCACTTGTGTAGTCTTACATGTTGTAACTGCAGTGCAGCTGTGCAGTCACAGCGCCCCAGTGCTGAGGGTAGACACATTCTCTGAGGTGAGGTCCTGTGTCAGGGGACAGTGTGTGCTCGGTCTCAGGTACAGACACAGCCGTTGCACCTCACACCTTTCTAGGTGTTTTCAGTAGGAGAACACCAAGGCAAAAAGTCATTGCACCCACCCAGGAAAAAAGCATCTTACAGTCTGGAGTGCAGTTCTGTATCTGGTCAAGTCAGTGACTGGATATGACTGCATTTCCTGTGCAGAGCTGGAGGTTGGAATAGGCTGGTCACCATCCATCCATTCCCAGGAGTGCTGGAGATGTACAGCCCAGTGACATGAGCCTGCTTCAGTCACATCATGACAGGCTTCATGGAAATCCATGACCAATTGCTTACATTTGGGCTTAGTTCTGTTTGTCACATCTGTATCTTGCTGTCTCCTTCACATATGACAGAGCAAAAAAATACTAAGTAGCACCATTTGTTGGAAAACTAATTTGCATTTCAGCATGATCACACTCACTTCAACTCATTCTCCTCTGTCTAATAAGGAACTTGGTAGGATCAGGTGAAGTAAAGGTGTACATTACCAAGTTTCTCTGACTAACACACCTGGGAAGGTCTGTAGGGATAAGCAGTGTAAGTGTGCTCCCAATTTAATTTACAGGAATGGTGGGGCCTTATCAGAAGAACATGTGCCATGCAAACTACGGTGTCACTGCCAGTGTGTTACATCCTCTTTGCATCACAACTCATTTCCTTCAGGAAGAGCAGCAGCACCACATTCAGTCTGCTCCCTACAGGCAGTACCAGCTTTTTTCAGACCTGGGTTGTGCTGTTGCCATTTTGTCCACTGCCTTTGGGGCGCAACTGCTGAAGAGTTGGAGTAAACTCTCCTCCAGTCAGGGAAAGGACAAATTCCAGCCATGTCAGAGCAGGTGCCTGTACTAAAGCCATCAACTTTTTGTGAGAAATGGTAACTGAAGCCAAGCAGTCTTCAGACTGATTACAAATACAACATCATTCATATCAGTTTGGGATAAGAAATGTGTTCCCCTTTTTTGTTTTATTTTTAGCTTCATTTGAGCTGGAAAGGATGTGAAGAGGACAAATCACATAATTGCATATTTTTCTTAGTATGTGCCTGCAGTGGAATGGAGGCAATTATTGTCGCACATTTTCTCCTGCTTTTATAAAACTCTGAATAGAATAATAAAATAGTTTTCTCTGTTTTATTTCCTTCCCAAGAAGGCATGAAATTGAAAATAATTCTTCTAGGAAATGGATATATTTCAGAAAAGAGATGCTTAAATTCTTTAAGACTTACTTTGCTTTATAGAAAGCTCTGGATCACACCATTTATAAAATTAAAAACACTGAAGGAAACGTAGCTTAATTTAAAACAGCAGTAGCTTATTTAAGAGATAATGCAGATATAATTCACTTTAAAAAGAAAAAACAATCAAACCAGAATCAAGAAAAATAAATCAAAGTTGAAATTAAAGTGCAGTGATGTTATTTCAGAAAAATATGGTGATTAAAGGAATTTATGTGCATTTGTGTTTGCTTGAGACATTTTGTTATTTAGCACATGAGAACAGTCCAGTTTCTCTGTTTGAGATCATTCAACAACCTCCTCCTACCACATAGGGAGATGCCCTGTCCCAATACAGGTACCTGTTCTCTGCAGTAGCTATGACCTCCTATTCATGGCTGCAAGCCTTGACCATTGCCACATGATCTTTAGCTTTGCAGTTGTGCTCCAGGTGGAACCTAAAATAGCCAAAAAAAGAAATCCAGGTATGAAGTGAAGAAATTGCCTTTTCCAACGGAGTTTATTCTGTAATTCTGTGAAGGAAAAGCTGGGTGCTCTGGAAGGCAGAGTTGCTTGTCCATTGTGACATCTAAAATGCACACCAAACCAAGCAGTGTTAAGTTGTTCCTCTCCTCTTCTGCAAAGCCACTTCTGTGTAACAGTGAGTTAATTTAATTTTCAGCTGACCTAGTTTCTTCCTCTTGATAGTGATGGCTTAAGGAATTAATTAAAAAAGAATATGTCATCAGGTGCTAAGCCCTGAAATGAACCTGAGAACGAACTTAGCTGAACTAGAGGATACTGAAATATTCCTAGATTCAGATCTTCACCCATATGGTGTAAGTGCAGCTTGTGGACTGCTGAAGTACATCAGCTGGGTAATTACCTACCGGTTTGGGAGTTTAGAAATTAAACTTGAAACATTTGCTTTCTCTTTATATATGTTAACTCAAAATACTGTTTGATAAGATGAGTATTATGTAAACTCACTTTCTGTGAAGCACAGAGACAAGGCAATGGGAAAATGGAGTCTTTGATCTGGGGGATGCTCATACAGATTGAGCTCTGGTAGAACTCCAAAGCTGCTGTATTAAGCAATGTAAAGTTGGCAGCCCCGACCTAGTAAACAAATAGCTACATTATAAACATGTTCTATGTGATGAAGATCTGCTGATTTCTGTGTTAAGAGTGGTTCCCTGGCAGAGACCCTTGCCCAGCAGTTACTGTGGGCTCCCAGCAGTGGCTGAGGGCTCCCAGCAGTGGCTGTGGGCTCCCAGCAGTGGCTGAGGGCTCCCAGCAGTGGCTGAGGGCTCCCAGCAGTGGCTGAGGGCTCCCAGCAGTGGCTGAGGGCTCCCAGCAGTGGCTCAGGGTTCCCAGCCATGGCTGAGGGTTCCCAGCAGTGACTGTGGGCTCCCAGCAGTGGCTGTGGGCTCCGAGCAGTGGCCTCCACGCTCCCAGCAGTGGCCTCCACGCTCCCAGCAGTGGCTGAGAATTCCCAGCAGTGGCTGTGGGCTCCCAGCAGTGGCTGAGGGCTCCCAGCAGTGGCTGTGGACTCCCAGCAGTGGCCTCCATGCTCCCAGCAGTGGCTGTGGGCTCCCAGCAGTGGCTGAGGGCTCCCAGCAGTGGCTGAGGGCTCCCAGCAGTGGCCTCCATGCTCCCAGCAGTGGCCTCCATGCTCCCAGCAGTGGCTGAGGGCTCCCAGCAGTGGCTGTGGGCTCCCAGCAGTGGCTGAGGGCTCCCAGCAGTGGCTGAGGGCTCCCAGCAGTGGCTGTGTGCTCCCAGCAGTGGCTGAAGGTTCCCAGCCATGGCTGAGGGTTCCCAGCAGTGGCTGAGGGCTCCCAGCAGTGGCTGAGGGCTCCCAGCAGTGATTGTGGGCTCCCAGCAGTGGCTGAGGGTTCCCAGCAGTGGCTGAAGGTTCCCAGCCATGGCTGAGGGCTCCCAGCAGTGGCTCAGGGTTCCCAGCAGTGGCCTCCAGTCTCCCAGCTGCTCCCCAAGGCCTGGGCCCGAGGATGCTGGTGCTGCTGCATGTGTGCCCTCAGGAGCCGGCAGCCACAGGCAGTGGTTGCACATGCTGTGACAGAGGATGTCAATCCCCTTCCCATCTCTGGAGCTTCTCATGCAGGTTACAGACACTCAGGCAAGGACAGCAGCAGGGGTGACTGGCAGCTTTGCTGGCCACTGCTGCATTTTACTACAGCATGGCTTCATATGCCCATGGCACATAACAGAGGCCACACTGCAGGCCAGATCCTCTAAAAAGCCAGTTGAGATTGTTCTGAGCAAGCCTGTTGGCCTTCCCATTGAAGAAAAAACCAAATAGTTTTATTCCATGTCTAACACAACTCAAAGAATAATTTCTCACTGGAATTAAATTAGGTAGATTCTCTGGAGAACAACACTAAATGCATTTTGTGTTCTCTGTGTTGCCACATGGGACAAAATTACACCTAATTACTTTTAATTCTGTTTCCATCCTGTATGACTCATTAATGTAATAGCATGGCATAGCATACACCATAAAAAGCATCAAAAGCAGCACGTCCAGCAGGTCAGGAGAGGTGATCTGCCCCTCTGCTCTGCTCAGGTGAGACCCTGACTGGAGTGCTGCATTCAGCTGTGGAATCCTCATCAGCAGAGAAAGGACATGGATCCATTGGAGCAAGTCCAGAGAAAAGCAACAAAGATGATCAGAGAGATGGAGCACCATGCCTATGAAGACAGGCTGAGATAGCTGAGGTTGTATAGCCTGGAGAGGAGAAGGCTCCATGGAAACCAGACTGGTGCCATCCAGTACCTAAAGGGGCCTACAAGAAAGATAGGGACAAAATTTTTAGCAGGGCCTGTTGTGATAGGACAAGATTTTAAACTAAAAGAGGGTCGATTTAGGTTAGATATAAGGAAGAAGTTTTTTACAATGAGGGTGGTAAAACACTGAAACAGGTTGCACAGAGAGGTGGTAGGTGCTCCATCCCTGGAAACATTCAAGGTCAGGTTGGACAAGACTCTGAGCAGCCTGGTCGGGCTGAAGATGGTCATTGCTATTAGATGGGCTTTAAAGGTCTCTTCCTACCCAAACTATTCTGTGATTCTCTGAAAGGCTTTGCAATTGTATTTTTCTTTTAGCAGAGTAAGTACTAAACATTTTTAACTGAAAACTAGCACTAGTTCAGTAGTGATTTTTATGTTGATGGTCCACCAAGCATTGTTTCATTGTGAACTTCCTAAATACAGAGTACTTAAGTTTGCAACCAGTACATTTTGATGCCAATGGTCAACTATCCCATAGTATTAATTCTAGTATTAGACCTTGCATCTGACACTGAAGCACAGATTGCATTCATAGAGCACCAGCCATTTACAGGGTGGGATTAATTCTTTTTTATGAGCTTAGTTCAAGGGTTGGAGCAAAGGAGGATTCTTGAAACCAGCTTAAGCCCATCTGCCAAGAGGTCTCTTTTGTGCTGCAAGACAACCCCATTCACACATCCAAATGCAGCTGACTATACTTTAAATCAAAGGGCAAATACTTTGAAAAAGAATTTTCCTGGAGGGTATGAAGAGCTTGGAGCCTGTTGTACTATCATTTATGTTCCCTTTACTCAGATATATTTTCCCTATGAAGTACATTACAGCTTGGGAGTGCCCAGTCCTGTGAAAGGTAAATTACTTCAGAGGTGCATAAGCCAAAAGCCTCACAACAGAATTCAAAAAGACATCTCGTAGAAGAGAAGGTACTGACATCACAGAAGAGTTTCAGACCACCCCCACAAGCCATTTTGAAGCCAGATCTGAACTAGACATATAATGCTAAGCTGTGTTGGTGTGAGCAATGTGGTGGGACTGCGTGGAGTTTGGTCTCTGCCTTTTATTTGGCAATACAGAAATAGCCTGGGACCACTGCTAGATTACTGAATCCAGCTCTGGTGTTTCTTGTTGCTTTGCCAAAGACGTGATTGACTTGGAAAGAGTTTGGAGGAGAAAAATCTGAAATCTGAAGTGGTAGCTTTTAGAAAAAGTACTCAGAAGTCTGAATTTGTTTTATTTAACATAGAAGAATAGAATTTATTTAACATTGACAGGTGAATTGATCATGGCCTTTCTAAGGTATCTGTGTAGTCAAAAGTTTTCTGATAGCAGAGGGCTTTTAGTCTCTGACACAAAAACAAAAGAAATGTAGTGAGTTGAAGTCAATGCTATAGAGATTCAAACCATGGAACAGACATGGTTTTGACAGTAATGAATTATGGAAGCAGCTTTGTCAAGGTAATGGATAATTCTCCATCACTGAAATATCTAAATCCCAAACTTCTTTTTGTGTAATCTTATGAAGCATATCCAGAGGTTATGAACTTGAAGCATATGTATTGGGATGAAATTATTTAGGCTTTGTTATTCAGGAGGTCATTCTAGAGCAGGGTCTTCAAGGAAGGTTCCTGTGAACTATTTTTATAGTTAGGTAGAAACTCTATTACCTCTTGTAAAACCTGTCAGTATGGTGCCAGCACCTGTTCTCTGCTGGAAAATGTTAAGGATTTGATAGATTAAAAACACTTGAAAACTATTTATCAAGATTTCTGATATAGATTTGCTGGTCTTCAAATCAACAGAGGAAATGCAATCTTTAACATGAACATAACTTAAAAACTATCTCTACTAAAACCACTCTTCCTCATGTACTGGATAACATACAAGACAACTCAATGATGAATACATTCAATATATTAATATGAGTACATATATATTGCATATATTGGATGCATCCAGGGATTTGTCAGCAAAACTGCCATCTTGCTAATATTTTCTGGTCTAGAACACAGATTTAGGGGTTTGTACCCACAAATCTGCAATCTGATATTCCTTTGTTTCCAGACTGGTAAGTATTATGTATACAGCCCAAATATACTGACATTACAGAGGAGCTGGTAGTATGCATTATGGTTGCCAGATATTTTGCAGTAAGAAAAATAATGGCAATTTTTTTTTTTTTGAGAACCTCTTATGATTCCCCCTTGAGTTTGCAGAGCCTCTCACACTGGCAGGGACAAAGCTTTTTTTTTTTTTTTAATCCCTGAAATTCCTTTCAGGTTTAGCCAAATTGCAAATTCTTTAAAATCCTTTTTTCCCCTTTCCTGCTGTGACTTGTTCTCCTGAGGGAAAAGGGCTGGTATTATGCCAACCAAACAGAAATGTCTAAACCATTAGCAGCACACACACTGTGTTTGGATACCAAAGAGGAATTCACTTGTTGATAAGAAGGGACAAGAGGGGTTCAAGGTCCTTTCCCATCTGCCCCACTGTAGAACAAATGCCTTCACTGCTGACAAAACCAAGGGATTGGTCCAGGATTCTGAAGCCCCCTGACAAAAACGATGGTCCATTGGCTTCTCTCTTTGAGATGTAACAGCCCAAACTGAGATCTCTCATTAATGGTATTGCTTTGGTCATTCAAACTGCAGCAAGGCAGCTTTGGGGGAAGAGTTCTGTGAAGAAGCAGTAAGACCATCTTACTGTAATTACATGCAATAGGGAGGGAGGAAGACTGTTCTTTTATTTTAAATTGGGAGTTTGTACTGTGGGAAAATGTTAAGGTAATGACCCATGCATTTGAATATTTGAAAGCTAATGGTTAAATGCCACTACCATTTAACTGCATGATCCTGTTGCACAGAGACCACAATGTCAGTGTACAACTGGGCAGAATTTTTAGTGCATTGGGGTTGTAGCAAATCTGGCATTTCCAATCTCTTAGGCACTGAAAATTAAATTATTTTATTTTAGCTTTGCTTCTAGTGTACTTAGAAAGGCATGAATTCCATTGAGTATGTTGTAAATCAGCTCCAGAAATAAGGAAATAGGATAGGGAAATTCTATACATTTTACTGATATTAATAATCATATTATTAATGCAAGAAATAATATGAGAAAGTGAGAAGGATTTGATCCACATTTAAAATTACACTGGTATTTTAGTTCTCACAGATTATAGCCTTCTGCATTTGTACTTAGATATTGGCTTCTGCATCTGTGTGGCTTCTATACACCCAAAAACCAGGTGGACAGAGGAACTTGTTCAGCAGCTTGGGTCAGGGGAGATTAACTTTCTACTTCCATCTTTACTTTGTGACTTTGCAAAGCATTGGCCATGATGGAATTTATGCAAAGTGTACAAAGCAAGTTAATTACACTTTAATCCTCAGAAAGGTGGGTGACTGGGGCAAAGGGCCTGCAGTCTGTTCTGAAAAGCATATTCTGCCTCACTCTGATGGACTGCTAGCAGAAGATAATTTCCTTTATTGTTTCCTATTCTCAGAAATGGTTCTAGACTAACAACAGATGTTTCTTTTTTATGAAAAAAAATCAAAGCTTCTACACAGACATTTAGAGGGACTGAAAATAACCACGTGCAGACTTCAGATTTTGCTTCAGAAGCAAAAATACTTCATAGTTTTTTCATCATTTCTCAAAGGTAAAACACTCTTTTCAGTTGCCGAGTGCAGAAACTAGTGGAGTTAAAAAAAAAAAAGAAAAAAGAAAATAGTAAAGTTTATTCTCATGGATCTGAAGTCCTTAAATTCTACTAGAGTTAAAATTAAGGGTGTAACGAAGGGTGTTTCAGTATGCTGCAATATGCCCTAGTAAAAGGTTTTATTTGCTTCACCTTTAAGAAGAAACCATGATTAGTTTAAATAATCATATCATAGAACAGGAATTTCTCTCTCTGTGGGTGGATGATTATTCAATTGCATATATTGTCCATGGAAAGTATGTTCCCAGGTATTCAACAAAGTTTTGATTTATGATTATTTATGGCTCTGTTAAGAGCTTTTTAAAAGGTGTTGCATCACCGCTGCTACATTATGGAACTTCACACATGTAATATACTTAAATAGTCTTTTATGATGAATTCCAAGAAGACAACAACTTAAGAAATTTTTTTTTACTAATCTGCCTAGAGTTTTCTTGTATGGCTCAGAGCAGTTCTCTCCACATTCCCAGCCATCAGCATATCCAGTGACTTCTTCGCCTCAGGAGCACTGAGTGCCATGTATTTCAACATTTCTAAGATCTTCTGAGATGCATGTGAGCTTTAAAATGACAAGCCAGTGGAGATGGGAAAAATTGTACCTGAGCAGTCCGGGCATTCATGAACCATTTCACTAATTGTTTAGACTATTTTACTTTTAAAACTCATGTCTTTTCATTCCTCTTGAGATTTCTCTCATGGACTTTTTCCTCTCTTACATTTTGGGTCCCAGTCCTGCAGTTCCTCCCATTTAGATGAGGCCTGTCAGCCTGGCTGACAAGTGGCAGTGGGGGTCTCCCTGTTACAGGAATGATAGGGACCTTTCATGGCAAATTCCTGGGTATAAACACCTGCTTTCTGGCTGTTTTCTGCTCAATACCTAACATGAAAATGCCATGCATAAAGTTGTTATTACATAAATTAAATTATAGTAGGGATATGTTGTGCAATGCCCTGAAAATTAAAACCAACACAAAACCAATGTTTATTAAGCCTCCAGCATTTTATTTGTAGATGTAGATATTCAATATATTTATATATTGCTCAATTAGGTGTATTTAGTGCAGCCTCTTTTCCTTCCCTTTGCTATAAAACAAATACAAAAGAGAATTATAAATTAAATCCCTGTACATTTCAGTCAGCAGGATATTCAGTATTTCAGGTGCCTAAAGGCTAATGTCTTCCAAAATGACACTTCTTGCAGTAGTATACTTAGAGATTTATATGAGATTAGTGCAGTTGGTTAAATCATGGTGCTCATAATGCCAAGGTTGCAGGTTTGATCCCTGTTTGGGATCATTCTATTCACTTAAGAGTTGGACTTGATGATCCTTGTGGGTCCCTTCCAAGTCAGAATATTCTGTGGTTCAGTGATTTCTTCCATATTCTGATAGCATTAAGGCTATAGGAAGGAGAGGGAGCAGTTTTTCATGTATTTGAGTCACATTACCAGAAAGAGAATAAACAGTTCTTGCATTCTTGTGGAAACGTTAATTACTCACACGGCACAACATCATTACAATCAAGTCAGAGCAATCAGTTCATATAACAAACCCTATAATCAAAGTAATGTAATCAATGGAAGTAATCAACTATAATAAGCAATTAAATACCTAACTGCATCAAGCAATAACTAAAATTACAGCCTTGAATAGTATCAGCTAATTGCATCATTAGAAACTTGTGTAAAAGCCAGTGGTAAGTCTAAGTTTTTAACTACACAACATAGCTATTGCAGGTGTTATGGGAAGGTCTATAGCTTCATCCTGAGAGACACTGGCTAGCAAGACTTGACTAAAGAAAAGCAGAACCAGGCTTGGATTTGCTGTATTAAGTAGGAATAGGCTTCCTCACTGGACCCTTGGGTGGCCTTATCCGCAGAGCAGCCAGAGCAGCAGCCCCAAAGCAGACATGCAACGTGTCATTCAGCAGCTCTGCACACACATCTTTCCTTCCTACCACAACATAAGCCTGCTCAGCCAAAGGCACTGCAGGCACTGATCCTCCTCCTTGGGAATCTGCAGGGGAGTCAGCTCCCATTTCTTTTGTCTCTTCCTCTACACTCCATCTGCTTGTGAAGGCTGACAGGCCTTTCCTCCCACCTTCGTGCCATGGAGAGTGTGGCCAAAAGTAATGGGAAAAAATCACCTGTTTGAAGAGGTCTTAACCTCTCCTAATAGATCTGTATCCATCTGAGAACAGACCTGTCAGTCCACATCAGGAAGTATTCTGTCTGTGCCCATTGTCCAACAATGGGGCAGCTCCAGCATCTGGAGGCTTTTCCTTTGACTGTAGCAGTACTACAAGAGCACAAACCTCACCAAAATAAAGAAGAGTAAGACTAAGGCTACCACTGCAAAATATAAATTAAAAAAAATCAGTGAGGAAATACAAAGTGAGACAGAAGCATATTTGCGTGGTTTTCAGCCATGACAGTTTACAAGTATTCTGAATATTTACTGGTTTGAAAGACCTGAAATGAATATGTGCTGCTACCTAATATTAAGAGAAGAGGATTCAGTAGGATCCAGTCTTTCAGATTAAATAGAAATTCTAAAAAGAACCCCTGGAAATGTGAAGTAAATCTGGTTTGTGACAGTAAAGTTTTAAGCCCCACCAGCTGCCTTTCCTATTTTCAGCACTGAAGTTGGGTTGTTTCAGCATAGCAGACAAAATAGGCAGGGTCTCTAGGCTGGAGTGCTGCATTTCTGGAAGAAGATTAGCTCTTAAATTCATGCAGGGCAGATGTAGAAGTGCAAGAAGGGTAAGTGCTGTCTGCAGTCTGCAGCGGAATTGCTCTCAGGGCGTGACCTCACCCAAATAATGTAACCAGATACCCTGGCGGCTGCCTCTGAAGTGCTTGAACAACCCTGGGGATGTATTATTTGCACCAGGGGATCACTAAAGTGCTGTAGTTACAGTAGCAGTATGGCTCGGACAAAGCATGTCTCTGTCTCACTGCCTTGCTTTGAAGCATTTGATCAACTGAACGTTTGGGAGCCCTTAACTCCTAAGGCATGGGCAATATGTGTAGAAACTGAATTAACACACACTAGCTATGTCTGCAGCTTAGGTAAAAAAAACACTTGAAAACCTAATTCGAGGGCTTAAAGTTTCTTCATATACTTTCCTAATTTTTGTATACATTTTGGAAAAAAAAAAGAAAACCAAAAAAATTGAAAACATTCTACTCCTGCCAGTCACGTCCATTGCAGCCCTTGGCAGTGGCATGACCTTAGAGCTGGGCTGCTGCACTCACACAGGGCTGTGGGAGTCCAGAAATGGCTCACTTTTTTTTAAGCATTCTCCCTTCCAAATCCCACCCAGCATGCACTGTGCACACCCTGACAGCCTAGGACTTCCCATGTCAATAGTCAATGTGATGGTATCGAGAGAGCAAAACATCAGAAAAAGTAGGGACCAATCACTAGTATCACAGAGGAGGAAAACAGCTGAAATGAAAAAATGGAAAGGCCTGGAGGCTCACTTGATGAAGTGAAACTGAACTGACACATTTGGATTCAAAAGCTGATTATGACCTTGGTGACTATGTTAATAATTCCAGAAAAAACTGTCTTAGTGCATGGTCAAAGGGTGAAATAGGAAGGGATTATTGTAGAATGGTAGAATAATTTACGTTGGAAAAGGCCTTTAAGATGATCAAGTTCAATGTAAGCTGAACACTGCCTAATCCAGTAGTACCTTTAATTTTTTACCATAACTGTATTTTCCCAACTTCTTTAATTAAAAAAAAAAGTTTGTTTGTTTTTGATCTACAATTTCTGTCTTTCAATCACCTCTCCATGATGTCCATAACTTTATTTTCTAGCACCTGGACTTCCTTTCAGGGTCACAGTGGTTTTTAAACCTGAGGTTTTATAGCAACCACAGCATTCCAGATAGCTGCCAGCCAAATGCTTAGAGCCAATTTATTATGTGGGTTTAATTTCTTTGTGAATAAGAGAGGTGGAGATGCAATGGCAGCCTGTTCAGAATCCCTGGAACTGACTGAAAGAGCGTATCCTGGCAGAGGGCAGGAGCTGATGCCTGGCATTCCCATAAGAGCTCTCCCAGCTATTGAAGGGAGGGAAGAGAAGCCCACTGAGCCCCATGGTGGTGGTGGGCAGCCCAGGACACTGGCCTGTCCAAGGAGGCATTTCCTATGGGAGCACATGATCTGTCCTGCCCAGAGGCTCCTGGCTCACACTGAACAGTGACCCCTCTCTTCCTCTCTGCCCAGCTGCTGTCTGAAATAGAATGGTTTGAAAATAATGGTATTAGTTACAGAAATAAATTTTAGTGATGCATGTGAGGAATACTATGTTAATAACTATATGTAAACAAATAGTTTACAAAGCAAACTGTATGTAACTATATGTATGCAAAAAATTTATATCTCATGAATTATGACTAAGGCATTCTGTTGGACTACCAGATAGTTAAAGATTCTTTAACAACACAAGAGAAGATATAGGTCTTTAGGAAACTAGCAGTTTTTAAATTGTTATTTTAATTAGTCTTCTGGCAGTTGATGTGGGTTCAATAATTGGAAATATGGACTTGGAGATTTCAGAGGGTATTTTTCTTCTTTTTCCACAAAACAGTGAAATACTGCAAGATAAATAGTTTTCTGAAATGAAAGACATTTCTGCTTCAGAAATTACAAACTGAAAACTGAATTGCAGGTTTATCTGCCAATGAATAAAAGCCCAAAACACTTTTCAAAAAAACCCACCCTTTTTTCTGATTCTAGAGGGGAATGGTCATGTGCTCTATGTGGGAGTCACAAGACTCGGGAGCAAACTGAGCTTTAAAATGTTTTGTTCTTCAAAGCTGACACCCCCTCACTGCAGTGTTGATGATACTGGCCTTGGACTCAGAAGTTCCTAACACCAAACTGGCCAGAACCAATATGGAAACTGTTCATATTTTTTTTTTAATTGATATATTTCGTTTGTTTGTGATTGAAAGCAATTTTTGTATTAATCACTCCTGTGAATCCCTAGGATTTTCTAGCAGTCTTCCTCAGGAGAAACCCTTCTCATTGGGAATGCTGTTGAAAAAGATGGAGAAATAGCCCTTGGTCAGAGGGAGACAGGAATTACAAAAGACCTGTAGCATTTCCTCTCATTGTTTGTACAGGGTAGGATCCAACCAACTTTAGCTTGGGCCCCCAGATAGAGATCCTGTCTGCCTGCTTTCCCAGGCTCCTAATATGTTGGCCCCTTCTTTTAGGAGCTTCTTTATCTTTGGTCTGAAAGCTCTCCGGTATGTATGCTCCCATGTGCCATGTGCTGTCAGCCAGTGTGGGGCAGACACAGATACCTGTGCTCCATCTAGCTCCCCAGAGAAGCATCAAAGCTAATTACTAATAACTTCTATTTGTTCATATTTGCATGCCTGTTTTGAGAACGTTAGCAGAGAGTGTGATCTTGAAGGGAATGATAATCTCCAGAACACCCAGCTAGCTGTTGGCACAAGGTTGAGCTGGCACTGAAGGGTGATGTTCAGTTTGTTTTTAGGATTAAACTTGAAAAATCTTGGCAGCTATCCCTCTCCTATTCATTGCTAGGTTTGCTGTAGATGAAAACAACTGAAAACAGAGAATTAAAACTTGACGCTAATGAGACACTGAAAACATTATTCTGGGTTTGGACTCCTCAATTTTGTCTATATTCATCTCTTTTATGTGACCAGGATGGTTCCTTGCTCCCCAGGCCAACTGGCATGGTGAAACCCACGTCCTCACTCTCAAAGTCTCTTGGAATGTAAATGGCAATGTCCAAATTACTTACTGGGAATGGTTCTTGGCCCATACTAATTTACAAACCATGCCCAGAAAATATTTTGGAAGAGAGATAGTTTGCCCAGGCCAAAGCCATCACCAGCACAGTTCTAACAATTTAATGGGCTTGATGCTTGAATTTCAGCCCTGGGAACATTCCCTGGCACTGATCAATCTACACCTCTCTTGATGCAACTGTGGAAGCTAAGACTAAATAAATACTGTAATTGGAAAAAATTAGCCTTCACTGTATAATTATTTCAACAAATTATTAGCCTTGTTTTGTAAAGTATGGCATACATTTCAGTCAATGCAGTTTAAGCTATGTCTCCATTTTTCTGAAAGAGCTTACACATAAGGGAGATGGAATTTTCCCTATGTTATCCAAAATATATCTGTTCTCCAAGGAAACAAAAACTGGCGTAGAAAAAGCTTTTTTTCATACCTTATCCTAGAGCCCTTCAACCTCTCCACAGGCATTTTATCAAATCCACCAAAGATACTGTTAAAAGAATACTTTTCTTACACAAAAAATGTACTACTGCAATGCTCCCACCATCAAAGACAATGCGGGGTTTCTATTGTATGCCCTTAAAATAAAGCAATCAGCCAAACCATAACCCACTATATTTGGACCATATCTTCTCTTCCTTGGCATAAAGCCTTCCCTCTTGCCTGTCTGTCACTCTCAGGTTTTAATTCACATACTAGAAAACTACTGAAATAAAAAACTCGAGAAGAGGGAAAGCTACAGTTTGCCTTGTAGGGTTCCAGGCTGAGTAGTTCTGATTTGTCTGAAATTAAAGGGAAGTACTGGGTATCCTGAATTTTGGGGGGTTTTCTGACACATCTGAAAATTTTCTAAACTTAGCTTGATGGCATTCTGACTGTACCTTTCTGGTATACACAAACACACTGAAACATAGTTAGCTAAGAAATCATCTTTTCCAGTGCTCCGAAGGATTGAATAAAATCTGTCCATTTTTCTTTTGCACCAATAAATAAACAAACCCAAGAATACAACAACATTTTTATAGAGAATTCTTCCTCTCTTTACTAGGCTACATATTTTGTCCTCTGTATGTATCAGCAGAGCTTTAACCAACAGAACTTTCCCACCTGCCCATTTCCACTTAAAGGGACTTACTCAAAGAAGCAGAGAAAGGGAATACATTATGTATTATATATTAATATTATACATTAGTGGGAGGTATTGCATAGCTCTGTCTCAGTAATAGTGGTTGAGGAAGCTCTTGGTATCAAATGATACTAAATTACTTAAAAAGAATATTGTTGCTATATACTTTAAAGTTACTCTAAATAGATGAAATACATACACACACATATATATTATTTTAAAGTAGCTCTATCTCAACCACTATTGCTATAAGCAGTAGAATCAGGAAGAATCAAGGATTGGTAGGTATATACTATATTCATACACAATCTGTTATGAGCAATGTGAAGCATTTTAAGACCAGTCTGTCAGGAATAGTTTTATAGCTTTAAAGTATGTCTCATTTACCTTTGGTAATAGACACTCCTATAAAGTCCAGCCAGGTGCTCATGTGGTGTGACATACTGTTGGAGAACTTCTAAGCACTTTTTATTATCCATGTGGTGCCTTATTCATATAAACACCTTAGTAGATAGATAGACTACAGCACCTCTGTAATATGAAAATGGAAGCTTTTACTAGTGCAACGTTTTGACATCCCCAGTGTACCTTTACTTAAAAGCTGTGTGTTTTAGGTGTTAAATTCTGTAGGTGTCTGGACAAGGTCAATGTTTTCTTTGTTATTTTTGTACTCTTGATCATCACTCATTTATTTCATTGCACTTAGAGATGCATTTAGAGAATGGACTGAATGCAGGAGACTGGCTGTACTAGTGCAGCAGGCTTGCTGTTCAAAATTAAGTGCGTGAAGGAACGTACTCATTTGCCATGATTGTGCATGCAAATGCAATAACTGTATTCACTGTGGTTGCTTCCAAGTCACAGCTCTGACCTTTTTGCTGCACAGCAATATCAAGCCATAATAGCTGGTATGGATTAATCAATCACCTCTTTTCTCAGAGAACAGTGCTTCTTCCAGTCACAAGCACACCTGGATGAAAAGTGTGCTTGTCTTCTCCGTTGAAGACCAAACTAATTAACAGACCAATTTATTTTTTATGAGGAAGAAAGTGTAACAGGTAGAAAAACTGTGTAAGCCAAGAGATCAGGTCCAAAAATGAGGATCTTCCTGTACTTGATGGAGGCAGATTAGACAGCTCTTTCACTGCCTTTAATAACATATAGAGGTGTCTGAGGGGTGTATCTTAGCATTCAGGGTCAGATAGCCTCATAGTGTGATGTGGTGGAGTCACTCATGAGCAACCTGTAGTAAGATGTGAATGCCCTGAAGGTAAGGCCAGGGAGCACCTGTTTCCAGGTGCTGAACTCATAACCTATGATAATTTGAGAGAACTCGTTAGTCTGCTCATAGCCTAACATAGACTCTGACACTCTTCACAGAATCAGAGTTGCTGAGACTGGGCAGAAGCTCTGGAGATTTCTAATCCAACCACCTGTGCTTAGAGCAGTGTCAGCTAGCACAGGTGGCTCAGAACTGCATCTAGTTTGAGTATCTCCAAGGATGGAGACTCCATAACCACTCTGGGAAACTTGTTACAGTATTTAATCACCCACAGAATAAAAAAGGTTTCTTCTTATGCTTAAATGGGATTTCCCATATTTCACTTTGTGCCCACTGCATCTTGTCATTTTTCTGGACATTGCTGAGAAAAATGTGGCTCCATCTTCTTCACTTCCCCATCAAGTATTGATCGATATTGATAAGGTACCTTAAGGAACCTTCTCTTGTCTAGGCTGAACAGTCCCAGCTCTGCTTCTCTTGTGACAGATATTCCAGTCTGTTAATTCACAGGCCATGTCTGTGGTGTCTCTCATACTGCGGAGCCCAGCACCTTACCCAGTATTCCAGACGTGTCTCACCAGTGTTAAGAAGAAGGATCACCTTCCTGGGCTTGCTGGTGGTGCTCTTTGTAATGCAGTCATGAACACTGCTGGCTTTTCTTGCCACAAGGACACATTGCTGGCTCTTGTTTAACTTGCTACCCACCAGGACCCTCTGTAAAGCTGCTTTCCAGACAGTCAGGCCCGACTCTTTTCTGGTGCATTATTCCTCCCTGGGTGAAGAATTTGACATTTTCCTGTACTGAACTTGTTGAGGTTTCTGTGGGCCATTTCTCCAGCCCAGGTCTCTCTGAATAATGACACTGTCCTGTGGTGTTTCAGCCACTCATCTCAGTTTTGTATCATCTGCCAGCTAGCAGAGGCTGCCCTCTACCCATCACCCAGTTCAGTAATTGAGATGCTACACAATATTATCCTAGCATTAACCCCTGGAGTAGACAACTATTAAGTCACCTCCATCTGGACTTCATGTCACTGCTCCCAGCACTATGGCCTCAGAAGTTCTGCCAGCTTTCAGTCCAACTCACTCTCCAGTCCAGCTCAACCTCTCCACTGTCACTCTCCAGTTATTTAGCCCTTTAGCCCTTATTTAATCAGCTTATCTGTGAGAGTGAGAGACTGACGGAGGGATTAGTGAAGATAAAGGTCCAGAAGCAGGTGAGCAAGAAGCTCCACTCATCCACCAAGCCAGTCACATCCTTGTAGACGGTCAATAGGTGGTTCAGACAGGACTCTCCCTTTGTAAATCCATGCTGACTACTCCAAATCACCCTCATGTCCTTGAGATGTTTGGAAATTGTTTCCAAGATTATTTGCTCCATCCCTTCCCATCAGTGTGTAGTTCCCTTGATTGTCTTTCTTGTCATCCTTGAAGACAGGATGTATCTCCCAGTCTGCTTACATGTTCTCTAAACTGATCCCCCTTTAGCAAGGGTAATTCTTTCTTGTACTAGATTTTCCCACTGGTCTCCACTGTAGACCAAGGCAAAGAAGGCACTGAATACTTTGATTTTTACCATGTCTTTGTACTTTGTTGCCTGCCTTATTCAGTAATGTGCGCATATTTTCCTGATTTCTCTTTTCTGCAAATACACCCAATAGAAGCCCTTCTTCCTGCCCTTTGCAACCCTTGCTGGACTGAATTCCAGGAGAGCTTTGGCTTTCCCAATCCCATCTGTGCATGCTCATATAATTTTTCTCTTTTCTTCCCTGGTGATTTCCCCTTTATTGAGCTGCTCGTGGACTTCCTTTTTATGCGCGAGTTACTTCTGGAACTCTTTGTTTATTCACACAGGCTCTGTGCTGCCTTTGCTTGATTTCCTGCTAGATGGGATGAACTGTTTCTCAATTTGGAGGAGATGAACCTTGACTATCAACCCACTTTCATGGGGCTTGTTGCTTTCCAGGACTGTATCCCATAGGAGCCTTCCAAACATATCACTGAATAAGCCAAAGTCTCCTTTCTTCAAGTCCAGAGTTGGAGTCCTGCTCTATCCTCTCCAGATTCTGAACTACAACAAAACATTAGGGGCAAGGCTGCCCTTGACCTTCACATCCCTGAGCAATCTTTCCCTGTTTGTGACTATGAAGTCTAGTAGAGCTCCTCTTCTTGCCAGCTCCTTGTTCTGGCAGATGAACTGCAATTCACTTAGACCTCCCAACCAGACCTGTCCCTGGAAGTCATGGCTAAAGGCTAATGCTTTCCCAGGACTGTGGAAGAATGTTGACCTAGTTCAAGACATGGCATGCTGTTCGTGTGGTATTTGCTTTTCCTCTAGAGAAGAAGAGTTACTAAAGCTTTTTTTCCTTACGCTTGTGTAGTATAAATAAATATTTTTGGATGCAGGAAGCTAACCTTTCTCTAACCCTTGAGAGTTGGTGTCCAAACTTGCTTAAGTTTGCTGGAGTAATCAGGAAGGCAAACAAGCTGATGGAGAAGCCTTATTCATTGATCTCTCTGCATTCCTGCCTGGCTCTGCATTTTAACTAATTATGTATTTTGGATCAGCAGATTTATACAGTTCACACTTCATTATCCAACAAGCAAAGAATACTCTGTTTGTGAGATGAAGTAGTGCAGATCTTTATGCAAAATCTGGATTATTCCTGGATGGATTTTAAAGCTTTAAAATGCAGTGTAAGTTAATCAGCGAAGATTTCTGCTAACAACTTAAATAGTCCTTTGCTTGTAAGTTGGCATGGAATGAGGGGATGGCAGATAGTGGATTTGCATCTTCTGTCTCGGATCTGGTCTGACTGACTTACTGAGGAGCAATGAGCACTTGAGTGCTTCCACAGGATTGCAGAATCACAGAATCACTAGGTTGGAAGAGACCTTCAAGATCCTAGAGTCCAACCCATGCCCTAAACACCTTAGCTGAACCATGGTACAAAGTGCCACATCCAGTCTTCTTTTAAACACATCCAGGGATCATGATTCCACCACCTCTGGGCACACAGTTCCAGTGCTTTATCATTCTTTCCATAAAAGACTTTTTCCTAATATCCAACCTGTATTTCCCTTGGCGCAGCTTAAGGCTGTGTCCTCTCATTCTGTCAGCTGCTGCCTGGAGAAAGAGACCAACCCCACCTGACTACAGCCACCTTTCAGGGAGTTGTAGAGAGTGATAAGGTCACCTCTGAGTCTCCTTTTCTGCCAGCTAAACACCCCCAGCTCCCTCAGGTGTTCCTCACAGGGCTTGTGTTCCAAGCCCCTCACCAGCCTTGCTGCTCTCCTCTGGATGCACTCAAGTGTCTCAATGTCCTTCCCAAACTGAGGGGCCAGAACTGGACACAGCACTCAAAGTGTGGCCTCACCAGTGCCCAGTACAGGGGAAGAATGACCTCCCTGCTCCTGCTGGCCCCACTATTCCTGATGCAGGCCAGATGCCTTTGGCCTTCTTGGCCATCAGGGCTCACTGCTGGCTCATGTTCAGCCAGCTGTCAGTACCCCCAGGTCCTTTTCCACCTGGGCACTGTCCAGCCACACCCTCCCCAGCCTATAACATTGCAGGGGGTTATTGTGGCCAAAATGCAGGACTTGGCACTTGGACTTATTAAACTTCATCCTATTGGACTCTGCCCATCCATCCAACCATTCCAGGTCTCTCTGCAGAGCCCTTCTACCTTCCAACAGATCGACACATGCTCCCAGCTCTTCATGCTTTTGAAGGCACAGATCAGGACTAGATAAGTGATGGAAGGTTTGGAAGGTTGAAAAAGGTCTTTCTTTTTTTTTTTTTTCTTTTTTGCAAACATAAGAAATTCCAAGACTGCTTTGGGATAGAGATTGGATCACAGAGGATTCAAGCTGTCAAATCCTCCCAAAACAAATATGGTCTAGTCCTGAAACTGATGGAGGTATGCACCCTCCAGGCTTCAAAGTGGCTGTTTGCCAAGGTCAGAAGCACACATTTTCCATCTGGCCAAGGATATTTCATTGTGTTCTTCCTTTATATCAGTTTGTGGGAACTGTTACAAGCAAAATATGAAATACGAGCAGTGAATGGATCTTATGCAACTGCATAAATGGAAAATAAGGCAAAACCAAACAATGTAAATTGCTTTCTATTTATGCCTTATTTTCTTAATTATTCTTTGTTTTACTTCTGGGGTTTGAAGTGTGTGTTTTAAGTGGAATACTCAAATGATTAGCTATTTTACTTTGTTCTCACCATGGACATTGTTGAAATTCTTTAAAAAGAAAGTCCAGTATCTTGAAAACAACCTGCAAAATAAATCTTGGTTCTTAGGTAAGAAACTGCACCAGGAAAAAGAATGACTGGACCATTGTCAGAGCAGTACTATTTGACATTGAGCGTGGTTAAATGATATCAAGTGGTTAAATGCCAGAGGTGATGTCTTTTAGAGAAAAATAGATGATACTCACATATCTTAGAGGTGGAATAAGGATGGAAAATGTAACCCTGAGGAGAGCCATTCAGGAAAGAAAGTCAACATAGGGGGTGTGAGCCTTTTACCCAAGTGACTACACTGCTTCAGCTGCACAGAGCTGTAAGCATCCGCATGGGGACATGGACATAATGCCTTCCACTTCCTCCAAACCAATCACTTTTTTGGCTGTTTTTCTCTTTACAGGAGCCCAGACCTCTATATAACAAAAGATGCCAGTTTTATTCAAGTGGAATAGGATTCCTATATGATGCCTACCAGACTGAGGTAAACAAACTCACTTCATCATGTGTTCATTTCTGCTGTGCTAGGGAGGAGTGAGGGAGAGGTTTGAGAGCATGCTCGTGCATGTAGATTATGGGTAGATAGAAATGCCACTGTTTTTCTCCCACAAGTGACTCTCTGCTTGTCCAAGCTTCTGATGATTTAAATCACTACAGTCAGTGAGGTTTTGAGTCATCATCAGTGTTTGTATCCAGTACGTTACTCTGAGGTTAGAGTGATTCCTAGTCCATCCATGTTGTAGAATAACTCTCTGGAATGTGTTTGCCACATTGGCATCTTCCTCTAAGAAGGCTTTTGTAGACTCTAAGTGGAATGGGAAATATCTAAATTAATCCATTTGTATCATCCAGAAGACTTCAAATCTCTTTATTTATCCAGCAGAGGTCAAGAACATCTGTAGTTTGAATACAGCATTTTTATTATCTCAGTGACATTAACATGGTCAGGAAAGTGCCCATATCCAAATGGCTAGCTTCCTGAGAAGTCCAGAGTTAGTTTCTTTTCCTGTTTTATTATTGTGGTAAATTGGTGGGAGTGAATAGAAAAGTGAAATGGAGAACAGATAAACAGTGGTATAACTTTCAAGAAGCCAGTTGTTCTTCTTCACCATTCCTGCCATGGCAAGGAAAAGGTGTATGGGGAATGATACCACTAATATTTCTAGAAAGCTTAGTGAAGTGTACTAGCAGGTTAAGCAGTTCCTTAAATCTTGCTGCTAGGGCATCTTGCTGTTGATTCCAGAAAATGTATAGCAAAAATATTTCACTGATCTCATGTAAAAGACCAACCTAGACAAAATTCTTAAGTGTGACAACACCCTTTCCTGTAACATTTACTCCTTCTTCTTCTAAAGTGTGCATCCACACTCAGACTCAGACATGGCCTGAGAAATGCTTCTGATTCCTGTAATGAGAATGTGGTTGGCATCCTACTGACCACAATTCCTTGCAGGTGACTCCAGACTCAGGCTTCTGGCCAGATGGTTTTCCACAGTTCTGCTGGTTCTGGGAATGTCTAAACTTGGGCCACCCAGAGCTCCTTCCTCTATTCTGGGAGAAAACCAAACCCTGTATCTTTTAGAAGTGTAGGTAGTTTCTAATAACATTCTTGTCTGGTTGTTCACTGATTTAGAGTCAGTGTATACTAATTCAGAGTTAGGAATTCATAGCATTTATACTTGGCTTTTGCTTTTCCAAAAGTTGCCAGGTAGTGAGCAGGGGGCATGCTCTGCATGCCAGGCAGACACTTAACTAGGAAAGCAGATTATTTACTGACTGCAAGTTTCCTTTTGATTGACATCTCTCACCTGTAAGTGATCTCTAGCTCATTTGGTCTGCCTGTTTCAGTTCTCTTTGCTCAAAGCAGAAAGAATTTGATTTACTGGCAATTACCATGATGGGAGAACATATCTTCAATTGGTGCTGAGGAGATAATACATCACAAATGTCCAGGACATGAAAAAGCTGTGTGTCTGGTCACTGAAATGAAGTAATAGGTCTTGACATGCAGAACACCCACAAACGGCCTGTTTCCACCACCCTTGCTCACACCACACACTAATTTGTTTATTTTGGTTTATACACTGTTCTCCTAAAAAGGAGTGTCTTGTTCTATGCACGTTTTAAAAATGCAGTGATAAAAATAGATAACTACAGTAACTTCCTTGGCCAATAATATGTGCCTTGTAGTGTAGAAGCAGCAAAAAAAAAACATGTTTAATGTCATGCTGATCTCCCTGTTTTGTACTTCTAGCCTTCTCCATTAAAACAGGCAGACTGCCTTTATTAATGCTTGGAGAGAGAAAAACTACTTTTATTTCCTATTGGAAGTGGTCCCCAAACCATGCATCAGAACAAACCACTTTTTAGCAGCCCATTCCATCTTATAAAGCCCTCCTATCCCAATCATGTGTGTGTAAGGGGAAAGGGTACTTTAACTCTCAGATCCTGGGCCATTGTCACTTCATAGAGGAGGTCAAAACCAAAGTCTGAAGATCCACTGAATGCAAAAGTGTAGGGCATCCCATAAAATGGCTGAGGTAGCCCACTGTGCTCCTGGATTGGTTTTCAACTTGCTTTGAGAAGTAGCCATGTGGGATGGTTCAGTCACTGCCTTGATTAAGCTGATGCTGTCAGTGACAGTAAGTGCCCCTCTTCTGCAGTCAACTGCAGCTCAGGCTGACAGCTGCAGCTGAATGTGACTTCAGGCCAGCAAAGCCCTTAGGTTACACTCCAGTAGGTTCAGACACAATAGAGCAATGGTGATGAAATAAGGTACTGTCTCAGGGTGAGATGTCCTTGTGACAAGTGGGATGTGCCTGTATCAAATTGTGAGCTCCATTTCCAGATTGCAACCTAGACTGAGACTGTCCTTCCATTTTAGGATAGAAGAGCAGATTTGTGTGAGACATTAACCACAGGTACAGCCTTGTCCTGAGCAGCAAAGCAATCCCAAGGAATCATTTTAATCTCCTTCAAACATTAGTTTTGTCACCCATCTTCCACTGCTTGATCAAATCCTGCTAAGGACAAGTGTAGCAAGTTGGAGACCAGTTGTGAGATGAGCTTGTTCTGTTGCCGAGTGTGTGTGTTTAAGGCTTTCCTTTTGGCTGGGAACAAGCACGTGAGGAGAACAGACTTACCAACAGTGACTGTTTGCATACTAAAAGGATACACAGATCCAGGACTTAGGAAGTGAGAAACATCTAGTTTAACGTCTCTTGTGGACACTATTCCATACAGTAACACATTCGTGGCTAAGCCAGAGCTTAGCCTGAGTCTTATAAACTTGTCAAAAGCAGGCATGTATTCCTAAGCATGCTCCTTCTACTTTTTCATTATGAGGAGTTTTCCATTCAATAATATATTTTAATTGCATTTTGTGAACAAAATAGTTCTCAGTGGTTACAGAGATTTTTTTCCTATCAAATAAAAGCTATAGAAAGAATATATTTTCTGACTGCTAGCTTTTAAAACCTGACAGCTCTCCAGGATTTCAAAGTCAATAAGCTAAAATTCTCAGGGGAAAAAACCCCAAAACCTTATATATAAAGTATTAGAATTGGTGTGTAGTGCCAAATAGAAGTGATTAATGCTTACCATACTTAAGGAGTCATTAAAATGATTTTGTGTCTGGATGGAGAGTGGCTTACATGTGCCTGCCTTTATTGTTCTAACATCTGTCCATCCCTGCAATTCCTCCTTACATAAATAAACCTTTTCAGTTTTGAATTCAAGAGCATGCAATAAATGGTACTTATTTGCTGGAGTGCTTGGATCTTTTCTGAATTATTCTGTTTGTGGATTTAAAGATTATTCTTGCTGTTATTCATAATTACTTCCTTCTTCAGGAGGGTTTCAATGAAAGGGGAGAGCTCCCATTTATTGGAAGCTGTTCAGATAAATCAGCTCCCTTGCCATTTTCCCACTATAACAGACTGGTTCTCTTATCTTCTTCAGTGTTTGCTGTAGTGTATCTCTCCAGACCCACAGTCAGCTTGTCACAGCTGTAGAGATCTGAGTCTCCGGGGTGGACACTCTGGGTCTCAGCAGAATAGCACCAGGCCATGCAGCAAAGTGCTTGAAAACTTTGGCAGCCCTGGCTGCAGACTGGTCCTGGCAGCTCTGGGCTCCACAGTGCAAATGCCCTCAGACTCAGGACTCCTGTGAGCTCAGGGGTGGCTTTCTGGCTTCCAGTCATGAATTCTAGAATCTCAGGATCTCTCTGCACAACAGGTAATACAATTTGACAATGTTGTAGTAGCTGGGTTTTTTTGTGGTCAGTACAGTTGGATGATTCACACAACACTGAAACATTGAGCATAAAAGTAAGTTTCTGCTTTTTTGGCAGGTTACATGTCATACCTTAAACAGCAGGTGCCAACTGAAAGTGAAGAGTAACACATGCTATTGCTGTGATCTGTACAACTGTGAAAAGTAAGTACCTGTGTGCATTCTGTGGCTTCTGAGAAATTCGTGGTTGGTTGTCCTTACTTGTAGATGGTAGGGCCTGAAGAAGTAACACAAGCAGCTTGTAGGCTGAGAAATCCAGTTTCTCTGCAACCGAAGTCCTAATACCAGCACAAAGTATGCCATGAGTTGTTCATTGGTGTTGGTATTATTTCAGTTTCTTTTTCTTTGAATATGTCCATAAGCTTTTTGCTCTGTGATCAAAACTGATCACTCAGTTACATCCCTGCTCAGATATACTGTTGGTCTGGCAATGCATTTTTCCTATTAGATTTACTGAATCTTCTGCTTGGCTCACCCTTTGCACATCTCACTGTCATAGAATCACAGAATGGTTTGGGTTGGAAGGGACCTTCAAAACCATGTGGTTCCAACTCCGCTGCCATGAGCTAGGACACCTTCCACTGGACCAGGCTGCTCAGAGCCTCATCCAATCTGGCCTTGAACACTTCCACTAATGGGACATCCACAAACTCTCTGGGCCATCTGTTCCAGTGTCTCACCACCCTCACAGTGAGGAATTTCTTCCTAATATCTAAATCTTCCCTGTTGTTGTTTAAAACCATTCTCCCTTGTCTTATCTCTACCTGCTTTGAATATCATTTTACCATGCACTCTCATGCAACCTCTGCAACCCTCTACAGTTCGTTCAGCTAGTCACTTTTCCTTCTTTCTCCCTGTGTATTTTTTGTCCTTCTTCTTTCCTACATCTATTTTATTTTGGTTTTTCCTTCTCTTCAGATTCTAACAGCCTCTTCACATTCTAGCAGTCCTCTGTAGGACTTGGCTAGTGTGATGCCAGACATAAAATTTTAGGTGTAGGGAAACAAGGTGGGAGCAGTCAAGTTTCTACACAAGGCTTCTGCATGTAAAGGTAGCTCTTAGCCAGATGATATCTCAACTAAAGAAGTAAAAGAACATTTGGGACTAGAGGGAAGTGATTTATGCAGATGGGAGACACAAAGTGAATGAAGGTCTATGAAATGGAATAAAATCTTTTGTAGACTCTTTTTCTTATGTAAGAAATGTTAAATCTGGATATGATGGAGGTGTACAAAAAACAAATGGGAAAGTTAGAGAATGCTCAACTTTGGTATTTTTTCTATAACAGACAGATGATGGAATATCATGTTTGCAATGCAGTATGTGAGAATGCTTCTTTCCATGGTACACGGCTAATGCCTGCATGTTTACACTGAACCAACCAGCCCAACTCAACACAGAAAAGAACAGGACTGTTAAAGGGGTGAAAGTATAAGGAGTTGTCAAAAAAAGTGACTGAAACTGTTGCTTAAAGTAACCACAAGGAGACATCAGGCATATTTCCCTTTCAGATGGATATCCTCAGTGCCATTTTTCTAAGACATTGAGTTTGTCTGAAACACTTGGGACTGCTCACTGCTGTGACATTATCCAATGATATATTAAATGTGTGTGTTCTCCTATTGTCAACATTCTACAGTGGACAGCAAGATCTTATGACACTGGCATGGACAAATCCAGGGTAAATAAGCAGTCATGCTGCTCTGGAGACTTGGCAATTCCAGTTCACAGTAGGGCTAGAGAGAAGTAGGAAGAGGCACAGGCCCACAAAGCGATTTGTTGTCAGCCTAGAATAGACTGATATGAAGGCAGGATTGTAAATCAAATTTCCCCAGTCTCATGGCAGCTGAAGCTGTAGGTTTATTTAGTTAAGATGGGCTCATGGCAGGGCCCAGGTGAACTCAACAGTAGTGGTTCTTCAGTGCCAGAACCATGATCTGAAGCCATTGATTAGATATTTCCAGAAGTTACTGTGCCTGGCTTGGTTCTTCCCTGAAATGTGGACTGCTCTGCAGAGCTTTCCCTAACCACACATGCATTGGGGATGGGGGAACAGAGTGAACACCAACTGCCCACTTCTGGTTTCCACCATAATTTGATGGCAATTTGGCAATTTCCTGACAGTGGAAAAACAGGCTTGGCATTTAAAAAAATCTTTCCTACTCAAATAGCTGCCCTAGAAGATCATTAGTGGGCTCAAGTTAAGGTAGGTACTGGAAAGAACTGCAGGAACCTGTGGTTTCAAATTTTGCAGTAGAATATTTCTGGCTTTTGGCAAGAAAATGAGGTGTAACTTCACCTCATCTGATTTACAATAACCAATGTGGTGTAGAAATATGAACAAAGATTTCTGCGTAGTACAATCCTGAGTGTAAAGACATCTTTATACTGTACTGTGTTGAATTAATATGGAACCACAGACACCATAAACAAATGTAGCTGGCTGGCAATATCTCCCTTTCTGTAGCTGAATTAATGCTTAAGCAACTTGCCTTCCCCAATTTTTGAGATGCTAGCAGATTTCTAGGTGAGCTGGGGAAAAAAAGCAAAGCTAAGCCAGCTTTATCTGGTAGCTAAATAAGAAAGGGCAGCCTCCATATACCAAGATTTTGTCTCTGTTTAGAGACACTGAACAAAAAATAAAGAAGGGTCCATGCTGGTAACTGCCACCAATCAGCCAAACTAGGGTTGGATTGCATTTGATGCTGGCTGTAGCAGAGCTAGTTTTTCAGCAGGGCTTTCTCCAGGTCTTCTGAGCAGTTTTTGGTGGGAGCATGGGTGTCAAAGAGGAAAGCAAGCAGGGAGTAGTCAGATCCTGTATTGTGTGCGAAACCATTGCCACTGCAGTGACATTGTCTCTGCCTTCTCTTTCAGTTCAGACCAGTCCTCCAGCTACTACGAATTTCTTGGTGTGAGCAGTTGTCAGGATGTGCTCCACCTGTACAGACTGTTGTGGTCCTCCACAGTCCTCAACATCATTGGCTTGTTCCTGGGGATTATCACCGCAGCCATTCTTGGGGCATTTAAAGACATGGTAAGGCTCACAGTCTTTTGCCTTATGTGAGGGTTTTTTTCATGTTTGCATTATCAAATTAAGACCAAGGAAGTATAAATGTACAAAGGAGATGCTTTAAATGTGTTTCCAGGGTGTTGTGGGAGTCTGGAATGTGAGCCACCGCAGAAGGTAGCAAGAGTGTAACCCAGGTTTTTGTTAATAGCTCCCTTGGAGCAGATTAGAATGAAAAAATACTAAATGTCACTGCTTTTAAATAAACAATGTAGGGTTTATTATAAAACAATTTGGTTGCAAAGGAAAACAGCTATGGAGCCGTTTTGGTGGTTATTATCTACAGTAATACAAGATTAAAGCATTGCAATGTGAAAGTGCAACACCATCACCCAAGGACACACACAAGGAGAAAGAAAGAGATAGAGAGAACAGGAGTGTGAGGATCTCACCACCCACAAGAGACAAGGCTTGGTTGCTGTGCAGTCTTGGTCAAGGCGGTGGTCACTGGCCACATCTGTCTGGTGGTGGAGAGAAATCCCCAGAACACAGCATATAGTGGGTCTATATTCACTCTGGTTCAGGTGGGAATGCTCAGGTACCTCCTACTAGGTGGGGAGCTTGACACAATAATGTGAATTATGGGATGCTTTAGGAATCCTCGACACCTTCTAAGACAGCACAGCTGCCCATCCTAGCAGCAGCTGAGTCAGTTTTGACCCATCAATAGAGATAAAGACACTGAGACCACAGGCATATGTCCTGAATTCCCTGGTACTTCCCTGGGGGAACGAGGGGGGCCCCCACAACCCAGTGGTTTGTGCTAGAGACCACAAATAAGCATGACAATGGGAACAATCCATCTCCACAGGATCCAGCTCCTATCTCATTTACAGCCCGTCATTCACCCTGTTCCTTATCAGATCAGAGGTTTGGCCATTACACACCCAAAAAGTTCACCTCCTCCAGCTCAGCTGAGCGCCTTGGGGTCTCAACAAATGGGGTCTTAACAAATGGAGGTATGTTTTGGGTCATTGTCCCTTAACAATTCAGCCTCTCTCATGGATTTATACCTTTAGGCAAAGCTTTTGCCAGCTGTTCACAGCTAAGTGGGTCAAGCCCAGTCAAATACATGAACGGAGGAAAAATAGCACAACAGTGTGAACAAATGCTGGCAATTCACTTAGTGGCATATGTTTTTCCCTTCTAATTCATCACTGAATGTGTGGGCCAGCACGGAGCCTGAGGATGCCAGTTTGTAGCTAACATGTAAAAGTCAAGTCCTAAGTGTGACTGCTCAGCCTTCTGTAGTTCTTTTCCCTAAGAATAGGGATGAATTCTGAAGTACCAGTTAAATTTTTACTTAAACAGTTGTGTGCTCAGGACACTTCAACATCCTCTTTTGTTTCACTAAGGAATGCTGCCTTGTAATTACTCCCTGTGCCACACCACCGTGCTGTGCTTGTGTGCACCACAGCATTCAGAAGAGACTGTGCAGTGAAAGGGATTCTCCAACAAAGTCCCTCATTTGCCTGGGTTTACTGGCATGTTAAAGGGTGAAGTTGCTGTTCCTGGGATTATCACTGTCAGTGGCCCTGTTTGCTAAAGCAATGCCTAAAGATCAAGCAAGGGGCTTATGATTTACTAGGCTCTAGGAGAGTAGTAGAACTAAATGGGCAGAGGCATGGAGATGGAGGTGAAATGCAGAAACCAAAGGGAGGTGTGATAGCAGCACGGGGCATCTTAGATCCATGATTTGTCTGGTCACTGTTGCAGAGGAGAAAACTGAATAGAAAGATGAGTAACATGAAAAAAAGAGAGAGAGAGAGCAAGCAAGAGAAGGCATGAAAGATAGCTGAGAGACAAAGCAGGCAAGAGAGATGAGCTGTACATCAGGACAGGAAGGGGAGCAGAGTGGCAGGAAGGGGCTGCTCAGAACTGGCACCCAGTCAGAGCCAAAGATCCAGTCAGACTCGAGGCCATCAGGCCTGACAGCTCTGACCACCCAGCATTCCTTACGAAGCATGCCCAGGCTATTTGCAATGTGTGTTGGGTGCTTAAAACCATGTTTAAAGTAGAGCAGGGCCATGTGAATTGCTTGAAATTCACCTTTGTTAAGAGTTGCAACATTTCCTGGAAATATTCCTCTGTCCAGCTTAAGCCAAACAAGTGCCCTGAGCTATCACATGTAAGAAATGTGCAGCTGAGCTCTCCTTCATGAGGGGACTCCTGCAAGGAATTTATAACAGATTGCAGCCAGCCACTGAAGACTTGCAGCTGCCCTAAGGGAGTAGAAAGCAGTTTTCCCATCTTAATTCATCCCCTCGCTGTGAGAGGAGCAGAAGGGGAATAGAAACAACCACAGTGGGAAATGAGGGGAAGAGCAGCTTGCATGTGGAGTGAAGGCAGCTATCATCTACAGTAAGTTTTTGGGAGAGCACTGCAGCTTAGAGCCCCTAAATGTTTTTTCCTGCCTAGAAGATGGGTGTGAGTGCAGCTGTGGGAAGCATGCAGAGAGCCAGCCTGAGTCCACCTAACCTGTCTTGCTCAAACCTAAGCTTACATGAGACTTGGGCTGATGCTTTGATACAGCTCTGTGCATTGCAGGGCCATCACTGCACTGCTCGTGAGGAACATCAAGCCAAGGAGATGTTCCTGGGAGAACTGCAGCCTCCATGATCTGGCACATTCCCTTGCTGAGAACCAGAGCCTGGGTCATGGTCTGGGTCCTCTGACTGGGTGGCATAAAAGCATGGAGGGAAATCAGAGTAACAGTGGATGTGCAGCTTGACCCTGGGCTTAGCTGGAGTGAGTCTGTCAGGGCTCCAGCTAAAACTCTCATCTGAATAAGCTGTTCAATGTCTCCACTGAGTTTGAGCAGGAAAAGGATGTCATAGTTCAAGGGAAAGATGAGTTTGTGTCAGTCACCTCAGCTATGCTTGTGAAAGCCTTACTAAAGCAGCAATCCAAAATGCAATGACCACTCCTTGCTCCTGCCTGTGCTTTCTCAGGGTTCTTTTGAGTTAGTACCAGAAATAATTTGCTAATCTGCTGCTCCTTTTCCTTACAAAAGGAGTAACTCTTGGGGGAAGATAGGGGCCAAGAAAACATCAAATAGAAGAGGAAAAGAAAGGAGTATGGGACTGATATAAATAGAGGAAAAAAAACCTCTTTAAAGTATGTGAGAGAACTATTGACTTTGCTTTAAGATGTCACCTTCTCACATAAATGCTCACTGGCATTTTGCAGGGAGAACTGCAAAGCCCCCTGAAATGCCTCACAGCATTGCTTTGGGATTGACTTCCAGAAAACACAAGGCCAGGCTGACTAGTCAAACAAAAACCATCATGTTTATCTCTGGGGAATGCTGGCAGCCAAACCATGTTACAAAGGGGAGAGTTTGCAAAACAGTGCCCTTGCCTTTAAACCCATATTTCCTGGACAGAAAAAAAGTGTTGTTTTGGTTATTTCGGCTTTTCTTTCTTGTGACAAATTCCCTGCAGATCCTGGCATGTTTTCTGATCTCCTTTTAAGATCTACAGCATGCTTGGATATAGGACATAGGAGGCAGTTACCTTAAAGTCACCTCTAACAAAAAAGCAGATCAAGATATTGCATCAAGAGATGTAGTTGAGGTACCCAAAATGATAACACACTGTAATTATTTCTTACAGAAGTTGCAGGTAAAGAATTACATGGAAAATTTCACTTGCTGATGAGGAGTTAATCTAGAAACTCCCTTCCCTGTCCCAGTGATCATTTGATGACTTCTGGATGTTTTTCTGACACACCTTGACAAGGAATCTGCCTGCCCTGAGTTTAGGGCTGCATTAATCTGAACTACTGATAGTCCTGAGGGGAGGATGGGGTGGTGGGAAGGGGATGCCTTTTTAAAATTTGTTTTAATTAGTCTCCTTCTTGCAGTCCTTAAAGGAATCTGAACAGATTAAATAGCATTGCTTTATAACCTCTCCTCTTCCTTCACCCTGCTCTAAAAAGGAAAGGGAAATGAACCCCTAATTACTGAGCTACTTGTCATGGCTTTATGTCTTAGCAGTCGTGCAACTACAGGTGCAGTCTGATGTGAAAAGAAGCTGGAGGTCAGACATAAATGCTCTGGCAGGTCTGTGTGAGGCCAGTGAGCTGAGTGAGCTGGCACTGTTAGCACTCCCTGGCTAGTTCATAGCTCCTTATCTCTTTGACTTGGGTGTTGGTGCAGTTTAGAATGTCTCAACCCACCCATGTATTTTAGGTAATTTAACACAGAGTAATTACTGGAATACTTGATAAAAGCATCCAACCAGCTTCAGTAACCACAAATTGTTGCTGGCCCTGGGCTGAGACCAGATAGCATGATAATAAGGTGCTTTGAATAAGTAGGTATGGCATGGATGACTCCCCAAAATTGTCTTCTAGGACTGATGAGATGTTCATCCTTAGCAATTAGAGAGCATTGCTCTGTGGGTGGATGGAATGTGAGAGGACTGAGAGAGGTTCTTAAGAGAAGAAGCCGAAGGGGGTCACGCAGCAGCACCCAAAGAGACCCACACCAGAATTGGTGACAGATGCAGAACAGGCACCTATATTTCACATCTGTGGGTAAAGTTTCTTGGCTCATTGATGTCAGAGGGATCCGATTTTATCCCTCCTCTGAGGGAGGAAGGGTGCACTCTGGGGCTGAGCACTGGCCCCAAACCTTTGGGTCTGAAGCAAGCAGGTTACCTGCTCCTCCCTACTCCTGAGGCAGTGTCTCTTCCCCACCATATCCACCCAGCAGGGCAGGTAGAAAGGTGGGGGGTATCTTACAGATGAGAGTGTTTTGAGGAGAGTGCCTTGAAGATGAGAGATTTGCCTTCTCCTATGAAATAAGCTCTCTGCCTTTGATCCCAGCCTTTCTCCATGCCAGCTCCTGAAATGCCAGATTTCCCAAGGAAACTAAGGCCTATATTTTACAGTAATTTTATGTGGTACATCAGTGACCTAGATGATGTTTTCCATGTACAAACACAATTAATATACCTCTTTCTCAATTCTCAATCACAGAGAGATCTCACACTATCTCCAGAGGATGCAGTGGTTTATATCTCCCACTGATAAATTTGAAAGGAAGTGGAAAAAAAAGAAATCCTGGCTGCTGCTTTCAGCAGTTGTCTGGCAACTACCATATTTTATTATTTCAGTGAAAAGAAAGTTCCATGCTCTCATGTGGAGGAATATGCTAACAAAACCAAAGGAAATAAAAGAAACCACTGGATTTATCTCATGAAAATATTTCACTAAGCTCTGTTGCTCTGCTGTCCTTCACAAATTGTTATATAGCATAGGGTTTTAGGGTTTAACACAAACCCTCTTTCACATTCAGCTTTTGATCTTTCTTCCTAACCAAGATTTTTTAGCTGGTTTAATGTGAGCTATTACTTCTTCATTCAAACTTCATTTTGCATTGTAATTAAAAGACATGCCAATAAAGCCATGAGAGAAGGATTTTCTGCAGTAGGAATGAGGTAAGCACATTGAGAGTGATGCTGGAGAGCCAGCAGCAAACTCCCAAGTGAGAGTGAGCTGTGAAAGAAGAGCATCTGGAAAGGGAGATCTAGGTAAATCTGTGTAGGAAAGCAGAGAAAAAAGACTTGAGGGCATCAGATAGTTGCTATTGGAAGGAGTCAGCAGCAAATGGTGAAGGACTTGTTGTTTGGTGCTGGATGAATAAGAAGAGGCAGCCAAAGCTGTATGCTGTGCACTTCAGGGTGTCTCGGATCTGGAGTCCTGCCAGTGCTTCTGTAACTGTTGCTAGGGAAGCACCAGCAGCCTTTTTCCAAGGGAAGAAGATAAAAATAACTGTGTATTTTTACTCAGAAAATTCATTCCGGATACACCCTCCTCTCATTCTGTCTGCTGGTTTTTTGTACTACTGGTATTGTGTTGGGAAGTAGAAAGCTGTTAAATTGTCTTGTTGCTTGTGTTAGGAGCAGCTCCTGCTCCAGCTCCCTCTACAATGTACTGATATATTGTTGTCTTGTGTGCTCAACAGGTACCTCTGTCCCAAATTGCCTTCAGTGCTGCACCTCCTCCTCAGATCCTGTACAATCCTGCCCAGCAGATCCTGACCTACGCTGGGTTCTGTCCTTCTGCAGCAACAATTTCTACCTATCCCTCCTACCCACTGCCTCTTCAGGTACAGTACAAACACACACCCTGCTCACACCATCACAAAAGCATTAGCTGCTACTCAGTACAAACTCTGCAGAGGTAGGTCTTAGCCGGATCCCATCTCCCAGGTTTGTCTGTGGGATGACTTAGTCTGTGCCTAGTTTTCTGGTCTGTTCTCAGACCTCAGGATTTCTCTGGTTGTCCTTTGGACTCTTACCTGCTGATGAGGTAAGAGTTGCCAAGAGTAGAGAGAGAAGGGAATAGAAGCACATGAAATCAGGCTGAAAAGATTCATGTAAGCAGTCATGAGGATCCATTGTAACTGTTCAGTCCTGTGTCCACTGAGAAACAGAAATACATTGCATTTACCCCAAATTCTTATCTGCGCTCCAAAGTAAACACTGTTATTTCCCTAGATTTCTACTTTTTCAAATAAGTCTGTTCATTTCTCTTCCTTCACTTTCATGACATTCAGTGGCAGACACCATGAGGGGTCCCCAAGTCAAGAGAGGTTAGTAAAAAAAACTGGAATCCACTGAGATGGTTAGTAAGCAACAATAGTAAAACCTAACTCTATTCCCGGGGCAAAAAGTAAATGCAAGCCACCTCCCTGTATGTATGAGATCATTATGTTGCAGTTTGGAGAGAAGTAATTTCTTCATCAGTGTATGAATTTTAAAAAATAATAAACTTATCCAGAGGTACAAATCGTGAATAATGGAAGCAGGAATGATTAGGAACAGCCAGAAGCTTAACTGTCATCTGCTTCCATTGCTTGAGAGCTATGGGCTGAATCCGTGGGGCTGGAGGTCTTCTTCATGTTCCATCTAAGTGCTTCAAGCTGCTGGATTCAGACCTTCACAAGCCCTGCTCAGATGGCTGAAGTCCTTAATCCCAGTCTGGGATTCATCTGACTGAACTCAGGGGCTGTTAGCATGTAGGGATCTAGTACTGCCTGATAATGAGATCAAGTAGCCACCTGCTCCCTACTGCTACTCTAAGAGGGTCCAGGTTCATGTCCCATTGTCCCCGGGTCACATCTGTAGGGACATCTGGGATAACCCATGGCATCCCAAAGGACTGCACACTTAGATGTGGGGAACTGAATTAAGTTTTAGCTGTCCACAGAGCAGAAGACCCTGACTGAGCTGGTCTACCCTTTAGAGTCACTAGTGGATTATCTCAGGTAAAAGATTTATGGCATTCATTCCTGGTCCTTTGCTGAATGCAGTATCTCACTGAAAAAATGCTTGCCAGAGAGGCAAAGTCTATATGGCAAAAAGAAATGGTGATAGCAGGAATGCATTTGGAAAGGATGTAACCAGCATTTCTTTTGTTTACTGTGACATGTGTCAACAAAATATTACATCCCTTACTGGTACAGTTCAGCCACAACTGGTCTTGGTAACAGGCCGGCCAGCTGAGCAGGTAATGGTCCTGATTAGCTGGGCAGGGACTGGTGGTGATGACAGCACTTATGGGTTGTGCCAGTTATTCCTGCTGGAGAAAACTCACTGCAGAAACAATTCCAGGCAAACAGATGGAAGCAGTGGTTGCAGATTGAGAGGGGAGGGAAGCAACAATTCTGAAATAAATAAAGCCCCAAGCCAACCCAAAACCACAATACCTAAGTTTGGAGGTGATGTATCTAGCAGGTCTGTCAGTGTACCTGCACTGCCTCACAGAGTTAAAGGGCATAAACAAGCCTTCCTGTTGGGATCTCCCCATTCTCACTCACTAAGTCACCGTGTGGTACAATGCAGGACAACATTCTCCTTGCCAGGAGGGTTTGACCCAGCAGCCCCTGCTCACATGAAGCCCCATGGAGGAAGCAAACACCTTGGCATGGAGTCTGCCAGCCCTGAGATGGACAGCTCTGAGATGCCATTGTCCAAGGGCAGCCCTGGTCCTGACCTTCTAGATTGTGGCTATTAATTTTTTTTTTAGCAGCAGGGAACATCACTTACCCAGATTTTTCATTTCCCTTGAAAAAGATCCGTGATCACTTTTTCCTGTTTTTAAATTCCAGGCACTTTAAGTTCACTTAAAGTCTGAACTTGAGGGGAGCTGAGCCCAAGTCTTCAGTTGAAGCCCACAGACTGGCACGTGCTGGCATATGAGAGGAGGAGTAAAATCCTCACCCTCTTGAAATCAGTGACAAAACTTGGTTTAAACCAGTTGTAGGATTTTATCCAGAATATTATTCCCTACATGCATTCTTTTGTTTTAATGAACCCTGCTTGTTTCTGAACATGGGCTGCTTCCCAACTCTATTTATTTTATGTGCCTTTTTCAAGCAAAGCCTCATCATAGCTGACTGCCAAAGAGGGAAACACGTGTCCACCTGTAAAATTTTCTCTTAAGGGGAATCTGCATTTGGCAAATAATTATGCAAGTATTATAACTGAGATTAATTACATTTGAGGTAATTTAAATTTCACAGTGAGGCCTGGAGAGGAGCAGCTACACATAACCTCATCAGTCTCAGGTGCTGTGCCTCACCCAGGAAGCCAAGCATCTTTTCCTGCAGAAATTCCTGTTCTGCTGTATTGCCTAGCTGTCTGCACAATGTCTATTAAAAATGACTTGGGTTACCGATGGAATCTCTTGTTTCACTAGACACCATCATTGCTACACTTAAGCAGGTGCTTTAGAACTAAAGTTAATGTTGTGCTGCAATGCATGAGAAATTTAATCATGGGGATTATTATGTAACACATGGCAAACAACACAAAGCTGCAGTGGGGTTGTAATACTTTACTGAAGAAGTTATTTTTCCTTTTCTGATACAGCCTGCCAGCAATTTTCCAGGAACATCATCTACTGACATTTCTTTATCAGAAGAAACTCAGCCTCCATCTCAGTCCAGCTCCAGCTATGGTCTTCCCCCAAATGCTCCAGCTCTCTATACACCAACTTACTGCTTGCCTGGGGAAAAGCCTCCACCATATGCACCATAGAACAAAGAAATTGTTTTAGTAGCTGGTAGGCTTTTATTTTGCTTTAAAGAAACTTCTGGAAACTGTGCTGTGCAGGCACTAGACTTCCCAAAGGAGCCCAGCAGAGAGTGTTACTGCTACTCTGCTTGTACCCACATCTCCTTGTGGGCAGGGCAGAGCCCTGGAGCTGTGAGGCAGGCACATCACCACTCAGTATGCCTGCAATCAGATGCAGTAGAACTTTCTGGCTACTGTAAGCATGAGATATTTCCCTCCCAGTCCACTGCAGAATAGATTTTCTTCAAGAGGAAAAATAAAGAAAATACTCCAGATAAGTGTTCTGCTTTCATGAACCAGTATTGAGGGGTTTTAGCCTGTGTTGTCTGAGTGAGTAGCTGGGAGCTCCCAGAGTCAATAATTTTGGGTAGCAAGAGTTTGCTTGCTTGTAGTGTTTAATAACTCTTCTGGTGAAAGTGTTGTACCAATAAAGTGTGGCAATTATTTTACAATAAAGGTCACTGTGTATATTTATACTATCCTAATGCTGTGCATATTTGGAAGGAAAGAAAAACAAAAGAACAAAGGAAGAAGCACTCTATCAAATAGTTTCACTTTTCAAGTTTCAGATAGAAAGGCTAATTTTGTTTGGACTGTTTTAGCTGAACTTTGTGCCAGTCTAGTCTTCATAATAAAATGTCATGTTAATGTACTAAAAATACCATTTCCAGACGTGTATTTTAGGCTACACTTTAGTGTTCAAATTAATTCTTTTCTAGTCAAAAGAGCACCACAAGCAAAACCATTTTAGGTTAAATGCCTCTTATTTAAGTTAATCCAAGACCTAATGCAGGTCTTTCACAATGACTGAAACAGAGTGAATGAAAGGATGAAAGGAATGAAGGGGCCCAACAATACCTTTGGCAGTGCCACTGACAGGAAAAAAGCCATGTCTCTGTTGTCTGCACCCTGCCTCCTCACCCTCCTCACCATGCACCACATTAGCTGGGATTCCTTTTGGCACACACCTGCCATATTTTGGGACAGGGGTACTTACAAACAGCATGAAAACCCATCTAAATGCTGCATCCCTTCACTGCATTTTGCTCCTGCAGGAAGGGTGTTGGTGCTGCTTGCTCCATAGATCTTACAGTCTAGACAGCAATGAAGCTCTAGAAATTTCCTGAAATGCCAAAGAGTAAAACAGAGAATGGAAGGTATTTCTCATTAACATTTTAAGCAGCTGCTCTATGTTATGAAGATATTGAAAAAAACTAAATAAACAAAACCAGCTTACTTGACAGTTTCCTTTGAAAGGAAGAGAAACCATCAGACCTGCTTAAAATGGAAAAAAGAGTGATCATCCTTTTACATAATACTTTGCAACTTGCAAAAAATGTCTGTTAATTAATGTGTTTACCTCTATGTATAAAAAGCAGATTCAGTACTGATACACGTAAGAAGAGAGATTAATTTATATGGACCATAAAACCATCTTTTGTTCAATTAAGATTTTCTGAGATGCAAAGTTTTAGGCCAGTGATGAGGTGTCTTATGTGTGTTGTTGACAAGGTGAGTTATATGAACGTGGCTGAGAAAAAGAGAAGTCAGAAAAGAGATCATTTGTTTTGTTTTAAACATTAATTTAATGCATCCTAAATGCTTAGTTCTTGTGCAAGTACATGCTGTGAAAAGACCAGTCACTCTGATTATGAAGTGAAGCTACACATTTACTTCTTTTTCCTTGCTATGAATACTACCAGGGGAACCACCTGGGTTCATTTTGAGGACTCAAAGTCCAGAACAGACTTGATCCCTTTGGGTTGAACACCTAGACTAACTGAACAAGGATGAAATCAATGTTTCTCTTGGGTTGAAGCAAGTGACTGAGAAGGAATAAAGGAATGCTTATTGCAGCAACCTCTTCTTCCAAACCTTTCACCAGTATGGTACTGCAGTAGGGTATTAAAAAATTCATCTTTAGACTCTGCCCCCCCCTTGCCCCCCCACCTCTTCTGTCATTCTCCAGACTGAGAAATTTGGAGTTTCTCTTCTAAACCACATTTTGAGTCAGGGTGCATTGTGGTCTATGCAAAATATCTACACATACATGCACACACATGCAAACTTCGGGAGCAATTTCTGCTCTGAGTTAGAGAATTAAATGCTCTTGTACACGTGACATTTAGTGTGGAACTGCAGAGTACTGTAACATACCACAGGATTCACCTTTCCAGGACCCAAAATAATTCTGGCCACATAAATAGTGTCTCTTACATTAACACAAAAGTCAGACATGTTTGTGATTCATTAATGCCACATGGCAGTTTTTTGGAGACTACCACAGAGATTTTACCAAAATTCCAGACATGAAGCTATTTTGCTAGGTTGTTTCATTTGAAAAGAACAACGTAAAGCAGGGCTTGTTTCATCTTCCTGGTTTAAAAATAGGTGTCTTCTGAATCTGTAAATTTTTTTCAGTGGAGTTACTCTAAGTCTAAAAGATGGAGATTTTTGAGGTCAAACCCCAGCCAGCAGCCCAGCCCCAGGCAGCCACTCACTCATTCTCCCTTGCTGGGACTGGGGAGAGAATCAGAAGGGTAAAAGTGAGAAAACTCATGGGCTGAGATAGAGACAGTTTAATAGGTAAAGGAAAAGCCACACACACCAGCAAAGCAGAGCAAGGAATTCATCCACCACTTCCCGTGAGCAGGCAGGTGTTCAGACATCTCCAGGAAGGCTGGGAAACGTCACATAGAGCAGTGACTTGGGAAGACAGACTATCACTCTAAGTGTCCCTCCCCTTCCCCTTCTGTCCCCCAGCTTTGTGTGCTGATCATGAGGCCACATGGTGTGGGATATCCCTCTGGTCACTTGGGATCAGCTGTCCCAGCTGTGTCCCCTCCCAGCTCCTTGTGCATGTGAAGACCCTTCACTGGTGGGGTGAGAAACTAAAACATCCCAGAGTTATCAACTTTGTTTCCAGCACAAGCCCAAACTACAGCCCCATACTGGATCACAAATTGATCCAGAGTAATCAGTGGTAACGTAAAGCACTTTCAGGAACAAGGTGGTTTCCCTTGCTCAACTAAAAAAAAAAGCAAAAACATAGATCTACTCCTGGCTTTTCCTATCCATGCACAGTCTGTCAGTAATTACTGTCTAGTGGGAAATTTCCTTTCAAACTTGTGTCTGGTCAGAGCTGACAGTAGGTCCTTCTCCAAGTATAAATAAGTAGGTTGGACCAAAGTGATAAAGTTCTGTTCTTTTCTGCCCTACTGCATTACTGCTGATTGTTTTACTTTTGATAAGAAGCTATGATGCCATGTCTAATGGCTAATAGAGTACCTTTCTCTTCTCTGCCAAGTAAAGCAGGGATCCTTGCTAGAAAATATGCTTGGAATAGTCTTCCCCTTCTTGCCATTTTTCCTCTGGGACAGCTGTATCTTCACAGTTTGGTCGCAGATGTTGCTGCACAGGAGGATTATTAGGCTAATGTGTTATCTCCTTATCGTGACTGACCAAGAATAATTTATAAAAGACCTTGTAGAATTAGACATTTTTCATGCTAATCCTCGGAAGGATGCTGTAACCTTAGCCACCCAATACTTGGATTTTGTGCCACAGGATATACCAGTATTACTCAGTTTACTAATTTGATGCAAGACAAGGACCAAACAAAACAAGATTTAAGTGACTCAAGAGAGACTAGGCAGAGCCCATCCCAGCTTCAGAAGGATAGCTGAAAAGTTGAACACACTTTATGGCTCTGAAACCTTTCCTACAAAACCCCCATGGATATTCTCACCTCATGCAGCTCAGCCTGGCTAACTCTCACAGCTCAAGCCTCTCTGCTCCCACTAGGCTCACAGTGAATGAGCCAACCTAAAAATGCAGCAGCAAAAATATGTCATCACCAGATAATATTCCCCAATTCTCAACACCTCATCATTTACTCCAACAGCTATTGACAAAAAAACTGTATGGCTTTCAACTTCTCGAGTCTTTTCTTCTAAATGTTTCCTGCTGACCCAACTTAATTTTCCATTTTCTGTTGACCAAGAGTTTTTCTAAAGGTCACAACTGAATCTTTTTTCTGTGGTACCAGAAAGAGAAGCTCTAGTAGTAAGAATAGCAGCCACCATTTGCTCAAACAAAAGCAGCCCTTCCCCTTTCCCCTACTCTCTCCCAGTGTAACCTCCAGATCAGGCCCAGTCGGAGTCACTGTCTCCAAATACCAGAATACAGAATAATCTCAGTACAGGTAAATTAAAAACTTGTATGTAAATATTTTATTCTCTCATATTTTGCAAATCAGAAAGCAGTGTTTGGTAATAAAAAATAATACAGAATTATTATTTTTCTTCCAGTCCACACTCATACATTACCAGGTTTCCCACATTACAGATAACTGTCTCTTACAGTCTAAAGATAGTATTCACTTTCAGTACATTCTGTACTTTTGACTTATTTAATATTAGTCTTCTGAACTATTTACAAATATATTACAACCTTTAAACCTCAAAGCAAAGAGTATTTCAATAATCAATCTGACATAAGGATCAGTAGCTTCTACGTAACTTCAGTGTTTAAGAGAAACTATACACGCAGTGCGGTAGATCTGAATAATTTATATCTTTTAAAAAAAGAAAAGCACTGAAAGTTTCTGAGTATAAAACTTTCTCATTGCAGTGGTACCTACTGACCCTCCTGGACTGGAGGACAGGAATGTGAGGTGATGTCACTGTGCTTGTAGAGAGCCTCATCCAAGTCCAGTGCTGTGTTGCTCAGCTTGAGGGTCATACAGCCGTGGTAGGAGGCGGTGACCGGAGTGGAGGTGACAGGAACGTCTGTCGGAAAGGAGAGATAAATATCTCTGACAGCTGCCTTTAAATAAACACCTGCCCTGCCTGGGCTCAGATGGCTAGCACTTCAATGAGCTCATGCTCACCTCTTTCCATGCTGGCGTTTCTACCTCCCGCTGCCCCCTTGCCAGAAGGCAAGAGCGCAATCCCAGACGTGAGGAAAACACCATCTGTTGTGGTGCACCAAAGCCCTTCTCCCAGGCTGAACCCTTCCTCAGCTGCTCTGTGCCTCTGCAAGGCCTCCAGACTGGATGAAACCATGGAACCGTGTGCTGCACAGCAGCAAGGCTTCACTGCAGTGGCACAATGTGCTCACACAGCCCCGTGTTTTCCCCCCTCCATCTCTGAACCCTCTGCTTTGTTGTTGGTAGAGATGTTAGACCTTCCTCTAATGCTCTTTCTCTTCAAAATAGCTTCCAAAAGATTATGGGAAGAACTTTACGACAGGAAAACACTTCCTATATGCTGCCTCTACCACTTGCTGGACTCATCTTTACCATGGTTTTGCTGTGTATGAGCACAGGAAGGCTGCTGGCCTTCATCAGCCAGGTGCTGGAATGCATCAGTTGAATTGGTCAGACTAATGAGACTAATTTTTACTGTGGAGATCCACTATTCTCTTAATCAGTTTACCAGAGACAGAAACCAGATGGCAAGGAAGAAGACACTAAGTCCAATCCAATAGACTAGAGGAAATTAGTCAATCTTACTACTAACTTCTGTAATATCAGATACACACTGACTGTAAAAAAAACAAAAACCCAACACAGTAACATAACAACAAGAAAATCTACATGAGCTCTGTCCTCTACCTTTCCCCAAAGGTCTTTAGTTTATTTACAACCCAAAGCTGACCCAATCAAACTGGTTGTGCAATGGAAAATAACAAATGCCTCAAAGAATATTTAACTTCACCATGATTCAGGTAGCTAAATAAATCGCTTATCTTTACATCAGAGCAAGGACAACTTGAACAATAGGTTGTCCTGTTGACCCAAGATTAAATGAAATTTAAAGTGTTCTGCCTGGAGATATGCAGGACTGATGTGCTCAGACACAGCTCAGACAGAATCTAGGACTGAGTGGGAGAGAGAACATTTGTGGGAGATCTGTAAGCCACAAAGAAATACTATAAACCTCTTCAGCTTCCTGGGGGAGAGCTACCATTGCTCGGTAGTTGCTTTATTTAGTGATGTTATCTATTTCCCATTCCTCCCCATTTACCAAAGTTTATCTGCAAAGTCTGCTTAGAGGAATGCAGCATTTCTGTCGTAGTATGTCACACGAATGTAAACTAAATTTTGAGTCACAAGAGTTGAAGTTGTAACTTAACAACTTGAAGGCTTGTCTAAGGAGTCAAGCAGATTGTGTTTCAGTGCCACAGGGCAGACTGAAAGACCGTGAGGGCTTTCAGATGGATTTGTAAGAGATTAAAAATAAATTAATTTTTTTGTTTCATTGTATTGTAAATTATGTGAAATATTTCATTTTTTGTTATGACTAGAAATGGATCTGTCCAAAATGTGGTCATGTAAAAATTTGGAAGCCTAGTTTAAAGGTTTCTTCACCTGGTGGAATGCATATTTTCTGAAAAATCACCTATGCATCACATAAATTTCATAATTAAGAATTCACCAGAGCTGAAAACCCTATAGAAAATGTAATTAATGTCTACATGTTCCCTCTTATCTGTTGAAACTCTAAATAGTATTTCTTCCACACCTGCAACATTAGCTGTGCTTAGGATCAAACTTAATACATATTTGGATCCAGAATTCTTTCTATCTTTGTGGCAAATGGAATAAAGACCTGAAGTTTGACCACTATACTGTTTTTTCCACAGGGTATGGAAGCATGGAAAAACTAAAAACTACGTCATGTTTTCAAAATCCGAATGAGCCAAACTCACTTAGATCTGACCATTTGGTATTGTTACTTAACCCAGAGTGATTAATCCAACTGAAGTGCTGAAATGTTTATTTATTTGGCAGATGACAGCGTTTCTCATGCAAGTGCCGGGTTCCTCTCAATGGCAAAAGCAGAGTGCTGGCAGAAATTCCCGTTGCTAAGCACAACAGATCAAAGAGGGGATAGCAGCTAAACCTGCAGCAGCCAGCTGAGCCTGAGCTGCCACAGCCATGGTGTCTCACCCTTAGCTCTGGCAAATACAAACCAGGGCTGCACCCAGGACAGGTAGTCTAAGCAAACCACAGAGAACCTGGGACACTGACAGAATGGGATGATTTTCTGAGCTCAATTGTGCATCTGAGAGCAGCTTAAAAGAAAGCAGGCAACCTCTCTTGCCTGTGCAATGGCCAGTTTAGATCATTTAATCTGAGAGTAGAAAATGCCATGTTTGGGATTTCAGCCTTGTTCCTGCCACTGTGTGAATGTCCCAGAGTATGTGGCCTCACCCTTTCAGGTGTGACTGGGAGCCATTTGTATCATCAGCATAAATCCTCTGTAAACTCTTGCCCATGGTGGGGACAGCCACACCATGTGTCCTAGTACATGTGGCACCTCAGCCACCCTGTTCCAGCCTGACTGCTTCAGCACCTCACAAGAGGCCAACATTTGTACCTCTCCCTTGCTTGGGCAAGTAAGGGCAAGATTTTGCTTAGCTGCTGGCATCATGTGCATCAGAGACATAAGTGCTCCTTTAACAGCATTTCTCAGCAGAAGGGACTGATAAACCTGTTCAGGCAGAACAAGAAACAAACTCCCAAACTTGGCCAAAATTCATGATTCAGATGAAAGTTTGATCTTACAGGTTCAGAAGAGAGGAGCAGACTGACCTCCCAGAAGAAACCCTGTTGCTGCTGAAAAGCCAGAGACACTATAAAAGGTGTTAACCCCTTGGTTGTGCCTTACATGCCCCTTGCTGGGAGGCAGTCAGTTAACTGTGTCATGCTGTGATCACTTCAAAGAGAGCATCAGCCAGGGAGAATCCTCACTTTGGGCTTCCCAAGTTTCAGGCAAAACACTTTGAGGCCCTAGTACTCCCCTCAAGGAGTGCTCCCACGGATTCATTACATCAATGAAGCACTGCAGGAACCTGTAGCCCAGCTCCTATGGATTTCACCAGGTTTAAGATAATAACCCAGTTTACAGCAATCTTTCAGATTAAATCATTCTTATTGTTGAACAAGCAAAACCTCCTCTTTCTATTTTTGCCTCCAGCTGCCATCAGAAGGACACAATCATTCAAGGAAAGTGCAACTCCAGATCCACTATGTTCCTGCATTGCAGACAAAGCCTGCTCAAGCAGAAACAGAGAAGGACTCTCACAGCTTGAACAGACACAGTTTTTCTGACTCCCAGCTCAGCAAAGCTAGTTGGAAGTCTGTGGCCCATGGTACAAAACTGGAGGCTCACCTGGCAATCCTCCCACATATGTCTTCGTTGACTGCAAAGAGCTCTCCAGGATGGACAGACTGTCCTCCAACTCAGAGATGCTTAGTTCACTCTCTCCTGCTACCCCATCTACCCTCAGGGATAAGTGATCTTTCTTGAGGAGGAGGTCTACAGAGTGTTCCTTTTTATCACAGAGATTTACTGCCAGTCTGGACACAACTGTGTTCTCCAAGGCCACGATGATAAACTGAACAGCAAGGGAAAGAAAGAAAAACAGGCAATGAGCAGAAAAATACCTAGCTACACTTACCCAGTACCAAGATGAACCCAATGTGCCCTTTATTACAAATATTTTGCAGAGCCTCCAGAGAATTAGGCTTATTACTATTGCTGATTGTGTTCTGAGCTCATTTGCATAGATGAAAAACCAATGAACCAGTGGGACTAATTCTTGAAACTGTGTTTTCTCAGAGAGAGTTCTTAGTGGGTCTTGCAGAAGTCATTATAATATTGCACTGGGGACAAACCCACTGGAGCTGCTGTACTATAAATGAAAATTGGCTCGTGGGATTTAGTGAAAACCTTCCTGGTTTACCCTTGTGGAATGCCAGAATTTAGCCCTTTGTTCTGAATGCCATTAAATAATAGCCATGACCACCATGACTGGCTTTTCCCAGCATCTTTCCCACACCTAAAGCCTGTCTCTTGGCTACTTTGGGACAGTTACTGATAAGCAAGAATGGAAATCCCTGGTTTATGGCACTAAACAGTTTCTGTGCCAGGAAAAAAAAAAAAAAAAGCCTGCATTCAAGAGAGCAGTTCTTTTACCTAGGCCACATTTGCAAAAAGTTCCCTATGAGCATCTGGCCCACACCTGTAAGAGGCAGAACTTCAGGCAAGCACTGTAGTTTCAGTCTGTGCTCTGAACAGGTGGGACAAATAATGAGGCAGGCAGCAAACCTGACAACTGTTTTTGAAATTGACTTCCAGTTACCAGCAAAGAGCAAAGAGACTTCTCTACAAAAGTACTTGTTTGTACCTGTTGCTTCAGTTTCTTTGTGGAGTGATAGTCAATCAGAGACAGTGATAAAGGGACGGATGCTTCTTCTGTAACTAGGGCAAACAGCACACCAGTATCTGTTGCTGGTTGAATCACAGCATTTACTTCAATTTCCCAGTTTGTCTTGGTTTCATTTCCAGAAGAAGGTTGCACTGCAGAAAAAGAAGGACAATGTGTCAAATGGATAAGCTGTTCAATTTCTTCCTGGAGAAGAGCATAGGCAGATAAGCATCTGGAGGGACTGCCTCATTTATTTTAAATAAAAAAAAAAATCCAAAGCACCTGAACATAAAATTGGGCAAGAAAATGGCATCAGTTTCCTCTTGTTACCTTATGCATTCTGCTGCTTTTCAGAATATCAAAGGATAACATAAAGCTTTTTATCACAAAGAGTTAGTCAAATTCCCATGGCTGCCAATCTGACACATTCAAAGAACTGCTGCAAGATAGGTCAATCGAAAACCAGTTTTTTTGAACCAATCTGTCCAAAGATCACTGAGAAATCTGAGTTGAAATTGGACATGCAGGAAACATTTCTATGAAAGCCTGTATTAAACTCAAAAATTGTATAAGCATACTACACTCATCCCCTACTCAAACTCTTCCTGATCACTGATTTCTCAGAAGTGTGGCGTGTTTTATTTCACCTGTTGAACCCTGAATTAAATTTTCTGGTATATACTCACTGCCTCAGTGCCCTAATAATTTAAAAGGTAATGCAGGCTGCAAAGAAAGATATCAACCTGCTCCTGCAACTTCCCTTCACAGTACTATTAGCTTTGCTAGTTCACCACATCTTGAAGTACAATAATCCATTCTTTATAGAGCTTACCACTGAAAAGAAAAAAGAAAAAAAAAAAAAAGAGAATGGTTGTTATAAAAAAATGCAGGTGTTGAGGCCTTATCTGCACTTCACCTGCATTTTAGATGCTTCCTTGTCTTTGCAACTTTTAAATCCATGTGCTAAGTAATATGACAGTACTCCTTAATTTACCATGGCACAGCAGAAAAATCCACAGAACACTAAACAGATGGCTCCTGCAGAGCAGAACTTACCAAAATAGATGGTCAGCATTTGTGTGGGTTCAGAAATACTGATAGCTGATTACACAGATAAGCAAACACAATAATAGAGCAATAAAAGGTGCTTTTCTGAGTGCTACATTCATATGGACTCAGAGATGTCCAAGTTTGATTTGAAACTTGTTATTACTGTATGCCAAGTTCACTGGCTTCTATCAGAGATTTGCTTAGTGCATTTGTCCCAAGTGTAAGTAATGACACCCCATGATTAAAAGTGAATCCAAGACAATAGACAATATTAATTTTTCTGTCTATCATAATCTCAAGATACAGCATTATGGCTTTCAGGTCTCCCTGCTGAGCAAGAAACAATGGTAAAGGACTGGAAGCACCTCAGCTGCTGACAGAGAGATGTAAAGCCTCTAAGGCTGAGGATGAGCTGGAGCCAGTCTGGCTGTGAAATGTATTACTGGAGCTACACAGAAAGAACCTAATCCCTGCTGGGCATATTTGCACTGGCTTGAACTATGATTTACAGGCCTTCCTTTACCAAGAACCACAAGTTTAATCTTTTCTGCATCAGTCAACAGTGAGTCTGGCATACACCTAAGTTTTAACAGTTTATTAACCAGGTATGGTTTATGGCAGGACAACAGGTCAGAAATCAAAAACCCCAGCCTACTTACTGTAAGACAGATTGAACACAGCAAAACCTTGGCCAGGATAGAAAGAGCCTCGTCCTGCTACAGCAAAGCACTGCATCTTTTCATTCATCTTTATGGTCTCTTGGATAGAGGTGTCCTCCCCATTCAGCCAGTTCCATGCCCGCATGCAACCATCCAGCCGAGGGTTTATCTGGGAAGATAAAGCAGCATCTTATGCCTCACATGATTGTTCAGTCAAGAGGAGTTGTGTGCAAAGGAATACTGAGTTATATTATATACTAAACAGTAGAAATAATTTTGATTTGTTATGCACATGCAGACCAATAGGCAGCAACCCCAATCCTGTGACCCCAAGCAAGTGAGTGGTCAGTATTTCCCCAGGAAACTCCCCTGAGCTCAGCTTGTCTCCATAGGCCAGAAGGGCACTAGCTAGTGCAGGTGCTGCTTTGGTTGTATTGGTTCTGTAAGCTCCTCTATGTGTTGCCCATCATTAATACCCCTTATTTCTAGAGCTCTGTAGCCAAAGCTCCATAATTCAGCATTGCAAATGCTGGAGGCTAACTTAAGGCTGAAAATCCCAATCCTTTTTGTCATTGCAAGAAGGCTGCAGGACACACAAGACAGACCTTGGAGCTGATCATGGTATCAGTTTTTGGGTTCTGGCTCAAGGAGGGGTGCCTGCACCACAAGGCTGGCACATCACTCTGTACACACCTTATTCCTTCCAGCTTCTAGTTAGGCTATCCTGTACCTAATTGCAGCATTAAAATGTGAGTCAGTGTGTAAAGAGAAGGCTTCTTGCAAAGTCTTTAAATCAGCACCACTACCCCCAGTTAAGTGAAGGAGAGAGAGAATTAAGTGTCTGAGCCAGGATAAAAACCTGAGGAGTTTCTGGCTCTCAATCCTAGATTCTGACTACACCCTGGGCTTACTGTTTGTGACAAGCAGTGGCCCTGAATGACTTCTTGTGAGGCACAGGAGCTGTGAGGCTTAGCTGCTGCACTCCCAGTCACAGAGCCACAAGCTTGTCACCTAATTTAGGACTAAAGAGATGCAAATTTGGATTTACACGTGCCAACTCTGCTTGTGGTGGACATTCAAACCAGCCTGAGCAGCAGCTATTCCAGAAACACATCAATCATCCAATCTTACCCAAGGACTGCCTTAACTTTTACTCATATGCTGTATCTACTTCAATTAGGAGGAAACAAAGAAAAATAAGCTTCTGGTTTTCCTTGGGTCTCACTATACTGACACAGCAAACACATGCAGCAAATTGTGATTTGTTACACGTGAAGAACAAACTTGGGTCACAACACAAAGAGTGCCCCCACGTTGGTTCCAGACTCAGTAGGCACAGTGGCATCCTCACACAGCAGTGTGCCCACTGACCCCTCCCCAGGCCACTCCTGCTCTCCAAGCCAGCATGACCACTGTGAATTTAGTCATGTGCTCCAGTTTTGCTGTGCCCTAACTCCGCAGGTGTGATACATCTCACCCAAACTTACCAATCAAAAAATCTGGAGACTCAACTTTGCTACTGGCTTAGGCTCCTGCTATAGTCAATGGACAGAAAGCTGTATCCAGAAGATGATAATTCCACCTGTTTCAGGGCAGGCTGAACAGCTCTCAGGAAGGACCTACGTTATCCCAAGAGAAGATGATCTCAAGCCCTTCGGGCATGCAATGGAACACAAGTTATCATGCTATACTTACTGGTAGAATAAGGTCCTTTGTTTTGAAAGGAATGCCTCCTACTGTCAAATTCAGCTGATACACTCCCTTGACTAGTGTGAACAGGTTTCCTGAGACAGCTATTTTCATAACTGCATCTCTGTTGACCTTTATAATCAAATTTCTTTCAAGTTCCTCAACAGAGATCTGGAAAAGAAAAATTCCAAATTGAGTTACTAAGTATGAATAGAACTTAGTATCTGCAGTTGCAGGTACAGGACAGACCCAAGTGAAATCCCCAAGATAAAGAAATATTTTCAGTCCCCAAACCTCTTTTGTTCACCTTTTAAGTTACATTCCACCTTGGTATGTAAATCTACTCTAGAAAGAAGTCTGTGATTAACCTTAATGGTGAAGACAGTCCACCTACTTCAAAACAGCTACAGAAAAATGTGAGTGGATTAAATACATGACTTTTGAGCTGCTTGATGCAAAATGTAAATGCAATAATGAGTTATTAATGAGAAACTTCCTATTGCTACTGCATGTGAAAGGAAAAGCTGGAAGGACAAACAAGATGTTTTTTGTTGGATCAGTGTAGGATAATGCAGAAGCCTCCCAGACCCAGTCTTTTAATATCAATCTCTTCAAAAAGCACAACACAGAATGGAATTTTTGAGATGGCAATAAAATGTGTAATAGGCAATAACTTTTCTCTCAAAAAAGCATCTGCAAGTTTTCCCTCCATGTCTCTGAAAAGCTACTTTTAGGAAGATTCTATTACCACTGAAATTTTGAAAAGATTTCATCATTTTGATTATGACCAGGCTGCACAGAGAAGCACTATAAAGCTTCTGTGGAAGGGGGGAAGGTGAAGCCCAAAGCTGATGCACCAGACTGACCAGCAGCCAGGATTCTGCTGCCTTGGGACATGGGTCCTGCTACCAGTGGGGTGTTCTGTGGCTGTAGTAGAAGACAATCCCAATCCTTCTGTAAAGAAGAAAGGAACACACCTCCACTATTTCATGATCTTCTTCCCACTCTATGACAGATACTCCACCTACTCACTCTTCATCTGTACACCCAGAAGCTGCTTCCATCAGTGAGCTGCTGTACAAACTAATTATCAATTTCAGAGGATGTTTAGACATGTCCTGCCCTCTCCCTGCTAGCAGGCCAGGTCCTGAGCATCTTTCTCTCTGTATTCTGACTAGCAGTCCCAAAATTGCTCTTATCAGCCATTCTGAGCTCTTGCTCTGTGGCTGTAACATAAAGGAGGACAGGGTTGAGCAGGTTTGTACCTGGGCACTCCCTTTGGGTTGTAGTCTTCAGTAATCAAGATTAAGTGAATTTGATAGTAGAAAAGATTATTCACAGACTTTCCTCCTCTCATGAACCTTTTTTCTTCTCTTGTGAATTCCAGTACATTCTGGTTTATACTGCTACAACACTGTTTCCACCTGCTGTGTTGCTCTGTGCCACATCCTACAGGACATGAATTTATTGTCTGCAGCTTGCTTGTTTAAAGTAGCACCTACATCTACAGACTGCATTTCATGGAGACACACCAGCCAGTCTCAAACAGATTTTTTTGAGTATTGGATGGCTGTGAAGCCCATTCAGTGTGTGGGAACATAAGCCCACAGGCTGTAGCAGCCTCAGCCCAGCTGGCTGAGCCACACAGCCAAAATCTCAAACAGACACCTCTGCCCAGTGTCGTGGTCACCACTGCCCTAATGCTCTGGGCTGTGGAGTGCCACAAGGAGCTGGCACAGAGCATCTCCCTGCTCCTGGCACAGACACTGGGCAGACACAGAGCAAATGGGAATTGGGAAAAGCTGGCTGCAGCAGTGCCCATACTGTGAAGAAATGCTGCTACTTACAGGGCCACCAGAATTCAGGGCCTCCTAAAATTTTATTAGATTGTATAGCAAGTAATAACATATGAATAAAAAAAATATTTCTGAGTTCTTAGCTGCATCTGATCTTTAATACAAGCAAACTGAAATCAGTGAAAACTTCCATAAGAGAAGGGGTTAATCCCTGTGAAAATTCTCAACAGATTCCAGTTTAGGAAATTACATTCTGCCTACTTTACAATGCCCTCTGGCTGTTTAAGCTCCTGCTTCTTATAGTCAAAGCTTAATTGCTGGTGCACCACCACCACATATAAACCAAAAGAGGAAACATTTCAGTAGTTAGCATCCTGCTCCAATTCCCTACTCTTGTGGCAATGAGAAGCTACTTGCTGCCTGCCACCATGGCTTAGGGACATTCAGGAGGATGGTTCTCATAGCTAAGTGTTCCCATATGCTTAGGCATAAGGGCAGTCAGCTTTGTGTTTTAGATTCATGCCCTGCATAGCTCATAGCACATAGCCAGCCTGTCCACTGTTTGCTGAAAAGCAAGTGGACAGCACTGAAAAGGGACAGACCTACAGTCAGCTGCAGGGTTAAAACCAAATACCAATCTTGTGATTGCTTAACTTTCAGCCCTGACATTTAACAGTGCAGGTAAGTTATTATTTTTGCTAACCAGACTGTGTCCTCAGAGCACTGAAAATAAGACAAAATGATGACTGTTTTTGGAAATGCAAAACAAACATAAGGCAAGTGCATTCTCTACTATCATCATTTCATACGTGCCACTTCATCCAGCTGAATTACACACAAATAACCACATTCAAAGTCTTTCCTGAGGTTTGCTTGTTTGTGTTTTCAATGCTGGTTCAATGCTCATTGCAAAATATTTTAGGAAGGATTAACACCAGAGAAAATACCTAGGTAGAAATATTGGCCTGAAGTTTTGAAAATGTCATTGTATTTCAGTGAAAGTATGCAACTTTTGCTTCATATCTTTTGCTTTTAAAAACTCATTGTTTTTCCATCTGCTGACGATTAAATAGTAAAATTGTTATTTTCTCACAACCCATATGAAGTTCTCCCCAAAGTTAAGATATCCTCTGGTTAAGATCTAGCCAAAACTAAGGGCTTGATTCAGTGCATACTGAAGTGCTGACTAAAGCTCACAACTGCATTTAAGCCTGGACTGTGACATCTGAAGATTGTTGGGGCTGTGTTTCATAGAGAGTGAGGCTGCAAAATACACACACAAGTCCATGGTCAAAATGAAATGTGTGGCTACATGTTTTATAATAGGAGACAGTAAAAAGAAATCCTTAAAGAGGATTTCCTAAATCAAAAACCATGCCAGAGAGAGAAAAATGGAGAAATGTAGGAGGGGACAAAATGTAGGAACATATTTACAGTTGTATAACTCAGCCATATAGATTAAATGGCATTTAGAGGTGTGTGACACTACATGTCAAGCAGAAGAGAGCCAAGTATCTCTAGGGTGAAAGCAAGAGATAAGAAAATACAGCAGAGAAAGGAGAAACCAACAGCCCTCCAGCAAACCAGGCAAGGTCCCAAATCTCAAAGGTGTAAAATAGGAAGTCAGAAGACTAAAAGCTCCTTCCTCCTGCTGCTGTTCATCCATGGGTAATCCTTCTGCTTTGGGGCAGTATCAGCACTGCACTGTCACACTTTGGGAGACAGTCACCAGAATTATGGCCACTGTCCTGCTCCAGGTCCATTCCTGTGGCAGCAGTGCATGATGCTCTCTCCTCCACTCATGCCATACTATCTCAGTCCATGGGCAGGTCAGCACCCCTGGCTGCAGGGACACCTCTGCCTCCACCCCATCAGTGTGGCTCCTGCCCACCTGCCCCACACAGCACTCACAGCTTGGTCTTTACTGTCCCAAAAAGCCTTGGGGAAGGATTTCTGGGGGATTTACACAACCCCCCAGAAAATGTGCGGGGTGCGTTGCTGCAGTCACCCAGCCAGTCAATTTCTTGGTTAGGATGGTACCTGGGGAGAAGAGCCCTGACACTGATAGCTGGCAGTAGACATTTAATTCTTGGCTAAACATGACACTTTGATCACACTGCCTTCTCTCCCTGAAAAAAGAAAATACATTTCAGCTGTGTCCTCCTCAAACTAATATGGGGTAGTTTGTAATTATCTCATAATGAAGTCAGGCACTTAGCAAGTATGTTAGCTCCTCTATTAAATGAATTAGCTTGACAACTGCTGATTTTTGTGACTCCCAAGTCACTCCAGTGGCATTCACTCTGCTTTTCACATCTTCTGTCACCATTCTCTCTTTGCAGGCAATTACAATTGCCATATTTCAAATTAGCAGAACAACTCTTACCATAAAATTCGGTAAGAACTGGCTTGAAGCTATTCCTATATGTAAAGATACAGCATGTCACACATTTTATCTACAGCTTCACTGAACCTCTACAGTTCTCCATTTGGAATCTAAAATTGTTTCACTGTCATTAAAGGAACTGAACCAAACATCACCTCATCTGCTGGAATGATTACCAAATGTCAGTGATTGATAGTGAATGTATTCAAGGATTTCTTCATTCATTAATTAGAAACAATTTTTTCCCACTTTGCTTATTTCTTTAATGCATAATTTGGAGCTTTTATATACTAAAAAATGTAAACCAGAAAATGATTCACAGTTACCAGTATCTGCATTTGTCTCACATGTGAGTTAGCTGAGAACTTCCACCCACTCCCCAAGAGGCACATCAATTTAAAAGGTAAAAGAACTAATTAAGTTAGAAAAAAATGAAAGGAGAGGAAAAAGCAGAAGTGAGAAGGCATGTATAAACTGCTCATCTAGTCTAGATCATACTGCAACATGTTTCTCATGATCCTGGCACAAGTGGCAACAACTGTAATGCTCCCAAAATCACCAGTTGATGTTCTGTGAGAGCGCCAAGAAGAACAAGAACCTTTACAATCCTTACAATCTCATGAGATTGCTGGGATTATGGTATCAATAAAAAGATGCTTTAGGGTTTACAGCGGTAGTGCTGAGTTGACAGTTGGACTTCATGGTGTTAGAGATCTCTTCCAACCTTTTCTAGAATTCCCTGATGCTATAGTAGACCCAATATCTTTACAAGGAAATCAGTCTGTTTTGTATATGAACAGGCCTGAAGACTTTATAAAAAGTATACTGTAGCATAAGAGATTTGTCAAGGCCTCAGAAAATCTGAAGCCTGTGACTAAAAAATGAACAAACAAACAAAAGCAACCACATCCCCCCATTCCAAACACACTTGGAAACTTTCTTAAAGGAACTGATAAAGAGTTCCTTCCCTCTTACTGACTTCCAGCCCTGAGCCAGAGTGCATCTTCTTGAACTGATGGGAAGTCATCTTAGCCCTACTGCATCTCAAGGGCACTGTTTGTGCAAGTGATTGCTCTGGTTGTGCAAATCAGAGATGCAGTGTATATTACAATGGATATAAAGAATAATTCAATTTCTTACAAAAAATATTTTCACCTTGGAATGCATAACGTACTGGCATGCATTTAATGGATAGACAGGTTGGAAAATCATTTTCCCAGGAATACACAGAGTCTATCTGCACTTGATGAGCACGCCCCAGGCAGGCCAGGAAGGAGTGAGACCCCAGCAGGGCTCTGGGCTCACCGTTTGCCACATGCCGTGGTTGATGAGCGGCCCGGTGCTGGTGACGCGGCCGATCCCGCCGTATTTCAGCTGCAGCTCCAGCCGTCCCTTGCGCAAAGCCAACACTATCCATGTGCTGTCTTGATGGCCTCCAGCAAAGAAAAGGATACCTTCAGGATCAAAGGTTCTAAAGTCGAACTCAGCCACAAGTCTGACCACACAGGTGCCAAGAAATAAATTAGTTATGCAGAGTTCAAAACCACAGAGTACTTTCCATACAGATAGCATCAATTCTAGCAGCTCTAAAGCTCTGTTAAAATATACTAGCTTTTAATGCACTCCTGAAAGCCTTAAAATGTGAGTACAGCTTTTGAAACATCATCAAGAACAAAGAGTACAATACTATATTTCAGTAATTATCCTAACAGCTCTGTGGTCAAGGCTGCCTTTCTCAATTACTGGTTTAGGTAATGTTTAGCCTAACAGGACTTCATAATCCAAGCAAATAATGATGAATGTGGGGTCAACTATTATTGTAACAACTCCCTTGCATGCATCAAAGTCAGTTAGAGCATTTGACTGTCATTCTAAATTGTCCTCACCTCGTCAGTTGTTTCCTTTTGAAGCGCAGCCTGATAACAGGAGTGCCGCTGAACATCCTCCCCAGGTGCAAGGATTTAACACTCCTTCCAACAGCAAAAGGCACACATGGGATTATGTTCTATGATCAAAACACATTTCTGAGTGCTTATTCTCCTCACACAGGAGAAAGAGAATCAGAGAGTGCTGGGAAGTAAAGGTCTGCTTGCAGTTACAGCAATGAACACTGACGTACCTCACACGTATTCATGTCCTGGGAAAGCTTCACTCCCCCTCTGCCATCACAATGACAGGTGTAACTCCCTGGTGAGTTGACACAGGTCTGTTCACAGAGCTTTTCTTTGCATTCATCTATGTCTACACAAGACCAGCGAAGAAGAGAGATAAAAACCCTGAGTTTGTTTAAACATGACAGAACTTAGGGAATGGCCTGAAGTTGTGTCAGGGGAGGTTTAAGTTGGATATTAGAAAAAGGTTTTTCACCCAGAGCGGGGTTGGACACTGCAACAGGCTCCCTAGGGAAGTGGTCACAGCACCAAGCCTGACAGAGCTCAAGAAGCATTTGGACAATGGTCTTGGGCACACAGTGTGACTGTTGGTGATGGAGCTGTGCAGGGCTGGGAGTTAGATTCTATCCTTGGAGCCTTGTGGGTCCCTTCCAACTCAGCTTATTCTGTGAAATCTATTTTCACAGACAGATTCCAGCTGCCCAAAGATACACAGCAAGTCAGTGGGAAGGCTGGAAGCAGAACTCAACTACTTGTCTGCTGGAGCAGAGCCCTGGGCTTTAACTTCTAGACAAGACTTCCTCCCTTCAGGCCTCTTCTGCTATGCCTGTAGTGACTGGCTTCTGCTCCTTGCAGTCAGGGACTGCATATAAACCCCGAGTTCCTCATTCACTGCTTTCTTTTCTTTTTTTCTTCAGCTATTTTTTATCTTCTTCACAAACAAATGCAGGAAAGCAAACTGTGACAGCCCACAGGGATCTCTCCAGGCAGAGTTTAACACTTAATGCCCAACAGGACTGGCTGGAGTGTGATTTGAGTTAACTCAGACAAAAGGCAGGGAACAATGCTGGTTTTGGAATACTTCCAAAACTTACTCTGTTGAGTAAGCTTGCGGCAGTGCAGCCAGCAGAACTCTGCATGGTTCCAGTACATATTAAATTCCTAGTTCAGAGTAATACCACAAGACAGGTTTTGAAAAAAGAGCTACTGCTTTGTAACTTTTCTTGTCCTATGAAGAGAGACAGCAACATGCACAGATGCTTCTGAGCTTTTACTAGATCTTGCACTTGTTGAAATTTCAAGAAGTCTCTATACTTCGGCTTGTACAACTCGATTCAAGTCATCAAAGGTGACTGCAAACTCACTGAACTCAAACATGACAGCAAACTCGATGAACTCAAAGGTGACCGCAGACTGCAAACTCACTCCTAACTAGGGAAAGGGAACAGAACTCCAGTGTGTAAGCAAGATTAAAAAAGAAATTAAAAAAAGCTTTTACTCAAGCCTGAAAATAAATTTCTGGGGTTCTACAGATTTAGATTATACCATAAATGCCAACACATTTCTTGAGCTTACCCTGACAAGTTTTTCTCACGTCATCGTACTTGTAGCCTGCATCACAAAGACATTCATATGAGCTTATTAAATTTTTACAGTGAGCTTCTCCACAGATGTCTGCTGATGCCGTGCATTCATCTATGTCTGCAAAACAAGCAATTAAATAACACAACTTCAGAGGAGTATTATCACTTCACTGTTCACATAGAGTGACCTTAGGGCAAGGAGATCCCTGCATAACTTTGCAAACCGAAAAAAACCAGTATCTTTAAGAATCTACTTTTAGGGTAAACTAGCTATAAGAAGTGACTTCAGGCTTCCAAAATCAGTAGGTTTTTTTTACCTTAAGCCATTAGCCACTGTTGGAAAAAGCAATGCAATGTGAACCAGGAGAAAAACTGTAAAACAAAACAACTATCACAAAACCAAAAAGCCCCACTCTCTCCAGCCTGGGGGACTGAAATTGCAGGTTTAAAAAAATGACAGGCAGAAACTTAGGAGCAGCAGCATGAATATTATCCAATAATGCTCTGTGTCCTCAGACAGGCAAACAATACATTTTCATATATTTACAAAGCTAAGATCTGAATCTGCTGGTCTGTATTGTCAAGGGAGAATTGAAGCAGCCCAGTTTGTCACAGAGAACAAACCATGCCAGAGAGACGTGGGGTTTCGCCATAAGGGTAGGCAATGAACTGGAACTGGAAGTCCATAAAAAAACCAGATTGTTTTCCTCTTGTGTTAATTAATACCCTGCAGAATCCTGGTGTTGACAAAACATTTCTAGTGTACTGAGAGTTTAATATTTACTTTTGCTTTCTAGTATGTGTTAAAACTACAATTACTCATTAGTCTTGTTGATTTTCCCACATATGAGTGAACTGGCTGAGTACCCCATGTAGCTTAGCCTACACATCAAGACAAGAGGGAACTTTTGTGTGTATGCCCACAATGACAGGAGCAAACATTTAAAAAGTCAAAATGCAATGATAAATCTGAACTATCAATAACCACACCTGACAGTAATCTCAGCAGCTGGAAGGTCACATATTGAAGCTGCAGAATGCTTATATAGCAGCTCTAGGAGACAGTACTAGGGTATGGAACAAATGCACATACACAGGAAAACAAACACATGTGTGAGCCCCTTGCCAGCCACCTGTCCATGCTGACTGGCACCAGAGGACAATTCAAAAGTGAAGTTGGCTCTTCTAAGTTGCTGCTCCCGTTAGGAACCATGTAATTTATACAGTCATCACTTTTTAGAGTGGAAGTGACATGGAAACAAAATCTTGCTCTTTTTCTTTTTCCTGGTAGCATTATTAAGTTGTTCATACCATGTATGCAAATTGTTTAGAAATGTCATCACATCCATTTTCACATATATGAAAATGTTTTTTCATTTTCATATATACCTTTTTCATAAGATGAATGTAACTTTAACAGCGACCTGTTGTTGAGTTACTGAGTTTGTCTCAGCATGCAATCTCTTAACACTTTTAAAATCTCAGTTGCTTAAGTTTTGGTTATGTAAATTCATTCAGCAGTTTCAATCAGAAACTTCGGGTCCTCATTTTCTGTTCTCAGCTGGTATGTAAAATAGCTGCCAAACTTCACTAGGGCCTTTCTACACCTATTAATATTGAGTTGCAGTGAATTCAGCCATCTGTATCTATCTGAATTCATTAGCTGCTGCACACATACAAATCTAAAATAATAAAATAAGAAACACTCAAAAGAAAAACAAATGGCTCACATACTGCAGCACTGTGAGACTGGAAAGAATCACAACAACACATCTGGCCAGCGCTTCCTCCTCTCAATGTCAGGATATGAGGACTGATCCACTAAACCAATTTAGCACAATCCAAGCCACAAATCCTCTGTGAATCACGCCTCTGTTATGCTCTTGAGAGCATCATGGTCCAACTGCTGACAAGCCCAGGCATGTAGGCTGGCTGGAGCACCCAGCACCACCCCAGTGGAGCAAATCTAAGAGGAGCTACCAGAAAGTTTCTGCTGGGCTAGGGAGCAGACCAGGACTGCTCAGGGCAACCCAGTTCTCCAAAATACAGACACAAGTCATGAAGCAACCCCCTGAAGCAAACTGAGAGTCCCAGCAAAGCTTACCTTCACATATTTTGCTGTCTTTAAGAGCATAACCACTGTAGCATGAGCACCGGTAGCTGCCCAGCTTGTTGAGGCAGAGCTGGTTACAGCCGCCGTTCTGCGTTCTGCATTCATCGATATCTACATCAAAAGAGAGTGTCACAGTCAGCTGTTCACATCTGTAAATAATCTACAGGGTCACAGTGCAATAGGCATTGGGAAGGAGAAAGACCAAACAAGAAAAGTATAACAGATGCAACACAGTGATAACAAAAAGCACAAAGATTTTGTTCAAGCACTTCATGCGTATAAGCTCAAGTTTGTTTAACTTACAAAAAAAAAAAAAGGGGAGAGAGAAGGATCTGTGACTGAATAGTATCTCCTTCACATCTCTGAGAATACATAAAAGTATCTTTAGTCACTGTGGAGGCAAAGAAGCTTGTTTGCAGAAGCAAACTAGTTATGTATTTTATATCGTCATTAAGTACTAAAATTATGCTATGGCCAGTAAGCTCAGGACAAAAGCTTTAAATAAAACAGGAACACTATATTGTTACTATCACAGAACTTATGGGAACAGAGGAAGTCCCAAGTTTACACCTGCTGAAAATTTGTGAGCTTAACTGTGCCCCACTGAAATTGGCAGCAAAAGCCTGTAAAATCCAGCAGAGCCTGAGTTTCGCTCTCAATCTATCCCACCTGCTCGTTATGTCCTGCTTGTCTATGGGACTCCAGAGATAGCTGAGGGGTAGTACAGCATGTCATGGCATTTTATAAGAAAATAAAGAAATATGCTTCAGACTGATCAGTGCTTGAGCTCTCAAAGCCAACTGGATACTGACTGGTCTGCTTTCTAAATTGATTAAATAAGATGCTTAAGTGATCTTATAAACTCTTCACAATATTTACATGAGAAGGAAAGGCTTGGATCTCCTGCTGTCTTGGTTGCCACAATTCTGGACTGGCTGAACACAATTTCTAGTCATTACTGACTATTGGCAAGCAAAAAAGTAGCAGCCCTGACAGGAAGCCTTGCAGGCAGAAGAAAAAGAACCAAAGAAACCAGAAAACAAGAGGAGGGAAGATAACTTGTAGAGAAAACTCTGTGGGCAGCTGGAACTTCTTGCACGAATAGTTTCTGTCTGAAATTCTCTTTTGAGGTGATGGAAACACACCAATGGAATATATGGAATTAAGTGGACATGGAATAAGGTCAGACTATCAAGGAGGATTCCACAGACTAATTTTATCAATCTGTGTGTCATCAGACTCAAACCTCAACTTGCCAACTGGAAGTCCTTGTTCCCACTGCAGGGATGTTAGCTGGGAAGATGGGCCAGCTTCTTGGGCTCTGTGGTCTGTGATGTGTTACACCAGGGTTCACAGCAGCAGCTGATGCAGCTCTGCTTGAAAAGCCACTACTACTCTATTTCTGCTGCTGCTTTCAGAGGGGTGGAACAGAATGTTGGACCATAGCTACTTGGATTACCTTGCCAAGACCAAGCTGAGCTCCATTAGAGTCATGTAAAAATGTAGATGTGAAAAAACTACCTGTTTCCCAGAAGGGTAAAAACATGAACAATGTGTAACCTAGGTTCAGTTCTGTGACTTTTGAATTGTGCAGCACAGTATCAGTGACCATTTGAGAATACAGCAAAACCAAAAATATCTTTGTTACAAGAATAAAAGACAATGAAACCAAATTACCTTTTTCACATTTCTTTCCCTGCCAGCCACGCTTGCATTCACAATAGAAATCCCCCTTGAGATCCTCACATTTGACAGTCCCTTCTTTGTGACAAGGATTGGGAGAACACTGGTTTGGCAAATCTGATTTACACAAGGAATAAAAAAACCAAAACAAAACAGAACAATTCATTGAAGTCACTGACAACCAGGTGTTTCACTCTCATTAGAAGATGGGAAATTGAAACAGTATTGGGGAATCACTCAAAAATACTTGCACCTGGCAAGTATTTTATTAGTATTTTATTTTATTTTTTATTAATATCAGCTAATTCTTAGTGCTCACATGCCAAACAGTGTCAGGAATTTTGCAGAGCACATGCAGTGGATTTCACTTAATTGCAAAAGGGAGTGAGCTACCACCCCCATATCTGAATGACACATTTTGAAAGAAATAACTTAAAGTAGCTTATTTTTCTACTCTCACTAATTTTTGAGAAAAATAAAAAAACAACAGTATCAACTCAAGTACTCAAGAAAGGATGGGTACTCTTTTCAATCACCTTTGGTAGTTAAACTGAGGATCTTAGCAGGGCTGATAGATTTCTAGCTATCAAAAGTTTTTAAATGACATTATTGATAGATCTTTTCTATTACATAGAATGAAAATAAAAAAGGAATACCCATATATCAACAGCCAAGGAATAGCAAATGATTAATCCAGTTTACAAAGGGCACAATGCTCATATGGGGATTTTAAAGCCAAGTTCCAGGATTTGACAATGAGTTTCCTCATTGGAAAGAAGTAGGGGAGAAGTCACCACAGTTTGGGAGCAACTGAAGGAATAAATCTCAAAGTATCATGTAACTACTCACCAACTGTAGTCACCTGTCCAAATTCACCCACCCACTTACCTGCACAACACCCAGGGACAGTGCTTCCCAGAGGTGGCTAAAGGAAGGATGAGAGAACACCCTTCTTTCCACAAAAAATGAGTTGGTAGCTATCATGTAGCAGTAACCTGTTAACACCAGCGTTCTAGATCAGTGGTCTTCAAAAACATGAATGTGTCAACTGTTTACACAACTTTAACCAGAAGGAACAGTGCAGGAGCTCATTATGCAGACTGAAAAACTCAAGAGCCTTTCTTGTCTCATATCTCCTCTCAGCATTTGAAAGTGCCCAGTGTGTACACACTAAGTGAGCAGCAGCAGAGAAGACCTGCACTGGTTTCCATGCACTGGTTCTGCTGAGTCCAGTATGGACTCTTGATGTTCTAAACATGTCTTTGTAGCATGACAGGGAGGCTTTTAGGAGAGGAACTGTTTGTAGATTAGCAGCCCCATCAGACTTCTCAAACTGAGAAGAGTTAAGACTCCTACTTTTTGTCTTATTATACAGGATTATTATACTGCTACATGTCTCTTCTCTGTGTGATCCTGAAAGTCACTGTCATGACCAGCTGCTGTGAAGAACTTCTGTGAGGGCAGCCAGCAGCAGCTCCATTTGATGTCTCACAAAGCACTGAACAGCACTTCTGTTTGCACTGACTTGGATTTAAATCTCAGGTGGTTGAGGTTGACAGGCATCTCCGAGGTCACTGGTGCCACCCTCCTGCTCAGGCAGGGCCACCTGCAGCTCAGGACCATGGCCAGAAGGCTTTTGATTATCCCCGGGATGGTGACTCCACAAGCTCCCCGGGCAACCTGTGCCAGTTCTGGTTCACTCTCACAATGAAAAAGCATTTCCTGATGTTCAGACAAAACCTTCCAGATGTGCAGAGCTGGAGCAAAGGCACAGCCACAGAGGCCAGGCCACACAAAACAAAACACAGCTATATGGGCTGTCTTAACATCCACCTGCCAGAACAGCTCCCAGTAAATCATGGCACAGCCGACACACTGCTGGAGGGGCAGGAGCTGGGGAAGGAAAGGCCAGGTTAAGGTGGCAATGAGCCACAATAGAGCAAGCCTCTCCTGGGTGTTCCTTGTCCTAGACAGATCAGAATGTTTACATTAAACAGAATGGTTTAGGTATAGTAAGCCAAGTTTTTTGGTTTTTTAGCAGCAGCACACACCAAACCTCCTAAATATGGCAGTGCTTTCAGTCATTTGATAAGCAAATCCAGTCAACAGGGTTATGCACAATTTATCTGGTATATCCACAAGTTTCTGATTCTTCCCCTAAACTGGATTCTGACATGCCTTGCAGGGTAACAGCCCAGGGTATAATACATGGATATCAACCACGGAGATTTCTATCACATCAGCACTGTGCTGATTGTTTGCTCCCTCTTATCATGAGAGTTTGAGAACATAAGACAAACACTTATACTCTTCTGGTGGCTTTACAGTTGTGTTATTCTGCTGGCTTCATAGAAGGTGCTCCTGATTGAAACCATTGCAAAAGAAAAAAACTGAGCTTTTGTTTCCATTCATTTACATGACAGATTTTAGCAAAGCTGTTAAAAGTAGTGATGAGCATGACCTTTTCATGTGCTTTGAGCTGTGTCTGATACCACCTGTAAGTGCAGACACAGATTAGAACTACCAATTCCATCTTTGAAATCTGTATGGAAACATGACTTTGCTTATGCCCAGGGACTGTCACTTTCAGTTCATTACTTTGTTCTGTGAATTTATTTTTTGATACCCAAAAAATGGTTCACATTGAAACTTCATAAAATTCTAGGCTGCAAAAAATATTACACTCAGTAATTTAATAGTAAAAAGCAGGCACACATATATAACAAAAATCTCATGGTGTTTTTAAGGCCATGTGTAGCTTCATTTCCCAAAAGTCCTGTAGAGCTTTCCAAAGCCTTGCAAAACCAAATCCTTAATCCCTGGATGACCTGAGGGATCTCTTTTAGAAAAAGATCCAGATATGCAGAGAAAGTATTGGTATCCGTGTGTAAAGTAAGCACCTATCTGCAAAGTAATTATAAATACTCATTGCAGTCAGTGGAGATGGCACAAGAAACAGAGTCTGTGGAGGGACTCTGGTCTTCTCAGAGCAGACACAGTTTGGCTGGGGGAATCCCTCTAGAACCAGAGGAGATTAACTCTGCTAATGGGAATACTGCTGATGGGAATACTGCTCATGTAAGCGTCCATGATGGAAATACCTATTTGCACACTGTATCAAATCCTCTGAATCTGGAGGGGAGTCCTTGTTGTAACCTGATCTCAAGAGTTTATGAAATTAGGAGTCCTCATATATTCTGTCTAACCTGTCTAATCACTGTCATACTTAAAATTTCTGCCTTATTTCCAGTATAAACTTGTGCAGTCAATCACCCTCCAGCCCTTAGGTGGTTCAGTAGCTTTGTACACCAGGTTAAAAGAACATTCCACTACCTTGTTTTGAGAGGAGAAACGCTGTTAAGAAACAAAGTTTAAAAGTGTCTTGCAAGCACAAACCCATAGAGCTACATAGTCTTTTGGCAGCATCTGTGAAAAATTAAGAGACACACTAGAACTGGCCAAGCACGAAGCCTGTCACTCTTCCAAGCGCGTTTCAGGCTCCTTCTCTGTTACTTCTCCTGTGAATTGATGATGGCTAGCCAAAACTCAGCCATTTAAAAACCTGTTCATATTTTAATGGGGGAAAATATTATCATTTTCTTTCCAAACCACTGCATCTGCAATGGGCAGAAATCCCTAAAAACAATTATTCAGCTTTTATTTTTTCAGATTTTTTCATCACTATCCTTTAGACTCTCATTTCTGAGACCCTGATTAGATCTTTGGAACAAGTTGGTATCATGATTTTCAGCAGAAACTCCTGCCTCTTTGCTGTGCCACATGCATAAGTAAATGTAAGCATTCAGCCTCTCATCCCACTTTGGACTAGCTGGCATACTGCAGCCAACACAGGTACCACAGGTCTGAGAATTCCCAGTTCAAAGGACTCAACATCCATAAATGATACTGCTGCAATATATGAGAGAAATTCTTCACATACAACTTATTAACCTTGGAATTCAGTCTTTTAAAAGGTTGTTTTAAGGCAGTTTATAAATGTAAAAAGTTGACTAAAGGCAACTAGAAAGGTATTAGAATTCATTACATTTTCTTCTCTAGTGTTAGTGAAGGACAAAAAAACCCCCTTCATCCTCTACAAAGTTATCAGTTTGGCTTCCAAACTGCTTTGAGGTTTTAAAGGTAGCAATATGCAAAGCATAGTCACATGATACATGAAACTGATCTCTAAAAGCAAAGAAGGCTGGCACAAGCCTGGTTTGACTTTAAACTTTTCTTGAGGTTCCTTAATGGGGAGAGCCAAAGCTAGCATTCAAGGGAATAGAAAACAAGGGGCCAAACATTGTGTACAGCCTTATGGCACCTCCTAGTTCTTGTCCCTCTAGCTTCTCATACTATTCAAACTTTGGGAAACTGTTGGGAAAGAAACTTGCATCATGAAATATCAAAGCACTAAAACATAATAGCAAGATGGCATTAGGTTATAAAATGGGAAAGATTTTGTTTAGTTGTATGGAGTCTTAAGCCTGGAGAATAGAAAGACCAGTACTGAAATACTACCAAAACCAGAGATGGCTGAGCTAGTCCCAGACCTTCAGGTAGAATAAGAGAACATTTAACCACAATATAAAAACCAGAAATGCTTACTATGAACACATGTAAGGAAATCTGGATTTCTCGTATACGGCGACCCATATTTCTGAATACAAGCTGAAAAACAGAAAATGAAATTGTCATTGTTGCAGTAGTGAAGGACAGCTGTTCAAAGCATGTAAAATGATACCTGGCCTGCAAGGATTTGGAAGGTGGATGCAAAATCTATGCAATATTATCATCTCCCAGATGCCTTGAAATTCTGAAGTTCAATAAAATCTTTTAGCTTTGATGTACAACAGGTAAAATCCATTTGAAGAAGATGATCCCTTAACCAGATGCTACTACAATTATAAAGCTATCGTAGTAGCTACTCCAATTTGACCATCTAAACTTCTTTAAATATCTAAAAAGCACATGTTTTTTTCTCCCACTGTGGCATTTGTGATCTTAAATACTTAATTTTAAACACAAATAGAAAACAGTATGATGCCATGACTATGATACAGTCAACAGAATAAGCCAATAGTTCAATCAGGCACCTGTTTCTTTTTTACAAAGAAATCTCCTTTTCCTCTTCTCTTTAAAAAAGAATCTCCTTTTTAAAAGGAGATTAGTTGAAAACTAACTTCATTAAAAAGGGAAAAAGGTAGAAAACTACAAATTATTTCATACCACTGCAAGCCACTGATATACATGCAACATCAAGATTTTAACATGCAGAAAACACATAAAGCATCTCTGTCTGCAAATGTACACATAAATAAAAACACGCACCTCAAAGTACAATAAGGAACATAAAGTCTATCTTAAAATTAGCAATACATGTTTACTGCAATCAGATTTCCATCCCTTTCCTTAGCAGAGATTTCATCTGTGACAAGCTCCAGTGTTAGGCACATACCAGCACTCCCACAAAGTGGAAATAAAAGCTGCAACTCACCCAAGTATTTCGGGTAAAAATATTCCTGTAGAAGGGGAGAAAAACAAAAAAAGCAAAAATTTATTGAATCGTATTCGCTTCTATTTTCATGCTTTTTAACAGCTGCTGTTGCTTAAGTGGTCTTGTAAGGCAGTTATTTAACAATTCCAAACACCTGATTTCCTTTTATTCACAACCAGAAGCAGCACAGTATTAAACATGTATTTTTTAATTTGAAAAGCAAAGAAACATTAGTCTCAAGGTATTTTTTGATGGCAGCTGATCTGGTCAGTGACTGGGCATGAAGACACCCCCCAAGAGATAAAGCTGCTGCTGAGGGCATGAGGTAGGGGAAGGAATGGGAATCTGGGGCAAAACCCTAGGGGGAAGAGTACAGGATCATTCAGTCACCCTGTGCCTCCTCGAAGGCATTCTGCTGATGCAGGACATGGGCATGAACACCACAGGCACCAGAAAAAGCACTTTTTGCTCTTGCAAGGAGCACCCTACAACTCAAACAGCACCCATTGCTGCACCACACATCCCATCCTGGATGCTCATAGAAGGGAGCAATGACACTTTGCAAATTGACATCCATTTCTCTAAAACCAGTCTGCAAAGGGCGTTGCCATTCCTCCCATGCTAGATGGTCATGCATTACTGCTCCCGACTTTGCACCAACAAAGTGCAGCCATACAGTGAGAGCAGCATCATTGTGCTGCTGAGACGTGAATCCAACCTTGCATGTTAGAATAGTCAGCCTGGTGAGGCATGGCAAGCCACATGACTGCTTGCACCAACACAGGCAAACGGCAGAAAAATGCAGTTTTTCTGGATGGAAGAATGGGAGATTGGCTGGAGCTGACAATTGTATCACATTCTTAAAAAAATACAAAACTTCATGGCCAGGAAAAAAGCAATTTTTTCCACCTTCATGCTGTTTTTCATAATATATAAGTCATTAATTCAAGTGCTGTTAAAATGGCAATTGGGGCATTGAATGAGGAAAAACTTATGCATTGTATCAGTGCCTAATTTTATTTTTAATAAACCACTTCTCAGCTAATTATGAAAGCATATGGACAGTATAATTCTCCTTTATGCAAGAGGAGCAATTTCCATATAACCTTATCTTCAGTGAGGTTGGGACAGTAAATACTCTGCATTCTACAAAATTTAGTTGGTCTATACAATGTGCAAGAGAAGAAACTATTTTATCTTCTCCTCTTTTTACAGATGTTTGGATTGAATCTGTACAGGCATGTATAAACAACAGGGACAGGCACACACCATGGCTCAGTTTGATCTGGACTGTCCAGTGCAATCAATTGCGCTGCTGTCACTTAGCAGAAGAATCAATTGCTTCTGGCAAATATGCTCCAGTTACTTAAATGCACCATGTAAATATTCAGCCTAAATTATGAGAGCATCAGCAAAAAAGTAGAAGCAGCAGCTTACACTGATGTTAATTTTCAGTTCTGATATGAGAGTGAGATGCTTGGCATCTTTTGGGGCTGAGCTTTGAAATGTTTCTTCAGCTTGAAATGTGTCATCAGAATGATGAGCTCAGAACCCACTATGGTCCTTTCTCACTCTTTTTTTTAAGGTTTAGTTTGGGAAAGACAAGTCATAAAAATGCAGTCAAAATAAAAATAAATCTAAGCAGTCTAAATATTCAGATGGGTGCTCATATGCCATATATAACCACAAACTGAACTTCAACTAGCACTCGAGGAGAAAAAGATAGGGGCACAATATTCCAAACATTTCTTTCATTATTTCCCCTTTGTTCTGTGTACTTCACAAGAATGTGTAGATGTATTTAACCACCAACAGGATAATCCAGACTCTGACAAGAACAACTATTTTGGCACTCACAGGACAATGAATAGGAGCTTTCATATTCATGGCTATCAGCCTAATTGCTCCATGTCAGTGGTGGCAAAGGCATTTTCTCCTTGACCTCTGATGAATGAGCTGAGTACTAGAAAAGTGGTACAGAATTTACTTTCGTAAACATAACTTCCAAACTCAAACTGCCTGTGTATTGATTCAATGCCAGTAGAACAGCAGATAAGTGAAACTCCAAGGCATTGTACCACCACAAGTTTCATTCCACAAAGTATGTAGTCAAGTGATGTAAACATGAGGCTATTACTAGAAATTCAGCTCTTCTTTCCCTGTCTTTCTCATTTGCTTATACAAAGTTATACAAAGTTATACAAAGCACTTTCTGACCAGTAGCACTTCTCCAGGTTTACAAAACCTGCTGATACTACCATTCTAAAATAAAGACACATGCTCACAGGCTCTAACATTACTCACTCTTGTATGATTTGCTTTTAATTTTTCTTGATATTCAATTTTTCTTACACCTGGCTTCTGTAAATACAATGACAATGCATTTACATTCAGAGAAAAGATTGATGAAGAATGACCTTACACCTTGAGAAAAGGAACCTTCTTAAACAGCAGTCCCTTCTCAAAAAACACTGATGAGAAGTTTTCTTGGTTAAAAATTCAAGCAGTGCCTAACCTGACACAGATACACATTATTTCTCATGTGAGCACTCAACTCTTCAATGTCTTTTCAGTCTTCTGTGATGTACTAAGGCTTAATGACCCCCAGATGTCAGAGAAAATGATAATCCTACACAGGGTTAGGTCTCTGTTAAAAGTGTGCAACCCATCTTCTTTCTACTAGAAGTGTTCAATTGTGTTTTCAGGATTCTATGCCAAGAGAAATGTTTTGAGGCTTGCTAAGAAGGAGTTGGCAAAGATTCTCTGTCACTATTTTGCTGATTTCTCAACAAGCCACTTTCAATTTCAGGCTCAATAAACTTCTCACCATCCAGAAAGTCACACACTGTTCACAGGATCAAAACACAGGAAGTTATTTAACTGTTACCACTAGGGTGGCAAAAATCACCACAGAATTATCTAAGTGTTAAATTTTCAGCTTGGATTCTGACAAAAAAGGTCAACATTCAAGTGTGGTCAGCCCTTCCCCTTTAGATCTGCTTCCTAATTACTGCTGAAAATAAAAGCAGGAGCAATTGGCTTTTTAAATAAAAAGCTATAAACACATACATGTTGGACATAAACATTCTCTGGACAGGCTGCTGCACAGACACTGACAGTACCAAGCTCTCTAATCCTTCTGTCCAGTAGTAATGCCCCAGTGCAGGCAGAAGGAAGACAAAGGCTGCAGAAGCTTCAGCCTCCACAAGAGACCAAACACCAAATGTAGCCTCAAAATTCCAACCTCTGTGACTGTTCCCAAGAAAACTTAAATGTATTTCCACTTCTCTTCCTTGTGACCCACCAAACTTTCTGTCTGTCTGGTTTCTACCTAATAACCAGTATGGCTGGGATGGCAGAAGCTACAAGAGCCAAGGGCCTGGCAGCATGTGGTGCCCTAGTGACATGAGAGCTCCTTTTGTAAATGACGTCTTTTATCTGCTGCCACTACAGGTCAAACTTGTGGCATGAGCTGTAACTCACCAATGAGTTACACATCATGTGCCACCCAAATTACAGCTCAGCAGAGATCTCAGGTAAAGAGGAAGAAACGGGAGAGACTGGGAAGTGCCTGAGACCTGCACATCTCCACCCTTTCAGTGAGGTGGAGAGCAGGGCACCAGGCCAGTCTCTCCAGGCAGGTCCTGGCTTGCTTATTTCAGCTCAGTTCCAGGGATCTTTCTCTTGCAGCCCAAGAGACGGATCTGTGCTTTAACAGAAAAGATTTAAGTTCCACAGCCCTCACCCATTTCACACAAATATATGTACACGCTGGAAGCAAGTCTTCTGATGCATTAAATACAATCATTTGCTTCCACAACAGTGTTACAAGATCTGAGAGTGCATGCTTTTATTTCAAGGTAGAGTGACACAAAGCATGGGCATAAGAATTCTGTTCATGAGCCTAAGGTGTTCCTCTCCCACCTGCAGCTGGAGCTTACTATTACCCTGATAAATCAGCTACTACAACACCTGGTCTGGATACCTAAGAGAGAATAATTTTAAAAATGTCTTCAAAAAAAACTAACCCAAGCAAATGACCCCCCAAAAGTCCAGGCTGTCCATTTTTATATTTGACTTTTTTCCTTCCAAATGATAAGAATGGATTCACTGGTGCCACCCCCACAATGCCTCTCATTGAAACAACAGAGGAGAACAGCAGCATGGAGGTAAGAATTCACAGCTGTGGAGTGGAAGGGGTAGAAACACCTATGTCAGCCCCCTGCCAAAGGAAACCTACATTGGGATGGGGTCACCATCTATTTTCAACTCCATGGCCAAAGTCCACTGTGGTAAAATCCAGAAGTTACTGTAATTATGCAGGGCATGCATTAGTCCTGCTGCGTTTTCAGAGAAGATGGAAAAACACCAAATCAGAGCAGGCGTCAACATGAGTCACTGTATAAAAATAGCCCTTCTGAAAACATAACAATGACCCTGTCAACACCAGGAAAATGTTCTCACTGTTGCTTTACTTTAAAGTAATTGGTAACACTGGAGACCTCAGGAAAAAGGGCCTGCTTACTGCTTCTGTTTATTTTGCTTGAGTACCAGGTCAGGTAAGGCTGTAAGGCACGCAGTCTTACAAAAATCATGTTTGAGCTCAGGAGGTCACAAATAAAAGATGTAGTTTATAGGAAGGCTGCTCATGTTTTTGGACATCTGGCTCTTGGTGCATCTGGCTCTTGGTGCATCATTTTGGACAAGGAGGATGGACCAAAAGGCCTCCAGAGGTGCCTGCCAACCTCAACCAGTCCGTGATTCTGTGACTGCAGTGCCACTAACACTGGAGCATTTCACTGACTTGGGTTAGCAACAGTGATTTCTAAAAAGCACTTTCTTAGTTACCTAGTTACATCTAAGAGAGTAGCAACAACTCCCACATTATGCCCTTTCCTCATTTCCATATAATGACTCTCCCTTTTCCTCTTTTCTTCAGGACTGAATGTTTGCCTTGGACATGGCCAGACCTCATTTATAAATGTTCTTCATGTTTCCACACTATGGGCTTGTGTTATCCTTGAAGAAACCACTGCTTCCAACCATAAGTGGCTGTAACTCAGTGTTTGCTAGTTTTCAACTGTTACAACTTAGAATGCAAATCTTAGTAATGCTCAAGAACTCTCCTCCTTTTTTTAAAATTCAGCCCCAGACTTTAGGTGCACAGAAAATCTCACACTGAACAATATGGGCCTTCCTCTTCTATCAGGGCATGAAGCAGCTCTGCAATGCAGAATTTCAAATATGTATAATCACTAGTTTCAGAATTTATGCTCAAATGAATGCCATGCTGCCTGCACTAGCTTTCCTTCTCATCGTGAGGGACCCACCACTCAGCCAGGGTAATAGGCTTCCTATTGTGTTTTGTGGCAATCTGTATACTCCATATGAAGAGCAAAGAGAATTTCTCTCCACAATTTGGCAAGCAAGGCATTGGAGAAGCAAGTAGGTCACATTACAGTCCTAAAAGCAGCCTCCAAGTCTCACTCCTACCACCCAAGTTACAGCTGCTGAGGGTGGCTTTTAGATTGTTTTGTTCATTTGTCAAGTATCCACTTCACACTGTCCAGCTATTCAGGTGCCCAGAGTCTGGGACTGCCCCTTCCAGCAAGTTGCTGAAGTTTCCAAAACAGAAGCATCCAAGACTATACTCTCCAGCATGACATCTTCCATGGACACTTGGTACCTCTGCAGAATCCTCGAGTCTGAAACAAAACCCATCTATTGTCATAACTTCCTTTGCTCTGTTCTGGACAGCAAGGCTGTTTCCCAATCGCTTACTGAGGTGCCACTTCAGCAAAAACTGTTTCTCTGCAATGAGGAAAACCCACCAATGATTGGAATGCATAATTAAAGGGGAGAAAAAAATTGCTGAAAGGAAACAAAAGACAAAAAAAAAAATGTTCATGTATATCACAGATAGTTCACATTTTGTGAAGGTGCAAGGGGCACGGAGACATGATTTCTATAAGTGGCCTGAGGCAGGGTTTGACTAGAGACAGTAAACAGTGTGAAATGGATATAACTGGTGCCAAACACTTCAACAAAAATAATTTGTAGTGTGATTCCAATTGGTTGCATGTGATTTTAAATTATTCTGACAGAAATCTGATCACAAATGCCTTGAGGTTTCCTCCACTGCTTCAGAACTGAAAAGCTACTTTCCCTCCAGCTGCAATAATGTGCAAGATCTCAATTTGATGACAAATGTCATCTCACTCAATGTTGCTTGTTTGAATCTTTACTTTTGCAAGAGTTACAGTATTTGTATGTGGTAAACTAACACTTGCTCAGACAGTTTAGTCAAAGTAAGGAAAACAGTGTCTGACACAACATGTAACATAAGTAAAAGGCTGTCTCTCCAGCACCATCTATATTTACTCTGAAATTATTTTAGCCATATTTAAAACAGAACATGTCATATGTCCTATCAAACATGATTTAAATATCTATGATCTCTCGTGGGCTTTGTGGCATTTCATACACTTTAGTTTTTCCCCTCCTTATAATGTAATCACACTGTTTCTTTGGATCTTGCTTAATCTGCAGAGGTTGCAACTCACACTAGCAGCACTCGATCATATTAAGGCATTTAAGGACTCAGACTCAGAGGGCACAGGCAAGTAAGGAATAGGGAAGTGACATCTTAGATGATACCAGGCCCTTGTGACAGAATCTGATCTCATACTTCCCTGTTCATTATTTTCATAATTAAGTAACTTTTGCTTTTCTGTTCATGTCCTAAATATTTTCCGGAATTGAACTACAACTCCTTGTTCCAGGAATCAGCCAATATGGTTGCTTTCCAGGAACATGTGATTCTGTGCAGTGCAAGCATGACCAGTTCTCCTTTTATCTCTTCATTTATGTACCCTTCTGTCCTGGCAGGTGTGCAGAGTGAAGACAACACCAACACTTGTTCCCCTCTCTGGGTATCCTCCTTACTTCCCAACTTTGCTCTTCTTCTAGTTCCCACTACTGATGCTCAAAGGAACAGGGACCCTATAGAACAGCAGTCATAACAAAACTGTGATTAAAGCAAAGATACAGAAGGAAGACCTGCTGAAAAACTTCAAACAGATTCTCCAAGGCTTGGTTGTTCATTCATTGCTTTGACAGGCTGAGCTGTGACAACCATTTCTGTTTCTCTTCCAGCACCTTCCTAATTCAGGCTGTCCTTTCCACCATGCCAGTCCCCACTGGACTGGGGAACCAATCCAGCTGCAAAATTACCATTTTTCTCTGCAGACTACTTTTCTTTAGGTTAAGTTACTTTAATTGGTCCTTGCAGTCCCCCAAACTGCTGTGCAAGAAGGGTGAAAAGAACAGGCAAAGGAGTTGCTTATCTCTACTAGAGAGGCTGAAGCCCCAGTGTGAAACCAAACCTTGAAAAGCAATGTGAGGGGAGAAGTAAACCTTGTTGCTCTGCTCCTTCTCACTTTCTTCTAAATCTGGTCTTGCTTCCATCCTTGTTCTTCATACTTGGAAGTGGAAAATGACTGCTTGTAATTCATTAAGCTCACTCAGAGTATGGAACACACACGAATCACAGCTGCCAATTTATACACATTCAATGTTTCTCTTACCTGATTCTTAAGCAGCTGCACTAAAAAAATTATATTAATTCCCAGTAGGCTGCTCATTTTCTTTTTAATTTAGTAAAAACAAAATTTAATGAGTTAATGGCCACAAAACTGTTTTCTTAATTTTAATTGACTTTTTTTCCTTCTCACGTACTTATTACTACCTATTGTACTGCTCTAGAAAACTGACATCCTAACTTCATCTGTGTTTTCCATTATCATCCACCTTGAAACCAGTATAAACCTCCCCCCCCTTCAATTTGTCATTCTTAGCACCTTTTCCCACCCTATCTTCAAACAGCCCCTCAGCATAATATTAGTTTCTTTTGTCTTCTCTTGCTCCTTCCCTCCTGCTGCACAGGACATTTAGCATGCACTAGGTCTGTGATGTGGTGTGTCAGTATTTCCAGGTCTATTCTGAATTTTTGGGCTGCTCTCCCGGGAGTGGAAACTGATACAGATCAGGCAGGTATGAGTCCAGTAGAGTTGATGGAGTTGTGTCTGCTTCCACCAATGGCAAACTTCACTCACCCTTCTCAAAACCTTTTGATGAAGCAGCATTTAGCCAATAAATGCCTGACCTGCCTCCTAAGGCAGGTAGGAGTATTTTTGTCACCCTCCTGCTACTGAACACCGCCACTGCCAACAAATACTGTGTCTGTACTGCAAGGTAGATGGGTGCATCCTGATTCACAGTCCCAATCCTTTTGCCTTGCAGATCAGTTAGACCCACTGGATTTTGGTACAAAGCTCCCTTATCTTTTATACCAAACTACAGGGAGAAGGAAAGAAAGGGAAGGGAGTGCACCTGGTGGACATACAGACCTCATCCCAGCAGGCTGGGATGCCACCATGGCATATACTGGGCACTCAGATTTTTACTTCCTTTTTCTCTCCTTCAACCCATTCCTGGACAAAAGTCTAAGTATCCCTGTATTTTCTTTCTCAAAAGCTATTAAGCAGGTATCACTGTGCCTGGGAATCCATTCTTACATGTACTGAGTCCAAGCAGGTTAAAACATCAGCACAGAGTTTTCCAATAACTCTTTCTCTCTCTCTGCACCAACAAGAAGAGATAAAGAAATTTATACAGCTGTAAATCTAGCCCTTTCTCCATGCTCTGCCAAGATGTCAAAACAAATCAGTATATTGAGAAGAACTGTCACAGCAAATAAAACCAGATTTTTGCCTGGTTATTAAAGGAATATTCTATACAGGGATGATGACATCTGTATCTAAAGATGATATCAGTATTTTCCATGTCTAGCCTACACAACATTCACTAAATTACTCAAAGAAATCTTACACTGCTTTACTCTCACAGTAACTCCTCTCCTCCCTCCACATGCCTTCATACTTTACTGATTAATATTTACAAGCGGGTGTCTACCTTGTTATTCTTAGAAATAACATCTAAACATTGCCTGACAAGCGTGCCTCCTAAAAGATCAGAATGAAGTTTGGATGACCCTAGTCCATGGATGAAGCTCATCTGTGTGACCAAGACCATGTCATGTTATGGAACACATAAAAAATAAAACCAGTGAGCCATCAACATGCTGAAAACCAACCAAACTGACCCTTACCACACCCAATAAATTGCTTCATCTGCATTTCAGCTTCTCAATACACCCAGCCTAGCAGAAAGAACGCTGACCTTGCTGGATGTTTTGTTAGGATCAGTAATTTTCAAGACAAGACTGCTAAAAGCCCCCAGAAACTTGGGCTGGTGTCACTGTTGCCCTTGCCTTGAGTGGGAAAGTGGAGTAGATTCCTCTTCAGCTCCAAGTTATGCTGTGATTCTCTGCCAGTGTTTTGTGTATCTGACAAGCCCTAGGCTTAAAAAACATTTTGGATGCAAGTCCCTCAAAATCCAGAATTTCACGTGTCTGCCTATGAATCAGATGTCCATTCTGCACGCACATGGAAACCAGCTGGCTTTCCACAGTGCTCCACCGAGGGCCAAATCCATAAACAGTAAACACAGGTGGCCAGGCTGACCTACATCAGCGTTTCTGGTGTGCCCAGCACTGCTCAATGCATTCAGCACAGCGATTTCTGTGGTGAGCTGCAGGAAGAGCAGTAGTTCTTCAGCAGTAACAACAGCAAGCAAGATGTGCAGGGACAGATGCTGTACTCTGCTACCAAAGGGGAAGAGGCTGCATTCAAACATCTTCCCTATGCTGAGCCTTTCAAAACAGAGAAACTCCTTGCACAAGGACACTTTTTTCTTCAGTGAAATAAATGTTTCTAAGAAGATCAGGATCTACACTCCCTTCTGCCCTTTGTTTTACATGCTTGGATGATCAGATTTTTAGAACGGTCAACCAAATTCCAGAGCAGTTTATCAGCCACTTAACAAGCTGTAATACCTTGACTGCATACCAAGGTCAAATATTTCTGCAGTGCTGCTTTTATAAGGCCTTGTCAGCATCTTAAATAAGATAACATTCTTATCTCTGTATCCAAGATATTTTGCAACTTCAACCCATCTATCACACCTAGCATGAATTTTGAATAGATTACATTCAGAAACAGCCTGCATACCTCCCATCAAGATGTTTTCCATCCTTCTTTTTTTTTTTTTTTAACCTCTATATTATCTTTTAATTTTTCTGTTTGGCACCTCTAGCATAATGAAATTACAAAATGAAATTACAAAACAGGAACCATCCCAGAATTCTGCAGCAATGTTTAAGGATGCTATAATCAGCTTCATGAAAAAGGTAGGCTGAAAGACTCATTAATCCAGGCTACTTGCTTTTACCATGTATAGTCATACAAGTGGCACAGACTAAGTTTTGTTCTGCCTCTTAAAAAAAAACCAAACAATCTAAAAATGTTTCAATTGATCTTCCTTCCTCTAGTCTGAGCGAGGTGATATTTATATTTTCCGTAACATAAAAGACAAAAGCTGCACTGCCCTGCACATGAATGGCTCTTGGGCCCTGGCTAATACACTATTCTTAGCAGCTGATGTAAGTAATCTCACATGTGGCAAAATCCACATTCAGGTTTCAGGGAATGGGCATCTTCTGCTGACTGCCTGCAGATCTTGTTATGGAAAGCTGATCACTGAAACAATGGAAGGCCCAGAAGAAGGGTGCTCTGGTTTAGGTATGTGACATGGCTTTGCATTTACTGCTGTCCAGGAAATCGGTATCTTTTCACAAAATTCTTGGCTGGATGTTACAATTGGCAGCATAAAGATATGGGAAGCATGGGGAGCATCACATGAGCTGTTACAACCTTGCTTCATCTTACCTCAACTTCTGGAACTGTTTTATTGAATCAGTTAATGAAATTTCCTATCACATCTTTAGGTCATAGGTCTTAAAATTAGGCCTTCAAATTCTCCTCACACAACCACAGCATAGTCAAGAATGGCAAGGTTGGTAAGGAAGACTCATACTCATTCATTAGCATCTAATGGAAGGGAAAAGGGAAGAGGGACAACACTTTTGGTCTGACATCACAAGCCTTTCTTGAGGCTGAACTGAGAAGCATCAAGATTGATCAAGTAATCTGAAACTAACTTTCAGTTGTCAAGGCTGCAAGACCATTGCTCCTGTGGGAGAGTAAACAGACAAACGCCCACATAGATGCTCATCTGGTGACTTAAAGCATAAAACCTGGGAGATGCAACAGGACAGACTGCACTGCTGTGTTTGTCATGGCTTGCTTCCACAGCCTCACAGAGCTCAGCACAGGGCAAAAAGTACTGTAGCTGCTGCTTTCTGCTACAACCTAAATAGTTAACCCATGGGACCAGGTTCAGCAGGCACATGCAGAAATTTCATCCTTCCTAAACTACAGGGAATCTTCTTCTGTCAACAGCAGTCTCTTAATTTCCCTGGTCAATAGAAGCTCACTCTACCAGCATGGATCAGCTGCAGCCTGGCAATATGCTGAAGCATGACTGCAGTTACTGTAATTCTTCAAAAAGCTTGGTGTTGTTTACAACAGGTTTTGGCTTTCCTAAGTCAGGTCTGTCTCAAGTAGCTTCCTTCTTCTGTCAGTCACTAAGACTGGATGTACAACACAGCCTCAGTGAAATGACAGCACAAAAACTCCCTACTGTTTAAAATACGCTTCCATTGTGAATTAATACTCTGTCCATGAAATCCATGGTTATTGCTGAAAGAGCAATCACCTATGCACTACAAAACAGTGAAGTCTTCCAGTGCAGAGCAGCAACAGCCCACATACATAACCTCTGCCACCATGCATTAGAAAGCTGCTACTGAACAGCGCTGCTACTTTCACATCACATACTGATTGCAAAAGGGAGAGGAAGGGCCATAAATCTCCCTGATATATTACAGCACACCTGCTTCTCAATCAAATTGAAGCGAATTAATGCAAGAGTAGGACATAACAAGCAACTTCACAGCTCTTGGGAGGTTTGTGTCTCAGAAAAGGTAGGACCTTATATCTCTGCAGATCTAAGTGTCCTGGTGTAGAAGGACATGTTAGGGGGCACAGACACTAGAAGCCCATCTAGCCACTCTTCAGGTTTTCAGAACAGAGTGAGACCTAGCAGCAATAGCAAAGGAAATGCACCAAAAAATCAAAATCACTTGCAATCAAAATCACTTTCTGCAATTGAAAGCCAGCATTGTCCTACAAAACACACTGAAAGTACGACAGTAGCCTAAAGAATTTATATGTGAAAAGATTTTAAACCAAAATGATTTCACTATTGTCATTTCAGTAGGAGAACTGTGTATTCTTTACAATTTACAAAATCAGTACCAAATACTGTTAAAAACTCCTGACATATTTGTACACTATCCTACCATTAAACTAATCTATCAATACATTGCCTTTGGTTACCTTCTTGGCCAGCAGCCAGTTAGTAAAAGTAGCGACCTTAGACTACCTTTGTTCAAAAAGGCTGCAAAATCACACTCATCGTAGTTTTCCCTGTACTCACTATGCTATGTGATAAATATTTATACTGAGTTTAAAGTTATATTACTCAACACAAATAGGGTAGCTGTGCCAGCCACTCTCACCCCATTACAGTTATCCACATTCTGAAGGAGCTCAGCTTTTGCAGAGCAGAAGCAAACACTGCTACCTGCAGATGTGACTACATGTACACATAAAAGGTGCAACATTAAACACCACCTGGGCAAGTGTTCCATATTAATCTTGAAAATAAAGACTGTCAAAACCACATCACTTTGCTTTTGCTGTGCTCACTACTGTCTTGTGACAGCAAGCTACTGCACTGTGCGCTGTCTATCCAGTGCTGAGGCTGCCAATGAAGCACACGTGTCAAGACTTGTCTTACTGAAGCATAAAACATCTCCTCTGCTAAATCCCTCCCCTGCCTGTGGTTTGTGCCTCTGTGTACACACACACGTGCTCACTCTCTCTCTCTCTCTCTCCCTGCCTCTGTCCTATCTTCTCCCTAGAGCATCATACCATTAACAGGAACATGCTGTGCAGAACTGAGCTTCAGTTTGAACACCAAGAAAATCCACTTCTCACTGCTAAATCAATGCCAGATAGTCCTCGCAATGAGAACAGCCTACCCAAAACAGTGTTGAGAGGAAGTGTAAAGTGGCTGGAGGAGTAAGCCAAGCTTAGTAAGCATCTGTATGCTGCTCAGAATGAGAAGATTGAAGTGAAAGTCAGCCTTGATAAGACTGGAAAAGACAGCTCCATGTATGGTGTGCAGTCTGTAACTGTGTGAATCCACAGTGTTAGAAGTGCAGCAGCACCACGTTCCCATATATGTGCCCTCCTGCTGTTGTAGTGACAGGTCCTGAACCTACTGATTCCAAGATGCTGACCAAGCTGAATTGCCCCCCATGGATTTAAGAGTGGTTAGAATATTCATCTGAGAAGGCCCAGTTGTGACATATGCTGCAACACTAAGGGGATTTTAAATACAGCTGGGATGGGAAGCTGGAGGGAAGAGCAGGGTATCCAGACAGAGAAGCAGTCTGCATCATTATGTTGCACTGGTCTTGCTTCTTGGATTTGGACCATGGGTAAACAGGACACTTCTATGCTCCAGTGGCAGTCCTGCCAGCCGGTGCCAGGCTGGGCTGCTCACTCAGACCACACTCATAAACACGCTCCTGACTGGAGAGCCCTGGCACTGCCCTTGTGCAGGCTGAGCACAGCGTGTCTTCCAGTCATTCACCTAATGGCCCGGGGTCCTCCTCCTCCAGATGCCTTTCCCAGCTGTGCCGGTAGCTGGCATCCAGCCGCGGACAGAGGGTGGGCGGGAGCGCAGAGCCGGACAACCCCCCAAATCTCCGCGACGGCTCCGTGTCCTTACCGTCTCTGGGTCATTCTCAAACACCTCCCGGGCCTCCTCCTTGCTGCAGTGCTCCTCCACGCACTCCCTCTCCAGGTGTCCTTGCTTGGTCTCCTCGAAGATCTGGTAGGCTCGCCGCTGCCTCTGCCGCAGGAACTGGGCGGCTTCCGGGGCGCGCAGCAGCACGGCTGGGAGGCCAGGAGCAGGACGACGAGGAGGAGAGGAGCAGGAGCAAGGGCAGGCAGCGGTGAACGGCTGAGCCCGCCTGATCGCCCCGGATCCCCCGACCCCCACCCCGCACACCAGACCGCCTCTCCGGGGGGCACCGAGCGCTCTCCCTGCTCGGGGCGCCGCCCGTGGGTGGCCGCGGCCTCAGCGCGGCCCCTCGCCCGCATCCCCTGACCCCGCCGCCGCCCTCACCGCGGCCGCGAAGCCGCGCATCCCCCCGCACCCCACCCCGCCCCGGCAGCACAGCCCGCACCGCACACACGCAGGGCGGCGGGGGATGCTCGGCGGCGTGTGCGGAGGGACGGACCCCCCGCGGTACTCACTGTGCGAGGAGTCCGCCGCCAGCAGGACGAGCAGCAGGGCGACCCCGAGGGGCGCCGCGGGATGCGGCATCACGATGCGGCGGCGGCCGGGGCCGGGACCGGGGCGGGCGCTGGCGGAGCGGCGGGAGCGGAGGGAGCGGCAGCGGCGCGGGCGGCAAGCGCGCTGCTACTGCGGGAGCGCGGCGGCGGAGCCCGGCGGGGGAGCCGCGGAGCCGCTCGCCCGCCCTGCCCAATCCTCACAAGGCACCGCCGAGCCGCTGCTCAGGGACACACCTCGCGGCGGAGCGGCCGCCCGGCCCGGCCCCGCGTACCTGCCCGGCCGCCCGGGAGCGGCCGTGCCGAGCGGCGGGGGCGGTCGCGGGCAGTCGGGCCGATGGGCGGCCGGTAGGACGCGGGGAGCGGGCGGGGAGACTGCGCCCTCACCTCCAAGCACATCTCTTTAATAGCTCCGGGGCTCATCACTAGGAAGGGAGAAGCTGGCACCAAACCCAACCCAGTCCTGCCGTAAATTAGAAACTTGGGCTCTCCCCACATACCAGCACAGGTTTTCGTCAGAAACGCATTCTCAGTTTGTTCTAGTATTTTAGGATGATTTCCCCCTGAAAGAGATTAATGCCTTTGTTACCAACATGTTGCAAGCCACGCTTTACTGCCCTTTGTCCATCCGAAGTTCCACCGGACACTTCCACCGTGGGAAACCCTGTTAGCTGTAACCCAGAGCTCAGAGGTGCTCTTAGGCTATCTAGTGCCACTGCTTTAAAGCCATGCTTTTTATCTGTACTGCTCTGTCAAAGGCTAAATGTGACAGATAGCTCCAGTAACACCATGCCTATCCATTCTTCGAGAAAGCTTCAGAGGCATAATTTGTTTCAGAAAAAGAACTTGTCTGGTTTTATTTTGTTATTTAGGTATATCTAATACAGACTTTGCATCTCCACAATAATTACTGCAAATATAGCATGACAAATGTAAACAGAGTATTTGTATCACATAGTTGAAGTAAAATAGGTGAAAACAGAAGAGCCAGCCTCATTCAAAGCAAATGTCCCTAGGCTGGTATCTTCTGTCTGACAATGGCCAATAGTAGAGGTACAGATAAGAGGTATAAAAACATATAAACCACCATTAAGTGGCCTTTTCTTTCTCTTTTCAGGTTCTGAAGTGCAGAGGAAAAGCTCTCAGGTGAAATCCACTGCAACCCTAGCAGCCACAAATGTACCACTTCTCTATGAATTTGTCAAATAGCTTTTTGATCTGTTGGTACACCTGGCCTCCAGGAGTGATGGGAAGGTCTTAAATTTGCACAAAGGCTAGACAGGAACTTTTTCTCACTGGTTTTAAATCCAGTGCTTAATAATTTTACAGGGTATTGAATTTTTGTAATCCAAGAAATAGTGAAGGATCATGCCCTATTTGTTTCCACCATACCAGTTTATAGACCTCTCTCATATGATTTCAGAACCATCCTTTTTCCTGATCTGTAGAGCTTTGGTATTTTACTTGTTTCCAAACCCCTTAGAGCTAGCATTGCTCAAAGGAGCAGTCCTTCCAGTCCCTGTTGCTTTTCCCTGTCCTTTGGCCACATCCATTTCTAGTGCTAGCATGCTGCAAACTCTATCAGAGTAATCCAACAAAAATGGTTAATTTTGTTTCAGATCAGTCCCCCACTGGGCTGCTGAACAGCTGCACAAACACCAAAAGGGAGAGGCTTTCAGGGGTGACAGTGAGTAGCTGCAGGCAAAGGAGCTTGGGCTTAATTTCATCACCAGAGCTGGCCAAAATGGTTTACAAAGCTACAGCTGTAAGGCAGAGGTTTCCTAGGACTGGCTGCCACTTTCCTCCCTCTGTCGTGTATCCCCCTGCCCATGCCCACAGATGTGGCTGTGCCATTTCAGCTCAGTCACCTGGCAGGAAACTCTTCTTTATTTTAGTGTGTGTGTGTGTGTGTGTTTTACCAGGTTACTGTGCTGAACCAGCTCAGTGTCAGCATGAAGAGGTGTGGAGTGGGATTACAGCAGTAAATCCATAGTCTGCTCTGGGATTGCAGCCTGAGCCCCTCAAACAGAAGCCATTCCCCACCTCTTCATCCTGCCCTGCATGTTTTCTATTTATACTTCCTTTCAGACAATGTGGACAAAACTACATGCAGTATTCAAGATACAATATTATAGCAACAGTGTCCTGCTTCTTTCTTACTTCTGTTTTTTTCTTATTATATTCAAACATTGCATGAGTCACATCTTGACCTGTTCTCTCCCCAGAGCCATGAATGAGAGGTCTGAGATCTCTTTCCTGAGTGGAAAGGCCTTTCCTGAGTGCAGATTTACCAGTGAATACAGAAGGTGAGGGCTGTCTTTCATGGGTGTGTCACTTCGTGTATCTGTATATTAAATTTTGCTTGTCATTTATTACCCTGTCACATGAAGAGTGTTATCAAGTGATACAGCCAAGCCAACTGAACAGCTTCTTGCTACCAAAACAGGTTGTCCCACTCTGCCTTCCCTCTAAGCTTCCACCTTATCCCCAGATGTACAATCTTTGTACAATTTTGTCACTGGTGTGACCTCTCAGCAAGTAAATTCAACACACTAAGCCAAGATAAAAGTTGGGGGTTTTTGCCAGAAGTCTCCTGGTATTCTTGATTACCAGTTTAAGATTTGTCTGTTCAGATGTATTTTGTATTATCTGCCAACTGACCTCATGGCATTAAGCTTCTCCATAAATTTTCTGAAGATGTTGAACAGCAGAAATTTTTGTGGGTTCTGGAAACTGCATTATATTGTGTAATCTAATGATGAGTTTTCTTTCTTTCACATTTTTTTATCCTTTTCTGTTTATCCCATATGATCACACTTTGAGACCATATGGTAAAAGACCAGCTCAAAAAATTTTTACAATCCAAGTATCTAATACCATCAGAACCATCCTTTTCTAAATAAATATCATTCCTTTAATCTCAAATGGATTTGCAAAATGAGACATCCTTCTTGGTATGCAATGCTGATTCTTCTCCAACACATCATTCAGTTCACCAGTTCTATTCTTTCTTACGTTTTCCAGTAAGTTACTTGGCACAGACATCAAACACTGATTTGGTGAGCTCAGAAGTCTCTTCAATAGTTGTATTTTCCACCTTCCATTCTTCTGGCATGGTAGCATTTAAGGCAGATTTAAACAATGAGTTGAATAAAGTAGCAGTTTAATTTTCTTCAGAATTCATGAGGTTTTTTTGTTATCTGGTCTCAGCTGTCCCAGTAATGTCTTAGGGAACATGAAAAACTGCATAGAAAAATAATGCTGAAAATATTAAAACAATGTTACATGAACTGCTTGTACTCTCAGCATGTCCCATTTTAGACTCTCTTTTAATTTTAAAGTAATCTAGACACAGATGTTTCCAAATATAAATTTGAACCTGTAGGATAGTTTCCATTGGTTTTTAGACACTAACCAAAAATATGCACCAAATCGAACAAGTTTTGAGAGAAGTGACTAAAAATAAAACTAGGAGGTGTTTGTTAAGGATCAAAAATCTAAAAGTGGTTCATTGGTTCACAGACCTTGAGACACTTACTCCGAATTCCAACTGATGTCCTTTGCTTTCTCTTCTTTAATTAATCCCAAAAGAAGCCAGTGTAGTGTGTAGACAAGCTGCAGAGGTGTAGCAGAAGGTTTAACTCAGCAAAGTTAATTTAGATTCCTGCCACTAATTTGTAGTCACCAAACTGCAGAATGAAACTAAAATGTCCTGAGAAGAGTATACAGGCCTCACAACTTTGGAGTTGAAGAAGCAGGGCAATGGAGCAGGTGAAGAGTCTGGAGCACCAGTCTTATGAGGAGTGGCTGAGGAGGCAGGGGGTGTTTAACCTGGAGCAAAGGAGGCTCAGGGGGCACCTACAACCACAACTACCTGAAAGGAGGTCGTAGTGAGGTGCAGGTCAGTCTCTTCTCCCAGCTAACAAAACACAGGACAGGAAGAAATGGCCTCAAGTTGTGCCAGGGGAAATTTAGACTGGATATTGGGAAAAGTTTCTTCACGGTAAGAACAGTCGGGCTTTGGCACAGGCTGCTCAGGGAAATAGCAGAATCATCATCTCTGGAAGTGTTCAAAAAATGTGGGGGTGTGGCACTTGGGGACATGATTCAGTGGTGGACCTGGAAGTGTTGGGATACTTAGAGTTTTTTTCCCAACCTAAATAATTCTATGATTCTATATATTCATTGTGGACAAGAGGAAGGGATTTCCAAGCCTGTCCGTCCTTCCTTCCTTCCTTCCTTCCTTCCTTCCTTCCTTCCTTCCTTCCTTCCGTCCTTCCTTCCTTCCTTCCTTCGCTTCCTTCGGCTTCCTTCCTTCCTTCTGCACATTCCTTCCTTCCTTCCTTCCTTCCTTCCTTCCTTCCTTCCTTCCTTCCTTCCTTCCTTCCTTCCTTCCTTCCTTCCTTCCTTCCTTCCTTCCTTCCTTCCTTCCTTCCTTCCTTCCTTCCTTCCTTCCTTCCTTCCTTCCTTCCTTCCTTCCTTCCTTCCTTCCTTCCTTCCTTCTTTCCATCAGTCTTCTAACCAGGGACACTGTGAGGTGCATATTCTTGACTTCTGAAGGACCCTCTCTTCTGTGTAAAGTATTTTTCTCACCTCAAGGGAAAATTGGTTAGATATGTCCTATGAGTTGTCTCACACTGCCAAGGTATCTCAGATTTTAGAGCAAGCAACTATTTCCCATGCTCATTCCACATTCATTTCCTGTTATTTTTATTTTGAAAGTGTTCCTAAGGTGTCATTCCTATTTTTGCTTGTATTTTATGAGTAGAAGGATATGAGATTACATCAGAATATTTAAGAAATTAAATTATTATGGAAGGCAGCATACTTAATCAGAAAATCCCTCTGAGAGTAAGAGAGCTGATTCCATGCTCCTGGACCTGAGTGCAGTACAGGCTGGCCACATGCCAAATATACTCAGCACATTAAGATATGGGACTTGCTGCTTAGTTGTCAATTATAATTCACAGACTGATGCCAGGAAATAAACTGCAAGTTTCAAGGGCAAGGAAGTTCTGAACTGTCATCTTGTTCTCTCTGTGCCTGTCTTGGTTTCAGGTGAATGAGATTTCCTTTCATTAGAGGCTAAAATGGTGACTGAAATTGTCTTTAGGCACTAGCAAAACCAAATTGCTTACCTGGACAGTGGCACTCGTTCTGCAGCATGCAAGACAGCGAGCAAACTCCTGGGCAGAACAAGCCACTGCCATCCTCAGGTGAGCTCCCAGACTGAATGGCACCAACCAACAGCACAGACCTCCTGCCAGAGCCTACAGGACATCGTGGCTCCTGGTGTATTCTATGCCTCTGCAGGACACCAGAGGGTTGAGGAGGGGTGCAGGACCAGAGAGTCTGTTTTGTGTGCAATCTGAGTCACCACTAAGCACCTGGAGGCAGGGAGCCCAATGAGGCTGTTGATTTATGGTGACAAAATGTTTTGGAGAAGATCTTCTATAACTGACTCTGCTTTTTACTTCTTACTCCCTTTTTAAAACAATAGCTTTGCTTTTCTCCATTTTGAAACAACCTCTGTACCTCTGGGATGCAAGCATTAGATTGTGGACTTAACTGCATTGTGGAGGAACACCAGTTCATGACCCTAGCAGGTAACTTATATCAAAAAACTAGAATCCCAAATATCCTACTGTCTTCACACACACACACACACACACACACACACACACACACACACACACACATACACACACACACACACACAGAGACAGAGGAATCTTGTTTGTATGAAAAAATCACATAAAAATTCCTTACTGAAACAGTGTCATTTTGAAGACCTGAGGATTTGTAATTTTGTTTCACTCAAAGAAAAAAAGCTCCTGTGGCAGTGTGTGCAGCTTGACCAGGTGGGCCTCAGTTAATTAGACAAAGTATGGGTTACCACACGAAAAATTTAAGATTTCTTTTTGTCATCAGCAGGAATTGAACCCAGACTTCAAGACAGGAACCTCTCATGGTACCAATGCAATCCCTGTTGCTTGGGAAACCCATTTGGTAGATCCATCTGGACCTTCTAATGTGCCATGGCTGCAGATGAGCTGGGGCTTTTTGCACAGCCTGCACTTTCCTTTTTAAAAACAGAGTTTTGGACACATCAGCTTCATTTAATGCCTGGCTGTAAGTGAGTCAAAAGAAATTAAAATTGTGAAGTATTTGTGATGATGAGAAATGAAAGTGGGAAGGTAACAAAAATGGGATGCAAGCCTTCTAAGAACGTTTCCAGGCACTCAGTGTAATGCTGGATAGTCATGCAGCTCCACTGAAAGATGTTGCTGATGCGCATGTGAAATCTTATTCCAAGGCACACACTGATGTAGAATGAAAGTGGTGATGAAAAAGAATGTCAGAAGGATGAGAAACTGCAACTAAAAGCAATTAGAAGCCATGCTTGGATTCAGGCTATTTTCAGATTCAGGGATAAATACAAAAAACCACTTTCTCCTCTTCCAAATATAAGTCCTTCATGGAGCCACACAAACAAGTGCCTTTGTTTAGATCAGGCCAATAATTTTGTGTGAGAATGTGAAATTTCATCCAGAGGTCTTTGATAATGTCAATGGCATGAAATTCCTCTTCTCTGGTGTGTTCAAGTTTAACATTTTCTAATTTAAAAAATCACAGAAAATGTGTCCTTATACTGAACAATTCTTTTGAGTGATTAGCATATATCAAATCAAGAAAAAAAGGGTTAACTTTCAAAATAAGCTTAATTCTAGTGATGATGAAATGGATGAAAAGAATAAGTAGATGTAGATTAGAGAGAGAATCAAAGACTTGTGTAAAGAGTGGAGCTGAATGCATGGAGAGAGATGTAGAAAAAAAGTTGTTCATCTTTCACACATGTTATTTACTTAAAAAGAAATTTCATAAAAGACTCTCCAATTAATGTCTCTCTTCAATAAGGGATCCATACATTATTTTCTGGCAGTGATACACTATGCTGGAGGGAGAAGGAGAAAAGCTTCTTTTCTTCAGGTGCTAGTCATGCCCTTGTCTGTATGCTGAACGGAATGACCAGAGGAACAGCCTTTGCAAGGGACCAATTTCTCTGCAGGGCCATCAGCTTTCCTGCTGGATGCTCTGCAGCTGAGACAACTGAACCTTGCTTTGGAACATTGCACCAACACAGACACTTACGTTTCTTCTTCTCTTTTCTCTGATGTCCTTGGCCCTGAGGAGGTGTGCTGAGCTAAAACAAGGGGCACCCTGATGATGGATAAATTATCACAACCTGCGTGATGGTCGGGAAAATGTTGAGAGAAAATGCAGTGTCAGCAGATAGAGCCCAGTTCTGACTTATACTGAGGACAAGAGTTCAACAAGCCTGAATCCCAAACCAGATTGTGAGTAGGAATGAACTTTGAGTGATGTAAGGGATGTCATAAACATTGCTGGTGGACAGGATTGGTGTTTCATTAGGCCATTGGTATATGAATATATCATGAGGTCATCATAGCTTCTATTCCTATGTGTTTCACAAGTGCTTGAGTCCTAGGGGATTTTTAGTTGCTTGAATAAAGCCTAAAATAAATATAAATAAATTCAAGGATGACGTGAGGAGGAGAAGAATATTGCAGCAAAACAATAAGAACAAAAATGAGCCCATACAATACATTCTACAAAACCTCACCAGGAATAATATAAACACCAAGATGACAAGTGGAGTTGCTGAGACATTACTTGAGTTGAATCTGTCTCTCCAAGGCAGGAGGGAGAGTACTGATAGTCATTGCTGACTGTGAAAAGGGCCTCTTAGCAGAAGACCGTGATGTTTCTTTATTGTTCTCATTAACTCAAAGCAATAAAAACTCCCAGCTGTATAACACAAATAACAGGACAGTGAGAGACAAAAACAGAGTTTTAACAAGATGTAGCTCTTGCCAATGCTTTGAGCTCTTAGAGGGAACTCTGCCCTGAAGCAGCCTCCATGCATCAGTCTAGGCTTGGAAGAAGGGAGAAGAGCTGTCACTGCAGAGCAGCTCTCAAGCCCTGATCCCTGGGGCAAGCTGCTGGTGGTTGGGAAGAGTTGCCTGGTAACAAGGAGCTGCTGCCTTCTCATTTCCAGCTGTTAAACTGCATTGGAAGGAGCTGAATAATACCAGAATAGAAACCTACCTTATAATTTGTGGTTTAATGCAATGAAATAGGAGTAATGTTATGGCATCTCTAAATTGTTTAGGACATAAATCTTTGCAGTAGAGTTCCAGCAGGTCCATGTTGCAAAATGGAAACAGAGCTTTCTGTAATCTTGTATTGATCAGCTTCTTGTTCCAACAAGATTTGTCAGTGGAGTGCTGGTGGTGTAACCTCTGGTGTGTGTAAAGGATGGGGAAAAGGTAATAGCAGAGGGGATTTTAACAGAGCAGCACAAGAAGCAGACATAACCAAGAAACCAAAAATTCACTTTCTGGAAAGTATAAGAAAATATATGTATTAAAATATCAACATTTATATTTCATATTCGAATGGAAAATAATATATCTGATGTGCTGATTTCTCCATCCAAATAGAAATGTGTGTATTTACTTATTGATAATAATAATAATGAATAATAATAATAATAATAATAATAATAGCAAGGGTCTGAATTTAATTCTAAAACAGGAGTTCTGCTTTCCTTTCTGGAAGGGAAATTCTAGTTGTGCAGTTTGAGAGGGACTGAGACTTGAATGAGGCCTGTTGGCATCTCTGTGGGAGACAAATTAAAATGGAAGTGTGGATCAGGCCAGAGCAGAGGGTTATCCCACTGTAAGACTGTCATCACTGAGGGAAGGAGTTTCAACATATATTGTTGGGCAACCTGTACTGACAGCCATGAAGTTTCCATTCAAAAGTTTCAAAAGCTGGAGGAAAGGAGAATGCCTGCAGAAACCCAAAGCAGCATGCGAAAAGGAGGGGTGAGCCATCCTCTGAAGTCCTGGGAACAAAAGGTGACACTGATGTGGGCTTTGGCAGGGAAGATAGTCATGGGCCCTGCTTACATTCTTTCAAAGGGTTGTAAGCAACAGAAAGAAAATATCAGCTTTGGTTTAAATTCAAAAATTCATAGTTTGGTGGGCTGTTTTGGCTGGGGCAGAGTTAATTTTCTCTCTAGCTGCCAGTTTGGGGCTATAGCTAAAGCAGTGTTGATAACTCAGGATGTGTTAGCCATTGCTGGGCAGGGCTTGCACAGCACCAGGGCCTTTTGTGCCTCTCACCCACCCACCAGTGAGGGGCTGGGGGTGCACCAGGAGCTGGGACAGCTGACCCCAAGTGAGCAGAGGGAATATCCCACATCATATGGTGTCATGACCAGTATATAAAGCTGGGGGAAGAAAAAGGAAGGGGGAAATGTTTGGACTAATGGTCCCTATCTTCTCAAGTCACCATTACACGTGGTGGTGCTCAGCCTTTCTGGGTTGACTGGGTACCTGCCTGCCCATGGGAAGTGGTGGATGAATTCCTTGTTCTGCTTTGCTGGCCTGTGTGGCTGCTGCTTTCCCTGTTGAACAGTCTTTGCCTCAACCCATGAGTTTCCAACTATCACCCTTTTGGTTCTCTCCTTCATCCCACTGGGGAACAGGGAGTGAGCAGCTGCATAGGGCTGGAGTTCAACCACGACATTCAGAAACAAGATATTTTAACCAGGAAAATTAGGGAGGGAGAGGGGATATCTAGGTGAAGTATGACTTCCCTTTTCCATTCCAGATTGCTTTGAAAGATATGGCAATGTTACAATACATTGCTAGTGAGAGCTGGTTTTGAGCCTGTGTTGTGCTAATTTTTTCGAATACCAAAACCTTCAAACATTGGTACTTAAAACGGGCAAGAAATATGTCAAGAAAATATGTTTCATTCGTGTGCAATCTGATCTTCAGGTAAATGTACCAACATCCTCTTCTCTTCAAGAAATCTTCTGTGTTTTAGGAAGATATTGAAAAAACAGGAGGCACACAAAAATCTGTACCCCCATCCATAGATGCATACAAATATGCACACATCTGTATATCCATACCCATGCATGTGCTGCCACATCCCAACATCCTACAAACACAAGTCAGTTAAGCTTCCTACAGCAGTTCTCTAAGACAGGAAGGTATTATTCCTGTTTACAGATTAGAAAGCAGAAGTCTCAAGGAAGTTCAAAGGTAAAACCCAGGAAGAGCTGGAATTAACTTTAATTTTTTAAAGTTGAAGGTGGGGGCTTATTATGTCCAAGATTTACAATTTATGATTTATCTTTTCTTTTTGTTGTTTGACTTGATTTCGAAATCTCTATGGCAAAGAGAGAAAAATCATGGAATAGAGTATTGTTCAAATAAAAGGACAAAATTATTGTTTCCTTTTAAGTTGAGAGAGGGAAAATATTCCCTTCATCTTAGCTTGTATCAGAGCGGTAATTTAAAAATGAAGTGCTGAGACTTCAAAAGAAATTTAGGTTTTCATTGATGCCAGCTGGGTCTGCAAGCTCTACCACAGGAAGAGATGAATGAGTGGTTGAGAAACCTGAATGAATTACACTCAGACCACAATAATTAAAGCCCTTCTTGGATATTAAGGGCTGGAACCAGAAAAACAATGGTCCAAAAGACCCAGTCCGTCACTATTGCATTTTGGTGTGGGTAGTCCAGTGCCTAATAAAAACTCAGCACCGTGTTTTTAATAGAATAAAGGGGGCAAAGCAGGTGTAGAAGGGCAGCAACCCCTTTTACAGACTGGTATAAGGGGCAAATAAATCCACCCCCACTGCGGGACACAGGCTGGGGTTTTCTTCATCCTGTGGTGCTGACTCCTTGTCCCTGGGTAGTGCACCCTCACTTCTTATGGACAATGCTGTGAAGCAAAGGAGATGATGGAGGGACCTGTGGTGCATTCCCTCAGGAGGGAATATGGTGTCTCCTACATTAGCCTCCTTAGAAATTTTAATGATTTTTTATACATTATATTTTATACGATACAGAGTGACTGTATATTTTATACAAGACCCATCCTAACACTGGGTACTGGTCTCTGCTGCAGATTCTTCTCTAGATTTACTCAGAAATTACTTCTTTTGACTCTCTCCAGAGGAAACCCAGTCACCAAGCTGCTGCTCTTTGTCTGTAATCACTTTGTCTTCATCTATGGTTTGGCACCAGCTGCACCAGGAAAAGGCACATAATTATAGTTTGCTTCTAAGTTATTTGATCAGAAGTTCAAATTCTAAGTCTCAGAAATTACACATTGGTTATAACTAAGAAAATAAAATCAAATATTCTGTTAAGAAAATGGTGTTAAGCAAAATACTTATAAGTCAAATCTATTGCAAGAAAAACACCTTAATATCTGAAAAAAACCAAAATAAAATGGACAGAAACTTAAGTTGTTATCTGGCTATAAAATTAAGTTGAGCTATTTTCTTACTTGAGCATATCAGTTCTTATTTTTATTGTGTGTATTGTTTATATATTGTGCTCTAGAAATATTTTATTACATAAATGTTTGGCTTAAGGGAGGGAGGAAAGGGTGGGAAAAACCCCCAACAAATAATCCAGTGCATTTAAGGCTTTCAGTCTGTACCTATGCTGCAGGGAAGATTCCAGCAGTATGGTTTACTATATGCCAGGTACATTTGCTGCTTGGAAACCAAGCTCAGCTTTCCACAGCACTTGGCCCCACTAGAAATCTTCAATAAGCCCATCACTTGAGCAGACACCAGCTCTTAGGGCAAGTGCAGTAAGTGCACAGAAATGCACATTTTGGGGGGGAAGCCCCCTAAATCTCACATGCAGTATCCTGAGGCAGCAGAATGAGTTTTGGACCATGAGCAGAGGAGCTGCCCTTGCTGTGCAGGGCTGGGGCTTGCAGCAAGGCCAGCCAGCGCTTTTCAAGGCACTTGGTGGGACATGTAGGGGAAAGATGCTGTACCTGCAGCACTGCTGCTGTCCTGTGTCTCCCATGGGCAGGGCCACACTCTAACCTGCAGGCAGAAAAGGGCACATGAGGCCAAAACTTTGTGCTGGGTGCCACACTAAAAGCTAAAACCCTTTGGCAATGCAGTGGTGTGAGTCCTGCATGTGTGTTAGCCCATAACACAGGAGCTCCTGTGTGGCCCCACGTGCATACATCCCACATACCAGAATAGACTCTGCACACAGTGAAGGTGATTGCCCTCTGCAGTGTTTCAGGTGTCTCAACTCAAAGCTGTGGCTGCATCCTGGGTGCCATGCAAGGAGCAGCTAAATCTGAGCCCAGAACCTCCCCAGGCACCAGCACACACTTACCTGGGGGGCAGAGGAGTGGAACCTCCAGCAGCCCTCTCTGTGCTCTCTCTGTGTGCCCAGAAATCTCCAGACTGACCCCGTTGCTTGAAACCCATTGATGGGAGGCACAGAGGAGCTGCAGCACAAGCTGTTCCCATGTGATGATCCCTGAACCTCGATCCTGTCTGCCTCTCTCTTGCTGCAGTGTTCCCATTTACCCTGTGGGTAAATGGAGGGGCTCCTCTGATGCTCACCCAGCTCCTCCTGCTGTGCCTGGGAATGCTGTCTCCACCCCACAAGGGCTCCCTCCAAGTGCACAAGTGCACTGCCTTCTTCCTTCCCTGTGTTCAGCTTTTAGTATGCATCCCTGCAGCATTGTGCAGCTTCCCATGGGGGCTGATAAGCAGATTGCTTTTTTTTTCCTGTAAAGGCAGAAAACTAATGCAAATGACATTCACTGTGGGTTTTGATGTGTGTGGCTTGATGCTTATCAGCTCAAATATACTGGAGGAAAATGAATGGCAGGGTTGTTCTCCTAGTCTTACATGGAGTTTAACAAGAAAAACTGTGAAACTCTTTGTGTTACAATCAAGTGTAACTGGGGTCTTCACAATTCCAGAAGCAAAGTGGGTTCCCTGGCCAAATTAAAGAAAGTGGAGAATTGCCAAGGAAAACATTTTTGTCCAGCTTAGTTTATCTGATGTTACCAGCATGTAGTGATACATTATCATAGAGAGTTATTTCCTCTGTTAAACTTAGAAGCAAGAGCAAGGATGGATAAACAATGTAGGCAAACAAACCCCAAGTGTTTAATTATTTTAGCTTACCATGGCGGGAAGCAGGGGTGGAGGGGGAAGGAGATAAAATTAAGAATTCCTCAAAGAGCCCAGCTACTGCTTTCTATGTTGGAATTGTCTCCATCAGAGAAGGAAGCCTGAAGCACAGAGCAAGTGGCTGTCCAGCAGCCAAAAGCTCTCTCAGAGCCCCATTCTGTTGCAAAAGAGGAGCCCTCTGAGCAAGGCTGTGGGATGTGACTCAGATCTCATGGCCTGGGAAATGCACAGCAGGAATCAAACATCTTGCCTGCTTTTAGATGTGTCTGGAGCAGATGTCTGTGTCCAATCCACCCACACCGGGCTTTCCTCATGACAAGCAGAGGGATGCAGACAAGGGCATGGTTCATCTGACACTTATTTCAGGTGTCTGGTTTGGGATTAAATGATTCACACCCTGAATACATTATGCATTGGTTAAAAAGAGACTATTCCATGGTAGATGTCTGTGTTATAAATATCAATATTTCATCAAAAGAGCCCATAGACCACCTCAAGATCTCCCTTGGTGGTTGCCATCAGCCATCATTGTTGGCCCCTGGGACCTGTATGGCTTTGCACAGCCACCAGGCAAAGGGAGGGACAGAAAACCAGAAACCTTCCTCTCTGTGAATAAGATCCTAACCCTTCTGAGCAAATGAGTAAAGTTGCACTGCAACAAGGAGGAGTGACAAGAATTATCTACCCAGATAATGCAGTTTCACAGGTAGTTATCCCTTTTACCTTGAATCCCATAATTGAAGTATTTAGATAATTCCGGTGTATCCCAAACCTGAAGCCTCTGAGCAAATCAGAACTTACAAAAAATTTTGGAGAGAAAGTATATGGTAGAGTAAATGTTGCTAATTACCAGTATAAACAGTCTTCAGTACAGCAGGCTTGCTGCAGAGCTGTGTTTTAGGATAAATTTTTATACTGCCAAGATAGTGCACAAAGGACCAAAGGGATCTTCCATGATGAAGGGCTGGAATATGTTTGTGTGGCTGAGACAGAGGTTTTGTGGGGTAGCACCCCATTATCTCCATACCTGCAGGACGAGGAGCAGAGCTTTGGCTGAATGTCCAGAACAAGTTCTGGGTGATGAAATCTCTGTGTGAGGGAGCAGTGACAGCTCAGCTGACCTTCAGGTCTGGCTCAGGTAAGGCTGTGTCAGCACCCTGCCTCCCCTCCCATTGCTTGGGAGGATGAATGGGGATGTCATTTCCTCACTGATAATCTGCAGCCCACTGGATTCTTTTTGCACATAAAGATGTACTTCCACATGCTAAAGTACAGCTCCTGCCTATACCTTTTTCAGTTAAATTGAGCAGGGAAAGACACAGCCTCTTCCAACAGCTTATTTTTGTTCATAATCTAGGACATTTACTGGCACAGCAGCAAAAAAAAAGTTTGCTAACCCTTATGTATAACAGACAGGTGTTGATGGCAAAAACATGTTTTTCAGAGGGTACCAAGTAACCCCAAGGCTGAACAGAGAGCTGTAGAATTGTCTCATTCCCTGCCAGCGATCCTGGGATGTCATCCAAAATTACCTGTGGCTTCTTGAGTTTAGTTCAGCTGGAGCTGAGAATCAGCAAGAGAAGTGTGTGTAAGCATCTACATATGTAGAAGCAAAAAAAAATGACATCTTGAAGACTGTATCTTGGTAGCCTACATGTAAGTGCAGGGGAACACCATAAACAGTATACATATTTAAGCATGTATACATTTTCCAGTAGCCACTTGAGAGCCACAGTTTTAAGTCATGATGCTGAAAGTCTTGATTCAGAATGACATCGATCAATAGTGAGTGTCTGTCAGAAGCTGGTGCTTTGGATTTCATTAGGCTGTCTCAGAGTGGTGTGGAGCAATATCTTATGGGGCTTTCTGTACTAGATCCAGTCCAGACAAGCTACCAAGTGTGTGTTACCTCAGGCATGTAGAAAGTCATTTGTACATCTTGATTTGAGGCAGACTAATGTTCTTTTGTGATGTGGAGCTGTACATCTAGATTCATGAGTGGGACCCAGATCCTAAAAGGAGTCAAGAACATCAATGCCTTGGCAAAATTAAACCTCTTGGTAAAGTTCTCAATATTTTCCTCCTGATAATCCTCTAAACTAAAAATTAAAAATTAAGAATCCAGGCAAATCTTGAATCTAGATGTAGTCTAATGAAATTTGAATCAGCAACAAATATTCCTATTTCATAAGAATGAAATAAGATAGGGAGAGTATGGTGAAATCAGCAGAAAGAACCTCTAATCCTATATTGCTTAAAACTCGTTTAAAAAATAATGATTCAGTGACATAAAAGCCTAGTCTAAGCAGTTTCTTGTTCTCTCTCTTCAACTAATTTCTAGAAATTAAGCTAGAATAAGCCCCTGCAGTATAAAAGGCTCCAAACCTCACAGGAATTGTTAGAGGTCTGCAGGAGGCTGTGGTGGGGCTCATCTGAGTAGGACAAAAGGCTAGGACAAACAGTAGATGGACATTTTTCCGAGTGTGCTTGTAGACAAATCCATGTACCCTCTAAAACTGAGTCTTGTGGACACCAACAGTTCTGTGGGTGTGAGCAGAAGAGACAGAACTAAGCCAAACAAGCCAACAGAGAAGCTATTCCCCATTTCTGTGGAGATGGAGCAGCTGGTCCCACATGGAGACAGCTCATGCCCACACACTATTCTCCACCTGCCAGGGACAGTGGAGCTTCAGCCCATAACATCAGAGCTCATGTGAAGCTAGGAGAGAGGCATGGGCTATCCCCTGCTTTAAACGTGTTTGGACACTGCACAGTCAACTTCAACAAGTTATTTTATGGATCCAGCTCTAATATCTGCAGGAGTTCTCTAGACCAGGTCCCCTGAGCCTGCTCAGCCAGCTCTGCCATGCCCAGCACTTTGACTGCTTTCACCCATTGCCCTAACAGTGGCACAGACAGTGGCAGCAGAAAGCCCAAATTGGGTCAGTCTTTGCTATTGATTCCTCATCTTTGGGAAGTGTACAGGGGGCTGAGATCGGAATCAAAAGGTCTGAAGTGGGGAGAATACCAAAGCCTAAGGGATGCAGAGTGGTTTGAAAGAGTTCAGGTTTGTTTACATCCTCTCATTCTTCCTTTTTCTTCTTCTCTGTTACTTCAAGAGTCCTGTAGCACAGAAACATCTCACAGTGGAAAGGCTAGGCCAGTCATGGAAAGATATACACTGAACAAAGGTCTGGCATCAAATAAAGGTCTTCCTGCCACAAGCAATGCTAGCATGGTCAGGGTTAATGTCATATGTGGGATTCAAACTTATGCAGCTTATTTTGAGAAAAAGGACCTTTCAGCTCTCTGCAATTACAAATGGAATTGATTGAATTTTTCATCAGCTCTGTCTATATTTACACATTCTTGTCTGGTTAAAATTTGGAAGTTTTGTGGGTCATTTGTGTTTTGTCTCTGTGACTGTGGCATATTAAAAAAAAAAAAAAACCAACCTGAAATGTCAATGATGTCAAGAGGAGACAACAGTGACTTCTGAGATTGCTCTAAGCCTCCCTTTCCAACAGAGGAAGAATAGAAAGTTCATATCTACTTTTACACATAGGATAATTTATGAAATCTTACAGGAATTCTGTACTGTTCAGACAATTTTCTTTGTCATTGGGGGAAACAGCAAAGTTTGGTACATTGCTGAGAAATGCTTGTGCCTTTAGCATCTCCTGAAGACTCAGCTGCAGTTTTATTGTACACCACAGTGCTCCATCCTGCAGGTCACTTCAAGCCTAGTTCTGGCTTTAGTGGCACTAATGGCAGTTCTAAACACTCCCTTTGGGAGCAAATGAATACAGCCCATTCATTTCAGTTGACAAAAGTTAAGTAAAGGTAACATTTTCCTTATGAAAATAAATGGAAATATCTTTAAAAATGAGCCTAAAATAGATGTTTAAATCATGAAAAGGACTGTTCCTTATGTTCTTCCAATTTGTATTCATTTTTGGCTCCTTCAACAGCAGCTGTTGGTGATGAAGTAGTTGAAAAAGAGCAAAAGTCATTGAATCAGAGTTCAGTCATGTAGTACCATGACCCATAAATTCCTATTAGGTGGCTTGCTGCACTTGCATGGTTGCAAGCTGAAAGGAATGTGTGTTTCTCTGGGAACATATAGCTTGGAAAAAGCATATAGATGATAATAATAAAAAAGCATGCAGCCGAACATGGAAAGACACATCTGTGAGTAACTGCTGCTGTACTTTTTCTCAAAATCCATCTGTTTATCATAAATTTTCATGCCTGTGCAAGCACATTAGGAGATATTGAGTGATGTGGTAGTTATTGGAATCATTACAAAACCAACAAATCGAGGACAAAGCCAGTTTTTCAACATTCTATTTACTATAGAGGACAAGCAATAGAGTACACTGGTAAAATTTTGTGACTTCACAGTTACAGTGAGTAAGCACTCAGCAAGAAAAGCAGAGTTTTGCAGCAGGTTTCAATTACATCCACAGTGGATTTCAGGGCAGTTACATCAGCTCCTATATTCTGGGTAAATCAAGAAGCTGATTAGCATGGATGAATTGTGCAAATAGAAGCTTGTGCTTCTTCTCTCAGTTATTTCACCTCCATTTTCTCCTGTGAACACACAGATTTCTCAAGAAGCAGTCAGTGTTTTCAAAATAGGTCTGTAATGAACTGCAGGCAGGTTTGGCCTGTTCAGTGATCAGGCTGCTGATGAAATTACCTTTCCTGAGAACCCAGGAGTCTGCCATCATGTTGGCTGTTTATTTAGGTTGTCTGTTCAGAATTATGATAAATTCTTGCTTTATGGAGCCACAATATCTATTGCACTATTCAACAGAAAAAAACCAAATACTAGCAACACCAACATTTTCCCAGTTCAATCCCTAAGAGGCAGACTGTGCTGCTTGGAAAGTATGTTTTAAATGGGAGGAGGGGGAGGTTTCACAAAAGATTATGTGTTATTTGATGATACTTTAAAAGCAAACTGAGAATTGAAAAAAAATCTATAGGATAAATACGGCCTTTATAAACTTTTAAAAACCCCAGTACAGAGTCCTGCTGGCCTTTAGGACTGCAGTTTTAAAAGCAAGCCAAATAATGTGATCAATTGCTTGTGTAGACATAATCATTCCACCTCCTTTCCAGGCCTCCTCTGTCTCAACAGCAATTCCTGAAAAATCTCAGCAGTGACTGCCTGCACATCCCTGTGGACAAGCAAGGAATCCCCCTGTGATGGGGTGAACATCCCAGTGATCTGTTTTGTCCTGCTGTTTGGCTGCAAGCTTCCTCTGAGGCAAGAGGCAAGGGAGGATGAAGAGGAACTCCAAAGTGATGTGCTGCCAGTAGGAAAAGGTGAATGCAGAGCAGGAGATGTTTTAAGCAGGTCTGAGGGGACTGGTGTGTGTGTGTGGCTGTGGTGGAGAGTGCCTGAGAAGGTTTGAGGTTGTCAAGCTGTCCAGGCTGGGAATTGTTGTTGACTTCACCAGTGCTGGCAGGTGCAGCAATGGAAGTTCACGTGGGTGCAGGAGCTGGGAGATGCCCGTGAGGAGAAGGTGCAGCAGCCACAGGAAGGCTCTCTGGCTGTACCCCCTTTTCCTTGTCTTTCCCTTCCACTCTCAGCAAACCTGGAGGTGAGGAGAAGACTGCAGGAGCTGCAGGCAAAGGATGCAGCTGGGGTGGAGGCAGGCAGGGCACCTTCTCCTGCCCACAGAGTGTCTGTCTGTGGCCATGGGCCACACAGCCATGGAGCTCACAGTGGCAGCAGCAGATCTGCTTCCAAATGTGGGAAGATTGGGTGGGATGAAGGTTGGCTCCCCAAACGGTCCCAGGACTGGTGGACATACAGCCCCTCAGTGGTTAAAGAGGCTGTGAAAAGAAGTTCTCTGGGAGCTGGGATAGAGGGCTGGCTTTGCTGGAGCAGAAGGATAGGCGTGCTGTAACCCCCAGAGCTATAAAAGGGGAGCATGCAGAAAGGGCTTCAGCTGATTGAGGACTACAGTGATCTGTCAAAAAGAAGGACAAATTCCCATCCTGTCATTGCATGGTTGTCCAGTGACTTCAGAAAAATTCAGTGCAATTTCCTTTCCCAAAGAAAATGTTGTTTTGAAGTAAGCCTGTGCATTTCACAGATGTGCCAATATACTGGCTGACACAGCTCCTACTCCAGAAGAATATATTATTTCTTTTTGATAGGAGGTCAAATAAAGAAGGGAATGGACTGAAACCAAATTCCAGTATATTTGTTATTTCCAAGCTCCTAATTCAGAAAAACAGTGTTGCACAACATTTTTTGCTATTTCATCCATGATTGTTCTCTGAGGGATCAACATTACAAGACACACTCATGTGGACAGCCTGGGCAAATATCTCCTTAAAAATTCCATGAGGATGAAGAACAAGACTTTCTGGAAATCACTCAGTGCAAAACACTGTCCAAATTCCATTTGAAGAAAAAGACATGTACACAAATAAAACACATGCAGAAACTTTCAGACTTCAATGGCAAATCTCATTTTGCTTTTACCTCTGCTCTCACATAGGAAGACACCCGGGCTCTTAAAAACTCTATAAGCACCAATACCTCCTCCTTCTCCCTCTGCCCCCCCAACAGGATCTTCTGGTTTTAGCTTCTCACTTTGGGGTCTTCATAGCTATTCTACTCAAGAAAAAAGGGCAGGGGTGTCAGCCAGAGCCCTGTACTGCCTGCATGCTTCATGCTTAGCTGTGTTCTGGACTGCTCTGCACAGCTCTCTGCCACATGAGCCTGACCTAGAGAGCCATAAGCAGCCCAAATATGACCTGAGTGCTTCAGTGGTCCTTGGCTCTGATACATGGCCCTTGTCAGCTCAGCTGAGAAGAGCTGTTCTCTAAATCCTGCCTTTGTGAAAGCAGAACCAGAGAGCTCCACCCTTACCAGCCCGTGCTGCTGCAGCCAGATGTGCAGGTGTCAGGCAGCACAGCTGGCAGGGCTGCACGAGCAGCTCTAGGTGACATGGGAAGGAACTGGGAAGAGGCTGGGAGTCTTGGGAAAGACACAGTGATATTCCCTTGGTTTAGAGCTCTAGTTGAGTCTGGTTTAGAGTTCTAGTTGCCTTCCCTCCTCTCAGGCTTTCTGGTGTTCTGCTTTTTTTAAATAATGATTTATGAATTCATCTGTATGTGGGATAGGCAATAAGCATAGCCATAAAAAAAAAAAAAAAAAAAGTGAAAGAAAAGCAAGTGCAGAGGATGGAGCAGTACCTGAGTTATAGCAGTAGGATGCAGAAGGTCACAAAAAAAAAAAAAAAAAAAAAAAAGAAAAACCAGATTTTGTTGACTCTTCTGCTCCCAGAACCAGCTTGGGTTATTTTCTGGGACTTTTTTTTTCTTTTTATAACTTTCCAGGCTGGCTAAATTTCCCAGTAACTCTTCTAATTCAAAAGCAAGCTGTGCCTACAGGAGCACTTCTGTCTCAGCAGTCACAGAATCACACACTCCTGTTTTCCCTTCTAGCACCACCAAGCACTCCTAAGTCACAAAGCTGAGGTCATTCCTTGAAGTCTTGCACAGTTCTGCCTGTGCATGCTTGGGGCTTTGCAACACGAGGATGTCAGCTGCAAAAAACCCACCAAAACCAGAATGGCTTGAGGCATCCTTGTCATGCACTGTGGGCCATCTGTGTCCACAGATCAAGGGTAGAAATGTTACCAAACCAGAACATCACCCCCAGCCCCAGTGAAGGGGAGGTTGGAAGCCTCATAAGTTGTGAGAAACAAACTGCAGAGAGCCTGGGGCAGGATGTATACCTCTTCTGAGTAGCAGTTCTCCACTGTGGTCACAAGCTGTCCTGAATTCACTTACTGCAAAAATTATCCTTAAACAGCAGTTTTGGGACAGTGTTTACAGGGAGCATTCACAAGGTGTTCGAGCAGCAGTACCTAAAGGGAAATTTAGGTTTGCTTTTCCTCCCAGGTGGCAGCTGCCAGCCATGCTCAGATGAATGTGCAAGGGTCCAGCTCCAGTCTGCCTTCTTCTGAGGTTCCCAACATTTATCTTTTTGCCCCCCAGGAAAAAGCATGCTCAGCTTTACCTCAGGCTACCTCATTGTATAATCTTGGACATCTTCATTCCCTCAGGCACAGCCCATAGCAGCAGACCCAGTTTAGAGGAGCTATCACCTCAGGCACCAGAGATTACACCATGCTGTGTGCCTGGTCTGCATGGCTCCATCCCTGCTAAGGCTGCTGATACTGCTGTTAATCCATGCTGCTGGTGGGAGAAAGCCCACCCCAGATGTGCATCCCTTGACCTGTAGCTGTGGAAGGTGGGCTCCTACTCCCCATTCCTCTGTCTCACATCAGGACCAAGTTTGTCCCATCCCAGCATGCAGGAGGAATAGTTATTTCTCCCCAAGACACATACTGAAAGACTCTTAATTTACATTTAGCTTCAATAAAGGGAAAAAACTGAAAAATTACAATAATTTGTATTTAATCTCAGGACAATTTCATGATTGCCAGCCTCTCCTGGGAATCCATCCTGAGCTACAGCTGCTTCAATAGCTCCCTCTCACTCTAGATGCAGATGTGGCCTCATTTTCTGGAAAAGGAATCAACACTGTAAATGTTTACACTGCCATAAAGCCTAAGGAGCCCTCCATTTCTCAGCATTTTCAAGGTGATCAGTAGTCAAAAGGCACCACTGAGCAGCCAGCCTGCTCTCTGCCATACAAAAGTCAGTGATTTCTGCTTATATACAGCAAAAAGAATCATTATTGTTTCTGACTCAGCTCGGAGTATTTTGTCATGTCTGATTTTGCTGGAGGCTCCAGCCCTTCACGCCAAGTTATGTTATCACACAGCAAGAACAGCTAAATAGCCCCAGATGGCCTGGTTGGTTCACATGAGCCTCCCAGGTTTTTAGCAGCACTGTCATATACCCTGTTACTCTTGGATAGTGCAGAGATGGCTTTCTCAAGCCAGGTTTGTGAACAGTCGAGGTGGATGCTCCAGGGCTCCGTTCTGAGACTTGGCGTGTGTTTAAAGTACTCTGGGTTTGAATAAATCATATCCCTGTGTACTACCATAAAGGAATGTGGATGATACTCTTGCGGTTATCCACAACATCTTTGTGGAGATTTTGGGAAGAAAAACAAATAGCACCCTTCCAAATATTTTGAAATGCTACCTCTGACTATGATGAAGAAAGAGTTTAAAGAGAAATTAGGCTGTCATGAGTTATTTGGACTATAACCACCAGCAGAATAAGCTAACTTCTAAAAATATTGTTTGGCCGAAACTTCTGCGTCTGGTTTTGGGGGAATTTTTACTGATATGTGCAGTAATGCACACACTGTAAAGATTAAACCTTCAGCATCTTGATAGGCAGGTTTAGCTCTAAGACAAAGTCATCACACAAATTTCATCCTGTATAAACCAGGAGACATGGCATGGTTGGTACTGAGTGCTGTGGGGAAGCATCACCACCCATCATCTTCATGGTGGCTCATTTTATTGGTAACAACTCCAGCTGTGGTCTTAGCCAAGATATTCTATCTGCTAAAGTTGAACTGGAAAGATCTGCAGAGAGTTCTCTGTGTGGTGTAGTGTTATAGATGGATAATGAGATGATTGGCTCTTGCAATTAAAAGATAACTATAGTGTGAATATTAATAAAAGCTTTAGTGATGTATAGTCATGTTATTGCAGTTTAGATGCCTTCTGTTGTCCCCATAGCTCCCTTTGCCCCCCCTGTATTGCTGCCATCAGACAGCCTGGGTTGTCTAGCACAGGTAAAAAGAAGGCAGCACATGTGCCCTTGCATGGGGCAGTTGGGAATGGAAAAGCTCAGTGCTTAGGGGGTGCAGCATGGCAGCACCTGACCTCCAATCGAGTTACAAGAAAGCAGTTTCCACAGATAAATGGCAAAGAAGAGCTGACTGACAGACTTTGGGAGAGGCCAGGGCTGCCTGATGCAACCCCCCAGGGTATAAAAGACTGAGCATCCATCTTGAAGATGAACCGCCCATGTAGTTTGCATGTGGGTAGTTCCCAGCATTGTAACTTTTTCCTTGTGTAGTCCTTTTGTTGTATTTTTGTCAAGGTTTAATAAACCTTTTAAATTTTCAAAGTGAGCAGTTGTTTCTCACATATAGTATAACAAATTTGCTAGATTTACTGAAGTGTTAGGTTTGGAATTCGCTATTCAGCATTCCTTCAATGGGACGCAACAGATTCTTTGACAACTTGTTTAAAAGAAAAATCTGGTCTCCATTATGTGCAAGTGCTATGTCATATAAAGTTGAAATAGGAAGACACCATTCTTTTAGCTCAGTTTTGGTCATTATGACTATATCCTGCCATTGATCTATATCTGGGTCTCTAAGCTGTGTCCATCAAAAGGCCTGAAAATGAATCAATGGCAGGATACGGCCCTTTGTTCTTTCATGCTACAATCACAAGGAATTAGAATGGGATCTGGCTCCCAGGACTTTGAGCTGGCCTGCAGCTTTACAAGAGAGGCTTGCATCCCTTGATGAGAAAAGCCTTTGGAAAAACAGGCTGCCCTCTGCTAGCCTCCAAGCTCTGACACTGCCAAGTACAAACTTTCGCGCTGTATGAGCACTGCAGAGTGTTGGTGGTGATTTGTAGCTGATAGCAGGGTGTTCTCGGATCTTTCTTCTTGACCCACCTCCATTTGTTACATTTTGATCTGTCATTAAACAGATGTTTGACATCCCAAGTGCTCTTGCACCCCACATTAGCCCTGGATGTGCATGTTTGGCTGGAGAGCAATGGAGAGGAGGGAGGGAGAGCTCTGACCATGCTCCTCTTTGAGTGTCCAAAGCTGCCTGGTGGCCTAGGGCTCCTCAGACTCCTTAAATTCCAAATCTCCCTGCCACATAACCCCATAAACTTGCATCTCCTGGGGCTATGGACTGTGCAAGAGAGGGGTAGACACACTCTTGGTGGCCCAAAGGAAAGCTCTTTCTCTCTGATGTCATAGCCAGCACCTTCCAGTGCCAGGAAAGGGTAGAGCTGGGAACATTTCAGCCCCTAAACATGTTGGATGTGTTTGCTACAGCCAGAGAGCACGGTGTCAGCTCAGGAAAGCAAGGTTTGCTCTGCTGCCATAAAAGTCTCTGTAGAAGTAAATCTTGGCAATACTGAGCCAAAGAAAAGTGGCAACCTTGCAATCAGTGGTCAAAACTGCTTCCACCCACTTCCATTCACAACTCATTTCATGTTTTGCATTTAATGCCAACCAGAAGCTCTCAAAGTACTTGACCACGAATACTATAGTGAAATTTAGGCCAAATAACTAATACCATTTTTATAAATACTTTCTTTGCAGAAATTCATTTTCGTCCAGAACACTCTTGTGAAAATTATTTAGGCATTGATTTTGGACTGAAAAAAATGTCCTCTATAATTTTGCAGTCTTTAAGGGTAATTTAATATTGAATACTATTAATAGATTAGGTTAAAAACAAGTGCCCTTTTTAAAACTAATGTCAGGAATTTAAATGAAGTTTTTATTCATACAGAACAATTGGAAGCTTGCAAGGCTGTGTTTTTTATGCATATTATTTAATTGAAAGGTTCACAATACCCTTCTCAGCCATTCCAGAAGTCAGTTTTACAATTAGATACTTGTTAGTGAAAGGAGGATAATTTTGATGATGATTTTATGGGCAAATATTTTCTAATCTCAGAAAATTTGCTACTTACTCCTGAAATTTTTTTTCTCATTTATGTATGATATTAAGAGATGTGAACAACACCACAGTAAAGGAGTATTCAGAGCAAAAGGTCCTTAAAGATAACATTATGTGATGTTTCAATGTTTCCTCCAATGGACTTGGATTCCAGATGACGTATGACTGACCAGCCTACAAACTCCCACATAACCAATGCTAACATATTGTTCATGTACAACTGCTAATGTACCTATTTTCAAGCCTTTTGTAGTTTAAAACAATATTAAAGTGAGAAGGCTGTGGTGTAACTCTTTCAAAATAAAGCGTTTTATTTCACTGCCAGTGGCAGCCTTTGCACACCACAGTCAATGTCACACTGACAGAGGGGATGTGCAGTCTGCAAAAGGTGGAAAGCAACTTCAAAGCTGCCTTCTTTGTCAGGTGCAAAGCCCAAAATCACTAGAAGGGGCAATGAGCAGGGCCCACCTGGAGCTCAGGTGGGTTCACCATTTGCTCTGTTTCTTGGCTCTTGCAGGGTCATTTCTGGCATACCAGGTCCCTGGTTAGTGCACAGCCCATGTTCATACTGTGTGGTTTTCTTTGGCTCTTTCTTTTGGTCAGTTTGGAAGGAAGGACTTGCTGTCCCCAAGGCCTGAAGGCAGTGAGCCCTGAGCAGCTGTGGAGCTGCAGGGTGCCTGGGAGTTTTCAAATTGTAAACCCATGGCATATCCTCCACCTTATCCCTTTCAATCCTTTCCCTCCGGGCTCATTGAAGGAACCTGTAAGGTGAGAGGAACACTTTGAAATGTGAACACAAAGAGGCAGTTAAGGGGTTCAGGAGAGGACATGAGCTTGGTCAGTAAAACACCATCACACTGAGCTTCTTCCCATTGCAAATCTCCTGAAGCAAGTGAAGATGTAAAATGGTGCCTCCTGATGGCTCCAGCCATCCCTGTGTAGAACAGCTCTGAATTCAGTTTCCACAAGAGAGATTTCTTTTTCTCTTACTTGGATAGTGGTTAAAAACAATATTTGAGTTTTCTGTTGCTTCCTGACTGAACCAACAGCTCCCCTGCATGTCCCAGAGTGCTGCTGCCGTACGATGGAGAAGCAAAATGCAGGTTTTTGTTTTGGACTGCTTACTGGTTTGGAGACATTTCATGCCTCATCATTAGCTGATGCTGGGACTCAGAGCTCTCCTCTGTTGTGCACACTATTAACCAGCCAGCAATTACGAAAATATTTTTATTGCTGCTAATTACCCTTCGGGGAGACTGTAAAACAGAGTTTTTATGGCAATCTCTGAGCTGTCCATGCCTGGAGGAAAAATCTGAGAATGATTAACCACGTTTGCTAACCAGAGCATCACAGAGATTGTCTCTATGTTCCTGTGCCTGACTTGTGCCAGGCTGCTTGGGAGATGTTTACAGCTCCCCTTCTCACAGCTGTTCCGAACAGTGATACTCACTTGGGAGGGAAAAGAGCCATCGTTCATTAAATGTGTTGCTGTTTCTGAAATAAGCACTTCAGCCAACCTTCCACCAGTGGACTGAAGATGTCCCAGTTTAAAATAACTACACCCTAACTGCAGTGGCTTGGTCTAAGGCAGCTGAGGGATTTGGTGGGGTGCTGTGGAGAGGCTGTCCATGCAGTCCTGAGTCCATCCAGATTTACTCCTGATATCTGTGTCCACTGTATCACCCGTGATATCCATGTCAGTGGGGTGCTGGGGAAGGAGCTCCTGTGGCTATCTGGGGCACTTCTAGAGCTGTAGCTCTGTCCTTACCTGGGCTGCCCTGCCAGGTGCACGTGGAACCAAAAAACATCTCTCCCTTTGCTCCTTTACCTCTGACCACCAGGGATGCCCCCCTTTCTTTAGTGCCAGCATCAATGCTTGTAGCTCCACAGCTGGTATGTGGCAGGAGAAGTGTGAAAGGAGAGTGTTCAAATGGCTGGGGACCAGGGGAGGCATTAAGATGCCTCCTTTTGTCACCATATAGATTCTATACAGAGAGAGAGGTATATATAGCAGAAGTGCACCATGAGGTCTCACCATGGTGTGCTCAAGCCACACACCTGGCCCCACATCTGTAGAGGAGGTGGTGGCACCTGGTTCTCAGGGTCTGTGTGGCACTGTGACAAACTGCAGCAAAGAGCCAGCACTGAACACTGCTGCAGCAAAGGGAGGGTTTATTTGTGTTCAGGAGGAAGAGGAAAGAAAGAATTACACTCAAAAAAGGAAAGAGAAGTGAATAAAGACAGCACAACTCCTTCTAGGGAACTAAGAAAAGGAGAGATGAAAAGTAAAACTACTGGAGCAAAATAATCACATCTCAACAGCTGTGCATGTCCATGGAGAGCTTTACCAGGGCAGGGCTGCCCAACATTGCTGAAAAATGCCAGTGGGCAGCAGGAGGCTGGGGAAAATGCCTGATCCATGCCCTACTGCCACTCCTGCCCCTCTGAGTAAGCTGCCTGCTCCTCAGCATCCCTCAAATGCAGATGCAAGTGCAACTTGCTCCCTTCATGCTTCTCCTTGGCCGCCACACAGACAGTGAAGGCACCAAATGCTGGTCCCTGCCTCCACCCATGGAAACCTGGATCTGCTTCTGGGCCCAGGACTGGGAGGTTAAAGGATGGTGAGTCACCATCAAGAGTGGTGTGAATAGCACCTCATTTTGTGGATTTGAACATTGCAGGGCAAATTAAGGATAAAACACTTTCTCTAAGCTTAAAATTACATACTTTTGCAGGACTTGAGTCACACTTGAGCTATTTTAAAACTCTCTTAGAATGCTTAGTTTTATTTTTCAGGAATAATAGGACAAATTAAAAGCTGTGGCCCAAGCAATGATGAGGGCCTTATGTGAGGGTCTACAGAAGACTAGATTGCAGTTTTCCAGTTTGGCTCATCCTTCTGTAGGAGACTTTTAAAAACTATCTTGTACCCAAGTGCTCTTTGTGCTCGAGGTTTTCCTTCCACAGCTAGAAAAGTCCAAGATCTGGTAGATCCCTGCCAGACTGAACTGCAAAGTGGAGTGGAAAGCAGCAATTTTGATTTGAAGTCCCATATATAAAAACCTTTCTATCCCAGGAGATCTTGAACCCAATCAGCCTTCTCTCTTTCAGGAGCCAAAAATTTTTTGCATGAAACCCTTCCTGGAAAGATTTGCATGCTTGCCCTGATGTGATCATGCAAAGAAACTTTGTCAGTAACCACAGAAACTGAAATCAGAATGTGTCTGCTGAGCCTGAGCTCTGTTTCTGTCAGGAAACACCCTCCTCCTTTGTTAGATCTGGGTGCCTGCTCCTTCTTCACCTCTGCCATGCTAAATTGCCCTGAGCACTGATCCTTGAAGAAAGAAGTATCCAGCCTGGTTTTATTTATGTCAATTGAGGGTTGGAGCCCACCTCACTGGAATGTTACCCAGCCCCCTTGATGTCTGGTTGTCCTTGAGATTTGGGGCAGCAGCCTCTGAGGTCCCGAGCAGCGAGCAGTTTATTCACAAGTAACAAATTGCTGACATCCCTGCAGGGCACTTGGCCATGTGGGTGAGCAGCAAGGCTTCCTGTGAGTGCTGGCACTGCTGGAAATGGGCAGGAGGTGTGGGGCTGCTGGCATGCCGTGCCTGCTGCTGGGATGGGGGCTGGAACCAGGAGCCAGGAGCCCAGGAGCCACGGGGCAGGGGAGGCTGGTGCCACTGCAGCACGGGAGGCAGGGCTGGCCACACAGAGACAAAACCAGAGCTAGCTGGGGGTCCTGCTGCTGGGCTGGAGGGGCACATGCACACAGCACCACACTGAAAGGACCACCTCTGGACCTTCTGGGATACACGAGCTCCATGAGACTTTGTGGACCAGAGACAGAAGAGCTGGGGGTCAGTTGAGGAACACACAGCCTGATGCCTTCATTTCAACCCACGTTCCTCTGTGCCCTTCCCCCAGAGTGTGAGTCTCACAAATAACCCACTCAGGGGGTTATCCTTCTCTTGACAGCCTCCCAGGCCTCAGGTTTGAAGCCACAAAATGCTGCCAAGCAATGTCAAACACAAGGAAAGCAGGAATCTGCTGCTAGCACTTGCCTTTTCATGACAAGCTCTCCCAGCACACAGAGGTAACATGAATTGTGAAGCTGTTGAAAGTGGCAAATTCCTCCGTTCACATGCATTTCTCTGGACTCTGCAAAGAACAAGGACAGAGATGTTAAAAGAAATTAATTTAAAGATTGCCAGGAGGCAATTGCAGACAAGCCTCTCTCATGACAAGTCTCAACTGAGATTATTGATTTATCATTTGTGCACTACACACCTTGACATTTCAAAGGCCAGGACATTTTTTGCAGCAGTGCCAAAAGGTGAGCAAATAAATTAAATATCCACAAGCAGAAGTACGAAAGGGGAGGTTCAGTCTCAGGAAAAGCTCTGCTTTTGGTCCTGCCCAGCACAGGCCTCTAGCCCAGGGTGCCCTGTGGGATAACCTCACTCAGATAAAATGATGAATTGCAACAGAGCCACTCCAAGCTACATGCTTGTAAGGAGCCTTTGTCAAAGTGAATCCTACTGAGGGTTTTGGATCATGCCCATCAGCATCTGAGGTTGAAGGAGCATAGATGAGATAATTTTCAGCAAGAGCACAGGAGAGCAATAAATGTCTGCATCACATTTTCTATGACAATCTTCTGTATAGAAATTGGAAGTCTTGGGCATGATCACACCCAAGCTATTTTGCTTCTTTTCTGGAAAATAGCAAAGATGAGAAAAACACCAAACTCTGATCACAAACCAGTTGGGCACCTTCCCTATGAGCAGCTTTTTTCCCATGTTATTCCCACTTTGATATCAGCCAGTGGGGTGAGATGGTTATACACAAATCTCTGCTTTCCATGTTCAGTAGACAAGGTCCAGGCTGGGGAGTCCTTAACAGTAAGAGTGGAATGGTGGTTTGTGATCCATCTTGCTGTCCTCACAGCATGAGGATGAAAGCTGAAATCCTGACTTTAGACAATAATTCACAACAGCCAGCAAAATCAGACAGAGTTCCCTTGGACTTCCCCAAGGGCAGGATCAGCCCCAGAGGGCAGCACAGCCTGCTTTGGCCAAAGGCTTCTGGTATTTATCCCACTCTTTCCAGAGCAGGGAGCCACATAAGCCCTCTCTTACATCACCATCTCTTAGTGCTCTGAGGCTGCTTCAAGAAAACATCTGCTGAAGAAAGCTTGGGAAGAAAGGATGGGACAAAGTGGGACTGATTTAGGTACTGGGGCCACTCATGAGTTTCAGGTGTCCCCTAAAGCCACTCTCTGGCAGTAAGTGCCAAAGTGCCCCAGACAGCTAAAGGTGATTTTGCAGGTGGCTCCACACAGAGCCCCTGCCAGAGAAGGAGCAGGAGGGTGTGAAGTGAGGCCATGGGTGTCAGCCCTGCCCTGCAGCTGTGGTGATGGCTGAGCAGCACCTGGCCCTGGGCACTCCCCTGGTCCTAAATAATCTCTTTTGTGATAAAACAGTAGGGAGGCAGCAGCTGAGAGGTGTTTCTCTGGGCTCCTGGTTCTGCATCGAGGCAGGCAGTTAGAGGAGGCAGTGAAGGTTTTTGGATTTCCAAGCCCTTTTGTCATGAAATTCTGGCCCTAGTGAAGCCAGTGGGAATGCCACCACTGCCTTCCACCAAACCATGATTTCACCCAAGGTATTAGGTTATCCCCTTCTCCAAAGACCAGTGCAGATATTAGAAAAGGGCAGATAAACCACATTTATCAGGGTATTATATTTTCAAATAAATACTCGTTGTTACAAACCTGCTTTCTTTGTCAAGAGGGGCCCAATGAGCCTAAGAGAACAGGCTGAAGAGCAGCAAGGATACAATGCAACAAAGCACAACTAACACAAGAAAAGACTAAGAAATGCAGATTCAGTCCTTAGGAGGAAATAACATTGTGTTCTGCAAAAATAATCAGCTGACACATGCAGCATAAAGCACCCTCTGGACTTTGTTTTCCTGCAGTTACAAGCAGTGTTTTCCTGCAGTACCCTGCACACAGCCTCTGCTCTCTGCTCAAGAAGGAGGAAAATCAGATGAGATGGTTCATGACCAGCATGACAGAGAGAAAAGCCTTTCCTGACAAAAGATCATTCTTCTGCTGAATTAAGTCCAAACACAAACCAAGCTTGAGGTGATAAAGCAGAGAGATGGTGGTGTGCAGCATGGGACCAGTGGGACAGAGATGCTTCTCTTTGGGCTTTCTCCAGCCTAGATCAGGACATGCATCAGGTCCAGCTTTCATGCCAGGAGAAGGAGAACACTTTTATTGACTAAAACTTCTGGGTTTTACCTCCATGTGGCACCAATTCACCTGGCCATTGAAGGGGATCAGGTGATGGTGCCACGTACATGACACACCTGGTCACAAAGCACTTTCTACAGGTGACTCCCTCAGGCTGGTCCCTTGAGTTTTATCTGATAATTAACTAAGTGTTTTAAGGCAGGATGGTTATGGCTGTTTGACACTAAGGGAATGCTGCACAGATAGCAAGGCTGATTTCTAATAGCATCTCATCCTAACCTGGAGTGATGCCTGTTTCTGTTGGACATGATTAAAATAAAAAGATGCTGTAGCAAGTGTAAATTAAACCAAAAAGGGAAACAAAACTGATGATAACATCAAAAATATGGATTTGAAAGGACACTTCCTAAGTGACATTTTTTTATTGTAGCACAGAGGAAATTACCTATGTTGCATATTATTTTTAAAAGGGTTCAAACTTGAAGTCTGCCAAATGACCCAAACCCCATGAGAACGTAGGGGAACACAGTCCATAGCAGTTGCCAGCCCACAGGCATGGAGGGAATTTGGCTCAGTGCTGCATCTGGTAACATGACCTGAAGACCAAAATTTTTCACAGGAGAGAAATTCCTCCTGGTAAAATCTGCTGAGGGTTAATGGCCTGTCTCAGGGCAACTGCTGAAGATACAAATGCATTGACACACTGCACTCAAACATGACCTTCTTATTTTCATAGTTGTTCCTTTCATAGTTGTACTGCATGTGAAAACATGCAGCTATGCTGAGGGCTCCCACCTAACCATCCCTGAGGACCTTGCACAGACAAAAGCTCAGCACTGACCCTCTGGCAGGGCTGCAGCTTCCTGCAGTGACCCTGAAGGAAACCAGCTTAGTGACTGTGAAAAATGCATATTTTATTATTGGCTTTTTGCAAATATTAAAATGAATATCATATGTGCTTTGTTAGAAAGTGATGCTGTATTAATTCTCTTAAGTAGTGTGTTAAATATAGTTTTAGGCTATAACATAATGTTAAAATAGAAACTATGCTATGGAAGATACTTTTTTTAAAGAAAAGACTTGCAGTGAGACAGGAGCCACAGGACACCTCAATCTTCCAGAGAAAGAGAATTGCTCCATTATCAGAAGAAATGAACTTCTTCCTGCCTTGCTCAGCCCTGAAGATGCCATTAGGATTAGGAGGAAGAAATTGATGCTGACCAGACAGAATCCTGTGTTTGAATGGAAGTTATGCATCATGTATGAGCTGTATGAATATGCAATAGGTTATTGCTTTTAAGGGTTAATCCTCTGCTAACGTGAGTCCTTTTTTGGGCTTACTTTGCCCAGAAAAAGGTACCTGGACTGTCTGTAACTCTTTGCTTTTATTGTCTCGTATTGTCCTAAATCCTAATTGTCCAAATGTTTATTACTCTAATTAGGTTACTATTTTTACAACCATTTTATTACTATTAAACTTTTAAAATTTTAAAAGCAAGTGATGGTGTTTTCCACAGTGACTCAATGGCTTGTGGGTAATGTGGAGTCTTTGCTCCTGTCACCACTGACTTTCTAATCCAGAGGGAAGCTCCCCCGTGTGGAATGGATCAGGCTCTTGGAACTGGTTTGAACCTGCATTTTCCCTGCTTGGAGTTAATGTCACAGCTTGGTGATGGGAGAGCAGTGTTTCAGAGAGCTAGGCTGTGAAATTTGCTCTGATTTTTAGTATCTACAATGAACAGGGGCCATGAGCCCCGAGCTGGGGGAACACCTCCAACACCACCAGACATGTGAAGTGCAGTGGCCAGGGTAAGAAAGTCACACTGCAGCACATTGCATCTGATGCTGGCAGGAACATGCCTCAACCACAGCTGATGTGCTGCTCCTGCAGAGCAAGCTGGAGGTCCTCAGAAGGGTTTTCCTCATGCAAGACTGCATGGGGCAGCTCCCTAGACAGTTGTCCTACCATCAGCTGCTTGGAAAAGAAGTTTTGCTGATATAAAAGCTCAAAGAAGAAAAGTGGGACTGTCACCTACTGATTCTTATCCAAAACAGCAAAATCCTGCTGGTCTAGCACAATGTAGCACCACATTTTGTGGCTGTGAGGGGAAACATGCCCACAGCACCATGGGCTGAGCAGGTGGGATCCCTTGGAGGCTGTCCCAGGGCAGCATCAGACACAAACTCATCACAGCAGAGACAGGGAATATAATGTGAGCAATCTATCTGGGGGCTCACTCATGCAGCCTGACTCCACTAGTCACGCCTCTAACCTAGGACCCCAGCATTTTCTGATTTCCAAAGGAAGTCAGGAGAAATAGTTAAAATTTAAACCTTTTTTTTTTTTTTTTTGAGGTTGTTGGTATGTATTGAAACTGGAACATTCTTGAAAAATGGGATTTCTAGCTCCCACAGGTGGGAAACCCTTATTCTGCAGCACTGCAGCCTAGGTCACACTGTGCTGTGGGTCCTCTCTGGAGGGTGAGGGTCCTCAGAGGATGAGTGCTTAAAAGGATTCCTGAAAGACACTAAGAAAAGACAGGCTATTGTTCATAGAAGTAAATAAAAGCAGGGAACCCACTCTGGCAAGACAACAGTTTAGAATGTTGACAACAGAAATATGTATGGTTGTGTGTTGTCTGACAACAGTCAGACAACACACAACCATACATATTTCTGTATTTCTGGCTGCTTACCCTGTGTGGTTTGTCCTGTGGGTTTTTTTGGTTGGTTTTTTTTCGCATAGGTTACTACATCTTGCTTGTTTTGACTGTCAGCTGGAATAGGTAGCCACTGGCAAACAGTGGGATAGAGAGTGCTCTTTGCAAATCCAAACAACTGGCTTTCACAGAGTCATGCTAAATGCTAAATGCTCTCTGTGTGCATTCTTCAGTCAGGGGTCCCCCCGGGACCCAGCCCTGTACTCACTTCTGTGGTTAATCAGCTTTAGTATTCCTTGTTGTCCCTATTGTTTCAGCAGCTATAAGCACAAAAAAACAGATAAATTGGAGAAAATGGGAAAGGCCTCAACTGTAATATTTTGAGTATTTTTTTCTAATACTGAGAACAACTGGATCATATTTTGCAATCTGAACTTTAATGTTTTATTTTCTTAAGCTGAGGCTGCCAGAATTTTGCACTTATGCAAAAGCAGCACAATTCCTGTGTCTCTGCATCAGCACTGCAGAAAAGGAGTCAAGCTAGCATTAAAGCCATCCAAAGGCTGAAACTTTCTACACCACACATCAGTCAAGAGCTCCCTCAGGAGCAATGCTGAGCCTCTTCCACGGGGTTTTCTAGTGACAAAATCTCTATTTCTCAATGTTTTCTGAAAGAAAAATGTGCCAGAAAAGTACTTTGGCTGAGCCCCTCCGTGGCTCAATGTGCAGAGCCAGCGCCTCTCCCGCCAGGCTGCTGCCTGCTGCCTCTCACACCAGCTCAGGGGTTCCTGGAAACTCTGTGTCCCCAGAGCCAGGAAGCAGGCCTTGCTGCGACATTGTGTAAATCTTCCTGTCACTCTCTGAATGCTTCTTCAGGGTCCCCAAGCAGAGGGGAGGAGCTTTCCTCACTGACTAAGCATTCATTCATGTCCAGCTGAGGGGTAGGTGATCCTTCCCTAGCCCTCACACGGCCTCCCTCACAGCAGTGATCCTCCTCCCGCTGACCCCAGTGTGGGGAAAACATCTCCAGGGCTGGCTGCTGCTTTTGGGATGCACCCTGAAGCTCTGTCAGACAAAAACATCCACTTACCAATTGACAAAGGCATTTCAGCCAGGTTGGAGCCTGGTCGTCTGCAGACCTGTTCCCATCCACACAATCTCCCGCCCTGTGCCTCTGCTGGGAGGGAAGCTCAGGAGGAGAGAGGGCTCTCAGTGCCAGTGAAAGGTGTGAAGTGTTGTGTGTTCTGCACATAAGTCTGAAGACTCCCCAGTATGAAATCAGAGTCCATCTGAGGAGACAGTTCTCCAACTCAGCTTGCATCTTATCAGGTCCAATGTGTTGTACATGAGGATCACTTTGCAATATACCTCTAGCTTTTCTCAGAACCACTGAAGGAGCTTTTGGCAGAGCTAATTTCTGGGGCACAAATGGACAACTATTGCTCTGTGTGGTACCCACAGAGAAGCTTTCTTGGCCCAGGGGCTGATTTGATGGAGGAGAGGTGGTGCTGGTGCTCCCAGAGGAGCTGTGGTCCTGGCCTCAGCCAATGCAGAACCACATCAGGCTTAGCTCTGCAGCCTTTGCTCTCCACCTGATGGAGGCTTTGAATCTTCTTGCAGGAGCTGGGATTAGCTCATAGGAGCACTGACTGTGGGGACACCCTCCCACCTCTGGAGTTTGGCTGTAAAGCAGCTGCTGGGGCTGCACTGAGGCCTCACTCACAGCATTTCTGACCCTTTGCACCAGAAGGAGACAGCAAAACACAAACATGGCTTTGGGTCCAAGAGGCACCACCTGTGGTTCAGAAGAGACCCGGGGTGGGTGTGATACAGCAATCATGGCTTAAATCTGCCTGGCATGGGCAGGTAACAGCCACTGGCCTCATGATGGGTCCCCAGCTCTCCTTGATTTAGCAGCAGAGAAATACTCTGTGTCAGGGCTGGAAACAAGGTGGTGAAAGGGAATGAGGGGTTCCCATGCCAGACCAATTTTCCAAATCATGAGTCACTTCTAGTGTGCTTTGGTGCTTGATGTTTTTCCAGCTAGTATTGAAAAGAAGACAGTTGGCATCCAATGGGGGAAAGAACAAAACACCCAAAAGAATCAGGCTTCCATTGGCAACTTTTTTAGAGGCCTTGAGCAGTTTCTTTTTGGCTTGTTCCTAACTTTCTTTCCCAAGATAGGGCATGGTGTCTGTAGGGGCCAGCTGCAGCTCCAGCCAGCTGTGGTGGCTGCACCACTGTGGCCTCCTCTGAAGGGAGCTGGGCAACAGAGCTCAGAAGCTGCCCCTGTGCCAAAGAGCTCCCTGTCTGAGATGGGTTCAACACTGCTAGGTGACAGGAGAAGGACAAACAGAAACTTTATATTCAACTGAAGTACTCTGTGAAGCTTGCAACTTTTAAGTCTGCACTCTGTCTCCACCAAAAAAAAAAAAAAAAAAATCCCCATGTATGCAGCTGGAGACTTGGATGTACTTGGAATATTTGTCCATTAGTAAGAGACACCAGTGGCAAGCCTGTCACTTACAGGATGAATCAAAAATCTAAGAATAAATGCAAGGGTGAAGCAGTTTTCCCTCTGGCCGTGAGGCAGCACCATTGAGCTATTCACAGCTAAACCCAAAGCCAACCTGCCTCAATTTTACAGGCAGTGGCTCTGCAGACACAGGTTGCCTGTCGTTTTACATTGACCATCTCAAGAGATTAGGTTTTAGGTTTACCACTGTGCTGATTTAGTGATCAGTCAGGCCATGCCAACCTCTCCTGGCCATTTGCCCCCTCCATGACCTTTCTAGCTCCTTGCATGGAAATCAGCATTTTATTGACCATGCCCATATCATTCTTTACCACGATGCCCTGGGGCCCCTGGTGGGTGCTGGTGAGTGCAGACTCTGCCAGGCTCTCAGCTGACCAGGGCAATCCTCAGCCAGCCCCAGCACACAGACCCCCAGGGATGAGCAGAGAGAGTGGGACAGGCTCAGACTGCAAACTGCAGAGGAGGGGTTCCAAAAAATATTTACAGGTTTGAGTGGGAAGCTCAATTTGAGCTCCTAGTGATGTTTTTTGTGTTAAATACATGAAAAGACAGATAGAAACAGACAAGTCAAATCTAATCTTGGAAACCTGTATTTGATTAAATTACCCACCTCTTGAAGACATTGAAGAATTGGAGAAGAGTGCACTTTGCTGCCAGACATTGTCTGGGAAACATCAGATCACAACCTACAGGACATCCACTTTCCTCCCAGGCAGCTCTCTGCATTGTTTTTGTGTACTTTTGCCAAGAAAATTCAGACCAGAGTGAAAAAATCCAGCTTGCAGGGATGCCTTGCTGGCCCCCTGCAAGCCCATTGCTCTGAAGAACAAACTTCCTACAGCAAAAATGATCTCAGGGAAAAGAATAGAAAAAGAAAGATTTTTTTATGAAAAGCTATTTCCATCTGCAGCTGCAGGGCTGATGGGATCCCCTCAATGGCAATCCAGAAAACACTACCCTTCTACCCTTAGCCTTTCAAGGAGCCTGCAAGAACATCAGATTAAATTCTTCAGCTTCAAATGGCATTTACATCAGGAAAAAAGGGAATTATGCTTTCCAGAGCTTCTAGGGACACGGATTGTGTCCAATGACATCCAGTGACACCAAGAATTGCCCAATATTTGCTGATGATGTATTTTTTTTTTTTTTTTTTTTTTTGCAGTGATTGATTTGGTTGCAGCAAGAGAAAGTGCTGTGCTTTTGAGGAATACAGCAGGACTTCCCATGACAATGGTAAGTTGCTGGCAGATGTATCCTGGTAACCTGGAAGAAAACGTGTCAGCCCCATTGCTGGACGCAGGGCAGAGGGGGAAAATGTTACAAGAGAATCATGGAGCAAGTGGGAGATTTTACCCAGCCTACCCACTATGCTGCAGCAAACCTTGTGCTTTGTAAGATGGAAAATTATCTGCAGTTCCAACCAACACCACAGGGCTGCTGACGTGGAGGCAAGTCCTACAGGAAGGAAAACGAGAGTGACCTTGGAATATATTTTGGATGCCTCAGTCTGAGCTGGAGCAGCTGTGCTGCAGACAGCCCTGCACCACTGAGGACTGAGTGGCCACCCTCAGGGATCAGCACTGCTCAGGCTCTGCAGCCCTCTGGCAGCCTGACTGCAGGGAGGTTTGCTGGGAGGTTTGGGAGGAAGGCAGATTTCTCATTTCTTTCATAATTCTAATAGTCAACAGACATGGTGTCCTCAGAGCCCCCTGGCTGAAGGGCCAGCTGACAGACACACAGCTCACACTTTAGTTCTGCTCACCCTCTGAATACCTGGTGTAAAAGCAGAGCCCTGGGTGAGGCACTGCCACAGCCCCAGTGGTGCTGCTGGTACGTGCCAAGCACAGAGAGCAGTGGCAGCAAGGGAGCATTACTGAGTGTGACAGGGCCACCTCATGCCCCAAGCATGCAACTCTGCTGAGTTTGGGGTAACAGTGGTGGCAGTGGAGTCTGGCTGTTTTGCACATTCTACCTCAGAGATTTATAGATGTAAGCTCACATTGTCCAGAGGGTTTGTAGGGCCAGTGGCTCCCAGCAAAAAACAGAGAGGCCCTGCTGTCCTGTGCTTAGCAGGGCTTTGAGGGGCTTTTCTAATTTTTTTTTTTTTTTTTTTATTTTTAGGATTAATATGCCAGCACTTAGTTTTGTAGGATTTGAAAGGATCTAAAACTGCACAGACCTTCCTCTCATCATGGAAATCTGAGCAGGATGCTCAGCTCCTCTGTTTCAAGAGTACTGAACCATGAGCAGCTCCTGTGACTTACCTCACCTGACTCCAGACTTTATCAGGGGCCCTTGAGGTCATGTCCCCTGGACTTGCTCCAGAAGCTGTTTCTTGGAGTCAGGAGCTGCACAGGCAGTGACAGATCATTTTTGCTTCTCCTCTCCCACCACAGAAACACATCATGCTCAGGAGGGAGTGCTTGGGATCAGCTCAGGGCTCCACCAGGGAAACACCAGCAGCAGCCCCCAGGGATTCTGTGAGGTGGAATCTGTTGTGTGCAGTGGAGAGGATGCCCTGCAATCCCTTTGTGCCTCCAAAAGCCTTCAGTGCAGAGAATGGCTTAGGGGAGAACACACAGTGGGATGCTGGAGCTGTTACTCAGGGCGAAACATAATCCACCAAGGCCTCACACCTGAATCCAAGTCTTGTTTTGTTTGCTGATAATTCAAAACCCTGAGGTTAAAGCTTTTAAAACCCATTTAACAAGAGGAAGTGTTTGTGACTTGGGCTGATATAAGTGTTTTGTACACTCACTGTACCAAAACCATCTCCCAGAGCAATTTTCAGATCTCCACTGAGTGAGACAGGGGAATTCCCCTGTTAGTGAGTGCTGGGCTGCCAGACAGCCCAGCTATGATGGAGCAGACTAAAGTATATCTGCACAATGAGCTTTTGGCTGCGTGGCTCTCACTACACCAGGGAGAGGTGGTTTACCTAGACCAATATGCTTAGGGTTTAAAGCAAAGTTTACCCAGAGCATGCAACACCTCTCTCACTCACCTTCTCAGCCAGCCTGACCTGGGGGGGCAGCAAAGGCAGAGGTTTAACCTCCAGCAGGTTTCTCTTAGCTGAATTTGCTCTTCATTCGCCCTTTTCTTCATTTTCTGTTGCAAATCACAGATAACTTCTCAGTGCTGGAACACGTTCCTGCTAGGATTTATCTCAGTAGTGCCCTCCCCAGCCTCTGAACAAACACATGGAACACACAGCTCTCATCAGTGGGAAGGGGCCTCTTCACCTTTGGCTGAGTGCAAATCTTCCAGCATCATCTCACCTGTGTCTGTTATAAGAGAAACAAAACAGATAGCAGGGAAAGGAATATTGTATCTAACACTTCTCTCACAGTCTTTGGTATTTGCCCCAGTGACACTTTGGGAAGAGCAGCCTAAACCAAACCCACCTCACTGGTGCAGGATGAACCTGATTTTGTGCTTTGCCCACAGCCCTTCCAGCAAAACTGTACTTTGTCCTACAAAAGCAATGACCATGGTGGAAGAAGAGGGTAAAATGTAGATGGTAGAAAATGGGTGTGAGACAGACCAGCAGCAGGAATTTAAGTAGTAAATGGGGCCAGAGCAGACACTCACCTAAACAAAGCCACACATTGAAGGAAAAGGAGCATGGCTTCAGCATAGCCTTTTAGAAATGAGCATTAGAGATCACAGCCTCACCCTGCACCAACCACAGCACCACATAATGGGTGTAATTCCTCTGTACAAGTGTCTTGGACACACAGAAAACCAGACTGAAGCTCTGTTTTTCTGTTTCAATTAGCATCTGCTTCTCAGCTGGTCCTTGTCAACCCTCACAGCCAAGAATGAGATACTGCAGCATCTGGAGACAGAAATCTCAGCTAACAGTGCACTAAACATGCAGTCTGGCAAACTGGCTGAGAGCAGCCTGTGCCCCCAGCACACAGGTCCTGCCAGCCCTGCCCCCATTGTGCCAGGGGGAAGGCACAGAATGCTGACATTTAGGGCTGTTGCAGAGGAGGAGCTGGCTGAGAAGTGCTCTACTCCCAGCTCCAAGCCTTGGCTCCAATCTCAGGCAAACATTTCTTAAGAAGGGATATCTGCAGGCCACGAGTCACGTGCCTGCCAGGGAAAAACCACAGAGCAAACAAAAAGAGATCAGCTGATCTGTGCAGAACACTGGGAGAAAGCCACACAGCCAGCATGATTTATGCTTCCTCTTCCAGGATGTGCCCTGGAGAGGTGCTCCATGGCCACATGTAACAGCCTCCCCAGTGCCAGCTGGGCATGGCTGGCAAACTCCCTGGGCTCACACAGTCCTGCCAGGGATGGCTGGTAGCCGTGGGGAGCAGGATCTGCTCCTTCCTGGAGAGCTGCCAGCAGCCATCCCCATGCCAGGGGAGGTCAGTGACAGCAGAGGGGCTGTGGAGATGAGGGTTTGATTAAGGTGTGCCAGGGAAGAGCTCTGAATGCATGATGCTCAGGAGGGGACAAGAAAGACAGCTGTGGAGAAAATTTCTCCCCTGTCCAGCTGAGTTCCAGATCCCTCCCCAGACCAGGTCTGAGCAGCTCCCAAGACGTGGGTGCCTGTTTAGCATTGCTCCTTCTCTCTCCTGCCTTGGCCAGCCTGGGGAGCAGCCCAGCCTCTCTGGTGCCTGCACACCGGGACAGAAGCAGAGGTGGTTTGCCAGCAGCTCCCTACTAAGGACTCCCCTCTGCTGATAACCCCACCTGATCCCTGCAAACAAAACAGCAAGGCACAAAGGATGCTGTCTGTGTCTTAAGGATGCACTTGAGAGTTGTTGATCAGATGGCTGAGGAGCTCTAAAGGAGTCTCAGAAGATTCAGGACTAACAAGACTGATCAGGTATAGTAGTATTCTTGTTCTGCTAGTGCTTCCAGAAAAAAAAAATAGGATGATATACCCACTTCCAAGTTTAGGAATGCCTGTATCCTTCACATTGTCTATAATTTATTTTTTTTCCCAAAACATAAATCCTTTGGGACAGCCATAATATGGATGGGATGTACTGTATTAATGCTGTAAGGCCCTCTGGCCTTGGGTTTTCTTTCCAACCACTCCAGAAATGACCACAGGGCCACCTGTAGCTCTCTGATCCACAGCACAGGAATCACTTGTGGCATTGGAGACTTAAATATACAGTTATTTTCCAGTGTGAGTTTAACAATAAGGATGCACAACTCACCCAGTCAAGTGCATTTCCCTTTGCACTTTGGAAAAGAGAGCAGAACAGCAAATCAGGGGACCAGAGATTCTTAAAAAATAGAGCAATATTCCACTCATGCAATACACATGCAATATACATTAAATACAAGAAGTACAAAGCAAACCAAAAGCAATGACCAAGAAAATCATTGCTGCTTTGGTGCTCTAGAACTAAGTGGCACCACATGGGAATTGCCACTCTCCTTGCACTGAAGCAGGAGGGGTTGACCTTTCTCACCTGGCTGCCCTCTGTCAAGCAGGAATTTTGTTTTATCTGGCATCCAGTGCACAACTGAAAGCACTGTGGACTTGCCACACAAGGCTTGAACCAACCTGCTGGGATTCTGCCAGTCCAAGTTCGTTTGGAGCCCACAGTGGGTCCTGGCAGCTTCCTGGGCATGAAGGGCTTGGCACCTGACCGGGGGTGGTCCTGTCCCACCACAGGAGCCAAAGGAAAACCAACTCAGTTTGAGCCTTCAGAGCATGTTCAGCAGGAACCCACCATGGGGTCACATCCCACCTGGGCCCTTGTGTGGCACCAGCTGGGCCAGGCATGCCCAGAGCCAGTGCTGGTGTCCAGGAAAGCACCCCCGGACTTCTCCTACTCAGGGTGACCCGGGGCTGTGGGACAGATCCTGCAGGAGATCCTGCACCCCCATCTAGTGGCCTCAGCAGTCCCTGTGGCACCAAAGGCAGGAGGGAAAACCCTGTGAGGACATCCAGGGCTTGCAAGAAATCACCAGCTGCACAACTGGGTGAGTAAAGAGTGACAAGGTACATCATAGCAGCTGGGATTCCCTCCTGTCAACCTGGCTGTGCTTCATCTGACCAGCTTCAGATGTCTGTGCTGTGAGAGATCCTGCCAGGTTCTCTGCAGTCTACAGAATGGAACTGAACATTTTTCGGGTTTGATTAATTTCATCCTAAAGCAGACATACTAAAAAGTGTGGTGAATCAGTTTAGAGAGGCCTCTCTCTTTCCCCTGCCTATTGGAGGATGAGTAACTAATTGAAATGTCAGTATCTGCAACTGAGAGGCAGATCCTATTTTCTCTATCTTATGATGTCTTATTGAATCAACTTAAATACAAACCTCGCTTCTCACAGATATCACAAGAGGTTTGAGATTGCCTGTTTAGGTAACACTCTAACAGTGCTGTCAGAGTTGTGGATGAGCATATTCAGCAGAACATCATTCCCCATCCCCTGCAAAAGAAAACTCACTTCTGTTTTGTGCCTTTTCAAGGCCCCTAATGTCTGGTTTTGAACACTCAGCCCCTGCCACACACAAATACTCAGATAAGTGAAATTTTACAGGCAAGGATGCTGGCATAGCTGCCTGTGGCATGGAAATACTTCTCTCTGCATCCCATTACCTCCAAGCAGCACTGAGATTCTTGTAAGGGAAGAATAAAACTTCCTAGAGAGCTCACCAGCTTTGTTCTTCCTCCACTGCAACATTGTATCCCTGCCCAAGTGACCTCCTTGACTGAGTGAAGACAGCGGTGCTGTCTCAGAGACAGAGGTACTCTCAGGAGCAGTCAAAAGACCTGCTCTGAGGGGCAGGGGGGATGAGAGGTCCTCTAGAGGTCCCTTCCACACTGAGTCTGCTGGTGATGAGTGATGACAACCAGGACTAGGGCAATGGTGAACACAAGATCTGAGACACCAGAAGGGGCAACAGGCTGGGCCTGCACATGGGACAATAGGAAGATGCTGGTAAGCAGGATCTGTCTCCATCTATTCTGTCCTGGCACCAGGTGAGGAGAAGAAATTTGGATAGTTTTGGAAGAGCAGGGCCAAGGAAGGAAGGAAGGCAAAAGAAGTTGTGGCAACCTTGCCTGCAGAGCCTGGGGAGACTCCCAGCAGCCCTGCCCTGCAGCACCCATCTGCAGGGAGCCAGGGAAGTGCCCCACTCTCCTCCTTGCTGGCCCCAGGCAGCTGCAGGTGCCCCAGGCACATGTGGCTGCATGGTGGTTCATAGAGTTTTCAGCCCTGAAGGAGCACAACAGCAAACAACAGCACTTCTTCACAGCAGGAATTGCTTAGGCAGGAGAAATATGCAGAGAAAATTAATTAGTGGAAAGCTCAATTAATCATTGAGCTTTGGGAGCACAGTGGGCAAAACCAGTTCTGATTTTCTACTTTAGGCTGCCCATGGCCTCCTGGCTCTTGCTCTACATTGACTGTGTCAGGTCCCACCTTGAGAGATGAGCAGGCCCTTAAACACCAGAGCACTTGGCCCTTTCCAGCCCAGGAGGATGGGTCCTGTCTCCCCATGAGGATTTTCATCCGTTTCTCCTCTTAATGAGACTGATACAATCTGCCCAGGCCTGCCACTATCTTCGTCCCCTCTCCTGTAGTCACAACTTCTAAATAAAGCAAAAGCATCAGCCATCTCTGACACCAAAATAGCTTCAGCTACTCTTTGGTGAGACTCAATGCTAAGTCCTCTCAGAGGGCTCAACAACTGCTCCCTATGAGGGCTTTTTGCTCACTGTTCCCTCTTCCTGCATCTTTGACAGAAATTATACCAAGGAATGATGATATTCAAACAAAGGAGATGGAGGCCCAGGTCTCCAGTGGGAAAACTAGCATGGAGCTTGTGGGCTGGTGGGGAGGGTGCCAGAGCAGCTGTCACACATCCTCTCTGGTGGTGAGGCTCTCTGGGAGGCTTGTCCTCATCAGCTGTGCTGATGCAGGTGTTTATGAGACTGCTGTCAACCTGGTTAGGTACAGTCCAGGTTTTTCCAAAATCTCCTCCTAAAAACTCCCAATTTTTCTACTGATCCAGTTTCATCAGTGCTATTAATGGGATGCAGGAGCACAGCCAGGGCAGGCAGCACAAGCTCTTTAAGGGGGCTTTAAGGGGGTCTTACCACAAGAGGAGACACCACGGAGTTGTTCTCACAACACTGGGCGCAGGGGGAGGCAAAGCATTTGCATCTCCAGACACCACAGATGAGTCTGTCTATTTTTAAAGTTGCTTTTCTAAGCTGTGATCCTCTCTAGTCATAGGCTTTCATGGCTGCCAAAAAGATAGCTTCTATAGAGAATGAGAAGTAGGAATGCTAGCTGAGCTGAAATGTAGAAAGACTTGCCAAAAAAAGCAAAAAACACAAGGCAATTCAGGGTAGCCCTCCCCTTTTTTGTGCACCATTTGTATTTTTATCAAGTATGTCTTTCTTCACCTTTAATTCATAAAATTCACTTATTGTATTCCCATCATTAGATTTCTCTACATAAACATGATGACTACAGTTTTAGTTTCCACCTCCAGAGAAATAAAGGGCTACATTTATCCAAAGTATCTTTCTTAGTTAAATTTACAAATTCTTACCTTTGGTACATGATGGCAATCCTGTGCACTGCTGTCATCTCTACCAAAAGTTACTTGTATTTGCCTGTAAGAGTCCATTTCTAGGCAGTACTTTTGTTATGGCCTCAAGCAAACAATAAAGAGTGTACTTGCTTTTGACAGCTTTAGGAACTGTGCAACAGTGACAGAGGTTAAGGATGATGAATGAATTTAGTAAAGAAAGTCAGACACCACACAGACCCCATACTTTTAGAGAGAATTTACTCTCAACACTAAGCAGACCAATGTCATCCATGGCATGCTTTTGGTTAAGATTCAGCAGAGCTACGTTTTCAAACCAGTAAAAAGCCAATTTCTATTTTCACCATTTCAACCTTCCTTACATCTAGCCCAGGCTGCTGGTGAGCCTTTTGTTTAATCAAGACTTCCACATTATTTTTGCAGGCAAACCTACTAACACCAAGCAACTTTGTGGTTCAAAGTAACAGCTTTGCACAAAAACAGTAAACCAGTAATGTTAAATTTTCAGGTAAATCAGAGTGGCTCAAATGGAGCAGTAGAAGAAAAATAAGGATTGAAATTAAAGACTTGTGTAATTTGTTCACAAGTTAGGAGGGCTGGTTTCTATCATGAAGATTAATCTCTTAGAATCCTGGTTTTTTTAGGAATTCAGAACAATTGATTCACAAAGACTCTTTGCAATCTTTTCTTTCACAGATCATATCCAGAATTTTATTCATATAGTCATACAGTGCTTTTGTCTTAAAACTTCTTCCATTCCTCAGTACCCACTTGAGCTTTGGAATAACTTATTTACCGTTTAATGGGAGTAGCCCAAGAGCCAGAAGGAAATGCTGTCTTCAGTCAGCCCTGTAAGCCCAGCTGCAATGCACCCACAGAAGGTGGCTCGTGGGAAGATGCTGTTCTTTATCTCCAAGCACCACTCTTAGACCCATTTCCTGCACCTAATAATGGGGGCTGGCAGGGTTCACACATTCTCCTGCTATTCAGATGAGCTTCTCACACAGACCCTTGAGAAGGTGAAACTGCAGAGTATGGCAGAAAGAGGATGGGAATCACACTGAAGTTCAGGTGCCTCAGACAGCTGTGTCACACAGCTAGCTGCCTTACCACATCTGGGTCCTGTCACCCCATCAGTCCTGCCCTATCATGTTGCTTCAGCAAGGGAGAAAACAGGCACAGGGAACTTCTCTGGCAGTAGGAGTCCCAGGAGAGAACAGCCCAGCTTCTAACTATTTTTTATATCAAAAATACTTTTGTTGTCTTTCAGCATCGGATAGAGAAAGAAGAAAACTGACCTATGTGCTTACATATGCCTATGCTTTTTTTTTTTCCTATTTTCTTTATTCCAGACACAAGGGATGCTGTCCCAAGTTTCCCAATCAAGCTATTTCTCTTGTGGGTAGGATTTCTGAGTATTTCTGAAGATAGCATCAGAAACATATGCTGCAGACAGACAGGAGATAGAGGCTAAGCAAGTACTGGAAGCCCAGTTTTAACCCAGCCCCCTCACCAAACACACCACGTTATGCTGTAAGAAAAGTAGATTTCAAAGATTTCCTATTGACTTAAGCTATGTTAGCAGGAGAAGAAAATTATTATATACACCAGATGAGACTGAGTGAAAAAGAGAGCTGGAAATGGTTTTACAGTAATTTTGCAGTTAACTCTTCTCATTTCTTATGAATCTTGTGTCAGTTTCCTACCTCACTTTATGTAAAATTTTGTTTTCAAAACAAGGTTTCCAGTTCCTCAACAAAACCCCACATTTACATAATTGTAGTTAAGTTCACCAGGACACTGGTGATGTGTCTTCAACATCAGTTTGGTTTTTGTTCCTGGATGTGGTTTATCTGTTAAACCACTGCTGTCACTCAGCTCGAGCGTGCCTGCAGCAGCTGGGCCCCAGCAGCTTCTCAGAAGCTTACACCTGAGTTCTGCTGAGAGACCCCCACCACAGCAGGGGGAGTCACCTTCAACATGAGCTGAGTGAACACACCCTGAACGCCAGTCAGCAGCTTTCCATCCTGGGGGGGCCATTGCCCAGCCTCCCTGGAACACTCCCCAGGAGAACCAGTGTGTGCAGCTTGTCCCACACCTCAGAGCCATGAGCACCTTCCGTGCACGTGATTGTCCTGAGAGGACAGGCAAGCTCCAGGAGTATGACTAGCAGAGACCTCAGCAAGTCCAAGGCTTTGTCACGGCACTAGGGTGGTGGTTCCATAGGTCTATGAGCCAATCCATAGTGCTGTGGGCTCAGCTCATTCCTCCTGTCCTTTGAACATGGTCTCAGCTCAGTTACTGTGCAGTAACACAAGGAGCCAGTTCAAGATGCTGACCTATCTGAGCAAGCTTTCTTTGCTAAGGTAGTTCATGGCTGGTTCAAATGCCCAGTCTGGTTCACTGCAGAGTCCCATACTGTGTGCAATGCTGACAAAAGGGGTGGGTGGGGATGGGATGAGGAGCAAGGATGGGACTTGGCAGGTTACACTCACAAGGATCTCCCCATCCATGGCCCCCACTCTGAGCAGATGCTGTGCCAAGAGGCATGCTCTGAATTTAAAAAGACTCCAAACATGGACACAGTTCTCAGAAATAAACCACTTCTTTTAATTGGCAAGTAGAACACACATTACAGGTCATTAGTATTTTATAAACAATATTAAGTTACAAATACATGTTAAAAATTGCAGTTCATGGCAGCTAAAAGCTTGGAGTCCTAAATGCATCTTTGCAATGCTTCATTACTTCCCTTTCCCCAGTCTGCAGGGTGAAGATGAATAAAAGATCATTTATCATCTATTAGAAGGTGGTCTACTATATATTCAAACAAAACCAAAACTTAATTTCTAAGAACATCAATAACAAACAGAGGCATTCGAAGTACTTTAGCCATTTAAAATCATGTCAGATGCAATGAGGACACAGTTAAGAATTATTCTTTAACACTTGAAGCAAAGACAGACATCTTCACATTAAACTGATCAATGCTTTCTGATCCAACTCAGCTTAAAACCTGTACTAGCTTCTACCCCACAGAGGCCTAAAGTCCATCATGCAGGCTTCCAAGCCATCAAAGCTAGATGCTTGTATATCAGACCCTTTTACAGAGAAAAATTATGGTGTACAGCTAAACAGCATACATAAATATGCATTGAATATTTAAAAGATCTTTATTCCTCTCCTTTTGTTGGTATTAGTGAGATACACAGCTCATTCCATTTTTACTATACTCATAGTATAACCAAGTTATCATTATGCATGTTAATATACTAAATATCATTTAACAAGTTTCTTTTAAAAAGTATTTAAAAACATTTTTGGAAAAGTAGAAATCTATTTTCCAGAAAAGCAAGTGGTACTAGGATAGCATGGACTCCAGTGCATAAACATCCTTTCAGAGAAAACCCATTCTGACTGCTTTTGTGCCTGGGAATCTGCATGTGTCAGCTGCCAGATTCACATTCTGTTTGTCCTTCTCACTGTGGTGATAAAAGGTCACCAAAATCAGCTTACCTTGCCTTTCAGTTGGCAGACTTTCAAAGATCACCATTCACTGGACTGCTTTGACATGAGTTCATTTCTTTCTTACTCGTATTTATGAGAGTCAGTTTTATTACACTGCTGAGATTGCATCTTCAAATCCAAAGTCTGCTGAATGTGCCTGGAGAAATGACTTCGTATCTCAAAAATATCAAGAGTACCATTCAGATTTGAATTTCTATTAAAAACTGTGCACAGTTAGCAAAAATTACACTGCTGTAAAAACAAAAAGGCCTGCTCCTTGGCCTGCTCAGAATACACACTACAATGTAGAGGGTTACACCAGAGGGATTTTTCTCTGCCTCTTTTCTACTTGCAGGCATTAAAAGTGTTACTAAGCTTTTCCTAAGAGAGCACGCAGGGCATGTGGCATAATATACATTAATCAGGAACAAAAAACAGTAACAAACAACCTTTCTAGAAAATGCTGCATATTAGCAGCATGCTTGGTTTCCAAAACACAAGGAATTGTATGGGAGTTGTCAAGATGAAGTCCACACACCTTGATCATTGAACTGATCACTAGATTCCAAGAAACCAAAGCAAATTTAAAAATACACATGACAACTGCCTAGAAGGCAGGGTTTTATCATCTGTCAATAACCAGATGAATAAAGTGCATAGCAACTATTATAACAGTTTCTTGAAAAGAGAATACATTTACCAAGTCTCAAAGTTTGTAAGCTTGACACTTATCCATACATTTTGCTACATGTGTGGCTTCCCTTTTGTTTTGCTATTTAGCATCACTAATCAACCCTTCAGCACTGTCCTGTGATTTCCTCTGCACTTCATATGGAATGTGCTGAGATCTCTGACTGTTGCCTGATGTATGTCTGGAAGCTCTTGTCACCAATGGGATGTTCCCTAAAAGAAAAGAAAAAACCAGTTTAACATACAGAGCCATCTGTCAGGACACGAAAATGGTGGAACAGAAGGTGGAACACACAAGAACTTCTTCCCTAAATTTGATTTTCAGAGTTGTAATTGTAATGTTAATACTGCATTTTACTTGAGCTAGAACTGACTGAATTGATCCTCTCTTTTGTCAGCCACATGCAGAATGCTTTATGCATACACAAAATACAGTCATGTGGCTGTGTCAGTTACTCTTTCCATTTTTAAACCAACACTCCAAGATAAGCTGGTAAACACATCCATCTTCTGCTATTAACTACTGCTTAAATTTGAGCCCAGCATGGGCTCAAATTTTAAAACCAACAGTATAATAAACTCCCATTTAAATTTTATGAATGAAACTGCTTTAAAAACAAGCATTAAAAAATTCACTTCAGTGCTTTAAAATATTGTGATATAAATCCTAAGTCACAGTGCTACTCTGTATGTATTTGCAGGACCTTTTTTGGACAGAATACAGTGAAACTCAGAGCATAAGCAAGGGAAATACCATCTTCAAGGACTGTTCCCCTGTTTGTACAACCCACTGTACTTACTGGCTTCCATACTTTGTCTTCTTAAATTTATCCCTCTTATATTGAGCGTGCTCCTGCTCTAAATTTCCAACACCTTCAATAATCAACTTTAGTGTTTTATATGTCTCCTTAGGGTCATCAATGATGAATGTAGAATACTCTTCCTCTTCAGGTCCATCATACACAGATTTGCTCCCACAGGCCTCTGGAGAAAAAAAAATAAAGTACAGGAATAGATATGAGGCAGGGGGAAAAAAGCAAGACAAGCATTCTAAAAATATTCAGTCTGGGGTTCATACAGTTTCTTGGTTTGCTTCTGTATGGCCACCACAGAACTGTGCTGACATCAACAGCAGAAGTTTTGCTGGGCTGTTGGGAGGCACAGAGGGTGTCCCATGTCCGTTCCTTCTTCCTCGTCTTGTATGGAAAGGGCAGCAAGCCTGGCAGCTACTCCTGGCTTGGTGGGAAGCTGTCCTTTGCTGCACAGGCAATGCTTTAATCTCAGTTGCCACTATCTGCACCCCATGCACACATTTTGGAAACTCTTACACAGGTCTGCCTCTGCCACTGTGCTGCAGGGCTGGCCTGCACAAATATTCACTTGTGGGGACAGGTTCCACCCCCAGGCAAGTACAGGCTAAATTTGAAAACATTACAGGCTGAAGTAGTTGTGTTTTACCACATTACCCCTAAAAGATTCATACAATAAGCACAAGCAGAATATGCCATAACTACTGCCTGGCTGCTTGCTTCACAACATATCCAAAGGGGCAAATCCTTCTATACCTTCTGATCTTAGCAGGGAGCCTTCCTGACTAAGAGATCTGGACACTGACCACACATGAATTTCCACAACGTATTTCCCATATGATCTACTCCTGCACTGTAGCAGAGCATATTAGAAGGGGAAAGAAGGGGAATGAGTATTTTACTTTGTCTCTCCTTCTAGCTTTATTGCTGTCCCAGTCTCAGCTTTCAAATTCCCTTCCCCTTGCTGCACTGTCTGTGCCAGACCTGCGTCCTTTTCCCCAACACAGACACTCGATGCTGGCTCTGGCAGCGAGGATTCGGAACAGGGGAAAGCTGGGCACCAGTTCAGACAGCTCGGAAGTGGTGAGGATCTTGAGTTTGCAATTGCACAGCAGCCAGGAACAGATTAAAGTGCTTTGCAGTCTGTGTGTTTGACACCACTGGCTTATCTCATATTATAAAATAAAGTCCTATTTAAAGAGCAGTGCCACAGGGAAGGCTTCCCCACCACTCCCTGTGCTAAACTGAGATTTCAAGTCTGGCACTGTGTACACCGGATACTTCTCTTGGCATGCCTACTAGTACCAACTTCCTCTGCTGTCTCTTTTCTTTTATCCTTTCCATCACATCTCTGCTTCCCTCAGCTCCTGAAAGTTTCCCAGCCAAAACTCCACTTTTCAACATTTCATAGGCATCCACAGGTCATCCTCGATGGGTAATTCTGAAAGAGCCTTTCCAAGGAAACCATTTGTATCTAGCCTGTCTTAGGCTCTGAATCAGGGAATGTGCGTGCACATGACTTCTGTTAACACAAAACCATATTCCACTGAAACCTCAACTTTGCTGGTGCAAGTTCTTGTCAGGATCAGTAAACCTCTGGTTCAGTGCTGGCTCTGATTTCTCAATTCAGAGCCTCCAAGCAACGCTCTGTGCCTATGCTATTTTAGGATGATGTGGTTAAGACCGTATTTCAAACAACTGTTAGTACGCAAAGAACTTTTTACAGACTATGAGACTGCACCAAAAATAATGCACACAACTGCCTCAAGACAGCAGAAGGGGAAATAAGTGGAATAAAGGCCACTGTGTTCTAGGATGTGATTTGCAAGGCTGGTTGAGCCAGAATATCCAACTTCTCACAGGCATTTTTGCCTGGGTAAGTGAATTGGAAATGTAATGATCTTTAATCCTCACCTTGCATTTTTTCCAATTTTGGCATATACAGGTTGAAAAGAGAGTAGATGCGCTCAGTTTCTCTATCTCCATCTATATCCAGTTGTATATTTGCTGGCAGGCCTCTGTAAGGTATCAGGAAGAGAGGTAAAAGTTAAATGCTAAACAGTGTATTATGGCACATAAAGCACTTAACAAGGAAAACAAAGTAAAAGTAAGTTTTCTTACAGATTGTACGTAACAGAGCTCAAAACCTTCCATTTTCCCCAAAAGAAGAAAAGGTCAAACTTATTTATGTCTCTATTTATCCAGCACCCTTTTACTGACTTGAAAGGGAAAACTGTATCAGTATCCAGACATTATGGTGAATTAGACAGCTACAACCAGATGGAGGAGCCAAAGCACTGAACTTCCAACTACCAAGGTCTTAAATCTTAGTATAACTACCACTACAGTCTTGTGACTTCTCTCAGTTTAGATGAAAATTGCTTCCTACAAACCAGATAGTACATCTTTCCTGAAGCGAGAGTATGAGCAGCTCCCTGAAATGATCAGTTTAGAATTAAATCTATCAGCAGAGGAGTGCTTCAGGAATTTACAAACAGGATATTGAATGGATTTTGGACATTTTTATTAATGACAGATGATCAAAACCAAAGTATTTTTAATCCCACAGTCACCTCCTAACACCATCTCTTACTCTAAAAACTCAACATTTTGATCCAGATCAGGAATACCAACAGATGGCCTTTAAACACCTGTACACCAAAACTTGGTTAGCTGTGCCCTGGCAAGTCACCCTGCAGAGACACATGTACCCATGGCAGCAGCCATGGTACATTAAAACCCTTACCCTGTGCAGGGTGTGCAGCCAGGGGTGTTGTCTGCAGTAGCTTTACAGCAAAGCCAGTGGCCATTGAGATAGGCTGAAGGATGGTAGACCGTCAGGCGTTTCTTGTTGCACTGGCTAACTTTGGTGAGGATATCGATCCAGTCCTTGGCCTCCACACAATTATTTGCTTGGATATACAGGACTCTCCTTTCAGGCTGGATCACCTGGAACATCTGCAAATAAACCACAGAATAAAGCATCAGAATGAGTCAGTGAACCTAGGACTAGAATCAGAGTGAAGATTTATTGCAGGAAAAACACCATACTAAAAGAATGGACCAATAAATAACATTTCAACACAAACCCAAGCAGCAAATGTGCCCTTAAAAGAACAGTTTCACCTTTCACCTGGTACAAGGAATAAGATACCATTCCTGTAGGAGATGATTTACAAATAGCTAATATCAACTTGCTGCTTGGGTCTCAGTAAGATTTGTTGTCAGCCTCGGGGAAGCAATTTTAGTAATGCTGCAACTCCCAAGTTTTGGAAGGCTGACAGAGGAACCCAGTGCTGGCCTGAAAGGAAACACTCGTCAGCAGGAGGCAGAAAAGAGAAAAATGAGTCTGGATCCAGCCTTAGTGACAGCTTTGCCTTAGTACTGCCATTTCTCTAGTCCTTTTAGTACCTGTTTCAGCATGACCATTACCTTTTAGTAACTTCCATGCTTCTGCACCCAATTACAGCTGCTATTAGAAGATCACAGAAATACTGTTTCTCTTTGATTGACATCAGGTGGTTTAAATAATTACATATTAAATTACAGCTTGAGCATTGAAAATCTTAACTAAAGCTCTTCTGCCTGTTCAAAATAGCTTGCAACCTAGAAGGGGATTTACTTTCCTCCTCTAGAAGAAGGAAAATTTTGATGCACAGCCTTATTGCTTCATTACACTGATGATGCACTGAAAATTACTCAGCTCAAGTTAGTGATCCTGGCTGCAAATTTTGGAAAGGTAAATTTTCTTCATTTCCTCTTCTTCTTAGAAGAATAATAAATGCATTAAATATTTGCTTCTGCAAATATTTAATGCATTTTCTTCTCTCTTTCAGATATGCCTACTTCACTTGATTATTCAAATCACTAGATGTTCCATTGCCCATATCATATGGAATACAATTTTCCAAACAGCTGGTTTCGTTGTGCTGTTTTAAAAAGAAAACCAGAGAAGTGCACACACACACACACAAAAGCCCAACAAAACCCATACAAACCAAACAATAATAACAACCAGACCAAACAAAATTGAAATTTGCCTTTGTTTGTTACACAGAAATACTGGCTTGAATTCTGCACCTAGCTGGTTGAGAGAATGTTGCAGACTGGTACCAAGCCCAGTAATTTCTTCCTCTGTAACACTTAAATGTGCATCATGCCAAATAGCAAAGAGAAAACTCAAGCAATCATTTCCCTGGATTTAGCAGGGAAGCACTAGTGGTATCAGACAACTGGTCTGCTATTGGTCCCTAATGGTATCAGACACTGATTAGAAAGGCACAGTACACCATGGCAGTGTAGGAGCTGCTTGGTGTGATCAGTCCAACAGTGCCAACTACACACCAAAGAGTCCTTTCAATAAAACTCTTCAGGGCATAACCGGCAATTTGACTTTAGGATGGAAGGAAGAAAAAAGGAAGACAGGAGCATGCAGTTCAACTCTCTATTAACACAGAGCTACAAGGAAAAGAATTTTAATGTCCTGCTGGGCTAAATGGAGCCTCCTGCATTGCAACAAGGAACAGATTTAAGGAGTATGGCTATGTGTAAGGGGATACCAATCAAAGTGATCCAACATATGGCAAGAGTTACTGAGGAGCCCACAACTAAGCCAAGAATTTCAAGTGGCTGCAAGACCTTTACACTACCAAAACCACCAGTTGCCTCTCAAACAACACAGAAGACCCAAAAAATATTTAAACCCACCCTCACATTCCCCAAACTGTGCTTAAGAACAACAAAGGCTACTGGCCTTACTGCTAGACAGGCAGGTTTAACATGAGTGAGAAACAAATACTTAGTGCAATTCAGAGCACAGATACACTGAATTTATACAAAATGTGAATTCTTATCACACAAGCACCCACAAGGGAATATCCATTGCAAATACATCTGCTGTGGTGTTCTGAGAATTCTGATCTTGCTGCAGTAATCTATTTATGTATGGCAAGAAAAATAAGAATATATTAGCACAAGAAGGTGGTAACGTTATTTTCTACTGTTAATGGAAAGACTGAACCTTACTTTCTGGAATGGATGTAGTCACCTTGATTTCCCAAGTAATACTGAATTTAAGCAACCAAAATAGCACAGGGTTTTGATGTTATTTGATGTTAACAATAAAGGTACATTTTTCCAATAACAAATCTTCGCAATGCAGACATATTTTGGATGCTCAGTCTAGCTCAGTACACTCAGCACAAGTTACAGAATTATAGCTCACTCCTCTCTACAGACACAGAGAGTTTTATCTCAACTGTGTGGCTGCTTTCAGTTCAAACAAGTTAGTTTGCAGAGTGCACTTCATCACATGTTACAGCTGCCTTCTGATAGCCTAAATTATTTTGTAGCTTGGTTGGTTTTTGCCTGTACAGTAGAGTTATAAACACCAGAGCAAACTACAGTACAATTGAGATGTGTTCTAGAAGCAGGTGGAACTGAAACTTACTCCACGTTTTAGCAGAGAGAGACAGAGAGTGATGTTACCAAAATAACACCGGAAACTGGGAAATATACTGAAGAGCCTAGAATTGTATTTCACTTTTAACAAAGAGCTGTTTGAGGAACCTAATATCTAGGGCAGGGTTGAGCACTGCCCTGCATGGTGCTCACAAGCAGTGTAGATGGCAGGAAGGGCTGAAAGGCAGAAAAAGATAAAAGTCACAACCATTTATACCTGTAAGTCTGTGGTAGATGCATGTTTGGAACTGGGAAAAAAACCCTGAGCTCTTTTTTTGTTTAATTTTAAATACAATTTTTAAAGGACTGGACTCAGCTTTACAGGCAGAGGTGTATGAAAAAGGCTCCCAACATCACCCAAACTGATCAAGTCTGTTCTTACATAATACAGAAGTTGGCAGTAGTGTTCCATGAATGAGAAATACAGCTGTATTTTATTCCCTAATGTGGCAACCAAAATGGTAAACTATACTAGCACAGATGTTGTTTTTGTACATAACCTAACCCAAATTAAATATAAATCTAAAAATCCATATATATATGTACTTTCATGAACCAATGAAGAAACCCAATAGCTAATAAAGAAGTTGTGATCCTTCACATTATAAGCAGCAAGTTCCTTCTCACCAGAGAGGCCTGGCAGAAAGGGCAGGGACTCGATCATCTTACCTGTGTGTGACCTTACAGAGCTGGCAGCTGATCAGCAGCACTGAGTGTGCTGCAGATCACGAAACCCAAAGACTGCTGACTGGGCTGTTAAGAATCTGAATGGGCTGTACTTTTGGAAACTCCTGCTACTATATACAGAACAAGCAGCTGTGGTTGTACATCTTTCAACAGAAATCCAATCCAGGTTACAGAAGGGGAAAAGGCGATTAGGCTGGTGGATCTGGAGCAGCCTAACAAATACATTAATGAAGATGACCTACTTACATTTTTCATTTTAAAGGATTCCTCCTCTAGTCTTTCCACTGCCAGAATGTTTTCAATTGGAATGCTACACAGAGGGTGATCACCTGCAGAACACACAGACACAGATAATGAGCCACTTACTCACAACTCATCTTCACCTTTTGCCCTTTTTCTAAGGGCTAATTCGGTTTCTTTGAAGATCATTTTGACTGCACAAGAAAAGAGGGAAAATCTTTCACTCAGCAGGGATTTGCTAGCATGGTCCTTAAGTATTATCTTAAGTACATTTCTCTTTTCAGCTGCACTACCTTACACTAGCAAACCTCTTAAAACTGATTACTGCAGCAGGACACGGTATATTTACTGCAAAGGTGACAATGAAATAAATCATTCCTGTCAGCTGAACTGAACTAGTGGTGATGCAAGCTCTCAAAGCTGAGTGTGAAATAATGACTGGCATGATCTGAACATACTTCCTTATCTTTCTTCCTCCCTATTTACTTACATGATGGAAGGAAGTGGTATTTGTTGTGTACTATTAAACAGACAGGAACAATTTCCAAAAAAGCAAAATACTTGCTATTTAGCAACATTAAGTGAACACATTTTTTAAAGTTCAAAGATTGCAGGTGAATCCCTGTCTACTGTAGCCAGTTGTGCCAACACTATACAGAATTTATGAGCACATGCTGAGCTGCATCTGAGAATGTTCAATACAAACCCAAATTCCAGCTTGAGTTTCGTATGTTTTGTTTCCTAGGACAATCTAGGTAACTGTGAAACCTACAGATGATGTTATTGACTGATACTAGGCAAATATTATCAAATATTTTGCTAACTTGCAGGGTATTGTGCTATCCAAGAAGCTTCTCTGTCAATAAAGACACTAGAAGAAGAGCAAGAACATACAGGCTGACAGACATGGCCTGTACTGTGTCTTCTACAGTAACAGATTGAAATCTCAGTCTTCTACACAATCCTTATGTTTAATCTTTGCTTCAGTGTATCAAAACAAGACCAGCAAACCTTTGTTACCTTTGCTTTTCTGATAGGTAAACTCATGGTTTGTCAGGCGAAACCATCTCTTCTTGAAGTTTTTCATACCAAATCGTTTTCTTCCTTGTGCTCTCTTGATCATGAACCTAGTAAACAGGGCACCAATTGTTACAATACATGCTTATGTATGTAGATGTATATATAAATGTGTGTACATACAGGTATGTCATAGCACTTGCAAAGCTTTAGGAGGGGACACAGAGTGTTTTCTAATTATTGAGGTCTTTTCTTGGCAAGGAAAAGTGTCACATCTGGACAGGTTTGGTGCATCTATTAGTTAGGTCTGTCCTTTTTCCAGATCTAGATAAGGGGCAAGACATGTAACTTGACTTGTAGTTAGTTAACTGAGCTGCAGTTTGTGCCCTTTCTGCAGTTACAAATCCAGCTAAATTGTTTCCTAGTACAGCAGAAAAAAGGCAAAACGTGGTTAGTATTGCTCTGCTAAGCTCGACCTGTTGACTCTACAAGCTTAATTTATTTTTTTATAAGCTGTGAGAAAGCTCAAAAAGTTTAGATTATGTTTAATAATTAAAGGGCAGGTGTAAAGCCTGGAGCACAGGGACTGTACCCTTACATGGTTTCATCACTCTCAAGCTCTAGAAACGGGATATTCCACAGGATATTCTAAAATCAGGATATTCCACAGACTCATTTGCAATTGCACATAGATACTGCAGTTGAAATGCAATTTCAGTAACATACAAAGTGATCTCATGGCTGGAAGGTAGAGCACCCCCACCCCTTTTTTAGCAGATTAGGGGTGTTCATTTAGTGAGTTGTCAGTTTTAATTAATTTCAAACTTGAATGAGTTTATTGTGAAATTAGTTCACTGGGAAACTGTGATGCATCCACCACTTTCCTAACCACTAAATCAATCCAAAAGCTTCAATGTGACTTTGGTGACTTCATACTGCTCAGCAACACTTTTGTTAGATAAAAACGTGTGTCCATATGCAGGAGAGAGTTGATAACAGCTATTCTATACATTACATGAACTACTGTGCCAAATACAGAACTGTATAAAGGAGTGGGTAAAAACTACTTACTACAGAGTAGTTTTTATCAAGTAGGAAGGCACTACACAGCACAGAGAGCACACAGAGAGAACAGCAAAGACCTGGTTTAAGATTTTTCAATAGCAGAGCTAAAATGCTTAGAACAGCTAATAGTGTTTCTTGCTTCTGGTACCTTCAGTCACAAATAACTACATCTGACCAAACCACAGGTCTGTTTAAAGCTCAAACAGAAACCCAAGTTCCTTCAGACTTTAACTATTTTGTAACCAGCTGGGCTGGTGCCACCTGCTCATTCCAAGCTGTGTGGGCAAAAGCTGACAAAGACTGTCTACAGCAGCAGATTTTTTTTAACTAGTTATAGTTACACATCTCTCATTCTTAAAATGGTCAGACAGTTCTGTCTCGGTCCTTATTCTTGGACTACTTGAGAAATATTTAATAACAGCACGTGATTCAGGTCGCCACCAGGCCCATTGGCAGCAGCCCTCATAATTCCAGGTTAAGGCAAATTTCAAAGGAAGAACTGATACCCTTAGGCAGGACAACATGCTCTTCAAGTTAGTTTCTAATCCTTTTCATGCCAATACTTAAAGGTGACTTAAAACTGCAAACTCCTACAGAGCCTCCCTTCTTTGAAAAAGGCAAACTCCATATGGCAGGGCTAAGAGCACATTTCTAATTAAATTCTTCATAGGTGACATAGCCAAGAGAAAATGTGCTTTTATTTTCCAGAGACAGGTGACTAGCATTCAAAGTCACAAAAGTTATAAGGTCAATTTCTTTGTTTCTGGCAATTGCAGAATGTATGAGACGTCAGAGCGATTAGAAACACAAAGGAGAAAAAGTCCAAGATAAAAACCCATTTCAGTACAAGGTGGTTGGAGATACTGTTTCTTTTCACGTTTATGGTAGACCTGAATCTTGATCCACCTTAGCTTTGCTTGGAAGCACTGATGTGCCCTTTTCACCACCAACAAAAAAAAATAGCTCTCCTTTTCATTCTCTTCCTTTTGGAAAGAACCAGGCAGGCATCTGTTGAGCAGTGATGGCATGATTGATGCCAGCAAACCCAAGTGCCAATGACTATTTTTATTCAAAAGTACTTATGCTATAGCTTTCCATTTGGTATTCTTAACAGAGGTAAAGATAGAATAAAAACAAAAAAGCAAGCAAACATATTGCAAAGGCAAATAGAAACTCCACTAAACAGCCATTCAGTCTGGAGAAGAATCAAATCAAAGGCTGTGAGAAGTCCCACAACAAAACATGGCAATAATGCAGAAAGTATAAAAGAAAATAGGCTGCTGAAGGCCACTTCTTAACCTTGAAAATAATTTACATGAATACTAATTAAAAAGTGCCTAGAAAATGCATGGTCTCTTCATCACTTTCAGTAAGTTCTTCAGGATCCATACAGTGCTTCTTCGTGCCCTGCCTACAGCAAGAAATCCTTTATTCTCTATTTACAGCAGGTTTTTGTTTTAAGGAAAATAAAATAAAAGGTCAACATGAAGAAATGGGTAACTAAATGTTCTGTGCTGGGTTTACACAGGCATTTCAGGATGGTTAAACAGAATACTTCCTCCCCGAAGTTAAGTCAGACAAATCTACTGCTGCAAAGGACATGCTGTCAGCCAGTAGCTACAGCAAAGCAGCAACTGCCTCTACCATCTTACCTGCATGAACTATTACCATCAACTTTCTTTACTGTTAGTTTAAGAGTCCTTACAACAGCAGCCACAGGCCGAGCAAGAAAAGACAGAAAAAAATCAGACAGGAGCAAAAGAAAGACAGAGGCAGAAAAAAATGTTTTACAGTTAGAGGGTAAATGTTACAAACTATAAATTTATTTTGAAAACCAAAAGGATGATAAATGTACAGAATTAAATTAGACAAAATTGCTTCTAAGGACAGAGGTTTATCAGAGCTGTCAAGGTTAAATAGAAGATGTAGTCATGTTTTCACTCAAAATGTAGGTTTTGCATTACTTAAAACAACGATGAGGGCTTACTTTCAAACAGTATTTGAGCTTACTGAGCTCTGACAAATTTTGATTTTTTTTACTTTCTTTCTCCCAGCTCAAAGAAGTTGTTTCTACAGAGCATTTAGATGACCTTAACAATACAGTTTTGTAACAAAAAATACCAACAATTGCTATCTGAAACTAACACAGCATATGGAACACACTTCCCAAAAAAGGAAAGGTACTAAAACTATAAACTGTTCCAAGTGCATGTCAAATTTTCCTTGAAATGCCCATGATAATAGTTAGCATATGTATCTCATAGGGCAGCAAAAGCAAGTTCTGTTTGCAGGCTTTGCTCTCATTAAGTTATTCAGTATCTCTCTTCACAGTCTTCCACTGTCTTCACAGTGAAATTTTCAGCTTTTATTCACTAGAGTTCAGGAAGGAGATCCCAGCTTGATTTTAATATAATGCTAAGTTTATTTTGCCTTAGCTGAGCTAATTAAGTTCTACAGGCTTATCTTTCCTCTACTTATTTCAAAACACATTTATATTAAGACGTTTAAATCATATGAAAATATGTTCAAATCAGCTATAGCAACCACAGAGGGCAGAAATTGCAACACAAGAATTCTCCTACATTCCTCTCTGATTGAATAGGGGTGGCAGAAAAAGAGATGGCTGCCTTAGAATGGTAGTAAGCACACCAGTAGATGGTTTTGTTGCATATGCATACCTACCCTTCTTTAAGCAATATAGGTTGCTCTATGCTCTTGTGATCTCTTCTTCCTGAAGATGAAATTAGATCTAGAAACTAAAAGGTGAACAAAAGGCAGATGTAAAAATGACAGGACCACACTACCCAAATTAAAATCTTTCAGCATTTGCATAGCACAGAGCTACGAAAGTATTTGTAAAAGTAGTTTAACAGAAGGTAATGGCAGAAGCTTGAGGAATTTGGGAGGTTTCCTGGGTTGTAACCTATAAATAGCACAAATGCTCTTAAGCAGTAGAACTACAGATGCCCAATACTTCTTGTGCTTCTCCTTTGTTATATGGATCTTTCACTTCCTTTTGGACTAAGCAATTTTCATCACAGATCTGCAGCATTCTACAAAGCTCTACACACACCTCAAAAGCTCTATGCAGCAGCTTGTTAATCCAACCTATTTATTAACTACAAATAGATGCAAAGAAATTTAATTACTGACATGTGTATAATTTGACAAAAGTTTCTTGAATACTAGTTATCAGGAGTCTGCTTTTCTCAACCTCCTTCCTGGTTTACCAATAGTATGTACTGCTTTCTAGGATTTAACTTCAACAGCACAGGAGGATTTTTAGAACCTTCACATGTATTACTTACATTTTTTACTGCATCTGCATATTTCTGTTCATTGAAATAGTCATAAAATGTAGCCATGTAAGATTCCTTGAAATTGGCCTGAAATACAAAGCCAAAACCATGCATATCATCATACAGTTTATATAGAAAATATTATTGTTAATAGCAGCAGGTCAGGAGGAAAACCACTGCAGACAGACAGGTATTTTTTCTGGCCAGAAGTTAAATAAGCAAAGTGCTGCTTTCATGTTATACAGCACACATTCACTAGTATCAAACTTTTATTTCAGAGAGGCAGCAGAATGCATTTCATATGTTCAGTTACTACAGTCAATAATGCATTCTTCAAATGCTTCAAAATCCTGCTTTGGCTTAATTTTTCCTCCTGACAGTAAGTGTAAGAAAAATAATTCTGCTGTCTTGAAGGACTCATAACTGAGGTACAGTCACCTGTGTGAATCCTAACAAGACCCCAACCACCCCAAATTACCACCAGCTATAGCAGTGTGGTGCCTTAGGTACACTTATTTCAATCAAACATCCAGAGTATGGGCATCTAGCTCCAATCTCACCACTGACAGAAAACTGAACTGTATGAAAAGGAAAGTATTGCCCTTTCCCTTACTGGGTGACTTTTCTCAGTTGAGATTTGAAATGCTGAAACAATCTATTAAGCCCTGTAGAGCTGCTGATCATGTATCGCAGATAAGTAGAGAACTTTACAAGTTCTCCTGATCACTGTCATTCTTCCAAAGGAAGGAATGAAGAGCTCTGAAACAGACTTGTAGATTGGTCACACAATTTTGCTTTACTGAAATCTAGTTCAGATTAAGATAGATTTAGTTTTCCTCTAAATAGGAGAGCGTTATAATCAAAGCAAACATAACCAGTTTTGCATGAGCCTAGTACAACTCAAGCACTTAATTACAATTAATGATAAAGGATTTTAAAAAATCACTTTCTTAAATTAAGTCATTAATTGAAAATAGCATACTTACAGATTTAGATTTTGATAAGCTGCCTAGTGTTTGAATGGTTTTAGAGATAAGTGTCAAAGTTCGAGAAGTCTGAGGATCCTAGGAAGGAGAACAATATTATATGGACTAGCTATTTAAAATAATGAATAGAGGAAGGTAAACTATATTTCTTCTTTCTTATTTCACTTGCAGAAGAGTAACAAAAAATTAGAAAAGACCCTTATAAAACACTGCAGGAAAAAAATTGCTTTTACATTCAAAGGTTTTTGGCTCATAAGCCACCATGCTCCATAGCTTCAGAGAGCCAAAGGCAATCACTTACAAAACAAAAACGAGGCTGTCCACATCCTTCCCACTCCCAATAAGAACACCTACTAGAAGCCTGACATATGTTGTTTAACATTCAAAATATTTCCAACACTGCTGCCAATCAAGCCAGCATCAATGTGGCAAGAATGAAGCAATGACCCTTTTTTCCACAGCAGCTTAGACCATCTACCTTGTTTGTCCTTAAATTTCACTCTTCTTCCAACATCTCCCAGATTCTTCACATACAAAGTCATTCAACATATGCTTCATATCCAAGACAGATATAACAGATCTTTGAACTAGCAAAGGTACTTTTCCTGAAGGCTATTAAAAGAACTGAAGAAAGAATCTTGATAGAGAGACTCTGGTGACAGAACCATAAACACAGCTAGAAAAAAACTGATAGAGTACTTACTGGATGGTGTGGTGTAAGCTGAAAGAGGTTTGGAGAAAGAATGGCAGGAGCAAAGAACCTCAGGAAAATAAAGCTGCTGACAGCTGTGTACCTTACATCTAGGTCACCTATTAAAAAAAAAAAAACAAACAAAAAGACCTCTACTCAGCATTTCAATAATCCTTGCTGAAAAGCCTCATGAAATTATCAGAGCCTTGAGAGAGCTAACTCAAGCATGTGCTGGATAATGTATGTATTTGTGAGCTACAGGATTAACTGATGACAGAGGATTTGGAGCCAGAGATCAGCTAGCCTAACCCAAGGAAATGTCAATGAGAGCCTCTTTAAAAAATAACCAGGTTCATAACATAAGCTGCAAGAACATCATTCACTTTCCCATCACAGAGGGAAGTTCAGAGAGATCTGCTATTCCATATACACACTGAAGTATGATGAATAATTTACACAGTTTATGAAATGTTCAGCACAGAGGCCAAGTCTCAGTTACCTACTTATAGCCCTGAGCACAAGTGTTGTACAGACTCCTAATGTATCTATTCCAGTTGGTAATTACAGAAAATACATTTTACTTATTTAGTTAAACATAAAATAAAGAGCATGACAGCAAAATCAATGGTTTTCTGCTTAAGCTTGCCTACTCTAAACTGACTGTTTAAAAGGCTGAACTTGTATTACTCTCTCTAAAACTTCCCTACTGTAATCTGCTTCCCTTCATGAAAATACGTAGCTTGGTTGTTTTGTTTAATGCTGGTTTTACATGGCCCACTTACTCTCACAGAGTCAAAACAACTAAGAGGGACTGGAAAGAGCTGTCTCTGGACAGCCAGAAAACCTTTGCAGCACATGGGCTCCTAGAGCAGTGACCTTGCAGCAACTCCAATTTATAGACTGGCTTTTATTACAGACTGACATATAAACAGAAAATAATTCTACTGCATGGAATCTGCAGAATGAGCCATTACAAAATCATGAACATTTGAAAACTGGGTATGCTTTGCAAATACTGAACCTATAAAAGATCATCATAATGATCTTTTTAAATGCTGTTTTCCTTAGAAAGATGTTTAAGAAAAAACTCCAATCATCATCAAAAATCATGTTCCTTTGTAGAATGAATAAATGATGAGAAAACAGCATTAACATACTGCAAATATTATTTTGGATAAGCTACTGTTCACATATCACATACTAAATTCAACAGAGATTGTGCAGACTGCTAGACTACACCTGTATTTAAAAGCTATCAGTTATGTAAAATAAAATTCTATATATAAACTCACCTTGAAAACGTTTGGCAGCTGATTCTCTCAGTGAAAAGAAAATATCACACATCACTGTAGGACAGCTTACACCAGATTTTGTAATTACAGTAAAAATGCGATCAACATACTGCCTCAGATTTTCCTGAAAAAATGCAAAGATTATGACAAAATTAGTATAATTTTCTGCTGTGGAAAGTGGCACTATTCCTGGTTTTATTCACAGCGGCATCATTAAAAGATTCCCACTTTCAACATTATACACTTGAAAAACAAACTCTCACTCAATTATACTGTTTGGGAAATGCACATATTCAGGAAGAAGAGTAAAAATATCATTCTTATTAAACCAAACATGAAATGACACAGCCGTATGGCAAATCATTCCTTCTTCTAGCACTGTTTACTACATCATCAGCAGAATCATAGAATCATTAAAGCAGGGAAAGGTCTCCCAGATCATTGAGTCCTACAGTAAACCCAGCCCTGCCAAGTCCACCACTAAACCACGTCCCCATGTGCCATATCCACAAGCCCCCTGTACATTTCCAGGGAGGCTGATTCCACCACTTCCTTCAGCAGCCTGTTCCAGTGCCTGACCACCCTTAAGAAACTTTTCCCCGATATGCACTTTAAGCCTCCCCTGATGCAATCTGAGGTCTTTTCCTCTCATCCTGTCACTTGTTACTTGGGAGAAGAAGCCAACCCCCACCTTTCTACAACCTCCTTATAGCTGAAGAGAGAGTTTGCCAGGTTAGTCACAGGACAAGTTATCCTCATCCCAGGGCAGCAGGAGAAGTCATGAACTTTCTATAGGTATTGCATTTATAGCATAATGTAAAGCTGTTGTGAAATAATTATAAGGATGGTGTCAAGAAAGCTTACAGTGTATTCTCATGAATGACAAAATTATTGCAAGATCAAACTTATGAGGACTTCAGTTAAACCTGATGGCATAAACAGAGACTGTCTTCAAAATCTAATGCATACCCTGTTATTTTCCAGGTTTTCACCATCTTTTAATTTCACAGGATCAATTTCACAAGGTTTATGCCCCTGGCAGATCTAGAAAAAAAATATAGTTAACAACTGGCAAATAATTTTACAAAACGTTTTGTAAAAAGCATAAACTGTTAGCTTTTGAGATGAGAGATAAAAGACAAAAGCCAACTTTATAAAGAGTATTTTTTTCTTTTAACAGCAAAGTTAAATTATGTGTGATATTTATTTTTTTCCAAAAAGCAGCATTAATTCATTCCACCCTTTCCTTGAACTGAAATGCAGAAGTGTTCTTTAGACTCTCTCAAGCAAGGCTGTTCAAGACAAGTCCTGTTTTTCCAAAACAGTCAACTTTGAAAGTATATCCATATTCTTTAAAACCTGACATTTTCTGATGAAACATTTAAGATGAGAACAGCTGAAGAAATTGTCAAATCATTTAAAGGAAGTCTGTGGTCTGAAAGTATTGCCCAATTACAGCACTAAAATACCCACACCCACCACTCTGGACTGGATAGATAATAAACCATTGTTCCAACATGTGCATCACATGCACAGTTATCTAAGAATAACTGCATCCCTTTATACCCACTGGATAAAACACATTACTTATAGCTTCACAACGGCTTTCTATTGTATAGAATATTTATTAATTTCTCAGAAACAATTTATGCTAATCTTTATAAATCAGAGTAATGTGGTTTAATAAAAATAGAAATTTTCCCTTTTCCTTTGATGTTTCTGAATAGGGCAACTCAGCTGTGGCTAACCTAACACACAGGATTTTAATGCAGAAACAAGCTATTAATAGCTATTAAGCTATTAGACATTATTCTTAAAAAGTGTTCTTAAAATCAGAAGTAATAAACAGTATTTGTTCCCTGAAGGCCTTTACATTTTACCAAATAAACAGTCTGAACTGTTCTTACCTCATCTATAATTGGCTTTAGTGTAACTTGCAGATAATGCATCCCTGCCAGTTTCATTGTCTCATCAATGCACTTGGAAGTTAACGAGTTTCCTCTGAAGATGGTGTTTGGATCTCTGGAAGTGAACAGTTTTCTGTAATTTAGTCTCTTTGTAATGAGCTGCTAGTACATGGAAATTAAGGCAGCATGAAAGATGACAGAATTGCAGGTTTGAATACACAAGCAAAACATCCCTTTGACACCAGCCTGCCATTAAATGTAGTCTTGCAGCATTTAGTACACTTTCAGGGTCAAACAGAAAAGCAGCAGCCTTGGAAAATTCAGAGGGAATACAGATCTTCATTGTATCAGCGTGGTGTGCTCAGTGCACTATCCTAACACACAGTGATACACAGGCTCAAGTCCAAGAGGTTTACAGCACAAATCTGGGAAGCACATCTGTTTTCACATGCTACTGAACAGTGCTAATTCGAGTAAGGGAAAGAGGCAGTGACTTTAGTCTCACAACTACACTGGACATTGTACATGACTACTTGTACCTACAAAATAAGTACTTGTGAGCTGGAAGGAAGAAGAAAACCCAGGCTCCAATGGCACTGCCATATTTTCTAAGGCACTTAGAGCACTGTTCTGTGATAACAGTGCAGACCCCAGTTCAGCCCTGATAACTGTGTGACAAGGTGGCACCTTGCAGACTCTAAGGTTTTCCTAAAAATCTCTTGCACAGAACTCATCTGGTATTAGACACACAGCCTCTGTGACTGATAAAGCTTCAGCCAACTGCTCTATCATGTACCTGTACCTCCCTGTTCAGCAATTTACTTTATGCAAATAGGTACATAGCCAATGATCTCATCCACAGCATGTATCTTTCCTGCTTTTTTATCAAACTAACATGACTGACTAGGGATCAGCAAGTTTCCTCATGCTACAGCAACCATGCTGTTTCAGACAACCTGCAGTTAAGAAGAAATACACCTACTTACAGGAAAGAAAACACTTGATCCATCAGACACTCTGAAAAGAGCCAACCCACACAAAGACTTTATTTTTTACTAAGGAAGTTTACAGTCAGTATCTGTCATTCCACTTGACTCCCAAATGTCTCTTCTACTGTTAGTCAAGAGCACAACTACACAGGCACAAGGACTGTGGAATATCCTAAATATTCTTTAGGATCTGCTTGGTATGAACACTAGATCTTACACTATTGAATCAGCCCACCAGTAAGTCAAACAAGGAATTGAAAAGAAGCAGCTGAAAAAACCCAACTTCATTTTCTGCCCTCCCATGTCAAATTCAATCCCATCCTTAATCCTTCACCCTCTAACTGGGATGACTAGACACAGAACTTGCCTTAAATATTTATGATTAGGAAGAAACTTGCTTGTTGTTTTGAACAAATTCAACAAACATTACTCAGCACTAAATGATTTATAAGCACACAATAAAGCTGAAATTATTTCATATGAACAGCTGAAGGCAATGTTCAGTAGAATTTCAGGGATTTTTACTCAGTCTTAAGTATATATGAAATTTCAGAATTTTATATATACTTAAGACTGAGTAAAAATCCCTGCTCTCACATGTTAGAATAGTCCTGCAAATAATTTTCACAAAAAATGATGGGAATTCCTCCTAAAGGTCAAATTAACTAGATCTTGAGAGCAGTGAAAGAATTTAGAAAGAACTCTGCCACACAGTAGGAAGAACAGGAATGACCCCAGTGTTTTCTTCTGAAATTGCATATTTCTAGAAACTGAGTGGAGGATTCTAGCACTAGCCAATGCAGTTTAGGTATTTTTGATAGCAGTTTGGTTTTGGTACTTACTGAGTTCTCTTCACTTCAGCATTCGCAATGGCACTTATGAAAGGCACAATTCTGCCATAGTGTAAGAAAAGCCTGACAAGAGGTATGGCTGCTTCCTGTTTTTCTCTGCAAACTTCACCCAAAATATGTGCAGCTGATGCTGAAACAGGCTGAACAGTGGAAGATAAAAACTCTGAGAAATCCTTCCAGAACAATCATTCTTTCCTTCTATTCCCATTAGCTTCTTAATGCAGAACCCCCCACAACAGTTGCAATGGCCAGTTACCCAAATGTCTGTATATAACATGGGTGGATGTCACATCCCAGTTTTTGTGGGCTGGAAGTTCTGGTCACAAGAGGGCAGCAATTTAAAACTACTACAGTACAGTCTCTCCTTATCTCCCACATTTTTAATGGCTGTCTTTTCAGTACATGTCACTTGCCTGGGAAGCAAGTGAAGAGAAAGAACTCTAACTAACCCTTCAGAATTTCAAGTCCCAGTGAGTACAGAAGGAGTTATTTTAGTGAAAAAACAAAAGCACCATTACAACTGTAAGAAGTGCACATAAGGGGACACATGGTCCAAATCTCTGATGTTTCAGGATTAGTTCTTGGTTTGGGTTTTTCCCAATTATGCAAACAAACCTGCTCCTGTCCAGTAAAGGTAAACAAGTGAAATTAAAAAAATCACTGAGAACATGCTGCTGCTAAAACCACTGTGTTCCTGGGTCTGCCTTCACCCACCCACCATACAGAATGCAGATAAAGATCTCTGCAAGGACTGAAAACAAGCACAAGGGATATGTAGAGCTTAACAAGGCTCTGAGGTCTGAAAAGGAAGAGCTGACCTCTCTGGTAATTACACAACTATGGTGACAGCAAGATAGTGACAAATCTTCAGAGACCCCTGTGAAGATGATCTGCAAGTAAACAACAAACAACACAAGCCAATTACCTCAACATCTGCAGATTTTAGCAGGACATCTCGCAGAGGACTGTAATAGTCTGAGGAAAAAACATGGTCCTCCGTGTAAACCACATTTAACCTTAAGGAACCAAGGTCATCAGGTTTCAATGACTTGTTACCATTATCTCTGGGCTGCAGAAAATACCTGATATGCAAAAAATAGGACAGAAACTTAGTGCTGAAACACAAGATTTTCTCAGGCTATACATGAGCATAGAGAAACTCTAGAGATACACAGAGTATTTCTATAAGTATCAAACTCTTGAGAGCTCTGAATCAGACTTCTTAATTAAGTTTGCCAGTCTGTTTTGCACCAACTGCAACATGGGAAGTTCTGAACACAAAGATCAATGTAGATACGATTTAAAACCCACAGACTAAAACCATAGCACTGCTGATGAACTGCAGTAAATAATACAAAAACAACATACTAGAACTCCCACATGCTACAGAAAGGCAGACTGAAACTTCTAATCACATTATCAAAACTTCTTGTTCTTACACTTGCTAAGATTACTTTGGCTTGCTTACAAAAAAGATACAAATTAAACCCATTTAAACTTTGTCACATAGCAGTAATTACTCTTAAGTCTTCAGAGTAGACATATGTTTCTACTTATTGTCCAAAAGAAAAATGTCAAATACCATGCTTCATAAGAACTGGACTGTCGGAGAAATTTCAAAGGGAGTCTCAGCTCTCCTAGAAACTCGTCACCAAACTTCAAGTTACTGGCATTCCAAAGATCAACCCTGTAATAAAAACAAATATTTTTTAAAATACTATTTAGAAATTAAAATAATACTGCTAATAATAAAAAACCCCAACATTTTTTCCAAATTTGCAAGGGTTTTTCCCCTGAAGTCTATAAGTTAGAAAGACTTGAAACTATACAGCAATCATTTCCAAATAGTAAATAGATAACCTTAGACTTCTGAAGTCTTACAATTCACCTCCATAAAACATCAGTGAAAAATATCATTCAGATTAACTTTTCTCATCTGTACTCTTTCCACTGTCCATATTGATAAAGATTCAGATGGCTGTCTGGCTATCCCAGATAATGGAAAAATACAGGTAAATTGACACCAGGGGGAAAAGCACAAAGTTATTTAAGGACTACATATTGTCAGTCCCTGTCTAATTTGGGATTACTAACAGCTAAGTGGCAGCTTTACAGAATTAGTTCTACACATTTTTCCCCAGTTTCTAGCTTTTAGGAAGACTCCTGTGTCAAGCACACATACTTAGGGCACCTAAACTGGTTCTCTAGGATAGGGTCAAAGCTGGCACCCAAACTGGTTCAAAGATGTAGGATAGTTCTACCATTCAGTAGAATCTGTGTACTGGCTGAAGCTTACACAAATTCTGGCACTTGGTCCCTCACATCTGGGGAGATGTGGTAGATTATCCTTTCTTCCCTTTCAAATGCTCTTCAACATCTGGATGGAAAACAACTGCATGGAGATTCAAGGCAGAAGAAGTGGTGTCCTACCCAGCATGTAGGTTAACACTACTGTACCCACCTTGAGGCAAGGGTTTCAAACTCCAGGGTATTTGTTTCTGTATGTATTTTAAGGTTTTCTCTAAGAGCTATTTTTATTATAAAACAAGATCAGCTGACTATTTTGCAGCTAAGTGACAGCTTGAATGTGCCCTAAACTTTTGGGGGGAAAGACGGTACATAAAAAAAAATGCAAGTTTTCAACTAATGACAATTTTTAGAAGAGCAACTTTAACCTGGATAAGGTGCAAAGTCATCCAGCTGTGGATGTATTTGCACAACCCTCCTGGTGCCAAGCAAGTCACAGCAGACTGGCCAAGGAACAGACGTCGACAGTTCTGTTAAAGGTTTATCCTATCTTATGCAAGCACAGAATGTGTTGCTTTTAAATCCTCTGAGCCTTGCATCTCTCAACAGTGTCTCCTGCATCAGCTGTCATACACTAGACACACCATCAGCTCACACTGCATGCCTGCTAGGTAAAGTTCTTTAGACTCTGATAATTTGGACAGTATTTCTGCAGGGCAAGAGCTCTCCAAAAGGAAAAAAAACTTCTTTGAAAATTCGACCTTCTCTCTCTTTTCTCCATATTTCATGGGTTATTATCTTGCAAGCCAGTTCAGACAGCTAAAAAGCAGCTTCAGGAGGAGAGGAATCTTTAAGCCTATTTACACAGTCAAACTTAAAATTTAGCAATTACTTACAGGCTACTGGTTTCTAGTTTAACCAAGCTCAATCAAGATACCAACTAGCAATATCACTTTCAAACGCAGACAGCTAAAGGGTTTCCCCAAAGTTACAGAAAAAAATCACTGCAAAGGATCTGTACAAGAGGAACTAAAAATTCAAAGTAGATTTCACACTACACAGTAAGCAAAGCAGGCATGAAAATCTGAAGTTATTGCTTAGTGCTCTTGGAGTATAAAGAATAAACAGAACTTATTAAAAATGTTAATACACAGATCTCAGAGTCTAAAAGACTGTTTCCCAAGAGTTTTAGAAGGCAAAATTATGACAAGCGTTTTTCTGAAACTGGTCAGATTGTAGTCACAGAAAGAAACAAACAGGAGAGAGGGGGAGGAGAAACAATGAATTCACCAGAACATCTGGTCCCCAAGTGTTGATATGCCCTGCCTACAACTTCCTACACCCACTCAAAAAGAGAAAACTTTTCATAGCTTTAGAGAGAAATCATGAGAGACTCAGTCTCCTCTTTACCCTGTGGAATTGTATCTTTCTCAGGAGAGGAAAAAGAAAACAATCCTGAAACCCATAAACTGTATGATCTGTCCAGAGGGCCTGGGGGCAATCTAACTCTCACTAAAGAGAGTGGAGGAAGTAAGCGGGGGTGGAAGGGGAACCCAAGATGGAAACAAAAACACACTGTCTCATAGGGGACAAAAGCTCTAAGGAGAATTTGCCCAACCAAGACTGACACTTTATCTGCTTTTGCCTGTTATTTAAGTGCTTAATCTTTTCCTAACTATTTTGCAAGCCTCCTCTGAAAGTATTCATCTGTATCACGCTGTAATATATCAGTTTTCAGGAATGACAAACTTTTCTGAACCTCAGGTCATATCCTTTATTGCTGCAGACAAGTCATTTGCCCAGAAAATATACTTAGCAAGTAAAACAACTGTGTAATTTCATTTAGTCCAGTAGTATAAAATAAGAATAATTGAAATATTAAGCAATACGTAGCTGCTGTACACCAATGTCTAGCATCTCCTTCAAAACTATTGAAAAATCTATCAGAGAATCCTAGCTTTCATCTCAAATCAGTGCATGGCTGGGCACCATGGTCATAAAGACTAGACTGGGCCTTCTGAGACATGGTGTAGTTTCCCAGTTCATCACACAGATCCCATGGAATATGGGGCATGCTACTTCATATCTGCCTACACAGTGCAAAGCTCTGCAGAAATACAGTCTAGTGCTAGGACTGGGTCACCTGCTGTGCTGCAACACTGACACCACCAAAGCAGCTCAGCACTGCACCTGGCCCTTTGCTTTTGCTCCCATGAGCCAGCTGAGGGCTGCCCCTAAACCAGCTACCCCTGCACTGCCCGATGCAAATGTTCTCTGTGAAGGAGCACGGCTCTTGCCCCTCTCACGTATGAATAGCTTCCCTTTCCTGCCTCAGAGCCATGGCAAATACCAATCTATCAATGCTCCTGCAGGGCTGTCACACTGCATTGACAGGCTACATGAACTAGCAGCTGTCAAATCAGAACAGCCCTGGATCTATTCATGAACACAGATGTGTTTTGCTTGCTGGGAGTAAGTATTGTTCCCCTTTCCTGGTCTCCCCTCCTTTCCTTAGAGCCAGCTGTGATTCTAAGGAAGTATGGAACTTCCTGGGAGATACCTCACTGCCTCTCTAGCAAGAATATATGGGGAGGGAGGCAGTGCTACTATTCTCCCTCCAAATACTACCATAATGGAGAGGGGAATTTCTCACCACCTGATGCAGAAATGGCAGTATTCATTTACTGTGCACCAGATGGGCTCAAGCCTCCAAGTTCCAATAGTATCTGATGGTAAAACTCATGTGACACAAGTTTTGCACCTCCTATTGTTTTCTCACCCCTCTTTACACTCACCTGTCTCCCCACAGACAATGCTGACTGGCCTCAGCAGGTTTTAAAATAGTACCAAGAGGGTAGCACAGGGTGGGGTGGGACTTTTTGGCTTTGAAATCAGAATTGCTTTTTTCCTGTGCAATTGATTTCACTTTTATCGTATCAAATCTTGCAATAAAGGGTTAAAGCTGGAAGGCAAAAGCGATGAGAAACTGTCTCTGTCCCAGAAAAACTCTTGAATTCCTTCAGGGAAGAAGACCTTATAGAGGTTGCTAAAATTAAGCGATAAAAGAAAATATACTCTGTAACTTAGAGCATCACAGAGCCTCCAGGCTGTCCTGGGAAACTGAGGGAGGGAGGGAGGAAAGGAGAGCCCAGATACAAAAGGCTGTGCTTAATGTCAACTATACCAGTATACACACAGTGCACATGAGAAACAAAGGAAAATAGTAAGCATCTCTCCTGCATCAGAACCACCACACATATATGAGATACAATCTACAGGACAGTGGAGGTAAATAAACATACAGATACAGTAATGAAAACTCATCTTGATTTATCAACAAAAAAAACACGTTTGCCACTTTTTAAACAGAGTCTACTACAAAGGTACACAACTCTGGAAAACAATTTTGCGCTAATAATGCATTTTGTATTACCTAATCTCCATTTTGTCCACTTCATCTACATCTTCAATATCAAAATGGGATTTCTTGTTGTAGCTACTGGGTCTTGTAACCTAATAAAAAGGAGGAAACTTTTAGCAGCTTGATCTGATAAAAAAACATTGTGATGTAACTTTCACAAAGCTTTGGAAGAGCACAGTATTTTACTATCAACAGTAACTTCAGTTCTGATACTGAAAACATTCATGTAAGTGAATAAACATACTGACTAAACAGATTACTGACTATAAAGTGGTGGTTACGCAATCATTTCCAAGAGTAAGCAGATAGACCATCTTTAATATTACTACAGCACTTTAAGTTTACTTTGACAACAGAAAAACACCACTTTCATAATCCATCCAGGGAAAGAAAAGGGCAATTAATATTTGTTTTAAATACAGCTGTACAACAGATGCCCTGAGGCACTTTGCAGAGCACGGGGGAGGAACCACAACCACCCTTAAAAACATTTTGCAGTGTATCCAATTAAAATTAGGAAGTTCTTCCTGTCCTGATATCCTGGAAGTTAATTTAACTTGCCCATACAACAAACACCAAGCACACTAAGAGACCCTAGCCTGTGTTATACATATCAGAATATAGAAGCAGCTGCACAGTTCGCCATATTTGCAAGACTGATTAACTGGAAACCACAGGCAAAGAAAAAGGAAAAAAGAATAGAGTATTAGCATAGAAAGTTTTTGTACAAACATTTCCTAAAATTTGTTTTCTACCATGATTGTAAGAACACTTTGGTGGTTGTATTTTTGCATAGTGCGTCAGAAACTTAAGAAAAAGGGTACCCCACCCAGCTGAAACCACAGCAGGAACTGATCAAATGCAAGGGTGCATGATGATGTGTGGGTTCAGCTCTTGGTTGCACACAGAAGCTGAACTTTATTGTATGTTTGAATATGCTTGTGGCTTAATACTCCTCGCCCACAAAAACTGGCTTTTATTGTAAACTTGACTATTTGATTTTGTACTGTACATGAAATGCAAATGGCAATTGAGGGAGGCAATGATACAGCTGCCTAAGTGGAGAGGGACCAGAAAACAATCTTTGGCAGAGAACACTCAGAGCCTTTTTATTTGTGTATGTGTGAGGCAGACAAAATTTTCGAAGTGATAGACAAAAACGAAAAGATTCTACCGGCAGCACTGGAGCCCAAATGCTCCAGACTAATGGAATCAAATGCACTTGGTAAGCACAGTGGATTTAAATACAGTCTACAACTTCAGCAGTTAAACACAAGTTTCCTCACCCTAGCCTTGCCAATACTTCACTGTTTCTGCAAATTATCCTACAGGCCTGCAAATGACAGTTTCTACTACCATTGTGAAGCTTATGGTGCAATTTTTAATAATGAAGCAAACTTTTAAGTCTCTATCTGTAACACAGGAGTTATAACAAAAAGCTGTAGCATAGGTAACTTAGGCATGTCCCTTCTAAGTAAACACTTCCTCAGAAGTTTTGCTGGAATCTGCAAGTATGACATCTCTCTGTTCACCCATATCACTACTTAGTGAGCACATCAATACTGCTCAAGAGTGGTATTCCAGAAAGGGATAGCTGTATGGAACTGGAGATGAGGAACCTCCCAGTCCACAGTGCTAATGCAGCTGATCCACAACATCGTACAGTAAAGGGGGCATAACTCTGCTGTGTTGCCCCTTTCACCTGGGAAAGCTGGCAAGCCATTTATCAGATGCTCAGGCTTTTTTCAGCACATGCAAGTTTACAAACAGGTCCCCAGCACTTGCCTCTTGAATTCCTGTAAGAAGACCATTTTGCTGTAGCTGCACACACAGCTCCACACCACACTGCAGCTGAAGCAGTGGTGAAAATGGCTCCTATCAGGTGCAAGTTTCACTCACCACACCCCTCAAATAAGCCCTTCTATTTCCCAAACCAACAATAAGCTATCTTTCACTTAGAAAATTAAATATGTGTAACCTTTTGGTTGTAGAAAGGAAAGCACCCATTACTGTCTTTTACAGACCAGCTTCTTCCTTGGAGGCTTGGACAATCACTGTGCTAGCAGGCTGCAGAAAAGCTGGTGAAGCTGTTCAGAAGCAGAAAGTGACACTGCTGTCACCAGCATGAATCTCTCAGCTCCACAGGAATTGGAGCACTCCTTTTGCATGCACCAGCCACAGGTCTGCCCACGCCTCATTAGTGAATGTACTTCCCAGGCACAGCAGCTCTACTGAACCTTGTTCCTTGAAGATGTTTAGCCTGATTTGTACTACCTACTCGCAAATGACAGAAATCTGTGATGGCTCTGTCTGCAGAGCTATGTTTATATTTCAGAGCTCTGGCTGATTCAGTCATTTCCTAAGCTCTGCTCTTACCAGCACAGAATTCATTTTGTATTGAGTTTGCAGAACAACTGTGGCATGGGCTTGAGTTCAGGTTTTACTTTTGCTGGTACTTGCACACAACCCAGTTCTCACATAAAGGCAGGCTAAGCAAGCCCCCAGCCCCCTCTCTCTCAACGCCAGCTGGAAGATGCTTTGTTTCTCTCCTTCCTCTCCACCTGCCAAGTTCAGTGTTTAAATACCAAACATTTTCTGTTTCTGCAGCACACAGAAGGATGAGAATCAGGTGAAGTTTTTGTGGCTTACAGTCTGAGTTCCTGGACTACATTCTCAATAAAAAGTTCTCACTGACAGGCTCCTCCAGAACTGCCTATGTTAAAATAAGGAAGCCCATCTTAAGTTACATATAGCATGACTCTCATATCACTGCCAACGACCACAGTTCTGGGCCAGGTGAAGGACTGAAATCCTGGGTGAACACACAGACACCTCAGTGCAGTTTCAACACTTGGTCTCACAGGACCTCTGCCCCTCTAATGCCCCCATGCAGCAATTCCACAAAGCCATGGAGCCAGGAACCAGGCACAAAAGCTCACTGCAAGCAGGGCAGCTATATCCTAGGATGAGATGTCCTGGGTTAACAGAGCAAAGATCACCTTAGAAAGCTCTCCTGGCTTATTCTCATGGCTTCTAGCCCTCCAGGCACTACAGAAAGTGCTCCTACCAACCAGGAACTTGCTAAATCTCTTTCTTGTATCCAAACACATTACATCAACAAGAGCATGTTTCTGCTGGTATGACAGACTTTGACTGGTCAGTATAACTACTGGTTGCTAGGCAAAGATGGTGGTTTGCCGGAGAGGGAAGACAGCAATGTCAAGAATGACATGTACACTTCAGATCTGCACAGCGCAACAGCACTTGTATGGCTCCTCTCTCCCCAGTTTCCCTTCCTGATGTGGCTGTGGCCAAGAACTGATTCCAGAAACCTAGGTGCCATGCCTATGGCAGCAACAATTTCTAATGCAAATGTGACCTGAAAGATGCAAGCCATATGAGCAGGAAGAGCTTTTCAACCCATGCCAACTGCACTGTGCTACTCTAGCTTTTTTTCATCAACTTCTTAACAACAGATACTTGAGGTTCTACTGAAATAGAACAGTCAAGCATAGACCAGGACTATGATATCCAAGAGAAAAACAGAATGATACACATACTTTAGAAGACAAAATGAAAAGTTTCAAGAGAGATCTAAATTATAAACACAGGCACATATACGTACGGACACACCACAATTACAGCTACTCTTGCCAAAGGAACCAAAATGAGAACTTTCATAGAAGTTATACTTTATCTTAACTGGACTTGTTGAAAATGCTCTGTATTAAATAAAGCTATAGACGTTTTACCCACTTGGAGAAAAGGCACTAGTATTGCAGAAGACTGGTAGACAGCCAGAACAACCAGTTTAAGTGTATTTTTCCTCTACAGTTTTCAGTATTCCTAAGGACATAACCTTCGTCCCAGTGACTGGGAAGGACAGGGTGGAGCAGCTATAAAAACACAGACTAAGAAAAAAATACAATTTCTCTGTGTATGTGGTTTGTTCAGGCTTTTAAAACTGATTTTTAAATGTGCTTTTTTCAAAACTCTCTTGGGGTGAGTTGTGATTAAATGTAAAATAATGCCTGTTGCTCAGAAGTGCCGAACTTGAAGCTTTTCCTACAGAGCACCTGAGGTGAAAGCAGGATACTGCTCCTTCAGCAGACAGCCAGTCTGAGCCCGGGTACTTCTTTCCCCCTCACCATGCTTTGAAACAGTCTTCAAAGATGACAGCTGGCACAACATGGAGCAGGATGCTGTGCCAACTATCCACAGTATAGTATTTCAGCTTATCACCCGCTCCTTTGAAATACCAACCTCAAAATAAAACACTTCATCAAAATGTGGATTGTTGGTCTTCTTTTTAACTTTAGTCTTTTTGGCTTCTGATCTGAATTAAGGAAACAAAAACAAAAAAAAAAAGGGTAAGAAACAACATTAGTAGAAGTGTGAACCTAGAAGAGAGCCACTGAGGAGGAAATAGCCAGCCACTTGATTTATCTGATAAAACTGGAATGCCATGTGGCTCCAGCACAGCAGGGCACAGACACTTGCACACATTTAAGAGAGAGATTCAATGCATTCCTAGTTCTCTAAAGTGGCAGTAATAATTTTGTTATCCTATTTTAAACACAACTCCTTGAACCCTTATTCTATCACTTGCTTGACATAGTAGAATCTTTTATCTGTACACACTGGCAAGAATGGGGCTCTGAGCAGCAACATTTGGAAGATGGTCTGAGTCTTGATGTGACTCAAAAATTCCTCATACTCTAAAGACACAGGAGACAAAGACTAGCATAGCTATTTCTGTGAGTCATATTTCATAATTCTGGTCTGAAAAATCAATCACTGCTTTTCCGTGACAATCAAAAAATCCTGAATGGTTTCTTCAGTAAGAATATTTTTATTGCTGTAGGAGCATCCCTTTCCCTGCAGCACCAGCAGCACTTACTTAATACAGTGGTAAATTATTATGAGCAGTGCTGAGCAGAAGTCTCCATTTTTACTGTCCTGTAGGTCTAAGATGTGGCAGACCTCCTCCCAACCACTCAGCAGGCCTGACCAAGCTCTGCATTGCCCATTCATCCCCTATGGGCCGTGCCATCCGCCTGTGCCTGCCTTTGAGAAAACTGACATTGACTGCTGGGCTCAAGCCAGCCAATGCATTTCTCACAGGCCAGCCAGCAGCTGTTTGATGGCTTCCAAATGCTATGAACCTATGCTTGACTTGTTCTCACTACCTACAAGAGAAAAGCTGTGTGCTGTCCTGTGTCACCAATCTTACCCTACAGCTCTGCAGGCATAGATAAAACAGATGCAGATGGAGAGGCACATCAGCCATGTGGAAAACTGACCTACTAATCATTTCATCCCAGAATCTATCGTTCATTTCTCATGCACCAAAGCTGCTTAGATAGCTTGTAACTGCTTATATTCACTGGACAACTCTGTGTATTTCACAGAACTCAAGGGAAGCTGGATCTAATTCCCAGTAGTGCTCCAGACTTCTCATGTGAGTTGAATGGGCCTGCCCTCCAGTATACAATATTTTTCCATCTATAATACAGGCACAGAAAGAGTTTCTGTCAGGAAGTCTGATGACTCTAAGTACAAATCACATAATAAACAGCAGCATGTTTGTTGAAATTTTTTTTGCTTGTCATTGCATAATTGCAGCTGAATAAAGCAGCTTTCCTACTCTAAAATGAGAGGCACTGGAAAATCCAGAGAGGAGAATGATGTACAGATTAAGAATATCCCACTATTCCTAGGAGAAGCTGAGAGATAAGAGACACTAATCTCCTCCAGGACACAGCACAGATTGCCAACCCCATCTCATCAGTCACACTTGCCAATCAGCCTCTTTACTGATAAACCCATCTGGGAGGGGACTGGGAAGCAGGATGTAGAACGAGAGGTGATTAAGGCAGCACAATTATTGAGCAATTACAAAGCAGTGAATGGGAATAAGCTGCATGCTGCTTGCTGGAGATAGGAAGCAAGCATTCTCCCCCCATCAAAACCCAGATAGGAATAGGTTAATGCTATGCTCCTTATTCTGAAGGAAGTACATTATCAATAGTCATACATAATCCAGACTGGGGGCCACAGGGAAGCAGACAAAGTAAATTCAGACATTCAAGAGTTAGTCAATCAGTCTCCTTACAGTTTCAATAACAGCCACCCAGCCAGTCATTTGAAACCAGTTACAGGCTTAAAATGAAGTGTACAAGTCAAATATACAAGTCCATTAATAGAGATAAGGCACAACACACCTAGACAAAGATGCAGAATATAGACAGGCTCAAAGACTCCTCTACATGCAAGGTAAATATTTGTCAAGAATGCTTCTTATTCATAGTATTTTCAACAAATTGTTGTAAAACATCATTAATAACCCATGCTACCAAATCTGATTCTTTGAGGTCACAGCAGAGCTGTTTTGTTTCTAAAATGACACAGATATAAAAGACGACTAGATAAGCAGAAAAAAAACAACAACATCCAACAACACAGAAAATTTTTATAACAGATGGGAAAATTGAATCCCAAATTTAAACTGACGAGTATCATGCACAATCACATCACTAAACCTCATTCCAAATTTTATCCATGATATTATGTCTGCATATATCAAATTACAGGACTGAACCTTTGAGGGTTTTTGACATACATATTAATTTGTCACACCTTGAAAGTGAAGACACTCTAAATATTCACATGCAAACGTGCATACTCGGCAAGATGTTGATGTATTCACATTTCTCTTCTACCCTGCCCAAAATTAGGCAATGAATTTGCACAAAAACTGGCCTCCAACTGTGAGGTGAGAAGATGCATAAATTAAGACTAACCACAAATTATGTACTCTAGGATATTCAAAGTATTCAGGTCTCTACATAAATCAAAACTGAAACAAGTCTCAAATTACTTACTCTAGCATAATTCAGTAGCTCATACACACACCCACCCCAACATTTAACATATTCTAGCAGTGTCTAAATACTCCCAGCTGTCCACAGGAACATAGGAATAGACAAAGGAAACAGAAAGCACCCTTATAAAATGGAAGCCCTTGAATGTGCAATACTTGCCTGGAGGGTCCTGCTAAGGTAACAGTGGCGTAGGGATCACATTGCCCATTCACAATGGGCAGCCCTTGGCACTCCAAAACTCTACAAAAGAAGAAAATGAAGACAAATAAATTAATTTAATGGAAAGAGGCTTGAGGGAAAGTAAAAGTGAAGCATGTTCATAGGTTTTTTTTCACAGTACTTTACACTAGGGAATTGAAATGTCACTAAGCAGAAACATTTAATTTATACTTCAACTTAACAACACATTCTGTTCTTAAATACTAACTTTAATAAGGGTCAAAAATAATGTTAAATTACTGCAAAACCTTAACTCAAAGGATTTTTATTATGCAAGCACAGCAATTTAAGGTTCATGAAGTAGGAGTCTGCTGTCAAGATGGGAGCTGTCAGCACTTTAAAATTCTGTGACAATTTATTCACCAAACTACATAACCAGAATTAATTCTGTAAGAGAAATATAAGAAAAAATCCACACAGACAGATCCCAGAAGCAGTTAAAAAATTTCTCAAAATAACATTCATGAAGACCTCTGTGCTTTTGCAAAATTTGGCATGGGCTTATTTATAAAGTTGTGTTAATTACAGACCAGGGCATATGACACAGCCATCCTTCTCAATGTTCAGCAGCTCTACACTCAAGTAGTAACAGAGACATTGGAGGGAAAATATGGAACAAATTGGGGTTTGCTGCACACAATGGTGGGAAAGCTGCACTTTTGCACTCTCATTTCAACATGTCTTAGGGGAAGAAAAAAAGAAGAAGAAAAAAAAACCCAACACAACTACCCCCAAAAACTGAAAAAATGCTGCATGTTTCAGAAGTTAAAACCTACTGAGGAATGCAGCACCAGCTGGAAACAAAGACAGACAAGCCACTTTCCAGAACTCTCTCTCCAGCAACAAGTTCTGCTTCCAACAGGTAACCTGCTGGGCTGATGTATTTGCACCATTTTAACTGGAAAGTTTCAGCAAAGATAAACCACGGAGCTCTCGGGGCAAGTGAGCAGTACTATCATTGCAATTTGAAGAATCATGCAAAATTCTGGGTGCTAAAACATCACATGCCAAGTAATGGCCATTTTACTGTTTTCAGTGATGGCAATTTCAATGCAAAAGAATGTAAAGATGAGTGATAAGAGAAAAATTCAGTAACAGAGAGTGCTCCACAATCTCATCCACAAGGCAAGTTATTTGGTAACATATAGTGTAGACTTTAAATACCGTTTAACTACAGGCCTATTATTACTTACCCTCCATAAAGAGAGAAAAGAAGTAATATTCTGCATCAATACAGGAATCATTTTTGCACCAGAGAAGGTACACCTTAGACAGGTTCACACAGCACTACAAGTAGAAGAAAACTGAAGATCACACTAAGGGGTTCACACAGGTGACTGAAATGATACATTACATTCAGAGCTGAATTGTCCTACCCATGGCCCCTCAGAATGGAGGCTAGGTAGCTGTCTTTCAATACAACCCCCAGCAATGCACCAACTCACAAGCTTCTGAATTGCACAGCCCTCACATGGTCAACTCCTCATTGCTAATTCACTAACACTAGTACAAAATTATGTTCTGTTTTCTGGATATGCTAAGTGGAATCATAGATCAAAACAACAGAGAGTTAGGAAAAGCCTGGATTGCACAGGTCATGTGCTACTTTTATCTCTGGACTTCTTTTATTTCACTACAAGTTCACCATCCACAGAGACAGAATCTAGAAGCCTCTGAAGCCACCTAGTTTAAGCACATATCTGATATTACCCAGTGTGCTACAACACAAACAGTGAAATTCAGGCCACAAATTCTATCCCAGCACCAGCTGGAAATCTATGGTGAAAGCTTCAGGAACCCTCAAGCATCAAACAACACACAAAACACATATTTGGCTGCCTCAATGCAATGCATACTTCGTTTCTTCCACCATCCCTTGATGCTGCTCCACAGAGGCAGGAGGTACCCATGAAACATGTAAATTTGAGAGCTCCACATCTCTCAGAGGCCTCATAAATAGACCAGATGACTGTTTTCAAGCAATCAAATCCTACTCCAAATTCACCTAGCTTACCTTACAGAGAAAGTGTAGAATAAGCTTTTTCTTTGCACATGTAGTAACACAAATACTCAAAATTTTAAGGGAGATGCCAATTTTTAAATTTAAAGGGGGCAGATGTGAACAGAAAGAACATTATGGGGAACGTTACACTGTAGCCTTCTGACAGAGTATCTGTATCTGTCAGTGCAGGAGTAAAACCAGTAAGTACCAGCAGAAAGTTTTTATGAAGAGGCAGATGCAGCTTGATTTTCTTACAAGTTAAGGACAGACCCTTTCGTTCCAGTGGTCTTTACACTAGTAGGACTACATTCACAGCAGAAACACTTGGCCAGTGAGCCACAGCAGGACTACTGGTAATTCTTTTAGGATGACAGATGCAGCTTGAACACATTCCTATTTAACAGAACAATTGTACACCAAGTGTCAGTGTCAAACCAAACTCCTGTGTTCCAGTGCTTCCTTAAAGCAGTCTGGAAGTTCCTTAAAATGAAATAGTAACTCAATGGCTTTACAGCAGTCAGCCAATTTTCTGCTGCTGATGAATGGATTCCAAGCAAGCTCTCATCCATAAGAGAAGAACTATGTGAAATTTAAACAGAGCATGTAGCCAGAGAGACTATGACTCCTGTTTTAGTAAAAGCAGCTCTTTCCAGAGTATGCAGAAAACAGAAAATGATCCTAGAGAGAGCATAATCGACACTTGAGGACATACAGAGTTTGCAAATCACTACACAATCAAAACGGAAAATAATAAACATCACAGATGAACTTGAATGATGAAAAGTGTGAACTCATCCAAACAAAAACTATGTATATCCTAACTGTACACATGTACAATGACAGGATCTATTCTAATATTGCCACACAGAAGAACTGAAGGTTTTTCTTGTGGGTAGCCCTGTGTTATCACATCCATCATCAGCAATGCTTAAAAAGGCAAGCAGTATCACCAGCTGGTTGGAGAGAACACAGCAATGTACATCAATGGGCACCTATAATTTGAATTGTGTGTGCTCTCCAGAACACATGGAGAAGAACAACAGATGGCTTCTAACCACCCAGAGCTCTCCCAGGGCTGTACTCTCCAGCTCAGAAAACAGAAGTTATCCATCCACTAACAGCTTACAAAATCATGAATGGTGTGAAGAACATTTCCTCACAAAATAAGAATTAAGGGCCACATAATGAAATTACCAGACAGAAGGTTTAAAAATAAACAAAAGGAAGTACTTTTTCTACACAATGAAATTGCAAAATTAATTGCCATGCAGTGTTGTGGAGGCTGAAAGAATATGTGGATTAAAATCAGCACTACAGAAACTAATGGAGTATAGGTTTGTAGACAGCTATTAAAGCTTAATGGTCCAGGAAGTGTGCAGCACTGGAGCAATCACACCACTTGAAGTATCACTCACCAGAGAGTATCAGTACTAGGCTAAACTAGAGGGGCATTTTACACAGTAGGGTAGTTGTTCTGTTCTCTTGGGGAAAAGCAAAATAAAAGGAAAAAAAAGAATAAAACAAAATACACAGATGTTCTTGTGCAGTCATGATGACTTAAGAGTATGATGCTTCTTTGTGTGCTTCTGGAATAAGAAAAGCAAAAGCAACCTTGAAAGAAACAAAATGTGGGAAAACAGGAAACACACCAACAGACTGTATCACAAGCCTTTCAGGTAATTTAAAAGCAGCTATTGTTTAAGAGTGCTGAAGAAATCAGGCAAAAGACAGAAGATTTAGGATTCTGAGGAAGGAAGGCTGTGTTTGGAGAGACATTCATTCTGGTTCTTGTTTCTTATAAAGCATTATGAGGAGAAACAATAAAATTCAACAATGCACAGGTCTGTTTGACACATGTTAGAACACTCTCCTTAGCTGCAGGATACTGTAATGTCAGGGCTGCCTTTGTTACATTTGTTACATTTTCTTCAGTCATGGGAAAGTTGCTAAGTCAATTAATGCTCCTCTCTCCCAGCCTGGTACCAAAACACTGGCTTTACTTGGCAAGCAAGGAAAGAGCTAGAACAAAATGTTATCTTCTCAGAGACAATAAAATGGAATCTCAGTTATGCCACAAGGCTATCACATTATTTAGACTGACAGTTCATATCTGGATTAGATGAACAAGAAAAGTGTGATAAAGGTATGATCTTGGGAAAGGGGGGTATAGTGGGAAGAAGTGAACAAAGCCAGTAGAAATAAAATGCCCCTGCTCTGGTCATCTGCAGAATTAACTGAATTTACATGAACTAGAATAATGAAAAAAAAACCTGACAATCAAGATTATTCAAGAATTACAAGTCAACTCATCAGACCCCAGAGGAAAAAAGTATGTCTGGTGGCTGCCAGAATCCTGTCTACCCAACTGGTAATTTCTCACCATTAGCTGTCTGGAGCCCAGCTGGGGCAGAATGAGCCATCCCTCACAGCTTGCCTGGCTGGGCAGAGCTAAGGTTAGCACTGGGTCATATGAGAAAACTCTCAATGCAGCTGCCTCACTGTACTTTGCTTTTGGTTTATAAAATTAATAGGTTTCAAGAAACAAGGCAGTTCAGTTTTCAGTGTGGTTCATGACCAAACCTTCAGAAGAGTAAATAAGCTATGGAAAATTCCCAGTGGGTTAGAGAAAACCTCAAAAACCTAAACATATCATAAGCATGCCTCTGTGTCTACAGAAGCTGAGAGGGTGGCAGGAGCAGAAGGTCTTGAAAAAAATAAAGAGTTTTTTCAACAAAGATGAAGTAGCTCATATCTGACACTACAGGCATTTCCTCTGCTTCTGGGTTGCCAACTCAGCACTGCAGGCTGTAATCTCTGACACAGCCCCTACACAAACATACTCAAAATCAGCCTTAACACAGGTGAGCAACATCAGAATGATCCAAGCCCACAGGCATTCCATGCTTCTGCCCTGGAACTCCAAAAATTGCTTAGAAATTACAGGCTTTGTGATTAGCTCAAGATGCACATGTGTCATCAGCCTCCTTGTGTGTCAGAATGGACAACCAAGGCAAAAACAGACCAAAAAAAGAAACCAGATGGGACATGGCTGCTCTTAAAACTAGTATGGGTGTTTACTGTTCTACTGACTCAGGCACAGTTGTTTCCCCACTTTCAGCTCAGGGTAGGGACCAGCACACCATTCCCATTCCCCTTCTCAAATCAGACTGTTTTCTCACTGTGATTCCTCAAGAGAAAATAAATACATCATTTTTTCAATACAACTGCTTTCTATCACTGTACCATATATTTAATTGCTTGGTTTCTGAGATCAATATAGATACTTAACAAGTTTGCTCATCTATCTTATCATTCCTCTATTTCCAGCCTTCACTTGTTCCAGCTTTCTTTCATTTCTTCATCTTGAGACTTAATTCCACCTCATATGAACATTTGTTTGGCCATACTCAGGTTCTGCTCTGCATCATTTTAAAGACAAGAGACTTCCTCCTTGCTTGCTCTAGTGATCTAATGATTACTTGAACACTGTACTTTGTGAGGTAAGCCTGACCAAACAAGTACCAACTTAAAAGCAAACTTGTGGAAGATTTGTCAGAGCTATCATCAAAACAATGCATCTTTGGCTTATGCTAAGTACTTGTTTAGTAAAGTACATTTCCCAGAGCTGGGTATATGACTTAGTTTCTTAAGTTTCTAGATCTCTCACTCTCTCTCTTTTTTTTTTTCCTTTTCTACTCACTAGAATCATCTTGTAACATATGTACTATCTTGAGTACTTTGTCTTGCAGAGGTAACAGAACACTTCTAAATAATCTCTCCTTGTGACTGGGTGTTTCATGGAGCATAAAATAAGGCTATTACTCTAACTTCACAATAGAGCAGTGCAGTCTATTTGCCTAGTCTAACAGCAAAGAGTTGGTGTCCCTTTCTTGCAATGTTCAGTTCATTCCTGAATGCTCTTTTCTTTTGGTGCAGCTTCGCACCACAAGCTGAGCTCCCTCCTCATTCCCAGTGGTTTTTGAGGAACTTTGCTGTATTGCTGCATGATGGACTTTCATGTACACTTTGGCCAACTCACACCTGGGTGGGCACATGGCAGCTGCTCTCAGAGAACTGACTTACACCTTCCACTGCAGGAAGGAGCATACCAGGCCTCCTTTATTAAGGCTGTTTATTACAGCCTTAATAAACTAGTTATATTCACATGTTTCAGAGGGGCTTTGTCTGAATATAATTCAGACAAAGTACATTTACCACTAAAAGCAGAAAGGTGTCATGTCTAACTCAGAAATTCCCTGAATCATAAATTTTCAGAGGCCAGGAGAGTGTGTCACTGTATGACTGCTCTCATCATTCTTCATGTCCTAGACAGATTCAGAGTCAGCATCCTGGGCTGAGTCTGACCAAATGCTACATCTGTTTGTGCACCTTCAGACAAGCCTTGCTCTTCCCCTTCACTTCCATAAAGTAATCTACTGGATGTCCACTGAGGATTTAACATACACACACAACCCTTTTTTGTCAACAGGCTGATGAAGTGGCCAGTTTCTTCTGGAATAAGACAAAAATTCTTACATTTTACTCAATCCTGATTTTAAATTCCACTCTGCCTTCATCATCAAAAATACTACAACTATTATGTCCCAACCCTCTCAAAATTTCTTTACCAATCTATACTCTGACTTTAATCTGTCCCCAGGTAATAAGGAGGCTAAGAATATGGAATACACATATTCAATCAAATCCTTGTCCTCTGGATGATAATCTGAAGCCAAAGGATCATGCCCACTCCCAGTAAGAGAACTCCAGTAAAAGATTATTTCAAAAGTCCCTATTCCTTGACTTTTGGAAGTGATCTATTTGTACCAAAACAAGATTTCCTACTATTCTTCTCACCTGAATGTTGTTTTGTACTGGGAACAGACCAGTTTCCTCTGACAGCAGTTCTCACATCCTGGGAATTGCCTGCAATGATGCGCCCTGGTTCACCTACAAGTTATGTCCGGCACAGACAGAAAATGTTACAGCAGTGGGTAGTGTCTGGTCACCAGAGACCATGCCACCATGGTAGAATGAACCAGGGAAAAGAAAGGATGGAACAATGTCCAAGTAGATAAAGCCATTCTGAAAAAAATACATCAATACTTGCTTTATCATAACGATTTTAAGACATTTTCCCATTACATTATTTCATCTCTCCAGGAAAACTAAAACCAGAGTTTTTATCCAGTCCTCATCCACACTGCTGGTCTCCAGTCTAGCCTCCCACCACTCTCACTGCCCCTCCAGGAAAACTATTCTCCTTGAGGAACTCCAGCAGTACTCTGTCTTGTCTGGATAATAGTCTCCCTCCTTTTGAGTTTATTTTGGTGAACAAACAAGTTCTGTCCTATAAAGCAAAAATAAACACGTGCCATCTCCTTAACATTTGAGAGGATTAACAGTTAACTGGAGCTATTTTCGCCTTCATGTGGCAACTCATTCTGTCACAAAGGTCTGTGGTACTAAAGTAAATCCTGCCCCATTGAAACAAATGGCACTTCACCTGGACCAGCAATTTATTCAATGTGTATTCCTTTAGAATAAAGACTTCTACAGTATTTGAGGCATTGACTCTGAAACATTTATATATAAAATATATTTTTACACTCAAAACTACTCCCATTTTGATCAACCTTAATGACATCAGAGGAATAGGCTGTGCAGGCAACTACTCTGGTTTTTTCCCCTTTAGAATACTCCCCAAAGCCTCTATGATAAAAGCACAATAGAAACCTTGAAATTGAGATTACAGCTGCAACCCCATGTAAGCACTACTTTTTCTTCCCCATTTCCAGTTCAGTTGAAAATTGTGATAGTCCAACAAATTTAAACATGTTCTTAAACCTGTGTTACCCTGAACAGATTTCTTCCCAAGCTGACCAACTATTTTTGCAGCTTCATGCAGTATGCAGATTAGCTTTTGGTCTTAAGTGGAAAGCTCTGTATGCACAAAATTTCTGTCACACACACACAACTCTTGTTAACACAAGACTGGCAATGGTGATTTCCTTGTGAGAGAGCAAAGGAAAAGGAATTAACTGCCAGCATTTTAGATCAAGCAAAAATTTCTTTCCCAGGTATTTTACTGAAGATATTTTATGGCAAAACAGGGACAAATATTCATACAAAGCCACCAAATAACATACAGAAAACAAGTGAAAGCTAATGAGCACAGTCCCTACTTCCCCATTCTACCAAATCCTATGACAGATATTACAATAAAACTACATCCAATGCAAAACCCCTACTTCATTAAATAGAAGGAAGAAATACTGTCAACACATATGCATTCCTAAAACGAGTATCACTTCCAATAAACTGCAAACTTCTCATGTCATTAAACATCAACATTTCTTAGAAGTTTAAAAACAGACTATTTTTCTGCTATTATTATGGGAACTGTCCTCCATACTACAGCTCAAACCATCCCATTTGCTTTCCAATACTCACTCTAGAAAGACCTTTAAAAGCACCCATTTACAGAGTACCATCTGTAGTCTGTACAAAAGAGAGCAGACTAAAAAGTGGGTGACAGCCATCCTGTTCTCACAGGACAAGGAGTTAATCCATTAGTAGTTAAGCCAGTTTATGAGCCAATTTCAGGAGAGCTGCAAGCTTCTTAAGAGCCTCTTCAGAAAACTCTTCAGTTATGTCAATATTAAAACATGGTTAAATTATCCTCCACAACAGTGCCCTGAAGCTTTAAGCAGAGACATAAGCTCACTGAAATTTTGCTCTACGGTGATTTAGTGACTATTCCTGGCACTGACATCATCATTTCCTTCTGCCTTGGTCTGAGACTGGCAACCCCTGCTATTAACAGGGAACAAGAACTTAACAACAGGAGAGAATAGAGAAAAAGCTAAGCAAGCAGAAGTTATTTCTAGTAGATGCTGATAATCAGAGAAGACAAAAGATGTAAGTACAAGTTAAAGCAAAGCAAATAGTAGATAAAAACTAGCAATGGAATTAGCAAAACAAAAGAGGAGGTTCAATCAGGAAAGGATAAATGTCCTTAATGATGGTACTATATTGATTTTTGCAGGGGCAAGTGAAGAAATTTGAATTTCATGTAGTATGGTAGGAAGTCAAGGAATGGGTCAACCTATTGAGGCAGTTGCAGAAGCACTCATGTTAATGCAGCATGGTGAGAAATGCAAAAGGAGTGTAGCACAAAAGAGAAACAAGTACAATACACAGCAAATTATTAGAGCCCAGCCAGCAGCTTTAGCTGAGCTGACTGTGGCCTGTGGCAATTCTAAATGGAAGCAATGAGATCCTGTCTGTACAGGCTGATAAGGAAAAAAAGACGACCAAAAGGCACCATGGGAGTGAGAGGCAGAAAGGCTGTTATGGCTAAATAATGAAGCCAGACCATGACACAAAAATCTTCCGTGTCATTTTTATTTGCTCGGAAAGGTATATTAGTCTCAGTGTTCTGTATGGGAAATAATGGTTTTATGGAAAGAAACCTGCAGTGATTTCTGACTCGAGACCTGTCCAAGTTCAATCTGCTCCCAGGAAGGAGCTGTGGGCACACAGCACAATCTCTCATTTCAGGCAGTACTTGCATGTCACTGTGTACATACATGAGCACATAAGCAAACAAAATAAACTGCAGGAACTTGTCCTGACTTCTCTCCTCCACCAGCCAGCAGAGGCCAGAAGCATCTACAACTCCTAGATGTTTGATACTCATATGACAAGAAGGAAGACAAAATGAAGAAGCTATTATAATAAGGAGTAACTTACAATCAGGAAGCTATTATAATCAGGAATAACTGACACTCATCCCTAAGAGAGTGCGATAGATACATGGCAGAGTAAAAGTTAAAGAAATCACCCAAAAGCTTTTGAGCCTACTGGCAGGAGTCTGATTGTAAAGTAAAAGGAAAATGCTAAAAGCAGAAGCTTTAAAGAATTTATGACAGAGAAGGAAATAGACACCCTGGTGGGGAGTTGGTAGGGGTAGGTATGTGAGAGTGGGGGTATTCAGCTCTAAGAAACAAAAGAGATAAACAGAAGCAGCTCATCCTAGGGCTTTTGTTCCTAGCTGGTGAGCAAGAATTTCCTCCCAAGTGCTGAGTATGGGTCATGTCAAACAGATATCCCAGGCTGGCCATAGACAGTAATATTTTAAATAATAATTTAGACATTCTGGTGAGTGACCTGAACTGACAAATACCTGGAACAAAGGGGAGAACATAAAGCACAGCAGACTGGAAAAGAGCGTCTAAATCACATACCATGACACATTTGAACCACAGGGCCCAACAACCCAAAACTCTTGGGCTAAGAAAATGCATCAGATGAGAAGCATCTTCTGGGTGATGGGGGATGCACACAGGAAGGGAACGAGACAGTTTAATGAAAGCTGTAGCACCAATAGAATGTAAACAGAACCAGCTTGTTCTCATCCCTACCCAACCCAAGTATAATGATTTCTCTACTAAATAAATTCTAGAATACTCCTCCACATAGATTTTCACATCATATATTTAATTAGATGTAGTAACAAAGTTTAATAGGGTGTAGTAAGAAATTTCTAAATGAAAGCAATACAAAAAGAGGTTGTTATAAAGAAAAGAAGTAATTACCTTTGGAACTAGAAAGCAACCAAAGGTGCCCCTATACGCTTCACAGAGGCTACAGTCTTCTGTAATGGGAATGCCTTGGCACACCTGAGGTAGGCAGAACCTTTAAGGCTTTAAAAAACTCAACCTGACACAACTCAGAAAAACTCTTGATTCCATTTATGTGAACCATCAGACAATCTGGGATCTTGATTAACAATAGCTCTTATTAAAGGGCAGTGATCTTTGCTACACTTTGCAATACTTTCATTATGGAATTCAAATCAGGTTGATTGATTAGCCCTGCTGAGACCTGATGGCAGTTATGCTGCCAACTAAATTCCAAAGTAATGCTGATACACTGAATTTGTTTTGATAAGAGAACTGAGCTAAAGTTATACAAATTGTATCATAGTGAACATAAAAATTCTCTTCAACTAGAATTCACAACATAATATATTAATAACTTGATTCTGTCAGGATTTACAAATCTAAAAAGATATTAATGTATCTCACTGCAATTATGGACAACACAGTAATCAAACACAGGAGGCAAAAAATAAAAAGCACACAGTATTTAACACAGAAATCAAGGCATTACATCCTCAAAACCTGTCCATTATTTAAAGAAAAGAAACCCAACCCAAACCAGAAACATTCAATTTAAACCAGATACACCAAATCTGTAAAAGGCAGGAAGTAGAACAACAGAGTCTTTCGTAAAGAAGACTCAAATTGCAACATACAGATGAGGCTTGTTAACTTTCATTTACCTAAATTTTTCACACTGATGCAGATAGAGTTATTCACAGAATACCTTGGGTTGGAGGGATCAAAAAGATCATAAAGTTTCAACTCCCCTGCAATGGGCAAGGATGCCCTTCACTAAAGCAAGCTGCTCAAAGCCCCATCGAAGAAGCACAAGCATCATAAGGATCAAAATGCACATTTTGTAATACAGTTTCCTATGAAATTAACTGAAAAACCCTTACCAATCTCCCTGGCTTCCTAAAAGAAGAGATCAAACAGGATTCATAAACAATTTATTTCAAGAACAGCTGACACAGGATGGTGACTTGCCTAATTTGAATAATTCCTCTGGTCCTACAAGATGTGCAATAGTGTTCTGTGCCTGAAGGATCAAACTGTAAACCTAATACAGAAAATCCATGAAAGACGTTTTGTGGTCATTCTGTAGCAACATCAAAGCAAGTAGGTCCTGCAGACAAAATCTTCCATTAGCAGTGAAACCTCCTTAATAAAGCATCATCCTCTGCAATGCTACAACAATAAAGCACCAGGCTCTTAAGACTCTCCACAAGTTTTAAGATGTTAGGAAAAGACCTACAGAGCAAAACCCAGAAGGTGTCTGGAGAGGAAGCCACAGGTTTCTAACGGAAGACAAAATCCCTTTGACCTGTTTGACAGGAAAAAGCACCAGTTGTGATTACCTGTACAACAAAAGCACATCCAAATGGTAAACCTGGTGGCCCCTACCAGGAACAAAGCAGTACACAAATTGTAAACCATTTCCCCTGGCACACTGTCCCAGTTGACTTTCTACTCTGAAAGGTCAGTCATGTCATAGGTTTAGTTAAAACCTATGATATCCCATCCAAAGAAGAATGTGCTTCACCAAGTGATGGTTACACCATTGCTTGTACAGCATGAAGCCTCTAGAGATGAAAAGCAATGTAAAGTGCTCTTTATTAAAGTTTTTAGTGGCTTGTCACTTTACCTTATGGAAAAACAGGATGCAAATTAGGGCAAAGTCATATAGGCATGTTGGTATAACCAGCTGTAATTAGAAGCCCACATCAGCTTTTTAATTCCAGTTATTGCAGAAGGAGTTTATACTGGTGTTATGTTTATCCTCATCATTTGGGATGAAAACTGATCTTTGGGATCACATTCTGGCCTTGTTTGAGACAGTGATGATAGCTCACACCTACTAAATTTGTGCAACAAGCTCATGATGCTTACTTCATCTTGAGAGGACATTTCTGAAGAGCAATCAAGGCTCAATTCAAAGAAATCACAACTATTAAAATATCCTCAAGATGTTCCACATGAAATTGTTTGCTGATTAATGATCATGACAAAAAACAACAAACTTCCAATGGTTTTACTACTTGTTTCCCACTAGTCTTGATCTTCCAAACATGGGTTATCACTTACAGTAGGAATAAGTAACCATACATTCAAAAGGACTCTCTTCTAAATAAGGTGCATACATGAGATTTTACAGAATCAGCTAGTTTGAAAAAGACCTCTGAGATCATCAAGTCCAACTTATCACCTAACAAAACCTTGTCAATTAGACCATTGCACTCAGTGCCACATTTGTCTTTTCTTAAACGCCTCCAAGGGATGGTGACTCCACCACCCCCCTGGGAAACCTTTTCCAGTGCCCAATCACCCTTTCTGTGAAGAATTTCTTCCTAATGTCCAGCTTAATCCTTCCATAGCACAGCTTAAGACTACGTCCTCTTGTCCTGCCACTTGCTGTCTGGGAGGAAAAGCCAACCCCCACCTGGCTATACTGTCCTTTCAGGTGGTTGTAGGGAGTGAGAAGGTCCCCTCTGAGCCTGCTCCTCTCCAGGCTGAACAACCCCAGCTCCCTCAGCCACTCCTCACAGGACATGCTCTCCAGACCCTTCATCAACTTCACTGCCCTCCTCTTGACACACTCCAGCACCTCAAGGCCCTTGCTAAGCTGAGGAGCCCAGAACTGGACACAGCACTCAAGGTGTGACCTACATCGATGGATTCAGCCCATGGATCCAGCCTGTCCAGGTCCCTCTGCAGAGCCCTGCTACCCTCCAGCAGATCAACACTCCTCCCCAGCTTGATATCAAAGTTTTTCTTGCATAAATCCAGCAGGCACTCGCTGTAAGACATATTTACCAGCTCCTCTATTTTTCCTGTAGCTCTTGCATGAACACTTCTGAGTTTAACAGCATGCTTTTTAGCCCAATCTCCTAAAGAGAGAAGCTTAAGAGAAAATGCTTTCTGTCTATATTTGTCAATCAATCTCCTGCTGACAATTTTTTTTCAATCAGTTGGCGTTTTCCACAAAATTTGAATAATTGGTAGAGAATTCAAAAGATACTCCAGTTCTACTGATTTTATTAAACTCAACAGTTATGCAGAGAAGAAAGCACCCCTGGATGTCCTCAGCAGCTTCTGACTGAAAAGTACATAAGTAGAGAGTCTGCTGTCACTGTGTGCCACCTTTTACAAACATGATGTTTGGGCTGGTGGGGCATAAAACTGGACAAATCAGCAGAGACTATCAAACAACTAAAAGGGTAAAACCATATACAGCAAGTACAGCTGCAGCTGTATACAGTCCAGCTGAATCATTGCCTCTGTTTGAAGCTTGTATGAAATTATTACAAAACCATCAGCTTGGAAGCAAGTCAACAGTAAAATAAGTTAAAATTAATTGCAGACATTACTGCCTCCAAAAGCACAGTGTCCTTGAAAATTTCTAGGCTCACTGCAATTTCTTTCAGAGTATTTCCCTTTTCTCTTAGCATTTATGAGAACAAAACTTAGATAAACTAGCAACCTACCTTGTAGGGCAGAAAGGAATGGGATAGTGAAAACGACAGGTTTCAAAGTGCTAATAAATTAACAATGTGTATTGAAAGATTTTTAATCTGATTCACAAGTGCTTTTTACATTAAAAATATATAATTGGCAAAACAGATTAATTTTTCCACAATTGACTCTTACTGAAATATCCAAAAAATGGCATCCAAGTCAAAGATTTACACCAAGACAGACAAGTAGGGTGTACAGCTGATACCAGGTGATTTTAGCACTGTGGGTTCTGGAAAGTACTCAGCCATAGCACATAACTAGTTGCATTCTCAGTACAATAACGTGCCCAGAAGCACGAACGTGACTCCAGATGGAGTAGGGCAAGAGATACTTTCTCATTATTGCCACATCCACTGTATGACTTTTTGCAATAACTTCCTCTCAACAAATCCTTCTGTGAACAATGAAGTTAATGACAAGTGTTTCCTAGGTATTGTGTACCATGTCTCTACTTTCCTTGTAGCTGTAAAAAAAAAAAAAAAAAAAAAAAAAAAGCCCAACAAAAAAAGAAATTGTCCAACCTCAACACTTGGGGCCCTGTAACTTCCTCTTTACCCTCTAGCTTCCCCTGTTTCTATCCTACCTTGATGTCTGTCCCTAGCTCCATTCTGCTACCTAAATGTCATGTTGACAAGTGTTGCTCTTGGAGCAACAGATAAATTTGCAGAGACAACTGTAATATTTGTGCCTCATCATATTGCTCCTTTAGAAACTCCTCCACTGGTTTTGGATGGTGCCTGCCACAGAAGCTGTAGAAATCCCAGGAGTAATTCAAAATGAAATGGGGTGCAAGCTCACCCTTGTATTATGCTAAATACATTGTACTCCAAAGGGAAGAACCTTTTGATATAGGTTGTGTTGCAAGACAGCTAGCCGGTTTTTCCTAGGGCCCGACCTCAAATGTAATTGAACTCTTCCAGCTGATCATCATTAAAGGACATCAGTGAAGTAAGAACTGCAGACATTTGGGACACTGGCAGCCTACTGAAGGTGCTAACAATTCAGTTCTCAAAATCCATGCACCTTTTACAAACATGGGCACTACAGGAATGCTCTCTAATGCCCCTGAAGCACCCTGAATGCACTGTGGCCTCGAGCACATTTAGAAATAAAACCATTTACCATAAGGATTTATGCTTGAATAATTTGCCTCCATTTATAACCCCAGTCTGTGCATACTCTGTGTAAAACAGGAAGTACTATCATGTTATTTACACAGCAGCATTTACTCCTGAAACAGAACTTAAGACTTACATTTGAGTCTTTAATTACAAACCGAGTTTTATACCTATTCCAAAGAGTCATGTGATGACTGTCCAATCTCAAAATGGTGAGCAATTAAAACATGTTCTGCTGGAGAAGAGTCTAATTGAAGATGCTGTTGATTGGGATTACAGATAAAATGACACTTGTATGTGATTTGCATAAAGAATTTAATGAAGAGAAGAGAAGCACTGAAGAAACACTGAATACAAAAACAAAGAAGTGTGAAACAAACTTTATTCAGTGGGAAAGAGCAGCAGCAGAAGACAGTATTTCTATATATCAGAAGTTTAATGGAGAACAGTTGAAACTTGATTTAGGCTACAAAATAGTCAGCAGAGGCTATGGTGGGGATGGAGAAGCACAGCAGAGACAGTGTAAACTCAGTGTTATGAGAGCTGGGAGGAAAAAAGAAAAAATTGATGCACTGTGTTAAAGCCTTATAAAAGATATATCTTCTTTCTTCCCCTCTGTACTCTCAAAACTCACAGCACTGCAGCACTTCGTGACAAAAGTACCAAAATCACTCTGTGATTTAATCACTATGCGATTTAACCTCTGAGCATCTTCCCCCCATCAATTTGTTATGAAACCCACAGCAGATTAAAAGCATGATCAAGATGCAATCCTGCAGGAAAAGGTGCAGCTTCATGCAGGGCTTGGTCTCCAGAGAAAGGAGATTGTAACACATTTAATGGATACATGAGTTTATTCAAAATGAAGCCATGAGACTACTTGGTGCCTTTCTTAGCCTTCCTTCCCAGGAGCAAAAAGAAGTTGAAATTTTTCAAAATACTGTAAGTTTACCTGATTGATGCATACATTAAACTGGCCTTCTTGTAGTTAGCAATGTCTTTTTTCCCCTAACTGATGCAGGTCATATTTTAGGCAGGAAAATAAGCTTCATTTGACCCTGAGGTGAGTTCAAAGCTGGCTGCATGTATCTGCAGTGGAATGGAAACTTCTCTAAAGCAAGACAAATGTATGTTTTCTCAACCGGAAGCAGCAAACCCAAGAGGGCTGGGTGGCCCATGGACCCATTCTGGATGTAGGTACAGCACCAAGAGCTGTAACATGATAAGAAAAGCAGTCACTGCCAGCTCTGGCCTCCTCTGATCTCCAACAGGAGCTGCAGCCCTGCACCACATCAACATAACCATCAAGAGCCTGAGACAGAGTGCTACTGCCTCACAAAGCAACAAAACATTGCCTCCATGAAGAAACAAGCCCAGGTTCCTGCTGGCACTTTGGTGGAACACCAGCTCCAATTTGGAAAAAGAAAATACTTCTTGCAATCACAGGAGGAAACAGCAGACCTGCACCAGAAAAAAACATGTTTTCCTCTTATGCTTTAGATTAGGATCCAGACTGCTGATCCAAAAGCAGGAATGGCCATCAGCCATTCCAACCAGACTTGATATATGTAACTTTGGCCTTCATGAATTGTGACCAACAAAACAAAAAGGCTGAGCCTCTGAAATTTTCAAAATGAAGCACCATTTACCTTAACCTTAGAAACATCATATTGCATAAGAGACTTTTAAACAGTTACATAAAGTCAATCTGCTTTAGGGCAGTGATTGTCAACCAGTGAGCAGCGATGCTCATGGACAAGGAAGTTCAGATCTATAATGTGAGCCATCAGAGAGGAAGGTCAGATGCTGCTCACTGCATGCTCTGTGCTCTATTCCCATGGCAGGGAAGGCAAGGGAACCACCACCAAGTCCCAGGACTCCCACGCCTAGGCAGAAACCTTAACCACACCTGACAAATGAAACCTTCTTCCTTACCTCCCTCTTCCTCTTCAGAAGGCTTTTAAAGTCCAGAGATCAGTCACTGCTCTTTTAACAATCCCTGAAGCGTTGATCTTGGGGATGTCATACCTACTTATTGTCTCCTCTCCTGCTTGCTCTTGTAACCTGCCCATTCAGCTTTGTTCCACATGATCAGAATACATCTTGTAGAGTCCTCAAGAGAGTTGCACAGCATTTAATTCACAAATTAATGCAGAACAGCCACATCTTCCATACCAGAGCTACAAAAGCTTCACTTTCCAAATAAAATTTCAGTATTGATAATGTATTTGTAGACTTATGAATTGTTTACTGTAGAACTGTGTTACTACATGTGAAAGACAGCAGTGGCCTCTGAAGCACATATGTTGTTATTTAGCTGTATAGATTTACTGGGTGGGAGAATAAAAGAAGCAGAGGGGAGGAGGGGTGAGTTCTCCAAAGCAGATGTTTCCAAGCTTTTTTAAAACTAAGAGACAAGACATAAGACAACACTTGAAGGAGCAGCTGGGGACACCGAATAAATACAGACATTTAAATGTGACTAATTACATACACATGCTGGAATTCTCAGAGGATGATCAGGGAGCCAGGCTCCCAGCTCACTCTGACTTTCAACAGGAGTTCAGCGGCCTGTTCCTTCAGGCATGCTGCAAGATGTCATCTTGCTAAATACAGAACACTGCCTCTAAATGTTGCCTCTAGTAGCTTAACCACAGCAAAGCCTGCAGATTGCTACAAAGCTATCTACAGGAGCCCTCCTCTGTATTAAATAAATACAAATGCATGTATCTGCTCTTCTTGGCCTGTGTGCCTCTGACAGATGAGACAAAGTTGTCTGGACAGCCCAGAGGCCTTAAAGCCTCTGGGGAACCACCTTTCTGTACTAAAAACAAATATGTTGCCCAAAACCTGCTCTAGCAATGATGGGGAAAGGTTTACAAAAAGTCTAGGGATCCTTTATGAGTAGTTTGGTTGCAAAGCAGGAAAGTTTCTGCATGTGGGAAGTGGTGGCCTACAAAAAAAAATTAGGGAAAAGTACATACCATTGATTTTCAGATGTGTTCATGTAATATGGCTAGACTCACACTGTTCATGACTTAGTTCAAACACCTCCACCCAGCACGGCTGCAGAAAGAGAATCTTTCCCTGGTCATTTCCCTTCTTCTGCATTACACAAAAAGAAAAGTGCAGTTTCTAGGATACACAGGATTAAGGCCTGTTTCAGCTTAAAACGCATGAGGAAAAAAAAATAAAATACAGCATTGCTCAAGCAGCTGCCAGAAGCTGTGCCAGCACAAAGGGGTGTATATGGACACATGCAGCCAGAAGCATGGGAAAGTCTTGACCACTTCTTTCCATGGCCTATCTTAAAAATATTCATAAAATTACAGATAGATTTCTGGCAGGTGACAAGCAGGAGACAGCCTTCACAGCCAGTGGAAGGCGAGTCCAGATGCTGATATCACAACAGGCAGTGGCTGACTGCGCAGGCCAGGAAGGCTGTGGCTGTAAGAAGTGTGGAGGAACACAAGGCAAGATCTTTTGTGAGTGAAAGACAGAAAGGGGAGAAGCCAGACCTACTGAATAAAATTTTCTTTTTCCCAGCACTCAAGGTGACTCACTACACAGCATAACAGTGTTTAGTACAAATGCAGCAACAGGAAGGAACCAAACCACAAGGTCCATGCATGCTGTTTTTTATCTGACATACTTGGGCAAGGGTCTGTGGTCAGCAATCTGTACACCTGCTCTCTCTGTATGGTGTGAACATACACATCCAGAGCCTGCATCCCAAATCCTGTAACTGGGATACAGGAGACTGATGGGCATCAGTCACAAGGACCACCAGGCTTTGCACCACGTCCCACAGGGGGTGCCCACAAGTAGCAAACCTTTCCCAGAAGGAGCATCCAAAGTGAGAGCTGTGGTTCTTACAGAGTATGACAGAAGAAGTTGCTGGGGGACACAAGTAGTGTGAGTGTGGTGCCTACATCTGTACTGTCAATGTAACTTTTAAATCCACTAATGCTTCTCCTTTTAATCTCTTTTGCAGGGATTCAGTCCAGGAGATTGTGCTGTAGCAGCTGTCTGAGACTATGGCCTCTGATGAAGCACAACAGCTTAGTGGTTTAGACTAAATGAAAGTACTGAATGCTTCTTAAGGAGAGCTATTAGGTAACCACTTTTGAACTGAATTTTTTGCTTCCTCTGCAGGGGCTAGGGAAGCACACTTGCCCTTTGCATTTTTTAATAATCTACTACTTAATGTTCAAGAGCTCAGCACTTAAATATTTTAATTTGCCCTTCCATTCAGATGAATTTTTCCATCCATTCATCCAGCTGACTGTTCACAGCATGCTCCACGGGACTGCAGGCTGGCTCAGCCCCAGCTGCTTTCCAGGCTTTCTGAAATGCAGGGGTGGCAGTGATGTGAACAGGCTCAGAGGGCACACTGATAAAGACCTATGGGTAAGTTCACATCTTCTGAAGAGGTAAAAAAGTTTCCTAATTGGGCCAAGTCTTCATTTAGCCTACATATGTGGTCTTTGAAAACAAGCACTACTCTGGGGCTTAAAAAAGCAAGTGTCTCTAAGGTATTTTTAAACAGCTGCCCACTGGATGCAGCTTTTGCTCTCCCTGCAAACCTGAACTGTTCAACCAGTTATACTTAGGAGGGAATTTGCAGGGTAGTGTTCATCTCTGCAGCTAAATGCTGAATTTAAAACAAACAATATATTTTTTTTTAAAGTCAAGGAAGTTCACAAGATAAGCATTAGATTCACCAGAACAAGTCAGTTTTTAAGATGCAGTGATTCTAGATTCTTGCTTATATTTTTACAGCCTTGTCTTCTTTGCTCACTGTAACATCCATGAGATATTCACAAGAAAATCAGTTATTTTCACAACACTCAATTGGAACCTGCACTTCCCTAGAACACCTAGTCTCTGCTTTGCACTCATGACCTACCTCTAACAAAGGTTGTGCCTCTCCTGCCTTTGCTGCTCTCCTCACTGGCAAATTACAGCTACAAAGACATTTAGCTGAGCATTGCTTAATTATCACACTCTTTTCTTACAGGCTGAAGCACTAAAACCAAGATGTCTATGAACATACCTGCAAGAGATTTCAGATCATGTGGAAAAATGTTAAGAGATGCAGTTCAGACCTTCCTGAAGCAAGCAGTGTGGCATGAAGAAAATGCTGGACCTACATTCTGAAGTGCTTTTTTCCCCCCACAATGTAAATACTCCCCTCCATCATTCCCTTCTTCTTTCTCACAGCTAAGACAGATGGCCATGAAATCCTGCATCAATCCTGTGGAACTACATACTCTAGAAACATTCTTCTTTCCCAGTTTTCTTATTTGAACTGCTAAGCCCTACTGTCACCACTTAAATAACAAATAAATGTGGAAACTAGACAAAGCCAGAGTGTCCAGGACAGATACCGAGGAGACAGTGGCAAGGGGAAAAGCCAATTTCAGCAGACAAAATCTTGCTTGAGCTCTGATTCTCAAAGTTTGTTTCTAAGACACCTGGGCTCATCATGATTCAATGGCTAAAACCTCACAATTTTTCTACACATTGCAGCAAATACACTGAACAATACCTAGCAAATCATGGTTACAGAATACTTCACAACCAATCTTTTTTTTTTTAATCTGCATTGTAGAACATGAATGAAATAGTCTTCAAATTGAGAATATGTAAGCAAAAATTTGAATAAGTATTTAAAAGCTGTCAGGCCAAATGAATAGAAAGTTAGGAAATCACACTGTTGAAGTAGTCATTGCCTTACTGCTATTCATGAAGTAAGAAGCTGCATGTATTACATATTAAGAAGGACCTTTTCAGACACCTATTTCTAGCATTCAGGAAGTTCACTGAAAAATCCATTGGTACTATAATTTTACAGGGTCCCACTTAACTGAAGACAAAACCTTTAAAAGACAGCTGGCTGTGGTATGACATACTCTCTCAAAATAAAACAAACAGAGACAAACACTTCTGAAGGTCCTTCAGCACACCTCCTAAATAATCAAAACAGATGGGAGCACAAGGGCATTTCAGTTAATCTATGTTTGCAGAGTCACGGATATCACAGGATTTCAACCCACAATTAGAGTTCAAAGGATAAGGCAAAGGATAAGGACAGAAGGCTTTGTGGCTGTATCACATCTAAGGAGTGCAATACACACTTTCAGAAAGGCCAAAGCAAAAAAACCCCTCAGTGTGGTAACCAGGACAACTGTGCTCCCTTCCCTGTCTAAACATACTATCCTCCAGGCATGCTTCAAGGAGAGTACAGCTCAGTGATAAACCCCCTGTCCTGTATGTCCCACACACATTCACCCTCTCTAACAGAAATTGCCTTTTCCCACCTTCTATTTCCCCTTGTCCCACAAAGCCTTAGGACCAACAGCAATACAAGCAACACTTAAACAAAAGATGCCAGCCTTGGAACTTGGAAGATACAGGTTTGAGCTCTGGTTTCTCAGTATGTGTGTGACCATCATCACCTGGTCATATTCAAATTGTGCAATGGAGAATGACACAATGAGAGTCCTCAGGTAGTAGCTAGAGGAAGGCTGGGCCCTCCAGGTGGTGCACAGCTACACTGACATGGCAATTTTTGTTCTCAAAGAGGCACAGCTGTGTTCCAGCAGCATTGTGCCCTGGTTAACAAGTTTACTGGAGCTCAGAACCTCCACAGCACCTTGCAGCAGACTATCCCCTGGTATATCCCCTGCCTCATGAGAGCAGACTGCAGTGAGAAAGAGGTCAAATGTACCTGCTGCAGAGCTCTGAGGGTACCTGCATGGCCAGAGGGAATATGCACAAGCAGGCAGGACCACTTACCCCAGCCCATTCTCATATCAAGAGTGGGCCTACAGTGATGGAGGTCACCATATGGGTCACCTGCATTTGTTAACACGTCCTACACATAAAGACTACCAGGATAGAGCCTTAGCAAAGGCAGCAACAAAATGATATTAAATATTGGTCTGAAAATTGGGCTGGTCAGAACTTTCCTAGCACAGCATTTATCATATTGACATGACTGACATAGAAGTGTATGATGCCAGCAGTGTGATTTTGACAGCTCCTCTGCCAGAGAACACAAAGCACTCTTCACACAGGCAAACCAGCTCTGCCACTGCTTCTGAGGTAACACGAAAAGCTTTGGTGTGGTCAAAGAGCAGTGGTATTCCAGACTCCTCCTCAGAGGACAGAGAAATCTTTACAGCCATTTGAGTCCTGTGGCATCTCTGTTCCAACTTGAATGAGACCAGATGGCTGATTCTGAGGCTGCCTTAGTAAGTGATAGCAAACTTTTGTTTTAAGTCAGCTCAGTAACACTCTCACCACACAAGTTGTGCTGCAAATTTACTCAGCTGGTAAGGTCATAAATGCAAATTAGAAGGACATTAATATTACCCTTTGATGTCTTTTTAGTATTTATGCCATGACTAAACTGGATAAGGCACTGATTAACATTTAAGGCTATTAGGAAGAAAATTACACAGATTATGTAGAGGGAAGGAAAAGAGAAAACAAAAAAAAACCTCACACACTATAAACTCATAATGATATTTCTGATTAAGAACATTCAATGTTGAACTAAATGTGTTGATTCCTCCAACTATTTTTAATGAAGCACTGCACACTGTTTGCAATCAGTCTGTTTCTCATAACTTCACAGCTACATTTCAAGTCCTACCGTGTTGCGAGCTTGTGGCAGACAACACCAGTGTCTGTTATGACTTCACTCAGTCTGAGCTCCAGGTGGACCTTCCCCTGAAACATACCAAAACACCACAGGAAAAGTTAATTCTATGCATAGGCAGTCACACCATTCCAACTTCAACCAAAGCAAGCCAGTTTATGCAAGTAACTCCAGAAGTCTAAATAAGAGCTGTATAGCTAAGGTCTTTCTACTGCCAGAGAATCAAGACTAGTAGTCATTCAACTAAATTTGGGTGCATAATTCCCACCATTATATTATCTCTATAAGTTGAACTGATTGAAGGATATGGAGTGTCTATTGTCTTACACAGAAATGTTATGCTGAAGTTGTAATTAGCATTTAAAATATTAAGCAAGTATCTGCAACACTATTGTTAAAAATGATATCAAAGTGTGTTATAAATTACCCCTACGTGTTTTAAACATTATTTTAAAAATCTATTAAGCAATATAAACTGTAAGACAAGTATCAATAAAATATATCAAACAACTATTTTAAAAAACCACATAAAAATGTTCAATCATGTTGCTAGTGTTCACAATATCTACTATTACACAGTCTTCAACTCCTTACCATCACATCATGTATTATGACTTGGGCCAAGATATCCTCCTTCAATACACTAAGAAAATACAGGCAAATATGAATACTGACTGCATTCCTCTAATTCCATTATATTTCAAAATGTGAGTAGCCACTCCCACTGACAAAAACTCAGCAGCACTTTAACAGCGTGTACACAGTAAATGCAAAACACATTTTGTTACTGACCAAATCTGACATGCCAGCAGTTGCCCAGTCATCCTCTCCAAATTATCACAGCCAAAATTGAGCCTTTCACTGTCATTACTCTCCCCTCCACCTTTGTACTAAAGCATGCTAAAATCAACACTGCTAATTAATCAGAGCTCTAACATGGGTATCATCTACCTGAAATCACACAAAATCCTTTTGCCACCCCTTTTATAAAATCTTCCAGATTCAACCTTTGCCATTTTTGCACAGGACCAAAACTCTTGCCAGCAACTTTCCTATCTCTTGTAACTAGTTACTACAACCTCCTGCTCTATGGGGATGTCTGTCCTGGGCAACAGAGGAGAGTGAAGATGAAACCCTGACCTCAAGTTGCACCTGTGCTGCTAAGATTCCCTTTCCCTATAGCAGATTTGTCTGGACAAAAGCTGGTGAAGGTAGCCCAAAGCACAGCAAGGAGTATAGCAATAATTAAGGAGCATGGACACAGAAGCGCAGTCCAAGGTCATTCCCTGGTCCTCTCACATTAAGAAGCACAAACACTTGACTCAGTGCCTGAATACTTGTCCTGAAAGCACCCATGAGGCATTCTGTTTCTTCCTGCTACAGTCATTCCCTCTCCTTCCCAGTGTATATCCCTTATTCAGGACCATTCTTTCTGCACTTGAATGCACACTTCATGCCCTCACTCCCCAAACCTTTACCATCTACTTACATCTTCAGTATTCTTACTCAGTAACACTTTTTCCTATCTGAGAGCTGGAACACAGTCCCTTCAAGTACACATGGGAGACAACACTGGACTTCATCCAGAAAAAAAGGAAGAAAACCTCTCCAACTGAAGATGAGCTCTTCAATCTGTATAAAGCTGCAGAGGCACCACAGCAGCTCACTGGCATTTTGAACAGGGAAGAACCCACATGAGTGTGTGAGTTTCAAACAAGGCTTCTGCCATGTGTCTTTGGCACCATTTTAAACAAAATAATTAAACCACCACCACCCTTAATGCAAAAACCGAACTTTGCATTCAGTTGTCACTTCTGATTTGTGTTCCAGTGACACAGGTATTCTCCTTCACCCCGTCAGTGTGTGCCAAAGTCAGCATCTGTCACTGGCTTCCAAACTGAAGCCTGTCCTCATGCACAAGAGCAGGACTTCTCTGCACAAATGCATAAAGCCAATTCTAGACTCAGCACCACTGCAATGTCCAATGCAGCTGTACATCACAGGGGCTAGGCACATAATCAGCTAAGAGGTCTGCTTAAGCAGAACAGCTTTCTTGCTTTTGTTTTACCATATTTTCCTCACTCTTCAATGTTCTCTCTCCCACTGGTTGCATATTCTATTACAGGATCTAAACCACTGGTCTCTAAAGAATAAATTCATATTATGAACCTGTAAAACCCACTACTGCTATCTTTGTTGGTATCCTGCTAACTACCAGAGAAATCAACATTAATATAAGTTTTGAAGAAATTAATTAAGAGACAAGAACAGAGATTTGGCAACTCAGAAAGTATCCCTTTGTAGAAAAGTACCAAGGTATACAAATTTTTTATAGAAATATTTCTGCTGGTCTTAAACAAATGTTTCCTTCTCAGGAAAGAATGCTTCAATGCACTTAGATGAGCCTGAGAGCAAACAAGCCATTTGCTCAACCTCACACAGACTGAATAAAATGGAAGCTCCTCATTTCAGAAATTCAGTTGAAAAAAATATTATTTAAAAATCAGCAGAATTTCACAATATTCCTAGCTACATTAAGCATAAATGACAGTGATGCCTCTCATGGGCTAAAAGCAATTTTTTCTTGTGGCTTTCATCTTTCTCTTGTGAAAGCTTTGAAAATGGTCAGCTGCTCCAAGAGTGACTCCAAGCTTCCTACAGCAAAACAGAGGTCATGGGATCACTGGGACCAGCAGCCTACAACTATTCCCAAAACACCTTCCAGTGTTTTACTCCCAGTTAAAAACTCAAATACCTTGAAATAAGGCTACAGTAACATGCTTTCAGGCTTAATTTACAGAAGAGATTACTCTTACATAAACAGAATGCTTTTTCCCAAATCAATTATACCATTAAGCAAAACAAAGATTCAGCTGAATAAATTCAATCCTGAGAAATGGCATTAGCTGGGTTTACAAAATACCAGATAATTCATTTTGCAAAGGGAAGGCAGAAATAAATCAGTATCATAAGATCAAAAGTTAATCTAATCAACAAGAAGGTCAACCTATAACAAATTACATGTACCACAGAAACAGAGAATTGCCATGATCTTTGACTGACAGTCTGTAAGAAAGAAATTTATATTTTTAGTATTAACAGAACAACTGTAATAACAACAAGAGTCTTTTATTGTAGTAGGTCTGCAGAGTTTACAAGCAGGAAAGATCAGACAATGCAACAGAACAAAAAAAAAAAGTCCATTTTACCGAAAGCTAAAACAGTGGCCTTATCCTGCTCAGAGAGAATCCCTCCTTTGGAGCCAGGGACTGAGTCTAGGCTCAGTCCTGCATATGAGGCTATAATACTTTCTTTCTTCTGAGAAAAAATCTGGAGGTTCGGCAATTCTGAAGCAGCATATATTGATTACTCAAAACATTTCCATTAACAAATATGTTTCAGGGTTGTTCCTAGAAGCAGCTATGCTTATTAGCACAACCTTCTCCTTTGGAAGGGTAGGACCCCTTTTCAAGGAACAAGCTGAAGGAGTGACAATTCAACTGCTAAGCACTTCCTTCTCCATCAGCTCCTGCTGATATGGAGGGTGGGTTCACAGGTGACACCTCCTTCCTAACCACATCTAACACCACATAATGGGGCCAGCCAGCTTCCAGTTATTGATTAGAGAAGCCATTGGATGACTGAATTTATTGTAGGGAAGCAGACAGTAATCAAAAGGAAATCAGCAACAAAAAACTTTTGAAAGGCCTTACTGAGAACACAAATTATACTATCCTTGTTAGATATAACCTTTACTACACACTCTGTTATCTGAAAACAAAACTGACTGCAAGTTGGCAAAAAAAAAGGAAAAAGCAGACTCAAAGTCCTGATTTTGTAGATACGGGGAAAGTCTGTCTCCAGCTGCCTCCTTTCTGCCTGGAATGAAGCAGTGAGCCACTGTGGATTGAAACACCAGAAAACCATAATAAAGCAAATAAAAGTACACAAATCTTACCTAACTGTATCATGTTTCCAGAAGTTGCAAATTTGTGGTTTAATTTAACCGCAGTACTTTAAAAGAAAAGAAAATGCGCAACCACAGATTATCCTGAAGTTACTCTTACGACAAAGTTCTGCCATCCAGGCATAAAGCAGTTTTAGCATCCTGAACAAGGCCTCAGAGGCACTGTTTGCAAGGTCACCAGGACACCACTGGGAGGGAGCCATGTCAGAGCGCAGCTCAAAGCACACATTTTGCCCTGGAATCTGACACACCCCACATGGAGCAGTGACTGTAGATTCAGATGCAACATCCAACCCAGATCAAAACAGATGCCATCTGGTTTTTCAGAGAAATATTTATGAAAAAGCACTCAAATACCAGGAACTTCCGTGCCTATCTGAGGCTCTAGAAGATGCACAGAAGACTGTCAGTCTGCCTAAGCTCAAGACAGAAGCCAAATCTACCCAAATTTCCTAAACCATTTTAAAGCAAGTATCAACCAGGCCTCCATCCTTTTTGTTACTATCAAATTTTTAGAAATCTTTCACTTTTTAAAAATATCAAATGAAAAGAACAAGTCTTCCCTGCTGATTTTAAACAAAACCTGAAAATATACAGTTTGCTTGAATATTAAGTATCAGGTCAATAGTCTTAATATCCAGGGCTCACACAGCATAATTCTCTTCCACAAAAGAACAACAGTTGATACCAGAAAAACTCCTAAGTAAGGTATTTGTTTACTATTAAACCTGCTGGACAAGAGGTTTGTGGTAATCCACCTTTCTACTTCTCACTAGCCTACCCAATTTTGCTGGGAACTTTCCCCCAAAGGTGGGAGGTGCACCTGGATGAAAAGTTTTTCCAAACATTTATTGCACATGGGGACACTTTTCCCAACACAGCTCAAATCTACTCATTGCTCAGTATTGTGGAAAGAGGGACTTGGACCCACTTTTGGCTCCTTATTCTTCATCCTGCCGGTAGAGTGTGACTGCAAGCAGTCTCACCCCAGCTCCCGGAGATGGAGGAGGGATGAGAAGTAACAGACCTGAGCTGTAGGAGAGGACTAGGCTAAGCAGGTGACATGAACCACAACTCAAGACTGACTCACGCCAGCACTTTGGGTTTTTTTTTTGGTTTTTTTTTTTGGAATCTCAAATTCAGGACTGTGATAACACTGGAGTGTTGGTTTATTTTCCCTTGCTCCAAATTGTCTGGAGAAATGAGCACTGGAAGAACTCAGCACTGCACAGAGACCATTCCAAACTAGGGAATACCCTGCACCCTGCTTTTTCAGTCTTTCCAAATTTTATTTCAGAATAAAGCAAATGTTATTGGGCAGATTCTGTCTACTCTGAAACCTTTTTACCCAACTTCTCAGGAAGTCACTTTCTGCCATCAGTAAAACTTAAAAGCAAACAAGAAAACTGAGCCAAACCCTAAGGGCTCACTAAATGCTGCCCTTGAGGGAGTGGGAGAGGAAAGATCAAGGGTACAGCTACTGCTTTAGGTAAATCCAGCCCTGCAGCATTATCAGCAACCTCACATAAGGTCAGGCCTAACAGCATGTTTGAGAGCAGGAGAGGAAGGAGTTTGTTTGCTGTCTACATTTACTGCTTGTAGCAGCTGCTCCTTCCTTTAGAAGAGGGCAGCGGGCGGCTGGGAAAGGTCTAAGGATCATGCTAGAGATCACAGCCTGCCTGCTGGACCACAGAGCAGCTCCCAAGAAACTGGAACAAAACCCAGCTGATTGCTGAGCAAAGTGCAGCAGCTCTATTCGCACTGCATGGATTCATAAATGCTAAGCAAAGCGGAACTGCTATCTGCTTGCTCTCCATATGTGCAGGCATGTCAGAATTGCTCAGGAACTGGCAAACAACTTCACATGGCATAATGTTAACCTTCCTGTTTCGCTAAAGGAAGAATACTGCCATATGGTCAAAATCCTTAAAATGAATCATATTTTCTTCTCAAATAGTTTGATGGGATATAATATGTAGATGTTGTAAGTGAAAGAGTTTCATTCCCCCAGATAAATTATGTTCTGCAGATCCAGCCCCACGTATGTCACTTTAAAACCATGTACACTCATCCTTCAGCAGGAGGTGCCCCTCACCACAACAGACCAGCCACTGAAAAATATTAGACCAAAACTTGATTAGCTGTCCTAGCCCTTGTGCTGTTAAGTCTGAATACTGTGCTCTTACATTTACACAGGAAGTCTTGCCACAAAGCAGGATCTGTTCAATAGCTGCTCTTTCCCTTTACCACAAACATTATTTACCATTGCTGATGCATGGTTCAGTTGTCTCAAATAATCTTGTCAGTAGGCATTTAGCCTTGAGATTCTCCCCACCCTATCAAAACAGACATGTCATCTCTCGTCAAAACAACCAGAAGACAGAAGCTTAAGTTCCACTGTTCAAAATATAGAGGGTAGCACCCATTTATTTCCTGTTTGGGTTTGAAAGCTGATACCAAACCTGGAAACAGCTTCTTCTTTTTACCATTTGCATTTACCCATGCTTACAGTAGGTTGCACAAAATGCATCAGTGACTCATTTTTATGCTGGAAGTGTTTAAGTTCCAACACAAAGATAGAAAATATCAGTGTTGGACAGTGGGCATGCAATACTCTTAACTGTTCATCGGATAATGTAATTCTATCAATTACTGGAGTGAAACTGCCCTGAACAGTTGCTCCTAAAGACAATTATATCTTGTATCTTCAAATATATATTCTTAATTAACAATTAGCAACAGAGCCTTCACAGTTCAACACAACTTGCTCCACACAAAGAGCACTGATTTATATAGAACAGAAAGCAAGCAGACATGGGACAGTCCTTGGAAATTTCAACAAGGTGAATAAAAATAAGAAAGTAACACTTACAGCTTCCTCCACAAATCTGGGATAAACTGTATTCAGTCTTCTGTGATGGAGAAGATCAGCTAATTAAAAAATTTGTGGTAAAACCTTGGCTCTGATGAACTCATGGCAAAGCTCCCACCCCAGAAAGGCCAAGATTTTATTCATGAAGCCTGACACTTGGGATACAGATTCCGCATTCAACAGGAAGGTGTTGAAGAAAAAGGAAACATTTTTTTGAGGACCACACCATGCCTTGGCTAGATTCTTCTAATATACAGGCAGCATTTCAGAGCCAGTAGTTATGTTGAGCAAGACAAAAGGATTTTAGGTGTACTCTCCAAACATCCCCATAAATAATGTTTTTCACTAATGAACTACAGTACACCACAGGACACAGTCCATATTCAAGAACAGGCATGTTTAATCAACAATAGTCAAAAGCCTGCATAGACAAAATGTGAATGTGGTGAAAGGAAGAGGAAAAGCTTTTGGTGTCTGAAGAAAGTACTTAACATCAGTTAATCTTTGGCACAAAGCTTTGAGTACAGAAGGTTAAAATCTGAGACAATTTGCTTCCTCAGTGTTGGTTATCTGCCCTTTACATGCCTTTTATTTTTATTAAGTTGAGAGCCAAACAGATATCTCAGACACATCAAAGTTCTTATGAGAAGGAAGGGGAAATGAGCAATTATCAAGTTTTAGTCAGACTTTTTTTTTTGCCCCAACAATGACTTTACATAAGACCTTGAGCATAAATGGCTTTGGAAAAGCATTCTATCATTTAGAACTGAGAACTCAGTTGTAAGAGGACATGACTATTTCACATTTGTCAATGAGATGGAGGAAGTAACTCAAAGCACACTTGAAAAGGGGAACTTTTAAAACAAGTGCTGCACAGGAAAACATGTCAGAATAATCTAACTCTCTTTGCAAGTCCCCCCACTTTGGCATATACTGTCAAGACAGGTTTGGAATATGTTGGTGTATATAGATATTAATCAGAATATCTCTGGATCTTTAACCATTTCACTGATTACATGTACACAAAGAATGTTTAGGTGACGAAGCCCAAACTTCACAAAACAGACTTGCACTATGAACTTAATGTGAAAAAATATTAAGGGGAAAACTACTCAAAACGAGGAAAGGCCTTTTAAAGACTGCATGTGCACTTGGGCTTAAATTCCCCTGAGAACACATGGACCACTGAGAGCATCTGTCATCTACAGCCCTAGGCAAATATCCGAATCAGTTACTGTTGGGTAAACTTCCTTCTGTGAAGAAAAGGAAAACATTCATGGATCAAAAAAGAGGTACACACAATAGCATGGCTATTTTTGCTTCCAGACCTCAAAAAGTATGACAATGAAGACAGCAGGTCCTGAAAGACAAATGACTAAAAGAAAAGAAGCACGTCCCATATAAAGTGTGCAACATCGTGCTCCTACTGACCTCAAGCAGCTTACAATGTTGTCTCTGCTGCTGCTAGCCTCTCCCCTCCAGCTGAAGCTGCCTGATTGTTCATAATCTTTTTCAATGCAAAAGTTAAACCATTTTCAGTAACGACTCAATTCCTGTTCTACTTCTTACTAAAATACTTTGGCTTGTGTACTGTCGGACACTGGGCATTTAACTCTGGCACAGTACTGAGGAGGAGGCAGGCTCCATCAGAACATGGGAACTTAAAATTCCTTCAGCTAAATGCACACAAGACTACCTGGTTATAGCTTTCTACCTCCAGAACAAGTTTCTCAGTCTGGAAAATTAAGCCATAAATTAAACATTAATGGCTGCTGTCTACTTCCATTCTGTACTCTATAGAAGAAAGCTTCCCGATCACATTTAACATTTTATTCTACATTTAAAAAGGAAATATTCAGACATCATGTCATTTCATATTTGCATGCCAAACACAAATACAAGCTAAAATTTCATCATTTGTTCTTCACAGAGCAGCTCAAACTTAACCACCTAGAGCACAACTGCTGTTTCATTACCAGCTATATCTCAACAGCATCCAGGGTATCCATTGACAGGACTAGAGCAGATTATGCAATGTGTTATCTTCAAACTAGTGAGAGCAAAACCAGCCAGTAAAATGTGGGGGCACTGATGTAGCAACAGAGAAAAAGCCTGTCAACTTCAAGGGGCAGCTACAGCCCACTGCCAACTGACACAGCACTGTGCTCTGGTAGATACTGTTTCCCACTGACTCAGACAAGGGGAAGTTCAGATGCACCTGATGATGCTGATTATCTCACCGGGTGGGTTTGCTAGACCAAATGGTGAACCAAACCCACAAAAGGCATTGGGTGGGTTGTAATGCCTGCTCTGCATCTGTGGGCTGAGCAGCTGCACAGCCCCACCTGTACTGCTCCATGTGAGACTGAACACAAGGTGCGGGTGAGATCACAGGTTTAGCAGCACTCAGCCCAGACATACAATGCCCTCATTTCTTCTTCAACATGAGCAATCATGCCAGACTCCTTTACTTGCTGTCAAGCAATAAATGGAGGTGGCATTAAAGCATCTGACAGTAATACTCATATCTATGTAGCCTGACAATCAATGTAGTCCCGCTGTCAGTAACATCCTTATCTGCAATAAAATTTATGAAGCTATAATCTCACTCCTGAATATAAAAGGCACCTTTATAAGACAGAAAGAATTGGCAATGTTATAAAACCGTAAAACTAGATTCAAAGTATCAAGCTAAACACCTTGGAAACAATCTGTGATGAAGTTATACAACATTAACACTTACATACTGATTTTTAAAGTATACAGGAACTCATATAAATGAGGTACAAACTATGCTGAACAAAATATTTAATTCCTCTCATTAAACTTCAGATAGCTCAAAATATCAGTTCTTACATTACAAATGTTATTATCTATAATTTCAAATCAGTCTTTCTGTTCTCAGAAATGTGGTACCATGTCCCAAAGTGGACCACAAGAAACACAGCATCCAGTATCACTAATATTTGAACAATCCATTGATTTTAAGGTGTTTTTCAGTTTCTGACTGTGCTGGCTACTCCTCTTAAAACCTGGGTATTTTCAGACTTCACACAGGGTAATGCTAAGTCCCTCATAGGTTTATTATTCTTACACAGTTTCTTTCATATCACAGCCTAATGTATTAGAAATAATTAGAAACCTGGTCTCCTTTTTCTTTTTTAATTTTCAGTCTGACTGCATAACCCCAAGCAAATCACATTCTTTCTGACATTTACTCTCACTATATTCAAAGTGTGGGAGTGACAATACCTTACCTCAACAGAGTGCTGTGATGCATAGCTAAATAGCCATGAAGTGATCTACAACATGGAAAATAGCACAACAGCCACTGGCTAACAAAAGCAGAAGATGCAGGAGTTTCCTGGCCTACAGCTCAATGTTTAATCCACTAGATTGTATTAGAAAAACTGCTAGAATGATAAAACTGATAGTTGCCACATTAAGACTGCTTTTGTACTAGTATTTGCATGATTCACTGCAAACGTTAACTATTAAAAATTTCTTAAACTATTTTTTTTAAAATTGAAGGAAAACTGAGAAACATTGTATAAATACCCATCATTAACACAAGAATTCTATTTTCCCCTACAAATCATGAAGTGTTTAGGACAACTGAGATACTGCAAATGTAAAAGATACAAACAAAAAAAAATTCATTTGGCTATCTTTATTTACATAAGAATTCATAAAAAATATTTACAAATCTGCTCCCACTATTATGGAAAACCAAGCCCTCTTGCAGTCTCCACATAAAGATCAAGGAGAATTTAAATATATGGATAAAATTAGAGTATCATGTAAATAATATTTTCACTACTTGTAATAAATGCTTATTATGGAGCCCAGAAACAGCTTTTAAGAGCTGGGCTCTAGTAAGGATGCAAACAAAAGTGATAAACTGCACAATTATGAAGAGAGAACATGCTTCCAGCAAATCCTGTGCTCCTCATCACTCATAGCTAGAGCTATCTGCACCTTACATTAGCACTGCTGTCCTAGAAAGAACCCTGGTCTAAAAAGCTTCCACAAAGTCACTCTGTATAAGTATTGTAACAAAACAAACAATGCAGAAGCTTATCTAAATATTGGCTTTCTTCAACTGATACATTACAAAGGGAAAGTTTTCATATCCTACAGGAAATAAGCACTTAATCTATTGTTCTAAAGGCACTGTCCTAAGAGGCTTTGGGGTAAGAAGACAGGGACACACCAGGGTAAACAGAATAGATCTCATAGTTAAAAGCCTGTTAAAAAGCCTTTCCATCACCAGTGACACTGAAATGTGGCATTAAAGAGGATCAATATTTTACAAGAGAATGTCACAGGCTGAAGAGGCTGTCCTGAGGCTTTATTTGTATCACATGAACAACAGTGTATTATTTGTCTCTCCAAATGAAAAGAAAACTTAATCTTGCATGTATTTTCACATTTGCTTCACCATACATGACTACACTGTATGTTGGAATGTGTGTGCATTGTAAGTGTCATTTTCCAGCCTGGTATATGTGCAGACTTGCACACACACTGAAAAGCCAAGACACCGTGTCCAACCCCACCATACAGAAGTATCTACATTTCCCCTTGCATTTATCAGAGACTTTTGCACATGCCAGACATTCATGTCTCCTCCTAAACAAATACTGTGGTTCAAAAGTGATCTGTAACGTATACTTACAGGACGAAAAAAAAAAAGTAGCTAGCACAGTATCTTGCTATATAATTTTTATTTTTTGCTTTGTTATAATGATTATTTTCACAAGACCTAATGTCACAACAGAAAACAGAATCTGCTTCAAAAGAAGAAAAGTACAGAAAGGGGACTCACACTGTGTAGAAAAATTTACAAAGTACCAAACCCTAAATGTAATTTAGTGCTGAAGTAATACAATTATCAGCATTCCCATTGTATGGAAGAGGGCCTAGAGATCTGGCAAGGAATGTTTTTCACATTTAAGATGTACTTGTTGCCATTCCTGTGGCAACCTGCCAACATAATTATTTTAAGCAGTACCTGCAGATACTATTTTCAAGACGGCTCCACTCCCTGAGGTATCAACTGTTATTTATAGGGCCTGAAGGTATTCAATACTTGAGATAAACACACCCTCCTTGTATCAGTGACCTGATAGTTCACATTGTTTTCATTACTTCTGTAGGCAGAATCCTGACCCCCAGTGATTTATGCACACTTTTAATCCACCCTACACTTATCACCAAAACCCAAACCATACTAATGGGCAACACTTCCTTTTTGTAGGGAAGCAACATATCTGTCCCAGAGCTGTGAAACCCATGAAACTGCCATGGCCTTGTTACAAATACTCTTTGCCAAGATATTTTTTAAACCATCTCACCTGTACTTCTGAATCAGCATCAACATGCTGGAGTTGAAACCAGGTGTCTCTGTTATGATACTTCTGCAGATCTTCTTTCTGTATAGCTACCTTTCCTGAAATAAAATAAACCAGAAGCAGAGTTTAAGACATGCTGTAGCTCCACCAAGACGCATTTCCATCAAAACCAAGTTGCAAAACAATGGTTTAGGTAGGGCCTGTCCTATTCAAGAAAGGCTTCAGAGCAAGGAAAGATTTTTTGGAGGAATACTTCTTTACACAATACATAATGATGAGCACAATACTGATGGATCATACAATTCTGATGAGCATCTTTTTCCACTCCATTTTGTGAATGACTTGAAAATTCCTAAAGTCCTACTCACCTAACAGAGTGAAGCACTGGACACTATGGACAAGCTTGTAAATATGCTTATAACAAAAACACCACTATTACTTCTCTGACATGCAATTAAACTTGTGGGAAGAAAAGCTTGGAAAACGCTGCAGAGAATTTTTTGTGGCTGATGTCTGTAACAATCCCAAATTAACAGTGCCCTGCATATGCTATTGCCAACAATATTTTAGGATGAGGCATTTCACTGTATAGTTTTGTAGGAGAAGGGAAACAACTAGAAATGTGAAATCACTGCAGATTCCCACATCTGCATTTTGGGGCCCTGTCAACCCCTCTCTCTCACTCAAATCTTTAAGACTCAGCATTACACAAGCCAGAGCCACGCAAGGGCTATCTCTGACTCAAGAGAAAAGCCAAGGGGGAAAACCCACACCAAAACACTGAAGAGTTTTAACTCTTAAATTTTTACACCCCTCTTGCCACTATCAAATTATCTGTTTTGGTAGGTACAGTAACAGCACCCAGCTCCACACTGTGAACCAAGAGCCTGCATGAATGCAAAAATGCAGAAATTTCTGTCCTAGCCAATCTCTCTCAGGCAATATGTAAAGCACTCTCTGACGGGCAGTGAAACTTTTTCCAAGCGTCTTTCTTTGTATACACAAAGCTGAGTGTGGCATGCCTGAGGAGCACGTGATCCTCAGAAAGCTGCTTTGGGTTGGGTGGCTCCCCAGGCACTGAGCAAAGCAGCATGTTTGAAGTGAAAGAATCCAGGGCAGTCAGAGACATTGACACAGCTCCAGGAAGCCGGGGTTCGGCAATGTGGTTGGGTAGATTTCTGCTGCTAAAGTGAGTTGCTCACACACAGTTTGCAAGCACTGCTTTGTTATAAAAACACAGACTAACCAAATGTTGTTAGATAAAATTCACCGATGGATATATTTTTCTGGGAAAAAGAGTGCCAAGGCGACCTACATTCATGTAGTTTGGCCAGATTTGTTAATACATTACCCCAGCAAATGTTAACAGAACACATTTACAAAGAAAAAAAAAAAGCAAGAGCACACGACCAAAGACTACAAAAATGGAGAACAAAAAGCACTTCCCTTCAGAATTCTAAAAGCTAATAGAAATCCTAGCAAGTTTTTACACACCAGCATTCCCTCAATTTATGGCCTTTTCCTTTAGCAGGATGGCTTTATCCAGCCCTCCTGTTTGCTGGGCTATGCTCCATACCATGTTGCAGCTGCATCCTTCTGTCACCTCTGCTATTTCTGATGACAGTTTCCAGATTTCCAGTCCGAGTTTCTAAACTACCTTGCTATTCTTCCACAATTGCCATCCATGGTATCTGCCAGGGTTTCTACTCTAGTTTCCCTTTCAGAACTTCTGATCCATTATTTCTAAGTCTGGTTCGTTCTGTCCTCAGCACCATCCTCTCACTGCTTGGCTTGTGGAGATTATCAGATCCATCTCCTGTCAAACATTTAACTAGAGATTAACAAGGGAGACTCTTTATTGGATATGCAGAGCAAGCCACTTGAAACTTCTTAAAAAGGCAATAATTAAGTTACACAAGCCTACAAAATACTATGGCAAGAAGGGCAAATAAGACATCTGAACTGTGCTAAACAAAAGACACCAAGTTATTCTGCTGAGAATCCATGGGATGACGACTGTTTTTTTTCAAAGCTTCTACTTTTATTCTCCAACCACAGGGGTTTGTGGGGAACCTAGTTTCTCTAAAACACTTGGAGAGGAATACATTGAAATGCATGACCTTCCACTAATTGCTTTGGAGCTCACTTGAAATTGTTTACTTTCACTGCTTGCTATCCTCACTCTACCCTTTAATCTCTTGCAGAAATCCTCCACTCAACAGCAGTGTTGCACACACTTTGCAAACACCGTCAGCCACCATCACCTCATTCACAGCCACCTCCCCTGTAAGGAGTGCCCTGCAGAAAACTCCGGGATGCTTTCCCAACACCTGCATCTGTTCGTGGTGTAAATGGTGTGATCACTGCCCCCTCTTTCAGCAGGGAGTTTCACTGCTCTCTGCATCAAGGATGGCAAGGTAACCCAGATAGGTCTGGCCACAAAGTCAGTACATGATCATGACTGCAGCATAAAGTGTTCACAGGCAATGGCACGTGCCTCCAGCTCTGAGGGAGTTAACGTGCTGATACAACTGTTTTGATTAGGAAACTGTTTGAACAGCACTGTTTGCTCTGCACACAAGCAAGTTTTATTAATGACTGAAACTTATTGACTGGGCTGGCTGTTATCCAGGGGTTTTCATTGCATACCAAATGATCCATAAAGAAGAAAAATCTACTAGGGAAAAAGAAAAGGGTGGCAGTAAAAAAGGGGCCTACAGTTTGGCCAGTCTAAACATATACAAAGATATATTACTGATAAGGCAGAATGTTTGATCTGCCCTGTTAAACAGCTCTCTGCATACACACAGAGGAGCTTCCCTCACAATTTGTTAATAACTCTTCACCTGCACCAGCCATGTCCATATGCTCATCCAGCTCACATTCCTCCTCCTCATCACCAGACCTACATAAAACACAGTGCGGGTGCTGAGCATGGACGTGTTTCTGCCCTGGTCTACACAGTCACTGCTCTTCCACTGGCTGACCTACATCTGACCTGGCTCAAACAACTTCCACAGCACCAGAACTAGGCTAAATCTAGGCCAATAATCACAAGCTGTTGGCACCTGTCATTTGACCTGACACTACACTGTAAGAACCTGTAATTCTTCCTGAAGATAAACCCGACACGAGCGGTCAGAAAGATTTACCACCACTCATTTAGGGGATGTTTTCCTCCTTGTGGTTCTTCAGCCTGTTCTCAAACTCGAGCCCATTGTCTCACACTCTTTCTCAAGACTTGGGTGGCTTCCAGACAGGATCAAGAAACTCTAAATCTTGCACCTGAGGCACCCAGTCACTCCTGCTGGTTTCCTCACAGTGGCCCCAGGCTGCAGAGTCTGCACCTGATTAAGCTTTTAGACACTGTATGGGAAGAGGCAGGAAATAGCCAAGCTTGTTGAACAATGTAAGGTGTAGTTTCAAAACTTAGTATAAGTTACATTTTTAGAAGTTAGATTCTCAGCAATAACCAGCAAAGATGAAGTAAAATTATTCTTCTCATCTGAACTAATTTCTTTCTGAAGCCTGATGCTCACCAGGGCCTCAGACTGGGGGAGGGTAGGAAAACCTCACATGCCTGTGTGTTTTCCATCCATATGGCAACATTTTCCCTATGACCATCCCCCTTCGCCACTCCAGACTGAACAGATCTTCACTGCAACATTTAAATCCTAAACTCTGTGTTCAAAGCAAAGGTGCAACATGCTGCAACTGAGCTCTTCCTTCTGTGAAGCTTTCTTTAGGGAAAAAACAATATACCTATTATTGAGGAGACAGCTTACAGATTAATAAACTTACTACCTAGGCCTTGGGTGGTTTTAAAGCTGCAAATTCCACGTTATAATCCCTGGCAGAAACTGATTTAAGAGCCTCCTACATTCTCCACCCATGCACCCCCGTCCTCTCAAGCAGGGCATAGTGAAACTGTTGAAGAAATCAAGCTAATCTAAAAAAACCCCAAACAATGAAAAGAAACATTCTGTGCAAGGAGAAGAGAATAAGAAAAAAGTTTCATTGGTCACATGTGGGTGGTGTTGCCATTTTTAACACAAAGGTCATTTCAACTGACTTGTTTTAGAGCTTCCTCACTCAAGAGCCACATTACGATAGGTAGAAGAAGGCAGCAGGAAATCTGTGATTTGGGCACAGAGGCAGAGATTTTGAACAGAGAAGGGGAGGAATTTCTGGCTATACTGCCTGGGAAAGTGCTTGTGGAAGCACCACACCCTCAGCACCCATCCCTCACTGGTTACAAACATTTTTCCAAAACAAGCCAATGCAGCCCATTAAACTGTCCATGAACATGCCTAGGCTTGTTAAGTCAGGGTCAACATCTCCATATAAAGACTGATAGAACTGATAATTTGGCTCAGGCATTCTCCACCCATACACAACCACCTTCTGTCTGCATTACCTGTTGGTGACAAAAGGGTTAGGCATTGGTTGAAGGATTACATCCCACCTTTTAAGAGTAATTTTCTAGTCTGCAGATGAGATATATGGATATTTATGACAGATGACAGACTAGTAGAAAATTTATTTACTGATAAAGCAGCACAGCAGCAAAAGGAAGGAAGTTTGTCCTTTTAAAAGGGCACAAGCCTCTACCTGAAACATTATTTTACAGAAGTCTAAAATCAGAGCATTTCAAGAGCTCTTGTACCTTCTCTTTCAGTTATCTTTATCTTGGAATACCTATATAGTGAAAACAACATAATTTTACACACTGCTGCCAGGTGAGCTGATATATTATCCTTCATTAACAATGACTGCAGTACAATTAGTTTACAGCAAATGATTAGGTCTGAGTCACATATTATAAGGCCCCAAACGCCTAATTAACTGAGTCTTCTCTCAGCTCTGAACAGAGACTTAGTCTCCGTCCTATATAATGCACTATTAGGAAGTAAGTGAGCCTCAAAGCTACTTCAGAAGTTGCTTCATGTTAGTATGTCAAGTACACAGACACACTGTATGATTGTATTGATTTAATATAATTGATATGAAGGTCCATGAAGAAAGTAGCTTTCAATAGTTGGAAAGACTAGGGACAAATCAGAACCAAATTTAATCAACACTTTAGGCTGTGAGAGCCTAATTATCTTGAAACAAAAAGAATCACTGCTATTCCAACCTACCCAGACATTTATAAATATCTGTATGAAAGGTTATTTGTCTTTAAATGAAAGTACAGAAACCTTTCCTGCCTTTTTCAAGAATGGCACAGATTCACTCACCTCTCCCGTAACACAGAAAAAGATCCAAACAAGCAAACTCCCTATTTCAGAATTACAAAGATAAGGATGAGAATTAGGGGCAACATAAGGCTTCAGAGCCTTAGAAGCAGCAGAATTGTTCCCTCCTGACTCCTGTGCAGTGCACCATGAAGCACAAGCACTATTAGACCATCTGCTACAATGGGTAAGAATTTAGTGGCAGTAATAGCAGAACACTTCCAGCACAGCATTAGTGCATCCACAGAGAGTACTGAGGTATGTGATATTCATGACCTCAATTTCATTTGTTTGGGTTTTTAACCTAGTCCAAATATACTAAGAATATCACTTATTAAATCAATTTTTCCCCTTTGTGGGATTTATCTTGGATAATAAAGCAGAGAAAAGTAGGCTGTGGACAAAACACAGCTTCTATCCTTTAAAGTTGCAAGTTGCAGCACTGCATGAACTATCTTCCATCAGGGTTCTTTTGCTGGTCACAATGCAAGAGATCTCACCTGGCTTCCATCTGAATTTCTGCTCTCCCTCCTTGCTAAAAACAGCAAAATCCACACACAAAAAGAACCCTCGTCAACCACACCTCTGGTATGAACTCTCTGCCAGCTGCTCCCTGGGCCCTTAAAATGGCCCTACATTTGAGACAGTGGCTGTAGCCTGCGTTGGTTGCAGAGGGAGAGCAGTTCTGAACTCCAGACCTGCAGTCACTGCTGTCTGCCTTCCAGCAGGCACCAAAACCCTGAGCATGCTGCCTGCACTGAACAACCACCTCATTCATCCCCTCATTCTACATGGAAACAATATTAAAACTTGTCCTCATGTCAGGAGGAGCGCTGCATGAAAAGACAGTTGAGGTTCTAGCACATTATGCTCAGTAGTTTTGTTTATATCTGTATTTCTAGGAAGAAGAAAAAATACCACCTTTTGAAAGCTCAACTTTGTTCTCCTGCTCTTGGGACCACCCATCAGGTTAAAAGATATTGTGAGTGCATCCTAACAACTTATTCTGTGCAGAGAGTATTTACTTTAGCCTTTCTGTGTAGCTGCAGAGAACCTTTCCAGGATAATTCTAGCCTATATCTTTTTGAGTCTTGCCATTGTGGAAGAGTCATCTGTTTCCTTTATTTCATTAGTGGTTATATTTATATCATACTGAGTAGATATGTTACTCCCACGTCATCCACCAGTACATTACAGAAACAGCAAACCACTGCCCAAGCCATGTTCAGGCTAGAAGAAACCAAGGAACACTATTTTCTAATGAAATTTTGATCTCTCCTTCATACTTTATTGGAGGATCTTTTCTGCACTTAACTAGTAAGAAGCACAGTTCATCAGGGATGATTTTTTTTCAATTTTTTTTATTTTAAACTAGTAACATACTGAAATAAAAATGTGATGCTTCAGCTACATCTGGTAACAGTTACCTAATAACAGGAGATTGCTTGCTTGGATGTTTGGAAATAAATTATGCCAACCCTACAAACATACCTTCTCAGCTTTGGAGGTAACCATTAACAAAGGCACAGGTAATTCAAATGCAAGCCTCAAACAACTTTCAATTCCTAGGTGTTTTTACTTTGTGAGTGTCTCCAAGAGCTACGAGCTGGTTTCATCTACTTTAGTCCAGATTAGCCAAATTTAACTCCTTCTGAAGGCAAATTTGTTTTAGTGCTTTACTTTGCTTCACCTCATCCAGCATTAAGCAGGAAGAGAGTTACAACCTGCCAGGATACAATGGCCACAAGAGTCTCAATTTGTCATACAACACACCTAACAACCTGTATGAAGGTGACTTTGAGCAGCTAAGTTGTTGTAAGTGTATTTAACAGAACCACACACTAGTCTTCTCCCACTGGCTTTCTGCTCCTTCACTGAAAAGCTTTAACATTTCACATCTGTGCTTTATTGAGCACCACTCCATCCCCATCAGCACAGCAGCATTTTGTTCTATTCAGTTCCTGCTTAGCACAGATGTTGGCAAGTCAGTTTCATGTATCCCTCACCAAAACAAATGAAGTGCTGAGGTGAGAAAAACCAAACTGACTTAAGTAGAGGATAAATGATTGTATACTTGTCACCTGAAGGACAGATGATATCAACCAATCTCTCACCCAAGTGTTAAGTGATTTGGCGTGGCATATTTCCTGTTTTTAATCTGATCTGTATGTTTAAGATCACAGCCCTGCAGCCTGAACTATTCATTACACACCTAGAAGAATACCAGCTCAGGGGATACCACAAACATGGTTTTCCTCACTAAACCTAGCTCAGTTATTCAGGTGTGAGAAACTCAGTTTATTGTTATTGCAGACACAGCATGTCTCATTCAACATCTCTAAAAGGCTGAAAAACATCAAAACAATCATTAAAGAACATTTGCCTGATATAGCAGCACTACAGTCCTAATATTCCTTCTGCTGCATCTAGCCAGACATCTTTTTTCCCCACTGTTACTGGAGGGGCACCAATTGAGTTTTTCAAGTTATCCCCATCTCCTCTGTGCTTCTCATTTTAACAACCAGAAGGAAATAGCTATTCTACACATTATGGACACATATTCCAGCCAACTGGCCTATTATTGCTATTTGATCATTCAGACACAAACAAATGTGATTTTAAAATGCATTTACCATTGTCTTCAGCAGAATATTTCCTATTCAAAGCATCTCATCATACTACATAAATCAGTACATAAACTATCCAGCAACAGTCAATATCACTTAAACAACAACTTAAAACTAGTTTACTTTCACAGTAACTATTTGCTACATTTTATCTTAAAAAAGAGAAAAATAGAGATCCACTGAACTCTGAATTTTCTTCATTATATTTCCATTTCAACCAGCATCCAATATTCTTCCAAGACATAATGGTTCAAAAGTTGTGTCTGTTAAGCTAACAAAATCCCAGATGACTTAGCAATTATGATTAAGAAAATGCAAATGTAATAAGCAAACATGCAGACTCAAAAGATATCTTTATCTGCACAATCCTCCCATCCTGTATGCCAAAGTACTACAGCATGTTCAAAACATATCTGCTACACATGTTCCAGTTTGAGTTTGCTTGGCTCTTCTCAGAAGTTTGTGTCAGAGGTTTCAGGGGGTTCTTGTTTTTCATATTCTCTCTCCCACATCTTCCGGTTTTGGTGGCCTAACCCTTCTCATCTGTCACACACTGAGTTGCATTTCTGAAGTTAAAGAATTTACCATCACAAACTTATACTTCATATTTGAATAAATAAAAGCATGCCTCAGCTCCAGTAACACTAGAAGTCAGACTTGTAACTGGAAACACTGAACAGTGAGCCAAAAGGAATTCTGCTAACCAACCACCTACAAAAAGTAGCTACCTGCTGAATTCTCACCATTTTGACCCATATGCACTCCAATCTCTGTCTCAAAACCCCCTCAAAACCAGCCAAATAACAATGCAAAGAGATGTCAAACATTTCAAATCACATATAGGTAAATTCACAAGCTCAGTAACATATGGACTTTAAATCAGTCTCTCCTGGATGGATGACACTACCCCCAACTCCCTCCTCTGAAAAAGTTCATTGTTGGATGAGCATGAGTAACTACATTTTCTTCAACAGAAGTCTCTCATGGTCACAGAATGTTACAAGGGATCTTCAGAATGCAAACAAAGGGCCCCTGACTGCAGAATTTGGTGGTTCAGTGGAAAAGAGCTCATTTTAGTTCTGCTCTGATCACCCCTTTCAATAGGGACATCTTCCAAACCTTCCTTGCTCAAGCCTCTTCAAGAAAAGGTTTAAGTCTTAAAACTGATCTGAAGATACACATAGAAAAACTACTGCTTTTAAATGTTACAAGCTTTTACAAATTGAAGAGTTCCCTTGTTCAAAAAAAAAAAAAAATCCACTGTTGAGCTTTGCAGCTGCTGACTCCCATACTGAAACAGCCACAAGGTTTTACTCCAGAGCACTGTTCTCTTTCCAGAAAAATTCCTACTACAAGCAGAACTTAGAGAGTAGTATCAAACTGACAGTAATTCTGGATTTTTTTCCCCCTCCTCTCCACTGCTATTTATCACACTTCCATATCTTTGAAATTCTTTTCAAAACACGTCTCAATAAGGAGGAAGGGAAACAGAAGGAAGAGTAGAGGAAAATACTACAATACTCAATATGCACTGTAGAATCTCAATGTAGGCAGGAAACACCAGAGTTTTAACTTCTAGTGCTACATCAACACTGACACCAAGCTATGTGGTTTGGTTGACATGCTAGACAGAAGGAATGGCATCCAGGGGGCCTTGGACAAATTGAAGAGGTGGGACAATGGGAGCTTCATGAAGTTAAATGAGGCCAAGTACAAGGTCCTGCATATAGGTGAGGGCAATCAGAAGTTCAAACACAGGGTGGGTAGAGAATTGATTCAGAGCAGCCCTGAAGAGAAGGACTTGGCGGTGCTGGTGGACAAGAAGTTCAATGATCCAGCAAAGTGCACCTCAAATTTCCAAGGCAAGTGTGTCCTGGTGCTACAACAAAAGCAGCGTGACCAGCAGGTCTAGAGAGGTGATTCTGACCCTCTAACTCTACTCTTGTGAGACTCCAGCTGGTGTACTTTGTCCATTGTCCAGGTCTGGGGGCCCCTTACACAAGAAGGATGTGGACCTGCTGGAATGAGTCCAGAGGAAGGTCACTAAGCTGATCAGGGGGCTGGAGCACCTCTCCTATGAAGACAGGGTGTTCAACCTGGAGAAGACATAGCTCCAAGGAGATTTTCCAGCTGCCTCTCAGTGCCTGAAGTGGACCAACAAGAAGGCTGGAGAAGGACTTTTTGTAGGGAATGTAGTGATAGAACAAGGGGGAATGGCTTTAAATGAAGAGTAGCTTTAGAGGAGACATTAGGAACTAATTCTTTTCTGTGAGGGTAGTGAGGCACTGGAATAGGTTGCCCAGAGAAGTTCTGGATGCCCCATCCCTAGAACTGTTCAATGCAAGCTGGATGAAGCTATCAGCAACCTGGTCTAGTGGAAGGCGTCCACTTCACCATGCTTTAACTGGGGTATTGAAATTAAATGGCCTTTAAGGTCCCTTCCAACCCAGGCCTTTCTATCAACCTTAAGACCAGTATAGCAACACGCCAGTTTGCCTCCCTGTGGATTCTGCAACACATACAAAAGTTAACATTGCTATTTCCTGAAGAGAGTGAAAAATGAAAACTTCATCAATCATTCAAGCATGCAAACAAAAGTTTTTATACTTTCCGCATGTCCTCTTCACAAACTGCTCCCAGTACCTTTAAGATTACTCTAGCAGCTTCTGAATAATTCCCTTCCAACATGAGAGCTTGATTGTAAAAACATGAACTTAGGAAACATGGAGAAGACAAAAATATTTTCACTTCTCTCTGCAATTTAACCTGACATGTATTAAGTGGTTCAAGAGATTGTTTTCCCCAGAAAATGAGTAAAGCCCTGAGCAAGAAAAGTTCCTGGCCTGTTGTTGGGTCACTGCAGCTGATGAAAACTGGTGACACACAAGAGATCAGATAATTTCAACAATGAAAAATTCATCAGTTGAAAGAAGGGAGCCGTTACTTTCAAAGTACAAGGGAAACCAGACATTAGAGAGAACAAAAAGCTTTCCAAAAGCTCACTCAACAATCAGAAATCGACCCCCTCCTCCCCAGGATGCTACACACACATGAGCTCACTTACAGACAAAGAGAATGATGACTTACTTTCCTAGCTCATATGTAAAACAATAATTAAAGAAAAAGCTTGTGACTGCATGACAAATTACTATAACGTAAAGATACATGTAAAATATCTGCACCACCACTATATGGTTTAAGATAATAAATTTTATGCCATTATGCAAACTGTTGCTCAACATCTGACAACTTCCTCTCTACAACCTCTGTCAAGATAACTACAGCCATCTATTTCAAAAGAGATGAAAAACTGAAAAAAAAAAAAGTCCAAAGTGTTCAAGTGACTTAAAATAGAAACTGTTCCCCTCAATAACAACTAAGCTTTTACAAAGTTTTCATCCCCAGAGAGAAAAATGGAGTGTTACGCAATTTGCTGCAGATGAAATACACAGCAAATAATGTCTAGAAAAGCAGCAGTTTTGTCAATCTCAAACAGGCACTGGAAGTCTTTTAGAGCTATTCTGTAGGTGACAGCTTGCTCTGATACACTCCACAAAACTCTGTCATCATTGTACTTGGGTTACCTAGAGCCAGTAGCTATTCCTCTGCTTGCTGTTAAGGTAGCCATGGTTTAACAATACTGCACACACCCAAGTGTGGGGGCCCTGGAACACTGCAAGACTAATGGCCCTGCACTTAAAAAAATAAAAAGTAACACTTACAGCAACAAATGTGAGGTTGTCAACATTTAAATAAGGTTTTGTAGCCTGTTTTAGTTAAACTGCAATCTGCATTCACTATCACAACAGAGAGTGCTTTCCTCCCCAACTTTTTAATACATAACATTGAAGGCATTTTTGACAACTGACAAAAGAAGGACAATACTGAGCAGTACTTACCACTAATCATCATCAGTCCTATCAAGACCCCCCCAGCTCCTAAGACTGCAAATGATGTAAAAGTTAGAATCTAAGAGAAATAAGCTGTAAGGAAAGTAGTAATTTATGAACACATACCTATGATGGAATCCCTTCGAAAAACATCTCTGTCAAAAATATAAAATGACAGATGGCGAAACGTCCGAGGAATTTCACAGTAAAAGTCTTCTCCATAGAAGGGGCTGAGTGAACAACAAAAAAAACAACATACACAAACACATACACACACAAAAAAAAGGGAAATAGATTAGTGTTGGTATCCTGGACAAGCTGGTGCATTTATATTTCACACCGAGAACATCACTCTGGACTGTGATGTTCCTTCCCACCACTGAATGTTCACTTTTAAGCACTGTTACATTTTGACTCTTCCTAAATATCTTAAATGCTCACAGAACAAGATTTTTTAATGAGCAAAAAAGAACAGATACTTCTTTCTATCTGGAAAACAAGTATCCCTTTACAAAGGGGGAAGAGACCACAATATTTGTTAACATACAGTGCCTTGAAGGGTACAGAGAGGCCCCTGCTGCCAAAGAATGCTTACAGTAGACCATTAGGATAGAGATCACAAAGGCATACTGAACAGGACGGAAAAAACACAGTATGGTTCATGGCTTTTTTTTTTAAAGCATTTAGTATACTTAAGATAAAATGCCTACAGCCATTGCATCTTTTCTCATCTCCTGCAATGTTTTTTATTTAAAGTCAGACTCAGTCAACTGACGGTAACTACGCCTTGGAGCTGGCACCATGTTTGTTACCTCTGAGCACTGAGTATCTAATTTTGCATAGTGGAATTGTATAATTTTGGTTTTGTCTTTTTACAGTAAGACTTTTTTTTTAAGATATTAAAAAAAAAAAAAGAAAGTACTATCTCAGCATGAAAAGCTTCTTATGGACCTAAGGGGCTTTCTTTGGATCCTACCAATTTGAATGGGGGAAAAAAATTCTCAGACACCTGACAGCAATGCTTTCAGTTTCATTCTATCAAATTATATGGTTAAGGATTTACTCCTAGGAACTGTAAGCATATATAAACATTATTTATTCATTGACAGGTCTACCATTTTACACAGACCTTTCATTCCCAGTCACTCACGCTTCAGTAGATCTAAATGAGTGGATACAATTCAAGTCACATGGACAAATACAGCAAGCACTACAGATGTAGACTTTAAAATAAATCTAATTCCAACAGGCCAAAAGCCAGCAAGTTTTTTCTTCCCCTCTTGAACACAGACCTCCTTATTGCCTTGGTTGAGCTCAAAAATGAGACAATTGTGCTGTAGTTTTAATCACTATTAAAATTTTTCATGTTAGAAATTTAGATAAGCAAAAGTTATTAACAATTCCTTGAATAAACTTTTAAATTTTTCAGAATTTTGACAGGAAAGGTCATTTCCCTGGCTTCTTTCAGGGATGTTTTACACCACCATATGTTTTTGCTTGTATTTCTGCCTGTGGGAAAAATACTCTCCCTCAGAATCACCATGTTCAGTCAAAGGATAGCTGACAAGTCTCCTTTAAAACACAAAGGCACTGCAAATTAGCTCATCAGTCTGTGTTTGAAGGGAAAATGACACAATAATTTCATGAAATCCTGAGACATCACTCTGGATTCACCAAGAACATTATTTAAGTCACTACTCCACTAGCCACCGAGAAAAACACATGTTGGATGAACAGCAAAGGCATACCCACAGGTTTAACTTGCACCACTGAAATGGTTTCCCATTCCTTGAAAAAAATGTGCCCAAGTTACGAGAACCAATGTGAGGCCCACTCAGCCATGCTCTACTGTGAAGGGAAGGGAGGAAAACCTGACAGCTGGAAATGGCAGCTGGTTTGACTCCTTGTCCCAACTGCCCCATGCAACTCAGCACTCTTTGTTACATCCTCTCTACCCATTCTGCTCTGACAAGTTTCATTTGGAAGGAAGAATTTCACAGCCACCACTTCAGGCCCAAAATACCTTAATTCTTTGTTAAAAGCAGCTTCTACCAAACTGGGAGCTGCAGGACTGTCCCAGCAGCCATGCTTCTGCTGGCAGCCCTGAGGGCCTCACTCTGTGCACATCACTTGGTGCACATTTTCACACACAGGCTTAACCCTAGGGGGCCAAACAAATGTACTAATATTGCCCAAATACCTAGTGCATTATACATGCAAAACACTTTCATCATTCTGAGCTTTAATACTCTATTCAACCTTAAAATTGTCCTTTCTGCTGGAAGAACATGACAGATGAATTTATTCACTCATGACCTTAGAATGAAATTATATTTAATGAACTGTGGATTATATATCCAATCCTCTATCAACAATATAAGGGAAGCTTCACTGTACTGCAAGTCTAAATGCAATATAAATACAAGTGACTTAGACTGAGTATAATTTAATGATTCTGGGGGGAAGAGCAAGGAAGAGACATCAACTGGAACCTTTGGCAAGTCCCCCACTATTAATGTTTGCCGTGGGTGTTGAACAGAGGCAGAAGTCAACCAATATCACACCACAGCAAAACAAACAAGGGTCAGAAAAACAGTGTGGACAACAGGAGGTACCTAGCCCAATGCACAGAATCAGAAAGAGACTAATTAACAGAAGAAATGCTGTGAAGGCTGACTTTGCTATGCAGGGACCATACCAGGTCACTACTACTGGCACAAGGTTTATTAGTCTGAGCAGTGCAGTCTGAGCCACCATCAACAGAAGAGAAGCATTGTTCTGCTCTTGGCTTCTCCCCTCTGAGATCTTGAACCCCTTGGAGATTCACAACCTCTCATCACTCAGGTAACACCCCTGAGGTGCACCGGCTGCTAATTAATTTAAGCAAGCAGATTTCCAACACAAGCATACTCACTCTGCACTGGGTAATTAGCCAGCAAAGTTTTCATTGTAAGAATACACATCAAGATAAATCCGGAATGTTCCCAACCCAATCTGTAGCTCTGCAGAAACAGTAACTTCTTTCTGAAGGAATCAAACACAACCCCACAAATACCTCCAGCTTCCATTTAAATGTGTGCTTTTTTTCCATGTATCTCTTCAGAACAGTACTCGCTTTGTCTCCCACCAAGACCTGAAGAGCAAGAGGTCGCAGCAGTCAAATCCCATGATTTATTTCCCAAGCTAACTTATCTTGAGCAAGAACCCCAGGGCTCCATAATGGTTTTTCCAAAAGAACAGCTAAATCCCTCCCCCAGCATCTCCTCTCTTTGAAAAGCCAGAATTTGTCAGATGAGGATTCAGTGAGTACTTTTATTTTGACAGAGCAATTAATAAAAAGCAGCAACATCTGCCTACCCAGCCCTCAGGAGTCTGACAACATCCTCCAAAACAAATACTAGAACTACCCGGCTGAAAACTCAGAAATCTTTCAAGAACCAAGTGAGTTCAGACTCAACTTAGAGGTTTTGAGTTGAACTTTCCTTGTAGATGAATCAGCCCTACAGTCAAGAGAAATTTTAATCATTCAAAGTGGAGGAGTGACAATGAGGGCCTCCTCCCCAACCCAGTCAGCACAGACTGCACATGAATATGATCACAAGGTAAGGGCATGGCCAAGACCAGTGCTGTCATTATTTCAGTTTCTTCTGGACTTCAAACAAGTGATGGGATGTCACTGCTGAGATCAGGATCTTGCAACGCCAAATCAGTGCATCTCTGAAAATGCAATTCAGCTCCTTCAAAGCAGAACATAATCACATTTGCAAGCCCAGGTTCTTCAGTAAAGGACTACTAAGTTCAAAACACCTCTGCTAATTTTCTTTTAGTTTTGCCATCAAAGCAACAAAAAGAGTATCAATGCAGGTATCAGCTAGGCTTTAGTTATGAAACAGGGCTTGTTCTTAAGTCACTGTCTCTTGTTCTCCTGATGGGGTTAGACATGGAGAAAGAGCTGTACCAACTTTTAAATCTTTGCTCCAAGCTTTCAGGCACACAAGGGCCTGATTAGCCTTCTATTTCACACTCTCCTTCATTCTCATTTCTCTTTCAGTACATGCACATACCTTAACATGTCCTGAAAGAGGGAAGCCCAAGCTCAGCAGTCCTTGTTCGTTAGGAAGCACAGGGTTCTCTTACTGCACAGCTTTTTTACAGCCTCTATCTATCAACAAATACACTGAACAATCTCTCCTCAGGACACTTTCCCTAGTATGCTTCCACAGCTCTCCCAACAGAATAGACACACACAAAGAATGAAGTCAGACGCATAAACAGTGCAAACTGTCTGAGCCTTCAGGCATACTCACTCTCCCCCTCACCAAAAACTTGCTTGTTATGAATGCTTATGGCATGGGAGCAAGGTATGTCTTCTTGGAATACCAAGAAAACAAAACTAAAAAAGGTCCCTCTAGGTATTGTTTCACTCACTTAGAGCTTTCCAGCCCTCCCCATTTCAAGGTAGCAATATTTCAATGTCTTCTAATGCATGTTTTGGCAGTGGATATTTTCAGGAGGAGACAGGGAAGGAGAAGAGAAACAAAAATTACTGTGCAGAGCAAGTGGAAAGAAAGCAAATAATGAAGAGAATCCTTACTTCAAACACAATAAACCCTCTAAAAAGGGGTAAAAAATTGTTTACATTTACATATTTTACAAAATTCCAGAACCACACTTGCAACTTACTTTCATAGCTTCATACATCTACTGATATCATCACAATATTAAAAGAGAGGAAGAGATTTCATAAAACAAATGTTAGTGTAAAAACATTTTTTTAATTTCAGGCTGTGTTACAAAACCTCGTGCTTGTTTTTCAATACCTAGGATTCGCTAAAGCAGTTTTGTTTCTGTGTTGGCACCAGTACTTCAGTGGATGAAGTGAAAGAGTTGCATGATGAATAATAATGAAACCCCTCAAACCAGAATTCTTTGTGTATGGATTTTTTTTTAACTGCTTTTGTGATTAAAAGTAAGGACTATTAACATGCCATAGACAACTCCACATCCTTTGACTATTTTAAAAGGTTTAGAAATACTGAATTCATCCTGCTGCATGAACTGAACACCAGAGTTCACATCACCATGTGAGCAGGAAGCAAAATCAGTCTATACAAAGAAGCACACTTGTTTGTTTCTACTACTAAGCTTTTTCTACTACTTGGCTAATACTTTTTATGCTATGCTTTGCAGCACATGTAAGGGAGTGGGGTAGAAGAGAGGAGGTTTATTCAAAGCAGATACAGCAAGCCAAATAAAATCTGAATGCACTTCAGTCTCCTACTAGACACAAAAGTAGAAGACAGCAGGCAAGTAAGACAGGCTCTGTAAAAGTTGGTAGGTGTCACAGTAGCTTTCTGACACAATTTTTTAAAAATTACTAATATTATATTTGAAGCACAGATTTGGCAGAGGACATGTAGCAGGAAGTATATGGCACAGGAGGCAACATCTAAATCCAAACATATCACTTATACCCACTGTTGAGAGTGCTGGCTGCAGTCTACCAGACACCCACTGAGCCTAAGTGAATTTTTTTCTTGTGTCACTGTGCAGAGACACTCAGATGAACAGTGCTTTGTTACACCCATAACCAGCCCTAGTACACAGAGAAAAAAATAAAGCAGTGTGCATTTTCTCAATCCTGTGCTCAGAAGAGACAGACAGACACATGAGCTATAGTTATCAACCTCACTTGACAGTTGCTGGTTTGGCTCAATGAGGCTTACAAGGATTATGATAAACTGAAGCAGCAGCCATTTGGCCCCTGGTCACCTCCCAAAATATTCTGTAAGATGACACACACAAACAGCAGAAGTCACATTACAGCTGCATTTACTTTTTTTTTATCACTCCAAACAGCCTACAAGACCAACAATTGTTACTCATATGGGTGGCTTTTCATATAGATAAACGCTCTCATTCATAAACCCTGCCTTGTGTCTCAAGGTTCACTTCATTCTCCTTCTTCCATTAAGTCTTGCTTCCCTTACTGGCACTCTTCCCAGCTATATTACTTCCCTGCACAGCCATGCAGTCCTTGGCTTCAATAATATCCCTGACCAGGCTGAAGCTGTACCCCTACCAAACTTAGTCCTTTCCCTTAGAGGCTTGGTGTATTCCAGAAGTGAAGTTTATTGTCATCAGGAATTCAAGCCACTGTTAGATGCTGTCACATGCAGAAGACAGCGGACCCTGGGAACCTACAGGAGTGAAGCTGCAGAACACACTACAACATCCACCTTAAGGCCTCTCTGCCTAAGGCATCTGGGCTGGGGAAAGCTGTTATTTCAAGGAGGTGAGCTGGCAATGTAAGAATGTTGAAACAGCTAATGGAGCTAACTCAGATACAACAGCTAATTTTGGCAACATTCCAACTAAGGGAAACAACTTTGTGTTTAAATTTTGAGAAGTGGCCTGCATCCAAGATGTTATCAGAACATGAGAAGTTTAGCTACATAGCCATGAACTCCAAACACACTGGGAAAAAGGATTCAAGTAAACCTAGAATTAGAAAATAGAATTAAATATGTCAGTAGAATAACTTAATGAAAGTTCTGAGAGCTACTGGCTGAATTTGTTAACCTGATCTAACTCTGAAACAAACACAGAGTAACCACCTATTAAAGAGAGCACAGCCTTAACTAGGAATTTACAGCACAATTCAATATACAGTCACAAGCACATGCAGACTTGCAGTTCTCATTGTTGTGTTCACCAGAGACTAGACAAAAAAAAAAAATCAGGGGTGGGAAAGTGGGGAAAGTGCCTATGGCTTCATTTGCTGTTTCATTCAGGCTCTGATCACTATGTTTAGCACGTGAAAAATTCCTCAGTGAAATAGTGGTGAACTAAATAATCACAGACTCAAGATGCTTGGCTCACCTCTCTAAAGCAAGCGCTGTCAGACATTTGATTCTTAGCGTACGACAGATTTTGCCTTTATTCATATCCTTGAAACAAATTTAGAGATGTCACATTCCTTCCATTCTTCACCTATGATTTGAGAAGCTGCCTTGATTTCCTGTTGCAGCTGACACTGCCCTTTAAGTGAATGGGCACATATGATGCAAACTGCAAAGTCAGTCTTAACACCACCAATCCAAGAAAGTTCATCCTCAGGAAATATCTGTAGCTAGGAAACACTCCTGGATGGTGGAGCCTGAAGTAGGGAAAGCTAGTAATGGGGGAAGATAAATGGCTTATTGGGCAAAGGGAATTAATAGGCAAAATTCTTGTCAGGCTGTTTACTTGCAGAACTAAGGAAAATTTGTAGAGCTCTGCATTTTAAAAAACAGTCATTCTAACATGCTCCTTAGGACATAAAATACACGAATCCCTTCACGTACATCTTTGCTAGGTTATATGGAATGGATCCAAATCTATTCCATGTTTTTGTAGATGATGGTAATATAAATATTGAATGACAAATACAAAACAGAGAAGCATATTAAATCCTGGCTCTAACTGACCTCTCCCTCATATCTTATGACTTGCATGTGACCTTCTTAGAATTTAGCAAAAGCTTGTGCCAAGTTTACAAAAACAGTGCTGCTTGAACAGTTCAAAATTCTCTCCCTGAGAACCTGGATTTCTTGGTCTGACCAATTCACATATTCACTATTCTAGCCCAACGAACCCCAGAGAAGTGGGATGATTCTGAACTACCCATATAAACAGTACTTACATGTTGCTCTGTGGTTTTATAGGAAGGCCTGCCCCAGTGGTAACCAACCTTTGACTTGTTTCAGTCAGACACTACTAAGTTTATCACAGCAGCCCTCAAAATCTTGCAGCACAAGGCAGCAGTGCCCACCATCCAGTTTAACAGCAGCCAAGAGGCGGGATGGCAGGAACGATTTAAGTTCTATGTTGCAATTTATGAGCCCCACCTGACTGCTGAACAGAGGAGGCAAGATTCACCATGCTGGCTCCTCTCAGATTTTGAGACACACATTTAGATAAAGGGCATCAAGCTCATAGATATTCTCTTCAGGGCACTGGTAAGGGCACTTGACTGGGCAACAGGATGTGCTAGTTCAATTCTTTTGAGTTCTGAATGATTCATGCATTGTTGATTTAAAAGGTTACTGCTCTCAGCTGTCTTCTCATGCCTCCACCACAGGCTAATAAAGAAAAAAAATATGTTGCAGAAGATTAGGACAAAGCTCAGGGAGGCAACTTCTTACACTGTCCCAGCATAAAACAGGAGAGGATGAGTCAGAGTCTGAAGGTTCTATAACAGATATTCCAACTAAGCCAGAATTGGACATTCTTCCAAGTCCCTCTGGGAAGGAGAGATAACTGCTTCCTTTTTTCCATCTGCCAGTTCTATTTAAGCTTTACATCAGGAGCAGGCCTGCATGGAAAAATATACATTTATGCAATGCCTAGTAGAAGCCTAAAGAAGCTCAACTGAGAAAAAAAAAATGGGGGGGAGGGAGGGGAAACATTATTTCCCAATTACACAAGACATTGTATCAATTACAAGCCTTTACATGAAGGCGAGGGAAAAAACATTTGGAAATGCTGCAAAAGATGGGCTTCTCCAGGATAAATCTGAACAAGACATCATTCCAGAATCAGTAGTGCTAGGGCTGCACATGAAAGACCTCCTAATTCAGATTTTCACACCAAGTATCTTGTTTTCTATAGGCTACATAAAAGTTATTTTTTTGAGCTTACTGGAAGATGAGGGAGTTATCAGCTTTAGTAAAAATACAAGAAATACTTAAAACTTTATAGCAAGCCAGTCCTGTGCCAAACACAGGAAGTAGAAACCAGGTATGAATAACAGACCAGAGCCAGTGATCTCTCCTTCAAACTGTAGAGGAGAACTGTGTCAAGCTGCGCCACCCAGTCATGCAGTGTTTCAGGGAGGACTCAATTAATTTAGTCAAGCATTGGCCCAGCTTCACATCCCTGTTCCCAAACACTGTGTATCACTGTAGCAATACCTCACAAAAACAGACCAACACAATTTATGATTAAGCTGGCAAGTGCCTGCCAAAGGAGCACTGTACATGAGAGCAGGAATTTCTCAGCTGCACAGAAATTCCATGGCCCATAGGGCACAGAAGCCTCACCTGCCCAATAACTCACTCAATGGGTTAAATCCATCTGCAAACAAGCATTAAAGGATGGAACAGCATGACTGTCTCCTCATCCCAGAATCCTACAAAAAACAATGGGCAGTAGGGTCTGGTATTATTTGAAAAACATCTTCTGGAAGTCTATGTACGCATTTGTTTTAAAAAATGTAAACACAGTCATGAAAGATAGAATAGCTGTTTGAGTGTGCCTCATGAATCAAGAGCAATTTCTACCCACAGACTGGGAAGACATCCCAGGATTACCACTCATGTATTTGGGATTTTTGTCTGCTTCGTTTTTTATGGCCCGGAAAAAAAAAGACAGGGCTAAATCCAAAACTGCGTTGATATCAATGTCTCTAAGTGGATATTCAGAGACTGTAAAAGCAGCAAGTTTTTCAAAAATAGTATTTGAGAACAGAAGCTCACACAGGGAGAAGGCAGGCTCCCATTGACTAGAAGAAAGAATGATGAAGGAGACCATCTTTAGATCAAAGAAAATAGGTCCATAATGGGATTTTGAAAGGTCATCTGGTCCCACCTCTGTTTCAAAGCTGGAAGATTGCTATTATTTAGTTGAGACAGATCATATAGAACCTATTAAAAGCCATCAGCAATAAACACAAAAACTAACAAAATCTACTCCAGTGCTTCAGTACCTTTAGCAGAGATTTTTCTTCACAGTTAACCTTAACCTCAACTTCTTTCCCACTGCAATTTGAGTTCATTATTACTTGCAATATCCATACTGGACAGACAGAGCAGTTCCCCACCTCTCAAATTTTTGTTCTGGTGGAGGGGTTGTTTGGGGTTTGGGTTTTTTGTTTTGGTTTTTTTATGGTGGTTTTTTTTTTGGTGGGTTTTTTTTTGGTTAATTTTTTTTTTTTTTTACATATTTATGCCTACTCTCATCCCTCTTCTCTAGGATAAACAATTTCAATATTTCCTCACCAGTTATGTTCTCCAGACCTCTGATCATTGCTCAGTTCTCTCTGAATTTGCCTCAATTAACAAAATGAACTTAGTCCTGTCAGGAAACCAGAAACCTTCCAATTTTGCATAGCCTCATGTACCTCTCCATCTGTATTAGACAATCTAAAAACAGATGCAACTTTTCCCACTGAAGGAAGTATACTTGTTGCTTATTTTTATTACCAAGAGTTTATTTTTTCAATAGAAAAATTCTTGGATTAATTTAAGAAAATGACATCAACTATTTTCACACATCCTCACTTCCTATCTTCCATTTCCCTGTGAAGCACTAATGATCATCCAGAAAAAAAAAAATTTTAAATCTCAAAAACAACACCAAAATGTATATGATTCGCAAAATCAGTTTTAAAAAAACAACTGGTTCAGGGATATTTGATTTGGGGCACTACATGTCAGCTATAGGGGTGAGGAAGAAAGCATACAGACCAATTTTTGCTTTTTGTTTCTATACTACAAATAAAAGAGCATTAGCATCATCACTCAAACACAGCACGGCTTAAAGATGACAAAAAGCTGTGTGAAAGAACAATTAAAGAGACTTCCAGAAACAAATCCCACTCACATTCCTGAAATGTGTCAGGTACTTCTGAGTAGCTGGGAGCAAGGTCTAGAGATACTTCCTGAAGTACATTATTTGCAATAACAAGACAAATGGCAAATTCCTAACTTATTACTCAAATTGGAAAAAGGGTGAGAGTTATCTCTTAAGATAGAAGTTATGAACTTGATTGTTCCTGGTTGCTTCTTTCCTCTCCACTCAAAAAAATAGCCTTGCTTACCACAATATACATATATGCCCAGCCTAGTTCCCTTTATTTTTTTTTTTATGTCTAAGGATTCCCAGAAGAAAGCATTTTAACTTTTACTACATGCTTCTCATTCTGTTTCATTCTACATTTGACCTCTGCAATCTCATAGGAAGTGTCCCAGATAATCAGACAGGCATCTTATGTTCAAACCTCTCCTTTCAGTTACAGCCTCGTGACAGGAAAAAAAATAAAATTCTTAACTCCCTAGGGCAGCCAGACAAATGCAAAATTCTAAGCCAAGAAAGATGCAAAATGAAGTTTAGTGAACCTTTTCTAAATTGAGATTTTAAAAACTTAGGGAGGTACAAAACAAATATTGCAGAAAGAAAGAAGCACTGGTAGTAGATTGTTAGGGAAAAAATATGGATTGCCTTGGTGAAGGCATTTTCCTGTAAATACAGGTAGGAATCATGACATCACTGGTTTTACCACTAGTGTTTTTAAAACTGGAAGAAGAATCCTATTTATACTCTCTTCTCCCCTCAAGAAAGTATCTTTGTAATATTAAACAAACCTAGTTAGCAGATAATTAGAAGAGTCAACAGAACATTTATAGATGTATGTGTTACCATAATGACTTCTCCACTATTTTGGTCCTGAAAACCTCCTCCTGGTCCAGGTTTACAGTACAGTAGCAATCCCTCATCTTGTTTGGCCCCGGATATGTAGGAAGATTTTTGGCTTCACCTAAAGACAAGAAAGAAAAAACCCAGAAAGATTACATATTAAAATGCTATCCAAAAATTAGTCATCTGTCAACTACTGCAGTGTCAGCAACATGGCTAAAGAAAAGTATTATATTTTCCTTCTCAAATGTGAAGTCTCTATTAAACTTTGCAGCAGTCTGCTGTTTTCAATGCAGCAGGTCCTGATCAGGTTTAGAGCTCAGCTAAGAACTCAAAAGTCTATTGCATCCAATTCATTCATATGTATTTGGATACAGACTATCTCCTTCCAGACAATGTTTAGGTTTTGATCAATGTTCCCCTAAGATACCAAGAACACCACACAACATAGCAACCAAGCTTTTCAACGCATCCCACTGATTTTATCCTAAAGTAATTTCCAGAACACAGCAAATGAGCTGTGCAGATCACAGCTCCACCACTCACCACGGATGTGGAGATGGAAAACAGTCACTTGAGTTACAGCCGACAGCTTTAGATCACAAGCTGGACTTCAAAGCACTCTGATGGGACAATTAGCACTTGTGAAGCTGCCTAAGGTCCTTGCACAAAGGTACCATGCAAGTCATGAATACTCTTCACAATAAACATTTGTTTCAAAACTACAGCATGAAGTAAGTACTATAATTAACAACAACAAAAAGGACAGGACTGAGGAATTCAGGATAACCAAGAGACTAGCAGACCGAAGTGTATGAAACAAGAACAAAACCACAGTTTTCCCCTCTACATATTCATTAACAACCAAAGCCAAGCATTAAACTTCTTTGGCTGACTGATAAAAATCAAAACTCTCCAACAGGAAACTGGACAATGCCCCTCATCATTTTGCTAAAGTGTTTATCACTACATGGATGAGTGATTTAGTTCTAGAGACAAAACTCAGACCTAAATGTAAGTCTGCAATGCACATGGTCTTATTTACTGTCACTCTTCCAGTAGCTGGAGATTATTAGCACATAGCATGGGTACTGGGTCATTCTGTCCTGGTAAAAATATAAGGAGTAAGACTAAAACTGCACAGACCAAGAGAACACAGGCTTGTTTGCCAGTACAGACGGAACTCTAAATGGTGGTAACAAATATAACTTTTTATCCAACCTCTGAAGCTCAGCTTAAGCACACTTTCCTAGACACATTGTTTCCCAGTCTCTGGCTCCCAAATAGCTCCATACTAATAACAGAATCCCCTTGGTTTTTTCAACCCTATCTTCAGTAAAGACATACTTGTTCCTTTTGGCAGATTTGTTCCACAGCAATCTCCTGTAAACACTGAAGATGCATAGCAAGGAAATGCTGAGCCACCCTGCACCCTCAGCTATTAAGGAAAGGCATAAAATGACACAGGACTCCACATCTTCCTGCCTATGATCTCTTTTCTGGCACACTGTTCACACACTTTTGCTAACTGACCCATGGCATGCCCTTGGAAACATCACACAACCCCATTTCTCAAAAATGGCTTGTATATGGGTCATTGTATGTGCATGTTTTCTAAAGCTAACCATGGAGCATATATAGAGGCACTAAAAAGGGATTTGAAACTGTTGCTTCAGACAGTAATGCCTCACTTCAGAGTGAGGCATTACTGTTTGTTCTCTCAGCTCAGCTGATACAACTTGATATCATACTTCCCACTTCCTTCAGAATTGTGAGACACTGGATTAAAAAAAGCTGTCTCCACTGTAATTCGAAGGTGTGACTGGAACATCTGTTGGCACACTCAGTGTGGTGTTAAACTAAGCTGAAGTGTTAGCAATAGTTCAACTGCAGCAGCTCTAGACAAAAATATACTGAGGATTATTGATAGCTTGCTCAGTCTGCACTGAAGTCTATCCTGCCATACTAAACCTCCAAGTTTTATTTTTGTTAGTCTGAGTTCAAGCAAGTTACAAATCAAATGTCCTATTCTCACACAGACTGAGGCCTCCAAGTCTGTCTTCTCTCCTCAAGCAATCAAATTCCTGTTAATTTTTCTCCAATAAAGTCACATGAGACCAGCCTCTTTCCTGGATAACAGGGTACAGTTCCCCAAAGACACAGTGTCAACAGGAAGTGTTTCAATAGCAGAGTGATAAGGAAGTCTTCCTCCAGGGCTGGCACACTGTTCTCACGGTTCTTCCAAGAGAAAGACACAAATTTTCAAGCTCAAAATCAAACCAAAACAGTAACACAGCTTCCCTTTTTCTTCACTCTTCCACTTCCTACTTCAAGATTAATACATCACATGAAACCAAACCTCTATTTTTCAACTTGATTTCCATTTTTTTTTTATGTGCACAATATTCACTTAAGCACTTAAAGGTAATAGTTATGTCAAGTATTCTAAGAACCACATTTTGAAAACTCAGTTCTCTTCTTCTTTAAGACTTACAATAGGAAAGCCCACAATCTTGAAACCTAAATGCAGTGTAAAGGAAGACACCATCTAGCATCACTGGAAAATGGCTGCCTGCATAGTCTGTACAGCAAATGAAAGGTCACCACCATCACAATAGTAGAAAGTGCACAGAGGGAAGACAGAGGGAGTAGACATTTTACACTAATTTCTTGCTTCAAAACGAAATAGACCCTGGAAAACCATGGAGACTAGTACAAGGGATTAGCTGACCAACCCAATATATTAATCATGTTACTGACTTGAGTAGTTAACAAAAAAAAAAACAAACAAAAAAAAAAAAAACCCCCAACCTGTTTCTTCCCAACACTGGCAGCAGCCAATGGCTGTTCAGATTCCTCCAGCACTGAGCAGTCGAGAAAGAAAAATTTATCAAGCTTTCAAGCATAGCTTAAGACTCAGCTCTCTAGCCAGACATTTTAAGTCAACAAATGTGCTCTGTTAGAGCTTCAGTTGCTCTTTAGATTCCTGCAAGACAAAAAAGTTCCCTCTGTGGCACTGTTTTGCCATCTACAATGAAGCTGAACAATCTGATCAGTATTTTTTTTATTTGCTACCAGCAAAATGAAAAAAAAGAAAGCCCTTAATACATGATATAGCCATGCAACATTTCCATTTTCTCAAAAAACAGAGCTGACAAGATCATTAATTTTGGGCAAGAGTTTAATCACTTCAACTATCTGTGCAGAAGAGACATCTTCATCAATTGCATTTTCACAACTCCCATGTTTTTTCCTTCCGTCCTTCTTCATATGTGTGAAGTACCTGTACACTGGAGCACTTGGAGAGGGTTTGCAGATCAAAGGTCAATACACTCGCCTTTAAAACCTTCAGTTTTCCACTTCCACTAAGAAGAAATGGAATGCTTCTTAAGATGTCTAAGACCCTGACAGTTTAAACTACACAAGCACTTGGTTTTGGAGCGTAAGGCTTCCTTCCATTTGAAGCCACAGCAGCAGAATAATCTGTTCAGGTTTGCAATAGCTTTTCCCCCTATCCCTGCACTTCTAATGTACATGGGTCCTAATTTAACTGTGTGCCAAACTCAATTTAGCACTAAGTACTTAAACCCAGCAAAGCTGATTTTAGCTGTGGAAAAGTTAACATTGGTATTTTAGACAAGTCTTAAAAAAAGACAGTACAATTCTGAATATGTCACTGGCTTGCTATCTTCTCCCCATTCTCCTCATAGAATTACTACAAGGTTGCTACAGTTCAAAAATAAACTACCACAGCAGCACAGATAGCTTAGCTTGAGCCAGGCACAGGGAATGCAGCAAGCTGGAAGAGGATGAAGGAAAAACTCAAAATTGTATTTATCTTTCTTGTTCTTTCCAAGGTTGCATATTCCTGCCCTGCTAAAACACCAGCAATCAAAGGACAGCAAGTTAAAAGGGCTCGCCTACACATATGGTAAAGGAAGGGCACTGGGAGCATAACTGGTAAGAGCTAAAAAAACTTTGAAAAAGCTTCTAGGAATAAATATATACATACATTTCCTTAAGGTTTTCCCACTTGAATTTTTTGAGGCATCTAGTATTTCAAATTGAATTTAGATACTTGCCACTGTATCATTTTTGTTTCTGATATATTTCCCCAGATGCAACTTTCTGAAAAGCAAAGACTACATGACAGCCACATATTATATCTACCTTTTGCAACAAATTTCCTGCTCTTGTCCTGCCAAATATTGGGTCACCAGCACACATCTGCCAATCTGAATGCATTAAGGAAGATTTTCTAATGCATTAACAAATTTAGCTTGCTGCTTACTAGCAGCAACATATTTGACCACGATGGCATGAGAGAGCCATTTCTCAAACTGTTTCAGAAAACAAATAAGCAAACAGAAATCTACCTCCAAAAAATAAATCCAATAAAAGCAGCTGAGCTTTCAATACTGGAGCATTTGACTTCAGGGAGAATGTTGAAAGACTTAAGTACAGAAACAAAATACCTAAAATCTGAAAAGGCCATCATATCCAAACCCACAACAATCCACTTTGTTTCTACTATATTCAGGAAAGCACCCTCCAAAGAAGCTTGCAGGGAAGCATTTCAAGAACAAAAACAGAGCAGCAATGTATGTCAAGAATGAAAAGCTTCTCCTGTTCTCATTTAAGCTCTCTATCTCAATAGAGATGCTGGAAATCTTGAAAAATTATCTCAAGCATTCCTTTCAAGTTTTCTTTCTTCTGAAAAAGCATTATTGATTGAACACCCACAGACCAAGCAAAAACAGAAAAAGAAAAATGTACACCCAGATCTCTGATTACCACAATTTATGCTTAAAAAGCTACTCATGCACAAAATTCAGCATATATGTAAAATATCAAGATGACAGCAAGTTTTTAATTAGTACTGAATTTGACTTGAAACAAATATAATACCACTCCATGTTGATTAACACACACAGGAATACCTAGAATTTCATGCCTATGCATTAAATTTTAACTGAACAGAAACAGTTGCATTTATGTTGAATGCTGAGAAAGCAGTTCATTTTCTTGCAAATAAAAGATCATCTTTTTTTCAGATGAGATGGGGACTAGGGGAGGGATAGGACTGCAATACCTCAGGAAGAATATATTGAGAAAATAATCCCTTTTAGTATTGAAATGGTCATAGCTGAAAAACTTTCATCTGCATTAGAAACCGATTTTTGCTACTGAACAGCTAATGTGATATTATATACATTAATGTAATGTTTGAAAGCAGAATAGATGGTTGCATTTGTATATAATTCCTGTATGTAAATATACTGTGTGTACCTCTCAGAAAAGAGTTTGAATTAATTTTTGTCAGTCCAAATAGAAAACACCAATAAAATAAATTTTAAAAGTGAAGTTCCAACAACCAGTGTACCCAGCATGCAACTAAGGAGCTATGTAAGTAGCTTAGTGCTCCTTTGTGCTTCTGCAGTAAAATCAAAACAATAAACTCTTTCTAAGCAATACATGCCAAGTGTCAAAAATGTTCTTTTCTCGCCACATCTCTGTATAATTCTTAAAGCCCAAAAATGAGAAAAACACAAAAATCATGTATCTAAAAGGGAAATTGATATATCAAAAATAATAATTTCTTTTAAAACAGATGTGGCTAGTAATGCTACTTGTCCAACAATCTCTCTTTGCCTTGACCACTGGCATTTATGTACACATGCACATCACTCTCCTCTCATGGAGGGACACACTGCATTAGATTTCTAAACCAGGTCAAAAATAGCCATCTGTGAAGAGATTTTGATGATCTGGAAAATGAGATTTTTAGATGACCTGTTCTTAATCTAAAAGCCCTTGCCTGCCAGCCTCTTTCCACGTGAAATGGTCATCACGTTATCAGGGAAGGCACTTCCCCAACCAAACAACACTGAAGACCAGGCATTAGCAACACCCCCTGAGCAGCTCCATACCACAGCCCCAATAGCCACAGCCTTGCTTCAGCAAGCAGCCATCAAGGAAAGCACACTAGAATAATTACTACTTTTTAGACAAGAGTATTGTGTGAAAACACTCTTGGCTTCAGGGAAAGATCATCAACCCCCAAATCTTCTGGCACAAAACTGAAGACCAGCACCAGCTGATATCTTTATTCACAGCCTAGTGAGAGGAACATTTGGCATCTGTTAAAATCCCACCTGCACAACCCACCTCACCAGTACACCCAGTGCCACAGTACTATACCACCTCCTTTCCCTCACATGATTAAAAACTTTTCCTACAGCAGTTAGGAGCCCTCCTACAGATCCTTTGCTGATCTGGAGCCTGTTCCGGCACAGGAAACAGGCCTTTCTGTCCACTGTAACAACTGCTAAGCCAAATCAGCCACAACCTCCATGGTGAACAGACTCAGACCCATCACTCAGAATGGCGAGTAGCCAAATTCCCTTTTTCCTATACACATGTGATCAGACATTCCAGTTCTCCTTTTACAGCCCTGAAAGTTCAAAAAACTGTCCACATATCTTGCTTTATTTTTCTGGGTGTAACAGAAGCAGCTGAGGATATTTTCACTGGAGAGCAATGAGAAGCTGCAGGCTGACAGTCTTACTTTTCTTGTAAGAAGAATGAACAGAGAGAAGGCTCAAAAGATCTTGTCATGATCTTAAGTACTTAAGTGCTTACAGCACCAGGGCTGTTAATCAAATCCCAGGGCTGAGGAAAGATGCCTATAAAGCAAGTTTCATGAGAGCTGCTTGCAAAATTAAGATTTTAGTTTGTACAAGAGGAGAAGCATAATTCTCCTCAACTCTTTAATAACTGGTTGCATGCTACTTGCCAATATTGTGGTCAACAGCAGGCATCAGGTTTCTCTAAAGATCCCCTTAGAATAGTAACTTAATCCCACAAAATAAAAAATACACAGTCCAGCTGCTTTTTAACAAGACTGAAGCTACTCTGTGTAAAAGGATACTCTGAAGGTATTGTACTATTTTAAAGTAGAATAGTGCCAGGAAAAAGGTGCTCTCAAGGAGTTCACATTTAAATTCAGTTTTCCTGTGGCATTCTGGGGGAAGCATTACTTGCTTTGATGTGACTTTTTTTTCATATTTCTGCAGAAAAAAATATGAATTAGCTAGACTGTGTTGACACAAAGCTCCACACATTATTATTTTTCAATCCAGCTTGTGTTTTGAAGATGGTACTTTGCATCAACACATCTCATGCAGCTCCTAGCTGCATTTGATAGAGACTTGTGAGGTTTTTCCTACAGTTTCAGAACTGCAGGGACTGGCTACAGGTTGTTCTGTAGCCTCAGAATTGTGCTCTTGATTTAGATTGTGGCTTGTGCAGTTCTCAGTAGGTTTTCTGGTTTTGTTCTGAGGTGGGGCGTTTGTGAGGGGGAGTTGCTTGGTTTGGTGGTAGTTATTTTTTAAAAATGAAATTCAGCTTCCTAAAATTATGAAAGACCTTCTCTCAGCAAAGTTTAAGTCACAACATCTGTTGTGGGAGGCCATGAGGGAGAGATTCAGGCTGCAGGAGGGGCAGAGTAGCTGAGAGGAAGTAACTTTAAACAGACTATTCCATCATGGAGCTGTACTGAGCAAACAGCAAGCAATTTTCGCTAATTTTAGAAAAACAGTATGACACAGGAAATACAAGCAAGTGATTTACAACATCAAAAACGAAATCCAACAACAAGTGCTCCCTTTTGAGAGCCTCTGTACTTAAGCATACTTTAAGATCATTGCTCTGTAGTAAGGAGTCTAGTCATTGCCAAGGAACGAAAGTACTGTTCTCAAAAACATCAGCATAAGCAAAAAGAAACGTCTGTGGAAATAAGTATTTTTACTTTCATTTATATTATTCACAGACAAAGCCTAAAGTCATGACACACAAAAAAAAAAAGAACAATTTTTATCTATATACATCCCTTTTTTTAAAATTGTAAATTAAAAAGCAACAGCTGTGTGGAAAAAAAACCAACAAAACACAAGCAATGAGAAAAGAGTGATGCCCTCCCTCTTCCAGGACACCAGTCACTTCTATCACAACAAGAAACACCAAAAATTTTAGAGTAAAGTAACATGGAAAGTACAAATCTGCCAAAGGCCATGTTTTGCTTAGATTAAAAGGTACTAACCGAAAAGAATAACTGCTGAACAGCCAAAGCTTTACTGGTCTTGTTAAGAAACTGTAACTGTTTCCTCTAATGATTGCACCGTCCACAACAGCTCCTGCTTTAGAATCACATATTTAGAAACATATTCACCAAGCAGAGTCTCAAGGGATCAAATTTAGATTCAGGTTCAGTTTGGTCCTCTGGCTCCACAGTGTTCAAACCAAAATAAAACCTGGCTATTGAGAAACTAGGGGATTTTGAGAACAGAAGTTCAAGGTAATCTTGAAAACCATCTAAGATTTTGGGAATTAATTGAGAAAAGAGTATCTTCCTACACATCCAATACACTCTTCCTATTTTTCCTATAACAAAATTAATCATAAGGGAGAGAACAAGATATTGGTATCTCCTCAACTTGCTTTGCTTGACTCTTTCTTCAAGAACAGTGAAAATAGGTACTTTCCTACAATGAAAGGAAATTTCTTTTTTGCCATTTAAGTATTCCTCATGTGTTCACACGTGACAAGCATACTCTGCACTAAGGAACAAGATAAAAGGAAACCCTTTACAAGAAGTGTGATCATAACCGGTTCTCAGTCTACATGCTTATCAATGGGTTTTGAATGAAAAAGGGAAATCATACCTTTCTAGAAGTAGTCTTAGGTGACTGACAAATGCTATGTTACAAACTCAGCTCTCAGATTAGGACATTATCAAACCCATCCACAGTATTTGTTTTGCTTTAGTTACCCGGCCTTTATTTACATAACACTTTTTCCAATAGAGTAAGAAAAAATAAATTGCACTTGGACATTACTAAGGTTGGTGCCTGATATGATTATAGGTAACTTTAAAAATTTATTTCATTGTTGATTAGCCCATGTAGCACAGATGCATGACAACAATACACAAGAATTAACATAAATTATGCTAATTTCTTGTTGCTAGCTCACAGACCCATTTAATGAAGCAAAATCAATGGTATCTCCCCCTTCAACATCTTAAGGTGCCTAAAAGCATTTGAGCTTGACTATCAAAGCAACCACTTGCCAGCTTGCAGTGTGGTGCAGCTGAACTCTTAAGACTGCAAATGGAAGGATACACTGCCACTGATCTACAAACCCACTGATTTCTTCACAGAAAGCAAGAGGACAACATGCCTCTGCTCTAAAGCCACACTGCCGTAACTTCAGCCACCACATGGCTTGGCCCAAGAATTTCTATAAGTGGCTACTTCCAGAACATCCATACACTGACCAAACTGGACCATCATCATCATCCAAGATCCTAAACACTCCATTTACCCTGTCAACAGGTTTACTAAACAAGTATATGGTTTTCCAGAAATCTCATCAGCACAGGATTCCTGGCTCCTTGTCAAAATAAATTTTCACTTAGAAAATACAGATGAAGACAAACTGACCCAAGTATAGGGAGGAAATGACAATTGTAGCTACCACTGCCTTAAGCCTTGGAAAGTTTTCAAACACAAGCTAAGAGTGTATGAGATTATTTTAAAAACAAGTTGTGAAGATCTACACACAAATCTAGAGCAGTATAAGGGACTTGCTTGACCAGCACTAAGCAAAATCAACTGTAAAAAAACAAACAAGAATTCCCCTATCCAATTTCCCAGTGTCCCAGGCAGATGGGGGAAGAATCTCTCATGGAAATGAAGTTCACATGCACAAATACATAAGCATTTACTTGTTCTAGCTTCATCTGCAGTCAGAGGATCAGGTCCCCATCTCACAGTACATAAGACCCAACATACTTATCTCTGCACAAAGTAACTGCCAGGGGAAGCCAATGCAGCAGGATTAAACAAACTTCACAGCAACTCAGGTCTGTTCCATTCCTGTGGATATTCTCATAGAAATGAGAGCAAGACTCAAAATTAAATTTTGGTTGCAGTTAATCACCTAGAGGCCGAGTCAATCCAAATCTGGCAATGTTTTTTGAAGCTGAGTATTCTCTATGAGCTGCTCATCCACACCCACAAAATTCCCCCAAAGCTGAATTTTAGCATATCTCTTTAGTCACCACATGAATCTGTCTCACACAGAATGAAAGGAAAACCAACAATGTGAACTAGTATTTGTAACAATTGTCAGTGTCTGATACCTGTGAGAATCAGCTGAAAATTGGAGACAAAACAAGACCATCACAAAAACCTTCACAAAAAAACCCCAAAACACCACTATTTGGATATCTACAGATAATCTCATTTTCTCCCACTGGTCTGCACCTCCACCTACTTCATGAGCATTTTCCTGTCAAAAAAAAACATGTTAACACCTTACAATGTGAAAAATGAAGTTGCTTATAAGAACCAGAATCTAAGTCTAATGTGGAACATTAATTCATCTTTCCTTCTATTCAGGATTTCATCTATGAACTATGACAGAGTTTATAACCATTTATTTCAGTAACTTCCAATCCTTTACCATGTCATAACTCTAATTTGCTCTCAAAGCACAAACCAAACATTGCTCCTGGGCATATTCATAAGATGCAATACTTCGCACAATTTAGGTGCCTGCATTAACATCTACTTTTGACAGATTCCTGTGTAAGAGGATTCAGGTCATGAACACAACACGTTTTCTGAATCTTAATTTGTTGTTCATTAACTAGATATGGAGTTTAGCCAGCTAACAGCAACATCTGGGTTATGTGCTTACAACCACACTGTATATATTTACCCCTCTCTCTTCCTACTTCTGATCTGGCCACCACACATTTTTTACATTAGTTTGTCTTTCAAACTGATACTTCTCACAATGACCCATCACCCCTAAAATCTTCTAGTACCAACATAAAGAACTTCAAGAGCCTTCATAACAGTATATTACATAGTAGGGACTAGAAACAGCTGCTGTCCTAAAGTTGTCCAAAACTTCTACGAAATCTTGGCTCCATCAGACACTTCCAGTTTCTGCCCCAAACACTAAAGTCTGACTCAGGTACCATGACAGTATGCCATCTACGCTAACATTTTTTGTTATTGCCACTGCTTTTATAAATCAATAGGTTTCATAAAGTTCAAGCTACAACTACATTTGCAATGTTGTTTTTGTTCTTAACATTATAATGAAAGAAGCCAAGTTTAAGCAAGATGTATTTCAGCACAGTGAATTCCTTAAAATTCACCTGCCTTATAGACAATTCTTTGCTAGTTACTGTGAGTCCCGAATTTAACAGACTATTTTCAGTGGGACTCCAATAATGTGTCAGTTACCATGACTATAATATATTTTTCAATATAATGATGCTGCTGAACCCAAACTGCAAGCAGAGCATGCAACAACCTGTGATGTGATGTATTTTTTTAAACAGGATTTCAAAAACTGACTAATCTGACTGCCCAGAGAAGGGGAACATCACATGAATCCTGGCCTGAGGAACAAACCTAACGAAGAAAGCATGACTCATTGTGCAGGCAATGTGATGAGAACCAAATGCTTGATATTCCAACTTCAGTAACTATGGGAAGAGAAAACACATTTACTTCTTCACTCCTCAGCACTGAGTATAGATAACACAGGCACAACACTGCAGAAAAACAAGCAAGAATCTGAATATAGTAATTTATTTACATGCAATGATCAAAACTACAGACTTCAGGAGTTTGTGTAGCTGTATGCTCCAAAAACTCATCACTTGATATAAGCAGCTGAGATTCTGAAGAAACACCTGAGCCAAAATTACAATATTCCCTTGCAATTTCCACAAACATTCATATTATTCAAATTTGTATTTACAGGGAAATGTATAACTTTTCATGAACTGTCTGCAATCCTGTTAGGTTTTTATGCAAAGTATAAAGTGAATATTAAAAATGGAAAGTGCATAATTTAGAAAAGGAAAGTAGGTCAAAGTGTTAATATAACGAAACTCAATTGATGTTGGTTTTCATTCAGTCTTCTGGTTTCAGTTTACATGTTAGTCATATCAGCTGCAGAAAACAGGGTAAAGTCACACTGATTGTGAAGTATTCATGAGGTGTTAAATATTTTGCATACTTATTATTAGTGAAAGAGCAGAATTAATTTGTCAATGCAGAAGGAATTCAAAAACATGAACAAGAGGAGTATCTGGCAACCGCTCCAAAAGACATTCACAAAGTCTTATTGTTATACACATCTTCAGTTTCATCATTCTAACATACCACAAACTTGCTCTGACTTCTCCTGAGTAGCAGAGGTCCAACAGCAATGAGAGCTGCACCAACAAAGAATACATTCTCTTTCTTAAAATGCTTAAGCCTACACAAATATTCATATATGGTAAGGGAGGATTAAGCTTTAAAAAGAGAAGGACAGGTAAAAGACATTTGACAGGATGGAAGTATAAAGGCACAGCATTCCTAAACACAACACAGTACAAAAGACATAGTGAAATGTAGTGTTAATCTTAATTTGGAAGTCTCATTCTGAAAACTTTGCCAAATCAAACCAAGATCCAACTGCACAGTCTTTGAGCCAACACAGCTAGTTGGTGACAGTGGCTTGCTTTCTTGACACACAGCTGGAGAAGGCACTGCAACCAAGCATATTCTTCAGCCCAAAAACAAAAAGGACAACACACATTTAAATAAACTTAAACTCACAGTTTTGAATCACAGTTATGTGGTGCAGCTACTCAGTCATCAAAAGCCCAAAATACACAAAACCTTGGTTAACTCTGTCATCAGCACTTTACAGAACACATCAAGCTGGCAAAAAGTGATAATTTACCCACACACAACAACTTACAGTTCATCTTTTTCAGAGCCCAACAGAAGTGAGAAAATCATGTTTTTCTTGCTGATACAGCATGTACTAGTTTTATCTCAAACTCAAAAAATAGAAAGCAATAAATCCTTTTATATTTATTGAGGGTCACAGGAAGCTGTGTTATCACATGCAGCCAGTGTCAATAGGTACCTAAAGGCCAAACTATACATGTGCAATATCAAGTTGTCTTGAAATAATCTTCTCAAACCCATGTGCAAATTCATAGCTTGCAAAAGAACATGAGGCCGGAGTTGGGGAATGCTTCTGATAATCAAGTGTAAAATGAAGTTGACTTCTGGATTATATCACACACTTTCACAGACTGTAAGGAAGTTCTTCACAGACATTTACAATAACCAGATGCAAAAGTTAAAGCACGTAAACAGACATGCCCATCCAAGGACTATTTGTTAGATAAAAATATTCCCTTCTTTACCTTTTAGGGTAGAACACAAGTTACATAGAGTAGATGGACACAAATCCATGTGCATGCTGTAGTCACAACTTTTAATGCTGTAGGATGGGGATGAATACACCAAAGATTTGGCTACCAAAACAAATTAATGCTTCTTTGCAGAGATCACCCAAGAATGGAAAGTCATCCATTCACCCCCTTGCTCATTTCATATGGTTTCAAAAGTGGTCCACTTATTTTTACAAAGCAATACCACACAGCAGAGTTGTTCTGTGCAGGAAGGTTCCAGCCCCATGCAAAAAGCTGGCTCTTTTGGTTGAACACCTGGATTCTATCCTGCTTCTGCTGCAGACTCCATCTGTGATTGTCTGCAATACCACAAAGCAATACTACACAGCAAACTTCCATGGTCAAACTCCATCCCTCTCAGTACTTCATAATCAAAATGCAACTTCAGATCCCTCAGGTGAGGCAGCATGGGAGCAATGCAAACAGTATTTGCTAATTCAACTGCATAAGAGATTGCAGAAGCTACATCTGAGGGCCAGCAAAGCCATCCCAGCCTGACCCACCTGCTTTACACCAAAGGGCTCTCCTGAGCAGCATGTCAAAATCAACACCTTGGTCTGGGAAGCCTCTTGCCTGTGTCATAACAGCACAAGGGAGGAAATCAAACACAAAGCAGAATTTACCAACACAGAGCTGGAGTAGACAAAGCACCTGGTCCTTTTAACAAACAGGTAAGACAAACAGCTCCCAGTAAGCATGAGAGGAAATATCTCACTGTTAGCAGTGTGGAATTCCAGCAGTGATGTCACATCCATACAGAGGAAAATAAATGGCCCCCAAGGGCTTTACTATAGAAAAAACAGTAATTTAGGCTTGAAAAAGGTAATCTAACTGTTGCAAAGCAACCTGGCAGAAAAATGCCTTGGGAGAGATTACTTTGATAGGATAGCCACTCTTCATGGGAAGCTGCCTGAGGTATTCCATACCAAAACAGAAGGGCAGAGGAACTCCCAATTGGAGAGAGTACCTACACACAACAGAAGCACAGAGTAACACAGAGATAAGCCCAACAACAGTTCCCACTAAGACAAAGTTCACCTCTGAATATTCTAGCACTGTTTCATCTCAAATAACTATGCCATAACCACAGCATAATCATGCTAATGCCAGCTATGGACTTAATGATCTGAAGAAAGACACTTTCTCCTCATCTTCTCAAGATGAGCCATTTGGGAATCAGAATATTCATTATTTCAAAAGATGTTCAGTCAGAGCAGATCTTTCCTGTACTGAAGATTTTTGACTTGTGGGGGTTTCTGCAAAAGAAACTACTTGTTTCTTATTTCCAGCTCTAACTTGTTCTGAAATTAATATACTTGCATTATAAATTCAGAAGTGAGGCAGTGGGTATACCTGCCAGCAGAAAAACAAATGCAAGCTTGCTATTCAACCAAAAAAACTGCCTATAAAGCTAAGCAGAAATATTAGTCTTTAAATTAAACATCTACATAGGTAACAATATTCTGGGTCACTGTTATTTGCTTATTTCCTGGGAGTTCTTATCACTCAAAGCTTTTCTCCTTTGACGGGCAGATAGATTTCTGTACTAATATGTTCTTAGCATACATAAGATATTCCTCCAGATAAACAGCAAACACTGGTCAACAGCATAAGTTGGGCAGGAAAGCTCAAAAGAACTGATTTTCAACTGAACTGCAAGTCAGTGCCTTCCTTTCCTGCACTCCAACACACTCATCCTGTGACAGAAGACAAAAGTTACAAGGGGGTCTTTAGGCTGGGAGCAGCAACTTCCTCACCTGTTTCAGTAACACTGCATCTTCACAACCACTTGAAGCCACCACAGGCCAGGTGACTGCTCACTGCCCATCTTGCCCCACATGGTACAAAAACACACGTTTACATGCCACACAAACCCATTAAGCAGAACAGACCACACCAGCTCAGAACAGATCTTGTGCAGCCATTAGCTCTGACACCTTTAGAGACTCCTGATGGATCCACACCATAGCCTTTTGCCTTGGTGCAAGAAATGGGGCAGCAATGAGAGTGAACAGGACAGGGCTTGTGCAACTGCATGACACTGGACACATATTTCATACAGGTTTATGGGATGTAAGCTCCTGGAAGATCTGAGGCTCCAATCTCAAGGACTTGAACTACAGGCTCATTTTCAGGGGTGGTTCTATAATGCCATTTATCTAAAGACTCAAGCAAAAGCAACAAAGTCTCTGACAAAAAAGAATCTGGTCTACTAATGGGAAGATTCTGTTCAATTCATCATCATTCTCCATTCAACTCTATATTCCTTGACCACCACTTAATGCTCTCTGCTGGTTAGCCTCTCCACTCTTTTTACTGTTGAGCCCTTTGAAAAAAAACTATTAATCCAGCCAAGTTTTCCAGACCTAACAAAGTCTTTCTATCAAAATCAAAGGGAAATAAGTGAAGAAAACCAATCTAAAAAACAGTACCAAATCTTGACCACTCTGCAATGCTTGAGCTCAAATAAACCAATCTGAACTTTCTTCCAAGACATTCTTTGATAGTCAACTTCTCTACTTTCATTTATCCTTCCCTTTATTTAGATGAATCACCACTGTGATTGAAACTTATACTGTACATCATCTCTTTCATGAGGTTTCTTGCTCCTTACCAAAATGAAGTCTAAAATACAATCAAGAAGCCCACAAGGCAATCAGCTATTCAAGTGCATCCATACCCTACTTACCATCAGTAACCGTTATTCTCCATCAGATAATTAAATATTTTCCCAAAATGGTGTCAGCTGCTGATGCACATTACCTCTAATTCCATACAGTTCCATGCTGTCAGCTGAAGAGGTGGGGTCTCTGGCTCTCCATCTCCAGTGCTTTCCCCAAGGTCAAGTACAGCTATTGTCTCTGCTGGCTCAGCACATTGGAGATGCCATGGTGGGGCCACCAGTGAATCTCCACGTGGGATGGGCAGGTTCAGTCAGCTCCACAGCTGCCTGCCAGCCACTGCACTCGAGGCTAGCAGCTGCAATCACAGCCCCTCTACAAGACAATGCATGGTTATAGCAAGTGTGTCCCATTATCATTGATCTCTCCAGCTGCATTCAAATCCAGCTATGGAGGGACATTTCAGAATCACTGTTTCACCAAATTCATTTCAGCTCCTACTGCAAAACCACATTTCCCCTCCTAGCCAACACAGTCATTCCCTGTGATGCACATGCAAACTGAAGGTAAGCAGACCTATTAGACTTTATTAAAAAAACTGTCTTGAGATTATTCACAACAGCTGTTTCCTCTTCAAGCTAGTGGAAAACAGATGGCAACATAACAAGAGCTAGATAATTTTAAAAATTAACTCTAAAACATGACACTTGTACAGGATGTCTTCCACTCATGCATCTCCAAATGGGATAGTAAAAATAAATTGATGCCAAATGTCATTTTGCTAGTACAATATAGCATAATTAACATACCAAGAAGAAGGGCAGAACAAAGAATACTTCAAATGACACAGAAAAGCTGCATGCTGTGTAGAACACAAAGCTGCTGTTATAGATTCCCTACAAAACCACTGAGAACATTGTTTATCTCCTCTGTCAAACACCTACAAAGCCTCACAGCATCAAGACACCTACAAAGCATCAAGACAGTGCAATTACAGGTGTAATTGCACTGTCTTGGCTGTATACTTTTTAATAATCACTAGCAACTTCAGTCAAGATTCACATGGGTGGCAAGCAGCAAGGAAAGTATTTAAAGTCATACTAATTATCTCTGTGAACATAATGAGGGGATTTTATTTGTGTCAGTCTGGCTCAACTGCAGCCCATAAAGTCTATTTCATGAATATTTCATATGCTTAAGAGTAGAATTTAAAAAACTATAAATACACAACTGTAACAGTTTAAACATACATTGAGGGAGACCATGTATTATTGAGCTACTGCATGTTGAAAAAATTCCTACCAAAACATCAGCATTTATGGACAGACAGCAATGAAACCTCAATCAGTTATGCATCTACAGGACCAATTTAGAGCCAAAGGAAAAAGTCTGGACAGAAATGAAAGCTATGCTTTTGACTACCTATTTTATGGGAACAGTTTAGGGTAAGTGGTTATCTTTTTTCCCTAATATGCTTAGCACTGAAATGCAGTATGCAACAGACCCTTGAACCACCAGCTCACATTTCAGGATCTACTAATGACTCTGAGTCTCAAATTTAGAGTGATGAAGAAAACAATGCTACAACACTTCATTTTTCTGGGCAGACTCCTGGAAGTGACTACTAAAGTGCGGTATACATTGAAGAACTTATAAGGCGCACCTTTTATTTCCTGGCAGAAGAACGTATTTATTTTAAAAGCTAACAAAGCAGTCTCTCCCAATCCAGCCAACTTTCCAAACTTCACTGCAGATGGGCTGAGAAACAGACTCACTTCTATTCTCCTACTCCATTAACATGCCTGGTATCAGCCTCCACCACCTCTTCTATTAACATTTCTAAAAAACTAGAAAGTAAATAACCAGAGCAGCTAAAACTGGTCCAAAAGAAGTTATGCGTTTGTATATCTGTTCATCCCCCTTCAAAAAAAAACCCTCAAGCATAAAACAAACCACACACATAAATTGTGACAGATGCTTAGCACATTTAGAAACAGAGATGGTCCTAAAATCAGCTCTGGATACACTCAACCCTATCACTGACAGCACAACACAAGCAATAGTCCCTGTGATTCTTCCACCTATCATGTTTATTGCTGTAATTTGAAGCCAAAAACAGCAGCCTCAAAGTGCCTCAAAACAGCAACACTTGTGATCAGTAAAGCGAATATACAAACTGAAATACTGTTCTCCATAATAATACCTAGCATATATTCATAAAATACACTGCACACGATCATAACCTGCATAATATATACTGTAATAACTATATAACTGCTTTACATTATGTGGTTTTTTTATACTGTCACATGTGACAGAGATATTCAAAACCCTACACAATATGCAGGCAACTTTTAACTTTGAAACTCTCTCTGTTCAGCTGACATTCAAGAAACCTTACTTTCATTTCTGACTACTTATTCTGCTGGGTTTTGATACAGCTTTACCTGAGATGAAAGAATTCTCTATTCTTTTTCTACAAGCATAATCAAATGTTGCTAATCTCTTACTACATCATAAATACATCTGAAGTGTCCGGAATGGTGAAAGTGTTTGGTGTATTGAAGAGCTAAGCAGTGAAAAAGACCAATTACAACAAAAAAGATATTTTCCTTCAACACCATTTTATCTGTCTGACTTCCATTCTAAGAGTAGAAGACTGAATTTTGCAACTTGCCTGCCACATTATTCAGCAAATTTGTGATCTCAAGCAAGACAGTCAAGTCTCTGACATACTCATGTACTCTTCTAGCTGTGACTGTATGAATCAACTTCCTCTATTTATGGAAAGTGGGCACTAAATTAACTCTTGCCTTGGCATTTATCATCTACAAGCTTCATTCTCAAATTCACGGGATATCCTCTGTCCGGCACAGTGTGCTATTCCAAGTAAGTTGTGTAACTCCTACTGGCATGGCTAACCAAAGCTGGCACATGTTTATATTGCAGAGGTAAAAAACCAAACCAACAAATTGTTACCATCTTGTGAAACACAAAGCTCAGGTGAATGACACCCAGACTGCCATTTCCCATTATCAGACCCACACCCAGACCTGTTCAAGTGGTACCTCTTCCATTACCTCTTTTGTAAAGGCAAAGTAGACAAACACATGTATTGAAAATTTGTCTTGTAGATTAGGAACTCAATTTCCAAATCTTAAACATAAATCCTGCCTCATTTTCTTCAGGAATCAGAAGTCATAAACGCTGCCAGTCAGGCTTACAATTAAATGGAAGGAGATGGGGCACATGTACAGTTGATAACTGCAAAATAACCACCTGCAAAATAAATCTGCCAAGGAGTCCAATTACATCATTGAGCTTTAACCACTTACAGTGTACTTGCAAGAATGAGAAGGACACCCATTTAACAAGCTTCCTTCCTCTTTAACAAGCTTCCTTCCTCATGCTTTTGCCCCCACCCCCCAAGATCCCCATTTTAAATGCTTTACAAAAACCACCTATATCATGTGGATTATCTAAAATAAAGTTCTCTCCCTTGTTATCATTAAGAGCTGCAAATTACCAAGAGCTCACACCCAGTGAAAGATGTTTACTGAACAGATAGTACAGCTCCGTGGGTTTCCCAGCAGGGAGGAAAAAGCCACTTAATCAGATAAGCCCTCCTTTCAACTTCTCTCCACTTCCACCTCCCTGCTGTACCCTTCAGCTCAAAGGAGCACCTAATCTTAGAAAGTGCCAGAATCAACACTGCACTTGAGTAAAAGGACTCACATAAAATTCCAGCACTAACAGTCAAGCCAAGCTATAAAGAATCATTCAATAACTCACTGAACACATCTCATGGGTGCTCTCTGCTACTTTGTTTTGGGAGATCCTATACCACTTTCTTTACATAACAGCTGTGAATTTTCTCCCCCCAACCCTGCAACTGCTCTCTCCTTAATCCTTCCTTAACTTGATTGCCTGTCACATCCCTGCTCTTACACAAGCAAGATACCCTTAAACATATGGGAATCCTTGATGACATGCAGCAAGGAATTACTAAAACCACAAAGTGCAGACTTTATATGCATCTTAAGATAAAAATCTCTAAGCAATTTGATTATGCAGAACAAGCCTCAGATGCATTTAACAGTACTCCTTTAGCCATAATATGCATTTACACTACAATTCAAAATATTTTGCGTGAGTTATCATTGACTTTTCAGGAAAGGGAAAAAAAAAAGTAACAGTGATAACTTCTAACTCTTTTTACCAGGCAGAACTAAAGAGGAAGATGAGGAACCACATGCCTATCTGTAAAACACTGGTCATTACTCTCCCTTCTGTGGAAGGAGCACATTGCAAGTACTGCTGTTCTAAGACATGGCACTGTCCTTCAAAGCAGCAGGAAACTCGAAGGCAAACAGAACCAACCCTTTCATCTCAACTACAGGTCTGCAGGGAGAACCACGGCTTAGTTCATAAGCTAGCTTCTACACAGCCTTCTGTCTGCTGCAAAGACTCCTTCAACACAACTCCCACAGAAATAACACAGAGAAGTCTCTAAAAAAATCCTTCTGGGGAAAGGGGAAAGAAAAGAGGCAGGAAACAAAGGAACACTGAACTCTAATAGATCTCTTCTGTTAATCAACAGAAGGCTGCTGACATGATGTAAGGGCAGACTTGACACAGCCTGGAGAGAAGTAAGAGGATGTACCAGAAACTTCACAAAAATCAGACACGGTTTTCAAACCACAGAAAGAGGGAAGAAGAATAAATCACTAAAAAAATGTCATAGAATGAGAGCAAGATATTAATCAAAGTATATGGATGAATAAAGGCACAAAAACACAGCTGCAAAAGGTTAAAGAGACTGCCAGAGAATTTACTTTCTGTCCATCCCAACAGCCTAATTAGCAATCACTGTAACATAGTGTAGCAATAGCTCCCTAATGCCTGGTGGCTCCCCCACTTGCCCTCATGCACCAAGGGCTGTGGAAACCCCGGCCCCCAAGGCAGGCCGCAGCCCCTGCAGCAACCACACCGGGGGCCGGCTCCCCCTCACACACAGGATGCGTTTTATTGCCACAGCCAGCGTTACAAAACACACAGACCTGCTTTCTGTCATTGCATCTCCACTTCCTCTTTTCACCCTTTACGGCTGACACCACGGTGATCCCAGGATCAGGAACTGTAGCAGGTTTTATGTGATTTAAGGCTCGCCCAGACAAGATGTTACCCAAACAGAGCGGTGCCAGGACGCTGAGCAGAGCCTCTCCCCCAGCCCCGGGGTCTGGAGGCCTCGGCTCCGGGCCAGCCGCGACACAGTGCAGCTGTGTAAACTCGGAGCAGGCTGCTGGGGAGCAGCCCTGGCACAAAGCACTGCAGGAGGCCTCACTGGACACCCCTCCCCACCTCAGGGCTGCATTCCAGCTCCCTGGCCCTTGCCAGAGCCCTGCAGGTTTGTCTGCACCCAGCCATTTGCCTTACCAACCCCGACTCTGCCCTGATGATTGAAATTCTGGTTTTACCTTGGAGGACCAACTCATCAATACAGAGATCTCTGGTGGTCACCATGCTAACATCATGAACCTGCTCTACCCTTGTTTGGCCACCACATGATTCTCCATCTCAGTAGCAAGAACATTGCCCTGCCCACTTTGTTGTCATGCTCAGCTTCCAGCCTGCCTTTTTTAATTGAGTAATCCACTTTGTGCTCCGTGACAAGTGGAATTGGATAGCCTCACATTAATTTAATCTTTTGTTCATTCAGTTCTGCTCTAAATATTAATAAAACACACCCTTATAGCAGCAGGACACTGGAGTTCTGCTACTAAGGCCACAAGGATCAGTGGAGTATTTAATTAACCATTGTTACTCAGAACAGGGCAACGCTTGTCAAGGCTAAGCAAAAGGTTAGGTTGTAACAAGAGAACAGCAGCTTTTCAAGAAGGTAAACAGCTAGAATACAAAATGAAATTTATTACCAAGGCTATAGCAGACTTCTCTACATTGTTTTAACTCCAAGCAACTAAAACAGAAGTTATTTGCACAAAACAGTGCTCTACACAAGGACTGAGACCTTGGTAGTGCAGTGTTCAAAATTCCATTACTGTTAGCTTACTGAAAGGAAAAAACTGTATTAACTCCTCCAGATCAGCAGGGAGAGTCTAACAGGCAGGGGAGGACAGCTACACAGGGGAAAGAGAAAGCAACAATTTAGTACCAGTTTCTTAATAATAGCTTCCTCTTTAGCTTCTATTCTTCAAAACCAAATCAAGTACGACAGCTGTTTTCTGCTAAACTCTTCCTACGCCCCTCAACTGTTTCAGCTAAAACAGACAACATCAGCTCAAGAGAAGTCAGCTTGTCCAGCAAACATCCAGGTGTCAAAATTAAGCATTAGGCAACCCTTGCCTTTTGACCTTAAGTAATTCAATAAAAATCCCCCAAAATCCCAGAGAACAGAAATCAGCATATTTTTGGATCCTTTTGAGAGATACTTGTACTGCATTTCACTTCTCCAATACTGATGATGCCAGGCAGGGCTTTCACTGCAGAAGCCCTATCGTGTCAGAAGACATGGAAGGCATTTGACTCCGAGTGCAGATTGACAAGAACAGGATCTTGAAAGGAAGGAAGCAAGACTTGGCTAGGCAGAGAAACAGAATCCTGCTTGTCCTCCTCTGTCCCTTCCCCTGGCAGGGCTCTCTCATCACTCTGGCACTGCTTAGCCAAAGCCAGTGGATTCCATCTCTACATATAGCTGGGAGAAGTGCTGGTGAGGCTTCTGCATGCTACTGTCAGTGGGGGAAGGCACATCACAAATCAAGTAGGCACGAAGAAAGAAGAATGCCACAATGGAATAACAACAGCTGAATACATATTCAGGCCCAAGATCCTTGCCACTTCAATAAAATGGTCTTCCAGAAAAATGTAGAATTAGATGGAAATTGGCACCATGACTGGTAAATACCATTTTTCTATCCTGTTCCCCCCTTAAGAGAGTCAACTCTACCTTGAAAAAGGCTGGATGATTAAAGATTCCACTGTATGGTAAGGAATGCAGCAAAACAGCTCAACAACAATGCCAGAGCAGGTGTTGAACTAAACATATGGCAGAAAACCACATATTTCACTACAAGAACAGAATACAGATGATGGTAATGTTAATAATAAAATAATAATAATTACTCCTTACACAAATTACCACTCACCCCATGGGCTGAAAGCAGCATAGTGTTTTTCTTTTAAAAGTAAATATATAATCCTGTAAAGGTAGGAATGTTGTGTACACAAAGGGACTCAAGATTAAAACTAACAACTCTCATGATGTTAGCCCTCAGTTTCAAGTGTTTGACTCTGGAAGCTCACCGGTGCTTAGCAGACAGGGTAAACAATAAAAGCCTTTCAGACACTCCTTCCAGCTGCCAGGAACATGAATGAAGACATATGTCTGATGTCATAATGTCACAGTGAGACAAATATCCAGGCTGTTTTACAGGCAGAACAGCAGCTATGTGTTTCAGTGACTTCCCTAAATCAGGCTGTCTTTCAAATGATTAGCATAAAAAATCATCTATCATTAAAGCTAATTAGGCAATTAATGAACTTTAAAAATTACACCTGAGGAGACTGTAAAAGGAATTAAGTGGGCCAGGTCAAACTTACTGTCTTATATCTTGAAGGTTTGGGGCTAAACCACCCAATCTAGATTATTGCAAGAGTACAAATCAATTTTGTATCGCAGTGATTACACTATCTACAGCTAAGCCATAACTACTGATACGATTCTGAAGCTTGGGTATAACTAAAGATCTTTCAGAGGCATCACTAATACCACAGAAGACGTACAGCAGCATTCTTTTGACTTAGTTTTAATTTACAAAAGTCTCAACCTCCTCCCTTAGCCCCAAAAGCTCTCAATCACAGCCCTACAACAGAATTCCCATTACTCCTCAATATCCAACTAAGTGCTCCATTCCTCAAAAAAATACTTAAACATAGTCTTGATACTAAGCGATTCTGTTTCGAAGATTTTACTTGAATGATTGTTGAAAAAAAAAAATTTAAAATCCTGATTAAAGCTAACCCACTGGCTCAAAATCATGTTTAGAGGCTTTATATTGTCATCAGCTTCATCCTATGCTGGCCTATTTTAGTACTAATCTCATGTTCCCAAAAGAAAACTATCATTCAACAAATAGAAAGCAATGCAAAGCAAAAAAAAAAAAAAAATAGCACACAGTGGCTGAGCTATGGCTGATCCTTCCCACAACCTGTTCCACCACAGCTGTGAAGGCTCAGCCCTCCAGCACAGCTGGTTTCAGGTGTACCACAGAGGTCAGAGAAGCTACGAACACTTTATCAGGGGGAGGGGGGAAAAAAAAAAGCATGCATCCATGACCAAAACACTGGCAAAACAGCAAGAAAAAATATCAAATAAATGCACATGACACCTGCACCAGATCAAAGTGCACTGTGCTTTGCCTCTGTCAAAAGCCCAACGTATCCCAAGAGAAATATCCCAATTCTATCTCCTGCAGGCTGATACCCTAGAAGACACATACACTGCAAAATAGGTTAGCATTTCACCACGACACTGAAGACACCAAATGTTATTCCTACAATACAACAAAAGCACTGATAAATCACCATCACTGCCTCCTCCAGAAGTACAAGGGTAACCAAATTCCTGTCTTTAAGGCACAGCTACAAGGGCCTGATTCCATACTCTGAGGGAAGCAGGTAGAAGCTCCTGTCCACATCTTGTATTGTGGAGGTCAGGAGAGCAACAGGCAATCTGACCTAGCCCCACACCCAGTGTTTTCCCACCACACAAGTAGTGGGTTTTTCAGACCACATTCTGTAGCACTGAGTTAACCCCATGCAAGGCCAAAGGAGTTTTGGCATATCTGCAGCCTGGCACTAATTCACAGACATGTAAGCTCTTTTTTGGTTCTAAGCCCTTCCTGGATAAGATATTCATGCCTGACCCCATTTCATTCTGCCACTGTGCATGGTCTGTTAAGCACAGAACTTACTCCTATATGTTTCCCAATGCAGTGTGTATGGTAGTGCTGAAGTAGAGACCCCACCTCACAAGCATCTGGTACTTCTGGTTATATATCTCAAACAGCCACCAAACATTAAAAAAAAAAAGCTGTACTGGACACTGTGCAACTAAACCTGAATAAAATTCCACCAGACCAGGAGAAAAATACACCTTAAATTACAGAGATTCGCTCTGCACAAGAAAGTGAAGCCCATATTCAAGAGCATGCAGTACAAGTTACCCCCAGGAGAAGATTACCATTTCCCATTACCAGAAGCAGGGCACCAACATAGCAATAATTTGCAGCATACCAATAATTTGTAGGTGTTATTAGGAAACTTTAATAACAACATTTTCCACTAGACGGTTACAGAAACTGGTTATATTTAATATTGAAGCTGGCTTTAAAAGTAATTCAGCTCATTTTTTTCCCCCACTTTCAAACTCACAACTTTCTAGAATACTGTCACAGAATCAGGTGTCAAAAAACGCTAATTATCAGCCTGTAAGAGTTTCACTTTTACTGAAATGATTTTGCTCTATTGCAACATTCCAAATCCCCCCAGGCACTTTTTATTCCCTGTCAAAAATCACAGAATCACCATTCAAAAACAGACAGGCAGGAGTATTGGTCTGAATAAAAATTAGCTTTTTTCCTCCCTCTCAGGCAACTTTGCTTAGTAGGCCTAAAAAATAAAAAGCCGTGGGGGAGTAGGGAGAGGCACAGTATCTTGAAATCTATTTCCTCTCAACTCTAACATGCAACACCAATTTCCTGAAGTCCATTGCAAGCACCACCCCATAGAGCACAGAGGTTGGCTCTACACATCAGCAGGGGAGAGAGAGGACACCAACAGTTCCCTCAGCTTTAAACAGAGCTGGATTTGTGACTACTGACCACAACCTCCTTTCTAAGCCATACATCATCTCTGAAGTACCTAAGCCTATTCTGCAGCAACTACCTGGAGCTCCTGTTAATGTGAACTCTGGTGTTCACAGTGGTCAAGCAGAATCATCCAAGAGCTGCTGGCCCTCAGCATGCAGCAAAATTAATTATGTGGAACAATCTAGAAACACAGGGTAAGACATATTTACAGAAGTAAGGCTAGTGCTGGTCAACTCCTACCTTACACTTAGGGCAAAAAATGCTAATAGAGCACAAATGTGGTTCTTCAGGTATCTTAACAATTTGAAATTTGAATGATATGCAACATCAGCCAAAGTCTTAAACATGAAATATCTACACTGTAAACGTGACTACAAGTTTATAAAGAGGAACGGGCCACAGAACATTTGCAGAAACAGCTGATGGGCCTTCTCTCTTATGTACCAGGGAATACATTACACAAAACTCAGAACTTGAACATTATGTTCCTGGAGGTAAAATGCAACTTATAATTTGAGGAACTGAACTAATAGGTTAATGAACCAGTGCTGCAGGGATTAAGTACTCTGAAGGAAGTCTCTTAGGACCAGACTTGGTCTAGGCTACAGAGAATTTACATAGATCAAGACGAAGATCTTACTGACAGTTACAACCATGCACAAAATTTACAGGTGCACAGCTCTGCTGACTCGAGCACAGCAGGTGCAAGTTTTCTAGGACCTTTACTGCATCCCTGAAACATAATTCAGTCTAATAGCAAAAATAATCCCCTACAGAGCAAAATGGCTTTTGGGTTTACCAAATTCTCAGACACCCTGAGCAGTACAGTTACCTTTATATAAGTGTAGAAGATGTGAGAACCTTAAAATTGGTTCTGTACCCATATAATATGCTGAAAGACACACAACTGCTGGAGTTTCACCATTCTGCCACTATTTTTGCATACCTTGTGGGAAACAAGTAGCTCTTCCCTCAGCTCCTTACAATATGTAGAAAAAATATAATGTGCAACTACCTTGATGTACAACTTCTTTCATGTAATCAGTTATATATCTGTCAGGGACATTTGAAAAAATCAAAGGAAGACAAGAAATTGTACTGATCAGATCTGTAGAGGAGTGACAGGTCTCAGTGCTAGCACTCCTTGCTTATATCTGCTAAAATGTATTAAAAGCAGCTAAAAAGAAGATAAGTATTTCCCCAATATTAAGTTCTCCATGAGAGCAAATGCTGCCATTTCAGAGATATTCCACAAATCAAAAAAGCAAGGGGAAACAAATCAACAAGTGCATTTATAAAGAGAAAAAACAATGCTTCCAATGCAAGTCTCATCTTAAGAGCAGCTGCTTTGTGAAGATGTTTTTCAAGATATATTGAACCACTAGAGTTTTCATGACTAGAAAGAGCATGAAGAATGAAAGCTGCAATCCCAGAAACAGCACTCACAGCTGGCAAATGGCAACAACAGAAGAGAGGACCACTGGATTATGAAGAACTTGCATTTGTTCTGGAAAACTAGGGGCTGCCACTCAGACACAAAGTATTCATAAAAGCACAAATTTTTTCAGGAAGAACAGAACAACTACTTGCAAAAAATGAGAGAAATTCTGCTGGACAACTGCATCTCCTCTCTTTTTTACTGACTTTGAATTATCAGCAACAATGCAATCCCAACCAGTAAATCCAACTCAAACATGGCTGTTTTGGAGAGGATGGAGTGGTTTTGTTTTAGGCACACACAGCTCTCACATTGTGCCACAGTGTCAGAGCTCAATTTTCCAAGGCTGTGTTCATGTGTTCTATAGCAGTCACCAGCCTTTCAAACCAGAATCGAAAAGCAACTGTAGGATGTCACACCCTGTGTCTCCTGCAAAATAGATCTAATTTTCCATTACAAACTGGTGATTGTTCCTGGGCAGGGGGAGGGAGAGAGGGAGGGAGAGGGAGACTAAGAAAGGCAGCTTTTGTACTATCAACCAGATTTTTCTTCTATTTCTACCACCCTCCTTCCTACAATTCTACAAGCTGAATGACAGCCAGATAAATCAACGAAACTATTTTTCACTGAAATAAGACAACAAAACATCTGAGAAGTTTCAAAACACAGTTCAATTTCACTGTTCAATTTCACAGTTAAACACAAGCATATATAATTACCTTTAAGAACTCACTAATTGGTTTAAAATGCACATCTTAGAAGATGCTAAGAGAAATAGCTTTCAGAATGTTGCACTGTAGTGCTCAATGAAACAGGAAATGAGGGACAAAGAAAGGAATTTCATAGATTCCAGATGTACTCTAACACCAGCTGGGAAATGCAAGAAATCAACTCCAGCCTTGTAAAAAGCTACCACTAACTGTTTTCTTCTAGAGTTCTTGAACAGAAGTAAGTAGCTGTAAACAATTTGTAAACAGAAATAATTTTAAAAGGAATTGGAAACAGTAATAAACTTCTTCCCTTCCATTTTTAAGGAGTTTAAAACTCAGCCACCAGTTCATCTGGTTTTTTGTGGGTTTTTTTTTAAACATAAGAAATCTGTATAAACAGTCATAACAGAAGCACAACTGTAAATAAAGTATTTCAAGTTGTCCATTTTCCAATAATTGGAATATTAAAGCTGAATGAAACTCAAAAGCAAGGAAAATTTTAAAAACAGTAGTTGATTTATACTACATGCCTTCCATGCAAAAGGAACTGAATGGAATTTAAATTTGCAAATTGCTATAAAACGAGTTGTCACTTGAAATTTTTATTCCTACATCTATAAATAAAAAAAAAAAAAACCCAAAAAAAAAAACCAAACCCACACTCCAGATTAAAAATCCAGGAAATAAAATTCCTTCACAAGTTCAAACACCTTTCTGCTCCCTGTGTAACAACATGTCCAGTGTTTCATCTTCCTTTTTTTGAAACACAAACTCAGGCCTTTCAATGCAAACTTCTTCTAAATGGATTTTGAAATCTCTTAGTAACAAGTTAGAGACAAAGAGACAAATATATTTCCTTCTAAAGTCGTTGTAATATATGAAAAGAAGGCTTAAGCATGAAGCATGCATCTTATGGAACACAGATCTGTGTCCCCTCCTCACAGAAATTGTTGTTCTTCCCAGCTTTCAGACTTTTCATTCATGTGTTGCACATGGAAGAATTGAGACACTTCATCTAACATTCATCCACCTACTAGCAGCATGTAAAAGTACATTCATATTTATGCAAATTAGACATTGCACCAAATGCTAGCTGTTCAAACCTACCAGCCATTCTGAAGTAAGGGAAACCCTCTTACCATCACATCACCCTAATCCATCTCAGTCAGCAGCCATGCAGTCACAGCTGCACACCTCAGCATAAGGGAACAAACAGCAAGATTCAGTTGTTGGGCTAACAAAGGGACCTTCGTTTTGCCCCAGTGCTCCCTGAGAGGTAATAACACACAAATGCACAAGTCTCCAGCAAAGCAGAAAAAAATTTTAATACTTCAGAGGTCTGGAATGAAAACTGAACAGCGGAAACATTAATCAGAAGCCTCAAAAGCCTTCAACATTTGTGTTCTTCCCTCAAGAGATTTCAAAAATACAGATACACTATATTTTTTCCCCTTTCAGTCAGAAGGGAAAAAAAAAAATCCAAACAAATCTCAAAGACCTCAAACTTTCCACTGAATATATGAAGTGTTTTACAGTTGGCAATGATACATTAAAATCTGGGAAAGGAAAAGAGGGGGAAAATATTCCAGTTCTCTGTAGTTTTAAAGCTTCACATCTCATTTTGCAAAACTTTCACCCAGAAAGTCTTCTATAGGAGGAAAACAACATGTGAGGTTTCAAGGAACTTCCCTTCCCCCTGGTAGAGGTTAGGATGGGAGAGGAAGGAAGTTAGATTTGCTTTGTTTTTACTCCAAAACAAAGCTTTTACTTGGGTCCTAAATTCAATCACCAATCCACCACGCTAAAGAAATCAGGCACTGCTAAAGAACAGACATTTCATACGGTTTAGCAAATGTCAGTAAAATCAGAAGGTTAGAATGGGTGAGTCCACAATCAGCTTTCCAGTTTAATAAAATATAGCCTGTTATTAACTCCAAGATTGAGCTTTTCCTTGGTGTTACCACAAAATACATAAACCTGGAGTACTAGAAAGTTTAAAAGCACTTTATGCATTAAGACTTACTAATGCATTAAGACTTAAGTTTAAGCATTAAGACTTACTAATGCATGTTTTGACTATTAATATAAGCCTTAGGTGACTTGCTCCTCAGAAGCATTAATGGTCCACCAGCACACACATATTAATTTTCCTTTGACACATTTGGCTTAATATTTGTTGGTCAGATCAATATGAGCAATGCAACTTTCTGATATTTACACCTTTTACAGTATGCAGCCAAGTCTACAAGCCTCTGATTTTATTCTAGGCTTCTGGCTCTCACAAGAGCTAGGTGTAAGATTTATTCTCCAAACACATCCATTTGCAAAGTGCATTGTAACAACATGAGAAGTGTTAAGTACTCCTTAAAAACCCAAAGTGGATTTTACCTCATCCTTTCCCCTCCCCCACCTCCTCCAAGAAAAAAAATTGCTACATGAGATACTCAAAGACTTAATTCGACTCTCACAGAAGTGCAATTACTGGCTTTAACAGAATTATTCCTAATTTACACTCCTGTAATTGAGATCAGTCAGTGAGAAAGGATAGAGGGAATTTTAACCTGATTAATACTATCAAAGGTATTTTTGATGAGGTTTTTTTCAAATGTATTTTCTAATCTTGGTATGGGCAACACCATCCAGTGTTTACATGAGGTCTTCCTTAAATGGGAGCATTAGTGCAACAAATTACTTCATATGGTAACAGAGTGCTTGACTACACAACTGCCTAAGTAGAAATCTTGCCTTGATGCAGAGAAAGGGGAAAGCTCTGTTAAGCATAAATATGATAATCAACATTATGTGCCTCAGCTTTAAAAGACAAGTGTGTGATGGAGAAACAGGGCAGCATGTGTGACTATTAATTAATACCAAGTAAAACACCTAAACTTTCATAAACAGCTAAGGCTCCTGAAGTGAGTGTGCGATTCAAGCAGTTCTCAAGCAGGTCAGAGATACAGATACATCAATCTGTCAGATAGTCTTCTTGCCATTCTCTCTGGAGTTTTAACATTTATTCTCCAGAGCAGCTGACCAAGCTGGTGTGTCCTGGCAGCTAAACAATACAGCACCATCAAGAAAACCTATAGTAAGGAAAGGGAGTGAACTGAAGAGCACAAAAGGAGTCAAGCAATGTCATGATGCTGCCAGTACCCAGACATGAACGCAAGGGATGAACCTGCTGTCCCCTCCGACTTCCCACACACGCACAATCCCAGTCAAGCTCTTGGACACTCGTCCAGAAACACCTCTAACAACCACTGGAGTGCACAGCTCACTATAATGGAAGAAAACTAAATCTGAAAAGAAAATTAAGTTGCATTCTTTGATTCTACTTTGCAAATTGAACTGGATTTTCTTTTCTGAGAGCAGAGCAGCATCAGTCAACAGCAGGTGTGCAAAGAGCACTTCATGGCTGGGAGCAACATGAGTAGGGAAGGGGAAAGACAAGACCTGCCTTCCCAACAGCACCAAGGTACTAATCTGGGCGAGCATATAATGATTTCATGCTTTGGACTGCTGCTATCAAACAGAATGGAAGCAATATGCATTACATAAAGAACAGCATCAGGCAGAACTGACACATAAAAACAGAGTGAGAGAAGCTAATATTGGCATCTAACTAACCCAGCAATTTCAGAACTAAAGATCTGGTTTTCACCAATGATAGTGAAATAGTAAAAAAAATACAAAAAACATTCATCAGTCTGAAGACTAATTCAAGGCAATGAAGTTTTCAAAAGCATTTTCTGGAAAACTGAGAAAGATATCCAGCACTTGTATGTCCTTATGTAAGAGCATTTGGTACTTGACCACCAGACAATCACTTCCATGAAGAGAGACAAGAAAATACTTCTCAAGAGATATATCAAATAACAGTTCTTTTGAATGTACCAACTCCAGAAGAAGACCAAAAAACCTAAGTTTACTTGTTGACATCAGAGGCCCTGAACATGTCTGTTGAACACATTCACTCCTGTGAATTTACCTCTACACTCTCTAAAACCAAAACACATGGGCTTCTACTCATATATGAAACCTTTTCTACTTAAAAAGAAAGTAAGACTATGGATGGAATGCTATGGAGTTTGGTATCAAAGGAAGCCCCAAACACAAGCAGCATATATTTCTTCAAAACTACATTCACTGCAGCATTTTCCACTGCTACCTCTGTTTCCTCCTCTCACGTGCAGAAAATACAGTCTTACTCCAGCCATGGCTGTTCTTGACAGTCCATAAACAGCCAGGGCACTCAGCCTCTAGAAAAAGCGCTGGATCCAGACCCTTTCCATTCAGCACACTGAACACAAGCTGGTCAGAACACAGCCACCACCAAATCTAGCAATGTCAAATACTGAACCAGCAGTGACAAATCTGCATAATTTATTCTGCATCTTCCATAGCCTGAGAGACTCAAGCCTTAATGAGCATTGCTACAGTCAATCAATAAGAACATTAAATTGCCACTTTATTTCACCTATCCAACATCAGTTTAAGCTGTACTTGTTAACTTTTTAATGTGAAGAAAAGATCTTGAGAAGTCTCAAATATATTCAGGGTGAGACACAAATAGCTTTTTTTCCTTTATTTTCTTCTTGGTCCTCTAACTCAGAAACACCGGAAAAAAACAATCTTATCTTTATAAGAAACATTTCACACTTCCTAAATATTTTTCCATTTGGTTTTTATAAATACATACATACATATATAGATATATATATATATGATAGAGAGAGAGATAGAGAGAGAGAGAGAGAGAGAGAGAAGTACCTGGGAAAAATTCTCTCATTCTAAAAATATCTATTCCACAACCTTGTGCCCCATTTAAAAGGGAATAAATCCTTTTACAGTATTATGCAATGAACATATTTAGTCGTAATTACTTCTACAAGTAACCACTTAAGGCATTAAATCCCAGCAGACAACATTAAAAGGGACATCCTCTCAAGACAAAATGAATTTCCCTGAACAACCTTAGTATTAATAGGCTTAGGGAGACCTTAAATTTGTCAGGGACAACTTTCTTCTTAGCCTGGGAAATGCAGAGACATCTCTCAAACATTTACTCTGTACCAGGTTTAATGGTGGAAGCCCGTAAATACCTTCTCCTGGCAACTGACCTGCTTAAACACCAGTAAACCAGCACTTAACTAAGTACTCTGCCTGACTTCACCCAAGACTCTGTTTCACAAGTATAATTGCTTTCACAGTGTCTTAAACTACACAGCTCTCCATTAATTAGTAAAGAAGGCACACTAAGGATAAAAGGCAAAGAGATGGCATGTCTACAGACCAACCATCCTCATTTTGTCAACTGGACATAAACAAGGTCTCACAGTTCCTAGAAAATGGGGTGAGTTTAGAACAGGGTAAGCTGTGCGTGAAGCACCAACCTACATCAGGTAGGAGCCAACTTTTATCACAAATTTCTCTGCTTCATGACTCTGCTCACACTTAGTGCTAAGGATAACTTATGCTGCTGGAATTCCCACATTTTAGATTGAGGCCTCAACACCTTGTAACCACAAAATGGCTCTTTTAAAAGATAAAAAAAGAAAGATTTAGAAGTTCATTAATGTCTTAAATTGCAACAAGCGCTCATGGTGCACAACGGCATTGTTATTATCCAGCTCAAAAAGTGGATTATCTGTCAGCTCAAAAGTACAACGAGTAAAGTGTCCTCCTCACTATATTACAGCCCCAGTAAACTCTCATTCTGCAACATCCTCCTGCCCCAATTACTACTTTCAAACTATCAGACAGAACTATAACAAGCTCTACTACTGTTAGAAAAAATACTATTTTAAAGCAGAGCCAAATGTCCCTCAGTATAACAGTACTAGATTTTAGGGACATGAAAAGCTTGCTAAAGTGAAAATTCACAAACGAGCTGTTTCTTTAGATTTTTCAAGTATAAACAAATTCACAAAGTAAAATCTGGCAGCAGGTTCTCTGCTAGCCAGCACACAGCTTTCAACAGCAGAAACGCTAAACATGAGCTTTTATTTTTTTCAACTGAAAGTTTAATAGTTGATGCCATTTAAGGAGGAAAAAAGTAGCAATTAAGTACAGCATATTTATTAAATATTAAGAGTACAACAAAAGTCATGTTGTCAAGCAGAAGGACTCTTTGTAGTTTTTCCAGCCAATCATCAGCCATAGAGCCTTATGTTGTTTCCTTTCAGGTTTTGAAACACTGACTCATGGAAATATCAGCACTGCACACTTCCTCAAAGTGGCAATCTTATAGGAAGTGTTTGTTTAGTCTTACATGACACATTGTTTTGTTTATGTATAAGGGATTCCGGTAAAAATAATTTTCAATTAAGGAAAAAAAAAGACATAAGCACAATGGTTTCAGTTATGGGAAGCCAAAATAAATCAGTTTCAACTAGACATCTGAACAGCACATTCGTTAACAGAAGTACTACTTTTTTCTTTCTACTGTACATTACTTCCTTGCAACATGAGCAGAAGTTGCCAGGCATTAACTTCTTTCAATTCAACTAACCACAGAAGAAACTGGACAGGAGGTAGCACAGTAACAACTCTTAACACTGGTACCCACATCAACAGCTCACATTGCTGCTCCCCAGATTCAGCATCTCAGTGAGCCAACTTTGGGAGGTGCCACACCATTGTCAGTTCAACTGAGTGAGGCAAACACACATCTTCCTAAAAAGCCGAACTGTTTCAGCACTTTCAAAAAAGGAGACAGATGGCTCAAGCTAAATCCAAGTATGACTAGAAACTACACTCCTCAGAACATGGAAGCACTTAAAAGATGCAGAATGTAATAACCCACCTGGCTTAATATGTCTGATTCCATGCAGTCCATCAGTCCCAAAAGAACGAGTTATACAAGCAGAAGAAAATACCTTCATTTACCTGCAGCTTCTTGGAAATACAGGACAAGCCAGCCATAGCAGTACACTGTATTAGGACATTCAAACATCTCCAGGCCACAGATGTTTTGCACAGCCAAAAGCCTCCCAACTGCATCCGCCTCCCCATTAAGAGAGGCATGCTAACATGGGTGTCCACTCTGCTTGCACTGATTCCTCAATGAATCAATCCTACATTTCATTCAACTTATTCTAAGGCACACCTGTATATCAGTGTCCCCATTCATGATTTGCCAGCAGAGGGGCTACAGAGAAGGAAATGTCTTATCAGATCAAGCTCAGAATATCTGAAAGTCAGAGATCAGACAGAGCTTGGCTATGAAACAAGCTCCTAAAGAACAGAACTGACCACTTCCTCAGCATGACAAATCAAAGCAAATCAACATGGAAAATGACTTACCGTTCTGCCCTCAAATAAGTTTTCTCTTAACCCGTTCATTGAAAGACTAAAGCCTCCTGTCACTAGAAAAGAGAGAAAACTACAAAACACCCATGAATGGGAACTGCTAAAAGAAATGCACTATTGGGAATAGCTAAAAATAGTAGTGTCCCTCCAATGTTCACCATCTTTTCAGGGGTGCCCAGCAACAGGATGAGGAAAAATGGCCATAAATAGAAATGCAGTTAAGTTCCACCTCAACATGAAGAACCTCTTTACACTGAGGGTGGCAGAGCACTGGACATGTTGTCCAGTGGAGAAAGGTCATGGAGTCTCCCTCTCTGGAGACACTCAAAAGCCACCTGGGCACTTTGCTGTATAACCCATGCTAGGTGACACTGCCTTGACAGGGGGTTTGCAGTAGATGATATCCAGCGATCCCTCCCAACCCTGACAACTCCGTGAGTCTGTGACCTCCCTTCAGACCCAGTCACAGGACTTTCTGTAGGGAGCCTACAAGCTCCATATACAAATTCCAGAAGATTAGGATTGCTTTACGAGGCAAATCTGATTAGGAATACTTCCTCAACCCATCAAAGCAATCCCGCCACTTCCTATTTTTGTGACAATTCTCCAAGAGACAGTCAGCTACAGAGAGGAGTGTGACTTTCGAACACGAGCGGCAGAAAGCGGCGGGGCTGCCAGGCCGCCGGTGCTCGCCCCCGGCCGCGGGCAGACGGAAGCGCTCGGCTCCGCCCCCTGCCGGGCAGCGGCGGAACGGCGGCGCAGCGCCGGGCATTGTCCTTCACATCCTCCGGGAAACACCTTCCGCTCCGACGGCACAAGCCAAGCACCGGGATGCTCGCGGCTTTTCCTCTCGCTATCCAGCCTAAAAAACAGCGGGGATCCTTGCTGCAAGCTCTGCAGTAATCAAGTGCTTAGCTCCGACAGCTGAAGTCAGCAGTGGGACTAACTTTAGTCCGCGACATAATAAGATTCATCTCAAGACTTTTACAGCTGTTATTGTATTCGATCTCCTCAACAGTGCAAAGAAATTCCCACACTGTCGTGACTTCAATCATTGAGGTATAAGATCATCACTTGTTTTCTTCTCAAGAAAACCCCAGCTAATCGAACACAAACAGCTTAGCCTCAAGTCATCATCCTACACGCGGAATGCGTTCTTAGCCCTTTTACTAAAAATCACCAGATGGAAACAACTTGGGATATCATCACTCGCGTGCTGTACGGATTTCTCCCTTTTAAAGAAATTTTTAGAAAGCCCTTTTTTAATTTCCCCTCCCGTCTTTGAAAACAGACAGAGAGCAAGTCTCCATCCACACTCTATAGGCTTACTGGATCTCTTTTCTGGATGTATCCGAGAACATAAAACGAACACATAATTTTTAGCTTATATGATAAAATTTCAACTCTTAAAAACTGCTATCACTAAACCACCTGTTGGCAATTAAAGAGGAAAGGATCCTGGCAATGGTCTCTTTGAAATGCTAACGCCACTGTCCAATAATGAGATTTTCTACGTAATCTCACGTTTCAGTTTCATCCAACACGCCAACTGGAGGCTGCAAATTTGCTTCCGAACGCAGGGAAACGCAAAGGGATATTTTTTTCAAGAGCTTTATTAGGAAGCCACACGCCTTCGGTACCCACCGCTGTGAGCCCGGCGCTGAACTTCGCCACTTCCCCTGCAGCTCGCAGCCCCCGCGCCCCATCCCGGGGAGGAGAACCGCTCGCTCGGCATGTGGGACCGATTGTCTTACGGAAACGAGGGATTTCCCTCCCAGTCGGCACACTCAGAACTCGACCAGGGAGAGTTTAATCCGCTCGCTGACATCTGTCGCTTACTTTCTAATAATGTGGTTTGGAACTCGCTCAACACAAGAAGAAGAGCGAATCTCCAAAAGCGCGAGTCGGAGGAAGCCGTAAGGAAGCGACAGCAGCCCCTGCCTGTCCCCCTCGCCGGGGGCAGGGGCTGACACAGCGGCTCCTGCACACAGCCGCTTTTGGGCCGGCTGCACACCAGCTTTGCCAGTGACACACAGTGCTGAGACTCGGTGGCCGCCTTCAAACTTTTACAGCGCAGCTTAGCAACAAAAAGAAAAAAGAAAAAAAAAGAAAAGGAAAAAAAAAACCCACCCACCCCCCCCAAAAAAAAAAAAACCACAAAAAAACCCAAAACACGCGAAATCCGCCGAATACCCTGCGCCGCCTGGACTGCCGCCGGCGCCGCTCGCCTGCCGGACGCACGGCGCTGCCCGCCCGTCCCCGCGGCACCGACCGCCCGCCCCGCACGGCCCCGCAGAGCCCCCCCGGGCCGCGGGCACCGCCCGCCCCGCCGCCCCCCGCGCTCCCCCGGCGGGACGCAGAGGGCCGGGCAGCGCGAAGGGGCGCTCGGCGCCTCGCCACCCTCCGCCCCAGCGGGGGCTCCCTGCGCGCTGCCCCGCGCACTCACCGATTTTAATCCTGACGCTCTGGAAGACCCGCAGCCCCTCTTCCTCCACCGCCATGGTGGTGGTGCTGCCGCCGCCGCTGCGCCTGACGCTCAGCAGTGCTGGAGCCCCGCCGCCGCGGAGGCGCGGGGACCGGGCAGGAGGAGGCAGGCGAGATGCTCCGGCAGACGGGAAGGAGCGAGGACGGCCGGACGGCTCGGGACGCACCGCGACCAGGCTGGAGCGAGCGAGCTACAGAGCGGCCGCGCAGCCCAGCGGAGCGCGGCGCGGCGCAGCGTCCGCCTCCCCCCGCCGTGGGCTGGCAGCGCCCGCCCCGCCGCCGCCCCCTCATTGGCCGGCGGGGCGGCGGCCGCAGCGCTCATTGGCCCGCTGCCCGCCGGGACGGGGGGAGCGCGTGGGGGAGCGCGGAGCGCGGCAACAGCTGGAGCGCGGCCGCCCCCCGCAGCCCGGCCCGGTCCGGCCCCGCCGCACCCGCACCCGCGCCCGGCCGGGACCCCCAGCGGGCAGCGCGGCGCGGTAAGGGCTGAATAACTCCGTGGGCCCGCTCCTGTGCCTGCCCGGACCAGCCGCCGGGAGCAGCCGTTGGCGTCATGGCGAGAGAGAGGGAGGGAGGGAGGGATGTGTAAGTCCTGTTTCCCACACAGCCATAAAGAGAGGGCTCGAACGATGCCGCAGGTTGAAAGCCATTCATTAGCGAGGAAAAGAAGTCCCGTATTAAATAAACAAACCCGTTTGGGCGCTGGGAGCAGGCCAGTCTGTCTTCCTGGCTCCATTTGATCAGCGGCAAAGCTGGCTCTACCTGATTGCACGGGGAGAGCAGGGAATTCAGATTTCAGACTTGCATGATTACACATTAAACAACAAGAAATAGGACCTGTGTCAGTGTTCAGTGCCAAACTTTGGGTCTTGTAAAGTCAGTAATTGAAATATGCCTTCCCTAAAGGTCTGGCAAAAGCAGAGCACAAGGTTCAGTGGAGGTCTACAGACTACATTATTTCAAAAACTGAAAAATCAAATTACCTTTGGCGCATTCATAATCCCCCTAAAGAGGCTTGGAACATCCCTATGCAGAACAGCCCAGGCACATCACAGTCCAACATGTCTGATAAACACAACAAAATGCCCTTTCTCAAGCCTGCAATTAAAAAAAATAATTAAATACTTTCCTGTTCTAGCTCTAATTTCAGGAGTGATAGAAAGGCAAACTCACTAAGGACAATCTATACATATATTAAAAAGCTATAAATGAAGAACAGCAAGAAGTCAGAAGGCAAGTCAGTCATGGGCAGTATAAAGTCTGCACCAAAGAGGTGCATGAAAGCCTGATGAAAACAGTTAAGCAATCCATCAATGCTTGAATCACGGAAGGTGCAACATATAATAAATACCCTTTATTAAAAAAAAAAAAAAAAAAAAAGAAAGAAAGAAAGAAGGTGAGATATGGAATTACAGAAGGAGCTACAATAGCAGAGGAAGTCAGCTTGTAGGAAAGCCTGAGGCATCTGAGTTTTCCCACACAGGTATGGGCCTAGCTGAAGGAAACTGGCAAGCTCACAGCCAAAAAAGGAAGCAGTGAGTTATCTCAAGGAGCTGCCTGACTTACTGTGCCTTCCTTGTCTGCATAGCCAAGTGACACATGTAATTTGATAAAAATACTTTTACAGAACAGGACTCTAAAGAGATTTTACAAAGTACAGGCTTCCATTTATCAACATCCATGCTGTAATTCCTTCTTCCTCACTCTAATATGCCCAATGTCCTCTGCAACCTCATTATACCCATTCCACCATGTGCCATCTTTTCTTTTATAATGCTCTCAGCTCACTCCCAGCAACACTTCAGCTCCTCTGCCTGCTGGTCCTTCACATCCCCCGTGATACCTTCAGTGCTCCCTGCCCTAATAACCTTTAGCATTTTCTGCACCATAACCCAAATTTCAATTGTCACAATACTTCTGATTCCCCTCTTTTTTTTTTTCAAATTCAGCTAGACAAGAGGCAACACAAGCAGCACTCTGAACAGAAATTACAAGAACGCTGATCAGAAAGCTCACATTTTAAGAAGGACATTGTCTCAGATCAGCTAACCTGATGTTGCCTCTCAGATGCTGGATGTGACAAACAAACTATTTTTGGGTATACATGTCTGGTTAACAATCTGTACATGGCCAAATATAAAAAGCAATATACAAAGTCTGTTGCTTTTGCTCTTTCACCACACATGCACATTCCTTGAACATATTGATGCAAAATAAATACAAGCCCACTGGGCCATCTCACTGAAGAAAAATGGCAAGCAACAATGCTGTACACAAGCACAAACAAAGAATTACAGCTATAAGCAAGTGGATCATGTTCAGCTATAAGCAAAGGTATCCTGTGCTTAGGATCTTTCTAAATCTTCCTCAACAGCATCAGGGAGAAACCTGCCTCCATGCTCTAAATATTAGGGACACCTTTAATAAAATATTTTACTTCTGTATTTGCTACATAAGGACTTCAGCTGGCCTCATTTCTCTGTTGGAAGCTTTTCTTATCTGCAGAAAGTTGACCCCAAAATAGTAATTTTAAAAAAAAATCACTTTTTCTATTCTCTTCCCAGCATTTGCTGCTGTAAGAACTGTTCTCAGCAGATAGTGAACAGACTATCCTTCCCAATTTGCCATTATGTTCTTTCCAGATAGTCATGGCATTTCTATCTATATCCTTTACGCCCAGAAAATGAAAGAACATATCTAACTATAATACAGTCTTTGTATGTTCAGAAAATCAAGCTCTACATAAATTCCCCACCCCTTGATGTGCAGACAAAGCCCACCATCTTAAATGTAATGTCATTTGACCCAGCATAAATTCACCTTGTAATCTAAGGTGCTGCTTTTCTCCCACGCCCTAACCTCAAGTGTTGCTTGCAACCTCACCCTGTGCTAAAGCTGGTCTCACAAGGGTGTGTGGTGTAACACTTTTGTTGGGTAAAAAAAAAAATACACTGTCATGACTCCCATTTGTATTTTGTGAAAAACAAGAGGCCCATAAAAGCCATGACACTTGGAAATCCTTTACCCAGCATCAGAAAGCATCTCAATCCACAGGTGTGGTTAGAGCACAGTGCCATGCTGGGCAGCTTTAGGAATGCATACCTGCCCATGGCTATACTTCCAGGCTATTTTTCAGGATGGCCTAGCTTTGACAAGAGCACAGATATGTCCAGGAAAAGTAGGGCAAAATTTAACCAAAAAGCCAGCCTTTCCTGTGAAATGTAGTGGAGCACAACCAACTTCCACACTTTAGCAGAACAGAAACTATCAAGATGCCTACAGAATCTATTAGCAGCAATTGGAACAGACCAACATTTAACAACATCAAAACACACAAAAAATTAGTAAATAAAAAAAAACAGTGTATAGCAAGAAAAAATAGGGAAAAAAACTGGCTCCTTCTTGGAGTTTTTGCTATGGAATAAATTAATATTCCTCACATGAAAATCTACAAATGGTTGCTTGCAGCTCTGTGCTGTCCAGCTACACTTCTGGTTTCCCACCAGATCTTTTCTGCTGAAGCTCTTTGTCAGTGCTTCTGTGTATCAGTGAGCTAGTTTATTTTCTGTCAGATCTTGTTTTCTTGACATACAGCTGAAAGCTTGTTGCTTCCTCTGTAATAAACTTGTCTCCAGATGTTATACAGTTCGACAATGTAAATGCAAGCACTGTTTCAAAATTCACATGAATATGTATTTTTAAAGATGTTAAACATAGTATGAAAAACAGCCAAAGAGTGTGTGCTGCTTTTTATTTCTTCATTGCTGAAATGAAATCTCAGCAGCAGCATCACATATGTGTGTGCATATTACACATAACATGTGCAGGCAACATGAGGTATGCAGCTACAGCAGGCTCATCAAAAAAAATCTAGGCAAAGTGAAATACTGCTTTTTAAGATGTGGATGAGTCTGTTAGTGACGACGTCTATCCCAACTGTCTTCATCCAAGCCATATGGGTTTATATTATCAGCTCTTCAGAGGATTCTTGAATCTAAATTAGACTACAAAGAAGGTCATTTTCTGTGACTCATTTGTGCCCAGCAAGGAAATCATTTCCTCTCTTGATCTACATGATAGCTTTCTCTTGGGAGGAAACAGAATATAAGAAGCTCTCTAATCTCCTTTTGCATTATGCAAGAAACTAACAAAATATGAACCTTCTATCACTAGGGTAGCACAAAGCTGCTACCTATATTTATGTGAAGGAACAACATATTTATGTGAAGGAACAACATATAAGGAAATATCACTGTTATAAAAAGCAAGACTATGATCTGATGACTGAGATATTGTAATTGAATTCTAGGAAGACATAGACAGTTTTAACTAATAATATTTGTACCAGGCCTAAAGGCAGCTACTATCCATGTCGAGATGCTGCATGATATGACGACTATGCTGACTAGGGTGACTCAATAAACATTTATCCCTGGCAAAGTGAGTGGAGAAGCAAAGGAGTCTTTGTTAGAGCCTCTGCATCCTATTCCCTGTCTGAGTGGTAAATTCAGACCTTGCAGTGATAGCTCTCACAGGAAGATAGCAAAAGCAGCTGGGTATTTTTGCTCCTGAAGTCCTAGAGCCAACCAACTGGTCAGGAAAATCTGCACTCCTTCCTTCAGTCTCCATGCATAGTGAGATATGGCAGAAATATACTATGCAAGTAGGTAGGAAATTAAGACTGAGTCTGTGATTACCTGTGTCACCCCAGGCTAAGAGTTCGCATCTGATGTATTCCAGAGGAATGATGAAACAGTAGTGAAACTGCTTGTATGATTAGTCTAGCACAAAAACACTCTGGCCATTACACTAGATAAAAGAGGAAGAAAGAGAGTGATAACAAGAAGAAACCTTTAATTAGCAAAATGTCAGCAACAGTGACAAGAAAGCACAGATTTCACAATAATACAGAAGTGAAAAAGTCTAATTGAAGGAGAAATGTGGGAAAGAGCAGATACTACTGAAGTGGCTGTTACTGAGCTCTGTGTGTGTACCAGTGCACATGCATGCATGGTACACTCACACACTGGATAAAAATAGATCTGTGCATCAGAATCAGGAAAACCAGGGCTTTCATTGCAGTCACTACACTTAAAGAAAGGAAAGATCTCCCCTGTGACCCCTGAGTACAGGAAGTAAAGCATGTCTACCTGGTTTTCTTACTAGTTACCTTCAAAAAATCCCACATTTTTGCTGCTTGTTGCTGGAACATGGGGCCAGGAAGAGGCCAGAAGGGGGAAAAGAAAAATGGCTTTAATTACAGGAAAAGGGGGTCAGTAAGAACTGGTTGTTACAGTAGCCAAGACAATACAACTAACTTTCATGGTATATAGGGTTTTTTAAAGTTTTTCTCTTTTTTTGCTCTTTTAATTCTTGTTCCTAACTTCTAAAAATCTGTCAGTCTAGTTCTTTCCTAAAATACAGATCTATGTTAAATTCAAGTCATTTCAGCAGCAAGCTCATAACATTCAGGATTCCAATTAAGTTTACCAACATAAAATACTTTCTGGTTAAACTTACAAAAGCTTTGTGTTCTGGGCCATATCTGCTTTACTTGAGCTTATAAACTTTGCTTTCCTATGAAGGAACAAATCCCTTTATCCTTCCATATAAGATTATAATGTAATAAAACTGCAATAAGATCTTACAGAAAAATAAAAATAAAACCAAAAGAAAACACTGAAAACCCCAGTGATTATGTACAAGAATGAAATATGGTGAATTTTCCTGCAGTTTAAAAAGTTTGCACCTATTCTCATATCTTCCACATTAACCTTTTGTGAAACTGCTAGATTAAAGAAAAAAATGAACAGCAATAGGACTTACTAGTGTTTTAAAAATACTGAATACTTCTGTTTATAATAAATATATGGTTTTGCAAACAGGCATATAAACAACCATATTTCACAAGCCATTGCATATTGGCAGCCATAATCATCATTTTCACATCTCCTTTGCTTTTAAGTCATCAGCTCATCTGCAGTCTTCTCTGTTCTTCATGAGAATTAATTTGACAAAATAGGACTCCACCCTTACTCTCCACCTCTAAGGCAAAATTTCAACCCCCCTCAGTTTGGCAGCACCAGTAGTATCTATTTTGAGGGGACTGCAAAGAGAGCTTTTGCCCCTTCTTCTTCCTCTTATCCACCCCAGGAGATTGTGTAGCCCCCCAGAAGAAAGCCATTTGGATTATATTACAAACATGTGCCCTAAAACACACATTAAACAAACACTTCTCTGCCTCTGAGATGTGTTCCAGTTTTGTGCTATAAGTGAGACCTGTAAGGCAGATGCTGTGAAGTTTACATTGACTTGGTGAAGTTTTGCATCACTTACCCACTGGGTATTTTTACCCACAAGCAGGGGCACACAGCTGTCCCACATGCTGCTGTAAACCTTGACCAGACTTTTCCATGCAGTCACGCGTTTAGTATGGGTCAGGTCCTGTGGTCTTCCTTTGCTCAAATACCCCATTGAAGCCAACACTGGAAGGTCAACTTGCAAATGCCACCCTCTCTGTGTGGTGAATAGCTCCCATTGAATACACTGGGATTACTCATGTGTATGAGTGACTACCAACAAGAGCAAAAGGAGCAAAATCTGGTTCTCATTAAACACTGCTATCTGAATAAAACCTCCTTCAGTCAGTAGTAACAATCAGGCGGAGCAGCTCTCTCAGTGAGAAGCTACACAGGAAGGGCAATATAGCACCATTTGTCACTGTATTTTAACACATAATTCTTTGAAGCATCAGTTAACTATCCAGGCATGACTACATGGAAGAGCTCTATCCCACCACAGTTGATGAGCAAAGATAATCTTATACCATGGAACACAATTAGCCAGATGGTTATTCAGAGGTTTTTGGAATAGAAGCAATTTCTCTGATCTGGGAGATTAAAAAAAAAAACAAGGCTGAATTTAAAAATAAAAATCATACCACACTTGATATCCAAGTATTTAATTACATATTATCATGGGTAACTACTAATGGGCTCCAATTACGCAATATTCGTTTATTGCTTTCGGAAACATTTATAGCACTAGATAATGTCTAGATTTAAGTCAATATCTGAATAAACAGCCTGGAAAACACATCATTTGTACTCAGATTGGGTTACTAGCATGATTATCATCTGCCACCTGCTGGAAATAGCTGTGATAATGCAACTAAGTTCCACAGATGGAAGGTCTGGTCACTCACAGAACAAGCAGAAATGTCAAAGAGTAAAAGTATATTCCTTGTTCCCAGGAGTTTATTCCTCTTGCACCCACTGGGAAAGCTTGTTTTGCCAAACTGGGATATTTGTGAGCATCCACAGAGAAACCTTAACATGACTTTGTTTAAACAAACAGAAATTAATTTGCTATTGAAAATGGCATTATCTGCCTGTGTCTGACCAGAAGGGAAGATTTATAGTCTGAAACTAATGCATGCAGCTAATCCTAACTCAGGCTGGCATAGCTGGCTTTGCCACTCTGCTAGAAGTTGAACGATTTGCAGGTTCCCCTGTACCATCATCACGTTGTCTTCGAGCCTCATTCAAAGAGAATGGCCACTCTGGCTTTATGGTGGCCCATAAAACCCTCAAGGACAACAAAACCTGCTCATTCAAGACATCTGCTCTCACTCAAAAAAAAGGGGACAGTGTTTGTATGCCGTATTCTTCAGAGAGCCAGAACCTTGTAACTTGCTTCCTCTGTGCCAGCAAATCAGAGTGAGTAAACCACATAAGCCAGAGGGTAAATCCAGAGGCAGCCCTGCAGGACTGGCCTTCCTCTCTCCCTTGTGCAGAACAGTAGCAGGACACACAGGTACGACGAGCAGTTCTTGTCAGGGGCTGGCTTATTGTGTCCCACTGGCTGATGACAGGACTAATTGTATTAGTGTGATTTTGCAATTGGCAGGTCTCCCCAAGCCAGTTAGGAGAATGAGCAGGTGCCACTATATTAGAGAGTCAGACCCTTTTTTATTAAACAAAATCAAACACAGGCCTTAAGCAACCAATTTTTGCTTGCCCAGCAGGTTTAGAACATCAGCCCAGAGTTAGTGTTTAGACGGTTCTTGCATTCAGGGAAACAGTGTCTTTCTCTGCATACCTTTCAATTATTTCTGAGGTCAAAAAAGGAGAATAAAAAGGGAAAATGAAGAATAAAAAATTGAAGAAAGAGAATTAAAATTGAAATTATTTTGAAGGTTATCCAGGTCTGTGGGATGGAGTGGAGAAAGAAACAAGAATACACATCCCAGGACCTAATAAAATTCTAATTAGTTCCTCATTTTCTCCACTAACTTTTTTTAGCCATTATAAAGCAACCAGCTGTTTATAACAGTAAGAATTAATATCAGACCTGAAAGCAATATAAGAAAATCTAAAACATTGAGCCACACATTAGGAAGAATTACATGGGCATGTACTACAACATGCCTCCTGAGCAGAGGAAGGGCCAGGCTTGCAGGAGCACCATGTCCCACTGCAGTGTACAGCATTCCCTCCAGGAGCACTGGCTCCTGGCTATGCATCCAGAACAATGTTTCTGCCAGCATTTGCTTTCAGTTGGAAGCCTTTGTTGCTTCACCCTGCTTTGTCTGTTCTTAGGAGGTCGCTGTGCTTCAGGCTCCTGAGTTTCCTCCTCTGCGCTGCTCTTAGGAGGCTGACACCTCTCCTACAGCAACATGGTCCTTGCCTGCGCTGGTAAGTGTCCCTCATTCCAGCCACAGATTTAGCAATGCCTCATGCAGAAAATTTGGCTGATTTCCTCCTGTAAAGCTTGGCAAGGGTCTGATATAAAAAAATACTGAGAAGTAAAAAAACCTGCCAGCCAAAGAAGCAGCAACACCCTCCAGCCTGCATGCACAGGAGTCCGACACCCTCGCTGCAGTGACATTTGTACCCAGGGGGGCACGTGGCTGAACACAGACCCTCACCTGGGAGGCTGCCAGGAAAATTCACCCTGCCCTCTGTCCCCAGGCATGCTGGCCTCTGGCTACAGGCCTGCTGTTCAGCAGCAAGAATCTACCCCACCCAAATGCCTTCTCCATGGCCAGCACCAGGACAGGAAGGTTATCACCCAGAAAGTGACCCCTCCTCAGGCAAAGGTGGGGGACAGGGCTCTGGCCTTACCTCTGTGTAACTACCCTGTATCATCCATCCAGGCAGTGAGACCAGCCTTCCCCAGAGAGTTAAGGGCTGCTCCACAAGCAAAGAGACCTCGGTGCAAGAGCTCAGTCAATTGCTCAACAGTCATGTCCTGCCCTGTCCTCTCCCTCTGTGTCCTTCTCCCATGTTAAAACCCCTCAGGAGGATTAGCTGTCAGGGCTAGTCTTCTTGGCAACTTTTCTGGAGATCAAGGAAATTGTTCATTCTAGTAAACATAGTCCAAGAGATTTTAAATTGTGTAGGTAGATATAAATACATATAGATAAACAGAACTCTGTGTGATTATAGCAATGTTTTTCCCTTCCTATTCCTCTCTTCCCACCCCTTTCCCTTCTCTCAATTTCTCAGACAATAAGTGGGAAACAACCTCTTTTTTTTCCTCAGCCAAAAATTAATTCTTGCTCAAGACTTCCAGAAGGGGTCAAGTCTAAAGGAAGCATCTGGTCAATCTGCTTTTGTACTGCAGTGGGGGTTGTGGGCCTCACATCCCCTCCCTCTGCACCACTCAGCACTGCCAGCACTTGTGCCACACTTTGTTCACACTCGTGCACAAGGGCAGGCAGCTCTTGATGGAAGCCCCAGGGTATGCTGCATGCACAGACAGAGCACATCCCACTCATCCCAGCACGGCTTCCAGCTGCTTTTTTTATCCCCCTGACTACAGATGGACTCTTCAACTACTGACTTGGGTGATTTGCTCATGAGTTATCTGATAACGGGCTGTGCTTGCAGGGTCAGAGTCACAGAATGGGGTCCTGTCATGTAACATTCTGAACTGACCAAACAATAATTTGGCTTCTCTCAGCATCTTGAAACACACATCCAGGAACAGGCAATGAATGAAGGCAGACTGGGCTTGATCCTCAAACACACCCACAAGTGGCTCCCATCCTGTGGTTCAGTCTGCATATGTTCAAAGTCAGTCAGAGTAAAACACTTCCTAGAATAAGGTAAGAAATAGACACAACTTCAAAATAGTCAGGAAAGCTGTCAAAAAAAAAAAAAAACAAACAAAAAAAAAATCACAAACAAACCAAAAAACCCCCAAACAAACAAACAAAACAACAACAACAAAAAAAAAAAAAAAAAAAACTCAGGAGATATTTTCCTCTTCCTACATACAGAAAAGCTTTTAAGCCTTAGAAAATTCACATTGACCATCTTGCATTCTCTTAGTAAATATACCAAGTTCACAGCAAATGAAAAACATGAAAAAGGCACTTCTGGTCATGGTGAGCAACAGTACCTCCAAACAGATGCTCTCTATGGGGTGTGCAATGGCAGAAGAAGCATTTTTTTAACTTATTCTGTAACTGGGCAGTAAACATGAGCAGTTGCTGTAGCTAGCAGCTCCTGAGTCAGCCCAAGCTTTTCTGCTGGCAAAGGGGGTGGGAGAGGAAAGGGCAATGACTCACTAATTTGCAACATAGTGGGAAGTAACTCAAGAATCAAATTCCTAGCAGCAGTACCACCTGCAGAGCTTACAGCCATATATATTTTATTTAAAAATCAGACCAAAACAAAAGTGAGATTAAAAAACAAACCCAGAAACCTATGAGAGCCATAGAGTGCTGAGACCTCCAATGAGAAACTGAGCACACTCCAAGATTAACAGGTTAACAAAGTAGTCTGGTATTGACTACCATGCTCGTATGCTGCAGAAAACACAAGTCTCTCTGCTGTGTGTGAAAGCTAAATGTATTTGTGTCTTAAGACACTGTGAAAAATTCATTTTTTGCAAAAAAATAAAAACATTCTCACATTCATTATCTACTAATTTCTCATCTGTTCTTTAGCAAATACCTTTTGCTATTAAGAAATTACATGCAAGTCCAGTCTGTAGATTTTTAAGGATGCTTCAGAAGACTGCTTTGACTAAGCAGTGAACCACCATTCTAAAGGTTTTCTTCCTGTAGCTCTAAGTTTAGAAGTGAAGTTAGAACTAGAAGTAGGACCTATTGTCCCTGTCTTCCATCACCATCTTCTGATAGAAAGGACCTGCTGGACCTTAGGTAGCTCACCATGAAGACAACCATTGAAAGTGCTGAGTTTTTCCTTCCTTTTGTCAAAATAAAACAATACCCAGCAATGGCAATTTCCCCCAGAACCCAGTTTAGAATGCATACAGTTTCTGAGGGTAGAAAGAGAATAGGCAACCAAGGAGGATGTTTAAAGCCACTTCCCTTCACAAAATTTAATTAAGAAGCATCTGGGAACCCATGCCAGGTGATTTCATTTCTTACTGGGCCATGTTTCCATCAATCTAAGAGTCTATGTTTTTCTTATATTTTAAGGGCTTCATCAAAATCAGTTAAAAGACAATGATGTCCCTCAGATCAGTACATAACAGATCATTAAACATATAACATTTAAAATACCAAGGCCAAGGCCCTGCCAAGCACTTTTATTTGTTCAAGAACAAAATATAATTGTGTTTTGTGTTTTGTGTGCAATTTTATATAGGTATTTGAAAAAATGCACTTAAATTCTGTACTCTTCATTATTTTGACTGACATTCTCCACATCTTTCTTTTATATTAACAAGAAATTAGGAACACAAACAGTGAGAAAAAAAACACTCTTCATTTCCTTCCATCATTTGTCAGAAAATAAGAGTGTTTGCCTTACAGCTCAAAATTAGTAGGTATCAAGATTTTAATTATAGGTCTGCTTGTGCTCTTTAAGCTCCATTTCACACCAAGTGTAATAAAAATCACTAATGCCTATAATCAACCTTACTTCAACCACTGAAATGAAAAAGATAATCAAGATGTATTAGAAAGAGCACGGGCACTGATTTTGTGTTGGGTAGTTGTGTGATAAATGTGTTGCTGCATCCACATGAAGCACTGTGTAAGATCAACCTGCACAAACTGCCTTGCAGTAAAGAGGAATATCCCTGGCTCATCCTTGAACAGACCAATTCTCATTAGTGAATTTTGGTACTATCTGCCAAAGGTTCCCTCCCTACTTCCCAGTACTTCTATATAATGTGCATTAATCTACCTGTTTTAGAAGACCCATGGCAGCTGTAAGTTGTAACTCAAGTCTTCTCCTTAGGAACTAAGGACCTTATAAAGAAAATGCATGAACCAAAAGCAAACTTCTTCAGCAGTCTGCCAGACCCAGCTTCAGGGTGCTCCATACCATGAGGACAGAAACCTCAAATGATCTGTCAGCTCAAAGCCATCTTTGGAGGAGACCAAGCTGATCTTGAATGAGCAGAAGAACCTTTCCTATTTTTGAGGGCCCAAGTAAATGTCTTTGCCTGTTCACTTTTCTGCAAAATACTGCCTAAGAAGAATGAAAGCCAAGGTGGCTGTGGATGAGAACCAGTAGTCAGCTTGGTAAATGGCTTTTGGAAGTCTGTTTTGTCTGTTTTTCTTAGCAGTCAGATACTAAGCAGATAACGAAAGGTGAAAAATCTGTTAAACCCCAGAACTATTTCAATATGAACACACTTGCCCTGGCTTTTGAAAAGTGCATTTTTAATCAATGAAATAAATGTTCTAAAAAATGTATTGCAGAGCAAAAGACCACACTGTGGGTTTGTTCAGAGCATTACTGAGGTGTGCCATGCAATTCAAGACTCAGTAAATATAACCCACTATGCAGTCCTTTACATATTTGTGTGAATTAATCATACAATCATACCTTGGTTTGAGTTAGAAGGGACCTTAAAGATTGCTGGTTCTAACCCCCCTGCCAGGGATCTTATTAATGGCTTACATCACTGTCTTTCCTTCACCAGTGAGAAGCAGAGCTGGTTTGTGAAGCATAACTGGTAATCTATTTAATATATGAATAAAATACTCTTTGCTATAACATTCAGTTTTGTTTTCTATTTGTTAAATGCATTGTTTGAAATGCTACCACCAGCTATTCATTCCTTTTCTGAGCAGCGATGCCATGACAACCCCCACGTGACTGGCTACAAGCATACCACAAGTCTCCAGGGCTTTGCTTTAGAAAAGACTCAGATTGGTGTTACTCACACTTTTTTTTTTTAAAGAGACCAGTTTCAGAGATGCTTTATTTTGCAGAGATGCATCAAGCCTACCTGTCAATTCTACCATGTGACAACAACTATTTCAGCTAAAATGGGACAAAGCAAAGTATGAAGAAAAGGGTGGGTACAATTGTTTGATAAAGAGCATGTTCTTTAAGACTTCATCAAAGAATATGCTTACCCAAAAGGACTACAGTATCTCTCTATTCATTCTTAATGTGCTTAATATGAAAGCTACTGATGAGCAAGAAAGTAGAAGAGACATGTTTTGAGAATATCCAGCAAATGTATGTATAACTTTTGTGTTCACTTAGGGTATCATAATGATTTTCAACAAATTTAGAAGGGAAAAAGATTTGATTAGTCATTTGCTTCAAATCAGTAATAATGCAGGACTGTGCCCTCTTCAAAATCCATAAGCAGTGAATAGCATCAGTGATGATTCAACTGCATTGCGACCTTAGGAAGATTGTATCACAATACAATTAGCTTTAATATGGAGAAATAGTTCTTCATTATTTCCAGAAATAGTTCAATAGTTCTTCATTATTTCCAGAGTCTGGTCTGCTTCATTAACTGTGCACAATTTCCTTCCTTCCTTCCTTCCTTCCTTCCTTCCTTCCTTCCTTCCTTCCTTCCTTCCTTCCGTCCTTACCTTCCTTCCTTCCGCCACTTCCTTCCTTCCTTCCGCCACTCCTTCCGCCACTTCCTTCCGCCACTTCTTCCGCCACTTCCTTCCGCCACTTCCTTCCGCCACTTCCTTCCGCCAACTTCCTTCCTTCCTTCCTTTCCTTCCTTCCTTCCTTCCTTCCTTCCTTCCTCCTTCCTTCCTGCCGCTTCCTTCCTTCCTTCCTTCCTTCCTTCCTTCCTTCCTTCCTTCCTTCCTTCCTTCCGACTTGCAGGTGGAAAAAAGTTAAAGATGAGGTAGAGAATTGAATTTGACATATACTTATAACTAAATTGACAATACTGAAATGAATAAATTCCTTTCTGTATGAATTAACCTCAAGAGGCTCACTACTGTTTATAAGCATGGCTATTTAAACAGTGGCTTTTTTAAAGGAGGGAACTGGTATCAGTGCAGCTGAAATACCCTCAGCACCCACTGTTCATACAGAACTCTCCTTTGTTCAGTGTGCAGAGCAGTGTACTTCATGTATGCATGAAGGGCAGAATAGAGGTTAGAGATCACCATGATATATAGTGAAGAAATGTATTTATAGAGAACAAAATATTTCCCATTACTCAATTGCTCTTGGATTAAAAACAAGTATTAATTTCTGAGTGTAAGAGAAGAGAAAGAATATCCATCATGTTGAGTGAAGGATGGCTTAAAACGTACATAATTTTGGTTTTTATTATGGGGTTTGCACCAAGCAGTGATTAACAAGGTCCCCAGTGACCAGAGTGGCCTTTCCAAGTGCCCCTGTGTTGTCATGCTGGTGCTTCTAAATTCCCGTGCTGGTTTCCCAGAAAATTCACCGTGCCTTGTCCTGGCACAAACACAGGCTTGCTGCAGTGAACAACAGCTACCAGAGCAGAGGTACCTGCAGCTGTGGCACCTGGGGGCAGCAGGGCACTTTGGCAGGTTTTCCTGGATGTCACAGCCCCCTGGAACCCGGGCTTCTGATCTACCAAGAGAGAAAGAAATCCCTCTGAGAAAACATAAGGGTCTCTGCTTGGGGGTGTGAAGGCTTTGCATTGAAGGAGCTCACAAAAAAATGAACCAGAGCAAGAGAGAAAGGGGAAATAGGAAGCAAGGAGGAAAACAAGATACACTTCTTGGAGAAGACCACTAAAAAGATGGCAATGTTTAGGGATAAATTATCATTTTCTCCATGCTGCAAGGTACAAAAAATGTCAACGTGTTTTTTATGAATCCAGGAGAAAATGCATCCAGTCTGAATAATTCTGCTATTTTCTTCATAGCGGAAAGAAACAGGGGAAAAAAAAAATCAAAAGACACATCTCTTATCTGCAACATTTTGCATAGAATTAAAAAATATAATGGTTCCAAAACCATCTGTAAAGTCCTGAAACAGATATAAACATGGGCTTATAAATGCCTTGGTTAACCTTCTACTGTTGTGCATATAAGAATAAGACAGAAATTGTTCACAACAATTCCCAGAAAATGAAATTATATTGATATGAATTCTACAGAAGAAATCTGGTTTTTAAACCCACCTTTTGTTGTTTCAAGTTTGGACGAGTTTGCATATCTACAAATTAAAATCAGAGTTTGCATAAATATCACATTTTGTTCTTCACACTGGTGATTTGTACTGACTGGTACAGTGACAACCCTCTTTTACAAATTACATGCCTTCTTAAAGTCATTTTTAAAATAACTTGTTAGTATGATAATTAAAGGCACCTGAAGAATCAGAGGAGATAGCAGCAGCAGCCAAAACTCTCACAGGTTTGCCAAGTTTACTTTTGCTATCCAGTAAAAGTCAGCTATTTAACATGATGGCATTTAGAAAGGATGCAGATGAGCCCTGTCATCATCCCCTGAAAACAGTTGGAGTTGAGAGCAGTTTCCTTCTGGGATCCCACCTCCTCTGAGATGACTGCCACAAAAAAAGCAGCTGAATGTTTTCACAGGAAGCCAAGCAGCTCCAGCAAATTTCAGACTAAGTTAGAAACTGCTAAACATTATCCCAGTCAATGCTGTAAATTATCCACAGCGAGGAACCTGTCCTGGTGGTATGTATGACAAGTCTGCTGTCAGGGACTCAAGCCTGGTCTTTGGCTCATCACAAAGGTGCTTCAGAAAGAGACATGGAAGACTTCTGTTGCATTCAGGCAGTGCTTTGGTCATGTCCTACGCTGGGTGGTTTCTGTTGGTGATGTGCTTGCTGCTTTGACTTGTCAGTCTCTTATTTTTTAAATAGCAAGTATTTCTCTCTTCTTTACATGTCACTGAGTCTGCCTGAGCTGGAACAGTTCACGCGTAAGTTATGAGAGAGGGAGAATTTGTTTCATGACAGACATTAATCGTTTCAGCTGATCCAGTGTCACTCCCTGCAGAAGACCACTCTGAGAGAAAGTGGAACCCCCTCTTAATCCTTTCTTGCTCTACTCCATTACCAGCTTTTCTTCCATGGGGTTTACTTAGTCCAACACAGCTCACAGATTATTCTTCTCCTTCATATATTGCATGGCTGTTTAGGTCAGATGGAGATAAATATTAGTATGCTGCTCAACTACCAACTCCTTTAGAATTATTAGATCTACAGTTGCTCTTAATGATTGCTCTAAAACCTAATAAGAAGAGATCTAGGAATGCTTTCAACACAAGAAGTCCTTTTCCAGTATTTTCGCCCCTCTGGCAGCATCCTAAATAAGTATCCTTTTGGAAGACCTGACTTATCTTAGGAGTACCTAGTGCTTTCCTACACTAGTCTTTTTAGTTCTGCTGGATGCCTAATGAAAAATGCCTGCCTTCTTACACAGTCATTTCTGTATCAGAGTATCAACCCAACTGTAACAAGGCTGTATGCATTTTCTACATTTTTCCAGCATAAAGAAGACTTTGCCTCTCCAGCAGGCTTTAGAATTTTCTTGAATGTTTTCATTTTCCACTACTCTTCTGGGCAAGTCTGGCTTTGCCAATACAATGAATCATGTGTTTAATAGTGTTACTGCCAGCTAACAAAACAGAACACAGGAATTAAAAGATCTTCCATAGTGATATGGAAGGATATTTCCAACAAGAAAGGAAAAACATTCCACTTCTCTTGCAGATCCAGACAGCAAAACCATTAGTGGACACACATGCCCCAACAATACAGGCTGAAGTTATAGTATTGGCTATTTCACTGGGCCTTCACATCTCCTCTCAGAGAAGATAAAGAACCTAGCAGAAGGCCACAATTTCAGGGCCTTTTTTTTCCCCACAGTGAAGTGACTGTTACAACAGGACTATCAGGATCCATGAATAGCACATTCCCAGCAATATTAAATAACTTCTTTTATATTTATGATTATTGATGAAATCAGAATTCCAGATTAACAAGTGCTAAAGTGTTCAAATAGCCTCCTAAGATGTACTTCTGCACAGCCAAGAAAATACCATTGCAAATACAAGAATAGCACAATCACCAAGATACAGAGCAAAGAACTGAATAATGGGATGTTAACATATTCAAAGCACAAGAAATAACAATGGGCAACCTTGACTGGCAGTTATCCTTTGAAATCTTACTACTCCCAAGAGACAAATTTTTAATAACAGATGAGAGTGGAAAATAAATTGTTAGCTAATTTTCTCTGCTCACTAAAAGGAAACAACCACAATTAAAAAGAAAAAAAACCCAAAACTTGAATGTAAGCAAAGTAGAAAATATATGCAGCTAAATCCTGTCAAAGACTTAATTTCCAACAGAGTGCCCCTGAGGCAATAGGAGTATAACCCATATAAGGACTTCAGAATTAATTTCCTTAAAATTGTTTATCATCTCACTGTGTGACATAATAATCCCCAGGCACCTTAAAACCATTTCGCTAGAAAAACAATTCATTTCTTCTTCATGCATAATTTCACATGCTATATTAGGATGTGGGTTCAATTGCTGATGTTAATTTTTTTCCCATTACTGTAAAAATAATTGTTGAAGTTCCTTTGAAAATGAAACACTGCATAACCCCACACACAGAGGTTAACAAAAACACCAACAGGAAGCCACTAGTCTTAGGCATGCTCCTTAGAACTACAGGTCCTGATACCTCAAGGTGAGACTGGTTCTCTCTCATCCTCCTGATTTTCATACTCCCATAGAAAGAGGGGAGGAAAGAAATTGTGATATTCTGATATCCAGTTTCTTTACAATCACTCTCCTCATGGTTATTTTGTCATGGGATGGCTTAATGCACCAGTTTCAGGTACCCTTATACTACAGTGTGACCAGCATCTGGCCTGCTTTGGTTGCAAAGCCCAGCAAACAAGGTGGATGCACTAGATTTCCTCCAGAAACCTGCTATTCTAACATTAGCCACTCAAAACTGTCAAATCTGGATGAGCAGGATTTACTGTTTGTTTTGAATAGGACTCTGGAGTGTCTAGAGAATCAAGAATGAGGAAGGAAAGGATGAGAAAGGAAAATACTTACTTAGTATGCTCAAAACAAGACTATTCCTTCAGCAATTCTGTTCCAAGAGCCTTTTGAGGATGAGATGCTGAAGTCCAGCTATGAAAATTGTACTTTCCCTCCTTTCCTCTAGTTATCTGGCCTCTCTCTAGTTATCTTCAATTCAGCCCTTCCAGTAAAGGCATTGTTGGGCCTCAGATAGTCACATAAATAAGTTTTTCTCTTCAGCTCTCTCCCATTCCTTCCCAATCCCCACAAACACACTTTTAGCATGGATATGTGTTCTTTGAAAAACAACATGGTAACATTCCTTTACAAATTAGAAAATGCCTCAGGGTGTCCAAAGAGATTCTCTCTCTTCCACTGGACTATTTCCATTTTTATCCACTGTTGACAAAGTTAACTTTAGAAATTGAGATTATTAATATATTCAAATTTTAAATCAAATTTTAAAAGGCTTAAAATCGTGATAATGATGAAAAGAACTAGCTTATCTTTCCTCATACATCTCTCTCCATTTGTTCATTGCACCCAGTGGTTTCTTCTCTACTTACAACAGCCTTCAGACCCTCCAGGACAAAAATAGCCTGTAACTGGACTTAATCCAAATCTCACTCAAGTCAATGGAAAACCCATCAAAGATAATGGAGAGAATCCCACTGACTTCACAGAAATCTGGATATGTCCCATACAATCCTAGCTTTTGATAAGAGTCTATGAAGGCTGCTAGAGACAAAATTAAGATGATGATTCTGGAAATGATGATGACAAATATTTATAGAAATTCTGCTTACATTAATGAAATGCATTCACTAGTCATGCAGTCTGTGGTTGCAGGACAGTGTTTCAGGGTCCAATTCACAGCATTGTAAAGGACTTTGTCTCCTGTGGCTACTAAGGGCCACTTAGAAAATGGTGCAAAAAAAGGGCTACTAAGAAAATGGTGCAAAAAAGGGTTCTCTCCACAATAGCACAGAGCTTTACCTGATCAGTGTCTGTTGCATGCTGTGTAGACAAGGGAACAGCAATTTTGAACACCCCATTGGGTAACCATGATACATTACTGCTGCTTGTTATGCCCTTGTAAAAACAAAATAATTTATTTATGCCTTCTTTACACAAAGTTATAGGAACACCAACTTTCTGCCACTGAAAGAGAGAACTATTTGCTACTAGAGAAGATGTCCTGAGTCATGAGAACAAAGGGACAAACTGACAACAAAAATTACTGTAAGTCCAAAAGGTAACATCAGCAGCACTATTTCCATGTAGTTATCAAATTTCCTTCCCAGTGATAAACATAGCTAAGGATAAACTGCTCTGTGAGGACACATTTAAAAGGCAGCCTAAGGTATAATCAACACTTCAGAAAGCCATTGGCTTGTCCTGTCACATGAAATCTAATACCAGGTCATTTTCCTCCTACACTCTATTGAAGAGATGATGGCTTTAAATTAATTTTTCACTTTAATAACTGAGGGAATAAAAGCAAATAGAAAGGGGAAACATTGTCCTACTTTAAGAAAATAATTGAAGCAAACCTGTTATGTCTCAGCAAAGCTGTTGATCCTGCTAAGTGAGTCATTGCTGTTGACTTTGCCAGTTGTTTCTACAGACACCACCAGAAAAAGGTAGGCCCAAAGCTGAGTGATGAAATAAAGCCAGAGCAAAAATATAATTAAAATTAAAAAATAAAAGTGGAGCAGGAAGCAGGCAAAAGTGAAAATTTAATTTGCTGCTTAAAGGAGACTAAGCAAAGATTATTCACTGGAGAGAACCATCTTAAATATTTTTGATTCAGCAGGAAATTCACATCCCAAATAGGGCACAGCAAACCAGTCAACAACAGGGACAGGTTTTAGAAGTGAAGGGTTTGTATAGTTCAGGTGGTGGTTGTTATCTCCTGTGATTCATTTGCAGCCAGTCTACTTCTTGACAGACTGACTACTCACCAAGCCCTAAAGTGTCTCCAGAAAGCCAATGCTGCTCAGCTGAAATGACCCAGGTAGAACTCACTACACATCACTGTCACAAATATCCTGGCATTTGCACAGTTCCTTCACCAGAGGCAGAATTGGCCATGGTCACATCATGCAAATCCACATCATAACACTTACAGCTTGTCATTAGTGAGTAATATCCAGATCTGTGCAGGCACCAACAAGAATTACTTAATCCCACTGCTGAAGCTGTGATTACACAAGTAACAGAAGGAGCAGAGCATCCTCCTCCTTTCCATTCTTTCTCTCCATTCATGATTCAAATGGCAAACTCCTGTTGTTTTCTTTGGATTAACTCTGGTTTTCACTAAACCTTGCCATTAGCTAATTAAATTTGTGACAGCAGCAGAAAATTAACACAACAAAACCAAACAAACCTGGATGGTTTTTCTGCCACTTTGTAGAAAGTCATTAATTCTACGGCGGCTGCAAGGGATGGAGAAGACCACACAGTGGGAGCAGGGGGGAGATGAGCAGGGGGAAGTAAAAGTGTGGGTCCTTTGCTTTTTTAGTGGCAGGAGACTGTTGTGAGATCAACTCAGCTGCCTGGAAAATTGCAGTCTAAGAAAGCACAGAATGTTTCCAAGGCATTTGAGGCAGCAGACTTGTCTCCACTATCTTCGTGCTTCTCAACTCAGTATATATCAGATTTGTACACAAGAGAAACTTATAAACCAAAGTAACAGAAGTTGATGATTAAGCATTTCAGACACCAGCCATCCCCTTGCCTACAGTACTGCACTACTGCAATTCCAAGATTGGAGGGTTGACACTAATCTGAGATAAAGCTATAGAATTGTTCCTCTTGCAAAATGTCCCAAAATTCCACATAGGCAGGAGTGTGTTTGGAACACACTGCACAAAGTCTATCCTCTTAAGAAGGACAAAAAGATTGGGTTACAAGGGCCAGTTAATGCAGATCAAGAAGCAGCAAGTCCCTGTAAGGGAGGTATAAAATTTCAGGCAAAATTCCCCCTAAGAGAAGATTGATGAGTACTTCACATTCTGGATTCCCAGGCATGGGAACACAAACAAGTGTGAAGAAGTCTGATTCTACTTATATGGTTTTCCCCTCTAGTTTAATTGAAGAAAAACGAAAGCAGGAGCTGGGGAAAGTGAACCAGGAGAACTGAGCCATTCTGGATAGAATTACAAAGTCCCAGCCTCAGTATCAGGTTCAGTGATGGCATGAGGATTGGCAACAAGCTGAAAAATACATGGCCAACATTGCGAGATATCCTCGTGGGCAGTGTAAATCACAGAGCCAAAAGGTAGCCCTGAGCTTCTGTTCTTTCCTTCACAGTTATTTCTGGATCAGAACTGCTAATAGAGCACATTTTGCTGTACTTTTGTGCTGGGGATTAACTGCACGTGGCAGCCAGCCACAAAATTAACAGCCTTTCACTTAATGCAGCCACTCTTATCAAATGAATCCCAGAGCGCTCCTCAGACTTTATTAGGCGATTTGTAACTGCTGTCGTTTCTACACTCAGCCTGTGCACCGTGGAGAAATGGTGCTCTCAGAAATAATCTAAAATTATTGAAGAAACCAGAAGCAACTGCTTACCAGTTCCCTGAGAGAAACAGCCAGACACTGCAACAACATTTAAGGTGACCAGAAGGGCACATGCATTGAGGGCTCCAAAACCTACACTGGCAAAGTAACCAGGTTCTTATTTTCATCAGTAGCAGAGGCAAAGAAAATCAGCAACAAAATGGCTATAAGAGGTTTTAGCAAGCTTTTCCAGAGAAAGAAAACTGATTGTTTTTTGCTTTTCCATGTCCATCTAGTGGGCTTTGAGCCCTCTAAGTCAGAAATTCCCAACTTTCCTTCCACACAAACCAGAGGGAAGCTGCAGCACTGCCCATCAAGTGGGGAGCTGGCATCAGCTCTGCCTTTACCCATTCCCCTTCTTGCCTTGGACTGCCAGGCCTCTGTGGTCATGTGTCTTGATTTTTGAGGTATGTTCTCTGTCATTTGAGTCTGATACAGTATGGGGCTCATACTATCTGTAGATTCACCATATTCACTTCCTTACCCATGACCTCTAGCCTGAGTTCACTGAAACAAATATTTTTGAAGGCTGTACTTTCTGAACACACATAAATGGATTTTCAAAGGTGTAGCTCATCAAAATCTGCCTGAGTCTGTGGAGGACAGTAAATGGTATTTCTTCTATTCCGGGACTACCATTTTGAAAAATCTTTGGTCCCAGTTCTAATTACAGAGGGATTGTTCAGGAAAGGCAAAGCACTCAAAAGAAAAAGAAATTAAAATTGTGGCACTGAAAACAAAAACTACCTCAGCCTCTCCCCAGCTTCTGTCTGGACACAATTCTTGAATACAGATACATTAGTTTTACTAAAGCTTCCCAAAACTATTTAATCAGAGGCAAAAAGCAAAACAAGAAATTTTCAACCCAAACAGTTAAGACCTGACTAAGAAACTTCCAACTAAAAGAAAGGCTTCTACAATGAAAAATATGAGGCAGCTTTAATTACTGGGGAGGCAACCATGTGATTATATAAAAAGTTGTATGGTTGTAAATCCAGGAATTTCATAGTCAGAAAGTTCCAAAATTATGGAAAAGTAAATGTATACTGCAACCTTGCCCACATCAGCTGTTAACTCTGTGCTCTGTAATTAACAGGTACTGGAACATCTGTAAGAATAGTCATTAAATACCACTTTTTTCCACTCACTACTTCAGAAATGGTTAAGCCATTGGGAAAGACATTTGTCTTTTGGCAAATAAGCAAACTTGACGCAGATATCTGCTGCGAATCTCTTTATTACCAGGGGAAATTCAGTAAAGCTACACATGAAAATAGCATCAGTGGAAGTATTTGGCAAGATCTGCCATAACTTGTGCTACTCTATGATCTCTGTGATTTTACAGTTCACCTGACACCAGTCCACAGTCAAACTTCAATACAGTACAAGTCATATCATTTCTTGTCATGTATGCTCTAACAGCAGGAAAAAGTGAGAATCTTTTTTACATAAGGACATTCTTTACAAATTCCAACTGAAGAAAGAATTTATCTGAACCAGCCTTTCCACTGGCTTGACTGATGGAAATTGCTCTCACTCTGGTAGTTCAGGCAGTACTCATGAATGAAAGAAAAGGAGGATTCCCTTTCTTTCCTCTGGAAGAGGACTGCAGCTGTATCACCAGCAAGCACCTGTCAGCTGTCTTTGCTAACCAAGCTTTGGTGCCAAGAGAATGATCCTTAAAACAAGACATATAAGGTTATTAAATCAATGCAGCAACAGCGATTTCTCATTTCTGTCTGCAAGAACAATTAAAAAAAACAGACATCTAAATGAGATGGGGAAAAAAGAGAAAAACAGCTGAAACAAGTGTGAAAAGTAAGATGAAGGAAAAAGGAAGAGATCATGTTAATAATGGAAAGTAAGAGAACAGCTAGAACAAGACAGCGTTCCAGAAATAGCATTATTCCAGTACTCTCTTGTGAAAGCAATTTAGGAAGTAGCAAAGAATTCTTATTCCCTCTTGGATAATGACAGCATCTGGAAGTTTTACTGTCCTCAGCCTTCCTGCTTTGCCCTTATTCTGAAAGTCAGTCCTTTCCTGGCATAGTGAACCAGCAGAACAGGAGTCACAAACCCATTTTGTGATTGCAACCCAATACATCAACATATTTGATTTCTGTAGTTTAAGTTAAAATACTGTTGTTCCTATGCAGACAATAACTTCCCACACAAACAACGGACTTGTGAGGATACTAACCTTTTTAACTATGCAACTAAACTTAGCAAAATTTGTAAACAGAACTGTAGAATTACCTGGAGTGTGTTGGACTATCAGGTGGAAGGATTCATATAGTTTAGGATACTAGGGGGTTAAGTATTCTGTAAGAGAGTAGATATTAAAGACATTATGTCTTCAATATAGTGAAAAAAACCATGAAGCAAAATGACATAAAAACCATTTCCCTTATAATTCCCAACAAAATTCCTTTGAGACTATAACAGCTAGTAAAGAAAAAAGCATAACTGGGAAAATGACTATAAGACAGCAGCAACTGTAGCATAACTAATTGATCTGATTACAATTTGGACTTTTCTTCCATATGACAATTTTCACCTAAGTATCCAAGGCCTCTCCAGCAAAGACCCAATTGGCTGACAGCAAATACTTCAGAGTGAGGGTTTTGGAAAATCTTCAGAGGCTCTGAAGCCCCTGAGCCACTTGCCACGAATGAGGGAGAGTTCTTAGCAGAGCAATTCTCTCCCACTGCAGCAACACTTCCTTCTTTACTCATGATTTCATGCAATTTTTGTGTCTGTCACAGTAATTGCATTCACAGAGTGAAAATACTAAAAATATATCAAATTTGTTTCAAGCTTCCTTTTTAATAGGATTTAGCAGCTTGAAACAAGGAGAAGCAGCACCACATGACTGATCAACCCTTTGCATGTTATAATCTACAACTCTGCTACACCACTATTGATCTATGGTGCAGGGGAGAGACACTTTTGTTCTGAAAACACATATTCCATATTACTTATTTTTAATTACAAATCTTCAAAAGAAAATGTGTAATAAAATCACAAATGATCTTAGCATAGCCAAGTAGGGTAGCAGCAATTATCTGCAATTATTAGGGTAGCAGGGTTATCAATTGAAACCAAGACTTAAACCAGTATCAGCTCTTCCTTTATTTAAAATAGAGTTTCATCTGCAGTCATATTGGAGGCTGCACTTAGATATGCTTTTCTAAGGTATTTTCTCCTTTCTCATTTGTAATATGGATCAGTTAAAATGATTGAAATGATGAAGAAAACTTCTTTTCTGAGAGACTGAAACTCTAGCACACAAGACTGACTTTTTAGTACTGAACTAAGAGTAGAAATACCCCCTACCATAACCACCACCTTACAGTACTTCAGTGACTGCCACACAGCTGCAAACTCCTGGCTTGAGAAAACTGGCAGTTTTCCAGGGCAAGATCCCCAAACTCACCAAACCTGAGAGAAAACTTCACCATACCTAAGTGTCTGGCTCAAGAAGGAAAAAGGATTCTTGTTTGCCCAAAACAGAAGTGGGACTGGTCCAATATGCTGCAGCAACACACATCCTAGAGTGCATTGACTGTCCAGACCCCATGTGGAGGAGGTGACCTCCATGCAGTGGTCAACCACAAAGCTCCATGGCTGGATGGAGGTCATCTCAAGCCACCAGCCCTGATGGGAAAGTGCCAGGACAGACAAACACATCTTCTGTTGCTCACATATTATCTGTTTCCTTCAACAGTAGTTCAGTTCTAAAAGAAAGATTATGAACCCTTTAAACAAGAGCCAGAAAGCAATTTAATGAACCGAAACTTCCTTTGCTATCAGAAGGAAGATGACAGTTTGGCTTTAGTAGCAATTCTGATTTTTAACAAAAATATTCTATGCCCTTATGGCTGAACTCAAACACCCTGGAATTCCCCTGCTTCACATGGTTCTAGGTTGGATCATCAGGGTACACTGTAAGGGCCAGCTATCCTTAACAGGCTACATCATTGAACCCAAATATTTCTTATCTCCTTTTCTTCTTTAAAAGCTTCATTTTGGGATAATAATAACCTAAAACACTTAACCAAATGCCACTTCCCTTATAATTAAGTAGAAATCTTACTCTCTTCAAATCCCTGGCTCCAAAATTTAAACACTTTGCTACTGAAGCACTGGTATGATTAAAAACTAAATACTTGAAACAAAAGAGAACTGAAGTACCACTTATAAAAAAGAATGTTAAGAGTTACAGGAAATGTTAATCTCAGGGTCAAGTTGTCATTCATTTTCACTATTGTGAATCCTGGCTAGCAGCTTTATCTTCACTGCACTTGCTGTGAATGTTATAGCCTTACACTAAGAAACCATGTCAAAAAACCTCAGATTAACTAATTTTGAAGTTTTAAAGATATCTGGACTGAGATAAACTACCAGCTTAATGCCATGGGAAATACGAGGTCTCTCTTTCCCTTTAACTCCATTTCTTGTGCCTCTCTTCCATTCTGTTTGTCTTATACTTGTGCTCTTGAAATCCTGAGCAAGGTCAACTGCACAAGAAAAAGCTTTTTTTTAAAGGAGAATAGTCTTCCAGTGGGTTAATTCACTAAAGCAGTTCATTGAAGATGAATTTAAGACTAAGCAAGGAAGGAAGGAAGAAGTAAAGCCACATATTTGGTAAAGTAGAAAAACATTCACTCACTGCCTGGCAGTATTTAACACCAAAATAGCTCTCCTAAGGGTTGACATAAACACATGAAATCCAGTAAAATGGTTGCAGCTCAATAATCCATGTTGGTTACCATAGAAAAGCTATGAATATAGACACAATAAGGGTTTGTCCAAGTTAGGAATGACTAATCTGGTATTCACACACACACCCCTTTAAACTGGACAAACACCAAGTATGAGTGTATTTATTTTATTACTTCTTCATATTTACCACAATAAAAGGAATATTACTTAAATATTCCCAATTTTTTTAACAGTTTTTATGATTTCAGGATAAAATTATTCACCAGGATTTCCAGGCCTAAATTTAAGCAAGAACAATGAGTTGAAACCATACTGTCTGCAGTTTTAAAAAATTGAGTCAGGTCTTCTAAAAATGTTGCACTTGTATAATTGCAACAGTTAAAGACACAATTAAAACAATTAATTAAAAGTTGTGAAACTGAAATATGAATTGTGATTATTTTTAGTTGCTTTCTAGTTACAGAATATGCAGAGTTCATGTTTTCAAGTTTTCCTTTTCTCTTACAAAGTTAAGGAACCTTCTTTTGAAATATTCAGTTGATGCAGCAGAGGGAACAATAAAAAAATGGGGGAGGGAAAAAGCTGTTGCAGTTTTATTACACAAAAGTTTTATTACAACTGTAATAGTGAGGATCTTTTTTATTAGATACCAGGAAAAAATTCTTTACTGTGAGGCTGGTGAGGCACTGGAACAGCTTGCCTAGAGAACTTCTGGATGCCCCATCCCTGGAAGTGTATACAGACAGGTTAGATGGAGCTCAGAGCAACCTGGTCTAGTGAAAGGTGTCCCTATCCATGGCAGGGGGGTTAGAACTAGAAAATCTTTAAGGTCCCTCTCAATCCAAACCATTCTATGATTCTATGATCTTTGTTTCTTGTTCTGTGATCTTTGTTCCTTTCCAACACTCATGTTTGGCTCTATCCTAACGTCACTGAAGTCACCTCAACTGCTCTGTGTTTTAAATGTACTTCTAAAAATAAATGGTAATGCTTATTAAAGAAGGGATGTAGGATTTAACTTGTATGTTTTGAAAAACTACATCAGCACAAAAGAAGAGCAAAGAAAGCATCAGTGTCATGCAGCCACAAGTAGCAGTTTCCAGGATGGAGTACAGTACAATGGTTTGTTTAAATCTGTGGTTTGATCTGTCCCTTCAGTATTAAAATACTTTCATCCCACCATACAGCCTGCTGTGAAGGATTGAAATGACACCTTCACCTCGGAGCTGAGGAGCTCTGGCATAAGGCTTACTGTCACACCAATCAGAGTGTCATTCCACGCCATTCTCACTATCTGCATTCCAAGACAAACCGACTAGGGCAACAAGCAAATCAGCTCAGGTATAAGAAAAATTTAAACTCTTCTCTTGAGTGTAACAGTTATTCCACAGTCCTCAGCCACTACCACAAATTCAAGCACGTTTACATAAGACTGGACACAGATAAACACAGAGTTTGAGGTCCAGGTTCACAAGTCAGTGAGAGGTTGGTGCCTGAAATATCATGTGGGGATGTCACTTCCTTGCCAACAAGAGGTGCAGATATTCTTTTGCTCTTCTACAGAGGAAAAGCCAGAGTCTGAACAAACATATGAACCACAGTGTGTAGAAGCACTAGAGTTTATTGGGCTACAGGAAGGCACTGTGCAATTTGTGATCCTGAAGTTCTGCTACAGCCCTCCAATTCACAAGCTCACTTCTACTGGGAATTTGTGAACAGTAATTATTAAACCATACCTGGGGGAAGATATGGCACATCAGGAGAAAGAATGTGCCCATGGTGGAAACAAAGAACACACAGGAAGGAAGGTGGAGACGTGATGGTTGATGTGCTACCGTTTTAGAGGGGAAGGTAATGAAAAACCCCCATGCCTGCTGTTGTTCCAGCCCTCAAGCATCATTTCTAGCTGGGGCAGCCAAAGAAAAGTTAAATGAGGAAGGAAAGCTGAAATGGAACATCCTGGTCACCTCCACATCCGGCATCATCCTCTGTTTCCTTATTAACCAAATATAACCCAGATTTATTTCACTGTCACATTTTCTTTTGAATCAGCAGATTCTTTATTTTTTTCATTAAGGCAAAGCTTGCTAAAGCTGTTGGAAAATACCTAAGCTCAAGCACAAGGATAATGGTTACAGTATATGTGTATATGTAGAAATGATACACTACCACCTCCTAGCAATTCCCTTGTCCGAAAAAAGAACAAAAGGAGATAATACTACAAAAAAATAGGGAAGTAATAATTTTCTTATATATTTAATTCTGAAATATTTCTGCAGTCTGTACAAGCTTGACATTTACATGCACTGTTAAAGGAATAGAAGAAAATCCTTCTTTGGTATGAACAGAGATGCAACTTGTGAAGCGAATCACAGCTACCTTTCTGCAGTGCTTTCTTTCAGTATTTTTTGAGATTGTTAATAGCCTGAGAAAAGGAATTCAGCCACAGATGAGAAAGATTTTTTGCTTTCTTACCTATTTCCTTGTTGCTCATGACCAACAGAAAATTAATTTTACATTCTGCATCAACCAGCAAATTTTGAGTCTCATTTCCATTTTAAAACTCACAGTTCTCTTCATGAATTAAATATGGCATCTAGTAATACAATCGCTACAGTAAGGCTGGAATTTTAGTTCCAATAATACACTGATTAAACCCTGCCCTCAGGAGTTTCAGCTTTCAGCATGACAAAGGTTGCTTTGATTATCCCACGTCTGCATTATCTATGTATAAGGGCTTAAGTACAGTGCCATGATTTGGGAGGCATGTGGAATCGTGCCTGTCATATATAATCTATAGGCATACACACAAATTAAATCCCATTGAGCTGGATTCCCTGGTGCCTTCCCAGAGCTCAGCTGGCATAGCTGCACTGAAAATTGGTCCCATTCTCAGGAGACAGTCAATCACTTCTTGCCTCTGCCTTCCCACCCCCATCCTCCAGCTGTCCCTCCCGGAACGGCTTGCTGCTTCATTTGTGCACTGCCAGCACTTCATTGTGGGAACTGTGGCCTTCAAATTGCTCCTGCCACTTCATTAACACCATCAGAAACAGAAGCATTTGCTGAACAGCATAATATTGATAATTGCTTTAATTTGGTCTCACCATCTCTGCCAGGCTTCCACGCAACAGAAGCTCTAAGAGCAAACCTGGCCAAGTTCTTTTAACAGCCTGCATGGCACAAGTTTCATTGCACTTTAAGGCTCCTTAGTTTAAAGCTTAGCACAAATTAGAATACAAATTAACAGGTTACAGTGCAAGAAAGCACAGGTTTAACCAGGCATGGCTTGCATCTCCCAGAGGACAACACACCTTGGATTTTGGGCCAGCTGGTATGTAGCAAACGGAGGGCAGCTGTAGCCTGGCTACTCTCACATAAATCCATGTGAAAACACACAAGGAAAGACAAGCAAAGAGGGTGTAGACCCTCAGGAAGTACTGGTTACCCACTGGCCACAGTCCCTGCAGCTTTTCTGTCTTTTGCAGAAGCAGTCCCTCCTTTGCTACATATGTTCTCACAGCCCTGAAAGTGAGCTTCTTGTGTGAAGTTAAAGTGCAAATGACTTCATCTTTGCTGCCGCTCCAAGTACATCCTGTATCACACTTTTAGAACACACTAGCAGTCACCAGCTAAAGCATTTCAGTGTGACAGCTACATCCTAGGCTAGGCAAAACATGACTAATAGATTAAACAACATGAAAAGACACACAGATTGGCAGATACATGAGCTGGCAGACACACAGTAAGGATACAGACCTGACTGGTGCAAGCTCACTGTCACTAAGGGCACACTTGGAGGCAGCTCTGTCCACTGCACTGTGTTAGGACATCAGCTGAAGTGAGTCTTACTGTGAAAAATCAAAGCAAAATTTGCAACCATCAGCTAAAGAAGGTATAAAACAGATCACATTATAACACTACTCATGAAAATTTGCAAAAGTTTGCAAATCTTCAGATATGGGGGGAAAATAAAATTCCCATTTGCTGGAAAAATCAGATAAACAAAATTCCAGTAAATGGGCACAAGTGTAAAGAGCTAGTCTGGACTTGAATCAAGATCGATTTAAAGTACTTCAGAGATCCAATCTAAATGTTTTACGCAACAAGTTTCAGGCTTTGATTTTGTGAGCTGAAGGCAGGAACCCATTTCCTCTAGGCTGCATGCAACTAATAACAGCTGTAAAATGGTTCTGGCTGCCTGACAAGGCATACTTTCATCCTCTGACCTTTCTGAGAAAAATACCAAGGTTGGCATAGATGTACTGGCACATTTTTTCCATCATATAACATATTATGCTGATGCAAGTAATCACTACACTGTAAACACAATTTTATTTTTATGTTTATAATTTCTCAGACTCATAAACACTTTCAGCTATGGAGTTTATTAAAATACACATTTTTTAAAAATCTTGTTTGTAATTCAGAGTTCTTATAAAAACAAGAATATTTTGAATGCTATGTGACCTCCAATACCAAAGACAGACATTAGAGTTTGACATGCTTGGGCTCCATGTTCTGTGCAATGAAAATTTCCAGTACAAATACATGGCCTACTTATGAAATCAACCAGGAAGTTGGGAGAAAAAATGACACCAAATTGAGAGTTTAAATTATGTGTCAAAATAAAATATCCTGTTTACAAAAGCACTCGGCATTCTCAGACAGAAAGCAAATAAAAAAACCAGAAGCCTTCTTTTGTTGGCTAAGTATGGTTCCATATCTTAATTAGATAATCAAATTTGAATAAAGATGTTTGCCTTAGTTTAAAAGTGTTGTTATCTGACCACACTTGTAAATGGCAAACAGCTCAAGCCACTAAAATCAAAGGGGAGGCTAATTGCATTAGGCTAAAGCATGCAAAGGGCTTGACTTTACAAGCCCTTCATGTACAGAACTCCGACTGCCTACAGGATCAGAGCCTTACATGGGGATCTGAGACCTTCCTGGTCCTTTCAGTCCTATTCTCATGCCTGAAGAGCTAGGTTGCCATCTGGCATAGGCTTGCAGCAGCTGCACAAGATAAACTCAAGCAAAACATATCAGCACAGGAGTAATTAACAATTAGAGGGGGCAAGTACTGCACATTACCTTATCTAAACAAAAGCTCGTGGGGAGTCCTCACCCCTGAATACATCATGATCATCTATCAGCTTTTCAGCTGCAGAATTTATTCTTCAACCTTAGGGGTCTGGAGAATGCTTCATCCAAATCACTGCTCCCAAGTATATTTTGGACTAAACTTTTAAGATTAAAGTTTTGGTTTTAAACTATGAATGCTCCAGTATATATACACACATATAAAAGATATAAAAACTGAAAAAGCTTTTTTGATAAGTTCAGTAAAATTCCTGTATTTTTTTAGTTTACTTGAATTTTATAGTACTTTTAAAGCTTCCTGCCAGTAAGCACTCTGTTTAACCAAAAATACAATTTGGCCCAATCATGCAACTGAAGAAATAAACTTCTTTTTACAGAAGAAAACAATAACCAGTTCACAAGTTGGAAGAGGTATTTAATAGCTTTAGAAAGACTGGCAAATTACTAAGTATCATATTGTTCACAGAAGTGACTGGGATCTTTGCAGATTTTTCCACATGTGTCTTGGAACACGTATTGAGCAAATCTCTCAACTAGACACAGAAAATAATTTAGGGTGGAAAGGACCTCAAAATCAAGTCCAATTACAAGTCACAACCATCCTGCCAACTCCACCACTAATCTATGTCCCCAGGTGCTACATCTACACATATTTTGAATACCTCCAGAGATGGTGACTCCAACGCTTTCCTGGGCACCCTGTTCCAATGTTTGTCAGTGCTTTCTATGAAGAAATGTTTTCTGATATTCAATCTAAACCTCCCCACAACTTGAGGCCATTTTGTTTTGTCCTCTTGCTTGTTACCTGGAAGAAGAAACCAACCCCTACCTGGCTACAACCTCCTTTCAGGCAGTTGTAAAGAGAGGTAAAGGCCTCCCTCAGCCTCTTCATCTCCAGGCTAACCCTCAGCTGCTGCTCATATTTGTGCTCCTGGCCCTTCACCAGCTCCCTTGCTCTCCTCTGGACACTCTCCAGCACCAGAGGAAATTTTTTCATAGTGAGGGGCCCAGAACTGAGGTGTGGCCTCAGCAGCGCTGAGTACAGGGGGACAATCCCTGCCCTGATCCTGCTGGCCACACTATTGCTGATACAGGCCAGGATGCCATTGGCCTTCTTGGCCACCTGGGCACTGACGGCTCATGTTCAGCCACTGCCAACCAGCACTCCCAGGTCCTTTTCCATTGGGCAGCTTCCCAGGCACTCAGCCCCAGCCTGTAGTGCTGCAGGGTGTTGTTGGGACCCAAGGGCAGCTTGTTGAGCCTCATCTAATTTGCCTTGGTCCATCAATCCAGCCTGTTCAGATGCCCCTGCAGAAACTTCCTATCTTCCAGCAGATCTACAATCCCATCCAATTTGGTGGGCTCTCCTGCGGGTGAACTCTGTCCCCTCATCCAGATCATTGATAACGATATTGAACAGATCTTTATATGTGGAGGAAAAGACAGTTTTCTCTTTAGACCATGGAAGTATGTGTTTTCTAAGGTCCAGGTAAGGAATGTTTATGCCATGAAAGTGTAAAGCTCCTTTAAAGTCCAGCTACTTGTGACTTGCTTGGTCACTCTTGTTGAGAGTGACCATGTTAGTCTGACTGTGGTAAATGTGTGAAGTTCTAGAAAGTGATTTTCAAATTCTCAGTTTTCACAAGGCCAAACAACTCATCTTAGTTGAGTCCAGTAGGACTGAAAGCCCAGACACAGGACTGAATTCATTAAGAAGAGAGCAAAGGCTGCTTAGATTTGAGATATTGAGATACTGGACAGGAATAGAGACAAGGCTGCCCCATGCATGTGGTTTTGTGTTTAGACAGGACTACCAACTCTACTCCTTTTACCTCTACCTCTCCCCCTCCTGCTTTGGGGATTAAACTAGAACAACTTCACACATGCAGTGACCATTACCTGTGATTCTTGTGCAGAGCAACCCTGGCCTGTATGTACAACGAAACCATCCTCACAGGTACATCAGGTTCTACTCACATGTGATAATTGATGGACTTTGTACATTTGGAGTTACCATGCTTAGAGCAAATAAATGTCTTTGAGCAGTAAGCCTGGACTATCCTGAACATGCATGAGACCTAATGCCCATCCACCATCAACATCCCAAGTGCAATAACTCTCACAAGTTTCTGAGTCTGCATCCTGGGAGTCCAGGCAATTTATGCCGCCTGTAGAAAATGCTGCCAGCAGTTTCTAACAATAAACACAAGAAAACATAGCATCTCTGAAGAGGTCCTGCCTCAGAGACTTTGTGCCAGATTATAATACCCCCAGTGTCACATAAAGATCAGTGTGATCCTCTTTTCTAAGCCTCAGTCATTTTTTACTAGCTGCTGCCAGGCAGGAAGAGTGGAAACAGAACAGCATGCAGAAACAGGATCTGTGGCAGCCAAGAGATTTCCTCCTCCAGGGGAATTTCTTACTGGTCATTTTCAAGCCCAATTCAATCTCCTACATCAACTGGAAAATGAAATCTGATAAACTTGACAAAGCTGATGATGAGAGACAGAACCTGGTACCTCTCTGAAAGTCACTTCCTAGATGCACCCTTTTTCCCTCCAGCCATAACATTTATAGGAGCCCCAAGCAGGTTTTGATCAAGGTCCAGGTGGACATGTACATGCCAAGAGGTCAGCTGAATGCTGTACAATCAAGAAGTCAACAGGTATTGGCTTTGCCAGAACCAAAGGGAGACATCACACATGCCAAAGGTGAGTCAGTTAGCACATTTAACAGTAAAACACACTGAGGCTGGTTTGCTGTGCTTCCAAAATAGTGCATTGATCTAGAGACTGGAACAATCAAGGCAGCAGTTAGAGAAAAAAAAATCTTCTTGATACTCTTGCCAAACCAACAGAAATGCCACTTACATTCTTACAGTTAACATCCAAATAACTGATCACATTTCATCACGAAGAAACATGTTGCTATTGCCTGAGGCAAGCACAGAATCTACTAAGGAACCAAATAGGAACAAATGAGATATTAAGCCTGAACTTGACTAGCAACATTCCAATTCCTACCATATTTTTTTTGGGGGGGTTAATATTAGGAGGACAGATTATTCTATGGAATTTGTTACTTTCCTGTGAATTGTATCTAACTGTAGAAAAGTGCAACTAAGCAACTCAGGACATGATTTATCTCTCTGGCCTTTGAAGGACAGGCGGGGTGCTCCCGGTTAATATACTGAGGAATGCAGCACAGGACAAAGACCTGAGACCAACAAGACAAAGCCTTGTCTCTCATTTAGCTAAAAACCAAGAGTATTTTCAAATTTATTTTCAAATAATTTCCAAACTTCCAGTATGTGTGAAGAATTCATCAACTACTGATAAAAAATAAAATATCCAAGGAATGGAGCTCTGTCTGCTTAGCCATGCTGAAGAGGAGCTAAGGGCACAGATTCTGCAAGAGGCATCCTCAGCCCCTGTGACTAATATGATTCAGTGGCACCTCAGGTACTGTGGAGTGGTTGGTGTTTGGTTCCATGAATTTAGACTAAAGGCATTTATCTCCGTTTGCTCATCACAAAAAAGCCGCTATAACTATTTGTAAGGTCATCACATACTGCGAGAAATAAGCACTGAAGAGTGCAAGTTCTACCTTTATAAAGATTGCTGGCAACAAATCAGAAGATATTCTCTCCCCAGATGAACCTTGGTAGTCATTTATTTATCTTCTTTCTGGATGAAATAAAATAGCCAGACAGATTAAACACGGCCAAGTGCTGGAATAATCAACATATCGGTTTGAGGAATACGGGCTCAGTTTGCACATAATTGACTGCTCCGAGACCGGTAATCCCGTTTAACAGTGACCCCTAGTGTTGTTCGGCAGCACCTTTGCTTTTTCTTGGGTGTTGGGCAAAAAAGATCAAATAAATAGTAATAAAATGAAGCTGCCTTTGTACCACAGAGAAGTATCAACAGTTCAGCCTCTGTTGTGGATGAGTGGAATGCATCTCAGTCAAAGCAGAGAGGCGGCAATATGTTTTACTGAGGTAAGGTAATAATTTGACAGAGTTCAATAAATTCCATGGAATTTAACAGTGATTTAACAAGGTTCAGTAAGTTTGATGGTAAGGCTCACCTTATTAATTCATGCATGGAAGAAACAGGTGGGGGAAAGAGACAGAAGGGAAGGGAGAAGGAGAGGGGGAAGGGGGGAAGGGAGGAAGGGGAGACGGGGAAGGGGAAGGGGAAGGGGAAGGGAAGGAGAAGGGGGAAAAGGGGAGAGGGAAAAGGGGAAAGGGAAAAGGAAAATATTTAATTCTGCAGTAACTATTGAAAGCTCTAAAAACGTCTTAAACTCATATTTTCTACTTAGAATAAGAATCAATTTGTAAGTTTTCAGTTTTCTAAAACCAGCAGAAATTCGTTCACACACAAACCCTCAACTGATTCGAAACTTTTCCAGTAACACTAGAGGGCAGGAGAACAGCTTTTAAATCCAAGTCTTGCAATTTCAACTCCATCTGGCTAAAGACCTGCAGAGGAACGTTTCTTTTGTAAGGGAAGAAAATAGAAATGAGGCATTTTTCTTCTTATAGACTACTTAAATCTGGTTTTTATTACCACATATTAGCACAAGAGGTAGTGCCAATTTGAGCTAAAGAAATTAGTTTGCAATTAAATATCCTTTCATAAACACTCTTTATTTTTAAACATAATCCAGCATCTCTCCATTCATTTCACTTATGCAATCTTTACTGGAAGATTTAGTTAATGTTTTTTTAGGCTTCTCCTCCTCCAGAAAATATTTTTTACATATTGTTTTATATATCCTAGTCAGTTGTAAAGAGTTCAGATTCACTGAGCTACCCTCCCCATCTATATACTGAGGACCACCAGGTTCTGCTCTCACAACTAATTTCCTTGATAGTCAAGAGGAACAGCCTTTTCTGGGTTTCTGACTGCTGAACAAAGATGTGAGAATTAGTGTCTTTGAACACAGTATTTCACAGAATCTCAATGTGGTTGAGGTTTGCAGCCACCCTTGTAGGCCAGGGGATCCAACTCCCAGCTGAAGCAGGGCCACTGGGAGCTGTTTGCCCAGGCCCATGTCCAGATGACTTTTGAATATCTCCAGGGACAGAGACTCCACAATCTCCCTGGGCAGCCTGTTGCAGTGCTCGGTTACCCTCGCAGTGAAAAAAGTGTTCTCTGATTATCAGATGGACCCTCCTGAGCTTCAGGCTGTGCCCATTGCCTCTGCTTAGCATTGCCCTACTGGGCACCAGTGACCACAGTATTTATTTATAAGATGCAGAATCATGCACAACTGCTTGGCACATCAAAGCATTTTAAAATGTGCAATCTGGCACTAAAACAAAGAAACCAAAACCAGTCTGAACCTCAGATTAGGAACTTCTGCAGAAGACAATGCTGTTTTAAAGCGGGGGTGCATAGGACCCCCCCTAACCAAGTCAAAGGCTCAACACTTGGTCATGGGAAAAAGCATGCTCAAGTCTCACTCCTAAACAACACAAGTGTCTAGGGACATAAAATAAAGAGGGGATTCACACCATGAGCACAAATCTGTCAAAATGCAAATGTGATCATGCAAAATACCAAAAGCACCTGCAAGAATAGTCATTGTGATCTATCTAATATCTAGATAGCATGAGATATTTTTTTCTACTTTTTGTCTGCTTGTGGGAACATGTTCCGGGTTTTTGTTCAGTTTTTTGTTGGTGGTTTGTTGGTTTTTTTGCTAAAAAGTTTCCATGAAATGATAAAGTGTTTCTCTGACATGCATGCTGATGACAGCAATGACAGGAGTTAAAAACCAGCTGCAACAGCAGTGATAAGAGATAGAAGACAGCTTTTAGAGGGTAATGACAGAGACAACAATAAACTTGGAGATAAAAAAAAAAAAAAAAGCAAGCAAAACTAATCCCAAAGATTCTACAAAACTGCTTTTCAAGGAAATCAAAAGTATCCATATTTTTAGCTATTTTCTGTTTCACATTGATTGTTTCTTATGCAGCCATTTATTAAATTTCTTTATGGAATTGAAGGACACAAGTGCCAAGCAATAGCATCTCAGTATAAGAAAGCTACATCTGTCTGGTACAGTGACCTGAGAAAAGTAAAAGTTGTTCTCTGGATATGATTTATTTCTAAATATTACATCTTAGCAATAGGATAATCGGAATCCATATTTCTTTAAAAATAAATGCCAACAAACTAGATTTCATGTTGGCTAATCAGAAAACATGTAATAGATTTCCTTGTCCATTCTGGTGCTGAACTGCAGTGCTGAGCAGTTCTCTTCACAGTTAAAGGAAATGAGTCACAGACTATAGAGCTGCTCAAGCTGCAGCCCATGCAAGATGTGCTAAGTCTCATAGGCAACAAAGTGATCACAGTGCTCCTACTTCACATCCCAAGGGCGAGAGAGCAAACTGTTAAGCAAGCAGGCACATCAGCAGACTCGTCCAATATGCACGTCACAAACACTCTAGAGCAACTGAGACAATACCTTAATACAACTACACTCCTACGTGTGGGGGAACTCATTGAGGTCTTAGGTAGACTCCATTATAACACATTTGGATAACTATGAGACAGGTGCTTAAGGTCTCATTCTAGCCAGTAGAAGTCTAACTAACACAAACAACAGAGTCGAGAGAGCCAGTCAGCTCCCCCCAGTGCAGACACACAGGCTTGGTCAGCCATATTATTGATAATGCGCCACTCACAACAGAAACTTCCAGGAAAATGACAAAATCTAGACTGATGGCAATGCAAGCCCCAAGCACCTCATTTCCCTCCTGGTACATCTAGCTCAGCTCACTACCTCTGGCCACATAGATACCACAAGTCTTCTCAACAGAAATCTAAGGAAAATAAGATGTAAATAAAATCTTAACAAAGCAGAAAATAATTCTTAGAGCTAAGTCTTACTTCAATACATACTCATACAATTTCCTTAAAAATACATAGAGGAGCCAAACTGTAGTCAGTTAACATAGCTTTGTAATAAAAGTCTCTTTTTGTGATGCAAATATTTATTTCTCTGTATTAAAATTTGTCCTGAAGGTGTTACATTTTATTGTGATCAACATGAAGAAGCAAAAGAAGATTGTGTTAACTTCATTTCCTTAAAACAGCTTTCTCTTTTTTTTGATTTCTGAGCAAGAAAGATGAAGCACCCTCAAACTCATCCTAGGCACTTCTGTTAGCTAAAATGGAGTAGTACTGCATGAAGCAGAGAAACCAGCATGAAAGAGGCCACTCTTGCAAAATTTATCTCTTGGAAAAAACAAAGCCAAATGTGATCTTGGTTGTTTTGATACAATCAATGGGATTCACTCATCACCAGTGCAATGAGTAAAAACCTGCTGCAGAAAACAAATACCAAGATTCTTTCCTTTACAGCAATAGGTTTGCATCACCTAAATAACTGCAGGACAAACAATGTTCTACCAGCAGCAAACCCACAAAGGCTGGTTTTTTATAAGACAACTCATGTGGCCCCCAAATTTTTTGCCAAGCCCCAGCTTCTCTTTCTCCATAGTAACTCTAGTCCCCGTCCTCCCATGTCCTTCTGACACAATCTCCAGTGGTGATCCTGAGCCATACACATCCTCACTGGGCTCCTGGCAAGCCAAATGGAGCAGGTAACTCCTTAGCTGGAGCTGTAGCCTTCCTTGAGGGAAAAGGAGCACTAGTCTGTCCACATCTCTCTAATCTTGACACTGACTTGCACAAAACTTGCAGAAATGGACTCTGCTTTTGGGGACCTTTCAAACTTGCTTGATAGTGACTAGTGGGATGAAAGATGTTTGGAAGAGGCAGGCCTGATTTACAGCAGCTGTGTAAACCAAGCTAAAATAAGAAGGAGGAAATTTAAATAAAGGCCTCACTTTAATTGCAGATTGTGTTTTTGACAGCTCATGCAGTTCATCATGAGCAATCAAATAATAGAAGTTCAGGTACAGAAATATCTTGCTAATAAGTTTAGAAGGGATGACACAATTTCTGTATGAAAAGTGAAGAATTCTGTACGATAATTAAAGGATGCTGGTAGGAGACAAGATAAAGACAACTGCTTTCCTTTCCATCCTCCTCCCCTTCCATGCATGCCACAGGTGTCCTCAGTGGATCAAGTTCAGTTAATTTCCCAAATCACCTTTTTAGACCCCCTGAAAATCAAAATAATACCTTTTTTCAAGTTTAGCCATGCTGCAGGCATCTGAGGGAGAGACACACCCCATGGGAACAATTCAGATATTCTTCCTCTGTAAAGTGGAGATTGCCAAGGGCTGCCCCTTGGTGGGTCTGCAGTTCTTATACACAACATTGGAAACAGGAGCCCACATGGGTTTGGGGTACCAGGGATAAAGAAGAAAAACTTCAGAATGAGGGCAGTATATGGTCACTCACTTTTTCCACTTGCCCGAACAAAATAGCTGAGTTAGGGACTGCCTCTGAAACCTTCCAGAAAGATTGACACCCACTCCTGAGCTATTTCATAGAGAATTTCTCCCAGCTCAATACAGACCTCCATTTCAGAGGCCTCACTTCAGTTACAGTACTCAAGCCAGAAACAAGGACACTTTCCAATATCAAAGAAGACCTTTTTTCATGTACAAACTGAAAGCAAACACGCTCACTTTTACTTGAATAAGTTTACCTGGTCTGGTGGAAGGTGACCCTGCCTATGTCAGGGAGGTTGCAACTCTATAATCTTAAAAATCCTCTCCAACCTGAACTGTTCTGTGATTCTGTCAAACGTGCAAGCACCAAACTGACTTGGAAACAGTAATTTAAAAGCAGCAGGAAGAAGCTGTATGATAGCACCAGCACATATCACATCTACAGGTATTTTTAGAATAGAAGAAAGAAGATATCTAAAAGTAGATAAAAATATAGGAACTTCCACAAAGTGAGAAAGTCTTACTATGACTGGGGAGCCTTCCACTTCCTGTCAAGATTTAAGATACTTGAGTGCAAATTTTTAAATCAATTTGTTTTAACTGACTCTCCATACCCTCACCACTGTTAAAAGTATTATTAAGCAAAGTAGTATCAACATCACTTAACCATTACAGTAGTTTTGCTCTCTACTGGTTTTGAACCTGAAAGAGAAACGTACGTGTTATTTGAAACTACATAAGATTCAAAATTTCCATCGTCCACATCTAAAGTAATTTTTAAGCCTCAACCACCACTTCACAAAGATCTTGCTGTTCACAACATAAGGTGTCAGGCCCATCTACTTGCTCACACACCTACATAACTTCCAGGGAAAGAGCAAAATGATGGAATCTGTCCATAAGAGTGCTGTCTTTGAATGACCAGCTACTTCATGAGAGCTGATGTCAGAGCAGCTTCCTGTTGAAGAAAAGGGACTGGAGCCCACCTGAGCAGAGCCCCCAGGGCCACACTGCTGTAGCCCCCAGCACAGCTTAGGCAACCATTCCTCTGAGCTCCAGTCCCAGAAATAGCTCGCTCAGATGAGCTAAATTTTCAGGGAAATATAAAAAAGCAGCACATAACACATGTTAGGGAGCAACATGAGATGATGTACTCTGCTTTGACAATGTAAGAACTAGACAGATGCTAAAGGAGAAATAACACTCTCTATGTGCATTTCTGTACCTGCTTCCTCACGTTCATAGAGCATTCCCTGGACCACTCCAAGATCCCACAGATGACAGGTCCTCTCTGTGCTTCAGAGCAGCTCCTGGTGACCACGGCTGTTCTTAACTGTCATCCATCCCCAGCAAGAGCATTTGCTTCTCTTACAGCCCCCACACTTCCTGTGCATCTTTTTTTTCCTCCCCAGACAAGATTTCTATCTTACTGGTTAGCACTAACTCCTAATTTTCATATTTTATTTCATTTTTTTGTTCTGCTTTCATGAAGTTTCAAACTCAGTTTCTCAACTGAGATATTTAAACTAAAAGAGGGCAGATTCAGACTAGATATAAAGAAGACGCATTTTATGATGAGGGTGGTGAGGCACTGGAACAGATTGCCCAGAGAAATTGTGGAGGCTCCATTCCTGGAAACATTCAAGCTCAGGTTGGACTTTGAGCAACCTGGTCTAGTGGAAAGTATCCCTACCCTTGGCAGGGGATTTAGAACTTGATGATCTTTGGAGGTCCTTTCTAACCCAAACCACTGTATGATTGTATGATTTTTAAATGTATCTTGTTCTCTCTTAATTACTGCAGTTTGCTACCCTGATGTCTCACACTGAATAAAAACCACTGATCTCTGGTGAGTTATTATTACACCTGATCAAAGAGGGGAATGTGCTGCACAGGACAAATCACGGGCTCCACCACTCAGCAGTTTAGAAATGTTATCAAAATCTCACTCAAACATCTTTTGTTGTACACAGACCGACCAACAAGCTGATGAATACATATGCTGTCATTTCCATACTGATCTCAAAGAGGATTTTAAACCAACAAATGCAATGAGTGGAATGGTACTCATTACAAAGCCACAAGTTTCTGAGAACTGCAGGTACAAAAGCTTGATTGCATCCTGCCATGGAAGGTATTTGCACACCCAAAAGTTGTCTTTAGGGAAGTTGAACGTGATAGTAACCCTCACTAGGTATGACTGTTGGATGCAAAGAAACCACTATCACATGGATTCGTTTCTTCATTACGTGATCTAATGGAAAGATGAACAAGGATTTTGCTTTCCCCAGGATGTTGGTTACCAAAATATGAAAAAGTAGCAGTCCTACAAATGCAGTTGAGTTAAAAACAAACAAACAAATAAATAAACACAAACCCAGAATAAATTTATGCTTTGCAGCAGGCACAAATATCTGCCTTCTGCAGCACACACACTCAATGGCACCAGAGAAGAATTTGCTCCCAAAAGGTTACAGCGTGTAATGTAAAAAGCTGACCTAACTAATAACTGGAGGAAATCACTAAAATCAAACAGTTTTACATCAAAGTGCAGCTACTGCAAATAATTTAGGAGAGGGCACATGGATCCATTTTCCTCAGACTGTTTGCTTGTGACCAGCTGCCACCTTTATGGCCTTCTCCACACTGTAACCCTGTCACAAATCTTCCTTCCCCATGGAAGCAAACTCAGGTGATTCTTCCTCCTGTCCCATGCACACTTGCTCCAAGAAGTATTGGCCAACACCCAAATTACTTTAAATCAGGCATTTTAAGGGTTCACATTACTTGGGTTTCAGTAGTGAAAGCTGACATGTTTCAGCAGTGTGCTAGTGGATGATTCAACACCAAAACTGCCTGGGAGATGCAGGACTCATAGAAAACCCCCCAACACACCATCCACCATCCCTGCAAAGTCCTGAGGGAGCATTTTCACCACAAGTTTGTAGCAGCCAAAGGGGGCTCTCAGGACAGCAGATCTCAGTAGGAGCCCTGGCAGAGACCTCATGGAACCGCAGAGTAGGCTGAGCTGGAAGGGACCCACCAGGATCATGGAGCCCAACCCCCGGCCCTGCACGTCCCCAAGAGACACACCCTGGGCCTGAGGGCGCTGTCCAAAAGCTTCTGGAGCTCTGTCAGGCTTGGTGCTGAGATCCCTTCCCTGGGGAGCTGTTCCAGTGCGCAGCCATCCTCGGGGTGCAGAACCTTCTCCTGATATCCAACCTAAACCTTCCCTGACTCAGCTCCAGGCCATTCCCTCGGGCCACATCCCACGATCTTTCACTTCGAAATTGTGAAGAAGCCCCTCACCAAAAATTTCTCTCTCTCCCCAGCAGGGACTGTAGAGAAAACTCCCAGGACATTTTTATTTAGGGGCGTGTGGAAGCAGTGGGGGGATGTCCTGGGCGGCCTCAGCGTTCCCGGAACGCCGCGCTCGGGGCGCTGTTTCCGGGAGGGAGGGAGAGAAGGCGGGGGGGCGGGTTTGGGCGCTGCACCGGCGGGCGGCCCGCGGTCCGTCGGCGGCTCCGGCACCCAGGGCGGCGCGGGAGGGAGGGACGATGAATCTGGAGCGGCTCAGGAAGCGAGTGCGCCACTACATCGACCAGGTGAGGGCCCAGCAGGGGCTGCTGGGGAAGGGGCGGCAGGGCCACGGGTTTTCCTCGAGGAAAAACCGCGCTCGGCGTGGCTCCCGCAGTGAGGGAGGCCGGGCGTGGCGGGGAGCGGTGCCGGCCTCTGCACCGGCGGAGAGGGCGTGAATTTGTAATTGTGCCCCGTTCTCCCTGGAAGGGGAAGGAGCGGCGGTCACACAGGGGTGCGGCCGGCCGGAAGAGCCGCCTGTGGGTCTCCAGCGGGAGCCGGGGCCTCCCGGTGGGTTTTCCTGGTTTCTCCCTCGTGTGAAGGAGGAGGGGAGCCGCCGTACGGCCGCTGTGTAGCGAAGGCATATTTGCAGGATCCCGCCCTCCCGGGTTGTGCAAGCTGGGCCGTACCTACCTAAGGCAGGGGGAAATGGCCTTTATCGCACCAGGGCAGGCTCAGGTTGGACATCGGGAAAAAAAAATCTGTTCTCTGAAATGGTGATTAGGCATTGGAGCCGACTTCCCAGGGCAGTGGTGGAGTCACCCTTCTTGCAAGTGGACATGGCTCTTGGTGGTATGGTTTAGTGAGTATGGTGGGTTCTGGCAAAGCTCGGACTTGGTTATCTTGGATGTCTTTTTCAGCCTTAATGATTCAATGATCGTTACAAGGGGGAATGGATTCAAACTAAGAGGAGTTAGGTTTAGATTAGATATTAGGAAGAAATTCCTTAATGTGAGGGTGGAACTTGAAACAGGATGCCCAGAGAAGCTGTGGATGCCCCATCCTTGGAAGTGTCCAAGGCCTGGTTGGATGAGACTTTGAGGAGCCTGGTCTAGTGGAAGGTGTATCTGCCCCTGGCCGGTTAGAACTAGACAATCTTTAAGGTCTCTTCTGACCCAGACCATTCGGTGATTCCCTACCTGGTGATTAAGCTGCCCGTCACACTCCTGCAGTGCTGCAGACAGGTTCGTAGGAGGGCAGGGTTGTTTTCGTTTGTTGATGGATTCAGCAATTATGTTGCTGCAGGGCAAAAAAGAAATAAAAAAGACACATGAGGAAAAATGCATAAATAAATTAGGCTAAATGTAGCATCAAACTGTTCTGCTCTTCTTCCACTTCAGACTTGGTGCAGGCATCACTACTGAGAAAAACACACCCCTTAAATCAGCAAAGGCATTTCTCTGTGTGGCCAGCAAGTCTGACTGAAAGGTTGATTAGGGACCTAAGCTAATTTGGTGGGTTTGATTGGTTTGGTTTGCCATTGTCATTTGTGTTAAACTGTTTCACCAAGGTGTTTTGCCATACAGCTGTATAGACAGCTGTGCACTTCTGAGGAAGGGGCATCGGGGGAACATGAAGTTGCTTTTTGTGTAATATGTAATGTGTCATCCTATAGTTCTGTAAAAGTGCTCAACAGAAGTCATGCAGTGCTTTGTAGGCCTGGGTTATACCTTTCTTTTGTGGTGTTGAGGTTAAAATTTAAATCTCTTTTCTTGTAGACAGCTATTAAATGTGTGTGGGACTGCTTTGTGGGTTTTTGTGGATTTTTTTCCCCCTTGGCAGTGCAGATTGAAACCAAAATTCTCTTGACAAGTTTGCTGGGTATCATTAGTCCCTATCAAGTAGGAAATGTAGGAACAGATGATAGAAGAGACAACTTAGGTAGTGTAGTGCTTTAAGAGGACTGGGATACCATCAGTATGTGCAAGTCAGAGCAGACTGCCAGACCAAAATCACAGACCAGTCTCTGAGGTTCTGACCAAACTCCACAACTGCAATGGTGCAGGAGGGGAGAGAAGCCATCAAGGCTTGCTTAGTCTTCAGAGAGCCACAGAGTCGTTTGGGTTGAAAGGGACCATAAAGACCATCTGGTTCCAGCCCCCTGCCAGGGGCAGGGATACCTTCCACTGGAACAGGCTGCTCAGAGCCTCATCCAGCTTGGCCTTGAACACTTGCAGTAATGGAACATCCACACTTCATCTGAGCAACCTGTTCCTGTGCCTCACCACCCTCACAGCAAAGAACTTGCTCCTAACATCTAAACCTACTCTCTTTTTCAGTTTTAATCCATTCCCCCTTGTCCTCTTGCCACAAGCTCTTGTAAAGTCTTACAAATCCTTGCAATGGCAGGGTATTTAGGTGTCCAGCATATCCTGGAATCATATTAGGCTTCATTGCATGGACTGGGATAAAAAGGAAAAGCAAGAATGCCTAGTGATCTTCTCAGGAGATAACCCCAGCCAGTTCTGTGAGATTTTTGCCTAGCACCCCAAATCTGGTGGCAGCTTTAGTTGGGTCAGTGGGATGTATCTACAAATTCTGCTTCTGTCTGATCTCTGGTTGCTACCACTCCTACCTACTTCACTCACTTCTGCCAAACTGGAGACTCAAGAGTGAAAATGTGGATCCAAGCCTAAGGGGAAATGCACACAGGCACTATGTTTTTATGTGAAGTTTAAGCATCTTGACTGGAGAATTAGCATTTCTTGATCAGAGCTGGTGCTGCTGAAGTTACCTGAAGTAATTTTGGTGCCCTTTTTTATATATAGTATTGTCTTTTTTCTAAAATGTAGCATTTTTTTAACTGGAGATGGGGATTCTTGCTACTTTTCCAGTGATGGCAATTCAACTAATGACCTATTTCCATACTTAGAGATCACATAACTTGTGGTCAAAGATACCTGCAGTATTGCCCCTTTTGAACTATTTTTTGAAGTTACAAAGATCTAAAATGTGAATCACCATTCATTAGATACTACATGCACAAGATATTAGATCTGACTAATGTACAGTGTATTTCAAAATTATTCAGAAAAGCCATCCACAAAGGAATGCTAATTATTTCTATCATGCTTTTACAGCAACAGTATCAAAGTGCCCTGTTTTGGGCTGACAAAGTAGCTTCACTCTCTCATGGTAAGTGGTCAGTTTTTACATTGTATTTTGTTAACTTCTTTCTGATAGTGTTATGTTTTGGAGGGGGTTTTAGTGCAGTATGGCCAAATATTGACGTTTTGAGTTTGGTTTAAGTGCATTTTTGTGATCTTTGGAGTGCCATTTTCCTAAATAGAGCAGAGCTCATCTTCCTTGACTTTTGAACTTTGTGTTAAAATTCATATTTGAATAAACCTTAAGGTTTGCTTTCCTTAAGAAACAAAAAAACAAGAGCAGCAAGAGATGATGGTGGTTTCCCCCAGAACTCAGGGTTGCCCTCGGTGACAAGTACAAAGTGTGTTTGAGAGGGAGTCAGTGCTGCCCATGGCCACTGGCACTTGGGCTTCTGAAAGTGATTCCAGGGACTTAATCCCACAAAGGCTTTGGTTGCCAGTGAGGTAGGAGGGTACTAAGCTGTGCTTCTGAGATTGCAACTCCAAGCTATGGAAGTCTAGTTCCTTCACTGTTGTTAGGCTCCTACTGATCTTTTTGTTGAGAGAGACATATATGGATTTGTTTTTTTCTGCCCTATGTCCAAGAGCAGGGTAACCTGTAACTGCTGCTTTTTTAAACTGTATCATTGTGGTCTCCTTCTCATGACACACCTCTATTGTGACATTCTTTGTATTCACTGTCCAGTGCACTATCTGAGGTCTTTAAAGTTAAAATCTGATTGTCTTTTCATTATAATCTCTCACAGATAGATACAGTAAGTACTTTATACATATTTATAAACAAAATTTAGTTACTCAGTCGGATGCTAGAGTATAGGGAAGATACTTCTCTAGTGAAGCAAAAGTGAATATTCTGTATCAAAATGTTTGAAGCTATATTGTAAAGCAATGGTTTAAAATTTGTTCTTTTACTTTAGAGGAACCACAGGATATCTACTGGCTGGCCCAATGTCTTTACCTAACAGCTCAGTATCACAGGGCAGCACACGCCCTTCGATCACGGAAGTTGGATAAGGTAAGTCATTTTAGTCAAAGACAGGCTACTGTTACCCCTCTTTTAAGGCTCTGCTGCTGACCACAGCGACTTCTTCACCATCACAGTAAGAAAAGTAATTAAGAAAGCTGCATTATTTAGTTTATAAGGCCCTGTGTTCAATTGGTCAGGTTTATAGCATTGTCCCCAGACAGAGTCACAGAAAAGAGAAGGGGTCTGAGGATGTAACTGCAGCAGGTATGGGAAAGTGGATTGTCACTTCACATGTAGTTGTTTCAAATTTCCTTCTGCTCTGATGACAAGTGGTAAGGACAAGAGTCAAGTAAGTATCCCTTGAGAATTTAGTAGTAGAGAAAGTGTTACAGGCTTGGTCAGGAAGGACTTTGGGTGCTGAAAGCGGTGAAAGAGCCATAATACTGAAAAAGAAGAGAGCCAAAGGGCCTCAGGCAGTGTAAGCAAACATGTTCTCTCTTTATAACTCATGTGTATGAAACTTTTCTTTCAGTTGTATGAGGCGTGTCGCTACCTTGCAGCTAGATGTCATGTGAGTACACTTTTTAACCCCTACTGGAAAGAAGCTAAACTAAATAAAAGACACATCTTGGGAAGATTAGGTACCTGACAGGCAGTGTAGATATATATGCTCATTAGAACAACAGGTTTAAATTTTCTGACAGTTGATTTCATTCTTTAATTTTCAGTTGGGTCACTGGAGTATCCATTGTGGCACAAATTGGAAGAAATCCAACTGACCTTTTTTCCCAGGAAATGCTCCTCTAATATTTTGTGGGAAAAGAATGTGAACCATTTTTGTCTCATGTCTTCATGCTTACATTTTTATTTGGTTGGTTTTAATCTGACCAGAGGAGATGTGATTTATGGTGGTATAACTATAGTTAGCAGCTTTGTACTTCTGTATAAGATCTCATACATAAAAGGTAAAATGCAGTGCTTTCAGAGACACAACTGAATCAATTGGTAGATTAAATAGACAGAAATTTGAAATAGAATAATGTGCTGCTTATAGAATAAGATGATGGTATTTTATTAAAACCTGTGTTAACTATTTTTAGAACCATACCTGTTTCTCTGACTGCGTAATTCTGAATAATACATTTTTCTGTACATGCTTTATTTTATAATTTTTGCATATTATAGATGACCAGTAAAAGAGCTAACTGCAATTATAAAATGACAAATGGCCAAATAAGAAAATGCATGCATGAAAAACCTGCTGATAAACACTAGTTGTTATGACCTATGCCTTTGAAATATGATGCTGTGTTTATTGGTGCTTTATGTACAAATTCTTCACAACCTTGTTTTTTACATGCACATGTTTGGTTAGTATGCTGCAAAAGAGCATCAACAGGCCTTGGATATTCTTGATATGGAGGAGCCAATCAACAAACGACTTTTTGAAAAGTACTTGAAGGATGAAAGTGGATTGAAAGATTCTGCCACAGACTGGGAGATGTCACAGTCCTCAGTAAGTAACATTATTTTAAAAAATATTTCTGTAGGAAAAAAACCTGTGAAGTCAGAAAGTGGTTTCACAGCTGTATGAATCTGATAGTGCATTAAAGCTTTCTTTTTCAGATAACATAATTTTCAGAAATGCTGAATCGTTCTTTCAGTCACACATTGTGTATTAGCTTGCCTGGATGAAAATAACTCAGTATGTGAAAATAAACAGTGCTTTTCAACAACTTCTTATAAATTATTTGCAGATGCTTTGCAGAAACTTCATGATCTAATATTGGTTTTTACAGTCTTTAGCTCTTCCTTGATCATGTGTCCTAACATTGCTTTCATTTGGGCTGCAGGTTTTGAGACAACAAAGCAAGTTTTTTTTCTCATCCAGTTATTTTTAATGAAATACTTCATAATCACTCAAGTGTTGTACTCAGTGGGATATTCTTTGATCACATTTGTGAAAATTATGTGAGGTGAAGGTGAAATTTTTTAAGCTCAGTGAAAAAATTCTGTGTAGACACACAGTTTAAAGAGGTTGGTATGGTGTGTAGGCTGAAGAGTCTGTGAAGAGTTATTAGTTTCAAAGGTACAAATTAAAATTTATTAGTTGAAATTGTAGTGTAGGTGATTGACAGATGGCATTTTCCCCTGTAAGACTGAAGTAGCAAAGTGGGTTACATTGCTGATGTGAACTGATTTTGACTGCTGGTATATAGGATTAAAGGACTGTTTAGTCTGGTGATAGAGGTGGGTAATGTGTTAACTTTTTCTTTGGCTGACACCTTCGTGGTCTTCTGACTGAACTGAATACCCATCAAGGGAATTTGGAAAGAACATGTTAGTCAATAAATATTGTAGCACAACTGGTAATTATGGGCTTTCGCTGTTTTCTTTTGTGTAATATCTATGTTTTGGATTGAAAACAAGGATAAATTTTTCTGTTCAGAACAGCTGAGTCCATTGATTTGGCCTTTTTCATCTCTACTGTCATCATTCTTGTCTTACATGAAATATGTGGTTTAATGGTCAGCAAGGAATTGTATTGCCTTTGGAAGGGACAATTTCTCCATGTTGGATATGAAGGGAATTTAGTATAATTTAGTTACAACTCAGTATCACAGAGCTGGATGCCAGAATTAGAAAAGATAAACTCTGTCCCCCTGTTGTTTATTTCAAGCATCTGTTTGTTTGGCAGTAGGTAACCTGACAAAGAATTCTTTGGATTTTTCTTTGAGATAGTAGAGACAACTTTTTATTTAAAAACAGCACTAGAAAACCGGGTTCTATCATACATGAAATACTTTCTACTTTCCAGGGAGCACATTGATTTGTGCTGAAAACTAAATTGCAAACAATGATTCAGTCTTTGACATCCAGTCCTGCTTTTCCACCAGATCAAGAGCTCTATATGCCTTTTACGAGGGAAGATCTATGATGCTTTGGACAATAGAACCCTGGCAACTTACAGCTACAAAGAGGCCTTGAAGCTGGATGTTTACTGCTTTGAAGCATTTGATCTTTTAACGTCACACCATATGCTGACAGCACAAGAAGGTCTGGAGAGAAGTATTTCTCAAATACAAGTAAAATTTACCTGCTTTCTCAAGATGTGTTTTCCTAGATAAAAATTAAGGCAGTACAACAAGTAACAGACTCCAAAACATTAGGAACAGAAAATGTATTAAATGAGTGAAAATTATAATTTGCGCAAATTTGCATTTGAACTTATATTTTTTAGTCCTGCAGTGCTAAGAGTTGAAAGAAACACAGTAACCCAGCTGTCCTGCTTGTTAGCTCCTGAAGCTCTTCTGCTCTGCCCAGCCCAAAGTTTTGTCCTGTGTTCTTGATTTCACAGACTCTGAGCCAATGAAACCCTCCAGGAGTTTGCTTAGGCATTAGTTAATAGAGCATTTTAAGTGATGACATTCGACATATGGAGTAAATAAAAATAATGGTGTGTTATGTCATCTTTATTACATTTTATTTTAAAGTGTAGAAGGAATAACTAATCAATCCTTAATTTCCAAAATTAGTACCGATATCTGTTCCAGTCTATCTGTGCTGTTACAGTCCTTGCAGTGGGGATGACCATAATAAAATCCTTTGTATCTTTAAGTTCTTGAAATGTTGGATCGTGCTGTTTCTTCTGTAATATGACCATTTCAATGTTTTTTCACTCATATAGAAAAAGAACTCCTTGAATCTCTACCTCTTAATAGACAATGTACAGAAGAAGAGCAGGAATTGCTTCACTTTTTATTTGAGAATAAATTGAAAAAGGTAAGTCCCAAAAATCTGAAGAATTCATTGAAAGTCTTGACTTTGGGTGTAAATTTTCTTGGATCCCATTTATTTGGAACATGGAAATAAATATGGACTTTGTAATTTTAAAAATTTTTGATGCAGTACATCTCACTTTATGCAATAATGTAACAATTTTCTGTTAATTGTTTTCTGCTGTGGTTACAACTTGAAATTCTGATTTATGTTTTTGAAAATTTATTTATTGAGAAACTTCTGGGTGGGGAAAAGGAATGTTAATAAGGTAGACAAAACATCAGTTACCTGAAAATATTAGGCTATAAGAACATAATTCCAGACTATTCTTATCTAAAGATAAGAAGCACTAAAAATATAGATTGCACTAAAATATAAAAATATAGATAGCACTAAAAAATAAAGATGAGGAGCACTAAAAATATAAATTGCTCAGTTTTAATTTCTACAGCAAACATGAAACATATTGACTATGGCAAGCATCTTTTGTGTTCTAAATGAGCTTTTAAGTACATTTTAAAGAAGCATTTTACCAAATACAGGTTTTATGGACTTTCAGATAAAAATAAAAATTTTAAGAACTTTAAAGCTTCCTAAGTATTCTTTTAGGATTAAAAATATTAATACTTATACCATCTGATTTTAGTTTAGTTTTTGTTTCAAATGTTGTTTCTTTTGTCTTTCAGTATAATAAACCCAGTGAAACACTGATTCCTGAATCAGTAGATGGTCTTCAGGAAAACCTGGATGTGGTAGTATCCCTAGCAGAAAGGCATTATTACAACTGTGACTTCAAAATGTGTTATAAGCTTACTTCAGTGTAAGTGTGCAAAGCATCTTTCAGGTTTTTTTCTCATATGGTAGAGTATAATAATTATGCCTGGATTTACAGGAAATATTGTTGTTCAATATTTCCTGGTAAATGCGCATAACAATTTGATATATTTCAATATTTCCTGGGTAAATGCACTTAACAATTAGATATGTATTGCAATATCCATGTCATGTGTTATATATGTCTCAGGTATTTAAAATGTGTACTTTGTGTCTGTCAAGACATGGTATTTTTATAATACATATCAGAAGTATCCAAGGCAAAACTTGGCTTAATCAGCACTGTGCTGAACTTCCCTTCATCCATCCTCTTCCGTATTCTGGTACCTTCAATTTATTTCTGTGCTCTCTGCTTACTTCTTGTTTGGCCTTCAGAATGAACTGGTTTGAATAAGTTGGTTAGTTAGAAGTTTGATTCTCTGGCCAATTAGCAGTTACAATGTTATTGACAGTGATCAAAAGATATTATTAATTTAAAAGCCAGCACGTTATTTCTAATTTTGATGGCCGAGTATCGTGTACCGGTTGTTATGGGCGTGCGCTGCTGCTGCTGCTGGGGTCAGAGGGGTCAGAGCACTGCCGTGGTTTGCTTCTCAGCTGCTGTAGGTCTGCACTCATGGATGTGTACCTGAATGCCACAGGAAACAAAATTTTACAGCTGAGCTAAATGTGACTCTGAAGGCATATTGCCTGGCGTTAACCTCAGGAAGTTGAGGACTGTTTTTTGAAAGCTGCTGTCAAATGTATGGAAAACAGAACAGAAATGTTGTTATTTTGCTGTCTGCTGGTTAAATTCGAAGTGACCTGCAAAATAAAAGAGCATTTTATTCTGATTTTCTAATTGTATATTCAGCTTGAAAGAATTTTCTGTTATCCTCTTTTGTTAAGCTAAATTAACTGTTGTATTTCTGGTCTGAAGAGAGCCTTTATTATGCTGTTAATAGTTGTCCTTTAATCACAAGTAGTTTTCTAATGCCTAAAGTGGTAACTAACTGGAACATTACATGCTATACAAGCAGTTTGCTTTTACACATTAAAGCTTTTGGAATGTGCATTACAGTTTTTTAAATTTTTTTTTTTTTTTTTTAGAGTGATGGAAAAAGACCCCTTCCATGCAAATTGTTTACCTGTACATATAGGGACACTTGTGGAGCTTAACAAAGCAAATGGTAAGAAACACAGCACTTAATACAACTCAACAGAAGGCTGTAAAGCCCCAGTTTTAAAAAAGAATTAAAGATGCCAAGAGACCCCCTTATATACCATATGAAAAATTTAATCTATTTTTCTTCCTCTTGAAACCTGCCGTTTCAAGAAAAGAGTGGTAACTGGTAAAGAAGGGAATTTCAGAGCTGACAGCAGGATTGAGGGTTAGGGGGAAGTAGATGTGCAAAGAGTTCAGTCATGAGTGTAGCTGTCTTTACACTGGACTGTGTAGCCAGGAGGCATGTGAGCTACACTGCCTCATCCCTGTCATTGTGATTTCTGTTTCCAGGTGATCTTTGTACAATATCTGGCTGCACTTTTTCTGCTCAACAATAAAATATAATAAATTAAACTAGAAAGTAATCTTTAGCAATTGTGTATGCTTAGGTGGACATGATTATTCTGTGATAGAAAAAATTCTAGACTCTCCTTGCCTTTGCTGTTGTGAAGGTCTCTCCAGTTCAAACCAATTAATAATCATGCAACTTTCATTGGAATTACAGTAATAGCTTACTTGCAGCTGGGGTGGCTTTTTCTCATTCCAGAATGCATAGAAAACAAGTGAGTAGCTTGAATATCTTTTAAAATCAATTGGAAAATAGAATAAGGAGATCATATGCTGTGCAGTCTCTCGGGATGCATTATATATATACAAATAGGTCATTAGGTGTGCCGGTGCTTCTTGGGGATTAGTGGATGTTATTTTACCATTAAGTACATCTGAAAATGTGGCCACTACTCTGATTTTTCTTCTAAATCTGTCTTAAGAAGCATTATGTACAGAAGTTAATGTTTTGTAAGCCAGTTGTAATACTATATTTTTTTCTGGACTGAGATACAAAGTGCTCCAGGACAATCTCAATGGTTTAAGAGCACTGTGCTCTGGAAAAATAGAAACTTTATGTGCCCTGATGCTATTTCCTTTGAAATTGCATAGGCAATAGAATTGTTATCCTGTAGCTGATTACTGCTGCTATTAGAAAATCTGTAGTAAGTTATTCCAGTAACTAGAATTATAATTTTTACTTAAAAAGTAATCACTTGGAATTATTCCAAATAATATAATAATTTATTTGCTTTTGTCCTATTTTCAGCAATTAATGCACAAGACTCTACTTTGAAATGGATCTAGCCAGTATGTTATACCTTTTAGATGTAGGAAGTTGAATAGTGTTTTACCTTGACAAGGTACATTCAAGTGTAATACTACTGGCATTTAATGTAATGTATGGTAATGACCTAAGTTGTTGTAAAATTCTTAAAAGGGTGGGAAGTAGAGCTGCTTATTTGTGTCTTGTGAAGACTTATGGGTTGTTTTGGTTGGGTTTTCTTTAGCTAATTGCAAAACTGAATCTATTTTGAGGCAATTTGAAGCATTATAGCTAAAAGAAAACATTTTGTTCACTTGTGGATTAATAATGTTAGATGTTCTGTATATTTTGTAAGGAAAGCTAAAAGACTTGAAACATCTAAGTGCTTTAGCATGTTTTAATTTTCTTTTCTTGTTTCTTCCCACTGTGTAGAACTTTTCTATCTTTCTCACAAACTGGTGGACTTGTACCCAAATAATCCTGTAAGTTGTTCTAAGTTTTTGTTGTCAGGTAGTTTCTTTTTTTAGGTGAAAGCACATAAAAGTTGTAATGTATTAGTGTCAGCTACAGAATTCAAAATCTGTTTCTGGATGAAGTTTGTAGAAATGGTTCACTCCTTTTATGTTCTCTACATTGTAATTTCATTATGCCAAGGTTATTTTTATAAAATTAAGTACCTGTAAAAGGTATTCAGTGCCAGTTATTTACTTTGATTAATAATTTAAAACAAATGCTACAGTAATAAATGTCTACATGTTTCTGAGCAACCTTTTCCAGTGTTTGATCACCTTCACAGTAAAAATTGCTTTTCTTTGACTTGATTAATTTCCTGTGTTGCAACTTGTGCCCATTGCTTCCCATCCTATCACTGTACCCTTGAAAAGAATCTGGCTCTGTCTTGTATTCCCTACCATTTAATAATTGAAGACAGCAGTAAGCTTCCCACTTAGCTCTCTTCATGAGGCTGAGTAAGCCCCAGTTAGAAAAGTACATGCCAGCAGTTCCAGCTTGTCTGTAATACCAAATAATTTGAAGAGCTGACTGTGATTTCAGTGGAAATGTTCCTAACTTCTCTAATTACTATGTCTCCTCTCCCTCTCTTTTGATGCTTCACTATGTGAAGTGTGATGTATCTAATAATATTCTATTTTGATTTTATTGTGTAGGTGTCATGGTTTGCAGTAGGATGCTATTATCTCATGGTTGGCCACAAAAATGAACATGCTAGAAGATATCTCAGGTAATTTTTTTTTTCTGTTTTTCTTAGTGAATCTGTTGCTCACTTGCTAAGTAAACATTTAATGTTTGTGATTGTTTGTAAGATCATAAATAGAAGCTTCAGTAAATTGGATACTCTTTAAATCCTTTCATTTCCACCCTTTTTTTGGCGTATCAGTTTAGGCCTCATCTGTAGAGATACTTTAAAAATGAGGAAGACTTATGTGGTGTCTCTCTAGGCAGTCACCTTCCTGTTCTGGGCAGGTGTAGTCCCTGCAGTCGCTCATGCTGCTGAGCTGATTACAGCTGGTGATCAGGCCTCAGTTCTCAGTTGAGAGACACTCAGGCATTCTTCCAGGTTCAGGTTTCATATCTGAAGTGAAAGAATTATATGGAAAATTCTGACATTTGGCTGTCCAGTTTTTTCTGTGCACAAGCTAGAGTGAGCTTTTTAGGTTTGGTCAGTGCTGTTTCCTATAGGTGTTCTATATGTGTAATGAATATCAGCACTGGGGAGCAGGACCTTGCTGTGAAGTAAGGCATTTGTTATGGTGCTGTAAACTCAAACTGAGAAGGCATAAATCAGCCTGAAAGACTAATTTTTCCTGATACCTTTACAGACAATATATGTAAAGATGGGTTAGTCATTTATACTTTTAAAATGCCTGGTTATTATGAGTAAAATATTTAAATTCCTTACAAATAGCATTGTGAAATTCTTCAAGTAGTCATCCTGAGTGATATATTTGGTTTTGGTGGTGAAATAAAAGGTATCTTTAAATGTACAAGCACCTTTAGACAGCAAGAAAGTATCTGTGGATGTGTTGAAGAGAAAAACAAACCAAGAAACAACCAACATCAAAATTCAGAGTAGTTCTGGCAAAAGGGAAAAGAGGTCTGCTGAAAGTGAAATAGTAACCAGATGCTTAACTATCTTGGAGAAGAATGATAGTGTAAAGCTAAGAAGGCGAGGGACAACTGTGGGCTACACAGTGGTTTCCAGAAAAAACACTTGAAGACACAGTCAAATACCCACATCTTTCATTGCTGTCATGGGTGACAAGATACAAATGTTTGAATATCTAAAGTTTTGTCTCAGAAGACAGAGAACAAATCTTTCTCTAGGATCTGTCATGAGAAATAATGAGTTTAACTGTGATAGACAAAATTTAGATTATATGTTAGGAAAAAAGTAAGTTGTTAAGGATAGTTAAGCAATATGATAGAATACTTATGGAACATGTTTTACTTCCATGTCAGAAGATTTTAAGAAAAGACTGGGCACACTTGTTATGAGCTGTTTAGTTATGAATGCCCTTGCCTTCAAATTCAGAAAGTAATCTACAGACCTTTCTAATGTTCCTGTCAAGTCCACCTTTCTGTGAAGTCTCCGGGTTGATGTCTTGATGCTCAGGTTGCAGTTTTCAGCTCAAGACTTAAATGACATTTTTTACACTTCCCTGATGAATGGCCTGTGATGTGATAAATGCTCATCTTCTTCAAAGCTAGCACAATTAGATGGCAAAATTTCAACCTAGATGCTCATTTGGTATATTCATATCCTGCTTCTTAAACTTGGATTTGGTAGAATATATTTATTTCAAAATGTATAGCTAGGATTTTGCAATGAGTTTTGAGTCACTACTAATGTTTCCTGTATTTTATTCAATTCTCATACTATATAATTGTTTACGTTCAGTAATACCAAATAATTCCTCCTGTCCGTGAACAGTAGCAGAAATAATAAAATCAATTCACAAGATTGTGTAATACTTCTAAGTGCAAAATAGTTTGAACTCTTCAAATGAGCTTTGTTTACCACTGGTCATTACAATTATCTTAGTAGATACCTAACCATGTGGCATAGCATTGCTATCTGAGTAGTCAGTAGCAGATGAAATATAATTTCAGATGTGTTTGCTTGTGACTTGCTCTTGTTTCTAGCAAAGCCACTACACTGGAGCGAACCTATGGCCCTGCATGGATAGCATATGGACATTCATTCGCAGTGGAGAGTGAGCATGACCAAGCAATGGCTGCGTACTTCACAGCTGCACAGCTCATGAAAGGGTCTGTACAAACTTCATATTTGGGAAAATTCAAATGAATCCAGAAGTAGTGTAGAATATTGACTTACATCCCTTTAAACAGTAGCAATGCATTTGCAACAGTTATGTGGTAGAGAACAAGGGAGGAAAAAATCCCCAATAATTTAACCATCTACTTTTAACAGCATTATTTGCAATTATTGTTCTGATTTTATAAGTACTAAAGTCTAGTTTTCTTTATAGGTAGTCTAAGTTCTACCTGAACATCTTCTGAAATTTGTGAATCATGGCTGTCATACCAGCTTATCAAGTGCTGTGTAGTAATAGTTTGAATGGCTCTTTCATGCTGTGGGAGGGGGTTGTAAAATGAGTCGTTAACTAATTGTGTCATATCACATATAAAACTATTGTATTTGATTGTGGTTACTGGGAAATGTAATCTTTTATCAATTACTTCCTCCATATTCTATTTGTAAATTAAATGAATGAATGAAATTAGGGGAAAAAACCATCAGAACTAGGCTTAAGTGCTGAGAAAATACATGTGATTGTAGAGAAAGTTACAATTACCTATTGGAATTCATTCTCTTGTTAAAAAGAGATGTAAAGTCTTTTAACGTTCCCCTCAGGTTAGTAGCCCATTTAAATCAGCTTTTACTTGGATGTACATAAACGTATGCAAACAGTTGGCATGTCTTTATAGTTTGTGACTCTATTCTTGACAACCACACAGAAACTAACATGCACTTTGTTTTATGATTTTTAGGTGTCATTTGCCTATGCTCTATATTGGATTGGAATATGGTTTGACCAACAACTCCAAGTTGGCTGAACGGTTTTTCAGCCAAGCTTTAAGCATTGCACCTGAAGATCCTTTTGTTATGCATGAAGTTGGAGTGGTAGCATTTCAAAATGGAGAGTAAGCTTGCAAAATGTGATCAAATACTGTCTTAAACATGGATTATTCTTAATTGTAATATGCCAATATATCTAAAGTATCTAAAGTACTTACATTGAACTATAGTGGTTTTGGTCATAGTTTAGATGGTGTTCACCTTAAACCCTTGCTTTCTGCATTGTTCTTCCTTGTGTAAGATTGACCAAGAACAGAATTTAATGCTCGAGGAACATCCAGAGATTGATGCTATCTTCTACGTGCATGTCATTGTGTAGTTGAATGCCTGAAAAGGCATCTATCTGCACACATACTATAAAATTTTGTACAGCAATACATTTTGTCAGCTCAGGAGGTTCCAAATTTATTCTTGGAGGGAAAAACCCTGACCTATATAAGAATTGTTTAGACAATATTTTTAGTTTGAATCTGATTTTTTTTTTTTGTTTTGTCTTGTTAGCTCTTAGGACTACAATGCAAAATATAGCCAAATGTAAATTACAGGGGTTTATATCTAATTTCACTCATATCATTAAATAATGTCATAGAAATCGTTCTTGAATGCAGTTTTCTTATGCTGCTGATGAAAACTCTTTACTAATTTACTTTTCTTTCTCCCTCCCCCTTCAATCCTTAGCTGGAAAACTGCAGAAAAGTGGTTCCTGGATGCACTGGAGAAAATCAAAGCTATTGGAAATGAGGTATTTATTCTAGTAACATGCAAGATCATAAATTTGTAAAACTCCAGCAAATTCTGTAATAGCTTGTGACAAAACATGTTGTGCTTACTTTAAGATAAAAGTAATACAGTATAAATTTTATTTTGAAACTGTGCCTTCAGTGCTCCTAGGCTGAGACTTGACTTTTTCTAGTTAAGTAGAAAACAAGTTTTATTTGGTTTGCATTACGTTTTAATAGCACTGACCCTTTAAAGAAATATTAGTAGCTTTAGGGAATGTGAAAAATTAGTTGTTGAATAAATGTTTTCAGCTTGTGTGTTTTGTTAAGAGTTTAAAATGCTTGTGGTATTTTTCTTGTTCACAAACAAAATTCCCTATTCATTTGTATGTTTTGGTTCTGTAAAGTAGTCAAAATTTAGTTACAGTCTGGGAAGCTGCAGTTATTTTAATTGTTACATTATTTTGCAGGTAACAGTTGATAAGTGGGAACCTTTGTTGAACAACTTAGGACATGTCTGCAGAAAACTCAAGTAAGCAGAGAGTACTGGAGCTCCATTTCTCTATAATGCTGCACAAATGTGTTTTCTCTCTCCTTTTTATCAAGATTGTGTACCACATGAGAGCAGTGTAGAATTGCCCTGTTAGAACAAGATTCTCTAAATCAGCTTGTAAACATAACTACCTTAATCAACCCTTATATCCTGTTTATTACACAAAACTTAAAGTACTTTATGTAAAAGCCTTTCTTTAACTATTGATTTGTATTAGGGAATTAGTTGTAGGCTTTTAGATGCTTCTATGGGTGTGAATTCTAACCCTCCACTGTCCCAGTCCTCACATACTGAGATATGTCCACTGATTATTATATAAATATATAATTAACATAAAGGTGGGTTTATGCCAATTAATTGCTTGGATTAGCACTTACTTTTTTTACAGAAGTGAAATATTTAGTGGCATTATAACACAGCAAGGGAGTCTTACTTTATGTTTTTTAAGCAACTTTAATATTTCATTTCATGTTTCCATTCAATGAATAGAAAAAGTGCAAAGCATATACATACAAGCATTAACAGTATTAATAGAGACATTTTCTCATTAATTACCGTAATCTGACTTTAACCAGTCCTTTCTTTTGCTCAATCAATGCAATTTTTAAAAAAATTTTTTAGTGCTTTTAATTGCTCAATTGGTGTACCCTGTAATTTTTGTTTCAAAGCTGCTAATGAGAATGTGATTATGGTACATGAAAGCTGTACTTCTGCTTTGGCTTTGGTAGTAATTGCTTTGTGCTTTAATTGCCAATTAGTCTTCATTTTCATTATGAAATAAGGACGTATAACAGTTACTCCTTGTGCCAAGATCAAACAAAAGGCACTGCTTCTGAAATCTGTTCATGAGTATAATTGCAGGATTTTTTCTAATACTTAGGTTTTTTTATAATTATTTTTGTCTTTTTAAAATTTCTACCGTAGTTTAAATAACTGCTTACATCATGCTTTGTACAGCTTCTAATATTTGCTCAGGTTCAGAAATCAAAGCTAAAATATTTTTGCATTCTTGTAAACCATCTTTCAAGAAAATCAAGTTGAGAATTTAGGCAGCTGTACATATGCTTTGACATCTTAAAAAAATTCTGCAATAACTAATTTAGTAGAGTCTGTAATACATAATACAGCTATTATGAAAATCTTACTGGACTCACTAGTATTATGTGGTTGAAATTTGAAAGCAGCATATTAAAATACCGTGGCAGTCAATTGGATGTGTAAATACTATGAGTGAAAATGAAATTGAAATCATGTGAAAGGTTTGTGCAGCCAGCAAATAGCTGCATAATTTTTCTGCCTCAATTGTTACATGATGCCCTCTAACAACTTCATGTGTTGCTCATTGCATAATTTCATTATCACTTTAGATATTAAAATTTCTTATAAACAGGTGATATCTATCTTTATTTTTAACAATATAGAACTACGATGTCAAATGTGACAATTTAAGTTTTCAGAATAATGCTGTAGTGTACATTTAATCCTTGTTTTATAAAATAACAAATGCAATAATCAGTGTAATTAATAGACAGTTTTCAAAGACAGGTTGTATTTGATAGATATCATGGATATGTGTAAACCGCCTTTTCTGACAGAGCGTGTCGCAAAATGATGAAGGTACCAGTGTATGCAGCACTCAAGGGTTGTGAGATTTCTGCCCAGAGAGCTTTTCTCAGCTTGAATCATGTGTGATTTAGTCTCATACTGCTCCTTCTCTCCCTTAGGAAGGCAAATGAATGCTACAGAAAGAAAGCCAGTGCTACTATGAGCAGCATTAAACATCTAAAGCAATTTACCATATCAAACAGCTAAGATCTCCAAATGGGACCTAGCTGTAGGCAGCTGTTTTCCTACACAAGGAGAACAATGATTTTTCAATTACACTGAGGAAGAAAATTGTCGATATCCATGAGCCTTTTGTACATTCTATTATTATGTTCAGAGTACAAAGCAATAATTTTCAAGTTCTGGCACAACTGTGTTCCGCTTTGCTGAGGAAAATACCCACAGGGTCCTGTAAAAGCACCTTTCACCATGAAGCTTACTAACAGATCTCCTGTACTTACCCCTAACAGGAAGTATGAAGAAGCACTGGAATACCATCGCCAGGCTCTGGTGTTAATCCCTCAGAATGCTTCTACTTACTCTGCCATTGGCTACATACACAGCCTCATGGGCAATTTTGAAAGCGCCATTGACTATTTCCACACGGTACGTAACTGCCTTCAGCTGAAGGGCTGGCCACAGATTCTGTTATTTACTGTTTCACTCTGATTTGGGTTTGGAGCAAAGAACCAGCATTTTTTTCCAGCCTCCAAATGAGTGTTTATTTTATAGTCTTAATTTATTTTTTTCTTAAATCTTCTATATTTTATTGGTTAGGTAAAAAATGGCCTCTTTGGCAAACTTTGAATTGCAATTTACATTTTATGTACCTAAGCTTCTCATTCACCTGAAATAATTTAAATACTTCCAACTTAAAAATTTTACAGTAAGTAAATAGCAGCATATGTTGTAGCTCATATGTGAATGATTTCCTGTCCATATTTATGTTCTTTTCTGGTTTTGGTTTTGTGCTTTCCTTGCTTACCACTTCAGCCAGTTCATATGATGGTGTTATTTTAGTTGTGCAATGTTTTGCTTTTACAGTGAACACTATGCTCAGCATCATGGAACAACAAACCAACAAACTGAACCATTGCAGACTTATGATGTAAATGTTTTTATTTGATATTTATGCTAAATACTTTTTACTGGCTTTTTTCAATAGGCCCTTGGTCTCAGACGGGATGACACATTTTCGGTCACAATGCTCGGCCACTGCATAGAAATGTACATTGGTGATTCTGAAGCCTATATTGGTAAGTCTCTAACTTATGTGTCTATTGAAGTCATTGAGTCCTTTGAGAGGAGTGTTATGTCAAGGACTGCCAACCACTAGCTAATTAACTCACAAAGTTGAGGATGTCTTTCTTTGGGCTTTTTTGGTTGGTTTTTTAATGGCTAAGTGAGTCAGAACTTAGCAACAATTGCAGATGACCACTGTTTTTTGTGAGCAGCATGACAGTACTCGCACCAGCATAAAGAAAGGAAACACTTCGTCATTGAAGGTGTCAGTGGTTTCTTTTATAGAAAATATTCATTTGTGGCATCTTAGATTGCAAAGGGAATGGGGGGAAAATTTGACAGAAGTATGGAGTTAGGAAATCAGAGCACTAATGCTAATGTTGTTGTAGAGCAAAGTATTTTCAATTGTCAAAACTTGTCTCTGTGGAGACAGGGTAGGTTCTTCTGACTACAAAAATACAGCTTTATATATGGTAAAAAAAAGTGCTTCATATAGTAATAGATTATATTGCCATGGGTTTAAATTTTCTATGAAGGATTTCCCCTGAAAAAAACCTTATATATTTTTTAATAGATTTCTGCTTCATTGAACTTAGTGATTTATCTGTGGTGAACACAAGTTGATGTCTTCTCAAGCATGTTAAGAAGGCTGAAGCCTTTAAAGTAAAAGCCATCTGTGTGCTCTAGTACTTTTTCTGCAGATTTTTCACACAATTGAAACAGATGTTTCTTCTCAATATTGTCTTGCTCCATATGTAGTCATTTAACACATCTGGAAGAACTGTGCAGCCATGTGATATGCATTAATGCAAACCAAGCTGTGTGTAACTTAAACAAGAAAAAAGCCCCTTGGAGAATTGGGAAGGGAATTGGCAATTACTTCTCAAAACACACTTTTGAAACTGAGTTGTGCTTCTTGTATTGTGCTTTTTTGAGAAAGGAGGCTGCTGGATTTTTTCAGAACAACTCATTCAGCTTCAGTTATTAAGCAGCAGCAGCTCCTTGATGGTCTGAAAGCAGAGAATTATAGCAGTTTCTGAATGATAGTTTCTTTGAGATTACATTTTTGGGAGTATTCATTTGAAATAAACTACTGTTTTGTCTGTTTTCCTAGGAACGGAGATCAAAGACAAATTAAGATGTTATGACTTTGATGTACACACAGTGAAGACATTAAAGAACATAATTTCGCCTCCCTGGGATTTCAGAGAATTCGACATAGAAAGACAAACTCTGGATGAAAGTGGCATAGTAACATTAGAGACATCAAATCAAAGGAAAAGTACAGATACCAGTCGCCCATTGGAAGAAACATTTGAGATTGAAATGAATGAAAGTGATATGATGTTAGAAACATCAATGTCAGACCATAGTACGTGACCATAAATACTGGTAGAGAGTTCATTTTGTCTAAGTGTACTATGTTTGTTTTAGCATTTTTGTTATGGTGTTGTACTTTCATGAATTTGCTATTTTTTTATATGAATTCAAACTATTATGTACGTAACACCGGGAGTTTTATAGTTCCTACTTTATAAATAATCCTTTCCTGATAGCACTCTCATGAATCCCCAACTGAATCAAGACCTCATTGCATTGATGTAGGCCATAAACATAGTTTGAATCCACGGTATTGGCTATTTTGCACATGCCTGTGCGTTACTGAAGATGAATTCAAGTTTTAGACACAACTGCACTTTGGAATTCAAGGGCATCAAGGGAGGAAGAGCTTGGGGAGGAGTCTGTATTTTATCAGCAATTGCAGACACTCTCACTGTGGAAATCTGTTGGGTCCAGGTGATCCCATTGCTTTCCTATGAGGACCAGAACAGTAGCGTAGAGAAGTCTGGTTCTGTCCCAGTGACAATGCAAATTGTGCTGTTGCTCCACAATGGGAATGGGTAATGCCCAAATTTCCCTTCCATATGTTAGAAAATATAGATTCGACTTTGCATTGAGTGCTGAATTCAATACAAATCCCATATATTTTTAACCATGAGAAAATAAGGTGAACAAAAATGTTTTTCTTCCTAGTTCTAAAACAATTCATCGAAAGTTACACATTCTCCTGAAAAACACAGTATGAGCCATGAGTCTTAAGTGAAAAAGTATCCAAGCAGAGTGTAGGAAAAATTAATAAGTTAGAAGGCATATGTATCTCCTGGGCAGAGTCAGGTCTCCCTTCTTCAGTGTGACTGGCAAAAGAAATGCATGCAAAGGCCTTTATTTTCACTCGGAACCTGGTAATTGGGGTGTGGTTCAGGTGACTTCTTTGATGTAAGCTAGGGATTTTTCCTGAACATTCTGGAAGGATCTATAATGAGTGTGTCTCAACAGCTGCTCTGTTAGGCAGGTCTCTTCGTTTAAAGGATCTTTTGAAAGTTATTTTTACATCTGTGCTCCTGTATCCTGAATAATTGTAACCAAGACTATCTCATGGATAATATGACAGCAAAGGCTTGTTGCTGCCCACAGAAGGATATTGCAAATAGATTCTCAAAGATTCTCAAGGAGTCAAACTCCTTTTTCTCTATATCATTATTTTTAATCCAGCATATGTCAATCTAGTTTTCTTGTAAGACATCATGGCAATTTCTAAATGGAAGGTGGCAAAATAATATTCTAGATAATCAGGCCTTCTGACTACTGTCAGACATGGATATAAATCTTCCATTGTTTTGCTCTGTAACTAATATTTCTCATTGGTAAAATGGTTTTAAATATTGATAGTTCATCTTTCTTCCTGCACTCCCCAGTTACAATCTGCTGCTGTGTCGGCTGTGATGGCAACATTGGTTTAAGTTATTCCTGCCTGTAGGAATCTACTGTGCCACTTCCTCAGCTGTGGTAATACTAATCCTTATGTGGTTACATTGTGAATGAAATCAGGAAACTGGAACAGCATTTTAAAATATTTTCTAGATCTGATCAATTCTCAGGTTCAAGGAGAGCAAGCCACTGCTGTGTTACTTGTTGTCAGTGGGGCAGAGTGCTGGGAGTGGGAGGAAACAGATGGAATAGTGAGAATGGGCATTGCTGTAACAGCAGCCTGTCATGACACTGTGCCTTGGCAGGTATCTGTTGGAGGTTTTTTGGCTGGCTATTGCTAACCTTTGTTTATTGGTATTAAAATTGCCCAGAAAGAAATGCATGCAAAGTGTCCTAGATTGTGAAGGACTCTTCTAGATGTCAGAGGAATTCTTGATACAGCTTGGCTTGGCTCCAAGCCTCTTAGGCAGCTACAGTTGGGTTAGAGCTTGTGAGCTGGTTCATGATGTATTTCTCAGACAGGACTTTAGGGAAAGTTCTTCTCTCCTCATTATTCTGTTCAATGTTTTGACCTGCTCTTGTTCTGTCCAAATCCCTGCTTTTGTACTGGCAGCACCTGCTTGCCCTGCTCTTACTAGAGAGACCTTGGCGCCCTTCTGGGTTATTATGACATTCACCCTGTCTCTAGTTAAATTGAATATTGTCCTTGTCCTCATGAGGACTTTGGTTATTAGTTCTGGCCTGACTTGACCTCAGATTCTTGATTCATGCTGCAAGCCGTTGTCATTGCCCGACCTGGCTTTGGCTGCTGAGTACAAGAGTCCAGGACTTCAGGTTGGGTGGCTGATAAATATAACCCCAAAAGGGACCTTTTGACTCTGTCTCATAACTTCATCTTTCTCTTCTGAGGATTAGTTTTGTCCTAGAGGGGGGAGATCTGAATGCTGCCTTAAAAGTTTTCAGAATAGATATGAAAACCCACAAGATTTTAATGCTGCAAATGGCTCCAAAAGTTTCTTCATAGGTACTGCTGCCTGAAAGATTTGAAAACAAATAACGTGTTAGCTCAGAGCCTGGTGCTAATAGTGCCAGTGTTGCAAGCTTAAACCCTATGTGGGCCATTCACTTAAGAGTTGACTCAGTGGTCCTTGTGGGTGCCTTCCGACTCAGAATATTCTGTGATTTCAGTTTTTGCAGACACTACTTCTATTATTCCACATCAGATCATGTATTTCCTTCATGCTTTGGACAGCTATTTGAGGACTATCAGTGCAGCAGGATCTGAAGATTTGCAATGACCCTGTGTATTCTGATTAAATTACAGGCATTTTTGCTCCTTCTGTCTAATTTCCATAGCTCTAGACAAGTCTGTCCTTAAATGTGTCACATGTCCTTACTTTGGAGCTTGCTGTACTTCTGCCACCAGTTCTAGGAGATTTAGTCCAAGATATTCCAACTCACTCAGGAATTTCAAGAAACCTTTTGGATCTAGATATTGCAAAATTCATTGATTGCAATCTAGGACTAAAAACCCTTGCTCTAACTGATGGGTCAGTACTTAGAATAATCATGGAATCATAGAATGGTGTGGGTTGGAAAGGACCTTAAAGATCCTGTAGTCCCAACCCTGCTGCCATGGGCAGGGACACCTCCCTGCCAGGTCATTTAAGGGCCTGTTCAACCTGGCTTTGACCACTGCCAGGGATGGGCATCCACAATCTCCCTGGGCAACCTGTTGCAGTGCCTCACCATCCTCACAGTAAGTTTCTTGCTAACATCTAGGCTAAATTTGCCCTCTCTCAATTTGTACCCACTCTCCCTTGTCCACCACAGTTCCTGACGAAGCCAGGCCCAGAGGCACCCTTTGGAAGAGCTCTCCCTGCTGGGTGGCCTCTGGGGCTCAGGCTAGCCACGTGTAGGCACTGCTTAATTATCACAGAACCTCCCTGCGGGCATACGACTCCTGGCCTCACACAAGTAACAGTTAATGGCCTTTTTTTCCCCTCCTTTTTCCCACTGCTTTCTCCCCAGAATTTGGCTACCCCTTAGACCCTGCATCCAAAGACTGAATAACGCACCCCCGCGGTGTCCGTGTCCTTCCCGCCCTCGAGCCGCTCTGAGGCCGGCGTGACGAAGCCGTGAGAGGAGGAAAATGGGCACGTCTCTGTGTCTTCCCCTGGCACCGGCAGAGTGGGCGCCCCGCGCAATTCCAGCAGGGACGAGGACGGAGCCGCCGCCGCTAGCCACGGCCGGCGGTGGGAGCCTCGCGAGATCTCGCCAGCCCTGCGGCCGTTCTCGCGAGGTTTCCTCCCGGCTGCGGGCGCGGCGGCTGCATGCGCTCGGAGTGGGAGGCAGGGGAGGGGCCGGGCCGAGGCGGCGGGTGCGACTCGCGGCCCATGGACGCCCCGCTGCTGCAGGAGTCGCCGCGCCGCGACACGGACGCTCCTCCGAACCCGCCGCCGACGTCCCCGCCGTCCCCCCTGCCGCCGCCGCCGCTTCACCCGGCGCCGGGGAAACAGCGGGAAGAGAAGAAAACGGCGCTGAGCAAAGTGAGGGGGCGCGAGCGCGGCGCGGGGATAGGGGCGGGGGCGGCTGCGGTGGGAGAGGGTGGGAGGGAGGCTGCAGTGAACAGACAGACCGAGCCTGATCTCAGGAGGTCCGTGTGTTTGTAACGGGAATTTCTTCATCTGCAGAATGAGAGTGTTTATTCGCTGAGTATTTGGGAGACCCCCAGTTTCAGCGCTGGAAATCATTTCACCTTTAATTGAGAAATCAAGGCTGGCTATTGCTGTGGCAAAGCAGCTTCTGACAAGGGCAAGAGCACATCTCTCTTCTCCGTCTTTATTCAAGCATTTTTCATATAATACTTGCAGACTATAACAGGCTGTTCAGGAATGTCACAGAGCCTCTGGCTGGAGACATTCAGAGCCCACCTGGACATGTTCCTGTGACACCTGCTCCAGGTTACCCTGCCTTGGCATGGGGGTTAAACCAGAGATCCCTTCCAATCCTGACAATTCTGTGAGTCTTTGAGTACTGTGAGATTTGATTTATTCCCGTTTTTTTTTTTTAATTGGAAAACTGAAGAACTGAAAATGAGTATAACTCAGAGCTCAGTGAAGTTAAATTCAGATATTAAAGCACTCAGAAATTAAAACAAGTTTCCTGAAGTTTGATGGCTATTTTACTGCTTTGTGTGCTGTCATCATTCAGCCAGAGATTTCTACACTGTTTCCTGGCCTTTATTATTGGGCAGTTTAAGTTGGTGTAGTGGGTTGACTTTGGGTGGCTGATCTCCAGCCAGGTGCTCTTGCATTCCTCCCTCAGCAAGACCCAGGAATAAGGTATGATGGAAAAAACAAAGTGTCATCACAAGAAAAACTGACACAGCTGAGGGAGGACCTCATAGCAGCTTCTTACAGCTTTCTTACAAAGGAAAACAGAGGGGCAGGCACTGATACTTTCTTTCTGGTGGCCAGTGACAGGATGTGAAAGAATGGCACAAAGTTGTGTCTGGGGGAGGTTTAGATTGCATATAGAAAAAGGTCCTTCACCCAAAGGATGGTTGGGCACTGGAACAGGCTCCCCAAGAAAATAGTCAGCACTAAGCCTGACAGAGTTCAAGAAGCATTTGGCCAGTGCTCTCAGGCACACGCTGTGATTCTTGGGGCAGGGCCAGGAGTGGGACTTCAGTGGTCCTTGTGGGTCCCTTCTAACTCAGGATACAGTATGGTTCTAACATGGAGAGAATTAATTTACTTAATGGCTAATTAAAAATTAGAGAAGACTGTTAAAAAAAAAAAAAGATTGCAACTGAAACACCTTCCACCTCCCCTCTTCCTTCCCAGGCTTAACCTTCTCTGCCTGGAATACTGCAGAAGGATGAGGAATGGGTGTTGCAGAACAGACATAACCGCTCCTCCCTGCTGCTCCATCTTCCTTAACACTCCTTCCCTCCTCCAGCATGGGGGACTTGACACAGGACATGACAGGATACAGTCCTTCATGAAGTACTGCAGGAGGGTCCCTCCCACATGCTGCAGTTGTTCATGACCTGATGCAGCATGAGTCTCCTTCATGGGCTGCAGGCCTTCAGGATAAACCTGATCTAGTGTGGGCTCCTCTGCACAGGCTGCAAGACCCTTCAGGGCATCTCAACTTGCTGTGGCATAGAGTCCCCCATGGGCTGCAGGTGGTCATGGCATGTGGAGGAACAGTGTGCCTCACCATGATCTCCTTCAAGGGGCTCTCTGCTTTGGCACTTGGAGCACTTCCTTCCCTCCTTGTCCTTTCCTGTTTGTCTGCAGGGCTGTGTCTTACACTTTTTTTGTCCCTTACTCCTCTGTCTCACCCACTGCTGTCCCTGCTGTCCATTCTCGCCCCTTTCCTGTCCATTCTTAGATACCTTTCCTAAAGTCACCACTGACTTGGCTTAAGGGGCTCAGCTGTGCCCTGAGGTGGATCCATTGGAGCTGCTGCACTCTGCGCTGGGCAGCCCCAGCATCCTCTCTGAAAAACCCCTGCCAGGAGCAACTGGACAGAGATCTATTACACTGAAATACTGCTGTAACATGACTTAAAAGCTAGTTTAAATAATTTTTTAGAGATACTGTAAAATTTTTATGTAATCAATATCTATTTTTTAGGTTGATGATTAAATTGCTGTAGTTCTCAGGCTGCTCATCAGAATATGTCAATTATCCTACAGTTTCAAAACAATTACAGGAACTAAGTCAGGGAATTTGTGCCATCTGTTTCTACAGTATAAATCTCCATTTCTTTTTATATATGCAGGTGGTTATTCGAAGGCTTCCTCCTTGTCTAACCAAGGAGCAACTGGAGGAACAGCTGCATCCTCTACCTGCCCATGATTATTTTGAGTTTTGCACTGCTGATCCCAGGTGAGGATGAGCTGTTTCAGTAGGTTTTCAGGTGCTAAAAATCTAATCAAGGTATGTGGGACATTCCAAATCACATGTTTTCCCTCTTTTTATTATTTTTGTTGAGTTACTATTATGGCCCACCTCAGAAGGTGGGGATAACCCACATTCTTGTTGCTAGATCCCTTGGGGCAAATTAATGTGAGTGACACTGAATGATCGGTATTTGTAAATAAACAATGTAGGGTTTATTATAGAACAACTTGGCTGCAAAGAAAAACACGTATGGAGCTGTTTTGGTGGTTATTATCTATAGTAATACAGCGTGAAAGCATTGCAATGTGAAAGTGCAACAACATCACCCAAGGACACACACAAGGGGAAAGAAAGAGAGAGAAAGAAAGAAAGGAGGAAAGAAAGAAAAGCACAAAAGAAAGAAAAACAAGGTACAAGTGTGAGGATCTCACCACCCATAGGCCCTGCAATAAGACTTGGTTGCTGTGCAGTCTTGGATCCAGATCTGGTGGGAGGAGTTGGGGGGAAGTCCCGAATAAGTGGTGGGGAGAGGATGGTGGAACACAGCATCTTTGGGTCTGTATTCACTCTGGTTCAGGTAAATATAAATCAGGTGCCTCCTCAGGAGCAGTGATCTTCATGTAATACTGTAGATCATGGGACTCTTTGGGAGTCCACGACACCTTCTAAGACAGCACAGCTGCCCATCCTAGCAGTGCAGTTGAGTCACTTGTACCCCATTATGTCCCATCAGCAGAGATGAACCAGCTCAGGTCACACTGAGTTCCCCAGCATTTCCAGAGTGAGGAGGGCCAGTCCCACAGCCCAGTGGTTTGTGCAAGGAAGCACAGCTTAGCATGACAAGAGGCACAGTCCTGTCCACAGGATCCAGCTCTTATCTCACTCACAGCTCATCCTTCACCCTGTGCCTTACCAGATCAGAGGTTTAGACATTACACAACCAAAAGTTCACTTATTCCATCTCAACCAAGCTGCCTGGCATCTCCACAAATGAGGAATGTTTTGAGTCATTGTCTCTGAATAGTTCAGTCTACTCCTTAAAATATTTCTGAAAGCTGGCTGCATATGCAGAGACAATGGCATTCCTGCTCTTTTCCTTTAAACTGGAGATTTTAAAGTGGATTTTTTTTTTGTATGAATAGGCCATAATGTAGTTTGAAACCCTGATGTTTCTTTTATCCTTTGTTGATAAACTGTAACAGCCTGCTTAATTGGCTGTGAGTAAGATTCATTCTGGGACAAACAATGACAGAATATTTTTATGAGTGTGAGTTTAGTTTCTTCATTTACCTGCATGGATTTTTTTGTGCATCATACCAATTTTTAAATAATCTAGTTTTATTCATTTTTGTCTCATGCAAAAGTAAAAAAGAAGAAATATTGGCTGATTTAAATTAAATCAGAATTGCTGGTATAGTTACATAATTTACTCAGTATCACAGTGGTAAAATGCAATTCCCGTTTGAATAAATCAGTTTCCAGAAGAGAAACTAAACATCATGTATGCTTAATATTCATGTGTTCTTAAAAACTGAAGTATAAGATCCATCTTGTCATATCTTAGTGTGTGATGAATCACACCTCCACTGGCTCAAGATTCTTTCCACTGACTGTAGAGGGATGCTGACTCTTTATTGCTGACCAAATTTTGAAGTTAGGGGTTCTCTCAGAGTCAGCTTCACAAGCAAGAAGAAATAAATGTTTATTTAGAGGAATTATGACCATTTCTGACCTAGGTAGTTGCACATGAGTGGAGCAACAAAATAGTATGTGCTTCATCTTGTCTGTTAAAACTACAAAGGATGTGAAGCAAGGAAGGAGGAGAACTTACTCTGATTGGAAATCTTTGCACCTTACATTGCTCTTCTGAACTTTGTCACCTCTGTTTCCAAGTGGGCCTCTTTCAGGCTTCCTCCTCTGTCCCAGCTGTTCATTTGATAAGAGGAAAATACCAAAGGTAAACCAAAAATTCTCTGAAGAAGAGTGTTGGTTCTCACTGTGTTTAGATGCACAAATGCCAATTAACAGTTAAAAAATGTTGAATTTTATTTTTCCAGAAAAGTTTGCATAAGAATTTTGAGACTCAGCCTCTTTAGAAAAGAGAAGGCACTGACAATAGTTGGATATATAAAGTTTAATTTTCTCTCCTATGTGATGAAATTTGGATTACCCAAAAATTTTGCTGTTCACTTGTTTAGTTGCATCTATGGCAGGTTACCAATGAAAGATACGTTTTTTTCTCTCACTCTGTCATTTGTAATGTTATTTTCTTCTGCCTTCACAAATCTAAACTCACTAAAAAAAAATCATTTAAGTTTGAATTTTTCAGCATGAAATGTTTTGTGCTTGCTCCATTTTTCTTCATCCTGCTTTTCAAAAAATGTGTTTTCAGACAAAAGATGGGTTATTTTGGAATGGATTTATCTTTACCAGGTTTGTATGGCTACAGCTTCTTTCAGCAAACTACACAGCTTATGTGGGCATTTCACTGCCATTCTGCAGTGTTGGCTTGACTGATTATTTGTTTTTTGACTGGCTCAAGATCACCGTGTCTCTTTTGTCCTCTGTGTTCAAATGCTGACACATACCCACGTATATCTTTTTATGAGTCTTCTCTTTATGTTACCCATGGAGGAATATACAATAAACTTCCAGAAAGTAAAAGTTTAATCAAAGTTATCTCAGTCTTCTCTTCCCCAACAGAGAATACTTTTTGAGTGTAAGACATTATATTGCCATAGTCTGTCGTGTTATGGACAGTTCACAAGATTTCAGCAAACTCTGTGCATGCAACTTCATGTCATTCTAGCTAACAGGAAAAGCTACAGGACAAGGTTGGCATGTTTTCTGTCCTTCACTGAATAGCTTTTTTCCATATCCTGTACCATGTGCATAGTGGCAAGCAATCCAGAGAATTCAGTGATAACAAAAACATGGGAAGATGAAAAGTCATGTCACCCAATGAGAAGGATTTGAAGCAGCTACTCAGTGAAGAGGATCTGTTGAAAAGGGGCATAGAGATGCTTTGATGCAGAAGCAGACAAGTTTCCTTAAGAGCTGTAACATCTCAGTTTAGCCACATTCTTGGTTACTACATCACAGAAGTTTCTATGAGCTCATTCAGATTTTAGAGCTTTTCAGAAATTCATGCCACAAATGATGAATGTTGGAAATGGGTCAGGAGCAGTTAGACAAATACTTAGACAGATATTTATCTACGAAAACCTATTAAACGTAAGTTAAAAGTTCGGTATTACAAAGTCCCTAGGTTGCAGATACTTGCAGTTATGAACTGAGTGCAGTATTTGTACATTTTCCTCTTTTTAATAAATTTGCTCCTGGCATTCTCTATTAGTTGCTTTTGATAAGGGTACTAGAGAGGTCTAACTGTAGCTGTTTCTACATTTTTATTTCCAAGATAAATCATCCTATAAGACAAAACAAAGATATGCATATCAACTCCAGTTTCTCTTTTTTTGTAATCTTTATAATATCTTTGTAAGTGCTATCTTTAAGTCTACAATGTTGTGTTATAGGCAAGCTATAAAACTTTTTCGAATTTCATATGATTAATGTAATTTTCAGTTACATCTGTTTCAGTAAAATCATTTCAGAAAGTGACTTGTGTTTCGTTCCTTTTTAGATTCATCTGATTCACTGCATTACATTTATTTTCTCTTTCATATTGACATTAAAATGCAAACAAAACACTGTTTATAGATGATAATAAAGACTCTGCCTTCTTGATAGACTGTTGTGTACTCAAATATTAACTATTTTTTCCAGGCGCTCTTTCCTTATTGTTTGCTAGTAAAGGTTTCTGAGCCTATTCTAAAGATTTGACTAATCACCAGTCAAGTGATTGATCTCTGGCCCTTCAGAGTTTGGGTATTCTCTCTGGGCTGGCATTGAGTGCTGAGTGCCAGGAATTGTTGATAGTGTTCTGAGTTTATGAAAGGAAAGGAATCTGAACACAAGCTTTGCTTGCATGAAAACAGTTCAAATTCTCAGTGCCATGCCATGTATCACAGAGTGATATGGCTTTTCCAAAAGAGCACTCCTCCTTTTCCCTCCATACCTTCTTCCCAACATTGTGCTCAGGATTATTGTAGCTAAAGAGCATTAGCACTGTAGGATGTAGGTTTGCACCCAGGAACTGCAGCAGTGAAGGGGCAGTGCCTTTAGTGCTTCCAGGGAACCACCACTACTGTGTTCTGGGTGAGATAATTGACAGGCTTTGATTGGCACAACTCTGGTGTTTCTGCTTTCTCTGCCAGGCAAACTGCTCATTTATAGCTGTAAAAAGGAAAGACTAAGCTTATTTGAAATTGTGCCAGTTCCACCCATAACACGAATGACCACAGAAGATGACGAGGATGAAGGCCAGGGGATTTTAGCTTGACATGAAAATGTCAATGATGAGTTATCAGTTACTCTATGAATGAATGGGTGGAGGTGCTATTTGACTCTCCAAAATTAAGTTGTAGAGCTCTATATACATGTAAGTATATATTTTATAAATGTCCACCATGATTCATGTGTTGATAAGTATTTTACTAAGATGAGATTGCTGGCATTATAGTTAATATGTTGCTGTTTGGACTGTAAATAACTATTTAAAATTATGTTCCTGTGTATCAGTCTTTTTACACAATTGTGTTTAAAGGTACTTTGTAGAAGAAGTAAACATTTAGAATGTGTTTGTTATTAAAGTTGCTAGAAAAACAAGGACTTAAAAATATGATAGATTAAGTGTTACAGAAATAAATGTACCCTGAAAGATCGAATGCCCTTGAATGCAGAGCAGAAAAAGAAAAAAGAAACAGTGTGTTGGAATGAATAAATGTGTACACTCAGACTCATCTGGGTTATTTCCATAGAGATTGCTCCAAGTGCCAACATGTGCAGTGCATCTGTCCAAAACACTATATGTATGGAAAGCAGCATTATAGACAGCAAACATATGGCAAAATGGAACCAGCTCTTGGATGATAAAACTGAATTTCAGATCCAGAATGAAATCTGTGGTGGTAGATAGTTAAAAAAAGCAGAAGACAGACAGAGTTCACTTCTGTAGGACTCAGCTGGAAGACAAAATCCTAAAGAGTAAAGAGTATTTTAGCCAGTAACTGCTAAATACTAAGTACCAAAGTCAAGCAAGAGTGTTTCTCCTTAGGAGGGCTTGTTAGCCTCAGAGTGCCTGTAGCCCTGTGAAGCCCTGTGCATTCTTTGCTGCAGAAATTCTGTTGGGTTCTGAATGGATAGGTAAAGACAATCCAGGATGGGGAGTAGCTGCTGGAAATCATGTGTGTCAAACCTAGAGTAAAAGTGATATATATGCCATCCAGTGTCAAGTATTTCAATTTTGCTAGGTTTAGTTAGCTTCCCACCTAGAGTTAATTTTACTCCCTTTTCTAGGCACACTGTACACTTTGCTGAGTAAGAAGCCTAAGACAAGGGTTTGAAACACTTAGTTGGGTTGGTTTTGTGCACTCAGCACCCTGATAGCTAACTCACATGCATATGAGAACCAACTCTTTTGTGGAAGTGGCTGCATCAGAGAAGTGTTGTCACAGCTCTGTTTCTGCAACCTTCTTCCCCAATAAATAGCCACAGTAATGGACAGACAGTGCTGTGTTATTGTGCTGCACATCAATATCCTGCTGTGCTCAATCATGCTTTTACATTGTTGTTTGTTTCTGCTGGTGTGTGTGAAGTTCTTGAAGATGTTAAATATGTATAACAACAACACTAGATCCCTTACTTGCAAGGTAGATTCTAAGTCTGTTTTCCAGAGTCCTTTTTACAGACTCAGTTCGTTCTTACTAATGAGTGCTTAATAATCATATCACATGTTCCTCCATTTTTAAATATATTCACTCTGTTTAAGCTGAAAGAGCAAGAAAAATATTATGTTGTATACCAGGAAAAGATTATGTTGCCAAAGAAGGTGAAAGAGATTGCATTGATTTTCCAGCTGAAGGAAAAAAGGAAGGAGCAAGCCTTTGTATTTTCAGTTCTGTTTCACAGTGTGTCTAACCATAAGGTTCTGAGTTCCTACAGGAATAAAAAAAATCCAACTGTATGATGAATCTGCTTGCTGTGCACTGATGCAGAGAAGTGTCACAGTAATGTAGGAGTGGACCCTTGTCCAAGTAACAGTCTTTAATCTATAGAAAGTTTTAGTATTTTACAAAAGCTGAAGATGGAAAGAACAGTGGAGTAGTTATTTAGACTGGGGACTAAAACTCAATCCTCAATCTCACGTAATAACTGGAATGAAAAATAATGCTCCCTCAAGATTCCTGCTTTTATCTGATGAATGTTTAGCACTTCAAGGGTACAATCATATCCATCTAATGTCAGGCCTTGTTAAATTTAAACCTCAAAGCACATGAAAGATAAGAATAGTGCTGTTGATATGACAGAGAAGGAAGTTTCCTTCTTCATGGGAGCCCCAGGTATCTGAGACTTTTACTGTTGTAGCCATTAGGCAGCACAGAGACATTGCTTCCAGTACAGCTCTAGATTGCCACAATAAAATTCTTTCCTTACACATTTTAAAATACATCTTTTAACTCAGTGTAATTATGAAAAGTGTTAAATTTTGTCTTCTTTGAAATTGATGAGAAGAAATCTGTCTTTTTATATCTGCTTTGCATCTTGGTGATAAATCTATAGCCATGCTATAGCATCTTTCAGCCCTGGCATGCCCTAGCAGTTTCCCACTTCCCATTTTTGCAGTTACCCACTTACCATTCACACAATGCTGTTCCTATCCTAGACTGTCAAAATATACTGGGTATATATAGATAAAATGGCTCTTCCTCTCTTCCTTGGAAATAGTTTATCTTCTTCAAGCTGTAGAAACACTTCATAGCTGGTATTTACAAAGTAGCTAAATGAAAAAAAGCCCTCCAAGTTGTTTTGGTTTTTTGACATTTCTTCTGGCTACAGGATCAAACACAAAATTGGTGGGTGTACAAAATCATTGGTGATTGACAGCACTGCTCTTTATGGTCTCCTCCTAACACTGTAAGTGGAATCCATATGGATGCATATTTTAAAAAGAAAAAAGTTACTTGGGAGCAATGTTGCTTTGAGCTGCCACACGCGTGGATCCTGTGATCCAATCCCTATTTTTGCTCTTTCTCACTCATTGTGAACTCTGATTTTGAAAGAGCTATGGGATTGAAATACAATTGCAGCTGTGTGTGTTTATTGTCTCCTGGTGCCAGTGGCGAGTTGGTCTGAAGACAGGCCATAGGTGACAATGGAATTATGAACTATTGGAATTATGGAATTATAGGTATTTTAGAGATATGGGCTTGTGTTAAGATTTGTTCAGGAACTTGATATAATACGCAGTCATCATTAAGTCAGTTTAATACAAACTGACTTATATATAGCAGTTGTAGGAGTTTAAAGCATGTACATGCCCTGACTCATAATAATTTAGCTGATGGGTTCTAATTCATTCAATTACTTCAGTTTCATCATGGTTGTGGTGTGCCAGCCCTAAGATTTTTATCAGGCACATGAAACATTTACCCATGGAGTGGGATCTATGCCAATAAATTCTTGAAGAATCAGAATTATTTTATGTACCCGTTTCTTTTGTTATGCTTTGGATTTTCACAGCAACTGTTGGTCACAACTAGACATTGCATGTACATTGATAACACCTGGGTGTCTGATGGAGTTTATTTATTTGTGTGTAATTCAGTGGATTATATTGCCAACTAGTAGGCTTCTTATTCTCTTTTAAAGGTGGAAATCTTTTTAAATACAGTGACAGCCTGGAAGCTGCCACTTGACTGCAGTCTTTTACTCCACCTTTCCTTTTCAGTGGTACAAAACTTTTCTGAGTATGCCCAAGAAGTTCCCCAAAAGCACAGCTGTTATTCATATCTCTTAAATTGGGAAATATTAAAGTTTTGATCCTGCACAGTTGGAAATGTATGCTCTGCAACTTAGGGGGACAAAATAAACTGGAAATATTTGTGTTAGTTCAGAATAAATTTCACAGTTGCGTACAGAACTCTGATGTTCTGTTTCTTTTTGTCATATATATATATCATTAGATGTGTAAATGCAAAGACTGCTTAAGGAAGCAGTTTCTCAAAGAAGATGAGAATTATGATGTGACTCCTCTGGTTTTATGTTTTCCCTAGCCCTGAAAAGAATAATAAGTAACATAAAATAAAATTTCTTGTTGCAGCCTTTATCCTCATCTCTACTCAAGAGCATACATTAACTTTAGAAATCCTGAGGACATCCTTCTTTTTAGAGATCGCTTTGATGGCTATGTCTTCATTGATAATAAAGGTTGGACTGTTTGTAAGATATTAAATGTGTATGTATACATATACCAGTTTAGAGCATCAATTTGCTTTCTTTTTCCTAGTTATGCCATTATTTCATCACTAGGCAGTTAATTACATAAAAATATGTTAACATTTATTACTTAAAATATAATAAAGTGCAAACTATATTTGTCCATGCAGTTTTGCTCGTCTATGTGGTGTGCATGCTTTATGTGCATTCTTATACTTTAGGCCATGCGCTATCAAGACCATACTAAGAAAATTTCCTTATGCAAACTTCACAATTCATTACAATAGTAACTGAACACATCGTGAGCACAGATTTTTACATCTTCAGCATTTCTGAGCTAAAGTTCTGCCACTTACTCCTGTTTGGAAAAAGCAAGAAGAAACTTTCAACATTTTGGTTGCCCACTTTTAAGACATGTAGAGGTTGAATTTTTAGGGCCTTTGCAGACATCTTGAGTTAAGTTCTGAGAACAAGAATGGCAAAATTGATTGCCAGTTTTAAAATGTTCAGTCTGCAAATGTTTGCCCAACAGTAAAGAAAAAGTTTGTAATGTAGATGTGGATTAATCCAGGTCGGCTGCAGGAGTATGAAACTGCCATCAGTAAGAAGTGGTTTAGCAGAACTTTAGCAGTTCCTTGACTCATTCAGGCATACCTTCTGTAAAAAGTTGCATAGGTTATGTAAAATAGATGTAGATTTGTGGCTCTCTTGTACAAACATTTTTCTGTTCTGTATACTCAGTGTTGCAGAGGTCCTGTAAAAAGTAGTCCTGCCCACTCTTAATAGAAACTGGTCTCTAAAGAAGCTGTCAAACCAATGAATTCCTCTTCAGCATTTCCTACCTGTGATGTTTTATTTCTTTCTAATATTCCTCAGATTTAGATGGTTTTTGTAGAGATGAAGAACACAATCCTAGCAGTGTGCATTTCCCAGATTTAAAATTCTGAGTGTTTGAAAATGTAAAACTAGAAAGAAGTTTAATGATTCTGCTAAGACTTTGCCTAAATTCAGCACATTCTTCAGTATTATGCTGTACTGAAGCCAGAATACTCTGCAAAACTAAGCTTGGACACAGTTGGCCGGTTTGACATGATTGCTTGTACAATTAAAGAGCACAAGGTTTGATCAGAAGTGCTTTCTGGGGAGGCTTGTGGCAGCATTGCATTTTGAGGCTAAAACTGAAACAAGGATTAGCAGGTTCAATAAGGTTAACAAATGTTCTAGCAGACTGAAGACAAGTTTTCCTCGGACTTGAGCAAAGTGTAATCTTGAACCTGCTGCAAGTGGAAACCAAGTGCAATTCAAACCCCACACGCGGTTCTGACTCCAGTCCACAGAAGAAGCCAACTCAAAGCAAAGAATCCCTGCCAGTAAAAACAGGCAGAAGTTGCACAGTCCATCGTAAACAGAGAAGTTACACACAATTCTGTGAGCTGAGTTTTACAGTTGTGGTTCTGAAAGGAGATGCTTTGTTGTTTTATTGCATATTACCAGGCATTTATTTATTTTTTAGGCAACAAAGCCTTAGAAAAGCAACTCAACAGTTCTAGATTACTTTCCCAATAGTACTTAATCACTTGTCAGACTGAGATTTTGTGATAGATTTTTCTAACCAATTTTTGTGACTAATTAAAAGGGAGCTATAAGTAATATTGCCAAAAATTTATTTCACAACAGTATTCATCTTCACTTTCAGTCTTGTCAGCATATCCAAAGAAAAGATCTTTTTTAAAAAATTTAAATACCTCTTCATGTAACTTTTCATTAGAAGTTTAGGAGTGAGTTGTAGAAACATTTACGTTTGTTTTCACATAAGACTTTCCAACACGTGTTCGAGAGTTTGGAAGATCTTACTTGAAGGTAGGGAATGTTTCTCCCCCTCAAAAGTTAAGGATTGATTTCTTTTAAGGTTTGGAATATCCTGCAGTGGTTGAGTTTGCTCCATTTCAGAAGATTTCAAAAAAGAAGCTGAAGAAGAAAGATGCCAAAGCTGGGAGCATTGAAGACGGTAAGCATCTTTTCCTGACATCACAGTGGAAAATTTATGTTATGTACTGCAAAGTATTAACATAATTCAAAAAATTTTCTTCACAGATCCAGAATATAGGAAATTTCTAGAGAATTATTGTGCTGATGAAGACAAGATCTGTGCCAATCCTGAGATTCTTTTGGGAGAGATTGAGGCCAAAACAAGGGAACTCATTGGTCTGTTTTCTTGATTTTTCTTATTATTGAGAATATTCAATATCTTACTTTTTATCTTTATGATACCACCTGCAAGAGCTGACCTGTTCAGTCTAACAGATTTATAGTACCAGTTAAATATTTGTTTTCCAGGCAAGTAGTAGCAGTAAACCTTAAAGTCTCTATGCATGAAATCACTTGGTTTCACTTCAGCTTTTGCATGCACACACACTTGCTTCAGAAATAGGCCTTTAGTAATTCTGAATACTTACAGATGTATTAGTAGATAAAAGATTTATTTATAAAATGCAAAATAGCGGAATACTTAACCATTGATCCCTGATATTAGCTGCTTTTATTAAGAAACATGAATGATCTCTGTTCTCATGATCAAGATTCTGGAAAAGCTTTGAAAGTAAGGCAACATCTTGTTTTCTGTATGCATGCAGCATGGCTTCCACACTCCTGGGGGGAATTTTAAACAAGGTGAGCACTGAAATCTTCAGTGCTAGTATGCAGTTTTCAGGAGTGACAGGGAATTTTTGTGTATCTTCTAGTGATAACATGCAGAACAGTTAGTCTTTCCCTAGGTGTGACAATTGAGTAAGAAAAAAAAATGACCTTTGCTGTTATTTCTTTACAGTGAAAAAGTGGCCACCTCTTTTGATTACAATCATAGAATCATTTAGGTTGGAAACTTGCTGTTCAAGAACATCAAGTACAACCATTAACTCAACAGTGCCAAATCCACCACTAAACCATGGTGGCACAAATGCCACAACTACACATCTTTAAATACCTCCAGCGACAGCAACTCCATATCCCTGGGCAGCCTGTTCCAGTGCTTGACAGTCTTCTGTGAATAAATTTTTCTTAGTATCCAATATAACCCTGCTCAGTTACATCTTGAGGCCATTTCCCCTTTCCTGTCATTTGTTACTGCTTTTTGAGAGTTAACTGGAAAGATTTGGAACTTTAATAATTTAGAGGAAATGGACATTTAGATAACTCTGTTATCAATAAAACTTGTTTTTTGCAGTTTTAAATAGGGAGGTCACCCAGTAATTTTTATTTACTCCAAATCTTCCATGGTTCTCTGGTTGACAGCAGAGTAAAGGCAGTAAAAATTTTTTAATAAGTTTGCAATTTGCAAAAAGTTTATGGTTTCAAGAAGATTTTTTAACTTAAAAATATTAGGGAAGATGATTAATCTTGAGAGTGGCAGATTTCTGAGTAACAATATTAACTGAAGGCAGCTTTAAGACTTTTAATGTTTCATTTCTGTTAAGTCAGAGGAAATCAAAGTAGTTGCTTTATTTTTCCTGCCAATCGAAGCTGTGGCCATTGTTATCAATACAAAACCAAAGACTTCTTTAGCAGTTAGTATGTTTATAGCAAAATTATGTAAGGGTTTAGCTGTGTGTCCAGTTTCAAAGGTGTTACTCCTACTGATGTCAATGAAGGATGTGCTCAAGACTTTGCTGGCAGAATTGAGCCTCACATGCTCAGAATTTCTCCATGTAAAGTTACTGCAAACCAACATGTTTTATGCATCATGCCAGATGCATTGGCTAATCAGTTTCCATGTGACAGAGAGATATGAAAGAGATTTTCTCTGTAGCAAGATTAAGATAAGCAATTTTTTCTCGTTTGTAGACAGCAAGATAAAATGTAAAGTTATGCTGACACAGCTCTTCATTTAGTAATTTATTTTCTCTTAAAGATTCTTAAACATTTTAAGAAAATGCTCTTAGGTTTGTATTTGCAGTAAGGCCCATAAATAAGTTGGGTAATATTCAAGTTAGATAAACATTTTTTTCCCCCTTCCTCTTTTGGTAGTACTCATCACACTGCTTCTCTCCCTTGAACTTCAAGTTATAATTTCTCATTAAACCTCTTGCACTACAGTCTTAGTCATGACTAGGGTCAAGTTCTGAACTCTCAGTGCAGCTTATCCTTTCCTCAGACCTTCCAGTTACAATTCGTGATCTCTTTCAGCATGTAAAGGTGCCCAGAGGAAGCCACTGTGGAAGGCAGCTCTGGGGACTTTAAACTTGTCCAAAATGATGGGCAGGTGGAGAGGATGGGGAGGCATGGAAAATGTAGGAATAGAAGGAAGAAAATATCAAATCAACAATCTTTACTGGTTGTTGATTCCTACCATTGATATTTGCTAAAAAGAAACAGTGAATCCTATCACCCTTCCCATTCATAACTGTGTAACAAAATTTTATTATTAGTGAATGTTTTGCCCCCAGCATAATCCAGCTTTCAGTCCAAAAACATTTAAATGTTTTTGGGATATGAATTGTGTCTAGATTTTGACCATGTCATTTCAAATTTGTTGAAGACTTTTCTTATTATTTTTTTCTTTCTTTTCTTTCAAATTTTGTCATGCATTTCAATAAGCAGTGTTTTTCTGTGGTTTGTGGGAGAATCCAATACATAACTGTAGAGCAATTTCAAGTAGTAAACATTTTCTATTCTGGAATATCTAAAACTGACTATTTGTTGTAACTACTCACAGCTGTAAGTACAGGCTGAAGTGAAGTCTGAATTCAGTACTGACAGTCATGAATAAAGAATCTGATAAGGAACAGGATAAAAAATTTGATTATGTTCTCCAAGTTTTTATAGAATTTGGGGATGGTTCAGGCAGGTGACTTGATTTCAGAGTGTGGAGACAGCTCTGTAATAAAAGAATGGCTGTGTGATCCAGTAGATGAAATATTTTATTAGCAATTTTGGAAGCCAGAGTTTTATTGGATCTGCTAATACTTTGCTATGTAACCTGGGACAAACTGCTTATCTGTTATTCCTCCTGTTTTCCTGTGGAAAGGTGAATACTAAATGTCAGGTAAATGAAAATGTTATATGAGACTGAAAATGTTTCCTTCATGATGTACTTTGAAAACCGTGATTGAAAAGTGCTATGTGAGTTACAGTAATGTGGGCTGTATATGAACAACAATATAGCTAGGTTTTAATGTACAAAAGTAAAAAGTAGGAATAGATTCTGAACACATTTCTTTCTTTTTTCTGGGGAAATAAGCATTCAATGAGCAAGAGAGAAAAGCCATTCTCTTGAACTGAAAGGATATGATATTTAATTAAATATCAAATAATCGTGCAACATATTACTGTTGCTTCTAATGCTAGCAGCAAAAAAGCAATGAAGTGTTTCTAAAGCAGAATGATGGGAATGCCTTCAAAAATACATGAAACAAAGAGGTTTATCAATGACTCAGCTCCCTTTCAGATAAAGCTAGAAAAAGGGGGTTAATTCTAAAGTAAAGAAATGAGTACATTTTAGGAGTTGAACACTATATCACAAATTTTTTGTGTTTTAGCTAGAAGAACAACACCCCTTTTGGAATATATTAAAAATAGAAAATTAGAAAAGCAGGTACGTTCAGACTTTTGCCTGAAGTTCCACATTTATGTTTCATATGGTTTTCTGTTGGACAATTTACAATTAATCATTATTGAACTCTTCAGAGAATACGAGAAGAGAAAAGAGAAGAACGGAGGCGGAGAGAATTGGAGAAGAAACGTTTGCGAGAGGAAGAGAAAAGGAAGCGCAGAGAAGAAGAAAGACGTAAAAGAAAAGAAGTGGAGAAGCAAAAAAAGATTTCTGAAAAAGAAATAAGGATCAAGGTAACTGAGATCTATGAAAAAAAAATTATTCTTCTTTTGAAGTTATCCAGAAGTTCTTTGGTATATCAATGTTTATTTAGTGTACAACAGCACAGTGTGGAGACACCAAAGCAGTTTTGGCTGGAAGGGAAAGTAATGTAGGGCTTTGACAAAGTGTTATTTGAAAGTGTGACTGATGGTCTTACCTACCATGGTGTGCTGGTGCAGTTAGAGCAGGTAACTCAGACATCTTCTTACAACTCTGCAGCATTCCATGCCGGCATTACCTGACAGAATCAAATTGTTCTGTGCCAGCTTGTTGGAAGATTATTGTGGGTTTGATCCCCAAATGGGCCATTCACTTAAGAGTTGGACTTGATGATCCTTGTAGGTCTCTTCTAACTCAGAATATTCGGTGATTTTGTGTTTCTGTGAAACATAGCTTTAACACTTTCTGTCATGCAAATCTTCATTTGGCCATATATGCAGAGACAAGTATTTATGTTTATGCTCAGAACGGATGTATTTTAATTGTATGCTAATTTCAGGTTGCACTGCCTTTTAGCAATCTGAAAGGCAGTGCAACCTGAAATTGCATCACTTAGGAGGGTGTATCTTGTGCTATGAAGTCAGGCCATATAAAACCACCTTATTTCTGCAAGATGACATAGATAAAACTGTTCATCTGAACCATTTTGTTTTTGTTATTAGAAAGGCTTTATAGGCTGTTTTGAAGAGGAAATTTGGTATAAGAATTTGTAGCATAAAGCAAGAGCTTGACTCAGATTTAGTGGTGGTGAGAGCCACAGAACTGTGGACATCTTTCCCTGTTTGTTCTTGGAAAACAGTTTTCTTCACCTAAAAGTATAAAAATAGTAAATTCTGAAGCTGAATTACACGTTTTTCATGTCTGGGCATTAAAAAAAATACTCTAGAAGTTCATAAGAAAAGGGACTTAATTCTTAAAATATATTACCTAAAAGAGCTTGTCCATAAAGCCCCAGTATTCATGACATATTTATAGGGATATGACCCTGAAAGGTATTTCTGTCTCTGAAAGTAAAGGAAAATATTACCTGAGAGAAACATTGTAGAAGTTTCAAATATTGGAGAAGATAAGCCTGTGCTCATTTCAGAAACAAAATGGTGGAATGGAGAGACTGAGGTGTTCTGCCTAGAATTGATATGGTAGGGTAATAATTTGAGACAGTTGGTCATTGTATAAAATTTATGCTTGTAATACTAAACTCTGCTGAAGCTCTGTATGGGTTGCTATGAAAGGAACAGACTTCTTGAAAATCCTAATATTCAAGGTGAAAATGTAATGACTTCTGCTGATATCACAAGTTTTCCCCATCTGTATTTGTGTCAGGATGTACTGAGCACCTACTTCTACACGCCTGTCTATCCCAATTCATGTGACACAAATTTTATATTATGTTTCAAGGAGTGAAGAATTAATCCTGTTCTCTTTGTAGTATTGTAGAGGTTCTGCTTCTTATTTTATGGGCAATGACATTGATCTCTGTTACATGATTTCTAAGAAACCATAGATCATAATAATGTCTTTATGTTTATAACTCAGGAGAAAAGAGTAGGTAAGTGCTCTGAGAAGAATAGGTAAGTGCTTTCTCCATGTATTTTAAAGTGTGTAGTTGAATGCCTAATAATGACTGTCACTCCTTAGCAAATGTAAACCACCCTTTTAAAATAACTTTAAATTTCATGCTTTGTAAAATATATTCCTAGCATGCAAATATAAGGTATCTCCAATCTTAGCAGGTTACTGATATATTTAATACTTATTAAAACGCTTGTACAATAGAGGAGAATAATTTTGCATCACAATAAAAACAAATATCTCTTAGCTTCTCAAGAAGCCTGAAAAAGGAGATGAACTGGCCAGTGAAAAGCACAAAGAAAAAGGTGAAGAAGCTGACATTGATGAAAATAAATGGGATAAATCACCTGGATCTGGGAGTATAAAATCCAAATCTTTGGAGAGTTCACTAAAAGAAATCAAGGAAAAGTAAGTAATACTTACCTTTTTGTCTTTAATTTAGATCTTAAATGCTTTCATCACAAGGCTTAAATATAAGTGGTGCATTGACAAGATGTTCTGTCACCAAAGAACCAATTTCATTCTGTGTGTGAACAAATCTTTTCCTGTTGTTTTGGTAAAAGGTGTTTCGTAACAATTTACTGACCTGGTGGCAGTATTAGTGGATGCAATTTGTTATTGGTGAAATGCTATGAAATCCCTGATAGGAAGGATTTCTGCATGAAAATTCATTTTGTTGTTATTTCACCTGTTCCCCATCAAGAGCTCAGGTAAGGCTCTCCTTCCATTACTCATGTTGAAGACTAAATTGTCCACAATGCCATACTTTTCCTTCACATGTGGGTTGGGTGCAATAAACACATGAATGTCTAGGTAAGTGGGACAATGGCAAAATTGTGAAGGTGTGAATGAAAGCCTTATGATAGATACATGCAGCGGGCTGTCTCTATCTCCTGCTGCCTTTGTGTTACATTTTTAATGGTAAGAACAAAAGGCATAGCTCAGTTCTATTACAGCTGTAGCCTGGAAATGACTCATCTTACAAGTGTTTCCAGCACTTGGTTCTCTTTCTTGTCCTTTGGCACATGAATCCCATCACAAGCAGGATCTACCTATTAGATATTCAAGATAAATAATGAAGAAAAATATGTATGTTCTGAATGTTCCTGTAAAATTCCATGTCCTGAAACTCTGAAATTTAAAATATTCAGCAACTTCTTTATTGATGGTCTTCGAGAATGGAAACAGAACAGACTCGACAGAAACACTTGCAAGGGCAAATCACTTGTTTGCTACTCACAGAATCTTTCAGGCTGGAATGGACCTCAAGATCATTGAGTCCAACTGTTAACCCAGCACTGCCAAACTGCCATTATAAACTGTGTCCTTAAGTGCCATGTCTGCATGTCTTTTAAATACCTCCAGGGATGCTGACCCCCCTACTTCCCTGGCTTTTTATGGATTAAACTCTTGGTGGTGCCATGTAACATTGTTTGCTCTTGATCCTGTAAGTTTAATAAGACATTAATGTAGATTTTGCCCATGTAAAACAGAATCTGTTTGGCTGCACAGGTACAGTAAGCATTACCTTGTGTTTCCAAGTGCTGATTTCATCTTGATTTTTAGTGGGTAGGTAGCAAGCTATGAGCTATTTCAGTTGGATTGAGATTTAAAGTTGAAACTACTTTGTCACTGACTCAGAAATTGGTAATAAGCTGTAAGTGCCAGCTCTACCTGCAGGAGACTGAATTGCCTGTTTGAAGCCATGTCAAATCAAAATCTCAGTAGGTACGTAAGTTATATGGTCAAATGTGGATTTGAAACTGCATCAAACAGAAGTGTGCTTCCATTCCCTTTACTTCTATTCATTTCTGCTTTCTCTGACTATGTAACTTTGTCTTCTACCTATACTCTCAAATTGCTTACCCTGCCATTTCCACTCTTGCCTGCCTGTTCACTGTGACTGAATTTTAGGAATCTATTTTAGCCACTCTTGGAACTGGAGTTTGTGTCCCTGTCACCTGTCTGCCTTCAGACACAGCACTTCCTCCCCAACAGTAACAGACAAGGGAAGAGACAAGTATCAGGCAATACTGCAGCAACAAATGGAGTCTTTCTGGCTTTTTGGAAGGTCTTGCCCTGAGCCTTGCTAGGACTTGGAGTTAGGTTCTGGAATAGCTTATTAAACATGAAACAAAGCAATTTACAACCACATACTCCTTAGCTAACATAGTATTTTATGTAAATGTATCCATGCTACAGGTACGAGGTCTGTGTAACTTTGGTTGGTTCAGGTGTCTGTGACAGCTGGGACGTTGCTTCACTTGGTGAATGTGTTATGCTGATACAAGCTCAGTCTTGTGAAATGCTGAATAACTTAACCTCTCATTCAGGTTCTGCTCTGACTTTCAGCTCTTCCTGAGATGGGGACCCTCTTTTGGCAGCCCCACTAATGCCTAAGTTGGCATTGACAGATGCTACCAATTTTCACATTTCTGTTACATGAAAAAGAAAAGTTGTATATATAGATACACTTTTATTTGTATTAAATGATTGCGAATAAGAAGCATATCACTATTTGAGCACCACACCATTGAAAAATCTCCATCCTCTCTGATTCTATCGGCAGTTTCCCAAAATATGAGGAGGCTATCAAAAGTAACTTGCTGTTTCAATTTTAAGTATTTATACATATGTAATGCAAAGAAACTGCCTGTATTTGTTCCTTTTGAAGTTCAATCTGGTTTGTAATCTTTCTTCATTATTTGCAGTCTTGCCATATGAGAGAAACACCCATTTGCTGAACTGGAACAATGAAGTGAATAAGAGAGCTGAGAATTTTATCAGACGGGCAGCAAAATATTGCAAATAGTCTTTATAATATAAACAATTTACAGCATAGCAGAAATTAAATATCATGTTGTGGTAAGGTAATGGTCTTTGCCAAAATAAAATATGCAAAGGCAGGCTAGATTATTTGGAGATACAATAAACAAAAGCCTGGAACATAAGTATTTATTTTCACACGTGTCTTCTGCAAGTTATGATGTCAGTAAATAATTTTTGTTATGCAGAGACATAAAATTTACGAATTGATACATGATACCTGCACAGTTCCTTCAGATCCTGAATGTTCCTGTTCACGGGAATATCTTCATGCATGACTCACCTCAACACCAGGTTACAAGAGCTAATAGTGCAGCATGTGTTTATATGAAGGGTATTGGGGAACTATTGATAGGATTTCGAAGAGGGATAGAACGTGAAGAATGGGCCTTCCACAACAGTTGCACAAAAGCTTGGTAAAGCTTTGTCTGCAATTCTCAACCAAATGCATGGTGAGACATTCAGCATATAACCCTTTGTAATGAGAAGAAAACAGCCTTGATATATGACTTATCTACACACTCAAAGTCAAAGGAAGGCTTTGACTTTTACATTTCTGTAGCTCCTTTTTCTGTTAACTGCTTGGATTTTTTTTTTCTCTTCATACATACTCATAGGTCACAGAATGATAGTGACAAAGAGCAAAGAGATTTGGAGAGAAGATTTCGAGAAAAAGAACCTGAAAGACAAAGGTATCGATTGGATGATGGCAGAAAGCATAGAACTCACTATGAGTTTGACAAGTTTATGAGAAGGAATGAAGAAGAGCTGAAATGGGGGAAAGGATACAACCAAGACAGAGGAAAGAAAGGGAACTACAACTACAGCTTCACTGTGGAGGCAGTAGACAAACTGGGTAAAGAGGACAAGTGTGATGACATGGCATCCAAAAAGGAGCGCATAAGAAATAAGGTTCTTTTATTCATTTAGGATAATCTTTCATTAGTTAATATGGTTCAAGATCACAGGTTTTAACTTCTGCAAATTCAGCATAAAGATGCTTTTTCAAAAGAATTGTTTATCTTATTTTCAGTAAAACCCAGATTTCTTTCTGGGTTGTTGTCAAAGGACTCCAGCAGTTAAAATAAGTCAAGGTTACAGGCTCATTCATATTCACAATATATAGAAGACTTTCTGTCTTTTGAAGAATACTATTCTTGGAAGCCTTACATTTTATAAGTATATTAGAAATCGTTACACTTCTGATCTGTAATGAAATTTAAAAACTGTGGCATGTTAGTCTTTTAAAAGCATACTTCCATTACTCTCATAAAATAATTATATTATGGATTTGCCAGGCATTGCTTGGTAGAGCAACAGTAAGGAGTTAAATAAATAGCTAATTCAGAGAGCGTGAATGTATGGATTCTTCAGTATTGCATACCTGCCAGTATGAAAGGGCTGTCATTTCATTAGAATAAATTTATCCCCATAGCTGTTGTCAGGGGAAGAGCAGATGCAAAACCAGTGTGAGCAGAGCCTGTGTCAGGGTGTGTAGTAGAGCTGTTCCCTATTGTCTCCCAGAGATCTGGGTATCGTTTTTCTCAGGCTGACTGATTTCACGGATGTGCCAGAGTCTTTTCAGGATGTGGCTCTCCTTGTCAGCCCCTTTTTCTTTCTCCCTCTCTCTTGACCCTAGATTTTCCACAAAAGATGACCAAAACGCTGTAAGAGTAGAAATTTATTCTGCCTGTGAAACTCTTCTTTCAAAGCAAGTGACTGATCTGTACTGTGGGCTAAGGCTGACAAGAGTAAACTGGTCACATGCAGAGTGAGTCTGCATGGAGTGTGCAGGGAACAAGTTCAGGTGGACTCACTGTGCATGTCAAGGAAGTCATCTTGTGCCAACACAGAAAGCCTGGTGTGCCCTGAGGTTTTTTTTTTGCAGAGGTCAGCTGAGCAGGATGGCTAAGATTTATCTGCATTTGCACATTAGCCACTTTCCTCATCATTGGTTCTACATTTTTCTGTAGAATAGTAAGAAAAATGGCTAGTTCAGAAACAGGAAGATGGGAAAAATATTTTTTCTCATTCTTGCCATGCTCTTCTTGAAATCTGTCAAAATAATCTCCAGCCTTGGAACTGGATGGGTCCTGGGGGCCTTTTGGCAAGTGTTAAGAAGCTGCCTGCCTTTTATTTCTTTGCATCACACTTCTGGTAGCTTGCTGAGTCCCTGGATTTGTCCACACTTAGGACTAAAATACTAGATTTGTTCCCTAAAAAAAATAAGCACCATCAGTAAGGTATGTTGCAGTGTGGTGACTTTTTTCCTTAGAGTATTTATCACATAGGTGATTCAGGGCTCAGTTTTACTACTTAGGTATAGCATTGACAATGCCAACACAAATTTTTAGTCAGAGATGGAACCTCTTTCTGAAGTTCATAGGAATTAGTTAGAAAATGGGGAAACTTCCAGTGTAAGTAACACAGAGGCTGTCATAGGAAAAGTCATTTGGACCCTTTATCTTAAACTTTCTAAAGGGCACTGCTTGAGAATCTACTTTTATGCAGCTGTTTGGGATATAGAAAGGTGTGTTATGCATTTCATACCACACTGCAAAGCACTAACTAGTCATAAGGCTCAGTAGTGAATCTTGGCATCTGGTCTAAAGAGAAGGAGAAAAAAAGTGTGTGAAAAAAAGAGAAGTGGGTCAAAAAGGATTAAAGAAAAAGCAAAGAAAAGGGGAAATGTATATTGGGAATAAGAAAAAAGAATGAAATAACAAAAATCAATAATTACTTCAAAGTTACTTATTATTACTTATTATATTACTTACTTCATTATGAAGGCAGTTGAAAGTTGGTATAGTTTGATGTAGGACAATTTCAATGCTCTGCCACTGTTTTTAAGCAGGCTGCTGTCTGTTTGCTGAACTTAGCACATGACTGATCAAAAAACTCAGGTATTGGTGAGCTTTCAGTTGCTTCATAACATTATGTGAAAGTAAAAATACCCTTACCAGGAAAAGAATTCTTCAGCAGAGTTTCTAACTGGTGTGTTTTACTAATGAAATTTCAAAAATAAAGAGTGCTCTGAAGACCATCACCATTTTCAGGTTTGAGGCGTTTTTTCCATGTAAACTGGCTCCTTTTTCCATTTTCTCAGGATCAGAGCAGCATGTGTATGATTGGGTCACTCTCAGAGCCTGCACATGCTCAAATTGTACTTACTTTGTTTATTATCAGTGCATAAATTCCCTGCTCTCATGCTCAGTATGGAAGGCAAGATGAAGTGGAGCAAAAACTGTGCCATTTCATTTTGATGTGTATATAATTCAAATGTGCATTGCATGTTTAAATTCTGGTAAGGATTGGGTAATAATTGATGATCAGTTGAGGATAATTTTCTAGCTGCTACCTGCTGAGCTGTTCTCTGCTCTGTCTTGGATTTTTATGCTTATATGTAATGTTTGACATTTCATCTGCAGAGTTGCAAGCGCACAGGCTATTCTTTTCAGCTGATGTTAGTGAAGGTGGCAACATTTCTTTTGTTTTACTTGTGAATAACATGTTTGATAACTGTCTGCAGGATTTCTCCTTGTTTATGTCAAATGTATCATAGGATCTTTAATTTTTACATCATTTTTCATTTTTTCAAAATGTTTGGCTCCCAAGAATAGTGTTATAAACAACAAATATTGAAAAATAGATACTGAATACCCAGTCAATTTTCATTACATGCCATTTTTTTCCTGATTCCTATAAAATATAAAGTAACTTAACCCAAAATCTACTTTCTTCGTAAAGATTCACAACTTTATAATTCCACATATGTGTCCCACATGGGTTTCTCAGAGCATTAACCATTATCTCCTTCCTTCTAGGATCGTCCAGCCATGCAGTTGTACCAGCCAGGAGCTCGCATCCGAACACATGTGGGACCTACAAGTAAAACCTATGACTGCCGTGGGAAATCCTTTGAAGATGCTCTTGATAAAAAGTATGAGGCAGATAATTCAGCTGGAGCTAGCTCTGAAAAGACTGAAGAAGCAGAATAAAACAGTCGGGGGGAAAAGTCTTGTGAAAAGGAATGAATTTAAGATTCAGTGTCATCACAAAAATCCATTGGGCTGCTTCAGAATTCCACAGGCAATTGCATCAACAAAATAATAATAGCTCTGCCTCTTACTTTCTCTAAAATAAGGGAAGAGTGACTGGACATTTGTAAAATATCTTACAGCAAAGGAATATTGTTGCTTTTTTACAAAAAGCAGCTCAAGCACTCTTTGCCTAATTTAAAAGCAGTTAAAATATTTTATTAGATTTACCTTGAAACAGAAGACCCTCTAACAATTTTAAGGGAGTATTTATATAAGACTTTAGAGAAGCTATGTCAGCTTCTTGAGTCTTCTTGCATCAGTTTGAAATCTGAGGCATTTTACATCTATTTGGTGCATGACATGAGGGTTCACAAGACCCCTTCCTGCAAATGGCAGGGGTGGGGGCTGCTGCAGGGTGTTGCAGATGGACTCAATGGGACCAGCCCTGGGACGAAGCTCTGGAGCCAGTGGTGTTTGCAGGATGAGGCCCACAGTTTGCACAGTTGTGAGGAATGTCCAGTGGTATCTGTACCTCATGGTGTTTACATTGGTTTTCAATTAACTGTAGTGTCAGATAAGTGTTAGTAAAGCTACAAGTATGTTGGAAAGTTTGTCATTTTCTGAGCCACTTTTGCCTTTTATGTTTTAATAGATTCCTTGTGCTTAAAACAGAAGACAGCTAATGCAAACATCAGCACATTAACAATAAATCTGGTTTTAATTAATTAGCTGGTTTTTATCATTCTGACTCTGACTTTTGGACAAAAAAGTGGTTGTACAGTGATGATTTTTTATATGCTTATGTTTCATGTAAGTTGCAGTAACAGGATTTGGAAAATGTGAAATACATGAGCATTCTGCAGTTTTGTTTGTTAAAAAATTAAATATGATTGTCAATTGCAAACTACCATTTTGTAAGATCCAGGCCAAGTTCTGCCCTCTAAGGCAGGCACATATACATGTGTGTGTGGGGAGGGGGGGTGTCTTCTGTTGGTTTCAATGACAGACATGTGTTTATGAAAGGGCAAAATATGTTCATTTTTCTTTCATGGCTGAAAATTTCTCAGTTGTCTAAAACTGAGAACTGCTTTGTCATTGAAGTTAAATAGTAAGATATTATTTTTACATCCTCTCTGAACATTTTAATATTAAGCATAACATCTAATTGTCCTAGACTGAAAATTATTTATTGTATTTTACCAGATATTAAGCATTAAATAGAATAAAAGCAAAAAAGATTTTGACTATGATTTTGAGATGTGATACTGTGCTATTTTTTCCTCTATTACTCCAGAAAAAAATAAGTAAGATATTATTATACTGCTTTGCATGCTTCAGAAGCAGATAAAAATACAGTTGAAAAGAATTTTAGTATCAGGCTACATAAGTCAGCTGCCAACTAAAATTACTTCAAGATTAAGTAAAACTGCTGCTAGAGAATCATCTGGGTTTAGCTCTATCTAAAGTTTATCTCATTTGCCAAGTTTATCCTGACTGCAGGAGAAAGGATTTTGTCATGATGTCCTGGCTGAGCACTGGAATGGCAGGCTTTCCTCTCAGTGGAAAATCCCAGTTTCAAGCCCAAGGAAACTCATCAGGGAAATTCTGCAGTAGAGCTGGGTGGAGCTGGGATCTTCACCAGATGAGGGGCTGCTCAAAAGCACCTCCCACCTTTTTGGATGCCCTGTGGTGACTGGAGCAGGGGGTGTGTTTCACCTGTAAGAGGGACTGACAGGACACAGGAGCTGTGATTTTGCACATGCTCCCAACTTGAGTGTGATATCTTTTGGCTTTTGGGCTTCTTCTCCACTTGCACCCAAGTTCCTTGGTTATGAGCACCTCTTATATTATTATAAGAGAACTTACAGTATTATAGAGAACTAACTAAAGTCAGGAATTTTTCAGTATTTTTCCATTTGGGTCTTCTTATTCAAACCTCATCTCAGTAAAAACTGTCAGTGCTTAAACACTTGTGTCCATCAGACTAAGCTGGAGATTCAGGTCAAGACAGAAATTCCTGCAGCTTTTTGACAAATTTTTGTGTTCTTGTGAATGCAGGCTCCTGCCCAAAGAGGCAGAGACAGAGAACCTGTCCTTTGACTTAGGTATTTACATGGTAGGAATATTCAGGACATCCAAATTTGGATGTGGAGAATGCAGTAGTCAACATCCACACACAGCTGCAGCCTGAGCTGCATCCCAAGCTGCCTGATGGCTTGGCAGTGCCACTCTAGGAACCCTTGGGACAACCTCTCCCATGCAGCAGGTACTGGCATCTATTCTTCCACATCTGAGAAGGGCAGTAGGAAGCACTGGCCACCATCAGCAGGACCTGAGCATTGCTATAGCCAACTACACCTGTAGTAGTTGATGAGGTAAATGTACATTGACCATGTACCTCATAGGAATGCTGCAAAGTACAATGGCTAAAGCAGCAAAATACATTTCCAAGTCCCTTCTCCAATGTCTCCTCACAGGAATGCAGCAGGGCCTGAGCTTGCTTCCCTTGCTGGAGCAGCTGCCACCTGCTCTGTGCTCACTTGTTCTTTTATGCTTCTCCCGATGACATCAAATAAATGCAGGCTTGCTGCCTGCCTTTGTGCAAACTCATCGTGGCGTGAGAGCTTCATTGCCACAATAGTAACTTTGTTTTGCAAATTCAGCTTAGCTGAAAGTAGAGACAGCATCCCCACAGAATGGGAATTGTGTCTGGTTACATCACAGCTGACTTCAGTGCCATCTGTTTTCTCGCTTTTAAAATATAATGTTCTACATATAGAGAGCTTCACCAAATATCTGTTGCCCGGTTTCTCATTGAATTCCAAGGTCATTGACATTTAAGAAGATGGAAATCACTCTGTCTGTCAAATGGAGATTGGGCTTCATTCTATTGTGATCTATTGTGTTACTGGAAACTGATGTAGAATGTAAATATTCAGTAAAAATCCCTGCATTTGTGCTTGTTGCAGCTTTAAAGAGAAGCTTATTCAACTCCAAACGTACTGACAACTTTGCATTCAGTTTATAAATACATTCTGTTGCTTCTTTTAATTTAAAACCAAATGGCTGAAAGTTGTTTTTGGAGAGTCTTTGGAGGTCCATCCATGGTTAACCCAACACTGCTCTTCATGCTGAAGGCAGTTTCTCTGCTGGCATTTATTTGCAGTATTACAACTGAACAGCCCAAACAAAGGCCTGAAATACGAACATGACAAAACCCACTCACTTTGGCACAAAATAATACTGAACATCAGAATAAAATATGCCTAAAAAGGAAAATGGAGTAGTACTTCCCTCCCCAAACTCAATGGAATGTTGAAAGTCTGTGGAAAATTACTTGTGAGATGGTGGTGTTTGAGTATTATATGATGAGAGAAGAAACTTAAAATGTTCGAGTTACTCATGTAGAACTGTTTCATTACAAAGAAAAAATATCTGAAACAAATGGGAAACCAGAATCTTATCTGATAATTTCTAAATGTCTTAGAGGCATTCACTCTGTCTTCTGTGCCTCCACTTGAGCTTTTCATTTAAGTTCTTGAAGACTCAAAATGTCATCTTACCAAGAACTTGTTTCCCTCTTAGCAGTTAAACCCTCTCCCAAACTTCTTCATTGTTACATAACTAAAAAAAAATACTGTCTAGATATATTTTGTGATTTACATTTCATTAGGCCTTACCTGATCTCCTGAATATGCCCCATTTGCATATCCCATCTACAATTACATAAATACTATCAGAGGCTCATTACTGTCACATAAATATTACAGTGTTTTGATTCAAATTGACACAAACACACAAGACATTGGACTGCAGTGTTCTTTGCTCAATTCCAACTAGCAGCCTGGATTATTAAAAAAAATAAATCTTCAACACACTCCAAAAGGGTAAAGATTAGCAAAAATGGCACATAGACTCATAGTCCATGCAAGATCCATAAATGGCTCCCAGCATATGCAGAAGGCAGGAGATACAAAACAAGCAGAAATAGATGATTCTTTCCCCTCTTCTCTTTACAAATGCTGATATAGTCTAAAATTAAATATGAAGGCTTTGCATAGAGGTTGAGAGGGGGTGGGCGGGGGCTGTGTCTTTTAGGCTATTGGTGTTTTAGGTTTTTTTCTTCTGCCAGGATCTCAGCTGCCAACTCTAGTGAACAGATACAAAAGTAATTCTGGAAGCTCCAGCTGGCCAGACATGGGTTTGGCTTTAGATTGTCCACAGCATGGAGGACATGGCCTGTTACTACTGATCTGTGCCCAGGTACGTGTGTATTGTGCTGCTCCCTATATCTGGCTGTGCAGAAATGCAGATGGTTCTGCTGGATGAAACTGAAGGGAAGTTCCACCTCACCTTGTTTCTTACCAATAAATTTGAATATGGGTACCAATATATGGCATTACCTGCTGGAAGTTCTTGCACAGTTTGACAGCTGTTGAAGGTCATCAGCATCCAGAAACAAGAGTATGTGTACAGTCATGTTCTCAGGCATTCAGGCAAGAAAATCAGGATATTGAAATGGAAACACTTTCAGGGCTGAATAGGCTCAGTCTTGTTTCCTTAACATTTACCAACATCCTGAAATACAAAGATTAAAGTTGCTTGTATATTGGAAACTTTTAAGTTCCTAAATTAGGGATCAAATAACAAGGAGGAAAACATTTGGGAGTATGTTACATAAGGTAAAAATATATTCACTGGTGTTTAGATATATCTCCAGTGGATTGTGAGCTCTCCATAGCTGCAGTGTTAGGTAACATTCATTGCTCTATTTGTTACAGTTACTAATGCACAATAAGAAAAAGGCCATTTCGGAAAGTAATTTTAGAGGCCTAAGGGAAGGAATTGAATGAAAAAATAGCTGTCTTGGATGATTAAACTCCATGCCTTCAAAAGCCTGCTGGCATTTTGCTGAAACTTCACAGGTGAATATGGTAATTTTTTACATGTTGCTTATAAAAAAAATCTAGAGCTGCAAACTATATTCAAGTGTTTTTCACAATAATATTAACTGAAAGGGGAGAGATTTATGAAACTTTAGCGGGATTTCATAAATCAAATTTAATCCCTAGATGTAAATGCAAAAAATTCTAAACAAGTTAGAAAAGAAAGTTTAACCATACAGTAAAAAAAGTCTATTAAAAAAAAGTTATTCACTGCAGTTGCCTGAGATGTGCTGTGCTTTGTAATTGCTAATCCAGCAAAAAATCTCAATGGGATTTCTTTACCTCCTTTGAGAAAACTTCTTCACTAGGTTGAAAAGCAATCCTCCAAGTACTCCAAATCACTTACAGGTAACAATAGCATGGAAAAAGTTTACTTAGTCTGTCTAAGAAGAAACCTAATAAATGGGGTACACCTGGTTTATCTGGAATTTAATTAAGTGTTTGATTCCATTCACAATGGAAATTATTCTATTAACTACAGTAGCTGGAAATTAATTTTAAAACTGTAAGATGAGTGAAAGCACTGGCAAACCAGGAAGAGATGAAAAGCTCAGGATCAAGTGAAAAGACAGGTTATTAGCTGACCTTGGGTTGACTTTACAGCTATTTCCATGAATGAACAATGCAGGAGTCAGCATTTTGAGTAATAAAAACCAGATAAAATGCAAGTACAAGGGGGATGAGTAGCATAATGTTCTTAGCTGAAGACTTGGATGGAAACAACCAGTTGGTTTTTGTTAGTCATGGGAAAACCACAATCCCCAATGATGAATATATAACCTGTAGCAAAGAGATATGAGCCTGGGACATAACTACACAGAAGACCAGGAGGGTATCTAGACTGCAGTGCTAGATTTCACCATGACATCTAGATGTGGAAAAAAGAAAGAAATTCCTCATCAATCACTAATGGTAGTTAATCACTACACTTCTGTACATTTTCAGTGCATGGGCAGGATTGATTTTGTTGGAAACTTAGATAGACCAGCAAAAAATATTGCTTCTATCCAAGCAGTCAGGGGATGTAACAGATCACTGCTAAATGCTGCCTGTCAGAGAGACCACCCTCTTGGTAAGGAAATGCTGCTGAATGCCATGGCTGAACCTTCCCTGGAGGAGCTCTGAGCCATTCCTACCTATCCTCTCAGTGGGTACCAGGGAGAAAAGCTTAGATCTTTCCCTCTGCTTCCCTCATCTGGAAGATGTAGAGAGCAATGAGGACGATTGAAAGACTGAACTATTCAGAGACAATGACTCAAAACATTCCTCATTTGTGGAGGTGCCAGGGTGCTTGGTTGAGATGGAGTAGGTGAACTTTTAGTTGTGTAATGGCTAAACCTCTGATCTGGTAAGGCACAGGGTGAATGATGAGCTGTGAGTGAGATAAGAGCTGGATCCTGTGGACAGCACTGTGCCTCTTGTCATGCTAAGCTGTGCTTCCTTGCACAAACCACTGGGCTGTGGGACTGGCCCTCCTCACTCTGGAAATGCTGGCAAACTCATGTGACCTGAGCAGGTTCATCTCTGCTGATGGGACATAATGGGGTACAAGTGACTCAACTGCACTGCTAGGATGGGCAGCTGTGCTGTCTTAGAAGGTGCCAAGGACTCCCGAAGAGTCCCGTGATCTACAGTATTACATGAAGCTCCCTGCTCCTGAGGAGGCACCTGATTTATATTTACCTGAACCAGAGTGAATATAAGCCCAAGAGATTATGTGTTCCACTGATTCCTCCCCACCACTTCTTCGGGACTTCCCTCATCACTCAACCACCACTTTGACCAAGACTGTACAGCAATCAAGTCTTGTTGTAAGGCATAGGGTGGTGAGATAGTCACATTCTTGTTCTCCTCTCCTCTCCTCCCCTCCCCGCCCCTCCTTAATTAGTTCTGTGATTCTTTGAGTCTGTGACTCTTTCATACTGGACAAAAAGCACTGCAAAACCCAAAAGACAAAAAGCAATTCCTGAATTGAGGGGTCCAGAACTGCACGCACAGTACCCGTGTGTGGCCTCTTTGGCACTGGTGAGCCCACCCCCAGAATGCTGTGTACATTTCTGGGCCGCTCAGTTCAGGAAGGATTTCAATGGGCAGATCCAGAGAAGAGCGATAGAGTGAATGTCCTGCAGGGAGCGGCTGGGGGAGCTGGGGTTGTGTAGCCTGGAGAGCAGGAGGCTCCGGGGAGACCTTACCACTTGCTATAATCACCTGAAAGGAGGCTGTAGCACCTTGGGGTCAGTGGGGTCAGGTTTTCTCCCAAGCAACCAGCGACAGGATGAGAGGACACAGTCTTAAACGGCATCAAGGGATTTTTAGGTTGGATATTAGGGAGGATTTCTTTACTCAGAGGGTGATTGGTAATTGGAATGGGCTGCCCAGGGAGGTGATGGAGTCACCGTCCCTGGAGGTGTTTAAGGAAAACTGGACATGGCACCGAGGGCCATGGTCTTGTTGACGCGTTGGTATTTGCTCATAGTCGGGGATCTCAGAGGTCTATTGCAGCCTAGTTTGTGACTTTGTGACTCTGTGTTTCTGGGATTCTGCAATCCTCTCCGCACTGGACAAATCCCCTGTGGGCTCCCAGACAGGGCCGGGCCCCCTGGGCGGCAGCGCCCCCTGCCGGCGGGCGCGGAGGGCGGCGCGGCCCGGCCCCGCCCCCGGCCCCGCCGCCGCGGCCGCGGCACGTGACCCGGCCCCGCCTCCCGCCGCCGCCGCCGCCGCCATTGGCGGGGGGAGCCCGGCCCGGCCCCCCCGGCCCCGCGCCCGCCGTCCCGGAGGTGCTGAACGGTGAGTGCGGGCGCCCCGTCCCGCTCGCCCCCCGCTCCCGTCGGCCGGGCCCGGCGCGCTTCCCTCCCTCCCCCTGGGCATCGGGCCTGGGCCTTCCCCTTGTCCAGCCCCCGCCGCGCGGGGGGCGGCGGCGGTTGCCGGTGCCGGCGCCGGCGCGGGGGGAACAAAACCGGCGGGGCCGCGCACGGGAGGGAAGAGGGAGAGGGGAGGCGGCGAGGGAGAGCGCTTGGAGGGGAGGATGAATGGGCGGGCGGCGTGGCCCCCGGCCCCGGGGGTGCGGCCCCGGGGAGGGCCGGGCAGCAGAGAGCCAGCGGCCCCGGGAAAGCCGAGCCCCCTTCCCGCAGGAAAGTTAAAGTGATGCCGGCGGAGCGAGGAGCAGGAGGAGCACGCTGCCGGTCTGCTGTCCTGGGATAGCGAGTTCGGCACGGGACGTGTCCCCGCCGGGACCGGGCCCTTCCCCGGTGACAGAAATAGCTGCCGGGAGCGGCTGCGTCGCACGTGGGAGCAGAGAAGCAGGTGCAGAAGCAAGGCTCACAGCAGTTCGGGAGAGCATGTCCTGTGAGGAGCGGCTGAGGGAGCTGGGGGTGTTCAGCCGGGAGAGGAGGAGGCTCGGGGGGACCTTATCGCTCTGTACAACCGCGTGAAAGGAGGGTATAGCCAGGTGGGGGTCGGCCTCTCCTAACAGGCAACAAGTGACAGGACGAGAGGACACAGTCTTAAACGGCATCAGGAGACCTTTAGATAGGACGTTAGGAAGAATTTCTTCACTGTGAAAGTGATTAGACATTGGAATGGACTGTCCAGAGTGGTGTTGGAGTCACTGTCCCTGGAGGTGTTTAAGGGAAGAGGCACTGAGTGCCATGGTCTACTGAGGTGTTCAGTCATGGCTTTGAGCTCGATGATCTCAGAGGTCTTTTCCAAACTCAATGACTCTATGAATTTTTTGCAAGTGAGGAATATAGAAACTTTGGATTTCACATTTCTCTTCTGTAATTTTCCCTTGAACCCCATATTCTTTCAGGGTAGTGTAAATGAAATCCTTAGCATGTTACCAAGTTTCACAACCTTAAGTTGGTTCTTGAGTAGTTTGTAATGCTCTAGTGGGTCTAGTGGCACTTCATTAGCTCAGGTACAGCACTACAGCAACAAGGTTTTTGGGGCCATTTTTGGAAACCAACTGGAAGTGGAATTGGAACTTGGAGTTAGAAAGCGGTAGAAGCAGTACATGGAATTAATTTCTCCAGTCTTGGGTCTGTCAAAGGTACATTGATTTTACTCTGTAATTTAGACTGTTGTTAGATCTTTTATTAAGAACTAATGTTGTATAGACTTGTCATTCTCTTAACAAAGATTGAAACATCGCAAAATTACTGTAGTTCTGGGTGCTTTATTTTTCTTAAGTCATCTGTATGTGCATCAAGTATTGTCACTTTGTAGATCTCCCCTGACTTGAACCTTTTCTGGAAACATGGAACTTCATAATGCAGCATTTCCTGCCTGGATCTGGTACCTCCCATGTTCTTAGTGTATCTTGCTGTTTCAGTGGCTGGTTGGGGCGGAGTGTTTGTGCCTTGTGTAGCTGTGAAATTTTAAAGACCTTGTTCAGCAATTGTTACTGGTGGAACTTATCCTGAGTAGACTGGCTGGTAGCTGGGAGTTCAGATGTGAGGTTTTGGTCAGATACTGTGGACACTTCTGGACTAGCAGGAGCATAGGGCTGCCTGTCTTGTTCATGGTGCCTTGGAAGTGATGCCCTTACCTGCCTAGTGCCATGTAAAGTGCCTGCTCTGCCCCACTGAGAGCTGTTTGTGTGCAGCTTCCTCTGGGAGCTAAACTTATCTTTGTCAGTCACAACACAGGGATGTAGCTTCAAGAGAAGCATCATGCTGCCACCAGACTGCCATTCACTTTTTGGCACTGCAAGAACATGTAATTTTTCCTTTTGCTTAAACCCAGCAAAAGTCTGGATCTGTTCCTTCTAGCAGAGGCAATGATGCTGCTGTATCTCACTTACTCAGATTTCCTTTGCCATTGACCCTCCTCATTGACAGAGGGTTATGACTGAACTGTTAGTCTGCAAGAAACTTCCAAGGCTGATGAAAATCAACAGTGATCCTTCCTGTGCAGTGACTGGTATAGGGAATCTTAGTGTAGTTGTAGTGAATTGCAGAAAATCACAGGGCTTTTCTTCTGGATCATTTTCCCAGCTGTGTTGGTGTCATTAAAGTATGTTGCATGTTCTCTATCTGCTTGTGTTTCACCAGGCTTGATTGTTCATTGAGAGGAAAAGAGTTATAGATTTTTCTGCCACTGAGAACCAAGACAGTCTGATTTTGAACAATGATGTGGCAGACTACTTGTTGCTGTGCTTTGAATTTTTTCATGTAATGTTAAAAGAAATCTAATTTTCTGCTCACAGACAGTCTAGCCCTTTATCTTTGAGCCCTTCATTGCTTCCCTCAGTCACAGCTTATCTTCAGTAGAGGAAAAATGCAGGTATATATTAATTTGTTGTAATTTTTAATAAACACATTCTAAGTGTAGAATGTGTTTATTAAAAATTACCAGGAATGATTGGAAGACTTGTAGCTATGAAATTGGAATGGACTTAAAAAGCAGAGACATCTTGTTTCCTGCCAGAGTCATGTTGTGCCAACAGTTGCATGGATTTCTTCTTATATGTAGGTATCTCCTGCATTTTTCCACTTTTCTTCCACAGGGAGGTTTTTGAGAGGCTGTAGGAAGTATGGCTTAATCTTAAGTAGGATCCTTGTGGAAGATTGGATATAGAATCCAGGAACCATCTCTGACATGGCTGGGAAGACAACACATCCTCTCTGTGCATTAGCTTAGGATACTCCTGTTGCTCACTTTAACATGAACTCAGCAGAAACTTCTGATGCTGTTTGACTCCACTCTGTGGCTGCCTTGCAATACTCATAACCAACTTTTGGTTGAGTTTGTGGTTATCTCGCTGCCTCTGACTTCCTGAGTACTTCTTCTTTCTGCCAAATCATGACTTTAGCCTCTTGGCTGCTAAGAACAAATTAAGAAAAGCAGTGATGGTTGTTCTTTTCTCAGGTAGATACATGCCCTCATTACCAATCCTTTCCCCATGCTGTTTTTCTGTTTTTTCCTCTGGTGGAGGAGATTATGGCCAGCACTGCAATGTAGGGGACAGGAACTGGTGTAAGGATCTTCAGCATCTCAGTGGAGATAGGAGAGAGTTGATGGTAGGAACCTCTGTATGTAGGTTCTAAACATGCCTGAAAGAATAGGGGTTGGGAGAGGTGGCTGATGGAGCAGCAGTAAGGACTGGTGGTCCCACTGCTGAGATTTGTGTCTCTTCAGGCAGCTTTAAACTGAGTGATGGACATTGATCTGTGTCACTTCAAGTCAGCTAAGAGCTGACTTGGTACTGATGCTGTTACTGTGCTTGACATCTGAGGATATAGTGAGCTTTTAGCTGGAAGCACTTACCTGTTCAGGTAGATTCCAGTGGGAAATGTCATGGCTTAGGAAGAGTCTGAATGAGTCTTGGCTGCCTTAAGTTAACATTTAGTATTGCAAACCCCAGAATCTTAGTTGAATCACAGTATTTTGTCTTGAAGGCAGGATGTGGATGCAGAACAGGCATAATGCTGGGCTTCAGGCTTCTGCTTCAGTTGTAGTGTGTTCTGTTTGGCTGCATGTGTATTTGTTTTCTCAGTATTACATCCATGGGAAGTGAGAAAAGTAGGAGGGAGTGCAGAAGGAGCAATTAAGGGATGTGTTGTGCTTTGTAGTGTTACAGTAGCCTGCAGCACTGCCTCAGTTATTGTCACTGCTGCACTGCACATCCTGTTACCTGAGAGTTCAAATAGGGGAATGCTCAGATGTCCTTTTTACAAAGCAGTTATGGCCTGGCAGAGTGTTCAGCTAAACAAAGTGGCCTGGGGCCTGCGCAGCAGTTATTTGTACTTGCCGATGTGGCAGCTTCTTTATCCTCCTAGGAGTATTCAAGAAGTCTTGAGAGGTACTCCAGTGGCCATCTGTCTTCTGCTTTGTTTAATGGAGAAGCTGTTGCTCATGACAATTTGATCTTTGTCCTGAAATACATACTTTTCATCAAAGAGCTTCAGAGGACTAGAATGATGTCGTGATTTAGTACTTGGTCCAGGTCTCTGCAGTGCACATGGAGCACCCTGACAAAAATCACACCATTTATTTAATAAAACCTTTTTATGGGTTTGATTTGCAGCAGCACAGAGCTAGTTCCCTTTAATGTCTGTAATAATGCATTTACACAGAGGGAGCATGGGCCATCTCTCTCAGTGTTGCCAAAAGGATGCTGCTGAGCACAGATTACATCACAGTTCATGCAGGACCAAGGACATGGGGACCTGGTTACTGAGCATATGGTTTCTAGGCTGGCTGACTCTGCAGGTGTGGGACTCCTTAGAAAACAGTGACATGTTGTTCCTTGCACTTTCACCCAACTAGACAAGCCAGGATCCAGTGCAGAACAAGTTCTGAGGCAGGAGCTGATGGCAAAGAGCAGTGTGAAGCAGAGTCATCTATGTGAGAAAGCTGAGTACAGAGGAGGACAGCAACCAAAATCATGTAGAGACAGTGGCACTGGAGCTCAATATTGAGAAGGAATTTGGAGGGATTGACAGGAAAATCTTTCAAATTAGCTATTTAGATCAGTGCTAAGTGAACCAGCAACATCTCAGAGTTTATTCTTCCAGAAGTGTTTACACAAATTTAAATTGACAAGATGAGTTAGTAGGGGCTCAGTGCTGTTTGTTACTGATCTCAGTAACTATTCTAAAACTAGATTTACTATTCCATGGGCTTGCAGCCTAAGGTGCTGCAATAACAGAGAGTTGTCTTGCTCAGTAGGGTGCCTCAACTAAGTAGAGATTTCAGCAGAAGAGGCAGTTACTTCAGTGACTGCCAGGTACAGTGGGTTGAGTTACAGAACTAAAAATGGTGAGTGATGGCAATGTGAGAGAAAGTGCCCTCAGCTCTTTAATGTTATTTCTTACGCAAAAGGCTTGACTGTCAAGACTTTTGGGTGTCTGGATTGTGCCTGTAACTTCTTTGGTTCCAAAATAATCTGATGGTCAAAAAAGCTTAGCATCAATATGGACAATTTGTGGAATTTGGGAGCCACTGAATTTTTCTAACTGTTGTAATTGGAAAGAAAGTGGGAATTTTCATCATAAAATAAGTAGAACTGAATAAAATAAGAGAATGGGAGGTGGGGTGAAGTGTATTTCAGTGAATAACAAAAAACTGCAGCAAGGACAACAGGTGACATGCGAAGAGCTGGGAAATTATGAAGAGAGTAGAAAAGATTGGTAAACTTTGTTATAAACTGTGATAAATTCAAATTAGAAAAGCCCTTTTTTGGTTTTCTAGTGAAAAGAAAGTGGATAATTCAGGATTACAACCAATTTTGGAAATGACAAATTCCCTTTCAAGTCTAAAAGCATGATTACTGCAGTATGTCTTCTTTATCCTAATTATGTTGTGCTGTGATTTGATAAAAAAAAAAAGCAGAACCTTTTTATTTCACTCATATCAGCAATTCAGAAATTTTTGCTTTCAAATTTAAATTTTCCTTTCCTCCCATTGTCCTGAGTCCTGCAAACAAAGTATAAACTGTAGTTCATAAAGATTTGAAAGTCTTTCAGAGTACTCACACATGATGTGCTGTGGGTTTTTACAATTGGCAAGTTATTTTCTGTTGAAGAGATACAGGCCACTGAGCACTGCTGTCATCTTTGTTTTGTTTTCATCTTTTACAGACATAAAAAATTTGTTATAAGATGTTGGGAAGTGTTTTGGGTCAACACCGAATGTGGTGTGGGCTACAATTTGGGGTGTCTTTTTAAGGCTGCCAGCAGTGCTGGGAAACTGCAACTTATACCCCAAAGGCCCTTCCACTTCAGTGTTTGTAGAGCAGAGTAATTAGTTCTCATTTGTAGCTAGGCTGTGGTTGGATGCTGTTCATTTGCCTTATGGTTGTAAAGCAGGTTCCTTCTTAAAGCTCTGCATGTGGTTCCACCGTGCTTCCCAATTGGAACTCTACCTGTCCCTGTGACTTAATGTGACGTGGGTACACGCAGTGCACACAAAGGAGTTGTTCCATAAGCAGCTGAGCTAGGGAACCTGTATTTCTTAAGGGTTTGTGCCCTCCTGCTCCTCAGCCAATCCTCCTTTCCTGGTTTTTTGCTGTATCCATCTCATCCTCTAGCAGCGCTGCTAATTTGCTTTCATTCTGTCTCTGCCTCAAGCCCAAAGCAACTCACTGCTGTAGTATTTTGAATTCCTTCCCCTTTTCCTTAATTAAAGCTGAATCAGATACTGCTTGCTCTGAATGTTTCAAGACTTTTTGTGGAGAGGCTAAACAGAAGAAGTTGCTGCTAAGTGACATATTCTGCCTCAGTGGAGGCATTGCTTGCATTCTCTAGTTCCTGATTTTCATGAAAGGTGTAGAAATGCAAAGTAAGGCTGGATTGCTTTGTCTGGTTTGATTGGCATTGACTGTGGGGCAATGTGTTTGTGTAAGCCTCATTTCCATAAGAAACCAGAGGAAAAATGCTTTAGGAATAAATTAAGAAAACTTGCTTTGAATGCATATTTTTAGACTTGTTAGTCTTATATATATTTAGACAGGTAAATTAATGTTAAGATTAAACAACAATTTTGAGTGTTTTGAAGCAGTGTGTTTAACAACACCTCCCAAAATTAGATCGATAGCTTAGCAAGATTAATCATGTAACAACTGTTTGATTTCAATCTACAAGAAAAATGTGTGCATTTCACTCACTTAAATGTCCTTTTTACCTTCCACTTGTATGTCAATATAACTTACAGACTACGGCTAGACTTGGTTTTCTGCTTATTTTAGTAGCTAATCTGGCTAAATTCTGTTGGAAATAGGGGAATCTAGCCAAATCATTAAAAGCTATTTATTTTGGTTGGGTTTTGGGATTTTTTTTGTTGTTGTTATATTGGGGTTTTTTTAAGTCTTGCAAAAAACATTTTAATTTTGAGAAATTTCTATATTTGGGGTGAGCAAAACAGCGGACCAGCTGGGGAAAAAAACCCTGCTGTTTTTCTTAAATAGTATTTTTGTTGTTATTGGGGCAACAGATGAAATAATGGAACAGGAAAAGTCCTTTTCATAATAGATGAAGTTTTTATGATCGGTATTAATTTTTTTCATGTAATTAGTGAAATTTTTATGATCAGTATTTTTTTTTCATGTAATTAGATGAAACAGACAAATGGAAACAGCCTAGACTTTAGACTGCTGTTTTCTTGAATTTTATTTTGGTCTTTGTCAAAAACTGATGATTTGTTTGGAAATTTAATGGTGAAGATGCATTTTTTAATGGCCTTATCTCAGTGGCAGTGTTTCAAGTACTTTCCCAAGTACTTTTTGTTTTCAGTTTACATGTATGTTGTAAATAATGCAATGCCAATAAAAGCACATCAAATATGGGAAGAGAAGACAATGGAGAAAACAAGTCACATTTATCAAATGAAATTAAAATTTTGCTCTTCATCACCTGGGTTCTTTTTTTATCATTTGCTCCCAGCTTTTTTACATAAGTAGGAAGGCCTATTGTTAAATATAAACTTTTTTTTCAAGTTTACTATTTTACTAATTTTACTAATGCAAAATGACTTTCAGGAGTTGGTGACACTTATGTTTGGATTTCTCTATGAAGTAGTCAGTACCTGTGCAAAATTTATGCTTTCTAAAAAGGGAGTGGGGCTGAGCAGGGAAAAGCCCATGTGGTTATTTAGGAGTGACAGCGTTGAAATTAACATGAAAGGATAACTCTACAGATCTTTTTCCTTTATTGCAGGAACTGAAAAATCCCCTTTAAAAGGTGCAGTGCTGTGGAAACTGTTACTGCCTATAGAAAAATGGACATGTTGCAGATACTACGTAAAAGCACAGAGCGCTTGGAATGTGACTACTGCAGCTTCAGGGGAACTGACTATGAAAACATACAAATTCATATGGGTACCGTTCACCCAGAGTATTGTGATGAAATGGATGCTGCTGGTTTGGGTAAACTTATATTTTATCAAAAAAGTGCAAAACTGTTTCACTGCCATAAATGTTTCTTTACCAGCAAGATGTATTGCAACGTATATTATCACATCAAAGCACAGCATGCAGCACCTGAGAAGTGGAACGAAGAGCAGAAAGAGCAACAGGTAGAAGGAGATTCGGATTCGTCCAAGAAAAGTGTCACGTGTGAGCCACAGAAACCTACCCTCTCCCCTGAGTCAGGCAAACCTGCCCTTTCTCCTGAGCTCCCCAAATCAGAACCCGTTGTTTCCCCCAAGCTTCAGAAATCTTCTGTGTCTCCAGAGCCCCAGAAGTCTGCTCAGGTGACTTCCCCAGAGCCAGAGAAATCAGTCCAGACTGTGTCCCCAGATCCAGAAAAGTCAGCCCAGGCCACATCTCCCGATCCAGAGAAGTTAGCCTCATCTGTGTCTCCTGACCCACAGAAGCCATCTCCTGCTGTGTCTCCTGACCCACAGAAGCCATCTCCTGTCATGTCTCCTGACCCACAGAAGCCATCTCCTGCTGTGTCCCCCGACCCACAGAAGCCAGCCCCGGCCGTGTCACCAGAGCCCCGGCGGCACTCCCCAGCAACGTCTCCAGAGCCCCGTCGGCATTCCCCTGCCATATCGCCTGAGCCCCGGCGCCATTCTCCTGCTGTGTCTCCAGAACCCCGCAGATACTCCCCAGCTGTGTCACCAGAGCCAAAGAAACCTCCTCCAGCAGTGTCCCCTGAACCACGGAGGTACGCCCCAGCTGGGTCTCCTGAGCCGCGCAGGCATCCCTCTCAAATGCGTAGGCCCGCTTCTGCTTCTTCTCCGGAAAGCCGGAGGCCTGCTTCTGCAGTTTCGCCGGAGTCGTGGAGACCTGGTCCAACTGTTTCCCCTGAGCCCTGGAGGTCTTCACCTCATGAAGTGCAGAAGTCTTCCACAGTTTCTCCCTGGGCTTCAAAGCCTGCCATGTCGGTGTCCGTAGAATCCCGGAGGTCTGCCCCTGAGTCCCGAAGGCCTGGTTCGGTTGTGTTGCCAGAACCTAGGAGGCTGGTTTCTGATTCGTGTAAGTCTACGTCCTTTTCTGAATCCCAGAAGTCTACTCTTGTTTCTTCTGAGCCCTGGAAACCCATCTCATCTGTTTACCCCGAAGGCTGGAAACCTGTTCTGTCCCCTGACACATGGAAGCATTCTCCCCCTGTTTCTCCTGAACTTCGAAAGTCCAGTCACGCTGTTTCCTCTGACTCTTGGAAGCCTTCTTTCTTTCCTGAGGTCCGTAAGCCTGGTGTTTCAGTGTCTCCTGAATCTTGGAAACTCTCTGAGTCACGGAAATCTATGTATTTTTCTGAAACTCAGAAATCCACCTCTGCTGCTTCATCTGAGATTCAGAAACGGGCTCATTTCCCTGAGCCTCGGAAAAGAGTGTTGTTCCCAGAGACTCGTAAATCTAATCCTACTGCTTCTACTGATGTCCAGAAACGTGCTGTCTTTTCTGAGCCCCAGAATCAGACGCCTACTTCTGCTGTTTCTACTGAAGGTCAAAAACAAGCTCTGTGTTCTGAAGCCCAAAAATCCACTCTTGTTTCTTCTGAAGTCCAGAAGCATGCCCTGTTTTCTGAAGCCCAAAAACTCACTTCCATTTCCTCTGAAGTTCAGGAGTCTACTTCCTTTTTAGAGTCTCAGAAATCCACATCTCCTGAAGTTCAGAAACATGGCCTCTTTACTGAGTCCCAGAAACCTACTCCTGTTTCTCCTGAGACACTCAAGCAAGCTGTTTTCACAGACTGCCAGAAATCTGCTGTTTCTCCTGAAGTTCAAAAGCATGCTGTATTTTCTGAGATGCAGAAGCCTGCTGCTGCTCTATCCTCTGATGTCCAGAGACATGCTGAAACTACTGTACCTTCTGAAATCCAGAAGAACATCCTGTTTTCCGAGCCTCACAAGCCTGCTTTGGGCTTTTTCTCTGAGCCCCAAACGCCTAGTGAGTCTGGTGAGAGTGACTTTCTCTCTCACAGTTTAGATGATCAGAAACCACTGGATGATTTATTCTCACAGGATGACCAATCCATATTAGCCAAAGAATCACCTGAACACATGTTATATTCATGCCCAAAAAAGAAGCCCAAGAAGGAAAACCAGGAGAACTCAGATTCTGAACTAAATAGCAGTGAGTGTGGAAAACCAATGGTGGACTCAATGGAGATAAAGGAACAAGAATCCAACAGTGACCAAGAGCAGTATGATATGGAGTCATCTGATTACAGCAAAGAGAGCAAAATGGATGCAACTACTCCCACGCAGCCACAGTGTGTGCTTCAGTTTACTGAAGAGAAAGAGGCTTTCATCTCTGAGGAAGAAATAGCAAAATACATGAAGCGTGGCAAGGGAAAGTATTACTGCAAAATTTGTTGCTGTCGTGCAATGAAAAAAGGTGCTGTCTTGCACCATTTAGTTAACAAGCATAATGTTCAAAGCCCATACAAATGTAAAATATGTGGCAAAGCTTTTCTCTTGGAGTCTCTTCTTAAAAATCATGTTGCTGCTCATGGTCAAAGTCTGTTGAAGTGTCCCCGTTGTAATTTTGAATCTAATTTTCCCCGAGGCTTTAAGAAACATTTAACCCATTGCCAAAGCCGTCATAGTGATGATACACCTAAAAAACACTTGGACAGCCTTGAACCACTTGAAGAACAAATTTAATCTGTTTTTTTTTTTTCTTGTGCTAGAAAAGCTGAATTTATGAAGTGTTCATAAGTGTTACTGTATGTTAACCGAGTAGTTTAGCTGATCTGACAAGTCAGAAGATGCATGGTTTATTGTACTATGTTTAACTTGTCTTATAGCTGTATTACTGAAAAGATTTACTTTTGAAAGTAATTTTAAATGCGTGTTCATGTCTTTGTATTACCCATCAGTAGAGTCATATTTTATTTTTCAGATGTACTATGTTTTTGAAACCAAAATGGATACAAATTAGTTTTGTAAAGATTTGTAAAACATATAGGCAATTAAGGACTGGAGTGGCAAGCAATCTGTATTTTCCTGTGAAGACAACTTCTTTTTTCACATTTGTTAAATGTTGTATTTTTAAAAATGTTTTTATCAAGTTCTCAAATCAAATTCTCACTAAATTGAATGTGAATGAGCAAGAATATGAGGAACTACCAATATTCTTGGAATAATTCTGCCCTGAGGTTGTAATTGAGTGTATAGACATTTGCTGGAAATTTATTGCACTCAGTTCTCTGACTTGTCTCAGATTTAGAAGCATCAAGGTACTTATTTTGTGATTCTGTACTTTGGCCATGTTTTAATCATTTACTAATATACATTAAATTGATAGATTAACGTCAGACTATGTATAGCTCAACACTTTCTCTTGATGATCCAGATGTTTGTAATGTCAGACAACCCCTAAATTTCCTGTATTTGGTGAAATGTTATGCTTTAATGTTTTAACAATAAAAAAAAACCCAATCTGGTGTTGGCCATAATTTTTTTTTTTTGTTCAAGTCAAGGAGGAAACCTTTGTGTTCAACGTAGTATCTTGTAAGTATCTTTGGCAACAAGAGATGCAAAATTACCTAGGAGGTCTGCTTTGAAAGCTTCAACTTTGCAGTCATCAGCCTCAGTCGTCACTCAGCAAGGTTAGTCTAAATTTCCCATCTCTTTCAGAAGAACATGTCAGATGTAAATGAAAAAAGGAAAACAAGGGAAAAAAAGGAAAACAAGAATTTATGCACAGTTATTTAGGATGCTGGCCTTTGTGTGATTTGTATATTATTGTTAAAAACATGTAAGTAATTTATGATTCAGAAAGAATGTAGATTTTATGTGGAAACATCAGATGGAAGAAGAAATTCCTCTCCAGCTGAATTATGCCTAGACAACCTGATTTAAATAGGGGTTTAGGATATGAAGGTGTTAGTGTTACATTAATAATAAAAAAGTCTCCAAGTGTAATCTCCAACCAAAGAGAGACTCAGATTGGTTTGATTGAAGCTTGTATTTTTATCTTTGTTGTCTTTCAAAAGGATTTCTCTAAGGAAGGGCAAAGCTATTTAAAGCTGTACACTCAGGTAACTTCTTAGTGCTGCTAAGTGAAAGTTGCATTCCTGCCATGTCTGTATGAATAATTCAAATGCATTGTGTAACTTACTATGTATGTTCTGTGGTTGCAGTTCAATGTAGACAGAGTGGTGTTAACTAAAAGCCAGTAAAAGTGACTCATTCAGGACAGCACAGAATCATACTGTCATTCTTTACTTCCCAAAAATATATTTCTTGCAATGGCAAATATTTATTAATGAAAGTCAGCATAGTGAAATGATTTCCTGACTTTGTAGCATGTCTTCATTACACTTGGGTGTAATACTCTCAATATTCAACTTTCAGGTTCTCTAAGATTACATTAATAGATCATATATATGACTGAGAAAATGCTTCTATATGAACTTCCAGGCAGTTCTTTTTTATCATCCTTGTCCTTGGAGAGGAACCTCAACCTCTTCTGTGCACTCTTGGAAGGACACTGGTTACAATCCTTTTTGTGAAGAATGCTCAAGGGAAGGTACAAAAGGGAAACAACAAAGAAACATCAGCGGATGTTGTTACAGGCGGATGTTAGCTGTGGCCCTGCGTGCAATACAAACTTACCTTTATCTTTTTATGGCAAATGTGGTTGCTTGTCTGGAATGCTGTCATGTTTTTAAAGTGCATTTTCACCAGCTTTGATTCAATCAAACTAAAAGTAGTCTGCAGAGAACTTGGAGGTGTTTGTGAAGGTGCAACTCAGGTTGCAACTTCATTTCACTTGATATTTGGGGAGAGGTTCTTTCAAGAATTACTAGTTTCAGTAATATTTTTTCTTCAGCATAGCTAAGAGTGTCCGAGTAGCTGTCCTGGTATGTCAGTATTTCTAGATCAGAGAAATCATATGGAATGTAATCATTAGAATATGAACACATTAACATTATTGGTACTGTTTGGTCTTACATTAATGAGTAAATTAATTGTGTAAAAACACCCCTGAAGACCATTTAGGATTCAGTGTTTTAAAATAAGAATCCTGTGCTTCACAATTTTCTATTTTGAGAAAGATTCTATAAAAGAAGTATTAAATTTTAGTATTAAAATTTAGTAGAAGTCAAGTCAAAGGAATTCTTGTGAATTTGTATTATCTGGCATACTTGACCAGGTATTTCTTCTGAGCTGTACAATCAAAAGAGGAGGCTTGCTTTCTTACTTTGGGCAGAAGGGACAGTGGGTTCATGTGGGCTTATGGTAACTCTAAAACTGCACCCTCAATTGCAGACATGCTGGCTGAGTTGCTTATCGATAATGTCTTAACAACTCAGTTCCATTATTTCCTTACATCTGCCTCTTACCTCTCTTACTGAATGTTCAGGCAAGATTTTTCTTACAACTTGTGAAACTGTGCCCAAGCCACAAGTGCTAACCCCCAACAAAATGGATAAACTGTGTTTATGGGTTTAGTGTTTCATTAGCTGAGCTAAGCCTTGGTGTTGTAGTTGAGACTTGCTGTTCTGTTGAAGCTGCAGGGTAGCCCTCATTGTACCTAGACACTCCATGACTGCAGCAGAGGTTTGTGCGGGTATCAAAACCAGATGTCCTGATTCCCTGTCTCAAATGCTTATACTAATATTGACTCATCAAAGTGTACAACCTTCTGAAACCCAAAACCTCAAACTCCAAAGTTTAAGTGAAACTCAGTGGAAAAGCAGGCATTTATTCCCAGAGGCTTCCTCTAGTGCTGCAAGAGAAAAAAAATTAAAACCAGTTGTTCTGCTCTTTGTACACTCAGCATTTAGTTTTATTCCTTATTCTTTCTTCACGCACAACACTAAAACTTGAAACATATTGATGAAAAACAGCTTTTAAATACCTCCCAAACCTCCTGCATTTTAGAAGCAAAAATAAAAATAAATTCTTTAAATCCAATGGGAAAAATTAAATGCTTACATTAAGAAAAAGGTACCTAACATAGGTATATGTCATTCTGACTTTGCAGAAGACTGAAAGTTTTATCAGTTACAGCATCCATGCTATGTACTTTTAGTTAGCAGTCATCAGATGTTCACAGACATGAGAGGGTGAAGTTTCTGGCAGCTTTTCACAGAAGATCCCTCTCTTCCCATAGCCCCCCCACTGCCTAAGCCTGGCCACTCAAAGCCAATACTTACTGTTGCATTACTGGAAAAATCCTGAGCGAAGTAAGAGTGTGACCGAATGGGTGGGTGGATTGGAGTCTGCAGCCATAGAGAAGTCTGATGTATCCAGTGCCACCTTTGTCTTCACGCCTCTCTGTTTAGTAAAAGGGTGGAAGTAGTGGAAGAACTACCAGCAGAGAGGGTTGAGCCAGGAGTGACTCAAGAGAACTCAACTCATGCACATCCGTGGCATCCTAGGGGTGGTGTCCAGGGTGCTGTGAGAATACCTGTGGCTATTGTATGTTATCTCTGATGGAGTTTGGGAAAAATTCCCTGTCACTGGAGAAGAACAAATGCATCACCCATGTTCAAAAAAGTACAGAAAGATGGTCCAGATTTCCCTGCTGGCAAATATTTTATTTCTGTAGTTCTTATAAAAAATGATGAAAACATATTAAAGGTGAATACTTTGGATATTCTGTAAATGGCATTCTATAAATGTTAATACTTATGCTGATTCTAAGGACAGAATCTTTCTGAATATTAAAGAAAAGCAGGGGGATGTGCATTGAAGAAATCTTACAGCTACTTCTGTTTTCCCTCATTCTGCAGTTTCCAAATATGTAACATTATAAGGACTCATCAGTGCAGTTGCTACAGACCTGAATTGGCTCAGTGATACCCCATGCTGTTTTAGTTTGGAGGAGAGCTGGTAATGACCGAATTAAGAGTTTGGAGAAAATCAGCTCTGCAGTTGAAATGATGTCTCAGCATGTCATTAACACATATTGGTAGAGAACCTCACAGATGGGACAGAAGCTTTTTACACGAGGACCATATGTGCACTAAAGAGATAATGTAATGACCTTTCTGTTGTGGCTTTGGCTTTAGGGGTTACTGCTCTCAGCTGCCTGACTCCTTTTGTCTGTGCTCTGTCCTTAGCCCCTTTTGGTTGAACTGTTCACCTGTGTGATTTCTAAGGCAGAAATTAGTCTCTAAAAATGTCTTGGCTAGAAATATTTTTTTTTTCAAAATCAGAATGATTTCTAACTGACAATATTTATGGTTAAATGAAACATCCCAATATGGTGCAAATGGCATGTTAACATCCAAAAGGGGCAAAAAAGTCAGGTGGGGGTGAATGGTAGGTAGTAATTACATATTTCTTAGCAAAAGAGCATGCACGTAGCAGGGAGAATTCCTTCACCAAAAGGAGTGTCAAGCCAGACAGGCTAGAGTACACAGCTCAGGGGGTCATCATCCTGGAGGTGTTTGAAAGACATGTAGATGTGCCCCCTGGGGATATGCTTTAGTGCTGGAGCTTGCAGTGCTACATTAACAGTTGGACTTGATAAACTAAGAGACCTTTCCAACTTAAAGAGTTCTATGATTCTGTGATTCTACATGTAGCCTATGTGGACCAAAATATTCCTATTTGAATGAGTCCTTCACTACATGCCACTTCAGGCTCCTTCCAAGGCCCTGCCACTGGGCACTCTGAGGCTTGTAGCAGCTGTGCCACAAACCTCCCTGTTAAATTAAATGCTTTCTACCTTATTGTGAGGCAAATCAATGTGTATTAGAATGTTAAATGGTTTTCTTCAAGTATTTTGCTGCATAAATCAATTATTTATGTGGGAATTACACCAAATGAACTGTAAAATATTGTTTTTCTCTAGTTTCCAGATGCTGTTCTGCTCTGTACCCAACCTACTGTCCATTAAGACTCTTCCTCTGTACTCTGAAACAAGTGCCTTTGTTTCAAAGTCAGCATTAAAAGTAAGTGACAGTATGGAATATTAATTTTGCCTAAAAAAATAATTGCTGTGGCTAAAGGCAGGTTGGAGTTGACACAAACAAACCCTTAAACAAACAAAATATACATATGAGAGAAATACACATTGGACAGAAAGGGCTATGTGTGTGCAAATGCTACATGGCTTTTACTAGTATCACTTGTTCACATGTAAGAGATTGTTTTGTTACAGCTTTCTCTCATATCTAACTACCCGAAGATTTCACAACTTAAATAATTTTCAGAGCTGGAAACTGAACAGACTTTACCCCCTTTGGACTGTTCTGATCCCCAGGGTGTTCACAGCCACTAAAGGAGTGCAAATTGTCAGAAAATATTAGTGTGGAAATTCTCATTGATGTGTTGCAAGATTTGATGTACATTTTAATCTCCACAGGAGGAATTATGGCTTCTCATTGAATTGCATTATATGGACTTCTTGAATTAATTTTCAACTAATTCAGTGTGGATGTTATATTTGAGATGATTCTATGCTCTGACATTGCTGTTTGTGCATTGCTAGAGCCTGTCATTATTATTTTTGGTTTCCATATTATCTGATTCTTTTAATTTGCTCTGGAACCAGCAACACATTTCTTGATTTCTGCAAAGAAATCTGCCTGAGGATCAAGTGTATCAGCCATTTTTTATTTTCTGGCCCCTTGCCCAGAGAAGTTGGAGATGCCCCATCCCTGGAAGTGTTCAAGACCAGCTAGTGGAAGTGGAAGGTCTAGTGGAAGGTGTCCCTGCCCATGGCAGAAGGGTTGTAACTAGGGGATTTGCAACTAGAGGATTTTTAAGGCCCCTTCCAACCCTAGCCATTCAGAGATTGTACGATTCTGTGCCGCATCAAGAGCACAGAAGTTTCATTGTTCTCTGCCTCCCGGAGCCCAGATTCTTTAAAGTTGTCGTTAGAGGGAGCCACAGAGCAATTTATGAGCAGATCAGCTTTAAACATGCTAAGTACACAGTAGTAATAATAATAATAATAATAATAATAATAATAATAATAATAATAATAATAATAATAATAATAATAATAATAATAGTACACACCAAAAATTGGTTCAGAAATGGCTCTGAGCTTTTGTCCTTGTTCTGGTGAATTAATTTTGGCTGTCCTATGACTGATTTCCTTGCCACTGTATCCCAAGTTCTTTGTTTTAAAGCGCTTGTTTGTTTTCTTTGACACCCTTCCCTGCTGTGCAGTATTCCCACTCCCTCAGCACATGCATTATTTACAAAGGTGCTCAAAACACTTATGTAATCACCAAAAAATGACCTCTCTTTTGTTCTTTAAGCCACTACTCCTCTCATCTCGGTAAGAAAAAGCTCTGAGGGAGTTTCAGAGGAGTTCTGCCCTTCCCATGGAGGTGTTGGAGTGCTGGGCTGTGCCCGAGGCCCCCGTGCCAGCCTGCTGTGCCAAGGACCCATGCTGGACATCAGCTCTGTAAGTGCAAAGGGGATTTCAGTGCAGTCCACAGCAGCTGGTGCACACAGAGAGAGACAGCCTGTGCCTGACAAGGGGGTTTAAAGATCTCAGACCTGTTGACTGAGAGAAGGGGATGAAGCAAGGCCACAAGTGCTCCCCTCAAGTCTTTCTCACAGCAGTTACAGCTCCCACTGCTTTTGTGGAAGACCCCAGCAGAGTTTCTCACCCAAGGTTTGCGCTGAGAATGACACACAGAAATCACACAGTGATTCAGTCACACAGAAATGCACTGGAGGGAACTAGTGAGATGGAAAAGAGAAGAAACATGAGCAACCACATTTAGGTCCAGGTTAAACTCTCTCAGGTTTGAGCAGAGAAAGGACAGTGTCCAAGTAAAAAATCTGAATGTACGAATCCAGGTGGAACTGGGGGTGCCATAGGAAGTCTGCCTGCAAGGCAGTGGTGCTGTGGCTGGGTTTAGTATGTTTCCACTTCCAGCACTCACAGCACTTATTTGTTATTGATACACAGCAAGAAGGTTACTGTCTTGCTGACACTGTGTTGGTGACATATTTATTTATTTTTAATATATTGTCTAATATTAAATTAGATATAAGGGAGAAGTTATTGTGCAGGTGGTGAGGCACTGGAACCTCACAATTTTCTGGAGGTTGCCCAGAAAATTTGTGGATGCTCCATCCCTGGATTTATTCCAGGCCAGGTTGGATGGATCTTTGAGCAGCCTGGTCTAGTGGAAGGTGTTTATGGCAGGGGGCATGAGATCATCTTTGAGATTCTTTCCAAACCATTCTAATATTCTCTGTTACATCCGTGCTTGGAGGCATTGCCTTCAGATGCTCATCTCCAGTCATATTTCCCCTTGAAACCCTAGGGAATTTAGGCTGAGTAAGGCTGTGCACAACTTGTCTTACAGAGGCAAAAGCAGTTTGCAGATACAAAATAAAAACAAGCCCTGAAACGTCTGTCCTTCATCATTTTGCATTGACTGCTGTGGTCTGGGCCATCTCCAGCATTTTTTCCTCTCTGCTCTCATTACTCCAGGCAATAATGAAACTGAATAAGTGAAATTACAAACTTGGCCTTGACATGGTCAAAATGTTGTTGAAATGGGGAAAAACACAAACATACTGCCTTGGCCATGGGAACCTTCCTGCTTCATTTATAGTAAAAAATTACCAGAAATCCTTAATTCCCTCAATTTCATAATCAATTTCAGACTTCTTTGGCACACATCCACTCATAGGTGTCGCAAAAAGCATCAGAGACAAAAAAGTCAGAAGACTTTCATAATTTGATCTTTCCATCCTATCAGTGAGAATTCTTTGAAATTTTAACTTCCTACTGAAGAAACAGAAGTAAAGTTGTAGGGATGTCTTAATAGCATTGAAATGATCACCAGCAATGGTCACATCACTTGCAAGCAAATGCTCCTTTTCAGTAATGGTCTCCCACTGTAAGATGAACTGACAAAATAAGATAAATGGTCTTAGGCAGGATTGTTGGCATAGCCTTCATTGTGGTTTTGAAGCAGCAAGGAAAGATTCAAATACCTATGTGTTTACAACAGAATCAGAGCTATTTATCTAAACTGGTTTATGTCGGCACATTTATGTGCAAACAGCTGAAGTGAAGATTCCAGTTTTGCTGATAAATAACAGAAAATGAACCCACCGCCCCTGGCTTGTGCAGCATAGTTCACATTGCTTTGCAGCAGCTGCAGGATGGGATTTTTACATTTTGTGTAAACAAGCAGATATGATCCCAGCACAGGGCAGGGCTCCTGCCAGGCTCTGGAGCAGCAGCTCTGCAGCCTCCTGGCCAAGAGAAAGCAGGTACTGGAGCCTTTGATGGCTGCTGGCCTGGGCTGTGTCCTAAGCCAGATTTCTTAAAACTGGCTATTTTATTGTTTGGCTATGAACTCATTGCTGATTAAATGGAAGTGGCTTTGTTTAATTAAAAAAAGAAAAAAAGGAAACAAAGACCAACAAATTGAGTTAAAACTATGTGGTTTACGGCAGAAATGCCAAAGTTAATTATGGTTACCATCTGTTTCATCAAAACCTTTATTTGCTTTGGATACCTCTATTTTCAGGTCAGGGCTGGTTTTAATATCTTTCTCAAATTTATTCCAGTGATGAGGCACTTTGAAATTAAATTACTTTATTCTCTGTAACCCTGAGCTGAGTGGTGATGTTTGCAGTGACCTTATGGTGCTATTTCTTGTAAAGAAAATATTGCTGTGGCTTTAATCACTGCAAGCTTAACCCTGCAAGCAGAAAGCTTGCATGGCTTTTTCCAGAGATTTATTAAAGGCCATATCTGTGTTGCTGTGGGAGGCATATTGCAAACATGAATGACATTCTTTTCCCCAGTATCTCCTTTCCACTACCTGACCGTGATTTAATTTCTGATAAATCAATTCTCAAAAAAACCATGAAGAATTCACCTCCCCTCATGGTACTTCTGCACACACCTTGTTGCTAAGAGCTATGTCACAATATATGAGTCAGCTACCTTGAGAGTCTTGCAATACACTTGTAAGGCAGAGTCTGGAGGAGCTGGGTGACTGGACACTGCATGAGCTTCTGCCCCATGAACTTGATTGCAACATGAGGCCATTTATAACAGGCTCCTGCTGTACTGCTGGGCTGCCTGCAGTCCCTAGGGAATGCTAGCATGTACACCACTTCTTGACTGGTTTCCAGGAGATCTGTGAAGTATTTGAAATCAATGTTATGTATTACTATCACAAATAGAAGAGGCCAGGCTATTGCTTAGGTGATAGAAGAAAGGTGCCAGTGAAGCTGGCATCAGAAAAATGGCAAAGTACAGTAACTTCTTTTAACAGCACATCTGTCTTATTATATACACATTCCCCAAAACATTCATTTCTCTGGCAAAGGTATCACTGACCAAATGTTTGTAATTTCCAAAGCAACACGTGGACTCATGTGTACTAAATCCTACGAATTCAAGGAAAATTCAATGGAGATTTGATCTGCTTCTAGAGAGAAAAATTCTTTACCCTGCTTCCTTCAAAGAGAAACAAAAACATCCTTTATTATTCTTAGTGAAGACTGTGCTGCTGCTACCATTCTACATAGTGAAATGATGATTCCTTGAAAATCTTGCTCCTCTTACATTTTAAATACATACTAACCTAATGGGAGTGATAGAGAATTAGGCAATAAGATTAGAAGGAGAGATTGTTCCTGAATCAGTCCATTAGGATTAACCAGGCTTTGTTCCATGGCAACTTAGCTAAGAATAATCATGACTGCAAATAGTGCTGTTCCAGTTTCTTGGGTGGAGTGCAGAGTAAAATTGCCAGTCTCCAAATGCAATTGTTAATGTGTTTGGCGGTTCTTAAATGTCACCGTGGCTGTACTTCAGCAATTCAGTTAGAATTGGTTTTGCCATCACATGTGATGCATAAGGAATTCAAACCCCTGCAGGCAAGCTGAGTTCACAAGGTCCTTGTATTTTCAGATTATTTCTGGTGGGACATGATTTCTGGCATTAACAGTTGAGGTTGACAGCATTGACTCTGCTGAGAGTCACTGGTTGTACACGAGGTATGAAAGGAGTATGTGAAAGATGTGGGCTGGGGCAGTCAGGCTGGCACATTGCTGGGTCCTGATGATAAACCAGTTCTCAAGAATGAGGATCTCAGGCGGAGGAGAAATTCAAAACACCTCTGTTCATCCATGCTGCAGGACACACATAGCCAAGCCCTGTTGTGGGAGCAGCTGAGCTGAACCCAGGGAAAGGCAGTGTCCCCTGTGAGCAGTTTGATTACATTGATTGTGTACAGGAAGAATCTTGAGAATTTTGTAAGAATTGTAAGTCTTGAATTGCTTTATATTACTGGTTTTCATTTTTCAAATATATTTTTATTTTAAAAGCATTGGCCTGTCTCTTTCGTCCTTGGAAACTATGGTGCTTTCTTAATACACCAATTTAAATTGGCATGAATCATTTCTACGTATTTGATTATGGTGTCACAATCATTTAAACAAAGATGATGAGAGTGAATTTAATCATTTCAATGCAGGCAACACCAAACTTACTCAGGGTTCAGGTAGCATTAATTTGTGTACTCAAAACCACTGCAAGATACTCTGGTAGGAAAAAACCCACCATATTTATTGGTTTATGGTTTAATGTGACTTTCCAAACAGTCACTTATTTCTCCTAAAATGAGCCAAGCCCTAGAAGAAGGTGTGTTCAGGGATATCCCTGCTTCACAAGTGCATCTCTCTAAGGGTAGTCACTGGGGTATATCTGTGCCTTTGGGGCACTCTCCAGCCTTTCCTGCCCACAGCCATTACAGGTTTGTTGATCCAAGAGTCTCAGCTCTTCTGGGCACCCTGCAGCCTCTGTCTACAGTGAGTCTGGCTGATGCCAAGAGCAGATGACATCTCGTTTAGCTTTAACTGTTTGGCCTGAGCCTGCTGCCCAGGTTCCTCCAGCTGGTGGCATGTGGTGGGCACCAGCAGGGAATGGCTCAGGGGCTCTTGTGACAGCCTTGGGGATGGAGGAGCTGGTCCCACCACAGACTCTACCTCCCCTCCCCTGGCATTGTGTCCAGGTGTCCAGCCAAGACCTGACCCAAACATGTAAGAAAGGAAGGAAGGGAGATGACTGACAGCCAAGTCATCCAAACACAAATTCACTGAAATAAAACACTGTTCCTCTGAAGGGAGGTGAAGAGCAGAAGATGGGATGAAGAGAGTGAAGCCCATGCATACATTTCCCTATTAACTGTAGGTTTTAGTTGGGCTGCTCTCATTCTTGAGTTCAAGGTCACCCTTTATTATGGGTGTTTCACCCAGGTGGTGTTGACAGTTCCTTTTACACACACAGATGCACACACCCTCCACCTGGCTTCTTTGGTAGATCAGCACCTCTCAGCTTTGGGTCTCCTCTCTTGTCCAAGCTCTAGATCAGGATTCTCACCAGCCAGTCACTCACCAGGGCATTCCCTATCTCACTGCTGTTTTGCAATGGGCTTATGGTATTGGCTGAACCCCACCTTGCTTGCCATCATTGCCTTTCTCAGTTTTTTCCCCCCTCCAATTACCTGCTTCTGATTTAACTCCTTACAACCAAGTGAATAATGGCAAACTCATAAAAATTTCAGCATCTTTACAATATAGTATTTATCCCTGTTACATTTAAGACATGGTGCTTAAACTCTTCATCATACAGTTTTATTGAAGGTAATTCTGGAGTCTGCTTACTTTTAAAATAGACACAAAAAATGTACATATGCTTTGTGCTTGTGGTTGTGTTCAGCCCTGTGTGCCTTTGGGAAAAAACCTTCAAATCTTGTGGAGACATGACAGATAGACTTTGTGGGGTATATAATTTGGAAACTCATATGCAAGATTGCAGAAAGCCCATCCCACTGATGGCAGATTTCAGACTAGAGGAGATTATCCATGCAATGCATTGGGCACAGGCATAGTTCACAACAAAGGGCCCATCCCATCTGAGCCATGTCATGGGCAGTGTGGTTTGCTGCAAGAGTTGTGCATGTGTGCTCATGCTACTGAAATTCCCATCTGCCATCCAGTTTTCTTGTCCTGGTAGAAGCCTCGTTGTGTGCCAGACTTTTGCCATGAGGAGGAGTACTCATTGCTTACCAGCTGTGTTTTGATTCCACTTGCTACCCCCACTCTGTGTCCTTGGGTATGTACACCTCTTAGGTTGTCTGCCAAATCACTCAGCTGAGGCTGGAATACTCTTCAGATGCTGGGTTAGGAAATACTTGTGCAGGAACAACAAACAAGGGTATGTAGCCTCTGTGTTGTCCTTTGGCTTGGAGCTAAAATTAAGACTGTCAGCAGGAGAGGGGAGCAGATGCTGTGCAGGGCAGGGCTGGTGCACAGGCTCCAGGGCCAGCTGAAGCCATGAGAGGGCTGTGCCTCCAACACTCAGCCCTGGCAGCTCACACATCACTGGGGTGAAGCTGCAGAGTGGCTGACAAAGTACCCTCCATGCCCTTCATCTGCCCTGAGCAGGAGGTAGGACAGTCTTTGTGCCACTTACCAAGTGCATTTTTTTGATCTTCAATTCAATTTAAAAAGAGAAAAAATTAGAGTAAAATACCTCCCCTCCCTGAATTACAATAATTAATTCAATGCTTTGTGCTTTTTTTGCCAAGCTCATAAACACCTCCTTTTTAACGCTTTGCAGGAAAATGCTGATCTGTTTTCCAAAACTGATTTAATCTGTATAGTTTGTTGTTTAATATCCTGTGGATATTTGGCTAAATTCTAATAAAGCAGCCAGAGTGCACCACCATGGGAATTCTATCAAAATCCTCCTGAGGAAAATAGTATTCATCCCAAGGGATGTGTCATAGGTCAAACAAAAGCTGTCATGCCTCCTCCTTATTTTGAAAGCACCCATCCTCTCAACTTTTATTTGCAACCAATATAAAAAAAACCTTTTTGTCAGCAATTTGTCTTTTTGTTTATATGCTGGTGTGCTAACTAATTATTACAATTCCACACAGTGCTAATCTTGCCATAATGGTATTTCTAGTATGACAACTTTCATCTGCTGACTAAACAAGCACAGTCTTGCCTTTTCTCAGCATGGCCATGAGTCAAAAACGAGTCACTGGGAATTGAGGATCTTAGGGCTCGCCTGCACATGGTTTTTCCATGAGTGCAATTAGACAAGTTCAAGTCAAAGCAATGCATCCTCCAAGCATGGGTGAAACTGCATTCCTGTTAAAGCCAGCACAGCTTATCTGAATCAATTCAGTGTAACAAGCAGTCCATGTTAGAATAACTGCTCTGGAGTGCATGGACTGGCTGAGACAGTACCACAACATCCACCACCGTGCCAGCACTCCCAGAACATTTTTTCCTGACAATATAAGTGTGACATTTTAGAAAGAGTTCTTAGGACAATAAATCGGACATCATGCCATTCACCAAAAACGTGAGATTTTTCTCTCTGCCTCCTTTCAGATCTGGGAATTAAGAGCCTGGACTCTGAGGCTACAATTGCTATAGAGAGCAACACAACACAGGGAACTTTTGTTAATCTCACACCAAATGACTGGGTGCACCCTTTGCCACTTACCTCAGGGCAGCAAACATTCTTCTGGCACAGAAGCTCATGCAAGGGGCTCACCATGCAGAAACCTCACCACAGGACCAGACTGAGGGTAGTTGTCCTTTACCACATGTTGTACTGTGCATGACACATCTTCTGGATCATAGGAGTTTTCTTTGTTCCTTTTTTCTTTTTTTCTCTTCTTTCTTTTTTTAAAGCCTGACTACCATGTGCTGATGGTGCAGGTACACAATGTGTTTGCTTTGGCAGTGAAAGCAGCTGAATAATTTCCCACTTCTTCCCCCAGCCCAGCTGTTCACCCTGTTCCTCTTGGTTGTGCTGACTGTTTGCATATGAGTAGGACAAGCCAGGACAGAGAAATACAAAGTTAACTTTCAACAAAAAATCCCCAACATTCTCAGTTGCAAGGAGGATGCTGACTTGTGATTGGGACAGGAATGCACTGCAGAGGACAAGTAACTTTAAAACACATTATTAAAAAAGTATTTTATACAGTCTGCAAAAGAATTAGGAAGCAGCTTGTGTTAGGGACAAGGACGTTAAAGGTGATAAACAAGTGTTGAAATAAATAGACTAAACAACTAAGATGACATTTGGAATTACACAAGTGTGTTGTCATCTACTGTGAGCATCACGTGTACTTCTTCAATCTGTCTAATCTAATGTAAACTTAGAGCAGCAGGTAGATCTAAAAAAACCCTCTTCAGAAACAACACAGATACCCATCTTGCCTTGGGGAGATGATAAGGAAGACAGCAAACCAGGAATGACAGCCCCTGGCGGCATCATTTAATGTGTGGTTAGAAGGCATTCACATTCCACTGAGAGGAGAGGAGAGGAGAGGAGAGGAGAGGAGAGGAGAGGAGAGGAGAGGAGAGGAGAGGAGAGGAGAGGAGAGGAGGGAGAGGAGCGGAGAGGAGAGGAGAGGAGAGGAGAGGAGAGGAGAGGAGTCGGAGATGGCGGAGAGGAGAGGAGAGCGAGGAGAGGAGAGGAGAGCGGAGGAGAGGAGAGGAGAGGAGCGGCGAGGAGATGGCGAGGCGAGGAGCGGCGAGGAGCGGAGAGGAGAGGCGAGGAGAGGCGAGGAGAGGAGAGGAGAGGAACCATGCAAGTTCAGCATAAAAAAAAAGAGATAGCCTTAAAGCTTCTTTTTTGGATGCTAAATTTACTGGAGCAAATGGAATGTTTTATTGCCACTGGCATTTTCAAAAGCAAGTTTTCCTTCAAAATGTCTTTTTCTTTTTTAGTCTTATAGCAAGCTGTTATGATTTAAAAATCCCACCTGTTTCCAAACACACAGCATTAAGACAAAAGACTCTCTGCATGAATTCTGGTTTGTAGGAATAACTTTGACTCAAATTGCTTCTCTTCTGGGACACTCCTAGAGCTTGTGTTCTGTAGAACTTCAGACTCACCAATTACAGAATTTTTTCTTGACTGGTAGTTGATGAACCTACATTCCACCCTAAAGTGTTATTGGCAAGTACAGTGAGGTGTCAAGACTTGATGTATTTTGAAGTGAGGATAGGAATGAAGCTGCCATTTGATTTTAATGATGATTTTCTGGGCCCTGGTTTGCTCACAGATGACCTTGCTCAAGGAAGAGGAGAAAGAACTTCAGGTTCTGCAGATGAGAAAACTTCCTTCTGAGAGTAGAAACAACACTGCCTGATATGTGACCCTTGAATGTCTTTTCACTTTGATTTCAAATTAAGCTAACTGATACTTATTAAAACTTCTGCCACATTTTAAGTGCTGTTTGGATGTAATCAGTAACAACTGATTACGTGTTCAACAGTAACAACTTCCAAAATGTCCTCACTCTAAACAGGCAGATTTAACATGTGTATTTATCTCATGCTAAGAAAAGATTTCTGAGCAGGATTAGTCGAGGAGACAGTGTTTGCATTTGAATTACTTTTCTGCTTTAAGTTTGAATTCTGCTTTAATAACACTGTGTAATTTTCCCTGACAATGCTGGAAATCCCATTAAATGACCAGTGATCATATTTCATATGTTTGTGGGTGCAATTTTGAAGGAGTTCCGGAGATATTTTGGCTATACATAGTCAGAAACCAGAAAACTGTCCCTTCATTCTTGGTTTTGATGCAGAACAACTCCTACCTTAGTGACACAGTGTTTGCTCCTGTCCATGGTGCTCTGGCAGGAACATCTGCACCAGCTGTTTCCTTCCCTTGCTGCTCTTCCCGCTCACTGCCACACTGCTCACATCCTCTCCCACCTGCAGAGCTGGGCTTTTAGTACCCAACATGCTGCTCCCTTAAAATGTTCTCACTTCAATCTGTATTGGCAACTTTTGTCTGGGGCCTGGAGGGAAACACTGTAAAACCCAACAAAGAGCAGATTTCAGCTGTTGACCTCAGCAGTTCTTGCTGCTACATCATTCATTTCCCTGATGCTTGAGATCTGCTAAGCAGAGAGGATGCAAGCTGGCTGGCTTTTGGCCAGGGACCTGGTTGCTCTGCACATTTCTGCAATCACTCCAGTCCATTGCCACAAGCCCCACAGGGAGTTGTAAAAAAGCCCTGAAGATATGTTACAGATGCCTCAGACTTTGCAACTGTAGATGAAAGAGAAGCCAACAGCCTGTCTCTGCTTTGGGGACTTACAGTACTGGGATATGAACAAGGCCATTTCCTTGTATTCATTTCTGCACAGGCATTGTTGAACACAGTGCTAAAACAGCACTTTTTTCTTGAACTTGAGATCAAGCCCATGTTCCTGGGAGTGCCCCATTCTTCCCCCATCAAGCAGGTTGGCACTTACATGAACTGATGGTCAAAGAGAGTGAAAATTTAGGTAGAATGAGACACCAGCTTACCCAGGTGGCAGGGGTGCTCCCCTGGCCATGTGAATGGTGGGTATTTCTGTGGATCCTGTTTTCTTCTTGTATGTTTACCCACACAATAAACAATGTATTTATTCATATTTCAACCACACATTTGCTGACAACTTTCTTTCACATTGCATCTCCCCAGTAGATTTTAGATCTTTACATTTAATTCCAGCTATTGCAACACAATTAGTACTAAATAGTTAGTCTTTGGGTGCTTTTTGTTCTGGTTTTTTGTGCTGTTGTTTGTTTTGCTTTGGTTTTGTATTTGCACAAGCACTTGTTTCTCTTCAGTAAGAAATTCAGGCTCCTTCCCCACTACAGTGGTAGGCACTGGAATCATTGGGGATTTGTCACTGCTGTTAGACAGGAGTAAATCAAGGGGATGTCATCTCTGCAAGGTGCCTGATTCTCTTCTAACCATCACTGCCAAGGGTCACCACTGGGACAGTCAGACCAGCTCCTGCTGCAGAGAAGGCAGGAACAGGTAAGGGAGCACACCCAGGTGTGCTGTACTTGAGGCTGACACTTCCTAAGGCTGTAACTTAAAACTACCAGAGCAAATGGTACTAAAACTTTTTGAAAATTTTATCACCATTTCCTACTCCAAAATTTTGGACACTGGGCTAAAATCTGAGTTTGCTTGGATTTTTTGGGGGCATTGTTCAGTATAACCCAAGGCAAGCCTGGTGGAAAAGGTTTATTCTCAAATTCCTTCTGGGACTGAATGTATAGAAGAGAAAGGCTTTTTTTGTTGGTTTTTTTTTTTTTTTTTTCAACAGAAAGAGTGATAAAGCACTGGAATTATCTGCCTGGAGAGGTGGTGGAGTAACCATCCCTGGATGTGGTTAAAAAAATACTGGATGTGGCACTCAGTGCCATGGTTTGGTTGAGATGTTAGGGCATGGCTTGGACTTGATAATCTTGAAGGTCTCTTTCAACCTTGTGATTCTGTGATTCCTAGTGTCAGCTCCTCTGTCTATCCCCAGAACAGTCAAGAGAGTAGAGAAACTGCATTTAAAGAGAAGGGCCTATGTAATTCGAAACTTGACCATGTTTGCAGAAAATAAATGTTAAAGCTGTTACCTTATCTCTACTGAGCATATGCAGCTCTTTTTTTTCTGACATTTATAACCTGGAAACAGGAAAAAGCACATTTCATGCCAAACTGCAATTTTTTCCTCACAAAGATGGTGATATCACAAACTTTTAATAATTTTCTATGTGAAAACCCCCACTTTAGTGTTATTCTGCAGTGCATTATCTCCCTCAGCTGACATGGAATGAAACAAGCTTCCCCCTGCCCAAAGCCCTTGATTAAATCAAACTGAAGTCAGAAAATGGAAAATTTCAGACCATATGTTCAAAGTTATAAACAATTGAAACCAAGGTATTTTTCTAGCCAGAACTATCAACCATATCTACAATGGTTAGTTCTAGTTATGTTTCTTTAAACCATGTTCCTTTTTATCCCCATACAAATACATCTGTGATCTAGAGCTCCAAATACCCTGGAAAAGGCAAAACAAATAAATACAAAAATCCTCTTCCTGACAAGATGAACAGAAAGAAAATATAATTCAAGTCAGAAACAAGGAGACTGTTCACAAAAAAAACCCAAAAAAACCCAAAAGCAAACAAACAAAAAAGCCATAGCTGCATCTGCTTAGAGAAATGGCTTACACTCAGATGGTGTGTGGGTTTGTTGCCACCCTTGGCAGCAAATTACTTTCATCCCCCATCCATGGCTCTTTGACATGACCATCCACGGCTTCATCATGGTTTCAGATGAGTTAACAGCATGCAGTCTCCAAACTTTCCCAAGGGGGAAAAAATGTTGTATTTTTAATCTCTTGCATTTTTTACATTTTTGACATATTTGTGGCTATTGCTGCATAGCAGGTAACCTGCAGAGGAGTATGGACACTTCAGTGCTTCTGTGACTACCTACTCAGCAGCTTCACCCTCAGCAAACCTCAAAACCCATTTCCATTTGAGCAAATCTGCCAGGGTGAGGATGATTCCCTAATTAGCCACATCCTCTGTGTCTCACCATTAGATAACACAAGGAAATGCGTTCACGGCTTGCTGCTCCATCGAGCTGCTCTAGTGATTCATTCCACATCGACTGGCACTGGGAGAGCAGAAAAGCCCAGGCTGGCAGCAGGGATGTGAAGGAGAGCACCATTCCTGTATGACTTCAGACAGCGTCTCTCCCTCTGTTTTGTCACAAATGAAAGTTTTCCTGTGCTGCCCCAAGGACCTTGCCCTCCATTTACCTCCCAGAGCAGGAGATGGTTTTGGTTGGGTCAGTTCAAAATGTGTGTGTCAAAATGTGTTTTCCTTAAATGTGTGTTTCTTACAGGGGTATCAGCCGGACACCAGTGTCTCTCTGGAGCAGTAAAATACTCAGTTCCCATGAAATCCTGCTCCTGGAGACAGGACATCTCTTGATGACATTCTTGTAGTCACAGGACTATTTGCCTACAAGAAGAAATGGGGGGTGATGCCCTGCTCTGAGCACTGCACACACAACACAATTGATCATCCTGGGTGGGATCCCCTATGCAGCTGTGGCTGGCTGAGCACTGGTGCATCCTCCCAGCACAGGGCCTGGACTCCTGCTGTGGCCAGGGAGCAACAACCACGTGCATGCATCTCCAGCAGGTATTTCACCTGTCTTGTTTCAGACCCTCACACCTGTGCAGGAAACCTAAGCAACCATTTTTGGGTCAATCTCTCAGAATGCTGTACCTCAGAAACATGCACACAGCCCTCTATCTGCAGGGATAGGCATCTCTGCATTTTCACTTGATTCCATCTGTCCCAGCACCATTCCTTGTCACCCACATCTAACCTGCCTATGCTTATGATTGAATACTCTGTGTATGTGTAATCTCAGGGTCTGCCATCAGACTGTTAAGAAATGTGATGGATACAGGATTTACTGACTGTACATCTTGGTGCTCAGAGATATTTTTGAAGGGTGCACTGTATTTTATATTACATCTGCAAAACTATTACTTACAGCTGCAGAAAGTCATTAGCTTCTTTTGCAAAGAATTGCCTTTTCCAGGAGTCTTCACTGGGCCTGTCATGTCTGCAAGCACATTCCCTAAAGAGGTGAAGCAACACTCAAAGATGTCATGAACTTGATGACTACTCTCCCAGGAGTTATGCCAGTCTCAAGTATTAGGGTCAGTTCATAGGCCCTAATAGAGTTTGATGGTAGCAGCACACCAGTGGAGTCCTTATGAAGACATGGCTCAAGTGTACTTTGTCAGTGCTGTGGCAGATGGCAAGGCCTTATGCTGACCTGCATCAAGGGAAATACTCTGCTTGGATCTTCAGGCTGGCCAGCCCTGGCTCCTGTCCTGCCAAGCTTCTCACCCCCAGCCTCTTTATCTACCACTGAGCAGGCTGACCAGCTGGGCATTGGAATTCTCAGTCCTGCTTTGTCTGTCCCTATTCACTTTGCTGAGGCTTCCTTTCACTCCAAAAAATGTCTCCTCTAATGCATTGGCATTACAGCCCAATCTGCTCCAGAAACCTGCCTGAAGATGACTGATATCTGTCAAGTAAACAAAATGTTTAATGATATTTTAAGTGCTTGGATATTAACCACATGTACAATGTAGGGAAGGTGGGTTTTACTTGTAATTCTTGTCCCACCAAAAAAAACCTCTGAGTGTTTGTTGTTCTACCATTAATGACCAATAATACACATCCTATTTTCCTGCAGCATCTATTATACTCATTTAGACTCTGCTGAGGACACAGACAAGGGTGAGAAACTTAGATGTGGCTAAAAGGAAAACATATCCTTAGGAAGACACCATCAACCATTCTCTCCATCAAATGGGAAATGATCTATTCCTTTTCATCAGAGGTCTTCAACTTCACTGAAAGTGGGTTCTTTATGTTAAGACATACCACAGAATATTGTACTGCAGCATTAATTACTGCATATACTCATTATAATACTCCAGGACTATAGAATTTTGTGGTTTTTTACCAAAAGTACGTGCTGGGTCTTTTAATTCTGAAAGTTTTTTTACCCACTTTTAGAGAGGAAAGCTTCTTTTAAAAAAATTGCAAAATTTTAATTGTTTGTAGCCTTAAGGATTAAAGTGGAAAATAAAACACTTTATTTCTAGCCTGCTATATTTGAACTACAAGTAGATTGTTGTTAAAAAAATAACAATGAAAGAAGCAAACCAAATCTCATTTTTAAGAGGTGTTTTTAGGGTGGCTGATTCAATGTATTTTGCACTCTTTGAGTCTATGAGACTGACAGTCCTTCCTGTTTGTCTGTGGGCTCATGGTGAGAAGGCTGACAGTTGGGTTTCAATTTTTTGTAAGTGGAAGTGAGAGGAGGTAAAGGAAGAACTTGAGTCTCTGGCCTGCAACCATGTTCAAAGTAAAATGCCCTGGGGTTTCTGCATATGAAGCCTTTTTGTCAGTGTTGGAATCTCTAAAATGTGCACACATCTTAGAAAAGGAAAGAAGTTATTTTCTCATTGTGTCTGGTCAGTAATATTAATATATGGTTATTTTTGTAGCTTTGAAATGTTGTGGAAGTTCCTTACCTTACATTAGCTTCTCAGGCAGGGCATGTGTCTGGTGTCAAAGTAATCTGGCATGCCAGCCTGACTTTTAAGAAAATGTCCTTAGTATTAGTTGTATCTCTCCTGGGATGCCCTTTTTTCCTTTACTTATGAAAAAGTCTGTTAAATAATGTTTGTTAACAAACTTTCCATTCCTAGGAAAGGAGGGGCCTTTTTCCTCTTTCAGGGTATTTGTTCTGCTTCTGAGGATTACTCATTTCCAGTACACTGGCAGGTAGCAGGGTTTAACCAGAGATTTTTTATACCTGAGTCACAGGATGTACTATGGAAAGAATAGAATGTTCTTTAGAAGGAATTACTGTCTCCAATGCTGGGCATACACAATGTAAAAGCTAGCAAAATAAAAAAGTGGTGATGTCTCACCATTTTCTTCCCAAAGAAAATGTGGTCAAACCAAAATGTGGTCAGCCAAAAAGACAGGTAAAATCAGTGTTCTGCAGTCTGTGATCTCTCCATGAAACATAAGAATTTGATCCAGTAAAAGGCTGCAGAATGGTATTTGTAAACAATTGCCCACACAGTCATTCACTGATATGACTGAAGAACAACAAAAAGAAGCAGTGGTGAGAGAGAAACCTTTAGACTTTGGCCCTTTTTTATGGTTGTAAGTGCAAATCTCTGTGACACTGCTGTATAAATGGTCTCATCCTTCTTCAAAAAAAGTGTTGAGAATACTGGCATTGACACCTCTCAGTTTCTATGATTTTCTTCTATGCAAAGGGAAACTTACACAGCATTTCACAAAGGCAGTTGTGCCTCTTCTGCACTCCTCAGCACTTGAATACTCTCTTGTCTTGTACTGCAATCAAACTGTAAAATCTGGAGTGATGACCATCTCCTCCTTTTCCCTGGACCTCTTAGCCCAACAGGATCAGGCTCGTGATAAGGATATCAAGGAGCTAAAGCAAAAGTAGTAAAAAAAAAAAATTGAAAATAATTAAGATAATGAAGAATTAAACAATGGAAGTAATAAGTACCTGTATTTAGCATATTATACATATTTTTAAACAGTTAGTAATGGAAAAGATCACCATAGGAATAATAATTGTTACTATTTTTGTCTTGTGTAGATTTTTTAATCTATGACTCTCTGAACATGCTAATTAAAGACTTTGCACATATCCAAGTACAAGTAATTCCCATCTGGAAGGGATGGGATGTGAGAGTGAAGCAATTTAATGCCAATAACATCCTCATCTGACATTATCACTGCAGATCTGGGGCTGAGTTTCCATTTTTAATTAGCTAGCAATCTTAGTGTGACATAGATGAATTAAGTACATCCTCATCTAGTGTTTGGTACATGGGCCAGTAATCACCATCAGATTATGGATGTTTGCAATGGGCAGGTACCAGCAGATCTCTGACCTCTGAAGTGACTCAGTTATTGGCCAGAAAAATTTTACAGCTGCCATTCTGCAGCTGTAAAACTGGGATTCAACTTCAGACCTGAAGGTGGCAACTTCCTTTTCATTTTACCACTCACTATATGTGGTAAAAGAATTCCTTCCTCCCATTTCTTACTGATGGCATTAAGATTTCAGCTTTTCCTTTGTGGGATGGCACCCACCTCTTTTCTGCAGTAAGCAGCCAGGGTGTCAGTACCAACCACAGACTTCTTCCTTGGAGCCAGGCAGCCACAGCCCCAGAAGACAGTCTGCTCAGTAGAAGACAGCAAGCTTTTAAACTTTCACCATACCCTTATTTATTAAAACTTCTGCAGGTGGTTACACGACTTTTCACTCTGCTCTGTGCCCACCACGGGGAGGGATAAGGGCAATCACTTTCTCCCCTAGCTGTCCTGCTTGACACCAAGGTGAGTGATTCCCATCTCTGTTTCAGAGGTCAGCTACTCATTTGCAAAACTTGCAGGGTCCAACTCTCCTTGCTTTTCACAACTAACAAATGCCCAGTATTTCTTGGAGCAGCTCTGAGTCAGGTTTGGGTGGGTGCCACAAACCCGTCACAAGGAGCCAGGCAGCCAAGTAGGCAAAAGGCACCGCAGTCACATTTAGCTGTATCCTTCAGTAACTGTTACAGCTGTAATCCTTCTTTTGTTCAGCCTGCAGCAGATGGTGAATCAGAGCACATTTGGGCAGGTGGAAAATCTTCCAGCAGCAATGTCTGGAGCTCTGAACTTGGCTCCTTGCTTGTCCTCCCCCCTGCCTGGCTGTGCTGGCCCAGGGTGCTGTGTCTGCTCAGATGGCTCCAGACAGAGAAGAGGGCTAAGGAGGAAAAGCAGCAGATGGCAGCTGAACCTGGATCAAAGCAGGACGTCTCACCTCCATACAACAAGCACTGAGAAGAGCTGGGTTTTTTTTCCAGCTGTGTTTTTGGTGGCTATGTTTAAAAAGTGCCCCTTTGCAAAGAATTTTGATTTTAAAAGTCTACAACCTTTTGCTGTTTTCCCCATCTCACCCTGCCTGTGGGCATGAAGGGACAGACCCAGACCAAAATTGAAGTAAGTGTGAAGCTCAGGTGGCAGGACCCCATGGCTCTGTGTTGACCAGATGCAATGCTTCAGGTGTGGGGAATTTTTTTCCAAGGGATGATCCATTTTTATTGCCATGTTTGCTGTCTGAACATGTCTGTACAAGATGTGTAATAAAAGCGAGGCAGTTTTTTCTATGGCCTTCCCGAGTTAACAGAAAGCTGGCAAAGCTTTCATAGCCCTTCCCAGGTGCCCTTCTTGTAACCATGCCAACATGATTTGCAAACACTGAATTGGCCCAAATAGCTGTTTTCACTTAACCTAAAATTTGTCCACATAAAGTGCTGGGAGGGGATGAGTAAGAAAGGTGAACAGGCCTGTAGGAACTGGTATGTGCCTCTGCAGTGCTGTTCTCTGTGCAGCTCAGAATACAATAATGCTCTTGTGCAAGTCTAGGGGCATTTAGCAGAGGTGCTTGGTACCTGCTGCTCTTTCTTTTCACTTCTGCTTTGACAGAAAAAAAAGGGATGAATTGTGCCACCAGAATGATGCCAAGTCCTTGAATAAAGCAAGTATCAGACTTTTAAAATTTAATTTTGCAGCCTCACAATATAGAAAAGCTAGAGACCAACACATGATAGGAAAACTTGCTAGCAGGACAAGAAAATGTGCCAGAAGTATCAGGACAGGTCTAAGCCGTAGGTCTTCACTATCCACACTGATTAGGCAGCACTGCTGAGCTCCATAAGGCCGTGCTTGCTGCCCCACCAGAAGTGCTGGTGCCACTAACTGAAGCCTTGCCATGGGACAGAAGTATCCCAGCCACTCTGCCATGACATTCCTGAAGCAGAGGAAATCTAGCTATGAAGTTTGCCAGTCTGGAGGAACTGAAATCCAAGCTAATCTAAATCACAGAATCACAGAAAAAAAATTAGATTGGAAAAGAACTTTGAGGTCATTGAATCCAACTGTTAATCCAGCTCTGCCAAGTCCACCACTAAACCAGGACCTCAAGTGCTACATCTACACTTCTTTTAAATCCCCCCAGGCATGGTGACTCACCACTTCCCTGGGCAGCCTGATCCAATACTTGACAACACTTCAGTGAAGAAATGTTTAGAAATGTTTCCTAGAATTCAATCTAAATCTCTCCTGGCATAACTTGAGGCCATTAATTATGTTAATAGTAGACAGGGGACAGTCTGTTTCTCCTGGCTTTCATCCTGATGATTAGAACCACTTCAAGCATTTCCCATCTTCTCTATCTATTTTTATCTGGAGGAGGTTTCACAGAACATGCAGTATCTCAAGGAGAGCAATACTCAAGTGAATTGATCTGTATGACTTATTCCAAGCAGGAAGCGGTCTTGATAAGCTTTCCTAGTACTCTGCTTACAGCTTCAAAAGCAATTTGCCAACCTAGGAGCTGCCTTGTTAAATGACTAAGGAGAAGATGTGCTGGCCCATCAGCAGGAGGCTGGGCTGGAGCAACAGGGTTCTACTTGTAAATTGTGTCCTGCAGCACCACATGGCTGAGAAATTATTATCCTCTGTGTCTTTCTTTTGAGCTGGGGCTCCATCCCATCAATACCTGTGGATGGAAGGAGTAACAGGGATTACTGCCTAATCCCCTGCCTGATTGCAAACCTGTACTGTATCAGGTATCCTCTAAAATAAGCTCAAGGGAAAATGCTTTGGTCTATTTTAATATCTGCACTAATTGCTTTTTTTTCATTTCACAGACATGAGGTGAAATGAAAAAGATTTCACCAGAAATTGTGGGGCATTGTCATGCCTGGAACTGAAAAGGAAAACATCTGGGTTTCTCAAGGCAGTTTTGCAAGAAAAAGCCAGGGATCTGCCAAAAGTTTGCTAAAATTAAAAAAAACAACTGAGCCTCAGAAAAAAGTTTGAGATGGCACTTCCACAACTGCAGTTTTCAGTGAAGACAAGGAGGACAGCAACACCCCCTCAAGACAGATTCCTTGAAGAGGGGAAGGTGGCAGGAAGAGGGGACTCAAAACAAGCCCTGCAGATTGGCAGGGGGTCAGCTTGCAGTACCCAGGCCCTGGTATGCTGGTGAAGGAGTCCATGGGCTCCATGGCTGAGGGAGTACTAAAGAGGGATAACACTCTTTCAAAGTACCTCTGGAAAATCTGGCAGTGCCCAAAGCACTTCCTGCAGGTCTGAAGAGCAGTTGTGTTATTTTCCATTTTGTTGGGGTATCAAACTGGCTGCCAGATTCTCCACCATATTTGCAGAAATGGAAAAGCCAGAAATAATCTCAGAAAAAAGCTGTCTTCCAGGATGTAGATCTACAGTATAAGTTCTTGCATCACCATGGAAATTAAGAAAGCTCTGACAGCTTAAACCTCACTAAGAAGGAAATAAAATAGAAAAATGTCACAACATGGCAAGATGAAATCTGTCCTTCCTGGATACCTGGTGAGATGAACAGTTCTGGACCAGGATCAGACAGAGCAATGCAACTGTAATAGGCTCCTATCAGAGGGCTCCACTGGCAGAGAGGAGTAATGTTTTGAGTGGTTAAAATGCCTTGAAAATTTCTATCCTCCCCCTTGATTAAACATGTTAGTTAAACATTAATGTGGTTCCTTTGCCAGCGGCACAGGCCACAGGATGGAGACAGGCATGGACAAATGACCATAAACTTGTTTGTCTCACCTTTCACAGATCCAGTGTTACATCCTGGTTTTAGGCTTCAGGGGTCATACTTGCCTTATAGTGTTTGTGACATAGTAGTTTTAGGAAGTAGTGCTGCTGGTTAGCCAGCACAGAATAAAGCCTGCTGAAGAAGGTGCTGCTGTGCCAGTGCCACCACTGCCTTCTTTCTCAGTCTCTCAAAATTTCCTGTACCATGTCATTTGGCTGGACACTGGTGCTTCTCTGACCCTTCTCTGAGCCAAGGAGCTGGGTAGGTTCTCTGCTAGTTTAAAGGAGCTTTATTTTGTGCAGAGGAGTTTGTAGAACTGCAACTTTGGATGTCAGTGTGGATATTGGAGGCACTGGGGCTACTTATGTGAGAGGAGTGGCAGAGCATTCTTTTTTTGGAGTATGGAACACTTTAAAAAAGAAGAGTTTATGAACAAGGCAATGGTAAAAAAATAATTTCACCAATACCCATTGCACCCAAATATCTAATGAGAAAGAATTAAAAAGGGATTGGTATCTAAAAGAATTTTATATGTGGAAGTGATTTTGAAAACAACCATACATCACAGACTTAAAAAGAGCTTAAAAAAAGTAGACAGATGGTCAGATACCAAATTAGATGCAATTAGGATATGGAAAGATAATTTATCATATTCCTTATTCCCAACTTTTCATGTAGACACTGGACTTGGCAAGCTCTTTATCTGCTCTGATGAGTGCTTACAATAGAGCTGAGAGGTCTGAACACTGCCAGATCCAGCAGATCTAGTTTTTTGCAGGCTTAGTCCTACCAGCTGCTATCCCTGAGGTGCTGGCTGCTTTGGCCTCACTTGTTCATTTGCCCTTCCTGCACCCATGATTTCACAGTGCAATAAATCCAGCATTAGGGCTCTGAGGTCAAAATCACTGCAGCCACACAATGTAAAGTGCTGACTTACACCAAACCCTTGCTGCTGAGTCAAGTTTTCACTGTTAATCTGTTGTGCTGGCAGGGTTGGGGGTTTTTTGTAGGAGCTTTAGTATCTGTTTGTGCTGCTCGAGCTTTATGCTGGTTCAGCCATCATGTCCTGTGGCCAGCCCAGGGACAGCACAAATCCTGTGTCTTTATGAACTTTATGAGAGAAAGAAACCACGTGAGGTAGATATTGGTGTTGTCTCTGATTAACAGATTGTTTTAAAATAGCTGGAAGGACTGGAGTATCAGACCTGCACATTAACAAGAAACAGTGACTGCTTTCATAGAAAAAAAATAAATAAGCTAAACATTAAATCCACATGGAATGCCATGAATTTGAATGTCTAGAATTTGTCTCCTAAAGATTTCTGAAAGACAAATTCTAATACTCTTTAACAGACAGAGAAAATGCTCTAAAGCCAGATCTGAAATGAAAGCATTTCTTAAGATGCCTCATCTCTTCTCATGTCCTTTTGCTTTCTGGCTCAGCTTCAGATAATATGTAGGAGCCATAGTTTCTACAGGACTTATTGCAGGCAGTATGTTCTGGCTATTATTAAGATGAAGGATTTCCAAAATTTCCATTTATTTTATGAGAAAGCTAAGAATTTCTCCATAAAATTATCAATAAGGAAAATATCTTACTCTGAAACCAGGTCCTGGTTATTCATGTTACCTAGAAATAGGATAATGAAGATAATGGATATTTTGAATCACAGGTAGTTCTGAAAGAAATGACAGAGAAAAATAATTTTGAGCTGCATCAAAACAGAAAACTTTCAGAAATGGCTGGTGAAATTAAAAGTTTTGAGAAAAATAATTTCAGGATAAATGAAATACTTGATTTGAATAAAAGACATTATTCTTTCTGCTTTGAGCACTGCCACACATATGAAACATAGTAGAAAGAAATTTCAAGGAACTACCAAGGCAGAAAGAGCAAAATAAATAAATTTCATTTTGAAAAAAAAAGCAGAAGTGAAACAAACAATTTTCTTAAAAAGAAATTATTTTTTTTTCCTTAAGAGACAATTATAGCCCAGCCTCAAATCACAGAAGCTTGCAGCATTACTGAAACTTCTCTGAGAAACAATCCCACACTTGTGCATGTAAGATGGGAAGAGGAGAGATCAGGAGGGGATGCAAACAGCCATAGGGAGACAGGAGTTGCATGCCCTGCTGCCATCTCCTCTGGTGAGTGTCCTGGTTTGCTGGCAGGACTCATAGAAAATGAATCTGCCTGGGATTCCCAGCCTACACTCTGCACAGATGGAGAAGTCTTGAGGCCATGGAAGTAAATCAAAACCTCTTGTTCTGAAATTACTTTAATCTGGTGAGAGAGAGACCTCCATATGGATGCTAAAACAAGCAGAAATTCTTCCTGACAGCGTCACCCATTTAGATTTCCTGTAGGTATGGATTTGAGGAAGACACTAGAACACTGATCTTTGTGAGCCCCTTGCCTGTTTGTGTGTGGCATCTGAGATGCCAGCCTGACTCAGAGGAAATTCCAGAGGGAGGAGCCCTCCTCTCTCCCTCCCTCTGGGTCAGCTGTTGGTGCATCAGCCTCTCCCTTCTAAAAGCAAAGGGAGTGGGACAAAGGGATACCTTGAGTTCATGCTTTGAGTGATTCTGCTGGGAAAACATGAATATTGCCTTGGTATTGGTGGCCCAGGTGCAGCTCCGTTGTTTGCCCTTCAATTTCCCCCCAAATTTTCAAATCACTTTCTGTCTGATTTTCAATTTATGCTTCAGGTTACGTCTTCTTCTTGATCTTCCTAAAAGTTGTATTTGCAAAGGCATTATCAAACAGCTATTTCCTGCTGCTAATACAGAGAAGGGAAAAAATATCTCTGCCAAATACATGAGAGGGATCCCTACTTGAGGTGGAAATGCTTATTTCTAGGAAGAAGAATCCACCTGCAGAGGCATATTTATATTAATCTGATGGAAGATGGGACTGTAAAGTGTGTGAGGCATAAATGAACCTGTAAGGATAAAGCCTCATTTTCATCTATAACTCAGTGGAAACTTTCCAATTGGAGTATTTTGGCTGCATGTCATTATTTGAAAGGACATATTGCTGCAATGTAGTGTTTGCTTGCTTTCTGCATACAATATGTACTCCATGGATTAAAAAAAAAAAAAGTATTTTGGCATAGGACAAAGCAAAGACACAGTAACTATAAAACCCAGTACAGAAACTCTGATGGCAATCACCCTGCACAGCAGGGGGCTCGTATTCAGCTAAACCAGTCTTCTGGTACAGCAGGTTCTGGCTAGTGAGACTCCATTGTCATTTACAAGCAAGCATATTTAAGTGGTTAGGATATCTTCATTCCATTTTGTTCTGATTTGGCTGGTCTCCTTGTACTCATTCTCTCTGAGCACACTTAAGGGACCAACCCCTTCATCTGCATATTCAGTTGCACAATAATTTTTTCATCAGGTCACTCTTCTGTGAGTTGCCATTTGCCAAGTACTGCATTTGGAAGCATTTGCTGGTCTCAGGAGAGGTAATGCTTCACTTGTGTTGGGAAGAAGAAGACAGAAGTCCTCACAGGCAGGAAAAGCTGGGCTAGATGAGAAATGCATTAGCATAAGTAAGATAAAATTTAAGGCGCAGAAATTATAATTGCAAAATACATCTGTGAGAATTCTGGCATTAAGAGAACTCTGGAAACCACAAAGGAAATAACTGCCATTGGTCTGGCAATGACAGTAAAGCAGGTTCAAACTAAACTCCGTGATGTGGTGTTTGGGATGCACAGAGGACATGAGCAATGACTGGGGGTACCTGCACAGCACATCTGAGGGTTCCAGCAGTTTGTCACTGCCAGAAGGGGCAGCCCGGCCATTCTCCACTGTACTTAGCTTTGCCCCATCTCTGTCCCTCAGATGAGAACCTGTGAACCAATTCTCACCTGGCAGACACTGCTCACCTTTTACTTTTGGTGGGGTTATTTTTGTTTCAGTTGGTGCTTCATTCCAGAACTTGGAAGAGATCAAGGTCTCTCAGGGAGTGTGAGCAGGACAGAGCTCAGTTTGCAGCACCTGGGAGCTCATGTACTTTAACTGTACTCTGGTTGTAAAACTCTAATGAGTCTGTTCCTTGGCTGTAAGAGCCCACCACCTTTCTCCAGGATTCACAGTTCTACAATATCTTTTTCTCTGTGTAGAGCTTCTGAGCTTAGACAAAAATCCAGTTTGTTTGGGGGCATGGAGTATGTACCCCTTGCACTAAGAAGCAGAGGCCTTGAGTAGTTAGTTGGCATGTTCTAAACAGTGCCAGAGAAAGCTATGGCTTTGGACTTAGGATTGCTCAAAGTTTGTCTTTTTTTTGCTTTCCCAGTTCCTGTGAATTTACAGCATCATTGTTTCTCATCATGTCAACAAACCAGCCTCAAATACCCAGGGTTTGTCCCTGCCAAGAAAGCCCAAAAAGATAAATAATGTGAACAGAGCCGAAAGTGTCATTCAGATGCAATCACGTCAGTACAGGTTACAGCTGGCACAATTCTTTTTTTCTGTGCAAATGTTCTGGTTTCAGTACACAGCCTATTCCTAAGAGCACAACACCAGTTGCAGTTCCTGCCTCTCGTGCTGCTATCCCAACTTGACAGTCACTGCTGCTAAACAGCAGCAGAAATGAAATGCTGAGGAATGTGGATGGGAAGGGACTTTCTGGAGTCCAAGCAAAGTTTGTAAGGAGAACAGCTTAAACTGCAAATGTATTTGGGAGGTCGAGATTCTGTAGAAAAGATTAATTTGAGACTCTTAGAACAGGAAAGGAGATTTAACCACATATCTTCCATTAAATAGTATGAGGAAATCCCCATGTCCAGTTTGGAATATTTTGATATAAATTACTTAGCTGCACAATGACAGTCTTCCTGAGCAGTACTAGCTCCAGCTCTGACCCTTTATAAGTACCCAACTCATAGAACATAATGACAGAAAACAAACACAGAAAAATTGTTACACATACGAAAGTGCTGATAAATTGAATATGTTCCATGGTGATAAAAATAAATAAATAAAACAAGTTCTTAAATTCAAGCTGGCATTTAGAAATCTAGAAAGTTTGCCAGGAAAAGGAGCATTAACCAAAGGTTACTGTTATTATTCTTTTTCTGGTAAAGCAGGAGGCAGTTGTGCTAGAGTTCATTCAATTTATTTTAAAGGGACCTCTGATTATGTTGTTCTCTTAAACTTCTGACTACTTCTGGTTTCTTTTTTCTTTTTTTTTTTTTTTTTTTTGTCAAACCCACTAAAATTTGTTAAGGAGGACTTGGTTAGTTCAGTGCAAATTTCCATTACTCTATTTCTGGCCATTGTTTCTTTTAAATCTTACATGAGCAGAGGTAGCTTGATGGGTTTGGAGCTTAAGTTCCCATTCTTTGACAATCCAAGAATGGGAGAACTGCAGCTTGATATAACACTCAGAGTAAAAACTAGGGAGGTGTTAGGTTTCTTCTTAAGTCATCTCCTTTTTCCCCCCACATTAATGACTGCTGAATAGTTTGCAAAGAATGCTGCAGATGACCAGTCTTGTGTGCTGCAAAGTGTTACATTCCTCTGCCCCTGGAAGCTCCCTGGTGTGAACACCATTACCTCTCTGTACAGAGAGCCTAACAGGTTACACTGTAATATGAAGTGAGGAAACAAGTCGGTAGAACTCTTGGAAGAGGAAAAAGGAATAGATCTGAAAAGAGATCCAATGAGAATTATTGTAGAGTTGCATAGAAAATTATTTAGGTACTCATACAAGATCCATCAGCCTGTTGCCCTCCAGAAAGAACAGGCTCTATATCCTTGCCTGTGACCTTCCCAATACCTTGTGAGGAAATGAGTACGAACCAAGTCCCTTCAAGAAAACAAGTAAGAACCAATTACCTTCGTAGATTTTGGTTTTGAAATATTCCCCACTGTCCAAATCAAAAGTTCTTTCATAAAATCTTTGTTCATCTGGTTTTGACCCTGAGGCAGAACTAAACCCCCCAAGCACCAAAGTGCTCAGGGACACCATAATGCATTTCAGTGGCAATGGCAGCCCAGCTTTCAGCTGCTAAAGGACCAGGCTAAAGGAGCTCTCCCTTCATGGTTCCATCTAAGAGGCTGTAGGTGCTCATATCTGGGAGTGGGATGGGGATGGAACAGGGGGAATTAGTGTCTTTCCTGTGTAAGCCCAGGTGGGCCTGCATGGGTATACATCACACCACAGCATAGGATCAAGAACTGTGCATCAAGTCATCTCCAGGTTCTGGTTTGCTACTTCAGAGTTTTTCTGATGGCCAGGATTCCAAACCATCTAACTTGCTTATTGACTATTTTAGTGTTTCCAAAACCAGGAAACACTTTTTACCCTGGAGCAGCAGTTCTTCACCTTTGAAGCACAGAGCATTCTGTGGCTGAGCTCAGAGAAGCAGCTGGTTATTCACACAGTGGTACAGGGCTTGTACATTAATGTGGCTCTTTTGAAGCTAATTACCAGAACATAGCAAAAGAAATAAAAGTTGGATGGAGTAACTTCCTGAACTTACTCTAATCTGTGGACTTACAATTGGTTTGCAATGCCATAATTTGCTGTGACATAGTTTGTGGTATGCAAATCATGGAGAACTCTGGCTCTCTATTGCACAATTACCATAACAATTTATTTTGGCTTAAAAGTACTTATCCTCAGAAAGTCCTTGTTCCCTCCTTTGACTTTAGAAAGATTAAAAAGAATAACTGACTCTGTAATTTAACTTCTTGATGACCATATCAGGCCTGTAGATCCTGCTCAATCAAGATGCTGATGCTACTGCTGATAAAATACAAATTGTCTAATAGACATCTGCCCCAGATTTACTCCTGCACTTGACATGAACAAAGTGTAGCTAAGGTCAAACATAAGGAAGTTCCAGTTAATGGTAGTTCTGGAGTGAAGTAGAAGCAATGGACGTAAATTAGTGTAATACAGAGCAATTCTCAGGAAAAGAAACCCAAAGATTTTATTATTATCTCCCTGTGAGACTGCAATTTGCAATTTGCACTATAATTCCGTCAGCTGTCTTTTCTGCTTCTGTGCATAATCAGATATAACATCACATGTCATTAAAGAAACAATTATTCTAAGAACAGACTAATAAATGCCTTCTGTTAGATGCAGGATTTAGCCAGCAAACATAAATAGACCTTTTGCATCAATACCAGTGGGGATTAACAGTGACATTTTTATGTCACCCACTCATTTGTGAATTGCCACATTGTCACAGCAAGCCACAGGGTGGAGGGAAAAAAAAGGAGACAACCAGCAAATGCAAAGTTGTCATTTGTGGGAGTGAAGAAACTGTGACTATTTAAAGATACTAGTCAAAAACTCTAAAATGAGGAAATATTTGAATCCCACATAAATTCCATATTTAAGATTGTAGGACTGAACATTTAATGAGAATTTGATGAAACAGATTTTTTTGTTTTGGTACAGTACTTCTTATTCACAGTCTTCCTGTGTTAATTTGGACAACTCATACAGGCTTTTAATTTTTGGGGTATCATTTAGGCAGTGTTTCCTATCCTTATTGGAAGCTGTTCAGTAGTGTCTGCAGAGAATCTACAGCTGCTCTGTATGAATAGGGAAATTCTGCTGTTCTGATGAAGCATGGGAACCTGAAGATCCTGTAATAACAATTGGGTTCTTTTCCTTCACACTCCACAAATCAAAAAAAAAAAAAAAAAACCCCAGACAGATTGGAGGGAGCAGCAGGGTTAATTTGATTCTTAACTGGTGGATAGTTAAAATTACACTGAAAAATTAGACAAAATTTCAAAATCCAATTTTTCAGCAGAGGTATTTTTTTCAGCAATTAGTTTCTCAGACATACATAGTAGGTTTTCTGTAGCACTCATCAACACAGCAGTTAGCTATCCATGCCAGGGTAGAAATGCAAGTTGTCAGAGAAAGCCCTGCAGCCAGTGTTGCAGTCACACACTGATGTCCACATACATTCATAGACTAGGTTGAGCTTAAGTTCCTTCCTAAGAATAATTTATCAGTTAAGCTTGAATGCAATTGTGTCCTTTAAACTGAGTTTCAAGGATAAAGATTTGAAGATTTAATGATACCCCTTTGATGTAATTTGAAATTTCATGAATGTCAAATGTTCTAGAAGATTTTGGAATGAGTTGACTGGCTCCCAGGAAAGTCATAGTGAGGTGCTAGGGATAGGTAGGAAAACATCCAGCCAAAATCATTACGACTGCTTTTTTTTTTTGGTATGTGTCTGCAAACATTTGCTCTATTTTGCAGGCATGATCCCTGCCTAGCTGAGACCATTTAAGCTGGCTACAAGGATTCTAGGAACTGTAGGTGAGCTACATCCTTTCCTGTATTTCAACAACATCTGATATTATGGGATGCTGACTGTACAACATCATCAGCACAAGTTTGGACAGCTTAATGCATGTTTGGACAGATTAATGCATTTCCATCTCTCCCAGTCAATCAATTTTCACTTCTTCAGTATCATTTCCCTGTTGTTTCATTCAATCTCGAGTCAAACAAGCAGGCAAAACTTTCATAAACCCATGAAGGGCCATTTGAAAAAAGCTACACTGGCAACATTGGCAACAAGAATTCCACAGCTTATGGCAACAGTTCCAAAAAGAACACTGGTGACAAAGCAGTATTCTGAGAATAGGTAATTCTTCATTACTGACCTACTACTGTAACAGTTATAAAGACAGGAGCTGTTGCCCAGTACTGCTTTTTCACTGTATGTACTGGCATGTCTGAGACAGGTTGCTTTTTTTTTCCATTGTCTTTACACCAGGCATTTCACTTTGAAGGGTGTGTAGGAAAGTGAACTTTCAAAATGTTAGTCATCTGTAAAGTGACAGTATTCGACTTTCAACAGGATGTGAGGCAAAGTTTTCCAGAATGTAGACTCAGTTACACAGGGATCAAAAGGGGCTCATCTGCAAGAAGATGATGTGGGCATGCCAGTTAGCCAGAAATCCCATTAAGGGCTCCTGTAAAAGATGCTACTTTTGACATGGTTAATGAAATAACATTGGAAATCCTGTGAACTATGTGCAGTGTTTCTTATTCAAAGCACAGTATGATTCACAGTGTTGATGTTAAGGTACACAGCACTAAAACCTCCATGGGAAAGTGTGGTCTTTTTCCACATTTGCCACCAACTTTTAGTTTTGTCTCTGTTATAATTAAAATGATGTATGTGGAGACCTTTATCATCAACACAATTTTTGTTCTTTCCGCTCCTAAAATTTCAAGTGGAAAAGGAAAGCATATGTTTACTTTTTCCACTTAATTCTTAATAAAGAGATTTCTTTATTTGAAGCATCCCCATTTTCTGAGCTATTAATCAATATTCATAGAATTCAAGCCACTAAAAAATAGAGAGAGAGGACTAAAAGGGGATGTATGGGAAGTAGCTAGGAAAGAAGAGGACAAAGATGCACAGCACTGAGATCCCAAGAGCTCTGTGCTTTGCCAGGCACCATCAGCAGACTTTTTCATAGCAGGACTTTACTACCTAGTGGAAAATCAGTTGCTTTGTTTTATGCCAAAGTTCCAGTCTAGAAGGAATCACACTTTAATTTAAAATTCTCTCATTTGTTATCTGTTCTGAGCTAAATCGAAAACTTTGCAATGATGTAAAAAATAACAACTGCTATTCTGTACCACTGATATATCAGAGAGAAAAAAGCTGTCCCTCACTGCACACAGCAGAAGTCTCTCCTCAATGTTTGCCTGTTTGCAAACATTGCTTCAGATAAATTTACTCCAGATCCGGGAAAAGTTTTGGGTTCTCATTTTGTTTAAGCCCCACAAATGTAAACACAGGATAAAGGCCACTACCACATTTCTCTTGCATACACAAGTTCAAGAACTGCCCAGCTCTTAAATGATCTCAGAAAAAAAATTTGGCTGCAAGAAAGTTGAGATTACTGCAGAAACTTGAAGCAACTTTCAAAGCTGAGAAAATTTCAAGTTAATACCCAAAAGCCTAATATTGCCTAGCATGCTGACAGCTGTCAGTGACTTACTATACAGCCTTTAAAAGACATACTAAGGATGTAGTACTGCAAGCTCTTACCCATGATACAACTAATTTTGCAAAGAAAATATGTCCTTATTGAGATATCTTTAAGAACAATTATGTATCTTATGAACAGATATGATAATCTTGCAGCAACACTTTAGTTTCCTGTAGCTACTGTTCAGTGTTGATCCAGCTGATTTCTGTCAGTAGCTAGAGATTAATAACAATTAGCTACGTCAGCTACATGAGGTACTTTGCACCATTTAACACCAAAAGTCTTCTCAGCCCTCCAGTTTCACCCATAGTTCAGTTCATGTCTTTCATTCACACGTGAAAGTGTAATACCTGTGTAAATGTCAGTGATGTAGCATCTCTGCTTCCAAAGAACTGCCAGCAGCTTCAAAAGTCCTCAGACTTACCAGGGCTGGAGCCACACTGTGCAGCTGCAGACTGCAGGGGTGGCAGCTATGACACCCACAGTCTGTTCCACCCAGCCCAGCTGTGGCAGAAGGGGACATTTCAAGATGCAGAAGACAAGTGTGAGGTTGGTAGCTAACGGTCCTGCTGTGCAAAGCAGCTGAACCAGCAGGACTTACCTACATTCCTTTAGTTATACTGTCCCAAACTGTCACAGTCACTTCCATTAGGTAGATCTATAGTAAGATACTATGCTACAGGTAACAAGGAAAAGAAATAGCAAATATAGATGTCCTTATATATTCAAGTGTTACAAGCATGTTTTCTGGTACTTGGACGCTTTATATCATCCAAGTGTATGTCCAGTGAACAGAGACATCTTCCTAAGTCTGTACAGTTAATTTTATCTTTCTGTATTTAAAGCAGTAAAAGGGACAGCACCTCTTTAGTATGAAATGTCCCAAGGGATTTCTGTACCTCAACATATATTGCAGACATACTTTATCTCTTTTTTAAAAGGAAACCCCCCCCAACACACTTCCAGAATAGTCAACCCTTCCACCCAAATAACCATCACCCCACCCAGCTTTAAAATAGACATCTGTTATTTATGCCCACCCTACTACCACTTTCTCAGGTACTCTTAAGGAATTGCAAAGTGAAATAACTGAGAAAGCTCAACAGCCAGCCAGAAAAAGTGAAAGGCTTCTGGCTTCAGCAGAGAAGTACTGAGGAAATGCCCAGATACAGCCCACATGACTGAATTCTTCTGGTAGTTAGTAGCATTTGAGATTAGATTTACAAAGTCTCTTTTCATGGACAAGGGTTGATGCAAGGATACATTCCAGAGGCTTTCTGCTTTAGTCTGATAGCAGTCAGCTTCAATAATTTACCTGCACTGATGCAGAGCCATGCATGGACACAGATCTGTTCACTTCTGCCACTCTCACCAGTCCCACTGCGGGTTTGCCAAATGCCTCTTAATGAAACAAGGGCAGGTTAAAATTGGTTTATGTAACTTGCCCCCAGCAACCCAGGGAGGAGAAAGTTTACAGCTGTCTGTGCAGAAGGGCAGGTGCACCTAAATACACTACAATGGCTCATTTGGCATGGCTGGTCTAGCTGAAAGAACATGGAATGCTTTTGCACCTTGACTTGAGCATTACCTGCACTAAGGGGATCTCATGTGCCACTTGCAGCTCCACTCCTTGTAAAAGTCTCAGAATATGGTTCCTTCAAGGTCTTACCACAGGAGATGAACTACCTAACTTGTAACACAGTTTTATTAAAAGTAGTCACAAAACCTAAGCAGTTTTTCCAATAATGAGTGCACATTAGGACACGTCAACACTAAATTTGGCTAAACTGAAAAATCATAAATTGTGGAACAGCTGTAAAATGATGTTTCATTATAAAAAAACTAGGAATTCATGTTTCATTTTTTCTGTCAAACTGTTCACAGTTTAGCACAAACTAAAAAGCTAGACCCTCTCCTAATCCCTTCCATTAATCACACACTTTCTTCCTTTGCACATTTAGATGAGGATATGAAAAAAAAAGAAAATATTTACAGGTTTTTTTTCAATGCCAAAAAGGAAACAAAATGCATAACTCAACTACTTTTTTTCTGGATGAAGTCTCTGAAGTTTAGCCTATTGCCTTCACATGCATTCTATATAACTCAAGGTGTATTAAGTCAGGACAGTAATCTCCTTAGCCCTCCTTTCTAGCTAATGGAAAAATAAGTTAGCAATGCAATGCTGAACAGCTTCTGTTCGAGTGAGAAGCCTGAAGTTAATTTGGGCTGTTCTGATGTACCAGGACTGTGCTGCAACAGCCGTAGCTACACTCTAACACGAGTTGTTTGTGCTTTTGCAAACAGCACTAGTCACACAAAGAAATGCTGGTAAGAGGGCCAACTCAAATACAGACATTAATTTATGTTAAGAGCTCTCAGCAAGCCATCTCTGTCAACTATTACTCTTTAGGAGAAGGGATGTATGTTTAGATACAATTTATAAAGAACTAGTCAAGCCACTGCATGATCAGCAAGCCTCTTGGAGACTGCTCTTCTCCAAGTTCTCTACTTCCCCCATAACCTCAGCGGCTTTCACATGCCTCTGTTCTCTCCTAAGTTTCTAAGAACACTTCCTCCTCCCTTCTCTCACTTGTGTCACCACATGACTGATTTAGGGTTGCTTGGCTTGGAGCTGCATGCATCCTGATTCACAAGCATGGTAACAGCTGAGACTTTCTTCAGTTTAACCAAAAATCTGGATGTCTGTTAGGAGCTACTGGCCACATGAGGTTTTAACATAGCTTCAGAGAATTTTTAGATACACCAAAATCCCACAGTCTAGCTCGCTGATTAAACTTCCCTTTACAGTAGCCACCAGCTGTAGTTAAGACACATTACAAAATACCTTAATCCTAAACCCTTTTTAATTAGGTGTTGACCTTTATACAGTGACTAAAACTAGTATTAGTCTTTCCAGGGTCAGAAATATTAAGCAGCACAGAAGTAAGGTCAGTATACTATTTAAAGTTAAGCAATACCACTCTCTCAGGCCCTTATTTAGACATATTTGTCTACAACAAAAATTGTTGCTTCTTCATTTAAATTGACATGAGTTATTAGAAAGTAGCTGCCAAAGAAAAATGTTACTGTCTTGCAAACAACTTTACTGTATTTTTCCATGTCTTACTGCTTGAGTGCTAGACAGCATCAAACATCCTGATAATGAAAAAAAAAACAACACAAACCAGTAGATAGGTGCATATTGGTGTTAAAACTAAGTATGTAGCGTACAGGAGCCAATTCAGAGCATTCACGGGCTCTTTTTATTTCGTAAAACTAAAGCTTACAGATTCTCAACTCATAACCATTCAGAGAGACAACCACAAAAAGTGTATTAATAAAACCCAACAGGCTTCCAGGCCTTTAAAATTTCTTGAACATAAAGTACAAAAAAAAAAAAAAAAAAAGATACCACATGTTACATTACAGTTTGCTGCCTTACACACCATGATAAAAAGTGAACAAACACATTCAGGCGTACCATTAAAAAGATACCAGTAAGTGCTCCAGTTTTCTGTACCATACAACTTTATTTCAGTCACATTTCAGTCACATCTTTCTAGGCAATGTATCCAAAATATTTGACTCAAGCATACCTTTAGACTGTAAATATACTGAAATACGGCATCAAGTCTTCCCTACCTCAAAACAAAAAATACCTCATTAAGTTTTAAGTCTATTATAAAAAGTAACCATGTGGAATGTGACAAGTCATAATGTGAAATCAAAGTGCTTTATGCCCATAGCGCAGAGAGACATGAGTGGTTATCCAGCCATTCTTTTCTCTATCTCAAACACCAAAAGAGATATTTGCTCTGTTGCACCCCACCTTGCAAAGACCTTTGGATCATTATGGTGAAATTTCATTAACTGACGGCTAAACAGTATCAGTGGACCAGCAATTTCACTTTGATACTTCAAATAATGATATAAATGACACATCTTTGCAAATTATTAAGAGAACTTGAAAAATGATGAAAAGTTCTACTGTATTATATAACATTATCTTCCAGTTAATCTCTAAAAATCCAAGGTATGCTCTATTCAAAATCCTAATATTATTTCCCTAGAACCCAATAGCTGTCTAAGACTTGGTATTTTTGTGCAATTCTTTGCTATTTGCATGTGAAGAGATAAACACTTCACCCAACAGCCTGTATGAAAGAACCATAAACTCTCAAAGCAGAAAACAACTTTAATAAGGTTTGGACATCAGTAGTTGCATGGAATATGTGCTCAATTCAGATGTGCCCATACTGAAGAATACTCATGTTCTAAGTGTTCAGTCAGAAAACCTCCCTCCTACAGAAGTCTAAAAAGCTATTTATCTTGCAGGGGAAAGTTTAAGACTTTGCCATCTAATTATCTTTTCTGTTACAACAGAATCATAATATGTATGATTAATCCTCCCTGTTTCAGACACCCCACTGCACGGGTGTACAGTTTAAACAGGGAGGACTGAGGGAAAATTTCTGGTCCCGTTCCACAGACATAAAGAAAAAGCGCTTTGCAAGACTGAGCTTATCCATTGCATTTGAGGCAACCAACCCAAATTGAAGGCACATGAAATCTATAACATTATAGCTTATAAATTGTAAACTAAAGCTGAACCTCTCTATAATTTCTAGTCTTCTTGCACAGAAGCAATGACCAGCACCTATGCAGAGGTTCTATATTATTTTTAATGCAGCTTTTTCCAGAAATAGTTTAATGTCACTTGCATGCCTGTGCAAACACTGTCATTTATTAGGTCTTGATATGAAGTGCAGAAACTGGTTGTTTATCTGCATGGAAAGTCTGATGCCAATGCATCTGAAGCACTTCCTTCCCGTCGCTACAAGAAATATAAGTCATTAGCAACAGCCACAGAGACCTGGCTGTTATCTCAAAAGCAACACTCCCAGCAGCAGTTTTCCTGTGAGGTGTTCTACAGCTTGTGGCATGCATTTAATCAGTGTTTCAAATTTGGATTTTAACATGTCAAAACCTATCTACTTTTGGTTAGCTACAGGCCAGGCAGGCACATGCACCTTAAGGAAGCCAACTTGAAACGTGCTTTGACAGATGCTGCATTGAAACTGGCCATACTTTAACAACTAAACAGAGATCCAGGGTCAGCTCAATACCTCAGCTCTTAAGGAAAGCAGAATATGGATATAAATCTGCCTCCTAGATTTCACTGGAACTCCTACCTTTAAAGCAGAGAAACAAGATTCCAGCTTTCCGAAAGCTTTAGCAGACGGATAGGCTCGTCAATCAGATTAAGACTCACTAGGCTGTCAAACAACATTTCAAAGCCTTGGCTATCGCTTCTCTAGAAATATAGGTTTAAAAGAACTCAAACACCACTGCCACCACTTAACTAGAATCTGTAATTATGCTGCTTCATTCAGAATGATAAACAGGGATTGGGTTTTGGAGTTTTAGTTTTTCACCCTACGCATAAATTCACACGCCTTCCTTTTTTTTGTTTTCTTCCCCTTTTTTCTCTATTTCCACACAGTGTAAGTTGATGGGATTGGAACACAGCAAACACAGACCAGTACCTATTACATTACAGAACCATATTAGAGTTTCATGAAGATTTCATGCAATGGAGCCTGTGCTCTTTTATTCTAAGAGAATGACTTTCACAGGTAACACATACAACATGGTTTTCTGATTTTAAATGCAGTGAGTTACACAAAGAACATTAACAAGAATTGACCAGACTTAATAACTGGAACTGCGCTAGGTCTGGCACTTGAGAATTCACAGTGATTAAAATAAAATTGCTTTGTCTAAGACAAAACATAAGATACCAAATAGATATAAAAATGCTTTGCTTCTATTATCTTGTTTTAGTATTCCAACAGCGATAAGCAAGCTCAGTAGTATCTCAGACAGCAAAGATTTCTGCACATGGTTAACTTTATTCATTGCTTGCAGTGCAGTGGATTATTATTTTTTCAAATAATATATTCATGATGTCAAATCAAGCAATTTTCAATGCATAAAGTCAACACAGGCTCAACTCTTTGATGGATTGAAGCTTGGATTCTGACAGGAAACCATTCTGTACCATCTCATTTTGTGTACCCAACTCCACACTGTGCCAGGTGGTATTGCTGTTAAAGAGAAACTTAAGGTATACTTGTATATTACTGAGGTGTTCTTCTGCCATAGCAAGTTGTTTGCTGATAGTTTATAGTACCAGTTGATAATGTAAGAGTAAAGCATTTGCACTTTTCTTTCCCCCACTCACTTCACTAATCCTAGTAGATCCACTAATACAGGTTTACGATCCCAAAGCCTGCTTTTAGAGAGAAAGGAGCACAGCTTTTAAACACCCCAGTGTTTCTCAACCCACCCACTGCCTCCCATTTCAGCTCTGAGGGCTCGGCTGAAGCAGCTGCTGCTCCCAGGAGCAGTGAGCTCCCAGAGCCCTGCTGACCTGCTGGGCTCACTGACCACGCCGAACCGAGAGTTAAAGCAAGATACTCAGGACCCTTCTGGCCAGCGTCCACGAGTGTAGATGAGCACCCACTCGTACCTGCCTCACCTTCTGTGCTACACCTGAGGGCACTTTGGTCCGTGCATCCACCTCCCAGACCTCCTGCTCCCTGGCCTTATCCAAACACATTGGACTTTGGCCTGAGCTTGAATGACGATTTCAGGGATTTCTCCTCATGCTCTTCCTCCTCAGCGTCACCACGAAAGGAGGGCGTGTTGTGGATGATCTGAGTCCTGAAGCGGATCTTATTAAGCCGAGGCTTCATCCGTCCGCTGCCAGAGGCCTTCCTGGTCATCTCCTTGCCTCTGCCCGGCACCGTTGCCCCATCCGTACCTTCAGCTTCCTCCCCAGCGCCGTGATGGTGATGGGAGAGCCGGTAGTTCATGAGATTAGATGGCAACACTTTGGAGAGCCTCCAGCGCCCGCTCCCATTGCCAGCATTCCCTTCCTCCTCCTCCTCCTCCTCCTCCAGGGCCCCCACGAGGTTCCGCATGTCCCCCGAGGTGCCGTGTTGCAGGTACTGCGCAGCCTTGCGCCCGCTGTAGTCGCGGATGTCCACGTCGGCGTCGTAGGCTCCCACCAGCAGCTTCACGACCTCGGCGTGGCCGTGCATGGCGGCGATGTGCAGCGCCGTGTGCCCGCCGCTCGTGCGGGCGTTGATGTCCACAGGCAGCCCGTGCCGTTGGGCGAAGTTGACCAGCGTGGCCAGCAGCTCCTGCCGCCCGTGCTTGGCGGCCCAGTGCAGCACTGTGAAGCCGGTGATAAAGTCCCGCTTGCAGAGCAGCGCCGGCTCGCAGCTCAGCAGCCCCTCCAGACTCTCCCACCGCCCGTCCGAGGCCGACAGCATCCAAGCGTGTTCCAGGGGGTCCAATGCCACGGAGCCGGTGGTGCTCCCCTCTTCCTCGGCGGAGGACGAGGCCACCGAGGCGCTGTCCGAGTCGCGGCCGCGGCCCCCGCCGGGGAGGGCGCCGCGCTTCAGCTGGGGGGAGCTGCCCCGCGCCGCCTCCCGCAGGCTCCGCCGGCCGCCGCCCTGCGCCGCCGCCCCGGGCGCTCCCTCCGCCGCCCCCGCCTCCTCCGTCGCCAGGGGCCGCCCCGGGCCCGTCGCTATCGCGGTCTCCTCGCCGCCGCCGCCTTCGCCGCGCCCGGGCGGTGGCCCCCGCCGGGAGCCCCTCCGCTGGCTTCCAGCCACCGCCGGGCTCGGCCGGGGCGGCTCGCCCCGCTGCCCCGGGGGCTGCGGGCGGCTGCCGGCATCCTCGCCTGTTGCCGGCGGTGTCTCCTTAGCGCCTGCCCGTGGGGAGGGCGGCGGGCTCGGGAGATTCACGCTGTTCTCCGCCGCCGGCTCCTGCTGCCCGGGGGTCAGGGGGGCGGCAGCGGGGGGCTCGGGGGCGCAGTACCGGCGGCGGAGGTGCACGTACTTGACGCCGGTGCCGGGCTCCTGGCGCACGGTGGCCACTGCGTTGACCACCTCCTTGAAGCGATGCCGGGCGGCGGCGCGGCGGGAGGGCTCCGCGGGGTTCAGCCAGTCCCGGAAATGCTCCAGCAGCTCCGCGTTGCGCGCCCGCCCGCCCCGCGCCGCCAGGAACCGCACCACTGACTCCTGCTGCAGCTCCGCCGGCTCCGCCATCGCCGCCGCTACCCCATCGCGCTGCCGGCGCTCCTCCTGCTGCTACTGCCGCTGCCGGTGATGGTGCTGGCAGTGGTGGTGCGGGCGCGGCACAGCCGCCGCTGCCCGAGCCCCTCCTCCCGGCGGCAGCATGCCCGGCAATCACTGCCGCGGAGGCGGCACCGCGCCGCCCTCCGACCGGGAGGCGCCCGCCAACAGCGCCCGCCCCGGCGGCGGAGCCGCGGCCGCATCCCCTCCCCGCGCTCCTCCCCGCCGCGTGGCTCTCCCGTTCGGCGGTAGTTTTGGCCGCGTCCTTTTCTCTCTACTCTCCTCCCTCCTTCTCTGTCTCTCTGGCGGGGCTATGGCCGCTTCCGATGCCGACGAGCCCCTGGTAAGTCCCCTCCGCGGTGCAGGGAGCAGCTGGTGAGCAGCCCCTGTGCCGAGGGTGAGCGCGCTGTGGCTGAGGGGACGGAGGGGCCCGGCAGAGCCGGCACCAGGTGGAGAAGGAGGATGGTGGTCTCGCTGTGCGAAGAGGTGGAAGTGCTGCCCTCACTGCGGGGCACGGGGCGCTGGTGAGGGCCGCGTTAGGGTGCGGGTCGGGTTAGCGGGAGAGATGAAGGCTCCTTCCTCACGCCGTCTAGTTCCCAGAGCTGCCAGGCTTTTAGAACACTTGTTGCTAAAGGAACTTGTTTTCAGGTGTCACTCTTCCTTGCGCTCCCGTGGCGTATCGCGTATTTCAAGTAATAAGCTGAATCTTGTCTGTTGAAGAGTTATTTCTGTGTAATGGCAAAACTATCAGCTTTATGTTCTGAAGACATTGAGCCCATCCACACGACAGTGCTGGAGCGTAGTTCCGATGCCTGCAGGTAGTAGTGGAAAACCTGGGGCTCAGGAAGAGTCAGATTTGGGGTGCCCGTGGGCACGTTAATGGAGAGATGTCCATGGGCGCGGCATCCTTCCCGGCACCTCGGCGTAGCCTTCTGGGGCTGCCGGGACCCTCACCCCCTGCATAATCACACACTGGTTACGATTTTCTTCGAGTTTTGGAGGGCAAATTTCTGTCACTTCTGCAAATCCAGTAGCAAGCTAGTTTCTTGCTTAGACTGCTAGTCTCGTTCTGCAGAGGTTTACGCAGAGTGATGCATGTAGTCTGAGACTTAGCTTTTGCTTCGGTAAAGCATGGTGTTGTGCAGCTTTGCTGAAAAACATGTGGTAAATTTAAAAGATTACTACCTTTTTTAGGTTTTTTTCTGAAAGAAATAATTTTTAAGTGTTACACAGTCTCAGGCTATGGCTTTTTTCATGCTGTTTTTGATGGGCAAGACAACTTTATATAAACCAAAATATTTTATTAAATCACAGAATATTAGAATGGTTTGGGTTGGAAGGGATCTCAAAAAGATTGGTTCCAGCCCTCTTGCTCTGGGCAGGGGCAGTTTTCACTAGACCATGTCGCTCAAAACCCCATCCAATTTAACGAATCTGGCGAAATCCAGACACATTATGCCACCAACCTTTAAAAATGGGGTTGAGGGAACGAATGAGGTGTGAGTTAGGTGATATCAATTAGGTGATCAACTAGGTGATATTTTTTCTTCTTTTAGAAGTAGTAAGAATGCAGATATCCTGTGGTCATTTTTGTGGACTTAATTTCTCTGCTGTTTGTTAGACAATAGCAGAGGGACAGACACCCGATGTCCTTGGAAAATTTCAGAGGGAAAAATGTGGTTACTGCTTTTCTCTTGAGACAATGCTTCAGTTGCTATCAGGTGGAATAGGTTTACACAGTGATTCTTGTGTAAGGAAAGGAGGTGTTGTCCTGAATGAGTGCTCACTGCTTGGTAGGCAGCAGCAATTTGCACACTGAGACAAGCTACTTCAATTTCTTTATTCTAGTTTGTGCAAAGTGGGGTGCTAGGTGATAACCCACAAAATGCTAGCTGCCCAGTCATCAAAACTACATTTGTAGATTTTAGATTTCCTTAGCAAACAAGGAAATCAAGGGTCACTGGCTACTAGTTGCATAGTTTTCTTAATTAGTGGTCTACTTTCTGTTGGTTAGTGATTCTCTGGTTTGTCATGCTAATTAGTTCACATTCATAGTTTTTCTCTTCTTTTGAGTTGGTGGGTTTCTTGAGTTGGTGGTCTGTGAGTCGGTGGTCACAATCTCCTGCTAAAATTTCCTTGGAGCTGAGTCAGTTGATTTCAGCAGAGTTGCTGAGTTGGCTTTGTTAGTTTCTTCCTTATATTGGGTGTTCTGCCAAATGTCCTTGTGGCCCGTAAATTTTGCATTTTTTGTGTCCATTCATTAGCACATCCTTCACCCCAGGCTTTGCTAACCTCCTCCAGGTCTGAGATCATCGAGGCATGTGAAGCCCTAAGCCTTGACAAAGCAATTCTGCTGACAAAATAATTTATCTTTCTAACATCTGGACATCAGAAGGAAATAAATTTATTCCTGCGAGGTTTTTTTTTTTGTTTGGAGAGTTACAAATGGCAGTGCAGAGGTGGGGATTTAGGCTGATGACATGAAGGTGAAAGGCGTCCCATCTGCAGTCACACTGAGCCTCTTGCACTGGCTTTTGGTGTGGAGGCTGAATGGTTTGTGTTAGAGGAACTGTCTTATTCTGGTGGCAGAAGAGGTGCTTCAGTATCAGACTGAGTACCTGGAGTTCGTAGATATGCTTCAGCCACTCTGTCTCAGATGCACTTGTCTTGAAATGGACAGTTCTCAGTGTTTCTCAGCACTTTTTCATAGTAATTTTCTTCTGGTAGAATGCCTTGAGAAATTTTGTTTTCTGATGTGCTTTGAATGTACTTTTTTTTTTAATAGCCCAAAGATGTAATATTTTCTCTTTAAACAGTTCACTTTGCATATGCATTTTCCCTCATATAAGTTTAAAATGGAATTATCAAATTAGAGGAACCTAAAATGAGTTTTGGTGCATTGCAGTCTGTAAGCCCACACAAGGAAGTCCTGTGCAAATGAAGAAGAGAATGAGTATATGCTGTGAGGAATATCCATATCTTTCTAGCTACAAGAATTCTGAGACTTGCTCTTCATACTTATTAGAAAAGGTGTCACTTTAATGGGCTTTTAAGTGTTAAATAAAAATAATTCCTACTGTTGACCATGTCCATGTTCACAGGAAACAGTAATGGTTTCCAATTCCATGTGGATTGGAAATAGAAGAGAAAGAATAGCATGGACTTGTCACCATTTCTACTTCTGGTGTGTAATGTTTGTTTAAAAATACTGTTCATTTCTATGGATCAAGATATTTCCTTTTAGCCTTATGCATTTTAGTGTGCTCACTTGATGTCATGGCTCTAGATTCCTAGCTGATGTTTGAAAAGGAATGTGCACCTTTAGATATTTCTAATGAAATAGATGTAATGCTGTCTCAGAGTTCTGGTACATATAATGAGTGTAGATAATGTTTTAGTTGACATAAAAAGCAATTTCAATTCCGGCTCCTCAGAATGAGTTCCATTTGGTAACACACACCTTCCTCTGATTATCCTGTCTATTTTGAATTCTGATGCTTAGATTTTTTTTAGTACGTTTTCCTATTTTCTAAGAGCAAACTAACTGTGATCTATTTTCTCCCTACAGTTTTCAGTTTACATTTTCAGTTGGACTTGTCTACTTTATTTCATTCACGTTTCATAAAGTTGTTTGGTTTGGGTTTTTTTTTTTTTTTGTCTTTGTTGGCTTTTTTTTAAGCCTGTAAATCGTTCTGTAAAATAAATTTAATTTTTTTCTTAAATCATGGACTAAAGCTCATTTGACAGGTTTTTTTTCAGACTTTGGCTTTTCTTCATTGCTTGTGAAATCATAAGGAATAAGTTCTAGCTTTTTAATAGAATTTTTATTGCCATTGTTAACTGATATTTTAAAATTATTTTTCTGTAGGAAAATGTTGGCTGTCGAACTTTGTCCTTGTCTGCACATGTTGGGTTTGACAGCTTACCTGACCAACTGATTAGGAAATCCATCAAGCATGGCTTCTGCTTCAACATTCTTTGCATTGGTGAGTAGTGTCCGGGTGCCTAAACGTGGTATACCCAGCTTAGGAAGTGACTGGAATTTAAATCCAGTTGTTAAGCATGAACTGTAATTCTACCCCTTCTCCCAGCTTTGTTTATTTGGGTTTGTATGTAGCATTTTTGTAAATGATGTGAAGACCAAAAAATGTTGAAAATGTATGCCAGTCATTTATTTATTTATTTATCGCAGCCTTTTGGATTTTTTTGAGTAAATGGGGCTTACACCTGTAATAAAGAGCTTCAGATTAAAAAAAAATCTAAAATTCCAAGGGGGTTTTACTGAAATGTTTCTATACTTATCAAATGTTTTGCTCTAATATTTTACCCTTATTCTTAAAAGATGTTTGTTGAATTGCTGGTTTCACAGCTAGCTACTTAACTTTTAAAAATCTGTAGGAAGTTAATTCAGACTTTTAAAGAAACCAAAGTGTCACGACACTGTTCTGCTCATTACTCATTAGCTGATAATTTACCCTTATATGTAGGATGAGAAATAATGAAAATAATGAGAATAATAATGAAAATGTATTTCGTGTTCACTAAAAGAATGCACAATTTTGCTCAGAGAAATCAGTTGAATTTTTGTGTATGTTTTCTGAGATTATTATGTATTTATTTGATGTGAAAAATGTCTTCTCCAACCCTTCTGTTTAACTTTAGGGGAAACTGGAATTGGGAAATCAGCCTTGGTGAGCAGTTTGTTTAACACCGATTTTGAGGACTCTCCATCAACACATTTTCTGTCAAGTGTGCGACTTAGAGCCCAGACTTTTGAACTCCTGGAAAGTAATGTTCTTTTGAAGCTGACAGTTGTAAAAACAGTGGGGTTTGGTGACCAGATGAACAAAGCAGATACGTAAGTGCCCTCTTGTCACTATGTTATGCTGAAGTTTTGGTCTTATGCTGAAGTTCGAGTCGATTTTTCTTTGGGCTTTTGCAATAAGTGGTTGTCTTACATGTATTCCAAGTAGATGGTTAACTGTTTTCCCTGTGTGCCAAAGTAAACACATTGTTCTTCTCATGTAAGAAATTATTTTATAATTCAGATGAACTCTTCCCTTTTCTTTATGAAATCTTTCTTTCTTAATCTTTTATAAATGTGTGTACATGCAGTAGTTTCTTTTAGGGTGGAGAAAAACAGGGAGTTCAATGGGTGGATTTTTAAACAGCCAAGCAGATTATAAAGTACTGTAGATTATACAGATCAGATCTACAGGGTTTTTAACAATTTCATTGTATCTTGTTGAAGACCTTAAACTGGAAGTTTAATCATGTGGATTACTGAAGGCCTTTGGGTTTTGTGTCAGTCAGCTTAATCAGATGATGATACAGGACTGAACTGTCTCAGCAGATTTTGTTTCTTTCAACATAATTGTAAAGGATTTATGCCATGTGGGTACCTAAATGGTGGTACTCATATAATAAAAGGCTAGAGAGTCACGTTAAGGTTGTAATGACAGCTGTGGACTATGATATGACTGGGTAATAGCTGCTGCTGGTGAATTGGATGAAGGAGATGCAAGTAGATACTAGTATAGCTATTAGAGATTTTGATGTGTGGTATAGGAGGTGCCTTTTTGTTCTTTTGATTTTGTGTGTAACACCTGCTTCTGGATTTTGATAGGATTTGATCTAAATTTTGTGGGGCAGAAGAAATGTAAGGGTGCACTGTTTCTACATCTAGCAAAACTTTCTTTTTGAAAGCACATTAGAATCTGATTTTAGGTAGGATAAAGTATACTTAAGCTGTACTTATTATAAATCGGGTTTTTATTCTCTAACATTTCTCATTTTAGTTTTTATCTATTGTTTAAGAGCCCTCTCGCATGCAGTACTTCAGAAGATAAAGTTCATCCTGTTTCTTGGTACTATTAGTTGCATATTCTTTCTTTTCTTGTATTTTACCTAAGAGGTTGTTGTATCTTTCTTATATTTAAGAGTTCTGCATTTGCACAACTTAATTGCAAAAATTTAAAAACATCACTTGGGAAGTTTGGTTATAATCATAATTAACTTTATATAGCTTTTTTCACTAATGGTAGCTAGGAAATATTTTGTTTGTATTAGATGCACTATTCTTTTTAGAGTAGTTTTTCAGAAATTAGGAATACTCTGTACGCGTAATTTTCTGCCCTACTTGAGCAGCCCTTTGATATGTAAAGCAAAAATCTGCAGAACAATATAAGAGAATTCCCTTCTTAGTCTGTCTCTGTTAAGGAGTAGCTAATATCTGGTTGTTAAATTTTATTTCCTACAGCTATCAGCCAATAGTGGATTATGTAGATGCACAATTTGAAGCCTATCTCGAGGAAGAACTGAAAGTTATACGTTCTTTATTTAGCTACCATGATACTCGCATCCATGTCTGCCTCTATTTCATTTCACCTACAGGCCGTTCTCTAAAAACTATAGATTTGTTAACTATGAGAAGCCTAGACAGTAAGGTAAGACTTGGAAACAGTTCCAAGAATTTGTCTTACTTTCTAAAGCATCTTGTTGCTTTTAGGTCCACTACCATGTTTCAGTTCTATATTGATGCATTTGGTTTTGTAATTTTTTTTGGTACGGATATACTTTAAGTTCTGAATACATGGGTTCTGCAAGTAGCTTGCAGTTCATCACTTGTTTATTTACAAATCAAAAAGAGACGTATATGGCAAGAACATTGAAAAAAGAAGCACAATGAAGTTAAAAAAAATACTAAAAAAAGTAGAACCACACCAACTTTACTTTTATTAAACCCTAAGCATAGTAGTGAGATTGGATAGGGCACCTTCTATAACCACTTTACTATTTCTAATTAAGCTTGTTTCTAGTTTTGGGACTGCTGGAAAGTTGGCATCTAAAAAGCTCTGCAACACTGAAGATCTTCGTTTTAGATAACTGAAGAGGCATGAAGAGCCATGAACAGAACACTCTGCCAATGTGGCTTTTTCTGTGATAGGCTGCAGCAGTGTTTTAACATATTGGCTTGTTTAGAAAGCTTTGAAATAGCAGTTTCGAGTGAAATTACTTGCATTTTCTAAATCCTTAACTTTCTTCCTGTGATGGGGCTGTGTGAAGCTAAATGTTTAACCTATTTTAAGAAACCTTATATTATTTGGATTTAATTTGTTGAAATGTTGAAAATTTTGAAAACTTTTAAATGCATTTGCTGTGCCCTTCGCCTTTTTCTTTGCGCTGTACTAGAACCCCTCCCACAAAATTTTCTTCTTGCATTTTCTGGTTTCTGAGAAGTTTTTCCAAGATAGCAAGGATTAAATCAGCGGTCTAGTCCACATTTGCATTTGATAAGAACATTTGGGATTTTTGTTACTTTGTTTTTTGCATTCTGAACTTCTCAATAGCAGACAAGGGAAGGTATGGTGGTACAAAGGTAGGGGAGAGAACATTTCTGTGTGCTGTGTTGTTGGTTTCTGGTTGTGTCTGCCCTTTACTAAACTTCCTTTAAAACAGTGTTTCTTTCAAGAGAAAAGGATATAGATCTTCCATCAGGATAAACCAAAAGTAATTCTGCTTTGAGGAATTTTGGCTTCTAGCCACCTACTGCAAAAAATTTTAGTTCTGCTTTGGAACAGAGGGAGCATAAGCCACATGTAACTCTGTTGTTTTATCCCTTTGCAATGGATTCTTTCTGATCTTACTACAGAAATATCCATGTACACACAGAAAGAGTTATGTGCTTTAACTGTAGTTTTGTTTCCATCTTGTTGTGGAGCATGTTTGTGGTGCTTTCAGTACTGCATTTTCCTAGTGGCAGTTAAGAACTTGGAATTTCCCAGGATGTGGGAGTCCCTGGGTGTATTCACTAAGTACAGGATTCCATAAAGAGAAGATGGTACAGCCACATCTGGAAAGCTGTCTTGAGTTTCTTCCTAAATCCACTGCAGTGTACACTGTGTACTTTTTTTACAGTCTGCTGCTACAACACAAAAGCAGATTACACAGCTCGGAGGTACAGAGCGTTCTTGGGATAGATTAGGTTCATCCTGTACTCTGCAGTCCTTGAAGAAAAAAAAAAGAGTATCTATCGTCAGTTTATTTTTCTCTGTTATGAATTGGATGACTACTGAGAATTTGGACTTCGGCCTTTAGACACTGGAAAATCCTACAGTTTTGCTTAGTATGGCATCACTACAGACCAGCCAGGTTTCATTCACAGACAAAGAGATCTTTTCCTGTACTATTTCTTCCTGGAAATAGTGATTGTTCAACTAATAGCTCTGCAGTTCTAATTCATTCTCACAGAATTGTATGCAGGTTATGGTTAAGTCAGTAAAGTTTCTTGGGGATTTAGGTTTTTTCCCTTCAGAAGGAATCTTCAGAAATTTTTATACTGATTCACAGAGGTACACTTAAATCAGCCTGCTCTTGCAACCAACAGTGATTTCAATTGTATGTATTTATTTTCCTTCTTTGTTGCTTAGCTAAAGCCAGAGTTAATTTTATGCTTTTCAATTTTTATAGACTTGTGGTGGTTTAATGTCAATGTTGATAGCTGTGATCACAGTTTCTGATGATTTTGCATTTTACTGTTCTTCTTGGTAGACTTTCTGCTATTTGTTTGCTGTTTTCTAAGAAATTCTCTCCTAATTAGTGAGTGCTTAAAAAATGTTCTCGTTTAAAAGACAACTTTCATGTTGAAAAAGAGTAGAGGTTAATTTAATTCTGAGGACTCTGTGTTCCATCCATTTTTAGACCTACATTGGAGAAAACCTACGTTGTTGTCCCTCAGCTAATTTGATTGAAGGTGTGAATTACTGCTAGTGTATCAGATTGTTTATAAAGTTCTTAATTAGTTCAGTTATTAGAAATATAAATTCCATAATTTTATTTGATTTTAGATCTTTTACCCCATATGTGCTTAGATCATGCATACTACACAGTTAAGGACTATTGTCAGGTAATCTTGGAAGTCATAGTTCAGAGCTGGCTTGCTTCTTTTTCTTTGGGACATTCTGCTTAAGACAGAAGTCTTATTTGGAAAATATCCATTTTGAATCTGTTCCTGACATTTAGGCATTTCCATTCAGGCAGAATATTCAGAAGAATAGAAAGTGTGTATGTTGTTTTGTTTTTTTCTTTTCCTCTCCTTTGTTTTTGCATCTGCGGTCAAGGAACTCTGTAAAACACTTCATCTTCTGAAATCCAGAAGAGTTATTTATGTTGTTCTTTGAAAATATTTGGATATTCATTATTTACATTTTTTTCCCATTTGGGTATTCATCCATTTAGTTCTGAAAACTGTGTATTTTGGGAGTGGTGATAGTATTTGTAAGAAAAAATTGGCATCTATTGCTTCCAAGTTACTGCCATCACTGTTTTAGGAAATAGGGCAGTTTAATAGAACTGAATTCTGTGTTCTGAATAATTAGTGTCAGGACTGGTAAGCAAGAAGCTTTATCCTTTGTTATGCCTCTGCACAGGTCAGATACTGGAGAAACTGTGCTGCAGTAGTGAGGTGAGGAAGATGTAGCCGAAAGGAGCCCAAGGAAGAGCTTAGGGGTAGGCAGGGGTTGGTAGCCAGCTTCCTTTCCTTTCTGTATTTGGACTGCCAGCTTTCATTTAACACCTGAGCCATGTCCCCTGCTGCTATAAACTAAACAATCTATTTTTTTTAACAGAGATACAAATACTTAATGGCATTTAGTTAATAAGTAGACATTGCTTGCATTTGAGTACTTCGCTCTATGAGACCTCCTTCCTTGTTCTTAGAATCAATTACTTTTAAAGGAGTTTATTAAGTAATTGGTTGCTAGTTATTTAAATTATGCCCATGAGAATATTTTCCATTGTGAAAATATGATATCAATTGATGGAAAGGTTTGGACTGCAGAGGAAGTTTTAAACAGCTAAATAAAAAACAATTTTATTTACAAAAGTTTCCACCTAAAAATTGAAGTCTCATGGATTTCATATAATTTATGTCATTCATAGGTGAATATTATACCAGTTATAGGCAAAGCAGACAGCATTTCTAAAAATGAGCTGCAAGACTACAAGAAGAAAATAATGAGTGAATTAGCTAGCAATGGCATCCGAATATACCAGTTTCCTACTGATGATGAAACCGTTTCTGAGATTAATACCATCACAAATGTAAGTAAATGACAAAAATATTGATATTTCAGTGCTAATGCATCATTATCTAATGCTGATTCATGTCACTACTCTCACCATTGTCTTTAAGCTTGTAAATTTGCATGTCACAAGTTTGTTTATTCTTCTCCTTAAAAAGCTCTTATGTGTTTTTTTTTTCCCTGCTTATAAATCTTCTGCCCCTCTGCTGTTGATATGTGTAACAGAAAAGAGGTTCTCATGCCTAAATGGTTTTTCTGATATCTATTATAGATGGACAGACTGACTTTGCTCTTTTCCTCAACAGATACAATTTTACATCTGGTAGAGAAGATATTTAGGTGCCTTATGTCTACAGCTTTCTACAGTAGCAAGTCTTACACCTGCCTTCTTCTTTTATTTAGTACTTTGTTTTGAAATTAGGACAGATTTTCTCTGGGGATGAATAAGTCAGATGTGACTCTGGCTTATTTTTGGTTGTCCTTTCCGGCTGTCCCAGGGGTAGCTGCCAGCTCTCAGCTAAGGCTGTGAAGCTAGATGGCTTTGCCTTGAGTGCTCTGTATTTGCTGCTCTCGTGCATGTGTTTGTAGTACACGTGACCATGTTTGTGTGTGGGGGATTTTGAAAATAGGGAACAGGAGCCTGGATGCTGGAGGCCATGGCTGTGCATTCCCAATCTCTGTTACCTGGCCAGGGAGTGACAGTGTGCAGCTGTCCATCAGTAACAGGCCCTTTTGCTGTGGGGAAATGTGGTGGTTTGTTACTTACCACTTCCATGCTCTGAAAGTGATTTATTTTCCAAGTAATGGTGTTTCTTTATTTGGTCAGCTGTTGTGGGTCAGCAGGCAGGCTGCCAGCCTGTCTTTGTGCCAAGCCCACAGCAGTAACCACAGCACAGGTTCCAATGTGTGACTGTCACTTGAGTGTTACTGGGATATGAGCTCAGATTCAATGTGAGTGGTATGTTCTAGAGCAGTTTTCTGTTTGGGGCTGACATTCCTAGTGCAGCTCAAGATGTAGTTGGCTGCCTTTGCCCTTGGGACAGACCTCCTGAATCAGGAACAACCTGCTGTTCACCAGGTCATTGCCCCCATGCCTTATTCTACAAAGTGCCTTTCCAGTTGGCCCCCAGCTTGTGCTGGGGTGTGGGCATATTCCTCCTGACATAAAGGACTTAGCATTGCTCTCATTTCCACTTTGTGAGGTGCCTGTTGGCCCATTTCTCCAGCCTGCTGGGGTTTCCCTCAACACACCCATCTGGATCTATCAACTGCTCCTTCTGCTTCTATTGTAGTTTGAGTTTTTTTATCAGTAGATACTAGGGTTGGTCTCCTAGGGATGGTTTCTGGTTTTAAACTGCTTGTTGGCTTTTCCTGAAATGGTGTTTTCCTCCCTAATTTATTTCTGAGGTGTTTCTATGTTTTTACATAAGAGTGCTGACAGATAAAGACTTAATTGGTACATCTCCTACAGGGTTATTTGCCATTTGCCGTGGTAGGAAGTATGGAGAAGGTGAAAATTGGAAACAAAATGGTGAGAGCTCGTCAATACCCTTGGGGCATTGTAAAAGGTAAAAAAATTTTTAAAAGTATCTTTATGAGCTTTTGCTGTTGTTGAAGTATAATATTCACCAATAATACAAGGGGCTGTTTCACTGATCCAGGCTGATTGCATTTTGGATCAACAGTATAAGGAATTTAGCAATTAATACTTGAGACATCCACTAACTTGTAATTTCTTCCACACTGATGCGTTCTTAGGATCAAGGTATGAGGTGGTGTAGGTAGTATTTGGGCAGGTTAGGATAGTGGCAGTACCTCTAGCACTACCAAACTTCAAACATTTGTGATTGTCAGTAAAGAGGGTTAAAAAAAGAGAGAAATGTGGTTGTCTTCCACTCAAGCAGGAAATCAGGACAGAAATATGTTTACCAGTACTTACCGGTCTTGAGTACTTCAGTGTGTATATTAAAAATGATAAAGAAGTACAGGAGGTATAATAAACAACAAGATACCTTTTCCTAGAAGTACATTTAATGAACAAAGTGATGATGTTTAAAATGTATTTTGACTATTTTGCTACTTCTGCATCATAATAAAATCATCTTTTTTTACTGATTAGTGGAAAATGAGAACCACTGTGACACAATAAAGCTCCGCAGGATGCTTTGCACAAATATGGAAGACTTAAAGGAGAAGACTCGTGCGTATTATGAGTCGTACAGGCGCTGCAGGCTGGAAACATTGGGTTGCAGAGACATTGGTCCTGAGAACAAATCAGTCAGGTAAAGGACTTGGTGTGTAGCACTTGCATTCAGCATCCATTCACTTCACATCAACCCGGTGCAGAGCAGCGTTCATACATAAAATAAGTTTTCTAAGAAGGAAAGAATATTTTTTTAAATTGAAGACTGTAGCTGTTCATTCAGTTATCTTCATGGAGGAGTATATGTGTTTAAATCAGCATTCAGAAAAGCCAGTTGTATTTCTGAAATCTTTCTCTTCTATAATAAACCTGAGGATTTTAATTTTTCTCAGGAAGCATGTCTGTTTTCTTTAAGTATCAGTGCTTTATGAACTTTTAAATTATTTTCATTATATATTAGTATTATGTTTTACTTTCTTTCTTAAGAATGTCTGGTTATAAATAATAGTTTGGTTGGACTCCAGGTTCAGAAGGAACTGAAGCAAAAACTTTTACAAAATAAGTGGTTACACTTTTGATTTCCCACATTATCTTCCATAATAACAAATGTCTAGGCATTTTCAGATCAAGAAATCTCTTGCTGGACTGTAGGGAGTTAAAAGAGGATTTTGAAGGAAAGTTAAGCAGAAGGTTATAGACACTCAGTTGTTTAATGTAGTAAAGCTGCTTTCTGCAGGAAGCATTTTAAAATTTTATATCCATTTTGTTTAATCTTTTATTTCCAGTTCTCTTGTGTCGCTCTTGCAGCTTCCTTTGGTTTTTTTTTTTATGCATGGGACTGTACTTTTAACTGGTCAGAGTCCTGCTGGGGAAGAGCTGATGCTTTGTGAATTGTTCAAGCCTTCCTGGTTTAGTGAAGCACCATTACTGTGTAGTTGTGGTGGGAAATACTGACTTAAACAGACATGAAAACAGAATAAGACTTTGCTTTAAAAACAGTTTCTCATTGTTTGAACCAATGCACATTTGCAAATTAATTCATTTAGATGATGTTGAGCTGACCTTGAATCAGTGGTCTCTTGACATTTCACTTAACAAGAATTAATACATCCTTTTCATAAAAAGAGAACCAAAGGTGAAAGAGGTTTTAAACCAACTGAAATTAACCATAGAATTTTTATTTGGTTTACGTTTAAGAACGTGTGTTAATAGCTGTTAATAGCTGATGTCTTGTTATCCTTGTCTAGGGAAGATTTATTTTTTTAGAGATTTGTTCATGGCAATATTGACTTCAGTATCTTCAGCTTTTCTGAAGCTCCATTTCATAGTGTACAGCCATCTCAGGATAAGAGTTAAATTATAAAACCCACCATCCCTAGAAGTGTTTTCTTCTACAAACAAAGGAATTATCTCTGTAAAACCCTTACACAGTTTATGTTTGTAAAGAGCCTGATGAGGCAGGTTCACATTAGAATGTCCCAGTATATTCACTTAGAGCTCATTTAAAAGTTGTCTGTTTCTTGGATATACAGAAGTGAGTTCTCTGGTGTGTAGGTTTTGACCTATGGCCCTCTAGATGTCAGCGAGAGTTTTGGCAAGAAAGTACACTTAGTTACTAGTTTTGGTAAATCAGTTTTATTGAAAATGTCATTGTTTTGGAAGGATGAGAACAGAAATCCCATAAGAATCTAGAAAAATGAACTTTTTCTCAGATTTACTGCAACAGGAAGAGAAAAGACTAGGATAGATGTGGTTGTCCTTCAGTAATGTGGCATAGTGAATGATGCTGAGGTGTGAAAGAGAAGGTGTTTGTTTTGGGAGAGACATTTTATGATACTATAAAAAAGGAAGAGAATTTAGAGGATGTGGATGCAGTGTAATTAGCAGACTAATGCAGTGTTACCCATAAGGTGCTTTATCAAGTTACTGAGGAAACAATAAAAAGTGTCATCCTCAGCAATGTGATAGAAAATGTCTTCTTACATAGAGGAAGTTCAGTGGTTCCCGCTTTGCCTGTACATTTAAATAACTTGTAATGAATAGGGACTATCCAGTTACTTTACTTGTTTTAGGCAAAATTGTGTTATTAAATTGTCATTCTCTTTGTCCTTAAATATGTTTACAATATATACATACATGTGAATTCTAAGACCTGTAGTTTTAGAGTATAATTAATATTGCATAGCAGTGTATGCCTGAAGATTAAAGTTTCATGCTAGTTGTATAAATAATGATCAAAATGCATGTTGAGGATTCATATTTTGTGCCTGTGATGTAGCTGTCTACATATTAATTCGATAATAACATAGATTTAGAAAACCTTTGCTAGACTTGAGTAATTGGCTGTTTGTAGCCTTTGAACACTGACACTTGAGTAGCAAATGTGCCATGATTTTTGGCATATTGGGAAGAAGCTGCCTGTGAAGTTCCTGTATTACCCTTTTGGATTTAGAAGTAGGACAGTAGTTTATTCATCCAAAGTTGTATGCCACTGCAAGGCAAAACCAGCAATTCTTGGATGTCCAGCTGCCTTGTGATGTAGGTTGTGGGCAGGCATCTGTAAAGCCTTTTACTCTTACATGTGTGTAAAACCCTTATGCTTTTACATGTGTGTAAAAACATGTTGGCAAGTTTTACCTTTTTTATGGGAGATGTGGAAAGAGATAGTTTCAGCATACCACAGAAAAATACATTTGCATCATTATTACTGGGTCTGAGAAGGGAAAATAAAGGTAGTCTGAAGTGACTGTCTTGTGTTTTAAAAACACCTATTCCCCAGTCCTGTAATTTTGGTGAAGCTATTTCATAATAACTTTTTAATTTGTTAGTTTGCAATTGCATTCTAAGAATGAAGTAATTAAGTCAATTGATAGAGTATTTAGAGTGTGGTTTATGCATTTTATGCAGTATCTGTTGGATATAAAATTCAGAAGTGAATTTTTAATAATTTTTTAATTTTTTGCCACTTAAAATTGGCATTTGCATTTCTTTGTTGTTGAAAAGTAAAGATAACCTTGTGTGTGTGTGTGCACATGGTCTGGTCCTGCCTTTTTGATGGTCCAATTATGCCCATTAGGAACATGAATTCCTAGTTTCTGGTCATTCTCAACAAGAGATAATTGCTGAGATGTTTTCAATGGTAAAATTTTGAATAGTTGAAAACAGAGATCTAGACATGAAGAGTGCTTCCAGGAAAACAAACTTCTAAATATACACACACACATACCTAGTTAGCCTAGGCATTTGCAAGGGAGGAGAGGATTGCTAGTGTTTTGAAGTTGGACATTTTGTTAAGTCTTTTTCAATTTAAGTTGTTGCCTATGGGCACATTTTTGTTTTGAAAGAAGAAAACTGATAGACCAGGGTCTGTTGAAAAAAGCTGAGGATTGGTATTTAGGCTGCATGCTTGCGTGTTTAGATTTGCTGATGTTGATAATTTTCTGGGTTAGTTCTTCTGTCATCATAATTACAGTTTGTTCTCCATTATAATTGCAATTAAATATTATTGTAACATAAGCATCTTGGTTTCTCAGTATGTGGGGAATCATTCCTTGCTTTTTTTCTTCCCCGAAACTGGAATGTTCAGACCTTGCAGTTCTTGAACTTGTTTATTTTTCTGTTTTGAAGTATGTTCTGAAGATTATGACAGAAAACCAGGAAGGATTCAGTGACATGAAGAAGTTTATATGTAGAGGAAGGTTGATGTGACTCTTGTCTAAGAAAAGAAATCTAACATTTGAAAGGCTGTTAGACCTTTTCCTTGAGAAGTCCTTGGCAATGGTGTTCATCTGACCAGCTACAGAACTTTGCATTGCAGCTAAATATTTTAACCATCTTAGAATGAGGTTGGACCATACCCAAAATACCTGGCCTTCTTGCCCCTGAAAAATTGGTAGTTCTTTAGGTCTACCACATCCTTATTATTGTTCAATATCAACTGAGCTAGTTGACTGAGTCGAAGCACGGTGCTAGAAATACCTGCCTGACCTGCCATTAGTTAATATTTTTTTTTAAAGTTTTTCTGATATACCTTAATTAATAGTCAAATGTTCTGCAAAAAGTTACAAGTGTTACTTTCAGATTTGGAAGCTTTCAAAAGTGTAATTGAATAAACTTTAAATACCTGTGTTCTTCAAAGTGCACATTGTGTTCCACTGAGAGTTAAATTCACTTCAGAGTCTTTATGAACATAATGGATCTGATTTGCAATTTTAGGCTTCCATGCTTTCAGTCTCATGCAGACAGAAAAAACTGTCTCAGATATGCTACTGTAAAAAGGCAGGTGGTAGTGCTGGTATGCATGATTAGTTTAGACTTTCTTCACAATGCCTTACTACAAAACCTCAGTAAGAATACATTATTTAAATAATTAGTTATAACACTTAATTTTTTAAAAATGTCTTTGTACAGAGTATTTCATTCTGCATGTCTAAGCCAGAAGAGTGAGAGTACCTGTGAACTTGAATTTTCATAATCTGCTAAATGAGAAGCAGTGAAACCAGTCTTCAGATAAACCAAAAAATATTTTACTATGAGCAGTGGATGAAGTAATGTTGAAAGGACTGGCTTAAGAAGTGGTGAACTGTTTTTCCTTGCTCCCCAAATCTCCTAACACTTAGGAGTTGTTTGGGTTATTGCGTTGCTGGTATGCCACACACAGAAAAGGAAATTTTGGTTTCGTTCTGTCTTGGTGATTCCCAGAACAATTCAGTCCAGGGGGAGGGGGTATTTCATGGAGTCACAGAATGGTTGGGATTGAAAGAGACCTCAAAGACCATCTAGTTCCAACCCACCTGCCATGGACAGGAACACCTCCCACCAGGCCAGGTTTCTCAGAGCCCCATCCAGCCTGGCCTTGAGCACTTCCACTTGAACACGTACTGGCATCCACAACCTGGCATCCACCTGCACAGTAAATTTTAAAAATACTCTTTTATTTCTTCTCTTCTTTTTATGTGTGATATTATTATTTACTGAGTTGAATCTCTTCAAAATTAATGTTTTACTAATTTTAAACAAAAAATTGCTTTTACCTGATAAAGTAAACCTAGTCTGGGTCTAAACATGTCCACATAAAGAAATGAAGGTGTGATTGTAGCATGTTAACTTAGTCTAGCATTTGCTCTAGCAGCTTTATCATTCCCAAAGGCAGCATTTTATCTATCAGAACTGACACTGTGTGCAGAAGCCTGAATAGTGTGAGATTGCTAGCACTTGAAAAACCTGTGCTGTAGCATTATTGTCTAAACTTAGAGATAGTGTGAATTAATACATCTGTGTGAAAACCAAGCCCCTGTTTCATGTGGATTTGAGGATTTAGAATTTCAGGGTGACCACAGTTATTTCACAGCTGATTAAAAGCCCCTAAAACAAGCCCAAGGACAAAAGGGTTATTGTTCTGAATTAATTTTGTTGCCATGTAGTGCTCGAATAAGATAGAATAGGAGGAGTGCTCTGGCCATGATATCTTATGAACATTGTCTGCATGTGCAATTTCAAGATGTTTCTTCTCTCTCTGAGATGATATTTTGAATACAAATAAGAAACTTCAGGATTGAGAAACTGCCCAGTCACCATAAATTTAAACATAAAAGAGCTATTTAAGCTTAGTGTTGCTCTAAATAATTAACTCTTTAGATTTTCTTAGGTAAGTTTTTCCATTTATAAAAGGTTTAAATAGAAACAGTTAAAGATAGGACAAAAGCATAAGTGTGTATGTATATTAAAAGTAAAAATTAAATACTTAATATACATACCTGTTTATTTTACATGAGAGTGGAAGTCATGAGTTACCTGTCAAAGAACAGTAATTGATGTTAGCTGGGAAGGGCTGACTCAGCAAAACATGTAAAGAACAGCCCCAGAAAAAAGAACATTATCCATGGTTTGATCTGTTCTCAAGCTGAATGTCAGAGAAGACAATGCTTTTGAGTTTCCAATAACCATTAAAATAGCTGTGGTCCTCCAGTTGTGCTCTGTGGAATCATATGACTTAGAGAAGTTTATGGTAAATGTTTTGATGGAAGAACTTACGTCATTAAGCAGGTTTGCTTTTCAAGGAAGTTTGGTGTATGAAGTACATCTGTGTAAAAGTGCCATCTGTATTTCTTGAAAAGAACAACATTTCCCACCAGCCCTGCCTGGCGGTGGTCCTATAGACTGAAAATATCAAACCTCTAGTAGTTTATTCATAGGAATAAATTACTAGCATCTTTTAATTTGCCATGATATGTTTTGACATGAAAGAAATATCTCAATTTCAAGTACTTGTTGTTTGGAGGAAAAAAAAAATATCTTGTGTACTGAAAAGAGAAGGATGGAATAGATTTAAAAGTAAAGAAATGTTTGATTTACTTGCTGACATTTTTTTTTTTTGGCCTGAGATTTGCTCAGTGATCTGAACTAGTTTACTCTTCCTATATAGTTTCAAATATAAGTATAGGATATATGCAGTTTATTTACTTCTGGAAGCGAGGTTTCAGGGAAAAACAAGCAGTCTTGAGGTTTTGGCTGTTGCATGTTAGAAAGTAACCCTGTGCTTTAGATGTTGAACTATGTAGGAAATGGAATTCAATCTATATTAATGTAATTCTGCCATATTTAAATTTTGACATTTAAAAAGAGTGCTATATGTTCTGAAGATCCTGTTATTTTCTTCCATTTTCATATAGGAACAATCAGTTTTTTGTTACATTAGTGCTCCAGGTTTATTGTTTTTGTATGGTCCTCCTTGAAGACTGATATTTCACAAAGTGGAAATTTTGCGAGATTTTTCTGGCAATTTCAGTGTCTTAGTAGTAAGCAACTTAAAGAAGAAGCTTATGCATCTTGGAGTCAGGTATAAATCAAGTCTTTAGAACATGAGATACCTAAAGTGCTGTATTTACTTTGAAATGTAAATTGCCCAGGAGCTGTTAGCATAAGTAATTTTACTCAGGGTTGTTTACGTAAATAAAAAAAAAGAAAGATAAGATGCTTGCTTCTGTTGAGGTTTCTTCTTGAATTTTTATGTGGGGAAGCTGTAGAAATTAATGTTGCAGATGAGTATTAATTGTTTAAATAATTTTCTAGATTGTTGGTTTTCCACACTGAATAAAGCAGCATGCTGGAGAGTTGCTTACATTTTTGAACTTCAGTCTACAGGAAGTCATTGAGGCAAAGAGGCTGGAGTTCTGCCTTGAAGTGGAAAGAAAAGAAGAGGAGATTAAGCAACGATTTGTGCAGAGAGTGAAGGAGAAAGCAACAATGTTGGAAGAGGCAGAGCAACAGGCAAGCATGCCTGTCTGTCTTGAGTTTGTTTTCTGAGATTTGGAACAGCTAAGTTCTTAACAAAATCACTGGTTGATATTTATAATTTCCTAATATTTTGAGGACAGTAATGCATTAAATCAAAAGCAGTTTGATTAGACACCAGCAAACAGGAGATGTCTTATGAGGAGCAGCTGAGGGAGCTGGGGTTGTTTAGAATGAAGTAAAGAAGGTTCAGGGGAGAGACTTTATTGCTCTCTTCAAATTCTTCTCTGCCTGAAAGGAGAAGTGAGTTTGGGGTTTGTCTTTTCTCCCAATTGCTAAGTGACAACATGAGAGGAAATGGACCTAAAGTTGTGTCGTGGGAAGTTTAGACTGGATATTAGAAAAACATCTTCACTGAAAGGAAGCATTGTTAAGCATTGGAGAACAGGCTGCCCAGGAAAGTGGTGAGTCACCATGCCTGGAGGTATTTAAAATATGTGTAAATCTGGCACCTTGGGACATGGTTTAGGGGTGGACTTGGCAGTGCTGGATTCATGCTTGGACTTGATGATCTTAAAGGTCTTCCCCATCATCCATGATTCTGTGATTCTGTAAATGGATCTTGTTTTGGGAAGGCAGGAGCTTATGGTCTAAAGGCATTGGTGGGTAGCTGGAACACATCTGTAGAGGAGGAGTTGATATGGTGAGGTAAGAGAGTGATGAATATAATGGTTGTGTTTCTTTTGTCTTCTTTAGCAGTGTGCTGAGAAACATTGATATGCCATAACAACACTTTAGGTGCTTTTTGTCCATAGATTGCTCTGTAAAAACCAAGATTTTAGGAAAAAGTCTTTCCTGAGGCTTTTCAGAGTGGGCCATGTGTGTTTGCCTGACTTCCTGATTTAGTTATTAAATCTAAGCTCAGCCCTCATGCTAAGAGGTTTGAAAGTGTGTATGTCTGGTATTCTATTGGTTTGTTTCAGTTCTGGTTTCAAAATCTCATCTATTCCCAGCTGCCTTAAGGCTGTTTAAAAATGTGGATTATATCTTGGCTCTGTTTTTGAAGACTTAGTCCTGTCAAGCTGGACTAGCAAGATAAGATCTTCTCATCTACTTTCTGCCAGACACTTATCGTGGTCATGTGTATTTATATTCAAACACTGGTTTAATTGAAATTGGAAACCTGTGTATTTTTATTAGTGTTCTTTCCTGTACGTCAGTCCCCCAGCAAAGCTGTAGCAGGTTTTTTGAAATGTTCAGGTGCATGTTTTAAATAAGAAAGTAGCTTAATATTTGTTTTCTAAATCTATTAGGACCCCCATGCTACTTGTAGAGTAAAAAAAATGAGGTTCAGTCCTCAGTGTGAGGCTGTTCAGTTGGAAGGATGCTTAGTCATGTTCAAAGCAGGCTCAGCAAGGTCTTACACAGTATCTGTGCTAACCCTTTGATATTTTCCTTGTATGATTTATACCAAGTGGTTTGTGGACTCTGCATATTGCAGAATTATGTATATTAGTTTTCTAAGTTCTTGATGTGGGAAAGTGATCATGCAGTCACTCCTAAAGAACATTTGTCATGTACTCTTACTGCTGTATTTGTATCCAGAAACTAAAGAAAACCCGGGAATTTCCGTTGAACTTCAGATTTCTTTCACATCCTTCATTTAGAGAAGACTTGCAGGTGCACCTATAAAATTTGTCAGGTCTGCTGTGTACAGCAGACATACTGTTACATTTGTAGTCTTTAGTTTCTGGTTTGCAAAAGCAGGATTCTAGGAGAATTTGCGTGTGGGGAAGTGGGAGATGAGGAAGGATGAAGTACCTCTTTTGTTGTCACATACAACTTCACAGTAGGTTTAAACTGGTTAAAATACATCTGGAAACAAAAATGTATTAGTATGTCAAAAAAATCTAATCAAAGAGCTGAAAAGTAGGTAACTCTTGCAGCCCACCAGTAACTCCCCAACCAGACTAATTTTGTGTACTTAATAATATTTAAATCTTATCAATATACACTTCCCCACTATATTCTACTTGAGTCATCTAGATTTAATCTGTCTGTTGATAATTGGTTCATCTCTGAAGGCCTCCTTATTTTGATACAATAAAGTTACAGTAAAATGTAGCAGGGAATCTAGTGTTCACCTAGTGCCTTCCATGTTTTCTACCTGTATTTCGAGTGCAGTAGCCTGGATCATGAGAAGAATCTGATAAAAGTTATTATTTTTCTGTATTGGTGCTTTTTAATCTTAACAGTTTGGGGAAATAACTGCAATTTCTGATGATTTAAAACAAGCTGACATGGGTTTTAGTGTTATTTTGCAGAGGGTTTTTATATTGTGATATCACCACCTTGTGTTGCCAGTTGGAAATGTTTTTTCGTGCTTTCTTTAAATAGGTACTGACTAAATGTGAACATCTTACGCTAATGCGTCAAGAAGAGGAGCTGAAACTAGGGGAAAAGAAAAAACTTCTAGAAGATGATAAAGCTCACTTTGTTGAGAAGAAAGCTGTCACTAAATCGATTCAGTCACAAGTGTCTTCTGTCTCTAGCCCTGTTAGTTTGAAGACACAAGGACTGCGAAAAGTAAGTCATCAGAGAGCAATGAGAAAGTTCTTCACATTCACATTTATAACTCAAATTTCAGTAATCTTTTAGAAAAGACAGATGCTCCTATTCTGTGGTAAGAAGACAGAAGTTTATAAAATACCCTCATGCTTAGATTTACTTTTAGAGTAATTGCTGTATGTTCTATGAGCATTGTTTTGTCTTTCTTTTCTTTTTTCCATGAAAGAAACAAGATTTTCAGCTTGAAGTCCAATGCTTTCATATCAGAGATGAAGGAGCTATGACTGTTGGAGAGCAGAGCGAGAGGGAGAGTGAGAAGGAGGAGTTAGAGAGAGAAATTCACCCAGGGAATTTCAGGAGTAGTATTTGATTGCAGCACTCAAGTTTTGAATGGTAGGGTATGTTAGTTTTATGAAGTGGTTTAACTGCTGTTGGCCCATATTAGATGTGTCTTCCTAGTACAGGTTTTTGAGAGAAGAGAATGATAAAATTGGCTGTAAAAACACGAAGTGCAGAGTATGACCCAATAAAGATTTTACTTTCTTCCCCCCCACACACTTCTTTCTTTCACCACGCTCAAAGAAAAACTTGAATAAATTCTGAAAATTCAGAAACGCTTTCAAAAGTAGTGTCCAGAATAACAGTCCTAACTGATTTATATTAAAAATTTTGAATTAAATACCCATATATTAATTAAACTGACTTAAATGTTTTTCTCCTCCAAAACCAGAAGTCAGTTAACTTACTAATTTTCTTTCCTGATCATTTACAAATTTACTGCAGATAACATTTTGTTAATTAATAACTTCCTGCAGTTGAAAACAGATTTCTTGGTTCTGAATTTATTTATAACTGCTATATTCTGAAGAACTTTAGAAGCTAAGTTTGTGCACATATTTCCACAGAATCATCAAGCTTTGACATTTTTGGGGTGTATGCTAGAAACCTAATTTGGCCAAAATTTATTCCGTTTCCTTTTTTTTCTGGATTTGCATATGAAAGTGGAATTCTTGGTAACAGAAGTCATTATCTGCACTACTATGAGTAACCCTCTGGTTTAGTCTTATTTCTTCAGAGTATGCTAAGTTTATATTCTTGCTGTGGTTTTTCAGTTCCAGCTTTATGTAGTACTGATGGCAGAAGACACAATATTGGTAATTTCTCATGAGGAAGCAGTGATTCATGGTGTACTCTGGAAGGTATAGGAGTTCCAGTTTCTTACTTAAATGTTTGGTTAATATCTCTTGCTGCATTCTGCAAAAGAATGATTTTTAAGCATGATCTGTACACACACAGTGTGGTGGTTACTGTCATTTTCATCAGAAGGTTTCTGTTACAGCTCTGCCTTGATATGGGTTTGCCTTACATAAGTGTGGTCAGCTTGCTTTAATTTTAAATGCATTGTGCCAAAGGAGGTGACCCTGCCATAAACAGACTATGAATAGTGTAGTACAAAAGTATTCAGTGAATATATCCACTACAAGCTTCCTGAAGAGCTGTTTTCAAATGGTGTTGTTTGTTAGTCCACTGAGTGTTATTTAATACAACTATTGACATATTTGAACCATTTACTGATTTTTCTGATAAGTTTTTGCTTAAATGGTTTGATGTACAAGCCGTGTTCTAAATTTCAGATACGGTCTTTTAAATCAAAATTTACTGAGATATTTTTGCAGTGCTGAACTGTTGCAGGATAGTTCATCTGATATTACTAACTCAATATGGAAAGTACCTATATTTGATGTTTTTGAGTGTGGTATTCAGTTGCAGTTGAAGATTTACAAAAACTCCAGGTTGGTTAAAACAAGTTCTAAGTGCTTTGTATGTTTTCAGTAGTCATGATAACTAATGGGAGACTATAAGAGGTACAGTTCTCTGGAGTTGTGTTATTTGACTGTTTAAAAATGAAGTACTAACTTGACAGAAATAAAATAGATTGGTTTTGCCTAAGTGTTACTCTTGTTCTGCTTCCTGTCCCTCACCTGTTATTAAAAAGGAGTAAGATTTCACATTTAACTGAAAAATATGAAGGTTTTACATCTGTTTTAAATATTTTAAGTCATTTATTGATTGAAAAAATAGGTGATTTGTGTGAATTGTACCAGAAGAGCAGTGTGACTTGTGATATACCTGTCATATACCACTGTACTTACCATATAATCATGGGATATCTCAAGTTGGAAGAAGACCATAAGGAGGTGGAAGAAACCCTTAAGGTCATTGACTCCAGCTCTCTGCTCCTTGCAAGACTACCATAAAATCCAAACCAAATGACTAAGAACATTGTCCAGACACTCCTTGAACTCTGACAGACTTGGTGTCATGACCACTGCACTGGGAAGCTGTTCAGTCACCAATCTCACTTTCTATTTTACTCACACAGTGATGGCATCTAATGTACCATATAATTTAGAGGGGTAGAATGGATCTTAAAGATCACCTAGTCCCAAGCCCCTGACATGGACAAGGACACCTCCTGCTACACCAGGCTGGTCAACACTTCATCCAGCCTGGTTTTGAACACTGACAGGGGTGGGACATCCACAGCCTCCTTGGGGGCAACCTCTTCCAGTCCTCACCACCCTTACAGTAAAGAATTTCTTCCTAATATCTAACCCTAATTTCCCTTCTCTTAATGTGTACCCCTTGTCCTAGCACTACAGTTCCTGACAGAGTTTCCTCTCTGGCTTCCCTGTAGGCTCCTCCAAATACTGCCAGGTTTGTTCCACAAAACCTTCTCTTCTCTGGACTGAACAGCCCCAACTTTCTCAGCGTGTCTTTGCAGGGTAGGTTCTCCAGTCCCCTTATCAACTTTGTGGCCCTCCTCTGGGTTTGTTTCAGCAGTTCCATATTCCATCCAAGAGCTCAGAGATGAGCTCTCAAGAGCTGAATAGAGGGGCAGAGTCCCTTCCCTTGCCCTGCTTGGGATGCAGCTCAGGCTTTCTGAACTGCACGTGCACATTGCCTGCTCGTGTTCAGTTTTCCATGAACCATCACCCTTAAGTCTTTTGCAGGGCTGCTCTCAATCAGTTCTCTGCCCCACCTGTATATAAAAGATTGTTTTCCTTCAGTTGCAATGAGAAGGAATAGATAATGAGACACAAACCCTTCATTGACCAGGAAAGGGTCAAACTGCTAATTCAATCGTCTTTACAGACAGAACAGGCTCTTACATAGGAGGAAAGGGTTAAGAGGAGATACTCGTTTGGCCCACGCACTGAGCCAGCATATGACTTTGTTCAAGAGAAGAAAATGGGGCAGGGCCAGGTTCTGTGATTGCTCCTTCCTGACCAAACTGTAGCTTGATGAAAGACTATTTTTTGTTTGACTTTGTACCATTGACTGGGCCGTTTGCATTTATTGGATTAGAAAGAAGGGATATGCCTTTTTCAAAGGAGGTAACAGCAAAATAAAAAGATATTTTTAAAGTGATTTGGAAGTGTTATGAAGTGATCTTGAACAGAATGTAGTAAGAATTGAATGATGTGTGTTGTCAGCACACAGTTATCTCCCGGTGTGCTGTCCCAGCTGCTGATGTTAGTTAGCTCAAGCACAGCTCTTGATGAGTGTTACAAAACTGCATCAAAAGACAGATTTAGCTGTCTATAGTCTGGCCACTTTGCTGAGGACAAAGACTGAGAATAGTTAAGTACTGTTTGACCTAGATAGCTCTGTGCCTGGCTAGTGCTAGAGAATGTGCTGTGCTTTGACAGCTGGGAACCATGAATAGGGACATGTGGTACCACATGTCTTAGTCAGATGGGCTTCTGTGCACTTGCACGTGCTGGCCCTGCAGGACTCAGCAGCAAAACAGAACTGGTGCAGGCACCTGTGCAGGTCTTTGGAACAGGTGGGATTGTTCAGTTGTAGCACAAAAACAACATAGCACAAAGAAAGAGAGCTGGTGGGTTTGCCTTTTAGTTTCCTTGTATTCGTTTAAGCAGTGGAGAATGCTCTGTAGGTGTGGGAGATTCCACTGTTATTTATTTTATCAAGTTTGCCCAAAGATGAGGTACCAGGTAAGAGCACAAGTGCACATCACAGCCTGACAGTCAAATGAAATTCCAAGACTTAAAAAGGAGCAACTAGCAATATTGTCTGGAAGTGGAGAATTAATAGTGGTGGTAAATAAAACCATGTATGTTTACCTTAGCCATGTGCTTTTCAATTGGACACTTCAGAGAGGTTTATCCTACATGTGTCATAGTTTCAGGACCACTTATTAAGGTCTCTTTATTGTTATGGTTTGCAAGTGGCTGATGCAAGATTACTTACACCCTGTACAAATCTGAAGGCTTTATTTCTTTGAATTCTTTTCTTAAGGTTATTTTGTATATTTATTCACAATTCTATATTTGAAGTTACTTTGTCAGTAACAAGACACAGCCAGTAAGGAGTTTTATCTTAAATCTGGCTGACACGTTGGGCTCAAAGAGTTGAAGCAAATGGGGCTACATCAGACTGGCACCCCAAGTCACCTCAAGGCTCACTTTTAGGGTCAGTGCTTTTTAATGTTTTTATAAATGAACTGTACATAGGAGTTGAATGTACATTAAGGAAGTGTACTGATGGTACTAAATTCGGGAAGCTGTGCACTCCCTCTAGGATAGAGAGGCCTTACACAGACATCTGGATAGGCTACAAAGCTGTGCAGTCCCCAGCTGATGGAAATTAACAGGACTAAGTGCCAGAAATTCAGAGGAAGTTCAGACTGAACATTAGGAAAAGACTTTTCACTGGGAGCGTGGCTGGAACAGGCTCCCCGGGGCAGTGGTTACAGCACCAAGCCTGTCAGAGTTCAAGAAGCATCTGGAATATGCTCTTAGTCATATGGTTTAATTTTAGGTAGTCCTGCAAGGAGCAGGGACTTGGGCTCAGTCCTTATGGGTCCCTTCCAACTTGAGATATTCTATGATTTTAACTTATGGAAACACAAGCTTCTTGTAACAGCAGCAACATAATATTTATATAGAAGGAAGAATACTCAAAAAAAAAAGAGAGTAATTTTTCAAGACCTTTTTGAAGACTTCTGTAATTCACATTCAGTGAATCTCTGCAAAAACAACTTCGGTGTAATTCATGGATAGGTAGAATATCCACCTGGATTTTTATGAAGTACTGAGGCATCTATGTCTCCACGTTTTCTTTAATAAATGTATTTTTTTTAAATCCAGACACCAGCATCAAGGCAGAAAAGCCCTGATGGTTAAATATAGAAACTTGCAGGATTTTAAGGCGGACCAAAAAAGCTTCCCCAGGATGTTCGCTAGGGTGCGCTCGAAGCACATGGCTTTGGCTTTGGGGACAGGACCGTGGCGCTGGCCCTGAACAGCCCCGTCCCGTTAAACCTGCTTTTGTCGGGGGGTTGGTGTAGGTGGGCTCCAGAGGCGCCTTCCAACATCCATAATTCTGTAACTCATTTATCACAAACAATTTCTTTTTTCTTCAAATATTCCGAAAATGTTAACTTATTTTCTGTAGAAACAAAGGTGTAAGCACAGAAGGCAACATAAAAGTAAGTGCTGTGAGAGCTCTGAGCTGATGTGGTTGATTATGTGCTAGGGCATTAAGATGCTGGAAAGCTTTGTAGTTTGAAAAACCTAAGAGTAAAATTACACCTCATTCTGAGCCAGAATATTTTTAAATTACTTCCTGGAAAGATGTGAGAAAATAGCATATTTTTTTCTGTGGAGAAATACAGGTGAAATGTGTCAGGATGGTTTCTGGGTGACCATTGTGTGAGCTTAAGACTTTCTAAAAAAGAGTATTTATGGAGCTACACAAATGTCTTTTGGCAAAAGATCTCTAATTATCTCTTTATTTTGGTGGTACCGGTTCTTGCAGTCATCAAGGATAATCTCTCTGGGCACCTCAATGTGTCACAGTTTATAGGTGCAATTTTCATAAATGAGAAGCCCACCAAACCAATTATTTCAAAATTAAATTCTGGCTTCAGGCAGAAATTTGCCTTTCTCTGATTTGCATATCCAAGTGTGAAGGATTTTGATATATTCCTATTCATATAGACAAATCCATATGTTTTTTTAAGTGTACATAGAGAGATATACTCACACCTGCTGTTGTCTGTGGCTATATAGACCACTCACAGCAAGTGACAGAGGTTAGCTAAGAGTGGGCCTTGGGCTGTGTGGTTCCTGACATGTTCAAGAGACTGTTTTAGTGCTTAACACTTGGTCTGGGTGTCTGCCTGCAGTGTCTGCATTCTCTTGTACTGGGATTCAAAAATTTTTACTACCCCATTAGTCCACATACTTCTGGGGGGATGATTGTTCTGCTGAGAAGAGACAGCAGGGCAGAGCTCTCTGCAGATTTTACACCTCTGTCCTCGCAGAGTGGTCATGTGGCCCTGCTCCTTCCTCTGGAAGGTGTTAAGTCCTTCACCCAAGGCTTAGAAGCAGCAGACTAGTAGTCACCACCCCTTTGGAGAGGAGAGAGAATAATTGGTGAGTTTAGAAAGAGGATGAGATGATGCTGGTGTCGGCATAGATGTTTTTCTTGGCTTCTGCTTTGGTCTCATTGGTAAGTCTGGGGAAGGGCAGAGCCTGAGTTCCATTCCCACTTGTGTTGACAGTGTGCAGATGGTCAGTCCTTTGAACTTCTGGGGAAACAAGGATCCCAGTGCATTTTGGCCTCTCCAGCTGACAAGGTTTGTGAGCACTAGGCAGACAGGACACACAGCTCTGCCACAGCCTTTCCTCAAATGCTTGTTACCCCCATCATGTCATGGGGCGTGACAGGACTCATTTCACTTGCAGGCTCTGGTGAAAAATGCATCCCAGGTTAGGAACACAGCAGGCAGTACCGATGCACTGTGCAGAGGAATGCAAAATACCAATGCTGGTTTATGGCTGTGTTCACAGCAGATGAATGACATCCAAGCTTTGCCCCAAGGTCAAATCAATATATACCCCTAATAATTTAAAACGTACAAAAATGCTGTGTGAATACCTACATGTGAGAAATAATTCCGTTGCCTGTCCTGGTGGGGTTTGAGATTGGCATGTGTATTTTTTCTCCAAAGTTACAGAAGTTATTTTTGCCTATGCTAACTTCTCAAGGGAAAAAAATCTCTTAGGCAAGTCAGAGTATCTTCTGACTGCTTCTCAATCTTCATTGTATTTATTCTCACAGAATATACTAAAAAGTTAAAAGATACTGCATTGGAAAATGAGATCCACAATGGGTAGGGTTCAGATTTTTAAGCATATTTAGGTTTTTTTTTTTTTTTTTGTAATTTGTACCCATTCAGTGAAGATGAGCCATGGAAGTAAATACATCATAGTTTTTATGTGTAATTAAAAACCTGCAGGAAATCTGGGATGGACTAGGTGCTTGGGCTAACATCCTTTGCTAGTGAAAAGCACAGGCCTCTGCTCACCAAACTTGTAAATGCATCTCAATCCTACTGCTTTTTTGACTGGTAAGTAAAACAGAAGAGCTTTTGTGGAAAGTGATCTACATAAGGAAGAGAATGCATTCTGAATTCTGAGTTAGGTTTATAGGAGACCTTGGTTTCTCTAAGTACAAAATTTCAGTGCTTTATGCTGTAGCATCTAGATTTCCCAGCCCCTTGGGTCTTAGAGAGGAACTCATAAACATGTTTAACATCTCCAAAACCAGACTGGGTTTTCATGGGGTGGACCTGAAGTGTCTGAGTGTGTCCTCACCAGAGGAAAAGCTTCCCTGATACATAATTTGTCCTAAGTTGTCAGTCCATCTTGCTGGCCTTCTCCAGCTTTGGTAAAGATGGTAAAGAAAAAAAAAAAAAGACTGTGAAAGAAAAAAAAAAATCCAAGTTCATGTCAGATTTTGCTCATTGCTCCAGCATGAATAGTATCTCAAAAATTCCTTAGCCTGGTGGACATGTTCATTGTCTGAAATGTGAGAAAGATCATTTCCAATTACTTCTCAAAGTTTGGCAGAGCAAGGGGCTGGGTTTAAAACTCTTCACACTCTGAAATCATTTGTGAATATATTTCCTATAATTTCTTACAGGGCAGGGCTTTCTCTGGTCGTTGAGTGGCAGTGATCCTTGGGAAGGCAGTTTTATGTGTGACTTCTTGGAGGCTCTGGAGTCTTCAGAAGTTAAAAAAAAATAGAAAAAACACTTTTAACAAACTACATCCCAAACTTCTGTTTCTGGGAAGGCAGCACTCTGGCCCTGGGAGCTGGTGCTTGCCAGAAAGCCCTTTGTAAGCTCCTGTCTCAGTCAGACGTCAGGCTCATCCCTGACCTCACTGGTCTGGCTTTGGTAGGGCTAAAAATAGTTCACTTTAAGAATCTAGTCATTGAAAATATGGTCACAGAAACTAAAGATCACAGTAACCTGAGGGCAATGCTGATAATATACTTGGTAAGTGAAATGTAGTTCTGGTGGGTGGCACAGCAGGTTGCTCCAGTAAGGGCTTGCATGGCAGTTGTGTGTTCTTTAACTAGGCAAATAAAGGAATTACAGCCTAATATGCCTGTTGCTGAAAGCCTTGTTTGGAAATTTGCCTGGATGGGATGTTTAAAAACAAGCCCATATGAGGTGCAATAATACAAATGTCATATCTCAGAATGTAATACCTGAAGCAATAAATTCCCTGTTCTCTTAACAGAAAGACAAAACCCACATGCAGAAATTTCTGGGCCCTGCCTTGTGCAGCATGGGAGGTTGCAGGTGCATCGTGAGTTTACCTGGAGAGGAAAAAGAAAGTATTTCCTGTCTGATAAGAAGTGAAGTTGGAATTACTAAAAATGGCAAGCAGGCCATCCAAAACTGCAGAGGAATTTACAGATGTGTGTGATTTCAAATAAATTAATTTTACTCTGGCCAGCATTCAGTCAAGACTGCACAAAGACTACAAAATTATCCCTAATCTTGTAACTATGTAAATGTAAGAGACAAATGTAAGAGACACACCAACTGAAGTGTCCTCTGGATGTGTATTTTTGTATCTCCTCAATCTGCTCGCCTTTGATAATTGGAACCCAGTTAATAACTGACTAAAAGTCTTTTAAATAATGACTTTTAAATAATGACTTCCTTTAAATTTAATGTTTTCATGTTGCTTCACAGAAAAAAAATAGATCTGAGACTCAGGACTTCTGTGTTTTGAAAAACTAGATCTGTTTGCAGGAAAGACTGGTTTTTAAAAAAGATTACAATTGTCTTGGAAACGTAATTTCTTTGAAATTAGGAGGGAAAGGTAAATTGTGGTTGCTGTCAGTCTGAGTTTCGCTGGATCTTCTATTTGGTACATTTTTGGGTTTATTTCTTCTCTTTGAATTTTAAAGGCTGTTTTATGGAGGCTGCCAGTGAGGGGTGCTGCGTGATTACCCCAGAGATGATGGAGCTCCTGAATCTGTGTCCTGCTGCCAGCCAAAAATTATGTTTAAGCATAAAAACAAACCCCCAAGCAAAGGAAAGCTGTGAAAGCCTCACTTTATAAAGCGAACATTAAAGGATTGTCAGGATTTTACTCCTCAGAAGCAGCCAGAATGGAAATCCTCAGGCAGTTTGTACTCAGTGAGAGTGGAGTGGCAGGAAGGATTCAGCAGTGTGGGATGTAAGAGCTGTCTGGCAGGGATGAGGTTTTCATGATCAACCTGTGGGCAGAGAGGAGAGTGGCTGGGGTGGGTGTGGAAAATCCTGACCTTCCCAAGGTGGGGAGTTTGATACAGTATGTTCTAATGCTTGGATGTGGAAGGCTCTTGAGATTTTTCTGTCTCATCTTAGTTGTCAAACACACAAGAGATTATTTTGATTTAAACCAGTTTAACAGTGTATTTTATCGTTGCACATTTTTATTTTCTTTTAATTCTAGACATAACAGTATATCCTTCCTCTTTCATCTTAGCTGCTTGCTCACTAAATCTGGTGAAGGTTCTCAGCCTTGAAGCTGAAAATGTGCATTACCTCGGTTCAAAAGAATGCTCTTTGGTAATATACTCAGTGGTTTACATCCAAAAAGTACCCTTCAAAGTAAAAAGTGCACAGCTGACGTTCCTGTCCTGCTGTGTTGACACTGGAGCTGGAAGGCACCTTGGCTCTGTCAAGCACCGTGCAGATGCTCGTGCTTCCTGTGGTGTCTGAGGATGGGTTTGGAAGTAGATCAAAGTAGAGATTAAAAGTGCAGCTATAACCAGGTAAGACAACAGGAAACTCCCTATATAAAACAAAGAAATTCCATCTGGGATTTTGGATGTGATTTCCTTTGGTGTTGGAGTGGGTGATGTCTGATCCTCTTAAGGAGGGGCAGCAGGACAAGAGTTGTTCTGTTGCAGTGACTATTACAGACAATGAAAGAAAAAAGTTCACCAGCTGAGATTCAGCAGTGGCAGGAGTAGTAGTTTCTCTTTCTGTCAAAGGCAAGACTTGAGCCCTGGCTCCTACAGAACCCTGAAGAGAAAGCTTTTTCTTCTCCTTTCTGAACAAAACCCAGTGAAATAAAACATGTAATTTCATTTCATTCTGCACAAACTGCTCCTCTGGACACAATGAAACATTTTGTTCTTTGGCACAGGAGGGTCAGTGTGGTCTCAGCACTCATCTGCTGTGTGAAGTTTATCTTTCAAACTGCAGGGAGGATTTCCTCAGGGCTTGTGTGTTAGTGCCTTGGGCATCCTGATGATGCTCTGGGGTGAAGAGGATCTGGGCTAGGCAGCAAGGGACCCTGCTCATGCCAGGTGGTCTGCAGGATGCCTGAGCCTCAGCCGTGCTTGGTGGCTGGAGGAGCATCTTCAGAGCCTGATGGAGTTGGTCTGTCTTCACTCAGAAAGAAATAAGGGCTGTCACTACCTCTCTGCCCTTCAGGTAAATGCTCCAATTGCTCAGCTGGTGGTAGCTGGGAACAGGCTGATTTTCAAAGGATGCTTTTATTTTGAGGCTAATTTTCAAAGAATTTGGGGATTAAACCTGAGCCTTTTAGGAAAGAGAAAAATAACCTGTGTCTCTGTTGGTTCCCATTTCAGCACCAGCTTGCTTTTTCTTTCCATGCTTCTCCGTGATTTCTTTTGTAGGTCATAAGGGTTTTATCCCCTTGCCTTAGTGTCTGCAGCCTGCCAGGGAGCTGCTGGCAGCAGGGCTGATGCAGCTGTACAATCTGCCCTGGAGGGATGGGCCTCTTCCCGGGGAATGCAGTGCAGGCTCATGGTGATTAACTGCAAGCTTTTGGCTCATGTAATGCAAATGCAGCATGGACGAGAAGTAACAATTGCCATCCTGCTGCAAAAGTTTTGAACATAAGACTTTGCTGAGTCCTGCTTGGGAGGTTTTGCTCATTATTTATCAAACCACCACTTTTTTAGGCACTGATGCACAGTCTGTCACATCTGCAGCACAGGACCATGTGCCATGGCACCCAGAGGAAAGCAGCCGGAGGGAGGAAGCTGTGCAGTGCTGGTGGCACCTTTCTGGGGACACGTGCCCTGATGAGGCTGTCTGTGTCCCCCTGCACTGTGGTTCTTAGCAAGGCAGAGGCTCTTGCCCAGGGGCAGAGAGGGATTTCTTCATCCTTCCCTGCAGACAGTGCTATCCCAGGATTGATTGTGCGGAAATTAAATATGAATCTCAGTGTCCTTAAAACTGCAATATGACCCCATGCTTTTAGTGCTGTGTAATTCCCACTGAGAAAAGCTCTTCCAGACTCCTGTTTGGTCTCTTTTACACATGCTCATGCTCATTCTTCACCTCTTGCTTTGTAGGCATATATTAACCTTTGCTTTCTGAGTGCTTCTTCCATGAAATGTCTCAGGGTCTGATTATTTTCCTCAGGAATATTGGCTTGCACCTTCTCCGTGATATTTTTATCTTTTGACTGTGCAGGATTTGTAAACTTTTCAGGCCCTGTTGTATCATTTCTGTGTGCTCATGGCTGTAACACCTCCTGGCTCCATACTGGCCCCAAATGCAGCATGCTATTACCTATGAACACTAATGAGAAGACATCACTTGACATCAGCTCGGATGTGTGCCAGGACATGTGCTCCCCAATGGACTGCTCCTCTGCTGGGTGCCCTGAAGGAATGAAGCAGTGACAAGTTGGTGGGTGCTTATCTGACAGCCAGGGGTTGTACCTTGTGCTCCTGCTGGTGAGCATGGCACAGCTGGCTCAGCTCAGGGCACAGCTGGCTCAGCTCTGGGTGGCTGGGTGGACCTTGGGCTGGGCCATCTGTATGCCACTGGTGTGAGCAGCTGGGTTAGCCTGATGGACCCCTGAGGAGTGGGGGCTCTCCAGTCCTTCCTGACCCAGCCTGGGACCCTGGTGCAATGATATCAACAGTATATTACCAAAGAGCCTGGGACCCTGGTGCAATGATATCTCTCTGATATCAACAGCTCTACTGGAACTGTTGATATCAGAGAGAACTTTAAGCCTTTGCTGGTGCTTGGAGATTACAGACTATTTGCATGGCAGTGTATTTATTTAGTGGCATGGCAGCAGCCCAGCCAGGGACACTTAGCAAAAAGCCTCAGTGATTAAAAAGTGGAAGAAACTGTACTATGGAGAGAGAGAGAATGAACTTGGGATTTAAACCTTCTTCCCTGCTCTTCCCTGGCTGAGGTCACTTGGTTTGTTCAATCTAGTGAAGAGGAGACAGGGGAGACCTCATAGCTTTCTGCAGCATGTCCACAAGGGAAGCAGAGGGGCAGGCATTGATCTTTTCTCTCTGGTGAGGGAGTGGCCTGAAGTTGTATCAGGGAAGGTTTAGGTTGGACATTAGAAAAATGTTCTTCACCCAGAGGGTGGTTGGGCACTGGAACAGGCTCTCCAGGGAAGTGGTCACAGCACCAAGCCTGACAGAGTTCAAGAAGCCTTTGGACAACACTTCCAGGCACATGGTGTCATTCTTGGGCTGTCCTGTGCAGGGCCAGGAGGTGGATTTGATGATTCCTATGGGTCTCTTCCAACTCGGGATATTTTATGATTCTGTGACCCACATGGACCCTGGGATCTCTGTTCATCTTTAGCTGTGAAACAAGGACATTTCCCTGTGGCTAGGAGTGCTAGAAAATAATCTTTCTGGGCCTAATATGAGCACCTATCAAAGACTCAATTTCTGTCATTTTGTAAGACATGGGATCAGTATGGTAATTGCTGTCTCAGGGCTGGAGCTCCCTTCAGGCTTGCACAAAAATTGAGTAGGTGATAAGAGCCAGGGCTGTGGGCAATTTTACATGGGTGAGTCTCTGCATATATATCCATTGCTTCAGAGGTAAAGCACTTTGCACTGGATGCATAAAATATGATAATTCCCCAAATGGCAGATTAGAGCAGGAAGAGCACTTATTTAATGTTTTTCTACCCTTATATTTTCACAAGAGCTGGCTAGAAACATTAGCAGCCAGGAGCTCTTCTGTGCTTGTTTGTGGTGGATGTGCTATTCTGCTTTGTGTCTGTACAGGCTTCACAGGTCCAATGGTCTTCAATAAGGGTTGGACTTGTAGTGACTTTAGGACCACAAGGGATGGGGGATAGAAATGTGCTGGACAGGAGGAAGGAAAAAGCCAGTGGTGCAGAAGCAGAGCACAGCAGGGCCCACCACTGGGTGAAGAATAGCCATGGGCTTCCTTGCAGACCTTGTTGGGGCTGTGGGTCTGGTGGCAGAGGGGTGCCCTCTGCACAGCCCCACAGCTGGCACTCACGATTCTGTGGTCACCAGTGTGTCAGCCTTGGGCCAGAGCTGCCCCCTCACTGGGCATCCCCCAGGGGCTGGAACAGCCCTGCCAGCCAGTCCATTTCCCCCTGTGTCCCCCAGCTCCTGCTGAGCCCAGACTAAACCCAAGAAAAGCATGCAAAAGCATGGGGGGGCCTCAGCCAGGGTCAGGAGCATGGCAGAGGCTGATCTGAGCTCACATCTCTGCCTGTGTTGAAAAGACTTTGCAAACATTTGGAAAAAGGAAAAGAGAAGGAGAAAATATTAATTTGACACACTGAAAAAAATTGAACTATATAGAACTAAGTTGCAGAATGTATTAATTTGAAAACATAAGAAATACTTTAAAAAACGCAAAACAATGTTGTAACTGATCAGCTTCTGAAAACCTGAGGTAAAAACTGAGTTATACTTATTAGGGTACAATGGAGGTTTAAGTGAGACATGAAAGAGATATGTTCTGGCTAATATATTGGATTTGCTGTAATTTTATTGAGTCTAGGGCATGGCTGGCACCATGCCTTCTTTCACTTTACTGCTGCATCATATGAGCACTTGATGCTGTCAGCAGAGGGAAAGGAGCAGGCACCAAGAGTGGATTTTCAAATGCATGTTATCACAGTTTGGCCCAAGGAAAAGTGATGGCTTAAAGGAGCTAAAATCAAAGCTGCAGTCCTCTTAAAAACATCATTTTAGGGTCTCCTCGACCCACTTCTGGCTGTGCTCAAGCCACTGAAAAAACCTGAACTGCCACATTACTCCCGTACGATGACAGAGGGACTCAGGGAGAAAACAAAGGAAAAGCTGTAATCGGCATCAAGCCGTAATGAAACTAAATTTTGCCTTAACTGTGTTCAGTTCTGCTGCTGCTGCTGCTGTCACATGCCAGAGGCTTTTGTTCCTAATTGAAAATGATAGCTCCCTGGGTGCTGGGGAGGCATGTGGCAGCCTTTTATTGCCGTGTGGATTATGTGCCCGCTATATTTTACACACTGCCTGGAGAAATGCGGCAGATTTTATTGATATGAGCCACCGTCCCTCATCATGTTTTTTTCTGTCTCCCTTGCATTCTTGGTGCAGCTCATTTCCAATTTTATTAACATCTGGGATGTGGTAGGAAGGCTTCACTACAAAAATTAGCAGAGGCCTCAGGAAAAAAAATCCCCAGTGCTTGGATTACAGAGATGCACACAAGTATAATTCTGATTTTCAGTAAAATATAACTGAGGGAAAAAAAATCCCCCGAATTTTTTGATCACAAAAAAGTTAAAGAAATTTAATTTGTCCTCAAAAAGGTTAATTTAGTCTTTCAAACCAAAGAGATTAATGGAAGTGCAAAAATGAATAGTTTAGAAACTAATCTTTAGAAAGCAAGATAAGGCTAATGACAAAATAAATCACTTTATAACCCTTGGGTGGGTGTCCCTTTCTGAACTGTGCCCCTGCCCCTGCAATGGTGGAGCAGTAGCTCCCGTGTCCCACCATCACCCAGTGAGTTTGTATCTTTGCATCCTGCTAGGGCTGTGCTGAACAGGGGGGATCCTGTTCTGGGCATCATCAGCTGCGGGCTGCAGGGCTGTGAAACCAGCCTGCACTGCTGCAGGAGCAGCCTGCACTGCTGCCAGCCTCACCAGCACTGAAATCAGCAGGACACACAGTGGAAGGGTGCCAGTGCAGTTTCCTCTCACTGCTGAGAAGAGCAGCATGATAAAAGCTTCTCTGCATCTGTGTGAACCTGATGCAGGTTCATAATCAGGTGAGAAAATTGGCTGACCTGCGGAGCTCCTGCTCAAGCTACAGCCGTGCCAGCAGTGGCCCTTGCCTGCACCCACCCTAAAGCCCAGAGGGGGTTTGGATGCCCACATGTAGCAGTCTAATTTGGGTCTGAGCCCCCCAGGGATCACATGGTTCAGTAGCAGTGATAGCTGTGCCTGGACTGCTGGGTGCCAGCAGGTTGGTGTCTGACCCACCACTGCCCAGGGGTCTCAAAGACTGACCTGACCTGACCTGCACCCTGCTGCTGCCTGAGCTGGCACAGGAAGGGGCCATATTATTGATAGATGAGCCCCATCCCAGCACTCCTGGGTAGTTGCTGTGGGCTGCTTCATCCCTTCTACGTGTGCTGAACCTCAGGATTGCCTGGCAGTGCTCAAGGGGTGGTGGGAGATGCTGCCCCACCAGCTGCTGGAGTATCCAGCCATGTCTAAGGTGGCTTTGCTTCAGGCACCAGCCAGTATTGAGGCAGTGATGTGATTCTCCATATCCTTGGGACAACCTTCTGAGCTGCTGGCTCCCCTCCTAGCACAGTGTCTGACCCCCAGGATGGGGAATGTGGAGGCTGGGAGGTGCCCTCACTGGCTCTCTGCTCTATATAAATAACCAGACCCTGCCAGAGCTGATCCTCCCCACCCCAGTTACTCTCCCTGGCTTTCTTGTGCTCCTCTCTCTCAGCTAATGAGTATTTATTTAGACAAAGCAAAGCAGTGCTTTTAACAAACTGTCTTGGGCAACATCTAGCATCAATTTGGTATGAGTTTCCAGAGCAATTTACTGTGCTATGGTCAGGGTAAATGGATTGAGGTACAATATGGCAGCTGCTCTTCATATTAAGCCATGGGAAATGCTCAAGAATGCATTTTACTGCCTTTAAATCTGAATGAGCACTGCTCTATTTAATTAAGGGCCCTTCTGTGAGGACTGGAGAATTGAAGGAAGGGGGACTTTATTTTTTGCTTCAGTTTAAAGTACCTGTTTCAGAGTACTCTGACATTAATAGAAAGTTTGGGCATTGCATGATTTCTTTAATGGATCCTATTTCTGCATCTCCAAAGTGGTGGGAGGTCATCAGAGGAAATTCAGAAGCTGCCAGAATGACCATGCCCTTCAGACAAGGGAGTCACAGCTCAGACCTCAGGGTGGTTTTCCTCAGCTTCCTGGTGTTGCTTTACAGCTGACATCTGAAACTGTTCCAGTGCACCCCATGCTCTAGTTGCAAACACAGGTAGCCCTGGACCAGCTTAAATGGCATCAATCAAGATGGCATGCAGCTCAGCAAGAACACGTGGCTCTTTTCTGGTGCTGAAGGAGTGATGGTGATATGCAGAAAGAGATGTGAATGTAAATGCATATATACACGTGTGTGGTTTATGTGTTACATATATGTGTTTATCACAGTAGTCAAGGCAAAGCTCACAGAATGTTCACAGAATAAGCTGTGTTGGAAGGGACCCATAAGGATCATCGAGTCCATCTCCATGCCCTGCACAGGACACCCCAAGAGTCACACCCTGTGTTCAGCTTGTGGAGCAATAACCCTCATCTCAGCCACTCCCAGGAGCTGCAGGTTGTCAGCCGCGTCATCCAAGCCTTTGGAAAATCACCTGCTGTGTTTTCTAACAGCAGTAAGTTAAACAGGGGTTCTAAAATTGGTTGAATTTGTGAAACTGCCCATGGTTCTTCTTCTCCCGTGGTTCAGTGAGTCCCTTTCAAGGGATGCCCTGGCTGGTCCCTAAAGGTCTCCATCACAGAGGCAGTGGGTGAAACCAAAATCCCCCTCCTAAAAGGGGCTACAGTCACGACTCACTGATTTCCCTTTCTACAAATCCAGATTATCATGGCCTTTCCAGTGGTATCCACTTACATTCAAATGCGCTTTTATTCGTAGATTTGTGTGAGTTATTTGGCTGGTCTACACCAAGTGGTCTACAGGCCCAGCAATTTATACAAACACAACTTGTGTCACTTTCCCCGATCTGCTGCTTTTTCCCTGCCTTGCAGAGAGTCATGCTCATTTTTCTGTATGAGACATATTTAAATGGGAAAATAAAAATGACACATTAATCCTTTCCTTCCTTTGCCTCCCAGATGAGCAAAACTCTTGGAGTAAACTCAAGCCTGCTTCTTAATTTATGGAGAAATGCAGAAGTCTAAATCAAGCTCCGAGAAGATTAGATTACAAACTTGGAGTGGAAAAACTTCAAGGAGACCAGTTCTGCAAGCTGCTGAAAGCTTTGAGTTATTGAAGGCCCCAAGCTGCCGTGGACACCTTTTCCCTCCCAGGACAAGACTAAGGAAAACTATTTCCCTGTGGAAAATGCCACAGGGCACAGCTGCCAGCACGGGCACAGCTGCAAATGCCAGCCTGGCGCTCTGCCCGCGTGGCAGGGTGCTCTGGTGGTGCGGAGTGTTGTGCAGGAGCGCTGTGCTGAGCATGTCTGAGAGTTCTGCAGTGACTTTTGTTTCACAATCAACTGGCACAAAAGCTGCTGCACATCCAGCGTGGGGCATCCAGCAGGAGAAGTAACCCCAGCACATAGTGGTGTCTTGGGAAGCAGCTGGTCCTGGTTTCATATCATGTTTCCAGCTGTGTCCTGTAACTGTTCCTGTGTAGGAGTGTTGGAGATACCTGGGCAGTGCTGCCGTGTATAAACCTGGTAATCTAACAAGAGAAACCAGCCACGAGTGCAGCAAATGTTTTCCTGCCTCTTGGAGACACAGCAGCGTGTTACATCAGAGGAGAACAAGCTGGGAGCAATAGACATAACAGGATTAAAATGATGGCTGCTCTGTCATTTTCCATGCTAACCTGGGTGCCTGAGAATTGCTGAAATATGGTTGAAATGCCGCCGTGATGCATCTTGTTTAAAAAGTGATTTGTTAGAAGGAAAATACATGCCAAATAACTGAATCTGCTCCATTAAAATAAAATGTAAACACTAGCCCCATGGTTTAACCATCACGCTTTTTGATAGCCTTTAGGAATTGAAAGGCAATTCTCTCCCCCCCTCTGCATTATTATATAACCTCATCAGAAGATAAACAGCCTCCTTACCCCCAAACACTTTGCAATTTGCATTTAGATTGTTTGATGCCAATGTTCAGGATAAGATACTTCCTAGCTCTGTCAAACAAAACCTGATTGTCATTTAGCAGAGTGGCAGTCAATTTATGTTTCCATTAACGCAGATCCCAGACAATTATCTGGGGAGGGGAGAGGGAAAAACCTTAGCAAATTGCCCTGCTGTCTTCAAGGCTGATTTTCCAGTGGACAGCTGTAGGGCAAATTTGACTCACCCAGGAGGAGGAGAAAGGGAGCTGTTGCTGGGTAGAAAGGTGTGGGGATAGCTCCCAGACCCCTTGGTTGTGCAGCATCACACATGGGAGCCAAGTTCCTCATGGACGCAGCAGTGATGTGGGGCAGGGTCACCAGCCCTGGGCCAGGGATGTGTCAGATTTTGACTCCCAGCCCGATTCAGTGGCAAAGCCAGGGGTCCCTGTGGGTTTCCTTGGGCATGTGTCCACCCAGCAGCTGGAGATGCGCTGTCAGACAATGCCCTGTCTCCAGAGTCTTGTGCCAGTGCCATCCTTGGGGACCCTGGCCCTTAAGCACTCATTGTGGTCCTCCTTGGCCAGGTGGGAGGGCAGAGGACATCCCCTCCTGGCGATGGGATTGCCCTGCACTCCTGCCATGCACACCCCACAGCTGCACTCCTGGGGCCAGCGAGGGGTGCACACGCTGGCATGACTGACAGCAGCTCTACCAAGCCCTTGTGCAGGTGCAGAACACAAATGTAATATGATTTCCTTCTCTGACAGTAAGCTAGAGATACTTCTCCCTTCCCTCCTATCTTAATGACTTCATTTTCCCTCTGCCCCCTTACTTAGCTGTGCCCCCACCACTCCTGTGTTCCCCTTGAGGATTCCATGCATGACAGCAACCCCTCCACCAAAGGCAGCTCCCCCATGGCTCCCCCCTGCTGTTTGCTGGAGGGCAGCATTGATGGCATTGACCAACCCAAGGTTTCCCCAAGCCAGGCCTTTGCCCCAAGGAAGCTCACCCTTAACTAAGCCAGTCCTGTCCTTTCCAGTGCTCTTTCTGAGGGGGGTGGGCAGGTAGCACTGGTGCAGCCCCACTCCCTGGCAGTCCTCCTTGCTCATGGGCTTTTCTGCACACACACGTGTGTGTCACACAGGAGGTCACACAGCTCAGAGTCCTGTGTGCAGAACTATTCCTGTTGCCTTTGCAAAAGTACTGCATTGCATCTTGGCTGGTGCAAAAGAGCCATTTGTGTTGGAAACAGCTTTCAGTGACTCCCTGGCGAAGTCAGCAGGATACTGGCTCTCTTTCCCTGGGGCTGCTGGGGTCTCCATTGGGAGCAAAGAAGAGACCCAAGTAGAGGTGGGGGCTCACCTGCAATGGAGATGTACTGTGGGGGACTGACAGTCTGCCAGGCACGTGCTGCAAGGGGACCACCTTGGTACAAGTCCTTTGGTGTTCTGGCTTGTGGCCCCTTTGTGGCACCATGGGGCAGGTGGTGCTGCTTGGTGGCTGAGAAAAATCAAGTGGCTTTCTGAAGGGAGGATAGACACCCATGCCCCAGTGACTGGAAATACATCTGTGACCACTTGGAAAGTTATTTTTGCTACATGAAAGGCGCATGGACAGAGCCTTCTCCAGACTGTAGCACCTCTTGGCTTTCCTTCCAGTACAGCTCATTTATTTGGTTTGGCACCAACTAACCAAGCCATGTAGCTGCCAGGTTCACCATGTATAAGGAGCTGCTGATGTCAGGAAGAGCTTTTGGCTGCAGGAAAGCCCTGCAGATGTTGTCCAGGTGGTTCTGCTCTCCATGAGCATTTAGAAACAGTCAAACCGTGTAACAATTTTACAATGATTATTTTTCTTTCAAAACATGGCCTAAATTTCTATCAGGCACTGGAGCAGAAGCACAGGGTGACATGCAGTACGAAGGCTGTGTGAGGTGTGTGGTATGTGTTGGCAGCAGGGCACAGAGAAATGCCAGAGGAACAGGACCTGGCAGAGTGTGGAGGGGACTGGCACGCCAGACCAGCTCAGAAGTAGCTGGCAGGCTCCTCTGTGCAGTGTTTTGCACCATGCTGCTTGTCAGCCAGCCAGAAAGGCTTAGCAGAGGGAGAAGTGTTGCCTGCCCACATTTAAATTCTAGTGGTTCCCACATTTCAGAATTTTGACTTAGGATCCAGCTGGGGCAAAAAGAGACTCGTGTCACCTCCCATGCAGATGACCTGGTGAGTAGCTGTGCCTCACTCATCCCTGCCCTATGTGCTCCCTAACTGTGCGAAGAATCACCACCTGTGGGTGCCTTTTCCAGAGGTGTTTCTCAGCCAAATCAGCGCAAACACATCCAGACCTGCTCATGGACTCATGTTCCCCCTTCAGATGCTCTGCACTGTGCTGCTGAAGGGGAATCTCAGGCCTTGTCCAGTAAGGGGGTTACCCCTCTCACCTGAGTTAGGGGGCATTCAGTTGCCCAGGGTACAACCTGCTCCTTCCCTCTCTTGCAGTTCCTTAGCTGTACACTGCCTAGAGGACACATGGACCCTGCTAACACCGTGCCCAATCCTACCCAGGGCAGGAGGAAAGGGGTTTTCCTCTGCCTACAAACCTGCTCAAGCCACCAGGTGACCTCAGAGCACCCCTGAAGCCCAGTAACACTATTAGAGGCTGCTCTTTCCCTTGCCAGTTTTCTGCTTCCACATCCCCTCCTAGACTCTCTGCCACTGCCTTACCCTTGCCACCCTGCTGCCTCTTCCTGGCCTGTACTCACTCTCTTTCTCTGGACCTACGCACCTCTTCTCCACAGGTAACAGGTAAGCTGTTAACGTCTCAAGATTTTAAAGAAATCCCAGTTGTGCCAAAAGAAGAACAAGATATTCTGACTCCTAACAGCTTTTTATTTATGTGGAAATTACTACAGGGTTTGCAGACTAATCTTCCCTATTTTCTTTGCAAACCTCTGAGCTGCTTACACTTCTTGTTCATCTTGTTGTCTAATAGAGAAACCTCAGTCAGGTTGCCTTAATACTTATTTTATTTAAAGAATCAGAAACACAGTCATTGTAGTTCATTTGTACTCATATCTGCCAACATTTCCTAAACCACATTAACATTCATGTATAACAAAAACATTTTCTGAGCTGTGCAAAGTTCAAAGGAACTGTTCAATTACTTGAACCCACTTCTAGAAGAACAAACCTGGCATTTTACAAACCGAGGCCACCAGAAGGAATCTTTTCCCTGCCCTGTTGCAGGAGATGGAGATGCCCCCTCCTCCCTCTTTTCCTGGCATGACAGGTAAAAACTAGACCACAGTATGAGTCAAACCTCTCTCAGTCCAGGACTTTCTGAATGGCACTGGGTCATGTTTTTGTATCGCTGGGCTGTATTAAGTTCACCTTAATACTTGTGCTCCTGGCATGGAAGTGATTTGTCCAAGAAGATTACTCAGTAACCCAAACTGTGATAAGCAATAAAGAGGGCCCAGAAACAGCTGCTATCAAAATAGAACACCTCCTTCCCCCTCCCCCCCATATTCTTCCTAGAAGGAAAATATGACTGAAAGGGTTGTCGACCATTAAAAAAATCATCATCCTTCTTGCAAAATATATTTTAAAGCACTGATTTAATGATATGATATCTGCATGTTTTCCTTGATCCTCTCACACTCCAACTTTTGTCCTCTTAGAGTTAAGCATAAAACAGTGGAAATCTGGAATCATTTTAGATCTGGCTAAACAGAATAGGCAGCATGCAAGTTGTCATCCTGTTTTGTTTTTCTGACTGTAGTAAATATACCATGGAACAGAATTTTAAGAGCATTTTAACCACTGTAAGTTGTCAGGAAAAAAAATCTCATCTCTGACAGATCTAACCCAGAATTTTTATTGAAATCAATAACACACATTTTGGCATTGCTGACTGCCTAACTGTGCAGTTTACTGTTTGAGGTGCAGTGACACCAGTTCTGACCTGGACCAAATAAGTGGAACAGATATGGCTCTAATCTCAAGCAAGTCTTTCCAGAAGACGTTTCTTCAGTCTCTTATTAGTTATAAAAAGGCAATTTCCTCTTAACAGTAACTAAATTTTTAGTGACTGACTCATTACAATCTGGAATATCAACAAATGCGGCAACATCAAGTATAAAAAGAAACACCCTGAAAGTGATGCCTCCTGGTTTGAAGGTGCTATACTTGGCCATGAACTGTGTTTCTGGAATTGGTTTGTTAACATGTGACAGCAAGAAGAACTTATTTTACAGAGAACAAAGTCACAGAGCTGAACTTAAACATGAATGCTCACTTACATGGGTTTTGATACGTACTAGTACACAGGGCTTGAATGAAAACAAAACTTACACCTTCACATATGAAATACTGGTAATGCAGTGATGACGTTCACCCACCAGGCCTCTTTGTTTTAATAAGATCATCTCCAGGTTACAGTGCCTCCGACACACTTCTAAACACCCACCACATGTGGGCTTTGGCAAACAGCCAGCTGCTGTCAGAGGCAAGGTATGGATACAGCTATGAAAGGCCTTTCAACACAATTCACTCCTCAAGAACCGATGTCTTTTTAAATACGCTCAACAATTGCATTATGACTTTTTTTTTTCTCATTCTTTTTCATACAAATTACTGGCTAAACTCACATTTATTGCACCTTTAAGTCCCTGGTAGATGGAAGCTTATATTGCCTGATACAGTTTGTATTGTAGCTTGACGACGTTAAGAAATCCAACAGTCTCCAGAACTGTACATTTCTACAGTAAGAAATCACATTTCCATAACACTAATTACTGCTGTCGCAGATCAGCTCTTGTCTCCGTCATGCAACGACAGAGGAAAACTCCACGGTCCCTGCGCGTGCTAGAACCTGCAGTGTTCTTCTTATTGCCATGAAAAAGTCAATTAAAATGACTCCTCTGGGAATTACTTTCAATTCTGGAGTCATTATCACTCTCCAGACAGAATGCTGTGCTTCAGCATAGGTCTTCAGCCACTCTAAATATGCAGGAGAGAGCAAGCATGTGTGTGTTCCACAGGCAGGCCCCCCAGGTATATTTATCGGTGACCATGCAGCTTTTTCTCTTTTCCTCTATGATGCAAGAACAAGCAGTCTGATCTCAATCTTCAGGTACGTTTCTAATTTCATATGTTGAATGCAAATCTTGTTGCAGCCTCTCTGTTAAACCAAATCTTTAACAATTAAAAAAAATAGCACCAGATGTATGAAAAAGAGGAAATGTCTGATCTGGTAGGAATATATATAAAGTAGAGCAATTCTTACAGTAAAAAGGTACGTCGTACAAAAAAGCAATGGAAAGTGATACCGAGGACAAAAATCCATGCTGCATATAATACGGGCAGAAGACAGGCAAAAGGGATTCTGCTCAAATAACCACAGTTTAATGGTGGAGCCGTGCTTCCTCCAGGACCTCCCTGGCAGCAGTGCCAGGACATGGGGTGGTGTGGCACTCTGAGTACTGAACACCAACACGCACCAACAAACCTGCGCAGCATATCTTTGAGGTATATAGAAAGCATGACGTTAACATTTTTGACTCCTCATTCTTACTTGCACAATGATGCACTGATCTTTAGCTGGGGATTTCTCCACCCTCCCCTCTTCTTGCCTTGGTAAAAACAAAATCCCAGTTTAAGAGCTTCCTAGCACACCTCCTTGAACTATCAAATCCATCTTGCATAGGCCAGTAATAAGAACACTGCAGCTCTGACAAATAAGTTACAGCAATATAACAGCTTTCCTTTTAATTTTTTTTAAAGATATCTTCTCTATAATTTACACAAAAGGTTAACAGCCAGAGTTTAGGTTACTACAGTCCAGAAGGGCGTCCTTTCAGTCTGTGATTCCAGGTGGAAGGCACTACTTCAACATACCACTGTATGCACCGCACACGGTCTCGGGAGCACAGCGGGACACTGTGTCTCCAGAGCTGCAGACTGAAGGGCCTGGGGGAAGTCTTTGGAAATAAAAATGGCAGTGGTTATCAGTCCAGTTTCTCTTTTCTGTCTCTTCTTGTGCTATGCAGTTTCCCCTGAAAGCTCCTCAGTTGAGAGAGCGGCAATTTGTCCTCAGAAGCTCTCGACAAAGCTCCCAGGGAAGAGGCCCGTCCTGCCGTTCCTCTGCAAGGTCCCTTTGTACCAGCCGTCCTCCCGCTTCTTGTGCACAAACACAATGTCACCTTCCTTCAGCTCGATCTCTGCCTCGCTCTGCGGTGGGTACGGGACCACAACACGGTACCTTTGGAGAGAAAAATGTGCAAAGACTTGGTTAATCTGCCCTTGATGGGAGCAGCTGGGCACCAGTACCAGAGATCTTGGGGAAAAACAACTTTTGGAAATATCAGTAAGTTACATTTTCACACACTAGTTGTATGCAATGCAGCTACATCTTCTACTAAAACTGAGTAAGATGTAAAATTCTGGCCAGCTTGGCTGGACAGTTGACCAGGATGACTCTGGAGCCAGTCCATGAAAGCAGAAATGTGCTGTCAAATGGATGGACCACTTGTGGTATATCTGCTCCCAGCTGTGTGCTGAGCCTGCGCCAGGACTTGGCTGCTTTATCCTAGTGCTGCATCTCTGCTGTAACATGTCTTATTCAGCTCTGCATTTGCTCCCTCCAAAAATCATAGCATCATAGAATGAAAAAACAGTTTGGGCTGGAAGGGACTTTAAAGGTCATCTAGTTCAACCCCTCTGCCAGAGGCAGGGACATTTTCAACTCAAGCAGGTTGCTCAGAGCCCATGTGTCAACTGCATAAATCAGTCTGGTGTCATCTGCAAACTTCCTGAGGGTGCCCTTAATCCCACCGTCTATGTTATTGATGAAGATATTGAATAGCACTGGTTCCAGTGTGGACCCCTGAGGGACACCACTCGTCACCAATGTCCACTAGGGCACTGAGTCACTGACACTACCCTCTGGATGTGGCTGTCTAACCAATTCCTGTTCCACCTAACAGTCCACTCATGAAATCCATCCTTCTCCAATTTAAAGAGAGATGTTGTGAGGGACCAACTCAAAGACCTTACAGAAGTCCAGATAAATGATACACTCTCTTCCCTTGTCCACTGATTATGAAAAATGGGGTTTGCAATGCTCCCACTGCCTGCGACACCAGCACATGTTAGCTAAAGCAGTTCACATTTTTCTCCTTATAATGTGTCTTGAGAATGTACTTTGAGTCCCTCAAACCTGGAAGGGAAGCCAAAATGGAGAGGTATCAAGTGACTTTCAAAGCACTCTCCAAACCAACGGGGAGCCCCAGTCCTGAACCATTCCCAGGGCTCTCCGGGAACTTAGCTGTCAAGTGTCACTTCATTTCAATGAAGTAATGATGTGTCTGAGCCTGATACAGCTATTCTGCACTCAGAGCTTATCAGCAGGCGTCCTTCTGAGAGCACAGACCGGGCCATTTTATATCAACGCACTTGTGTGCAGAGGAGGGAATATATTTCTGCTGCATGGTTGTTTTTTCCTTCAGCACTTCTGCAGTCATCTGGCATTTGGTTAACAGTCAGTAACTGTCTTGCTAATTGCAAAGTAATGAATATAGTAAGATAGTTAAAAGTTGCCAATTGATTACCTAAAGTCCATCTCCTGAGAATTAATATTCACAACTGCTGCCTGGCACCTATGCCTGAGTCCTGTTTGTAACAAGGTGAGTACTTATTTAAGATCATATCCTGTCTCTGGGGACTTTAACACACCCAGGAGAGTGTGGACCATGCCTTGAGACTATTCCCAGTGAGACAGTACTAAAGCAAGGGGCTCTCCAGTGGCAGTCACCCATTTTCTTAGCAGATTTTGCTCAGGTGCCTAGTGACTTCAGCTCTGAAACTAGGCACTCCACTTTGGCATGACACTGGAAATATCAGCTTTACATCTCCACAGCCAAACAACCCATTGCTTGGAAAAGCACTGAACTACATTTGAAGCAGGGGTTCTGTTCTAATACCTGACTATGGCTTTTTTATCTTGACAGCAACACAGTCATGGAAAATATTTGTGTTCAAGTGCCATCAAAAATTTGCTGATCCTCTCTGTACCTTGGTTAATAAATCCAGTTGTCACTTCCTTCCTCTGTGGAAAAGCAAATAACAGGGGTTGAAACGTGTGCAGGAAAATGGTCTATCAAGCTATCATCTGTGGAACTGCTACACTTATAATATGAAGCTTTGCCAATTACACTCATTATGCAAATGAATGCACACATTATTTCAAACACTCTGCTGCAGTGTTGATTAATTAAATTATCAGAGTGGAACAATTTCAGCTAAGATGATGCCAAGTTTCAGATCTCACTACTCTTATGCACAATCACACATATCGGAGCTCTGCATCAGGAACTCAAGAGGCCTTGAGAAATAAAAAGGTTGGACCTCAACATTAGTTGAGTCCTGCGGAGGAACTCACAGACAGTTCTGGCAAGTCAGGAAACAGAAAGTCAGAAAAAGGTGGTGTGTCAGGCAGAGTCATACTGAAGACCCAGCTGGGACTGCCAGCACCTCATGTTATACCAAAAGCACAGAAATATCCTTTTAAAGCAAAACTACGTCCTCAGAGTGATGAGCTGCTAGTCCCTAAATAGTTCACATAAGGAGGCAGGTGACCACACTCAACAGGAATGCACCCACTGTCATAAAAGGGGTTCTACACAGCATCTTCTTAGCAATTTAGAGAAATAAATCTCAGTCACTGCATTACAAAATGAGGCACTTTTCCCCATTCGGGAAGCCCTAAATGCCGTGGTTTAAATTTAATTAACTACAGTACCTCACAAGATAGTACCGAAGAGGTTTTTGACAGAATAACAAAACACTAGCTATGAAAGACCTTGCAAATCAGTTAAGAGAGAGATGGAAAAGAGAGGTTTGAAGCGGAGCCTGGGAGAGGCAGCCGGGCGGGGGCTGCAGGGGCAGCATCCCGGCCCTGCGCTGGCACAGGGAGCTGTGCCGCCCCTCCGCACCTCCAGGTGGCACCTCAGCCTCGCTTATCCTCTGGAATGGAATTCCCAAGGACAGCTATTAGCCGTGGTTTTTTGGCAGAAAAGGTCTCTTCTCCCAGACATCCTCCCTCACTCCCAAAAAGGCAGTCCGGGATACTTCTATTTATATCTCTCCTTTTAATTTCTCCTTTTGTCCCCTTTTTGAGAAGATGCTATAAAATTGTAGGTTTTCCTACACCAAACTGTCACTTGGCATTTTAGATGGATCTCAGTCTTCTCAATTTTGTCTATGTCACATTCCACCTCTAAATTACCAACTTTCAAAAATGCTAATTAGTTGGGCAACAATTATGATAACAAATGTGGCAACCCCTTCTGACCAACACTAACAATATTTGGTATTTTCTGTTGTAAATGGTGTAAATCTGTCTTATATAGTTACAATTCTGACAAATGTTAATAATTTTGGCCCAAATTCTTCACAGTTGGCTGTATCAGGCTGAGGGTCCAACATACAGCCCAACGGCCTCATCATTCCAAGAATAACATGAGGGGTTATGCAGCACCAGGAGGACCCAGATGAGCACTTCCACAAACTGCTCTCAGGTCCTATATTTGGGAGCAAAGACCTCCATGTGGTCCCACTGGTCTGTAAGGGATGGAGTTCCTTCTGAAAACCATCCACTCACAGCCAGGTTTAAAAACATTCAAACCACCCCAAAACTGCACGTTTAGGCTTGCATGAGCACGGAAAGTAAAATCTCTGCTGATTTATGCTCCAAGCTGTCCAAGCTCTGTGGGACCTCAGAATCTGAATTTCTCTTCCTTTCTTAATATTGGGCCCCACTTGTATTTTTCTCTTAGGGGACAGACTTGACGTTGGACATCCCCACTACTGGATGCTGTGGCATCCTTGGATTGGACACTTCATCCCTGGAGGCTACTGTCCAGGAGGGGCAGTGGCCTGGGAAGGGTCCTTGCTGCACAAGGGATAATACATGAGAAGAGGTTGCAAGTAGTATCAGCAAGGACAGGGGATGGGTTTTTCCCTGGGCAGGGAAACCTCAGGGAGCTGGAGAGTGGGGAAGAAGAAGGAGGCCGATAGGAGAAAAACTGGGAGCAGAGGAAGATAAGTGACTGTGATGAAAACTGGAAGCCCTGATAGAAGGTGTGGGTATCGCTGCCGAGGGGGGAAGCTCTGCTGAGCTGAGTCTGGGAGAGCAAAAAGCCTTGATGGGAGGGAGCCTGGGGCAGGGACATTGCATCCCAAGAAGCAGGAGACTGCACCAGTACGGGCTGGCACTGGGGCTGAGATGGGATGGGCACCCTGGCAGCAATTACCTCACTGAGCTGGGAATAGGTCTATCCTCTGTTGTCAGCAAAGACCTTGCAACCCCCCTGTCCCCTGTCTTCATAGCACTTGTTTTCACAGCCAAAAGAAACACCTCTCCCACCCAGTCCTCCCTTTGCTACTCCTACTGAAATCTGGAAGGTGCAAATAAGACTCCTAACCTCAAACAGATGTCACCTGATGGAAGTTCTGGTTTTGTTTCTTTTAAAGAAGCAAAATGATTAAAAATATCGTGTGTAGATACATAAAAAAATCTACAACCTTACAAGAACACAAGTGTTTCACACCCATGCATCTGAGATGAAGAAAAAGGCAAATAAAATTGTTCATGACTTTACTTCTGCTGTCTTGCAATATAATCTTTCATTATATGATTGCATACTATTTTTCCCATAGGATGCCTCCTTCATTTAGTGCACAAGATGTTGCTCTGGATGTGAGTCAAGGCTCTGACATGGGAGCCACCCCACCTTTTGCAGAGGTTGGAATATCTTTAGCAAGTGACCATGCTGAAATGCACTGAGTAGTGCAGATGTGGGGAAAGTGGCTTCTCTGACTCCTTCAGCTGCAAAGCCTCGTGCCACACTTTCCACAGAGACTCATCTCATGCACACTGGCTGCGTAGGAGTCCTGTCTGGTCTGAATGATTCATACACGCCCTCTGTCAGTGTGCAGGCAGGCACTGAACAGTATTGATCAGAACTGATCAGTAATTAATGGCTGAACTCAGCCATGGACACTCTAAAAACCCCCAAAAATACTCACTGAGTAAATATGTATCTGGTACACTGATGGAACTAGAGCAACTTAGGAAAATGTGCAATGAGGCAAATTAGGTCTGCAGGGCTAACCTCCAATCTGATCCCATTTAGGGTGCTTGAATTTTGATGACTTTTAATTCAAGCTCCTGTTTCTCAAAGTATCATGCACTAAGGACAGATTTCATGAGTCTAGTCCTGTGACTCCAACAGGTCTCTCACGCATTAGGGATACACACCCCTAATGTGGAGGCAATGGATAATCAGTGCCAATGGACCATCTGGCCTAGTTAACCATTGGTTTTGTCTACCAGTGGGGCTCTGTTTTTTTATCCTTTCACTGGCAAATTGCAGGGATCTGCAAGGCACCTCTTCACACTACAACCCAAAACCTACTTCTCCATAGTGTGTTGACTGAATCAGCAGCCGTAGAAGAACAAGTCTCAGTTGGGTCTTTTACCTTTCTGCTGGAAATATCTTAGGCTTCAATTTCTGAGATGGTTGATGGTTAGTCCTAAGGCAGGTATCCCTACTCAGAGAAGCACTTAACCATAGGAATACATGTCACTGTTCAGTCAGAAATTACTCCTTGGGTCATTTCTCTAGGATCACTTTCCAGGAATGAAAAGAACCCTTCTTCTAATTTCCTTTTTGGCATAGAAGACATATGAGCACAGCAAAATTGAAGTCAATGGGCGTTAAGCACATGCTTGAATGCTTCCTTGAATTGGGAGCTCAATTTCTAATGTGGCAGTGATTTGTAGAAAGATATATGGAAACATGGAAAGATCTATTTTAAAGGTTAAACTTACTACTCCCATCTTATTCTGCAGCACTGTTGTGGTTATAACTTGGTTGAAGGCTGCATGAAAACCATAGAAACGCAGTACAGATATGCCAGTCGTGACAATAAGTCTGGCCACAGCTGCTTTATCACAATATAACATGGCAGAGTTAGTGCCAGCTACTATAAATGAGTCAACAATGCGTGACATGTTTTACTCAGGTTCGCCTCTGGGAACAGTGCCAGGCAGCAAGGGGAACATGACTCACGCACACACACACGCACACACTCAACTCGCCTGTTTTGCTTAATGTACAGTCACATTTTCTTGAAGGGGGTGGCAAGGGAAGTATTTTGTTTTGGTGCTGCCAGGCACACAGCACACCCCTCCTGTGAGCCAACAGCGTTGTGGGATGTGGGCAAGGCTCTGGCCCAGTGCCTGCCTCACCACAGTGTGTCCCTGTACTGGTCCTGTTTCTCATACCAGCAGAAAACTGGATGGAGCTGTAGGTGGAAAACAGTGTGTGGGGCACACACAGCCTGATGGGGGGTATTCACTTGGCAGTCAATCACTGCCACATGAAGTGACAAGGACACCACCTGGGAAATTTCTCTGCTCTGCTGCTTGGATTGCTGGATGCTTTATGGCAGAGAGCATCTGAAGGAATGTGGTTTTATAAACTGGTAGTGGAAACTACACCCAGAAGGCAGAGACGGGCTCTGACTATCCTAGCAAACTAGACAAATATGAAGGCTAAATGACAGGAGAGCTAGGAGCAATTTCCTTCCTAATCCAGTCATCCATAGCCAGGCTTCAGAATATCAAGAAGATAATTGTTTTCCTCTCCATGTAAAAAAAAAAAACAAAAACAAAAACAAAAAACCCCACCAAAAAAGACTAAGAGTATAAACATTAACAGTACCTCCAAGAGGGTGACGCTTGCTTCACCTGTCTGCAGCTCCCAGACAGGCCTGCACTGTCAGGCAGCAGAATAGGCAATTCATCCCTTAAATAGTGAGTGAGCTGCAAGCAATCAGAGCCCTTTAATGCACCTCTTGGTGCACTGGGTTTGATTGGTAACCTGGATGTGGCGAGTGCTGGAGCTGCAAGCCAACCTCTATAGGAAAAGTAGCGGTGCTTTGCTGCCTGCATGAGCCCCTTTTTGAATGCCGTAAATATTAAGGAATGTGCTACTTCTTCCAACCTTTCAGTGCTCTGTTTCTGTGTGCACAGATGGGCGTTGGGAGACAGAAAGCCAAGTACAGCTAAGTGTACTGAAATGCTTTGCAGCTTTTTAAAATTTCTTCCAGCATCTGAATCTGTTTATCTAACCTTTTTTTCCCTCTCCTCCCTTTTCTTTCTCGGAGAATTGCTCCTACTGTGAGTATGAAATGCACCAAAATGCAAACAAGCAAAATATGGAGCTGAGTGACGTTGAATGCAAGTTGCTCCATTGCCAGATGTGAAAAGAACAAGAGGTTTGAAAACCGTAATTTGTTTAAAAAAATATATAATTTGGTACTTCTGAGAAATTTGATGATTTAATGAGCACAGATGGATGTGGGATGAATTTCTAGCAGACAAGTGTTTAATGTATCTGCTCAGATTATTCCAGGACTAAGCATTATCCTTCCTAGTGCATGAAGGTAATTAATATTTCCCATTATGGACATGAAAAAACCCATATGATCAGTTAAGGAATGCAGATACACCAATGATATGGAAGTTAATTCATAAATCAATTAAAGAATCTTGCCTGCTGTGTATAATTATGGTTACTTCAATTATAGCTTATTTTCAGATTTAAGACTCAGGAATCAAAATACGTAAAATGAGAGGAAGTTCCTTATCACCATATACTGCAGCTGGAAGTATTTACTCAGTTTTAGCACTCTAAATCTATTTGCTTCTGATTCCAGCACAACTAAGAGGATCCAGGTAACCTTTGTCTCTCTGGTTTTATTCTGCCACTTAGAATAGTCATCAGTTAAATGTTTCCCTACCTGGACCACCTGAGGTGGACTGAGAAATGTGTAGGGTATGGGACTAGCCCTGCCATATTACATAATGTGTCTGGAGTTCTCTATAGTAAAGCTTTGAGAGCAGCATATTAACATCCAGCTCTGGAGACATTAGGGGCTGTACTCCCCAGCTTCTCTTCATGGTTACATTTAACTAAAGGTGCAGCAGCCCACTGATTCAGTTACACTGGTGCTAAATCTGGTTTATATTGATTTAACTTTTTTTATAGCATTAATCTGAACTGATCTAGACCAAATTAAGTGTGCCTAAATAGGAATTGGTTTTTCACTCCTTTTTCTAAATTACTTTTTCATGGATTTTAAGGGCAAGAGACTACTGCGATAGTCTGTTCTCACTGCCTTCATTACAATGCTGAAAGACTTGCCTGTATTTATTTCTGATTCAAGTCTAACAGCTGCACCTGAACAAAAGCATCTCTTTTAGAAAAAAATGCCAAATCTAGTGTAAAAATATTTCCATGCCTGTCCTGACTGCAGTCTCTTACACACTATTACCATGCCATCCCTACACTCTTGACCAGGTGTGCCAGAGCTCCCTGTGTCTCTCACTGCAAGTATATAGTTTTAAATCTTCCATTTTTCTTATGATGCTTCTCTGAGTCCACTTTGCATCAGATTTGCCTCTTCTGAAATATACTGTTACTCTGTTTTCACCTGACTAGGATCTGAATTAGCTCTGTACCAACATCTCTGCCCTACCCATCCCCCACTTCCCACTTCAGTCCAGCAAAGGTTTTATGTCAACAGTCCAGGTTCAGGACCCCACTCCTGTTGGGCTGTACTACATACATTAATAACTATTTTCTAGTGATTTCTCCTGTAGAGTTAGATTTGATGCCAGTGAATCAATTTCCAATCCACTTAGTATCTGCTGGGTTGGTTGTGGACAGTTTACTCAGAAGGGGTTTTACGGTAACAGACCAGATACCTTAGAAAAGTTTAAGTACGTTATGGTGTCACTGTCACCTTCTCAACTGAATTCCAACCTGCATTGAGTAAAACACTGTATATGGATGGTCCTGTAATGTCCCTTATTACACATTATCTGCTTCATGATCCCAACAGAATTCAGGGTCAGGTGCCTTGCCCAATCCATTCCCTTCAGCCTCCTTCATACACTCAGACAAAACTAGTTTCTTTCCAACTTCTGTGATTTTAATGTTATTTCAAAATTGTTTTTAATTCCAGTTCAAGGGTGTTCCCTGAACAGCTTTTTGAGAATTCCTCAATGCTTTTGTAAAAATATGTTTTTCTCAAACACCTTCTGAGTAGAAAGCATTTCAAGAGCACTGTAGCTGTGTATTATTTATTCCCTTTCCAGTCCTCAAGCCGCAGTCTGGTAGAAAACATTTACCTGAAGCCAGTGTGACTGTACATGGAGACCTATCTCTTTTCTGCAACCTCCAGCTCTTTTCTGGTCACTTATCTCTCTTTCCGGTCAGTTATCTCTCTCTCCACCTGCTTTTGTATTTTGGTATTCCTATTCTTCTTTTTTCAGGTTTGTGAAGTCAGTTAATCTGAGGTATACCACGGTGGAGAGCAGGCTGCTGAAATGAACTCCAGTATCACTGGTACATCCCTCTCTAGAAACAAGCTACATTTTTGGTAACAGGTCACTGAAGATGACTGTATCTGTATGTATTCTAAACAAGAAGAATTTGAAACAGTCTTTGGTATTGCAGAATAGGACATGTCCAGATGGGACACAATTTGACAATTCCTTTAACTTATTCCTTAAGTTCAAATACTGGAATCCCATTTAAAATGTGGCATTTGCCAACGGCATTTACACCATTTGGGCTGAGAAAGCATTGCTGTCCTCCACATTTAGACCAGAGCTGTGGAGTGTCACAGACAGGTGCTCTTAAACACTTTAAACCTGCACGGTGTATCAAATGATTTTCAATGGGCAGCGTGTAAGCCCTGTCTTCCTAAAAGACAGCTGAGCCACGTACAGTCAATCCACAGAACACCAAAATTGCAACAACTCTTGAGCAAGCTAAACTTTCATCCCTCCTCCAATTGCTCCCTGTGGATGCAGGCAACCTCTGGAGAAACACAACTTACCTTTCCCGGGGCAAAGGCTTGGGCTCTGGCCGAATAGCTGCCATGGAAGAGAGGGGAGGCCTGGCAGGTGAAGGGATGGAAAAATTCAAATCCAAGGAGCCCGTTTTCCTGTGCAGAGGCTCCAGCCCCATGGCTCCTTGCATTTCACTCTCGATGGGGCATGAGCCAGCTCTGCCATGACTGGAGAGGGAGGACAGCTCAGGCCCCACTGCCCCTTGCAGAACTCCTTCAATGGCTGTTTGGGGGTCATGGGTGGGGGACACAGATGGTGGGGAGCGTGACTTCTTTTTTGTTGATGCTCCTGCTAGAAGTTTCAACAGCCCGCTCTTCTTCTCCTTCTGCAAAGGAACCAAACAAAACATAGGCAGTGAGCAGACATACCAAGTCCCTTTGATTTCGTTTCGGAGGACCTCAATGTGTGAGGCAGGAAACCTCTCAAAACTGCCATAGAGGTGGATCCAGGTAGAACTTGAACTTTCTATAATAAAGATCCTATGAAAATCCCACCTCACTGAAAAGGGCTTCAACTAATTTGGTAGAGTAAGGACGAAACATACTGCAAAGATTATCCCCATTTTCAAATCTATCCAGGCAGTGATCATGTGCTCTTTCAAAGAGAGTGCAACTACACTAGTATAGCAAAAATACAAACTTCCCATGCAGAGAAGACAGCAAGCAGAGTGCTGCCCTCTCTCTTCAAGGAGAATCCTGTCCCTCAATAGAGATACATCCCACAAGTAAGAAATCATGACCCATGGCTTAAAACCTCTGCTGGGAAGCACCATGGGATAAGGAGAGATTTCGGATCCCAGCTTACTGCAAAAGAAGGATTCATTATTACTGCCTCTTTTACTACCTGATGCAGATTTACAGTAGGGAGAATGGAGGCATAAGCTTAAGAACTCTTTCCAGAACATCCTACCCTTCACATCCTGCATCACACAGCAATAACTATTCATGTCTCCCTCCCAGAAGGGGGTCACTTCCCCTCATGTGTTAAGGTAAAGGTATCAGCCTGATGTTTGAAGATAGACCACAGAATTCACAACTGGCAATTGGAGTGGCAGTGCATGGGAGGTTTCAAATTTCTACAAGGATTTCTGACACAGAGAAATGAAAAGATGATAATAGCACCCTTTCAATAATGGGAAGAAAAAAATTTAGTCTGTGCTCCTGAGGAAGCACATCCGACCTTTTGGATTTTACAACAGTGTGAGAAATCCTGCTGCAGATTTACCTCAAGCACACACAAATACCAAACACTATGTCCTTCTTCTTTAAAGTTTTTTGCCTAGAGGTTTATATGTAGAAATTTGCCATCCTCTGGCACATGCTCCACAGTGTTAGGTTAGAGCTGCAAACCAGCAATGCTGTGCAGTAAATTTTTCCATTTTTTAAAAATTATACAAGAAGCTTTGCAAAGGTCTGTTAGATTTCTTCCTCTTTTGTCAGAAGTGCAAGCCATTACCCAAACTATCTTCAGAGTCTCAAAGCTGTGAAGTTTAGCTGTTCTTGATAATTTGTTCAATAATAGGATCCCAGGGGATAAAATCAAACCCAGAAACAGCAAGACTTATGGAACAGAAACTCTCTCTATATATTCAAGTAGGAACACTTGTTGGAAATACAAGCCAGTAATTTATTTATTCTCTGTAGACAAAATGTCCCATGCAAGGTTTAAAATTATGCTTTTTTATGTTCTGACTGCTGAAGTAGTTTCTCAAAGCAGCTTTAAAGAATAGAAAGGCTACAATAAAATAAATATAAGATTTTAAAAGATGCAAGGATTTACTACAGTAAATGTACTTGGAGTGTCTGGTATCTCTGCTTCCAAAGTTCTTGTCTGCACTCCTTAACTGTCATGGACTAGTAAGAAAACAGAAATACCTTAGATGCCAAGACACAGAAGACATAAAATAAAGCACAGTTGTTGTCACAGAGCCAAAGTCCACTGATTTTTGAAGAGCAGAGTCTGAACTGTTGTCCTAGGGTGATCTGTGCATCCGGATCCTGGTCTCCTGCTTTTAAAATAGTGTTTTGCAACTACAGGATGAAAGGATCCATCCTGTCAAGATGTTCACCCAGGCAGAATCCATGGAAGCTAAGGGAGGCTGGCCATATGGCACCACCAGGTCAAAAAAATTAAATCAATTCCCTTGGAAACAATAGAAAAGCAGACCAAATGCCCCTGATAAATATCTTCTTTTCCTGAAGACATTGGGAAGGGACTGTGTGGAAAGCATCTGAAACACCAGAAAAAATACTGCAGTTTTTCTCTCGCTGTCTAATTAAGAAATATTGTTGCTGTCATCATTATATAAAATTTTAAAGCTCTTCATGAAATTGCAAAACTCTTCTTTCCCTGTGGCACACTGAAACAATATCTCTAATGATCCCAGCATCCTGTGTCAATATGCATTTGAAGGTGTCCAAAGGTCAGTGACAGAATACAATAGCCATTGTGGGGCTCTGGAGAAACAGCTATTGTGCAGCAGTGAGCACTTTGAGCCTCTTTAATTGGCAGTCTTGCAAATGCAAAGTAACTATGTGAACTAAAGCCCTGTATAACAAACAATTAATATTCCTATGTGGTAGCAGCTTCTCTCATTTTGCTTCTAATTTAAATACCTTGGCAAATTTTCATTAGAAAAACCTTGTGCAACTTAGACCATTTAAGGCACAGAAGCAGAAATATTTGGAATGAAGGAGGCACATATACTCACACCCAGATGAGTCTGACAGTTATTCAGTTTTGTTTTCAAGAATGGCTTCCACTCTACAGGGTTAGCCCTGGCATAAATTTCTACCCTTAAGCTACTATCCCTTAGAAAACAGAAAGCTATAATGAACTTGCTGATCTATCTTTGTTCTACTTTAATAAAAGGAAAAATAAAAAATTGATTTTTAGCCCCTGCTGAGAATTTTACTGAACTTTTGAAACTAAGATCTGTGCTCTTCGAAGAGAGAAGATGACTTAATTCAATTGCTAAGCCTAGTCAAAGCCTGAGCAGTACCATCCTTCAAGTAGTGACCTTGGGCAAGATGCTTAGAGGTGACCTGATACCAACCACTTTGTGTGTGTGGAGATTAGACAATATGTCCAGCTCTTTCTCTCTTTGAGTGTGTCTCTCAGCCTTCTGGTATCACATGGCCACATCCTCTGCTGATGCTGCTCACAGCATTTCAAGCAAAGGAAGCGCTGTCAGGAACTGATAATTTACTGTGATGTCACCCATGAGAAAGAGATTGGGTTTGAACCTTCTGTGATCAGCAGTTCAACCTAAACCATGACATTTCTCTCTCTGTCTGTAAAATGGGACTAAGTTGAAACTCCTCATGCTATGGGAATTTGTTCATGATTCTAGTGTTACAAAGCTCTACATTTCTTTGGGAGTAACGAGCTCTTTTCCACGGCTTTAATATTTTTAAAAAAAAGGGAATGGAATGTTAGTATGCAGTCCCAGCAGTGATTTATTGCAAATGTCCAAGTATTATGAATTCATTTAATATTTAGTGTAATAGCAGCCATCCTTCACTAGAAATTAATATTTATATGTCTATTCAAGACAGTCCTTCAGCAGTTTCACTGTAAATCAATGAAGCATTAATGGACATAAATGCTGTAGAGAAATCTACAGCGATTGGTTACAGGCTGTGTCGCTTTTGAATAGAGATAAGAAGGGGAGATATCTGATGACTTTCAGAAATGTTTTTGAATTAAAAAAAACAGTTTAGTTTCTTTTCCATTCACAGATGGTTGTTTTATTGTTTTCTAGGAAATCTGTAATCTACTGAAACAGCTGTGTAATTATTGAGTTTTCTTTGTCTAGTAGCTACATTTCCAATTGACTGCAAACTGTGTTTGACATCCCTACCCCCTGAATCTGCCAAGGTCAGACCTTCACATCTGTGTTGATAGATGGATTCACAGTGTGGACAGCACTTCTCCCATCTCCTGGTTACTGCCCACATGTTTATATGAATTTAAATCATCACCTTTGTGTTGCCCAGGTTTTATTCTAGGATGTTCAGAGTCAAAACTTCCAAACCATTCATTTCAAAAGGATTCAAAGGAAAGCAAAGGAACAAAATTAGCCCTTACAAGTAAATTCCAGGCTGTTTCTAGTTAAGGAAAAAAAAACTGACTGGGAACACAGACAGTATAGACAACTCAGATTTTTTTCTCTGGCACAGCTGACAGTGGAGGCTCTGTTCCTATGGTGTAGCATGAAGGAATCTCAGAGGATATCAGTCTCTAGCAGCACAAGGATGGGATGGGCAGCACTTCTGTGACCCTGGAGCATACCCTCAGGGAAGCCAGCACTTGGACAGGTGTAAGTTCCTCTCAATATGCCAGTGTGAGAATGTTTGGAAAAGTGAATACTGTCTGAGCGTAAAAACTCATAAAGGATTAGATCAAAATTAAAGTCTGAGATATGTAAATGTTGAAATATTTTGCTTCACAGTAATTGGGGATGATTTTTCCCCTCATTAATAACTCACTTGAAGATAATAACTAGCTCTTCTTTCAGCTTCAGAGATGAGATGAGCACAGAATGCAGCTACTTCATTGATGACTGAGTGATAACAGAGTCCCCTGTCTGCAAAGCAATAATCATGCCATAATCCAAATACCAATTACATGTACTGGCTATATTAATACAGATATATTTTTTTAAGCCACCCAATATGCAGAACATTCTGGTTTAGTTTTCTTCCTCTGCAGCTCCTGATACTTAATTTTCTGCCTATCCAGGTTCATTAAACAAATGAGGAAACCTTACTGCAGCTGATAGAAAAGCTGTCTGCAGTCACTGAAATGAGGTAATTTCTCATGCAACACCAGTTACATCAGTAGATAAGACAGCCAGAGGGAGAAGAAGAAGCTTCATTTAAAAATGAAGAAAAAAGAAACAAAACTGCTTAAATGCTGCCCTGAGCCCTATGAGGGCTCAAAAGCCCTCACAAATCAGGAACTCATCTATCAGTCAGTACCCCCAAAACACCACTTTTATTGCTTGTTTAACTTGGGCAGAGCCTGTTTGAGTAAATGTAAGTAAGTGGCTGGAGAACAGTGCATTTTTATTCTGATTCCAATGCGGCTTCTGATGATTGATGCTTGCATTGAAACAGCAGGTCATATTTTGGATTATGTCTCTGAGGAAAAAATCTATCTGGGCTTTTTAAATCTGTAAAATTATTTGACTTGAGATTTTGATAATCATTGAAAAAGCCCTGACAAAACCCCCAAACCAATATAATCTCAAAGGGAAGCTTCAGGTCTGAAATATCTTTGGATATGTATTTATCATGTGCAATTTGCCACTATTTCTCATGAGGCATTGAACAAGACAACAGCAATTACTTACTACACAATTTCTTCTGGTTTTAGGGAAAGACTAGTCTGATATCATATATTGTATGGAAATACTTGCCAAAGATTTAGTTTTTAATGGAGACAACTGCTACTGGCCACAAGTCTATTATTATAATCTCACTATACATGTTACATGCCAAGAAACAAAAAGGATTTTAGGATCATAGTATCTTTAGTTTTTAAATTCCAGTGACAGTAACATGCATATAGATGTGCACAAAATATTAGATTTATTTATTAATAATTTCAAGACAGATACTATTAAAAACAGGGGAAAATAAGTAAGTCTTGCTAGACCTGTCTAGGAATTTTAAATCTTTAGAAAATAAAACTGAGAATAAGAAATTAGTGTTCAGGTCCCAATATAGCAAAGCACATAGGCACTTCATCATGTGCTTCTGTTGAACTGAGGCGGATGCAAGGCTCTAGAGACTACAGAAAGAGATAAAGAGGGAATCTAAAAATATATTTCAATATTCAATTTAGATGGAATATTAGATCTTTCAAACAATGGAGCAAAGTTAAAGGCTAGCCCAAAGGAAAAAAACCCCAAAACCAACTGAAGAGGAAGCAGGGAGTCTCAGCTATTGTTAAGCTTCCGGGAGGCAGCCAAATTCAGCAGAAGTATAAGGCAAAAGAGACTCTGCAGGGTTAAGTGTGAATGAGATGACCTGCTCCAGTGATACTGTAGCAGTTTTGGTGCTACTTTGTCTGGAAACAGCTGAAACACAGCACAGGGAGTTGAAAACTACTGCTGTGATGAGGTGACTCAAAATTGTGCACCGATAAACTGAAATAAAAGAACACCACTGAAGAAGTGATGAAACCATGGTTCTCAAGAAGACTGTGTGACATTTCCACTTACTTCCAAGCAGCCACCCCTTCTAGAACTAAGGTCAGATGGATGTGTTTTAGTCCTAATTTTAGTCCACCTCTTCCTTTGAAGTCTGAGCAATCTCTTTGATGCACAAAATAAAGGAGTAGGCCTGATGTCCTTGTACATTTGACATTCAGCTTCTTTCTTTGCTCAGCAATCTACTGGATTTCAATTATCCTCCAACAAGTAAGGGAAATTCAGCTCAAAGCATGGAGATCTCCCCTCTCTCCTCCAGTCTCCTGCCCAACACAGTGCCTACCTAGAGAGGCATTAAGTATATACTTTCTTGGAAAGCAGAAAACTGACAGGAAATACTGACCTACAAAATCCCTTCCTGTGGAGATGGTACTTGGGAAATGGATTGATTTTTTCCCACAGTACAGGAATTAGGGGGAACCTAAATGAGATTATCAGGCAAATGGTTGAAACGAAAAAAAAATAGGAAGCACTTTTCCACACAACACATAATTAAATGGAGACTTCATGCACATAGTATGGCGGAAGCCAAAAGTATGAAGAGGTTCAAAGGGGATTAGACAAATTAATGGAGAACAGACCTAGCAAGGACTATTAAAAAGTGGTATGAATCCAAACTCTGCCTCAGTAAATCCCAACAGGTAAATAAAATAGTACTTAGAGTCTACACAGGGTAACTCCACCTCACTATAAAGAGACTGTAAAAACAGTAACATTCTCAGAATTATTGCTATGCTAAAAAATTTAGGTATTTTGGCAAAAGCTTAGGAAACAGGACAAAACCAGGAATGAGCCCTCCCTTGTGCCTTCTCAGCTTTGGGAAATCAGCTGTTCAGGGACTTCCTCAGCTGCAAGGGTCTGAGAGAGGGCAAAAGGCAGCCATCAGGATGCAGTGTCAGCCAAGGAAGAGACACAGAGGGTTGGGAACCTCAGCCCCAGAGCACTTTCACAGCCCTGCTGTGAAACTGCTATTTGGACTCCTCAGCTCCACCTCTGCTGTGCAAACCTCAGCAGATTGGATTCAGGGCTGCTGCACTCACACTGCACCAAGGAGCCACAAAAGTACTGGTGACAGGGCTGACAAGGCCTTATTCCATCTCGGATAGCAGCTTGCTTCCTAACCTGACACTGCACCACCTTTGTGCATGCCAAGCTGCTTCCTTGCAGCTACCATGGGGGTCTCCTGCACTATGATACACTCTGTCTTAGGTCCTGTTGAGGACCTAACCTAATCTGAAGCCTAGAAATGTTACACCTTTGTTTTAATACAAATCAACTGTGGCAGACTAACTGTACTTTCTAGAGAATTGAAGCAAAACAGCTGGACATGAGCGTTCTTGTGAAACTTTAGGCTGATTTATTCAAACTAGAGGATAAGCCATCACAGCTTGACTACAGCACAGGATTCTGAAATGAGAAAAAGATGTACAATTAAATTAACTTAAAATTAATGTTTCTAAATAAGATGGTTTAGACTGACTGGTTAGCTTGCTGCTCCTTGTCTCTCATAAGGAAGTGAAAACAATTTATTGGTCCTGGGAAGCACTGGAAGCAACACTCAGATTTTGCAGTTAGCCAGAGCACCCTCACTCACTGAATACCTGAATGAAAGAGAATCAATGACAGAAGTCACAATGTGCTTTGACATACTTTAGTCTTACACATAGCTGGCTCTGGCTCTACCATTCATGAGGGATAGATTTTGTTTCATAAGCAAACAAAATTGCTTATGAAAGTTAAAATTGCTTGGCCTTCCTTTGTAATCTTGTTAAATGACAGGCAAGTGACACTTGTACTTTTATGGAAAGCAGAAACATGAGGATAAATGGTTTGGATTAGTGGAGGCCATCTTGTGCTTTATCCCTGATGTATGTATTCCCGCTTGGTTGATCTTGTTCTAGCAGCTGTGCCACCTCAGGCTGTAATTTCAGCGCTTCCAGCAAACCATAGAGTATTGGGCTGGCCTGCACTCAGAGAGAAGACTGCTTGTGGAAAAATCAGGTATCACAAGAGGTATATTTTCCTCTCAAAATCAATTCCCCATTGGAAGAAAAAGAAGGTCTGTCAGTGGACAGTGTAAAATTGCCAGAATTTGTGTGTATACTCATTATGGTGAAATAATTCCTTCCAGGGATTAAACAGCTCCTAAAAGATGCATTTAGCTGTAGAGAGAGGAGTCAGCTGAGACTGACAGAATACATCACGCTTACATGGACTGCAACCCAGAGGGGATCAAAGCAGAAGCTCCTCTTGCCTGTCTTTTTGAAAATTATCTGGGCTTTGCACTGCTGCTTGGGCAGCCTGGACTGAGTGAGGGACAGGAATGAGAGGGGCCCTGATAGTCCTCAGAGGGTCTGACATTTTAGAAGCAGGTCCTTGATGCCATCAAAGCCACAAGCATGAAAATTTTTCTCTCTCTGAAGGCTGATCTCCAGTTTTGGGAGTTATCACAGCATCAAATCTGACCATTCCCCAAACATTTCCGATTTATTTCATGCACTAAAACCATCAGGCCTTGTCCCTTCTCCCTCCTACCATCATGACAGCATATCTCAAACAAAGCAATACTACTAACACACTCAAGCTGATGGCATCTGTTCTGGGTGTAAGAGAAGCTCAGCCCCTCAGCACACAGGGAGTCACAGGTGCTATTTTTCCATGGGCATCACAGGCTCCACTGGGATGTCTCTTGCACAGGGACAGAATTGTACACTGATTTGTGATCAATTACTGAAGTGCATAAGCTTTGCAGGCAAAGCAGCTGAGGTTTCTGTAACCTCCCCTGTCAGCTGTGTTACAGGCATTTTCACTCTTACTGCATTTCCAAGCAGCCCTGTGAATTATTCCTAGGACACACTAAGATGGCTGAAGTAGTTTTCTCACATGAAGATCAATTGATCAAGTATACTCTTTAAAAAAATGAAGAAAGAAACCCAGAATAATTTTCAAGTATTGAAAAGAAAGTGGCTGTCAGTGTCAGAGGAATGACCAGAGGAATGAGTTGTAAATGACAAGCTCTTTGGTAAAGTCACCAAGGAACTGTCACTTTCCAAATGCCACAACATTTGGGTTTAAAGTACTAGAGAACTTTGCCATGATAAAAAAGCTTGTTTTCTCATGTCTTGCAGCTGCAGCACATGTCATAAGAGCATCCTCTCTTCATCAAAAACGAATATTTCATATTTTTTCTTAGTTTCATCTTTTTATCTGCTTAAAAAATACACCCCCCCCGGGTGCTTCAAGTACTCTATACTAAAGACAGGTCTTTAGAAATATAAAATTCCTCTTTGTTAAATTAAAGTGCAGAGCAAGAACGATCAGCAATGAGAAACAGAACTAGCCAAAGGGAATAACTAGGGCATAAGCAGGGAAGGGGACCAATAGCACTGCAGCTTTTTTTACTAACGCTGGCTATCCTGTCCCTCCATTTACCTTCCCTTCATTTGTCTGTTTAGCCCTCTTCTTTTTCCCTGCCACATGACCTGCAGATACGACCATGAATGAAATGCAGCTGAGTTACACTGATTTAACTAATTCCCACTTGTCACGTGTGCTACACAAGCCAATGTTCTCCATTGCCTCATTCTATCCCAACTGTGAGACAAAACATGTTAGTTCAAATGTCAGGCTTAAACTGATCTGGTTAACCCAAGATGTGCAAGGATATGCTTTATGCCAGAGCTGACAGTAGGGTAATATCAGTGATGCAGCCAGCATCTCAGTGATGCAGAAGCATCTCACACAGACTCACATCTGTAACCTCAAGGGCTCTCTGAACACAATTTTGTTGCATGTCTGGATTGTGCTATGCAATAAGGCAGTGACATCTGGTTGGTGTTTTCATTTGCAACTACTGCAGAAATAATTACCAATGACAGCACATATACAGCATATTCCTCTTCACTCTGCCAGCTAATTGACTGATGCAGAAGAGGCCAGTGTGACCTGAAATAAATGGTGAATCCTGCCAACCAATGGAAAGAAATGGTCAATTTTAACATGTAAGTTAAAAATGCTTCTCCGAAGATGTTGGGCAAATGTATCTCACATGTGAAAATGATGGAAACTGTATAAAGGTAAAATCCCTACTGCACTGGAGCAGAAATGACAGCTTTGTCATTCCATCTCTGAGCCTGCCTACCACAGATGAAGATGAAACACCCTTTACACAAGTCAGATAATGGTGCAAAACTGCAGGGGTTGATTGACAGACTGGCAGGCTTTCTGATTTTCATTTTAGCAAAACAGAGTGGGCAAACATTTACTTATAATTGTCCCATCCTCAATTTGATCCTGGCTGATTGGAATGTCTCTGCCTATAAAGATAACAGAATTAGTAGCCCATCAGTTAAGCAATCACAACTTCTATTCAAGGTCCTGTACTATGATTACTTAGCTGTATCTGACAATCTTCCCAGAGCAGAGTAGGTGATATGATGAATATCTTGCACTCTTCTTCCTCCCAGAACAGCAATGTATTTGTTTGAGGATCCTTCCAGTTTCCCTGTTTTCTACTCAGCAGTACTCATGCTGCTTCAGAATTCCAACAACAGATAACCAGGTGCTACCAGCTGCTTTGCAATGTTTTCCAGTTAATGATTTTCTGTCAAACCATGAGGACATTTCAAGTAGATACCATCAGGGCTTGTCCCAGTGCTAGTCAATCTTTCCATTAATTACTTGCTATGTGAGCTACTGAGTGTTCTAAAACCAGCAGTGGGCACTGAGATGATTGAGTCCACCAGCAGTGTCCTGGTTTTACCTGGGACAGAGTTAATTTTCTTCATAGTAGCTTGTATGGTGCTATATTTTGTATTTGTGACCACACAATGGTAATAACACACCCTGTTTTAGTTAGAAAGCAGCCCTTGCACATTGTTAAGACCTTTTCTGCCTCTCAGCCACCCCACCAACAAGGGGGCTAGGGGTGCACGAGGAGTTGGGAAGGGACACAGCCAAGACAGCTGACCCTAAGTGACCAAAGGGATGCCCCAGACCATATGCTCAGCAATTGAAAGCCTGAGGAAGAGGTAGGAAGTGGGGGACATTCAGGGTGATAGTGTTTGTCCCAAGTCACCATCGCTGTAGCAGAGCTGAAGACCTGCCTGTCAGTGGGAAATGGTGAGTGAATTCCCTGTTTTCCTTTGCTTGTGTGCGCAGTTTTTGCTTTACCTATTGAAGTGTCTTTATCTCATTCCATGAGTTTTCTCACTTTTACTGATTCTCTCCTCCTTCCCACTGTGGCAGGGAGTGAGTCAGTGGCTGTCTAAGCTGCCTGCCAGGGTTAATCCACAACAGCAAGAATTCAAAACAATTTTCCTAAAATTGAGAAATTATCTCAAATCACCATAATGAAATCTGCAAAGAGAAGCATGATATGCAACTGCTAGGAATGAGAAATCAAATGCATACTGCAGTATGAGGAGTGACTGGCCAGCCAGCAGCTCTGTAAAGGGACATAGAAGTTACACTGGATCACAAACTGGGAGCGAGTCAAGATGCTGTTGTGAAAAAGACAAGCTTTACCTGTAAACAACTTAAATATAAGTAATGGAAAGTGCTTATTCCACCCTCATTTGCACTAACAAGATCTCTGCACAATTCCACTCTGGGACACCACTCCACTACTCTACTCTAAGACTCCAGCAAGTTGAAGACTGCCCAGGGGAGAGATGAAAGTGTAATCAGAGGTCCAGAAAACATTACTGTGAAGAAAGGCAGGGAACTGGGTTCAGTGAGGTTGAAAGAAGAGAATTCTCAAGGACTAAACACATTATTAGTACTCTAACATGTGAAAGGCTGTCAAGAGAAAGCTGATCAGCAGTTCCATCTGAAACAAGACATGAAGAAGCAAGACTGAGTTATAAACATGAAAGTTTTGTGAGGGATAATAGGGAATTTTCTGACCTGAGGAATATGAAAGGACAGGAATGGATTGTTCAGAGGAGTTGTGGAACTGTCTTAATGGAACAATGTCAAGAAAAGTTAGACATCTGTGGTGGGAAGTCAGCATCTACCTGATGTCCTCACAGCTGATGAATGGAAATCCATTCCAGGCTTCAGCGGGGCCACCATCCCTACTACCTCTCCTGTGCCACTGTCTCTGCTGGCCAGTTGTATCTCTCAGCCAGGCTCACTCTAAGTCTGCCAACCAGGAGTATCTGGCTTGGATATAAAACCTGTCCAGGAAAATTTTAAAAGTTGGAAAATCAGTTTCCTCTTTTATGTCGTGGTCAAAGCCTAGCTTATGCATTTCCCTTGCCACAGCAGGCACCATTGTGTTGACAGGATCTGCCTGCCTGACCTCCTCCCTTTTCTGTCTCAAAACTAAAGATATGAAAAATAACATTACATTGTACAGAAGGGAATAGAGATCTCTGAGGTAATAAAAAAGCCACCTAGTTCCATTAAAAAATATACTGGTTCTGCACTGATCATGAATTGGGACAAAAACTACAGCACAGGAAATCTACTGCAAAATAAGTTGGCCATGTACTTGCATTAAATTACTTCTTCTCTCCCTGAGGCATCTGGTGATGAAGCCCAATGCCAATCTGCTTCTAGTCTGTTGAACACAGTGATCTGAGACTGAAGGTTAGTATTACAGCCTCTGTAGTATTAACTTACAGAAGCATGTCAGTGAATATGAACCAAACAAAATATATGCAAAAAACGTTAAAGCCACAGGTTGAGTTCTGCCTTTATAATAAATTGCTTTTTAGAAGGTTGACTGCTTGACACACTATATTAATCGATTACAGGCAGCCTGCAGATGTAGTGTCAGAAAAGTGACTTTTGCATGGTGTGCTTTTTGAATTCCTGAGACTGATCTTTTCTCCAGAGGGCAAAATAGTAACATTTTTTTTTCAGTCCTTCAGAAACGATCAGTGACTCCATGTCTTCACTTGGTCTGAAGAGAATTACTCGATGCTTGAGACATTAGAGTCAGTCTGGGTTGTTATTTTTTTCAACTGAAAGTGGCTTTACCATTTGGCAAAAGAAAGGCTGAGAGGTTGTACATTTTTATGCTGCTTCTGCAATATGAATAATAAACAAAAGTGTACAAAATAAGATAAATATCCCTTTTCTATAACTTGGTTATGCCCTTGAGTTACACAACAAAAATAGAAACATGCCACAGATATTTGTTGACTGTTTCAACATGCTATTCCTACAGTATTGATGTCTTTTCAGAAAGGCAATTTCTTTCAGTTTACGTAATTCTTCTAGTAGAGCCTGCTGAAAGATTTTTGCATTGACTGTAGATATTTTAACCCACCTAGGAAATAGAAACATGGGCACTGAAAAGTTGATTGGAGACAATTTTCACAGGAAAGTTCAGGCTTTGTCTCCATAAAAAAACTGCATTGGCACTTAAATTTCTTGTAGCTCAGTGAGTAATCTCTGTTGCCTCTTGGTGGTTTAACAATTACTGGCTTGTGAATTCACAGTTGGAAAACCACTGAAGAAAACAAGTGAGTCCTGAATGCGTGGGATGCCAAGATGCCACCAACTCTGACACACTGCAAGTTGTTTCATTGTTTTCAGGGCATCCAGCTTCCTACTCTGTTTTTCTGCTGGAATGGTTTCATCCTGCATGTCTTCCTTCCTGGGAGTGGTGGGGTAGTGTCAGCTCATGCCAGCTCTGTGCGTTACTGCTTCAGGCAGAAAGGAGAACTACAGGGACAGGAAGATCATTCACACTCTGGGCTTTTTAACCCATGCATGGGGACTGGGACCTTGATGCCATGAGGGAATGAGAAACCAAAACATGTTTCAGGAACGGGGCAGGGAGAGGTCAGAAGCCATGAGGCAGAAGAGCTGTGTGGTCTGGGGTGGGGATTGGCCCCTATGATCCCGCAAGAGGCGGAATGTGTCAATGTCTCCCACTGATAGCACAAGAGCACTTACATTTCACCCAACTAATCCAAGGACGTACTTGCCATCCCCACCACAGCCTGGCCCCATCTAGCCATCTGGTCCTGCATGATTTCTTCTGCAGGCAGGGGAATGCCATGGGAACGCCAGTGCCGGGATGCTCACACACAGACACACACTCGCGCACACATACGCCTCCAGCCTTCTGCTTCCAGTGCTCCCTTGCATGCTCTTTCTTTTGTCAGTTCTACTTTCTTCCTCCAGCCGTGCTAAGGATTTAGCAAAAGCTCGTGGGTCCTCTGTGCTATAAAATTAGGTCTCTACAGGTGCCAGGAGAATTCTGTGCCTCGGCATCCAAACAGCTTCATCTCCAGTTAGGAGATAAACTGAATTTCCTCTTGAAGTTAAAGCACTCTCCAGCTTCTCTTCCCTGGGATCCACTTCCCCTTAAGGCTGTAGAATGCAGCACAGAACCACTCAAAAGAGTGTGAGAGAAATCCACTGCGGACACTTGAGAAATCCTGTGACAGCACTGTGAGGCAGATAAGCAGAGGCGGGGGGAGAGGAGAGAAAAAAGGAATAGCTTTCGGAGACTGCTTGGCAGAAAAGTCAGCGCTTGAAATATCTGTGGGGAGTTTGAAAGCATTTCCTAACATCAAAAATGTGAAGAAGAAAAAGAAATTTTGATCAATGACTTATTGCCCTTGATCTAAGCAAAAGAATCCTAGCCAGTCAGAAATAACAAAATCTGTTTTATTGTAAAGCTTAAGTTTCCTATGTTTTGACAGCTGGGGCTCATGCTTTTGGCTGGGTAATTTGCCAGCTTTAAAATATTCATCACTGAGTTGCCAGGTTTTTGTCCTTTCAAACTGAGCTCTAACGATGAAGGAGAAGGTGCTGGAGAGATTTTAAGCATGACTTTTCTGCCCTAAAACAGAACTTTGTGGCCTGAGTTCACATGACCAGAAAAAGAGGTTTCTGCTCCAGGGCCAAGTTTCTGGTGAATCACTTGCTGGTCACTGAGCCAAGATTCACTTTCTGGAGCATGGGAAGCAGTGGCTCGTTCGTGATGAAGACAGTCCCCTTGCCTTTGTTGAGAGGAAATGGATTAACAGTATGTATTCTGTGCACAAATCTTGAAAGAACTGAACTAAAATATTCCAGACTAAAGCATCCTTACCAAGAAACAAACTGGAACACATTACACTGAAAATTCATAGCTGATTCTGAAAATGATCAGTGAAATGCTGGTGTTGGTGGCTCTTGGATCAACTCAGATGTCTTACAGACTACTCAGGAAAATTAGTGTCACAGAATTTATTCTTTTTGATGCAAACCTTTAGATTACTATTCTAATGTTGCTCCTTCTTAAGGCATCCTACACTTATTCTAAGAATTCAAGTCAGGCTCTTCTGGTCTTGTGCAATTTTTTTATTGCTATGTCTTGCACTGTTTTCATTTCATCACTCAGTTGTTATCGTTCCATTTCACTACTGTGTAACTTAGTGAGCTTTCTTAGTTGAACATAAGGGAAATATTTTTCCCAAATTGAAAAATGTTAAATAATTTCATATCTGCTAAGACTGAATTCCTCTTCCAGAAACTCGAGGTCAGCCTTATAGACTTGGTATCTGAAAAACCTGCTTGCATCAACTCTGTCCTTAGCTTCCTCTTCCTCTACTCATCACGGGTGACCACTATTTTTGTCACATAATTTTATATCTACAAAGTCCTTGCAAGTGCTCAATGCTTCACTTTTGAGACTGATATTTCATTTTCTGGATAAGGAATTAAAATGTCTTTGGGGTTATGAAGTGATAACAAATCCCTTTCAGTCAGGGACAAGTTAATATGAGAAGAAGTTGCAATGCAGAGATTACGAGTAACTAAAAACTGGAAGTGCATAACTGTGTAAGATCTGGTTCTTCAGGCAGTTTCAGGTTGACCATCTGATAGGTTAATTGGACAGCTATTGTGAACTAAGGTCAAAGAGTATCTCAAGAGTTCATGGAGCCAAACTTCTAAAGGCCCTTTGATCTAGTCTCCAACGTTTCAAAAAGCCAGGGTGGGAAACTAAGTGTGCATGCAGGAGGCCTGCACTGAGGGATGCTGCCAGGTAGGACTGGGCACTGGGCTGCAGTTTAGGAGAAGGATGAGAAAGGCACTGACAGGAAGGGGGAGTGGTGGAGAGGGAAGTCTCTCTGGTCATTCTGGTCTATTCTGGCATAAAAGACAAGGTCAGGATTTAGCAACAAACCTATGTCTGCATCCATTAACCTTTGTGGGTTTGGCTTATATCAGCTTCCTGCCCTACTCTGCACTGGTGCAGCCTCACCTGAAATCCTGTGTGCAGTTTTGGGCCCCCAATATAAGAAACATACAAAGCTATTAGAGAAACATATAAAGCTATTAGAGAGTATACCATGAAGATGGTAAAGAGCCTTGAGGGGAAGTCATGTGAGGAGCTTCTGACGTAACTTATGCTGGAGAATGAGAGGAGACCTCACATCAATTTACAGCTTCCTCATGAGGAGCAGTGCAGGTGCAGGCACTGATCTCTTCTCTCTGGTCCAGTGACAGGACTGGAGGGAATGGCCTGAAGTTGTTCCTGGAGAGGTCTAGGCTGGATATCAGGAAAAGTTTCTTCACCCAGAGAGTGGCTGGGCACTGGAACAGACTCCCCAGGGAACTCGTCACAGAACCAGCATGACAGAATTCAAGAAGCATTTGGACAATGCTCCTGAGAACATGGTGTGCATGTTGGGTTATCCTGTGCAGGGCCAGGAGTTGAACTTGATGATCCTTGTGGGTCCCTTCCAACTCAGGATATTTTATGATTCTATGAACTAACACTCTCCCATGACAACACAGGAGCATAGTTTGTGCCACACCACTTACCAGAACTGTTCTTGATGAGCAGTCTGGATGTAGCCATCCTATTTTGGGCAGAAAAAAAAGCTTAGAAGCATGGATGCAAGTCATGCAGGGACATCTGCAGGGCCAGAAAATAGGCCTTGGCTTGTTCTATTTTGCAATGTAGTTCTCACACCAGCATCATGCCAAACATACTGTATCATTTGAGGAATGCATTTATTTTGAGCAGGACTGATACTTGAGAAAGTGAGTGACACTGGTGAAAACAGACAGATGTTTACTGATTTAGTCTTCACATGCAAAACTGTTGGTGTGTGTTCAAAGTAATTTTCTGAAGATGTATCTCTTCTTATCTTAACATCAGGAAACAGCAGCCTAGTGTATTTTCCCATTTGTTGTGACTTGTTAATCTAGATCCACTATATATTCCAGGGACACAGTTCCTAAATTTAAAGCTGCAAACAGACTTGTTCTCTCAGCATACTTGTAAGAAATGTTTAATTTTACATTGCCAATTTTCAAATATTGCAACATGCTCTGGTTAGGTAAAACAGTAAGGAGTTGCCGTAACACATTGACAAATTAATGACTTGCTTGATAGTGCAAGCTCTTATTTTCCTCTCCTGTCAGCTCTTGGGCCAGACATTTTGGAAGAGTTTAATCAAAATCCTCATCAAAAGCCAAATGACTGGATTTTAAAGAAAGTTTAATTACAGTGGTCAAACCACCCAGCATGATTTGCTTGATTTGATTAACATAATGAGGAGCTCATTTAATGAGAAATGCATTAATTCATTCAAACAAGTGGTTTTATCAGTGGTATTAAGCATCAACCCAGATTATGTACAGCAGAAACTATTATAGCAAAAATTGAGCAAGGTCAAAGCAGTAGTCATACCATAATTACAAGCTCTCAGCTGTAATCTACCAGTTGAACTGGGTAGTATTCCTGCCCAAAAAAGCAGGATCCCTATTTTAAAAAGCCCCCAAAGCGTAGAGTTTTGCTCCAATTCCACAGATGAGATCTCCATCTCTTTCTTTCAGCTATTCAGAAGATTTGGCACTGAAGAAGAAGTGGGACTGAATTTTTTTTACTTTCAGATCTTCACTACATGTGTAGATATTAGTAACAAATGACAAAGAACTCAAAGGAACTCTGCTACCACTCCACACCCCTAAAGGAAACGGATGTTGTCCATTTGCTCTTTATCTCTCTCCTGATCCTGTGATGTCTTAGGAATGCTCCCATCACTAACCTGGCATAGAGTGACCCTGGGAAAAAATTATCATTTTACTTCTGGGGAAAGGAACCTCTTTTTTGGGGGAAAAAAAAAAAGCTTCAAGTGTGAAGTATTTGAGCAAAAGAAGAATAAATTTCCTTCATGCTTTTTTCTCTTCCACTACCTTCTTTAGACACATCTCACACTGTATTTCAACTTTCTTGTTTCAGGACCCCTTCCTCTGGGCTTTGCACAGCACCCTTCACCTGGCACCCCTTTGCTGGTGCTCCCTGCTCTATCCCCCAGCAGCTGCCAATGCTCTTCTCTCTCCTATGCTGCCCTGACTACTGCTACCTCTTCGACTTCTGTCGTGCTCCCTCACCTTTACTCAGGCCACTTGTCATTCCTGCAGTGTCTGCACTGTCCCTGCGGGAGCTGCCTTTCCTGCTGCTTCCTACTGTGCACATACAGCACTGAAACTTCTTTGATTTTCAAGTGCTCTACTTCTCAGCCTACTTGGCTGCCAGAGTACTTTCCAAGTACTGCTGCACAGTGGACTTCAGCACTGTCTATGGCACAGCTTTTCATCAGCTACTGTCAGCAGCTGGTAAAGGAGACCATGCTCAAAACTGTTCCCTAAGGAGACAGGAGGCTTGAGACGTGGAGCCCAAGCCCAGTTGCAGATGGGATATTCCAGGATTAGATGCATACCAACAAGTCAAGACTGGCATGGGGACAGAATTTAACCTCCTGATTAAGTCAGCAGGAATATGACAGTAAGACACTATTATTAGGGTACCTAAATGAATGTAAGTACCAAGGTTCACCGGCAGCTTTGGAAATTTGGATTAAGATCTTCAAGAAATAAACTGAAGCAAAGAACTAGAGATGTCAAAAAATAGACCTAAGGATTTTTTTGCTATATTGATAGAAAATGAGCAAGAAAATCATTCATGCTGATCTGAAAACCATAATCCTTAGGATTATTTCTGCCAGTTGCCCTTAAGCCACAAGTAAATGAGTAAAAGTTGGAGTTGGAGTCCCTTGATTTTAGGGAAATTTGGGATTTGCCTATATGTGACTGCTGCACACCAACAGGAGCCAGTGATATTGGCATATAAACGTTTGCACAGAGGAAAGCATTAGCAGTGATGACTGCACCATACACTCAGCAAGGCTATTCCTGAGCTGAAGTCATTCCATCTTGGAACAAGGAACACGAACAGCATACATGGACACACTGCAGAAGCTGCCCCTTGGTGTCACATTTAATATTCCTGAGTGGAATTGACATGGGAAATCACAAAACATAAATTTCTACAAGATCATATCTTAAAACACTTTTCCCCACTGTCTCGCAACCCAGGCTTCAAGAAGACAATCAACATTACTAAAGTCATAATCTGAAGAAAATTCCCTAAGGACCAATATATCTCACCTTACTAGAGTGATAAATGCAAAAAATGCAATTTATCTCCACAGCCATCAAAAGAACCATGAAAAACAATGGATGCATGTCATGTCCATCCCTATGCAAACTACTTCTTATGAACTATGTGCCCTCTGTACCATAGTGAACTCGCACTGACAATTTGTGCATGAAAGAAAACCATGGTTAATCACAACAAAATGTCTCCTAACCCAGTTATTCTCTGATCATTCAGCCTTTTTCCTCAATGGTATCCTACAAAAGAAACTGGAAAGACTAAGGCAGGATTAAAGCTAACAACTTCGTGGGACACCAAAAATTGTTGATTCTAACAACAACGCTAATTTTATGACACATTACAATTTACATCACACATGAATTGCTAATCTCAGTTTCTCAGGAGATAATTACCTGTGCATTTCTTCCATCCTGTGTTCAATAGAGCTGAAGACCTTATTACCTCTCCTCTTTCTAACTTCCCCTCTGCTCCTTTCATCTCAAAATACCTGACTGATTAATATAATGAAACTGAACTCAGAAAAATTGCTTCTGATCTTTGCTTATCTGGCAGCTTGCTAGCTATGTCTCTCCTGTTTTTCTTCCTCAACATTTTATGATTTTTTCCTATTATATGTACTGATAACAGATACTGCCTTCCTCCACTGATATTCCCTCTGAGTGTTATGACACTTTCCTGTTTACCAAAAAACCAGCCCAAACAGCCTTTTGCCCTGTTACAGATATGGTTCCAGTTCTGACTCACAGATGCCTTTCTGAATAGTTATATGGCTTTCCTTCTGGCATTATCCAAGCTCTCAATTTCTTCAAAGAAATATTTGTGCTTAGCAAAGAGTAAGACAACTTATCTGGCCAAACATCAGTCACTATTTCTAAAAAGAAAGGAAACATTGCTAATTCAGATCTTTCTAAAATGAAAGTGAACTATAACATGGACAAGATTCAGGAATATGTTGTTCAGCTGGGGCAGTTATGCATTGCCCAGTTGAGTCAGAAATGACAATTTTTACAGTTACTTCTCTCTGATGCTTCCCAGATAGTGAACTGGTCTTTGGCAACACCCATTGGAATGATGTTGTATATTATTTCCTTCTCCTCTTCATGTATGGAGATCAAAAACCTCTTTGCATCCCAATTCAGTAACTTTAGGCTGTAACAGCTTGGAAAAGATTAACCAGTATCTCAGGACTGTGCTCGATATAATTTTGCCTACAGACATTAAGTGTGCAGTATCACATGTATTAAAATATATGGACCTATCACTTAATGTGTTTCAGGAAGTAATAAATAAGCCAGTACACAATGCTCTGAGGCAATGTGCAGCTCTACCACCTCCTGCCAAATGCTGTTCCCTTCCTTGGACTTGCAGAAGTAGCAGATGTTGTTCTGTTTCCACCCCATGCAGACCTTGACGCATACCTGAGAGCTGTTCTTTGTAAGCACATACCTAAATGTCACATCCAGGGCAGAACTTCTATACCCTTCTTCTTTCACCAAAATGCATTCAGAAAAAATTCCGGACAGGATTAAGGAAAGCATTTTAAAACTCATATTCCTCATCTTGTGCAACTAGGGGTTATCTGTGGCCCGGAGGACACGAGACCTGCCACCTCAGTATTACCATGTACAAAGAAACTGTTTACTCCATATGTGTCTGTCACCATGAAAAAGCTCAGTGAACATATGGAAAGGATTTTTTTCAGGTTCAAAGGAAAACCAGGCCCCCACATCTCTTCCTCCTACTCAGATACAAACCAGGATCTTGCTCTGCTAGCCAGTACAGAGATAATCTTCAGCATTGATATATGGGAACTGCTGACACAATGTAAACATTTGGGAAAAGCAAAATATTTGCCAAGAACCTAAAAGGCTGGGTGCTTAGAACAGCTCTCCTCGCTGGCTTTCCTTAGCAAGGTGTGCCAGGGAACACGTACCCAGCTATCGGTCCCACTGCTGGTTCCTAAGAGATTGACCCTACAGTACACTGTACCTACATCCCATCGAGCAGTATCCCATTGCCTTCTTCTCTTTTGGCTGTGCCACTGCAATGAGAGTTTATTGAAGAAACTGAGATGTTTCTGGAAGAGCGAAACAGCTCCTACCACCACTCAGGAGCCAATGTTTTGCTGTGCCTGAGGCACCTGCTGTGTGGCTGGTGCCACCATCAGCCTCTTTGACGTAGGGAGGCAGACGGGCTCTGATGGCCATGAGCCCGCTACAATAATATCTCGCTGCACCACTGCAGATTTGCAGATTTCGGCGCTGATCATTGGCAGAAACACACAAATGCAGCCCATGCAGCCTTGTTTCCCATCTGCAAGCAGGTAATAGGACAGCAGTGTTGAGTGTGGCGGTGGAGGGAAAGATTTAGTGTGGATACGGTGCGAGATGAGGATGCCCAAGCTGGCGAAGAAACCCAGCTGGCGATGGAACCCAGTTTTCGCAGGGTGCCTCCTCAACAGTCCCGTGGGAGGACGCCGCGGCAGCAGCACTAGGCCCAGCGGAGGCCCGGCGGCTCTTACCTTCTCGTTCTTCCTCTCCTCGGCTTTGCCGCCAGGCCCGGGCGCGGCGGGGCCGCCCAGGGGCCCGGAGCCCACGTCCCCGTTGAGGTGCGCGGCGCTGACGTTGGGCGGGGTGATGGCGGCGGCGGCGGAGGTGAGCGGGATGAGGGGCCGCGCCCCCGGGGCGGGCGGCTGGTGGCCGTGCTGCGGGGACACGGCGGGGTGAGGCCGGATGGCCGCGGCGGGCAGGCGGGAGGGAGAGCTGGGCGTCCGCAGGGGCGAGACCGTGGCCGTGGGTCGCTCCGGGGCCGGCACTGCCGGGTGCGCTGCGGGAGGAGCAGAGAGCACGGTTAAATTGCCCTGGCACTGCCTCGATGGGCCTTTCAGTGGCCGTAGCTCACTTGGGCAGAGCACGGTGTCAACAACACCGTGGGTTCGGTGCCCTTGGGGACCATTCACTTGAAGGGCTGGCGTCCATGATCCTTGTGTGTCCCCTCCAACTCAAAAGGTTATGTGATTCTGTCTGTGAAGGTGTCAAGGGCACGATGGGGATACAACCTCCGAGCCTTTGCTCAGGATATCTCACCCTACAAGCGTTTTTGGCTAATTCCCCTCCTGGATACAAAGCCCTGCCCGAACTCACCAAAATTGGCTTATCTCCCCATCCCCGCCCTCCACCACCGCCCAGTGATGTCACTGGGGAATGGCATTCACGATCCCTGCCCATGCCTGGAAATAAGTATCTAACCTGCTGCCTTTTAAAAATACATTATCTCGTTCCAGCTGAGCTGTTTTCTGCACCCCCAGGCTCTCCTCCTAAGATGATTGGTTCTGGAGCAATGCAACTCAGGACCTAAGGGGTTAGCCCAGATGATCCACACTGACCCTGCAGACAGCAATTACAAAAGGAGGTGTCTTGTTTCAGCCCTAACAAAAAGATCAACATCACATCACTGTGCTGCACAGGATAAATTAAGCAAAAATCTACCGGAGGATTTCTGAGCTCAGCGTCTCCTCTGCCAGCAAAGTCCCTAAGGGACTATGCAGTGCCTTTTAGTCTGGCTGCTCCTGCTAAGCAAATCCTGCCTGCAAGCAGTGGGAACCAGGAATTAGAGCTTGCCCATTTAAGGGTGACTGTGACACACTGATGAGGTCAGCTCCCCAGGGACTCCAGAGTGTGTTGCATGCTTCAGGATGCAGTAAGTGTGACAAAGGTCTAGGTCCATTTCCACAATGATGATGTCTATGACTTCCAGCTTGGTTGATTGCTTAGGTGTTACCTAAATGCAGCTCCACTTCAAGTATGTACAGATGAAAAGCCGAGTCCATACTCAGACATGCCCTCACATAAATTATTCAGTAATAGGACTGGCTAGAAAGTGCCCATTTCATAAATGCTTTCAAGGTTTCATAAACTTGTTTAGTTCTGTCTCAGTGCAAAATTTGAACCTCTGAACATTTTTCTGTGCACAACATGCTCACTCACCCCATAATAGACTCTATTTTGGTCAGGTTATTCACCTGGGATGTGAAAACACAGAATGCGATCATTGCACTGTTCTCTTATGAGGAGAACAGCTCTGGAAAGCCATCAATTCCCTTTACATGTGCCAGTACAGCTTCATGGTTGGTCTGGTTGAACTACATCCATTCCTGACAAAAAAACTTTAAGTCCAGCAAATCAGCTTTTCTTTGACCAAGCTGCATTTTACTGGAAAATTTCTGACTGACTTTGATCTGTCATTTTCTGACAAATTCATCTGGAGGACAAACTTTTATGCAGCTGGAGTTCACCCAGTCTGTAACTAAACAACAAAGCTAGAACAACTCAAACCACTAGTTTCTATTCCTGTGGTTATCAGTGGCACCCATTGCAGGGATTTGATTGATAGAGGGCCATTAATCATACTCACTACACCAGCTGAGCACTCCTGCCAGGAGGGAATTTCATCTCCCAGCCTTCCATCCTATTATCTAATGTGATACTAAACATGATGGGCCAGTCATCATCAGATTAGCACCTCCAAAGTTTATATTACTCTCTCTTACAAAAGCTCCTCTATAATATCTTTTTTTACTAATGTTTATAGCAAATCAGCTACACTATCTTTAGCCAGTCTGTAACTTGATATCACTTTACCATGAAGAATGAGGAAGGCCCTAAAAGCTATTATTACAGATGCCTTCAAGACTATTTTTACTATTAGTTATCATCATCCCCTCCCAGGACTACTAAGAACATGCTCTGAAAGGGCAATTCACTTCCAGAAAGCCAGGCAAGGTACTCACTAGTTATCTGGAAACGATTTCCTCCTGATTTTCCCATTGCTATGAGAATTCTAATTTTTTTGGGATAGTTAAACTTGTAGGATCTAGGTTTGAACTATTGTTTGTAGGAAGCAATGACTTTCTTAAATTTAGAGAGAAAGCATACTAGTGGATTTTCTTTGCGTGTACCTGGATGCAGAACACTGATTTGATAATCATACTAGGTACATCACCTGTTTCATGTAGGACTTGCTGTTTCCAGACAGAAAGGAAACATAAAACATGAGAAACAGTAAAAGAAATGGCCTGCAAAAAATCAACTCTGAGCAGAGTTCTCACATTTTATTCTGTAGTTTCATCTGCTTACTGTTACAATGTATGCCTCTGCTCTGGGATCTCTGGATCTGGACTGCGCTGCATCAAACATGCTATTAATTAGCAATGCTCACTGAAGGCTATTTTTGTTCTACACCACTCGTATTTCGTTTTGGGTGTATTCCTACATTAGTGGCCTTGTAGAAAATTGATTTGTTACTCATGTGTATTGCAAGCCAACAGAAACGTGATTTGAATACTGTGCCAGCTTGCCTCTCTTGAAAAGCTTTTCCAAAAGTCAGTGCATTGACCTGTCCTGCATGGGCTCTGGTCCACAGGATGCTGGTGAGGACAGCCATTATGGAGATAATTACTGATAATCATGAAAACTTCCTTTATTTATGCTGGCAGAGATTTTTTTAATTAAAACAACAATCTCGTGAACCTTCTGGAAAGGTTGGAAAACTCTCTGCTTGGGAGGTTTTGGAACAGCTCTGTGGTCCCTGGATCACCCTGCCTGCCAAAGCTTTGGCACTTTAGAGATGTCAGAGTGACCTAGAGGAGCAATCTTAAATCAGGGAAGCTGCTGGAGGTGTGGAAAGAAGGTGTGGGGCATGCCAGACCTGTGGGGCACAGCAATCTGTCACCTTGGTTTCAGGAGAGTCACCTGCCTGTTGACATGGGCACAGGAGGCACCTGGAGCACCTGAACACTTCCTGAGCACTGCACCCAAAAGGGGACATTTTTGCCTTTGTGCTGTGGGAGCAGGAGACCTTTTGGAAGGGTGTGACTTGAGAGGAAAGCAGCACTTTCTGAAGCCGAGAAAAAGAGGATAAATGGATTATTCCCATTGTGACATGGATGCCATGTAAAGCCCTGCACTGTTTGTTGAGCAGAGGAGTCTCCACTGTTTGAGACTGAGATTCTCAAGTTTTGATTACGTTTTCTTGCCTTTGGTCTGGACTGTGTAGGAGGTGAGATTAGATGGTCAGTATCGTGCCTTCTCACTTCAAAAGGTATGAATTCATGACTTACTCTGCAGGGTATTTCTCATTTGTGTTTGCTCTGTTTTGTATCTAAGACCTCAGTTTTGAGCAGTCACAGTCTAAATACAATGGATCACATCCCTATAAAATATCAGAAACAAAATGTTTTAAATTTTGCTGTATAAAGTTCCACCACAGGATTTGCTTTTACTTTATTGACATCAGAAGCTGTTTAACATCAGGGAAAGGGGAATAAATTGTACTCTAGAAAATTGTGCTGTACATCAGAAAGGGAGCCTAGAAAGAACAGAGGCCCCCTGGTGCAAGAAGCTCTTATTCTCACTTCAAAAAGGTGGCAGCAGTTTTCAGATCTTTTGCTTTACCACTAACACAGGGTCCCATTCTGCCTAATAAATACCTTTCATCCCTGAAGCCCAATGAAATGCTTCTTAATTTCAAGGCATGTATCACTTGCTCTGCAATAAGGACAGTATTTTTTTATCAGCAAGCCAACCGGACTCAGAACTGTTAATCTCCTTAGTATACAGAGTGCTTGCTTTCGCTCAGATAAATTGTATAAATATTTGTAAACACTGCAATCTATTTCAGCTGTAGCAACAGAACAATCTGATAAACACAACGTGGTTCCCAGAGATCAATAGAAACCCATAAATATTACAAGCAAAGAAAACATACTCTATCACCAATGGACAAACTCCACGCTGCCTGGGCTGAAGCGAGGAGGAAAGCAGTGGGGATGGGCACATTCTAGGGGGTTGCACTGGAGGGTTGCATTGGATTACTACACCAATCCTGCCAGGGCAGGAGGCCCGGGTGAGCACTTACCCATCTGCATGGCGCTGCGGGGCTGGCTGCCCGCCTGCTGAGCCGAGTACCGCAGGCAGTTACTGAGCTGCGGAGAAGCCGCCTGCAGCTGGGCATGCGTCGGGGGAGCAGTGATGGGAACAACTGGTCTGACGGACGTGGTGGCGTTGCTGTGACCAGCCACAATGGGGTGGATGGCTCCTGGGGCTACTTTTGTTGTTGGAGCTCCTACAGCTCCGCTGTTCCTGGGCTGCCCAGCTCCCACTGGCACCCTGCATGGAGACAAGTGCACGGTGTAAGTATGCTGCAGAGACCCCAGTACCCAACCACAGTGCTGATAAGTACCCCCAGTTACTTAAGGGGTTTAACATGATACCCTATCAGTTGCTAAAGTAAACTGAGGTATTGATAAATACTTATCTTTAGAGGACCCATTTATAAGCAAGGTGGGGGATATTTTCACCCCTTTATTCTACAGGAAGAAGTGCAGGGTAAAAATAGAAAAGATAATTTTTCTCATCATGTCTTTTATTGCCCTATATTTCTGTCTGAATAGTTTCTAGTAAAATCACAAATCTTAATTCAGAGGAAATGGGTATCTCCCAGATGTCATTTTGTGTGCCAGAGGCTATTTCACATGGAGTGATAATTAAAACAGACTCAGAGATCTTTTCTTTGGACCAAACCTGCATACAGCCCTACAGGAAGAAACAAAGATGAATAACACAATCTGTGTGTGGCTATGGAAGGGGACTGAGAAGCTGTAGACTTGACTGGGCTGGGCTTGGCTTGGCTTGGCTGAACACTCCACCCTATTGACGTAACAAGCTTAGGCTTGCTAAGGGAATGCAAAAGGGACAGGAATGCAGCTGACCTGAATGGAAAAAAGACCAAACAGTTGTTGACACCTCTCTCGCTCCTCACTTTAAACAGCATGCATAATTTGTATTTCACCTGAGTGGCCAAGTAGACCTCAGAGGGAAGGGACAAGGCTTTTTTTCCTATTAATTGAGTTCAGACTACAGCATGTCTTGATCCTCTTACCACTGAGCTAAAAACTCTGACTAGGACAGAAGGACACTTAGGAAGACAGAAAGACACCAGTGGACAAACTCAGTTGCTGCTGAGCAGCTCTTTCTCTGAGTTTCTTACTCAAGTTCCTGAATAATTTCCTTCCCCAGCTGTAGATGCCATGAAACAGATGGATCATTTTGTGCTGTTTTCTTCTCCTGGGCTGCTTCTTGCGCCAAGGTCCTCTTCTGGGAAAGGACAGCATGGGGGATATGAGGCAGAACAAAGTAAAGTGGAGGAAATGGAAATGAGGCAGTGCAAGAGTTCAGCAAGAGAGGAGAGAATAACAGAAAAAGTGTTAAGAGTCATCTATGGAGTATAGAACTGGGAGAAACTCTGGGTCCCCAAGACTGCATGGGAAGACATAGAGGAGAAGAGCAGAAAGGAGTATGTTGAACAGTCTGGTCTGGTTTAGAGGACATGGGTGACAGAAGAAATAACCCTAAGAAAAAAGTGGAAAGCCAAAAGAGTGGAATTCTGATGGAAAAAGACCAAATCACAGGCTGGAGGATATGGTCCAAAAGGGCAAAAAATAGCTATACCTTCTGCCCAATCCTCCCTCCCCCTAAAGTCACAAGAGGAAAGACATCACTGTGCTACCATTGACTTCACTCATCTCATAGTGCAAGGTTTGCCTGGATTACATTTTGCTAAATAAATCTGATTTTTTATTTTCTTAAACTTTTTTATAAGTCCCCAGGTTGGGAAAAGCTGGGAATCCCACCAGATGGAAATCTTGACTGTCTGTCATCTGCTGTGAAGAGCTGGCAGGGTGGCAGGAAGGTTCAGCTGGAGCTGGCTTGGCCATCTGCACTAGATTCAGTTTGCCAGAAAAGCACATCTAACAGTCCACTGAGAGCTGTGTTCAGGCAAACATGCACACCAACAAGTACAGAAACTATCTGTGACTCCAACAGAGATGGATAGATGTTGGATGTGGCAAATATTCTCTGCTGCCCTGTGCTTGTCTGCCCATCTAAAGAGTTCTTTTTCCATAATGCTCCACTCACACATGTGCTTTGGCAGCATATAAATCTAGTTCAGTGTTATTAAATTCACAACTTCTTTTCCTTGGGTTTTGTAGGGTGTGGTAGAAAAACATGTATGAATCTAATCCTCTGATTTTCTGTCAAAGGGGAACAAAGTATGTTGAATGTAGTGCAAATAGGAGATTTTGTTGCTATCATATTTTTATTACTGTTCTCACTGAGGTTGATTTATACAGCAATTTAATTGGCCCACAGGATCATAAATATAATCATAATGCTGCTTTCAGGTTTTGTGGAAAGCACTTTTGCCCTTTAGCACTTTTCTGTCTTGTTCTAGCTGTGACATGCTGCATTTAATAAAGTCTTGCTGATTCAGATAACCGACCCTTCAGCGCAAACCTCCGTACTAATTAAGAGCTGAAGAAGCAAGGAGTGAAGGTAGCCAAGGGGTTCTATAAAGTAAGGTAAATACATTTAGGTTGATGAACAGTGAAGAACCAGTGAATTAATATTTGGGGTTTCATTACTGAAATGCAATATTAGGACTGTCATCAGGCTTAGTTATTGCCTTCTGCTCTGTTCTTAACTTTTGGTGTTACTCAGAACACATGCGGCAGACTTGACATAAACTTTAGATGCACCAAAGCTGGATCAATTTTTCAAGATCAAGAGTGTCTGAGTTGTGAGGTGCCCTTTTCTGGAGAGGAGTCAAAGATGGTGGAGACAGTGTGCATGTGGGAGTAGAGACTAAGAGCACATGAGAAAGAATGAGTTCAGTTTGCAAATCCACAGTTGCTCTAAAGGAGATATGGGCATACATATGCCAGCATTTACCTGCAAGGAACACGTAGGGCAAACAGTCTGGGACACAGAGATGGACTTTCTTCTCAGCTTCTCAGCTTTGATTTGGTATTGTCCAATACTGAACTCTGACAAATGGCATTCCTCTCTCAAAAATGCCTTTTTTCCTTTCCTTATCTGCTGCAACTGAGGTGGGGGTAGGTAAAATCAGACAATTTACTTAACTCTCCTACCACTTTAGAATTTTAACTGTTCAAACATTAGTCTAGATCCAAACTATCGCAGATCTCTGCTTAAAGAAGAACTAAATTGACATGAGGAGCTACTGAAAAGCAAGACACAAGAATTTTTTATTTTGTTACGTGTCCAGTAGTTTTATAACAATAAAATCATTAGCCAACAGATTCTTTAGAATAAAAAACCTGGGCCTATCAGAGGTTATAAGTGCTATCATCTAATACAACTAGTGCAATCTCCTGAGGAAAAGGATAACTCAAATTCTACCACCAGCAAGTCTCATTACTGAAGTCCACAGTGCTACCAGAGAATTTCTGGAAGGAGAATGTGATTTAAAAGCAGAGCTGCATTGTTTTCAGTGCCATCCAGAACCCCACTCAGCCCCAGTACAGGCCAGTGGCTCTCACCTTGAAACAGGTGTCACGTAGTTGCCTGGGAAGACACCGGACATGCCACTCCTCAGAGACGTGCCCTTGAACCAGCCGTCCTGGCACTTCTCAATGACCCGGTACATCTCCCCTTTGCGCAGCTCCAGCTCGTCGTTCTTCTGAGGCTTGTAGGCATACAGGGCTAGGTAGCTGTGGGGAGAGGTCACACAGGGAAAAAGCACACAGGTGACATCAACCACCACCTGTCCTGCTCCAACTCCAGCAGAGCAGAAAGCGCTGTTCAGAAGTTGTAGTTAAAAAGAGACATCATTTCAGGCTGCTTCACAAACAAGGAAGGGCAGAGACTGGATTCTAAGACAATAAGGGAATAACTAATCAGAGTAACAGGTAACTTAGAAGTTGATGAGACAGGCTTCTCACTCAGGGCATAACCAAAGCAAAACAGGGCCACAAAGCAGCACCGAAGTTAAGGACGTAGCAACGGTTTCAGAAAAACATGACAATTACAGTGACAGCCAGAGTAACAAGGGCTCGAGTAAGAGGGCTTTGCAAATCCTGACATCTGGAAGGTGTATATATTCATATGCTTCAGGGTGGAATCCACCTCCGTTCTGGAGTTTAAGAGGAAAATAAATAGGTAGGCTATTTCAAAAGCTTTTCTTGCAGCTTTCTCAATGCTATTTATGCTGGCCAAGTTTAGAAACAGCACACCAAACTGTTCTGATCTGGTATGGTAATTCTTGTACTATGTTGGTAAAAAAAAAAAGTGAGAAAGGGCCATGTTCTGCAGGGTTTTTTTTTACTGAAGTAAGTGAAATGGTAGAATTTGGTTTTGGATGTTTTGCATGCAAGTATTCTAATAAATCTTTAATAAAGGATTTAATATGTAGAACTTTTTATTTATTTAATTACAGCTTTTATTTATTCCCTTTGTTTAGAACCTTTCTATTTATCTCTCTTTTATTCTTCTGTTACTACTTCAGGGATGTGTCTAGGGTTGTGAAATGACTACAGTTTAAAATCCCTACAGAGACTCTCTCTGTTTAGAGAGATTCTTGTTGAAAATTAAGAATGATTGCTTGCACTTTGGGAAATAATGGAAAGTCGGGATAAAATAGCAAAAGTGAACACACAGAACACTTTCTTTGTAAATACCAGATTTTTTTGTATTGTCGTTTTTCTACAGATACAAAAGGGGATTTCTGGTAATTCTTGATCAAGGTTGTGCCTTCCTGAGTTTTTTTATTTATTTGTGATTTACAGGCAGTGAGCATAGACTAAGAGAACTGGGAAAACAGAGAAAGTGCATTTACACTACAAAGTGCAACAGAATGCTCTTAGGCTCAGGGATGAGTGAGAAGAGGCTTGCTGCCCACCTTATAGCAGTGAACCAGAGAAAAAACCAAAACTATACCGGTTGTAATTGTAGATTTTCTGCCAATAAAAATGATACATGACTTTTTACTTCTGCTCTCCAGGAAATATAATTGAGGAATAAATCCTGTTATTTTTCTTGATTCTACTTCTTTATTGTACCATATATTTCCTTATTTTTATTCTGAAGGTAGTAAATAAACAGCAGTAATGAGCAGAATATGAACTGTTTGGTAACAGCTCTTAGGGGAATCTTGGGCTGATGTGCCTGGCTCTGTTTACCACGTGCATGGGGTACAAAGACCTAATCAGAAACTATATTTCATTAGTCAACAGATGGGAGAAACCACCCTGTGCATCCTTTTTTTAGCCTACGTAATCGGGTGCTCTTGAGCAGGTCTGTAGCTGTTCACCTGACGGAAAACATGAGGCTACATATGATCTGAAGGACATTAAAATGCATCACCCTGACAAGAAATAAGGTTGCATGCTTCAGTGCTAATCCTTCAGCACTGTGCTCTGCAAGGACATAACAGAAAGTGCCAGACTGCACTCACTCAAGGGAGCAAAAGTGTGGCTTTGACTGTCCCTCCTGAAATTGCTGCTTACATAGGGTTCAGGTTCAGAAGTTCTGCGTAAAGCAGGGGGTCAGGGATAGAGCATTTTAGATAGATTCACTTAGCCTTTTCCCCCCAGGGGCTACATGTAATAATGTAACTTACAGGTGGAGATCCTGGAAGCAGGTGCAAGCCTTGCAGCTATCTCCAGATCTCCTATTAGTTTCTTTTTGTTCTCTCCTACTAGCTTCACCCAGTAAATTCCCCCAAATCAGCTACCAGTAAGTCTGAATATCCAATATCACAATGAGCCTAAACATCCTCTGGATAGAGTATTGAAATCCTTGCAGAGGCTAAAAGGAGGTGTACAACAGCCCAGCACAGATGCCACACCAGAGAGACCAATCTCTGTATGGCTAAAGTGATGAAAGCTTGTGTGTGACAACCATATAAGGTGACCCTGGCAAACACAAGTGATCAGCACTTTGTGGACCAGCATTCCCACCTCCTGTGTGGGGGGCTAGTGAGGATGCCCATCTCTGGGGGTCTCCTCTTAATTGCAGAGGCACAGGGTTCTCGAAACCCAGTGGCAGGTCCAGCCTGGGTCTGCAGTACACCCTGTGGGCAGGCATAAACTCCACTCCTGTCAGGGAGGAGGTGGGGGGGGGAGGCTGCTCTCATCCATGGCTGAAAACAATCTGATTGTTGGCAGCTTCCCTCCCCAGAATTTGTTTCTGGGTTTTTCCTCTGGCAGGAAATCGGGTCTAGTGGTCCCATTTGCTGAGGATGATTTTGCCTTAAGGCAAAGTCTTTGGATTTGGACACACTTCACTGTTCTCTAGATTTTAGGTGTGAAACTTCACCAGCTAACTCTGTACAGCCTAGAAGAAAGTGTTAAAACAACAATCTGAAATCTTGCAAAATGTAGTATCAGATTATTCTGGGCTATGTGAAACAGTGAGGCTAAGGCTTGGAAGTGGGACCTAGAAGAATCTGAAATGTTTATTAGAAATTCCCTGAAAAAAGGTTGAAGTGTGAAGTTTTCTTGGCCTTGGGTAGCTGCCTGTGACTCTGCTTACAACGCAGAAGCCCCAGGGCTTTGTCTAGAGTTGCACCTCCCCACTACTGCTACAGCTTTCAAATAATGCATCTTCTTTGACTGGAACTTGGCTCGCAAATGCAGAATGACAGACCGGATTGCAAGGCTGCTTCACAAGGGAGATGACAGGAGAAGCATGGGAGGGAGCAGGGGAGGCTTGCTGAGGCATGGAGTCAGGGGCATTGCTAGAGAGCTGGAAAATGTCCTGATTCAGCAACCAGGTACTTCAAATATTGCCAGTTACTGCTTCCTAGTCAGGACAAATCTTGAAATAAACATATGCCCCACTATGTGCCACACAAGCCATGCAGAGTGAGCACAGGGCAATGATGAAACCTTTCTGTGGGGCATTCAGTGATCTGGCATCCCTCAGGTTTAAAGACCTCAAATAAGTAGCTAAGAAGAAATTTGTTTGGCTCTGATCAAACACCCCTATTTTTCTTAAAGAAGATCTATTATTTTCAGGATTTTGTGAATTCAGACCTTGTTTAGCCATATCATAAAACCCAAAAATATGGATATGCATATGTGTTTGTGTGTGTATTGTTGTCCTCCTTTTATGAGGTATATGTGTTGAGAGGAAAGGATTCAGTAGTTAATTAGACAAGTACCAGTTAAACCAGGCTAGAAGAGGCTTGCTATGATGGAGTCTACTTTTTGTCCTGTGAACCTTCTGTTATTCTACACACTATTCAACAAGACCATATGCCAGTGATGTGAAGTTCATTCATTGCCTTGTTCATTCATTGTTGATGGCACCAAAAAAGTGCAATTGGGCCATTTTTTCTGGTTAATTGTGAATATATCAGGTGTTTGATTGCATGGGACTACACCTTTTTAAGAGCTTTAAATGAAAGAAGATTTTCTCTAGCTCAGAGGTACTCAGTTTGCTTCACAGTGATCCATACAGCTACAATAAGTAAAGTCTAAAAGAGCTCACACAGGAAGGGAGAAGTCTTGCCCTGCCCTTCTCTATTAATTTTTCAATTTCAGCAGGGGCTGCCTCACATTTGAAATTGCAATCTCTCTCTTCTCAGAATGCACCTGAGCTGAGATTTGGGCATTCAGGTTTCAAGCAGACACACACACACACATGCACACACACAATCGGAAACAAAGAGTACACAATGACTGAGTTGAGCTGCTTACATATTGAGGGGGAGCTGGACCTTCGGTGGTGTTCCCTGATCTCCAATTATTGCACTTGTCCTGGGACCAGCCACTGTGGCTGTTCCAATCAAAGAGGAATCCTGAAAATACACAAAGAAGAACACACAAGGATTTAAGATGAAGCCCATCATTTCCTAAATTGCTATGGGGTGAAGGCATAGAAGAATAAACCACATATTTTACAAATACCTAGATTTTCTAACTTCAATATATTGCCTTAAAAAAGGCTTATTCTAGCCTTACACATTCCAAAAATACATTTCTGACACAAAGGATTAGCAGAATTTCCATGTGCCTATCAGAGAAATTTTAGTTGTATGCACATATTAAAAGTTTTACAATGTAAAACTACTTAACTGCTTTGTAAAGTCAGCTCAGCATGTGCATCTGCAATAGTACCTTCTCTGATAAAAGTAACCTTTTCCCCTCAAAAACTTGTTTTTAAATTGGTACTCTTTTGATAGTGGTTATGGATCTCTGGAGAAGAAGATACTATTCGATTTCCAAAATGCACTCATTTCTATGTACTCTTTTTATCATCAGGAATATTCTTCTCCTTCAAAAGAAGGTGACTACTCAACCCAAAACTTTCTCTGAATGGAGAAAGTAGTTCACTCCACTTTTACCCTAGAAAATAAATCTCTCATATAGACAGCTGGACATATCTTCTCCAGCTATTCAAGTGAAAAGGCAATTCTAAATGTAATCATTCATTTCTCAAAGCCTAATGCTCAGCCAAATTATATAGGGCAATCTCTTTTTGAGTTGCCTCACTGAAGTCCTCATTCATCCATGTCAAAAATGAATCCTGACTGGAAACATCTCCTGAACTAATGCCAAGGCCTGTAGCAACAGATCTTTATTGCAGACAGGGCAGAGCTGGGCTGATGGGACTTGTAGTGGTTTACTAGAACAAAAAGTTTTTTAAAAAGTCTAACCATATGCTTATGCATGTCCATATGCAGAATGGCTCTACAAAGTGGGAACCAATTCCCACAAATTGCAGCTCAGGCAGGTGTGTTATATTCAGCAAAGATTCTGAGCAGTTCACAGCCCTCCACTACAGCTTTTCTGTTTCAAAATTCTATCTAACAAACAGTAAATATTGATTTTTGGAACACAAACATGGGGACAATTTTTGCACTTAAAAATGACACTGAATTAAACCAAGACACATAGTTAAACCAGGACACACATTGTTACTTAATTACTGGATTTCAAGGTTACCTCATTCCAAAGAAGCCACATAATTATTAGTTTTCTGTCTTGACAGTGCATTGCTGAGCTATATTGCTTTGCTGTTTATGAACACATTATCATTAGGAAAACGTGCAGCAAAACATGGAAACACTGCACTGTGATTCCATAGCTTTTGGCAAAAAGCAGCAAGATTTCTCATCTCTCACCAACATCTACACTCAATCATGAAATTGTATTGACAAGTACATCTCCTTTTTCTCATTATTTCCTCAAACTTTCTGGCTGCTTGCTCAAACAAAGAAGGATCCAGGCAGCTCTTTGTCCTATGTGTAAAAAGCATTCTTTCCAGCTCTGTGACTAAGGCTTTATTAATACTGCCTGTCACGTCAGTGAGCTAGTATCAACTTACAGAAAAAACACACCAGCCCACTAAAAAATTTAGGAATAGCTGGAGAATGATCCCTCATTTGTTATGTTGAGCTGGTTAATGGGCTTAGGGATTGCAGAAGATGTTGGGCTGAGACACCTGACAGCTACTTCATCCAAAAGGTAAATGGGAAATCAACTAGTTCAAACTTCTTCATGTTGTTCTACCACTGTATGCCTGCTCTGGACTGGAGAAACAGTCTCTAAGAAAACAGAAAATGCATCGGTCCCCACCCTTCCTTGCTAGGAAAAAAAAATTAGATTTTATGTCATGAAAAAACAGATCTGAATGAACAGCCTCAGGGTGCAGATGTAAAGGCAAAGAACATCACAGCAGGAAAGAATGGAATAGGACAAAATGGAATAAAGCAGAAGAGAATATTTATATTGAAAGTGACCTGCAACAAGTATCTAATCCAACTGCCTGATCACTTCAAAGTTGACCAATTTTAAGGACATGTCCAAATGCCTCTTAAACACTGACAGGTTTGGGGCATCAACCACTTTTCGAGGAAGCCTGTTCCAGAGTTTGACCACCTTCTCTGTAAAGAAATGCTTCCTAATGTCCAGTCTGAATGTCCTGTGGGGCATTCCTACAGGATCACTCCCTTGCATCATGTCAGTGGACACCAGGGAGAAGAGCTCAGTGCCTCCCTCTCTGTTTCCCCTCCTCAGAAAGCTGTAGAGAGCAATGAGGTCACCCCTCAGCCTCCTCTCCAAACTAGAAAAGCACAATGTCCTCAGCTGCTCCTCTTAGGACATTCCTTGCAGTCCTTTCACAAGATTTGTTGTCCTACTCTGGATGCATTCAAGGGCCTTCACATCCTCCTTCCATAGTGGGGCCCAGAACTGCACAGTGCTCCAGGTGAGGCCACACCAACATGGAATACAGCAGGAATTTTGAGTGACTGGTGATGCTCTGTTTGATGCACCCCAGGATGGAGTTTGCTCTCTGCTGACTCACATTGAGCCTGCTGTCCACCAGCACACCCAGATCCCTCTCTGCAGGGCTGCTCTTCAGCCACTCCTCTCCTAATCCATACTTGTGCCTGGCATTACCCCATCCCAGGGGGATCAAAATCCAGCATTTTGAATTGTTAAATAATTTCCTCCCATTAATCATTGCCTAATGCTCCAGTGTATCTACATCGCTCTGCAAGGCATCTTGTGACCCCTCAAGAGAGTCAAAAGCACCTCCCACTTTGGTATGATCAGCAAACTTGCCAGTGGTGCATTCAACTCCTGCATCCTGATCACTGATATATATGCATATGTGTGTATATATATATATATATATATGGCAGGACTGGCCCTAAAGCTGAGCCCCATAGAACATCACTGGTGACCTGTCAACAGCCAGCTGTAGCCCCATTCACTGCAATCCTTTGAGATCTGGCCTTTGGCCAGTTCTTCACCCAGTGCATCACAAGTCCACTCATTCCGTGGCTGAGCAACCTGTCCAGAAAGATGCTGAGGTACAATATCAGAAGCCTACTAAAATTTTGAAAAAAACTGTATCTACTGCTTTCTCTTCATCCACTACACAGGTGACCTTATTATAGATGGATATAAAATCAGTTAAATGGGACTTCCCTTTTATGAACCCATATTGACTGTTCCTTATGATTGTATCATTCTTAAAATGCCTTTCAGTAGTACCCAGTATAATAATCTCCATATTTTTTCCAGCAACTGAGGCTAAATTAACAGGTCTGTAATTCCCTGGGTCTTTCTTTCCTCATGCCTTTTTTTTTTTTGTAGACTGGAATAACATTGTCAAGCTTCCAATCAGCAGGACCTCCCTAGACCTGCAAGATCTTTGACAGATTATTGAGAGGGATCCTGCCATAACATTCACTGGCTCCTTCAGAACACTTGGATGAATCCATGAGGCCCCATGGACTTATGAACATTCAGCTGATACAGCTTGTCCCTTAATATTCCAGTGTTCACAAATAGAAAGTCACTGTTCTCACATTTGTGGTCCTCCAGCTCAGAGGACTGGGAAGCTGTAGGTCTACTAAAGAATGAGACAAAAAGTGCATAGAATGCATCTGCTTTTTCTTCATTCCTGTTAGTCAGATTGACCAAGTACTATCAAGTATTCACCACCTTCACCAAGTATCAGCCCAATATTTTCTTTAGACCTCGCCTGAAAAAAGAGCCTGTTATTTGAAACAACACTGGCCAGTTTCAACTCTAATTGAGCTTTGGACTTTCATGTCTTCTTCCGGTGTAAATGAACCCCAGCTCTGTACTCAGCTTTCTGAGAAGCCTCACCTTGCTTCCAGAGGTCTTACAGTTTCTTTTTCCTCCTGACCTACACCAAACACAGGTTTGTCCCTGTTCAGACAAACTGTTCTTCTGCTCTGCTTGCTTGACTCACAGCATGGTAAAGTTATTTGCTCCTGTGCTTCTGAAAGGTGAGTCTTAAATACTGACCAGCACATGTGGACTTCAAAGTCCTTAAAAGCAGATTCCCAGGGCACTCTGCTAATTAATGTCCTGAACAGCTAAAGTTTTCTCTCATAAAGTCCAGGGAAGCAACTCTGCCAACCTTTTTTTTTTTTTTACAGTGAAAATCCTAATCTCAGACATTTAATGAACACTGTAACCAAGACAGCCCCCTGATGTCACATCCGTCACAAATAGCCAGTCCAGGAGGGCATCTTTTCTAGTTGGCTCACTAAGTATGAATGACAGGCAGTTTTCTCTATAAGCCTCAAGAATTTCCAAGACTTGTCAGAAAAGTATGATATTTCTAGTTGATATCTGGGAACTTGAAATCTCCCATAAGAACATGGGCTACTGATCCAGAGAAGCCTCCTAATTGCCTATAGAATAACTCACTGGTGCTTACATCCTAACTGGGTAATCAGTAGTAAACACCCTCTACAATACCTGCTTTGTTTTCCTTTACCCCAGCCTTCATCCAGAGGCTCTTCACCACATCATCACTAACTCTAAGGGCTGTGCAATCAAACCTCTCCCTTACTTACAGTGTCATGCCTCCCCTTCACCTGTCCTGCCTCCTCCTGAAACTTGTAGCCCTTGGTGCTAGTGCTCCAATCACAGGACTCATTCCACTAGTGGCAATGATATCCAGCTCTGGGAGCTGACCAATGCTTCATCTTTCTTGTAAGACACATGCTAACCCTTCTTTAGCTCCTATGATCCTCCCTCTGCACACTGAAGCAAAGTCAGTTTGCAGAGGTGCAGCTACCCCAGCCTGGAGTGGCCACTGCAGGCACCCGGGGCTGTGCCTGACTGACTGCAGAGTGATGAGTTCAAGCCAAGAGAGCAGAACAGCAGTCAAAGCATCATCTATTTGCCTGTTTGCACTGACAATGGGGCCTTCTGTGTCTTCTGTATTACTGAAAGCATGATCTCAAGTGCTTTCTATTATGCTTGTACTAACATACAGTCCAAGGGATTAAGAAATCCTGTTACTGCCATTCACCATTGCTGGATGACAATTTTGCTTTCCTCCCTTGAACAATCCCAAAGATGTCTCCACAGTTCTGTATATATATATCTACCCGACATTCAGTTTCTTGCCTGTATCTGGTTACTCCAATATTACTGCATCTGGTGCCAGTCTGGCACCTACAAACCATTCATTTTTGCCACTTTGTACAGCCTAGTATCCTATACATCCAAAGTCTAATTCTGCTCCCTGATTGTGCTCTGTTTTTTCTCTAGCTGCTCTCCCTACAGGCTTTGACATGACTGTGTACTTTCCAGTCTGTCTATGACGCTGCTTTTCATCATCAGGTTTTACTCCACAGGACCTGCTGGCCTTCCACACATTGAATTCAGCTCCTCTGTTCACATCTTGATGCTTACTGTCACAGAAGTATTCTGCTCTTCAGCTTCATGTGTCTCTGTGCTCCTTGCTGTATTCTCTTGATGGCTGCTTGATTGCTACTATGCATCTAAATGTTCACCAGCTTTGTATTTAAACTACAGTTCCTGACATAGTTGGTGAAGTCTTTCTAAGCTGATTCTTTCAAGGTCCTGCTGTGTCCTGTATGTATCACTAAAGCTCATATTAAAAAATACAGTATTGCTAGATTATTTTGCAAGATTGTATTTGCAACAAGATTTTGAAGAGACTAGTTTTTGCAAAAGAATAATCTCCTATTTCTTTATACTTCTGATCACCTGTGTTGGAAGTTTACCTTTCTACTCTTCATGCAATTTTATGTGCATCTCTCCAGTTACCAGTAATACCAATAATCCTCCTGGAGAACACAGCAGGCCTTTCTCCATCACAGCTGGAGCAGGACTTAGTACATTTTCCTTCTTTATTTAGCCCTGGAGCCAGGTTGTACTTTTGCTACTGTGATCTGAGGAACAAGGTACTAAACATGTCCTCCTTTCCTCTTCATCTGCTCAGGGGAATGGGATCCAAGACAATGCTCTGATTTTCTTGTTCTCTGCTTTGATACCTTTTAGGAAGTCTGTGTGCCACATCCTTGCTTTCTTCCGGCATGTCCCTACATGATCCATCTTCCTTGTGTGGCACCAGACACATAAATAGAGCCATGCACAAACATTACACAGGGAGGGCTCAAACACTGCAGTATTTGTGTCTTAATCCTTCTTCAATCTCTGCTATTCAGCATTGCTAAAGCCTTACGGGTAGGAGATGTCTCTGACAGCCAGGATTTTAAGAGGCACACAGGCACTTACCGATAAAAACAGAGTTGCAGAGTTTTCTCAGGGTGGCATTAAGTACTTCACTGCCTGATTCCCACAGATTTTATTGCAATTTAAGTAATAGGAGTCACTTCTGAAAATACCATTTGGTGCTCCTCTCTATCCTTATGAGCCTCTAATGCCTTTAAACATTTGGCCATTGAATTTCCAGATGTGACCTCCTCTGGGGGATCACATGTGCACACCTCTTGATTAGGAGGCTGTTTAATGGTGGCATGCAGTTTTCTGAACCAGTCACTGCCAGCTCTGATCCCATTTACTTGGGCCCGTGAGCAGCCAAATCTGACTTCTTCAATGCTCCCACTTCAATCTGGCATCCTCCAAGTACCACTTACCACTGTTTCAGCTCAACAGCACCAGCTCTTTTCCTCTGGGCACTACAGACCCAGATGCCAGCCAGGAGAGAAAAGCAGCTGTACAAAGGCGTGCTGAAAGCCACCTCCAGATCCTTCTGCACTAATTTCTGCTTCTTGGTGACCACTGGTGGCACAGCAGCACCAGCTGTACTGTGCAAGGCTAAATCTTGAGTAAAACTCCCACACTATACACACAGGCACCACGGTGCTGCATGACAGGTATTTCACTCCCAGCTCATGCTGTGCCCTCTGTTTTTATTACCAGCTACTCTGGTGTAGTAGGTGATTATGTATTCATGGACTGGAGAATAATATTAAAAGAACCTTTTGCTTTTTGCTTTTTTTTCCCCCCATAAACTCAACAGCTTCCTTATGACCACTGAAACATTACTCCCCCCAAATATTACTGACAAGCCCAGAGAATTCAGGAAATTAAGGGTAACAACTACTCACCTGGGCTGAAACATCTTCTCAAACTCATTCCCTTTCTCTTTTCCCATCCACACATTTATGGAAGGATAAGAATGACTTGGACTTCCAGCAAAAATTATATTTTTCTTTCCCTTGCAGATTTACTTTAGATTTTCACCAGTACTTTAAGGCCACACTTGTGGTTTAATTTGAAAAGACATGGTGCCTGTAGGGATTAGTGAAATGCTTTGCAAAAGCAAGGGACTCAGTCTTCGAGTGGAATAGAAGTCTAGAAGATAGTGATAAAACTAGGAACAGGGTACAATGATATTGCAGGTTGCAGTAGCCTTCACTGAAAAATAATTGTTGCTATCAGATGAATGTTCTTATCATCTAGAAAATCACTAACCAGAATTTTCAGTCTTGACTTCAAAGAAAATCCAGCACTCTCTCACCACAGGGCACTTATCACATTCATTAATTCTCAGGAAAAATTCTTTTAATGTCTTGAATGCATATTTACAGCTTACTTTAAATTTCTCTTTAATATTACTTTAAAATAAGAGAAAAACACCCATTCAACTCACAGAAGTTGACATACCATCCTCTGGAAATATCATAAAAGCAGGCTAATGGTCTTTAAGATTCCTGTGACTCGTTTCTCTAATTTGCTGACTCCATAAAACAATGATTGGCAATCATTCTGAACCTTAATGTTCATAGAAATAATGTATTAGCACTGAATGCATGGTAGTGACACCAAGTATTGATGAAAAGTGTTACATGCAAGATCAAGTAGCCTCATCAAATGCTAATTATCAAAGTGGGGGCTGAAATGGACTTATCAGTTCTAGAGGAAGAATTTTTTTTTCCATAACGGTGTGTGTGAAAAACAAACAAATGTGCAGGATAACAGCTGCAGCTGCATAAATAGCTGCATAAATACCCAGTTCCTTCCTGCAAAGACTGGAGCTAAATTTATATGATTTACTGAGGGGTTCTTACAATCTGAAACTATCGGTGGCTGTGGATGAAGGTGAGGCACAATTTTATGCTAGCTTTTTCTAGGACCAGGCTGGCCCTGATTATTTTTGGTTTGTAATAGACCAAAAACTCTTAATCATATCTTCTTTCAGTAGCTCACAGAGCTATGCAGAAAGCTGGAGAAGTCAAGTAAATTAATTTATTGAGCTTCCATTTCCCCTATCCTGCAATCTAATGATGCCTGAAAGTTAGAAGAAAAAAAAACCCAAATATTTTTGTCAATTTCTTCTGAAGATTCATCTGACATTACCATCCATAAAAGCACTGATTATTCTGGCTCACAGCTTCTCAGCTCCCCCAAATGAGTACTAATTAAGCATCATGTGGATGAGCATCATGAGAATTATATTTTATTCAGCCTTGTTTCTCTCAGACTATACTCAGGGTATAGCTCTCCACCACAAGGTTTTAAATAGTTTCTTGTAATTCTGGGATCAAAGAACGCGAAAAATCAAACACAGAGACACAGGAAGGCTTCAAGTGAAAGCTTGATCTGTAAAAGATGTTAATTTAATACCACACTCATAATCGTCCTTTTGATAACTGTACAACAAACTCATCAGGGTCCTGTGCAATGCCTCCTGTAGGAAGTCCCTGTCCAGGGAGAAAATAGTGGTAAACAAATAAACAAACCCTCCAAGCAAAAAAAAAAAAAAAAAGAGGAAAATATAAACTTTAGTAATTTCTGCTCAAATGTCATATATGTAGACGTAGTGTGTGCCATATGAGCAGGATTTTATGGTATGGGGTAAATACCAAGTGTCTCACTTGCTCTTGAGACTTTCAAACCAGTAGTTGACTGGCAGGTACTATAAAGCCTCAAGATTAGCTGTGTGCAAAAATTATTTTAGTGGCAAAATGTTTTCAGGTTACTACCCTCAGGAGCATCTGGAAAAAAATATATTGTTTTTCTTTTACTGGCAATGGAATTTCACGCACAGTTGAATAACCCTTTTAAAGCACAACTTTGTCTTCCTAGTTCCTGTAAAAATTAGGTTTTATGTGGTTCTTGAAAAATCTTTCAAAATATATTTGTGATAAGGCATATTGTAGCAAAAAGAGATGACACTGCTTCTAACCTGGTAGTTCCCTAAAGACAATTTTGCTTTGACCTGGATTCCTGGTAGCTTATGTAATCAGTCCATAGACTGAATCAGCTCATGAGCCTCATTTGCAACAGTTTTGACAGATAATGTAGTATATCCCAATATGCACAGAGCATATTCAGAGACCTATTGGTAGCCCAAAGAAAAAAAAGCTGCTTACATTCCTGCCTAAAACTTTCTATTTAAAAGAAGTTAACTCCTTCCCACCTACAACCGCCCCCCCCCAGCAACAAGATGAAGTTATTTAGAATAGGCAATGTAAAGATAAATAATTAGTTTATATTTGACCTTAGCAAAAGCTCTTATGCATTTTTTGTAACATATTTCGATCTAAATTACAGAAAGACAGGTTGGGCGAGTATTTCTTCTCTTTTGCCACTTTGACTGGTGCCACCCCCTGAAATAGCTGCCCTTGGTTTCACCTGTCTCGCTCTTGTATCCAGTCAGTTGTCATTCACAGTCAGCAACAGAGCAGGGTGGATAGAATTTGGACTCCCAGCCAAAGATGAAAAATACCTGAATTTGACTTATTTTCTCAGAACTTGTTGTGCTCTTGAAAATTCAAGGTTCATTTTTAGTCTCTGGATTTTAGGTATTATCTGTACGCCTCTCATGGTCAGCACATTTAGGTTATCAGCCAGAGTTCTGCTATTACATTTTCTCAACTAAAATTCAGCACTTCTAAATAACTGATAAGGACACACTTCCAAATGCTTTATATAGCAAGACACTTCAAGGAACATTTTTCATTTCAAATACTGTCAATCTTTGGGATTGGGAGCATGCAAGACATTATTCTCAGCTTTTCCTGAACATGTGTCCTCTGGTTAGGAGCTTGAACTAATACTTGCAGATACAAATTGACTTGTTGTGCATGGTGATGACTTGTTCAAAACACACACAGAAGTTCCTTCTGTGGGGAGGGTCCTTTCTTCCTCACTCAGCTGTTACCCTGGTGGGAACAAAGCCATGCTTCATTATTCATGAGACGCTTTTTCTGTCAAAATCCAAGGGATTTGGAGCAGGACTGACCCATGACCTTTTCAACTAGCAGGGACGAATAATTCATAAGGGGTGAAAATGGAAGCAAGACAAGCCATCTGAGGCCTAGGCATGATTATCTTCCAGGGGGACCTTCCCCACTCCCCGAGGAGTCTCAGTTACGAACCACTCCTCTGCACCCGTAACCTAATTCAGTTTCAGCTCCATCACAGGCCTGCAGCACTACTTCCATCTTCAATAAAAATCCATTTTGCCAGTATGATAGGACATTCTGCATGATGGAAAGACACTATTACCTTTCAGATGGAGATGTTACAGTTAATGAGTAATGCTTAGCATGCAGCAAAAAGCATACAAGCAAATTTAGTTGCAGACAAAATTAGGATTCCAGCATTGCCTCTTTTAAATTAAATGCTTTATATCCTGGCTGTTGTGGAATTCCAGTCACTATTTTATACAGCTGAGGTGACTTCAAGTTGATTCTTCTACTTTTCAAGCATCCCAAAGTTTGTAGTCAGTGAAGATGGTTTTTAAGACAATCACTCATTTCAAAATACATCTTGGCTTTTGGAAAACAGCTGAGCTGGTTCTGCTTAAAGAACAACAAACACATTGTGAAAGGCCAGCAGTCTTCAATTATTAAATTAATGATATGCAGAACTGCTTTCAAAACATGTGATTTCATAGTCTGGTCTGCATGTCAGTGCACAATATGTAGAAATCTGTGCCCTCCTGGAGGCTTATATTAGTCTAACGACTCATAAAACCAAAAAAAATCGTGTCAGCCCAGTGTGGAAGTCTGGTTTCAATTCACAAGAATTGACAAAATCCACAAGAATAAAGCACCACGCATGAAATAACTTCTAAGGGCTGGAATATATGCTACATTTACTGAACATGTAAAATTTGCACCTAAATTTTAAGTTCCTGCAGTAACTTAGGCAGTTAGCCCCAGATGTCTTTGTTTCTTCTCCTGTCAGCAGAGAGAAAGCAAGTGCTCCAGATGTAGGTGCCTCAGGTCTGCAGGGAAAAGTGATGCTTGTTTAGAGGAGACTGTTTCGCTGGGCACCAGCGCTTGCCTCGAGGGAGGGGACTGGATGCCATTCAAGAACTCCTGTAATTGAATTCTGCTTGTTCAAAAGACAGGCTATAAGAAAACTCTTGAACTTTTTCAAAATGCAGAATCCCCCTGCAAGCTAAATACCAATCCTGATACGTTTCAGAGAAACTCATACCTACTAAATGGAACAAAATTCCTTTATTTCTTTTTATGAAGAGATCTATTAAATAAGCAATGAAAAAGTGCCTGGAAATTTTAAGAATGGGATATAATGACACAATAAACCAAATTTACATTCTAGTTAAAAAAATGGCATAAATTTGCTAGATACTGAAACTGTAAATTTGTTGTGTCCCTTATAAGAAATAAGCTTTGGCTGAATTTGCTGTTGCAAACCAGTAAGGGCATGAGATGGTTACAGAGACAACCACTCAAGGGCTGTGACAATGACATGCAGGACACAGAGGCTCCTCTTCAAGTGAGGAAAGCAAAGGTGAGACATTTTCCTGCAGCAGAGCTCACTGGTGAGTTCAGCAGCTACATGCACAGCCTTCCTACAACCTGCCCATGCTCTCAGCAACGCCCCTGAGCACTTCTGAAGCAGCAGTAAAATCAGTTTGCAGATTTGTCAAGATGTCAAATGCTGAACAAGACATACAGGGTATTTACCTTAGAAATGCCAAATGCATTTTAGAGAAAAAAATTCTGAAGACAAGGTTCTCACTGCCCTGAATGTCTTGATGTAAGAGCTCATGGGGCCCATTGTTTATGCTACTCTGGCTGGCATTCAGCCATGTGAATAAAAGAAAAGTGCTGAACTGATATTCTGTCTAAGGCTGAAGCATCATCAATTGCTTCAGAGCCATGTCAGGTCTTAGCAGATGGCAGAGACTGAATTTCTGACATTTTTAATTAAAATGTGACCCTTATTATTATGGAATTAATAGTTATATAAATATAACTGCACAATTTTAATGGACATTTGGTAAGAGCCAAATTCTGTATTTTTTGTAGACTTAACTAAGAAGGCTTAAAAACAGGTGAATGCATGTTTGTAGCTCTTGTGTTTTCATTGCTAATCTTACACGCATTTTTCTGAAGGTTGCTCCTAGAGTCAAGAGAACATAGTGGAAACTTCACCCCGCTTTTTTTCCCTTATAGATCCACACTCATTGCAAAGCTTTCAAAGGAAAATGTTTTAATCCCTCACATTAGAAAGCCAGGTTCCCAAAAGCAGATATATGTATTAATACATGTAAATGCCACACTTGGGGTGACAGGATGCAATGGCACTTTTCGGCAGAGGGAAGCTTCTTTTCACTAAGGTTGATCTGAGCTACCAAGACTCTGCTTCCCTGCCTGGATTTTTGCCAAGACAGCTTTGACCAGCAGTGACAGAGGCATGTGCTCAGCAGCCTTGTTTGCAAGCTGGCTCTATGCCCTGAGGCAGAACCACTCCCCAAACCTGTTCCCACCATGGGCTTCATTACACCCCAGCCTTAGATGAGCTTTTGACCATGGCACCAAGTACATTTCTTCCCATCTGCAGCCCAACCAAGCTTCCCGTGGGTTGGATTTTGATAATCATAACTTGTCACCGGGAACATCAGGCCCTTCTTGTCCTCTACCACTTGTGTGCAAATGACAAAATTGTTTGAGAAATGAGGGGGGTCTTGCATACCAGTTGTTCTATTAAAACAGGGGAGAATAATCAGGGCACTTTTTGTTTCATGGTATAACTTTTGTGGGTTCCTAGCTCTGAATGAGTCTTCAACATGACTCTAAGAAAAAAGGGTGTGTGCTGTGTTTCTCATGACTAGCACAGGACCAGAAAAGACACTATCACGTCTCTGTGAAGTCCAAATGTGTAACTCTCAGTGCCAAAAACCTGGGTAATCATTTACTTGACAGGTTTGAGACCTTCCCTCATGTGTAGTGCTTATGATGCTTCATACATGTCCCAGTACATCTTGACACCCTGCTGCTTTGTGTGAGGGCCATATCCTCACCTTCACCCTCCTGCTGGGGGCTGAAAGGAGGGGAAGACTTTACACCACAGAAAGCCTTCCTGGAAAAGTCATGTGGAAGAAAACAGGTGCTTTTACAGTTGGACTGAGCCTTCTCTCTGACTCCTACATGTGGATGGGCAGTGGAGGGAGGTGAGCAGCTGAGGCAGGAGCAGAGAGTACTGCTCCACTGTGGCAGTGTCCTCTCAGTACAGTTTTGGTTGGCCCTGCATTGCACATGGCGTGCATTCAGGCACCCTGCCTCCCCCAGAGTCCTTGCAAACCTGTGCTGCAGGGGCCTGGGGTTCCTATCTTGGGTCACAGCAGGGCACAGCTATCAGGAGTGACCCCATGGTCTGGTGCACCACACTGGCCTCATAGGGGAGACCCACCAGCACGATAGATGGACATAAACAGGCATTTCTGCCCAAAGCAGCCACTACAGTTTGCTGCTTATCCCTCTCCCAACCATCTACATGCATACCAGCATGGGCAGAGGCTGTAACATAGATTGCTTCCTGCTCCGGGCCAGCACAGGGTTGGCAAATGATCCATGTTGGTCCCCGTATGGGGACGTGGATGTGAGGGCACAGAAGGCATGTCCAGGGAGAGGAAAAGGGCAAGAAGGGCTTTTTAAAGCAGAGGCATGATGTGTGGTAAGACCCTTCATGCTGAGGTTATCTTGGCACTATAAGACTATGAGATACAGACTATGAGGAACTGGTCTATAAACCACCTGTGGGTGCTAATCTGCACACACACTGTGTAGATGACTGGGCAGGAGATCTTTGGGACTGTGACTATTCTCCCTTCTCTTCTACACCTTCAAACTGCAAATTACCAGTTGAATTTCCTTATCCATAGAAACAGCGGGCAATTGCAAAGGGTTTCAGAGCACCCCTGGTGTTTCTGCCAGGGCCTCAGAAGCAGCCTCTTGGAAGTTCCTTTTGGGACTTGTGGGGGTGTCTGGGAGGATACTCTTCTGCATCCTCCTTTGAGAGGGGGAAAGATGGAGTGGGCTGCACTCTAAGCATGTGTGATGAAGGAGTTTAAAAACTCCTTGGGATTTTCTGAACGGCACCTACTTGCTGGGTACAACACTTGTCAAAGTGCAGCACATTTGCTCATCCTCCAGTGATCTGTACAGAAATAATTATTGCAAAAATCTTTTTTTATCCCCAGTGTGTGAATTTCATACTGACATTGCTACCCTGCAGAGTAACAGATATGTTCAGGGTAATGGGATCACTCAAAATTATTCCCTTCTACCACAGAAACTGCTGTAACAGTTGCATTGCTTCCAACAGTTTGTAGGATTATTTTTTGTTTTTTAAAGTGTTGCAGTATTGTGAATCCAATTTAGCCTTATCTTCTGGCTTGTCACACTTGCCCAGTGATTAATGCAAGGTGCCAAGTACTGTCACACCAGGATGACAGCGCCATGTGACTGCTTCATGCGAGGGTGACCCATTTTGGAAGAGGTGACCCAAGGGCATGCCACCTGCTAAGGATGCCCAAACCCCCCTGCACCCACTTTACCTGGGCTGGGGCACTGGAGGAGAGGTGGGTCAGGTCCCCGATCCTGGCAGCTGCCCGTGGGTCACTGGAGCTGATGAGGACAGGGGCACTGATCTCCATGGAGTGCCGGTTGCTGGCAGCCTGGGAGGACTTGTGTGTCATGCTGAGGGCGGTGAAGGAGTGGCGCTTCTTGGCATTCTTCTTGCCTTCCACCTGCCTCTGGGCCGCTCCAGCAGCCCCCGCTGGGGCCAGCGTGGGGCACGGAGCCAGACCCACCGCCGCTGCCGCTGCCACCGCCACCGTCTCCGTGGCCAGCGGCACGTCACAGCCAGAGGCCGCAGCTGAGCACGTCTTGTCCATCTCCATGAGCTGCTTGGCAGATTCATTCAGCTGTGTGGGGAGGAAAAGGAAAAGATAAAGAAGTTGTTGAGAGTGATGAGGTTCCCTCCACTGCAGAAAAGAAGGCTCAGTGGGACCTCATCTCTCTCTACAATCACCTGAAAGGAGGTTGTAGCAGGGTGTGGGTTGGCCTCTTCTCCCAGGTAACAACTGACAGGACAAGAGGAAATGGCCTCATGTTGTGCCAGGGGAGGTTTAGAATATGATATTAGGAAAATATTCTTCACTGAAAGGGTTGTCAAGCACTGGAACAGGCTGCCCAGGAAAGTGGTGGAATCACTGTCCCTGGAGGTATTTCAAAGACTTAATGGACATGGCACTTCAAGGCCATGGTTTAGGGGTGGGCTTGGCAGTGCTGAATGAACAGTTGGACTGGATGATCTTAGACGTCTTTTCCAACCTAAATGATTCTATGATTCTATGAATTTATTTGATTTATGAGGCCATATGAATTATTTCCATCCACTTGTTAATGCCAGTAAGATCGAAAGAGACAAAGTAAGCGTCCAGAAGAATTAAGCTAGAACCAGGCACCACAAATTGGTCCACATGAAGCTACAACATTTCAAAACACAGCATTCCCCAAAACAGCTTGTCCCAGGCTGCTGAGTCAGAGCCCGGGGAAGGAGGCAGGAGCCTCTTCATCAATGTTTTGCTATTCTCATTTCCATCACAGGCCTGTGCTTGACATTTGCCACACATGGTTTTGATCCAAGGGTACAGCCTCCAAATCTTCCCAGTTTCATCTCCCTGCCTCCCACCTAACACAGGTTATCCAAACGCAGATGCAAACTGAATGCATTTTCCCTAGCTGTATCACCTAAACTTTGGAAGAGCTTGATGGCCACTGTAAGATTTGCTCGGGGTCCAGCTAGAAAAAGTGGTCTCATCAGTTCTTTTGAAGGGTTTAACACTTGACCTACAGCCCATGAACTCCGCACTTGGAGGCTCAGGCCAGCATTCAGCCTGCTGTTCCTCATCCAATCCACACTCACAGATAACGTGGTGTCTATGCAGGCCAGAAGCATGCTGGGTGGCACAACCATTGAAGTCTCTTACCTCCCAGCCTTCATAACTCATCCAGAAAAGCTACAGTGTACATAGCTGGAGAGATGTCAGGCACTCAGGGATGCTACCATCACTAATGATACATGAAGTGCACTCTAAAGTCAGCAGTGCTTTCTGCACAGCACTCATTGCCAATACATCTTCCCTCAAGGGATGTTAACAGCTGATGGAAAGTGCCACATTTTGCCAACAGACCTTCATATTAAACTAGGATACACTGCAATATGTTTGCATTTAATGAACAAAAACAACATATGAGAATGGGAGCCGCAGCTAATGCACACGTGCTTTTGCATTCACTTCTGTTCTGAGACCCACATAAACCAGAGTTGTATGTAATACTATTCTGGACCAAAATAAGGCCAGTTTTTTTTCTGTAACTACTTTTATGAATTATGGCAGCATCCAAGAAACAGTTGAGGACACGGTCTTCCAAGGCTCTAAACAGAAAAAAAAAGAAGACTAATTTCTGCTCTAAGCCAAGCCAGTTTTGAAACTTAACACAAGTGGAAATAAAAGGGAAAAAGAGAGGGAAGGGAAATATAACAACAAAAACATGCAGTTAAACAAATGTGTAATTGCGTAGGTTTTCTAACTCCCAACTGCTGTCACCATGCTGTAAATAAAAGAATAGATGTTGCTAGCCTTAGGCCGGTCCTCCTACGTTTGAAAGCACTTCTGACTCCACAAGGACTCATTCAGTGTAACAGAACACTAACCTAGAAAGTAAACCTCAACTTGCAGCATCCTTCTTTCTGTGACAGCTTCCAGTAAGTCAACCAAGAGCCTCCAATTAATGATGCTCCACTACTTTCAGAGCTGCTGGGAGTCCTGCAACCATTCAATTAGCAAGTCATTTTCCCAGCTGCACTGTCCAACTTGAGACCATGCTTACAGCCAGCATAGTGCACTGCACCTGCCAATTTTCACCGATAACAGCTGATCCTATTTCAGATTCTTCAGAAACGTCCATTATTTCCCACTTCATCATGCTCTAAATTGGTACAACCTAATATTTGCCAGCAGGCTCCAAGTTGCAAGGAAACCAGATGGTTCCCCTCCCTTAAGTAAGTGTTACAGCTCTGCTTACCCCATTGATGAAGATAGTCTAGCTGAATTACTTGCAATATTAAGGAGAAAAGGATAAAGCTATCAAATATGTATGACTCTTCGACAGCAGAGGGTGAGGAAATTTTTGCTAATCAACAGCAAGAAGAAAAAGAATACATTTTAATTCTTTGAGATAGGAGAAAATAGATTTAAAAAAATAGAATTTAGAACTTCTGGTTTTACAGCGTGCTACATGGGGACAATGAAGTGCTCCAGCTCTTGATATCAAGCTCTGAATCTCTTGTAAGAATTAGATTATAAATCCCACTGTCTGGAATCCAATTTAACCCTGAAGCTGTTCTTTTTAAAACAACAAAATCCCTTATTTTTTTTTGTTCAAAGTGGCACCTAGTTGAAATGTCAATAAGAAAGTAAGCATCTAAACATGAAGTGATAAAAAAATAACCCTGTATTGATATAAACAAAAGTAAATCTCTATATCAGTAGAAGATTGAAGACAGAAAGAAAACTCCTCCCCAAACAGTCAAGCTAATGAACTTTTGAGAATGTCAGAGGCTTCCTGAAATACTGGGAAAAAACTATTTTGGTCTGCCAAGATAAAAAATGCTTTATAGCCTTACAACTTTATTTTTGTAGAGAACTGTTTTTAAACAGCTTTGCCCACAGATGCTGGAAAGTACTTCCCAAATAGGCTATGAATGCCAGAGAAAAGTCTGCTTACTACTTTGTAAAAGCAAACAGTTCTTCCTCTTCAGAAAAAACTTTTAGAAACCTTTTTTTCAACATAAACATGATTGCAAATTTCTTATTTTAAACTCTGAATATGTAAACAAGCACTGCTTTCTGGTGTCTGTCATCTGATCTTCAGGCAGATTTGCTTTCAGATGAGAAGCTTAATGGAAAGTTCTGACCCACAGTCAGTGTCAGGAATTTGACATTTCTGGAAGCCTGTAGCTCTTATGACAGTCTCTAATACCAGAACTCAACTTTCTCACTCAGTTTTGATTCCTTCTCTAGAAAGATCTTACATTTGTGTTTGTGGTCCTGCTAAGCCCAAAGTGACTTGAGACTTATACCCTTGAGACTGCAGAGAGACTGATTTTACCACAAATCCATTCTTTGCAAAGGGGATGTCATAGAAAACTTGACATAGGATTTAGAAGGATAAGGCTTGGATTTGAATGCCAAACCAGTCAAACATTCCCAGCAGCCCTGCAATCCTGTCTAGAAAGGCAAAATCTTACAACAGCAAGCCTTATATTATCTGAGAGACTTTATCATGCAAGAGATGTGATGAGACAGTGCAGTAAAACTGTCCACTGTCTCCCAGTGACTACTGGCTGTGAGTCCTGCATGCTGAGATGAGGATGCACCAGTCTCAGTTCATGGAGCTACTGTGCCTATTTCTCAGGAAGACCTTCCCCAGCTGTGAGTAATCGTACTGGAGACAGCTCCAGCTCATCTGATTTTGGGAGTGAAGAAGGGTGGGAGTGGCTCTGTGTACAGAGCCTTGTTCACCTCCAAACAACCTTCTCCTACAATGGGAGCAGTTAGCAAGTGCTCTTCATTAAAAATTTGGTGGCCTTGATCAGGAAGCCATACTCCCCACCTTGCCACAATGCAAGCTGTCATGACATTAGTGTCCAAGCAGATAGCCCATGAGATATGAACTAAGTGAGAGGTTTTCTCCTTCTTTTGGCTTTTAGATATGACTGTCTTAGATACTCTATTTATATCCTATGTGGTAAAGACTTTATCAATAGGTGACAAATACTAAGCTACATCATACAGGACTTCTCCACTGCCAAAATTATTTTTTATTCGTCTCCACATAAATCTCTTTTTTTTCTGCAGAATGTATCATGGTGAGTTTCTCTCAGTCTCTGTTGCACATGCTTGCAGGCACAGATATACACACACACTTCTAATTTCTAATACATGTGGGGTTAAAAGAGACCACCTGTAAATCCTTTCAATCCTTTTATTTCTCTTTTAAGGATGAACAGGTACAGGAGAGAAACTGTCGTCTACATGGATGGTCCCATGTGGGACCAAATATGTCCTTTATATCTCAATGAACTGCAGTTTCAATGGGCAACATTATGCACCTACTTACATACCCCAGATGGAATGAAGAGTAAGGAAAACCTACTTCTTGTCCAGTGTGGGTGACAACTATCTCTAGGTTTAGTTCAAATAGCAAATGATTACTTTGGAATTTACTGTTGTTATTATTATGGAACAAGAGAAACATGGAAAATTTAGGTCAGATTTAAGTAATTTATCCTTTCTAGATCTCCCTTGACAAATATGCCAGTGCATTTACTACTCCATGTTAGTGGCAAAATTATTGTCTCCCAGTTTAGACTTCCAAGGGACACTTTGATACACTGTGGTCACAACAGCAGCTCCTGTTTTTATATCACAACAGCAGCTCCTGGGTTGTGGCGTTTCCCTGATAGTGCTGTCTTCTGTAAGAAGGAGGACTATTCTGCTATTGAATACTCTTACTTTCCAGTCATTTAGGTCTGGGTAAGGGGTTAATTTCTGACTGACATCTGCCCTACCAGAGACAGGACCTCTCTGTGTGGCTTACAAATATACTTCAGCATGTACTTGATGCTGTACGGACCAAAGTGTTACTGATGTGTGACTAAAACGTCACTCTTCTCTAAATAACAAAGGATTGCTTAAATTCTCAGTTTTACACATGTGATTCAGTATTTTGATAAATTGGAGCCAATTTGGACCAGAAAGTACACTTTATTAAGACTTTCACTTGCTGCAAAATCTTTTTCTTCTGCCTTTATGGAAACTATTAGCTAAAGAATGGTGCTGTTCAAATACAGGTATAAGACTCAAACCAGTTTTAAAAGCAAAAAGTTACAAATCCCCTCAAATCTCTACATATCTAATATGGAAAGAAAAGATATCATGCTCAAGTTTTTAGAAAGGAACCACTGAGCAGAGCAGAAAACAAAATTAAAATTATTAATAAAATATCTTCACAATGTCCCCCTGAACGACTGAAAATATTTTCACCTCAGGACGGCTGATTTTTGTACTTTATGGTTCATAAATATTGAGAAGATCATGCACATCCCTATTTTATGCCTTGCGGAGATTTTGGCAACTTGCAGTTCCATATCTGATTTTGTGATTAAAATAAACAGTCTGAATTTATTACTGCCTTTTCACTTCAGAGTAGGTACTTTCAGGAAATACTAAGTTCATAAAGTGCACTCATTAAACAAGTTTACTAGTACTATAATTTATGTTCTCAAGCACAGTGAGATTATTAAGTAACTAAGGGCATAACTATACAAGATTCTTCTGTCTCTGCTAGGTTTCTGAGAGGACTGCATCTGTAAAAGCATTTTGAGACCCAAAAAGTAGTGTTTCAGAGAGCTAAAACAGCTTTTTCTTACTATTATCCCTACTGGCAAATGCAGGTTACAATCTTTCTTCTGCTGTAGCCAAGTGACAAAACAGCCTTTTATTCAAATGGACATTAGGAGGAAGTACATAATACTTTCTTTACCTGATACTTTACATATTCTTTGGTAGGTTAGTACAGAGGACACACAGCAATCCAAGAGCTTGCTAGTGGGATATTAGCAGACAAATTTGTGCCAAAGGCTCTTCAACCAAGTCATATTGAATGTATCTATAATTTTAATCTTTTATGTTTTGTTAATTCTGATTTAAAAGTGTTTAGAGAAAGCCTCCAAAGTTCTCCATGGACAATTTAAATTCATTCGGCAAAACCTACAAAATCTCACCTCAATTATTATTTTAGGCACCATCTTATGAAGAGTAATTAGTAAGGCACAGTTTAGGAGAAAATATTATAGACATACCAAAGCAGTATTTAATGGTTTTGTGTTAATCTCTAACAATCCACTATTGCCTTTTCTAATTTATTGCCAGAGAGGAACAAGCAGATTTGGAACAGATTTTCTGCAAGTGGTTTATCCATCATGAAAGATAGATTTCTGAAACCCACACTGTGATTGAGAGCAGAGTTATTCCATTCTCCCAGAAAATATAAGAAGCGCAGTACATGTGCTTGCTTGAACAGATTCAAATGAAATGATAGCTGCAGAAATACTTTCCTAGGACACATCTCAAACTTCAAGTGTTCTGTTCCTCCAGCCATAGGTTGAGGCATAAGTCTTGTTCTCTTTTCCAAAAGCCTGCTAAATATGTCAGCATGTTCCCAAGGAAGGAAGTCCCTAAAACCCTACAGCAGACAGCCTTCCTAACCAGGGCCATCCACATCCACAACAACCTATAGTCCGGAAAAGGCAAGCCAATAATTTTTGTCTACAACATGGGTCTTTGAAAGGCAGCAGTACTTAGCAATCTATTTGCCTGTCCTACAAGATCTTTCTCATTTAGCAGCAATGTCACTTCTAACGCACTGAGGGGCTGAAGGAATGTAGCATATTAGAACAGCATGTGCTTGGACGAGCGTGTCATCATGATCTTGCAGAATGAAAATAAATGATGCGTGCAGCAGAAGTAAACACTAAGCCCTGGGTGGTGAACTGGGAATTTTTTTTGTTTCCCCTTTTTTTTTTCCAAATAGCTTTAAGAAGGAAAGTGGTTTGCAGTGGTGGAGAACAAGTTTGGTGTATCCCAGAGAAATGAATTATCTGCAGCAAAGTCTGTTCAGAAGTTAAGCACAGCAAGAAAGCTTATGGAAACTAATGTCTAAAGAACTGAGAAGAAAGAAAATAAAACTAAATGCAATACCATTAAAGATAGATTACTTCACCAAAAAGAAGTATGCCTTCTAGATCCCCCTCCACTACCTGAAACAATGCTAGCTATTTAGCCTTCAGCTCTAAGTATGAGGACTCTCTTGCTCTGATCTGTCATCTCTGAATCTCTGATCTGCTGTGTGCCTTCGATATGCCTAAGGATTTCCTTTTTCCTTCTATCTGTCCCCTATAGACACCCTTTTTCCATAATGAGGCACTCATGACTGCACCAAAGCTACTTTGAAAGCAAGAAGTGTAACCAAATACAGCTTTACTCAACATCAGAAAGAGTGGGAGAATACAGCCTATTTTTACTTATAAATTATTCAGAAAGCTAAATAAAAAGTGCAGTCATGAATTCATGGGCTTGATCCTAATTCCTTTGAAGTCAGTGGCAAAACTCCAGCTGCCTTCAACAGTGGAAGGACTGGTGCCCATCTGGCACCAATTTCAGTACCAGAAGAGTCCCTGTTGAAACTTGTGTAGATTTTACTGACAAACTATTTCTTCATCAAAAAATGAAACTCACTGGAACTTAAGTATTTCCCAGGAACTTGCTGTTTTGACAAGATGTCCATCAGGAAATTGTTTTGCAGATGATGTTTGTCAGCTAAGACAAGAAATTACCAAAGCCACAGTGGTTTAGGCATTCAACAGTACTCCTGGATGAAAGTCCCTGTGTGGGGGAATAGCCATGAAACCCTAAAACTTTCCAAATAAAAAGCCACCAGCTTTCTGTCCATGCTGACTATCCTTCACTGTTGTTCTTGTAAACTGGAAAACCTTTGTGACTCCCCTCCTGAGTCCAGGTGTCTCCCTGCACCATGAGGGAAGAGGTTGGTGCTTGCAGAAGTGTGAGCAGCCTTATGCTGGGCAGCAACCTCGGCAGGACCTGGATGAATCAGGAGGCTTTGAGGAGCAGTTCAGATGATGTCCTCATTCCTCACCAAAACCTGGCAGCTGTATGAGTCCTGTATCATTACAGCCAGTTACTGCCAGGAAGGGAAGCCCTCTGAAGGAGTTTTGTGCTGAATCTGGAAAGCCCTTCACTTGTAAAAACTTCCACTGTGAGACAGCTGTACCTAGAAACTTCAGCACAGGCTAGGAAAGATTGTTTAGATCCTGGAGCAGACCTGTATGGATCATATGTAAACTCTACACAATATCTTTAAAAAGAGTCAAGCTTTGTTTTTCCAGAGTTTTCAGGCAACTTTCTACCTCCTTCCTTCCCTAATGTTTCACGTGGCTCCTGTGCTATTGCTTACTCAAGTGATCAACAATAACCATAAAATTATGAATTAACTGAAAATTGAAAAGTTAAATACCACCAGCTAAGGAAGTTAAATACCACCAACTAAGGGCAGAGGATGTCTTCAGAGTTAATGCATGCATCAAGCCTGGGGGTCTTAAAGCAAATGGCTTCCAAATTACGGTGTGTGGCCCCAAGTAATTATAAATGGGATTGTGAACCAGGAACATCATGCTCATGTTGTTGCAGAGACCCTTCTCTTCCTAACAGCTGCACTGTGCACACATGCCACCAAACATGACATTGTGCCCTTTTGCTCACACTCTCAGATTTGTTCCTGAAAATATAGTTCTTGGAAAGGCCGGTTTTGGAATGAGCAGGGTTGTGTGAAAGAAGCATCAATATCATGTCATTTTTAAAAGGAAAACCCTTGCTTCTAGCATAATGAGACATAAGGAGGAAAGAAAAAAAACATGTATTTGCTGAAGTCCTTTATAAACTTGTTAAGAAAAGTATTCTAGTGGGTAATGAGAAAAAGGCCTACACCATCACCTCACATCATCAATGCTAGCTGCAGAAAGGCATGAAGTTGGCTAAATCTTTGGAGGTCTTGGAAATGCAGCACAAGGAGCCCATGGGAAAGCCAAAGTAATTTTTCAAGTAATGCAAGGCTTTGCCTACACTGAGCAAGTAAGAAGTCTTTGTTGCAGTGATTTACAACTTTGTGTAGAATAAGAAATCTTGTGCAATCAGGGAAAATTAAGTTTTATGTGCTGCAACTGAAGATTACCTGTGGGGAATCGCATACAAATAAATGCACTGTACTCTCTATCTCTGATAAAGCAGAAATGAAAAATGAAAGCAAATGCCAAGAAAATGTTTTGGTTCAATTGCTTATAAAAGGAACCAAGGTATACATAATTCAAGCAGATATTAGAACTAAAGGGTTGTGATAAGCAGCCTTTTCCCTGTGTGTACTATATTTAGAGACCTTTTTTCTACATAGTCTTCTACCTTCTGCTTCCCAAACACAAGACAGAAAAGGACTTCTGGATGTGGTACATGGCATTTGCAATAGTGTGACATCCCAGGGGGCTGTATAGTTAGATTCTGTGTGCATGGAGATCCTGCTACAGCTGGCTGTAAAGCAAGGTTGCTGGTTGTGGTGGAGGACTCCTACACCAGTTCCAGGGCTGCACTGCATGTTTCTCTGGAAGCAGCCAATGGATGTCAACTGTCTGTTACAAAACTGCTGCATCTTTGGAGAGATGCATCCAGCCTTTGGGTTTGTTATTTGCCAGTTGGGGTGTAAGTATGAGTCAGGACAGATTGGGCTGCTGTTTCACCAAACTATGGGATGACTCCCTAGAAGGAGAGTTCCGAGATGCTTCTCTGAAATGGGGGATAAATTATATGTGTTTGAAAAGGGCAGCTGCACCAGGATACATGAATCGTTTATGTGACAGGGAGACTGGTCTTCTTAACTATGCACACAGATAAAAAAAGGAATTGTGCTGAGGGAGACATGACTTGACAGCCTGAGTTTGTGTCTCCTGTGATTATTACAGTGCAAACTCTGCTTTGAATTGCCTGCACATTTAAAGCACCTTCTTCCTGCATAGATGTGCTGATGCCTAGTACAGCAGCATGACTTTTTTCCTCAGTGGAAGCATTAATTTGCATCTTTTTTGTACTATGCAGTGACCAGTTATTTTAAAATGGTTTTGACATAGCCTTGTCTCACCTTGGAGACCTCTATACTTCTGTCATAGTGCTAAAAGGCAGACAATGGATTGGGATGGCATTATGGGGCAGGGGCCGTTGCACGTGGCATATTGCACACTGCACAACAGGCACATCTCATTTCTTTTGGAAGCCTGACCAGTAATTGAAGGCCAGTCTGTAAGATATGAAAATAAGTTTGCTGTGCTAAATGATGATGCAATTGAGTTCACAACCCTCCCCCCTCACCTTGGGGAAGAAAAATCTGACAAGGGTGAACTCTGATAAATTCCCTAAACTCTGCAAATTCTTGACAGAAAATGGCAGCACTCAGCCTCACAGTCATGGCATGACTCACTGCCCCTCACCTCAAAAACCCATTTATAGACCTCTTTGGAGAATCTGAGATGTTAAAATATGATTGGGGGCAAGGTTGAGTTCAGAGTGGAAGGTCTCTTCATTGACTTGCCAACAGCTGCAGTCAAAAGTGCATTGAACTCTCTGGCTAACAAACTAGAAATGTTACTTGTTCAACTTTTTGAGTTTATTTTCTGGTTTAGGGTAAATGATGCATACCCAATGCAGTGGAATCATGCAGTGAAGCAGCTAGTGCCTTTGCCTCTTGTACACTCATTGCACCTGGATCAGTGTTCTGGTTTCTGTCCAATACTGCTCTGCCTCAGGTGTCACTGCTAGATAAGAGGTGTGCCATTTCTTCAGCCCCAGTGAGCTTGGAGCAGATCATTTAGGATGCTCAGGCACATGTGTCACATTAGTGCAATAAAGTACGTTAATTGCCAGCATTAGTCACTTTTATGACATCCATATGCAAATGCTGTTTATGCTAGTATGCTACAAGTGGAAGGAATTTGCAAAACCACTGCTCTAGGCCATGCTGTTTGAGCTCTGAGATGGCAAAAGGAATGGGCTAGCAGAAGATCTGCACAGTAGGAAATCTTTCTGAAACTGCAGAACACTGGGGTTTTTTTCCTGTTTGTGGAATTACTCAAGCTCAAATATTTTCCTAACGCATTCCTTTCTGAAAACAGCCTGCCCTGCATTGCACCTACAGTCCACAGGCAGAGAGACAAGTCTCAAGGCAACTGAAATTTTGCAAATTGTGACCACATTGTGTGATACAGTCACACAGAGACATCTATTCATACTTTATTTTGCCATTAAAAGCTGAAAAGCTCCTACCACACATCAGAATTCCATTGTGAGAAGCATTATGTAAACACAGAGCAACATGACAGCTCTTGGCCCAAAGAAAGTACAGTTTAGGATGGGGACAAGTGACAAAGTATAGTTATAGACAAAATATACAATGCAACAGTCTTATCAGCAAGATGGACAGAGGATTTTGCACAACATACATCTTCTCTAGCCATCACAGCCAAGAGCAATTTTAGAGAAGAAACCGGAGGAGCAATTATGATGCAGATGTTTGAAGCATTCATCACAACAGTGAAGTACAGAGCACTATGGAAGAAAATTTGGATCAAAAAACTGACAAAGTGATTGTTATAGCTGACATTCAGTAATAAATAAAAGACAATAGGCAAAGGGTTGCAAGTAAGGGTAAGCTTTATGGGCTCTAGAGGACAGAAAAAGACTCCAGAGAGAAAGAAAGGAATAGCAGCTGGTGACCACTTCAGACTGTTAAGAATAAGGCACATCTGCATTTGCTAAGGATGCAAAAAGTATGTAGCCATAATCAGGGTATGACCTCATGAGAGTTTGATCTTTGCAAATGCTCAGCAATCAGGTTGGAGAAAGACTGGTAGAACTGCTAGCCTCATGAATGAATGAAACCACTCAGGAGGATGTGATTCCCACTGGCAATGTCTTTGTTACTTGCCATGAAAGTACAGTGTTCCCTCTTTAGCCAGTGGCCAAAGAGAAAGTAGCACACTTAACTGTGTACCGTGTATGGCACTGATAACTCAGGTATGTGCTTAGTGAGAGTTCCTCTGTGCAAAGGCAGACCTGTGTGTCACTGGAATGGTGTGGAGCTGCCTTTACTCTGACCTTAAACTCATCCCTCAGGAGTGCTTTTGTGCCTTCAAGGACCCCCATAGGACAAAACCTTGTGCTTGAGACAGAGCAGTAACCCCTAGGCAGTAACCGGCCAGGGTACAGGCCCCCAGGGCAGAGAAGCTCAATGCCAGTACCAAGAGCTCTCAGATCTCATTCGGCCTGGGAGATTTCAGGGAATTCAGCATTAATCATCTCTATAGCTCTTCTTCCTTTCCCAAAGTTCATACATAATAAAATAATAAAATCTTGCACCCACCAAATCAATATAACCACACATATCTCTTTCCTAAGCCGTGCACCTATGGAAGTGAAAGGCTTTGGCTGGGAACAGACAAATCTAAGCACTAGACTGGCGCAAGGAGGGAAGATGCTGAGGAAATTATTTCTCAAAGGTTAGAGTCATAGTCCTTCTTCCTGGGCTAGGAAAAGAAAAAGGATACAAGAGGAACTCATATACTTGTACTTACTATAAATTCCTTACTATGTTGTTGAGGCTGAAGCAGATCAGAGAAAAGGGATCAAGGAGATGACCATCAGGGAGTGCTCTCCCTCCTTCTGCATGGTTGCGTTCTTCTTGAGAAACAGAGCTGCCTCTTCCCTCAGTGCCATCCCTTTAGCCATGTGGTAAGAGAAGAATATCTCCAGCATGAGTCTATCACTGAATAGTCTGAATGCTCTAGGACATCTCCTGCTCTGTCCCAAGGTTTTCAGAAAAATTTTGTTACAGAAAAATTCTATTATAGAAAGCTCTCTCATGAAATTTCCTGTCAATTTGATTCAATTGTGTCTAAACAGATCGGAAGACTTCAAAGTCAGATTTAGAGCAGGACACTCCTTCCAGCCTCACTTAAGCAAAAACTAATATTATTAACCTGGTTAACTGGGGTATTTAGTATGCTTTGTCATAAAATTATAACTTAATAAGATAATTAGATAAGTCAAGGGACAATCGGGGGTGGAAGAGGTTGCTTGCACAAAGTTCCACATTCCTCACCTCAGCATTTTTGCCTGATGGCTTACAGCACAGTGCAATGGCAGCAATCACTGCAGGATAACTGTGGGTGGGAGTTGCTGCCCTCATAGGCATGTTTTCCTGCAGTGTGAGATACCACATCGCCTCCTTTCCCATCTTTCCTCTTTCTGGCCTGCATCAGCAAGGATGTTCATGTGACTATGCAGTAAAAGTAACAGATACGACTGGAAACTAAAACAATTCCAACTTAAATGAATAGTGTTCAACAGGGTGACTTCCCTGACTCATCTCAGCATGTAGATATATCTGGTAGTCCTGGAACATGGAGGGCAAAAGGAAAGAATTGTCACACATGAGTTAAAAGCAGGACAATCCCTTTGGCAGCAGCCCTTGCTTTTGTCAGATTAAAATAATGCCAGTATTACACTCAAAAACAATGCAGCAGGAGATAAAATAAACAATGGCTGGTCTACTTTGTAAAGGAATAAAGTAAGCAAAACTAAGCAATTTCTTCTACAGGATAGACTAAACACAAAGGGGTCAGCCTTCAAGAGTCCTGTGTATTCTAGAGAAAATCTGGAAAAGATAGAGATTCCCAAATTAATTCCAACTATCTTCCCCTGTTTGTGATTTTTGTTTTTAATTTGCAGATCCTTCCTCTAGTCTTTTGAATTTGGTTTTTTCAATGTTCAGCTCTAACACCTAACAAAATGTCAGAGGATTCCAGACTTCAACATCTGGTTTTGGCACAGCTAATGACATTTTTAGGCAAAAGACCAACTTCATCTGCTATTTTTATTATTTGAAGCTTGCATTCAGCATACACACACACTCACAGATCTTTTTGTGTCTAGAATAAAAGCAGTTTGACCATTCTAGCATGTGTGACCATAAGAAGTAAAGAAAAAGGTAAAATCCATCACTACATTCTATCAGGAAACTGTTATTCTTCAAACTACTCTTTAAAAGTTCAAGGGGTCAAGCTCAGACACATTTGTGACTATTTACCATGGTAGAATAAAAACACGGAATGGTTTGGGTTAGAAAGGACCTTAAACATGATCTAGTTCCAGCCCCCCTGTCACAGGAGAGGTGTTCCAGCCCTCTTATCAACTTTGTGGCCCTTCTCTGGACTTGTTCCGACAGGTTCACATCTTCCTTATGTTTGGGCCCCAGAGCTGGATACAGCACTGCAGGTGGAGTGTCAGGAGAGCAGAGTGGAGGAGAATAATCATCTTCCTCACCCCACTGGCCACACTGCTTTGGATGCAGCCAAGGATGTGTCTGGATTTATGGGCTATGATTGTGCATGGCTGAGTCATGTTGAGCTTCTCATCCACCAGCACCTCCAAGACTTTCTTTTAAGGGCTGCTCTCAGTCCATTCGTCCTGCAATCTCTACCTGTGCTTGGGATTGTCCTGACCCAGATGCAGGACCTTGGCACTTGGCCTTTTTGAACTTCATGAGGTTTGCATGGTCCTACCTCTCAGGCCTGTCCAGGTCCCTCTGGATGCCATCCCTTCCCTCCAGCGTGTTAACCACACCACAGAGCTTGGTGGCACCAGCAAACTTACAGAGCATGAACTTGAGCCCACTCTCCATGTCTCCAGCAAACTTTTTAAACAGCACTGGTCCCAACACTGACCCCTAAGGAATGCCACTCATCACTGATCTCCACTTGGACATCAAGATGTTGATTATAGTTCGTTGAATGTAACCACCCAGACCATTCCTTATGGTGGTTACATTCCATCCAGTGGTTCATCTGTCAAATCCATGTCTCTCCATCATGCTGATGCAACATGCTATCTTCTGAAAACAAAGATCAGAGGGGGCTCTAACAGGCACTCCTTGATAATTCCTTTTTGGTGTCACTCTCATCACTGCCCCTCCTGTCCCTCTGATGGAGAGCATCTTACCCACCACTGGCACAACAAAGGATAACATGTGCTTCCACCTCTGCCAGGTCCTTTCACATTCCAGGATTTTAATATAGAACCCACTATTTTTCATCACTCCCAGCATCAGTGCTCTGACAATCACATGGAAACATTTTGCTTTTTGCTCATGGGGCTATGGCCACAAGCAAAGGGGGAGAGAAGGCAGCCAGTGTGCCAGGGGCATCTCCCAAAACCCTCCTACTGACCCTCAATGTCTATATTTGGATTTAAGATCCCCACTCAGAGTTTTAAGGCATTAGGAAAACTCCCCAAGAAGGGAGCTTATTCCCCAAGAAGGAAGAACAAGAACACTAGGAAAAAAGATGAAGAATGCTGGTGTGAGAAATAATGAAATCCTCTAATTAACCTCTAGACAGTTTATCTGTTGACATATAGCTTCTCAATATACATTAACGCATTAGCTCTAGGAAAGTGAGACTGAAATATACTTTCTTTTCAAAAGGAAAAAGATCCCAGGAAGTCACCAGTGCTGAAACAATCTTTAGAAGCTGTCAAAGGTGATCAACGGCCAGAAAAGACAAAAGATCTCTTTAGTACTTTCTCTAGAGAGCATGGACTACTGATGATATGCTCTAGACCCACTCAGAGCCCTGTGGGACAGTGGGTATGCTCACTTGGGAGTGCTAATTTCTAGTGTTTGGAAACCTGCACCATTGCTGGGGTTTGTCACTGCAATGGTTGTGTGCTGTGTGGTTTCTGAGCACCACTGCCAAGTCCAACACATTTGTTGCACAGGCAGGAGTTCTCTCTAAGAGATGTCCTATCTATTTACTTTTTACTTCAGAGATCACCACTAGTGACTGTTTTGTAACACAAGCAATCCAGCAACCATAACAGAAGAACAAAAGCTTTGAGGCAGAACCCAAAACTCGGTGTAGACATAACAGAAATGAGACAGAAATGCACCCAGGACCAGAAAAGATATATTAAAGCACAAGCCTGGTTCAGGTGATCTGGAGGTGAAGGGAAGGGCTGATTTGCTGAGAGCACAGGGAAGTGGCAGCAGATGCAAAACACAGTAGGCCAGACCCCAGTCCATTTGCACCAGGCAGGATACAAACAAGATTTTGCAGGGGAAGTGCCAGAAGTCCTTCAGTGGATTGTGGCTATAGACCAAAGTCTTTTTATCAGATCAGCTTAGATACCTAAGGAACCTAATTTTTGGTATATAGGAAGCCGCAGCACTTCAAAATTGTCCTGTGCAGATATAGAATTGATACATATGACTCTGAAAGACTCAGGAAAACTTTGGGCTTATGTGCAAAGGTGGTGTGCTTGAGTTGGTTGTGCTGGAAACCTGTTTCTTGCTATAAATTGCTACAGAGAGTTATTTTTACAAAACACAGTCTAGGAAATTCAGATGTTACTCATAATTAGGAGGGGTGGGTGGAAAAGATATTTTTGGATATGACAGCTGACAAATTTCTGGTTTAACGCACCCTGAAACAATAAGAGGTGATAACAACTTGGATCTGGTTTTGATGAATAGAAATATTGGTCTTAACATATAAATCCAAATAAATTTGAGCTCATTCAAATGAAAGCAGGCAAGAGTAAAATCAAGAGAAGACCTGTAACTAAAACTGTCAGTTCTCAAAAGGCAAATTTTCACAACCTACAGCTGTGTCTAAATTTACATGCTGACTCTCACCATGGCTCACACAGATCTCATAATTGTCTGGAGGATGACTCAAATGTGACAGTACTCCTACCTATTTCTGTGTGCAGGCTTCCCCTCTGTGGAACCCACCTGAGATGAACTTCAGTGTAAATGTGGTGTTCCCTGACAAAGAAACCAGAAAGCAGCCCTGCTTTGACTTGTCCTGACACAGCCTGAGGGGACTGAGTGACACGAAAAGGTCTAGAGAGCTGAGGTGCTCAGCTAGTCCAGGGGAAACCTGACATTTAAGTCAAAAGGTGCAACTCAGTTTTGTATCCTGAAGATGGAGAAAAGTGTTAGAGAATCTGTATGAACAATCACTTTATGAAGGGTGCTAGAAATCAAGAGAAGCTAAAAGAAACCAGTCAAGTTTAAAGAAAACAAATTTTCTGCCCAATGTCACACTAATTTACATTTTACATAGGAAATTAAATCAAAGAGCACAAGGTTCTTTATTTATATAGGCAAAAGGGAACATAAGAAATCGAGCTGTTATGCAGAAAAATGGGCCACAGATTAAAAATAATGTGTATATATAAAAATTATAGATATATAATAGAAGAATACATATTTATATACTGTAATATGTTGTATATTTAATCTTTTTCTCACCTCTTGCAGCTAATACTCTTAGTTTTCCTGACTAATATAATCTTTATTTGAACTTCCATAGATTATTTTACTTTGTATGCATGTAAGAGTGCTTTAAATCAATGACTTTTATTCATGGATTGATGTGAAAACAGAGGTCCCTCTTGCAGCCTACAACACAAATTCTGCATGTTTTAGTTTGAATGGGAAACATGAGAACTGTATTTTGTACTCCATTCACAGAAAAATGTGATACCAAGAAGTATCTTGATAATCTTAATCTTGGTATCTTAATATTCTATACAGAATAAAAACAAGTGGGACCAACTTTTTAGAAGCTATGAAGGTGCAGAAATGAAATTATTAAAACAGTATATGCACAAAACTTGAGAATGCATATCAATAAAGCTTTTCAACAGAAATTGGCTGAACATCTCTTAACGCTTACATTATTGTCAGCTTTACAAGGTTCTTATTCCATTTTTATCTGACATACAAAAGGAGAGAGAACAGAAAAAATCAATTGTGATGTTAATGGGTATAATTCTTAACTCATTAGTGTTACACCTACTTACTACTTGGATGAATTTGCTCCTCTGAGATTTAGTAGTCATCTTTTCTAAAATCATCTACATTAGTTTCAATCTACCCACCTTTCAAAAGATTCCATTTTTATTCACATTAAATGATACTTGCAAGGCTAAAATGAACAATTTTGATGGTCCTTTAAAACAGAGATTGCACATTCTTTTTGAAAAGGGCACCAAACAAACATTAGTATTTAATGAACATCTAATGCTTCAGGTTTTTTGGAAGTCTTTCATAAAAGATACTCAGAAAGATTCAGAGTGTGCTGCCACCAAGACCACACAAAAATAAATGATGGGTCAGACATCAAGGTTGAATTAATTATGAGAGTTCCATAGGGACCCATATGTCCTGCAGCTGAAAGAAGAAGCCAAACAGACTGAGGAGAGAAAAAAAAAATAGACAAGAAGTGGACAGGACAACAATCATTTGTTGAAAATGGTCAAAATAGCTATTAGAGCTAGAAATACACATGCAGACACATCTGAGTTTTCAATAATATAAAGAACTGTGATGACTGCCACTGGGGACTCATAGTAAGAAATGGCTGATGGGAACCTGCCCATAGAGAAAAAAAAGACAAAATCTGCCATCCAGACTGAAAGGGTAAACCATCTGCATCATTTGCAGCTAGCTAAAGGCTACCCTCAGCAAAGTACATGGTTACACAGCTAAGGACCTTCTTCTGCTGGGAACATGGCCTCTGTGACACCACAGAACAACCTCAGCTGGGATCCTGGTAAATGTGCTTGGGTTCACCTCCGTGGTTAAGCTGTTTTAGGATGACTCCTAGATCCCACAGTACAACACAAAACTTGAACGGATAGTCTGCTCTGCAAAGATAATTTTGGAATGAAAATCACTGTTTTCTTTAAGAAATACATTTGCCTTTGGATTTTGTTTTATTTTCACTTCTGCTTGAACTCTTTTTAAACCCGGACTTGCAAGAATTATTTTCCCTGGGGAATCTTCTGGACCTATGCTTTAGGGCATTGAACCCATTGGCTCTGCCCATTCTCCTCCTCCTTCTTTCTCCTAGACCTCCTTTCTACTTTTTTCTTCCTTTTAAACTGTGAAGAACAGGAGAAGATCCTCATTACCCTGCTTCACTGCTCTGTAAAAAGAATTTTAAAGCTCCTAATATTACTTAATCACAGCTTTCAGTGCTCCTGCTGCCATAAAACATTATAACAATGGGTTGGCACTTCATCAATTGTAATTTGCTGATATCACAGTCACAGTAGTGCCTAACATAATTGCCATGCTCTACCATTGATTCATAAGGCTTCTTGATCTTGGTCAATCTTCTTCTTTGCTCTGGGGGCTGCAGGCAGAAATTTTGCTCTGACAGCTCAGATTTTTGAATTTCCAGTTCCTGCCCATCTGAGCATGATGTCTCTCTCCAAATACTCGTCACACCATCGCCCTCAAATTTCACTCCCAGTTACTTAAATCTATTAGGACACACTTTATTCTTCATTATTCTCAATTTTGCACATAGCAGCAGAACACAACTTTCAAACAGAAATAATAGCAGCAGTTATTAAGAATGAAGGAGCTAGCTTGACGACAGTAAAATAAAAGAAATTTTGTCAGGGCTTTGAATTCCTTAGAGGTCCAAAAATCTCAGAGCAAGAATATGACTTTAAACCATACAGATTATTAACAAGGTGTTTATTTCAGGACAGAAGGCACATTGAGGATCAATTTCTTTATGTTGTGGGTTTTTTTTCTGTAGACAAATGAAAACATAAATTACCAGCCCAAATGACTTCTGCTGAAGATGAAGGACAGCAACAAAGTAAGAAGAAACAATAGTCCCAACTCTCCCTGACAGAACATATTGTTTGTGACTTGTGCTGTAAAGGTAATCATTGTGAGCTGTGAATATTTGTTCCTTATCCACTTGTAGCTGCTCTGAGGCTGGGACAGAGATGATACTACAGAGGCAGGAAAAAGCCTCTCTGAAGACATGCAAGCACCCTTGTTAAACACTTGTAAGGAATAGAGAATAAGATCCATGGCACATTACATTCATATGGCTGTACAGACAGCCAAACATGATGCTGAGATAGAGACTTTCTAAAACACTTCAGGGGCAAGGTGTATTTTGATACCTGCTGGTTTTTTGTGCCTCTTTCTGCCACCAGGATCTGGCTCTAAAACCTTCCTTTACAGAAGTGGTGTCCTGGTGAGGAATCTGCTAACCACCCCTCCTCACCACCCATTGCAAAAGCTTTGTAAGCCCCTGCAAAAGCCTTTTGTGCAAGCACCTGTGTGAAGGGTAAAGCAGAACATTGCCAGGACAAAGTGTTGCCACAGGGGCCAAAACAAGGATTATATGCACTGTTTGTAGCCCTGGCACGTTAAACCCTGAGGTCCTCAGTGACCAGCTTGTTTTCCAAAGCTCTGGCTTGCACAGCAAGGGTAAGAGCTCTTGTCTGGGCATGGGAGCAACTGGGGACAGCAGAGCCTGCCAAGCTGGAATTCCCTCTGTCCAGAGTGCAGGGCTTAGGATGCCATGTGAAATCCCACACACTTCAGCCAAACAACTGACACAAATGGAAGGCTACTGTGAGAATTAAACTTTGCTTATTCTACACATTTTGCCAAGATTTTGAAAACCACCTAATGGACTTAGACAGACCTGAGGAGTGTTTTTAGATTCAAGTACTACTTGTTTAACGGATTTATTTTATAAATATCAGCACTGAGATTTTAAAAGCTTCTTTGGGACTTGACCTGCTGATTCCTTTTAATTTTTAATGCAAAGTAACATCTGAAGCTGGCAACAGCAACATAATTGTATAACTTGAATGCTTGCATAAGCTCATCTCATATTCAAAAAAAGGCCTTCATCCACTATGTGGATAAAACAGGTGTCCAATATTGTAGTCTGGAGGATCACTTCCCTTTGGTTTTATAAACCACTGCACAAATATGCCATGGCACCCAAGCATCTCATTTGAATAGGCCTTTCAATTCTCCAGGTTTCAAATTTATACAGATACAATACATGTGTGTGTATGCACATGAATATACACATAAGTGTATATACAATTGTACTTACCTTACCTACTCTGTGTGTGTATCTGGTATGAATGTATATGCAGGCAGACCTTGCTGCACATGTTCTTGGTCCCTGGTGCTGGCTACCTGGCTGTTTGCATCTCTTTAGAATCTGCAAGCATCACTGTTCTGACCCTGCACAGCGCTACCTCCCGCTCCTCTGTGGCCACCCAGGATGTGCTAGTGCTTGGAGAACTTCAGCAAGTCTCCAGCAAGACTTCCCTGCAGGCTGTTCTTCTGAGGTTATGAGCCCTTCACCCTTCAAGAGCAGTAATTATGGAGAACAGATACCTAGGAGTGGGAGAAGGATCAGGATGCTGCACAGTGCGTAGGCAGTACCAGCCTACAGATGAAACTAGAGCTGGGGAAAGGTGGTGAGGTGCAATGGTGGCTGGCTGTGCAGAGGTCCCAAGTTCTCTCCTTCAGCAGCAAAATTCAGGACAGTAACATTGCACTTTCCTGGGACAAGAAGACGAAGGGGAAAAGGATGAAATCTGGGAGAAACCCAGCTTTCTCATTTAATCACAACAAACTGAACATGTCTCACACATTCAGAATAGAAGAAAACTAGTCATTAACTTATGTGAGGCAGCTGGTTTCCCAATAACGGCTCCTACACATTCTGGTGTTAATATTATTGTTCTTGTCAACTGTGGGAATGCAATGTATATTAATGACAGTTTATTCCAAATTGGTCATTGTCAGAGTTAATAATTAGGTAGTCAGGCACTAATTATCTCTATTTTGTCTCCAATCACTAAGAAAACTGGAGAAGTAATTTTGGAGGCAGGCACCAGAGCCACACACAGTAAAGCAGGCTCTGCTGTGGGCACAAGAGATTCTTCACTGCAGAGAGGCACCAGACAATGTCTGGAAGCAGAGTTAGGGAGATGCTGCTCTGAGTACTGGGTGCAGAGTGGCAGCACCTCACAAAAATATACATGCATGTGGTGCCCATCTGCTCTTCAGACCCCTGGTTCATCCATGAGGGAGGAAAGCTCTTTGAGGACACTGCCTGGCACCTGGACAACAGAGCTGCACCAGCAGGGCCACCACTGCAGCCCTGGACCCAAGCAACATCTGACCCAAGCAGGAGGAGGGCAGCAGTGGGGAGAGGTGGAACCACAGGTCTGCACAGAAGAAGTGAAGTCTCAGCATTTACTCTGAAAGAAGAATCCTGTGGAAATTACAACAGGAAATGGCACATTCCATGTGCCAGACCCATCAGGATAAAGATGGGTCTGGCACATGGAATGACAGTCCTTGGGCACATGGGTGGAGGTGCCTGAGCCCCTGCTGAGGCAAAGGTCACCCTCAGCAGGTGTCCCCTGCTGAGACACAGACTGCTCTGAAGGTCTGTGCATTTAGATCATGGCTCTCCACCAGCCCAAAACTCATCTCTCCTCAGATGTGTGCATGGTAGACAGTCCTCCTCCCTTGTTTCCCCTCTGCAATTTGGAGATTACACCAAAGGGGAAGCCTTTAGAAGGAGTTCATGGAGCATATTTTGTTGACCACTTTAAATTGAAATGGGTGTACCACCATAGTGCCTTAGCAGACAGCAACCAAAACAATTCCCTTTTCAGTAATTCTGTTTTAGTTCATCCTTCTCATTTAAGAATATTTGAGGTTATCCTGCCCTTGTAGGCACAAAGCCCCCACAAGATTTCAAGACCAGCATTCACCACCATGTGTTATAAACTTACCTCAACATAGAGGATAGGGAAAATGCCAATCTTGTCACCCAGCATTCCTTCTGCCCAGTTGTCATCCACCCTCCTGATGACTGTCAAAATTTCATCCTAAAATCAGAGATACACAAAACACATAATCAAATATTTTCAGCAGAAAGATGCCAATTTTTGGTTACCCACATGATAGCTGAGAGAGTGAGTACAGAGAGGAGGTCATAAGCCAGGTAAAAGTGTTTCCTGAATCCTGGGCTGGCAGCATCCCTGGCCCAGTGTCTTATCCCAGGCATCCCACTCAAAGTGCACAGAAGCACCCTGCAGACTGGTGCAGCTCATGCTGGCTGTCAGCAGCTCCAAGGGTCTGGGCACAGCAGGTGGGAACAGGTAACTCCTGGCTTCATCAGGGGGACAGAAGAATGTCTGACCCAAGAGGTCACCTACAAATCATAGGTGAACACTCCTCAGCATGAAGTTGCCCCTCTGCATGCAAGGGTCTGTTGTGATGCTTGTCTGCTCTGGAACACAATTCAAAGGGAAGCACCAGTACAGCACAGGTAGTCCTGGAAACACTTCCAAAAAAGAATAGTACAAGGTGCTCAGCAACAAGCCTACACAGCTAGCACACTGAATGTCAGTTTTTCTTTAAAAACATATTATAAGGTAAAACTGCAAAGCAAATAAAAGCCAAAGATAACATGTCAAAAATACAAATTGCATTCACCTGTTTGATCAGCTTCAGTTTAGATACAAGTTCATTTCCTAGAACTGATGGTATTTTGATATTAAATTTAATCCAGGGGACTTTATAAGAATTTCAGCAGATTATGAACTTCTTTGGGATTATAAAACAAGCCATAAAGCAAAGTACAAACCAGATTCATATTGCTCAAATTTTCACTTGGTATAGTTCATACCCAGAATGTACAAGTCATAAGGAAAGCTCAAGTGACTAGGACAAAACCCTGACTTTTCCCAGTTTGAACTACTCAGTTTGTCAATGGATTTCTGCTACCACCCCTTTCTTCTGGGGTCATCATACTAAACCCAGGCTTAAACCAGCACTGCTTTCTACAACAGCTGTGGAAGGCAACCCTCTCAGTGGGGCTCTGCCTGGATGCTCAGCTGTCCTATGAGAAAAGGAAGGAGTGGGCTGAGAGAAGCTGGGAAGTCAGCTTTGTTCCCTCATGGCTTCCAATTTTTCTCTGCTCCTGTGCAGGAATTTACTAAAAAGAAGAAAATCTCTTTCTCCAGAAAGCTGAGACAGAGTTCCCTGCCGATCTCACTTTATTTCCACTATTCACTCTGTGAAAATAAGAGCTATGTATGGTCCACCACACTCCATGTAACAAGATACTGATGTCAAGTGGCCAAGCAAGGGCAGCTGGTTTTTTTGCAGATACTTCTCACATAGAAAAATCCCACAAATTCCTGATCCAGGATGTTCAGACCATGAATTTGCCTTGATAGAAAAATGACCAGAACAGAGATGTGATGTACTTAGTAGTTTTTGAACATGTGCATTTTGAATACATGCACTCTGAAATAGTTTAAATGTTTCCTTTGCATTATTCATCTGAATGATCCATTAGGGGGAAGCTCACAGAAACGGCTACAAACTGAGTCCTTCAGCTATTTATTACAGCTGGAAGGATGCAAAAAGAATTTGTGCATTTAATTTCCTGAAGAAACAGACAGCATTCCCTTCCAAAGCCCTGTCTGCACAGACCATTTTTGATCTGTTTAAAGAACTGACAGTAATGCATCTCTGCAAAGCTTCCACACACTCTTACAAAAGACCGATTAGCATAAATTTAGAATCTAGGTAAAGGGTGTAAACGAGGAAAAGAAATGACTGCATCACTTCAGGGACCTGCTATGAGTGTTTCTACTTTTTATATTTGCTCAGCTATTTCCCCAGAAGAGTTTTTTAAAAACACAAAATGTGATGTAGTCTACACTACATGCACATATATAATCTCATGTGTGTGTAAGTGCATACACATGGGGAATGAATAGAATCATAGATTGTTCAGGTTACAAAGGACCTCTAAGATCAACCATTAACCCAGCACTGCATATCAATGTATATATATTTGCAACTATTTACACATGTAAGAAATTTAAAAAAAAATATTGAACTGTGAAACCCCAGAAGCTTTTGACCAGATTTTGCTAGAGGCACTGTGCAATCCCATCTCTGGAACAGGCTGTGCAGACACCTGGCAGGAAAGGTTTATCCTGTGTTGACTTAGTTCAAGGATGGGGTGGGGAATGGCTAACCTTTGAAGATCCCTTTCAACTTTACCTTCTGTGGATGTATGAAATCTGGAAGCATTTCCATATACTGAACTTCATTTGGCTCAGCCAAGTCTGGCTGTTGAATATGGTCCTATATGAGAAATGCACCCTGAGATATGCTGACATTCAAAATTAGTATCTTTGTGGGAGAGCAAAGTGCAAATTCTTGAGAATTTGCATTACATAATTAGTTTTAAGAAGGGTGTTGAAAATCTTCAGAATTACAGCAAATCCCAAAAAATCTTTTGAAATATTTTTATTACTAGAAAGTTTCTTTGAATTTGCAGCCAACGACATCATTCTATAACAGTGAACTGGTGAAAGCTTCAGCATGAACTATTTTAGACCCTTATATTAGTTGGATAGCCGTGCTACTTATAAATTCCTAGAAAGGTTCCCAAAAGGATCATGAATAGCAAAACGCCACAGATCTCTTGGCATACCACTTCACTATTTCACATTGACTAAATTGATTTCCAGGCAGCATAAAGGAATCCAAGCCTCAAATCTCATTTCAAAAGCCAATGGTATCCACTATAGTTTGGACAAAGATATGTCGTGCTCCTTTTATGCCTGTTGCTAGACCCTTTAATTATTTGCTCTCTCCTTCTTGCTTGAGTTTCTCTCTTTTCATCAGGGCTGGATCAGCCTTGTGACAGGCATGTGGGACCTGCAGTTCCAGTTTATAATCATTATCAGAAAAGAAGTCAAAGATAAATCACTTAAAAAGCTATCTGATTGACAGAGAAATGAATCCTTTTGCTGAGAAAACAGCACAAAATTGTGTCCAATAACAGTCATGATTCACAGCCTGATTTTTATTCTAGTCATTAATGGCCATTAACGAAGCAATACAGAGCAGCTGTGCCTGCTATTCTGCAGAGATAACTACTCCATCTAGAGCACTGGGGAGATCGCAGTGACGGCAGGATGGCACCACGTGGGGCTTGCTGAGTCCAGAGACAGCGCTTGCCAGCTGGCACCAGAATCCCTGTCACCAGCTATTGCTGGGATGGTCCCTCTGTGAACAGCAAATTCTGCTGGAACTGAGTGCTAAGGGGCTGCTCCACAGCCAGGAACAAGTATTGGATGTGATGGTTCTGAGATTGGCACGGCTCTTGTTAGACACCACTGTGGGCTGGGATTGAAAGGGTTGGAAAAGGAGGGAAACAGTTATGTTATTAAAAATGTGATGAAATGAAGCATGGTGAACAGTTGATGCTACCTTGACAGGTTTAAGACTCATCAACCACCATCGCTCAACCTTCTGATGGCCTTGTGGAGGTGCATGCAAAAGGTGGTCAAACACCAAAACAAACATGTGGGCTGAAACTGGACTCAGGGTAAGGCTGGAGCAGCTACACAGACAGCCTTGCAACTACTTATGATTTGCACTGCTATACCTGAGAGCAGAATCCTCTTGAATGTGCTCTGTACCAGTGTTCACAGCCCAGAGGAGGATAGATTATTTTTTAAGACAGAGACAGCAGGGTCCCATGTCCATACTGTGGTACCACGTTGGGAGAGATTAGAAAGCCGAGCCAGTAAGTATTTCCCAAGAGCATGCAATTAGGATCTGTAGGCCACAGCACGATCCCAACTACACTAAAGAACATCAGGAGCAGAACTTCTGAAACTACTGGCACTAAATTGGTGCACAATGCTGGAACCAGTTGTTACAGAGAAAAAATAACTGCCTGGTTTGGCTAATCTACCAAACACTGAGGGAAAACATACTAAGTAGGAAATCTGGCTAAGTTCTATCATCTTACAGACAGCACAGAGGAGAGAACAGAGGTGAGACCCTATGCCTGTATGTATGGCTTCTCTAGGAAGAGGACTTGAGGGAGCAGTCCAAATGGTGCAAAAGAATGTGGGAGCTTTGTTTTTTGCACTGGATACTCAAAACAAATTTTTCTCAGCCCCTCCTGATTTTATTCTTACAAATAAAAAGTATTATATAAATTACTTTTAAAAATTATTATATAAATTACATTTACATCTTTGGCCTTCTATTTGGAGAGTGTTGTATCTACAGGAGATAGGTAAATGGCAGAAGCACCCTGCAGCACTCCTCATGAAGTACTGTATAATATAGACTTCATTTCCTTGCAATACACATCTGGAACAATGAAGCATTTTCATTTTGAAAAATGTAACAAAACAAATTAGCAAGAGGAAAAACCAAATATCCTTCCTTTGTTTTCTTTTGAGTGCATAGTAAAAGGAGGATGGGACAAAGCAAAGCCCAGAAAAAGAACAACAAAACAAAATTATACAGAATATCCCCATGTTTGTGTTTCCTTCTTGTAGCTTCTCTTTAGAGGAAAACTCTTCTTTATTTTATGTTTATAAATAAAATCCAATCACAAGTGTCTAGTGGCCTTAAATGAGTTGCAGTACACAAATAGGTTATATTAGTTTGTGTAAGTGTTATGCCAATGTAACTCCTCTGACAGAGGAAGGAACAAATAGTGCAAATAAAACTGAGACCTGGTCCAGCATCTTCAGATGCAAACTGAGACATTTGAGTGATGCGTATTGCTCAAAGTTACAAATCACATCTACAGCACTGCAGGGCTCAGGACTCTGTGCAGAGGAACTGACTGCATCAGCAGATGATCTATAATCTGGGCTAAACAGGAACCTTCATCAGCACAGGTGACAGCTAAAATTAGCATTGAGAAAACTGATGAAAAAATGACGGTGAAGTCCCAGGATGAAAAATAGATTATTCACTGTCAGGGAGAACAATAGGCAGGACATAAAAACTGTTACAAGGTGACAGTGTGTGTAGTGGAAGGAGCTAAAGAAGAAAATAGCAGCAGAAGAGAAACCAAACCCCCTTGGGGAAAACACAGTCATCAGGGATAAAAGGATGCTGACAGTAACACAAGGGGTGAAAACAAGGAAAATTGAGAGATTGAGAGTAGAGCTATACAGCAGGAAGAAATGCTCTATGTGAGAATGACACTGGACAGCCAAGAAAATGAGAACTATCACTATACAAAGGCAGTTATTGTAAACGAGGTTTTCTGATATATGGCACCAAATATATCAAACACCAAAGTGTCTAAGAAAGGACCTGCTGTAGCAAAAAAGACCACACTGCCTGGCATACCTATTAAATTTCTTAAGACTGAGCAAGCAAGGAATACTTTGAGCAGAGAAGGAAGACTGCATCTCAGAGAAGTCACCAGTGTACCTCTGGGCAGGCAGTGAGAAAAACAACGCACCAGAAAATATATATTTACTGATAAGGTCTCAGAGGTAACTTCTGGCTAACTTTCTGTTAGTGCAGGGCTGTTACTTCTCACTGAGCAGCCCACTTTCTCGCAGAGATTCATGGCTCCAGGGAGGCTGGCTAGTCGCAGGGTTTGCAGTGTTTGCAATCAAACACTTCACTTGCTATGGAACAAAAGTGCTTACAAGTCCTTTGTTAAATAAATATGAGAAAGTATACAGTCTAGGAAATTGCATTCTGCTGAGAAACACTGCATGAGTGAAAAAGATGTTACATTCGGTGAGAAAATTATATGCTGCAAATAATTCATTCAGCTATAATAAGTAGCTTCAAAAGAGGAGGTCAGTAAAATCCTGGTGAAGGATATTTTTATCGTCTATTTCATATTCATTTTCAGCATAACTGTTATTACTTTATGTGATACTATAACAGCCGCAGACAGCTGAAATAAAACAGAAAATGACAATGAACAGGTTCTCCATGGCATTCACTGCCATAAATTAACAATAGGGGATAGGCTTTATTTTACTGTGGGTTTCTTGATATCCATGAAACCCATCTAAGGTCAACACAAATTGCTAGGGAGGGGAGTGGGAGGCAAAAAGCAGGTGGGGAGGTGGGGGTGAAAGGGAAAACGTGACGTTTTAAATCCAAAGGAAATTACAATATCTCAGTTTTCTCTCATTTCAACAGGAATTTATTGAACATTTTGGTTTAAAAAAAAACTGCCAAAGACTGTTTTTTAAATGTCTGCTTTTTACTGTCTTTATGGTCTTAAAATAGGAAATACTATTATGATGACAGTTTATTTCAACTGCTAATTGGTATGTGGTATGATGCAATACACATTTTGAAGCTGAATGCAATTTTAAAACACTGGAAGATCAGATTCAATAAGGAACATTAAAAGACACATTTCCATTAGGGTTTTTTTTCTGAAACTTGAGTAATTACTGGGGAACATTTCAATGCAGATGAAGTGCATGCTTTTTAGAAGGAAAAAATGTTCTCAGAAAGCGTGTAGCCAGTTCTACTTGTTGAGCTTCACTAGCTTTACACCAGCCTTTCTATCCATGGCACAATCTCACAGAGTGCAGGGTAGGCCAGGGAGGCCAGGAAGACCAGGAAGGTGTCCCACCAGTCCCAGCATCCCTGTGCTCCTGGCTCAGCTGCCAGCACTGCATGTGCCCCATCACTCCCTACCTAAGCAGACTTCTGAACATTTTTAAAAAAACCTAGTCTCCTACCTTAGTGAAGGTCAGGCAATCCTTGTCTTGATCTTTATCCTTTATTTCAAAGTCATAAAGTGCTTTGCCCTGAGGTGGAGCTTGTGGGAGGGGCTTGATGCACTGGATGTAGCTGGCGGGGAAGAAGCCGTGGTTCCCATTGAGCTCCCCGTGGTACCAGTTCTCGTCCACCTTGCGCCGCAGGATGATGATGTCCCCCTTGTTAAACTTGAGGTCACCAGGCTCCTTTCCCTCATATGTGTACAGGGCTTTGCCATAGGGAAGCTGAGAAACACTCTGGGGAAACAAAACAAACACCTTTAAGTAATCTCCAGCCAGCACCAATATCATTCTTAGAGTCATTGTTTAGCTAGAAGCAAACTGATCAGGCATGGTCATTTGCCAAATGACCCCAATGACTGCAGCAGACTGCCCCATAATGCTACACGCTGGATCTCAGGAAAATTAGGATGGAGGTGATGACAAGCCAGAGAAAGTAGGTGTGTTACATCAAATCAGGCACTGTCCATCCCATGTAGCTCAGCTGAAACCTGCAGTGCCTCTTACACCACCAAGCAGCATCGCTTAATTTGCAAAACATCCTATGTAAGCAGAACTATATGTTTAAACAACTAAACTTGGATGTGTCAAAAGGCAAAATATTAGACATTTTGACCTTTAGCATTGCTTTGGTTTCTGAAGCTCAGAAGAGAGACAAAACAATACATGCCTGATGATTCACTGGGTTATAAAAGCTGGCAAATTGGTAATTTTTCATTGTGTTTGTTTGAGAATCTCCAAACATTTTTGAGTTTGAAGCCTTTTTTTTATCTTTTGATTCTGTAACCAAATACTCTTATTTCTTTCAAAATCCCCAAATCTCATGCTGCTCACTGAGGGCTACTGTAAACAGTTGTAATATTCTTTGTTGCTTATGAATTAATGTCCTTGTGGAAAAGTGGAATAGGCAGAATGCCCCAAATCTTTCTTATAGAACTAAAAAGAGCTCTGAACTTTCACTGTCATAAAAAAAAAATTAAACAAACTTTCTAAAAAATCATGGCCCATGAGAAAAAAAAAAAAGCCTAAGAAGTTCATTGTTTGGTATGATAAAAGAGTGAAACCTATTTGATGGAAGCCACTTGAGTGTGAAGAATTCTTCCCAGAGTTCATTTTGTCCCAGTGAGAGGTAGATTATCTCACCCCACCTGGGACTGCATGGACAACATTTTGGTGGAAGTACTGGTTTATGCAGCCCCTGTCCTCCCCATCTACTTGCTCCTCCTCTTGCTGAGTCCCACAGAGCAGGAGGCAACTGTGTTGGACACAACTTCCTGCTGCTTTGGTCCTATAGTTCTTTAACCCATACTGGAGTGCAAAAGGTGTATTGCTGTATTATCCAATACCATTTTTCATTTTTTTTAACATTTGAACTAAGAGTAAGCTTGTAAATACATAGCAGCACATAACACAAGGGATGTTAGAGGGATCCTTAAAAATCAACCTTCTGTAAGAAGGTTTTTGCTTTTTATTTCCAGAGTTGTATTTACAAAAATGACACCGTTTTTTTTGCATACACATGCCTTTGAGTAGTCTGTTCCCTGTGCATCATGCTTGTCAATGGGGTGTTCTAGAGGGACAATGAAAAAGTAAAGCTATATTTAATAAAACACCCTGGTATTCCCGCAGGTGTTTCCTATGCCTGTACTTCTGGATGACATTCCTGTGCCTAAAATAACACTCAGATGCATTCCCCAGGGGGAAGGTGGAGTGGCCCGACAGAAACACTGCGCTTCCAGAAAATGAGATGCTGGGATGACTTTTCATGGTATTTGTTAAAGCCACAAGCAGAGACATTTTTCAATTCTGATGGGTGCATTAAATGGACCTGTTCTGGTGGGCTGGGATTTATGCTCTTCCACCTGCATCTTTCGGCAGGAGGAGGAGAAGCAGAGCCCGCCGCCTGCACTGCCTGCCGGTGCCTCCGCCGCTCCTGGGCGCCAGATGGTCACTGCAGCAGGCACACACCATCACACTGATCAAAGAGTCACCTTCTTCAATGCACCTTCACACACAGGCATTAACTTACTCATTTTTATTAGGAAAGGCTTTAGTAGCTGTGCGGGTCTTGGAATGCTGTGTGACAGATCTTTTTGCCTACAGCCCACACTGAAGGAGACAGGCAAAGAGGCACAGCTCTTCAGAGCACGATCCATGTTGTCTGGAGGGGGATTTAATTTCTTTCAGATGTGTCCCCAGTTCTAACTTTTCTCATTAGCAATTTGCAGTTCCTTTGCAAGTCCTCTGTATTCTTCTGGATTTTGCTGCATCTGAATGGAGCTACCCACTTAAAGACCAGTTATTTTGGAAGCTCCTTCCAACATAACTAAAAAAGCATTCAATCAACAGCCAGCTAACAAAACATCAAACAGTCCCTGCCAAATCAGTGGCAGCATCCTACTGATATTTTTCTCTCTGCCAGGATGGTTATTTCCCTTGAAAGCAAAGCGTTGCCCCCCTACACAGCATTTTAAAGATTAAGCATACAATACCATCAAACTCCTTAGGTAAGGCATAGATTGCATCACTTATTTGAAACTAGAAAAAAAAAAAAAACACACTAAAATGAAAGACTACAGAGCCTTGTAGTAATTTAGAAATAAAAGAACCATTACTTTAATTCATGCTGGGAGAAGACAATTTGTCAAAGGAAGAGTAAGATTTCTGCCAGGTGCACACTGCTGATCCAGAAACATGCCTGGCAAACATGCTCTGTATCACTCCCCCTAGACAGGACCTTCCTATTCCCAAGATCTTTGTAGCAATTCAAGGTCGGATCACTTTCTTTACTTTTTAGCCACTTTCTCTTCCCAAGCCTCATTTTACTGTGTAAAAAAGCAACACAGTAGCCCCTAGTGCTACAGAAAAGAAAGTGGATTTTTCAATGAAATTCTTATGCAACACATGCTGGGCTTTTATTGATAATTAATTGGTCTGGCTAGAAGATGGCTCAGGTCTCTGTTTTTAACTTCACCTGATGCACATGAAGCGTTTTAAAAAAAACAAACCAACTGCCAGACATAAATTTGAAATCTGGCATTGTTCTATTTGGAGCCCTTAATGTGGGAATTTGCAGTTTAGATGCTTGTGTTCCTCTTCTCTTTCATGGGCTTATCTGTGGGCCATCTAGGAGCTGTCCTACACAGAGAAAATCTGGGCAACTGGCAGTGGGAAGGACTTCCAAAACAAAATGTTCCAATTATCAGCTACAGCTTTTCTAATTCTGAATCAAAGCTTTTCAACTAAAAACTCTGTAGAGGAATTTTTTAAGGTGAACATGTTATTTAGTGGAAAAGATACCCTCCGACATTGAGACATTTCCCAGCCTTTCTGTAAGGCTCTATGTACCCACTTTGATTTGAGTGTCCCATGGAAACCTTGCATTTACTGTGGCCCAGGTACCAGTGTCCTCTAATCCTTTTCAACTGAAGCTACTTGCTCTGTTCTAAAGCTTTAAGCGCCAGCTGAAATCAACCAAAGAGAGAAATTTAATATCACATTACAATTAAAAAAACAAACAAAACAAAACAAAAAAACCCAAAATACCTCCAACCAACCAACAAACCAACCAACCAACCAACCCCAAACACTTAAGACAAACTCTTGAAGCTTTTTTGATTATACATTCTGGCCAAAAGATCTAGATTTCAGTGGACTTTTCATGGTCACATTATATTAATGGTTCCTAAGAAGGATATTTTTGGAAGTTTCCCTTTGTTATTCCTATTTTTGGTTAATTCATAAGTGAGAAGCAGATCAGATTCCAAAAGTTCCTCTGAACTACATCTGAAAGGAGGGAGCAAAAGCATCTTTCAGAAACAGAATAAGAACAATCTCTGCTGCTGTTTGCTAGTTGTAATGTGGTTCTTAGAAACCTTCCTCTGATCTTGATTATCTTCCTCACTAACAATCTTTGTGCAGACAATTCTGGCCTATCTACTCCCCTCTTCTTCACTCGACTTTCCCAACTCAAAGGAGAAGAGGTTGGTCAGGACTGATATCCGACTGACATTCAAACTCCCCAGGCCCTACTGGTGAGCATGGCCTTCCCATTTGATGTTCAAAACCTCGGCTCATGCCCTGTCCTATTTCCCCTCAGGTCTTTGTTCCCTGCAGCAGCATTTCAGTCAGAAATCATCCTCTTCAGAATGTCCATGCGGTCTTTCCTACAAAACCTTCTAATCTAAACCAGGATATGAAGTATCATCCCAGAGATCATACTTAAGCAAAGCAGAGACAGGCAAGGTTCAGGCGAGGCAAAGCACATAGAGATGTTTCTCCAGCTCACATCTTCCTCAGGAGGCTCACATCTTCCTCTTGCTCCCAGCTTCAGCAGAGCAAAACCTCCTTACCCTTCCTGTGCCCATTCCATGCATGAGCACAGCCACAGCAACTGCTGGTGGACAACACTGAGCCTCTGCACTACATCCTCAGCATGCACTTCATCCCCTGCTCCACCACCTAAGTCCCTGCTCATCCATGGGGCCCCATCTTGGCATCTTTTGCCTCATCATGTCCAGGGAGGGGAACTCCCTTTCCAAGCCTGGCCCCAGCAGCATCATGCTGCTTCTCTCCCCACGCCACTCAGCCTCACAATTGCCACTCCTGCATCCAGGGACAAATGTGGTGGCGGCCTGGCTGTCCTGTGAGGAGCTCAGCAGAGACCACCACCACACTGCCTTCCTCCAACTCAGCTCTTGACCTGTGCTTCACTGTGAGGAACCCCCTGCCATCAACCCCCTCCCCAGCTGCCATGAAATCTGGTCGAGCACAACGCAGGTGGCTGCAAAATTAAACAGCCTCGACATCTGACTGCATCAAGTAGCTGATTTGCCCTGCTGGTTTATTGTGAAGCTAACTGGCATTTGGCTATGATGTGTATTAAATTTCAGAACTCTGTGTGGGTGTGTATAGAAATAAAAAAAATTAAGAGAGGAAGAAAGGAAGGGATGAAGTCACAGTCAATGGCAACAGCCAGTTTCTTTTTCCTGCCACTAAATCCATGCTGGCACGATGCTGAATACTGCCAAAGGTTTCTTTTCTATTTCAGCAATCAATACTGACGTGAAAGCCTGAAGCGTTAATATGCTGAAAATCCCCCTTGCAGAAGACTCAATGATATGTTGGCAACTCAATCATTCTGCATTTGTGTTTCAGCAATGTCAAATAGCAGCAGTTAAGCAGAAACCTGCTGGCAAATTGACAAATAACAGCCATGAAGCAATTAACTGGCAAAGCCGGAGCATTCTTCATTATGTATCCTGAAGAACAAAAGGAATGGGAAAAAACCCAAACATGCTTGCTTCCAATAAATTCTCCCAGTAGAAAGCTTAGTAGAATGTGAGCTGCCCAGATAGAGCAGGTCTTCAGTTTTCAAAAGTTACAGAAAATAAACTCTTTCCCTATGTGCTCAAAAGCAACGCAGGCTCCAACAGGGGTCAGAGCCTGCCAACTTCTGCATGCAGGACTTGGTGGAGGAGGTCACCACTTCAAAAAAAAGTCTAATGCTTGTCCAAAGTGCTATGCAGGTGCCTATAAAACAAGAAATCAAAAATAAAATAAATAGGGCAAGGCATCCAGCTACTAAACCAGACAGAAATGCTATGATCCAACCCTTCTCTAAACTAAATTAGTGTTTAGATCCTTGAAAGCCTAGAAACCTCTTGAGGCTCCAGCTATGGCTCCTCTCAACAACAGCAAAGCAGAAGATTGTTTTTCTGTAGTGTGAAAGCCTTGTTAATGCTGAAAGGTAATTTCTCTTGCCCAAGCTCTTGCCTTGTGAAGCTCAAACTGTGCAAAAAGCTCAACCTCACTGCTTCAGGGGGTTCCCTTGCACATGGAAATCCCCCACAAGAGGCAGGAGTGATTCCGCATGCCCCATGGGGGAGAAGCATCACCTGACCCCTATGTCAGGGGGTGAAAGAATCAAAGAATTGGAGAAATGCAAAAGGTGGAGTATTTAACTCCTCTTTCCCTTTGTTCCATGAGTCTTGATCATCATCTGAGCTAGGGGTGAAGCAGGAGGGGATAAAGCCAAACAACCTCAGAACACACTACTGGAACAGTCGGATAGGAACACTGCTAGGGACAATATATTTTTTTTTTTTTTGAAGTTTGTAATAAGTCACTTCAGCAAAACACACTGGCATGTTGCTTGTTGCAATCCTTCAAAATTCTCCAAGATCTATCTCCATATCCCCCATACTCCAAATATATTTCTGAAGAGTCTGTTCCTCTGCATGAATGTATATACATTCATCTCTTTCATCAAGCACTATCAAGTGTAAACATCCAAAGTAAATTCAAAGTCAATAAAGAAGAAAAGGAAAAAGTAATGAAAAGTAATTAAAAGCATGCACACCTCAGTGGTAAAATACAGTAAACACAAGTTATTACTATGGAGCATAAATAATAAACACATACTGCTAATTTTTTGCTCCATTACTCTGAAGCATCACACATTACTCTGAATTTCCCAGTGTACATAAGCAAAGATTCAGCAGCGACAGTTTGGACTGAATTTACATTTTCCAACTGGTAGGAAACTCCCCACAAGCAGGCTGGGTAGCACTTCAGCATATGGTTTCCTGACACCCATAAGAACTACAGAAATCCCAGCAGCTGTGCTGGAGAGGACAAGGGCTGCATGATGGAGCGCCCATCAGCAGGACTGGTGCGGAGGAGACGGGCTACTCTATTCCCTATAACTACCCTATTAGTGGGATCTTGGCATCCAAAACTCCCATTCAAATCAGCTGAGAGCAATTTAAATCATGAGCCTGCTTGGATCCCGTTAGGACACAAAAGTGGAAGGCAGTCTGGCACAACAAGCAACTCCACTGTGGTGGCAGTGACAGCCGTGTCTGCCGGACTTGGCAGGGCAGCAGGGACTGTGCACTGCCTGCTTGCTCCTCGCCATCCTGCTCACTGTGCTCCCTCTCAGCTTAACACCTTTCCAGAGCTACACCTTTCACCTAAACTAAAACATGTTGCTTAGTCAACCCTGGGAAGCAGGAGAGAACACTTGCACATGCAGCGAGCTAAAGAAACAAGGGGTCAAGGCAAACTTTAGCCAGTGCAGTTAAACCAAAAAATATATACTACCACAAGATCTGTGACCTGCAGAGAAGTTTTAGTGGCTTTTGTCCTCAAGAGGAACTTTCAGGGTGACAGATCATGAATCATCATCATATCTCACAGCAAAACTTTCAAAAGTGCTTTGTCTTCTGTGTAAGATGGTTCGTCTTACGTGCAGTGATTCAGAAGTACAGGTCACCTGTCTGACATATCTCAACAGTGACACTGCAGCGTTTGCTTTCACAGAAAGCTGATTGCAGGAAAATTAATCAAAGACAATCTAAATTCACACAAAGCAAAGACAAAACCCGGTTATATGCTATTAGTCAGCTCTGCGTGACAGATCAGTAAAAGCCTGAAAAGTCACACTTTGCATGTACAACCTTTTTGAAATCAACTTTAAGAACAAAAGTATTTGAGATGACAATAGAAACAGCACCATGGAGAATGAAAACTGAATGTAATCATTTATATACTCCGGAAAGGGCATGTTTATTGATAGTGCCATATAGGTATTAAATAAACATAATAAAAATAAAAGTTCTTAGCTAAAGCTTTACTGTTTTATTTGACAAAATGGTTAACTAATATTTAGGCCATGACCCTCGCTGCTGATGCTGCAGATAGGCTGCAGCCCTTGTGACACCTGAAGACACATGCAGACAATGCACGCTTGGTGTGTGCATGGCTCCCACCTGGAGCAGAAGGGAAAATGCTTTTCCAAAACTAAAAGGTTTGGGAATGTCTCTACACATTTGCAAGAGGTAGCCTTTATTCATGGAGGGGAAGTGTCCAAACAGATTAGGAGCCTATCTGCCATTTCCAGAAATGACTTCTGCAATTAGCAGGAAGATACCAGGGGAATTGCTCAACAGATGGAGCATGAAGGCAGGCAGGTACAGAATCATTCTAGCACATCACCATTGCTCTCCAACGAACAGGGAACAACAGTGCTCACCACCCCAGAACAGCACAGGATGGTGTTCATCCTCTTCAGATCCTCTTCAGCAATGGGCCAATGGAGCACAGACTGATCTTCCAAGAGAACAGTGTCTGCCGAGGTTGTTTTGTAGTTTATCTGGCAAACAGGCACAATTTGCATTTCTCCTTATAAGGTCCATATTTGTACACAGCAAGATTAAAGAATCTTTCAAAGTTTCTCCCAGCAAATGCAGTTGATGCATGCAGCACAACAGAAAAGCCAGCAGGCTTTCCACTGCACAGCTTTTCACATAGGTCTGTCTGGGATTCTCCACTTTACCAATATTAGAGCTGAGTGAGTTTTACAGTCCAATGTCATTTCTCTTAGAAAGATTCACCACTTGAATAGAAGAGAGCATCTGATCTCATAATTGCAGCTAATAGCTTCATGTCCTCTGCACAGCTCACATTGCTTCAGCCCCTAACTATCTATCATATTTACACATTCAAGATCTCTATTTCTTAGAAACCTGTTGTTTAAGTGAAATATTTTCAAACTACATGCCCTCCTATTGAACAACACATGATATTCAGGGTCAGGTTGAACTTCCAGCAGTGAGTTCAAAGCTATGGCTGCCCAGAGAATTAGTGGATAACACCAGCCAGCTGTTTAACCATGCTAGTGCAAAGTCCCTCCAGCTCTGCAAAACCCCAATGCTTCCAAACTCTGGTCTTTAATAAGTGGTACAGTGACGACACTGCTGGAATTGCAGGTCAGTTTCTGGTTTCAGCTGAACCACTTGAATTCCATTGACCTTGATGAAGTGGTGTAGATGTATAGAAAATTCCTACCTGGTATAAAGCTTTACCTTACAAGTAATCTTCTCTGAAACAAAGCTGAATGTCGGCAGCCTCTACTGAGGAGAATATTTAGTGATGTCTTGTGCTGGCCACAGCCTTCAAAAAAGCTAGGTATGTGCTAAGAATCTGTCCTTCACCTTTCAGGCAGAAAACATTCACTGGATCCTAAGGAGCAAATATGACCCTGATAATCCTGTGCAGGGATCTCAGTGAAAGGATTGCTCAGACACTTCAGAGCAGAAGCTGGTCTACAAAACATCCCAACCAATAGCTGACACAACTTCTAACCCAGTTTGCAGTGTGTGTGTGTGGCTTCCTGAGAAACCATCAGACAAAATATGCCTCAGCTGACTGCCTCACAAGGGCAAGAGGCACCAAACACTTCCTGAGCTTCAGGAACCGGTGGTGGGTTAACACAGAAAAAAACAACAAATAACAGAATAAAAAAATTTCCAGTGCAACTCTACTAAGCAAACTGACAGCCATGTGCTGTTTGAGCAGTTCAAAGAGGAAAGACAGCACAGTTGGCTACATTTAGCCTGCCAGAACCACCAATAGAGACAAATCAAATAGGAGCTCCCTTGAGGCTGCACAGAAACACAAAAAAACCTCCTTATATTCAAGGCACTGCAACATTATATCTTTAAGGTTGCCTTGTGCTCTCAATTCAAAGTGTCTTAAAACCTTTAAATAAACATGAAATCTCTCATTGATTACTCCCCAGATGACACCACTTTGGTCAGAACCATGACCCAGTTTTCCCAGCCTCCTGATGGAAACAGTCCTTGCTTGCTTTTTAATAAAAGAGATGAGTTAAAAGTCAGTTCCCTGTGCAATTTTGAGAGCCTGAAGTTTTTTCAGGCTTCCTCACTTCCACAATGGCAGCATTTACAGCTCTGGAATTTTCCATAATTCCTTATGCTGTAGGTCACAGCAAGAAAAAAAAAAAAGAATACTTTGGGGAAAATACAAGAAGTATTGCATAAAAGCCCATAACATGAATCTCTGCTGTAACTGCCTCATTTGATCTTTCCTGGTGGAAGCTGACGAAGCACGGGATAGCTTACATTTTCCAGCAGTGTCTTTGTAACTCTGCTAGCCAGCCCAATACCTCTGGTTTACTTTCCAGCCTTTCCACATCTTTCTTTTTGGCTCCTTGCCTTGTGACTCAAGTGTTTCCTAAGCAGAAAACCCCTCCCACCCCAGAAAGGACTTTATGGTCCAGTCCTGCCACAACTTATCAGAGCTGGCTTTCCTCCTGGCAGAGACCAGGCAGGTCACAGCTCAGAGGTCCTACTCCCAGACCCTACTTTTTTGGGACTTTTCTATTGCAATTTTTTCCCTCTCAGCTGGACCACAGGGAGAGGAGAGGGGTAAGGAAGGGCCTGGAGTTGAAGCTGCCCCAAAAATGGAGTGGGCAGCTGTTATTTACCATCTGGCAAAGCTCCCAGAGCTCAACAGAGGGAGCCCCACTCCGGTGAATCTTGCTGGGATTGCTACCCGTAGAGAAGAGACTTCATTATTTCTTTTTTTTCCTTTTTTTTTTTTTTTTAACATAAATAAATTCACACTAGGAAAATCTTTGTCCTCTCTTTCTCCCTCCCTTCCCACAAATGTTAACTTAAAGGTTACACAAAAGCTTCTTCCATAATTTCAACCACTGAGAATCAAGAAAACTGGAGCCTGAAACAGCACAAGCCACTTTGGCAGCCTCAGCTCACAGGCTGCAGCACGCAAAGAAAACAATCTAGAAAAATTTAAAAATTAAGGATTTTTTTAAAATTAGCTTTCTGAGGTGACACAGGTGGGGGTTACTCATCCATATGGACACCTGCATTTACTGAGGAGCTGAGGAGTCTCTGAGGCAGTTAGAGTATTGCAAGGCCTGAAGGGTGAAACAGGGATGGTTTTTTACAGGGGATTGAGCAGGGTCACTGCCAGGGTTTCCAAGGAGTATGGGAGAGGCAGTATAGGATAAAAGACCATTAAGGCCCTCTGATATGGGAATGGCATGAAAAGTGCCCAGCCAAAGAACCTGCCTGTGGTGTCAGGGTGGCCTGTAAACTGAAATGGATAAACGGGTGAAGGATGAGAAGCCAGCCTTGATTTTTATACCTGATGAAGGGGAGGATCTGAAATTCCTATTTCAACCCCAGCTTTGCAAAAAATCAGATTTGATATACTTATGCAGCTTTTACTTTTGCTTTATGATAAATAAATGTGGTGCCTAGGAAGCACCTATTTCTGTTGTATCCTTTTCACTGCATGTGACCACAGAGCAGATTCCTGTGCTATAAAACTGAAAATATATCCTCTGCTTTCCACTTGTCCAAAGTTTTCATAAGACAGCCTTAAAAAATGTACTCTAAGAGAACTTTCTGAGGTGGTATTCACAGTTTCATAAATACTGTATTACCTGAACTGTGCCTCGCCTGAACTGACAGGGTGTTTGATAAATGCACCATGGACTGCATACACAGTGGAGCTAAAGAACATGTTTCCTTGGTAGCTCAGTTGTAAACCTCAATAGGTGGATAAATTCCCATGTCACTGGAGAATATTTACAACTGAACCTTATTTATCAGCAGCGTGCCCTTACCAACAGCCCACACAAATCCTGTTAAGCAAAAATGGCTGTGGCTCTTTTCTCATAGTTAAATGAAAATCACAGAGGTTTCTTTTGCACCAGGATGGGTTTTATAGCCAGTGAGAAGAAACTGCATTAGGAGATGCTAATGTTGAAATATTCTTGGCTCAAAATGTCAGTGTGAGAGGAGCTAGCTCATCCACATCTGCACTGTGTGAGCAGCCTCCTCGTCCCCTTGCTGTTGGAGAGCTTCTCAAGTGAGAGCCCATTGGGAGTGTCCATTCTCTCATTGTCTGAAGAAACATACATGATGACCAGCTGCCAGGAATTTAGAGAGATTACTTCCCCTCTGTTTGCTGTGATTAGCAATATGAAAATATCTGCTATCCAGTAAAAATGAAAAATCCGTGCTTTTTAAATCACAGCATTTCAGCCCTGTTTATCAAAAGTATCCCCGTGGTTGTTATTCTCCCTCAAAGAGTTCCTTATTTTTCAGAATCCCTGCCCACTCCTTGGTGGCACTGCATGCTCCCTGACATCCCCCACCCTGCCTCCACTTTGTTCTCCTACCCAGATCCCGTGCCCTGAAATGATTCATTAGCTGCAATTACTGACACACGCTTTCTTCATGCAGATGATGAGGAGCTGCTTTCAGGGCTCAGTCCCGCTGACAGGACAGGCTGGCACCTTCCTGCATGCCAGCCAGCTGACTGCCAGGAGGGCTTTAATCAGCTCTGACTCTGACGTGTGCTGGGCACGCTGGGCAGGGGTGCCCACTGTGCTGAAGAGGTCAAAGAGCACCTTGCACTCCAGTGCTGCCAGTCCTCATCTCCTCTGGGCTGGAAAAGGCCCCTCCACTGCTGTGCTGGGCTCCCATTAGGAACAGCTCAGCTCCTGCCCTGCGTGGAGCAAACCCCTGTGCAGTTTGATGTTCGGAAGCAATAGCAGTTGGAGCGGACAAGGAAAACATCAAGGAAGATACAAGGCTTCCTAATGCAAATCATGCTTTTATATCATTCTCCCAAATCCCCTTTGGGGAGAGGAAAGTTGATTATCTACAGAATATGGGTCAAATTTATGCCTTAAGGATCTTTCAGTGCTTCAGCTGCTTGCTGACATAGTGTGGGGCTCCTTGCTGCCTTTTCAGGTTAATGGTTTCAAAGTGCTGTCCCTGGGCATCATGATAATCATCATCATCATCATCATAATCATCATCATCCTCAATTTCATAATATTACTAAAAAAATTAATTTCCTGCACCCACTCCCAGGAGTTTCTCTCATGCTGAACATAATTGATGCTTCCTCCTGCACTCTGAGGAATGATTAAAATGAATGCTGCACATGTTAGGAAGCACCTTGGATTTCAAACTCTGCATGGTTTCTAATTAAAGAGACACACAGAGGATGCTTGTGCTACATTTCACTCCTCTCTAAGGCTATTATTATTACATACATTTCAGCAGTAGTCAAAAGAGTCTCCTCTACCTCACATAATAGGATCCTGATTTAGACTGGATAATCACCAGTCGTTGATCTGGGTGAAAAATGTCTTTAGGAAAGGGAAAAGAAAAGGCTTGTGCTGTAACCAGCCCTCTGGCAGAGAGATTGATATTAATGACAGAAGTGTTTGAATTTCTGGCTAACCTAGAGGATATAGTATCCAATGTTAAGCACTGGCTAATGAAGTACAATAAATTAAAAAGAAAAACCAGCTAGAAAACCCCCATCATAATCAGGGGTGCCTGATTTTCAGGGATTTTGGAGGAAAAAGGCACAGGTACAGGAATGTCAGCACTATTCTCACACTTCCCTACCCACCATGTCCCTCCCAGTTTTCTGGTCTCTCTGGCTCTTGGTGATAAATACTTGATTCCTGGACAAAACTGCTTGACTTCAGGTACAATTTTTGAGATGTTGGTGACCTTTACCTACCTCAGGAAATCTCAGGACCCAAGTGCCAGGGGGGAAACAACCAGTGCTGAAATCTTGCCCCAGTTAATTAGACATCTGCATCATCAGCACCTGCATTTGATATCAACAGGGCTGCAAACAAAGCTAATACCCCTGCTTTTCTGTGAGGGGATATGGGGCTGTAAAGCTCAGAGGGAAAAATATTTCACATAGATGTGTTATTGATACAAAGACAGTTTATAAACCCTACCTTGCCAAGCTGTGCAGTCATTTTGAAAACTGCAGCTACACCTTGCTAGATGCAATGACCTTTCTGTTTTCTAAGGCCAGCTTCTGACTTTTCTTACATGAATGTAAATAAATCAAGTGCTCTCCCACTGCTCATAATGACTGTATTCCTGATTGTCACTGTTGTGGCAGCACACTCAAGTTCTGTGGCAAATGACACCAGGGGAAATGCCATAATAGCAATCCTATACTGCACTGCATGCATGTTTTACCACCAAGTAATACTTAAAATATGGGATCCATTTGCTTTTCCAATGTCTTGTGAAATGCTACAGGTAATAAATAATTCAAACCAATAATAACAGGATGTCTGGGCATTTCTTTTTCAGGTTTAAGAAGGTAACTGTCTAACTCTGTGAAATAAACTGCTTTTACTGAAATTGTTTTCTCTACTGATAAGGAAATGATTTTCAATTAGACACACTGCATATTAGCAATAGAAAAAGACTTAACAAACTTAACAACAAAGCAAAATAGTGCACTGTATACATTTTTATTACTTATTCATCTCTGTATGGTTTCAAATCCCTTCGGAATAGAATTTAACCCCTGTGCCTCTACCTTGGGTTAATGCTACAATCACAGGGTTATTGCATGAAACAGGCTTCTTCTCTGTCCATGTTATAAAACTGAAAAGTAGTTTGCTTTTCAAAGATAGGTTTTAGGCACAACTTTGGGAAAGGATTAGGGTATATCTCACAAAAGGAAGGAGAGACTTTGGCCCCTGAGAGGGGCAGAAGTAAGACATACAACACTTCCCTAGCAGCTAAATCAGCACACTAGCTTTACCTCTCCCCTCCTTCAGCTAGCACCTCAGGCTCCCAGCCTGCCCAAACTCTTCTCACTGGAATTAGGCCCCTGTTTCAGGACAGTGACTCTGGTATGGAAGTAAGACATCAGCACAGGTGAAGTATGGAGTTCATTGTTGCTTGGAAAAAAATATTAAGATACGCTGAAAAAGTCTGCATCTTGTATTTCCATGACATCACAACCAATTCAGCTTTGTTCTTCTGTTCATTATGCTTAATTACTCCATCATTCTGCCTTCAAAAAGCTATTCATAGTTATGTGTGCCATATGACCTCAGCACATCTGAAGTCCAAAGGTCTGCAAGTGCATTTTGTGAAATAGCAGTGAGTGCTCTGTGGTCAAGTCACATCTCTCTGAACACTGGAGAAAGCTGCAACTCCCTGGACTCTCTCAGCAGTGGGACCTAGAAGAAAGACTTGGAGAAAGAAGTGGCCAAGTGTGTAATTTTACTATATGTGAGCCCACCTTCAGGCAAATCTTTGCTGGTTAGTGTGTCTGGGGATTTAGCTCCCTGAGCTGCCTCCTCTGGCTATGAGATGAGGACAATGTGCTGCTGCACAAGGAGTGCAATGAGACTTCACATCTAATGGGAGGGCCCAGAAGGGAACCAGAACCTCCTTTTAGAGCATCAGCCCCCAAATGGGCTCCATAGGCTCATCAATACCCTAAACACACAGTTGCAGTACAACAGTAAGTGATAGCTCCAAGTCTGAGAAAGCGCACTGGATCTTTCACTTGAGCAGATGGGAACTGCCCTGCTATATTTCAAAGGATGGGAATTTAATTTCCATATCATGCCAGTGCTTTCTTTTCACCACCTTATCCCCCTAGCTGCCAGAATCTCAACTTAGGAATTGTCCATATCCTTGTTTGAATGTTTCTATGGATTTAGAACTTGAAAGATTATATCTGTGCTCAGAAATTATGCATAAGGCTGTTACAGCATAACAAAAATTCAGCTGTAATTACCTTGCAGTGCAGGCTGGAACAAAGCAAGTATGAGCAAATCCAGAACCTGAGCAAATATGAGAAAGTCAAGACACAATAGAGAGAGACCCTTTGAGGCTGCTGGACTCCCAGATGGCCTCTGAGTCTAGTCCTCTGCAATCAACAAGAAATGTTGAAATAGATTTATTTCACAGGTTCTCAGCCATATTTTTCCTACTTGCTGCACTTCACCACAGACAGCAAAGCACCTTCAAATCCCTCTCATGAACACCAAGCAGGAATGACCAGAACTTGCAACTTTCACATGGTAAATGAAGACAGCAGGACATACAGAAGTAATGTTGATGTCCTGCTCCTGATAAAAAAGAGAGCTCAGTGAATTTTGGTAAGAGGGCTGGGTCACCACGAGATGATAAGTACCAAGAAGAATTGAAAAAATTATCCCCAATGTACCTTGTAAGCTGAGTGGAAGAGAAAGCTTCTTTCTGACCACAGATGTAAAGAATGATGCAGGCCTGAGCAGACACTTGGTATGACTCTGTGCCCCAGTGCACCCTGACCTGTGTCCTGGCTCCCGATATGGACAACACCCTAATCCTTGCAAGAATGCCAACCCCAATTAAGCTTTGTCACCCAACCTGCAAAAGTTCTGCAGCATGAGATGAAGGCAATGTAAGCATGATCCAGTGTGACAGTAGCTTTAAAAGCCCTTTGGGTATATCAGTGTAGCACATACCTAGTGATTCATACTTCTAGAGCACTAAACATGCCATTACTCCTGCAAGAACCTGATAACTGTAAAAATCCCCAGATATATAGAAGGACTGTTCAGCCAGTGAGATCCTGTAGCTACTAGATCAATGTCTTCTCACACAGGTAGGAAATGAGAAATTATGTGTTCAATAGTTCAAAGACACAAATTTCTTCATAGAACAAAAAGGGGGAAAAAAATCAAACCCAGTTCCAAAACATTCTGCTGCAAAGCTGTCATCCCCTCAATTTGGTCTCCATTATAACAATTGTTGGCTATTTTAACTAAAAAAAAATTGCACACAGCTTTGCAAACTTGCTTTCCCACAGGGTTATTTCAGTAGAAGTTGAAAAGTGCTGATGGCAGTGGAAAGACCTTGTAGACTGAACTCTAGAAAATAATTTATCATCACTACAATGTCCAGCAGAAGTTACAGAAAATGCTCCTTAAGGGACATCAAGCCCATTTTACCTTTGAGTAGATACCACATGAAAGGACAACAAAAGTTTAAGATTTTCCCTTCCCTGTTTGCCAGTATCGACCTCGTTCAGGCAAATTATCAGTCTGCATCTCCTCTGAACTTCCATCATAATGAGTGCACACACACCCTCAATGTCTGATGTGCATACATTATCTACATGAATTAAACCAATTTGCATTTGTACACTGAGCAGCTGGCCTGAAATTTACTCCAGAATAATTTTTTTTTTTTTTTTATGTCCAAAAACCATATATGCAGCTGGGATTGCTTATGAGTGAAAAAATGTGGTATCTTTATAGCCAACAGCATATGTATTCAGTATGCAGATCTACAAATATTGGATTCACTGCCAAAAATCATTGTTAAGCAAACTGGCTGACTCGTTGCATTTTCCTGATGAACCAGAAGGAACTTGCTGAAGAGAGGTAGAGTACTTGCAAAAATTTCAGATCATGGATTTATAGTGTGCACAATGCAGTGTGATCCAGCTAGTGCCAGATGAGCGGGTATGTCCCTGCAGCACAGCACATTTCTGCCTGGAATATGAGCGTGGATCCTGGGGAAGTGTCAGCAACATTCTGATGAGCTTGGATAGCGTGGCCCTATCCTTGCAAAGCAACCTGTGTGCAGCAAGGTCAGGGGCCTCTGCACATAGCTGAGGTGAGTGTTGTAGACCTACCTAACAGCATCCATAAGCGACACTGGATGAAGGTCTTGTTTTCAAAGGGGTTTAGTGGCCTCTTGAGGTGCAGAAGATGACACATGCAACAACCTCTTCCTTTGCAACACTTAACAAGAACAGCTATTGCTTAGTTTTCAAAAATTAAAAGTAAATATTAAAAAAAAAAACAAAACAGTCTTCATTTGGGTCTCTCTTCAGAACATTAAAAAATGCTAAATTCCCCCCTACTTATTTCAGATAATGGAATCTACATAATGAGAATAATTTTTAATAGACCTTCTCTGTGCTCCTACCATGGGCATATTTTTACCCACTGTGTGGAGCTGACTTTGCACATATTCATTCTGCTATTTTAGCAGTAGGAGACTAGGTTAACACACCAGTCATTCACTCCTGGAGATCTGGATTCAGTTCCTGGCCTACATGACAAGTGATAATGAGTTTGGTTATTGAATCTCCAGGGGATATTTGTTCGCATTACTAAGCAACCGCATAATTTGGCAAGATGTGTTAAGTATGTGCTAAGGATAAGACCAGGGGCCAATTGCTCAAATGACTGACACAATACAGCCTCCAGCACATCACTGCACCAAGCCCCTCCTTTGTGCAGTTCTGCTGGAGGTTGGGGAGAACCGTGCAGGATTTTCAGCCTGTCCATTTCACTCTCTGTGCCGATACAGCCCAGTGCACAGCCATGCAGGTGCGATCTGAACCTGCAGATACACACAGAAACACAACCCATGCCCCTGCTCTCAAACTCAGCACATAATTCAAGGCTACTTTAATCAGTTATGCATACTTTTTCAGCACTTACTGTACTCAAGAAATAATAAAACATAATTAAAGCTGGGGGGGGAAAAAGGGATGTAAAAAATAATTACATAGTAGTAACTTTTGCTTACCTATTGATATGGAACTCTTCAGGCTTGGCATTGCTAGGGATTTCTCTGCAAACATAATGCTTACAAAGTTTTGTTTATTTAATTTAAACAAAATGACAATTGAAACTTGTATGATCATAAAACTCCATAAAAAATATGTTCCCCATTGCAGTACCTGTAACACTGCTATGTCACAGTGGCTAAAATTTCAGGCTTGAATTTCTTTGCAACGGGCAGATTCGGCAAAAATAGTCACTTATCCTAAGGGTACTTCCAGCTGATCTACTTTTGACCCTAATCTAGCTGACTGTGCCACAGATTCAAGAGGAGGCACAGGCAAGATTCTCTAGATGTCCTCTAGACTGGTGGGACAACCACGTGGAGAGATCGGGTCTTTCATGGATGATACCTGTAGGTGGGTATATAATTGCTATATTTTTAACAAGTCTGGCAATCTCCTTTCCCTGGGCCTCTGTCTAATAGATCTGTGAGCTCTGAACACAGTGTCCATCCCAGGATGGGGAAGAGAAAAGCAGAGCCTTGTCTCTGCATTAGGATAGCATACGTGTGGGTGCTATGCACCCAGAGCCCAAGCAGGCAGGATTGGCTGTGTGCTCCTGCACCTATGCATCTTGGAAACTTTCGGGCCAAAACACAGAGGTGTATGAGGAATTTAGATACCTAAGGACAAAAGGTGTTCTTCATTATTTTCTTGGCTGAGGTGTCTACATTATTTAGGTAAGGGATAGAAAGCAATCTGGATCCTTTCCTTGACATACTGCAGTAGAAATAAACCTGATCCATGGGCCATAGCCATCTGCTGCAGATTAAGGTTCAAAAGGGGTTAACACTTCCAGAAAATAGGAAATCCAGATGTCACTTCATCACCCAGTTGTATGACAAAAGTCAGAATTCATTGATAGCTTTTGCAGGGATTAAGGTTCAGCACCTGGCAGGTTTAAACCTGTAGAACAGAAGAAAAAAAAAAACTACAAAAGGAATAACTCTGCTGCCATTCCAACAGGAACAACTCTCATTGTGGGGGTGACTGGTAGCTGAGTAAATCTGGAATGGCTGCGAATCAGGAAATTACTTGTCAGCCAATTCCAAGTCTTTTTTTGGCACACAAACCTCTTGGGGGGGATAGTGGCAGGAATGAGGCATTTCTGTGTGATCATTTGGGAATTTTATGAATAAAGAGATAAAGTTCACTTGCTATGAATCATAGAAAACCAGAGAACTCTCTCTGCCACAACCAAGAAAGCTTATGAATAAAACTTCATTGAAGAGGAGCCATGGTAGAGCGTGATGTTATTCATAAACAAACACCAGTCAGCTTATGTTCACCATGCCCTGGGACATGCAGGCAGCAATTAAAGAGCTCCCATCTACATTGGAAATAATGCAATGGCTTTGTTCCAGCTTTCAGGGAAGGTCTGGACAGTGACAACACCCGAGCTATCATGGAAGGTGGATGTGAGAGTGATGTTTCCTCATGCTGGTGAGAACACGGGGCTCCCCCCACGCCTCCCCCACCTTCTGGCAGTACCTCTGAAACATGGGCAGCCACCACACTAGCAGGAACCTCAGTACAGCACTGTGGGTGAGAAAGATGGTTACAGCCCACCTGATTTGCCAGCCCACCCAAGAAAACCCTGAGTCGTGTCAGAAACGACAGATAAAACATTTGCTTTGATTTAGAGTGCCTGCCTTCTATTTAGGGGATGCCAGAGACTCCCAAAGTGTGAGTGAGCGGCAAAGAGAGGATGGCATCTAATCTAGTGCTTGAATTTATTTTATATTTATTTTTCTCTCTTCTCTCATAACACTCCACCTTCCCCAGATTTCCTCTAAATCAAGTTCTGCTCCAGTCTGATGCACTTCTTCATAGTTGTATAAACCTGTCTGCTCAAATGTTCCACCTGCAGAAAAGCTGTGCCAGCTTTAACTTCATCAAACCAGCCATAAATCCCACATGTGCCAGAAAGTGCTGCTGAAATGCCAAAGCAAGTCACATTTTCCAGGTCTCCTGCTGGGAAAATGAAGCACCTTTAACCCCAAATGAAGAATTGTAAAAATCAAGGAAAACTACAACTGCTTTTTGCTAATTGGAAGACCATTAATATAAATACCACTTTCCTCACGTACAAAGCTGTCCTCCCTCCTGCCAGATTCTAAGGACAGTATCTTCATTTATTAGAGCACTAAGGTGCATTCATCTCCTGCTAAAAAGCCAAAATGATAATGATGGGAGAAATGTGAATATTCATCTGAGATGGGGGGCTGTGAGGCCACGTTGGCCAGTATTTTCTCCTGGGCACCGCAAATAAGGCGTCACTGAAAGAACCCTCCAGCCCTGCCAGAGCCCCAGGCAAGTGTCCCCAGAATAAGCATGTTGGTCACTATGGTGTCAGCCATAGACACTTGACCAAAAACAGAGCTGGCACCTGTCTCCAAAAATAACAGCGCCCTGAAACTCCCAGGTAGATGGGCCTTGTGATCCACTGACAGTACTGTAAATCAAGGTTAAGCCATTGCTGAAAAGGCAGCTCAGAGGAAATAAGCGTCAAGAGCCACTTTACTTTTGGCACATCAGATACTGAGAAATGCAGGAATGTGTTAACAAAGGGCCTCTTGACTCAAAAATCTGCCTCTGTGTCACACGAAACATGAGCCGTGGCAAATTCAGATAATTAGGGCCTGGTCTTATTTATGGCATGATTCATTATAATTCTGGTGGTGTCACTAGAGCTGGGGCTACTAACACCAGCAGAGAAAGTGGCCCTATATGTTGAATTTACCATGCCTGGACATCTCTGACTCCTGGAAGCTGCTGAGACAGCATCTGCTGCAGGTCAGCTTTCAGCTGGAGGGATTAAGCAGCTCAGGATCTTGGTAACAGGATATGGGCACTTCCATTCCCACTCCTGGCTACAGTTCAGCCCAGGTTTACACTGATCTTTGTGAATGAATGGCTGTGCCAAGAGGGGGACAGAGCTGATGTGCTCTCCTTGTGCTCTCAGCAGATGTGCTTCTGCACCATGGAAGTGCAGCCCAGCCCAGCTCGGTTGTCTTACCAGGGAGAAACTGCTGGGAATGCAGTTAAATGGTCTCATCTGTCCCTCAGAATGAGGTCAAGAGGTACTGGTGGGACAGGCATGGGATTCTTCTAACTAGACAAGGCTTTAGAGATTAGTTATGAATATTACTAGTTCACCACAGTCTGCCCAAATGAAAGCTGGCCTTTTCAAGCAATTTGTGAGAAACAGAAATCTTCAGAAATATTTTGTTGTGACAGTAAAGTAAAATTAATTTTGTTCAAACAACAGCTTAGCTCTTTTAAGCTCCAGATTTCCAAGGCAAAAACGCTGGAAATTTATACTTTATCTGAATATCAAAATAACCTGGTTAATCCAACAGAAAAAGCAATCCCCTAGCTTTCCCTCCAAAATCAAGAAAAATTTAGCAGGAAAACACACCAAACATTAGGGATCAGCAGACTGCTTTGGGTGCAGGCTGTGTCACTGTATTGACAGGTTCCCCCTGAGCCCACTGAGAGCCAAGGACCAGCCCTGTCCCCCCGACTCCTCTTCCCTCTAGGGTTTCCAGAGATGCTGAAGAGTGCCTGTAGCCCTGCTGCTGCCCCCACGATGCTGAGCTTGCTGCGAGAGGGAGGAGCAGCTCCCTCGCCCTGTGGGCTGTGCAGGCTCCTGGGGAGGGCAGCTGGAGCCTCCCAGGGCAGCTGGCAGAGACCCTCTGCAGCTGCAGAAGCAGGACTTGCCCCAGCAGGGTGAGGTAATGACACAGTTGTGGTCTGTTGAGTTGGAACAGGAATTTCTCTGGAATAGCTTGCTGCTTGTAAATGTAAAAAAGTAGTGTGCTTATACAATGCCCAGACTGAAGGCTTGAGCAGTGGGACAGATAACATAATACTCCTTCTGTGGCAGTGTCATTAAATAGAACTTTGCCTAGAAGCCAAAGCACAGCACTACAAATCTCTCTCCCTGGCAAAATCCTCACTGCCTGCATTTTTCTGTATTGCTCATTGCCACCAGGAGAATGATTTATTTTGAAATAGGAGGGAGAGGAGACACTTGGCACTGCAGCTTTGAAGAGTTCCAGTCTTCTGTTCTGCAAAAAGTATTCCAGCAAAAATACCATTAAGGAAAAAAAGATAAAGGACTGCACTGCACATTGAAAGGAAGAAAAATAAAAGATTTTCTACAGTGTGAACTCCTAGATGATTCACATCCTTTCCCCACTTCCTCAACATACACCCTTACAGTAGTGTGACATCTGTAAAGAGTCTTTCCTTGACGGGGAAGTTCTCCAAGGAAGGTCAGCACAAGGTGTTTATGCAAAACAAAATCTCCCCCTGCTCTGGTGTTAATAGTGCTAATGGGAGTGACTGGCAATATGAGGCAGCAAATAACAATGGCCTATCACATGGCTAAAGGATGGAGGCACTCAATGAGATGGCAAATGTTGACATAAATTCTGAGTACATGACACATATGACATCTGCAGAGGGGAGGGCATGAGACAGCTGGATATCTGTGTTTGAGAAATGAGAAACTCTAATTAATTAAGCTGCACTGACCCTTTGGCATAGCAGAAAATACTCTACCATCTTGCAATGTCTTGTCTCTATTTTAATGCAGTTTCCCAAGGGGATTCTAGGCACATGGGGCACCTATCAATTCCCCAGTCTCTTTTAAAAAAGGTTCAAAAGAATTATAATTCTTTGGCTGGCCCAACACGGTAATGATTTTGTTCCTCCTGAAAAAAAAAATACATAATGATATTAAAGCTCCCCTCTGCATTTAGTTTTAATTTATTGTGAATTCCTCCAGAATGAGAGGAAATGGCCTCAAGTTATGTCAAGGGAGGTTTAGACTAGATATTAGGAAAAGTCTCTTCACTGAAAGGGTGGTCAAATATTAGAATTAACTGCCCAGGGAAACACCACACCTGGAAGTGTTCAAAGTATATGGATGTGGCATGGGGAATATGGTTTAGTGGTGAACATGGTAGTACTATGAAAATGGTTGGACTTAATGATCTTAGAGATCTTTACCACTCTGAATGATTCTGTGATTCTGTCATCATCTAGTCATAAACCAGAGGTGCCTTTGACACCAAACTCCCTAAAAATGCAGTAACTCAGGGTCACCTGCTCCAGATTTCTGATGGCTACCAAATTATTCCCAATCTCTATAGTTCCAGTTTCACCTTCCCTCTTTTTTTAATGTCTCAGGGAGCCAAGTCTGGAAGATGATTTGAAAAGTGCATTGGAGATGCTGAGGGTGAGCAAGTTTTTGTTCTCGTCCCCCACAATGTGGTGGCCAATGCTCAGCTATGCAGGAGGCATTTGCTGTTGCTTGGACTTCCTGACCAACCCCCCATCTCAGCTGCAGAACTTTGCCTACCCCCCAGTCAGCATTTCTACCATCATTAGCTATACACGTTTCCATTGAGTTTTTCCCACTGCTAGCTGTGTGTTGGGCAGTTGTCACTTTGCTGCTGCCCCTTTCCTGGCTAAGCAGCCCTGGGAGTTGGGTAAACTGGATAGTGGGGCCGTGCTGACCCGTTTGTCAGGAATGAATCACTGGCTGCACAGCTCAGGGTTTATTAAAGGATGCCATCATTTGATCATGAACATGTAGGACTGCCAGTTAAATCAGACTGACAACTCGTTGCCAGCTCAGTACAAGGGGAAATACCAGTGCTGACAATATGACAGCTTTCAGTCAGGCACCTGTGGGAATGGGACAATGTGACAGGGAACAGGCTATTAGAGCATGCCATGTCACAGCCCCAGAAAATCCCAGAGCAGAGCAGTTTAACTACTACAGACTCGTTAGGCACTTGTCTTCTTTCATTCGATCTTGTCTAATCTCATTAAGATAACAACCTAACCAATGGTAATAAACCCCTCCCTCAGCAAACACTGTGTAGCTCTAATTGGCATTAAGAGGAGATGCCCTCTGGCCCCTGTGTGTGTCAGAAAGGTGCTGTCCTCCAGCCCTGGCTCCTTGGTGGCAGCCAGCACTGCCCATACCTGCTACCTTCAAGGCCAGGCAGCTCCCACCTTCTCCAGGAGTAAAGACAGAGGGAGAGGAACTCATGTAAACAACTGCTCTTCCATAGGGCTGGGAAAGGGAATTTAGGTACAATTTTGCTATGCCCTGTTATACTGAATCCTAATAAGGTTCTCCAGCAGCAGAGTGAAGACCACTGCATGCTCTGTGAGACTCTGTCTGGAGGACTGCCACTGTCAAGGATGCTTCTGCAACTGGGAGAGCACTTGGCCCTCCTGTACCAAGATTTTACATTCTTTAAATATTGCACAAAATTATAATTCCACACCCAACTGTGATAAAAATTGGCAATGCACAGCAGATATACTCACTCAGCTTTATTCTTTACCAGCAGCAGCGAAAATGTGCCTCATTGGTTTACTCCATGCAGTTCCATTTGTGGAATTATTCATTAGCACTTCATTTATAAATCAGATTTTAGAAAAATTATTGGCAGCATCTCCCACGTTCAGATTCCAAACTTTAATAAAAATAGATTTCCTTTTCAGCGTTCTGTGTACACTGTATCTAGCAATACTTTTTAAATAATGTTTGTAAAATTCAGTCATAAATCTTTACCACCATATTTTGTTTATGCCATGGGTGTGCCATTGAGCACAAGTTTTATTTAAAAGGGAAGATGCACAGAGTACAAGTCCTTTTAGTCCCCCATTGTTTCCCTAAATTGTTGCCCAAAATGCTTCACCTTTCATAACTGGTTAGACATCAGCTTTCTAACTTGCTTCAGAAAAGTTGCTGCTCTTGGCTCTTTGAGGTACAGCTATAGGTGCTGCTGGGGGCTGGTGCTGAAGAGTTAATTGGGGTTGGTGAAGCCTCCCTGGTCCTCCCTGCCAGCTCCCAGCCCACCCAGTCATGGGGTCAAGGCACCATTTGACATCTCAAGGAAGGGCAATTGCTTGCTGAGATGATGTGATCTGACCACATGCCAAGCCCCCATGCCTCCTTATCCACTTAGAAACAGATTAGCACAAGTGTGCATTTTGCTCAGAAATATCTGAAAAGATTAATAAATGATGAGATTGATAGTGCCAACTATTCCTCACATAAATGCTACCCTCCTCCCAGCTAGAGCTGTGTCTCATAAGTCCATCAGGAGTCTCCAGGTTTTCAGCTTCCATAGAAGACTAAGTTCTTGGAGGCTAGTGCAGCCTTCTGCTCCTGCTCTGGTGAAGAGGAAAATCCATTGGAGGTCATGACATAGGCATGTCCATTGGCCATTTCATTTCCACAGGCACAGGCAAAAGCCAGTGGCAAATTCCCACTTTAATCAATTTTGGTGTTGTAAGTGTAGTTTTTAAAAGTACAAACATAGTTCTACAAATCAAGAAGGTTTTAACTCACATCCTCAGGGATATGAGTAGGTAAAGTTTGTCTGCTTTAGTGGTGAAACACCACCAGGTGATTTTCCTGTCTAACAAGGAGAAGGCAAATTTTGCTGAAAAACAAATTATCTCGCAGTGCATGCATTAATTGTAAAAATTTATTTGGTTAACAGAAATAGTTAAAAAACCCCAGCTACTCATCTTATGCTCTAATCAAGAAAATACTGGGAGATAAATATTGCTGTTTACTATTTATAAATGCTAATAATCTCATCCCATGAAGTAAACAATTTTCATTTCCAGTCCAAGAGATTCTCTTTACTGGAAGAAAAAAGCACAATCTGATTTTTCAAAACACTCCAAAAATGGTCAGTGTTAGAGAGGCCAGTATTTACTTATAGAATTTCCTTCTCTCGTGATAATCCCCATCTTTTCTCATCCCATATGACTCCTCCTGCATATTTCAATTTACATGGCACATTTGCTCTGATGATTTATTAAATTAAATGGCAAAAGAGGAGGATGGGGAAGAGAGCCCTAATGTGGGAAGAGAGGTTTAGAATATATCCAAAAGAAAGCCCATTGTGAAACAGATGATAATCATAACTGGGACACTTCCGTAATTTGTTTTTCAAGTAACATGAAATTAAAGTGTAGACTTTTTTCCCCTTTGATCTAACTATACTGTGGTGTGGTGATGGTTTTTTGTTTGTTTTGGGCAATTTGTTTTTGTTTTTTGTTTGTTTTGGGGGGGGTGTGTTTTGGGTTTGTTTTTTTTTTTTTTTTCAAGGAATACTTAAAGTACAACAGCAGTGAGAAAAATGTGGTGGATGTAAGGAGCACTTGATACCAGGGCTTCAGCACTTCACAAAGAGAACACTGAGGGCAAGGTCTGAACTTTACAGATCAACACCTCCTATTAGTGACACTTTTCAGGAAGCCTCTTCATGCTGTAAAAATGGTCTAAAATTATCAGGCTTGTTTCTGCGTTTCCTTGGAAGTACAACAAGATTTTGTATCCAGCGAAGAAATGTTACCCACCTTCTGCTTCCACATACTAAATGCCCTGTATTACTGTTCATCTGTGGTTGCTTTACTAGCAGGAAGATGGAAAGGAAAAATGAACAAACTCAAAAATGTGTCTGCAGACAGAAGGGAGTCATGTACCTATTCCATTACAGGCTCTGTTGTCTGCTGTGATAACAAATCCGCGTGGCAGCGAGAAACCGGAGAAAGCCCGCGGAGCCCTGAGCAGATCGCCCTGTGCACGAAATGTGATCGGGCTGTTGTCTAAGGCCTGTTTTAGGGGATGAAAATATTTCCCTGTCAACACTGTGAAGGTAAAACCAGCTCAAATTATCTGCTGTGTAAGCACCATTCACATGAAATGAAATATGAAATATGCCCAGGGAAATGAAATGAAATATGCCCAGGGACTATGAATCTTGCGACAGACCTTTCCTAGCTGTATTATCCATAGCACACTCTACATTTCCAGATAGGAAACACATTTCTTTGCTCCCTTGTGTTTGTTTGCCTTGGTCTTCTCATTTCTGCCTCACATTACTGATACCTGCGAGGCAGCTGGCTCTGTTGGGATGATAAAACTGACAATTTCAGAGCCACACATCCTTGCTCTAAAAAGAAAGCACTTTGCCTGTACCCCTCACAAGAAATGCAAGCGTGAAGGCTCACTTGTGAACATGGGCAAACTCATTCTGGGAAGCACTGAGGACAGGAATTGTCCATTGCTGGTTGGAATTGTCCATTGCAAGGGCTCTCAGAAGAGTGCACCTGAGGGGATGTGCTAATGCCCAGCCAGAGCTTTGTGAGATGCCACGTGTGACATCACTCATGGAGAGGCTGTGGAGCTTTTTAACAACACTGGCAACAGTGCTACGCTCTCTGTGGTGCACATCACCACTTCTAACACAGGACCAGCAGCAGTGACAAAAAGGAAGAGCTATGAGCTACAAGCAGGAACAATTTAAGAATTTGGCATGTGTACAGAGTGCAGAACATCACAAAACAAAATTAACCACTTTAGAGCCCCCAAATTACATAGAACTGTCTGAAAAATAGTTAGGATGACTACAGCAAGCAACACTCTCACTGAAATTCTTTAAATTTTGAATGTAAAATTCCATCTCTAAAATTTTAAAATTTTAATTTTTCCCTCTCCTGAAATTAATTTTAATATATAACCTAAGGCATTGAAGGCACTTATAAATAAAGCAGTAATCAATAAGTACTTTTAACTAGTACTACTCTATGGAGATTTGCTGTCTTACCTTTGCCATGGGTACATGCAAGCTGAAAGAGTAGGATCACCCCAAGGAGGACAACAGGCTGGCTTCTGCTTTGGCTGCAGCAGGTGCTCCCCAGAACTGCCAGCCCTGCACTGCCATAGGCACAGCACATCCCACGAGCAGCAGCAAGAAAAAAAAATCTTAAATGCAGCACAAAACATACAAATAGCTGAACAAAGGAGCAATCTGCAGTCAAGCAAAAAGAAACTCAAGTCCTGGTTCCTTTCCTAGAAATATTTGTACCAGTCTAAGATGATAGTAGAGACATTTTCCCAGGGAATAAACTAATCTTGTTTTTCTGAAGATAACAGCACAAGCCTAAAACAAAAAGGGTATGGAGTTATTGTACCCATTCCAAGAATTTAATCTACTGAATACACTTCCACACAAAACCAACACACTAATATGAAATCAACTTCTTTTTATCCATCTGACTTGTTCTTATGAGTCATACTAAAAGAATAGCAAATGTTTTTCAGATTCAAAACCTGAAAACTTGCAACATATCTCAAAGCACGAACTTCTGAATGGTTCAATGACATACTAAACCAAGCACAGTTCCTTTTATTCCAGTTTAACATCAAATTCCAAACTCTCCTGGCAGATCCTACATCGAGGATCTTTGCCCTGTTAAGTCTCATTTCTGCTAATCATCTGCCGAAAGCTGAATAAATATGCTTTCAGGGCAGCCAATGTGCTCTGAGGGCTTTGGCTGTCTCTTGATATGAAGGATCCAAATTTTCCTGGTTCTTTTGGTTGTTGTTGTAGTTTTGAGAAAGATTATGTTAATTCCTTGAGAGTATTCCAAGCTTACTTCTTTTTTTTTTTTTTTTTTACTTCAGTAATTATTTCCACATTTTTGAGTGCTTCCAGCTTTAGAAATATTTCCAGGATTCCTCCTGGTGGTCACTTTCCCCATCACATAAAAGGTGGTAAGCATGCCACATTTGTTTTTCAGTAACTGGAAGGCCTTTAGCTAGCTGTGGAATAAAACTACTCCAAAGCCAGCCTTGGCTCTGTTTCAGTTGCAAAGTTACTTCTTACTTCCACACAGCATTAATTTGGGAATACAGCAAACACATTTGTCCTAATTTTGAAATCTGACTCAAGGGTTTCAAGTGTTGTTTTCACTCACACTGCAGTAGATCTCTCCACTTTAAGGAAACATTTACTACATATTTTCAACCAGTTTGAGGTTTAAAATCTCCTTCAGGTGATGACCTTCACAATGATCCATTTCCATCACAACTGAATTTAAAATACTTCCTCGAGAGTACACTCTACTTAATTTTCTGTACTGAATGAGACTTGGTTTAGAAAGCCACTCTTTTGGACACGGTAGATTTCCAACATAGGTTTTGAAGCGTATCACAAAAGTTAGGGAGAGGAAGGGAAAATCAAAACAGTAGAGAGACTTTCAGAGTGATGGGCAAATAGGACTAGCTGGTGACCTGCTCATCACAGCAGGGTTGAATTGGCTGGCCTCTCTCATGGAAGTAGGCCAAGGCATTCAAAGGGAGCTTTACTGAGGAAGTGAGGTGAAGCCCAGTGTGAGGGTGACATGAATTATCTTCAGCTGGACTAAAAAGCCAATCTCTCTTGCTCAGTCCTCTCCTAAAAGCTGTGTCTTACCCCATACAACCACACTGTGGTTTTATCTGCATTTCCACTTGGAAGTCTGAAAGACAGGGTGATCTAGGGCTCTGTGATGCTTTAATTGGTTCACTTGGGAGCCACCCAGATTTAAATTCCTGATTTATGTTAATCACAGGCTGAAAATTCTCTTTCTGCCAGAGAAATTCTTCCTATTCCGCCCTCACTTAACGTCATAGCAGGGAAACATACATGAATGCAATTAACATTTATGTTCTTGACTTGACTTGGACAGAAAAAAATAGTCTCTGTCAGCTAGTGAAAAATGTACCACTTCTATTTTTATTTAAGAAGAATTAAATAGCTCAGGCTTTTGAAAAGTAACAGACAAGGGCTATGTACCCATCAATTCTACTTCATAGTCTCAAATGTTACATGTATATATTTGGGTGATTAAAAAAAAATGAACAGGGGAAACCAAAGGGTTTTCAAAAATGCTGATCAACTTCCCCATTCCTGGGTTTATGATTCCTTGACTCTTCAAGAAGTTGGGTGGAACTAATTTTGACCCTGTGGAAAAGCAAGACTCAGCAGACTCTGTTGCATGCTCCAAAAGCTCATGGGGACACTTTGAAAGAAGAAGTGTCTGCCTACATCAGCACATGGTTTGGAGACACAGAAGTGGATTGCCAGAGTGGAAGAGCTGGTACTGAGGACCTAAGGACGATGCTGTAGGAGCTTTGTGAGCCTCCAGCCCAAGCAGCAGCAGTGCCCCATTGATGAGAGAGACCTTGTGGAGTCGGCTGGGGTTGCCCCATATTTCCACCACCGGCACTTATTCTGCCATCCCTTGTAATATGAGCAGCAGTTCATCGAGCTTTCCTCTCCATTTATGCTGCCCCATGAGATGTTATAATTACCCTGATGCATAACAGTGTAGAGAAGAACCAGAGGACTCACTCATCTGACTGCCTTTGATAAATGGAGATGAGGAACCTGATCCTTTTTGGAGAGCCACAGACATTTGGTCAGTTGAGGGGAAGCCCCAAACCAAGCTGATTTTTCCTGCAGTGGGAGGCAGAGATACGGCAGGATGGGGAGGACAGCAGTTCTTGAAGCACCTCCTGCCTCAGCAACAGAAGCACTGCAGTAAAGTCTGTTCAGACCAGACATCTTTCTCCCATGTGCTTCCTCATCTCCAGCATAATAGCTGCATATATAGCCTCCAGCATAATAGCCTCTCTGCCCCAAAATCCTGAGTGAATGAATGAATGAATGAATACACAACCCTCTGGCTTGTTTATCCTTCAGCTGCTTGAATTCCATTCTCTATTAACCACAATCCACTCAAAGCACTGCTTTTTTATCAGCCATTCCTCCTCCTGTCCAGTTTCTCTCCCAAAAAGACTGCTCCAGTTCATGTAGATCTACATCTTCCAGTTTTGACAATATTATGTTTTGAATTTATCTATGTCTTTTATATAACAAATATTTATTTTTCTCTTGTGTCCTAAGGAACTAAGAGAGGGAACTTGATCTTTAAAAACTCATGTTTTTTAAAAACCTCCTGTTTTGTGTGTCATTCATTTGAGTTACCAATTTTCCCTTAATAAGGTCTCAGGGACCTGGAGAACCTGGACAGGACAGATGAAGTGGAATTGCTTCATTTCTAATAAACCATAGGCATAGTGCAAAGTGCTGTGAGAGTATTTCATTCAGCACTTATTTATTGTTCATAATTCACCTCCTTCTGACAGAGAAGGGCATGATAGAGCTAATTTAATATTTCCATGGTCAGATTCCATTCATATTTGAGTGAAATATCAGTAAATAAAACTGAAGCACCATTTATTAGGCTTCTGAAATTGTCACAGGTTAGGTTATCAAACACTGTGAGCCGACAGCATGAAAATTAACTTACTATCCTGCTCACCAGACAGTGCCCAAAGAATCACTCAATCTGGGTGACCAATACTTTTGAGAAGACCTGAGTTCTTCCAAAAATATGGCCCAAATAAAATCCTCCAGCTGAGATAAATGAGAAGTGTGTCAATATGGCAATTTATACAGAATTGTTTAATGAAGCTGAGCAAAACTCTTTGGTTGGGGTGGAGAGAAAAGAAGGTGTGTTTGGTGCACAGGCATTGTGGAATGGATTTGTGCCAGATTGCTTCAGACCACAAAATATTAAATCCTTCTCATGCCCCAAAGGAAAATGTTCCATCTCAGGACTTACCAACTGAAGCAGAGTTAGAGTTTTCCCTCCCCAGAGACTTATCTATTTCAGTCAGCACCTAATGACTGGCTATTGCCAAGTCCTGGTTCTGCTGGGAGAAGCTGGAGATATCAGGAACATTGGCTTGGATTGGTATTTGCAAGCCCTGCAGCCTTGCCTTTCCACAACTTCCCTTGGATTTATTGAGATCCAGAAACTTGAAAGATCTAAATAAGGATGTTACAGAAAGCTTAGGAAAAATAAAGATTCCTTAAGCCACTGTTAGATTCAAAGTAGATCTGAACTAATGCTGAGTTTCCAAAATATTGAAAGAAATATTTCCTTCTCTTTTCCCCAAATACGTAAATTTCTTTAGCTTACTGCAAAGTGAAAAAGGAAAAGGTGGAAATTGCAAAAAAGAAAAAGAAAGCTTGATTTCACCATATTTCCAGCTGCCTTTGGCAGCTTAAAGAATACTGCATAGGTTGCTGAACTACTAGTTGTACATCCAGCCTGACCCTTTGAAGTGCACACATCTTAAGTTCAAAGTGAGTCAGAGTTTAATAAAGTGATTTACCTAAATTGCCCATATTTTGAATTCTCAAGGGCCAAACGCCCCATTTAATTTGAATGCCACCAATGAACAGCAATATACTGAAAGTCTGGAAGAGACCAGAAATCTACTAAGGCTGAAAGCAAGGACTTACATAACCCAAGAAGAACTACATCAACATTTCCTACTCATAACCCATTATAAAATAAAAGGATTTTGCAGGCAAGGCAATTAATGTAAAGAAATGTAAGAAAGATAAAAAATATCAGAACTTGTCAACTAGGTGTTTTAGCTAAATTTAAGCTTCTGGGCTATGATTTATTCTAGTGAATGTGACAGTTGTTGGACAGTCATAGTCCACCCACAATCAGCGTTATTTGCCAAATCAAGTCATGCAAAGACCAGGCTGGGAAAGATCATTCACTGTAATACAGTGCATCTATCAAAAGGGTTATTTTCATGGACTTGGTCTCTAATCAAGCAGCAAATCATTCTCCAGTTTTGCTATCAAGGACCATTACTTTTAGGAAGTGCTTAATCTGAAAAAAATGCATCTATTTGAAACTACAGGGCATCTGGTAAGATATACTGAAGACAGGGGAAATGAAATATGTGCCACACAATTTACCCTCACGGCAGCATTTTATGAATAGCTTATTTGTGGAGAGAGAGGTGAGTTGCCAGCAAGACAGGAGTTTTAGCTTTCTATTTGTCTCGTTGGCTGAGTTATTGCAAAGGTCACTCCTGCACTTCAATAGCCTAAGTGCCACTTTTGATGGGGGAATTTTCAGATTATATCCCAGGTGCCTCAAATATTTGCAAAAGGCTTCAGCGTACATGTGCCTTTTTAATTTAAGTGCCCAGAGAAAATTACACTTACACCTCCCCATTAAAGCATTTTCCCATCAGAGTCAAGGTAAAAGCCTGTAAAGCATCAATGTTGTCCCATCCAAACACAATTGCTCTCCTGCAGGTAAAAATCCCTACCAGGGCACGCTGTGCCACCTGAATGTGCTTCCTAGGCCATTTACTGCATCCCTGTGACCTGCCAAGCATCACTTGGGAAATCCCAGGGGACTGTATACACATACAATGCAGAGGAACATGCAGGAATACCAAGGTTGACTCCCAAAACAAGTTTGTCCTTTCTTTCACATAACACAGACATTGCTGACCTAATAATTGAAACAAATCCATTGTGAAGAAAGAGGGATACAGAACCCTCTATCAGCTCTAGAAACCAACAATGATGGTGGCACAGGGCTTGCACCATCTGAAGAATCACTGTTCTTGTCTTCTATGAGTTTGCTCTCAAGGACAGTTTTTCTCAGTGGTCAAAACAGGCCAAAGTGTCCCCACCCCTGCACCACAGGTCAACTTCCTGATGCCTTCTATAACAGGAAAAAAAGATGAATAGACTAACAGGCCTGATAAAATTTCATGCTGGGATAGTTGAATTCTGCTGGATGTCATTCACCATAGTACTTTGCTCCAGCAGTGGTCCCACTGAAATTCATGGGGGACAATTATTTTTTCAGCAAGAAAAAAATGAGATAAGAAAAAGCACTAAATAGATGTAAGCAACACAGTGCCTTCTTCTACACATCTTCTCTTCCTTACCTCTAAAGATCTCTTCCAGATTTTTAGGGGAGATATTTTATAAAAAATTGTTCTTAACTGTTTTCACAAAGGAAGAAATTTAGTTGCTGCTTAATGAATCCCACTAGTAGCCATTTTTTTGTTATCCACAATGCACAGACCATACAGAATTACTTTGTAATGGCCATTCAAAATGTGATCTAGACAATGAAACACATTAGATCAATGTGTCTTGGTGCAACCCCTCTGCTGCCACCCACTCACTCTGCCTGCTGGTTCCTGACAGCACACGGAAATGCCTCTACTAAGTCACCACCAGGTGAGCACATATCTCTAGAAATGCCCAGAGGAAACCAGGTTTTGGATCTAGCTCTAAGTACAGATAATCAACAAAGCGTATTTTTTCTTTTTCACATATTTGTTTCAATTACAGCTTATTGAATTCTCTGCAGCCACAGAGAGGGCTCAAGCAATCATCAGTGCTGCTCAGAAGGTAATTCAGGATGCTGTCTGGAATATTTGTCCTTTTTAATCATCTGCCACACATTGCTCTTTCAGGACGTTGTCACTCAGAGACTGAAGAACAAAAAGGAACGTTAAAATGAAAGGATGTCTGTTTGAATGTGGCAATTCCCTGCATAAAAATGAGTCCCATTAACAGGAAAGCCCAACCTATCTCCAGGCAATATTTCAAATCCTTGTCCGCCTGTAACCTCAGAGGAATTTAATTCCTTTATATTATTCAAATTATACACTAGAGGGAGAAAATATGAGACACTGGTCATTTAAAATGCTTTCTTTAAAATATATAATTACAAGAGCTAGCAGACCTACTAACAGCAATTTTATCATGGCAGTCTAAAAAAAAAATCTAAATTTATGGCATTTACAAAGTGTCATTTTCTCCTACAGCCTTTAGTAAGTAAATCATGATTTAAACAATTTCCCTAGCAGTCTCATTCACTAATATCTGAGCATGTAAAAACAGTAAATGAAATAGTAGTGGACCAAAATAGGTAAAAAGGAGTCCTAAAAGAGGACACATAGTGTTCATTCACTCCTTAGTTCAAAACCTAAAGTGTGCTCAATGTTTTTCCTCTTCCTAAAGTAGTTCACTGCATGGTTACTGTCTGGTTTGGAAAGTCCTGGGGGACTGAGTATTTGGGCCAGACTTTTATCTCTGTTGTCTGATAATAAATCTAAAGAAGCTGGCTGATCTCAAAGGTATTATTCCAGTTTATGGGTTAGGAGAAGTTCTGCCAGAGCAGTGCACATTTAAAAGAACAACAACACCCTTTCTAAACTCAGCAGTTGTTCAAACAAGTGAGCTGAAAATTACCTGTGTTGTTAGGAACTGTCACAGAAAGGGTAGGACCACAACTGAGAACATCCTACTTGAGACAGGCTGAAAGAACTGGCATTGTTCTGCTGGAGAAAAAAAAGCTCCAAAGGCAACTTATAACACCTCCCAGTACCTACAAGGGGGCTACAGGAAATCTGGAGAGGAACTTCTCACAGGGGCATGTAATGACAGGACAAGGGACTAATGGCTTTAAACTGTAAGAGGGTAGGTTTAGAATAGATATCAAGAAAAAATTTTTGCTCTGAGGGTGGTGAGGTACTGGAACAGGTTGCCCAGAGAAGCTGTGGATGCCCCAACCCTCTCAGGGTTCAAGGCATGGATGAATGATGCTCTGAGCAACCTGGTCTGGTGGAGGTGTCCCTGCTGTGGGAGAGGAGTTGGAATGAGATGGTCTTTAAAGTCCCTTCCAACTCAAACCATTGTTTGATTCTGTGATTCTATGGCTAATAGCTACATATTTGCTTCACCACTACATTCAATTTTTTCCCCCCTCTTTAGTCTTGTGCAAATCACTTCTGAAATCCAGGGCGTGCTCAGCAATGTATTAACATTGTATGCACCATTATGAAATTTGAATGCCATTAATGCTAACATTTAAAAACTTCTTTCTTCTCAAAACAGCAGGGAAAAATGTGTCCTGAAATGGTATACAATAACTATGTAAGAACTTGGTTCAAAAGGATTTTAAAAGGAAGAAACCCCACCACAATCAAGGAGGCTTTTTTGGCTTGATTATATATATGTGTGTGTGTGTGTGTGTGTGTGTGTGCATTCCAAATACATTCTTCTCTGAGAGTGAGGCTGTGGAGAAATTCCAGCAAGTACATGTACCATTTTTAGAATCAAATACATAGTTTGTAATTTTATTTGTGGAATACTTAAGCAAAAGGCCACATTCAGGGGGGAAATTGGGCATCACTTCCAGAATGAAAAGAGACGGAGGGTTAAATTGCTCTGGAGCAGAACATGAGTTTGAAAATCAGATGACCCAAGTTCACATTGCCCCTGTCTCTGGATAGCTGTGAGCACACAGGAGGTGGATGCTATTTATTTATTTGCTTATGTACTGGAACAGTTCCACTTTTCTATAAAGCACATGCTCACTGGAGCAGGAATCCACATTGCTCCCTTCCCAGCTCTACTACTGGCAGGATGAATACTGTTTCTGCTCTGGTGAGTACATTTAGTACTTCATAAAATACACCTTCAGGACTAATGGCTGAAAGCAACCATGCTGATGCTTAAGGCATAGTCCTAGTTGGGGTGTAAACTTGCCTGGAATTGAGCAGACATGGATGTCTTCCTGTTCATGCTGTCATGCTCATTGGCTTCTCCGCTGGCTTGGCAAACAGTGCTTAAGTCCCATAAAGCACCCATTCTCAGGAAGAAAAATCCAAACAGGAACTATTCCCAATATTTTCCCAACCCAATTTAGTTGGGTTTTTTTCAGTTTTTAGCCTGGTTTTCTAAGATTATGTGATGTAACAAATTGCCTGCTTCTCCAGCTGCCCTAGGGACTTGGAGCCTGCTGGGCACTTCCAGCCAAACATGAGGAGCAGAGTGGAGCTCCAAGGTAGCACAATGGCCCTGCAGAGGACATGGTGGTGAATCCACACCAGCCAGGAGAGCCAGAGAGAGGAAGGAAAAGAGAGCAACAGTCTGAGTTCTTGCATAGTGGAAAAGCTTCAGCTGGACCATGTATTTCTAAACAACAGAGCAACCTCATGGGGCAGCAACTTTGGCTGGAGAGCCTACCAAGGGATGCACACACACTGCAGCTGCAGCTTAATTCAGTTAAAAGTCAATCAAGCAAGAGACAGGCATCCATTGGAAAGCAGGCATTGTTAGTTTGGCTGCTCAAGGAGCAATCTGCTTATTAGCTGAGACAGCACCTCTCTCAATGGTACGCTGAGGAAAAAATTAATCCGACTTGAAAAAGAATATGGGGGCACTTAGGGTTAGTAGGAAAGCATCACCTGAGAAGCAAATATAATGAGTAGAAGACTACAAATTTAATATGTCTTTTTCACAATTAAAACTGCAATAAAACAATAGTGGGAAGAGTTGACTTCACAAGCCAAAAATTGAACTCATCTAGTTCACTGTGACAAAAAAAGCCCCAAATATAAGGCATGTGCATCTTCCTTTTCCATGCAAAAACATATTTTTTCTGTTCTGCAGGATTCTAAATACCATCACAATTAAAAGCTTAATTTAATGTCTCCGTGTTTAAGTTATGGGGTTTTATCTGCCAATATATACAATGTTAAAGGACTTTAAGGATTTCTTAAAAAGAAAAATGAAGCATTTTTTGTTCTGCTTCTAATACTGATGCACAGGCAATTACAGGAGTTATGTGAAGTGAACTGGATTTTAACTGCTCACTTTAAAGATATTAGTATATTGATTTATTTTTAAAACACCTTTTTTAAGCAAGGGAAATCTATACTCCAGCATCTCATTTTCTCTAACCTTTCTCTTTTCTAAGGTTCACAAATAAACTGTGCTCCTGGTGAAGCTTCTGAAGTTAACTTCTGTCCTTTATATTTTCAAACTTCTTAGCAGAAGTAAAGACCTCCAAAAATTTGCAGAGAACAGGGATCTGATCCTTTCAGATTAAAAATTGATAGAGCACTCTCTACACAAATATGTATGCAGGAAGGTACTTTAAGAAAGTGAAATCTACCCTTAAAATCAATGGGGGAGATAACTTTAAACATTAAATAACGAAATTAGCACAGCTGTGGGAAACACGCGAGGTCTGTTTCCAGAAATGAATCACAACTTTATGAAAGTCTGAAAGCATCAACAGACGTTGTGAGGGAACCTCAATATCCTCAGCAATACTTTCTGTGTAGATAATACAGTGTTCCCTGATAACTGTGTTACTCAGTGCAGCAATAAAGAAGCCTCTTCCTCTCCCCAGCTTTGTTCTCTAAGAGCAGAAGCTCATGATAAAACAATGCTCTTTTTCCCCTGGAGCACACTGTATGCCTAGCACTCTCTAACTCCTATGACTTGCCAAAGTTTCTAATTTAGAAATTACAGAGGTTTAGCCTGAGAAACTCAGCTATACATTGTGGAGGGAAATCTCCTTTCCTCTTGGCAAATATGACTTGTGTATATGCAAGCACGTAGCTCAGTCTGAATTTCTCATACTTCAGGAATTTGAAATCGTCAAGACCAAGCTGCACTGTGGGTTGTGACAGAAAAACTCATGCACAAGGTCATGTCTAGCTGAGACATTAGCTTGGTTTTCACATTTCCCCTGAAAATGGAGAGGGGGAAAAAAAAAAAGCCAGAATGACAGAAACATTTTGGGAGGTAAAAACCTGAAACCAAGGGGAAAAAAAAAAAAAAAAAAAAAAAAAAAAAAAAAAAAAAAAAAAAAAGCCCTTTTTGTTCCTAGCACTACAAACCACAGCTGATCAAGCTGGAATGACTCTGAAGGAAGGTCCCACATTCCTCTCACAGTTATGAATGGATAAGTCTCAAGTACTGCCTTGGGCTGTACTTGGATGGAACACCAAAAGGGTAAATGTTTATTTAAGTCTATGTCAAACACTTTGAATGTTTTCAGTATACAAAGCTGAGCTAGAATGTCATGAGTCAGTGAATACTGGGACATTATGGTATTTCCTCCTCTGCTGTAAAGGTATTTCATCTTAGAAACATGGGTTTGGTTCTGATTAAATTTGGGCACAAATTCAGACCAGTGCTTTATTTAGGAATATGGATATTTCCATTCCCTGAAATTAATTCCTGGACCTTAAAAAAACACCTTCCACCAGACCAGGTTGCACAGTGCCCCATCCAGCCTAACATTGAACACTTCCAGGGAGGGGAAGTGTTCAAGCTTCATCCACAGCTTCTCTGGGCACCCTGCTCCAGTGCCTCACCACCCACACAATAAAGAATTTCTTCCTAGTATCTAATCTAAACCTGCCCTCTTTCAGTTTAAAGCCATTAGTCCCTTGTCTTGTCACTACCTGCCCTTTGAAAAATCCCCAAAAAGACCAAGCTTTTCGGTGGGCTCCCTTCAGGAGGTCTCCCTGGAGCCTTCTCCAGTCTGAACACCCTCTTTCAACCTGTCCTGATAGGAGAGATGTACACCCATCTGATCACCTTCACGGCTCTCTTCTAGACTCACCTCAACAGGTCCATGTCCACATCCTTATGTCAGGGCTCTCAGAGCTGCATGCAGCACTCCAGGTGTGGTCTCATGAGAGTGGAGTAGAGGGGGAGAATCACCCCACTCAACCTGCTGGTCTCACTGCTGGGGCCAGGCACAGTCTCCTTCCTCCTCACTGCTCTACCTCTCCTTCAACCCTTGCTTCCTCTGGACTCATCTTAGTGTGGAACTGGGAGCTTGAATCGCCCTGGAAAACTCCTGGTTGTGCTTTGGGTGAGTGTTCCAGAGGAGTGCATGGGCTCGGCTGTGTTATGTAACCACAACCCAGAAGTGAGTAGCAAAGCCAGTCTGGTGTCAGCAGAGAGAAAGCTCCAGCTGCAGGGAGGCTCTCTCAGGTGATTGCCCTCTGTGCCGACGGTGCTGCAAAGCCCTGTGTCCTTCCGAGGAGCAGGTGAAGACAGCTCCTGAGCACCAGGAGATTCAGGAGAAAGGTGATGGACAGAAAGAGGAACACCAAGTTTACTGTCTTCTTGCCATGGGGAAACCTGTCAGCCTGGACAACATGACCAAGCAGAGAGCCATATGGCAGAGGGCAAGGAATGAACACTCAGTGTAAGACCTCCAGGAGAGGTAAATAAAGGTTTGTCAGTCAACTAAAACACCAAATAAAATCCCAGGCACCTTTTCAAAAACCCCTGAAGGGTGACCAGAAGCAGATGACCACAAAAAAGGATAAGGCTAGGATAAGCCTGGACATCATAACTTTCTATTCATCCTCCCAACTGGGTCCCTTTTATTTATCACGTGGGACAGAGGCTGATTGTGTCCACTCTCCAAATCCCTCAGAAGCTGCCCTGGTTCAGTGTTGAGCAGGACTGGTGGTGCTGAGCTCCCAGTGTGTTTGCAGCGATGGCAATGAAATCCTCCAGCAGAAACTAACAGTGAGGCTGGGGGCAGGGGGAAAGGAGAGACTTCTCAGAGGTTCTTTTCTCAATCTATGAAGACAAGACAAGAGCAGTGTGCCATCTGTGTCGGCTCAGAGCGCACTGGCTGGGTATGTTCTCTCAGTGATATTAAATGGAATCAATAATTTTAGTTTTCACATTTCCACTTTTTAGGATGGTTCAGAAAATCCCCACAGCCTTATGAAAGTTATTTTGCCACAATGCAATTTGACAACAATTCAATGAACTTTCCATGAGGCAGGATGGCATTGACACAAACAATAACACCACCATTTGCCAGACAGAATAATTTTCTTTATGCCCTTGGTAAGTCCATGGCAAGTTCAGCAATGTATCCAAAGACAAAGTTGAGAGGAAAAAATGCCATATCCCAAGCTTTGCATGCAGAAGTGCCAGTCACTGGTACACATCACCATCTGTTTTGCCATGTACAGGCATTACAACTTCCAGAAGCCCAGTAAAGCACATAGCCATTAAACTTTCTTATAGCTTTGGACCATCTGCTTCTTCATCCCAAAGGTTTCTCTACCTACCACCTTACATAGTTTACCTGAGCTAAGGACCAGACAAAAAATCTCAAACCTCCTGAGTAAGGACTGTGCACCTTCCAGCACAGACTTGTTCAATGGTACAGTCACAACAGCCTAAAAAATTATCTTGGACAAACTGTGCTCAAATTCCACATTTTCACAAGTACACATAAGGGTAATGTGACACGTGATGCTTCCAGGAATGCATGCAAAGGCTCAAAACAGAATTATAATGAATTCCCAGGGAATTTATCAACAAAGACTTTTCTCTTATTCATTCCTTTAGCAATGATCTATCTTAAAGGATAGCACAAGAATGTGTAGAGCCCACAGCATCTAGAGAGAAATCAGATCTTTGTATACTTTCTACTATAATTTAGATCCCTAGAGATAAATATCTTTTGGATTATCCCTTTTTATGCCTGAGTTCATTGCACTTTCCCACTGAGAAAATATTCTGCCAATCAACGTCGGTCCTGCTTCCTCTTTGTCATATGCCAGTTTTCCTCCACATTGCCAAATCCAGAACTGACAACTTACAGCAGGCAGAACAGATGGAAACACAACTGCCCTGAGCTATGGAGATGATGCAAACTACTTTTAACAAATACAAAAAAAAAATTTATGAATGGTTTATAAGCAGCCTGATTTAAAAGGTGAAGCAGTCACCACAGCATCTTCCAACCATACAATCTATGCCTGCAGTTAAGAGGGTACCTTCAGGGGCAGCTCAGTTTAACTTATATTTAAATATAACAGAAGAGCTGGTTATTGGCACCCTGCCGAGTGCCCAAAGTGCCACACACAAAAACACTTCCAGGATCTTGGGGCTCTGTGTGCATCAGTCATGGAGCCTCCCTCCTGGCCTGCAGCACCAGCTCCACCACAGCCCTGTCCCACTTGCCTGTTCACAGAAGAGCCTGGACCTTTTTGAGTCCCCTGCTAAATTCTCATGATACCTTGGCTGGAGAGGCAAAAGCAGTGGTTAGAAAATGCTTATCTCAAGAATAACCCAGTTTTGCTCCAGCAGACATCAGCCCTAAAACAGCTGACCCAAATGTTGGCTCTGCGCATGCACTGGCTTAGTTTTCAAGCTTTGAATGTTGTAGACATAAGTTGGTATGACATGCACTTTTATCTCCAGTACTTGTTTTTTAATGTCATCTTAGCCTCCTGAAATAACAGAGTTTCCCCACTTAATAAACCGTGTAACCTGAAAAGAAGAATAATTTGCTATCAACACACAAATCAAACAGTTGGGAAGGGGAAAACAAAGACATAAAAAACACATGGAGTATATTCCTGAGAACAAAAACCAGGCAAGCAATGGTATAAGCAAGATTATAGCAAGAAAAGATCTCACTACTCTCTGGGAAGTAAGATTTTCAGTGTAGCACCTGAAGATACTCATATAAGTATTGTTTGTGTAAATCATACTAGATAAAATGGTGCCCCTGTCTGGGCAGCCAGTTCATTAAGAAACAGATAGGACTTTATGGTAAAATTTGAAATCTTCTCCAAATTTCTCATCAGTATGGCATAGAGGTAATTAAAACTGCTGAGAGTTCTTATATATGCTTATTGGCTTCCAGCTTCCCAATACCTTTTTGCTTTATATTGCTAGGCCATTTCTTTTTCTTGTGCTAGAGATATATCAAGTCTTTTAAAAAAGAAAGTCTAAGAAAGGCAATTCAATCCCCCAGATAAGTAGTTTAACACATGCTTTGCTTAATTGATTGGAAAACCCTAGTAGTTTCTTGACTTAGACAACATAATTTCTCTAATGTCTGTGCTGTTTATTATAGAGAGAGACAGAAAAAGGGATAGGAGCCACAGGAGAACACACTACCTTTGGGACAGTGCTGGCTGCAGAAGCTCACTCTGCTGACCCACAACCATCACTGTCCCCTTGCATTGCCAATTGCTGCCCCTCCAGGTTTTGCAGTGCTGCCAAGCTGCACTGATCACCCAAGAGATCAAACTTGAAAACAGCCATCTCAAAGTACACCATAAAAATGGCACCTGCAGAGGATCGCAGCCATCCTTTTGCACACCAGCTCCCTCCTGGGAATGGTCCCCCAGGCTGAGCAGAGGACCAGGCCCAGGAGACAGCTGCCACCTGGGCAGACCTGGTGCACCTGCCAGGTTCATGCTCACCAAAAGCCATCTCTGTCTGTGCTGCTGCCAAAAGAGATGGTCCCCTTCTTCCTGATGGGCCCTCTTTCTTTCCTCCAGCCTTGTCTCTGTCACACACACACACATGCACAGAATATTCTGAGTCGGAAGGGACCCACAAGGATCATTGAGTCCAACTCTTAAGTGAGTGTCCCATATGGGGACACCAGTAAAATCAGTCCATTTGATGGTTCAGGTGGACTGAAAACATAACCCTTTTTCTCCTTTCAGTTTTGTTTTGTTGCAGTGATCAACCTGATCATCACAGGAATATCTGAGGGCAAATGCCTCACGGGGATGTGATAACACTGTGAGGTTAATAATAATCAGGTGCTTATTCTTACTGTAAGAATAAGTAGGATGAGCAAATAAATGCAAAGCATTATTCACTTCTGCAGACAAGAAAATGTTTCCTCTAGACACATCAGAAGAGGAAAAGTGTTTCCATGTGCAAATGTGTTAGCTAACTTGTTTTAACTAATGTGATTTTAAGCCTGACTAAACATTAAATGTGGGCAAGCCACAGGCTTCCCCAGTGATCTAACCACAGCCAACCTACACGTTTTTAAGTAAGGCTTGCCCTCACTCGTATCCTACACTCCTAGAGTTTTCCTCATTGGCACATTTAAATTTAACTGATGGCTTGAGCATACAAACCCAGTGATCATGTTAGGAGGATGTACACAGGATTCACTGGTGTGCAGCTATCCTGGGACCCAGTTCTGCTGGTGGGCTCAGGCTGCAGAGCGTAGCAGCTGCAGACATCATCACACCACAGGGGAAGAGCACCCTGCAGTCCAAAAGAGGGCTAAATGCAATACATTTAGCTCAAATGCCATCTTCCAGAGAGTGCAGAAATCTAATATGGGCCTAATCCTGTGTGCCCACAGAATGGTCTCTAGTGGGAGGTTCCAAAATACTTCGTGGATCCTATACCATATATCTCACAGAGAGTAGAGGCATAATTATATGGGGACCATGATAGAAATTTTCAAACATATGGAACTAGACATGTGGGAAACTGGGGGAAATGTGTGCCTCTTTCCTGTTCCTCAGTCTTTCAGTGTGTCCTATATTCCTGCTTTGACCCCTCTTGCAGTATCACTTCTAGAGGGGACACAACAGGAGCCGAATTTCTGGAGGTTGTGTTCATATCCCCTGCATTGAGTGTAGCCTCCTAAACTTCTTCAGGAGTTCAAGTTGCCTCAGCACTCTGCCACAGCCATCACTTAGAGGCAGATCTCTCCACAGCTCCTCTTGCAAACCTTTCTTTTTTCCCCAAGAGAATGAAAGACCTCATTTGAAAATGTCAGCTGCTGAGCAAAAGGAAGATTTTATCTTATTTTTGAAATACATTATTTTCTAAGCAATGTAAAAATTGGTGAGTTTTTCCTTTACCAGGTGACCCTTCAGAACCTATTTCATCAGCCACTGGAGTTCCTCCAGTCCTCTGGGGCATCCTAATGTATCCACTGACATTTGGGCACACTTTGCCTTTGGCTTTGAGGGCAAGGATTTGGGCATTGGGCTAAGCTTGGACCCTTTTGCTGTATGAGGCCCTCTGAATTACACCCCTAAACTTCTTGTCAGGCTGCCACCTGAGAATTGATACCCTGGGTTTAGTTAGTGAGGCATCTCCAAAGTCAGGGGAGCAAGAAACATCTGCCACAGGGCTGAGACCTCAAGTTGCTGCATTTCTTACACTGTTGCAGCAGGCAACATGTCTGGTGCTGTGAAAAGCTGCTCTCTCTGGTAGGCAGCTCCACACAGGGAATATGCATCAGGCAACACATCCCTGTGTAGGAGACCTCAGCCTTGTTTCCCCACTGCCAGCAGGAAACCCACACCTAATTTCAGAAGTGAGGCCTGAGTCTGTTATCTTGGGCAGGCTGCAGGCACAAAGGTCTGTCACCTAAGAGTAAGGAGACATGACTTTTGATCTCCAGAATTTAAGCAGGTTAGTCTTTTTCACAACAGACAAATGTTGCTTGACAAATCTACTAATGAAACTTTCATAAATTCTAACATGTTCTTCTGTAAAGCACAGCTCTGAGAGGCTGCAGAGAAAGGCTAAATGAGCTCCAAGTGCCCATTCATGCTGCATGATAACATTCTCTGTGAATAAAAAATGTCTTTATCACCCTTCTCCTCCTCCATGAAAATGAAACCCTGTGACCTACTACTCCAGCTGATTAGAGCTTTACATTTCTAAGGGAAAAAGAAAAAGAAAAGCAAGCCACCAAAATTAATTTTTGAAGACTGTCAGCTGTATGTGGTTTAATTCCAAAGAAAGAATTTGTATACCTGTCTTCCCCAGATGTGATATGGAACCCAAAGACTGTTTAATACACCTGCTAACCATTTATTTTAGCAATCCTCACATAAGACTCAATTTGCACTCAGTAGCAAGGTGTGACATGGGAAATTTGCATCCATATTTGAAAGACCTCATCAGTCCACAGGAGGACCAAGAGGCATGCCAAGTCCAGAAGGCTTTGCTCCATGTATCTGCTTTCCATGTTTTGCCATCCCTCCCCACAGCTCAGACTTTGTGCATCAATGGAGAGGAGTTACCTGTGTTCCTTGCTTTTTTCTTGTTCCAGTTATGGCATGAGTGAATCCTGACTGCATTTTGATGCCACTTGTAAAGTCCAAGAACAATATGCATTGAGACTTGTAGCTGCTTTCTATGTTGTGCTCATTTTTAATACTGCAAAGCCAGAATTCCCAGGGTATTAAAGAAGGCAGAAGGGGAAACAAAAAGACCAAGCCATGGCTGCAATACAACTTATCAGAAACCACAGAAGCACGTGCCTCACACTGAGGTTTACTCCCCAGCAACAGAATGATGTGGCAGACATATACAAAGGGACTGCTTCAAACTGTCCCAAAACCAAGTAGGATTACACACAGGAAGAATACGTTATATTTGGCACAGACTTTCTTCTTGCATAACAAATTTAGCAAAGAGAAAAGGTGCTCCAACTACTTTAATACTATCTTACATTCTCTATACATTCCACTTATTTAATTGCATTAGGTATTAAATCTGCCCACCAGCCATAACCTAAAGTTTCCACAGAAATAGTATTCCACCTATGCTATGACAAATAACATTTCCTCTTTCTGTATATGACTATGCATGTACAAACAAAACCAGCATGTATTATGTTAACAGTGCCTCTTCTCCCCCTCCTGAAAATATTCTTTGCTACTTATAAATTTTGTGTGTGTGTATCTTCTCCCAATCATTTTCTGTAAATGCTTCACAAGAAAATTTGAAGCCAATCAGCAAAAAGAAATGTGAGAAGGATCCCCAAGGAAAAATCAACAGCAACAGGGGCGTACTGCATCACTCTTCCTATCCCTTAGAGACCCTTCCATGTTTTCTGTGACATTGAACACAGGGCCATCCCTCTGAACTGAAGCCCAAAGATGATTCAAAGGTTAGAACATCCCATTTCACTCCCACACAAAGGCTTGAACATAAAACCCTACCCTGATTATTTATAGCACAAATCAGGACACTGTCCACAAAGAGTTAGGCACCCAAGCCTGCCTCAACCAGCCTTATCAATAGGTTGTTGTTTTGCCTTATGCCAGGTTTATATTTCCTGCAATAATCATGCAAATTGAGGGCAAGTCATTGCATATATATTTGCAATTTATGTCCTCAGTGTTTACCCAGCCCCTTTGGTGAAACTGTGGTGGAAGAACTCTAGCAAAGCAGGACCAAACCAAAGGACATACATAGTGAAACTGCAGAAAAAGCTGTAAAGAAATACTCTCAGAATCAGATTTTAAAAATACTCAGCTATCAGTAAATGGATTAAGTTTTATGCGACATGCCCCAACATTTCAATTATTTATTTCACCCACTTTTGTAATTTAAGTCTTTTACAATGAGTTAAGGTATCTTGTTCCACATTTTAACAGAAAAATCTATATTTTTATGAAGAATTATACATATTTGTCATTTTTATTAGTGTCTGTAACAGCCCCAATTCAGGTTTTAAAATATCTGAGAGAAGAACCTGGTGTTAAAGGGTTGGCTGGACAACATGATGCAATGCTTAAGCTGTGCATAGTTTTAACTGTAAGCTATTTATTGAAATAAAATGAAGACTCATCATCACATAAATATTTCATGAATTCATATCAAATTTGCTGAATTGTTAGCTTCAGACAAAAGAAATCAGTGAAAAATGGAAAGGCTTCATTTTGACATTTTGAAAATGAAAGGTTTTGATTTTCTCATTTGAAGTTACTTCCATATACAAATTTTTTTCTTATTTCATAGAATATTTGAATTTGTTTGAAATCAATATAAAATCTTCCATTCCACGTCAAACAAAATGTTTCACTCAACTCAAAGCATTTCGGAGTCTGTGGGGTACAGTGGTTATTAGCTCTCAATTCACTGAAATTTTCATCTAATTCACTCTCACTCTGACATGAAACCATCCTTTTTTCCTCACAGGCACTGGGAAACAGAAATGCCTGTCGTTCTCCATCCTCTGCTCAGTGGGCATTTTTCATTTTCAGCATCCAATATTCTACAAAATGTTTTTAATATAAGGAAGGCACACTCAGTACTTCAAATACTTTTTTACTGGTAGGAAAATACCCCCAGTGTAATAGCAACAGAAATACCCAGATCATGTTTTCTTCCAATTTAGAGAAGCTTCCTTAGAAACCCCTAGTCTAAGGCCTAGGAACTCAGCCTGTGCCATGTTAATTCATGAATGACAATGGGATTCAACCAGCCTTTAAAACCATCCAACTTCACAGTTGTAGCAGCTGTGGTATCATCACACAAGGTGACTTCTCAGCGTAATGCAGGTTCTGAAGACCAGACGTATCTCATCCACCCTGAAAAGCAGGCATCTGGCTTTTCTGGCAGTGGAGGGGCTTCCACTCTAGGCAATGGAGAGAAACAGGCAGTTCAATTAAGTATTTCATCCTGTTCTGGGAGAGGTGTCTCAAACAAGGAAGTCAAACAAGTCAAACAAGGTGTCTCAAACATACCTCTGGAAGTTCTGGCACTAGCAAGTGACTATAAGGGAGTGTTTGCTGAGTGCATTTCAGGGTGGATGCCTAGTTTTCAAATGAGTCTGGCTTTGGCAGCCAGCACAGACCAAAAACTCCCATAGCTCTGAACTGGGAAACACTGGCCATATCTGCAGTGTATTTTGCCAGCTTTGTGCACTATCCTCAAGTCCCCATGGAGAAGCAGGTCCCATTTCATGGCCAAGTGAGCATCACCATGGAAATGCTGATTTGCTATAGCTCCTCACCCTTGTCTTCATCATGAACACCAGAAGAACCCAGATAAGGGAAATTGCATTTATTTCTGTGTATCTGAGTCCAAAAGCCTCGAACACAGTGCCTGTTCCCAGTTGAAGCTCAGCAAAAGGAGCACTTATCAAGCTCTCTGTGCTTCACCTCCAGTTTTCTACCTGAGGAGCAGGTGCTCCTGCAGCTATTGCTTGTTTCTCTTAGTCACCTTTCACAGAGCATTTAAAGGCTGTTCAATGAACTCTGCTAGTCTGTATAAGAGGGTTTTCCTGCCCCACACTCTCCACATTCACAGTGTGTCCCTGCTGAACAGTCACCTTTCCTCCCCTCCCAAAACCCGAGCAAGAAATCTCAATAAACCTCCTCACCACCAGTGTCTTCAAGAAGTAGAGCAGAAGCAACAGGAGAGAGGACACTCGTGTTTGCCTGCAAGCACCCCTCTTCCAAGGGTGCTGGCCACTGCTGATGCCTGTGGGGGCAAGCCTGCCTGCCTGCTGCCCTGCCTGCATGTGCCAAAATGCAGCAAAAGGTCTTGCACCTGCCTGACAGGTACCCATGCTTTTTTCCTGGCAACCCACCTGCGTGTCTGCTGATGGTTAGAATCCCTTCCATTCCACCATCAAGCCTGGGGGAAAGAAGCACCACCAGGGCCATCTGGAACTAGGCAAGGAGGTGCCAGATTCCCAGACACAGAAATGTTCTCCACTGTCGCCCTGAGGACAGTTTTCTTTACAAATTATTACTTCTGAGATTTTCCCCCTGTTGGCTTATCTTTACACATTCCAATGATTTAAACTTTGGCACGAGGCAGAACAGTATCATCCAGCCTGACTGCAGTACATTTTAGTAAAAAAAAAAAAAAAAAAGCATATATTACTTAGTGCTTTCTCACTGAGAGTGTGTCTGGGCACAATTCCATTCACTGAAAGAAATATAGAGAAAATTGTTTTTCTAGAGCCAAAGATGAGTAACAAATATGCTCTTCTGGAAATAAAAATCATCCTAATATGTCACTTAGAGAAAAATCTTAGTCCATGGAAAACTCAAATAAAAAGACCATTACTGTGAAGTAAAATACATTTCCTGTTTTTCTCTTATTTTCAGTAGTATTATTGTGGATTACTTGTGTCTAATTGTTCCTTCTTCTGTGTTTCTACTTAAACCCAGAGTATACTCAGAATTCTATAAAGAATTGCACTGGATCCAGTGCTCTCCAAGGAAAGTGTGCTGTCACCCCACTACAATGACTTCTCTGTAAGTTGAAGCAGGAAAAATAACTGAAATGAAGGCACTGGGAAAGATTTCATCTAAGTGCTATCTTCTACTAGTAAACATATATTCTGTGCCATTTAAATGTGGTATATTCTAGAAAATTTTTATGATGTTTGAATTTCCTTTTAGGGAAGCACACTAAAAAGCAGGGTTTTATTTTATTGAATAGATGTACAATTTGCTGAGAAAAGTCAAATCACTTTATGTCCCTCACTTTACATACATTCTGAGTAGTGAATCAAAGAGGATGAGCTGCAGAAATCAGAATTGTCTCTTTTGGGATTAATTGTCAGTAGCAGAATTACAATGATTATTACAGAAATTATTCTCCTTACTTGTGTGTCTAAGTAAGAATCACATCTAAAATGTTAGTTGTTAATTTAGTCTGAATCCCTCTTATGTCTGCTGATGTTATGGGTGGTTTACCAGATTTTAGATATACTTGCCAGATAATTAATGCACTGGCAGAGCTTTAGTGCCTTTCTCAAGCTCTGTTAATTTTCCACATGTGTGTATCCCAGGCATAAAATCACCTTTTAGTGGAGTTCACAATATAATATGAAAGAATGAATAAAAAGCCAACGCAGAAGATTTATAATTTGTGTCTGACTGTAAATGCATGGGCATGAAATTAGCAGGAGCACAAGCAGAGTGATTCTGATTTGTCAATCGATAGGTAATGCTGGTCTCATTTCAGACCACAGGTATCATTAGCTCGATGCTCATTTTCTCTGCAGATGCTGTACATGCTGCAAAGGAATGGCATGTGCCTGTCCAGCCTCCTCAGAGTCACCCACAGATGTCACACTGGCACTTTACCACTGCCCTCATTACTATCACCACATGATGTGCAAATGAGAGAGTTCCATGTGAAAAGTCTATCAGTTTCTGAGATCTTGAGATTCATCAAGACTATACCCATTTTGAAGGGAAATAAAATGCTTTGAAAATGCATAAAAAGAAAACCCATATGGAGAGAAATTGCTGAAATAACATGGCAGTATGGGAAATAATCTTCCAGACCACCCATTTGTACAATTTGAAAATTACTCATTCACTGGTAAGATACACTCAGTTGTGGAGACATAAAAGGTAGCAATCCTTTTCATAATTACTTTAGCAATACATATGTAAATGGCATTAAATGATCAGAAAATCCTTCTGTGTATTGGCAGAACACGGACTTATACACAAATGTCTACAAAAAAGAAGAGTGCAAAAAAACAGGAAAGGAAGCCAAGATTAGGGAAAAGCCCCAACAATTTAAGCTATGTGTGGCTATAATGTGGGGTTTAAGGTTTATGAGAGCTACCTTAAATAACCACTTTACTTTAATTTCCTCCTTTACATGTAATAAACAGCAGTTATGGATAAAGAATCATATAAATTATTTTTAGAAGCTCTCCCTGAACGACAGAGCTTCAGAACATGCTGTATTAGCACACTAATAGCCCCAAACAAGAAGACCAAAAGACCCCAATATGGAAGACTTTACAACAAATCTTGCCTTGATGGTTTCTTGACTGAAGAATTCACAAGTCAGCTAGAGTTCCAAAGGATGGGGTTAGCAAAAGCACAAGCCCTGCAAGGCAGGCGTGCAATTCGCAGTGTCCTTCTGGAATAAGGCTCTGCTGGAAACAGGCTCAGAAGAGAAAGACATAAGGTCTTGCTGGCTGCAAAGCCATGTCAGAGAGAAGGAGGAGCTGGGAAGCCAATGTTGGCTCTTCATGGTTTGCTGAAGCATATGAAAAGACCCAGCAAAAGAACAATTTTCTTCTCACAAAATAATTCTTCTAACATGGAACCCCCAGGAGGGTCATAAACTATAAACATTCATGGCTGTTAATTTATCTCAGCTGTTAACAAGTTTTTAATTTTGTCCTGACATTATTTAATAGGAAACACAACAAAGGCAGCTGAGTTTTTTGTGCCACCTTCACAACCAGGAGAGAGAATTTCCCTCCATGCTATGATATCAAGAGCTCTGTGGTGAAATACAGATGATTATGAGAAAGTTGAAGAGATCTATCACTGAAAAGGGATTGTTGCCAGTAGTTTTCTTCTCTGTTACCACTATTTCTCCTTCCTAAATGTTATCAAAACAAGAGCATTAGTACTGATGAGGTTATGCAATATATTATATTCACTGTTGAAACCATTATTCATATGAAAACCAATGTGCAAAAAAGACAAAAACAGTGACCTTCTGATAATGCCATCTCAGAGTTTTATGGCATCTTACTCTTCACATAACTTCTCAGTATCATCTGGTCCCTTAACTATTCTGACTAACTATGTGGCCATGTGTACATCTCCCACACCTGAAGCAAAGCCCTTTTCCACCTCCCCTGACATAACTCAGCCAAGGTAGGGCTGTCAGAGGCTGTGCTCCTCCAGCTGGTCCTCAGGCCCAGCATGTCCACTTCCCACTGCTCTTGCAATGCATGAAGGACACCTTCAAGAAGACACAAACACACTAAGCACAAGAACTGAGTATGGAGTCTGGAAATCAGCCCATTCCTAAATGTCTTGCAATCTAGTAACTATTATCTCCTACATCATCTGAAATGTTGTTAATACCCTAAAACTCCACCCATACAGGGAGCTCGCTACCCTAATTTACATAGTTTCTTTGAATTAGGAGGCTTTCCTAATGAATGGGCCAGTTCAGCAAGTCATAGTAATTGTTTTGTAAGTCTGCCCAACCCAGAAGGCATATTATGTCCTTTTTTGTCACCACTGAGCTGGAAAGTACTTCACCATCATCACCTGCTTCATACACGTAACCTTGCTTTTTTCCAGAAAAAAAACAGAACATTAATGTTTATTGATGAATTATCTTTTCTGCATCATTAACAATTTTGCCATCTCCATCAAGTAATGCCTTATACTGTTGCTAGGATATCTTTTTTTTTCTAAAATACTTAAATAATCTTTACTGTCCCCAGCTCTGCTAACCATTGATTTTTCCCCGATGTCTTTAGCTTCCCTCATCAATTATCTACACTTTGTGACTTCTAACTTGTATTGATTACCATCTCCTATGCATTTTTTCCAAAATTTAGCTATAATATTGCTTCTTTCTAATTACTGCCTTTTCATAATCCTGAAACAGAATGGACTTTTAGACAAAAAAAAGTCCCACTCTGTGAGAGAATCTATATCTCCTCATCCAATAAAATCCATTTTAAAAACTCTTCGCATTTTTATAGCAAAAGATTTTCCCACAGTTTATTTTACTACTAGTTTTCCTCAGCTTTGTGTATTGATCCTTCTGAGGCACAGTGCAGATATATTACTCATTCTTTAGTGCCAGGCACCTGCTTCACCATACTGAATGTAACCAGGCTGTGATCACAGGGTCCTCACCAGTCACTCAGGCAAAACTTCTTTATCCACTGTAAGAAAATTTTAGAAAGCAGTTGCTTCCTGAGGTAGGACATTCTCATCCATCTTTTATTCAAACTTTAATAACCTGTTAGCATTGTCTTCATGAGGCAGCATGTCTCCCACTGTGATGCCCTACATCCCTGCCATTCTTCCCCTCACCCATCACAGACAGAAACGTAAGCAGCACCTTACAGATTTTACCCTTTCTGTTAACCTTGTGAGCGACCTGAGGACATCCACCACCACACTGTTCACCGAGGCTCTGCTGATTAATATTGACCCACATGCTTTCAAGATCCCAGTGTCATCCATATTCATACAACAGGCAGCACTGGCTTTGTGCAGACTGCACTGTAGATTCACCCCACTCTCTCCCCACCCTTCTTGTCCTCTCTGTCTTTTATAAGCAAGATAGAAACCAATGACCTTAATATTTCAGTGTTATAAACCAACCTATTAGTTTTTAGAAATGCCATTTGTACCATAATTGCATCTTTTCTTCAGGGATAATGTTTCATTCCTACAGCTTGTCTGAAGTATTTATGCAATTTCTAAGCACTAAGATTATCTCTTTATCTGACATTCTATATCACATTGACTCATTTTGTTTTGCAAAAAATTTCTAAGTTTGAACTCTTTACTGCTCTCTCTTTTGTTTTATGTCTCCTTTGATGAATTATCAAGTTCTTTTTCCTTGCACTTTGTATGTATAGGACTCTATGGTCTGGGTGGGAGGTGATGTATCATTTTCCACAGAACCTTAACTTCCAGCTTCACCTCAGAAGGGCAGTCATCTCTCCACACCCTGGGTCTCCTAACTTCAGTGGTTTTCCCCTCATTCACTTGAAATGATATCTTAGAAAATCAAAATGGCTTTTCTCCATGTCCTTGCCCAAAATCTTCTATAATTTGCATAATTCTACATTTACCCAAATAATTTCCTCTATTGTTAGTAACCATTGGTGGAAACTTGCCAATCTCACAGTTTCATTCAATTTTTTTTATGCTAGGGAGACAGCTGACAGATTTCTTGCTGAATTCTCTATTCATTCGCCTAAACATAGCAGTGCCTGTGTTACTTGAACTGAAGAACCTCGTAGCAGCAGACTAAATTCTCAATTCCACAAGCTGTAACCCCACAAGTATCTCTCCAGTGGCTCTCTCTTCTGCTCTAAAAGAGGAAGTTTCTCCCATAATTTTTTTTCAGAGGGTATGTGAAAAAGGGCCTGTATTTCTAGCAAGGCTGCATGTCTTCTGGTTTGCTTCCATCATTTCATCATATTTCTTAAATTCCTTATTTTTCCTTTTCTCCTTTTCACACATTTCTCCCTTTAGTATTTCAACAAGATCTGGTTGTCCAAGAGTGTTTCTTTCAAATACTGGTCATTGTCAGAACCCAGGCTTGTAAAAAATCACGTAGGTTCCCCTACGCTGATGATTAGCTTGCACTTATATACCAGAAATCTCATTTTTTTATCAAGAAAAGTCAGTCCAAAGTAACTGCAAACTCTGTGTCTCGCCAGAGGGCCACTGAATCTGTCACTGCAAAAACATTTAGATGTCTCAGGAGGCTCAAAAGAACCTTGCTTTTCCAATCACAGAGGGAACAATGAGCCCTGTCCAAGAGAGACAACTGAACAAAGAACAGGGAAAAGGTGCAAATGCAAATGCTTTGACAAAACACCAGACAGACCTTTTCACTCTTCAAGCTGAAGCAGCCTGCAACTCCTGCCTTGCCCAGGTGAGCTCTCCTTTGCATAACCACTGCCACATCCCTGTCTATATTTTATGTCGTATTTGACCATTCTCATTTTATAAACTATATCACCCAACTAGTTCATTTAGGACTGCTGGAGAATAAATGATACTTCATTTAGGTTATTATGTGAAGATTTATGCAGATTAGCACAGATATGCCATGGTAAACTATGTCTGGATTCACAACTTCAGCAGTCAAAAGGGAAAAAAAAACACAAGGTGCCTAGCTACAGTTATGCACATGGGCTTAGAATGATCCCTCCTGACTTCAGAAACCTTCTTGAGGCTCCCAGACTGAAAACACAGTCACTTTTGCCTCCATATTTAGGCAATGCAGAATTATAGATGGATTGAGTTTCTCTTGAAAAGAGATGGAAATCAAACTGCCTTCCAGAAACTGATTATTCCTCTCCCCTCACTGCATGGAGGAGGCCTCTGCAACAAGAGTTAGGTGTGCTAGTCCCTCACAAAGGTCAACAGCTAGCAAATACCAGAGAAAATTGACAATATTTGCTTCCTTTGAATTACAGTATTTTCCCAAAACAGACTGGTCAGCTTCCTTCCAAAGAGCTATTTTAGTCGTGAATTTTTCTAACAGGCAGCTTTTGTGTTCCTGTCAGACACAACCAGTGATTTGATGTATTAATAACACCTCAGTACAAAGGTAACTTAAGATTACAAAATGTTGAAGATGTGTGCTGTTCCAGTCTTGATGTGCTTTTCCTGAGGAGCACTGCAATGAGGCCAGTTTTAAGTGTCATTATGACAGACTCCTGGGCTTTCACTTTGACTTCTTTTCACACCTTGTTGAGCTTCCCAATGTCTGAAAAGGTCATTTTGATATGTGGAGATCAAATGTTAAAATGAAAGCAAAGTCCCTCACTAATGGTGAACTGAAAGCAATTGTTTGGCAGTACATCACATAAATTGCTCTATACATTTTTGGGGATCATAAAAGGAAAAATTGTACTTTGTCCTCTAAGGAGGGGACGTAAAGATTATGTCCAAGAGACATTCTTCAGCCACTGAGAGCTGGAATGGAGATTAGAATAGGTGGGAGGGGAGAGAAAAGGCCACTCTTATCAGTGAGCAGCCACAAGAGTACTGGCAGGTGAGAGAAGGTAAGAAAGAAGTCTGGGGAGTTATAAGGAAGAACAAGAAGAGACAATATTATTCCTAAATGCAAGTATGGAGGCAGGCAAAGCGAACACCTACAAGAATAACATCAGACTTTGGTTACACAGTCAAGTTAGAATATCTAAATTTAATACAGATTTTCATAACTTTCATTTAAAATTTGTGCTAATTCCTTTTTGGAAATGCATATTTTGTTTATATTTTATTCCAGTTTAGGTGGAACAAAGTGATTAGCAATTTTAATGAGGCAAAGTAACGTTAATTAAAACCAATGAAGGAGACCTCCCACAGCCTGCTCTGGCACTTGAGGCACTCTGTCTTAAAGACATACTGAAAGCAAACAGATGTAATTTATCTTTCTGATCTGTCAGGAAAACATTTTCTTCAAATGCCTCAGTGTTGAGAACAATATGTAAGGCTGATTGCCTTGGTGGATTGCAGGAAGGAAGAGTTTTGGTCATTACAAAAAAAGGAATAACGTCAATACATGAAATTCTGCCTCAAGTCCTTTTCTCCCCAAACTGAAAGAGCACCTGGAGAAACAATCCACAGAAATTTCCTCCCTGTGTGCACAGAGCCAGCATGCCATCAGTTCTTCCAGGAGCAATATTCCTTTGGGACTCAGTGAGGGTGTGACAAGGTTATTTGCAAGTTCTGAATCAGACCATCACATTCTTGCAATAGGTTTGGCTCTGCTAGCAGGACTCATCCCACCAAAATGGGCTGGACTACTCAAGGGGGCAGCAACACAGGAGGGACCTAAAAGACTGGGATCTGAACCAGGTATTACTATTTGATCATAATAATATTTACACTACTTAACTATAGTGTAGTCCTTTTTTACCACTCAGATACCAAGAATCATGAAGGATACAATTATACATATGCCTAGCAACATGCTATACAAATACTGGCCAGCAAGGCTGGAGGGAAAAATAAAAGGGTTAAACAAAAAGATAATCTGGGCTTCAAGAGCTCAGATGTGGTTGGAGCCTCTGTGGCTGGAGATGTGGTTTCAAAAGATACCATGAAAAAAGTTGCACCAAAATTTACAGGGAAAGCACAAACAATTCCATTTGTTTGTTTTTACGGTGATCATAGGCAAAATAGAAGTGCTAGCAGCAGTAAGAGAGGATTTTTGGGAAGCATTTGTGTTGCTCTGCTTTGTTTCTAGTTTTCCATCTCTATTTTATCTGCTGATATTGCAGACTCAGGCTTACAGAAAGGCTAGGATGGAGAGAGACAGAAATTTGAATATATATGTACTTGACTTGGTAAAGGCATGTTTACCATTGTCCAGTTGAGTATTGCCATGGACAGCAAAACTGGTTGTGAAAGAAATGGGAAGCACCATGAAGCTTTTCCAAGACCAGCAACTTGATGAGCAAAATCTCAGTAATGTTATGACCTCTGGCACTGGGTGTGTGCTGTATTCTTCCCTTAATTAGCATCTCAGTAGAGTACAAGTGCCTCTAAATGATGGCATGAATTATTTTCATACACATGGCTATTATACCGTGCACCAACTGTGAAATATTTTAATGCTCTGTGCAGTTGGAGATGACATCAGACCTTCTGAAATATATGCCAAACCTCTGGATCACAATTCAAAGTGTATGTTGTGCCTGGCCTGCCGAGGACATTGCGGTACAAAACTAGGATGCTTTTAATGAATAAAACACTAGTCACTGATACCATGTGCATTACACATACTTTCCACTTCACTGGCAAAGCAGTTACAGCTTTCACTGCCTGGAGCCATCCCACACTGGGCTGTGACTGTATCACATCTGAGAACATAAGCACATTGAGCCGGTGCGGTCTTTGAACAGGAAACGTTGAAATGAAACCAAACGTGCTGCCCAAAATGTTCCTGGCACCTCTGCCTCTGAGTCAGCAGCAGACCCACACCTCAGCCTGTTCCTGGGGTCACCGTGCAGCTCTGCCCAGAGGACCAAACCACACGTTTGCCTCTGCTCAGAAGAGCTGCTGCTCAGCTTCTGGTTGTTTGGTCAGATTTCAGTGCAGTCAGACCCTGTCTGCTACCTCTATTTCTACAGCAGTTTCAACAGAGTATTTTACCTTCATAATTTTTCTGCTCTAAACTATCACTTTATGTCCTTCCACACTGCTAAAATAATACTCAGTGCATAATCCATGCCAAAAGCATAAGGCAGCAATACTCAAAACCACATTAAGGCTTTAACCTAAGCTTGCATTCAGCAAGGTAAATTTAAAGCACCTCAGCTTTAAATTGCACAAAAACACCCCAGCACCAGGATCCTACCTGGTTTGAATCTAGCCAAGAGTGTGCCAGAAATGCCAAAGAAATTCAAACTGGGAATACCTGAAAAACTGGCCCAAATCCTAAGACAATAATGCTTCAGCAACACATGCATTGATTTAACCATATTTATTCCAAATTGGTTTTAGGACAAATTTAATGCAATCTGGGAGCAGCTTATTTTTGTGCAATGCCATCAGAGAGACTTCTGGATAGTGTTTGGGTTTTTCTTCAGGACCCAGCTACACCGAAACAAATGGCTCCTCCAGGAAAAGATGAATGCTGATGGAAAGACCCATGATGACCTAGATAAATTATTGTCTTAACCTGGCATTCAAGTCTCTCAGCTTCCTTCATGCATGGCATTCAAGTCCCCTCTGATGGTGAGTGCCTACATGTCCCATACATGGGACAATGTAATGGATATTTGTCTGATTGCATGAGCCAAGAGGAGCAGGGGAACACTAAATGATGGGGCTCTAGGGACAGCCCACACCCTGCCCCTGGGTCCCCCTCTGCCCAGAACCTCAGTGCAAGGTGCACTGTGCCAGCAGATCACAGCTCCAACCAGTCTGCAACAGCCAGACACCACAGGAGAGGATGGGAGCTGCAAAATGTCCATTTTCTGTGGAGTCTCCTTGTCCATTCACAAATGGTGCAGAAGCTCTGTGCTGGATCTAGTGTAAATTCACTGAGCTTTTCTCAATTCCACCCACTCTTGTCCAAACTGAGAAAGACCATAAACAACTTTTGCATAAAAGTAAGTTGATTAGGTTTGCTTTTTTGCTATTTTTGTCTAAGAGTGCTTGAAGTTTACTCCCATTGTACACTGATCAATATAACAGTCACTCATTTGTCCCCCCCTAGACCTGGTGGTGAATGTATAAAAAGACAGAATGTGAGTGGTTCAGCTCTCATTTGCATCTGTGCAAATCAGGCCTAACTTCATTAAATAAATGTAATTGCACCAATCAAAACAAAATTTAAACACCTTATTTCAAATACTTCTGACAGACTACAGTTAGCGCAGTAAGATTTAAACTCATGACAATCTCAACTGTGATGGAAATAATAATAATAATAATATATATATTTCCTGTTTTCAGTTAAACATTTCTCTTTCTCATCACACCTTTCCAGCAGAGCAAATATTTTTTGATTAGGCCTAGGAACCAGTGTTTCCTAAGAGATCTATGAGGAAGACTATTTCCAAAGCATTCAGCTTTCCATTTCCTGATTCTGGCATTTCATTCACTTCAGTGTAAACTTATCCAGTCAAAAAAGGCCCCCATTTTTTTTTTTTCAGAGTCCTCATAATCCAGGTCCTTTTGCCTAGACATAATGCATCCTACTTTACTTAATGTCTAAGGTAGATGTTTTACAAATTCAAAGCAGATTGCTTTTTCTTTTCCTGCTCTCCAGGCTATTCTTAGTTACCCATACGAGTCTCAATACATCCAGAAAAAAAATGCCTTTTGCCTTTTGGCTTTGGGAAGTGGGAATTATTTCTGAAGAAATTTATAAATATTTGCTCTGAATGCCTGAACAAATGAGTTATTTCCTGTGACTTGCCTCTTGATACCTTAAATCTGTTAGCATTTTGGCATCAGATCCTCTGTTCCCTCAGTGTCTCAGATCACAGTGTGAACTGATAGTTTATGAAAAAAGGACAAAATAATCTCTGGAAACACTGAGAACCAAGAAAAAATAATTAAATTAAAATAGAAAGGAAAACAGCTTAGGCTCATCTGGAAGCAGAGGCTGGACTGAGCAAACATTAGCAGTTTCTGGTGGCTCTATTATTCTGGTGATTTTCCTGCTGTCCCTCCTGCATCTCCAAAGGGCAGATTTAAAAGGCTTCATGTCAGTGGGTCCCTCACGGCCCTGGGGCTGCTGCTTAGGATTTATGAGAGACTCTGCAGAGACCTCAGAACACGCCCAGGAGGAGAACAAAGCATTTGGTGCATTCACAGCCACTTCTCCACCCTCCAGCCAGGGTTTTGCTCCAGCTACACTCACTTCACTCCAGAGAGAAGTAGGGCCAGTCAGTGCCTGTTAGCCCATGCTTCTACTTTGATGGGAAAAATACTCTTATCAGACACTGAAAATTGGCTATAGATGCATTTATTGCTCTCAAAAACTGGGCTTGGGGGATGCTACCCAGTTCTGGGAGTTGGAAGCAAGTTGATAGAATTATTTTCTAATGTTGGGACAGGGCTGGCCTTTAAAACCAGAGCCACAGTTGCCAGTACTTCAAGGAAAACCCCAATAGTGAATTGTAGGGGCTGGACATCCCTCAGACAACAGGATCACATGCAAATCCTAATTCCTGCATCCTCTGCTCTGAAACAAACCAACTGCCCAGAACTTATGAAGGGGGGAATATATCAACATCAGCTAGTTTTAGTCTTTCCCAAAATGACTACACTCCAGAAGCACTAACAAAGAAGCAGATGTAAGATTTTGTATGACTTATCTCCAAGGCAATTATTTATAAATCCTTGATTCATTATGTGCCAAGCCTAAATTAACCCCCTAGTTTAATACCAGAAATGTATATGAAGCCTTGCATATTGCACCAATTGTGCATGCTAGGCATTTTGCTTTATAGATTTTTTTTTGATAGCAAGAAGCAATTTTGTGCCTTTGAAATATTTTAGGCAGAAAAATAACTTTCTCAAAGAAAAGACCCTGGCTAGGGCCAGTTGCTGTTGTGGGATTTTTTATCTAGATCCTTCTGGAGACTTCTGAAGGGTCAGGGAAAGCTGGCATTGTATTTGTTTGAGAACTGCACAGAAAACCCCATACCCAGATGCTCACTTGCACACGCACACATGGAGTTATGTAGAAAACTTCAAAGTATGGTCTTCATCTCCTCCTTCCCATGATAAAATGAACCTAAATGGCATGAGTCCCCAAAGACTAACATTCCCCAGGCTTAGCTATTTTGCTTATCCAACAGGCATCATACTCCTGGTGGCCAGAGGCAGTGCAAACCAGGAAGGATGGGGCAGCTGGCACGCCGTGGTGTAGCTCTGTCTGTGCTGTAATCTCTGCAGCATCAGCTACAGATTTGAAGGGGCAATGCTATTTATGCAGTGTAAAAAGCATGGCAAAGTTCATGTTTGGAGGCTGATTTTATTTATTTTTTACTCCTGTCCTCCACCCAAACACCAATTGTTGTTGCTTTTTAATGAAAGCCAGCAAAGTAAAGGAGTTTAATTTAGGCTGTCAGTCAAAAATAATGGAAGTGCTAGAAGGCCTGACACTGCTTCTTCTCTGTGTGCTGACTGAAGCTGTGACAGGGGGTATGTTTCAGCAGGGGTGAGGAAGGAAGGACCAGGGCCAGAATAATTAGCAACCAGACCTTATCTAGGACAAATATTACAAGGGAATAAAGCCATAAAAAGCTGCATATTTGCTGATGCTAGAGCAGATGTGCTTTCTTTTGACAGGAATAAAAAAAATAATCAAAGCAATAGAAATTGTGTTCTGTGTTGTTACAGTATCTGGTGGAAACTCTTCTTTCATCATGAGCAAGAAAGTTAAACTCAGAACAGGAGCTCTTAAATAAATGTCCACAACCACACACAGCATGGTGCTGGCTATGGCCAGGAGCCTCACCAGCTGAGTGAGTGATGAAAACCTGTGGGTGCTCCTGACTGGAGGTCAGCCTTGCAAACCATCCACCTGTCTGCACAGAGGCTGTCACCCATGGCACTGAGCCCCTTGAGGCAGCAGGGACTCCCCCTTTGTGCTCCTCAGGGCTCACATCTCCAAACCAGCTCTAGAGCAGCCCACTGCAGTGGAGTAGACAGGAGGAAGTAAGCAAGGCAGATCCAAGGCAGACCTGTTCCCCTAGGGACACCCACTGACTATGGGGTGAGGGAGCTGCTGGCTCAGATTGGGGTGGCAGGTCCCAGGGACAGTATTGTCCCCAAGTGCAAGGACCATAATGCAGAGGGGCTTATGTGTGCACCAAACAGAGAGGAAGCCTCCTCACGCCTCTTCTGTTCCTCATCACACTAATTTTCATAGAATCATTTGATTTGGAAATGACCTTTCAGATTATCAACTCTAACCATTAACCTGTCACTGCCAAGTTCAACACTAAACCATGTCCCCATGTCCACACATCTTTTAAATACCTCAAGGATGGTGACTCCACCACTTCTCTAGGCAGCCTGTCCAAATGGTTTGTCAAGCATTTCTTCAGTGAAGAAATTTTTCCTAATATTCAATCTAAACCTCCTCTGGTGCAACTTGAGGCCATTTCCTCTTGTCCTATGTCCTTTCACTTGAGAGAAGAGACTGACACCCACCTGGATGCAACCTCCTTTGCGATTGCTGTAAGAGAGTCATAATGTCCCCACTGAGCCTCCTTTTGTCCAGGCCAAACATCCCCAGCTCCCTCAGCCACTCCTCATCAGCCTTGTGCTCCAGACCCTTCCCCAGCTCTGTTGCCCTTCTCTGAACACTCTCCAGCCCCTCGGTGTCTTTCTTGCAGTGGGGGCCCAGAACTGAATACAGAATTTGAGGTGTGGCCTCATTGGTGCTGAGTACAGGGGGACAATCCCTGCCCTGATCCTGCTGGCCACACTATTGCTGATACAGGCCAGGATGCCATTGGCCTTCTCAGGCACCTGGGCACTGCTGGCTCATGTTCAGCCACTGCCAACCAGCACACCCAGGTCCTTTTCCACTGGGCAGTTTTCCAGCTACTCTTCCCCCTGCCTGGAGCAGCACTTGGGGTTATGGTGATCTAAAGGCAGGACCCAGCACTTTGCAGGGTCATGAACCTCATGCAATTGGCTTTGTCCCATCAATCCAGCCTGTCCAGATCCCTCTGCAGAGCCTTCCTGCCCTCCAGCAGATCAATACTCCTGCTCAGCATGGTGTCATCTGACTGAGAGTGGGCTCCATCCGCTCATCCAAATCATTGAAAAACATATTAATCCAGACTAGTCCCAATACTGAGCCCTGGGCAACTCCACTAGTGACCGGCCACCAGCTGGATGCAACTGCATTCACCCCTGCTCTCTGGGCTTGGCTATCCAGCCAGTTTTTACCCAGTAAACAGTGTACCTGTCCAACCCATGTTCCACTCTCCAGTGCTGAATGTCTTTTCTCCCACCTGTCCCTCCTTTCATTATTTCAAGAGGAAGCGGTGTCTGGTTTTGTTAACTCCTTTGACATTAATTTTCTATATGGCATAGGAGGATAACATCTATAAAAAGCTATCTATCTATCTATCTATCTATCTATCTATCTATCTATCTATCTATCTATCTATCTCTCACAAATGAGGAAATAACTCAGCCTTAAATGAGATGCAACTCCTGATTAAATTGCTATATTAGTTATATTTGACATGCTATAACCTTGAATACTAAAATACTGGGGAAAAAAATAAAGCTGTAAGAAAATAGAAGGATGATATTTATGTACCAGACATTTAGGCTTCAATCATTTTGGTTGAGATGCTCAGTTTTACTCCTTCAGTTGCTTTGTAAAAGGACTACAAGTCCAATTCTCTTTTTACTTCCAGCATTCTGGGACTCATTATTTGCCATTCATGATGTTATTAATTCTGGCTGCCTGAACATTTTCATTATCAGAGGAAAAGGAGGTAACCAAAGATAACTTGGCGGGCATTATTCCTGTTTAGGTGCTCCTCAGAGATTTCCTTTTGACTGCAATGTATTTCATTAATTCGGAGGACATTCTGGCATGGATGTCTAATTAGATCTGCTTAATGGATTTCATGTCACAGAGGCATGTAAATCTTGCCACAAAAGACAAGGTTTGTACTGAGAGATAATATCTTATATTAGGCTCCCAGATAGAATTGAAAGGGATGGACATAATTTTCACTTTTTTAAAAAGAAATATTTTGCTATAGACTTTTTTACCTCCTTTCTTACCTCTTCAGAGAGCCAGAGCTACAAAGACCTGACCAAGGCAGTCTCTTCATGGTTTTTTTTAACAATCACTTGCTTTTCAATAACCTTTTGCCACATCTGTATTTTTCTTATTTCTTCCAGAAATTTAGTCTTCTGACATTCATCTGTTTTACCACCCACTGCATGTTATACAATATGAATGTTTATTTAATTTCACTTATTCAGAGGAGGATGGTATCCCAGATGGGGTTTCCTTCCAGGTTTCTATATCCAAACATCACCCTCTCCCACAGATTACAAAATGCTACTGGAGACACTACATTTTTTGTGTTACTGCTCACTTGAATTGAGTCAAGTGCATATTCATCAGCTGCATACATTTGTCAGTTTGAATTCCCAAGACTACCCTCAAAATATCCATTAATTCATCCTAAAATCTTTAGTAGAGTCCTGCAATCTTTAGGGGGAGAGGAATTGCTGTGCCTGACTTGGTGGCTCACCTGTTCTCATGAGAGCAGCATAGAAATTGCACATGCAGGCCACTTTCATCCTTCAGCTTAAGCTTAAATTTTTCATGCTGGAGGTGTTTAATGTAACTGACAAAGCATATTCTGCCTAATATATTAGACACCACATAAGAATATGTACCTAATTTATGGTGACTTTTTATGCCTGATACTGGTATATTCTGCAAGTCATGTAAAATAGATTACTACAATTTCAAAAACTTTAGCACTTTTAACTAGTATTTTATTCCTTGAGGTCTTAGGATGTAGTTCAACAGGAACTTCAGATCTCTTTTGGCAGGTACTACAAAAATTCTGGATTGATCTTGCTGGATTTCTTATAAACTTCCAGTCCCCTTTTTCATGTTGCTAAAGACATGGTTTCAATTATATCCCATGACAAATTTCATGGGTTTACTCTTTGTGACACCAATCCTGTATCATAACCCCCTGTGTATGACACTACCTTCAAAACAACCTGCAAGCCACAAAAACTGCCACTTCTAAAAGCACAGTATTGTCATAGTCTTGGGGAAAAAATGGGTTTTCTGTTGTGAAAAAAATCTCATAGCTGTAGAAACTAGAAATTAATTATCTCACATATAGTCTTGGTTTGCAATGAATGGCAGAGGGGGGAATGTATCAGCTCCTACCTCTTCAAAATATAGCTGTATTTTTTAATGCATAATCATTATGTGCCAAAACTGGTTTTTAAAAGCCTCGGTTTTAGGGTATCTCAACACTGATTTTCAAAGATTAGGCAACAAGAAAACTCTAGAGATCAGACAATTTAAGATATCTGTAATTTGGCACCTGAAAAGTGAAGTTGCAGAAATGTTATTCTTATGAAGAAAATAATTTCAGTTTTGATTAGTCAAAGCTTATATCTAATACAGTAGTACCTTAAAATAATACTGCCTTTCTATTTTCCAAAATTACATCCTCCACCAAGTCCAAAGAAGGAAGTAAACTTCCCTAGTGCACAAGAGGTCATGCCCTTTGCAATATTGATAATAGCTATTCTAAATGGTGTGTCTTCACAATCTTCTTCATAGAGCTAAGTGAGAGGGGGTCTTGGCAAAAAAAGCTACACCAAGCAGGTTTGTAAAAAGCAAGCACTTGCTGATATAGCAAGACCTTTAAATTGGGTAAGCTGGAAACTGGTTGCCACACTTCTCCATTATCCCCAGAGACAGCGCCCATAAAGGGCTCACTCCAGCCTACATCAGTAGCACAAAAAGCCATTAGTGTCAGTAATTGCTGCTCTGCAGCCTTCAGGCAGTGATTGCATGGTCTCAACTCAGTTCACTCAGCACAGCTGGCCACATCACAGAAACCACCCAGTGCTGCATGGGCAGGAAGAGCCAGCTGCCCCCTTCTCCCTGGAAGCCCCTTCCTCCTGAGCACATCTGGGCTGCACCCTGCAAGGGGAGAGACACATTTTCCACCATCAGTTAGCTGCTTCTCTCAAACAAGAAGCTCACTTCTAGGAGGGAGGAAGAAAAAAGTCTGGGGCCTCATGATAAGCCTGGGGTATTAATAAAAGCAGTTTGGTTTACAGGATAAAGTAGAGCCTTTATCATCTGCAGCTCAATCTACCAACTTAAAAATATGTGAAATCACATATTTATGTGAAATCATTGGCTTCAACACCCTGTGAACCAAAAAGCTTAAATAAAGACTGCTTGGGGAAGTAATTCTAAAAGATAAAGAAAGAAGGATATCGAAGACTGAAGGTCATACTAGACATTTCTCCCACCCTGTAAAGCTTAAAGTACTCAATGTAGTGTTGTGGTAACACAGGGCATAATAGCTGTCAAGAGATTTTCTTTAAGAACATAGATGAGGAGGGGGACAGATCCAGGAGAGAATCTCAGATGTGTGGAAGCAGAGGGAGTTATAAGCTTTCAAATTGTGTTTTATTTGCCTGCTGCTTTAGCCACTTTAATTTTTTCCTAAAACTTAAGCCTCCTTCTAAGCTTCTGGTTTCTTCAAGGTGCAATTTATCACAGTCCTATTTCATTTTGAAATGCACTAAAGCATGAAGGCAAAAAGGGAAAATGAAGTCTATTTAATCCCTCTGTTGCACTGCACTAAGAGTAAGCAAACAGGGAGTTGTAAGTTTATGAGGAAGGCAGAAGAAATAGGAATGGAGTAATCTCATTGCAGCTGGGTATGGAGATCCTTGAAAAAGCAGCAATAAGCTTCCAGGGCTCAGCTATTTGATTGTAGAGTGGAAAAGCACTTTCAGCCTCAACTTGACATCATTTGGCATCTCCTTAACTAGCGGGGCAGAGAACTCACTGCTATTTTACATGGCTATGAAGTACATGCCACAAGAGATTTTAGCTGCAGTGAGGGCCAAGTACAGACATCAAAGGCTGGCATTTGGATGCAAAGAAGTGAGAAACACACTTTATTTCTCATAATGAGAAATGCTTTATCAACCCCAAACTTCTAATAGGAGTTACATAACACAAAGCTCTGCTCCTCTCTGCTGACTGCCAAACAGCTATCAAATATTAAAGAGATGAGCACGGGCTCCGGAAGGGGCTTGTATGATCACTGCGCAGCAGCCGTAACGCGCACGTGTGAGTGCATGTGCCTCTGTGTACGTGAGCAAGGGACTCTGCACAGCAGGGTGCATCCTGAAGGTCAGTAAATAAACCCATAAACCTCCTCTCTGTCTTTCATTCCCATCATTCCCAGTTGCCCCAGGAGTAAGGAGCCTGAAGCAGGAAGGGAAAGAATTGGGTCAAGCGCTGTTTGCAACCACTCTGCTGATGAGGTAAATGAACTGTCAGGGATGGGCTGTGGATCACAGAATGAAAGAATTATTTGGGTTTGGAAGGGACTCAAAGACCATCCAGTTCCAACACTATGGGCAGGGACATCTGCCACCAGCCCAGGTAGCTCAAAGACACATCCGACTGAGCTTTCAACTCTTCTAGGGATGGGACATCCACAGCTTGTCTGAGCAACATTTTCCAGTGCCTCACCACCCTCACAGTAAAGAATTTATTCCTAATATCTAATCTAAATCTCTCCTCTTTCAGTTTAAAGCCATTCCTATCAGTACAAGCCCTTGCAAAAAGTCTGTCTCCACCTCTTCTCTAGACCCCCTTTTGGTTCTAAAAGGCCTCAGTGAGGTCTCCTGGAATTTTCTCCAGGCTGAACAGCTCCAGTTCTCCCAGCCTGTCCTCATAGGAGAGATGTGCCATCCCTCTGATCTTCTTTAAGACCCTCCTCTGGACTTGCTCCAGAAGGAGTCCAAGCCCCTAAGTCCCACTAGCAATGTGACATGTCAGAGATAGCAGTGGTACCAACTCTCCCAGTTGTGGAGATTTTTTTTTTTTGAGATCCAGTGATGGAACAACATTAGTTGCTTGCTGACCCCTGTAATTTAAGTGAATATTGTAGGTTTTTATAGAGAGGAGGAAGGAAAAAGGAAGCTGTATCTTGGATTCACAAGACTTGAAGTTGGCAATATTAGGACTGTAGAATAACCAAATCAAGCATTGTGAAGAAGGTGAAATGTGGGGAAAATTCTGTTTTCTGGGCATTTTCAATACTAACCTTCAGTTTAAATACACATTTATGTAGTGCTGAGTATGCAGGGAGGTAAGCCCTCCTGACAGTGGATGAGGCTTTTCAAGTGGATCAAAGACCTGCAAGGCAAAGAGGAGTGGGATGTCTCCATTGGCTTCCAGGTAGTTTTCTAATAAGATGAAGTACAATTTGATTCCTTTTGTACTCTCTGCTGACATAGCCATTTTCACAGAGGGAATAAAAACAACTTCAGGACTTGGGGGGAGTGAGACAGAACTGCTGACTGCTTGGTTCCAAGTAGTTCACCAATCAGTATAGTCCAGTCAAAAAGCATGCTGGACAGGAATAGAAAGAAATGCACTAAAATCTACTGTACTTTTGAATTTTTGATCCAGAAGTAAAAGAAAATAAATTTAAGAGGCGGGGGTGGGGGGGGTGGTGGTGGGAGATGGGGAGAAGAGGGGAAGTAAAGCTGAAGAGAAGAAAAAAATGTTACTCTGATCCAAATACTAAAAAAAAAAAAAAATTGGAGAGTGTCCCAGTCAATGAATATTAAATTCAAATGTGAACTTGGACAATTTCACTGTCAGGTAAGCTGAGGTGTGAGCATGAAACATGTTGCTATAGTCTCTATCTATAAGGCACTTATCCCAAATTCAGGCTATTTATGTCAGAGGTTATTGTTCTGGCAGTGGAATTAAGAAAAGCAGAGAAAATTTATAACAAAAATTGCTTAAATTGTACCTGCTTTGACAAAATATAGACATATATCGAATAACCCAGGATGTGGTACAAGTTTTAAAAAGGTTCATAACCTTATTGTGGAAGAACCTTTTTTTTTAATATATTTTGATGTATCCTGTGTGTGAAGTTTCTTAATTTATCTGGAAGCTTTTCTGACAAGCAAATTTGCTAGTGAATTTCTGAAACTTTGCCTAGTAAAAAGATTTTCCATTATGAACAAAAGAAAGTAAGAAATTAATCTTTCAGTGGTTAACATCACCAACAATTTAGTGGGGAGCACTTCATGAACAAGAAAAATAAAGTAGTCCCATATTCACGTTTTAAAGAAAACTAAAAATCAGAAAAAGCTTTTTCTAAAATAAAAATACATAAACCTACTTTGCATGCGTCCTACTTTAGAAGGTAATTAATGAAAAAACCAAAACCCAGCTAATCAAAGACTACAATGATCTTGGTAACAGGTGAAATTAACACATGAGAGTCTCCCCAACATGCTTAGCAATGTCTTTGCCATCCATTTCAGTTTTAACTGCTCATTTTTGCCCTGTTGTCTAAAACCTACAAACAGGCATTGAAAATTGTCCATCCTGTGTCTGCCTTTGAGGCAACCAGGCTGCAAAATACAGTGTCCTTCCCTAAAAATGAGTTTCTTCCCTTTTTTTTTTTTTTGCCACACCCATACACCATGACCAGCCAAGAGTACATCAATGCAGGCTTCTGGAACAAGGAGAACCAGCCCCACAGAGGATATGAACAGCATGGCCCAGGACCAAGCTATGCTAGACATGATGGCTCCTACTTCCACAGCCTCCTCCCTGCAGACCCTCAGCTCACCCCTGACAATGCCCAGCACCCACCTCAGCAAACTAGACAGATCATGCAGCAACATGTTCATTTGCAAACTCACCTCCTCAGTGTGTTAGGTAAACTTGCATTAAACTGGTGCTCCAAAGACAGAAGTTCAAGGATTAATGCCATGTAAACAATGACAAGCCTTTTGCAGTAAATGAAAGCCCACCAACCTACAGCTGAGTTTAAATTGGCAGTGCCTGCCATGAATAAATGCACTTCAATGCTAACTGCTGGCATCACAGCTACACTCATTTGGTTTTATGATTCAGCCAATGCTAGTCCTTTCATGAAACAGTTCAGTATACTAAAGCCTTTTTTTTTCTTCCCCCAAAAAGATCATCTGTGCCTTTGGGATTTCTTTGGATATCTCATGCTATGAATGGGGTATTAAAGAAGAGAACGGTGGCAGACTGAACTCTCCCTTTTAGGTTTATGGTCAACAGGCCCTAATAAAAAGAGTACAAAAGAAAGAGAGTTTTTTTAACTGCCACTTAAAAGTGTCAGCTATTCCCTGAAGCTCAGGTACTAGACTTAAATGAGTCAAATAAAAAGAAAACTCAAATGAGAACAGTGTGCTGAGGGACAGCAGGCAATTCCACATCAGACAACATACCAGGACCCTGATTACTGCAAAGGTCTGCAGAGGATTCCCACATTGCCTTGCCCTTCTTGTGTTTGAGGGTGCCCTGCTCAACAGGAAAAGGCACTGTTGCTGTGGTTTCTCATGCCTCCCTGGAATATGACCAAAGACCTAACAAGTAATTTTTGTAGTCCCACACAGTCACAGTCTGAATATCAACTTTTCTTTCAAGCACGACTATTTATACTCAATTGTTTTCAACAGTGCATTAAAAGCCAGCTGGAGCAGGAAAGAAGGATAGTGCAGAGGATATACATATTTTTTACTCCAGACACATTAAACCCACAGCCTTATTATGCTTTGTACTTCAGAGACATTAAGTAAGCCTTTGATGAACATCTATTTCAAAAACTGTCAGTTATGCTTCATTTGTACTATCCCTCTTTAGCTCCATGTGGTAAGGTATGTCTTTTACTGCAATAATGATACAAAAAATTAACAGACTCCCTAATTACTCAGCATGGCTGCAGGGCAGAGCACAGGTCAGGCTGCAGCACTGGCAGTCACCATCCAATTGCTCTCCTGACATCCACGGTCTCTCTTCAACAGTGCTCATTCCTTCCCTCTCTTTCTCCCTTTATTTTTCTCTAGAACATATACCTTTTTTTCTAACTCATTGCTTCTCCTCTACCCACTCACAGCTATTGTGTGAACTTGGGCTGATAACTGGGTTTAATTAACCATACTTGTATAATGTAGCAATACAATTTCAATATGACTGCTATGTTAGCAATAGTGGACTAATATAATGGTCTACTGAAGCGCAGCATTGTCCGTAAAATTGAAGGCACAGCTTCTCCTAAAACACAGCTAGCAAAGCCACCCACATGCTTCATGTACTATTAAAACACCCTTACTCAAACTCACTATCAAATAGATTTCTGAGAAGAAAAAGTGTATCTTGTAAAAATATAAGGTGGCCTGAAACTAAATGCATATTGGTTTATGATGATTAATGCCCCTGTCACCAGCTGGAAACATTATCCACTCAGCACTTAAAATGTATTGGGAGAAAGGACTGCAACAAGGAAATCCATGTCATGAGCTTGGTGTGAGAAATTTTACAGCTTATGTACATGGTCACCTTTTGCTTGATGCCTCTAGATCCTTTCCCATTTTCTTTATTTTCATGATCTCTAATGTTCTGTGCACACACACACACACACACACACACACAAAAATCACTGCAGAGATCTCAACTACCCCATGCTGATCAATATATTTCAAAACATTTCTCTGTCCTGTTCAAGGACACAGGTAAACAGTTTTCTGCCATAGCCCAGAGAAAAGTCACACTGCTAAAGCTGCATGTGTAGATGAAGTCAGGATGACGAGGGAGGGATTATGTTTAGGCAAATTTTGTTTATGCATAGTAAGGGATGTTTAAAATCTTCAGGGATCTGAGTGCTAGAGCCAACTTGGAAGCAAATGTTCCCACCCTTGCTCACAGTAAGATCAGCAGAGTGCTGTTGGGAAAGCTCTGCCTCTTTAGGGAAGCAGGCAGCATCTACCCTTCCCCTCATCCTGTTTTAAAGCAAAACTGAGGAGCTTGGTGTTTTCCACAGCAACTGAATCAGGGTGTTAAATGAGAACAGGGACAGCCAGGCATAGTTGCCTGCTCTGACTAATTCAGCCCAGGTGTTTGAGTATCAGTCTCTCAGGTGGGAGGGAAGGGTCCTACACACAATCTCCTCCCAAAAATTTTCCAAACTGGTTCTTACCAAACTGTTCAGTGTCCTATAAAACCCAATATTGGCTGTGCTAAGGTGAGTACAGCATTACATTGTGGAGACAGGACCCACACAGGACTCTGGGGGATCAAATCTCATGGTTCAGGCCAAGAGAATGTAATACTTAGGAAGATGTGGAAGAGCTGCAGCAGGAGACACTGAAAAGCCATCTGAAGAGGAACAGCATGTTGATCATGGGGACTGGGGGGAGAAAGTATGAACCAACACACATCTCCTGATTATGATAATCCTATATGATTTGCCAGTCCCTTTACCATTTTCCCCTAGCAGTGGAATATGCTGTCTCCTTTAGCCATGCTGTTCCATCAGGACCCACCTGTCTGCATCATCCAGCAGTGGTCATCACAGGCAAGCACGTGGTACCCTGTCACACGAAGCAGCGCTGAGAGGGACCTTCAGGGCTCCAGACCACACTGAAGTGTTTTGATATTTGGCAGTGTGCAGTCTGGGACGCCAACTGAAGGAGATCTAGAGAGATGGATTAAGGGATGAAGGCCTTAAAAAGAGGGTGAAAAGTCAGGTCTTTCTAATCTCATTCATCAGACTATGGCATGTTGTTTCTACCACCCAACAGGCAGGTCTGGACATTGTCATCTTTAGCCACAGGTTCTCCCTTAGCATCATTATGTGACACTCTCTCTCTATTTGTAGTAAGATGTTTCAGTGACTGGCAGTACTTTTCCAGCTGCAGGATTTCAGATTGGGAAAATTAAAGGGTTTGCTGGCCATTCTAGACATGGCCAGGGTGCACAGCAGGGCCTCCCAGTACTCACCTTCTGTTTCATTCACAAGCAGAGCATGCCAGTCTGACTGCAAGGCAATCCTAAAGAAAAGTCTGATGCAACACTGGGTGCTGGGAGGAAAATGTTCTGCTTTCCCCTTGCTGATCTGTATAATGGTAATGCCAGGATACACAACATTTAATCAGTTTGGTCAGATGGTTGCATGGATCACAGAATACCCCTGAAAGCACCAGGTTGGCAGGGGTCCAGGTGCTCTGACACAGACCACAAAGCACTTTGTGAAGTGCTTAACAAAGAGTGGGGCTGAGGTGCAGCTGGGTTCACACTCACCTTTCAAACATCAAGGAAATCATAAATGGCTTTTGATTTTGTATCCAAAATATTTGAATTCAGGGATGTCTGGGCTTGCTGCTGTTGTTTCATGGCCCTTCAGCAGGTGTAACACAGACTCCTGTGTGACATAGTCTGTGACCAAGAGCCCACACTGGCAAGGCTGCATAGTGGCACATCTTTTGTAAAGATGGGACAACTTCCAGTGCAGAGGGACATACAGCATCATGGATACAGGACATGACAGTAATGCTGACACAACACAGTCAACAAAAAGCACTTAATAATGCCTAAGAGCCATCTTAGTTCAGCCTGCTGCAGTTTCGTACCTAAAAGTCAACATTTAAAGGCAAAACTTCTCCCATCACAGGACTCCCCACGTTGCAAATGAACCTCCAATTAGTTTCATTAGGGCAGCTTGCACCTTGCCAAGCCACAAACCCTGTAGCTGGCAGTGCAGCTTTATCTGTTTAGGAAATAGGCACCTTTGCTCTGAAATGCTGCCAAAATGTAATGGAGGAACAAAATCCAGTGTGGAAGTGCCTCTGAAGTGCTGTAATTGGAAAACTGTGCTTGCAAACCTGTTTACCTTTTTTTTTTTCCTCAGAACAGGTGCTGGGAAGGTTTTAGATGGACATAACCAAGACTTTTCTGATTTGAGGTTTTGTTGTCCAACTCTGTTCCTCTATTCTACTTCTCCACAAGCCTTTACTGTAGATAAGAGGCTGGACCATGACTGGGGTTGAGTCAGTACAGAGTAGATTAATTCTGCTCCAGCAAACCAAGTTTGCCTGGATTTACAGTGATGCAGGAGAAGAGATTCTAGCCTGTTTCTGCTCTTCCACTGAGGGGATTAGATAGGGAAGCATGACCATTTTGTGCCTGAGGAAAAAATACATGTTAGCACCCCATTCAGGAATAGTGATGATCCTTGCAATATGGCTCAATAAAAGAGTAATTTGAATTGAAATTTTGTATTTTGTGGACAATAAGATCCAGTTTTCACTTACTAATTTATGGGTTTGTTTCAAGGTATTCAGTGTTAGCTGTACAGCCAAGTTAAACATGATTTGTACTATTCTGGAAGCCCAGAAAGCAGACAACTGAGAATTCTTTTAACACCAGGAAATTCTCATTTGGCATAGAACCAAAACGGCCAGCTGTACACAGTGTATGGGACCTGTCAGGGACACTGCTGAGCCAAAAAAGCATGATAAGACTGCAAATTACAACAACCAAGTTGTTGTTTTTAACGTTCCTGCCTCCTCCCCAAGTATCTTTGGCTGCTGCACTAGCTAGTGCTGGTGATGTCTAGCACAGCTGCCTTGAAAGGGAGTATGATCAAGGAGGCCAGGTCAGATTTGATGTGATAAATTAAATATGACAGATCATGGAGTGGTGGATGGAAAGCTGGGTGTAGAATGCACTGCTCTCCCAAACGAACAACCTTCTCCCCCAGATGCAGTTGGCACTGGGGCCAAGCTGCCTTAGTGCCAGGCAAGCTTCCTCCAACTGCAGGTTTGGCAGCGTTTCTGTGCCCTCTCCAGGAACTCTGGCTGGCAAAGCCCTGCCAGCTACAAATTGTACCTTAGCATGGCTCAGCTCAACAGAGTTATACTGGCACAAAGCCCCAGAGTAGGCTGGGCCAAGCCTTGTTAGGGAGCTGTGCTATTAGACTGTATATCTCGGGTGCTTAAAAGCACTAAAACTTGGGAATTGACTGGTCTTTGTGGGCTGAGAGCACCAAAACTCACCTCACACCACCATTATCACCTGGTATTTAAAAGTGCCAGGGTCTCTCTATCTAGCTGGTCAGAGTGACCCCAAAAAAAGTTCGAAAGTTTCTTTTCCCAGCCCCGTGCCTGAAGAAGGAGTCAGGGCTCTTCATTTTTCGGTCTCAAGGTTATTTATTACATCTTATCTATAAAATTCTTTCTCCCTGTCCAGCCAAGATCCGTTCAGCAGGACAGTCAGAGGCACTCCGCCCTCCCCCAGGGCGGTGTTATCTTTATATACTACAAACTACGTGTACAATATTTACAGTTATTCTCCAATACCTATCATCCACGCTAGACAGTGAGTTTCTACTCTAGACCAATCTAAAAGTGCCAACATCACCAGACAAGATGGAGGTAGAGAAGAAGAAGAAGAAAGGCTAGACACGCCCAAATCCCTCCATCTTGTCACCAGAAACCCCTATACCAAAAATCCTAAAACCTACATTTACACTCTGTGAATACTTTATCCCTATACCATCTAAACTGCCGTGGCCTCTATCTCCTCATGCAAAGGTGCCAAGCTGTTCCATGGCCCGCACTCGAACCCGATGGTGTTCTTGGGCTGTGTGCCAGGGTCTCTGAGCCCCCTGGCAAGGGTCCCAGGAAACTCCAGACTCCCAGAGGTATGTCCTGAGTTCCGACAAAAAGAAGTCCTGTCCTTAAAAGAAGTGCAATCCTGCGCATCCTAAGAGTTGTGCTACCTCTTGGGAAATACAGCCCTGCCAGGAATACAGCTCACCAAGGGGTTGGGAACACGAAACACCCAAACTACCACTGCTCTGCAGCATTGCAGGACAGCTTTGGAGCAACTGGCTCCAATTTTCAAGTTTTTCTCTCCTCATTTTCTTGTGAAAGCAGATGTTTTCCTTATAAATTCCATTGTTTTCATGAAAATCGTTCTGAAGGCACTTTTTCAGCCTTTTTCATTAAGTGCACACATTTACCTTGCAATGCAACATTAAAGCAATACCCAGCTGTCAACCATGTGATTCTTTACATTTGAGGTCACTTTGACCAGAGATAAAAGTAAAAGAACTAGCCTCATTAGCTCAGCAGTTTTGACCAGACATGTTGATAGAAGAAACCTAAATTAATTTAACCTGTCACACATTTACTCAAACCTTTCCATGACCTGAACACGCAGATGTCAAACATCCTCTGCTCCTTGCACTCTCCTGCTTCCCTCTTTGTAGAGAGTAAAACTTAGGTACAACAACTTGTTTTGCTGTCCTTCAGAACTGCCTGACTATATTTTCAAAGAAAATCAGGCCAAGGAGTGAGGCCAAGAGCTGGCTCCTGATGGCTCACTCCCCTTTGCTGCCTGCTGTTTTGCCTCTTCAAGACAGTCTCTGGCCATGGTCCTGGGATATGTTGCTCCACCCCCTAAGGCTGACATGATGAAGACCACCCCACATTTTTCTGTGTCTTCCTTATAGCATCCCCCCTCCACCATTATATCAGCACATCATCGTGGTGTTCTCATGTGCTTTCCTCCCACGGTCCCAAGGTACTGAACCCAGGTCCTCCATTTCACGTTAGCAAAGAACCACACTGATGCTTCCAGAATCCTGGAACTAAAAAGATGCACAACAAGTAATAATTGTGTCTCAGGACCACCACTGACTATCTGGGGCTCAAGAAGATTTAGGGCTGAGGGTTGTGTGTTGTAGATGTGGCCAGTCTGCTCCTAAAGGACTGCTCAGGCAAGGGGACAGAGGGAGCAAGCACTCTCTAAACTGAAGGTGTTTGGCTCATGCAGATGGTGCCACTGGTCCGTAAAGCTGAGTGTCCCCACGCCACTGACCCAGCACTGACTCAGCTGGCTTGACACTTGCAGAAACCCACATGTCTGGCACTATTTATGGGAAAGGAGATGGCTCTCCTGTGAGCAGAGGTGTCATGGTCCAAGAACACACCCTGGCTTGTCTGTAAATCCTTCTGCAAACCCACCCATTCGTATACGTGCTTTTCCAAGCGTGGATTTCTAAACATAGTAAAAAGTACCTTACTATTAGAAGCTACACATGCAAGCAGCATGCAGTACCAAGAACAAATAATTGCATGTTCTAAGACTTTTATCAACCTATACTCAAAAAGGTTCTGTAGATAATCATGTGCTTTCAATAAATAACATTCCAAGAAACAAGACTGCATTAAGTAATTGAAGAATTGCTCTACAGGAAATGTACAGTTAGATTCTGCTGTCTCCTAATTCTATTTTCAAAACAACCTTCTTTTTTAACAAATATGTTGAATCTTGATCTTTTGTTGTTGTTTCTGTTGTCTGCTATTCCCATAGCAATAAAAACCAATTGCAACTAGTGCATGTGTGTGTTAAAAATAGCCAACTACTTCAGCAAGTTATTCTTTGTTTTTAAAATGTCTCCATTAAGGTCCATTAAGATATCAACAAACTCAAACAGTTTGACATGGCAGAGAAATGTTCTTAAAATTAAGTTTATTATTGATCTCCAATTTAATTTTAAAAAGCTCTGTATTAATGTGTGACAGCTCAAAAGACTATTTAATACTCATATTTCTGTGATTTTTGTGCATGACTGAGGAATAGAGGAGACAACAAAGAATCAATATTTTTCTCTTTGATACTAAAAATAATCTCCATTAGATAATCTTAATATTTTGTCAAACTAGGAGCTTCAGCTATTTAAAACCAACAGTTCATCTAAAGGGCTAAAAAAATACAGGTTTTTGAATACAGATATTTTCAAGTTGATACTTTCTTAAAGCATTTGATAGGAGAGGATTAAGAAACTTTACACAGTCAAATTAATGCACTCTCTATTTGAAAAACCTATTATGGTAAATAAGCTTCAGGATGGACACTGGGACACATGAATTTTTTAAGACTTGCAACAAACTTATCATATTTACAGCATATCCAACTTCATGCTTTATTAGTGTGACCTCAGTTTTCATAAAGTGTGAAAATGGACCTCCAACATGAAATCTCTTTGGCATTTCAGCTGCAAAGCTACTGCTGAATGCAGAATGTAAATGGCTTCCCTACTTTCATTCTCCTAATGAAGTACTTACAGCTTATTATTAATACCTATTTGAACTAATGTTTTTAAATATGCATAAATACCAGAATGTATTACTGATTTTTATTTTTTTTTTCCACCATGCAGAGGCTGGTTGAATTAATCTGCTGAAACTCAGATTCAAAATGCTTTCATGGAGGGGGATCCACACACAGACCATGCCTGAAGAAAACTCTTCCATCAGCCCTTACAGTTCTATGAAAGAAGTTACATAAAATGACATCACAAGAACAAAAGTGAAGGTCCATAGTAGTGCTTCTGGGAACCAGGTGCCAAAATCTTTTGGGGGATGAGATTTGGGGCTGTGGATGTTTGTGCTTAAGAGGAGGCAGCAAGGAGTGAAGGATCTGGGCTCCTGGCATGACTCAAAGCCCTGGGAACTTCACCAGCTTGAGAGGGCTGCAAACCAGCTCCTCATGAGGAAGAAGGAAGGACTGGCAGGGCAGTGTTAAAAGAAAGGCAACCTGTTATTAAGAAAGGCAACTGTCACGGAAAAGGGGTCACATTCAGCAGGCAGAGCTGTGCTAAGGCACCACATGAAGCACACTGTGCTGTCCTCTCCCTCCTGGCAAAAAATAAAGTGTCCTCCCTAGTGAGTTTCAAGCACAAATTCCCCCCTGAAAATAGTTTTAATTGTGTGCATTCAGATAAGCAATTATACTAAAGGCTATTATGCCAGTTACCCCAAAACAATATAAATAGTCATCTCGCTGACAGATAAAACACACGGTGCCAAACTCCTTATAACAACAGGACAGGCTATTAATCCCATTCAGTTTTGATGATATAATGCCATGGAATATATTTCTGCCCACATTACTGACAATTAATGCAGCTTGCATGCTGAGAGGAGAAGCTTTGTGTTCAAGGGGAGTAAAATTTCCATGTAAATGTGGGACAAAGGTACCAAATGGATGGCAAGACTGAAAAGGAAAGATTTACTACTCAATGTGCATTTTGCCAAAGAGATTTTTTTTTTAATAGTAGTAATAGCAGAGAAATGTCCTGCCTGTTAACTAATTGGATTTGTGCAATTCAGGCACACTAATTTATACTGAAACGGCTTGCTTGCCTTCCCTCTTTTCAGCCTGGCAGATGGACCAGGCAAAAATGTGAAATTCACTCAGTCATTGCTACTCATAGCCCACTTAATTCACAGGCCTTTGTCAAAACTTCTTTAGTTGAGATTAAAAGAGAGGATACCATATCTATCATAACCATCTGGACTGAAATCTGCCAATCTGGACCGATTGGACAGAAGCCTAAACTGTACTAAAGAGCAAAACCCTGTTGGGGCTCAGGGGAAAGAATTCAAGTGCCATGGAGAGGAGGTGCTCCAGGAGCTGAGCACATTGAGCCCCGAGCTCCACTCCTCTGCTGTTCATGCCACTAGAGATAGGTCAGTGAAGAATGCTAATCAAGGCATTAGCATTTTATATCTTTTTTTTTTTTTTTTTTTTTTGACAACTGACAGTATTTATACAAAGTGGGAAGCAACTGAGAACATAGCCTGCATGTTTTTCTTTGAAAAACGAGAAATTGATTAGGTGATGTGCTTTCAAAGCATCACACTTTTGGCTAAGAAAGCTCTTTCTAACGAAAACATAGTGCTGGTGGCTGAGCACAGTTAGTGTATTGACTATGTATTTAGGATTCATCAAAGCCCCAAACTGCTCAAACTGCCTCTGGCACAGAATAGAAGAGCCAGTCAGAAGGATGAAGGGCATGACATCAGTCTGGGTTGGCTGGTGGGTAGGTTTAGCTCTGATTTAATCTGCTGATAACCAGGAGTTGCCACAGATCCCCAGATTCCTCATAAAAACAAGCAGCAACCATTTGTTCACATCTGTATTTGCAAAAGGCAGCTAAGGCTTTTTAAATCCACACCTACCTCTCCATGGCTTTCCCCAGCTTTTTAACATCCAGAGTGAATTAACATGGCAATCTCCATGCTCTACAAAGCTGTTAGAACATTGACTTGTTTGGTTGGTTGGTTTTTGTTTGTTTGTTTGTTTGTTTGTTTTTTTAAGAGTGTCCTACCTGCAGCCAGGTATGAGGAAAAGCAATAGAACTTATTTCTTAGTGAGTGAAATTCCTTCAGGTGTGACAGGTGCAAGTTTGTCTCAGTGCCACCCCTCACTGTCAAATCAAGTACTGCATATAAAGGTCTTTGGCTGTGTAAGAGCCAGCTCTGAGAAGTGAGCAGTATGGGGGTGACAAAGCACAGGAGTCAGTATCATGTCCTTGAAGGTTGCATTTATATTACAAAACATTATCTGCACTGAACACATTTCTAATATACATGCTTGTGAAAATTTGGGTTGTGTATCTCGTCAGATATTCAGGGTCAAATCTGTAGGTGGCTCTATTGACTTGAATAAATTGACTTCAGTTTCCAAAGATCCTAAATCTGATTTTGATATATTTAATTTTAAATACAGCTGGCTGAGAGCTGAGTTACTTTATTAAAGTAAAATCTTTTACTTCACAGAGAAGAACTGCTAATTACTTATTTTATGAGCTGGTGCATTTAGTTTAGATTCATCTGACTTCATTCCAATCTCAAACTTATTTTAAAAGCATCATTGTATACAGCATGGATTGCAGTAGACTAGATTTTTGCTTCTGTACCAGGTTTTTATTGGGTTTCAAAGGAAGAGAAAAAAGTTCTATTTGTAAACAATACTTTTTGTTTGCAAAAAAAAAAAAAATTGCAAAATGCTTTGCAATAGTTATTTTTTAGCATCAAGACAACAATAATAAATCAGAGGATAGGACACCTGGAAGTACACATAATACTGATAGTATTATAGGAAACAGAAGCATCCCCACGATATTTGCATGTAAATAATGAATTTACAATATTTATACTAGCAAAACTGCTTATGAACTTTGTTAATGCTTTCACTTTATCTATAAATTACATTAGCAGCCATTGATATTTCCAGAGGGATTGCAGATTGCATGTAAACACAAAGCTAAGAAAGAACTCCCTGTGTTAAGTACTCAGAATAGAAAACACATTTGAAATTATTTCTACTGATGTAACATCTGGAACTCCAAAGGAAGCATTGAGTTCCTCTTAGCTACAGAATCAGAGCAAGAAGCAAGATTAAAATATGTCAAGGAAAGCAGGAGGCAAATGGACAGAGATGAGGATAATGATAGGGTGTAGACAAGGTACCCATACAGAACTGCAGTCTCTGGAGCCAGAAGAGACCACCTGTCCAGAGAGAGAAGGCAGCAGCAATAATTTGCAGGTTTTACTCCCATTAAGGACTTACAAAGTAACAACATGCTATCTTTCACTGGTTTCCCCCCACCAAGTAAAAGGGACTGTATAGATGGAAAGGGTTGTATATTAATGGGTAAAGGAGAGAAGTTACTAAGAGCAGTACAAAGATAAGGTATCATCTGGATGATACAATGTGCTGATAAAGCTAGGAGAGATATTTCCTACCTGGAGTGTTTTAAAGCCCTTGACCACTGCCGCAAAACCAGCCAGTTAATTAGGGTTGGGACACAGAGCAATTTACGGAGAAATGAAGTTTCAAGGTGCTGTATGTAAAATTACAAAAAAACCCACCCAAGTTTTCACAGCACTGTTTCCAGAATGCTTTGATGTTCAGACACATTTAATAAAAACAAAGACAGCAACGATACAGAATCCTGAAATGCCATGGGTAAAGGCCAGAGAAGGAAATGCACTTGCTGTACAAGAGCTGGGTTTCTCAGCAGCAATGGCCAATTTTGTGCCTTTGAGCAGGACTTGGCCAGGACCTTCCACCCCCTGCTGAAGGCCCTATGGACTGGCAGCACCTGCCTGGGCAGGGAGCAGACCTCAGCCTCCTCCATCTGCTGAGCCTGCTGCACATCAACCAAGCACAGCTGCCCCTCTTGACAGGAAATGGGTGGACACACCACCACCACTCCTGCAGCATCCTTTCACAGGACTGTGGTTGTGTGTAACAGACCACAAATTTTCTTGGATGGAATAGAGCAGTCTGTGGGCACATGGAAGTGCATTACCTCCAGTCCCCAGAGTGGGACAGCTCTGGGGTCTGGGTGATGCTGCAGCCCCCATGCAATAGTGGTGGCTGTTGGCAGCAGCTGGTGAGCCAAGGACCACAGGCTCCCTGAGCACCTCTCTACATCCGCCTCTGCTGCAGAGAGCTTGCTTTCTCCCTCATTTAATGAATATTTAAGTAAGCTGTGCGAAGTGGGAACACCATTGGCAAAGCAAAAAGGGTATTCTGGGATCAGCCGCTCCCCTTCACGTTTATAGGAACTGTTCCTGGAAATGGGTTCAAGTTCCCCCAGGCAGTAAAGGGAATTGAGCCTCTCACGTCTCGGGTTAGTGGTATAATTATCTTCAACTGAGTAAAAAGGCAATGGGTTCACTCTTCCTCTTTGGTTTTCTAATTCAGGCTTTTATCTCATTTGCTTTTATTTCAGAGCTTGAAGATGAAATGTGACACAGAGAAAGAGAAAACACTGGAACAAGATGCATGGGGTTTTTTCTTTCTTTTGGGGCAAGAAAGATTTTCTTTGTCTTGATTTAAACCACTTTTTTTCACAATTGATTGCCCTTTGTCAAAGAACTAAAGAATGAATAAATGTGCTATTAATCACAGTTTGGAATTTTATATCAAGCTCTCTGTTCATTTTTTTTTCACTACTAAACAAGCAATGCACACACACAAAACTTTTAGTACATTAACAAATAAACGTCACATAAAATAATTAGGTTCTATTAAAAGCACAAGTTAAAAATGCTAAATATCTTCTTTTTAATGACTCTGTTTTTAATGGAGAAATCATATAGCCATATATCTATGTATCCCCTGACCACAGTCAGTTCAAGTGGTATTTAAGGATATTGCAATTCTTTTGGGGAACAAATAAAGAGTTGTAGTTGACCTTAAGTTGTTTTTGAAAGTCCTTTAAGTCCTAAAACACAAAGGGAAAAAATTCAACAGAAAGAGGAATACTTGTTTTTTCTTGGGCACCTTTCTCTCTTGCAAATTAGTATTTAGCAAATGTCATTAAAGACAGTTAATATGGCCTCATCTGTCTCAGCAAGACCTAGCAAACTTCACAAGCAGAAAGTTGAAAGCACTGCTTCTAATTTGTCCTTGTATTCCAGTCATGTTGCTGGCCTTGGTGAGTTACTCCAGACTATTAAAATAAAGTAGCAAATAGGAAAGAGGAGAGGAAAAAAAAGACAAGAAGAGAGCAGAGGACAGGGTCAGATGCAGCACTCATCTGACAGGCAAAAAGGGAGTTAAGTGGCTGTACAGCCCCACAACCACCTGCCAAAGTAAAATCACCCTTCACTCTCCAGGAAATCTTTTCCTGAGAAAAAAGGGGCTAAAGCAACTGGCAGACAGAAAAACTGGCAACTGGCATTTTTTCTATCCAGTTGTCCAGACACTGTAATGTATGGTGGTGGTTAAATGTGTTACAAAGGAGCAGCTCTCTGGTGTATTTGACCCAGATTAACAGTCTCCATCTTCACTGATGTGAGGGTGAAACCGTGGTTGTATCAGGAGAGCAGCTGCAGGATAAAGGGTTCTACAGACAGAGCCTGGGGCAGCTGGGAAGGAGGAAGGCACCCTGCACATGGATGGAGTTTGACCACACATGTATTAGTCCAGATCTCACTACCTCTCCCACAACTGATATGTGAATGGAAGATGTTCATCAAGGTCTGTATTAGATCTTTCCCCTAACCCCTTCCCTCTGGGAGCTGACAACAACAGCATGCAAAAACATTGGCAGGAAAACACTTTTGCCTTGATCAGTAATAGCCATACATTGCCTTATTCTTACCAGAATTCCAAAACATGTAAATGCACCAAACTTCCCATCTTGGTAATTAAATTTGTCATAGGAAAATGAAATTATATGTCACAGGTCAGGCTGTTGTCACTCTTTCTATAAAAGAACTGTTCCCATACAGCTGATGGCTGGAATGACACAGGAGGGACAGCATGTACCAGACTACTTTGCATTGTGTGGATTTTGACTCCCTTGCCTATCTCAGCATTATTTCCCCCCCAAAAAACATGGCTGTGATGTCTTCAAAACCACTATACAAAAACATCTGGGAATTTCTTACTTTTTAAAACAGTGGTCATTTCACAGAGCGTTTATGATTTGTGTGGGATCATTCATCAAATCAGAGAATCATTCATCATTAAGGGTTGAAAAGACCTCTAAGATCCATAAAGTCCAGCCATTAACCTAACACTGCCAGGTCCAGCAGTACATGTCCCTGGTGCAGCTAGTGCCATCTACATGCTTTCTGAACACTCCCAGGAACAGTGATTCCACCACTCCCTTGGGCAACCTGTTCCCTGTTCCAGAGCCTGATTACCCCTTGCACAACATCTCTGTAAAGGAAGCATTTCATGCATTCTGCAGAGGGCTAAATCTTGGAACAGAAATGCCCACATCAGACAGCAAATCACTGGTAAAAATTATTGATCTTTCTGTACTAGCAGTTAACCATAAAGGCAAGGTACTGATGCTGAAGCACATTTCCACAGGTTCAAAGATTTTCTGCTAACTCCTTTCATACATGCCCTGTTCAACATCCTAAACTTAAACTGTTTAGGTGACAGAGGAACTCCATCAGGAGACCCAGCTAGGCATCTTGAAAGACACTTTTTTTGTTGTTATTATACAGTGCTAGCATTTAACTCTGTGTTGTCATGGAAATCCTCTCTTCCCTAAGATGTTTAAAGTAAACAGCCATCTCTCTGCCTTTCTTCAGTTTTCATGAATGACAGCTTAACTACCACAGCCACCACTTATCCACAGGTGGTTTTGGCCATTTAGGGGGTGTTTCTCATATTTTTTCACTTAAGTCTGGAATAGAGGTCAAGGCATTTCTCTCTAATCACTGACCTTTCTTCCCCTCAATTTCTTTTCTCTGCCAGCTGCTAGGGAGAAAGCCACAGTGCTATCCATTCATTGATATCCATAGATGAAAAGGTATCAGTTTGAAATACCCCACCTTTTAAGACCATGTGAAAGTTTGTATTTAAAAAACACCCAGGTGCTACTTCATATACTTCTTCTGGCAAAGAGGAGGTGAAGAAAGGGAGAGTCATCTGTGCATAAATGAGTAATATCATCTTCTTCCTTCATCAAGAATGATAGTAACAACATTGCTGTATTTGCAGAAAACATGAGAAACACTGAACTCACTATGTTACTATATGGGAGCAACTATTCTCCACAAAAAAAAGATCTTCTCTTCAGGGTGTCCACTAAGACAGACTGCAATGTAAATGACACTGCAAGTCATTCTCTTCTCCGTGCACACTTCCCTATGTGTTGTCCAAGACAAAGTACCTTGAAATTCTGCCTTAATAGACAATAGATGCATTGTTTAAGGGAATCATATTTTTCTGTGCTCTTAACCTTTTAAAAAGGAGATATGCTCAGAAGGAGCATATATTGGCTAAATCAACCTAATGTTCTCCTTTTAGAATGAGAGCAAAAAATTTAGAAACTAGTGTCACCCTACATGTTTTGTAGTGGCAAAGAAGAAACTGAACAAGTAAACTAGTGAGCACTGCACACCCAGATAAACTCTTTCCTGCTTTCCTGTGCTATCTGTGCATTAGCACCATACTGAAAACCAAGGGTGTCCCTAAGGTACCACAAAATGCTTCCAGCAAGCATCAGCAGGGAGGATGCTTCTGCAGGGAGAAAGGCTTTTCAACAGGGCACGAAGCCACGTGCACAGCAAAACAAAACTGTAAAGCTCAGCAGGGAAAGATGTGGAGCTGGCAGAAATACTCCTGTGCTGCCGAAATGAGTGCTGCTCCCACTCATACCAGGGCTACATTTGTCACATCACAGGTCTCTCCCCTCTGTTTCAGGGTTGCATTAAGAATGAGAGACACAGCACAAATTTGCACCAAGACTGTGTTGCAGCAGCACTGGCTGTAGGAAAATGCTGGTGCCTTGCTGTTGCTTACCTTCATCAGCTCTTGGACAAGCCATGCTGCCCAAATACATCCTCCCCAGCCCCCTGCCTTAAGCAGAGCTTTAAAGGAAACTAACTCATTACAAGCACATAGAACCCCAAAAAATTAGCTTTAAGGTAGTTTTGCACTGCCAAGTGACCTTCCTATTTCTCTTCTCACTGAAAACTAAACCACAGGATTCATGTCCCAGACCAGTGGAGTATTTTGGTACTGTAAGTTTAACAAAAATGTATAACTATTTAAATGCTTCAATATTCAGGTTCTTTACTGTCACCAGAATTAGAGCCATCTGAGACTTCTCCACTAAACATCAGTGACTGACACTTTCAGTGTATTCATGACTGTACAGTCCATTTCCAAAACAGACCCTGTAAACTTTGGGGAAGAAGGGTGGTTGCCATTTCAATGTGTCCACAGCTTGCTTTGTCAAGTCCTCTGTTATTCAGATGCTGGGAACACAAGCTTGGAACACTTCAAATATAAAACTGTTCTTTTTGTTGTGTTGTACTGTCGACCTAAGTCACAAAGGATACCACTCGATGACCAAAACACCATTTCAGCCTACAGCAACATCCCTGATTTATTTTAGCTCATTCACTCCAATGGCATGTATTTCAACTCCTTCAGGTTGAAATACATGCCATTGGAGTGAATAAAGCACAGAAAGTTCAACTGTTTAAATATTTTCTATGGTAAAAAATATATAAAGAATTATCTGACATGAATGCGATGCAAGTTGTCTAATGACACAGAGGTCTGTTCTCTCCAGCTCCCCTGTGCTGGGTCACAGACTTGGGTAAGTACGGTAAAAGAAAGGATAATGAAGCACTTTACTCTGCTGCTGAGTCCCACATCTACCCTGTCTATGCCTAATTTTCAGTTGTGCTAGGATGTGTGGATGGAAAGTGCCACACCAATGCACTCTGTTAGCCTTTTAAACAGAAAATATCTTTGGTAAACATAAAACTAGAAAAGAACTAGAAATTATAAACGTCTCAATCAATAAAATAAAATAGTCTGGAACAGTATCAAATCCAAAGTTATTGTCACTACATAAATTATGGTCCCATTCAAGGTTTAATACAGCATAAACAAGGTAACAAAATTAAAAATTGTAGGGAATGGAATGACATCTTCAACTGTTTATGAATGATAACACTAAACAAAACGAGGAAGAACAGAAAAAACAAGTGTGTTGGAAAACAACTGTTGAGTTCCCTCTACATCAAACCCAATTTTACTTCTGGGCTCTCAGAACGGAGTGTTTCAATTTTCACACTCTGAAACAAACCATACGAGAGCTTTAAATGATCCAGATGGGAAGCCTTTTGTTAAAGCTTTTGAAATCAGCACTATAGTTCTGTTTCATGGATGAATTTTGGTTGGTGTGTTATTGCAATCAGTAATGCTAAAACAGTCTGTCAAGCTCTCAAGTAGAGAGATGACAGAAGAGAGAACTAAGGGGAATGAACACACACAAACACCCTTTTAAAACCCATAATGTATCATGACTTTTTTTTTTTTTTTTGGAGGACATGAATCGAGAAATAAAGAAAAGGCAGACACTCAGCAATGGCCTGGCTGGTAAATCACAGCTCATCATTCCACACACCCTTAAATTTATGGATGAAAGCCTGTGAGAAACAAATAAACCATTTTTCCAATATATAATAAACTGCAGGCTGGACTCAGAATCCTCAGTGTTTTGTAAAACAAATGAAACATTACTTTCTAAACACAGCAGTCCAAGTTATACACTTAATGAAAAGATGATAGCATAATTAATTAATGCTAATCAACATGGATTTACAGGAAGCAGGTCTGGTCAAACAAACTTGCTGCTGTTTTCTGACAGAACAATGGGCAGAAGCGATCTACAATCCCAGGACTGACTTCTGTGCAGCACCCAGACATGCATAACTAGCAACCCTGACTGTTTTTAAAAGCACTTACACAAAATCAATGCAGCTGATGCCAAATCGATTAAAAAGAAGCTGACAATGAGTTCATCCACATGAATGAAACCCCTCTGATCATAAATGGGCTTCATCATCTGAGAGCAGCTTTTTTAATGGGGCCTACAGGGATCTGGTTACAAAACTGCTTCGTGTTTTCTGAATGATCTGAAAGAAAATACCAATCAATTTTTGGTAACAGCTGGAGAAGAGTCAAAATTCAGGGCAGGGGGAGGGGGGGAGGTGGATAAACACAACTGTGGATGTGCCAATTATTTAAGTCATCTTGCCTGACAAGGAGGGTTCTTCTGAACTACAGTAAACCCCTGCACCCCTATGAAAAGCCCTAGGTGTACTGGCAGGGATAAAGGAATAAAGGATGAGGGTCTGTGGCAGCAGTGAAGTCCTTAGGCAAGCACTGTACCCTGTCCCAACAGCTGCCCATGGATCAGGGGAGAACACTGACAGATTAGAGAGAGCTTGGATTCAGGAAAATGATATAAAATTTATCTGAGGTTGAGGAAATGAAACAATACCAAAAGACTTTCTTATTTGCCCAAAAGAGCTCAGATGTGAATTGTTAACAGCATTTAGGTTGTAACAGCGGAAAGAGGTTTCCAGTCACAAAGTTGCTCTAACCTAGGGGGAAAACACACAGAAGTATCTAATGGCACATCTAGATTCAGACTCAAAGCCTGTGTTTAACATATCAAAACCTTTTCCTAGGTAAAAGAATTTCTTGTTTGCTTTGCTGCTATCAACAAAAATGAGGGGGGGGGCCTGCACCAGTACAGGGTGTACATACATATCTGTTAGACATGAAAACAATCAACATTAACATTAAAAATAAACCAAATCCCTTTCTATAGACACACAAAGTTCTTTGAGGCTTCACCAAAGAGACGATGCTGACTAAACCATCCTGCTGAAAGATCCCTTTCCTAAGAACAAGCAAGCACCATACAGCAAGGCCTTGAAGGGGTACAGCAGAGATAAACAAGGCATGCAAGGGGATGTCCTGCAGCCCTCTGCTGCTGCTCCTGCAAAACCTCATCAGCTGTAATACAAGGCTTGCAGGTAGATTAAGTGTTTACTATCTTTTTGAGTAGCAACACTTCTGTTGTAATCATGACTGCCCAAGCATATGGGGCAGGCAAGATTGGTAGAGAGATGCACCTTTAGGAAAAAAGCATGCACACTTTTGGGCACACACAACCCCCTCCTACAGGTGCAAGGTAAGCTCTGGAGCAGAACAGTATGAAAACAGAATAATGATGAAAAAGGAGGTGGTGGTGTAAAAGAGATGGATGCTGGGGAATGGTCCTCACTGGCCTTGGTAGAGTTTCCCCTTGCCCCACAATGGCTCCTGCAACCCCAGCACCATCTCCCCCTGCCCCACAGCCTCCTGAAGGCAGCACCAGGGCTGCAAGGCTCCCTGCAAAGTCAGCACCGTGCAGCTGCTTTAATAAGTAACTGCACTTAATTCATTACCTCTCCAAGATTAGCAGAAGACACACGCCGCAGCCAAGACCAACAGAGCCAAATAAATTCAGAGTTTTCACGCCAAGTCACAGAATTATACCTAGCCAACAGAATTTGTTTTTAAATGAGGAAAACATTCACTAAGTACTTCTCATTCTTCAGACCTTTGCAAAACCCTCTGTAGGATTTGCTTTAAACAAGGCTTCTCCCAGAGCAAGCGCCAACAGAAAACATGATGAAGACTTTTTATTTTAATGACATTATTTTTAATTGCATTAAAAAGTGGATTCTCGGCAAAAAGTCAGTTTCAAATTTATCTGTGAATAAAAGCAGTGAAGAGCTGCCAGACCTAGTGAAAACTGCCAGGGTGGATGTGAGTGGAGAGGAGAATCTTCAAGAAAACCCTCTGATACCAACTGCCCTGGTTTGAGGGACCATCCCTGCCTGCACCGGGCATAGCATGTACCCAAAAATGCCACTCCACTGAGCACTTGCAACCTCTTTACATCTATTAACATTATGGTCACTGCAAGAGGGCTGTGTTATACTGTGATTCCAAACAAATGCAGCCTTGTGTTAATGATTTCATGCTCGCTTAACTTCGCTGCCAGGCACCAGGCAGGTCAAGAGCCCTCTGCGTTCCCATGCATGCACTTTGCATTAACGAACTGCTGGTCAGGAAATAATAACTCAGAGAGTTCTGTGAAATCAGTCTGGCTTTAAGGTATGTAAGTACACAAACCCATGAGGAGGTACCACACACACAGATTGCAGGAGGACTTGCAAAGAGGCTCCATCCATTAGAAGCAATGGGAGGTGACCATCACAGTCCCTTCTCCTGGGGGCCCTCCTTCCACTCCAGCCCTGCCCACCAAGTTGTTACACGAGCTCATCCCAGCTCCCTGCCCCACCAGCCACTGCATAAACCCGTGCCCAGTTCAGTGGGCAGTGGGATCTGAGAGAGCCTTATGCTGCCCTCCATTGCTCCAGGGTGATCATTTACCAGTGCAGAGGCTGGCAACCAGTCAAAACTGAAGACCCCACATATCAGAGTGCTGGGTCCAGCACATACACCAGGCACAGCACCTGTGCACATCGCATCCCTGGTGCTGAAACAAAACACCCCCCACTTTTGATGGGAATAAAAATAGCAAGCTAATCCCAAGAACTCAATATTATAGCTATTCCTTAAGAAACTCCCCCAAAGTCTGTGCTTTGCAAGTGGTAAATGTATTATTTACCTAAAGAAATTATATTACTATTACATATCCAATGTACACTAACATAAGCTTTGTATGAAATTTGTATGAATGTATTCCTCTGCCTGAGCTTAGACATAATGATGCCAATAGTTTCTTCAAATAAAAGGGCAGAGGTATGAAGGCTGACAGCAAGCTCATCTTTTAAATATTCAAAAAGTCCCCAGGGAATTCTAAAACTCAAGAACTAAAGTGCATTATTTAACAAAAAAAATGTAAGGAAAAAGTAGTTTTTCTTATAAAAGGTAACAAACAGCAAAGTGTAATTCACACAGTATAAGAACATAAAACCATGAATAAAAACATGGTATTAAGTACATACAGAAGTTATTATTAGGGGAAATCACAGATTTTCTTTTTACTATGGATTTGGAAAATTCTGAAAAGTGACAGGACCTTATTAAGAGAAGTTTCTCCCAAGTGCAGCTCCTTTTAAAAAGCCTTGAGAGTAAGAATTTATCTATACCTTCCATGACTCAAAAAAACAGAAATCAGTGAAAATTGGGAAGGATCATGGCAATCCTTGGTGAGCTGGGCTGGGACAGTGCCAGCCTTCTGTGAGGTGGCAACCTCTGTGTCTCGGCCATCCCAGTCCTCGGTGCAACATCCTAGTGACAAACCCCCTTCCCGAGGTAGTTCTGTCTAACATGCTGTGACAGAGGAGCACAAAGCCCCAGTGTAAAGCAGTGCTGCTGCTGGAGAGGATGCTCTGGCCTTCTTTACCACCTGCAGCTGCTCCTTCCTCTCCTGTCTCCTCCTGCCAGCATGAATATTTGGATGCTGTGCAGTGAGCTGGGTCAAGGAACTAACCCATATGAAAATTAACCCAGGATGAAGTATAATTAATTTCCCTTTGGTTTTGCTCCCTCATGCAGCTGAGCAAACCCCAGCAGCAGCAGGAAAGGGAAAGGAGAGGGAGAAAAAATACTAAGAGCAATACATGGGGTAAGGAGAACAGGACCCCCTATCTAGAAACTGTCTAGCAGGACAAGCATAAAATTCTTTAGAGCCAAAGGCAAAAAAAGCTCCAGGTCTTATGCTTCTAAATCCTTAGACAGAAATAAATCAGAAGGGAAGTTTTTATTTTGCATCATTGCCCCAAAATTAGTGGAAGCAAATTTCTGAGAGGCAGCAGGAGGAAGCTGGTGGTGAGTAGGAGTAGACCAGCCATCTCTGTGGATCCAAATGAATCCTGCTGGCACAGAGGGCAGAGCACCACACCACCACAGCACTTGGGAGAGCCAGTGGCATGTGTCAACACTCAGAGGGAGCCCAGCATTCAACTGTTGTTTGATCCCAAATTCTCAGCCCACACCTGCTCCACCTTGCTTGGGTGATGCTGCATTCATTGCAAGACAACCCACCCTGTAATGAGGACTGTCAAAACCATAATGCTACCACTGGATGGAAGTATCCCAGTGTACTGCAGGTAAAGCTTTTTTTCCTCTCTCTTTTGCTTTTCTGTCACTTTCCACCACGCACTTTTCCCAACCATAGCCCTTGTGTGACAACATGATGTTTTAGTTTGTCAGCTTTTTTTGACACTTTGGCAAACAAGCCACTCCTGATAAACATGAGTTCCCTGCAGAAATTATAACTCTGCACCCTGTGCCATTTATGGCTGTCATATGACTCTGAGAGCAAACTTTACAGCATACCTTGAAAACCAAATCCATCCATTCACTAGCTTTTATGACTATGATCCTATCTATTTATTTATTTTCTTGCTCTGAACTATTCTTTCTTTCTTTCTTCTTAAAACCTCTGCATAAAAACTCTCCATTGTTTGCAACCCATTGTCCATAAAGAAAGGGTACATTTCAAAACACCAATACATTTGGGACAGAATTAGAGAGAAGTGCATTTTCCTAGCCAACTTCCATATGGCAGAGAATTTAGCTCCCTGACTTTGTCTGCCATTGAGATATGCAAGCTGCTGTCAGGTGTGTAGACTGATGAGGATTACAGTATTGGAGGCTCATTATAAACATACTAATTAGTACCATGAAGGTGGCAAATGCAGCACTTCTGACAATGTGAGTACTAGGTCACAAAAGATAAAAAGCTGCTACTTTAGAGTCCATAATAGCATTGCTTATGATGGCCAAACCAGTGAAGTAGAAAAAAGATTAAATTTTTTCCCTGGATCACTGAACGCTTGCCAGAAAGATGGCACTAAAATCCAGGCAGTTAAGTTTTCTAATTCATAGCCAAGAAGTTTGACCCTAGTTCATGCACCAATAAAATACCAGCATGATATCAAATAGGGTACTTCATATTCAAGAAGCCTTTTCACTAACAGAAGTATTTTCCCAAAACTTTCTAACTGCTTTTCCTTCTTTCCACAGTAATTTAGAATCACTCTAATGAGAGAAAGTTGTGATTCAAACCAGACAACTCTACATCTTAAGAATTGGCCAAAAACCACTAAGTACCTACATTAATCCAGAAATATTTTCTAAAAACTCTAGCATTTTTCTAGTGAAGAAACCTTTTGTATATTTGTATCTCATACAGAAATGGCAAAAAGGAAGAAATTAAAGACCTAGACTGTAGAGAGTAAAATTTTGTATGAGGTACTAAATAATCTCTCAGTTTGCAGCCCATAAAATTGCACAAAAATCAGTCTTCATCTTTTTAAGCTGCAGAGTTTACATAAAATTGAAAAATGCTTCACATCAACATCAAAACACGAAATAAGATTATGTCTTCTGTTTGATAATGGGCCTACAAAGCACAAAAATCACTCTTCTTTAATCTTTCAGTTCAGTCTACAATACAATACAGAAAAAGAATGGTAAGATTGTATGCAGGGGCTGCTATGCAAATAGGGAGCCAAAATCTCATCTGAACCCAAGGTGAAATTCACAGAATTGAGACTATTTTCTACTTGCAGCTACAGCTAGTTCTAACATCCCACTGACAACTGTGGAGAATTTGACCTATATTTTCTAAAAGAAATGTCTTCTTTTAATAAAACATGTATTTTTAGATTTCATTCACTCTCTTTGAGCAGCCTAATAGTTTTAAAATAAAAATACTATAAAGGACCCCCCCCCCCATACCTATATCAATGAACAGCCCTCAGGGAGCACCAGAGCATTAACCTGCCTGATAACTGCATTAACCTTTCCCCAAAGGACATTTTCTCTGAAACTGTGAAAATCTGCCAATGTGTGTCTTCCACCATATCACCCCATGCCCTTCTGTTGTGAAAGAGCAGTAATTACTGTAAAGCAACAGTTTAAGGCAGAGACAACTGCACTGATGATTTAATCAGGGAATTTCCTCATAGGCTTTCCCAGGAGGAAGGACTTGCAAACACTGCTATCCAGAGTCTTTTCAAAGTCAGGAATAACAAATATTAATTATCTTCCGTGGGCTACCTTCACGGCTGTGTCTGTAAACTGACATCCAGGAACCGTGAGGATTAATTACAAGTAATGAAGTCACTTCTGCACCGCTCAGTTAAACACAGCTCCTCGCAAATGAGTTTGACCTTTCCAGCACCACATGCTCTGGAATTCCTTGCTCAGAAGGGGATTACCTGCAGCCAGCATCTTCACATGGGAACCAGGATCACATTTGAGATAGGCGGAATCTGGCTCTATATTCAGGTTTTAAAAAAGACAAAATAGATATTTGACAGGAGGCCATCTTTTAGTGGATGACACCATCTGAGCCACTGACAACTTACCAGGTTTCCTGTGGAAAATTCTTGATATCACATGTGCAGACTTGCACATACCTGTGAAAGGTGTGTCTGCACTAACACACAGCTCACTACAGAAAAGCCTGGGTTATGAAGCTTGAAGCTACCCCAACATCAGAATGTAACAAGACAACTAAAGATGGATATATTATTGACAAACTATTCAGTCCTAGTGGCACCCTGAGAAACATTTCCTTATACTCAAGTGATGCCAATAAACAAGAAACAGGATGAAATTTTATCATGTGTTCCATGGTGGTATTTTGGAAAAGAAGCAGGTCATAGGATTATACAGCAATATTTTGCAAAACTAACAAGAAAAATCGTATCTAATGTAATTACTAGTTTGGAGACACATGACTTTTGTAAGCCAGTGACATCAAAACACACCTTCTGCATTTTTTCTTGAATCTGAGATGCTGCTGCCTGGAGTTTATGGACACACAGATTATAAAAGAAAGTGTTCCTCAAAAGATCTCATTGGCCTCAAACATACTATTTTGTGTCACCATTTGAGCAAAGAAATGCGTTATGAAAGTGGTATGAAACTAGAAAACAAATAACGCTTTAAAGTTTTCTACAGACATGCTGATTCAAAAAGCCATGTCTTAAAAGTCACATTTGACATCAGAATTTAATGACCCTGATAAATGTAATCCTCACAAGCAGAGAAAGTCACTTCCTTGCCCTGGAGAATGTGGACTGCCTCCTCCTTTAATGTGCTCACTTCTAAGGCCGGGAACTGCCAGGTTGCTGACGAGTATTTGCAGGTCAGTTTGCATTTTCGTAGACTTTAGTTGCTGCCTTAAGTCATCGCTCCCAGCAGAGAAGAAACAGTTTTAAATGTCACAAAATTGACAATCTCCACTCTAGCAGAGGAAAGCCACTAAATCTGACATCACTTCTCATCACCTACGCTTTATAGGTCAGACGTGTCCAACTGCAAGTTAAGATTAAAAGTGGCTTGCTACTAATCTTAGCCCAGACATTAGTGCCGCTCTAATACACTCTCTGTGCAGCAGGGTGGGAGATGAAATAATCAGCTATCTGGCTGCCCTCTGACCTTGCCTTGGAGTGTGTGGGGGTGGGAGCAGCATTAAAAACATATTTAATGATCTCTGCCCGTTCGAGTCAAGCTTAGTAATAATTGTAACAAAAAATACAAGTGGTCTGACTGCCAGATCCTTCAGAAGATACTGACAACTCTGACTTATGCCATTCTCAGTCAAATAAATGCCATTTATACAATACCTCTCGAAACTGGCATGTCTCCTGCTTTGTCTTGCAGCTGCTAGCATGACTTGGGATTCAATGCTCACAGCAGCTTTAAAAAATTTTAATGAATAATTACACCAGCCAGTTTTCCATATCACTTTAACTTCATCAGTATTATTACCTTTGGAGATATTCGCGTAGACATCCCACTGGAGCATTTCAAGAAGGGCCAAGGATAACATATTTGGATCTATAAATTTAACATGGAACTGTTTCCGGTGATTTCCCTAAGGACCTCTTCCCTGGGTGCATTTTAAATTTTTTTAAAAATAAAAACCAGAGATGCACCACAAATAAAGAAGCAAGACGAAATTGTCTTTTTTCCTTCTGTGCATCTAAATGAATGCAGATGTCTGCAAATTATTGAGATTTCTTGGAAAATCAGTGACCATAACAAAAACCTTTTGCTTCCCTTGATGAGCAAAAAAGCCATCACTGAGTTGTGAACCAAATTTATAGAGCAGAAATACTTGTCAGCTTCATCTGGGTCAAAAGGTGTGAGGTATAAGAAAAGCTCAAAGATAATGATTTGCATCATATAGAACCCCTCAGTCCCATTCTCTTTTAATTACCTTCATCACTACGGAGACAATGGGCTTTTTGTTTCATTCTTTCAACTTCTTGGACTGAGTCCTGGTACCCTATTAACCACAGTACTGCAAATAACAGTGAAGGGATAACTAGCTTTATTAAGAATTAGCTCAATTCACCATTTCTCTGCTCTAAGCATCAAATCTGAACAATCCTGCCAAACCACCTGCTGATAACAAACATAGGAAGACCGTGTTAGTGGTAAAAATAAAAGGCCTGACGTTTTACCACCATCCCAAACAACCACGGCAGAGCTGCTGGCCGCCCCTGGCTGCTGCTGAAAGGGGAAATGCTGCGGGGAGTCAGCTGAAGGTCGGCTGCTGCTGCTGCTGCTGCTGCTGCTGCTTCTTAGAATGCAGAGCTGGTTTTAGCACAGATGCGATTCGAAAAACCTGGACAGATGGTTTTTGCCAGTGGCTCTTCAAGAAGTTACATCTATATTCACTTAAACTTGGTGTAAAACAGCAACATTATCGTTAAAATTAATGAATTCGTGCTTTGGTTTCCTGTAATACTTACTTTGCTGTTGACTGACTTACCTATTTCTGCACTGTCTATTAAACAACAGAAGGCAAATTTTCACCATCCAGAGTATTCTCAGTTACCTAAAATTCTTCACTAAATAGGAATGTTTATTACCATGAAGGAGTTGTGGTTAAAATAAAACAACGCAGATTTCCTGGGAGAAAGATGGCCAAAGTTTGAAGTGCAAGTACAGACATAATCCTAATAAGGTTATGTTTGGTTCAAACCAGTGACTCTAGCCTACACATGAACAAAACAGCCTAATCCCATGCTTGATGCCAATGCAGGCCTGGCAATATAAATAATTTAGATTTTCAGCCTTAGGTAACCCAGAGCTCAGTTCAGCCTGAAAACTGTGGCTAGTTCCTGCTTTAAGTCATTCAGCTTAAGAAAAAGGTTCATTTTCTAAAGAGAAGCACACTGAAGGTATCCACATGCCATTTTTTTTCCATTTCCCTGAACCACCAGGTGACAAAGAAATCAGTGTAGTCTTCATGGGATTTTTCCTGGTCTCCAGGCCTGGCTGGCTGGGAACACCACCTTGCACCCATAAGCACCCCTATAAACTGTTGGGGAGATCTCAGCCCCAAATGCCTCACAGACTTCTTTCCTCTCTTCTGTTAAATCACAAGGACAGTTCACCAGAAGGGCCAGGGCAGCATTCATCACACCAGCCACAATGCACAACCCTGCAGCTGCCCCTTGCCCTAATCTCACCCCCCTGCCTTACCTTTGGACTATAACCATGCCTGAACATGTAACCTTTATGTAGCCAGGTTATCTAGGGCATTTTCCTTCAATATTTCTTGAATATTTTATTCTGCGTGCACCGTTCACAGTAATTGAATAATCCAATAATTCTCAGCAGTGACATACAGCTTAGTTTCTTTCTAATTTGAGCATGATGATGCCTCATAAAAGAACTGGGGCAAGCCAAAAAATAAAGGCATTTCAGGCAGTAATGAAATCTAAAATGCTCGCCTGCATCTATTTATTAATGTCACTGCAGAGCAAAAAGCAATAGAGCATCAAAATGAAATTGCGTCTGTGGCTCGCCTATCGCCGATCACACGCACCCAGCGTTAATTAAAGGCTGTAGTACAGGTTTCCTTTCTTCAGCCTTTCTGCATTATTTCATCTATAACCCAGACTACGAAGCTCTGATAAAAGCTCAGTAGAAAAATGTCCGAGCAGTCTGCCAAGAACCACACAGACTTGGCCTGTGGACAAAACGCACATACAAAACTGTGGAAAGGAAAACAAAAATGAGGACAGAAAGCCAACTACTCTTTAATTTTGTGATATGGAAAATAGAAGCATGTTTTTCAGCAGCTGATTGCTTACATGAAAAGTTTAAAAGTTCCAGCACAACCAGTTGTTGTTCAGAATCAGAACCATGTTGGAGATCACCGGACTCCTGACTGTGAGCATCACTTGAGCAGAGAAAGGGGTTACAAGGACCTCTGAAACAGCCCCCCCCCCCCCCAAGAGTAACTGCTAACCTTTGGGGAGCAAAACATTTCCTAGGAGTAAATCCTCCAAGAGATTGTCACAGACTTGTGCTACTCCTGTTTGAGTTTCTGTTACGAAACAGCAGGAAGGTATTTTGACACTGAGCCAGATTTTTGAGAAAAATGCATACAAAGTACCTCTCTGCACAGCAAAATACCATATCACTGTATCTCAGGGCTAGCCATTTGTTAACAACTTTTGTTCTGATAACATCCAGATCAGACAGCTTCAGCCTAACACAGTGTCCCTCCTCTAGTTTGCACAGTCCTGAAGAACTTTCATGGTGCGTTACAGCACTCCACTGTTACAGCACAGTGTTTTCAAGGAACTCATGTACATTTACTTACAGCTAGATTTATAGAAGAAAATTTCATCTTGATCAGCTGACACTACTATACATGCAAAGCAACACAATGTCTCAGTTTTGACATTAGTATGATTTGAGAAATGCTATTTCAACTGAGAAAGAAAAGTCAGGAGACAGGCAGAAGGAATGAGATCATGAGCCCTTAACAACAACGAACTGCCAGAGTGGAATAAGACTGATGGATCTGGGTCCTACCTTTGCAATACATTTCTGTACATTGGTGTTTCCAGGTAGACTGGTAACCCAGCCTTCTCCTGAAAAGGAGAATATCTAGGGGGAAAAAGAAACCAAAACAGCTAAGCAGAGCTGTACTGTCTTCTTTCCAGGCTGAACCTTCTCTGCCCAAACAAACAGGCAAACCAAACCAAACTAAAACAAACAAGCAAAAAAACCCCAACCAGCCAATCGACCAAAAAAAAATAAAAATTCCATGCTATTCAAGTCGTTGATTTGAATAAAAAAAAGATTCCATTTACTTTATTTTTCATATTTTTACCTTTTTGCATCATTTAGTTTATTTCAACATAAACAGTTTTGAAAACACTGAAGCAATTCTGTAGATCTGTTTTATCTTGAGCTGCAGCTTTTGGTAAATAATGACCTAAACCAATTTACTTTAGCTTGATGTCTACATTTCTGGATGGTCATTGCAAATTAGACCCATTTGAAAATCCCTCAGAGTAAAAAGGCTAGTTGCCCTCTTTCCTGGCATTTATCCCTCCTGTCTCCTTGAAAGGCACTTTTTCACCAACCCTCTTCTTCTGGTATGTTGTTGCCATGTCTTCCCAGAGAACACAGCAGCTTGAGGAGCTCTAATTCCATCTGTTCACAGATGTAATTCAGCTTCTTCTGTTTCCTAATTGAAGGTACAAAATCCATTACAAAACAGGAGGAAAAAATAATTACACCATACCTTACTGCATGCAGGGTTGAAACACTAAATATTATGATGACCCAAGAGGCTTTTATCCTACCATTGAAGGTCATTAAAATACACCAACTAAAGAGGCAGTGAACAGCAGAAAACCTTGACAATTTCAAATTAAATGACAGTAATTAAGTAACTTTCCTATACCTTATTCTGGTAACACCTGACATTACCTATCAAAAGCCAGAAACCTTACACAAGGAACCACAAGAAAATGTGACCTTTTACTGTTCACTGCTTAAAAAATCCCAAAACCAAACAAACCACACCCCCCCCAAAAACAAAACAAAACAAAAAAAAAACCACACAAAACCAAAACCCCCAACCAAACAAAACAAACAAACAAACAAAAAACACAAAAAAAGCAAAGCACACCAAATCAAATCAAATCAAACCAAACCAAACCACAACAAAAAATCCACCAAAAAATCCACCAAAAAACAAAGAACCAAAACAAAAATGCCAAAAGCCCAATCCAAACTGAACAAAAAACCACCACAACAAAAAAATATCCAAAATTTTTTTTTCCAAAAACCAAAAAAAAACAAACCACAAAAAAGTAGTTCTGTCATATGAAGAGAGCCAAGATGAATTACACAGCTGTTTGGATAATTAGTAGGTACTTTACTAGTAGATCATCTTTTACTTCTGAAGTGGAATTACAAAGGTGGTGGGTCACCTTTGCTTAGTCTCCAAAGCCCTTGGAAAAGGGTGAAAGAAGAGGACAGAAAGAACTTTGAAAATCACTGCCAGCCCAAAAGCTCACTGGCCCATGGTGAATACAATAACAAGCACTAAGGCATGTGTCCAGAAATTCACTTATCTGGAGTCAAAAGTTCAGATAAATGACACGCAAAGCACAAGCTTCCTTTACAACTGTACAGCACACAAGGGCTGGAGTACTGAGCATCTCAACTTCAACAAAAGGTCTGAAGCAGAAGCTCAGAACTAATGGCTCTATTTAATGGCAAGAAAAGTACAGGAACTCTGCCAGTGCCATTCCTGTTAAAAAGACATACAGCCCAAAAGACAAGGTCCACTTTGCCCTTTTTCTTGTAATCAACTGGATTTAAAAAAATACAGAGAACATCTTAAAGCCAGAACAGATAACAAGTTTCTCTACTGATGCTTGATGTAAAGGTTGTGCCTGTCATGCACATGTCACATGTCCCCCACCATGTGACAAACACAGATCTGCTGACATGTACCCTCCAGAGACCCAGCAGAGAGGGAAGATTTTGCAACTTTTAAATGCAAAATCACTAGGCTAATTCTTCCACCTCTCAGTCTTTTTTCTTTTCTTTTCTTTCATATTATTTCCCTTCCATGAATTGCCCCTGTTTTCTAAGCCTCATCCCACTTTTCCATATTCCAAGCAAAATTAGGATTCTTCTTTTTTTGTACATTTTTGAACCATTACTGGTATATTTGTGATCACCCTATTTAGTGCCTTGTTTCAGAGTAAGAATGTGTGTTCTGCTTTCAGACTGCTTCTGTGTCTTATGCCAAAATGTGCCAGGCATCAGACTTTGCTGGAATCCTAGTCTCTTCTCTTACAGCCTGTAGGCTGCCAGTTCTGTCCACCATTCCTGCTGTTTTAGTAAATTTTCTGGCCATGTAATAATGGTCATGTATCTCTGATGCAAATATATTTTCATGCAAGATTTCAGCAAACATGATGTCAAATGTCCAGCCACTTAAGCAGCTGAATGTCTGTTATTTGTAAAGGGGCATTCAGTGATATAGTTAAAAAGAACCTCCAGCAATATAAATATATATGCAAAATATAAATATATATTCAGTCATCTTTACTGCAACAGCTGCTGAGGAAACACAGGATTTCCTTGACTTAAAAGATTGAAATGATTCCATCAGGTGGAAAACAATTTCTGAAAAAGCTCTGTATTTTGCTCTGTTTCACTGCATTAACCCTAACAAGGTGATCAGAACCAGGAAACTTTTTTCCTTTTTAATTTCTTTGACTGTTGTAAATAAAAACCAACCCATTCCTCCTGGCCACAGAATCATTTCATTCACCACAATTCTCCATTCCCATCCAAACAGCATCAGGGTGATGGCATGCCTTAAGAAAACACACCTTCAGCAGCATGCTGCCATCCCTCTCATGAGCCTTGCCAGGCTCAGAAAAACCTGGGGAGCTGCTGAGGCCAAGCACCCCAACCCTGCTTCTCACAAATCACCTTGAGGCTCTGAAAGCACCTCTGCCCTCTGTGAGAACAAAAATCAACACAGCCAAATTACTGTAAATACAGTGCTCCAGGTGATTTACCAACATGCAATCTACAGGCAGCTAGCTGCCTGTAAACTGTGAGGTTTCCTTTTCATTCACAGGTATTAGAATGAAAAAAAACCAAACAAAAATAATAAAAAAACCCCACCTCCAAACAAATCAAAACCCAACATTTTGTTTCCAGGACTCCTTTCCCATCTTTGAGGGACATCTCTCAGGGTTGCCCCAACTATTAAGATGAAATCAGAAGAAGTAACACCTGAAATAGTCACTTGGCACTTGCAGTGATGTCCTGTGATCCCACATGGAGTCCCATGAAAGCACTCCACAGTATGCTCCTTCCCTGGCCAGTTCTGAGCCAGTGACAGCTCACCCAGGTTTGTAAACAGCAAATCTCAAAGCCTGGCCAGCAGTTTAGTGCAGCTGAGGTTCACCTTGCAAGGACTTCTTCCAGAGATATTCTGAAGGAGGGAAAATAAACTTGCATTATTTCATCCTGCTGCAGGCATTTTATCCCTGGGCTGGTCTGATCACCCACCCACTCCAGGACCAGGAAGGTACTTAGAGCAGTGCCTTTGCCTCTTTCCAAGCCCAGACCATCCTCATTGCCCATTCAAGGCTCAAGGCTTGTGAGTGCTTCAGAGAATCCCTCAAGCACAGTACAGCTTTCTCCTGCCCAGAACAACCACGGTGCAGATTCTGCATTTTGTTTGTTTTCTGATACTACAAAAGGGAAGAACACCCTTGAACTGTTTATGAGTCTGCAGGGACAGAGGGATCTCCCTGCTGTGTGGCCACAGCTCAATATTCCTGTTATTGTTTATTAGTGGCGTAATCTCTTTCACAGAGAGATGATAAAGTAACACCAACAACTCAAAGACACATGGTGAAAACATGTTAAATTAAGCGAACAATGGATTCCAGGTGGAGAAATATTCAATACAGAGTAAGGTACCCTTCAGCTTTTTTATCCTAGAATGGTCTGGGTTGGAAGGCATCTTGAAGATCATCCAGTTCCATACCACCTTTTATACCTATTGGCTTGCTCTGACTCCTGATTTTGTAGTTCACTGGCCACACAAAGAAAACTGAGGAAATGTTTCAGAAAATATTTTTACAGTATCATTTATTATCCTTCTTAACTCTCTGTTTCAAACTGTATATACATGGATAAACCTGCTTCCTCTAACTTGACTTAAAAATGCAATCTAAGCATCACACAATTGAAAATAATTGTTTGGTTCCATTAATTCGTGCATGGTGAGTCACAGTTTACTGAGCTTCCAAGCAATGACAGGACTCAGTAGAATGAGAAAAAGGCTGAGAAGAATAAGGATAGGCTGAGGCTTGGAAAGCCTTCCACACAAGAAGACACAGAACAGACTCAGCCTGGGCAGCATGAGTATTCACAGTTTCTTACTGCACAAAAATTGTTCAGTGAAAAATTATCAGTCAGCAGGCCTGAAATAAATTAGAGGATTATCTTTTTACTGAAAGCATAATTATAACTGAATCTGAATGCTACAGGATGTGGTAACAGCCAAAATTGTATGTGAAAAGTAAAAAAAAAAAAAAAAAAAGAGGTTTCTCAGAGCATTTCAGAGAGAAATCCATTACTGACCTCCAAACTACACACGACACCCAGCTTGGGAAACTCCCAATCTGCTGGCTGCCAGCAGCAGGCAGAATATACCACTGAGAAAAATTGCTTTTAAAACATCCTCCATTTTAGACTCATTCCCTGAGCACCCCACACAGGTCACTGTTAGAAACACGCTACTCAGTGAAACTCATTGCTGTAGGAAAACCCCTCCTGGTTTTGCATTACACTCAAAACCAGAACTGCTCTCAAGGCAATGGTGCCAGAAGAAAAGCAGCAGCAGTGCCTGGTGTACACATGTATAACACATTTGCATTTTAAAAGCAGTATGTTTGCCACAGCTCAAATATTCTTACTTCCCTCAAGTAATTCAGCATTGCCTTTGAGAAAAAGTGGCAGGCAAAGAAGTGGAAGAAAAAAAAATCCCAACAGACTTAACATATGGGTATCTTGGTGAGGTCTAGGTGGCAGAGGCTTCCTCCCTACCCTTTCCTGAAAATGCAAAATCAGTGCTGTTCAGGCTATTGGCCAGAATTTGTACTCCCCCAGCTCCTGCACCGAGCATCTAATGGAGTGCATGAAGGACATGGCCTTTGGGCACTGGGAGAGATCCACTTCCACCCCACTCTTCTCCCAGGAACACCAGCTGCTCCTTCCCTCCATCCCCCCACTGACCAGCCAGTTCAGGCACCCTCCAGGAAGGATAACATTTCCACTGAGGAAAACGTCTTCTGCTTTCTTATCTTCACAATACAATGTGGGGAGAAGAGTTACACCTGCTTCCCTCCAGACTGGGAAAAACCATGCCCAGATTATCCAGCTTCAGGGCAGCTCTGTGGGTGCTACTGGCACCTTCAGTTCTGAAAAAGTGCCAATGCTGAGCAGGGAAACACCGACTTTATTCCTGCCAGGGAGCGCGTAGGTGTCAGTGCCAAATCCACAAGTTAATTAAAAACTGTATTTTCTATGGGAAAACAACACGACCAGCATAATAGAGCTATAATTATAGCCAGGTTTCCACTGGCAACTTGTTAATTGATTCTTATTCTGTTTCTTAAAGGAGAGCAGGGCTGCTGTCACACCCTCTTTCGTTCCTGCTGCTGTAATTTCTCCAGCAATATTCCCAGCAAAGTGTCAATACATTTGTGTCTCTGCTCTAAAAGGGGACCAGCATGGTGTTGCATGATACGCAGTGTCCTAAAAAGAAGTTGCTCTGCCGCATGGCAAATCAGTACATGTGTAATTACCTACAGAATTTCATACAGAGCATCAAAAATGAAAATATGATAAGTCTCATCTCTCCTCAGCCCTGCTCTGTTGTCATGGCAACTGGACACTTTCTCTCTCCCCCCCTTCCTTTTTCCCAAGGGACAAAGAAAACCACCAGAGACTTCACAAATCAGCATACATTAAGCACAAATAGTTTGCCAAATGCATTTGTTCACTGACATCTCTTACTGCAGTAATTGTGTGCATTGTGCTCGCTGAAGTGAGCTGCTGCAAACACGGCTGTCTGCTTCCTGCCCAGCACCATCCCTGCAAAAAAACCCCCTATCCTCTCCTCCACCTCCACTTCTCTACACATGCTCAGGCAAACTCTGTCAAGTCAAGCTGGGTGACTTGTTTTGTTCCATTTAGCCATTATTTTCCTGTTTACATGTGCACGGATGAATGGAGGTAAGCTCAGCTTGAGTCCACCTGTACTGCTGAGTCGTAAATTTCTCTGGTGAGCAACAGGTTGAAGTAAATACCTATGTCCTGTAGGCAGCTTTTCACATGTGGCACACTACAGACAAGAGAAGCAAGGTCTGGGATTCGTGACCCAGGGAAGTGGAAACTTTCACAGCAGTGCTGCTTGTCTTGGAGACATCACCTCGGCTGCAGGAGGTTTGTGGACCGGGTCTGGCACAAGTCCTTCCTGGGAAAAGCAGACGGATGCTGCCTCCCATCCGCCCTCAGTTGCTTAGTGTTCTGCCAAACTTAAACTGACAGGCTTTCAGTGTCCCTGCCAGGTGTTTGGCTTATACCAAGGAAGCACTTTGCTTTGGTTTCATTGGATGTGCTCGTTAAAATGATTCTTCTATTCCCAAAAACAAGGCTGGGGAAAATACAATTTTTGTGGGTACTAAACCCAAGATCTTTGTTATTTTTCTTTGTTTCAGAGTTGAAAACAGGAGGAGAGGGGCATATGTGTTTGTATGAGTAAGACGTACCTCTTTCTGTTCCTGTGAATTTTCCACTGAGTTTGAGTATTCAAATCCCTCCAAACCCCACTATCCACATGGAATGAAGATCATAACCCATAATGGTGGATGCTCATACCCTCACCACGTCTGTGACACTGGAATGAAGATCCAGGGAAGGGAGTCCCACCAAGCCACTGCACACACCCCTATCAATGCTAGATGTTCCTGGCCTCCCTGCTGCAGACAGCTAAGGAGCTGCTGGCCACAGGCATGAAAAACAAGACCCTGGTCCCACAGGCAGCGCGTGGGCAACAACCAGCCGCCCGTGAAAATGCCCCCCGCAGAAATAATGGGGCTTCTCAGTGCTTTCAACAGAAATGCAGACAAAGTGCTGCAAAGGCGATGATGACCTTCTGTGCCAGCTGTCAGGAGGCAATGTGGGACGTGACATCAAGGATAAAGACTTGCTGGCACCCTGCACACCCTGCACCAGCTATGTCCACTCGCGCCAGCAGTCACCAGGCATTGTTCTCGCAGATGTACCAGGCACTCTCCCATTTCGGGTCATAATGAGCTGCAGATGTGACAGGCATTTCAGATTCTGAATCTGCAGCAATGAGACACTCCACATAGATGCTTCTGCCTCATTTTTACTTGCTAATTTTTAATAATGACAATTTAATTCATTGTGCGTGTCATGTACTGTAACGGCCAATTCAGAAATCATCCTAAAGGGCTTTGATTGCTTAAGAAATCTTGCAAATAGCTTTCCAACATTTTTTTATAAAGTGTGCATTCTGAAAAGTCAGAATTTCAGATTATCAAAATACCACTTTGATAGTTCTCTAGAGGGAAGTAATAAATAATAAGGAGGCACGATACTTTAGAGATACAGAGCCGATGCCTCAATTAGAGACATCCCCATCTCACTTTTAAAGGACTTCAAAATCAGCATGAAAAAAAAGCTGATATTATACAGAATATATTTACACACATCAAAGAGTAAGTCACAAGTGAAAGCTTAATTAAACTGAAATTTGGGTTGATCAATTAATTCATGCATTTCAGAAGGAAAAACACCTTATATAACTCCAAGAAACTATGATAAATGTTGGAAAGGTTAGACTTTCCACAATGAGGCAAAAATCAAACCTCTCCAAAGTTCCATGTTTTACTCCATCTCAAACCTTTCATGCTTTTCCTGTAACCCTTTCACAAGATGATGCAATTAGCTCCAATTTTCTGCTTACTTTTGACACAGAGCCAAAGCCATGTACATGATCCAGGGATACACGCTCCTGCTGTGGTTAAGGGTACAATGAATGCTACATTAGAAACGACCTGAAGTTTCCTAGAGAGTTACAACTTCTCCATATCAAACTCCAGAGCTCACTCTGAAAGCTGCTTTCCAGCACTGTTTATTTAACATTAACCATGGCAATGTTGAATGTCTCCTCATTTCAGGGAGGGGCTGCAATAATATAAGCTTTGCAGATGCCTGCAATACACAGAGCAAGATTCCTGCAAATTATGTCTGGATATCACTGCCTCTCAGCACTCATGAAGAAAGATTATTTTCCAAAGCATGTGTTAAAATGCTGCAGAGGAACATTTTTTGTTTGCAAACCGAGAAGTTCAATTAAATGACACTGACTTCTATCTTATTCTGCTCTAACTGCAACCCAATATTACCTAGTTTTAATGTTTGTTTACTAGCTAAAGTAATAACCCTGAGGAAAGGTTTGCAGCAACATACTTCATGTAACGAAGAGAACAGGTCTTAACAGATATGCACATCATATTCACAAAGGCAACATGTATACACTTATCTTGGTAGCATTCTTATACATCCATGCCTTAAGCACATGTCAACTGAATGCAAGTCTGGCAAGTGTATGGAAATGGCTTTTGTTTACTAGAAATATCTGGGGTCAAGATTTATGGATTTCTTAAAAATGTGAATCTGTACTTCATATAAAAAAAAAAATACACAAATGTTCCTGAAAAACAGTCTTTTTCACTTTTTAAAGTACTTTTTCCCATTCTGTGTGATTTCCCCACTTGTTACAGAAAAGAATTAATTCTGTATTATGAAAGATTATGGTGTGTAAAATCTCATCTCAGTCAGTTAATTTTGGTGTCTTTAAAAAGAGGGACGGGTAAACACTGAAAAGACACAATGCAGAAAATGGGTTCTGACTTCAGATTTGGAAGGACAAGCATTCCTCTGTAGCTCAGATCATCGCAGCAGGTTTCCAGGAATAAGTAAAACAAACCCAAACCAAAGCAGGAGGGGGAGCAAATGCTAAAATCTAGGTCAGAGGAAGAAAGCAGAGAAATGCAAAGCACCGTTTTCCATGAGCCGCACAACTGACTGTGGGAAGGTCTCATCTCCTGCCACACTCGTGCCTTCATGTCACTGCTTGTGGAGAGGAGCACAGGAATGTCCCACAAAGGGGCTCAAGTGGCCTCTTTGGCCAAGCACAGGAGGTCACAGAGGGGCAATGACAACCTGGCTGTACTGAAGGAAGGTCACCTCAGGGAGAATTCTCTCACAGTGCAGCCTGCACAAAACTTAATTTTCTCAATAAAAAGAAGGGCCAAAGAGCAAAAGGGAATCCTGAGAAATTCTGTTCTCAAGGTAAAGCCTACCAATACAGAAACTCTTTACTGCATTTTTTTCATAAACAGACCAGGCATGCAAGTGGTTCTTACACCCTAAATTTTTATGATCCTCAATTTGCGATCTTCATTCTGCTGCTCAGCCACCTGGTTTTACATTTACAGATGGCTTTGGGATCACAGTTTGTTATCTTATTCAGACATAATTAACAAACACATTTCATCCTCTTGCATCAACAGGGATCTGACTTTTCATGATAGAACAACAAAAATGGAAAACTTCAGCACATGTAGCCAGTTATTGCTTTCTGACATCTACTTAAGATATATCTTTAATACCTCCTTTTTTTCTTGCTGTCTTCCAAATAAGCCCTTTCCTATTGTAACAGGGATACAACTCCTACTTGAAGTCACCATAATTTTTCTTGTCTTTGAAAAGAAAAGCAAATTAACTGATAAATGCATCTGTTATTTTCTTATCTTTTGTGTTCAATTAACCACTACCATTCTTAGTGACAAAAACTGTCTCTTACCATCTGCTCACTAGAAATCAGCTTTAAGGCTGTTTGTAACTTACCAATTCTTTTTTTGGTTTGTATTGGTTTTTTTTTTAATTCTTAAGGTAGTGGATTCGCTTTCCTTCTGGCTTTTGCTTTTCTGTTAGCTCTGCCATGAAGCTCACAACACTGTATTTGAAACAAAGAAGAAAGAAAATTGTTGGACATTGTACCTTCTCATTGCTTTGCAACCATACCAAACCAGGGCAAGTATAAATTTAAGAGCTGCATAGGAATGCACAAATAACTGGTATTCCATTAGAAATTTTATTTCTAGTATCTTGCAATCTCTCAATCCTCAAGGCCTGACTTGGGCACTGTAAAGAAAGCAGAGAGGCCAGTGGGCTGTGTTGGCCCCATGACCGCTTGCCTGCCAAGAGCAGGAGTGTTTTCCAAGCTGTCGGGAAGCAGCCCACAGGGATAACCCATGTCAGGCACCCAACAGCCATTTCCAGCCATTCCCTTTCCCAAAGCAGGTGTAAATGCAGGCCCAGGGTGAGACTGGGTAGCAAAGACACCTGTTGGTGGACTGGGCTGATTCTGCCTCCCACTCGTGCGCTCACATGTGTTTTCACAGGTCTCAAGCTGGGAGCTGTACTCAGCCCTGGGGTGATGCAGCCCCACTCTTTCCCTGCAAAACAAGCTGGGGCTGGGCTCTGAGGCTCTAGGCTGGGGCTGGTGTGGCACTGGTCATCCCTAGTACGTATCAGATGCTTCCAGCACTAAGTGATCCCAGCCTCTTCTGATGAGAAGCATTTCTTTACCCTTTCTGTGAATACAAAAGCAAATTATCTGATGAAGACAGCTCTTCTTTCCTGATCATGTATGTTTAACTATTTACAATCTATTCCCCCTTTTTCTGGATTAAGTTAGAGTGAAGTCAGTCATGTGAGTCTTGATCATCCGCAGTGCTTACTTTTTGTTCTGTCTGGTTCTGGCTTTTTTTTGCTCCAGTCAGCTCTTCCTGAGCCAGTGCTTCAGCACCCTCCTGGAAATAACTCACTCTGGGGAGTGCTCCTCCAAAGCATGGAGAAGACAATGGCTGTCTATGCTCCATGCAGCTTTGTAATGTTATCCCAACAGGTTTCATATGCTTCATAAGTTCGGATCTTACAGCCTCATGCCATGCCCCAAGTCATGCAACACGCATCTTCAGCTTCATGAAATAAAACCATTGCTCCAACAGAAAAGAAAACACTCCAAATAGAAAAGAAAAAACACAAAACCCACCATGCTTATACCTCAGGGCTACTAGAACACCTCATGGGGCCCCAAGGAGATTCATGGTTAGGCTCTACGTGGGCTGGATGCACCAGGTGTGCTCTGGATAGAGCTCACTATAAGCAATACGGGTGCAAACCAATCTGTGACTTGGCCTCAGAGCTAAAGGTTAGTCCCTGTATTTCTTCTGTGTTAATCCAGTGGGTCTGAGAGATAAAAGACTCCTTTGTTTTGTCTGCCAAGACAGACATTCAGTATTTCAAAGCACATTGTCCAGCTAGTAACTCCTAGCATCCTTTTTCATACTTCTTGGAAAGTGTTGCTCCTTGCTGCTTATCAGGAGTCCTGTAACAACTCCAGACTGCATTGCCTTTCTTATCTGACCTCTTCTAGTACTTCTTTGTTGCTAACACTGAACTTTTAACAATACCAACCTTTACAAAGCAATTGTAAAATCCTTTTCTCTGCAGAGAATGCAATGGTTAGCACAGCAGGCCAACTTTCAGGTTTTGTGAAAGCCTGTCTGTGCCTCAGTTCATTAGGTATGAAAGTGAAAAAAATACCTAAACAACTATTCTCTTAATGTACTCCATTACTCCAAAGATTCTGAGGATGAAAACATCTGCATCCCTTCCTTCCTTCCCTGTTTATACATTATGATGAGAACACATTTGGCACTCGTACCAAAACTGGACACAGCTTCATGAACCTGACTTCATACACCCCTAGAACTGTCACCATGTAATCCAGTGACAGCATGTCTCCACTCTGCAGTCCTTCCAACTGCAAAGTGCATGGTCCTAAACCCACAACTGTGAGGGAAGAATTACACATGGTAAAAGAGCTCAGTAGCCCTGAATAAGAATGAGAAATTTGTGCCAGAACAGTGAGGAACCATTAGTAACTGGAGCTTTGTTACTTCCTTCAATGATGTCTTCACTAGCCTCTGCAGGATTTTTATTCAAATTATGTAGGAAAACAGTCCTTCACTGTTTCTACAGAAAATAAACCTCCTTTGATTTTTTCCTCAGTTTTCTTCTTTAGTTGGTACTAAAATAATTGAAAACCTTTAATGTCCATGATTTGTCTGTATTCTTTGTTTTCAAATAAGCTTTTCTTATCTGAGAAGAGACTTTGTCATCTATTTTCTCAAACTGCAAGAGATTTACAATAGCTATTTACAATAGCTGTAATAGGGATTACAGTAAGATTGGGTTGTTCTTAATTTCTTTTTAACAATCTCAGTGTCCTTTGCAGAATCCTTACATCTTGTCCTTCTGTCGATCAAAATTATCAACTATTATTTTTTATTCTTGCTTTTCCTGTTTTATTTGTCCCATGCATCCTGATCTTTTCATTCCTTTTATAAAAATCTATAAAAGGATAAAATATGTGGAAGACAGATAACCATACAATGCATTCCAGAGAAGATCTATCTATAATTTACTAAAGTTCATTTCAAAATCACAGCATTTGTATCAGTTTTGTTTCCATCTTCTATAGCAGCCCCCATCAAAACATCACTTCCTTCTTGCAAGGGAAAGCTGTTACCATGGTATTCCCATTATTTCTAACACAGAGACTGGGGGAAAAATTTGTTCAACTCCTTAGAAAATTGTCTTAATTCCAGTGCAAAGGTTTGCTGGGGTAGCTGCAACTGAACTTGTACCTGTTTTGCAGGCTGAGGGCAAAGGGAGACTGGTTGGTGGCTGGCAGCAGTGGCTGGAGAGGCTCCTGCACTCAGTACAGGTCCCATCTGTTTCCTGGAATTACAACTCTGTCTGGGCAAACACCACAAAAATTTCAGTGCGGTGTGGCATAAAAAAAGCTTTCCCATATCATGTCTGCTTGCATATGAATTTTAAATGCTCCTACAACTCAAAAAAGGAAATTTTTTAGTGAGAACAGCTCCATTTTTTGACTCCTTGTTGTGCTGTGGCCTGGCTGAAATCACTATGGAAAAGCATGGAGAGGTATCTGCAGAAAGAATGACATTAGGGAAAGATGACTGGCCTCTAAACATGTGATTAATGGATATGATCACATCTGGAGAGATGTGATCAGAAGGAATGGCATTAAGGAAAGATGACTGGCCTCTAAACATGTGATTAATGGATATGATCACATCTGGAGAGAGTGATCCCACTCTCTGGGAAAGGCAGGAGTACCCAGGGACATGGCTTGGGAGGCTGGTGGGTGTGTTTCCAACTTTGAATGCTGCAGCAGCACTTGGGCTACAATAAGATACAGGAAAAAAAGCTGCAAAATGCAGCAAGACACCATCAGATGCAACTCCCCCCTGCCCAATCTGGCTCCAGGGAGAGAAAGGCACTTCTAAGTCAGAACTTGTCCTGAGGGCATGTTTTGTGGTGGAACTCTCTTCAAACCTTTTCCTCTTGAGCACCTGAGTGACCCCACCACCCACAGAGGCTTGCCCAGGTTGTCTGGGACCTCTCAGCCCTTATGTTTCCTCAAGAAACTGGAAGCTGCCTTTGTGTAAGTAGGCTGGCTGAAAACACGAGCTCTGGTCCAGCTACTGGCTTAGGGTTTGTTTGACCCTTCCCCAGGGCCCACAAATGACACCTGCCCCACCCGTCCACACTGATAAGGAGCAGCTGTGGCAACAGCAGCATCACCACACCAGGGAGGGAAATGCTGCCATCAGATGTCCCACTGAGACAGCAATAACCCTTCAGATTCCCCAGCCAGGGAGCAAGGATGGGTATCTTCCAGTTACAGAAATTTATCTGGGGGTGTTGACTTGGCTTCAGTTTAAACTCACATTAATTCAATTAAAATGGCATTTTCAAAATAAGAATTTAACTTGATCTTGTTTTGAAAATGTCAAAAGGCAATGTTTCAACCAATGCAAAATTATTACTTTTATTTTATATTCAACCAAAATGGTTCAGCAAGCAGATTCAGATGCCCTAAGACTTCTGGGGAATAACAAGCTGGTAGGACAGCCAATTTTTGCAGAGCTCTAGCCTGGATTTGGTTTTGTGCAGCTCTGTCCTTGCTGCAGATTTAACTTGAACTATCTTCACTTCTGCTCCCCTCTCAAACTGAGCTGCCGCTTTAGAAGATGGCAGAGTGCAAGCATCAGGATTAGTGAGTGGGATGATTTTGTTAGCAGTGCAAACATACTACAGTGCTAACAAGATGGTCAAGTGAAGTTTTTGGATGAAGGGTTTATTTGTCAAACATGCAGTTTCAGAAGCATTAGAAGGATTCACAACTTCCACTAGAATTTAAAAAAAAATCTGGTAAATATTTGATATGTGTTACATTGCAAAATATTTTAGAGAACTCCAACTGCTCTGTTTCACCACTTTTTTAAAAAGTAAAAAACCCGAAGATTTCTCATCTTTCATTTTGATACACCCTTCACAAGTGGCACTTAGCTCTTGCCAAATGTCTCAAAATATAATTTTGCATCAACATTGACAAAATCAAAATCCACTGCCTGTTCCATGGGACAACCAGAACAAGTCTCACAGTCAGAGACAGTTATCTGGTGTTGGCCATGGGACACAAGCATGACCTCCTGCCTGGTGGGTGGCACCCCAGCTGTCACAGCCCTCCCTGGGGCGACAAGGCATCAGTGGCTGCTAAGCCAGTTTTCCTCTTCCTGACCTGGAGGGTAACTGAGCAGCCTCAGCACTTCTGGGGGTAGAAAACAATAGATGCATCTGGCACAGCTCCACCATGAGCCATTCATTCACTAGCTAGTGAAGCAGATGTTTGGTTTTCTGGCTCTCCCCAGTCTAACTCACCTCTGAAGGCTGTAGCAGCAGATGACACAAGTGTGTGACAACAAACTGTTAGTGGCAATGTTGAAGCCTGGAAGTATTTCTGTGTCAGAGAAAGCTGGCTGAGCTGCTGGCCTCTGGTAAGGCAGCAAGGAGAGGAAACCCTAAGGGATGGCTGATCTGATGCTGCTGGTGCCCAGAAGCCTCTTGGAGCTGTCACAGGCTGCAGTACCAACACTGAAGAGACACTGTGGATAATGGACAGTGAATTCCTCTGCAATGCCTATTGTAAGTCATATTTCAGTGAATCACCATTGCAATCCCCTTCTGTACTAGATATTCAACATCTACTCCAAAATAATGTTAATAATAACTGACTGACTTCCAACAAGCAGATGGCTCCCAGATCCTTCTCTATTTTTCTGCACCCCAAAAGACTTGGGCTTTTTTCTTCAATATATATATACTGTGATACTAAGACATTAGAAGTATTGAAAATACAGCAGTTAAAAACATGATGTAATTAAATACATCCTCTGAAGAGAAGCTCTAAGTAGTGACTGAAACTGCCAGAGCTGTTACTCCAACATCAATGTCCCAGCATTCCGCAGAAATCAAACAGGTGAGTGAAACTAAAACTTCTTTCAGGTTTCTTCTGCATAGCAAGTAGTCAGATGGATAAAACTTTGGGGGACACAGCTGACTGGATGTTGCTTCTCATCCTCCCAACTCCAGTTCCTGCACAGCAGCCTCCAAGATCCACAGTAATGTTTAGTTTTCCTCTTCTGCATTTACCAGGGAAGTCAGCAAGGCTCAGCCTGGACCTGGACTCATGGCACACTTCAAGAGCTGCAGGGAAAGGTGATGGCACACACAGAAAGGAGGGAGCCAGAGCCCAGGTGTACAGCTGGCAGCAGGCAGCAGCCCTGGGGGCCTGTACCCAGGCCGTGCTTCAACTCTTTTCTCAAAGGAAGCCAGCGGGATCAGTCAGGCAGCTTGGAAGAAGAACAGCACACATGGAGCAGCCACTCTCTATCTAGAGACAGAGCCCAGAAGCAGTCTAGGGAGATGAACTATGAGACAGTGCAGTTTACCCCTGTGGTCTATGGACCTAATAGATTGTGCTTTTCTTGTGGGGAAAAAATCACCAACCCCCCAGCTTATAAATATATGATCTGAGTCTCCAAGAACAGCTTTTCAACCATCTTTAGGCATTAACCAGAATTGACAAATCCCTGAGAACAACCTTATTTGTTCACATTGGGCTGTGTATTTGCTTTTTGAGTTTCTAAACACTTGCTAAGGAAAAGAGGGGGCAAATGCCCATCTTCAGTTGGATCCTGAATTAATAGCTTGCAGCCCATCACCTGGCTAAATGGTCAGGACACCAGACTGCTGCTTGCCCACACAATACCATGTCCAGGCTCTCACACAGGTCTCTCACCATCAGGAAAGATGCACAAAGTTTCTTAAACCAACAAGAGACTCTGCTTATAAGGCCGACTGTGTGATACTGCCCTTCATCTTTGCTTCAGCACCAAGGACATCAAGGCCTTTAAGCCTTGTACAAGGCAAGCATGCCTGCCCCCAGTCCCTTGCAGGCTGAGAAACTAATGGTGAATTCAGATATATCATCCTAAGTGACAATTAATTGACCTCAAAGCTGCAGCAGCTCCAGAGGCATCGTCGCTGGTTCTATTGTTCTTTAATTTGTCATTCAGAGAAGGTTAGCAGGCTCCTGCAAGAGACATTTGAAGGACTTGCTGAAGCAGATTGCCATCTCAAGAGAAGATTACATTATGATTCCTTAGACTCCAGTTTTATCTTAGGGTGGGTGATTTGTGTGCAGGGTACAAAAGAAAGGAACAGACATCTCAACATTTCTCAAAAGCTTTTAGTTTTCAAGGGACTTACAACAGACATCATAAACTTTGCAAAGACGGGTACAAAGACAGCATCTCACCCTTGCCAGCCAGCTTTGCTACACCCTGTTGAGGTATTAATGTCATTGAAAAAAACAGCTGTAATTCAGAAGTGGAGGTCTTGTAACATAACCAAACACCATTAAAGACCTGCTGAGTTTGGAAATGAGAAGTCCTACACTAATAAAAAATTAAAGAACTTCACTCCAAAAATGGAGGTAAAAAAAGCAAGGAGATGCCCTTTCCCAGTATCCAAATCTTCAAACTTACTTCTGGAGTGCCTTAAGAAAGCGAACTATTTGTTTTGTGTCACAGCATTAAAACCCACAAACACCCTGTGCTGGTTTTTGGCAGGGATAGAATTAATTATTTTGATTTGTGCTGGAAATGATGTGGATAACTCGGGGATGTTTTAGCTATCAATGAGCAGGGCTTATGCAGAGTCAAGACCTGTTCTGCCTCTCACCCGACCCCACCAGTGAGGGGGCTGGGGGAGCACAAGGAGTTGGGAGGAGACACAGCCAGGACACAGCCATCTGACCAGAGGGATATTCCAGATCATATGAAGCTGGGGGAAGAAAGAGGGAGTGAAAAGTGGGGGTCTTCTTTTTAATTTTCCCTATGCATTTTAGCAGCCTTGAAACCTAAACCTGCAACCCACCCAGCTACTGGGAATGACAGGGCAAGGGTGGGTATCTGGGGCAGAGGGTTGTGCCAGTGTGCAGTACTGGTCATCACTCCAACTCCAGTATCCCTGTAAGTACCAGCACCCAGCAGAGACAGCTGCTGGTGGGAGCTGGGATGGACACCAGGTCCAGACCCATGGTGACTGCCCTGGTTGCTTTCTTTGGACATTTTGCAACCTGCTTTCATGACTTTTAAGCATCATCTTCTTAATTAATTTATGGCAGTGGTGGAAGCTTAAGGATTCTATCCCCTTCCAAAGTCATCTTTCAGGCTTTAACAGCTTCTTTTAGATTTACCAATGTAAGTTCCTATCTTCCTTTTTCCACATCTAAAATGTGAGGCTGAGAGCTACATAAGCTCAGAAAAGGTGTTTCAAGAAAAGCAAAGATAGAAGAGGAAAAACAGCAATTTCAGTTAATGAGGGATGCTATGTAGTTCGATGCAGAAGAAACAGGGCCTGAGATTTTTCTCTGATTTCTGTGCACATTTATGTGTGGCTGTGGGTACAAACCCCATTTTTTAACCATTTTTTCACTACAACACACCAGTCTAGGTTGGTCAAAGTACAACACTGGGCACTATGCAGTCAAAACAAACAGGAATTTTGAATTCCAATTAACAAACCAGAAATTCTGAGAAACTTCCACAAAGGTTGAAAATAGCTTAATTCAACAGCTATTGTGTAAAGATGGAAATTATTAAACATCTTTTTCTTTGGTTAAGCAGACTTCCTCCAAAAGGAATTATCAGGGTGTCTTTACAAGGAACATAAAGGGGCTATATCAAAAAACGGCAAATTAAAATTATCTTTAAAATTATCTTCTTATATTATGCTCAGACATAGGCAAGCAGATGTGATTTTGACATTCATGCCTGTTTCTGAGAGAGGACAAACCTTTCTGGTATGCTTTGGGCAACATGAAGAATCATGAGAAAATTCCTGATACTTTCAGAGAACAAGGTGGTGGCTGCAAAGCACTTGTAAAACTGAATAGTGGAGCTGGAATCTGAAGCACAAGCATTGACATGACAGAAACAAAACCCACTGACTTACGTGGTCCTTTATAATAAAGGCTTGGCCATCCCACACATTCTCTATCTGTGAGGTTCAAATGTAGGTAAGGACTCAGAAAAGGCACTGGAACGCCCCAGGGCAGGAAGACAAAAAGTGCCTCATGGGGTCTGAGTCAGTCTTTTATGCAGAGCTGCTCCTTTGGCTGTCCCTGGGCTCACTCTGGCTGGGGAGCCACCCTTAGCTCCCAGGCAGCTCTCGGGGGGAACCTGCCCAGAGCAAGGGCAGGAAGGGTCCCTCACTTGCCCAGTACAATCTGCTCCAAGCCAGACACCTTGTTACTTTTGATGCAAATGTATCTTTAAAGAGTGATGCAATTTTCTGTACTTGGGCACAAAAACCAAAATGAAAAAGGCAGCATAGGAGTCAATCTGTATATTGGCTAGTTTGATGAATACATCAAAGGGAAAACTATTTCAGAAATACAAAACCTTATTATAAAACAATGATGAAAACATATTTACAACATCTGATTAAACAAAAGAAATCAAGCTTCTTGGATAGTACACCAGATCCTTGTTTGTTTTGGTTTATTAATAAATTGTGATAATTATCTTCCATTGCTTTGCTTGTAAGAACTTAGCATCAATATTGTATTTGTTTCCATTAAAACAGGGATTTACAGGCTATGTCTTACACTAAAACCATTACAGAAAGATCAATTTATCAGTAAACTGTAATGGACAAATAAACTGGAGACAACATGTTCAGTCCAAATCAGATTTAGCCTATTATTGGGTTTCAGGCTAAGGACACAGAGAATTGAACCTTTGTATATTAAACAAAAATGTAAGCAAATGCAGTTTGCATCTTTGTTTGTTAGCTGGATTTCCAAAAGCAACTGTAGCCTTCTTCACTGTTAACCCTTCATTTTGTGTTCAATTTGAAGTAGAAATACAGGAATATGATGTGACAGGGCTATTTTTGCATCATTTCCATCCCACCCACCGGAAAAGGACTCCAGCAGTATTCTGCAGTGAGTTAACAAAAAGGTTTGCATGAAGTTTGACCACTCCAGGAGATCTGCCCAAGCATCCCTGGGGCTGCAGGCAGGACAGCAGGCAGGTTTCCAAGGAAGGACAGAAGGACGGGCAGCCTGTGCCTAATGACTGGCTCCAGGGTGGGCACTACCATTCTGGGCATGTAAGTCAAAGCAAGTGCTGTCCTCCCTGGGATGGGCTCTGGGAAGGATGCTGGGATGACAAGAGGTCCAGCCCGAGGTGAGCTGCCCCAGTCCCTCACACAGAAGAGGACAGTGACCCAGGTTATTGATGTATTGGTCTCACAGAAAGGCTATTGGACACTCAGTTCATTCAATGGATAGGATTAGGAATTTCCTCTCAAATCCTTTGTGATGTACAAGTGGTGCTCAGCATGTCAGAAGCCACCAGAGACCAACCACACAGCAAACCTGGTCTGAAGCAAGGGGACTTGGCCACTGGCAGCAAGTGCAACCATGGAGCTCCTCTGCACTGTGCTTCTCATGCTCTAGCAAGAGCCAGTGTCAACTGTGGGTAGTACCTGTATATGTTTATGCAAATCTGTACATACTATGCCTTTAAATGCATCTATTCTCTTTTTTCCTAAACATGTTTGAGGGCAAACAACAGTGCCTGTCAAATTCTTGACTTTTCTTTTTATTATTTTTGAAGACATCACAGATATATTTGTAGTGAACTAATTACTAATTTGGTCTGAGATTATTACATGTCTTTTGTGGAATAACTACTGAAAAATTTTACATAAATACACAGGTACAGCATCTAGTTAGATGAGAAGTGAGAAGCTTTGGTTCTCACTGAAAATACTTTGTGTTTTTCCATATGCTGACATATGATCCTCAGGTTAGTAACAATGACACATGACTGGGGCAGCTAATGCAGTGTTTTGTCACATAAAGTAAGCATATGTGAAAAGCATTTAATCACTTATAGCCCTGCAATGTCTATTTGTGCATCAAAACTATTACTTATTAAACAATGCATTACTAACACCAATGTTTGTAAAAATTCACTTACCCTCACTGCAACGGAGTTCAAGCAATTTACTCTTTTACTGCTTATTTCTAACTGGTCTAAATAGGACACTGGCAATAATGAGCCAATTTCAGTCCAAAGCAATTGAGACATCTGCCGTGGCCCTGGGGCTGGGAGCTTGCATCCTGCCCAGAATGTGTTCCATACTGACAAAGCTGTACATCCAAATGAACACTCCCTCAGGCAAGGCATAGCGCTGATGGCCACAGCACACTGCTGACAGGCATGATGGCTAAGCACAATCTGGACAACTGCAGAAACTATTTTTTAAACTAAAATAGCAAAAAAAAAAAAAAAAAAAAGGATAAAAACGGAGTGAGTAATTTGGTATCTCTGCAAGTAGCCCACCCAAAGGAAAAGTGTGGTTAAGAAACTTAACTACAATGTAGGCTTTTAATGCAATTTTAGATAGGAACACTTACACACATACAAGAAAAGTGTATCCTAAAGAGAGCAAGTAAGATTAAGGTAATAGCTGGTCTGTGTTCTACCATAAATTCAAAATCATGGCAATGTCTCTGGTATTCTGTGTATCTGATCATGCACAACAGCTCTGCCATGCATTACACACGTCAGATTTGTCATGTGGGTCAGGAGCAATTCATCCCGCAGATGCAGGGAGCATGATGTGTCTGGAGCCTCCCAGACTGGCAGCCAGTGCCCAGCAGCTGTTGGCTCTGGGTTGTTGGATTTCCAGTTTTCCAGCCTGAGCTACAGCTCATCCTACTCACTGGGCATCCAGAAATGTGCCAAGTAACAAAAAACAAAACAAAACGAGACAAAAATAACGACAAAAATAACAACAACAAAAAAGGTACAGCAACGTGTAAAGCAATAGTCTATCAAGAGTACAAGAAGCAGTAGAGCTGGCAGACATGTGCTGCTTTTGCCTACACCTTTTTACTAGGCAGATGCAACTGAAATAAAAACTGTGACATGAAAAATGCCAAAAAGCAAGAAAGAAGAAACTGGTCAAATTCTATTAACATGAGTGCAAATTAAGTGCCTATCTGCTGTACATGCCTTTGAAAATCTCTGACCTAAATTGAGAGAGAAATATCCTTTGCAGAACACACAGAATGCCAAATACAGATTTTGGATTCATCTATGAAAATAAAAAAGATTATGTTACTATCAGAGAGAGTACAGTGAAGCATCAGCCCTCCCTTAAACCCAGTTACATATATACATACATAAATAAATCCCTGACCTGCCAAATTTCCTTAGCCCATGTAAACTGTTTTTAAAGATATTTCTATTACATGAATAAACATCACTTCCTATATTTTTGTCAACTGAGCGTAAGGATTAAAAGAAGACAGATCAAGTTTATTTTAGATTCCCTGAGGAAAAACAAACCCATCTGTCCTCACTCCTTCCCCACTGTTTTACAGTGTTCACTATTAGTTATTTCCGTAACACACCTACATTTATCCTTATCTGCAGGAGAACATTTATCTCACAAATACTCCTGACAAATCGTCCTAAAGTGCCAGCAGTTAAAACAAAAAAAGTGAATCCCCATAGAAATGAGATTTATAACATAGGAAAGGAGATAAGGTGAGCTCTAACCTGGTGAGTCTGAAGCTGATCCCATGGCATCTCTCACAGAGTGTGACATGGGAACAGACAGAAGAAGTTCAGAAACAAGTATACTGCACAAAAGAGAAGTGTGGTGCCTGCTTTACTACATAATGGTGGGCTTGTTATCATAATAATGCTTCTTTAATAGTTTTCAAATTGAAGACATCACAGCTGCTTGCTCTTTTCTTTCCCTCCACACAGGTAGCATGTACAAAAAGTAGGCCTACCTTTAACAGGCACTACCTTTAACAGAGGTGCAGTCTCAGTGCAGAAAGTCCCCAGCACTGAAAGTTTTGTCTTTATTGTCACCAGTGCACCACAACATCACAGCCCATGTTCCTTTTTGCAAGAAAATGCTCCTCTAAACTTGGAGAAATCTTAAAATAGTGTTTTATCAAATCACAATTACTTAAGCCAACAGAACTGATGGAAAGCTATGCTTACTGACCTTCAAAACACACCTGTAGGGGATGATGCTCTGCAGAGTTCCATGCAGAGGCAGCGAGACTTCAGCTTTCTACAACTGTCAGGCAGGTCAGAATATATGTGCACATGGAAGTGTTTCCAAGCTCCTTGCTATTTAAGCAGGGACTCAATCTGACATTTACAAATGATCCTGTATCACGAACTTCTATTGACAAAGTAACACAATGCACTGTCATAACTATGGCTTTACACAGTTATTTCCGGGACAACAGCAGTTTACAACACTATTTCTGCTGTGCTTTTGCTTTCTGTGTTGGGACTTCAGTTTCACTCCCTCTCATCTCCACTGGCAGCGCTGCTGTTCCCATCCATGCTGAGGTGTGAGTGTGGCATATTGCCATCCTGATAAGAAAGTTAGGACTGCAGCAACTGAACTGGAAATTTTGTTTCTCAAAAGCCACTTACTGCATGTCTCACCTCTGCTGCATGCAAGCCTCTGAGGCACGTCTCCCTTAACACACATTTCCACGTCAGTGGATTTGGTGAGTATCTCAAGACAGTTCTGTTTAATGTAGCTCTGAGCTCTGCTGTTTCATTAGTCTCAATGGCAACATCTCAACTTACCTGAGCTGCAGGTTTATGTTTCTCTGCACTGACACTTTGAACACAATTTAGCTTGTGCTCCAGATAATCACAAATCCCATCTGTCTTTGCTTTAAGAAAAAACAGAGATCCTTCTGGGGAGGATCCTGTGCTGCTCTGTCTGCTAAAACTCAAGTCCTGTGGTACCCATTTAAGATAGATGGAATGCAAGGGGACAGCTGGAGCAGGCAAGGAGCCCCACACTCTGGCTACATCACCCACAGTGTTCCCACCAGTGCCCTCCCAAGGAACAGCAACATAGAAAAGTGACAAGGCTGGCACTGGGCCCCTTTCCACGGCTGCTCGCACACAGCAGTGCAGACACAACTGCAGACCTCAAGCTGATCCCCATGTCTTTCTGGTAAATAATCTGTCTGGTCGAGGCAGCTTTGGCGTGTCATAGCTGGGAGGTTGTCAATGGAGATCCCTGCAAGAATGGCGTGAATGTGCTGGCACGATGTGTGCTGTGAAGAGAAACCCACGGCACACAAGTCAAGGGCAGTGAAGAGAAGAAAAGCATCCTATCCCATAATGGATATTGAAACATAGGGACTGTGTAGGAAAAGCCAAGGCTTTTTAAATAGCCTGAAGGAGAGTGAGCTGTTTGCAAGAATTATTCTCATTACTTCTAACAGCCTGCCTCCGAGAGATGTTGGACAGATGAGGTATGCTTAGATTCTGCTTCTGTGATTTCTATTTTTTAAATTCTATCTGAAGAAAAAGCATTTCTATAATGTTTGACTGTATCATAAATTTCATGATAAGTACTCCTTCTGTTATAATGCCTACTGTGGTTGAAAAAGGTAAGTTTAACTGAAGCTGGATGTACACTTCCTTTCTATATGGCTTTGTTCTAAAATCACAGCAGTCTTTGTAAAACGAGTTCCAAGCACAAAGACATAAATGGTTTACTTATTTTTCTCTTTTATTTGCTGCCATTTATTTAAAAACAAAAACATTCTCACCATAAGCAAACACAAACAGCTTGCTTCAAACTTGAATTAAGTCCTATTTAAAGCCCACCACAAGACTAATTTTTAGTCCTGGCAGCACAGTGATACTGATAACCACATTATGCTACAGAGCCCAACTGTGGCTTCCAGAGAAAACAGAACAGATGAGGATAAGTGTGTCTACTTCTAAACAGAAGAATTCCCACTATTTCTCAGGCTTATTTAACAAGGATCCCAGTACATGGGTTAGTGAATGTACGTGTTGTTGGCATCAACATTAGCCTTTCTATAGAAATTCCATCTATACCTCTGAAAAGATGAACGGTACAACAATAAACCTTACACTGAAAATGCTTTCTACACCAAACACACAAGAATTATATCAAATTTCATTTGCTTTACTTCTTTCTTCCATAATTCCTACAGCCTTCAAGACCACAGGACAATTTTATCTAACCCTTAAAGTATTTTCCACCATCATGTAACATTACAAGGTAATGAGTAACCTCTGAGCAATCTTCTACCATTTAATCCAGTCTGCAGAGCACAAAGACCTGGCCAGCCTGCTCTATAAGTCAGTAATGCAAGTTTCCATGACCAAAAGAACATTTTGTAAATGTTTGCTCCTAGGAACAGAGCAATCCCTTGGACACACCATTGCCAGTCTGTCATTGCTGAAGTGGTTTGAATGAACCATTCATTAAGCATCTTACTGCTCCAGGTTTCAACAATGTGGATTGAAATGGAAGGTACCTCAATATACCCTTGCAAGGCTGGAGGTCCCCAGCAGCAGCAGACCAGATGGTCAACAAAATAAAAGTAACAGCTGAGTGATTTCCACATATGGTAGCACAGTGGTTACAATTCCCAATTGCAACATGAAAAAAACCCTCCTGCACCTTTGACCTGGAAATAAAATTGTGGCTTCATTACCTTTGATCAGTAAAAATGAGTGGTTACACAGAAGTGTTCAACACCAGCCTGGATGAGTCTCTGAGAAACACGATCTAATGGAAGGTGTCCCTGGTACCCATGGCAGGGAATGTGGAACTAGATGATCTTTCAGGCCACTTCCAAGATCCCCACCAAACCACTCTGTGATTCTATGATCTCTCTGCTGATAAACCATTTCCATGTTTAAAACATCTGTTGAAACTATTAATGTCTCATATATACTTTTTCTGAAACTGCAGCTCAGGATTAACAAAGGCCATGACACAAAACAAAAACCATGGTCCTTACCATGGTTTGTTGCAGAACAGAAAACAAAATCCATGTCTTCCAACACTGCAAAGCAGCAGTTTCAAGCATCTGTCTCAAGTGCTGTTGTCACTGCCCAGGCAGGAGGGGACAGATTGTTGAATCGTACAACCATTAAAACAAAAAAGACCTTTAAGGTCATCAAGTCCAATTGTCAGCCTACAACCACCATCATGTTAACCATTAATCCATGTCCTCAAGTGCCACATCCACACGTTTTTTGAAACTTTCAGGAGGGGCGACTCCACTACTTCCCTGGTTACAATGCCTGGCAACCCTTTCAGTGAAGAAGGCTTTCCTAATATCTAAAATAAGCCTTCCTTAGCACATCTTGAGGCTCTTTCCTCTCGTCCTATCACTTGTTACTTGGGAGAAAAGATCGAGTTCCACCTCACTACACCTCCTTTCAAGTGATTGTAAAGACTGACAGGTCTCCCCTGAGCCTCCTTTTCTCGTGTTAAGCAATCCCAGCTCCCTCATGTCCTCCTCAGCAGACTCCTGCTCCAGACCCTTCACCAGCTCCATTGCCCTTCTCTGGAAACACTCCAGCACCCAAATGTCTTTCTTGTAGTGAAGGGTCCTAAACTGAACCCAGTATTTGAGGTGTGGCCTTATCAGTGCAGAGTTCAGGGGACCAACCACTTCTGTTGTCCTGCTGGCCACGCTTCATCTGACACAAGTCAAGATGCCATTGGCTTTCTTGGCTACCTGGGAATTTGGTGACAAGGAACCAAATTCCAGGTCCCAGGGACCTGAAGACCTTTTCCTGTGTGTCTCTAATCATGGCATGCCCACTCCCACCACAGGAGGTTATGGGAATGCTGGACCCAAGCAGAGGTGCTCTGCAGTCAGGTCACGCCCCCAAAGGCTGTGGCACCCCAGAACCCAACAGTGCACCTTTCTGTGGTGACACACATGGAAACCTGTTGATTCTGACCACAGCCTGCAAGTGTGCTGAGCACTGAGCTCCCCTGTACAGCTAATTTAAACAAGCCACATTTCTTGAGTGTTAGCAACATCATGTGTTTTCCATAGCTGACAAAGGGATTTAGCTCCAGGTAACTGCAGCACACCCACAGGTCCCTAGAGAGTTGTGTTTCTATCATTAAATTGCTGAGCATTTACAGTAGACAGCAAAAAAACTATTCACCTTTAAAGCTCTAATACAAGCTTACCAGATTCATAGGTACCAGAAATTAAGAGCTGTGTTAAAGCATCATAGAAAATTAAGAGGGCTAGAGAACAAGCTGGAAAACAACTGTAGGACGTGGCAGTACTCAGTACACTTCCAATTCTCATATCCTTTTAAGACCTTAGGAACTCAACAGTATGTCATGGCTGGAAGAATAAAATTTCATCTTACAAACCTAAGAATAAGCATTTGAAAAAAATCATGTTTTCTATCTACTGATGTAATCCTGTTGATGAGTCCTTGCAAAACACCGTATTCCTTAACCCCCGGCACACCAGAAGCACATATTGTGTTTGTGCAAGAGTGATTCCATTAGCCCTACCCAAAATGTCACCAATTTGCTGTAAAACTCTGGCTGCTGAAGTGCTCTGTGCATTGCAAACAGAGCAGGCAGGCCTGCTCCCCTGAGACTGCATGAACACCCATCCACATATTTTCAACGATATACCTAACTTCACACCTGCATTTGTAACTATTCCCAGGGAATCCTCTGAGCCTGTAGAAAATAAACAAGGCAAAAGAGTGAAAATCTGAAGTCTTTACTGCTTCCTAAAAACATACTATGAAAGGTTTCTGGAAAGCAGTGGTTACATAAATAAAGGGAAAAAAAAAATATCATCCCCATGTCTGCTGTTTTCCTGCTTTTTAAGCCAATTTCTGAACCACAAATTTACCTAGAGAAAAAACCCCAAACCACTAAAAAACCCAAATAAGCAAACAAAAACAAAGCAAACAAACAAAAAGCAAAGAAACCACCCCAAAACAGAATTGCAGGAAAAGCTCATTTAGAACCACATGCCCACTTTTTTTTACAGACTTCTCAAAAAGACCAATCCACAAGTAGCAAGACCATAGAAAACTGTTACATGGTAAGCTGCAAGCATGAAGGAATCTCCAGAGAATCTCCTCTTGATAAGATAGCTAAGTAACATTAACTTCACAGCCAGAGAAACTGAGGTAAGGAGAGTTCACCTCAATGACTTGGCAGCACTGGAAAACAGCACTACTGCACTACAACTAGTTGTGTTAATGGTAATACTTTTTTGCAAACAGCCTTCTAACAGGGGACATTGCAGGTTAAATCAGGAACCTGGATTTCAGGAGTTTATGGTCTAAGTTGCACAAAAAAAAAAAAAAAAGAAGATATGTGTCCTGTAAACACTGGAAATCTGATGAGCAGAGCCCTCAGAACAGCCAGCAAAGGACAAACCATGTTCTGATTCTGAAGAACCATCACTAGGTACATTTTTTAATCATTCAAATGGACCAATTTTAACCTTTTTCTCAGAAATACACTTCACATAATTGAAATGTTCTTCATTTGGGTTTTTTGCAGGAGCCCAAATAAGGCAGCTAAAGCAAACTTTTAGAAAGAGCATGCAAGACAACAAGATTTTGAGTAGGATGCATCTCCCTTATTACTGTCCAAAGATGTTCACAGAAAAGAGAAGGTATTAGAGGAGCTCTAATTATTAAACATTCAGGTAAGGTTCTCAAAGCTGAAGTAAGGCTATTGATCTCTCCTTTTTCCCAGCCTAATCAGAAGTTCTAGAAGGGAAACAATAGAAGGCAGCTTTGGGGTCACCTCTCATTCCTCCCTTTCCCCCAGACAACCTGCTCAATTCCTGTGTTAAATTCTGCCTCTGTCTGAGCTGTAGACATGCCCTTTCAATTCACATTCTGAAGTGGGGAGAAGCAAACAGGGATGGCAGGGGTCCCAGGAACAGGTATGGCCACAGCCCCATGTGATGGACAGTGTGGTCCCAGCTTGCATCCTCCCCCACCCACCGAGACCATCCACCCCTAAGCAATGATCAGAGACAGCATTTGCCACACAACTTCCCATGTTTTCTTTTGCCTGTTGGGTGCATGTAAAGCGTGAAAGTAAATTCATAAAAGAACTGTTAATAAAACCCAACTTATTATTCAAATCCAATGACCTCTCTGGCTTTGCAGGGTGAAAATTAGTCTAGAAGCTGACTGAAAATTTCAGTAAACACCACAGACAGATCACTGTCAGCATATTTTCATTAACCTTTGTTAAGCTAACTGAAGCACTCTTATATTATACCAGCATGCATAAAGAAGGAAACTTTGCCATTAAAAACTGCCATTGTCAAGGTACATGTATTTAGAGATAAAATTATTCAGTGCTTCTTTTGGACCTTCAGGCTAGTAAGACCTGCTACAGTAATAGTTAAGCACACAAACGATTTTTTAAGGGGCTTTCACCTTGATTTAGTTCTACAGACCTAGGGTCCACTCTGAGCCTAATTAAAAGAGCCTACCACAAAATACTGGATGGGTTTATGTAGCATTTTTAAAATGCTGCAAAAAGGTTGATTACTGTTTTAAGCCAAACAGAAATTTCTAAAGAAATGGTTTGTGAGGTACTTACAATAGAGTTCCATGGTTTGCAGCCATCCTGTTAGTGTGAAGTGCATGACAAATAAGAATGCATTTCTTTTCTAAACATTAATATAATGAACATCAGCTTTCTAGTATTCACCATATTCACCATACTCACCATTCTTCCTCTTACTGATTTAAGACTACATTCTGAACTGAATTAAACGTAGAGCTTTTATACAAATTAATTTGAAACCCAAGAACGGAATTAGCTTTTGGTATCCATTAGCATGCTCCTGTTACACATGAAAAATACTCTCCAAATATCCATTAAGGAACCTGACAATTTATTCTCCATACAGGGACTGAAATGTAGCACACCTATAACTGCGGACAAGTGGAAGCCCATTAGCAGTTACTGTCATCATCCATGAGATCAGCTGCAGGGAGATCACAAGAGAGCAGGGGAAAAAGCCACACAAAGGAGAAAAATATAATCATTTGTACAATATTCCCTTTTATGTCATACTATGCCAGCTAAATAATTAATTACAAATACATCAGTTGCAGTTAGAAGGAAAAAAAAAAGAAGGTGGGTGGGGGAAATCAATGAAAAGCTCACAAATGTAGTTAATAAAAGGAGTACAAGAAGCACTGGTGTTGCAAAGCGCCCAGGTTAAATGCTGAAGAAAGCACTGCCAGCAGCAATCGCCTGCAGGCATCCGCGCGTGATTAGCGACTCGATGCCACAGAATCCGCTCTGCTGAAGAAACCCTCTGACCTGGGGATCTTGACACCAGGAGCCAAATGCAAACTGTGTCACCACCGGTACCAGATGGCTCTGAGAGCATAAAGCCACACTGCCCGCGCCCAGTTTTCCATGGCAAGAGTACCAGAGAGGTCAGAAGGAGTCTGTATTAATTAGTCCCCATTGTTGGCATCACCAAAAATTCTTGTTCATTTTTGGATGCTATCTGTAAATAAAAATTTCCATTAAAATGCCTCAGAGGAAACACATTCCCATGAGTTAAAGATATGAATCACACATAAATACCCTGCCTGTTACCATGATTTTATGTGAATACAAAATGAGGCTTTCAAAAACTGCTGCACATAAAGCATGAATGTCTTTATTCTGGGAGTAAAAATCATTGCTGTAAAAGAGTCTCCTTCACCTCCTCCCTGGCTATAGCAGAGACAGACAATACATGTTTTTGAGATTTTACATTGCCACAGATTCATTTCTTTCACATTATAGGCGAGACAGCTGATAACTTGCTACCTGAAAGGCAACTGTATGGGCAGAAAACTACCCAAAAAAGGGAAACAGCTCAGACAAGAGAGTTCACAGTGGTTAACCTCCTGGAACACATTAGCTACACCAACTCCCAGTTGCCCAGACTAAACAACCCCGAAAACCTCTTGATTTTATTCACTAACAGGAAATGATTCAGATACAGTTCTGCAAAGGGAGTCAACAAGAAGAGGTAAATTACGCACACTCACTGTACTACATTTGACTGTGAAACAATCGAGTACAAAAATTATTCAGCTCTGATGTAATTTTTTCTTCCTTCCTTCTTTTTAATGTTTTCCCCCTTGGTTGACACATCTGAAATAAAACACGTGATGCTTTTACCGTAAACCTTCAATACACATAATTCTTTAAAACACACATATCCTACAGACTCCTGACAGTGTAGTGTCGCCAGGTGTGAGAGAAACTGGGATCTCTTGCAGAGAATGGTGCCTGCAGATAAATAATAATGAAAACCTAAGTGCTGTCAGGTCTGAGGCTGCAAACAGTTAGACTTTTTTTCCTTTAAAGCTTGCTTTTCATGAGAGATTTACTTAGCAGCATAAATGTTAAACATGCACTGCAGAAGCATATAGAAAGATCACAATCTCTTCTGGCTCCACAACTCATCCCAACTTGTCTATGAAGCACAGCTATGGTCACAAAATTAGAAGTTCTTTATCCTTTGTCAAACTACCTGATACACCAACAGCAGAGCACTCCATTTACCTGAAAACAACATAAGCCTCCCTCATCTTAAATGTATCTGTACAAATGAAACAGATTCCAGGCTGAACTTTCATGGTAAGTCAGAGAATTCATACCTTTTAAAACAATTTCAAATGTATTGTCCCTATATATCCACGTACATACTAAAAGCCACATAAAGCAAGCAGAAGAATGATATTTGGGATAAACCCCCAGCATTCCTTTACATTTTGCTAATCAGACAACACCTAATATGTTGACTGCTCCATCACCAGATGTCTAGAGCACTGCTGAGATAAAGGACAAATTAGAGATCCAGCAGCTTGTCCCTATCATCTGTTCCAGACTTTGTTGATGTGGACTACTGACAATTATTTCCTATTATAATTTTTTTTTTCCTTGTTATAAAAAAAAAAAAAATAAATTGAAAATCCCAAGAGGTCTTGTAAAACCCCCTTATGGTCCATTATCATTCAGGCTTTAATTAAGAGCTGTAACCAAGTGCCATGCCATGCAGCCAGGCAGGATCCATGCTCAGGATTATTCTTTTCCTGAGATTACTTCTGCAGCCCTTCATGCCAGCAAGGACTTACCTAAAATGAGGCCTGGGGGAGGTGCAGGAGGAAGTGTCTGGTTGAGCAATTTGACCTCATACAGAACTCCAAGGGCTGCAAATGGGTAGGAAAGCAGCAATTTGCCTAGTGCTGAGGCTTGCTGGGAATCAGCTGCTCTTCCAAGTCATGGGAGGAGGCACCTCTCCAAATGCCAGCCTGTGACAATTTTAAAATACGGGTTTTGCAGTGTCCACAATTCCACAGCTGGAGCAATGGCGCTGGGCAGGGCACAGCTCAGCACACCCTGGCACTAAAACCCCTCACAAGTTGGGCTGACATACTCTGTTCCCACACTCCAAATGATGTCCCAGCTGGGAGATGTTTTCCTGGATATCTGTGTGTATTGTACTGGATTTTTCCATTCCATTCTAGGGATCTAGAAACACTAGCAGGACTCATCCTGCTCCTACAGTTTCCTTTGAGTTTTGATCTTATATTTAATAAAAAAATGCTGGTAAGTGACTTGTAGCCTCTGCTGAATCAGGCCATCAGGACACAGGTGCTTTGTGGATCTTTCCAGAATGACTTCTGCATTGCAGTTGTGTCCCTCCCCTAAGAGAAGGCTGAAGGCAATGACCACGTGGTTCCATTCATGTATGTAGCATTGGCAAACACAGGACAAGTGTGCTCTACTGCCTTAACCCACTTTTAGGAAGGTCATGAGAATAGTAGGAGGCACCAAAAGTGATCAGGGTCCTGCTGGGTCACGGTGGGCCACCCCTGAGGAAGGAGTGGTCTCTAAGACCACGTGTACCAAGGTCTTTGCTGGTAAGACAACAGCAGCCACTTGGCAGAATTAGTAAAAACCACTCATCCCGCAAGTAAATTTCTGAGCATGTGGTTAAAGCAAGGCTTAAGTTTGGGATCTTTTCCTAAAAATGACCATGAATTGGCTCGAAATACCATTCAAGAGGGCCAAATGAGGCTTGGTACGACTGCAGCTAGATGCGTCAGTGAATAAGGGCACCTGCAGTGAGCAGACAGGGAGGAAGCACTGCAGGGTCACATATAGCTGAGCCAGTGTCAGGGACAGAGAAACACATTAGCACCCTGCAGGGACAGCAGGGGACAGGGCACCACTGGTTCAAGTAAATGCTGCCATGTCTGAACAGCTAGTGTGCAGTGCAGGCTGGTAGTGCAGAGAAGTTGTTCCCTGCTTGCATAAGAGATGAGAAATGAAATTCAGTGAAAGGCATTCCCCTTGGAGAGATGGGCGGGACTAGGATGACACTGCAGTTGTTTGGTTCACCCTTCCTCCCCTTCCAGCACAGATGTGTGACCAGCAGAGTGAGGGGCTGGGAGTGGGACACATGCTGAGCTGGAGGCAGTGTTAAGTGTGCAGAAATGACTGATGACTGCCCCTAGGGGGTTACTGCTGGGCCACACTTAAATGAATTATGTCGTTAAAGCAGCAGCACCTTCAAGTCCCACAATCTGCATCTTGCACATCCAGAACACAGTCCTTCTGTTCATCCCCCTCCACCTGTTGCCAGCTGTAAAAGTTTAGTGCTCCTATTTCTAACACACTCCTAATGTAAGCACAGGTAGTAAAAAACAAAGTGCTAAACCCAGATCTTCTGTTTTTGAATTTGTTTCAGACTGGAATTCACACAACTTGCTAACCATATGGTTTATGGGGCTCACTAATCCTGCAGGGCTCACAGGACTCATCAAACCTAAAACTGAAGAGTATACTTGCTTCTGAATTCTGCAAGGCTTATGTTGTCCTATAAATCACTGTCTTCACTCCCTGGCTCCTCATCAGGAGCCAGGATTTTTTCACACCTGAAGTGCTTAGGACTTTCAGACACATCTACACCAATCATTATTGAGGGATGGCAAAGAAGGCATGGCTGAAAGAAGATGCATGGGTGAAAGAACAGCTTTGACATTTTTTTCCTGTAAACCACAGCAATTCAGTTATTTTGCTAGATGGAGAACCTGGTAGGGGAAATCACCTTGTTGATACTTAAGAATAACCTTTATACCTTCCAACCAGAACTGTCACTTTGTGTCTCCATTCCTTATGAATATTTCAGGAAGTAGGCCATATATAATTAAAGGTGCCTATGACACTTGCAATGCTCATTGTTCCTCCAACAGCTGACAAAGAGCAGTAACCCCAAAACTACATTTTATAGTCCTCCTTTTTGCAGAGCTGCTTCAGCTCCTCCCTTATGAATTAATCAAGTGGAAGATTTCAGCTGTTTTCTTAAACAACTCCTGATAGGAGGATGTAAGTCACCGCCTTGCCTTGTGCTAAATAGATGCAGACAGGTACAGCCTGAACAGAGTTCAGTAGCCACTTAGAGGAAATTATCTCTAACCTCAAGTCAGCCCTTTATTTCTGCAGAGGACACATCAGAAACATGTTTAATTGAGAACACACTGCTAAAGCTAACCACAGGCAAAACTGTAGTAACAGAGATTAACACAAGCATACTTTTAAAGCCTCTGTTGAACTAGGGCCTTAAGTGAATACCTCACTTGGGAATGGAGAATTATTGTCAGAATACCTGCATCTCTTACAGGCCACTGGGAACTCCTTTCAAAATTGGTTCTGAAATACTCTTGTTTTCAACATCCTGTTATCAACTCTACTTGGGAAGCAATGGAATTAATTTAGAGAAATGGTTCAGAAAAACATATGGGTTGCAGGTCATGTCTGGGCTCCTTCAAAACCTGTTTCCTTCCTGTATTTTCAGAAAACTCGCCAATACCAAAGGGAACAGTAGTTATGAACCCCATATGCTTTGAATATATAAAACACCTATATTCTAGTCCTAAAGCTGTTTGGCAAACCTTCTGTTTCTTAGAAAAACTAGGCTGCAAGACTTGGTGACCTCTTTGCTTATAATATTCATCCATTCAATACTGCTGACAAAGTGACTGCTTCCTTTGATGGCTTGTGATGAGCCTTGCCAAGTTAAACAAAGGACTCTCTGCTATTAATCTGCTCTTCTGATTTCTCTCTTATGAGGCTGAACCTGTTGATCAAACAACTATAATAGCTATAAATACTCCAGATTAACTCATGGTAGCCACCAAAGCAAAGACAAGCTATACATTTTCAGGACAGGTGACAATTCCCAAAGTCTGAAGGAAAGAAAGACTCTCACATCTAAGGTGCTGAAGTGGCTGCACCTTCCAGCTCTGCTTCCAATTGTTGATAGCACAGGTATGAACATTAAAACCTGTTTCTTGATTGGGTGTGCGCAATCCAATCAAGAAACTAGCACACACCCAATCAAGAAACTAGCCAAATGCATCCTTTAAATACTGACAAAGAGGGAGCCTGACAATGCAACAGGTTTACAGTTTTAAGGACTGCTTACTTCTAAATCCACTAGCCTCACTGCCATGACCTGGCACAGTCTCTGTGGCATTCATGTGCTGTTCAGTACCTCTGTTCATGTTCCTTGCCAGCCGGTGGCTGGGGAGATGGGCAGCTGGATCAGATTCCCTGCAGAGGTCCCTGGCAAACCCTCTGTCACTCTGTGATCTGCCAGCAGTGTGCAGGGACACACTCCCCATATTCAGACCCAGACTATTCCACACGGCCTGTGAGGCACATCAGCCCTCTTTCAGTACTTCTTTACAGTGCCTGTCAAGGACCCTTTGGGCTGCTTTCATCCTACCAGGTGTGCTTGCTCCTCAGTGCACCCGGGAGTCCTGGTCCCCTGGCCCACAGCCTGGGCTAAAAACCCAGAGCATGTTGCCTCTACCTGGTAAGAAGTACTGAATGTGGATAACCCTATAATTTATTCTGAACTAATTTAGAAGGCTTTAGTGCATTGAATAAGTTCATAGTAGAAGATAATTTTAGAAATTTGATTAATATGCATTGCAGCTTAGCAGAGATATGTGTAGAAGTTACAGCCTGCATATGCCCAAATCAACTTCACTCACTTCAGTAGGAAATGAGACAATCAAAATATGATTCACTAGAAAGAAATGAGCCAGGGCCTTTCCACTGACAAATAGCAGAAAAACAGATTGATCACAAACACCCAAGAGAAAGATGTGCGTGTGTTGTACAGAAGGAGCAATAGCGCTCTACTAGCTACAGATGAACATTTGTCTTAGCAAACCATTTTCAATCAGCAACATTTGTTATTTTTAAGGTAAAAATAGCAACGTTTATTTTGAAATAAAATAACAAAACAAGGGTTCACTGAGGCAGTTAGTTGAAGTGGGACAAAAGTTTCCTTCTTAACAGACCGACCTCTTGCTATCAACCTTCAAAGGAAAATACAACTCCTGAATCAAAACATTTATATTCTTCTTTATTTGCTTTTCTTGTTGTTACAGGAGCTGCTTTGCCAGATGGTGGTTAGCAGATGAGCAGTTTCCAGTGATGTGGTTCTCTGACCTGTATTGCTGATGCACATGATATTTAAGGGCTACCGGTTCAGCAAATAACATCTGGGTGACAAATCCTTTCAGGACAGGTGACAACCCTGTCAAGAGCACCACGGAAGGATACCTGTGACAGCTGCAGCAGCAGAGGCATTTATTCCCTCCTGACTTTTCTGGGAGAATTTCAACAGGAGAGGGCGGTGCAGGCACAAGTGAACGTCTCCCAGTGAATGATTACAGCCTCTTGATGATAGGTTTCCAGGAGAGAAGCTACCCGTGGTGTCCCTTTGGGTTCTCTGGAGGGCTGTTGTACTCCACGACTGGAGCTTGCTCTCAACAAGTACTGATTTACAGCAGTTGTATTTTGATTAGAGCTGTCTTATAAATAACATCTGCTAAGAGGAAAGAAATTGCTTTGGTTTTTTCTTTTTTTTCTTAGAATTTCTCCTTTTCCATTGAAATTCATAGAAGCTTTCAGAAGAACTTTTAGGAACCTACAAGAAATTGACAGCTTTGACACAAACTCTTCCCTTGCCTTTTTCCCCATCCCGGCACCCCTCTGCCCCAGTTTATAACACTAGCAGCACTCTCCTATAACATGGCTAAATTAAATGTACCTACTGATTAATATTTTCCAAACTTCCTGAACATATCCCATTTTCCCATGGAGTAAGTGTCTAAGAGCATCAGTTTCCTGGTGTCCAGATGTACAGACAAACATTAGGAGAACTTCCCATATTTTATCTGTTGCAGTAAGCACCAAAAATGAGGATCAGATTTAAAATTCTCAGACCTTCCTCAGAAAAACAGAGTTGTTTTTATTTCAAGCCTTTGAGGAGGTCTGGGAAAGAAATAGTTAAAAACAAAATTATATTAAGGTCAGCAGAGGCATCATCATGATTTCCATGTTTTCCATATTCTCCAGATACGGAATGATTTCTTCTAACAATACAGAACAAAATACTATTTAGCATGAGAAGTAAATTGAGGCTGTGTTTCATCTTTTTCCTTTGCCAACACAATGGCACTGTCAGCAATATAACCTTGAATGTCTTCATTTTCACACATTAACCCTTTGAGCCCTGCAAATTTAAGCAATCTTTTTGACTCACAGAGGAGAAAGTGCATTTTAAACTCCTGAAACAATGGAGAACAGATTTTTTAATTAAAGTTCTCCTTGTACACACGCACATATAACCCTCCCTTTAGCAACGAAAAACCCTTTTAAAATTAAACTTATCATGCTGAAATAATTAACATAACTCCTGGGAAAAATGCATAATCTTTGCATACCAAATGCCAAAATGTCTAAATTAACTGTGTTTAATAAATATTACATTTCTCTTTGAGTACATACACTCAGTTAATCATGCATTGATAGGCAGAAAATATCTTTAAAGCGTTAGGTATTGTAACTTAGGCATTTTTAATTTGATTGGTGTTCTGGTCTTTGCAGGTCCCTGAAGGGCTCAAATCTTCGGTCCTCAGGACGTGAGCCAGCTGGAATACCTTTGGAAAGGGCAGGAACCCCACAGCAGCAGTGCTTTTCCACAGGTGCCAGTCTGGATGCCATCCTGCTGCTCTGGGGTGAATCTTGGAGCCCCGCCGTGTGCAGCACCGAGCGGCTCGGGGGTATGGACTGCTCCTCTCTTCTGGCCAGGGGGCAGCTTTAGGGGGCACCCGAGCTGCCTTCATGAGCTCACGCTTCATGAGTCCCACCAAACTAATTATTTGGTACTTGTTCTGTCCCCAGAGCTTGGCACGAGGCTGATTCCTTATTTCAGGGTATCAGCATTTCGGTCTGCAGGGATTGAACTTACAGGAGGAAATATTAGAAGTGATGGATCCTATCTCTGTACTTTTGAGGAACCCATTTTCAAGCCTGTCTGATTATAACACTCACTTAAAATCAAATTTCGGCCTCTTTCAATACCCAAAAGGGTGCAGCAAAAAATTAACATCATTATTTGCTTTGTGTGCTTAGCAAGATTTAAATATGACTCAAAAAAACCCCGAACCTTGACTGCAAAATTACACTGGTGTATGACTCTTAGGTGAAGAGCAACAGAATTTCATTCAGTCTCTTGTATTTTTCACCACTCCTCCACCCTGGAAGCGATTACATCCAACCCCTGGTTTACAAAATACATAATCACAGCCAGAGGATGATTCAGTCCAGCTAAGGGAAGTGTTGATCCACAACATCTACTTGTTCCTGGCCTCTCCTCCCAAAATTCAAGGTGCATTTGCATCCCAGCTGCAATGGTCCTCAGCCACAACTGCAGCCCCTCTACAAGGTCTTTCAAATCGAGAGATCAGCCCTGGCCCAGCCAGTCACTTCAACAGACACATGTAATCTTTGGAATCACAACTATAAAAGCAAGTTATGAGCATTGGTGTACCATTCAGCAGCTAAGTACATAGCAGCTGTATTTAAAAGTAGCCACTATCAGCCAGTGAAAGCAAATTAATTATTTAGATATATTTATCGGATTTATAGGTCAACTGAAGCTAAAGCTACTTAATTGAAATCCTGATAACAGACTGAAGCCTGTGCTCGATCCTATACTGTGAAATGCAAAGTCTTTATTTAATAAAGCCATTAAGAAGGATGATAATCCCTGTGGCCTTAAATATGAATAAGGTGCAATGTAAATAATAAAAGGCAAAAATCCAATTTTCATGCAGTGAACTTTCAAATACTCCGCTGTTTCCATTAAATTACCTTTTATTCAACATATTGTAATGGCACTGAGGGCACATCAGGCTTCCTTGTAATACAGTTATTGTTCAGCATAAAAACTGGTTTTTAACTTGAAACAGAAAAGTGAAATATTTTATTTGGCTTCTCTCATATGTCAAATGACATGAAAATTGAGAACAAAAGCTTCACAGATGCAATAAAAGAGAAAATAAAGGAAAACTAAACATATGCAAACAAAAAACCCCAATCCCCAGAACGTGAAGACAAAAGAAAGAAACAGGGTACATAATAGTACTTTTCCAGTTAATTTTACAGCAATTTAATACTAGGAAATAGAACAGGAAAACCATTTCAGCAACTAAAGCAACTAAACTTGACTATAAGCCAAAAAGAGCCGTAGCACACAGCAAAGGAGGTGGAACTCGTGTGAAATGTCTGTCACACTCCTTTCAAACATGAGGATGATGACAAGAGCTTGAGTGCATCAAGTGCCACAAGAGCACAGTGCTCAAGTCTGGAGGTGTGTGATCACTCCCTGGTCCTGCAGTGCTGGTGGTGGGTCCCTTTGGTTGTGCTTTAACTTCTCATCCACAAAGGAAGCACTGATATTTACTATTTTCTATGAAGGATTCTATGGAGTTTAGAAACACTAATGAAAGGTTCCTGTATTTATTGAAGAACTGGAAACTGTAACAAAAGGTCAAGAATTTACTGTTATTGTTCAGAAAAAGAGCACTCATTGCAAAATAAAAACAATCCATTAAAGATGAGACTATATTTGTTATGAATGTCAAATTATTTTTCCACTATAAATTTTTCTGCAAATCAAAGGAATTCCTCCAGCAAAGCTGTGATGGAATAAAGATAAGAGAATGGCTCTATTTTTATTCAATTCTATATTCAATTTGTAAGCATTACACTCAAAGAAACCTTTCAGCACAAAAATACAATTTTCCTTGTAGCATTTTCATACTGCATCAAGATGTTTAAAGAATCCATGGTAGAGATGTGCACTACTGTAACCTCATGAAACACATACACATCACTTTACAATATTTACTTTTCACTGTGTGTGTCACTGCAATGGGCCCCTGGCTGGGTAATAGTTAGCACTGGCTCCATGATTCACAGAAGGCTGATCAATCCCTTTATTATATTATATCATTATTAAGAAACCCATAGCTTTTATAGACAGATACAATACACCTGGACCTAACTGGTCCTTCAAACACCATCACCATTGGCTAATTAGGAAATCACCCTTTGGTAAACAGATCTCCATAACACATTCCACATGTTCACAATAACAGGTGCAGCAAGTGAAGATAAGAATTGTTTCTCATTCTTTTCTCTGATCTTCTCACAGCCTTTCCCAGAAAGGCCTGGGAAAGTTCTGTGTTGCTCTCTGTGCCCAGAGAGCTGCGGCCACAGCTGTGTCTGCCACATCCTATTTTCTGTGCTCATGCTCTGGTCACAGAGTCACAAAATCACAGAATGGTTTGAGATGGAAGAGACCTTAAAGATCATCTAGTTCCAATCCCCCTACCAGTGTCAGGGACACCTTCTACTGACCAGATTGCTCCGGGCCCCATCCAGCCTGGCCTTGAACACTCCCAGGGATGGGGCATCCACAACTTCTCAGGGAAACCTGTTCCAGTGCCTCATCAGCCCTCACAGCAAAGAACTTGTTCCTTATTCCTAATCTAAATCTACCCTCTTCCACTTAAAAGCCCTTGTCCTGTAACTACAGGCCCTGATGAAAAAAATCTCTATACATCTTTCTTGTAAGCCCCTTTCAGGTATTGTAGGGCTGTAATAAGGTCTCCTTGGAACGTTCTCTTCTCCAGGCTGAACAAACCCAAGTCTCTCAGCCTGTCTTGCTAAGAGAAATGCTCCAGCCTTCCTCTGGACCCCCTCTAACAGGTCCACATCTGTCTTGTATGGGGCACCCCAGAGCTCGAGTACTCAAGGAGGGGTCTACTGAGAGTGAAGTAGGGTGGAATGACCTCCCTCAATCAGCTGGCCATGCTGCTTTGGTTGCAGGCCAGGACACATCTGAACTTGCAGTCTGCAAGTACACAATGTCAGCTCATGCCTAGCTTTCCATGCACCAGTCTCCTGAAGTCCTCCTAGGCTGAGGGGTTCCCAGTCCGTCTGTAACCCGGGCTGTAGTGACAGTGGTGTTTGCCAGAGGGGCAGAACCTTGCACCTGGCCTGGCTGAACTCCCTGGGGTTCACATGGACCCACTCCTAAACCTGCCATGGTCCCTCTGGGTGGCATACCTTCTCTCAAGTGTATCAATGGCACCACTTGACACGTGTCATCGGCACATTTGCTGAGGATGAACTCAATTCCATGTCTACGTTGTTAATGAAGATACTGAACAGTACTGGTCCCAGTAAAGAACCTCAGGAGCACCACATGGCATCCACATCTCCATTTGGACATCAGCCATTCCTTTGGTCCATCTCTGCTCCAACGCTGCTCACATGCAAAATGAATGGGGAGTGTCAAAGCTCAGAATCAGCTCTGCTACAGAGGCTGTCTTCTGCCCCACACAAAAAGGATCCTGGGACAGAGGGATGATGGCAATGGGGCAGTGACAATGTCAAGGGGAGATGGCAATGGGGACATTGAGATGTTGCTGCTCAAGCAGCTGTAAGCAGCAAGGGGCACTAACAGCACGGGACGTGACAGGGGCACAGAGCGGGCCATGGGGGTTTCCTGAGCTGTCACCTCCTATCAAGCCTGAGTGAAAACATCCTCCCACACCCCAATGAAAGCAAACCCCTCCATGGCCTGAACCCATGTGATGAGGACACAGCCTCCATATGAGTCTTTTATTCCTGGCAAAATTGCTTCCTTTTGCTTCTTGCATGTGCAAAGAAAGAAAAGACATTAAATAAGAGGGGAAAAGCAAATCTATTCATGGCATGCAGAGCAGAAAATAGTAACACCTGACAGACCTATGGTGAAGTAATACAGCAACTCCATCGTGCAAACCATTATCTTGAATAATATTTTCACCATGTCAATGAAGCAAAGCTATATGAATGATATTTCTCAAGCTTTTATTCCTAGGAATGACACTACTGCCTTCCAGCAACACTCTCCAAAATGGTTCTACTGAGGTGCTACAATATTGCTACATACTACAGTAGTGATTTCTCACACCTCCCACCAAACAGTCAGAGTCCTAAAGAACAGATCTGTCAAGTAGCAGATTACTCACAATCCTTCATTAATTACTGAAAAAAGCCACAAAAAAACAGAAGAGTGTATATTTAAGCTCACTCAGACAAAGCTACTAAACAGCTAGGATACTGAACATTACAAGGATCAGACTTCCTCATAGTATTACTGTCTTGGGTCTGCAACTACATAACATCAAAAAATGAAACATTGCTATAGAGGCATCATTTAATGCTCTTTTAAACTCTTCAGGGGAGGGAAAAAACCCACCAAAAAAAACCCTGAAGTAACCTTTAGCGTTTTACCTGAGATTCATTCTGGTCTTTATCTGCTCGCTGCCAATTGCTCAGAGTGTACACACTAATGAGACAACTGCAGGCTGACCACAGTCTGTGCTCAGTGTTTAGCTTCTATTTATTTCACCAGCACTGACTGATTTGGGGAATCGGCATCACTACCCAAAACTCATGAGATGACTCAATCAAAGAAGCACATATTCATCAAAAGCATCAGACCAGCTGAGGAACCTCAAATCTATCCTATTTCCTGCTATCTCTAAGTTCAACTGTGAGCTCAGACGCTTTTCACCCCAGCCCCTATGTCAACAAAAAGTCTCCCAAATGATAACTACAGAGAGTATAAAGTAAGTATGCTTCTCCTACATCCAAGATCCTAAAACAACCACCCCTCTTTCACCAATATTTTCATAACCAGATTAATTAATTCTCAAATGATCAACTTATATAAGAAAACGCTGTCTGGCAGGGAAGCATTCTAGTGCAGAAACAACTCACTACATGAAGGGTATTGCTGAGGGAATCACAGAATCATCAAGGCTAGAAGAGACCTTCAACATTATCCACCCAGCACTACCATAATCACCCCTAAACCATAACCCCAAGTGACACATTCAGATGCCTCTTGAACACTTCCAGAGATGGTGACTCCATTCACTCCAATGCCTAACCACTCTTTCTGTGAATTTTTTTCTAATCTCTAATCTGAACCTCTCCTAGTACAACTTAAGGTAATTTCCTTTCATCTCTTCACTTGAGAAAGGAAGAATTTAAACGTCTATTTTGTATAAAACCAAACTAACAAAAAGCCAAAACACATGAACAAGGCTGGAACAAATGGAATACCTCCTGGAATTTTTAACTGTCATTTGATGAAGAACAAAGAACTACAAAGAATTGAAGAATATCAGCCATTGGGAACATCCCCTCTTCTCCTCAGTACTGTCCCCCTTTTTTTGTCACCTCTGTGCACCCTGAATTCTCCTCCCATGATCACTGGCCGGAGACAGCTGCCCCTGCCTCTGTTTCCTAAGTAGGTGGTGGCCTATGTGAAGAGTGGTGGTCAAAGCAGGCTGAGTCTTGGGAGTGTTAATTCGATGACAAAGCACAAGCCCACCAACTCCTTTCTTGCTATAACAACGAGGAAGATGCTCATCAGCAACAGCTGATCATGTCCCTAGCTCAGCACAGGTTTCTGAGCTCAGAGAATGGGGTACAAAGACTTAGAAAGTTCAATGTGGTCTCCAAATGTTATTATTAAATACCAATCTACAATGCTATCAGGGCAAACTCTCCCTAAATACTCTCCTCATATGTTTAAGATTAGGCTATCACACAAGCTCTACTCCCATAAGAAACTAAACTTCCAAAATGCTCCTCTTTCATTTTCTACCCATTTTCTTCTCTACTTGGTACACTCATTCTAACATTAGCTACTGTCACTCTTGAGCCAGGGTCAGGGCAGGAACAGGCAAGAGGCAGGATCGTAGCAAAGGCATAGAGGACTTTATTCCAAAGAACCGCACGGTTTTTATAGAGTGGTACGATAGATTCTAGTCTATTGGCTAACTAACAGAAACATCTTTTCCACACACTGTCCTTGAGAGGAACAGAAAAATAAGCAGAAAAACACCACCTGCAAATTGTTTATAGCCAACAAGTTATCATATCTTTCCAGCACCCTAAAACTTCTCACAAGCTGCTGTGAGAAACACTTGCCATTTCTCTCTCTCTGTCCCATGGCATCCACAAGCTACCACTAGGCACCCCCCTCTCCCAGGCTCCCTGACCACTAGCACCACCAGCGACTCATGAAGCACTTAATCACCCACGTCAAAGGAGCTCATCTTCTGGGTCCTTCTCTGAGCTCATCACACAGAAAAAAAGGTGACCATGCTCATCCTGAAAGCTGGGCTCTGCAGTATAGGCTAGAGAGGATGTACTGATTTGGTAGGTTAAAAATTCAACAAGGAGTGAAGGCACAGGCAGGTGCCCTAGCCCACTGAAAAGTGAGGATTCATGTGGAGAAAGAGGACAGGAGAACCAGAGCCCAGCTCCTGGACAGACTCTTCCTGCACACTCCTGACTGCTGGATGTCTTCAAATGTGATGAAGCACTGCAGGAAGGACACAATGACACAGATACTTTGCTGGATCTCCTGTTACCACTACAAACAAAGCACTTTGCTTCTGGTATTCCTATTTTTTGTGTCTTTTTAAAGGTGGGCGAAACAGTTGGGAGATGAGATGCATTAAACAGCACAACAAACTCCCCCCAGTCCCCCAGATAATCACAGTGCTTGAGGCACCAAACCTATTTCCTGCTCTTATTTATGGGGGGAGACAGGGCTTGTCTCTCTGCTCTACACACTGCACAAGACAGCAAATTAAATGCTATACCTTGCTGGTTTGGGTTTTTTTTAATACAACGGGTAAAACCGATTCTTAGCAACAGCGATTTCAATAGTATAAAATTCATATGAAATGAACATCACATGTGGAGAAACTGGAAAGCAAACTGGATCTTGAAAGAAAGAAAGAAACCGGCTCTTGAACACCTTGTGGCTCTGAACACCTCTGTACTTCTTGTAGCGTGCTGCCGACAAGACAAAGGGAGGAAGACACCAACCTTCCCTTTAGCTACTTGCTTCCTGGTTTTAGAAGCCAGGGATGAAGGGGAGATGGCCATTCAACCCTGGCCATTGAGTTCTTGTTTATTAGGAAGCAGAAAATGACCTCTCCCTGGCTGAACAATATTATTACAGATGATGAAACCTCCACAGCCCCTTCTTTAAAATGTGTTGAATTATTTTTAACAGTAGCGACCATCATGGAAGTTTACACTCAGACAGAAGTGAGACTAACTGCACATAAAAGGAAGTCCTGTGTTTATCAAAAGAACAGATAAAACTCTAGAAAAAAATGAATTTTCCCTTCTGCAATATAGATCAAAGATAACATGTTTTCCCTTTATAAAAATTTACTAATTTTTAAAAAGGTGTAATTGGTTCAGATTTTACATTGCTGCATGACTGTGAAATATAAATAGTCAGATGTTTCCCACTAAGATCTAACACCATAATTACCTACAGAGCAGAAGAGAATAAGCAAAAAAATTCATCTCACGGTTGTCAACTACTATTTTTACTATATTTTATGACGTGTGTGTGTATGACACTATTCTCTCAGGGGGGATTTATGATTTGTTTTAGAAAGAGCATATACAAGAGAATGAGGCTCTCCACACAAAAACTCTTGGCTGAAATGCAAGATGCTCTGGACTGAACACAAAGATGTCCTCACTTGCCTCTTCCACAGGGCTGCACCCTCCCCACACAGAGCTGGCCGAGCAGCAGCAGCCCCAGCATTGATGCATGGTGCCCACTCAACATGCTACAGATCCCACTTTCTGTCAGGAAAGCCTGTGCTATTTCTGTGCCTCATCTCGTGACATTTTAGCATGAACTCACAGGGAGGCTCAGCAATGAGCATCAGAAGAGCCTGTCACGACTTGTCCCAGCATCCTCAAGGAACAGGTGCCTTGCAGCACACCGGGACCCATTCCCCCTCCTCCTCTCCAACCAACCCCTTGCTGGACATTCCTTCTCCCTCACACAACAAGCACAGGCCTGTGTTTTGGGGTGCAAGAGAAGGCTGTGTGTGGGTGCACTCCTATGATCCCTTGAGGACACGTGTCCCCACAGCACACATCCAGAGATGTGGCTGGACCAGGCACTGCGCTGTGACACAACACACACCCATGTCTGACAATAATGCACAGTTTGCTAATATGGACACGGGAATGCATGGAACAGGCCTGCCTGACAAGAAAACATTCATTCAGGGAGATAGGTATACAGATAGATATATATAGCATACATACTTATATTTGAATGTACCATGTTTACAGACAGCTAAATGTAAGCTGAAGTCAATCAAAACACAATCAAAATAAAATCTTCCTTCTACTTCCTTCGGCTTCACTGCATTAAAATAATTACAAATTCATAAATTATTGCAGTTATTGGAAATGAAAACATATTGATTTGCTTATAAGGATGACAATACTGTAAACCTGGTACAAGCTGAAATGAAAGCATTTCAAAATACATATGAAGGCAGCCAGTAAAGAGGCAGCCTACTAAAAGCTGTTAAAGCTGTTTCAAAATTAATTTAGAAATTAAAAAGTAAATTTATAAAATCATGTCTTTTTATAGTAAGTCACAGAGGAGTTTTTTACTGAAATTGGCCTGAAAGTAATCCACAAATAAACATGTTCAGCAATATTTACTGAAATGATCATTTAGGAAAGTAAATACGACAGTGCCTGTGTTTGGCTGACTTCTTGGCTGCTGCAGGGAAGGCAATCAGCAGGCAGCACATCAAGCACAGCAGTGTCCCCTTCGTTTGGTTAGGGCCGTGATATCTTAACCCAAAGGTCCATCCACTACTGCACACTCAACATTTTACATTTCTCTTTCCCTGTGCTGTTCTTGCACCTACACCTACTTCAATGATACATCAACTGCAGCAATTAATGAACCTTTGTCCAGAAGGGGAAAGACTGTTACAGCTTAATGAGACAGTAATACACATTAAAATCAATATTATTCAGATTATGTATCTATTCTAGTCCTCCCTCTGAAAATAACTGAGACTGTAGGAGAAATGATCATTAGCATTTTGATAACAATCTTGCCAGCCTTCTGTTAAAATACTTTCTCTTTAAAGTAAAACTGGGATTTGTTATCTTATACAAGCAGACCACTCTAAAATTAGCAATGGCAAATTCATATTGGTTTGCATCAGATTTTAAAAAAACTTGGAAAAAAATTAATGCTAACTTGCCTGAATAATCAGACTCTTGTGCTTGTTGCTGTAGCAGTGGAAAGGCACTCTAAGCATTGACTAAGAAGCAATCTCTTCTCATAAATACCATCTCTGTGCACAGAAAGGCACTCCTTAACCATATACAGCATTAGTTTCACTTGTCTGATAAATCATATTCCTGTTGACAACCAACATGAGGGACAAATTCCTCCCTACCACAAATCCTTTAGGTATCTTAGAAAAGAGGCTGAATGTTGCAAAGCAGGAAAGGATTTTGCACCTTTGTCCCACAGCCACTGCAAGTGGACAGAAATTCCTCAGAATTCCTGACTCAAATTATATTATGCAAACACCATGGTGAACAAAAACAGCTCCATCTCTCCCTTTTTTTAATTAGCGAATCCCACAGCCTTCCTTCTCCTCCTGGCACCCAGCTCTGTGAACCAGACAGCTAAGCCCTCCTGTTTCCAAAATGGGCCAAGATGGAGACCTGCTGCAGAAACAGCTTTAAATTGTTCACAAGGATCTGTGTCCCTCAGAAACCCCTGCCCTCGGTCAACCACATGCAAACAGACCAGTCACACCAAAAATCCCAACCACTCCGACAGGACAAGAAGCCAAACTCCAGCAGGGGCCAACCCTTGCTTTGAAAGTGCCAGAAACCAGCTGTAAGACAAAGCAAGCAAGCTTTTCACTATTTAACCCCTCAATAGCTGGCCTGCAGATGTGAAAGACTGAGCCCAGGGCCAGGTGATGAGTCCTTCCACTCTCACCTGAAGAGCTCCATCAGCTCCTTTGGGCAGATATTCAGCTGCCCATCACCTGAGTTCACAGGTCACCCCAGCTGATAGCAATCAGTGAGCAGCAAGCTCTGTGGAACCAATGGAAATTATGCTCAAAAGACTGGTCAGAAAGTGCTCTTGAATCCAGATGTTTTACATTTTTCTCTCTGCTTTTGAAAACAAAATGTCTTTTTAATACCAAAAGTAATACTCTTTCCTTCTGTTCTTCCCCTAAGAGCCATCTCATGTACATGCATCATTAAATTAATGTTTGTTCTGTCTAACGGAATAAAACCATTCAAATTACATACAAAGACAATTAGATTAAATTATTAGGCACACGCTCTGGGTTTTTCTTTTTAAAGCTACTCAAACAATTTTAAAGGTTTCTCAGCAATCCTCTAGCAACACAAGCAAAACTTCCCACAAAGAGGAGGTAACAAGTTTAACATTACTGCTGAGGAAGATGGTAATGGAGCCAAGTGAGTAAAACGAGCACATCAGCAACCCCCCCACCACCCCATGCAGTCAGGAAAAGGCATGGCTCAAGCTGTCAGAGGAATCCAAACTAGCAAAAGAAAGAGGATATGGGGCTGGCATATGGGGAGAACCTGTTCACAGGCCCATCTGCATCAGGCACTAGAATGAAATTTTTCTCATTGTTTAATTTTTTTTTTTTTTTTTTTTTTTTTTGGTGCCTAATGGTCAGACCAGTAACTTTGCAGCCAAAGCACCAGGCTGCTCCAAGCAAGAGGCTTCTGTCATCAGGAGCAGTTTGTTTTGGTGCAAGACTAGGGATAAATAGGTAGCTTTCAGCTGGCACTGTATTTCCCCGTCACTCCCTCCCCAGCTGCAGAAGCACAGCTGCTGTGGGAGCTGGGCAATGCCAAGGTCATGATATTTTCTCAAATCCTGTAGTTTATCTTTGTCCCGGTGCTCATGTCCCGTTAGAACTAATCTTGAGTTCTTCCCATGACAGCTCATGGCAGATTGGGAAAACCTGCTGTAAAATATCAGATTTTAACAGGACTTCATTGAACGTATTTGCAAAAATTTAGCTTGATCTGTGATGAGTGAATGCAAGAAAGCTGAAACTGTGTTCACTCCCAGCAGTTTTGGTCTGTAGAAGTCACAAAGTCCCTGAACACTGAATGAATCCAGGGCTCTATAGGTCATCAATTACAATGTTGCAAAGCTTAAAGACATTAACCAGAGTGAAATATTAGTTATAATGCCTCCTGAAGCCTAGAGAAAGGCTTCTAAGAAAGAATGATCTACAGCTTTGAAAACAAGTGCCATCTCACAGCTGAAGATATTTCAGGTGGGTCACTGAAGTGCAAGAGTAGACTATGGTTTTTACCTCAAATTTAAGCACCGTTTCTTAAGAGAAACAACATGAAATATTGAACAGACTAGTGAAATTAGAGGGGACAGTACAAAGACAATAGTGCAAAACTCAAGAACTACCCAGTCTTTTCAAAATGAAACTGTAATGGGATTACAAAGCCAAAATTATGAGACAGCAGAAAAAAATAACTCTCTAGTATAAGAAAATACCTTCTCAGAGAAAGAAATCCTCCATGGCATAAATAAAAAATTGTTGTAGCACTTTATGTGGCAGCTTATTGATCGTATGGACACAGCTTCACCTAGAAAGAGCATGTGTAGCCTCCCCCTGACCTGCAAGTACAGGCACCCAGCATTACCAGCCAGAGCCTGCAGCCTGTCTGACCTGTTGGGCACTAAGCCAGAGCCAGGAGTCTGCCTGAACATGAACTGATAAGATTAGAAACAAGGAATACAGTGTACTATTACAGTCCATGTGCAGCATACATCGCTGCATCCCTGCGCCGATGCTCCCCGCAAACCAAGCACAGCATCTCTGCCAAACCCCACACAACAACAGAAAACAACCATTGTAGCTTCAGTGTATACAGCCAGCACTCTTCAATTTTCCCAAAACCCTGCTTCTCTTGTAATAATTCTGTGTTCGTAGGGCAGCTTCCTTTGGAAGACTGAGAAGCACATGAGGGTGGGCTCGTGCTACTGGGGCAGGTTTCCAGCTGGGAAATGCGAAGCCCAGAAAGGTCATGCAGCTTGCTAGACATCAATGACCATGTTCTGCATATACCTTGAAATGACAGCACAGCTTTAGGGTAGCTGAACAAAAATTGCCAGGGTTGAAATGTGCACTTTAGGGCTGAGTTGAGCAAGCCTATCCATCTGTCTTTGAGTAACCAGCTACGAAACATGGAACCCTGTCATATGCTAAACGTTACCAGCATTCATCATGAATCATTCAGAAGGATGACGTGCAGGGATTAAACTTAGCATTCACATTTGACATCAAGAGGGCTCCTATAGAGGCATGTCACACTGACACAAACTAATAGTTACTCTGCATTGACACAAACCCCTCTCCACTGTCCCATAACATTTTTAGGTGTGACTGAGCCACTGCTGGCCACCCCAGTTCAAGAAGAAAAAGTCCACTGTCAGCACTGGCACCCTTTGGTCACATCAGGTCCATCACACATTTTTCTAGCTTGCAAGTAAAATAACATCATCACACAGAAAAAATCATGAGTAAAAATACTCCGTTTCTGGAAAACGTAATGGACATAAAGATGACACCTGCAAATGGCACATTTTCTGGAAAGTCTAAGTGCTCAGTGAATGATGAATTTTTCTGACACAGCCCCTCAGCAATCCCCTCTCCTTTGCTCACTCATTTCTGCGGAGACAGCTTCAGCTGCTGGGGTTTTAAATACTTCTGGCTATATTCTCCACAATACCCTTCAGTATGGTAGTTAATCTCCTGTGTCAAAACACATTTTTAGCCATCTGCCAGACAAAAAGGAAATCCTCAAGATCAGAGCCTTTGACACATGGAACATCACTCCTTTTAGGATGGCCTTATGACAAAGTTCAAGTGCTGATCAGTGAAACTACAGCATCAGAAGCAAATAAATCAAAGAGAATGAACAAAAGTAAGGCAAGTCCCTGGGTTAATGTACATGACACACTGCTGAACAGCACTCCAGTCTGTGCAAGCCTGACCATTTAAAAGGCAAGCTGAAGACTACCCTCTGCCCAAGACAAAGTGTGTCCCCTTCACAATCCTCTCCTGCTGTAATATATATAAATGCATATAAATGCCAGATTCCATCTGCTTCCTCTTGTGCAACCCAGGGTGGGATCTTCACCTGATAGACAATGTAACCAAAAAGGAAAAAAACAGGGGAGCAGAGAAATACTGTGAGGTTGACTCCTTTAATCCACAGTACCCAGTCTAGGATGAGGCAGAACTCTTAAAACAGTGACAGAAATGTCTCCTTTGGAGAATTTCTACAGTGTAGCTGAAAAGCTTATTTAGCAAACTAGTGCTGTTCCCTCTGCTCGCAAAACTTGCATGAAGCCAAGGGCTAGCAAATGGCAGCCTTCCTCCTGAAACAGTGCAATAGCTCTGCAAAGCTGATACACACGAGATGCATCCCGTGCAACACGGGAGTGCAGCCCATCCGTCACTTTGCTCAGGCACGCTGACACATCATTTTCCTTATGTGCACATCTTACTCCTCACCAGTACCTACAACCCATCTGGTAACACACCACATCCCTATCCATCACTTTGGCCATGTTCTCTCTTCTGGAAAAAAGGACATGTTTTGTTTTACTAGCTTGTTTCTTTTTCATGCAAATGTTGTTCTCAGTTTGTATTATGAGCAAACAAGCAGTAAGCCTTGCACCTGGAGTGAAAGACGCCTGGTTTGGGAGGAAATTACTAAAGACTTCATGCATTTAGCCAGCAATTAGATCTTAAGAACTCCCCCCACACACACAAAAAAAAAAAAAAAAAAAAAAAAAAAGTGATAAACTGCAATAATTGTGGGGGAAAAAAAAAACCAAACCAAACTCCACACTCAGTAAAGAAGGCAGATTTACCATAATGCCTTGACAATCTAAGGGAGCCATTTACTTTGACAGAACCTGAATTCCCCAAGCAATTCAACAGTGGTAATGGAAACACAGGAGCCAATAAATTATAACCTTGTGAGTAATGTGCCTACCATTATAAACCACTTTTAGCCTCCTCTCTATTCCCAGGGTGGGTAGGCACACAGTTCTTGGATTTCCTTCCCTTCATTCTTGCAGTGTGCTCTTTCAGCAGCAGGACCCTTTTATAATGTCTAATACCATACTCTGCATTTAAACAGCTTTAATGTGAATATCTCAAATATGCAATATCATTTACAACAATACTGGGTTTTTTTACAGGCTGAAACAAAGGCACTGGGTCACACCACTGTATACTGATAAGATCCCACATATTGTTCAATGATACATTAGTAGGTACACAGCAAACCCACATCTCTCATACTGAAGATGTTCACCACGTATCTCCAAACACCCACAGTATTTCAGGAGTGCTTCTGAAGAATGGTCTTGGACAACTTTAGAAACAGCACCAGTGCCAGCTCACCCCCAGCTCAGCCCCTCTTAAACTGACTTTCAGCAGTCTGCACAGACCAAGTCTGGGAAAAGAAAGGCCAGAGACCCGATAAAGAAATACAAACCCCACAGAGTTTTGCCCATGAGATAAACAATATGTGTTGATTTCAGAAAATAGCATCTACGCGAAGAAGATTTCTCCAAAGTATAAAGTGTACAAGCAAAATACAGGCATGATGATAGCAGCACAGAGGCTGACCCTGCTCTGTCTTCTAAGGTTAATTAAAACTCCCACAGAAACAGATCCCTGGTGTGATTCTAACACACCGGTCCAAGGATCTGGGCAAGATTGAAGTCTGATGGAAGTGACCTTGGCTCTCTGCCATTACACTTCACAATCAGCATTTTCCTTCCGTACCAAAAAGCCCGTAATGGTACGTCCTATTTCATAGAGTGCATTATCTAAAATGAAAGGTAATAATTAGCAAAATAGTGCAATTTGCATTTAAGTCCCAGGCAGCAAATCTACAGCAATTTCTGAAATATATATATATCACAAAGAATCACTGCTGCTTTCTTCCAGGCAGCTGAGCTGTCAAAGACCAATGCAAGAGAGAAAGGGATGTAATTCTTCTCTTCCGTATCAGCCTCAAAATCTTGATTCTAGCCTGGATTGTACCATCTATTGTTTAGTACAGAGAGAGGTTCTGCACTCTTGTCTCCAGGACTGCTCAGCAATCAGCTGTATCAGCAGCTCCAAGGAGGATTATTCTCCCCTGCTGCTTTTTTTTAAAAGCAGATTAGTTCAGACTTTCTTTCACTGTAATGAACCTTGTAAGGATCAAGCACATTGCATTGATTTCCAGGATAAAATTGTGCCATCAGTCAAAAGGCCAAGCAAACACTTCCACAGACCCACTCTGTCCCAGCAGACCCACTGCCCCAGAATTACCCATTAACCCCAGCAAGAGGAAAAGAACAACACAGTTGTTAACCATAATAGCCAAAATGTGATTCTCAAGTCGTGCAATTTTGCTTTCTGTCAAATTCAGGTGGGTAACAACCCTCACAGAAATGGACAACAGAACTCCAATGCTCACCAAAGTGCTTTGCAATCAAAGACAGAAAATTATAAAATGCAATGTGTTTTTATTTACTACATGATATCTGCAATAATGGCTAGGGAAGCAACTTTTTAAAAGCCTGACAATTTATGGTAAAATCACAAAAACTCAATTTCCCTTAAAATTTGCAAACAGCTTTCCCCATTGAGCATTTTATTACATGTGCACACCACTGTAATCTGCATGCTTGACTAGGACTTAAAGATTTGATAACCAGAGATTGTTTTGTTGGATGGTCACAAAAGCTTAGTGAGAGTGCAAGACCCTGCCCCCTCAACACAAACACTGCAGGTGTAATCAGCAGACCCTGCCTCCCACAAGAGACTCCTGCCTGGACTCCAAACCTGACCATGGGATATTGTACTTTACCTAATGAATGCAAACTTCCCTTTCTATAATGCTGAAACTAAGAAGACAGGAGTTGTCTGCTGTGAAAAAGCTACTGCACTAAGCTTAGTTGAAAAACAAGGAAAAAAAAAGCAGAAGGCAGAATTCCATTGCCTTTTTTCTTTAAATTGGACAAGTCATTATTAAGTACCTGAAGCTCATTGAAGACTACAGCTCAATAATAAAGGATCTACCCTTCCAGAAATCCTGCCTAGCATATTTCAATTCCAACTTCAGGACAGAATTTTATGGAACAGTGTTTGGCATTTGCCATCATTTCCTGTAGTGAAAACTTCAAAACAGCAGTACAGGTCTATTCCTTTTTTTCAGGGGAAAAAAAATAAAAAAGAAAAAAAGTAGAAAAACAATTAATTGAAACGTTTACTATAGCAATACAACTCCACAAGGAATCTCTACACTGACCTTTTAAAATCAAAAGCCTGTACACTAAACTACAGCTCAAGTGGATTTCATAAAAGATCAAAAGACAATTAAACATATTCAGTATATATATGACATTAAAAGTGAGATTAAATTCACAGTTTTAAGACTGACTCCATTCCTAAGTCTTCTGAAGAGGTCCAAGAGTAAATTTTATCATATAGCATGAAAGAGCAATACAGAACAGTGAAAGGAACTGATCTTGTCCCCTCTGAGCCAATAAAACCCTTGTCATGGACTTTAAAGGGCGCAAGATGGGGCACTCGATTGAAGAGTTCAATAAATAAATGCACACGCTGCAGTACTGGCCTTCGATAAATCACCACCTTATACATAAAAATGAAATTACGCTCCCTTGAGAGGGGAAGCTTCAGCTTCAAACCCCGCTCTGTTCCGTCTGTCAGGAGGGTTCTGTGGGGTTGTAACAGCACCGGCAGCGCCCGGAGAGTGGAGGGGAGAATTCCAGGCTGGGAGGAACACGCCGGGCTCGGACCGGCCGGGCGCTCCCAGAGACTTGGCCCCGCAAGCAGCTCGAGGGTGGGAGCCGGCTCCTGCCCGCACCTGACAGGCACCTGGCGCAGCCCGACACGCCGGGTAAAAGCGCTTTCGAGGCACTCTGCAGTTCATAACTCCACGTCCAGCTCTCCTACACCGGGGGCAGCCCCGGGGCCCGCCGGTGCAGCAGCTGCCCCACAGCCAGTATAAACCCACCCAAAGGGGGGTGTCCCCGGGAGGTCCCGGCCGCTCCCGCCGCCCGCGGCCGCCCAGAGTACTTTGAGGACACCCCCGTCCGAGCGTCCCATCGCTAGATCGGGGGAGCGACCACAACAGCGGGCCACAAGTGCGGAGTGGGCGCACGCCGGTGCCCGCGGGCACACACCCCCTCCGCCCGCGGGACGTCCCGCCGCCGAACCAGGGCCGCCCGGCGCTCCGCGGGGACGCGCGCTCGCCCGGCCGCGCTCCCGGCCCGCCCGACCCCGGCCCGGCACCCACCTTTCCCAGCAGGGCGCTGCGGCTGGCGGCCGCCAGTTCCCGCAGGCTGGCAGCGGCCGAGGCAGCGGCGGCGGCGACAGCGCTGGGGGCGGCGGCGGGCTGGGGGTACGTGGGGGCCGCGGAGCTGGGGCTGCCGCTGGCGCCCCCGGCGGCGCGGGGCCGCTGCCGGATGCCGTCCAGGAGGCGGACGAGGAGGATGTTGGCGGGCAGCTCGTCCACGCCGCAGCCCACCAGGATGCGGCACTCGGGGCAGCGCAGCTCGTGGCGGGAGCTGACGATGCTCTCCAGACAACGGCGGCAGAAGGTGTGCTGGCACGGCAGCACCTTGGCCGTGGTGTCCAGACGCTCCAGGCACACGGAGCACTCCAGAAGATCCAGCAGCGACGACTCGTCCATCGCCGCCGCCGGCTCCCGCTCCGCCGGCGTTCCGCCGCCGCTCCGCCGCCCCCTCGCCTCCGCCTCCGCCCCCGCCCCGCCGCCGCCGCCTCCGCCTCCCCTCCGCGGGGCAGCGCAGGGCCCCGACGCCCCTAGGGCCGCCGCGGCCGGCGGCGGCGAGGGAGGGGCGGCGGCGGGGCGGCGGGGGCCATCGGGGCGGCGGGGCTGCCCCCGGCGGCGGACGGCGGCGACCTCGGGGGCTGCCTGGGCGACGCTGCCCAGCGCCGTGCGGCGCGGCGGCGATGCCAGCGGCGGGGAGTGCAGCGGTTCGGGAGGAGGACACCTGTCTGCCCGCGCCTCCTCCCGCCGCCCGGCGCGGCTCGGCAGCTACGGCGGGGCCCGGCGAGGCGCCCGCCGCGCCTCCGCGCGGGGCGGGGAGCGGCGCGGAGCCCCGGGGGGGCGCCCGCAGCACGGCGGCCGCCCCGCAGGCGGTCCCCGCCCGCCTCGCCGCCGCTCCGTGGCTCCCTGTAACCCGACCCAGCAGGGCTCGCCGCCCGCTTGCCGCCGCCGCCGCTACTCCCTCCTTCTCCTCCCGGCAGAGGCTCCCGGACAAGCGGGGACAGGCGGATGAGACCCTTCGGGGAAGCCAAAGACCCCGAAGCGGGGGCGGAGGGGAGCCCCTGCGGGCCCGGCGCCCCGCGGAGAGCGGCCCCGGTGGTGGCGGCCGGGCGGGCAGGGCCGGCGGGCACGGCAGCCCCGCGGGGAGCCGCGCTCGGCCCGGCGGCCGCGCCATCCCTGGCAGCGCGGCGCCCCCTGGCGGGCGCGGCTGGAAGCGGCGCGGGGCCGCAGCCCGTCACCCTCCGGTGCCTCGGGGCGTCCCCAGATAATTGTAATTTAATTGTTAACGTATCGTACCCAACCCTCAGGAGGCCGAAAGCGTGAAAATAAGAGCGGGGGTCGGGCCTTCTCTTCCTGCCGGGTGTCCTGTGCTCCAGCCAGCTGCCTGCCCTGGTGCCGTCCAGTCTGTCGCGGTACCCGTGTCCCGAAGGCTGCAGCAGGATGGAGCCCGGGTCCTGTGTGAGCTGGTGGTCAGTCCCTGCAGTAAGGGGAGAGACCCTGTCTTTTTAGAGTACGCATCTGTGGTGTTTATTAACCACAGGAAGTTTAAAAATATGACATACAGCCACTTGCATGTGTGGACTATGCACAGAGCTTCTCCTAAGAGAAGCTGCTGAAGAAGCCCTATTTTTCATATAAATATTTCATTTGACAAGTCCTTTTTTGTCTAACTTTTGATTATTAATGCCATTTAGGGCCCTGCTTAACCCAGAAACTACTGAAATACATTGTAGTCTTGGCAAAAAGATTCTTCAGTTGTGGTCCAACCCCTAACCCAGTCTTTTCTTCTATACACATGCCTGTGCTGCAACAGAGCACTTTTGGAATTGAGGATTGCAGTCCAAGTGCTTGCAGAAGCCCTCCTATCCTTCTCTTAAGTGACACTTTAAAATTGGGTTTTTGTGAGGGCCATGTCATGACAGCTGCACAAAATCTTTCTGTCAGCTTCATGACTCTGCAGTTATCTTCCAGTGCACACAAAAAGTTGAACCTGTTGTTATAATGGTTATCTAGACATTGTACAATAAAATTTACTTAATTTCAGTGTGTGAAAAGCCACGAATCTCTTGCTATTCTTGTTCTACTCTAGAAGGAATATATGTAAAGCCAAATAAAAACTCCCAATGAAGAAACAGCTCAGATCATTATTTGTTGGTGAGTAATGTCCAGTAAGGTTAGAACCTATGCCCTTGCAGATAGAAATACCAAGCACAACAGTTTTAAACTATAAGTTATACTGATTCCTGAAGAAATGTGGCACACAGGATCAAGGACTTTGAATTTATCTGGAGTAAAACTGTTAATTTAAGAAAAAGAACTACTGGAGAACCTTTAATGATAAAAAGCGTTGTTTCAGCAAAGAGAGAGAAATACTGGAAAGTCTGCAATGAAATGCCTAATTGTTTCAGCACCTCATATTGCTTCCTTCAGAGGTGAAACCTTAAATATCCCTGTCAAAACATAAAAGCCAAAAGTGCTGTGTTACACACCAGAATACCTCCAATGATTAGAGGAACATTTTTCATCCCTCCTTCCCTCTGGCTGCTCCAGAGTTTACAACCAAACTAGCCTGCCACCAGAGCTGCCCAGTTACACAGCCCCAGAGCAGGCTAAGCACTCTGGAGAGCCAGCAGCCAAAGGTGATGAGAGGGTGCCTTGATGTTGGGATGGCTTAAAATAGGTGAAGATGAGCAAAACATTTATTATTTAATAGAAGAAATTGCTGACACACTTAAAATGAGAATCTGCTGTAATCTACCTGGAAAGTACCCTCTTCAACAGGAACTGGTTGCCATCACAGAAGCAGAAGCAAAGCTACATCAGGTCCCTGCAGGAAGAAGAGGTCAGGGAGCTCTCCAACCACCCCAGAGGACTGCAAGTGAGGGAAGGAATTGCTGAGGTACTGAGGAGGATGGAGGAAATGGGGAACCAGAGAAAGAGTGAGAAAAGGGGACATGAGATGAAAAAGAGGTAAAGAAAAGAGAAGGGAGGCAAAGATTAGGAGAGTGAAAGGTTTATACAGAAATGTCACAAAGGACTGGAGACAATAAAATAACATTTTTATGAAAGGAGGAAGAGACTTGCAAGTTGGGCTCCAACTAGAAAAAACACCTCCTAATTCTTTGATGTCAGGAAAAGCATTTTCAGACTTACAAGTTTAGTGTGTGTTTGTGTGCTTCTCTGTACCTGGGACTTAATGGAAGTTAGGCCAGGCCAGACCTAAAGGAAATGAAAGAAAAAAATACCATCACACATACTTTTTTGTTCTTGCCAAAGAGACCACGGGAAAAATTGCTTTAGCTATTAGTAAATTAAATACTCGGAGTATTAAGTTTGGAAATAGAAAAAAGATTAAACTCTCAGAAGCCTGAGATAAAACACATGGGAAAAAAAAAAGGAAAAAGATAAAGAAGATGTAACAGGTTTACTCTAAACAAATGTGGATTTTATTAATTTCCCTGTCTCAGATGCCAAAACATCTAGCTACAGATTATAAGTGTGAAGTGATTATTTGTGAACTAATTAAGTAATGTGATTAACACGGCTCTCAAGCAGAGGTGCTGCTTTACACACACGGATGTAGCTCCCCACTTTGCCACACATTCCTTGGTGAATGTGTTTGACAAGGCAGCTGATAAGCAACTTGTGTTTCAGGCTGTGGAAGAGGCTTCACTCCCGTGGTGGGTGTAAAGAGTGATGAGTACCCGGAGACAAGAAGAGATTCAAAAAAGCAAAATACTGTTGCAGAAGAGTAGAGTGATGCTGAAGCATTCAAAGTCTTCATTTGTAGTTGTCCATAAATTACAATGTACTAGGTATTTCTTAGTGTCTCAATTCAAAATTAAAAAAGGGTGTTCTGCTTTCCTGGTTCTTTTCCCTGCGTGATCTCTCTTGCTATATAGCTCAGATCTGGAGAGACTTGACAGATTTTGCTGTCTGCAGCTATATCTATGTTGGTTTTGAAGGCATTTTCTCAGGACAGCAAATGAACATTGCACCTTCAGCATTGCCTTCCTGTATTTGCATGCTGCTCTTGAAAATGACCAATGCTTTTGAAGTCTTCTGTTGAATGGGATTTGATTATACAGAAATCATTCTCAATTCTTGCTTGTATGCTTGCTCTGCTTTTAAGAGTCTACAGCACAATAACTATTCAGTTTGCATAGTGAGGGAACATTTGCCAACTAAATAACAATGAGTTGATCTATATTTATGGTTCTTCCCAAACCTGGAAAGTATGATACGAATGATAGGCATTATTATTTTAGATTATTCAATGATTAAACTTTTGGTGGGATTCTCAGCAGTTCATTTTTACTAGTGCATTATCTCTATATGTTTAAATGATCATTCAGTTATACTTACATTACTTACTTTATTTACATTTAGATTCAAAAAAATTAAAGCATTCTTGGATTTCTGAAGTGAGTTATATTAATACCAAACAGGGGGAAAGAAGGCGACTTGTCAGCTCTGCCTTTTCCTCCTTTTATTTTACCTAAAAAATCAGGTATATCTAACAAAAAATACCAAGTTTTTGACCATGGTAATAATACTGCAAAATAGACAAATTTGATTATGGAATCTTCTTTCTGCTTCTTGGACTGGAGATAAGGTTTTTGACCAAGATCAGCTGATCTTTCTGTTTGTCCGTCCATCCATCCATCCATCCATCCATCCATCCATCCATCCATCCATCCATCCATCCATGCACATATACATTGCCCTCCAATGCAGAAACCTAGCAATAAAGTCCATAAAGGAGTTTTTTCTTATACATGGAGAGGGCAAGCTGGCAAAAACCAGACTGTACAGAGCTGGTGGCTGAAAATGCTTACAGCAGCTACAGCAGGACCACTGCCCCAAGGTACATTGCCTCTTACAATACCTGTCCTGGCAGCAGGTATGTGACAGCCTGCCCTCACTTCCAGGTCTGGAGAGGGTAGCTGAGATTCCTCCCTATGAAACAGCCACAGAAAATCCACTCCTTTGGGCTCTGGATTATTGGAGTGCCAATTTAAAAGACTTGTTAAGAAGGACATGTTACTTTAATTATTCTTGAGAATATTTTAATACTGAGGAGAAAATAGTTCCTTGCCTTGTGTTTAACCACAGCACTGACAGCAGGAAAGAGAATGACATCCATGAACTTCTGCTGTCTCCTTAATGCATGTTGGTCATGTAGGCCACAGGTCAGAAAGATATGTGTGTGACAGTGCAGTGGAATGGCAGCAGATGTTCAAGCAGACACTTCAGCTCTCCTGCCTCATCTTCCCCAACAGCCCAGGCTGGCTCTTCTGTCACCTCCCTTGCACCTTGCCTGTATAATCAGTGTGCCTTTATACAGGCAAAAAAAAAAAAAAAAAAAAAAAAAAAAAAAAAAAAAAAAAACAAAACAAAAAAAAAAAAAAAAAACAACAACCCCCCCCACCAAAAAAAAACCAGAAAAAAAAAATCAAAAAATTTTGACCATAAAAATGACAATTAAATGTCAAAACTCTAGGCATTAGAAAAATTACTGCATTCTACTGTGGGTTTTTTTCAATGATCTTATGAAATAAAATGGCATGTCCTCTGACAATACATTTCCATTGCCAGTCTCAGTATGACAGCCAATCAAATCACTGCAGTTTTCTGACAAGTTTTATCTCATTCCTGGTCGTTCAGGATTTTTTTTTAAGGTATGGACAGAGGCATTGCCTCTTGTGTAGCTCTTACAACACATCCAGCCCTTCTGGAAGGCACTGCCCTTCCAAAGTGATTGTAGAACCTTCCTTGGGCATGGCTTTCAAGATGCACCTTGGGCTTTTATAAAGTGTAAACTTCAGCTTTTTCTGCAACTTTTTTTAGAGCCTCAAGCATTTATGATACTACCTTCTTTGCAGTGAATTTGACATGAATGCTGCAAGGCGTTTTTAATCTTTGTGGGAATGAGCTTGATGGCATCAGAGGCTGAAGAGGAATATTATCCTACTCCTGAGGAACTTTTTCCAGTCATGAATGCAGTATACAGAACTGTATTTCCTTGTCCTCTCTAGGAATCAGTTACAGTTCTAAAAAAAACCCACATTCTATTTCTTTTGTCTTTCTCAATCATGATTGAATTTTCTTCCTGTAGCAAAACCAGATTAAAAAAAAATTGAGAGAAAGGTACTTCAGTTAGTGATTAATTAGTTTACACCATTTCAAAATACTTTTTCCAGTTAGTTGATTTCTTCCCACTAAATCACATGTAAAATTAACAGCAGCTTTGAGGATATCTGACAAAGTCTCTGTATTGGGCTTGCATGGCCAGGTTTTGGTAGCAGGGGGGGCTACAGGGGTGGGGAAGTTATCCACTTACAGATAGAAGATATCCATGGAGGAATCCACGTCAGAGCAGGTGGATGCCTGAAGGAGTCTGTGACCCCGTGGGAAGCCCACACTGGAACAGGCTCCTGGCAGGTCCTGTGGACATGTGGAGAGAGGAGCTCACACTGGAGCAGGTTTGCTGACAGGATTTGGGAGCCCACAGGAGACCCATGCTGCATGACTGCAGATGCCCAGGTACAACATCATGGTTAATCCTGTGTTATGATTTACTTGTCACAGCTATGAGTGGATAAACTGTTTCATCACTGTCCTGCCACTAATGAGATGCCTGCACTGTTGCTTTAGAGAAATCCCTTGCAGGGAGTAAGAAAGGATTGCTGTGGTTAACCTAAATGTTTCAAATTGCCAGGTTTTTAACTGTTTGAAATTTCCTGTTTAATTTTAGTGTGTTGCAGCTGCTTTGAAAGGCCAGGTTGCAGTAAACTGGCACTTGACTCCTGAATTCCTTGAATTTGTGTGCCCTCATGGGGACTAGGCTGTGTTCAGCTGGCGATGGCAAATATTTCCAATTTTAGTCAAACACCACTCCATGAATATGTAATCAAGATTACTCCACTTGCAGCAACCAGCTAAGACAACTTATTTGCCAGGAGCCCAGATTTTTCGTGGATGCCCATTCACCTATCTGCCCTGTGCTGTGTGGGCACAGCAGTTGTTTTCATGTCCTTGGGTTCTCAGCTCTGTAAATGAAAAACCCAGGTCTCCCTTCCCAACAGGAGCTGAACCATTGTGTTGTCAGTGTTTTCCCAAAACTTTAACCAGCACATCCAGCCAGCAGAAACTGCTGCTTCACCATCAGCTAATCAATGCATGATCGACTTAACAAACCATCTGCAGTTAACACATGAAACAATACTGTGCACTGTAAAATTCTTCCTTTCTCTATCACACTTTTGACTTTGTAATTTTATTTTTTTGAAGGAGAATTAACTTTTCTTGCATGTGGTTTAGGTATAACTTTGACTTTTATTTGTAAAAGTTTGGAAGAATAAGGATTAATTACCATATGTGAGAGAGGACACGTGTTCTTTCAATCAGCATTGACTTCTTTACATTGAAGAAGGGAAACAGCAACCAACAATGCTGCCAAAATAAATGTTTAATGGAGCACAAGGTTGTAATTTTCTCTATAGTGAGGCATGCCATCTCTAGGGATGAAATGGGTACCATCTCCACAGACAGGCGTGTACCTAGAAAAGCAGAGATGTAATATACAGAGAAATCTTCACAGTTTCAAGCTACAGACAATACAGGCAAGGAATAGCTAAATAGACTTTATTAATATTCTAACAAGCAGCTGTCAACACTTCATCAGAAAAACACACTGAAGCTCCTTACATAGTTTTACTACTGCAATATTTGGGTTCATTGGCAGGAGATTGGAAAACATGCAAGACTAATGAACCCTCCCTATTTCTCCTGGTCTGGCATTTAATCCATCCTAAAGTGAAAAACATTTATGACATATGCAACTCCACGCTCACAAGAGGCTTCAGGTTCAAAAGAGATGTTTCAATTTTGTTTCTTAGCAACATACATCTAGCAACAGTGAAACACTATACAAACTGTAATGTGTTTGTGTTGTTTTAATCTATAATGCAGTACTTTGCCAGTGCCAAGGAAGTATGCTGCTACAGGAGCTTTTCAATGTCACTTATAATTAGACGTACGCATTTTTGTTTTCCCGTACTGGATTAGCTGCTGCAGAATATATTCCTGAAGATGCTATAATGTACTCATGAATCATATATAAAAAGGTAAATTCTGCTATAATAAGGGCAAACTTGTCAGGATTATACTGTGGTCTATTACATAGGGAGAAATCCTTTGATCATAGGATCATTTGTATCATAGGAAGCATTTGGACGCCTTGTGAGGACTTGATTTCTAGAATGAGTATCAGCCAGCCTTCAATACAGGGCTTAAAGGATTTGTACAGCATTTATTTCTTGGAAGGACAGTAGGTATGGCTTAATATTTTCTTCTCCCCAGTCCACTGTCTGATTTGATGTAACCAAACCCAATTTTGCAGTGTCTTCACTTTAATGTCACATCAAGGAAGAGAAGGAATCAGCCATGTCTCCAAAGGGACATTCTGTCCTACAGAGGAGTTTTCAAAATTTCACTCACTGCAGCTATAACTCTTCCTCTCTGTCATTTAGCATAACTGCTTCCCCAGTGCCAGAAGAGAGGAATAAGAAACATGGTATTTAATTTCCTCCTATGATTTTTGTCCTTCTCCACTCTATATTTATCTTTAAAAGTCAAACTCATCTCTCTACAAAAGCTGCAGTATTTACCAGTGCCTGGTAATAACAGTTCCAGCACATCAACACTAAGTTTGTAATAGGCAAATGCTGAAAATTGTAAAAGAAAAAAAGTCAGTATATAATGTGCTGTTATCTTAATGCACAATACAAGATTTTTAAAAATAGCATAAATGGTATCCTTCAGTTTGGAAATACCAAGAAATGGCTCAGAAAACGCAGCAATGTTTCCAGTTCACACTTGGATTCACCTTCCCAGGGAACCTTGTGCCCTAATCCTCTTGATGCCAATCTTACATTAGGCACTTCTACAGACTAACTCATATTTTCTAGCTGTGGGAACTGAAAAACTCAGTCTGAAATATTGAAAGAAAACTGGTCTGAGAGGAAGCCTGTAAGTATCTAGCACCATAGATATAATTTCTGAATTATTTAACATTGAGGGTAGCTAAGGAAAACAATACCACACAGAAACACCAGGTGGAACTAGGAGGAGAGGAAAGAAGGAAAGAAAGAAAAAAAAAGAACCCTCTTTATAGTTTGCCAAGTTTTCTGAAGAAACACTTTTTCCAAATTCATTCTAGGTAGAAAATTAGTTATTTACTTATATTTCACTTTCAGCTTCTCTGGATGCATACAAAATTGAGCAGGCTGATTGGCTCTCTAAAGCAAAGCAGCAAAGATTCCACTCAGAAATAATAAATATGATAACTCAGCCAGATATGATAACCCAGTTTGAAACAGCCAGTTGCATGCAAAATTTGGTGGCAAGACTTATTCTGTCCTCATAATGTGCTCTAATTACCTGCTTTGTAGATTTCTTTGGAACAGCTGAACACTTAGTAGTTTTTGCTGGGGTCTACTGCAAGTTGTGGTCACTGCCTGCTTTTGTAAATGAGGTCATAGAAGTCAACCAACTCCATGAAAATAGCAGAGGAAATTAATCACATGGTGAAAAGGCACAGTCTCTCTTGAGAAAATGCTAAATTCAACTGACTTGAGCCATCTCAAAACCTTGGAAGAAGGAGGGTATGTTCCCCTAGCAGAGACCACTCTGATGCAATTCCCTGTAGATCAATACCTATCCCCTAATACACACTTAAGCCATGAACTGGAAGTCACTCTCAGCAGTAGTGAGATGCTGTCTACATGTTTTGCAGAAGGCAAGGAGCCAAAAATTATCCTGAAGTTCAGTTTTGGTGCAGCCTTCACTGCATGCCTCATGAAAAGCTGCCAGAGGAGGAGGTGCTTTGTTGTGGCAGCTTCAAATCACCTCTGGCCTCAATAAATAGGAGGGGTGCATTCTGCCTCTGTATAAAGAAAATGTATTAGGAAGTATTTCAGATTTTGTATCTTTAGCTTTTGCTTCTACAGGAAACACAATTGCAGATTCTGAGATTTGTAGGATTCAACAAAACAGGCAATAAAATTTTCCACTACTGTTCATGTGACCTGTGCTTATTTTTATATACTTTAAATTAGTTTTGATACCAATTTAGATATCATTGTTAAGCTTGAAGTGACTTCCCAAGTTGAAATATTGCAATTTTTCACTATTAAACAATCCAGGATACATTTGAAGTTGTTGGGGTTTTTTTAGAGCAGTATGCTTCCAAAGGCTCTAATAGCAAAATCTTTAAAATGCTCTTTCCTTTCCATCAGAAATATTAGTTGGGGGAATTATGTAAAAAATGCATTGCCTGGAAGCCAGTAATTAATCAATTATTCAGTGCCCAGCATTCAGGGTGATTTTCCTTTGGGCAATGTTTATGTGGAGACACTCATGTGTTCTGGACAGAGGAGAGCAATCATCCATAAGGAATTTTCTGTGTGGGTACCCCTCCACAAAGCAGCTTGCACTCTTCACACACTTCTCTGGGATTTACCTTCCTCATGAGCATTACAATCAGAGTGTTTATTTGCTACATGAGTTACAGAAAGGAAACTCAAAAGGTCTTGACACAATCAAAGCACATTTTCTTTCATTTGTAGAAATGCCTAGTATGTACCCAGCTTCCTATTTACAAAAAAGAGAAATACAAAAATGAAGTATTTCTTTCTCCATAATTTTCCTCTCTTTATTTCCCAGCTGAGAAACCAAATTATAATAGCCTATAACTGGAAGGCCAGCTCATAGTGTCTTAGCCCTTCTGTAATAATTCACCCTTGTGCAAAAATCATTAATGTGGAGTAGCAGAGTAGCATTTGTAACTCATTTGCAGGTGTAAATTATATAGTCCAGGGTATTGCACATTAGGTTTTTCACCCCATAATTTAAAACTGAACATAATCAATAAAACTACAGACGCTACAGTGTTGCCCTTTCAGACTATGTTTGCATGATGTCAGGGCTACTGTGTATTGTAAAAATCTGCACACAGAAGAAATGCTGATGCAAGTAAATTTGAGAGATTTTTTTTGCAGACAAAATATATCACAAACTCATTTCTCAGAAAAATTTGTCTAGGAACTCATCTCTCCTGGGTTAATGCAGGACAAAACAGAGGTTTTATTACCAAACACTAGTTTTCAATGGCCAGGTAAGTAATAGCAACTAATAAATATTAATAGAAAATTATACATTTTGGCCAAAAGTCAGGTGGATATTAAGAAGCAATACTATCACATGTTTTTTTTAGGAAGCCACACAACAAAAAGTTGGGAAGGCAATGTAATGTGACCTCCATGAAAATGGGGCCAAGACTGATTTAATCACTTCCTGTTTGTGCAAACAGATCACCAAGCCCTTTAATAGTAGTAACATGGACCAAACTACCATAATTATTTCTGAAAAAAAGAGCTGGAAAAAGTTATAAAGCTTTACTGGTCCTTGATTTTACTTTGATTTTAACATGCTATGTTAAATGTTAGTATGCCAGGATGCAGATCTTGAAATATAAAGGTGTTCTATCAGCTCTCTAATAGACAGGAGAAGGACAGTTTTCTATCAAAGACTGCAACTCTTGGAGATGCACTGTCCATATATGTGTATATTGAGATGCTGATGATCTCCAGGCCTGTGAGAGAAAATGCAAGGAGGCTTGGATGGGGTTTTGAGCAACCTGGTCTAGTGGAAGGTATCCCTGCCCATGGCATTGGAGTTGGAACTAGACAGTCTTTAAGGTCCCTTCAAACCAAACAATTCTGTGATTCCATGAACTGCATCCTTCACCACTGCAGAGTGTAGAGGCAGGAGGCAGTAGCTAAAACAGATCTCAGGAGCTACTGGCACAAACCTTTAGAAGTAGAGATTAAAAGGAGACATTTCAAGCATGCAGCTATTCCAGCCTAGTTTAGAAATCAGCACACATCTCTGAAATGCTGACTGGGCACGCCAGCGAGGCACTGCTCCCATAGCAGGCACTCAAACATGAATTTTTAGCTGTGGAGAGGTGTTGAATAACAGCATGGACTGACACTGCCACCAATACATTGTGAGTGTCTGAAGTAGACTGACAAGTCAGCTTCCACCTGTCTTTGAAAAAGAGGTCTAAAAAGTCAAATTTTTTCCTGGTAAATGTAGAACAAGGTCTAGTGCCTTCAGGGAGGGCTTTCTATGACAAGTGGGGTTCAATTTTTGTCCTTCTGTTACCTATTTTAATTTCAGATGCCTGGCAGCTTCAAATTTGAAGGAAGCATTGGTGTCTACTTTCACAGAAACAGATTTGCGTTGTTGGGTTTTTTTTTTTTTAACTGTCTTTTGTGGCATTATGTAATAGAGAAAACTTATTAAGAGGAATTGGATGCCAAGAAAAATCAAAGAGAACTAAGGCCTGCAGCAGTTCAATCTACTTTGGCTAAATCAACAGCTTAAGCAGCACGGTCTGATGTTCCTTTGGAAGCATATCCCTGCCAAAGATGCTATGGACACCTATGTAACCAGTTCCCATAAGAGTGAGAAAGAGGGATGTTTTCCAACATGTACAACAACAACAACAACAACAACTTGAAGAAATGCCCTGCTATGGAGAAGGCAGTCCATCATTCAGCATGGTTGTGTATCCCCATGAACAGCTGGTACAGGCAAAAGCCTAGTATCTTTTTTCTTCATCAGAATCAAGTGCATTCTGCCTTAAAAAACAACTTTGAGACTTTCAAAGGCTAGTAAGAGCTGTCTGTTCAGCTCTTACTGAAAGAGATATCAGTAAGGTTTTGGGGTAAACTACCCTGTACAAAAAGAGAAGTGAGAGTTATATTAAAACCTTGCATAAGAAGGAATGACCATCACATGGAGACACTGAAGCAGCTTAATTATTTAACTCCTCAAAGCTAAATTTGCCACATTTTTTAAATGCTAGACAAAAGGAGAGCAGCATCTACCAGGGAGGAGAAGAGCAGAACTCAGCCCAGGTGGTATCTCTTTCCACAGACCAAAGAAAAGAGGCAGGGGCATGGTTGGAGATACCACTTTGTCAAAATCAATTTTGTATTAGCAAATCTCAGTGCAAAGAGTGTGCCAAATGGGGAGGTAGAATCTCAGAGGTACCACAGCCCAGGGAAACACAGGATGCAATCACTAGTGCAAAAACCATCAGTGACAAAGCTGTGATGTCTTAGGGGTGCTTTGAAAACCTGGGTTTTGGAGGAATTAGGTACAGCTGTCAGCACACCACAGGGCTGAATACAGGCAGGGTGATATGGCTGCTGGCAATCTCCCATATGCTGAGGAATAAGGTCCCAGGGAGGATAAAAGTTTCCTTTAAGAACAGGTTAGACAAATGTATGCCAGGAACAACATGAGTACAGATCATCCTGCCTCAGGCAGAGTGATGGAGTAAATCACCTCCCAAGGCCTAGTCTGGTCTTGTTTTCTGTGTTAATACCCAGCTAAATAATGAAATAGTAGAATTTGGAAAGTCTAAAATATCCACGGGGCTGTGGAAAATAAAAGGAAAATAGATGGAGGTTTTTGCAAAGAATATTTCCTAGAGAAATACTAAGGAAGCAAGAGTGAGCATGCACTACCAGAAATAGAGGCAAATAGAGAGAAGGAAGCAATGTTCTGCCATTGCACTGTGTTAAGAGACCTGTTTATCACACCAGCATGTGGACAGGATGGTGTGCTCTGGATGGGAGGAGCTGGTTTGCAGTCAGACTGGAGAGTACCCCCCTGCAGGACAGGCAAGATGCAGCTATTGGATGAAAATCAAGAATTTTGGAAAGAAAGCACCTCAGATCCACATCTGAGGGGCAGACCCACACATGCATGCTGCAAAAGCTGTGGGAGGAACTGAAAGATGTAAAATTATCCTTGGGTTGCCATCACTAGAAAGTTGTTGGAAATGGCCCATTTTCAATTCCCCAACTTGCAAGACTGGTTTGCAGAGGGAGATTGAACTACCAGGCTGGATCTACCCCAATTGAAGTGGTGCCAGAGCCAGAGGCAGCAGGCTCTGGGGCAGGAGTATACCTGGGGACAAACTCGGTGGGATGGGTGGCTTCTGAGCCAGCTGGGCACCTCCAGAGATTGCAGAAATGGCTGGGTACCACCAGGGGCACACAGGAACATCCCATAGGTGATTGGCACGTTCATAGCTGAAAGTGATTTGAGGGAATTCTAATGTAATTTCTATCCTACAAAGTCAGGTAACTCCAGAAGGTCTATGAAAGTTTTGAGTGATATTATATCATCATTTAAGATCCATCAATGTGTTTTGTCGTGTTGCATAAAAATACAACTGTGCTTTGATGGAGAAATAAGGCTTTCTTTAAGGAAGAGAGAAAAGAAGTCATTACAGTTCATGGAGACAGGGATCTGTTTTCCCCTTTTAAAAAGTGCAGGGGGAAAGCCATTTCCTAACAGTAGCAAATGCTACTCTCTTCAGGCAGCATTTTGTGGGGAGCTAAATTCCAGAAGTATCTTTGCTGGGTAAAAAAAAAAAATCTCTTTCTGATATATTATATGGTACTAGTGAAAATCTTGAGGCTGAAGATGGTAATTTTCCCTCAAGTAGCGAACCAGTAGCACTGAGTCAGAGTGAGTTTTTTTAAAGACTCTTGGATGAAATTCATGAAAATTGCAGAGCTACAAACTTGTTAATGCCCCAAGCACTTGGGAGATGGACTGTTTGTGTCTCAGGAAGATCAGCTTCCTTACAATGCCAGCAAAGCAGAGTTCAAGTCAGCAGTGTCTGCTTTCTAAGGTAGCTGAGGAGAACCATACAAAGAAATTTGTGAAAAAGGGTGTTGAATTAATTGGGAATCCAGCACCCTACATCAACGTTAGTTCTTGATCTATGCTCCCAGAGTGTTTTCATCCACTCTTTTCAAACATTTGTCCAAGTGTAGGCAGAGAAGAGCAGGGCTGGATGGGGTTTGCAGGGTCACTGACTCCAGTCCCCATTGACTGCAACAGAGGCTTCAATCAAAGTGCCATTTCTCCTGCCATGGAAGGACCAGCCCTAATATCTTTAATGCAGCAGAGGAAAAATTAGGAAACATTGAGAACATTTTGGTCACCACAATAAAAAAAAGATACTAAAGCTATTAGAGAGAGCCCAAAGAAGGGCAATGAAGATGGTGAAGAGCCTTAATAGGAAGCCTTTTGAGGAACAGCTGAGGTCACTTGGTTTGTTCAGTTTGGAGGAGAGGAGACTGAGGAGAGGCCTCATTGCAGCTTCCTTATGAGGGGAAGAGGAGTGGTGCTGTACAGAGCCAGGTGTTGAACTCTATGATTCTTGGGGGTTCTTTCCAACTCAGCCTATTCTGTGATTTTCAATTCCCACAGTCACAGGATATCCCATGGACGCTTCAAGGTAGATCACTGTATTGTAAATGAGGGTCACATTCTGCTCCTCCCAGCCAAACCATCCAGCAGGGTAACACCTTGCTGATTGCAGATCACAAACTGCCTTAACTTTCAGTATGTGAACTGGACAGACTATGTCTACTTTAACAAGTAAGAAACTCAATAAATATGGATTTCTAGAGCAAAACCACTGATGTTGAAACCTGCCATTGACATTACACAATTACTCTGATAACAACTACTCTGATCCCCAGGACCACATTGGGGCATATTGGGTGTGCACCTGAGACACGCCTGGTTTATTCTTTTTCAGGGACCCCCATTCACACACCCAGTGGCATTGCTGTGACACAACTCACACTGCAGTGAGTGGGAACCACCAAGACCACCACTTCAAAACTACAGTCCTGGTCTGGGCTAAAATGCTGATGTGGATGTACTTGTTAATGTTTCACCTGAGTATGTTACACCATCAAGAGCTGTCTGTGCCCTCTCTCCCAGCCACTCAAAGAAAAGTGGGAAACAGCTGGTGGCAAATTTAGCATTTAGATTATAGAAAGAAGTTCCTCCTTACACCTTACAGGTGATCAGCAGACACCCAGAGGGGAATAATATTAGGTGAAATGATGGTGCAGAGAAGCAGCAGAAAAGTATCAGCTCCGCTTCAGCTATCAGTGTATCACAGACCTGTCTCCAGTAATTCTCCCTTTCTTTTTGCAGTTCTTGCTGTGAGAAGTAGCTAGGAGGGACGTGGAGCTCTTTGATGAAGAACAAACCTGAGAGCTCAGAGTAGTTCAAAAAAGCTCTCAATGCTCCTAATAGCTGAGCCTTGACAAACCCCTCTCCTTTCAGACTCAGACAACTCCATCAGCTGCCAGACTTCAGGGAAATGAACTTGTGCAGGTCTTCTCCATCTTATTTTGAGAGAAGAGAAATTGGCCCTGCATCTTTCAGAGATGTGATTTAGGCTGAGGTAACCCACACCCAGCTTTCATGGGCTGGAACCTGTATATTGCAAAGCTCTCTCTACACATGGCTTTTAGACAGAAAAAAAAAAAAAAAAAAGAAATTCCTGACACACTTGATATGCCAAACAATAGAAAATAATTTTATGCTTCTTCTCCTCTGAAGTAGGAGACAGTGCTTAGATTATTCCTTATATATGAAAATATATCCTCCAGTGGGATTAAACAGCATCTACAAGGGCTGACACAGAGTACACTGCTGGTGAAAAAAGTCCCTGAGCTCGCATAAGACCTGTGTTTGCCAGGAGACTTCAGACTTTCACATGTTCAAGGAACTAACATCTAAGAAAGAAAAAGAACACCATTTTTGGCCCCAAAACTTGAAAGGAACATTGATGTACAGGTTTTAGTGCTGTTCTTACACCCAGTACTAGAAACCTTCCTTTATCCACTCATTTAATCAGCACCCATTTATCACCACAGCTGACTGAAATGATCCTAATGATAAATGGCTTGTTACACAAAAAGCGATTGCAATAGAATTAGTGACATTAAGAATTTTTCATAATTTAAATTATAATAAGTCTTCTTTCCTCTACAGTTATTTCTTTCAGTAATCCATTCTGACTTTAGTATCTCCTGAACTAGAATTAGCGGCATTAATACATTTTTTACTATTCAAATTATGGTCTACCTTTTCCCCTTAGCTGGGTATTTCATTTAGTAAAGGAGACTAAATTAACATCCTCCGAAGGACATTATTTAATTTAACAAGAAATCTTTCCATGGTTGGATGAGGTAAAAAAAAAGCTTTATTATTGAAAGTTATTGATGTAGTTTTTAAAAAAACTTGATTAAAAGTATGCCTTCTATGAGAATCTGGAAGTTTCTCTACTTTTCTGTTTAAAAGTCTTCCACCCTCCATTTCATACATATTTGGTGTTCTAAAAATCTTAGAGTTCATTGGGAAAAGAACAATCACAACATCATCTGAAGAATGTAGAATTTGTACATCAAATTCCTTATTTTATCATTCACAGACTCATACATAGCAAATTTATAAATACATCGACCTCTTTCTGAAAAAAACTAATGGTTTCAGAAGACTTGGATCTACTAGAATTATGGGAGACAATGAAGATTTATTGAAGTAACCTAATTAAATCCGGTTATCCATAATAAATGTCTTTCCAGCTAATATTGTAAGAGTAGGAATTGCAAGGTAAAAAAATCCAATCACAGAAGGAACTGAGTGGCAGCCGTCGTGGATGGCTGCTGCTCTGCAGGCAGAGCTCTCTGGAGAGAGGGACAGATCCAGCAAATTCTTACTGAGGCTGCCCATAGCAAATTATATTGCAGTCTATCTCTTCATATCTGATATATAATTCTGGCTTTACAGGAAATGTAATGAGACTTGTAATATACTTTGTCTGCCTTTTAATAACTCTGTGCTTGGGAGAAAATCATTATGAAAGGCAAAGTCATTATTACAAGTCATTTCCATAGGCTAGACTTGAAATGCAGTAATCTAGGAATTCAGATATTTATTTAAGCAAAATCAACCTAAAATGTTAACCTGGAGAAAATGTACTTTCAGGGCCTAATCCTAGAAACTTTTTTCATCCTGCATGGATTTTGCTGAAGTCAAGCTATTAATAACTTATAGAAATAGGACATTAGGAGGTATTTTAATCAAGCATCACAAAACCAACCTAATTACCATTAAAGAATATGGCTTGGTTTTTTGCACAGCCATCTCTTGCACTGAAACTCAACAAATGACAGTAAACCCATTTTCCTCTCGAAAGATATACTGAGAAGGGATCATAAGAAACTGTGGTATGGGCCAAAATCCTGCACTTCAGCATGGCCCAGAAATAGAGTGCATCCCAGGCAGTCCATGTGTGTCATCAATGAACTTTGCAATAGCACATATTCCCTCTTTAGAATAGGTTTAGAAGCACAGAGATATTTAGTTGGCCACCAAACTGGTTGGCACTTTATTACTGAAGCATTACACAATACTGTTGCCTTCTCCCAGAACAGGTCTTTTCTTTATTTCATTTGGTTAATGAGGGATGGCCTGAATCATGAGTATGGAAGCTGGAGCACTAATCAGCTTTCCCATCAACCAGGGCATTTGGCAGGGTGGTTTCAACCCATCTCCATACCTATGGAACCAATTTGCACAAAAAGTAATTCATGAAACTGGAAAAATTCATTACTGTACCACAGTATTATGGTATGTTCTTGTTAAAAGTAGCAGATAAAAGGCCACTGGAAATGCCCCAAAAAGTGAGGGAAGAAGTTGCATCTGAGCATGAGTCACACTTCACTTTCCACATCCCCTTCTGAGCGTGGAAATGCCTTGACAGCAGCAGGAGATCTATAGCTCAGGTGGTGTTTGTTTGACCCTTTGCACACAGGGCAGCTTCCCATGGGATGAGGCTCAGAGAAATGGCACAGCATCCACAGTGAGTACCCACACTGTTTTCCCCTGGAGCAGTTCCTACCCCAGAACCACCTAGGTCAGGTTTTTGGACAACCAAAAGCCTGCCCTTTATCCTGCCCCATATTTCTGCCCTTCCTGCAGGTGCTGTGATGACATGTAAGGGCAGAGACCCATTAGGAGTCATCTAGTGTGGGTACCACAGAACTTGTCCCTGGTTAACACGGTGCATAACCACATTCCCAACACTATTTCTTTGTATTAATACCAGCTTTAGGCCACATGAACACATTATTCTCTGATTCTTCATTTCTAAGCCCACTAAATTTTCAGGTCTACATCTTAAGAAGATGCAAATCTAAAGTGCAAAAAATGCATATTTTATACTGCCAGAATCCTTAGCTTCTGGAAGGTATCAACAGACCAATTAAAACCAAATGAGCCAAAATCAAAAGGCAGACTCCTGAAGCCCATTATCTAACACATCAACTTCTCTTGATTTGTCTTGGATAAAAGGCCAAGAAAATGAATTTAGATTACAGTGCTGGCTTACTTGTAATAGAACAGTAGAATGAACTGGTTTAGAAATAGTTATTTAATTTGATTTCTAGTTTGAAGATTGACTATGTGACCTTCATCAATGATTTATTTATTTATTTGAAGTTCTTTATCAGTCATTTTAGTACCAGAAGCAAAGGCAGATCTCCTGTGGGCAAACTCCAATGCAACATGTACAATGTAAGACTCACTGAGGTATTTATGGAATGAGATATTTGCTTCATTTCTGGAACATGTAGAAATTTGCTTTTCATGGTGGAAAACAAGCAGATACTCCAAGTGCCTGATTTCATCAAAAGTACTGAACATTTACTGAAGTCATGCAGTTTAGCATAGTGTATATGGTTATAGTTGCAGAAATAGATCTGTAACATACTTATAGATATCACAAACTGTTTAGGATGAGAACTAAGTGAAAACACAGTTTCTTTAAAAATTGTTTATAATTATGATGACATACCATGTGCATTTTTGGCCTTTATTTACTGCTTTTGCAAATAAACTTTTCATGCCCTTTCTGGTTTTCTTTGCCAGCTGCCATTTCCCACTCTAATCTAGACATAACCATGCTTTGCTCAGCTACAAAAATAGCTCTTCTTCTCAGAAACAGGATCTTTTCCTTCAAACACAGAGATGACAAAGGCTTCTGTGTTTTGCATTTTAACAACAAAAAAGGGAAGAGGAGGTCTGAGGAAAAGTAGCCTGAGAAGATCAGAGGTGGCAAAAAGAGTGCAAAAATGGTATTGTTTTAAATAGATTTTTTTTTTCTTCCCAACATTGTTATTGCATTATTGTGGTTCTGTATTGTGGAACATTTATAGAAAGTTACAGATTTTAGCATCATTATTTGTCTTTACAGTTCCAGAATAAAGGAAAAATCAGAAAGGCAGCAAGAGGAGGAATCTCTAGTTTCATTTAAGAATTGTTGCAAATTAATTCAACCAGATTCAGTTCTAAAGGTTTTATTACACAGTTCTGCCACTCTTCATGAGAGAGGAGAGATAAGGGAGCAGACTAACTTGCAGCAAGACAGCTCCTGAGCTTGTATGAGAATTCACAAGGCCCCTGAATATTGAATTGACATGAACAGGTACAAAACAGACTCTGTGGAACAACAGCACAAGGGCACAACATTGTGAGTAAAAGTCCAATATCCCACCATATTAAGCAACTGTTCTCCTTATGTTTTATTCTATACAGATCTGTTGTGCTCTATACCAGAAGTAAATGGATTTTAGTGGAGAGTCTTGAAAGTAAATAGTGTGTGCTCTGCTGGGAAATGCCACAGCCCTGGCAGTGGCACTGTCCCTTGAGGATTTCATGCAGAGGGAAGGAGGAAGAGCTTGTGCCTTTGAATGATTTCACTGCACAGGAGATGGGTAATGAGTAACACACATTTGCTCCAGTTAGAGAACCCTACTGAGGCAATTTCTTCCTATCATAAAAAGTCATTTTATAAAGACACTTAGACTGTTCTTGAATGCGGAGAGGTAAGGAGAAAGCCAGCATAGCTGGGGACAAGAAAGGAGATGGGATCTCCAGTCACTGTTCAGAGAAAGCTATCTAAGTTGATGCCCCAGCAGGAGAAATGCCATGTACTCATGTTGCATGTGCTCTCATTCACTGTCACTGAAAGCCATCATTAACTTGGAGAGAGAAAGTGATTTGGCTGCACCTTTCTGAGTGAACTCCAGTCAACTTGGTTCTTGAAGCTGGCTTTCTAAGAACCATATTGGTACTCCCTCTTCATCTTTTGGTGTCTATACTGATTTACAAAATACGTCAACAAGTCCATTGAGATGAAGAGAGAGGGAGCTGCAACAACCACTTGTAGAACACCACCAAGTTCAAGCATCCCTATGACCTTCCTGAAAGTCAGTAGAGATGTGCCAAAACTGAAGGTGTATTACAGGCTGTACCAAAACCTCTGATATGTTCCAAGTTCAGTAGATATGTCCAAAGTTAATTCACAGAGGTGCACCTGGGCTAAGCCATGGCAGGGTTGCCCTGTGGAAGTCAGCCCTCCCTGGCATTGCACAGGGAAGATGACCATCCACGTCACCTCTCAGGAGTGTGCTGCACAAGGCACAGTGGAGTCCAGTTGGGAACAGGCAATTGGATAATACAGAGCAGTGCTAGGGCTTGAATGCTGAAATTGTTGATGTGCTGTACCAGTCTGCTGTACCAGTCTGCTGTATGTAAAGAAGCAAAAAACTTCCTGAGCCCATCCTGCACAAAGTGCAGTCACCATTTGGTCTCTGATGGGAAAATGTTAGCATAAGCAAAGGGCTCTAAGCCAAGGAAGACTGATAACATTTTGTCTAGTCTCCCCACCTTCATAATTAAAAGGAGGAATGAAAAAAGGATTTAGATTGTATTGAAAGAAAAGGCACAAGGGAGCAGATTCAATTTTTGAGTCATCACAGAAATTCTCTAAAATTCAATTACAGTGATGTGGATCTGACATAGGATGTATCATTATAGTACCCTAGAGAGGTCAATAAAGCATATTGTAAAGTTTCTACAAGATTTCATCAGGACTATAATATAGATAAGTCTCATTGTTTCACATGTTTTGCAGCTGCTCTAACTTAATTTTCAGGGGTGCCATCATGTAATTATCAAAGATGATTAAGTTTTATGCCCCCGGATCTTACAGGTTAAGTCTGCAGGGAAAGAGTTCAAACTTATCATATAAAAGTGGAGATGTAATTAGGCTCTGGAGAGTGAAAAAATAAATCACAGCAGGCGAAAAAGGGCAACCTATCTACCAACAGACCAGCATATTTACAGATGAAGCTAATGTCATACAATGAAATACCAATTTAAAGTACTGGAAATTAGCAGGTATTTCACAGAACCTTGACTTTTAGTCACTCAACAGTAAAACATCTGCATTTCTTTAGATATTAAATCTGTCCACACTGACTAATGTTTTAATCTTTACAAATAGAGATGGGTCACAGTGACATAATATTGTATGTATGGCCCAGACTTTGCCTCCAGCGCTCACCATGGAATTGCAAGTCTACAAAATGTATCTATTTTTAAATTTGCCACAAGTTCACAAGGAAAGAATGGGACTGATTGTGGGTTTATCTTGTCTAACAATAGGTGACTTACTGCCATTGGACTTGCCCTCAGTATCTGGGGCTTCTGAGTGGGCCTGGCAGGAATGACAAACGACTTGTGAGAGGTCAGCTCCTCCAGAAATAGCAGCTGAAGGCAGAGGGCATAGCAGGGTATGAAATTACTCCAGACTCATTAGGATTTAGGTTTTTTTTTTTTCCTGCAGGGTTTTTGAGCTGCACAGTTTGATCCAGTGCCTGCTAAAGGACCCTGGTGTTTTGGTCACTGGGAGAGTTCCCAAAAGCCTTTTAATCATCAGCCTATTGGATCAGGGACTTAATGTGGGACTGTATTTATCAGTCTATACCTTTGGCATTGTAAGGGAAAAAAATTAACACTTGCTGATTGTGCTAATTTCACCTTGAAAAAATTGCAGTGGAAATAGTGGTTAAGAGATAATAAGAACAGGTAGGAATTTGCCAAGGCTAAATGACTGAGCCATCAGCGACCAGAGATCAAGAAACATGGGTGATGCTAGCTGTCCTTTCTGCCTGTGTGAAGATAAGAGCCCAGCTGATGTCAGTGAACAGCATGTACTGAAAACTGAGAAAAATACCTTGTGTTTGAAAATGTCATGCCATAACATCAAGTTCTTTAACCCGTGTCAAAAGCATCAAGTACCTACCACTAGTCAGGCAGGAGAAGTCTCTTCACAGCTCCAAGTGGCTATACTTGTATGTCAAACCTTACCATGCAGAAGCTGATTTACTGCCAAAGTGGAGGGTCTGCCATCCCCCTTCTGACTGCCTGGCACAGCCCCAAGGTGTCAGGGCACCTTCACAGCTACACAGCCTGGCACGTGGCAGCCCCAACAGCTCATCCACATCAGTCTTGCTTTCACCAAATTCACTTTCTTAGACAATCCTCTGATAGTTCATTTGGAGCAGCTGTGTCTGCTGCATTTGTGGCGTGAAGGAAGGGAGGATATTTAGAGCTCTGGGGGGAAATTCGGGGAGTTTTATGCAGCTTTTTTAATGAAGAGTAGATTTCTTTGTGCTTTTAATGGGAGTATAGCTTGTGCTGTTTGGATGAGGCACTTCTGAGAAAATTACTGATTAATCATTGCTACTTGTATCCAGACTGTTTACATTTCAGCTTGTTGTACTACAGTATAACTCTGATAAAATAGAGATGTTAAGGGCAGTTCAAACTGTTCACAATATACACCAGCACTTCTGGGGCTTTTATATGTCTTGTAACACCATTTTTGCTTCTGGCTATATGTAGATAAAACCTACAGAACCACAGCAATTCTGCTGTGAACTCTACTGATGCTGGGCCAGCATTACAGTTCCCAGGGCCACCTCAGTTCTCCCTCCTTTGGCATTGAGTGCAGTCATTATCTGAATGACTTCCTTCATTGCAGTCTTCAGCACAGCCCTCTGCACTCCTTCCCAAGCCCTTGCACCTCCCCAGTCCCCCACGCCCACCCCACAGTGAGTACCTGCACCCCAAGTCTTGTCCCCATGTCCCCTCCACTGCGATCTCGTTCAGTTTTCATCTTGCTTCACAACTTCCATTCCCAGTCTCTCTATCCAGCTTCCAGTCCCAGTTTTTCTCTTCCTCCTTGGACACCATGGTTTCCTCACAAGGTTTTTCTCCTAATCTGCTTGGCATGCCTGCCCCTCGCCCACTCTGAATTCAAATAATTTTTCTTCTAGTCTTCCCAAGCACTGGCAAAGTTGTTGAAATTGCTGAGTGTGGTCTTCTAGTGCTGGAACATTCTTATTCTTATTACCCTCCTGGAGAACAGGATTTGAAGTGTGTTGGCCTGGAGGGGATGGAAATGCCTACTTTAGTAGAAAGAAAGAGGGTAAAAAATGTGCAGGAGGACCAAAAAACCCAAGACCAAAGAAGGCTCCTAAGATTTCAAGAAAATTAACAGCTTGGGAGTGATTTGTAGCTGCATTTAAAGAAGGAGCAATGTTCCAAATATTCCCAGGAATCAAGAATCTCAAAATAAGCCAGTCAATAATTAAGCCTAACAGCACTGCTAGAAGGACAGCACAGGCTCCATCAAACCAGCAGATCACAAGCTGCAGAGGTAGATGCAGAAACAAAGTTCACATTTCACAGGGTACTCTAAAGGATTAACTCAGAAATATTAAGATACAGTATTTAGTATTTTTATTCATGTGAAGGAGCAGAGAAAACTGCCTGCAGTGTTTACCTGGGTGCTTTTTTTTTGCTTGTTCCCGTGGTGTGAATATCATATATAGATATATTTAAATTAAATTATGTATTTGTGCATGCAAATCATGTTTCTTACGTGTAGGCAGAAGTCTCCTCAGATGTTGCATGTGCAATTTAAGAAGCAGCTTTGAACATTTGGTCCTGCATTTGCCTGAAGGAAAGGAATTCAGTACGTTAAGATTACATTCTTCTCTGCCCAACCTTAGCAGTGCATTGAGCATGTTGGGTCACTGACTCTGTAAGCATTTAAATTAACTTTTCTTAACAATTACAGTAATTAAGTCTCTCCTAAATTACAAATTAAGATCATCTGGATGCATTATAGAAGCAAAAGTGGTATTAGCAGGGGGGAGGGGAAAAAAAGTTTATAAAGTCTTCCATTATTTGCAATTTTAGAGACAAGTTTGTGTTTTTACAGACCAGGCTGTGCTGTTGCTGCGGGTGTGTAGGGTGAGGCACCTCTGGAGCACATCCTGGCCACTGTCTGTTCCTGCTGCTCTCCCTGCACTTTGCATACTCTCTTCAGCTATCTGAGGGTCTTTGTTAGGTACACCAAAGTGCTGGTGTGAATTTGCTGTGGCAAATGTATCTTCAGTGTGAACTTACCCTCAAAGTGAATTTAACTTGTTGGGCTCCCATACCTTTCTCTGAAAGCACAAGCCCTTAAAGCATCCATGCAAGCTGCCTGCACAGAGATGCTTTCCACTGTTGTTGAACAGGAGCTGCTCCAGCAGTGGCTCACTGACTTCACAGACACTCTGTGCATGCTCACTGATGTTACTGAGGAATCTTGCCAGCAATCAATACCCTGGGCCAGAGAATGCACGGGAAAATGCATCAGTTTAAAACAAAATCTTTGGCAGCTGCCAACACCTGGATCCATTTTTCTCTGTCTTCACCCTTTAGTTTAAAAGAAAAAATGAGGAAGATGAAAGTCTTTAACCAGCAAGCAGTGAAAACTCCTGGTAGAAGTCTCAGTGTAAGCGTCCAATTTAATTCAGGCCCAATGTACCAGGGGAGTACTTTGACTACTGTGTTGCTAGCTGTGCTGGAAAGGGAAACAAACACATATGTCTCTCACACACCTACATATGCCTTCTATCCTGAGGGTATTTTCCCAGGAATTAGAATTTTGAAATTATCTTGAAAAAAGCTTTGAATTTCTTCTGGGAAAGGATCCCACCCAGTTCAGCTGATACACTGCAGGAGCCAAGGGCAAGGTAGAGAAGGTGTGTTCTGGTCTGAGAGAGGTTGTGAACTGCTTCAGCACAAACAGAACCAGGATTCTACCTCTGAGCAAGCACCTGGCCTTACAGTTCACCTCTAAAATAGAAACAGGAATATTTGGAGAGCAGCCCACCAGTGGACAGTAGATGATGCAGATGGTGCTGTCACCCATGTCTCCTGACTACCTGCTAACCTTGAGTCACCTGCACTTGGATGGAAGTGTTACTGTGAGGCTGGGTTTGATCTGTTTTGCCACCTGACAGTTTCAATTTATTATGTATTTTGAAGTTCAGTAATACACCACAGTCATATATTTCAGGTGATATAATACTGTAGTAAAATATTAATCAAATGTGCAAACCGTGTGCATTCATGAAGGGAAGTAATCCGCAAAGGAAGAAGTTATAAACAAAATGGGAATTCATTACACTGTGTTTGAAAAATGTGCTGCTGGCATGTATTTGAAAATATCCTGAATAATTCCTCTTAATACAAGCTTCCTGGATTAAAGATTAATTACATATATTAAGAGTAATAAAAGTGTAATTGACCTTTAGGGATGTGAATTTAAACTCTCTTGTCACTCTGGAGAAAGAGCTGACTGGTAGTGAATGGAATGCTTTATTCTACTAGACATAGAAATTTGTTTTGGTCAGACTCATGACCTAAGCCTTTTTGATTTTTTTCACCACTTAAGTGACAAATTGTGGCATCACTGTGGTTATTTCTACCCCTAATTTTATGGTCCAAATTTCAATTAGATTTTGGTTTGAACCAAAGGTAAAATCACCACCAATTTAAAAACCTCATTTTGCAAGATGTTTATAAACTCAATACCATGTTTATACTCTTCTATTAAATTGAAGTGATGACCATTTTGCATGAAAAAAACTTGTGATGATCAACATTAAAACAAATGCTTAAAACACTGCTCTAGTTACCCTTTCTAAGTGATTCCTCCAAGAATAGTCCAGGGTTTTATACAATGCTTACACATGACAGAGAAAAACAGAGTCCAAGCTGAAAGACTCCAGTTTTCTGCTAAAAGCCAAGTGTTTACAGGCTCAGGACGTGCTTGAAATGTCTACAAAATATTTTTGCAAGTTAATTCACTTTTTAGGTGGCTAAACAGCTTTAGTATCCTGTAGCCATTTGAAGAGGAATCACTGCTCACTAAAGAATTCCCATGCCTATATACCCATGACTGTAACAGTGAAATATATGTTTTAATATGCTGGTGACTGCTCTTGCCAGGTAACAAAGCTTGCAGTGGTCAAGTTTCAAATAACTTCTGAGGGATGGACCCTAATCCATAAAAAGTGATTTGTGTGCAAACCAAGTGTAGGGAGTCACCAGCTGAGTATGAGAGGGCTGGGGACTAGCTTTGTCTGACTGGCAGAGGTTATACAAACATAAAGCAGAATTAGACATCTGAGACTGAATTCATCAGTCCTACTGATGAATTCTTAAGGACTTACTCAAATTACTTTGAAAGTACAAACTACAGTGTGTTCATTTTGGTGGGGGGGGTGGGGAGGCACAGGTGGTGGCTTCTGTGAGAAGCTGCTAGAAGCTTCCACCATGACCAATCTCTAATGGCTCTGAAGATGGACACACTTCTGGCCCAGTTAGAGAGGTTGGTAACACCTCTGTGATGAGGTATTTAAGAAGAACATCAAAACAGCACGCAGGCAGTTTTTTCCAAAGGTGGCGAGATGCTGTGGCTGCTGCCATCCTGGCCTGTGACAATGCGCCACCATGGCTGCTGCCATCTCGGCGCGGCGCACGGCGGGCTTTGCCTGCCTGGCCACCCCTGCCAGCCTCACCATAGGCAGAAGGGCAGGGACAGTGGCAGCAGCATCTCCTTCCTGGCACCCACGTGAGGAGAGGCATTAAATAGAACCAGTGCCACGGCAGCCACCACTGACACGATGGCAGCAGTGCCACGTGGCCAGCAGTGGAAACATGGCAAGCGATTCCCTGGCATAGAACCTAGACAAGATCAACCTCTCAGTGCTGCAGGATCCTGCAGGAATCTTCGAGTTAGTGGAACTTGTTTGCAATTGTGAAAAATGCCAATCACTTGTTTTTAAAATTTTAAAGGTTTAATAGTAATAAAATAGTTATAAAAATAGTAATACATTAGAGTAATAATAATCTAGACAATTTGAATTAAGACAATATGAGACAATAAAAACAAAGAGTTACAGATGTCCAGGTACCTGTTTCTGGGCAGCACAAGCCTGAAAAAGGACACCCATTAACAAAGGATTAACCCTTAAAAACAACAGCCTGTGCATATTCATACACTTCATACATGATGCATAAATTCCACTCAAACACAGGATTTTGTCTGGTCATCATCAACTTCTTCCTCCTAATCCTAACAGCGCCTTCAAGGCGGGAAGAAGTTCATTTCTTCTGATAAGAGGGCAATAAATTCTTTTTCTCTGAAAGACTGAGGTGTCCTGTGGCTGCTATCTCACTGCAAGTCCTTTCTTTAAAAAAAGTATCCTACATAGCCTAGTTTCTATTTTAACATTTTTTTATAACCTAAAACTATATTTAACACACTACTTAAGAGAATTAATGCAGCATTACTTTCTAACACAACACATATCATATTCATTTTAATATTTGCGAAAAGCCAATCATAAAATAAGCATTTTTCACACAATAATACCTAAGAGCAGCAGTTTTTCTTCTGGTCAGAGAAAATGAGGAAGTGAGAATGTGTGAGGGAAAACAACATGGCAGCACCAAGGTTAGTGGGAAAAAAAAAGAGGGGGAGGAGGTGCTCCAAGGATGGAGCCGAGATTCCTCTGCAGGCTGTGATGAGGACTGTGGTGAAACAAACTGTCCCCCTGTAGTGCATGAAGTCCATGGGGGATGCAGAGATCCACTCACAGCCCGTGTGAAAAGCACTCACACTGGAGCAGAGGGATGCCAGAGAAAGCTGTGATCCAGTCAGAGACCTGAATCAAGAGAGAGAGCCCCTGCTTCCAAACTAGAGCAGCCTGTCCTTAGAGGACTGCACCCCATGGACGAGTGACCCATGCCACAACAGTTTTGGGAAGACTGCTTGCCTATGGCAGCACAGCACAGCAGAGGAATGACTCCCTGAGTGAACAGAAGAAGAATTTGAATGATGAACTGACCAAAACCCCTATGCCCTGTCTTCCTGAGCTGTCAGTGGGAAGGAGGGAGGGGCTGGGTGAAAAAAGGCTTATTTAACTTCTCATTATCCTCCTCTGACAGTTAATAATAAATTTACCTTATGTCTTTTAATTTGAACCTGTTTTTCCCTAAGAGTGTTTTTGTCCCAGTCTTTACCTCAACTCACGAGCCCTTCATATTTTTTTTTCCTCCCCTCTGCCCAGCTATGGAGAAGAGATTAAGCAAATGACTTTTGCAGGTGCCTGGCATTTGGCCAATATCAAACTGTGACATACTGTATTCTGTTTGGTTACATACTGTGCTGTGCTGTGCTGTGCTTTTTACTAGACTTTGCTTCCTCTGCCACAACATCTAAACAAAAGTAAAGGCAAAGAGATGCAAGAAAAGAAGGAATATTTGAACACTTCAGGCAGCCAGTGCTGCTCTGGAAACTCCAAGGCTTCCTGCCTTGTTACCCTGTTCCCCAAGACATGCACTATACAGGCCTGACAGAGTGATGCAATTTCTGACTGCCACTGAAGCCAATGCAAGCGCCCCCCAGAGTATATCAAGTGCTGTGTATTGTGATATAGCCTGAAGTATCAGTCCTGAGGCATTCAAAATCAAACATCTGAAATTGTTGAGCATATTTGGTTATCATTACTCCTATGTCTTCCTCCCTTTTCTATTACATCAGGTTAACTACCCCCCGTTTTAGAGAGAAGTTGTATTTATTGATACAATCCATATTGTTCATAAAGCTCTGAGGAATACTGAGTGTTTTACAAGAGACATCCATAGTACCTGGCAACTTCCATAAGAAAGTTAATATATGTGTAGCAGGGTTTGCTATTGTGTCATTAATAATGTTCCTGCTTGCACTTTGCACAAGGAAGAAAAGAAGGACTGACTGTTCTAATGTGCATTGACTGGGGTGGGTGCATGTCCAGTGTCTGGGGACTGAAACTGCAGAGGTAAGCCAGTGTGGATTCTGGCTTTGCCATGTTAGTGCTGGTCTCCTGCTGAGTCCCCCTCTTCCCTTTGTGGTCATATGTGTAGGTATGTGGCTGTCCAGCCATGGATATACATATGAACAAAAGAAACTTGCAAATTTTAGTTTCAGAAGTCAAAAGAAAAAAACTCAAAAAAACAACAAAGCACTGAAAAAATAAAAACCAAAATTATATTTACCTTCAGTCACTCCCAGTGTTTTCCCTCTCTTCCTCTGTAAGTTTTCCCTCATCTTGTTCTTCTTGCTAATCCTCACAACTTTCTTCTCCTTTTATGCTACTGTTTCCATCCTTCTACCTGTCCTTGTCCCATTCTCTTCTTTGTTGCCTCAAACCTAACCATTGCCCTATGTTTTCCTCTCTTCCTTTCTTTCTTTTGCCTCCTCCTTCCTCTCACATTCTGTTTCTTCCCAGCTCTTGCATTTTTCCTGCACACACGGGTGAGTCATTACAAGCATAGGAGATTCTCTTCCTTGCGCATCAGGACTACAATGCCAATAACACTAACAAGAAATAATTTCAGGGGAAAAAGTTGGTTCTGTTTCCACAACGTTGGAGCACGTTCACTGTAAGAAGGAAGTTTGGATAATTTAATTTAAATCACTTTTCATTAAAAAATGCAAATAGTGATATTCAGAGATGCACAACTCTCTCAGATCAGTGTGTACAGTAGCAAAAAAGCAAACTATAAATTTTACTTTCTCCAAAATTTACATCCTTAAGTCAAAATCTGTGTTATGATGAAGTCTCCTAATGGCAGCCATTGGTAATTATTAGCATAGGCAAAATTTCCAGTACTGTTGTTGCCTCTGACAATTTGTTTTCAAAAGACAGAGAAAATAAAAGGTCAGCTTAAAAAGAACATTAACATGTGTGTAGTATGCATAACTTACATTGAATATACACATATGTTAAGGGCTCCCCTAAAGTTTAGGGTTTAAAGAAAATTTCTGCCATTGGCACTTTCTGTGCAGGATGATTTCAGCAGAGAAAATCTGAAATTAAATAAGATAGGCAAGAATATTAACAATGGAAGAAATCTCTCCTAGTACTGAAAAAGTTTCGAATAAAAATGACAAATCTAGAAGCATCAGAGATAAATGGTTTTTAATACCCATAGTTCTTTCTCCTCCCCAAATAATAAAACCTCAAAAAACGTGAGCTAGTTTTAGATATAACAATAGGGTAATAAAAAGAAAACAGCAGTTTGACAAATGTCTTATCTCTAGAACATACATCAAGAAATAAAACTAAGGGAAACAATACGGAAAGACATTGGTAAAGAAAGTAATTTTACAACAGTAAGTACAGAAATGTCAATGAAGAGAGAAGGTCAGCATGTATGCAAAAGTGAAAAACTACAATACAAAGCAATACATGCAAACAAAAATGCTGCAGAGAATGAAAGTACAAATGCAGAATCAAATATATGTAACACAGTAAATATCCACTGATCACTGGTTTAAAATGCTGTATCCAAAGTCTAGATCAAGAGTTTGAGCTACTGACTGTCTTAGAATCCAGGGTTTTTATTAAGTGAATAGTAAAACTCTGGGAGACATTTGTGATGCATGAAGAGCCTCTTAAGAATACTTCTGATACCATAGTGTATTTCAAGCATCCTGTATTCCATTTGTTCCTGGTCCTTCAGTTTAACTCTTTCCTAGCTTCCTCTCTTCGCTTGGCTTTTCAGATATTTGAGAAAGGTTTGTGCTTGGATCTATCCTCTTGTATTCTCCAAAGCCTGCCTGAGCTTTTGAAAGACTGGGAAGAAAATACCATCTAACAAATAAGGAGTTCTTTTTCAGCAGCAAGGGAAAGGGTATTTTCATTTTGTTTTGTTTTAACTACTTCTGCAGTAGTTGTCATGAGTTCTTCCTTTTAGGAAAGGAGTAACGATTAATATATTTGTTAATTGCACACATTTTAGAAGGCACAGAAATGCATTGCTAATTATTTGAAATATTTATTGCAAACTCAAGGGCATGGTTACTGTGGGTGTTTGAGCTAAGATAGTTGCTTTGCAATTTTCAGAACTAAGTTCTTGTGAACTAGGAACTAGGTTCTTGCGAAAGACGTAATTCTGAAAATCAGAAACATACTTAAATGGGCTAGCTTGAAACAGTCTACCTGAAGATTTGGAGGAAGTTCTCCAAATGCTATGTAGGATTTTGTGACTTGGTAAGCAGTTTCAGTTCCCAGATAAGTGTAAGGCTGGGGGCTTGTAATGAGTCAGCTGAAGAAGTGAGTCAGTTAAACCTGAATGCCATTTGAAGGAAACCAAATTTTTTGGCTGTAAGGAACTTTTATTGGACTAGTCTCTACATAAACCAGCACCTATGTGTGTTTCCTCTGGCCTAATAAAAAGTGTGGCATCTGAAAGCAGCACTATGGGTCTTGGACAGATAGAACCAGTGAAGGGCAACTCCATGGATGTAGAAAGTGTTAAGGGAGAAAGGCTAAGGGCAGTAGTAGGTGTTGCAATAAATCCGACTGAGACAACTGGGTGGGTTATGAAGGAAAGGAGCAGGGTTAGAAGCCCTGGATGAGTATGCTCCTGTATAGTCATCAGTCCAACATCAGTGAGTCCAGCTTTTGAAATAGACAGGATGCTAATGGGAGCCTTTGCAGGTATATGCTGGTTATTTTGTAATTTTGTATTTTGGGAAATAAATGTAAGCTCTAGGAAAGGATCCCTTTATCAAGCACCTCCAGAAGTGTTGGCTTTTCATTCCTAGGAGGTTCTGCTCAATTATTTCATTTTCCTTCTTACAGTATCTTTCTCAGCTCTCAGTGTTGCAATAAAATGAATGATTCACTACTTCTCTGAGACAACTGAGGTCTTTAGACAGCTCAATTTTTGTTATAAACCAGACAATTTTCCACCACAAAAGGAGAAAATATCTCCAGTGGCTATGATGCTTTCTCCTTCTCCTCATGTACCACCTCTGGATGCCAGTATCTTGTGCTGCAGTGGGGCAGGGGGATACCAGCCCCTGCAGAAAAGGGAGACAGAAAATGCAAAAGGGAGAGCTCCATCAGCTTTACTTAGCAGCAGCAAGAACACACACCAGGCAAACCCACTGTTTTAGGCATGGAGTACAAGCACTTCTCATGTCATTCTACCTCTCCCATGACTTGGGGGAAGACACAGGCCCTTTGGACAAACTTAAGAAATATTGCAGTGACACGCTCTGCCCTTGGGCTGCCTCTGGTGGGACCGAAGGCAGGGTGGAAGGATGATAATGTGACAACAGATATTCTTGTGCCATATAGACCTCCATTCTGATAGAAAAGGTAAGCAGTAAGAAGCCTCACAAGTCCAGAGTTCATAGGTTCACAATGGCTCATTCCTCCTTTCCTTTCTTGTGGCTGCATATACTTATTTTGTCACTAATACCTGCATGTCCCCTCATTCCAGCTGGGTACTCAGTCCAGGAATTTCTCATGTCAGAGAGGGTGGGTGACATATGGATGTCATAGGGGCTGAAAGGGGTAGTTAATCCTTTCAGTCTGTTACCTTATGCCAGGAATCAATGTGGCAGCTTAAAAAACTTACTGTCATCTTGGTAGCTCTTTGACAAAAGTAGCTCTTCTTCTTTCTTATTTACTTTTCCACTGTGGCTGGGTCAGCAAAATACGAGTTTCTCTTTTTCACACAGTGTCTTTGCAGAGCAGCTTCTCTGGGCCAGATGTCAGCCCTGATAGAATGTGGACCAAACCCAAACCATGAGGATTTCACTGAGAGGCGGGACCTTGGGCCACCATATTGCATTGTGATTTTTCCCTTGGCACAGCCTAGCTGCCTTGAAGACTGGGATAAACAGAAGAATGAAAATTATTCTAATTTGGCCCAATGATTTAAACCATAAAATTCTCCAGTGCCTCTCAGACCCACAATGATAAACCATCCACAGAAAAACATTTTGCTCCAGAAGTACTGGAACTAATGAATCCTGATTTCCTACAGATTTGTGTTCTGTGGGTTGACTGACTTGTGTGGTCTACGAAGATGTATGCTTTTTGGGTGGCTGGAGAATGTGTGAGGTCTCTCTCTGCATGGATTTGTTGCCTTCTCATAAGGTGTGTTCACAGTGTGCTTTCTCCAAATCCAGGGAACAGATTTGGGATGACTGTCTTTACCCAGCTGCTTATTGTTAGAGGCTTCTGAGAATGTATCTTTATTGGCCAGTAAATTCAAATGCTATTTGAAGGGAACACAAACATTGTATAAGCCTTGCTTCCAGGCAGTGGGGATAAACAACTATTGTTCTCCTTCTGCCCTCTGCTCTACACTATCCTCTGTCTGTCCTGATCCTGCTGCCTTTGTCTCTTCTCATGAATGGATACACCCTGTATCTATAGGGAAGCAACCTCTTCCATCATTTCCAGTGAACCTGCCCTGATACTACCACCTTCATCCTTGTCTCTTTTATAACTTTGTTTCAGAAAAGAACTAGGTTCAAGAACAATTCACCTGATGCTAAGAGAAGTGATCCCTGTAGAAGGTCAGACAGGCTTAGCCATTTTGTAGTGATACCAGCCATAATCTTTTCTTCTCTACAGATAAGAAGGAAGCAACTTTCTGTGTAGTCCAGGGTCAGCTTTTGACAACTGGAACCATTGTCTTGAATATGTTTCTTAATGAAATTTTTAAATGCCCAATTATATTTTAATGTTGATTCACACTATCAGGTTTGGTAGGTGTCAGATAAGAACCAAAGCACCCCTGCTTTCAAGGCATGCCTTTGCCCAGTGGGATGGTGACTGTGAGGTCAGCTGCACGATGACAAGAACAACACACATCAATGCACACTTAAGAATCTTGTATCCAACAAGGCTCAAATATCTCATTTGAAAAATATTTTCTACTGATCAAGCACTGTCACTTTTTCATACTACATATTGGATGTTCAAAAAAGATGTAATGTTGATATATTTCCCTTTATGATGTCTAAATTAAATGTTCTAACTTAAATGTTGTAACTGCTCTCAAGCCACTTGCAGGTGGGCTGGGTGTTTTTAATTTCATTTATTCCACTTCAGTGATAAATAATGCTATCTGAGTAGGTTATTTCACAATTTCTGATTTTAAGGAACACTGCCTTTGCAGAAATACTGGCAATATTCTTGCTAAAGCTAGTTGACAACCAGAATTTGCAACCTTTAGAAAGCACAACTCTATAAGAATATTTCAATTTTTCTTGGGAAGAAAAAAGTCAATAGTTCAGAAAGGTACTTATGACATTTTCAATTTCTAAAAAGTCTAGGTTATTCTTTAGAATTTTCTAGAAGCAGCAGGGAGCTGTGTGTGCTTCTGGGGAACCAGTGACACCTTATGTCTCTCAAGCTATCCCTTCCTGGTAAGAGTCCTGCGGGAAGTCCTGGGAGTCTCCAAAACTTACATTGAAAAATATAAAACTGAGGCGGGCTTCAGAGGAGCCACCCCAAATTATCTGAAAATCAGGTATTCCTGCAGGATAATTTGATTTTGCCATAGCAACATTCACTAAATTGAACCAGTTTAGTCATCAAACTTCCCACTCACTTCTGCTCTCAGGAGCTCCCCAGAAGCATTCCGCTGCACCCCAGGCTCTGGCTCCCCTTCTCTCAGCCAAACCAGATAAAACCTTCTGTTCACCCGCCAAATCCGAGCTCGGCGGCAGCGGGCATGGGCTCGGGACTCCTCCTCATCCTGCGGGGCTCCTCTAGGTGGGGCAGGCGAGTTTTCGCAGAGAGCGGAGCCCGCTCCGGCGCCCGCGGCTCTGCCGAACTTCCCAGCGGAGCGCGAGGGAAGGAGAAGTTGCGAGCGGACAGCGGGGCCGTGGGCTGAAGGCTCCGAGGTGTTTGGGCTCACTGGGACCCAGCTGAGGACATTCATGACAAACTCTGCGAGAGGAGGAGACGCGCGCTGGCACCTGTGAGAGCCCGAGCGAGCGGGACCCTGAGCCCTGTGCCCGCCGGAGCAGCTGCGGGCATCCCGCTCTGTGTGCCCGCCGGAGCGGCTGCGGGCATCTCGCTCTCTGTGCCCTCCAGAGCAGCGCTTCTCCGGGCTTCGGAGGCCGTGAGCCCGTCTGTGCAAGGTAGGCTCCCGTCGAGTTCGTCAGCTGCCTCTCCCCAGAGCCAGCGTGCCTCTGGTACAGGATCCACTTTGTCACCGGGATGTCACTGAGGGCTGTGGCTGGATATCGTGTTGGGTTTAAGCTTCATTTGAAAGAGGTCTACCATCCAGAGAGTTTCTCTGCTGCTAGCACAGGACTAAAGAACAGGTTTTTTTCTGTGAATTCTAGAAAGTAGAAAAGCTGCAGTTCCTGCTAGTACCTTTGGTAAGAAGTTAGTTTCTTCACGCAGAATGTGGTGGACTTTTTCATTATTAGAAGTACTGACGTTCTGACTGGTTGCTAAACTCTAGAGGATCCAGTGTATTTTTTATTTCAACAGAAGAATAAATTTCTCCAGAGAATAGGGGAACTGCTCTTTCGAGTTTGGTGTTAACATTGCAAACTAATTTGCATGTATTTTTTACACTGCTACTATACTTTTGAAGTCCCAGCCACTGCTGTAAAATATCACAGTATTGATAGTGTGCTGTGAACATGTATTCACATACGCATGTGAATACATGTTCATAGCATTGATTTTGATGTTCCCTGCTTCCACAATCTCTCTGTGGAAGGGTACTGTCAGACTGAGGTCCAGAGAGGATAGCGGGCTGCTGCCCACACTGAGAAGTACCTGGGCAGAGTGGTGTTGCATACCTGCTCCAGGCACAGGACTCTGTAGCCACATGTGGTGCCAAAGTAGCTTTGAAATGCCCAGCCATGCCTGGAGGAGCAGAGAGCTCCTCTGGGACTGCAGAACCTGCTCCAATGGTGAAGTGGCCTCTGTGAACCTTGCAGACTCTGAAAGATTGTCATTTGTCCTGAGCTGGGTGGTTTTAGCTGCTGCTGCCACGGCTACAACACTGATACTTTGTATTAGTAAAAGTGCAGCTAGGCACTGGTATGCCTAAGAAAAAAGGTGTTTTCATTTTTACAACTAGTGAAGCTTTAGATATTATATGAAAAGGCAATGTATGGCACTTGAAATCTGTCCCCCATGGAGTGAGATCCTCATCCATAACACAATAATGCCAAGGAGCTTAGTGACGACCACCTCCTTGGGGTATCACCCCAAACCTCTCTACGGACCTCAAACTACAAGGAAATCTTTCACAGTTTTGGCTACTTTTCATGGAGTAGACAAGGCCAATGACCATGCTGCCCCTCCTCTACAGCAGAGGTGAGAGTTGATGTTGTGTGCTGCAGTTTCGAATGATATGTCTTGAAATGTTTTGGGCAAATGGTGGAAATCTCTGGCAGCTCTTTGGGGAAAATTTTGGGAGATCACAAATTTTAAAGGGAAATTAAAGTGACTGTGCAAAGCAGAGTCAAACCCAATGACTGTTATCAGGATTACTCAGTTCTTTGTTCTTCTCTCTCAGAAATGCCTAAGTTGTACAAAGTGAAAAGAAAGAAAGTTTGGGTATCCTCTACTGAAGACCAATACTAATAAGAAATTAACCAATAAATTGAAAAAACACAAGAACTGTCAAATAAAGGAAATATATTCAGCAAGTTGGCTCCACACCACTCAGTGGGAACAATTCCACCTTCAGGTAACCATCTGTGAACCCATTTTCACTGGAGATCATTGGCAATGGTGAAACTGTTACCAGAGCTTAGCCCAGTTCTTTTGGTTGGTAGGGCACAACGTAGCTGTGTTCTGTTTGCAATAATGTAGTCTGACCACAAGAAAGAGCTCAGATGAGAATGTGCCCAGAAAAAGCCAGCAGGCTTTTTTTTTTTTTTTTTAAGTACGTAGATAGCTTTTGCAGAAAACCACTGGCATAAATAGACTGATTTTTCTCTATTGCAGCTAAAAGAAAAACACGTGATGCTTTAATTTTTCACATAGGATTGTGAGATGGTCATTTTCAAGGCATCATACTGAATTGTGTGCCATGGAAATCATCTCACTGAAAATGTTGAACTGAACGCAATTTTACCATACCATTGTTAAGAATTCCTCTGAAAATTACTTCACATGGAACATTTCAACTTTATGTGTTAAGTTGGCATTTCTTGGAGGACTGAAATATTTTAATGGAGTCTAAAGTTTCTAACTGAACCTATATAGCTGTGCTGATAAATGATCCAGGTCTCAGTTTTCAAGAAATAGCAGCATAAGCTTTTGAAGATTAGATTAATATTAAGATAATGTTTTTCTCATGTTGTCATCAATGGAGGAATTCCCCTCTAATATCATCAACAGAGTTGTTTCCTTTAACAATGCTAGGATGCAACTGGGTCTCAGATCATATCTATGCTACTTCTCTTTCCAGCTAAAAGGTAGAAAAATTTCATTGTGAACTACTGCCTATCGCAGAATAATCAGAGAGGTGCCAGCATGGCCCCACCCTACATGAGTCATTGGTGTGAAGCTGAGGGTAGACCAGCCTTTTCATTCACTCCTGTAAAATGTATCTAAATTCTCCTTCTGATTATTCTGAAACCAGGCCTTTACTGACTTCTGGTGCCCTCCTGGCCCTCAAGACCCAGTATATATTTTATGATGCAATAGAAGGTAACAGGTCCCTTTTTACTCAACAGGTCCTGAAGCAGCAGCTTTTGTGGCAGAATACCCTTCTTTCCCAACATGTAGAAAAGTTCTGGCTGGTGTGTCAATAGGCCAGGGAGGTATTTGCAAAAACAGAGACACTTTCTTGCCATGTACAGTCCAAGAAGATAAGTCCCTGTCAAGAATTAGATTATTACTTAACAAGGATGGAATGGTGATGTGTAAGACTGTCCACCTTGGCAAAGTGTAACTGACCTCTGCCAATGGTCACTTTATGGACCAAGTGTTCAACTATACTCATCCCAGAAAACTAAGAACCTTCCTACAGCCAAGACTAGAACATAGAAATATTATTTGGAAGCCAAGTAACTTGCTGTTCCTTTGTTTGATTTATCACTCATCCAATTTTATTACAAATGGATAAGATTCTGGGCCGATGCAGTCAATGGCAAAACTCCCACAAGGGTGGTGTGCTCAGCTCTTGCTGGCTCTTTGGCTACATTCAGTGATCAAATGCTGTTTCCTGAATTATATTAACTTTGCACACATTACTTCTGACTTGACGTAGATCAGCTTTTTCAGTTTCTTTCCACAGGGGAAATCAGAAGAAAAGTAGACAGGGCATTATTTTCAAATTCAGAAGGAGTCCATTAGAAACAAAAGAATAAAAGATAAACAAAAATGACTTTAAAAGCATTATCTGCTATTGTCTTATAAAGAAGTTAAAGCTTTGCCAGTGGATTTTCAAATCTCTGTGGAGATGGAGTCAGGGCCACATCCTCCTGATCTGACGCAAGCAAGTGCTAGTTTTGAAATGTCAGAAGTGTCATTCTGTGAAGTTAAGCCACAATGCTTGAACTGAATCACTCACCATGAATCTAGCAACAGGTTTTACATTGCCACATTACCATAATGTCTGACCATCTGCAGTGCAAAATCAATAGCTAAGTCCCTGGTGGATTTCACAGAATTTCTGGCATTCTTTTTTAGACTGTTCTGCAGAGCTGAGATTTTTTTTTTATTTGGTGCCTTAAATTCTTCATATTTGCTTTTTGGGAGGAGACGGCTGGTAAGAGTTTATGGAGCAGAAGGGACTTCCAGAGCTGTATAAGTTTTATAGCAGAAAGACTTTTTGAGGAGGTTGATGTTGTCCCATTCCCTGTCCCACAAGGAACCTCTCCAGCAGTTGGTGGTATCTCAGCTGATCCTTGCTTCACTTGTTGTGCATAGGAAGTTAGGAGGGTCTCAGTGGCCTGACTATCCAGGGTCCTGCTCTATTAATACAATGTACACAGTATACTGTTTTGAGAATGTTACTTTGATACATTCAATGGCTATGGGTGAATTGGGGAGAAAAAACAAAAGAGTTCAGAAAACTTTGTTTGATTATACTTGCAGCATCCTGAATGTTGATAGACCTAGAGACCCTTTTGATCTTCAAGATCAACCCTTCGGCATTCAGCTCTTCCCAACAAATCTGCAGTGAGATACTTGCTCCTTACTGGAGCCTGGCATAGAAAGATCCATGAATTCCAGTTTCTTGCTGGTTTTGTCTCTCCTGTGCAAGTGCTGATGAATGCACATCCCCTGAAGATTATCTCAATGAGCCTCTGGTTCTTTGGGCTTTGCAGCCAGGAATGATACAGTGCTGCAAAACTCAGCTGCATCTAAGTCCAAACCAGCTCTTCAGTAAGAAGGAACCCAGGAATAATTCACCCTTTTCCCTGCTCCATAAGCATATGAAGACTAGGCCTTATCCTCTGTACAGCAACATAACAGGCTGGGGACCAAAGCAGAAACATATGGACAAATAATGAGAGAACTTTACTTCTGACAGTCCATCCATCTTTTCCTCTGGATATATCACAAACAAAAACTACTGAATAGCCAGTTAAGCAGCACACAATTATTTGCAGATTGAGTGTCAGAATTTTGCATTTCATTTGAAGCAAGAACCATTTTATTAGTTCAGGATTAGATATTTTTAATAATCTAGGCTAGAAGGATGCATTCCTAGGACATGCTCCATTTTTCTTTTGGAAGTCTATACACACTCCACTTCTTGGGAGAAGGATCAGGGAGGGAAAAAGATCTGTACAGTAATTGCTGATAAATTGAGGCTTTTTAGAATTTAAAATTTTTTTAGAATTTTTCCCTCCCTGATCCTTCTCCCACTTCTTGGGAGAAGGATCAGGGAGGGAAAAAGATCTGTACAGTAATTGCTGATAAATTGAGGCTTTTTAGAATTTGGTTTCTGTCACTGAAAAGAAGACTAAAAGACCCTGTACATCTATATCACACATCTTGGAAGAGAAACACTGGGACTGCAAAAATATGAGGAACAGATGATACCAAAGGCTAAAATAGACAGAGTCTGTAAAAATACCTGGTGCTGGTTTATAGCCTGCATAGTTCCCAACTATGAAACAGATGACATCCTCAAATATGAGAGACTTCAATTTACCTCTTATAACAAAGCAAAACTTGAAATTACCATCCTTAAGTAACATTTGTCATCCTATTGGAGTCCACAAAAAACGGAAAGGCTGGGGGCATGTTCTCTTTTTGTCACTCGGGATTTTGCCATTTCTCCTCTCGGTGGGTAGCTGGTGACAATGTGTCCCCTGAGTTAGACACATTTGTACTGACAAACATAGGAAAGAATGATCTGTGGGCTGCCACCCATACAGTGGTATGTGACAGGGGGGCAAGCGAAGCAGCAGCACCTTCAACTGGCCACCCCCTTTCTGTCTGAGTGTTTACCACCTGCACAGCAGGCATGGCTCAATGGCTTGTGGGCTCACCTCCAAGCCACGGGAGTTTATGGGCTGGCGGATCCGCGTAAGCCGAGGCTGGCGTGAAGTCTGACAGTCTGAAGCTGGTTTCACGAAGCATCCAGTTTTGCCAGCTGCAGGAGGGTAATAATTTCCAAGAGAGGGACAGAGTGCACAGCTGAGGGCAGTAACTATCTCAGCTGTCACCATTTATTCCATCACCAAGTCTGAGTGTCAACACCCTCCAAGAGAGACAAAAGTAAAACTGAATATCCAAGCATTGTGGGGCACAGATTTATTTTGTTAAATTCAAATACTTCCCTGTGATGAGTCTTGTCTCTTTAAATTTTCCATACAGAAAAAGCATGTGCTAATATATTGCCAGTTGGACGGGTATATTTTCTGTGCATGTGTAGATTCAGTTGGTTTCTTTGGGAAGTAAAATACAAAGGAAAAAGCCATTGTTCTTCTCTTGCTCTCAATTTTCAAAAATTGCCAGTTCTTATAAGCAGACCAAAACAGATAACAGATGGCACTGGCTAGCTACAAGGAAACCTAGATGCAAATATTTTATGGTATATGAAGAACGTCTCTGATGTGGTAGGGTTATGTTTTTTATCATGGTTTCTAACCAGTTGTGAGAAAAATCCATTACTAGCACTTTGTGGTATTTAACTGGATGTGAAAGGTGCAAATAATTCAGCTGGTGACCAAATTATATAATTGGTAATAAATTTAAAAAGACAACCAAAAAATCCCAACCTTATAAAATTAATGTAAAAGGACTCAATATATTTGCCAATAAAGCCAACAGGAGACTCTCCAGTCATGTCAGCAGATATCTAACCTGCCTGTCAATTTCTGATTTTTTTTCCAAGATCCTCATGTGCACAGGCTACACTGCAAAAGTGAAATAAAGGGTGCTTTTCTGTGAATGCTTTCCTGGCTCAAGTGATCAGTCAGTGGTTTTCACAGGCAACATAATCAGGCACTATGCAAGGTCTCAGAGAAGGCAGAAGGTCCAGTGTGTCAGCCTTACAGGTGCCTTGCAGCCCTGCTCTCCCAGACCTGGAAATCTTAACAATGAACAAGCAGCCACTGGGCTGAACTACAGGAGTGGGCCCAATATAGTGCAGGTCCCCTAGAGCTTGCATAAGGCTGTTTCTAATTTAGCTTTGGTGGAAGTCAGACTAAACAAACAAATGGGTATCTCTGCTGCAAATGTCTATGCATGGGGAAACACCAGGAGCAACTTTGAGGAGGCAGTGAGTGGTGCCCTTGTGGGTACAGCACATGGGAGAGGCACGTCCACATGTAGATGAGACATCTGCTTGCAGCTTGATGAGTGTACATATTTTCCACTCACTCCTGCCCACAATGTCACCTCTACCTCCACTTTTAAATTGCAGCCTCCACAGTGGGGAAAGGCACCACAGGTTAAAAAAAACTAAAACTCCACCAACTTCTCTTTCCAACCAAGAGTGAAACTCCTCTTGTAGCAAATGAGTGTCAGGTCAAAACCCTAGAATGATCCCTAGTAGGGATCTGAGCATCTGGGAAGTTGAGGTCTAATGTCTTGGTTGGGTGAGATTACAATTAAATGCCTGTTTTCCTGCAGAAATGGGAGCTCGCCAAATCTCCGATGTAACACAGAACCCTTGCTTCTCGTGCTGCAGAGCTCTAAGATATCAGACCATCTATGTACAGCAGCAGACAAATGCACTCAAAATGACAGAGCAATTTCTCATATTTACTCTCTTTGTCTCTACCCTCAGTGCCTGTAGAGGCAGATCCATGGCACTGAGCACAGTCTTACCTTGTTGGTAGAAGAATGTGGTTAAATGCTCCCTGATTTTTTTTTACTAGAAAATGAGTCTGTTGATGTTTGACTGCTGCCAGTCAAACGCTGACAGAAATTTGAGAGAGCTGTGAAGCTCACTTGTTCATTGATGCTCCACTCATAAGTTATGTGCCTTAGTAAGTTACTTTGCTGGTAAAATACCTTTTTCCTAGCCCTTTGCCCATTTAACTCTAAACTATGCCAATAGAGAGCATCAGAGCATCACAAGTTTTTTTCATCATATGTATAAAATTCAATTTTTCTTTGAAGTCTTTCTTAATATTCTTGCGTTCAAGTACAGCTGTCATTGAGTTCACTGAGGTTTGCCCACGCAAGGAGCAAAGGCCCTGTCCCCTTGGGATTGTATGAGCCATTTTCTAGTAATTTGTCTGCTAAGGTGACAGATTTCCTTATTATAGCACAGAAAACAGGAACTTCACAGTCTTCTAACAGAAATGACTTTATGTATTTTATGAAACTGAGCCAAAGGCACTGCTCTTGTCAGCTGGAGTTGGTGGCTGTTTGGTTGGTCTGGACATGAGAATTATCTACTTCCCCTTCCTCTTTTTTTGTTTTTGTTAATGAAGGCTTTATACCTGACTAAAATACATAGCTGCGTTTTTCCCTTCAGGTCATGTTATCGGAAGCTTTGAGTTGGGGGTGGGAGTAAAAAGGTTCACTTACTGAGTAAGATTAAAGAAATTAAAGGCTAAGGCTCATATTTAATTTTCCCTTGTAGATGTAATTTTTCATGCAGTGACAGCATCAGAACCTTTTCAAGTTTTATAGCTATTTCACATTTGGCAGAAACAACAGGAAACCATCTGTAGCAAAGCAGGATTGTTGTAAGCATAATATTCAGTAATGAAAAAAAAGATTAAAAGAAAACACTGTTATCTTTATTTGATAGCTTTGAAGGGGCAAAGAGCAGGATGCTTGCATTTGCTACTAACTTCATAAAAATTTTCTAGATGAGTCAGCCATGGAAAAAAATTATTATTTCAGCAGAAGGAATAAATCCAATAAGAAATTTGACTTTTGGTTTCTTGTTGAGATTTCCATGATGAATAAAGATGCTTGTGGTGAGGAAATTTCATATGCCTGTTTTCTGTAAATTGTAACTTACAATGGTGGAGCTTATAAGCACACACACAACTTCAAATAGTCACATTGTCCGAAAGAAGGCAAATAAGCCACTTGTGCTCTTAAGTTTTAACTCCAGGCCTGAAAGCCTTTTCTAGACCAGGGAAATAAAACTGTGGAGATTTAGACAGCTTGTACTGTCCTCTGTTCCCATATGACAGGATGTGTTCATTCTTGCTTTACTGTGTTTTCTGTGCTGGAGAGGAGAATCCCAGACTGAAAAAGTGTGTACTCATTGCTTGCAGGTAAAAAATACTTTTTGTTGAAACTTATTTTGTTAATTGACATGTCACATCCCAAGGCTGCACTAAATACCTCTGAAGACATGGTCAGTCATGTAAAGTTGTTACATTGCAAACATCCCTTAAGAAAGGGAAAGAACCGTTTTTTCAGGTGTGTTCTAAAATTTAGCCTGGAATTTCTTTGCCACTGACCGTATTTCACATTTTTATAATCAGACCTAGTTTTAAGATAGCATTGCGCCGTGCAAAAGTCAAAATGTGTCAGGGAACTGCAATATCTTGTTGTTATTAATGTCTTAAATTATAGCTAGACACCCTGTTTTTCCAGTTTTCGAGGCAAGTTATGAAGGCTTTTTTTTTTAGCACTGAGCTGATGAGACATTAAAGGTTTCTTTTTCAAATAGTTTGGCTGTTGGGTTGCTCCTTTCACTCACACCTGCCCCTTGACTTAGAAATTGTCTCCGCCTCTTCTGCATCAAACACTGAATTTACATAGGCACAAAGAAAGTGTGGAAGGCCGACAGCTTGCACCGTCATTAAGATGAGAATGCAGGAAGAACAAAGCAGCACAATGGTAAGAGAAATCTAACAATACCCTGCCTTGCTGCGAGTCTGACTAACCAGGGCTTTCCCACAGGAGGGAACGGTGCTGAGGTTACCACAGGATTAGCAGATGCATGCAGGGCTGCTGGCAGTGACTAAGCCAGCAACAGAGAGTGAGTCGAAGTTCTAGACATGAGTCAGGTTTTGAACTTGTTGTGGTTTGTAGCGGCTCGAAAGGCTTTGTATGGCATCACTGCAAAAGCCTGTGACTGCGAAGTGATGGGCTTACAGCTGGTAGAGACACTGGCTGCCTTGGAAGGGAGTGCTTGCTTTCAACAAAACACTGTAGTTGAGCTCAACATCCACAGCACAGCCTTGGCATTATTTAAATACTTTACCAAAGTGCTCTGGTTTTCTTAATTCCGTAAGATCTTGCTAATTATACAAGCCTCCCTGGAGAATTTTAGAGATGCTCATAAGAAGCATCATAAAATTATTTCTTAAAATATATGTGACAAAAATAAGACAAAAGCAGTGGAATGATACATGCGTTTAGCAGCTAAAGTAAAAAAACATTTCTCTGTATGCGTGCCTTTTCTTCTGGAATTCTAAAATGTAGAAGGAAAGAAAATGAGAGGAAAGCATGATGTCTGGATTTGTTTTGTTTCTTTAGAACTTTTTGTTCGTGCCTTTTAAAACAGTTTGGCATAAAGATTTGATTGGGAAGACTTGAGATGCTGCCTCAGTCCTGATGTTGTCGGTGGTTTTGCCATTTATTTTAACAAAATGTTGATGTACTTTTATATGCTGTTGCCTGTGCCTATGTCAGAGATGGATTAAAACTTAAAGGTGCAATTCCTGCACAAGCTGCTGAAACTGTATGAGTTTAATCAAAATGAGTGAAAGACATCTGCTTTTCCCCTTGCAAAGCCAAGTGCAAAGCCATTGCTAACAGCTCAAGTTTCCCAGAAATATGCGCAGAAGATGCTCTCTGTAGTATTTTCCCTACCATTACTAATTCTAGATGGATTAATCTAACAAGAGGTGCACACAGACCCTTGCTTAGCTTCATAGGTATGTCGACTTTTTGCAGAACAGATGCAAACTCATAAACAATTCTGCTTAACTCTGCTACATTTTCCATCTGGAGTTTTTATGCTTTTTTCGTATATATAGATAAAACACTTTTCTTAATCACAGAAGAGCAATTAGTGGTGGGTGTGTGAAAAGTGCACAGAGTAACAGGCCCTCTCTGAGTCTTTGATTCGGCAGCACTCTGAAGTGAGAAGCAGACACTTTCTGTTAGATCATCCTCAAGGACTTAATCCCAAGGAGGAACTTGGATGCCTAGCAGACAAGTCACTTCACATGCGAAGTCTGAAACTTAGATACTAAGAAATCTTGCTTGCCTCCTCTTCACCGCAGAGGTACCTACATACCTCAACACCCACGTTTGTATCCAGTGAGTTCCTTGCATGCCTGAACGTGTGCTTCTGGACATGCTTTGCCTGGCTTGGCCTGTGCTGGATGAACAGACCCACATGCCACACGTCAAGTCCTCCCACTGAGCATGGTCACAATGTTACATGCTCAGGGAGCTCGGGTAGGAAATCTGTACTCGGTGTGTTTCTCAGTCTGTGAAGACTGTGGCTGTTTTACTCACAGCAGTGTCCCCAGCCCAGGCTCATCTGCCTTCCAAAAGAGGTGCCTGCCTATCTATTCCTTTTGCTTTTTTAACTGTTACATTTTCCGAGGCATTGGTGACAATTTGGAGAGCAAAAGAAAAATAATACTGCCATATGGTGGCTGGGTGTCCATACACACCTGCCAAAGTGTGTGGAGATGTAGGCTCTGGGTAATAATATATCTAAATTTAGCTTGGAGTAAGAACTGTAGCCCAGTTTCCAAACCCTGACCCAGGTGGTGCCCCAGTCACTTGGTTTGGAAGTCATGTGAGAGAGTGAAAAAGAGACAAAAACTGTCTCATGCAAAACAGAAAAGCTGCAAGAGGAGGGAGCTGGACAAACCCAAGAGAGCCTGTGTAGCCATGCTGCCTGGCCAGGGGCTCTGAACAGCTCCCTCTCTATGGAGCCCACCCAGCTGGCTCCCAGCCGCTTAGAGGGAAGATTTACAAAATTGTGTACAAACAAAGGAGGATCCTGGCAGGTGCAGGTGTTTGGCCTTGCGCTGCCCTGTAGATCATGGGGGTATTAAGTGCAAAGACATGAAGCAGTGGTAGGAAAGGTTCCATGGGCTGGAATTTGGAATGAGTCTGGAGGACTCTATGGCAAAGCCTTGTCAGGTTTCTAAGCCCTGCCAGGGTCATGGCCAAAGCATTTTGAAGATTTCTGTTTTGAGGTGTCTCTTCGCAGACTCTGGCTGTAGCAAGGATGCTGCCACCTCCTGTGTCTGCTGTGGAGGACTGAGTCCATTACGGCACTGTTCCTGTTGTGAATCTGGCCTGATTCCCAGTGAAGTAGGAAACTTTCCTGGGAAAAATGCTGGACATTAGTCCAGGCTAGTTAAAGTCAAAGATGGCTAAGAGGCAAATAGCTCCAGGAGCACTAGCAAACATGAAGAATGATTTCTGATTTTAAATGTCTTGTGGCCAATAGCCAGCTCCAGATGAAGCTCTTCTCACTGGGACATTTGCAAAGACCTTGCTGCCATGTGCATTTGTCAGTGGTTCACAAGGCACCCTTGTCACATGCTGTAGTGCACCATGAAACATCTTGGGTGCCCAGGGGAAAGGGGCTGAGGGTGCCCAATTAAGCTGTGGAAGTGTGTGGGAAATTGCTCCATGGCCACACAAAGCCCATTTGCTTTGGAATCCACTTAAATTTTGGGTAAATACACCCAGCTTAAAAAAACCAAAACCACAAAGTAGCCCTGCTGCAAATATCCAATAACCCCATAGCTTTGGCACTCTCTTGAGAGGCAGGTGTTGGAAATTCAGCTCTGCTCCAAATTAAACAGAGGGAGTATTTGATGTCATCCCATTTTACTCAAAGTGTGTCATACTCCTGCACCAATAAATTGATCTGTGGAAACCATATACTCCTCTGAAATGTGCTAACCATACCCTGTAATCAAGTCTTTAGTCCTTATTAAAGTTATAGAAATACATTTTAATCTGTTAAAGAACAATTATTCAGAGTGCAAGCAGAGAACACAGCAGAGATTTAGGAAAAGATGTTGCAGGGCAGACTTTAGTGAAGGGGTAAGAGGTGGTATCAATGTGGTCATCTTAGGTTTGTATTTCCAGGCTTTTGAATGGCTTTGAAGTTTAAATGTTCTTGCACTTTCTAAACACTGACATTTGTATTGTAAACTAATTGTTTTTATTTGAGAAACTGCTGACAGCTAATATACCTTTCTGTTAGTAGGCATGCTGACTTCAGCCAGCTGCTGATGCTGCTTTGGGAGCAGGAACAGCACAATTCTATCTTTATGTTTTAAAAACTGAAGCTACTCCCTTTTGGAAGTTTGATTTATTTGGCACATAAATTAGAGAGAATAAATTTGTATCTCTGTATACAGCTTTGAGTTCTTCCTACAAGAAGAATACATGTGTGAGAAATATACAGGACATCAGGGTTTCAGGTGAGGAGCTTTGTATATGTAACGATCTGGGCAAGAAAAATGTACAGAACTGATTCCATGCAGACAGGCAAACTCAGTCATTGTTTCCTCAAGGCCTTAAACTTACGTCACCATGAGGTGCTAAGAGATGGGGCGGTCTTCTGGCAGGGTTTTTGTTAGGTTTTTTTTTTTTTTTTTTTTAAACAGATTTGTATATCTAGTATATCATGACATGACAACAAAGATGAAAGAGTTTTAATTGGCATATAATTTATGTGGGTTTGGGTCACTTTTAATTACATGTGAATAGTGCAGAAGAAAAATAACATACACAGCTTATTAGCAACAAAGAAAAATGCTACCCTTTCTGCTGCACACTTGTGGGCTGAGATTTGATAAAATTAAGTTCAATGTAAAAATAACTCATCTATGAATACCATCATTTATCATGAAAGGAGGAGCTCTCTGCAGTGCATGGTTTGAATTAACTGTCGCTTGCTGTCAAAGTGACTGAGATGCTGTGTACACATTTGGCACTTACGCACATACATGAGTTTTTGTGGATGTCTTTTGGAGACAGAGCCAAGAGAGCCAAAAAAACAGACTCTGAAAGCAACCTGAGCACACATGTGAACACAAGCACTTGCTATGCACCAAAAGCTTTGTCCTTTAAACAAGTTTCCTGTTTGCCTTTTTTGGAGAAGAATTAGCTTTCGTTGTTCGCTGTTTTAAAGCTCTTCACTTTAACATGCCCTCAGGTCCCTGCAAGGTGACACTTCAGACAAGCTGTAAAAGAAATGTAGTTCTTCAGCTGCTGTTGTGCACTTGATAGTTTTATCTTCTAGTAATTATGTTCCTATACCCCTTTTTTTTATTCCAAGCAAATAGTCATGGAAATAAACAATTTTTTATTATGGGATTTGGTATAGAATACATTGCTACCACTACAAATATGACTCTTCCACTGCTTACACAGAGCAACACAGAGTCTGATTTAGTCAGACTAAGCCATCCTCTAAGAGCTGCCCCAGACCAAGGCCTGGGGGGACTTCAAGGGACTTTGAATCAGGCAGGCTGTCCTCAACTCTTGGAGAGAAACAGGAGTGCTAGGAGGCAGGAAGAGGCTCTTCTCACAGCCCTCTCAAGTCATAAACAGGACTGCTGCTGTATTTCAATTTGCAAGATGACCTTGACATCGCCCACCCCTTTGCAGGCAGAGGCTGGTGACACATGGTGCCACATTGCCCTGGTAGCAGTAGGCACCAAGCAGGTGAGAGTAAGTTGCCAGGAATTTGTGTCCAGCACCTTCTTTCTATGGGGAGTTGAATGGCTCTGGAGAACAGGTGCATGAAGGGAACAGGTAGAACAGAGGGTCAGGGTTGCAGCAAACATGAGGGTTGTAGGAAAGGATGCTCAGATCCTGCTTGGGCTCCCAAAAGTATGAAGAACAGCAGGGACATGAGCAGTGGCTTGGGAGCAGCACAGGGTGCTGGCAGGGGGAAGGGATACCTGCTGCTTTCCACGGAGGTGCTGCTCGAGCTAGAGTGGAGTGGGAAATGGCAGCAAGAGGAGTTACACAGCATTAAAAAGGAGTCATCTGCCCCACAAAGCATGTGTGGTGATGGAAAAACTGAGTCATTCAGAGGCAAAAGACCGAATGGGGACAAAACCAGCAAATGCTTGGTGTACAGGGAGAAAGACTGCATCTCTCTAGGGGTGGAGAAGGAATTGTTGGTGAAATCAGGGCATTTGCTGTCTAATTCATTGCTGGTGCTCCTATTCTTGAATAATATAATGAGCACCAAACTTTGAAGTTCCATTTTCAGAACAGGAAAATTATTAGATCAGAAACACAAAAAGGGGAGAAAGTACAAACAGAATTTCATAGGCTGCAGAAAAACTATCTTGAGTCTAAAATGTGTCTATGGATCAATCATGTAGCCCTGCATACATATGTACATATAACATATTTGTACATATATAAATAAGTTTTCCCATTTTTCATTGGCTCAGAAGAAATTTTAAAAGTTCCAGTGGTTACCAGTATAAGAAGTTTCCTGGAACCTTTTTAGCATGGTATTGCAGTAAGAGCTGTTCAACACCAGCAGCAGATGCACATTGTGTAGAAATACAAAATACATTTATAACCTGGCCAAGTAGTTAATCACAAACAATTATGTGAACAATCTCAGTTAATGTACAAGTTTGTCATCCATATTCATATTTGCATGTTCTGATGGTATTTTATTACTTGGTGAGATACTTTATCAACTTTTCTTGTTTTGGGAGAGGCTGAAGATCCTTCTGGGAAGGAAGAATGCAATGATTCTATGTGGTTGTGGACTTGGCAGTGCTGGGTCAATAGTTAGACTCAATGATCTTAAAGTTATTTTTCAACCTAAATGGTTTTATGATTTTGTGTTTAGGCCAGAAGGCCCTGATAGTGCCTGTAACTGTTTCTTGAAAATTCTGTTATTTTTAATAGGCAGGCAGCAGTGAAGCAGCTGCTGAGAGCCAGGTATTTCTGTTCCCCACTCCTGTGGCTCCCTGTGATGTCAATCTGAACTGGCCTTGCTCGTGTTTTTGGTTTGGTTTTGTTCTGGTTTTTTTTTTTTTTTTTGCAAAGCTTGCACAGTTTATTGCATTTGACTTTAGGTTCAAGCAGCATTCTGTAGAGCTGTCAAGAGCTGAAATGTCAGAATGAAATACTGAATGCTATTTCCTCAGAAGCTTGGTGTCACAAATTATGGAGGCTCCAGGCTAAGTGTCTGCAACATTTCCCGTGATTGCTGCAGCGGAGCCATGCTCCATTTTTAAATACATCGGTCATGGGTTGATGAAACCCATTTCTCTGAAAATCTTTTGCTGTCACCAGGAAGAAGACATCATCCCCCGACAGAAAAAAAAAAAACCAAAACAAAATTACAAAATGGCCCACAGAAAAAAAAATCTAAAAAATAATTAAAAAATAATTATAAATGGTAACAGGATACCTGTGGCTAAGCTAAGATTGATGCTGCAGCTTCACATGCAGTTGTGTCAGTTTGGTGCTAGTGTAGATGTTTTTCCTCCCACCCAAGTTGGCAAATGTTGAATGTGTTGTTCAAGCTCTCTTCCTGCCCTCCCTTTTGCCCTATTTTAATTCTGCTGCAAACTCAACCTGCCTTATTCAGATTTGTAATGGCATGAGGCTTATGTGCTAGCTGGGACATGCAAGTACCTGGAGTCCTAGAAATGCTCATAATTTGCATTCTTAATGAAACATAATTTAAAATCCTAAATATAGAAAGTTTTCTATAACTGAAATGGATTAAATCAGCTCCTTTTTCCCAGATCTCAAACATCCCTGTCAGCCCATAAGTTTTGGAAGAAGCCTGTAAAGCCCTGAGACTTAACTGCTTGACAAAGGAGAACCAGAAAACCAAAGAAAGATCATTCTCTTGGGTTAAATCCAGAACATGTTGATGGGTCCTGCCCAACAGCAGGTCAAACCTGTGTAGAAACCTTAGTTTTTTGCTAATCCTGTATTGCTTTCTGATCTCTGGATCCAAAATAGGCATTATGAAATGCTTCAGAAGGGCAGGTTTTTCTAACTTTAAAGTTTTGCATTAACTGCGTATGCTGTCATCTTTTCTGCCTTCTTTTCTCTATCAGTTTAATTTCAGAATATCTGCTCAAAACCTCCTTTGAATGCCCTGGATTAATGGAGTATTATTCCAAATGCCATGGTAATTCTTCACCATGGAAAATACTCCATAGCTGGTTCTACACCACAAATTGCATCCTTACACCCCAGCTTTTATTGGGCCTTTGAGCAATAGTATGATATAGGCAATAAGTGTCTCTGCCAATTGCCAGGTGTTATTCTCTCATTATGACAGATGTTTTCTGTCCGCATCGCTTCAAAGCCTTCAACAACTAGCTCAACTCCTGCTAATGCTAGAGTTTCAGCAGCCTGAGCTCTAGGAGGTTCAGCTGTATTTCTTTATATCCTGAACTGTCCTGAGCACACTCTTCTGTCTCTCCTATTGTTTGCTTCCCCTATCTCAGAGCTCTATGGCTTTGCCTCCCACCAGACAGATCCAGTGTAAAATTAAGTGCTTACTACCAAGGGTTTTCCTCCAAAGAAATTTAAGAAGCTGAATTAAAGTAGCTAACCACAGCTCACTTAGGGACAGGATCCTAAAATGAAGAAATCAGGCATGAAGAAATCAGGCTTGCCTCAGAAAACATGGGAATGACATGAATTGATGGCAACAGTCCTTCTCATTGTCTCTCACCAAGTCAAATAGCTCCTTTCAGTCCTTCCCAAGCACCCGACTGGTTACCATTTCTCTGGCACTGGGGTGGCTTAAGGATCCCGCCCAACGCCTGGTCCCACAGCCTGGCTGCCAAAGGCAAGGAGAGGCTGGGCCAAAACACAGGTGCCCACACAAGCAGCCAGAACCATTTCATCCTTGCACCCCATGCCGCAGGCTGGCGGCTGTCGTGGCTTCTTCCCTGGTCACACCCTTACACACTCCTTCATGCCCGTCTGTCTTTTCCTCCACCCACTACCTGCACCAGAGGTTTGATTTCTGCTCCCCCCACCCATTTTTTTTTTCACCTCAAAGTGATAGCAATTCCTGGCACATTTATCTTGGATGATGTGGTTGTTGTAAGATGAGGTACCTGCAGCAGCCAGTCTGCGGTTGATTTGAACGCAGGCGAGTCTCAACAATGAGCTTAAAGGAGGGTGTCAGGTATAAATCTTGTCTTCAAACAGCCAGGGTGCATTCCAGACTTCAGAGACACCTCTTTGTGTGGAAGGTTGGTTGGGTTTTTTTGTCTCCTTTTTTCTTTTTCTTGGACCTGGAAGAGGATGAAAGTGCTGGGGTGTGTGCGTTCGTTTATGCTGATAATGAGAGTGGGGCTCACGGGCATACTAATTTGGCAGCCTCTTCACTTCCTGTAACAGTTTCAAAAAAAAAAAAATCATTCAAGGGCTGCTTAAAGACAAACATTTTTTGTTTAACTACTGGTGGCTCATTTTCTGAACACCCATGCAATTAATCTTATTTGTATTAAAGAGGCAGGCTGCTTTTTGTAAGGGTTTCTGAGCTATAATTAATGAAGATCAAAAATGTTACAGAGACATAATATTTAACTTTTCATAGGTGCAACTGCACAACATCTGCAGCAATTAGAGAAGTAAAGAAAAAGGCATTGTGTTGGGGTTTCTTTCCCTTCAAAGTGTTTTTGTTAAGCCTCTTCAGTATTCTAGCTGGGAATGTAATTTTTGGTGAGGAAACTAATCGATACTAAAACCACAGATCCTTTTTTTTTTTTTTTTTTTTTTACATTGATTGTCAAACACATAGTTCAAAAATATTATCAGCTCTGACAGACTTGTGAGAACCGAGCCCATGAAGTTGAGTGAAGAGCTACTGGTATTGCACCTTGAAGAATCAGATCCAAACAAGAGTGTTTACTGCTTCCATAGTAGTTTTCAAGCAAATGCATAAGTGTGTTAAAACTTCAAAAGCATCACAACAGTTTCATGATTTTACATGTAAAAAATCCTGGATGTTTTGCCACTAGGAATTCTGGAACACAGATTATCTTTTAGCTGGGCTGCTTAAAACATAATTAGTTTTTAATAAGTAGTAGCTTATTTATCTCTGGATGATTAAATGAAGAACTCTGGAATGCATCACTTGAAGACTTATGACAAGAAACATGCATAGATCTACTTTGGCACTAGCTGCCTCTCACTTCACCAACCTTTCAGCAACTCTAGCAAAAAGAAAATCTGGCTTTCACTGGCTTGAAATCAAAATGTGGATGGCTCCAAGTGTGTCACTTGGATTCACAAGGCAACGTCAGCCTTTGCCTTTACAACAGACACACAGCATCCTTATGCCAGGGATTGCCTGTTTCATATGCATGTGGCATCCTGCTAGCACTTTGTTAGATTAAAAAGAAAAAAAGAAAAGCTGCAACTGCATCATTCCTATTGCCAACTGAACTCTCCTTACACTGCTAAAGCAAAATGATCTCTGTCATCTCTGTGATCTGCAGTTAAGTTTGATGTCAAACATTGTTTGAGGAACAAGCTAACCTGGTGTGATCCCAAAAACCAAGAGAGGCACCATCTGATGTGTACTAAACATATTAAGAATGAGAGAAGAATTAATCTTTGTCCTTTCATTGTGGATGCAAGTGTCACATGAAAGGTGACATATGAAGAAGTTACAACCCATGGATATCTACTGCACCATAGCTGTACCATGAAAAGTGCTACCTGATGACAAATCTCTCCATCTTCAGGAGTAAAAAAAGTGCATGTCTAGAAACCTGGAAGCAACTATGAGCAAGGGTTCTGAGCAGTGCTGAGCACCCTGCCGCTGTGCCGCAGCAGCCTACAGCCCAACTCCTCCTTCCCAAGGAGTGAGCAGCTCTGTACCCTTGTGTCTGGGGGTCTTTGTATTTAACCCATGCTTGATGCCTGAAGATAGAAAGGTTTGGTTTGAAGAAATGTTTGCAAAATTAAATAATGGAATTGCACATGCTGCATGCATCACATTTATTTCTGTTTACTTTGTGACTCATAACTTTCCTCATTATATGCAAGAAAAAAAGGGTAAAAAATTCTTGTATTTCAATGGAGTTATCCATCATATACAAGAAACATCTGGTCTCCAAATCTAACCCCTCCCAAGGTCAAAGCCCAGGCAGGGCCAGTGGTTTGAACGAGAGCATTGGGCTTTGTGCAGAGGATGACTGTAGCAGGATGGCTTGGAGGTGTCAGGAGAATTAGCAGCAACATGCTACCTCAGTCCTAGCAAAACCAGGCACAAGAAAATGTCAACAGTTTCAGCTTTTCTCTTAATTAGAAAACTGTTATACATTAAAAAATGCACACTTCCAGGACTAAAATCTGTACATTCTTTGAATGTTATCCAGGTTTTTACATTTTAACTGAGGTGAACCCCTCCCACAATCCCCCCAGTTACTCATCTTTCCAAGCACTCTTTCATCTTTTATCTTTCAGACTGTAAGATCTCTGAGAAAGAGACAGTCTTTATTTGTGTATGTACAGCACCCGCATATTTAGCACTAAGTTCAAATGTTTGCCTACACTGTAAAATAGTTGCCAAACAGTGTGGTTTAAGAGCGTGTCAAGGGTATTAATTTCTAACAATTAAGAAGGGAGTGAGAAACAGTGTGAACAAGCTGTAGTTTTTGTTCAAAACAAAGTGATGGAACATGGAACTCCCTGAAGATTTCAATCAGAGAACTCCAAATGCAGCGTTGGTCAGTACGCAGCTGAGGTTGTCTGTGCAACAACATTTCTGCACCTTAGCTTCTTTCTGCCTCATGCTGCTTGTATGCTCATCACAGCCAACAGGATGAAAAGGTTTTGATAAGGATGTTCTCAGGAGGAGTTGGAGAGCTCTGGAAAGCTACAGTCACTGTACTCACACTTAACAAGCTCTGTTTGTTCAGGAAAATGAGGTGTTTGGGGATTTTTCTTTACCTCTTCAGCCTGCCCCCTTTCATCCAACAGATCTACTGTGTGAGGCCCCAGATTTTTGATCCTGCCCTCAAAACGCAGGCCTGCTTCAAAGTCAGAGAAACAGAGCCTTTGATGGCTTTTACTTATTATACCATATAGCCCCTACACATATATGTTCTGTTTATAGGTAAAAACACAGCTGGTTTGACTCTGTATGGCAATTTTCACATGACATGATTCTTTTTTCTGGTGACATGCAAGAGTATGAAGTAAGTAGAAAAATAGTATTTTGTCTCTCAGATCATGTAGAAATAAATAATTGCATGGGCACCAGCCACTGGAAGTTTGTATCTGTCTTCTTTCCCCGAAAGAAAACAGGTTACCATAATAACCTCAAATCAGAAAATCACCCTGCATCTTTCTTTTATGTGGTCTCAAAGATGAGATCTTCTAGTGTTGTTTTTTTCTGCCTGTGATTTTAAATGAATACCAGATCTTCTGAAGAGGTGTATTCATTTGCCTGCCTACGTGTGGCTACTGCCTTTTAAGCTGTGCTATGTAAGATGTCCATGTGAGCTTGGCAGGTCTGATATAGGACCTTGAGGGGACCCACTGCCTTTTGAAGTGGCACACTGGGGTCAGGCAGATGTCCACAGGACATCTCAGGTGCCACCACCCCCCTGTATGTGGGCAGCTGTGTTGAGCCTTTGTTGAGGCCAGCAATGAGAAGAATTTCTTAGTTAACAGATCCAGAAAGCTCCTCATCCACTGCCTGGTCTTTAGACAACCTCCTTTTCCCCAAGAATATCACACATCTCTTCTTCCTTGCTTTCATGGGTATTCCCAGCTACCCACGTAAATACAACTTTTACATTTGCCACTGGATATGGTGGATTCCTAACTTAAATGTCAATATGATCCCTTTGCAACACCCTAGTAGAATTTCAAAATTCTGTAGGCAATTTATTATCACAAATATGAACTGATTATTAATGCCTAACAAACTTCTATGAAAATCACAGAACAGAACATAAAAATTTGGCTAAAATATAGGATCAAAGTAGGGGTTTCTTGAGTGTGAGAACCAATAACATTGAATGTCCAAAAAGTAATCACTCCATTTTCAAAAAATTGTACATTGCCTATGCCTTGTGAAAATTACCCTCATGTTTCCAAAGATGCCTGGAAGAAGATCTGGCCTTGACATTACTGAATGAGTAATATGAGGTATACTTCAACATATAAAATTGCTAGATAAAGAAATGGCACCTATCTGGTAGCCTAAACTGCTTTTTCTCAAGCCTGACCTATTGCAGTGCCTAGAGATTTACTCTAGCACTTTGTTCAAACCTTCAACTTAGTGTTATCATCTGGAATTTCAGAAAAACAGGACCTGTTCTTTAAGTCAAACCTCACTTCTCTCTGGATCCATTTCTTTATTAAAGACACATGACAAAGTGTATCTACATCTGAGGCACGTCATGGATTTGTTTCATGACCTGGTAGTAGGCTGGGGAGGATCAATGTACAATATTGCTTGTGAGGAGTAATCACATTTTAAAATCTAGCAGAGAACTATCTGTCTTGCATTCCTTCCTGCTCTGGATCCCAGATTTTCGGTACTTTAGAGGAACCATCTTTGTGCCCATTGCACTGAACCCATGAAAAGCAAATTTGTGTGATGGCATTGATCTGTGGTAATGAAGTGCTTGTAAAAACATTGTTTGCTTTACCTTGCACACAGTGCTAGAAGGTAATAACAGAAGAGCTGCTATGAAACGGTGCTCCCAGGGCTGCTGAGCCTTTGTGAGCCCATCTTCTTGGCAATCCCCATCAGAAGTCAGTGTGGAGGTCTCACACTAGGAACTCAATGTCTTTTCTAAATTCAGGCTTAGGATGGCTGGCAGTTCAGAGGAAGATCAGTGAGGGGTGAAGTCTGGCACATCTGGGGACTCTGTACACTGGTCTCAGTGCCTTAAATGTGTCAAGATGAGGACCAGTTTCCTCAGCCCTGTGTGCATCACCAGAGTTTTCCAGGCTACTTTTGCAGAGGTGTTTGCATCAATGTTAATAAAGATTACACATAGAAAGGAGTTTTTCAGCCAGTTATTTCTTCACATGCACACACACAAAACCTGCTAACACTGTTTCTAAGTAATTAAACCAAATTATAAATTCAGTTCTAATTCAGAAAGAGTTTTAGACAGCAATACTGGGAAATGGCTTTGGAAAATACAAAGCCATTCAAATGCAGGATTTGCTATGTGAAATGGTTTACATGTTTATAGTATTTTACCTGATAAAATTGCTTATTTATTTTAAGGGGAGCAAAAATCTTTCCCAAATCCATGGGGAAACCCCTTCAGCCAGGCCTTCTTTGTATGCACCGTTTCATCCAGTCTGAGCTCAGTCCTCAATTTGGCCAGTACATACCCTGGAAGTATGCCCTTCTGCCCTCCAGTCATGCTAGGAAAGCATTTGCTGCCTGGAGGCACAGACTGCTAGACCTGCAGCAGCACCACCAAGCCATCTTCATCTCCAAAGCAGCCATATTTGCTCCAAAGGCTGAGGAAAGGAGTGCTTGGCTTAGTGGCTTTCCATCCTTCCTAACCAGAAAGCTGCTGTCTTTGCTCACCCTGAAGCAAAAAGAAGTTATTTGAGCTGCTCTCAAAAGCTCAAATAACCATGGCTTTAGGACCTAGATTGTAGCAATCCTAGTGTTCACAGTGTGAGCCAAGTACCAGACACCTGAGAGCACTGAAGTGCCTACAGGGTGTCCCTGCTGAAGAGCCTGGCAAAGGGGCACCAGGGAAGGTCTCCCTGAGATGCTGGTGTTGAGAAGGAGGGTGAACTCCAGAGCATTCCCTCCCTGCTCTCTGGTATGTCTGTGCAGGGTGCTTGGGGGAAAATATGGGCTTCCTCAGGATCACTGCTCAATGCCATAATGGATGGCTAATTATAGGTCTTGCAGTGAAAGAAGCAGCCCCACAGAGATCTTAAGCTACTAAACTTTCAGTAGAGACATTATTTCTGGGATATTATTCCCACAGGCCAAAGTACAATTACAGTGTTGGTTTATATTTCCTTGGGAAAGAAAAAAAGAAAAATTTAAATGAGCAAAGTGTACAGTTTTAAATTAATCTTCTTATCAAAGACTCAGAGTTACACCTTTTGCTTCCTCCTTGTAATGTCAGTGATATCTGAGAAAGTCTCTGGTTTGAATCTTTGCACAGCACAGGGTAAAGGGCCCGAGCAGGTACAGGGTGGCAGGCTTGGTCCTGCCAGGTTGATTTCACTTTCTTTGAAATCATCAGGAAACCTTATCCTGTATAGAAAATGAACAGAGAAAGAAGCCCTTTGCTATGCAGTACTCCTCCAAAACAACAAAAAGAAATTAATGTTGTTCCCTCTACATATAGGAGAAGTTCTTGAAGGAAGTCAGGGGCTTATTCATTCATATTGGGAGCCTTGAAATATTGTTATTTGCACCTGACAACTCTAAGGGGAGGTAATTGCAGCACAATTCTTTGCATGCTTGGCTACTAATTGCCTAGAAATATTTTCCCACAAGTTGTCCATAATTAGCCTCTCCATAAAAGATAATCATGTGAGGAAAAGATTGAGAAAAATTAGCTCTGATTTCCAAGTAGTGAGAAACCATTTTGCCCTCCCTAAAGTGTCACTTCCTTGGGCAAAGTGACAGAAAGACAGATGCAGTTTGAAAGCTTTGAGCTGCCATGGAAGTGGTCTTTGCTAGGACACACATTTCTGACTTGAAAGTAAAAATGGGCAGAGTTTGACAGAGTTAGGAGTGGTTTGCAAGCTGTTTTTTGGGAAAAGGCAGTGGAAGAGAGAAAAAACTATCAGAACTGAGGACTGTGCATGTCTGTCTGGGATAAATTCAAAGTCAGGGCACTGTTTCAAGAGTCCTTTGAGTTCATTCAGGACATCATTAAAGTGCAGAAGCCCGAAGTTCATATGTGTCCAACACTTTGTGCTGTACTACTGAGAAACAGCATGCAGCGGGATGGTGAGAAGTCATTAAAAATATGGAAGATAATAGATAGGGACATATTTTTCAGTCTTATTCATATAACTTCTATCCCAAAATATGTGGAAGGATTTTATGAAAGGATATACAAATTGTATGTAATGTTTTTTCACAGCAGTATGCCACTGCCTTTTAAACATATGTAGAAAACATAGCACTGTGCTGTGCTCAGAAATACTTTCCATTTCCAGTTAGGGTGTGTCTGTTTGGAGCATGTGACTGGAGGGGTAATGTTTTAGGTTTAACAAAAATGGGCTCTGGACTGTGCCTCATAGGGGGAGCTCAGAGATTTCATCTAGAAAGAGCTGTGGGACTTTGGTTACTTTGCCACACTGCAGGGAGTGGGGTGGTCCTCTGTGGGCCTGCATTTCCAAGACTTGAGCTTGATAACCTTCCCTTTCTCAAGCATTGAGCATGGTTTAAATAGGATGCCTGTTTTCTGATCTTAAACAGCACTGTCAGCAGCCTGATACTTCAAAGACCGTGCTAGGCTGCTGGCTGCATGCCAGTCCTCTGAAGGAAGGGTGCCCACATCACTTGGCACAGCAGCTGGTGTTTCTCTTTGTCTTGTCTCCAGTCACCAGTGCCAAACCTGTCCCTTTGGTAAAGCCCAGGATCTCATCTAAGGCCGTGCCCACTAACCACAGGCCGCATAAACAATAGCCTTTGCAAACATGATTAATTTTCTCTGAGATGTACAGCAGCCTGGGGAGTAGCTCAATCTCTAGCAGAGAAAACCTGTTCCTTGAGATGAAGTATATGGGAACAAACAAGAGTGGAGGTGGGCACTTTAATTACAAACCCAGATAGTCTGTAGCAGAAGCATCCCAACCTCCAGTTCTCTGAACACATTTAAAGGATGAAAGTGAGTGATTCATGTGTAAAAGAGGCACTAGTCATCAACAAATATCCCAGTCCTAGAGAAAACTGAGTATTGTTTTTAAAGCCTGTTGCTTTCCCAAGATGTCAATTTGTGTGACAGGATGCTAGCTGTATTGTCCAAATGCTCTGTCAAACCTATCACAGTGACAAGGAAATACTGTGCTTCCCTCTGAAATTCCTTGAATACCTGGTGCCAGCAGTTCAGCTGATAATGCAAAGAGGGATGAAAGCAGATGGCCTTGTTTAGAAGAAGTGACTTTTCAAATGGGCTTTGACAGGCTCCCTTCATCTCTCTGTAACAAGTCATTTCAATGCAAGCAACAGACTACAAATAAACCCTTTGGTACAGCAAAGGCTACGGCACTTCTCATATGTTCTGTAACTGAACTGTTACTTAATTGTTAATGTGCTAGTGATTATTCCATTACTTGGAATGTATAAAGTGTTGTATCTCAGTCTATGAGCTCAGATTTGGCTATTTTCAAGACACTTTTCAGGTTTCTGATCAACCTGCTAAGTATAGGTTTATTTTAGGGTAGGTCTCTGGTGCTTATAGCGATATTGTTTTGATAGGGAAATTATAAGACTACTTCCTTTGAGTGCATTGAACACCCACCAGTTTTATCTATATGATTCTCTTTTATTAACTCTGTCGACTGCCATACAGAATGTGCTCTTTGTGTCTCATGGCTCAAATCCAGATGCCTCCAGCATCTCTGAGAACTTCACTGCAGACTTCAGGGGGTTTCACCTGCACAGCTGTGCCTGATGCTTCACCTCAGGGAGGAAGCAGTCTTGTTCATCCTCAGCTGCCAGGCTGTACTTTTGAAAAAGGGCTGTTCAGACAACCCACATCCTCTCAAGTGTCTCAGCCCCTCCTAGTCTAGGAACAGTGGTGTCAATTCCTCACAGGCCTGGAGTCAGACACCTCAGCATACACCCTCAGCAGATGGAAGTGAGTGCCGTCACACAGGGAGCATGGTCCTGTTCACAGAGACACAGCTGTGTCCTTCTGTGCCTTCCAGGGTAAAAAAATGCTGGAGATTACAGGTTTTAAATCCCTAATACAAGAGAAAAATCTCTAAAGGACAGGGGAAAAAATCCTACCTAGAAAACAAGGTTGGGCTGACAATATCTGTTTAAAAGCACCATGCAAAGTGTGACCAGGAGCTGCTGCATGCCCACCATGTAGTTTGCAGAGCAGAAGAAATATATCCACGTGGTAACAAGGGCCTCAGCACAGAGCCTGAGGTGTGCCTTGGGCTTTGCCTCTCCTGGCTTAGTTCCCAAAATATATTAAAGCAGCCTGGAAGCTGCTTTGACTCATATCCAGCTATAAGGGCTCCAGTGGACCATGGAGGCACAAGGCAGGGTGCAGTAATGGTTACAGGTTTTCTAAGTTATCTGAAGCATCTATGGCAACTTGTCAGACTGATCCATACGAAGATAACTAAAGTCTACTCAGCTGCACATGAGCTCACCCTCTTCAGACAGGTCCAAAGCTTTAGAGAAAAAAGCATGTTTACATAAGAGAGAATATGTTTCCCTGCTTGCTGCTTCCAAATCGATCTACAGCAGTCAGTCTATCATGGGAATTATCCTTCTGTGCTTCAGCCCCTCCCTTTAAAGCAAGCTCCTACTATGCAACACAACAAACAATTCTGCTTGTCTGCTTACCTGTACAGGTCATGCTCCAGCCTCCATTACTGCAGTTCACCTCCAGGGCAGCCTCCCTTCCCTGCTGGATAACCTTCAGTAATGTGAGGCCAAGAACAAGAGCAGCACTACACTATGGGATGCTGTGTTTGAGCCACCTGAAGAATATGCACCAGGGGTCTGCCTGGATTTCCTATGGGTTGGAAAGGCAGCATTAGTCCTTTCTCACACTTGTAGAGCAGTTTCTCATATACACATATACATATACATACATATATATATGGGAAGACCTTGTCTTTCCCTACAAAAGGAGATTCCCCTTTTCCAGCTGCAGCACAGTCAGGGAGTTTCATACAGATACATCTCAGATAAAGCTGCAGCTAGAAGGGTTGCCAACATGCAGGACTTAAGCACAGGATGGCAGCAGCAACTATGTCAAGCATGGGAGAACAACTACATGTGTGGCCCCCAGTGTTTTCATAGCTTCACAGTAATGCGAGTCTTTGGCTGTTCCAGGTTTCTTCATGCTGGATGTTAAATAAATTAAGTAAGCAGACGGGGAATGCTCTAGCTGTCACCTTCAGAAGAAGCCTTGGATGTTTAATGTGCTTTAGCTTCATGGGTTTAGTTCATATTACCAGTTCAGGTCCTGTCCTAGAATCGCCCCCCCCCCCCGCTTACAAGCCTCTAGTATTATTTTAGCTCTTCGCTTATGTATTCATCATAATATGTGAAAATCAGAGCTGACAATGACAAAAGTTGTCACATATAATAGATTGTTTACTTGGCTTGAACAGTTATTTTTATAGTCTCTCAAGAGAAAGTTTCTTACTCAAATTTGCCAGAGATATTCAACAAGTTTAACTAGAAACTTGGCATTTCTTCTTCCAGAAATTCTTCGAATTAGATTTTCCAGCAACAGACTAATTGACAACATCTTGCTTCACATAGGCACACATCCTCCCGCATTGGATTTCCTCAACCTATTAACACGAGGAGTTGATGGAGGTGGTCAGCTGTTGGGCACTGCATTGAACAGCCAGTAGATGGCTCACCTAGCAGGCACACCGATCAATCCCCCAAATTCAATTTTGTGTAAATGAGGGATAAAATTCCTGCCGGCTCGTGACAAGAGTGATTCTTCATTCCCAGACTGAGAGTTCTCTGCAGTGTATATTTTACATACTGAATCTCTCACCATTTTAATTTTCCCCAAGGCTTTCATGCTGTTCTAAGGGAAACAACTGCTCTTTTTCAAACCAGTGGGATGAGGCAGCATGTTTGACAGGAAAAACCTAAAATTTATGTTTCTCTTGCTTCATGCTTAGACTTGAATTTACTAAAACAGCTTCTCCAAGAGGTAATAGTTCCTTGTTATTTATATCCACTGAACACCACAGTCACCTGTGTGATCCAGAACTGTCTGTGTCTGGGTTATTTACATATTGATAGCAGCAGACATTTTAACCTGGAGGAAGGGCAGAATTACTTTAAATTTTATTTGTGACCAGTTAGGAATAACCACCTTGCTGCAATTTTTAACTTAGAAACACTACCTCCCAAAAATTTAGGCTAGGTGAGTTCACCAGCACCATAAAATACTTTATGAATTTTGCCTTTGGACTCCAGAAACCATGGAGTTGTTTGCAAGAGCTCTTCAGCAATCACTATTAGTTGCCTATAGGGCTGCAAAAAAATGCTTCTAGGTATAACAAATTTGTTAATATTACTGTGACTTGCTGCCTATAGTGTAGTGAAGGTGGAAGGACGTGAAGAGACATGGTAATCCAGCAGCCATGATTTCAGGGTGGTCAAGATATCTGGCCACAAAAAAGGAGCTGAGTTCTGCATCCCAGAAACATGTTTATTAAAACTCAGTTTAGTTTAAGGTGAGGTTACTACCAACATCTGTTCTAGCTCTACAGAAGACAAAAGAAATGGCTGAGGATTGAAGTCTGGCTGTTCTACCAGCCACCAAAGAGGAAAGCTGTTTATAAAAAAAAAAAAGCCCTCAAAATTTCTCATTCTACAAAGTCTCATCCATTCTGTTTCCAAATTGTACAATATTTTAAGTTTTAAGGAGTAAACAATGTATTTCTGCTTCTGGCTCTTCAAAGCTATTTGATGGATTTACCATTCTCAGCTCTAAGAGAGTGGGTTCACTGCATGTCCTGCCTTGCCTCCTGTCTCCTCCTGGTGTGTGGACACTGAGCTCTGTGCAGGCAGCAGCATCAGCTCCTCTCAAGCCCACATGTTGCCCAGGAGCACCCAGCATCAGTTCTTTTTGGGCTGGTTATCTTCCTAAATCACATTTGCCCTATCTGTGCCACCCTTCTCCATTCCCCACTGCTGTATGTGCCTGTCCCATCACAGATCACAGATCTGATGTGAGTCACTTTGCTGTGTATAAGGTTTTTCCTAACTTGCCCTGCAGAAACAACACACACATGTTTTTAACATAAAATGTAGCTAATTAGAATATATCAAGTTGATTTGGGAGGTAGCTCTCAAAATCTGTCCTGTTCACGAGGGGAGGTTACTACATCAACTGACTCTAGCCAGCATCTCAAGGTTCCCCAGAAAGTACTGCAGGAGGTATTACCAGTATGGCCTAGTTGTGTGTGAGCTGATTCAGACAAAGAGAAGGCTTCCTCCATTCCTCCAGCTGGCTTTCAGGTACATACAAGCTTTTTACTCAACAGCAACTCAAAACAATATGGTCCTATCCCAACAGCCAGAATTGAGAGTAGCTGGCAGAAAAGACACAGTCTTCCACCATCCTGTACTTCTCCAAAAACATTCAGTTAGCACTGCCTTTCTCATGTGATAGTGTAAGCAGAATTTTGACCTATTTGACTCTTTCAAAGCAGATAGTTGACTCCAGCAAATGCTTTCTCAGGGTGCAAAGTCAGGTGAGCAATAATACACCTGCATGGCACTCCAGTATATTTTTAATGCCCTATCTTTTTAGGAGACTGAAAAAACCCAGAAAGCTAAAAACATTTTCATCATCTCTCTTTTGCCCTCAAGGCTTGATTTTACTGCAACCTGTAAGATGGGGTCCTTTAAAACTTCACCACCTGTGTGGAAAATTCCCTCTCTGATTGCCCTAACTTTGGTTTAGTAGGGGGCACATAGTGTTAATGATGGGAAAATATTAGGGGTTTTGTATGAAATCAAAGCTTCCCATATTTATTCTAAGTTGTTGATCTTAAAAGTACAGAGGTGCTTGCTCTGGAGGAGCAGTCACTGCTTTATACTAAAGAAAGCTTCTGAGAAGCTCAGTGTCTCCATGTGAAAGCCATCCTTCATTCTTCCACAGAAAAAAATTGTAGCCAAAACTAAGCCATTGCCAATGTACTCCAAAAAGACAAGATATAAGCTCCACTATAACATTTTCTAGGCTCTACTCATTACATATAACTCTGCTTTGCTTTTATACTCAGGATGGCAGTTAAATGCAATCAGCAACCCCATTTCTCCCAGGTCACTTAAGGAGTTAACCAAATTTTAACATAGTTGTTCTAAAGAGCAGCAATGAATAGTTGCAGACATTGATAGTTTTGTGTTGTTTTGTTAAAATAGATGTTATCTATTAAGGCCTCCTCCAGTAGTTTGAGTGCACAGTTGGCCAACAAGTGACAAAGGAGATACATGGAGAAGTTAATGGACAAAGGGGAGCAATTTCCCAGCTCTGTTTAAAATAGAACTGTTCTTGCCAGCCCTCACAACTATATTCTCTCCTGGCCATGCAAGTGTGTTTCCTGTAAAACATTCAGTCCTCAAAAAAGAGACACTAGAATTTGAGGATAAAAGCAGATTTTGTAGTGGAAATATTGCAAAGATATTCTGCCAGAAAAATATTTTTCAGCAACTTGAGCATCCAACTCAAAATAGCAGCTCATGTTGCTGGAGTCACTGCTTTCATCCAGCATCACAGCAAAAAGATGTGAGCTGGCATGGCTCAGCAGTCTGCAGGAGAGATGATGACAGCTTTCTGAGGGTGCAGATTGCTTTTGTTCTCCAGATAAAAGCTCTCTTACCATAGCAGTCTCAACATCCCCTTTACCAGCCTGGCAAAGCTAGGAGCATGAAGAATGGGAATGTGTTGCTATGGCATCACTGGCAGAACAGAAAATTCAGTAGTTTACTCCAGCAGAATGAAAAACCTAGGACAGTTGTTAGGCACAACTGGAATGTATTTGCTGGGGTATAAATAGAAACACTGAAAAACTGATATATGTCTTACAAATGCAAGATATTTTTTTCTCATCTTGGTAGTAATGCCAAACAGCTTATCGGGAAGAAATGAGAAGAGCAAGTCAAAGACTAACCAGCTTCAAACATGTAGCAGCTTAATACATGAGATTTTAGTCTTCAGCAGATCCCTAGCTGAATCCAGGACCTTTACTCTCTCACAACCTCATTTGGAGATGTGTGAAGAAGAACTTATAAACTTTTTAATGCAATGCTCTCTCCAGGGTGGCCAAGGCTTTCATAAAATTACTCTGTTCCGCTTTAGACATTCATTTCAAGAAAGATGAGGTCATGGTGGAGAACATCCAGGTAGAAGCACAAGCAGACAGAGCTCCAGAAATCATGGGTAATGGTACAAGACTGGATGAATCAGAGCTGTTTTACATAAAATATGACCAAGCTGAGGTCACAAATACCTAGGAGACTATTGCAGAGCAGAAGGAAATAATCCTTCATGTGTGTGGTGGGTAAGAAAAACAGCAGCAGCTCCAAGTGAATGAAAAGAGATATGCAGATGAGACATGCAGAGAAGCTGCCTAACAGCAGGAATGGGAAAGCAGTGGAATAGAGATGAGGGAAAAATGTGTAGTCTCTATCACTGGAGGTTCCCAAGATGCAGTAGATAAAAGTTTGTTGGTGGGGCAGAGAATGGTTCTCTTAGTATGAATCAGAATGGTAACTTCTCTGAGTGTGAATCAGAAGATAACTTCTTGAGGTCCCACCTTGTCCTGGTGTTTTTTTGACAACTGAATAATTTGATAAGTCTTATATAAAATAAGCACTTATCACAGAAACACAATTTTTCTTTTTCTGACATGATGTACTTTAATGTACTAATACAGTGAATTATCAAAGGTCTCTATAATTCTCTGTAGAATATGATGACTTTATAGTCTGGTCTTTTTGGGTGTGCCTTGGAGGTACATGTACTTTTAAAGAAAGTACACCTGAGAAGACACAAGAATCTTGTTTTAATTAGATTAATTTAATGTAGTTCTGAGATTTACTTTATTCTATTAATGTTACTTCATCATTAACATTGCTGAAAAAAGTGGGAGATGAAGTATAGGAAAATATCCATTCTGGCCTTGCAAAAGGAATTTTTATGTTAAAATACTTGGCCACAAATATCGCACACACAGACACAAACTACAAAGCTGTCAGATGTGATAGAAATGAAATATAGGGAGAATTAATTTCTTCCATGTTTAGTAATAAACTGCATGAAGGCTGTAAGATGGAGATGCAATATGCACACCAGTAAGCATCCATGGTCCAAGTTTTCCAATAAAGATCCATGAGAACTGAAGAAGTGTTTGCAGTATCATCTGAATTGCAGGCAACTGAAATCCAAGGAGTCCCTTCAGCCTCTCATTACTGCAATTACAGTGAATTCTTAAGTGCCAGGACAGTAAAAAAAGCACTTAAATCTACAGCTGTAAGCTATTCTTCTTCTTTCTTATAATCCTGATAAATATGAATTATCCATTAATTGCCAAAATTATTTTTAATCTTCTTAGAATTATCTTAGCTAGTTTAAGCCAGCTCTGCTTTCTGCCTTGCACTGCTGTGCTATCCACAAACTGAGTGGAATGACATACCTCCAGTAAGACATGTAGCATTTCTCCTCTGCCAGGGACCTACTGCTCTGTTTCCCAAGAGCCCATCTCTCCCTCCCAGAGCCTGGCACGTCTGACTTCACCCCTCATCCTGCCACAGTCATACTACAGCTGCTAAGAGAGCTGTGTGAGACCTAGTCAGGCCATTTCTCTGAGTGCCTCCTCAGCCCCTACTCTCTTCCTTGTGAAGTCCAAGTGTGAGCCTGTGGTAAATCTGCGTTCTTGGCTGCAAGGCTCTCCAACAAAGCCCTTCATGGCATGTCCAGCCCTGAAAAAAAAAAAAAAAAAAAACAACAAAGCAAAGCAAAACAAAGCAAAGCAAAACAAAACAAAACAAAACTCACAAAGTCCAGTGAGAACCTCCTCTTCCACAAGCTCCAAACATCCAGGGACTGATGAGTAAGCACAAACTTCCAGCAAGTTCTGCCTCTTCCTACCCTAGAGGGATGCTAAATAGCTCTAACACTTCTGCCCCAGTCTGCTCTGAAACCTGCTCAAATATACCCAAAGGGGAACAAGAACAGTGACTGGGATTAGTGCAAGCCATCCAACACAGGTATAGTCCTGGTGCAGGCATCAGAATCATTAAGGTTGGAAAATACCTCTAAGAACACTGAGCCCCACTATTAGCTCAGCACTGCTGAGTCCACCGCTAAACCATATCCCCAGCTGCCATATCCACATGATTTTTTTTAACATTTCAATGGATGGTGACTTCCATGGACAGCCTGTTCCAATGCTTGATCACTCTCTCAATGAATAAATTTTTCATAATATAGAATCTAAACTTTCCTGGGTGCAATTTGAGACCATTTGTTCTTCTATTGCTTATCACTTGGGAGAAGAGAGAGACCTCCAAATGGCTACAGGCTCCTTTTAGATGGTTGTTGGTCCCTTCTGAGCCTCCTCCAGGCTAAACATCCTCAGCTCCTCAGCTGCTCCTCATCAGGCTTGTGCTCCAGATCATTGCCCCTTTACCAGCTTCATTGACATTCTTTGGACACACTTCCGCACCTCAATGTGCTTTTGTAGTGAGGGGTGGATATGTTACATTTCTCTACTGTCTGAAACACGACAGAGGGAAGCATCCATCTCCCCTCAGCTGTGCAACTGCAAAACCATTATGAGGACCCCAGTGAGAGCACATTAAGGCCCCAGTGAGAGGGTGATTGAGTTATAGAAAGCACATGTCTCTCCCAGGGACATGTCCTGGGCAGTCCCAGTCTGCCTGCCAGCTCAGGCTCCTCTGAGCTAACCGGTTCCTCCACATGCACTGCTCAGGGTGAGGGCTTCACTTGGAAAGGCAGGTCCTCCCCAAGTGCCTTCTTTCCTGCCATGTAATTTCTGTGCTTCATCTGTGGTAGCTGCTCTATGTGTATGCCTCAATTTCCAGCACCTGGGTTCAGGCCAGAATACCTACATGTCTTCCTTTAGGTTGGTGTGTAACTAAGTTTTGTCCTGCTGAATAATTTACCGCTCTAATTCTTGTCACCATCCCTAGGCACTTGGCACAGCACAGTGGAGCTCTGCTGGGGAAATGTGAGTGGGTCTCTCTGTGCTGCCATGGGCCAGACATCCCAGCTTTCTGTCAAGCTGTCTTTTCCCATGCCTGCAAGTAAGAGCTTGAGCCTCATCTCAAGGCTAGTTTAAGGCTCATCCTCTTCCCCTCTCACTGCTCAGCACAGGATGGCTCCAGTTCTGCTTTGTGAAACCTCAGCAACCCAGTCCATTCCATCACGCTTTGATTCCTTCCAAGCCTGGAGGCCCTATGCACTCTGATTACCTCCAGACCTGGAGGCCCCATTCCATTTTCCAGAGTCATGTAACCCAGACTCCACCAGACAACTCGTTATGGACCCCACCAAAGGGCCACTGCAGCCTGCGCTCAGCTCTGCTGCCTTCCAGTTATGTCACATTTCCCACTCCTGTTTCTACCCTCAGTGCCCTGTCTCCAGTGCAGTCTCCTGGTCTGGACATAGCACTCCATGCCAAGACTTTTGCCCTGGTTTCTGCTTCTGCCCAGCTTCATCCCTCCTCCCCAGCTGCCCTCCAGTCTTCATTTCTCTTCTAACCAGAGAGCATGGAGCACCGTCCCACCCAAACCCTGGTATAGAGGTGTGGCAGCACCCTGTGGGGTTTAACTCCTAGGCAGAGCTCAGAATAATTAAGGGGCCAGATGGATTCCTCCCACAGTTTGGCGGCCCTGGCAGAGCTGGGATGTGCATACATTACCCTGCAATCCTGCACACGGCGTTCTGACACCGCACAGCTCCTGGTTTCATGCCATTCCAGGCAGCCTTTGACGGATACAGGTTTGCAGTGTGCAGACAGGACCTTTGCCATGTCAAAATGCCTGCAAGCAGCAACCACCCATGTTGGCAGGCTATTAGGTTTCTATGGAATTTTGACAAGTCTCCAGATGAAGATCAAACCATCTCAAATCTCCTGAGGGGCTAAGAATTAAAAAAAAAAAAAAAATCCCACACCAAACTGATTTCACGTTTCAGGATTCCCTGCAGCTTTGTAGATAATTTAGAATCTGTTGATCCTGGTGCCAATAAATAGTTTAAACTATCTCTGTACTCAGACTTGGTTTCATCCTCAGGTTAGCATTGGTTGTTTAGCTAGCAAGTCAGTAATCTAACAGTACATATAGGAGAGATATTTGTGCATATATTAAGCAGAACGTCTCACGTTAGCTAAACATTTCTCTGGAAATCTTGCTTTCTCAGAGGCAGGTGAGTGCATTATTAATATATGTGCTAATGCACTGCCCCCCAGTGGAGCTGGAATCCTGTTCAGGAGATTGAGCTTTGCCAGCCTTCACTTGTGAAGTGTGTAAAGAGAACACTCACGGGACATATCGTAAATCAGAACATTAAATTAACCATTGGTGGGGCAGTATTAAATCTATTCAAATGTTTTTTATGGAGAGGATTATTCACACCCGATTTTAAATTTGCAGTACAATTAGTGCTGTCCCTGCATTTCTCCTTTCTCAGCAAGCACTGCAGTTAGAGGGAACAGAAGGTATTCAGCTATTTGTGGTTGAAGCTTCACATTCCCAAGATTCTAGGAGGAGCTATAGGAAGTTCCCATTTTTAGAGAATAGCAAGTCTAAAATGTCTTAGGGCCAATGAGGTATTACACATAACTATTAAAGCAGCTGTCAGGACCTGTATTTATTCAAAACAACCTTCGTCAGCATCTGGTAGGAAAACATGTCACTTTCTGGTAGGTAACAGAAAATATTATATTTATTTGATCATACCGAATATTTCTGGAGATAACTTTAAATACTCCCACTGGCTCCTTGTCTTCCATACATCTTAGGACTGTCATTGCATCACAGAGGTCCCTTTCCTATCCTCGTTTAGTTTTTTCCTACAACAACACAGAATATTATAAAACCTGAGGTTAGGTTCACAGTTACAGTCAGACTTACGACATGTCCAAAGATTCTTATCAAAAAGCAGTTTTAGATGATGATAAACTTTTAAACATGCAACTAAACATCTAGATTATAAAAATCAAGACCATGACACTCATGATCTTTAAGACTATGACACTCACTGTTCTGTCAATTATTCTCTAGTGTCATCCTCTTCATTTTCTCCACAGTGCTCTGCCATATTTCTATCACATCACCTCTGTGTCAGGACAGGGTTATGCTTCTGAAACTGCATCTCCATGTTTTCTTGTGCCTGTGTCACTGGAATGGGATGAGGCAGTAGATGTGCTTATGAGTGATAAAAATATCTTTTCAGCAGCTTAGCTGGGTTGTAGCACCATAAAAGGCATCCAAATCAGCTAAATGGACAATTAATGAAGTGAGGAGAAGAAGAAATATAAAGCTGATTTGAAATACAGTATATTTGTAGAGAATATGTAGGCTAGGGTTAGCAGTACCCAAGCCAGAAGCAGTCAGCAGCTCTCCCCAGGTGACTGGGAAGGGAGTCATGGACACCTGGCAGTGCACAGGGTAAAACCTCACTTGGCACAACACTAGCAGCAGGAATGTGGCTTCCTTTCTGCAGATACATTTTCTGAACACCACACAGGCTTGCCTTCCAGGTCATTAGTTTGCCAGCCTGAGCTCCCCACTTCACCTGTGCTTTTTGGAGTGCTTGCTGTCAGCTCAGCAGGTGGCAAAGCTTGGCCTTCATATATTGCAAGGTGGCCTGCAGCATGTGCAATGGTTTTCAGTTACCTCAGTTCCCAGGCCACAGGTATCAAGGCTGAGGCACCAGTGGGACCTGGTGGAAGGCAGACCCACATTTGCCCTGACAGGAGGCTTGCTCAGCTACCTGCAGCAAGCAGCCCCTGGACGCTACTGGCCCCTTCTTCCAAGACAGATGGTCATAGCCTATTCCCTCTCCTGTAAAATCACAGTACAGACATTGCACAAATTAGATGTGCAATATGTCCTTGGTAGGTAGTACTTGGCTCCTAAGTTTCCCTTGACAGGAAGCTTTAATTCCTAATAAAGAGGGTACCATGTAGTCCTTGGACTTTGATATTGAGGCTCACATGCATACAGAACATGAGACCGGTCCTACAGGTCACATCAAAAGAGCAACCACTGAATTAAGACTCCTGCCTGGTCCCTCAAAACCACTCTTATTTAAGTGAGCGTATCGGGCTGCAAGCTGCAATGACAAGCAGCTGAGTGTGCCATGCTGGAAAGCAATAGCTGCTCCCAAACAGGCAGGGCGCAGTCACAAGGCTGCTGCTTCATAGGAAGGAGGTCAGGTGGTTACTTCCACCAGCTGACACTTTGTGTGGCAAGGAGGTGATGTCTCAAAGTGTTCCTGAGTCGTGCGATGGTGGAGTTGGGAGAATAGGAGTGGAGAGATAGGGGATGTCTTTTATTAGACCAACTGACAGACCTAGAAAAAATAAACATTTTGGGCCTAGTTTGTTCATCAGGTCCAGAAAGCACCATTAAATTCATGCTAACTGCAAGGCAGAAGCAAGAATTCTTGGATCAATCTTGTTATGCTAATGAATTCCTCCACATGAGAGAAAAAGGTGGTTAACACCTGTGGAGCATGGGGGGTGTTACTTGGGAACAAAGTGACAGGCTGTGAGTTCCTGCAGAGAGGAGAAAAAGGAGAAGGGGAGGAGAAAACTAAAAAAAAGTTATTAGCACCTGTGTTGTATTTTTAAATATATTATTTCATTTCTGGTATTTTGTAATTAACCCAAGTTAATTGTGAGCTCTTAGTTTGCATATTTCAGCCCAGAGGATAACCAGTTTTAAAGCTAGCTTGCTACTTTGAAAGGCTCAGCTTGACATAGCCTACTAATGGGTTTATCAGATAAGGTACCACTAGGCTTAATGCATTCCTTAATTAGGAATGTAAACACCTTCATTAAAAAAGAAATGAGGGCCTCAGAGAAATTATGAAGAGATTTTATGATTATGGACTCGAAAGAGAAAGTATTCCAACAGAGAAACCCATTTCTCCCTTCTCCTCTAGGAGCAAAGGCAGCATACTTTGTAATTGCAACCCTACCAAGCATGTTGACCGTGAGATGCCACTGCACTAGGACATTCCTGGAGTTTTGGGACATCCTGGCTGAAGAGAGATGCGAAGGGCAGTCAGCCTCTCTGAAGGCTTGTGTGTATCAACAGATGTGTTTGTGTACACACTCATGCCTGTAAACACGCGATTCCTCTAGGCATGTCCATGTGATGGGCTGGAACTTCAGCTCTTCTTAGCCAAGGTGGTGGTTGCTCCCTCTCCTGCCTGTGCATGCGGTGGTTGGCATAAAGAGCAGCCTCAGCAGGCCGGAGCTCGCCGCTCCGCACAGACACGGGGGTTTGGTTGCTTTAGGCGTGTTCCTCTGCCCAGCTCTGCGACTGGGAGCTGTGTTTTACCCTCTGTGCCCCTTCCCCTCGCTGAAGCCCCGGGGGGAGCCTTGCCCACGAGATGGGTGGGTGGATGGGGCTCATGGGGGGCTGCTCCCACGGCCGATGCCGCTGCTCGGGGCCCGCCAGCCGGGGCTGGTGCTGCAGGCCCGCGCCGTGCCCCGCAGGCGCCGCTCCCCTCGGGCACCCCGCACGGCGCCTGCTCGCTGTGTGGGCCCTGCTCCCCACGGAGAGCTCCCCTCCCTCTGCCCTCTCTCCCTGCTCTTCCCAACAATGGTGGCCCGGGCTGCTCGGGATGCAGTTTTGAATTTAAACGCAGCCAGCCTTTAGTTTACAAAAATAATAAGTCCCCTTCAAACACAGTTATGTAAAAAGTAGAATAATAAAAAACTTAATGTTTGTTGGCAGCATACGTATCCCTTTGTCTGTAAGACAGGCCCATTGACAAACAAGAGGCTTTTCTGGGACTCTAATATCAAGTACCAAAGTATACACGGCCATGACATAATACTGCCTCCATTACCTTTGCCAAACGGTGAAACTGCTGCACCATTGTTTAATGCACTTGTACAAGGAAGGAGAATTCGTGGGCAGGACCCTCCCGATAACATCCTGCCCCACGCAGGGCCTGCTCTGCAGTACCTCCAGAGGCACCACCATGCTGTGGGTATCTCCCTCCTGCTGCACCCCAGCTGCTATTCTCTGTGCCTGTCACATGCAGTAATTCAGATGTTTTCATGTAAGCCATGGAAAAACCAGAACTGCGTGTTGATCTCTCTGACAATATTTGGCTTTTAGTTAAGAAATGCAAATGGCCTGTGGGCCTAAGAAGAGACATTATTTGTTGAATGGTCACCATGGGACTTTTATTCTATTTACAATTTCAATAAATTTTGTCAATGGTCACTGCAGGATTTCACCTCAGTTCCTTCATGTGAAGTATTTCTAAATTTCAACCATTATTGTATTAAATAATAATACAATAATAAATACAATGATCAACCATGGTTGTATTTAAAGAATGACAATGTCTGCACTGTGCTAAAAATCAGCTCCTTCCCAAATATTATGATCTTTGAAGGTAATCAGCAGCTCCCAGTAACAGACCCCGAGAAATGGAAGCAAAGTGTGAGCTCAAATCATTATTGGTCCTAATGATGAAAAACAAGACTCAGACTGTTCTTACTTTGTTTCTTGTCATCTAGAAGAGTAAAGCACAGCAAAAAGGAAAAGGTGTCAGAAAAGCGCAGTCATTGCTTTGGTAGTTTGTACTTTCCTAATAAGCTTTTAATTTTCTGCTCCAAATGGAAAGCAATACTTGTCTCAAGAGAGCTTCTGAATTTAAATTGTTTCTGTATCAGCAGTTTTACCTTGCCTCTTGAAGCAAAATTCAAAAACAAGTTTCCCGTCCCTCGGGTAGGAGTAGATGGGGAAACTTCTTAGGAAATGGTGATGGAGAGAGCATAGAGCAGATGTGGCACTGAAAAAATCCAGTGAATGCCTGTGTGGCTGCTCATTAATTTTCATCTTTAGAAGCATTAGGCTGGGAAGTCTAGCATGTTCACTTGCAATTTTTCATGGTGATGTAAGATCCATCCTCCCACTATTTCCATGGAAAACTCAGATGCCCTCTGGCAGCCCCGATCTGGCAGCAGGGTGAGCTCACCTGGGTGGTGGAGCAGGAGATCTGCTGGGGAGGAAGGGGTGCAGCCCTAATGTGCCCCGAGCACCACCACCTTTGCCAGTGCTTCTCAAAAGAAAAGCCCTCTGAAAATAAATACCTAAGGAGGGAAACCAGAAGGAATAATATGACTGTTGTAGCATTTTCTAGAAGACATTAGGAGGAGCTGAAAATAATCAGAAAGTCTTCTTGAAAATCACCTTAGAAAAACAAGCAGAGTTGGAAAGCAAGCCCTGTACCACTGAGGAGAATCTGAGGAGAATCCTTCTGGGGACTGACCAAAGCATTCAAGATTTTTTTCCCCATTATATATATATATATAATGGGGAAAAAAACCTTATGTTTCTGACATACACACACACACACATTTTATATATATATATATATATAATATGTGTGTGTATGTCAGAAACATAAGGTTTCTGGGTTTTTTTACTTAACTATGCAGCAGGACACATCACAGATTTATTGATTTATTTATTTCATTTTTTAATTTATTTGTAGCAAAACGTCCCATAAGAAAGCAAAAGAGCCTATGTAACCTCTCCTAAGATCAGGGCAGCCTCTTGACTGGGAGAGATGCAAATCCCTGCTCACATTTTTGCCCTAATATTTTCCTGGTTTTATAAAGAAAATATTGTTGAATGGTCACCATGGGGCTTTTCTTCTATTTACAATTTCAGTAAATTCTGTCTCCAACTGCAGTAGTCTCCATGGCAGGAGGTCAGTGCCTTTTCCCTTCAGTATCACTTCCCCAGTAAAACACCAGTCTGTCTAGCATGAACATCACTGATGAGGATATGTTGTGGTGGCAGGTTGCAAGATTAATTAATTAATTACCATTTTCCTGCCCAAAAAAACAATCCTATGCTCACTCCCCTGTCACATCCCCAAGTGGCTTGGAGCAGCACAGAGAGCCTGTAAGCCATGTGCCCTGAGTGGACTTAGGAGCAGGAATGGAGACCACAGTGATCCTCCAGCAGCCTGGCAGGGTTAGGTTTTGAAGGGATGCTGCTGGCAGGTAAAACCAATGTCAGCCCAGGGGAGAGGCTGAATCAGGGCCATGGCAGCAGCAAGGGGGCTGGGGCACAGCAGTGTGTGCACTATAGGAAACCCCAGGGTCCTCTCAGACCTTGTTAATGCCCCCTTTCTGCAAAATGTGTGTCAGTGGTGCAAAGTGTGTTAGAAAAGCCTTTCTTCTTTTCTGCTTTTGCTTTGTTACTACATGGTAGCCTCCTTTTTCCCCAAAGAATGTTTCATAAAGTGGATGGGCCACCTACCTGAGAGCTGACACGTGTCTTTGTGTACAGTGAAAAAAAGGGTTCAAATATCAACTTCCAGACGTGGTTTTCAAATAAGCAAGCCTGTAAGAGATGGATGGCTTTTCATTAGGTTTGATTGTCTCCAGGTCCTCCAAACACAGTGCCCCCATTAACAAATTAAAGAATCTTTTGTCTCCTCTTGTCAATACTGTTCCCACTGGAAAAAGTATTGTTTCTGTGCTCGATTAATCAATTATTTTTCTGACAGGGTTGCCAGATCACAGGGCAATTAAAGTTTTATGTGTAGCTTGGGCTGTTCTCACTGCCTTTTGATGTTTCGGGTAAAAAGGGAGAATAGAGTTGTATCATTTTAGCACTTTTTACATCTCTCTGAAGAAATTCTTAAGGTATTTGCAAGGTCAAAGTGATAAAGAAACAGTGGGAAACAGTATAGTTGGTGTTTTCCTACGAATGTAATAATGTCCCCTAGAAGATTTTTTCACAACAATGCAAACTGTAATTAAGGCTGCAAAATAGTTTTCTTCCATCATCTCTGTGTTTCCATTTCCATTAATTAAAATTCGCTGAGTTTATTCTGTCCCTGAGCATGCAGTGCCATCATTGTCATTCAGTGATGGGCTTCCCTCCTGAAAGCAAAACTCAGAGTGCCTCTTTTTTCAGAAGTCTGGAGCCAGGCTGAACTCTGCTGCTGAACTCTGAAGCCTGTGGGGCCCTGCAGTGAGGATTATATACTTATCTCAGTTAAGAAGGATTTAGCACCATCGGGAGCATACAGAGATTATCTACTGAGCTCATGCAAAAACCTGTGATAATATGTGGAAGAGATGGTTTGCGAGGTTCTTCCCATAGATCCTGGGAACTCAGGACAAGTTTGCTGGTGGCCCTATGAAGGACATGAAATGTGCTCACTTTTATTTTTATGAAAGCCTTTGTCTAGCATTCTGCTGTTGTTAGCTGGGGTCTTGGATGTGGATTGATAATTGATGCCAATTTGCCAGCTACTTAGAGATTACATTCCTAGGCACTGATAACCAAACTGCTGCTTAGGAACCCCAGAAAAGAAAGGCCTATTGGAATTGGCAAAGTTGTTTGAGGCAGTGGTTGTGCCTTTCCCTCTCACAAGGTTGTTTTCCGTCATTGAAGTATATCTATGTCAATGACGAAACTGAGGAAATACAGAGATATGAAAAAGCCCCAATCTGTCTACATGAGAAACATTCCTGTGCTTCAGTCCATGTGTTAGTTTTCTTCCTTTTTTCAACTGTATTTTAAAAACCAAAAAAGTCTGTGATAGGAAATTATTTTTCCACTGTATTACTTACTGAAGCCAGAGAATTAGAAGAACATGTAAGGTCATCCATTGAAAGCTGTGAGCTTTGGCTTAGTCCACCAGCTGTGGTAACCTCATTGTTTGCACATTTCATGTATTCACTCTGATTATAATTATGGATGCTGTAAATAAATCATGGCAGTGCTACCTAATAATCTAAGTAAATTACCAAATTCGAAGGCTAACTACAATGAATGATGCTTTTTCTATGTTTAGACAGCATGAACTAAACATTTTATACCTGGTGGTTTACTTATTTCCTTATTTCTTTGTACCTACCCATTCTTGATAGGAAAACACAAGGATTGTATGGAAAGATTTTTGGTCTGAGAGGAGAAATATTAGAGTAATAGGGTCCCAGTCATCTCTTTTTTCTGTTGCCCAACTTTCTGCCTTGCATCTACAGGAAAGTAGCTGAGACAGGGAGTCTCTAGCATTTCTTGCTGTGGTTGCCACTGGGAAAATAGTCTTCCTTTTCCTGTCATCTTACAGGTATATTCTTACCAGCTATTAACGAATATGCCCAAAAGACAAATATAGCTGTAATTAGCAACCCCCGCTAGTCATGACGAGACTTGCTGTGTGTTGCACACCTGATCCACAAAGACACCATCTATGTTTTACACCTCCTCTCTGGAGACACCCACACGTCCCAAACAAAAACACAAATCAGGATCTCTGCAGGGCTTGGCAGACAAGCAGCCGGAGATCCCGAATTCCTTAGGAGCAGTACCAGAGTCCCAGCAAAAAATACACCTCCAGCTCCTTCCTGCTCACTGCTTCATTCCAGCCCACAGGAGAAAGCCATTTGCTTCAGCTGAAGGAGAATAATTAATTAAGAACTAATTTATTTTAATGGTTAGGAGCCATAATGTCTGGTCACTCTTTTCCCTGCTTCTTGTCAGAAGCTGGCTGGTTGAACGTGTCTTCATAGGTGTCAGCTGGAAACAAAAGCAGTCTTGGCACTAGAAGACCCTTTGTTGTGTGGATGGGACTAATGAGTGACAGATAGCATGGTGCAGATATAACTTGCAGTGCCTGAAAACTGACAGCAAGCCCAAGAGCAGACTGGCATATCTTGGTAGATACCTTCAGTTAGCTCCCCAGATGAGTAACTACCTGGGGCCCTACTGCCAGAAACTTCATTCATCTCCCTCCTCCCACTCCCTTGTTCACTCTAGTGTTATAAAATAAGTGTTTTGAGTTTTAACACCAAAGGAGGAAACACCCCAACCAAACAAAAAAATAAAACCAACAGAAACAACACAGCCAATTTATGGCAGTGTACTTGAATAGGAGGATAAATACCAAAATTTAACTTTTTTGATCTTGCAGTTTGTGGGAAAAGCCTCCCCTGGAGTTCTAATCTAGCATTTTGAAATGGCTTTTTCCAGTTAAAAGATGTATTTCCCATATGCTTGACATATTGCTGCATAAAATGAAGGAATGCAGGGGGGAAGAAAAGTATGTTTACATACAAAACATACCCCACATGCATATTTATATTAAGAGAGACAAAAATATTTTATTTATGTATGTATAATTTGACACTTTCAACATTTTATGTAAATAAATGCCAAATGAAGAAGATTGTATGGAACATTAGTGAGCTGCAATTCTTAGTTTCCATTTTTCAAATCTGGCTATGATTGCATACAAGTACCTTAAACAGAGAACATCTGGGTGGCTTGAAAGCAACTGAAGCATGGTTTTGCTTTAAGATACACTCCTACTGTAAAGTTACAGATTTAACATTTATTGCTAAAATTTTTGGTTCTGAGCAGCCTCAGACCAGATTTATATTAAATGTGATAATTTAGCAGTATCAGTGTGGCCTTAATAATATTAATATCTAAGTTTAACAAAACCTTTTATAATTAGGCTACAGTTTAACATACATATGCATTAAAATATCCTTGGAACTTTTCCAGGCAACTGCACTGCCACAGACAAAGCCTTCATCTAACTTCATGTTTGACACTTTATACAATGGAATTACTATTTTCCATCTCTTACCTCCAGATTTAGGACAATTTATCTCCGATTCTCTTTTGTTTCAAGGTTTCAAAGTGCAATTTCCTGCACAAACGAATATACTTATGATTCAGGTTGTCCACCCACCCACCCAGTTACCTGTCTCAGCTAGCCCAATTGCTGGAAGGAACATATAAAGCAAGTTCATAGCTTGATGCTGGAGTGATATAATCTTTGCTTAATCTACTTAGTGTTTAAAAATGTAAATGTTAGCAGCTATCTCAAATAAGAGCACTGCTCTCTTGTAAGTTGTGTGCTCGAATGTGGCACAAAGCAGTAATTGTACTCTTCTGGGAGGCTAAAAGTCTCCCAGCGTCTGAGACAAGGAAAATTGAAAGAGTAGTTTACATCTGGTAGGAGCAAAATGTGGCAACTGTATCTCAAACACTTGCAATTTGGAGCTCTAAAACCCCCAGGGCATATTACGTGCTGTAACAATACAATTAAATAGGTTGTATCATGCTTTTAAAAAACCAATTTGAGCCTCCTTTTCCTGTCTCCTTTTTCACTTCAGAAAGAAATCCAGTACTTGAACATGGAACATTAGCTCTTATTCAAAATTAATAATTTTTTAAAACTAAATAAAGTAGCACATGTGTTAGTAACATTGATTTCAGCCTTTCCTTTTCCCAACTGTTTCAATAGCTTTTCTAATATAGGGTTTGGCTCCTTCCTTGGGTTTAACTTCTTAAATCTGCAGTTTGCTTATCAAGAACAAAAAGTAGCTGATGCTTCCTAAAGAAGGGAAAGCAGCTCTGGGCTTTCTCAGTGCATCTACAGGAGCTGGCAAGGAAAGTGCAGCCTTGGTGTTCTGACTGCCCACACTGCTTGCCATTGGTTCACTCCCTGGCTCTGCTTTGGCTGCTCCATACGGATCTTTCCCAGACAAACCTGATGTAGTGTGGTCAAGCACTAATTGGTGTGGACACAAGCCAGGCTACTTCATTTCAGTGGTCAAGACACAGCTGTCCATTCCTCCATGGGAGGATTTCTCAGCAAGCCAAGGGGTGCCAGAATTCAGACTTGGTTCCTCATCTTTCACAGATTTTTGTAAATATGGCAAGACTGGATCCCCTTCTGCCATTATCTTCTCAAAGAGAGGAAAGAGATGTGCAGTAAGGGGGTGTGGTGTCTGTGTGTGTGCATGACTGCACGTGCACATCTCCCCCCCTCTTTGTTTAGACCTCTGGGCATTGCTCCCATGTAACCTTTGTTCTGCTTATGAGCCCTTCTGTTCTTATTTTGTCAACACACACAAATATTTACTCATGTTCATAAACAATCACCAATTCTATCTTTTCAGGTAAAATATCAAGAGAGCATGGCTCACCTGGGTGAATGTAAATGGGCTCACGTGTTCCCTTTCCTGATGGTAGGTATTTCTGTGTGTACGTGTCTCTCTAGTGTGCAAAGATAACAGGGCTCTGCCTGGGTTATTCATAACCACCTGTGAATTGTGGCAGAGCCACACATGACCTGGGTACTGAACCTCAATGTATTGATAATTTTCATTCCATAAAACACCTGAGAATGAGCAGTTTAAACCGTGGCTGCTAAGAAGGAGGGGGAGGGAGAAGGACCCAGGATGGAGCAGAGACAGAAAGTGCTGGATGAGCACATTAGCCTGGCTATCATATGAAGCACAGCCCTATTGTGGTTGAGGCCTGAGGCAGTGCATTATCTCTGGCTGTTATAGTTGCCCCTTGCAGTCACATTTATGAAGGCTCATTAGAGCTGGGAGTGATGAGGGTGTGAACTCCAGCATTTGCTTGTGTGGGAGAGCATGTGGATTAACAGGTCAGGAACCATGGCTTTCAGTGTTTTAAGGAGTGGCAGTGCCAACAAGCATGAATGTCAGTCTCTGAGAAAATCTTGGAACTACCAGGTTGCTGAAACCTTCATCTGCTTCCATGTAAATAGTGTCACCACTTCTGCCTCTGAGCTTTAGGTGTGTTTCACCCTGCAGTGCTGGCCCTGCTGCCTGTTGAACCACAGCAGATGTGCAAGGGGAAGGGGTGGGGCATGGAGGACGATGGCAGTGACAGTGACAGTGCTCTGGAATGCTCTCTGCTGACAGGTCTCCCTGGTGTACTCTGCCAGTGCCGAATACTCCAACTGTGGTGAGAACGAGTACTACAACCAGACCACTGGCATGTGCCATGACTGCCCCAAGTGCGAGCCGGGTGAAGAACCTTACATGGTAATTTCAGCTTCTTCTGCTGCGGGGGGGAACATACCAAGCACCAAATGCAAAAAAGCTCTGTTGCGTGGAAGTAATGAGTAGGAAAGGAAATGGGAAGGCTGTGGATGCCCAAGCAGGAGCATTCACACCTCCAAGTGTGCTGTGGGAGCAGGCATCTTGCATGCACGCCGGCAATCTGTATCCCAGGAGGAGCCTGTTACAAGGGATACTGTGAAAATAGAAAGGTAGAAGTTCCATACACAGTCTCTGCCAGGCTGTTCTCATCTCAGTAGTTATTTAGAATCCCATGCTGACATTCCAACACAGAGTGATAAATTGGTCAGTCTGGTTTGCTTGCTGGTCCCTCACACTGACAAGTTAATTTTGCTCTCCCACTAAGATATTTCAGCAATAGAGAAACTTGTTTCTGCAATATTTTAAATTATGGTTCCTAAGTAACCATTTGATTTACAGCAGATAATTGTTGCTTATTAAAAAAAAAATTACTGAAATCCTGTTTGGTTTTAATGGGATAAACATCCTATTGCAAGCCTTTTACACAGTTGGTAGTCCCAAACAAGTATGTTTGAATAACCAGTTTGATTTAGTTTTATTTAATCTAAATGTAATGTTCAGCTGGGACATGTGAGTTCAGAAGTTAAAAAATCTCATCCAAACATTGCCTTTTGGGCTGTTCCCTCTGGGGTCTCCTAGCCTGAAACTGCTGATAGCCCTGCTGCAGCTGTGTTTCTCCTGTAGGAATCTTCTCTACTCTTCTATTTTTAGCTCACTCTCTATTCAAGCAGCAGCTGAAATTCACTTCCACAACTTTCTGGACTATGATAGAAGTAGTTTGGGGGGCCACTTACAAAGAGTATAATTCTCCAGTTCCCCTTCTCCCTTTCCAACACACAGCATGCTGCATCCCCGTATCCCTCCATGGTCTTTTTGGGATAGACACTAACAGGCCAAACGACAGACTCCTCTCCCTTTGTGCTGCAAGGCCAATGGGGCAGGCTGTGAGCATTCCCTTCTGCTAGAAGTTGGTGTGCAGCACAAGACTGCTTTTGAGTGACTGTGTGTTGTTGCAGACATGTGGATATGGCACCAAAGATGAGGACTATGGCTGCATCCCCTGCCCTTCAGAGAAGTTTTCCAAAGGAGGGTACCAGATATGCCGACGGCACAAGGACTGCGAGGGATTTTTTCGAGCCACAGTCATGACACCTGGGGATCAGGAGAATGATGCAGAGTGTGGTCCTTGTCTCCCAGGGTAAGGACTTATCCATGGACCTTTGCTCTACCCAAGGCACTGGGAAATACTTTTCTAATGTCAAAATCTCTGACAGCCTCTCCATGTCAAAGCTGACTGTGGGTACAATACTGGTAAATTATGCTTTTTCATCTCTGCTAGAACAATACATTTAAATGTTTTAAAAGCATTGGTGAGTTTAATAAATGGAGAACCATAAAATAGTTAGGTCTGGAAGGGACCCTAAAGAAGATGTTTTAAATCTTACTGAAATCTCACTGTTTGGAACAACTAGAAAACTTTTCCCTCTTACTAGAAATGGAAAGGGAACAAGCACAGCTGTGCAGTGCCATTTTAAATACTCGAAGAAATCCAGCTTGGCCTCCAGCTGTAGCTTCAGAGGCCACCTTCTAAGTTCTGCTTCCTACATGTGAGCTGAATGACAGCACCTTAAATACCCTGTAGGGTCTATGCTGGCACTACAGCATGTTTAGGGGCATAAAATATCTCCTCTCCAGATGTGAACAGCTGGCACATTTGTCAGTAGCTGACAGTATTAGCTAACATAGCTGTTCAGTGAGATTTACCAAGACATTTTAGTCTCTTGGGTCCTTTCTACACAACAGAGTGGAGTCTGAGGAGCTGTTAATGTCGTGTGTGCAGTATTGTTCAGAGTCAAAACAAGTTTCAGGGCCAGCTGAAGGGGTTTAAAATAGGTGCTGTTTATTAAGTCCATCTTTGTTATGGTCTCTTACATTCGGTATAATTCTCATAATAATGGTGAGAACGAAATTACACATTGAATGTGTATATCCTTGACAATATTACATCTCAAAGTCTGCAAACCCAAGCATACATATGCACTCTTGATGTTTTTTTTATAGGGTGAGTAAATACTCTAAAATACAACCTCACCTTACAAACCTTTTCAGTTTCTGCCACTATTCCCCTTTGGTTTAGAGAGAAATTCCTACTGACATTTGGCTTTTGTGCAGTTTGCAGATGCTGTGTAACCCACACTCCTTATAGCTCAGGAAACCCTGTTAAAGAGGCCCTGCAAGCTTCCAGGTTTATTTTATCAGTAAGTCTTTGTGAAATTTTCACAGTTTACAAATAAAATGAAGGACTTGTCTAGCTGCCAGCCAAACAGACTGATGATGTGACTTGAAAAAGCTCCCTCTTGACTTCCCCTCATACATCATAAAGAGCAAGAAACTTAAATAGTGGTCACAGTTGCTGTTTTGCAATTTTTGTCAGGACTAATGAGGTCACCCAGGTGGGAGCAGGGTGCTGGCTGAAAATAATCAGCTTGCACAGCTGGTGCTTGGGGAGAAATCTCAAAACATCGTGTTTGCACAGGTGTAGCCTGTAGCAGAAACTGGTCTGCCGGAATCTGGCTGTGTGCCGCTCCTCCTGCAATGCTCAGGTCTTGGGATTGTTTGGCAAAGCCAACAGTTAAGGAGAAACACCCTCTCAGTCCAAGCTTGAATAGATGGAATTCTCTAGATAAACTAAATATGAGCTAAAACAAGCTCTGAAGCTGCCCTGACTCCTCATGCTACTTAGAGTCCTCAGAGGTTGCTCCTGTGTGCTGGTGGGTGAAATGCAGAGCCTGTGTGTCAGAACAGAGAGCTGGTGAGTAGCCGATTGTCCTTATTGTCCCCTGTGCCACAGGGACAGCCAGGTACCAGGGTGAGTGTCAGCTGGCAGGGTGCTCCCTTGCCTGGGCAGTAAACCTCAGAGAGCCCCTGAGCGGATGTGAGGGATAAAAACAAAGTTTCCATTTTCAGAGGATTGCTTCCATAACACACTGCAGACCTGCCCAAGGTAACAGCCCACATGCTGCTGTTTGCACTTAAGGACGTCTCCTACCTTTGCTATTTTTCACCAGCTCAGTAAAGAAGCCTGAGGAAAAGATGAGCACATGGCACATTCTGCACCAAAGTTTTCAGACAAAATATGACTGAAGTGGCAGCCTTTCCCAGTGGTTACAAGAGTGGTTACTCTGTACTTTATCTTAAAATAAGTGCTGGATAATTATCTATTTTTTCTTCTATTTTCCTTTTTTTCCCACTATTACTGATGACCAATTTTAGGGAAGAAGTAGGCCTTTGGTAGAAGAGAGGTGGTCATCCACTGCTTCTTTGTGTTCCTTCTCATATAAAATAGAAATAACACAGTCATGCTCACAGGAAGTATGCAAGACAGGGACAATTTTAAAGCTTAGTTCCAAAGCTGTGAGCCTCAAAACCAAAGTCCAGTTGCCAGTGAACTCCAGAGGTACTTGGACTGAACGTCCTGGGACACTGCAGGCTTTGTCCTCTGCTCCCTGCCCAGAAGCTCTTCCATCATGCCAAACAGACAGGTTAAGAATGTGGAAATTAGGTGTGACTCAGACTATTTCCCTCAGTGAGGTGATCCATTAGGTGTTCCTGGAGTGAGACTGAGATCACAGCTGACTATGACCAGCAATGGCAGGTCAGAGCAAGGGTCCCTCTAGCCTGGTCATCTGTCTTCATTCAGTAGTGGCCATAAGGAGTAAGAACAGGTTAAATAACACAAATTCCTTATATGTGTACTCATAGTACAAATAACACATATTCCCTATGCTGTCCCAGCACCTATTTTCAGCTTGGGCTAAGTCTCCAGTCCCGTACAAGACAGAATTGCAATGGCATTTTTTTCTTTTTAAAAGCAGTCAGAAATGCCTCTGCTACTGACATTTCCCCATTTCAAGTGTTTGTCCATGGCTACAGCAAATGCAGGATCGGTTCTCTGAGAGGTTTTAAGAGGGGTGAATGCTCCTCTGTGAAAAGGTTTAGCTGGTGAATTTCTAATGAAATGAAGTGCCACCCTTGCTGCTCTGGATAAGGCAGCAGATGACTCCACCAAGGATGCTTCTCCTTGATGTCTCTCTGCAGACTGTCCCTTGCTGAGAAGAGCAGCCACCCCTCTCCACTTCCTGCCCCAGTCCCAGGTTCCCTACAGACCTACACCCGGGTCCAAGTCCCTGAGTCTGCAATGACACCGCCAAGGTTAGCCCAAGATAAGCCAGTATGGTGTTAAGCAGGATAACAAGTCCAGTTTTCCAGTCTAGCCTCTATTCTTGGATTTTGCCTGTAGCCCCTCCAAACCTGAGCCTGGCAGGTGCCAAGGAAAGAAAGAATAAATATCATAGTGGAAGAGTAATACTGTGAAAATTCATTTTGTCATTAGTGGGTCACTTCTCTGTAGTTGGTGATATAAAGCTATCGCATATCTCCAACATTACCTTTAATATCTGGTGCTTTGGGAACTAACCAGAAACACTGGTGCCAGTACTTTGTGCTTGCAGCTGCAGAGTTTCCTACTCACGTGAGTGAATGTTTGCCTACCATGAGCATCCTCTTCAGTTTTCTTTACATGTTCTCCACCATTCTGCATTGTGATGAAAACCAAGAATTCTCCCAGCAGCTTGATTTAATTAATTTTCAGAAGGATTGTTTGTCTTTCCTAAACCAACACAGCTATTGGACTGTGGATCCTCACTGTCCTCTATTTTTCTTCATAGATTTATATGTATCTTTGGGCTTCCACTCTTTTGTTTTGTGGTTTGGCAGCCTTTTCCTATGTATTTATTAACTGTTCTACAACCTAAAATGATGTAGGCCCCATAAGAGAGGAAAGATGAAATTTTGCTCCTGAGAGAATGGTAGAGTGGCCCATGGGGCACAAGAGATATTTGAAGGATGAAGTGAGGGTGAGTCTTTTAAAACCAGTAAGAAAGAAATGAGGAACCATGTGTAGTTCCCCTGCTCTCTGAGTTTGCTCCAGTCCCTGTCTCCCCTTTGCATCTCTGTGTATTCCATTTCCTGGACCTACATCTTTTATTTGTCGTTCATTAATACACCAACTGAGTTTGATGGACGGTTTCAACAGTGATTTCCTAACAATGCACACATTTTCTAGAAAAAAAACCCATACTTCACATGCATAGGCAGGTATATAAGAGCAGAAAACAGATCCCCAGTTGCATAAAATGTTTGTAGTGTTGAGTTCCTGTCTACGCAGAATAGATTAAGAATTTATTCATCTCTTCATTAAAATATGTAGTGATTTACAAGTGATTTGTAAAGACATATCTGTAACATCAACAGTACGATGTTACATCAACATATGTATGATTCTGATGTAATTACTCATTAGGGTGCATGTGGATCCAGCTCTTAAGTAGCCAATTACCATATTTCAACATTAACTTTATTAACAGCCTAGAAGTTCAAATCATGAAAACCTTTCCTTCACACTGTAATTTCACTATCAAGGACTAATTTATAAACAATACAGCAAAGAAATTTGAAAAAATGAACCAAACCTGTAAAACCTAATCTGCCTTGCCCTGTGAGGGTATTTTTTTCTGTATTTTTTATTATGATCTGGCTCAGATTTGGTTCTAAAATTACAGAGATTATTCTTATGGTGTTTGTGAGTAAAATTAGCTAACCATATCCAACCGGTGGTCTTGCTTGAAAGATTACTGCTTCAAAAAACTGAATTCTCTTACTTTGAAAAATCTTATTTCAGGGCATGCTCCAAACTGCAGCTTGAACTCAGTAGGGAGACTAATGTTGTTTTAGGCAATGTTACCACTTCTTGTCATGTCTAGATGTTTGATTAATTACATTTTAGGAGGAAAGGAAGAAGAGAAACACAGTGTTTTATTCAGGCAATTCGGGAAAAAAAAAAAAAGAAAGAATAATCTTTGCCTCAGATTGCTTAGAAAACTTTTTAAAATGATTTTATCTCCATATAATTGGTTGCTGCTGAACCATGTTCAGTCATATCATATTAATTTGCACTGTTTTGCCTCATCTTGCCCTTCACTGCAGTTACTACATGCTGGAAAACAGACCTCGGAACATCTATGGGATGGTTTGCTACTCGTGCTTGCTGGCGCCTCCCAACACCAAGGAATGTAAGTGTTCTGCTGTTTCTATGCACTTCATCTGGTTTTGACTTAAAATCATCTGGAAGCTCAATGTGAAATCTTTCAGTAATGATAATTATGTTCAAACAATAAACCCAGCTCCGCTTTAGCAATTTCTGCTTCCAACTAGCCTTGCCAAGAAAGGGAGGGAATGCTTATCATTTGAGGAAAAATCAGAATATTTTCTTTTAGAATCTACCATTGGTCATTTGTTCTCCAGTTTGCATCTGTTAAGAGATCCCATGCATGACTTATTAGGGTTACTTAAACAGTAGGTCCAGGAAATCCCATGTCTCTGTATTTTTTTTTAACTGAGTTTCAGTTCACCTGTGAAAAAAACATGGGACAATTTGTAGATTTGTAATTTGTAGGAGTAATAGGGCATCACACCTTTTCATGTCCTTTTGCTGCAAAGTGATTCAAGGGTTAACACTGATGTCTGGTGATCAGCACTGATAAGAGAATTAGTTCTGTAGATTTCACTGACATAAGGGTCTGTAGTTTGCCAATTGAGGAAATCATGTACGAATGTGTGTGTGACAGCCTAGAGGTACCTGATCGTTTGCATACCATGTACAGTGCAGTGGCTTATCCCTCCTCATGCCATGGGGTGAGGGACAGCTGTCCTGCAGAGACACCTCCCCAGAAAACTACTGTGTCCTTTAGGGGGGAAAGAAAGAGAAAAAGAAAAAAAAGAAGAAAAGGAAAAAAATGAGGCTCTCTCTGAATGACCAAATTACTTTGACAGCCCTCAGAGGATCTGGAGAAGATCAGGACAAAAAGCTTTAAAACTAAACAAGAACAACAAAAATCCAAACAAACAGAAAAAATGAGTAGTTCCCCAGCAAAACCTGATGCCTCTAAAACCAAAATCCTGTCCGTGTTCTCTTCTTTTAGAAATCTTTGTCATGAAAAGGAATGGCAATATTTTCTCTGCTTGATTTGGAAGCAGGGGCTGAAAGTCCCAGAGCATTTATTTATGTACATAAATAGCGATTGCTTTGTTCAGATGCTGCAGAACTGTGTATCACTGCTGCTCTGGGAGTCATTTTAAAGGAGGATAGGACATGGACATCTAACACTTTCCTACAGTTTAAGAGCTCAGAGGAGCCAGGGGATGATCACCACCTCACAGAGCTCCTGGTAGCAGCAGCAGTCCAGGAGGCATCTCTCTGAGCTGTCTGCATGCCAAGTGACTGCTCTGTTGTACAGCTGCTCGTCCCACTTGGTGAAAACCACCCAGCCCTGAGATTGCCCTTCTGCCCAAGACAGTGGGAGTGGGTGAAGGGCAGAGTGAGTGTGGTTTTGGTGAGATAAGATCTGTTTAGGAGGTGAGATAAGGGTGCTAGGGAGGACCCAAATGCAATGAGATAAGGGAAGAAGGTGCAGAGGAAAGTGAGAACACAAGGCTAGGATGGTCCTTGTTAAGCCCCAGCTGACAGTTCAGCCCCAGACAGCCAGTCACTTACTCCCACCCACAGAGAAAAGACAACCAGAAGGGTAAAAGTGAGAACTCAATGATTGAGATAAAGACAGTTAAATAGGTAAAGGAGAAGCTCCACACGTCCATCAATGCAGAACAAGGAATCCATTCTCCACTTCCTGTGGGCAGTTTGGTATCCAGCCATCCCAGGAAAGCTGAGCTACATCACATGTAATGATGACTTGAGAACACAAACAACAATCACTCTGAGTGTGCTCCTCTGCCTCCTCTTCCCCAGCTTTATATGCTGACCATGGTGTGAGATATCCCTCTGGTCAGCTGTCCTGGCTGTGTCCCCTCCCAGCTCCTTGTGTGCCCTCAGCCCCCTCACTGATGGGGTGGGTGAGAGGCACAAAAGGTGCTGCATAAGCACTGCTCTGCAATATTTAAAATCTCTCTGAATTATCAATACCTTTTTGGTCACAAATCTAAACCTTGGCCCCATACTAGCTGCTATAAATAAAATTAATAAAATTAACTGTACCCCAGCCACACCCAGCACAGAGAGTCATGGTGGGACATGAGGGGGTGAGGTAAGAGGGTGCAGCTGCATCTGGCTGCCCCATTAGTGGGAATAGAACCATACATACTGCTAACCCATAGCTGGAAATTAATCCCTTCCTCAGCTCTGATGGGCTGTCTCAAACACAGGCTGAAACGGGTTGTTAGTGGTATCTGGCATGGTATAACTTACTGATTTGGGAAGAAAATGGCTTTTACTCACCTAAAAGAAAATAAATCTTTGTGTTTTGTAGGATATCTGGCAGATACAATGGGTAATGTGTTTCTGTAAGGAAAGTATGATCAGCACAACTGATCAACTGTATGCAATTTTTAGCTTGATAAACACAAGAATAAATATGTACTATCTTTGTGAGGCATTTAGGCAGGTGCATAAACCAACAAATTGATTGGGTAATAAGATAAAAGAAAACATTAGTCCTAGAAGCACTAAATATTTCCATTTTAATCAAGTACATGAAGCCAACCATTTGATTGCAAGTGTTCAAAAAGCGAGAAAGTGTCTCGAAATCCAAGTCCCTCAAACCAATAAGCTCAGGTAATTTGGTTTATGATATCTAAATCTCCAGACCCCATTTGGAATGGCAGTGCCCCAATTCATTGCCATTAATTTGTACTCCAGCTCCAGGAAAATCAGCCTTGCTGCAGGAACCCCCTGAAACGCTCCCTGTTGCTGTGGAAGGTAGTGTAAAATCTGGCAGTAGCAGAAGATCTTTTTCACACATTTCACTGTCATCAGATTGTACCAGTCAGAGCAAAGAAGAAGTGACATATCAGCATTGTGCAACTGTGGCATTTTTTGAGATTTGCAAATTCCAAACTCATTTAAGTGCTGTGCTCTGAGCCCATAACCTTAACAAGAGGATGAGGTTTCTGTCACATGAAGGATGATACCAGCATTCTGGTAGGAATGGTTCCTTTGTGCAAAACAACCTCTGCTTATTAACTGGCTCTCAGGATGGAGAGCCCAGAATGAAAACTCCAAGTGGCCCCAGGAATCTTCTGTTTCTTTGCTGAGACTTCAGGATAACAATGAACAGCATTCAGGAGCCTGAACCCCACACTACAGTGTTGCCTCTCCCCCAGAGCTCCTGTTCTTCAAACTCTCCTGCACACAGCACACCACTGGAGAAAGGTGACCCAGCAGGTCACAAGGAAATGAGAATGGAAAATTACTTAAAAACAGGAAGCTCAGGGTGACAAGTTCTGAGTTTACAACTCTATACAGAAAAATGAGGGCAGATAAATCCTGTGTCAGGCCTTCATTAGGGCTGAGATAGGATGGGAGAGCAGTGGTGCTCTCCTTAGCTGTAAACATTCCTTGCTGGAGAAGTGCCTGGACTATGTGTTACAGATGGCCAAGTCCAGGGCTTTGTGCCCCTGCATGGAAACTTGCTCAGGGAATTTCTGATTACACATTTCATCTGGCAGAAAATTATTTGGGTTTGATCAAAGGGCAAGAAAATATCTTTCCGTTCATGTGCAGTCAATAAAACTTGAAATAGCCAAGGACACAAGATGAACACCCCACGCCCACACATCTGGAAATATTAGTGTAAAAAGGACCAGAAGTGAGAAAGAAATTCCTTGATGGGCCTGTGTCACCTTGTTGGGTTTTTTTCCCTCTCAAAGGCCTTGAGACATAAATAGCACAAAATATCATGAAAAAGAGGGGGAGGGAGATGACTCACAGAGGCCAGAGGTTTAATTGAGGCAAACATGTCACTGGTTTATGGTGTTGAAAATCTCACTGGTCTGAAGGATGGGAGTCACAGTTCTGCAGCCTGGGAGGAATAACAGGCTTCAGTGGCAGCCTGTGGGCAGCAGGCACATAGGGGAAAAGGGCTGTGCACACATGAGCATAGCACGTGTGCTGTGTAGCAGGAAGGCTTTCTCTTACTGTGAAGGAGGGGAACATCACCATAAAGACTGCAGTTTGCCCCATCTTGAGCACTGTGAAACAGCTGTGTAAGATTTCTGATCTCTTAACATGCAGCTCCCTCAGTCTCCTGTGCAGGAGCCTCTGTGCTGAGTGCAGAGGAGCACAATGTGAAATGCCAAAGGTGTGAGAGCTGCAGCTGTGTTGAGGCAGATCATGAGCCATCAATGCCCCTTGCTGGCATAAATGGGGATCTGATACCTCAGTGATAAATAACAGCACTGCAAAAGAGAGGGAGGCAGGTTTTGCATGTAAATCAAACCATTAAGGTAATGAACACCAAACCACACTGAGATGTGGCTTCCCACAGTTAATGGTGCTGGATTTTTCATCAACACCTCTGGAACTGGAGTCACTTCAGGCCTCTGATTATGTAGAGAGTTTTTTTTTCCGTTTTCTTTTTCTTTTATCTAGTGTACAAGAATATGCAAAAGACAGAAGATTTAGCCATATATGGAGTTTCTCTTGAAGAGAGGTACAGTTACTGCTGGAAGAGATTTTGTCTTTTAGCAGCTGAAACTCTCAATTATGGATATTAACTCTCTTTCTCTTCAGACTTTGATATTTGTCACTCCAATTCAAAAATGTTGGAGAAAAACTAAATCAAACCCTGCTACACTAACTTTAGGAGCACTTTGAAGTTGAATTTACACAATTGCATCAAATATACCAATCTTATTCCACTCACAGATTATTGGTCTAGAGAACTTCAGCAACTGATTGAGGATTTTCTTTTTAATCTACTGTATATATTCATAAGTGTGTATGTGCATAAGATACTTCATGCTATTTTATCTTACCTTTTTTGCTAGATTTGTATATGAAAAGAGATTCAATAACCATCCTGTGTAAGATTTTTAGGTCTCACAGCTACCAATGATAGCTTGGGAAAATTAAAAAAGAAGAAAAATATTGATAAAGGAAAATATATGTGGTCAGGCTATTTTTTAAATACCAGACACCAAATGACATCTAGAAATAGAAAATATTATTTTTAACATTGTATCATTAGAACTTCAAAAATAACTAAACAGATGAGATGGAACAATTGACTAACAATTGATGTTCCATGTGACGAGCTGTAATCAGGGGGGCACATCCAAATCCATGTACTGAGGACTCAGAACTCAGATTCCTTAACTGAAAGGCTTAACACAAACAAGCCTATTGCCAAAACCACTTTATTAGTTAAAATAATTATTTCAGAGACTTTTATTTTAACTTTCCATTCTTTGAATCACTAATTTCCATTCCTTGCCAGTTTTATCCTTTTTTAATACAATCAACATCAGGACCTTTTTTCCTTCTGTTTCAAATTATGCCTACAAACAAATAGGCTTGTTATCTGGAACTAACATACTTTTTTTCTTTTTTTTTTTTGAGTTGCTTGATCTCTGAACACCCATTTCCTATTCACATGTGTACTGGGAGAAATGTTGAAGGCCATGCTTTATTATTCACTGCTGCTATGGCCTGGTTCTTCTTCTCTAAGGATTTGTCCATATTAGGAAGGAACCTAATCTTAGGATAAAATTGGCCAGCTTCAGACATCAGCCTCCAAGGGGAGGGATCTGAGGAGAAAATGTGGGCTTTGCTGTCCTCAGCTGCTGGGAAAGCTGAGCTCAGGTATCCCTCAGGAGGTTTTGTGGTCCTGGTGCAATTCTTCCCCATAAAACCACTCCAATGGCTTTGATGTTTTCACTGGTGCTGGAGCTGTAGCTCCCACAGTGAGCACCACCTGCCCATGGGAGGCACTGCAGGTCTCTGCAGAATTGCTCTGACTGGGCTCAGGAGCTGAAAAACCTGCAGAGCTGCAGCCTTGGACCACCCATTCCAACGGGCTGGCCACCAGGACACCGGGGAAATGGGAGACCAGCTCCAGGCAGGTCTGTTCTCTTCCTTAGGATGATCTAAAATCAGGACAGCAAAGCTTAAACAGCAATTATCCCCTTCATGTTGCACAGAGAAAGGGATGATAACACTGAATTCCTGGACAGAGGCTTAGTTCATGGAGTGTTTGTCTGTGACTTTCCAGTGCTGTGCAATGATTACAGCTCCCAGTGAGTCCTAAAAAAAAAACTTCAACAGATGCAAATAAATTGTCAGATTAAGGCCATGTGGTCTATAATCATCATCACTTTCCTGCCCTGGCAAAAGGAGAGAGAAATAAAATAGTTATAGATATTACAGAAAGCAGAAAAAAAAATATTTCCTTTTATGTGATGTGATTACTTACAGAGAGATTGACCAGACTGAAAACAAAAGTCAGGGGGAACTTTCCTATCATCATTTTCAGAAGTTTAATTATCAGGAATTAATTTGCTTCATGCTCTTCCTGGTGTAATAGCTACCTACCTAAATGAAGTATCTACCTCTGACTCCAGAAAATATCAGAGTAACTGATAGTATTCTGTAAAATAAAGATCACTCAGGCAATCCTCCAGTACCTAGGATATATTCTGTTATCTGTTATTATTTGTGATATTTTCAGAGTTGGTTAATGTTTGGTTACTGAAGTCATATGCAGGCACCTCAGAAAGCAGGTTGAATTTGCCAGCTGCTTTAGCTTGCATGACTTTCCAAGTGCACAGGCATTCCATTTGAAATGTTGTTTTCCTAAGCTTGAGAGCAAACTTTTCCTGTAAGTACCTGAACACATATTTCCATTATGTAAAAGTTCTGACCCCTGTTTTCTACATATCTAGGTCTGTATTTATGACTATGTTTAGTTAAAATTCAGTTTTAACTTTGTCAGCCATAAACTGTCAACTTTTATTAAATTTCAACGCCGTATAATTTCTTTTTCATCTCATATTTCAGACTGATAGTTACTTATTTGCATGTGTAGCTTTATGCTACTTCAGCCTATAAAAGAGTCTCAGTGATGGCACTCACAGCCCATCTGTGCCATTCACAGCTGGACTATGCCTGGGAGAGGAGGGATGCACCAGGAGAAAGCAAGCTGCACTCAAGAGCACCAAATAGATACCATATAGACACCAGGTTTTTTAAATGTGTCTTATTTTATGATCACTCTGACAGCCTGTTGTGTACAGACTCTGAGGATTTTTATAACATGTTATTAAATATTAAATTGACTCACAAAAATCTGTTGCTGGTTGGGAGCAGCAGTCCTTTGAATGGACCAGTGAGCTGATACCCACAGCAACAGATGTCAGGGGCACATATGGTCTCCTACTGCACCAGATTTTATTCACTCACAAACACTTGCAAGGGAGCATGGTGGTAAAACCTCCTTTCCCTGTGCCCTCCCCCTCTTCCTCTCATAAATCTGGTGGTTTTGTTTGTTACTTCTCATTGTAAGTTCTGTCTCAAGGTACAAAAACAACTGGAATAGTCTGTTACATAAAGCAGAAAGGTTCATTGAAACAACAACAAAAAAGTATTTTATTGCCCAACATTTGTTTCCTGAAAGAACAAAAGGCAGCTGCATGGTAATTTAAGTTAAAGCTATCTTTTGAGTTAAAATCCCCAAACATTCAAAAGTGAATACAGATTCAATTGTTCTTTTAGACAATAAGTATGGAGCATTTTTTATTGTTTAGACTCCAAGAAAGTTACAAATAAATCACCATGTTTTTGAATAAAAACATCTATAATGCAAAAGTTGACCAACCACCAGTGATCAACTTCTTTCCTAATTTCTTCATCACATTCCTTCAGTATTACATGCAGGTGTCTAGGAATATAAGCCACTCTTTTGCACAGCTATATTGCAGCCATCAGTCTTTATTTAAAAAATAGAGTTGCTTCCATATGGTGTTCTATAACACCTCAGTATGCCTCTGCCTGAGCTATATCTAAGTCTTTATAGATTATGTGTCATCTGTATTGGAAGCAGAGTTAATAATGTGATTGGGATGCAAAACTGGATGTGCACAGGAACAACTGACGTTGTGGTCATGGTGTGGTGCTGACAGGGAAAAAGCAGCAGCTATGAGTTGGTTTTTACTCATACAAAAGAGATATAAACTGAAATTCAACAGAAGGTGGCAGTTTGGTTCCTCTTGTAGTGCAGGTGCACGAATTGGCACTTTCTTCTAAGCCACATCTAAAGAAAAACTTTGGCTCATAATGGATATGCCAAATTATTAAATTTGACAGTAGGCTTAAAATCTGTGTAACGGCTTACTCCCTCCCAGGCATGTGTGAAAGGCCACCACAGTCCAGTGCCAGCCTTGACTTTGCCATGCCAGCACTACAGAACAAAGGAGGTGGCTCCATTTCCATGTGAGGACATTGTGCCTCACATGGGAGCAGAAGGCTCAGGGCAGGGCTGAAGGCTCTCCCTGCTGTGCACAGGAGTGGGGTCTGCTGTCCAGTGTGTGCATGGTGAGGGCAGCACGCCCTGCCCTGGTGTGGGGTGGGGCTGGGTGAAGTGTGATGGTGATGCTGAATGAAGAGTGGTGACCTTCCTCCTTACCCTTCCTGTGCTAATTGCTGCTGCCTGACTTCCCACTTTGAAAGGCTCTGCTTCCTTTCACAAACGGGTGAAAAACATGAAGTCAACAACACCAAGAGAATGAAAGATTATTAGTCAGAAATACTTCAGTGACTTCATGTTTCAAGTGAAAGAAAAGAGAAGCAAGTTTACTAAAACTCACTTGGGGAGATGAGCTGAAGTTTGTTAGCTAAACTCCAGGCAGACAAAGCAGCACAGCTTGCCTGTGCTCACTGAGGGGCAGTGTCAGAGAAGCTATTGTTGACTTGTTGCAGCTTGCAAGGACCATGCAGAATTCCAATTGGCTGTAGTTGGATTTGCCAGGGGGGCTGCAAGAATAGACATAAGCCTGGTGTCTGTGCATGCACATGAAGGAAAGTATCAGGCCACAGCACTGGCCCTTTGCTAAATTTCCTCTGTTGTCCAGCCACGATGAGTAAGCACTGAGGTCATGACCAAGGATGATTCACTTCAGTTTTGTGAAGAATTGCTGAAAATTTTACAAATTACCTGTCTTTAATATCCACTACATGCAGATGACAGCTTCATTTACTGATCCCTAGATAGTCTTACTGCATTGCAGTTTCTGGAGCTCATAACTAATTCTTCTTAGAAAGAAATCTGTCACAGAGAAAGGACCAGAGGCAAGACTTATTACATAAGTCTTAGCCTTCATTTGCAAAATACAAAATGCATCTGAATTAATAAACTAGTATATTTAAAACCTAATGAAAACCCTTATTCAGTTTGAAAAATACCAATTATAATGAATTAATCCATTTCCTTCCAACAAATGATATTTGAAGGAAGTTTTATGATTGTTAGAGAAAATTTCTTTTGAAGACAGCTGCAGCTCATACTTTGCAGCCTCTTTAGGTGTACATTTCTCATTCACAACATGAAGACAAGTTTTATTTTAGATAGTACTTTTTTTTTCTTTAAAAAAAATTCTCTTCATTTGAAGAATGTGCATATTGCTTTGTTCTTAATCATGGAACATTTCTCAGACCATTCCAGACCATTCTTGATTTCTTGTCCAGTTTACCTGATGATTTGGTTTGTTTGAGTATTTATTTGGTCAAAAGAAGGGCACAGTGAGCTCTCATCTACTCTAGTTGCCAAACCAGCTTGTGGAGCCATGTGCTGTGCACACCTTACTAGATGACTGGGACAGCTATTTACCTTTAAGACTGCTGAATTGAATTATCACTGGACTTTTTCCACAGACAACTAATACAAAGCAGGAGGAATTTCATTCTTCCTCCAAGACAGAAAATTATTTTCAGGGTCTGTTGATAGTAGCTGTTTGAATTACATACTAACCAATGGCATTAAAGTTCATTTGAGGAGGAAGATAACATTTACTCCCAACCCTAATATTTTTGTTCTGTTTTGGAATACTGTGTAAAAACCCTCCTATATAAAAGCATTCCCATAAACAGCTTTATTCCAAATAATATGCACTATTGATTACCCAAATAATCTTGCACTATTGTCAAGATATGTTATTTTATTACTTGGTTTAATTCTTTGAAAACTTGGTGCATGAAACCAAGTGAAAGACTAACTTTAACCTTGACTGTTAAATTTAGACCTGGAAAATCCTATTGGACAATCTCATCCCTCTGATAGGATGAAGTTTTCCTATAACTTCTTCATTTATTGTTTCAGTGAATTTTCACTCTCCCCAGAATATAGATTTGAACTGACAGGAGATCATAAGACACATACTGCCCAGTTACATTATAGGAAATTCTAAAATTCCCTTTTAGGACAGTACAGCTCCATGGAACATAAAAGCACTCAGCACCATCATTTGTCACCTTCCCTGAGTTTTCCTGTGGAGTCATGAGGGTTTGCATACCACTTTACAGTGATGCTGCTAGTGGGGGTTGCTTGTGAGATGCACTCGTTTGATGAATCTACCAGCTAAGTCTCAGTCTGCAGTTGCAAATACTGGAGTGGGTTGTAAATCGTGTGATTAATCAGCTGGACCCTGAAAAACTCTCTGCTGCCCAGTACAGATCTGTAACATGGGAATCTATGAGTAACATAGATGGCTTTTTCTTCTGACTTCATATCTGTTCAGGAGTTTGACTTTCACTCCTTCTGGACAGTGTGCACAAATATGGTCTGTAACCCAACTTTCAGTGAATCAGTAACACATTTTGGGATTAGGGACATCTCAAAGAGCAAGTAGTTCTTGGGTCCTTTCCTAATAAATGGGAATGCAACCAAGCCAAGTAAAGGTTCTCTTTCCTTGAGCCAACCTCTTAATTTGACTGGACAAAGTAACAAGGGAATTTTATGGCATTTTTCTTTATATTGCAGGTGCAGGCTCTAACTCTGGCATTTCAGCAATTTTCCCAAGCACCTCTGGTACGAGCACTTTCTCACCTTACCAGCATGCTCACAAAGGTAAGAATGCATTTTTTGTGAGGGTTAATTTAGCAGCCCTTTGCTTTCAAAAGGGCATCAACAAAGTGCAACCAAACTGAAAATATCTGTTGCTATTTTCATTGTCACTGTTTCCAGATTTCTAGAACTGCTATTAGAAATAATTCAGAATTCATTTTTGTTTCTCAGTTAATCAACACTGCTGTTTGTCAGTTGAACGTAAGAAGGATTTGAGCTGTACCCAGTGATGCCAGCAATAAATTTAGCTCATTATTTGTAGCTTTACAGAAATAGCACTCTGCCTCAGCAAAGCTTAGCTTAGAATGGTGAAAATAACTTCATGCACAAATATGGTCAGTCTCTTACTGAAGTAAAATAAACAGTTCTCCAGCACAATCATTTGGCTTTTAAAATTTTTGAACCTGAGAAGACAAAATGGGAAAGATGCAGTTAATAAGGTACTGCCAATGCTGTTCTTCTTGGTATTGTCTGAAAACATGACTGTTAGGATCACATTTTCAGAGAAATTAAAGCTTTCATGCCTTTTAGCATGTCTGTAATTTTCTGCATCCTTTCACAGCTTTTCAATTCTAGCCTTTCACATCCAGGTTTTCTTCCTGCATCTCTTTTCACCTAGCTTATTTTAAATTCACCTTTAGCCATGCTGTTTTTTAAGTTTCTGTTAGAAAAACATCCATTTTTCTACATGTGCATTGTGTCCTCCTTTTAAGTTAGAGCTTTTGAGGCAGCCACAGTAATCAATAGTCATTTTAGTTCTTATTCCCTTTGTATATTTACTGGCTTTTGTCTTGTCAACGCTGATTCCAAGAATGCAGTGCTACAGAAGCTTCTACTCTTGCTTATGTACAGCTTCCCATATAAAAACATGATTTCCTACATATTTGTATCTGATAAATCATACCATCAAATATTCTTAATGAATACTACTCACTGGTTTATGCATAAATATCAAAATTTTGAGAAATTTTCAATTAACTTGCCTTTGAGACACAACACTAAGTTTTTCAATGCTTTACAAGCAACCAAGACTCAGATCAACTAAAGGATTATGTAAACTATGTGTAGAGCAGACTGCAAACTGCTAACTAGTCTCTGATCCTAAGAGTTTCCCCTTCATTTATTTTTTTTTTTTCATTCCAGCAGATCTTTCAGGACAAGGACATCTGGCTACAGCTCTTATAATTGCTATGTCTACTATCTTCATAATGGCTATTGCCATTGTCCTCATCATCATGTTTTACATTGTAAAAACAAAGCCATCTGCTCAAGGTAATTGTTCAGCAGGTAAAATCTTAGTTGCAAATGCTATTTTAGAATTTAGAATAGTCTATTCTATTAGAATATTCTAAGTTCTATTTTAGAGTTATTCTGAGAATAATTTGTGTTATATTTGTATATTCTAGCCTGTTGCAAGAGCCACTCAGTAAAAAACGTTGAAGCTCAGGCTAGCACTCAAGAAGAGAAGAAAGAAGTGCAAGGTACAAGTTGTTTTAGTTTTGCTTTTTCTAAGACAACACTGGGCTTAAATATTCCTAATACTTTTCTCTTAACTACAGTTTCTCCTTTGGAGTATATAAAACCCTCATCAGTTTACTGAAGAATTGCCTATACTAGTTTTTTGTGCTTCCAGAATGTCACTTAATCCTCTGATAGCAATTAAAAATATAGCAGAGAGATTTATTTTGTCAGTAGGGTTGCCAGCAGAACTAGCTCCTGACACAAAGCACTGGTTTGGAAACTTATTGCCAATTTAAACTTCTGTAATTGTTGTTCAACAGATAATGTTGTGATATTCTCTGAGAAAGAAGAGTTTGAAAAACTTACAGCAACTCCAGCTAAGGCTGTCAAAAGGTGGGTAAAAGATAAATATATTGCCAGTTTCACTGAAATGGGGGAGGCACATGGTCATCATTCATCCTGGTACAGTGGAACACATAAACAAATTTGATGGCAAGTTGCTGCAGCAGGGCAAAGACCAGTTGCCTTAGCAGGCTCTTTCCCTCTGGTTTCTAAGAGATGATAACAGACGTCGTGAAGAAACACCTGTGTCCTCCCCATTCCCTCTGTGACCAATTCATCAACTCTTTGGCCTCCATCTCCTCTTTTGAGAGTTTAATTTCTGGGACCTGAGTGCAGCTCTCACTCACATGGCCTTACTGAAGTTCCCCTTCCCTTCTAGGCAGGAAGAGTAAAAACAACTGCAACAGGCCTTAAGGAAACCCCTTGTCCCTAGCATCATCTGTATGGCATGGTGTGGTAGTTTTCTTCATCTTCTCTCTGCCCAGCAGCCAAACCTGCCTGGGTAACATTATTAGGGTGGGCTAAACACTGTCCTCAGTTGGAAAGTCCCTCTGTGAAAGGATTCTTGCAAGCTACCCGTGACTGTGTGGCTTGGCAGGTGTTGCACATAAACACTGGGCTGGTGAAGGCCATTACAGTCACAGGACTTCAGAGGAAAGGCATTTTAAAACATGGAAAACACTTTAATTTCATTAGTCTCAGGAAGCAAAAAGAGGAAGACTGGAGTCAACCCATGAGAGGCTTCACTAAGATAACCATATCCTTCATTTTCCAGTGAAAACGATGCCTCTTCTGAGAATGAACGACTTTTAAGCCGGAGTATGGATAGTGATGAAGAAGCTGCAGTTGACAAGCAAGGGACTCCAGAGAGATGCTTGTTATCTTTAGTGCATTTGGCCAGAGATAAATCTTCTACAAGCAATAAATCAACTGGGGTAAGGCTACCTTGAGATTTAAAAATTGAGAGCCTTTTTCTACTTTTTTTAAAGAAAAAAATATATGAACTATCAACTCCCCAAAATGCATAGTAGGGTAGAGCAGACTGATTTACAAGAGCTTCTGCAGACAAATTTGTTATAGAATCTCCTTTGCATAATGACATATATGCATATGTATAGTGTCCAGGGATAGAAATAAATTTTTCTGCAAGACTAATTAATTTGCTTTTTTGAGTATTATATTTTATAGCTTCAAGAAAGAAAACACCCAAATAGCAGCAATCCCCTGTCATAGCTAATGCTAAGACAGTAAAATAATGAAGCAGGTTGGATTTGGCTGACAGCAGAACATCTGAGTAGCTGCATTGGTATTTCCACGGCACAGATTTCTCGGTGATATCTGGTGTTGTGCTTGGTTTCCATGTGGAATTTTGAAAAACAAACACATAGTTTGAAGGTGATTCCTGTGCTCTGAAGGACACTGTAATCCACTGTTTTGCTGTGGAAGGCCTTTGCTTCTTCCTGCTGAGCATGTACTGCTCAGGGCTTTTTATCTCACTTGGAGTATTTTAAGGCACAGTTAAGGCCACACCTCACCCACACAGTTTGTGTTAACATCAAACTACCCTTAAAAAGAAGGTGTCTGCTCTGATTTTTTAGTATTTCTAATTTATTTTAAAATGGCTATAGCTAGGTCCAAATCACATCATTAATATCAAGCATTGGATATAGTTTAAGAAAAAATAGGTTTGAAAATGCATCTTTTCATGTTTGCATGTTTTAAATTGTTGGGAGAATCAGCTCAAAATTTCTAAAACACACCACTTTTCAGCTGAGATCACACACACAAAATCTCAACACAAGATAAACAGTTTTGTAGTTGTAGATATTTATGGCCATCTGAAAATAACTTACTATTTCAATGCTCACACTTTAAAGTTCGGGTTTTTGAGGTCTCTCTAAATATCCAACTTTATGATACTTCTGTAAGCACTGGCTTGAAATAGGATAATGCACCTTGGGTAGTCATGAAATCAGAATATTTCATAAGAAGCAGGTTACCTTCAAAAGACCCTATATCATAGATACATTCTCCAGAGTGGTTTAGATAGATAGCTCATAAGTGCACCTAAAGCATGGACTGCTTCTTCCAGACTTGTTCTAACACATCCTCATGGACTAGAGACTGCTGACAAGGCTGAAGACAAACTTTTCAATGAAAGAGCAGATTGCATCAAGATTCTCCACTCCATACCTAAGATGTCACAATTAAGCCAGTTGCCAGAAGTTAGAAAAGCAGTAATTTTCTTCTTTGGGAAGAAAAGATTGGGAATTAAGAAGCATTACTAGCACAGGAAAGAGTATTCAGAGCAGTTGGACAAGGATAAAGAAAATTAGAGGCTTGCTATTAACCAAGTTTTCTTCTTCTTAGTTATAACTAAGAAGAAGCAATGAGCTGCCACACAGAGGATCATCAGGCTAAACATTTCCTATTTGCTTTCAGCTTAAGGTTTGAAACCCCCCCATCTTCTGGCTCTGGTAAAAAGAGTGTCTTGCACAATTCTTCAAGGAATTACTTCACCTGCTTCTTTACCCTAGAGGTGGAGGGAGAATGAAATAGCTTTCTTAGGAGGAGTTTTAAGAAACCCCATTAAATTTCCTAGTTTCAAGGTTCTGAAACAGGCAATCCAAGCCTACAATGGCAACGGGGCTGACTAAGCCCAGGTAAATTTCAGGAGGCAGAAGTGAGTGACACTCAGTGCCTGCACTGTGCTGCCTGCAGCACGGCGCCCGCCAGACGCGCTCCTGCTGGAGCGGCCACGCTGCGCTCTCCAGCTGCAATTCCATTAATCCACGTCACTGGTGCACCCTGACCTTCACTGCCCAAATAAAGTGAGGGAAATCTTGCCACAAAATGAAGTCCTGAAAGCAGAGCTTTTATTCAAGCCTTGTTTGCAGTGAAAAGTGACAAATTTGTGGAGATAATGCTAGAATCCTGTCAAAAAGACAGCTTTTCAGCTTTTCTAATGAGAGCTGGCTCAGGGAAGAAAATTTCAGTCCCTGAGAGCTCATGACATTTTGACACTTGTTTTCACTCCACATTGAATCCAAAGCCAAAACTTGAGAATATTTTGCTAAATGAAACTATATAAAAGTGTCCATTTTTAGCTTGAAAGATGACAGGTTTTCAGTCTTGTTTCTTTCTTGTCAAAAGTGACTAGATCCCCCTGGACCTCAGACTTTTCCTCTCCAAAACTTCACTTTGGTTTTTTTTTCTTAATCTATCTGTAAAATATTTCAGTTAATTAGTAATGTACTAAGCAGGTCTATGTCAAGAGACAGAAAGGAAGAGCCCCTCCTCTACAGTCCTCTTAGATTATTGGAAGAAGGCAATTTCAGTCTGAATTTAATTCCCTCTATTCTGACCTGCTTTACCTAGACATCCCTATATTCATCATTGCATATATGGTATTGGATTTGTCCTCATTCTCAGGAGTTGGAGCAGAAAAGTACTTGCTCTCAAAAAAAGTCTAGAAGTTGAAATGAAAGATCTCTAGCAGTGGTAATATGTTTATGCTTCGTGGAGTAATTGCTGTGTCATTTTCTTTGAGTCTTCAAAAGGGATCCTTGAAGACACCATGAAATTGGGAGGTCCCAGAGACTTTCCTCTGCTGTCTGCTAATTGTTTAATCTTGTAACTGAAAAATTAATGAAATAAATCTCTTCTCATTTAGATTCAAAGTCGAAGGAAAAAGATACTTGACGTGTATGCTAACGTATGTGACGTTGCAGAAGGTGAGTGTACAATTTGCACCTATGTTAAAATATGAAATCAGATCACAAGCACTTGCTATAAAGTAAGAAAGGCCTCTGGCTATTTATGGAAAATAGTCCCAAACCAGGGAAGGCACTCTGTAGGCAGATATTCACTTGCCAGGAACCCTGTGGTCAGCCCTGACCCCAGAGCTGTCCAGGCTGGCCTTGGGCTGGAGCAGGCCATGGCTTCTCTCCAGGCACGTGCATGGCCTTCCTTCCTGTGGAGAGCAGGAAGAGTTGAGTTGGGCTGGGCTGGGACACACAAACAGACCAAGGTGCAGAGAAGCAGTTCTGCATTCCCCATCTAGAGGAAACCTGTAGGTCTTTCTTTAGATAACAGATTTTAAAAGGTTCCAAATATGAAAGTGTGATTTGGGGAGGGTCAGGACTGAGGGTAAAACGCAATCTCAACCTACTCTGCTTTTCTAAATTCTGTCCCACATCTCACAACAAAATGTAGAGTTTCCAGGCTGTGTTTTGACCCTGTTTAGCACTTGTTTTAGCAAGATATACAAATTAAGTTCCCTGCAGAACAGGAGGTGTGACTGCATTTACTTTCCACACACACACACACTTTGTGGACACGTTTATGAATATGCTGTAATTCAGGGAGCTCTGTCTCCCATCAGATTTCTGATGGGTAAGAAGCAAGAAAACTACAGAAGCAAAAGTCTGGTTTGGGAAAAATGCTGTATCTGGTTCTTGCCTCTTTTTTCTGAACATGAATACATAGAAAATATGTCCAGGAGAAAATAGCCTTTTTGCCACAGGATGAATGTTAAATCCTCCCTAGAGATTCATTATAGTAATGACAGTTAAGCAGGGACTTTTATGCTTGCATCTGGCATCTTTGCTTCCTCACTTCTTACTTTCCTACAAGGGCAACTTTCAATTACAGATATGTTTCAGCAGCTGCTGGTGACAGTCTCAGGGAAGGGTCAAAGCTGTCTCTGGAGCTCAAACACTGAGCCTGATGTGTAGAAGTTTATTAATGGACCTGCTCACTAGGGACATAGTTGCAATATACTTTTTTTTAACAGCTCGTAAATTGTAAAAGGAAAGGGCAGAGCCATGGGAACTCATACAATCTATCTATTACCTCTTTTCCAGGCAACTTTTTACCCTAATTATGATATCCTACTGTCATTATGAAGAATTAATTTGGTAATATGCAGTAGTAACTTTGGACCTAGACATAATCATGTACTATCAATTAAAAGATTTTAGCTGTATTCAATGCTAACAGTATAATCTGTTGTACTTTAATAAATATCAAGACCTGTACCCAGAGGCACCTGACGATCCCCCCCCTCCCTTTGCAGGTCTGAGCCCTACAGAGCTGCCATTTGACTGCCTGGAGAAGACCAGCCGAATGCTCAGCTCCACCTACAACACAGAGAAGGCCATAGTGAAAACGTGGCGCCACCTGGCCGAGAGCTTTGGGCTGAAGCGGGATGAGATCGGCGGCATGACAGACGGCATGCAGCTGTTCGACCGCATCAGCACGGCGGGCTACAGCATCCCAGAACTGCTCACCAAACTGGTGCAAATCGAGCGATTGGATGCTGTGGAATCCTTGTGTGCAGACATTCTGGAGTGGGCACAAGCAATGCCGGCTCCTGAACCAGCAGGGACATCCTGACATGCCTGCCTGGGGCCTGCACCTCCACATCAGAAGTGTGATCCCAGTAAGCACTGCATCAAAGACTTTGGACTAAAGACCATTGATGCTTCACCTGCATAATTGCTCACCATAGCCAATGGGAAGCTCTTCTCTTTGACTTCTAAAAGTGAAGTAACACATCTACCAAATCGAGAGCAGAAATTTCCCAAGAAGCTTGGCATGAAACACGTCATTAAAAAGTTAAAAAGTTATTGATAATAAGCAGAGACACAAACATCCATTTTGCAGTCTGTGTATGAGTAGGAGGGCAAATAACCCTTCAGGAAAGGCATTGAATAGTTCTCTGAAAATAATCGTGTCTCATAGGGCTTCATTCAATGGTTCAATGGTTTAACAGTGACAGTCAGAAGCAGTACCACAGCTAGAGCATCAATTAATACACATTAGGCACATACATTTCTATCTGCTCCAATCAGTTTCATTTTCTACACTTATTATGGGTTTGTTGAATCTAGAATTATGTGCATTATGTGCATAGGTGTATATGCACAGTCCTCAGATTGACTAACTATGCTACATGGAAAAAGAGTCACCATAACTCACAGATTGAAGTGCTTCAAAACAATCTACATAATGCACTTAAATGCACTCTTGGTCCAATCTGACATTTCAGAAATTATAAATTCAAACTGCTGACTTGCTGAGGACAAGCTGGTTAGCAAGTGGGCTGTAAAAGTGGGCAGTTACTTCTTGCAAGTGGAGAGCAAAATCTTCTTTACTGTTAAGAAAAAAGCAAAACCAAAACCAGATTGTCCACTACCATTAAAAATGTACTTTTTCAATAGTGACATCTATATATCAAATTATATTTAAGCCAGAGGAATTCCAGACAACAGTGGTGCACATGTAACACAAAGAGCAAAAAGAGTAGATTTCCTTAGAGACTCTTGAAATGTGGAGGAAAAAGTGGTTTTTATGCTATACTCTTGTAAACCTAGACCATGAGCACAGAATCCACCAGTGACATTAAACTCATCTGGACGGTAATTACTGTGAGTTTGTGAAGTACAAAAATTAACCTAATTTGGTTTTCTTTTAACTAATGTCTTTTAATTATTTTCACCATTAAAATTTATCTAAAATTCATTCAGACCACAGGTCAGTGCCTCTTACCAAATCTATTTGCCTAATTTATAGCCAAAATAGTGATGATTGATTTCACCAACTGCAACTTCTAAATTAAGAAATGTGCCAATTACAAAAATTACTTCTTGAATCCCAAAATGCACAACTGAACAAAATGCTATAAAAAATATTTACTATTACCCAGAATTTAACAACCAGTATTCCATCACTTAGTAACTAGAGCTTATTTATGATAGTATCATAATTGTGCAAAACATTTATTATCACCCTTTAACATCTATATTTAGTATTGTTTCAGCACTTGATTTGTATATCAGGGGAAGTAAATACTGCAGCATAAAACCTATCCCTCTCATAATTCTTTTTCTACCCTTTCATAACACACTCTTCATTAATCTGCATATGCCAAATTTGATAAGATTTTAACTCTTCTTTCAATGATGCAGCAAGCTGCATTTATTTGAAATTTAACTAGCTGATTGATGTTGAATTTAGGTGTGAAATTCTTGTCTTGAAATCAATGACAAATTCATACAGATTTCAACAGGCTTCAATAAGATTTCTAGATCTGTTTACAGCTCAGCAATTTTCAACATGATTCTCAAGACCATGAATTTGCAGGTTTTACTATTGCTACTAGAATGAAATAAAACCAAGCCAAAAGGGAAAGAAAGAAAGAAAGAAAGGGAAAAAAAAGCATCAAGATTCAATTTTTCTTGTGCCAGTGTGTAACTACAGTGTTATTCAGTGGACTGCCTCCTATGTTTTATATGCCATTTAAAACAACACATCACATATTTGTTAAAAAGAAGACAAAGAAGATAGAGGAATCTTCTTCTTTTTATGTTTATTGGGCCATGAAAAGTTAGGGTTTTGAAACTGATGGTGCCAATGCGAACACAGACTATTTAATGTTATTTTATTTAGTATACAGTATTTTTATTGTTATACAAGAGATGTATGGGATTGAAAAAAGAATCCTGTAGGTCTTGCCAAAGCTTACTTTCTAATAACTTTGTTTAATGCTGTATATATAACTTATTATATTGTAAAATATGAACATAAAATATACTAATAAAAGAAAGAGGTCAAACACAATTGTGTTAGCCATTTCTTTGATTAAATAGCACATCTCCTTATAAATCTGTAATTGAATAGGTTGGCCAAGGGCTGGCAGGCACATTCCTGTGATATGGGAGTGTCTTAGAACACACATGGAGCAAACTGCATTCCTGTAGGATACTGCTGCTCTGCATCACTTAGGAAACTCAAAGCAGAAACCATTTTGTTAAGAGAATTTGTATTCAGTATTTCACCTTAAAGGTAATTTAAAAATGCCAAGCCCCTTGCAATTCCTCAGAGTTTTTATCTCTGTACTGAGAACTCTGCAGACTCTGAGACTGGTGAGTAATGTGACACTAGCAGTACCCTCATTAGCATGTCTTCATTCTGCATTTTGAATTAGCACTACTACACAACATTACCAGAAATCTTAACTGGCTGCATTCATTTCATGACAGGATAATTGTGTACATGCAGTCTTAGACTGCACAGGTGGGAAGACCAGAAGAACTGCAAGATACTGTAAAAAAAAAAATATATAAAAACCAAAAATCCCAGAGCACCAAGTTGGATTTCCCCCAGACTGAACTACTTACTACCTTGTAAGACTTTCCTCACCTTATCCCAGCTTCCTAGCCTGACCAATGTTGTCCCAGTTTTTTCTTAGAGAAACTTGCTGGGCTTTGCAGACTTTCTCTGATTTCAGGTTGCAATCAGGGACTGTCCTCTACCTAGTGTTCAGTATCTGATGATCCCAGACTGATGACATAAATAAAAAGGAGAGAGGTAAGCTGGGCTGAAAAGGGTAGGTGCTATCTTTGCAGTATAAAGCCACAGCTGAATGCCTTTGTATTCTATAATTTGGGATGATTAATAATGTTCACATTATTCATGAACAAAGAATAATATGCATAAATGCCCAGCAGTATAAGTTGGGTTATAAACTGAAAAGGCATGCCAGTTCCATTTCTCCCTGTCAAACTCTGAGCTTCAGACAGTTCAGCAGTCCTTCTTTCCATTAGGGAAGGTGTAATTATGAGAAAAATTCCTACTGTTGCAAGTGAAAATCATTACCCATAGGTACCTCAATGATTCCTGTATTCAGAAGTCACTCTTCTGCAAGCAAGCTCTATACTTGTCTTGATAATAAAAAGAAAAATTGAGCCCATGCCCTCATTATATATGGGAGAGGTTTCCTAGTGCACATTTCACTAAATATATTAATATAATCAGAGCAAGAATGGACTGTCTCAGGCTATACCTAGTTCTAGATGCATAATATTGCATATATATTCTATCCCCACATCCAAATAAGTGCTTTTGATTATTTATTGTGATGTGATTTATAATGCATAGCACTCGTTACCTCAGGCATTAATTTATCACTATCAACTACTCTTCAAGGACAGAAAAATGTTGATTCCTTTTTGCCACTGTTCTGTGAAACTAGATTGTCTGAATACTTAGGGAAGATGGTAAGAAGCCTTTGTATGCACTGCTGCAGAAGGCATCAGTGATTAGCTACATCAGTGATTAGTTACACAGGGCACACACAGGCATCTCGTTTGTTCATCTGCTTTATTTTAAAAAGGAGGGGTTTTTTTATTAATTGAAGCTGTTATAATAACAAGCTTGTATAAGGATTCAAATTAGTATAGCAAGACAATTCAGGAATTATCTTCCAACTTAATCTACCACATAGAAGTAAACAAAAAATCAGGAGGAGATAGTGCTGAAGACTGATTAGTAGAAAGACAACTGAATCAGGAAGCAAACAGAGTTCAGCATCTGCTCCTGAAATTCAGCCTTGGTGTGCAAGACTGCTGTGAAAAAAAATCCTCCTCACACTTCAGCAGAGAGGAGGAGAAATCAAGCAGACATCCAACTGCTACTCTGTGGCTTCAAAGGATCATAAACTGAGAAAATATGTTTAATTGCATTTCTTATATAAATAACTTTTGAATCCACACACTAGAATGTTGCTTCTTCTGAAGCAAAAAAACCAGTCTGGCAACACTAGTTATCTGCAACCTTCTTCAAAAGCCTGCTACTTTTCCAAAAAGCCGATGTGTGGGTGGGATATTATGCTACTGTTTGAAACTCTACTGTATTATACTTTTTTTTCTGCCTGAGGCTGGAAAGATTATTTTTACTTTTTTTTTTCTCCATAATTAACTGTACTAAGGATGCCATTTTATGGACCTGAAGATGATCTTAAAGTAAACTAATTAGTAGGAATGGTTTTTTTGTGCTGACCTTTCAACTACTGCTAGCAGTACCCTGGCCACTGAATTTGCAGCCCCAGCTTGGGTACATCTATCAGAGCAATTACTTACCATTAAGCTGCAGTGATCAGAGAGACTTGTTATACTAAGGGAGGTATTCCTTGGGTCCATCTAAATATGCTTGAGTAATGGGCACAAAGAGAAGAAAAAATATATATGGCTTCTCAGATCTCTTTTCCTCAGTTAATTCTCTTAGTGTGACTTTAGAAATCAGAATGTCTTGTTATGTCTTACATTTCAACTCAGGATGAATCAAAAAAAAAAGTACCTACAAGCAAGCAAACAGAAAGTGATTTTGTTCAAAGCTATCTCTTCTAGTAGTAATAAGGTAGTCATAAATACACTTGCTTTCAAACTTATGCAAAAAACATAAGTCTAATAAACAAGGATCTTCCTAACCATGGTCAGGAGATGGCATTCAAGGGTTTCATCAGCCCAAAAGAAAGATGGATAGTGGTGGTTTTGACACAACACTCTACAAGAGTCAGTGTAACACATAAAGGTGCCTTTGCCCATCACAGGGTTCTTCAGGGCTGTGCAATAGGCAGGACCTCAGTGCTGCACAGCACTATTACTTTTACAATAATTTCTGTGAGTTTTAAAAATGCGTGAGCATTAAATCATTCAGAGGAACACAAGGGGTCACTGCTCTGCCACTGTAGTCCCTTTAACCATTTGGAAAGTGGAAGATTACCAAATTGTTTCATAGATCAAAATTTCCAGCTTTCTGTACTACATTTAAATACATTATCCTGAAGATAAATGCTTTTTATCAGATCATCAATCTCCAAAGCCATATAAGTTTTAGGTGAAAAATTCAGTATGTAATTAAAGGATTCAGTGTAACAGCTCTGAATTATGAGCTCTACTTACAGCTCCTCTTAAATCTGGTCTGGTAAGTTAAATCATATATTTTAGACATTGATGCTGACCATGAATAGAATTTCTTCAAAATATGTTGCCTTCGGCATACCTTCACCTTCCAGGTAAATTTATCTGCTACAAGAAATCTTTCCCTGTTATATATATCAAATTCAGATATATAACACTAGAAAGAGATGCAAGTCAGTCAGGCTCAGGGGAATGGGAAAATAACTGTGAAATCCCACTTTCAGACCTTTTATCAGCTGGTGAAAGTCACAAATATGAAGAAACAGAGCACAACTGTGCAGGCTGGATCATGTTAGCCTACTTTATTTAGCTGTGCCAAGCTTTTGCAAATACAACTGTCCTGTGCCCAGGGAACAATGTTTCTTACAGATTTGCTAAATCTAGGCTTTGTAGATGAGGTCTGAAAAATTTATCAATAGGAAACCTTTTATAAATAGCAAGGGTGATTACAATTCTACAGTAAACAGGCCTGTAAGGAAAAAAAAAAAAAAGGGAAATTATTTTTCATCATATTTGGTAGACTTCTCTGGTATGAAAACTGTCTCAACATGAAGAGATGCAATATTTTTGAAGATTTTCTTAAGAAGAGGACTCTCACAGCTGTTCAAAAAATCCAGCAAGACAAAATTGTCTGTTAATTCTTTATCTTTCCTTAAAATAGTAGGTTGTGACTGCAAGAAATTTTCTTTGTTTCATGCCAGTGATGGTAGTTGATCACTTCTGGAGATCTACACACAAGGAAGACAAGGCAGACTGTAGCCAGTTTGAAGCCCTGTGTTCTGACGGATCAGCTCATAGGAAGTGTGAAGATTCCTGCCTTTCTTTTAAGGTCAAGTGGTCATCATGTCTCTAAAAAATGATTGAAAAATTATATTCTCTGGAAGGATATTAATTTACCTCTTGACAGAGGTGTCTGGCATATCTAAAATAGCATATTCCTCTGCAGGAAACCAGAAAACTGAGATCACATACACTATGTTTCCTTAGGGAACAGGGAGCTGCAGAAATAGCTAGAGGTACAGTTAACTTTTACAAGTATCTCTTCTTGTAGACAGTTTTCTGGAAGAAAGGTAAAATAGAAGAAATTTAGATACTCACAGTATCTAAATGACACAAAAGCAGAAAAATCCCCAAAAAATTCTGGACTCCATCTGAGAGGGAAAGACAATACAAAGAGGTGCCCAAAGTCTGGCCAACTTGACAGAAATCTGTAATTTCCAAAAGTCAAAACAAGTCCACAAATGACAGCAGGGAATGCATCTGGCTTCCTCTCTTCCCCTTCCCCACAGAGACTGCCAAGGTCACTCAGGAGAATGATAACAGGATGGGGATGTTTGAGCAAGGCCACGACAAGGGCTGGTGTCAACAACTGGGGTGGGCTGGCTCAAAAGGCAGATGTTCAGGGCAGGGATGCCTCTCACCAGACCAGGTGTCTCAATACCCCATCTAACCTGGCCTTGAAAAATCTGCATAAGATCAAAATGACTAGTCTAATCCTTAGGTCATCAGTATAATGCATTAATATTTAACAGATTGGAAAACCCTTTATTTTGCATTTTAACAGAAACCTAATATTTAGATCATAAAAACTTGAAATTAGCTGTGATTCAACTTTCTAGAGTATAAACAATACTGTCTATAAACCACAAGGGACTACAAATATTAAATATATTAAAAACTATACTGTACTCAATGTGTCTCTTTTAAATGCCTTACCTTTGCCATTATTATATGACCACCTTGTGTTAAATTGGGATCCCAAGAAGATTAGTAGATTAAACTGCAGCAACAAAGGCTGAAAACTAAAAGCACAATCAACATTCTTGTGGAGATAAGAAAGCCAGCACCTTTCTACAGGTTTTTTTGGTTATTGATTTTTGTAGTATTTTTAATTGGTAGTAGATGGAGAAGCACATGAGGACTGGAAATATTCTTCCTAAATAACAGGATTTTGTCTCCAGCCAAAGGTACATGCAAGCTTTTGCACTGCTGGTGAATTTGACAGAAACACAAAACTACTGATGAAGAAATACTTATTTCAAAATGTAATTGATAGACAGAAAATTATTTTAGCTGTGATTAGTGCTATTTAAAAATTACCTAGAGTTGGTTTCCTGCCAAGAGAGTGCACAGTGCTTGCTCTCTCTTCTAGACATACTTGGTGCCAAATCTGGTGTAGTTTCTTTTCACAGAAAAGCTTGTTAGAAATGTTAAGTCAAATTGCTCGAAAAATATTTGCAGTTAGAATTCAATTTCAAAGACCAGTTCAAAGACTTCTGGTAAAAAACACCACCACAACCACCAACCTTGCTCCCTCCCCCCCGAAAAAAAACCAAACCAAACCAAAAAAGCCTCAACCAACCAAACCAAAACTCACCAAACCAAAACCAACCAACCAAAAAATGGCAAAAAATGGGAAATAACTCTCTGAAGTTTTATACTGATGTCAGTGTTAGTCACAGAGAGAAATAGAGCAGATCTTTAAGCTTTAACTGCATTTTCAATTTTATAAATACTTATTTTCAGTAATTACAGTACAAATCAGCAATAGAACACTAATTTCAATTTTTAGAAGTATCCTATTTCCAATTTGTAAGAACTTCTAGACACTGAACTGTGGCAGACAAAAAAAAAATATTCATACTCAGAAAAGAAACGTGGGTACCATGAAGATTGTATTGCAAATTAAAACAAAATACAGCAGAAGCAATAAAAGAAAATAATATTATGTTACAGATTACTACTGCCAGACATTTTAAGAAATGCTTTTATTTACATTTGTAAAGATATTACCATCCAAAGTTTCAGTATACAAAGCAGGATAAAATACTAAAGGAAAAGATCAAACAAACTCGAAGAAAATTCTGAAATCAAACTAACAAAATTTCTTATTCAATACATCTAGTTATGTTAAATTAAAATCTAGTATTAATCATTAAAAGTGCAGGCTTATCAAAAGATAATCTGCTAAGACACCTGTCTGCTACTTATCAACCATAAAATAAATAAAAGAATTTATAAAACTCTCTGAAGAGTCAAAAGTAACTAAGATTCATACCTGTAAGGAAAGACTGGTATTTCTGATCTGCTTACTCTAAGGATTCAATTGCAAACATTGCATGAGTCATTTACAACAGCAGCATTATTTCTCTTCTTCAGAAAATACTGAAGAAAGCTATCTAGCATATTACAAAGTTTTTCATTTTCCTTTTTATGAATGAGTGAAATGTAAATGAGAATCCACACAATACCCAGCAAATGGCACAATACTGAGGTGCTGCTTAACATATTTATACAAATCAGTAAAAAAACCTCCCCCAAATTTCAAGTAACATGGGCAGCTGGTATAAATTATACAGAACAATAATTGCATTGAAAGCTCGTACTAGTGATTTGTGCTTAGACTGGAGTCAAGAGAGTTACTGCTCAAGAATTCCAAATTCAGCAGAATTGAATTGAGGTTTATACAGAGGAAGCTGTGACCTGGATCTACAGTTCTACGCAGTTCTTGGAACATTCGATGAAGACCAAACATTTCAAACAGCTTCTTATTGCTTCTGCAAAATATTTTGAATAAAATAATTGTCAATTTAAAATGGAGAGGTTTTATATAAATGCTGAAGATGCTACAGAAAAATATTTTTAATGAAGTAAAATGTGCATTCAGTATTTAATTTACTATAATTATTCTATGTATGTTTCTAAGCATAAGGTCATCAATGCATGGTGAGAAAAAAATGGCAAAAAATTAACAAAAATTATCAGTTTTCTTAAGCAAGTGATATGTATGCATAGTATAATGAAAGCTCAAGGAAAGGGCTTTTCACTCATATGAAATAAAAAAATTAGGATTTATGAGCCAATTTTACTTTGATTACTAAGCGCCAGTTATAATTTTAGATTATTTTATAGGAAAATTCTTTTTCCTAGAGTTCAATTTTATTCCTTACAAGAAATGAAAACCCCAGTTTTAAGTCAGCTTTAAGTCCAATGTAAAAATTGGACTTAACAGCTTTAAGTTCAATGTAAAAATTCCTCAGTTTAGGTATCCCCTTAAATGAAACAACCCCACTGAACAATGTGCCAGTGAAGTTTAGCAGCACATTACTATTGATATGATGGCCTTTGTTACTATAAGGCAATAATCAGTAAGCAATTGGAACACAGTTTAAAAAGTTGAACATTTCCAAAAGGGCTCAATTGGCTCAAAATCTTAAATTTTTTGAAGGAAATGAAAACTGATGAAGCTTGAATGCAAGTCAAAGATAAGATTAAATTTTCAAAGGAGCTTACTACTAAGCATTTGAGTAAAACTGAAAGTCTAGGATTCTCTTCTAAGAATTCTAAGCATTTTTGTCACCTGCAGACGTAAGGAATAATTCCTCTTTAAGTCTACATTGTGACGCTTTTTTCTAGTTTGTACTCTGCAAATTGAACTAGATTTATGCACTAATTGAGAAGCTTGTCTTAAAACTCTATGACAGAAACAATTTAAATTTAACTGCTACAATTAAAACTCCAGCATTGAGTATGGTGGAGGGACTAAACAGAAAAACAGAGATGAGTTTTTGGAAAAGAAAAAAGATAAAGGTCACCAAGTTCATTGACCTAATAATAGCTAACAGAATAAGGGTAATAAAGGATTACTTTATTCTGGAGAGTTTCTGCAGTATAACACAGAGCTTTTCCAAAACTGCAATATCTAGCTTTGAACTTTGAAGCAATACAGAGCAAGTCCGGAAGAAGGATTCATTACTGCAGGCTTCCAGGAAAGGCTGTAAGGAACCTGGAAAAGAAAATTATTTAAAATCTTGTATCACAGAGTTCAGTGCAGAGGAAAGTAGAACTGCTATTGATACCTCTAGAAGGCCTTAAATGCTTCTTGCTGTGCAATAATTACAACAACCAAATATTTCAGCTTCTGTTGAACACGTGATGCAAAATTCAGGTAAAACTAGAAACTGAAAAAATGCAGGTTCCTAAGAGTTCTAACACTACTGATCCTTGAATTAAAGCAGTGTCTATTCTCTGAAAAGGAAAAAAGGAAACAGAATAATTTTAAATTCAAATAAAAAGATCTTACATTGAAAATGCTTATGCAATGCTCATTTATCGTGGTTCTTTTCTTCAGTCCAAAGGAGGGGAACATTAAGCTGAGCAAAAAGACTCAGAAAGAAATATTTTAAACTGCTGCAGATAACATGGGCAGGGATAATACATATAAGAGATTGTGTGAGACCTGAGAGTCTTTCATCGTCAGCATACTGTCTCTGCACTCTGCACTCAGTTTCAAGAGAGTCAACACAGTAATTAAGAGGTAAAACTGAGATCTGAACAACAATCAAACACAAAAACCCCTCCCTTAAAATAGCAGATGAGTTTTTATGTCACACTGAAAAGACTTTCCCTGTACCCTGTTTCTCAAAATCTAGTAACTTCAAAATAAGGTTAAATCTGTTCTCTGGTTATTTCTTTTTTGGTTCTCATATTACAGATTAATTCATAGCAAAAACATAAAGAAAAGAAGTAACAATTTGTTTTTTTCTTAAAATTAACAGACTTTCATATACCACAGGGCATTTCCATTATGAGAATACACATGCAAATAAAATATTTTGATTGCATAATGTTAGAATATTTCATGTGTTGCACTTAATAAGAAACTGCAATATGCAAATTACAGCATAAACCATCAAACAAGACATTAAGAAAAATTCATATCCTGAATGCTGTAATTTATAAATAGGATGTCAAGATGTTTTTATCAGTACAAAGAGGGCTGGATGTATGTTTTGGTCAAAATTTTCCCTTTCCTGGTTCAAGGACATACAATTTATTAAATGTAACAAGTAGCCTTGGAGTGAATTCAAGGTTTTAATTTATTTCTGAAGGTTTACTGATAAAAAAAATCTGAAGAAATGCTATGGAAAACTGTTTGAAATAGGGCTTAAAAAAGAAATCAACTTGGCATTTAAAGTCAGCCCAAGAGCCTAGATAACTAATTTTCTGCACTGTGCATTTAGGCTGAATATTCAGTAAGGACCCAGTTATTCCTATTCCAACAAATGACCAAGTGTCACCTCTGATACACAGAGAACTCTTGAGACTTGTGGGCCTTTCCTGGCTTATACCCTCAAATGAAAAGACTGAGAAACAGCAAATGCCTCTATCACAGATCAGAGAAACTACAGCTATACGTAATCTTCCCTCTTTTCAGCAGAGGTGCTTTTGCTCCTTTGATTTAAAATGCTGGATTCAACAGATGGGATCTACAACATACATAATGGAATGTGTGGATGGAAATCATACAGATGCAGGATAATAAGAGTTTGGTAGCAAGAGGCCAACCTTGCAGCAAGAAAAAGCAACAACAACTGACGTTCTGTATAGGTTGACAAAGGCAGGCAGATGTTTTGTGGTTTGCATAGCTGAAGTATCCTCTGTTCTTTACCCAAAGCAATGCAAAACAACAATTAGTCAAAGAGATATGCATTATCAAGGCAATAAATCAATATCAATTAATTTGCTTTTCTGTTTACATGTACTTCTGTGTTTTTCCTACCATGTTCAATACACCTATGGTTTTATGCACGTTGTCCTCTCTGTTTTAGTACCACTTCCAGTTACAATTTGTTGTCTCTAAATTGTAACAGTAATAAATATAAAACCAGAATGAAAGTAAAGTAGGAAAGAAAGCAGTAATCAATGAAAAAAAGATAAGATATTATTTCTCATTTTATTTTGGCTTATGGTCTTCAAGGCATACCACTTTTAATATTTTTTTCAGTATTTCTGTACTTTCTCTACAGAAGGTATTATTTCTCAGAAATTGTCATATTAAAAAAAACCTCAGGGCTATCTCTCAATTACAGCAAACAGAAAATCCTTAGATGATTCACCACATGTGCTACATTTAGTGCTACGTGACTGACACACACTCAAGACTTGGTGCTCTTTACTGAGCCACCGCTCTCTGTGGCAGAACTCTGGGGATACAGAAAAGTCTTAAAGCTGGAAAAAGAATTAACTAAAATTTCACTTCACTGGTATGATGCTGTAATGCCCTAGTGAGTCTAGCTTGCTAAAATCCATGAGAAGAGGTGACAAAACTATGAACAGAAACAGCAAATAAACAAAGCCCAATGAACACAATCACCATCTTAAGAGTGCTTCCTGACCAAATATTTCTATCACTGAAGAGTGTTTGAAGTAAAATTTCTGTACAATAGCAGGAAAGGTAACCTTCTCTAAAGCAGTGAAAATCTAGGACTACAAATTATGTAGTCTGTAACTTTATAGTAATACTGTAGAGCTATAAATTTATAGACATTCTTCTAAAATTTCCTAGAGTTCCCACAAATGACTGCCTATTCCCAAGAAACAGAAATGTCAGTCCTATCAACCTGCACTGCACCACTGATGAAATGTGCTTTAACAACAAAAACTTGAAACAGTATCTCTTACTTACCAAAGATGCTTATCAGAAAGGGAAGAAAAGAAAAAAACAAATGTGTGACAACACTGACATTCAAGAAGCAAACTGAGAAGAAAGGCTTTTCTTCTTTCCTGTTGTCTCCTGTTAAGACAACAAATGGCTTTAAAAAACTCTTTTAGCATTTCTGCTGACTCATCTGACCTCTGATTCATGACAGATCTGAAGGTAACAAAACCTGCTTGGATGAACAGGGCAATTCTACAATTTATTCCTATAAATACCCTTAAATAGCCATAAAATGCTTTTAATTCCTTTTCTGCAGGGTTTAAAAATACCATATTTAGTCAACCTGAATATTTCTTTGCTGTCCTGCTCCTTCTGGTTCCTTAAACATATTACATTAAGAAAACAACATACACACACACACACACCACACACACACCCCCATTTCCATATACTGTAAGAATGTTCTGACTTTGAATTTTACAAATTAATGTAAAGACAACATCACTTTTAAGACAGAAGATCTTTCCTATAAAACAGAAAAGCTAACGTGGTAATAATGTTTAAATGTCTGCAAAGTTAATCACATCAAGTCCAACTAAAAAAAGTACACATTTAAATGGACTTTCTGTACACTGTTTATATATTCAATTCAGATAAGCTTTTGAAGATTATATTCTAAGTAATCAGAAAATGAACAAAACAAAAACATAATTTAAATGCATCTCTAGCTGATTAACTAAAAATAATAAGCTTCAAATTTTTAAATATTTTGGTTGCTTAGATTCTGCACAGATTTTGCTTTTCTTTAACTATTTTAGAAAAATGTAATTGGAATTTATCCTGACAGGACTTTGTCACAATTTTAAATAATCTGCAAAACCCTCCAGTGGTATCCTTAAAAAATTGGAGCGTGCTGTAGCTGTATTAACTCAGCCTGATTGGTAGACTGCAACGAACAATAAGCAATTTATCATTGCTGACAGAATTCATATGAAATTTACCCTCAAAGTAATCAGTCACACAGCATAAAATCTCACCAGCTATAGTAACCCAGAAAATTCTGTTTCATACCTAAAGCTATGTCACTTCAGGAAATAAAATGACAACTCTAAGTTCATGTTTTAACAAATTAACAATTACAGTTTTGCCTCATTTTCTAATTGAGAGAGGATCTGCTGGGAGAAAGGAGAACGTGTCTCAGCAATGCAAGTGAATGATGCAGCAGTGTCCACTAGTGTGGAAGAGTTACCAAACACAGAAATTACCTGTGCACCACAGCAGGAACACTTCAAAGGAAACAGCAACATCACTTGCTATAATCAACTGCCTCTAAGAGTCGCCTACAAGATTTGAACCATTTGCTGAATTTAACGGTTTCTCCTGTGTTCAGTAGCCAGGACTGTTCAGCCTCAGTGGCTAGAGCACAATGTAGGCGTCTGCACTGAGTTAACAGAGTCCAAGAGGCAATTTCAGCAATTCACCTACTATGTGTTGACCTCAGTATGATCTGAATTGCTCTTCACTTCCTAGGATATGCAAGACATTCAAACAGACATGGGATAGAATGTATAAGAAACCAATGCTAAATGAAAATATGGCAACTGGAGATTACATCCAGAAAAAAATGGGATAGCCCTGTATTTGATTGTGTTTTTTGAATTGTCTAGACCTTGATTAAGGTGATGACAAGGCTGAGTGTTTGGGAATAAGAATCAGGAGAAAGCCCAAGGCAGACATCCTGATAGAGTCTATTATAGGCCACCCAACCAGGATGAAAAGGGAGATGAACTAGTCTAAAAAATCAGGGAGGTGTTTCATAATTCCTAATTGGTCTCATAGAGGACTTCAACTTACCTGATGCCTGCTGGGAATGCAACACAGTACAGAGGAAACAGTCCAGGAGGTTCCTGGAAGAGAACTACCTGACAGATGGCAAGGGAGCCAATTTGGGAAGTCTCCCCATTGGTTCTGCTGTTTGTGAACAGAGAAGGACTTGAGGGTGATGTTACGGCTGAAGGCCATCTTGCACACAGAGATCACAAAATGGTAAGAGCTTTTTATTCTTGGAGAAGTGATGAAGGAGGCCAGCAGGACTACTAAGTGGGACTTCAGAGGGGCAGACTTTGGCCTCTTTAGGAGATGGTTGAGGGAGTACCTTGGGAGGCAGTCCTGAGGGGCTAAGGAGTCCAGGAAGGCTGGACATTCCTCAAGAAAGAAATCTTAAGGCACAGGAACGGGCTGTCCCCATATACCAAAAGGCAATCTAGTGGGGAAGCAGACTGGCCTGGCTGAACAGAGGTTAGGCTAGAACTCAAGGGGAAATGGCATTTGGAAGAAGTGGCAGGCAACTCAGAAGAACTGCAAGGGTGATGTGAAGTTATGGAGAGAGAAAATCAGAGGGCCAAAGCCAAAGAAGAACTTAATCTGGCTATTGGTGTAATAGACAATAAAAATGTTTCTGTGGATGCACTAATAACAAAAGGAGGGCTAAGGAGTATCACCACCCTTTCTTGGATGTGAGGTGGAAACACAGGGACAAAGGATGAGGAAAAGACTACCTAATGCCTTCACTGCCTCAGTCTTTAATAACAAGACCAGTTGTTTTCCAAGTACCCAGCCTCCGGATCTGGAAGAGAGAGACAGAGAGCAGAAGGAGGCTCCCATAGTCCAAGGGGAAATGGTCAGTGACCTGATGCACCACTTAGACAGACAAGCCTATGGGACCAGATGGGATCCACCAAAAGGTACTGAGGAAGCCAGTGGGAAATGCTCACCAAGCTACATTCCATCATTTACCAGCAGCTCTGGTTAAAGGGGAAAGGCCTAGGTACCTGGAGCCTGGCAAATGTGACACTCATCTACAAGAAGGGACAGAAAGATGATTCAGAGGCCTGTAAGCCCAACCTTGGTGCCAGGGAAGGGCATGGAGCAGGTCATGTCACCACATGGCATGTGCAGGCATCAGGCCCAACCAGCACAAACAAGAGTTTATGAAAGGCAGGTCCTGCTTGACCAACCTCATCTCCATATACAGCCAAGTAACCTGCTTGGTGAATGAGGAAAAGACTGTGGATATGGTTTACCTGGACTTCAGTAAAACCTTTGACACTGTTTCTCACAGCATTCTCCTGAAAAAACTGACTGCTCAATGTGTGGAGGAGTGCACTGTTTGGTGGGTAAGAAAACAAGTAAAAAAACCCCAGACTGGTAAAAAACAAGTCAGGAAGGAGCAACTTGCAAAGAGGTAACAGTCAATGCAATGTATTTGTTGGATTTGGACCAAAAAATGGAAAACTGAATATATGTGCCCTTCAGTAAAAATCTAAATATATTTTCAGAAACTAAAGCTGAGAAATATAAAAGTAAATAAAATGTACTATAGGTTTATCTATAAGTATGTGTACAGGAACTACAGTTGTTGAGGTAGAATAGTCAGGTGTTTTGTCTGGTGAATAAATGCTACAGCATTTATTCACCAGACAATACCATTTGAGAAAGCAACATGTGATATTATATTGCAGAAAATGGGGGTTAGTAGGATGGCTGGAAGGTGTGATGTGCAAGGAATTCACTAAAAATGAACTTCAGTTTTAAACACTGATTTTTGTAATTCTGCTTATCTGGTGTACTAGTTAATGAATATGGCATAAAGGTAGGAATAGTCTAATGAAATTCCATACTGGAACTGCCTACTTAGAATGCAGCAGGTATAAAATACATGGAAATCAGAATTATCTTACTTGCTAGAATAGCAGAAACATAAAGTTGATATACTAAAAAACAACATACATTTTTCCTGGAAAATCACTGATGATCAGTGGACTGCAGGATAAATTTGATCATCAGAGGATGAAAGATTTTGCTGTGCTGATTGAACTCAGTTTGTATATAAGCAATCAACAAGGCTTTACCATTAAAGAGTGATTCTGATGAGGCCTGACAGAGAGAAAAAAGCATTTTACAAATAACCTAGGTAGCATCTTAAATTGAAGTTATACACTACTATGGGTTAATTGTTCAAGAAGCCAGAAAAGGCTCAATGAAATACCAAAATCCCAGAGAGAATTACAACTCTCTCAGCACACACCTGAAGGAGCTTTGTTCCAAACACAAATGCTAAGAAAACCTTAGCATAAAAAAACATCACTTGGCATCACCTGTAGTTCTTAGTTCTGTACCATTAGATTGCAAAGTGAAAGATATATAAAGTCTGAGCTCTGACAATGCACAGATGTTACTCAAACTATACAATTTTAAATTTCCACTTCCAAGGAAATACTTTCTTTATGGAATTCAATCAATTATGACACTGTTAAAAAAAAAAAGCTGGCTAAAAAGCACAGTAGTTCTGATAGTCAAATACAAAACGTGTATAAAAATATTTTTCCTACTTAAATAATTTTATGGAAAACTATAAAACTGTAAACTTTTTATTACAAATATGCAAGTTTAGAAAATAAAAGCAAAGAAGACCTTACTTGAATAAACTTCAATGTTCTAAAGATTTCATAACTTAAATTGACTGGAAAGGGGATGTGTATACCCAAATACTAATACAACCAACTCTTTTTAATAAAATTTAACTCTTTTTAATAAAATAATTTTTAAAAGTAACATTCACATCTACCTTCAAAATGATGTGCTGCTTAAGAACCACATTATTACCCAAAATGAACAGTGAAACTTTACTTCTGAAATGGCTACTTGGCTCTACATAACTTTATATTTAATTGTTCCTTCTACTGATTGTTTTGGAGTGGATGAGACAGGGATCCAAAATTCAGAATGGCTAACCATTACATGATTGGTACTAGAAGAGGGAGAAAATAATGACACAGATGTTATTTGTTATTAGAGAGGGGTACTTCATACTAAATGAATTTCATCAAAATCAAAGTATTCAAACTAAATTTTAATTGAATTAACAAAAATGTGTGCAAAGTTTTGGTGTACTTGCTTGCTTTCAGCACATATAGGTGGGTCCTAGCATTATCTAGTCTGCATTGAACAGAGTTAGACATCCTTATCTGTGATTAAAATATTAAACTAAAACATCTCTTAATCCAACACAATTATTCACTGTTTTCAGAAGAATGCATAAAAATTACAAAGGTAAGATAGGATAACAGAGGAAGGATTTCCTTTCAAATGGTTTGAATTTCAATGTTCATGCCTCGTAAGCTGTAAATCATTTCTATCACTATAGCTTCAAAACACAAGTCCTCAGGACAATTTCACATCTGCTTTTCACACAGGGGAGGGGAATCCTATCTTAGTACAATATTCACCAACTTGACATTTTTATCCTTCCAGTACAGCAGAATAAACTCACTTGAAAAGCTGCAATTCTGCAAAGTTACCAGTAAAGATAACATGCTGGAAAATGTTGAATTTAAATCTGTTTAGGCATATGGGCATTTTTTACTCCATGCCTCACTGTTTGTAAAGTCTCAAAATGCTAAGACTTAAGAGGAAACATGAAGGGGTGGGTTTGAGTTTTCTTGGCAAATTCTGACCATTGACTTTTTAGAAGTACCCACAGAACAGTGCATGTTGTAGAATTCCTAGGATCATTTATGGAAGCATTCCAGAAAAAGGAAAAAAGAAGTGTCCTATAGATGGTCAATGTAAGAAGACTTCAGCTTACAATTAAATAAGCACAGCTTCTTACTATGGAGAAAATCCTTTTATCTTCACTGGCTTCATTAACTTCCCTATGAGACTATACCTGGACACAGACTTGGTTATCCATGACCATAGTATTTTCTTCCAAAAAAAATTTAAACTAAAAGTAAGGTTCAGTGAATAAGTAAATACAGCTCACTTTTGCAGTTATTAAAATTCTTCAGTTATGTATATATGATTAAGAAATCACACTTAAGCCCTACCAGAATGTGCATAACTTACAGTAAACTTGAGAGCATCATTTTGAGATTTTTTCTTTTGAAGATGCTCTCATTTTGATTTGTGAATAAGTACACACTAATATAAAATATACTCTCTGCAAAACAGAAACAAGCTTGAAGACAAAGTACATTTAAGTTTTATTTAAAGCAAATGCCAGTGTTTTGTAATGTCCACTCAGCAGGTAAGTTTTGATTTCATTGAATGAATTTAAGGTTGAAAAAGGGGAAGCTACCACTCCACCTGACAGCAGTCAGATACCACTGCAGGAGGAATTTAAGACATATGATGTCTTTGTATAAAAGTGCAAAATGTGAAACTGAGGCAGGGAGCTATCTGGCAACAGTTTCCAAATCAGGCATGAACCAGACTGCAGTTAACAATGGTATTTTTGATAGGTGAATATAAACTCACTACATCATTTGAAACCCTTTTAACTGATTTATAAGTTTAAAATAAACACAGTAAGCTGTGTGAGAAGACAGGAAGAACATTATTGAACAAGATTGCATATGACAAGTATTCAGCTGCAAGGTGATTTAATACCAATGATGTGATGTTCTTCAACATCCACAGAACAAATTTTCTTGATGAGATCATGCTACTTATTACTAGATTGTTTCCAGAAAACGTTTCAAGTCTGGTATCCAGGAATTCTCTTGAACAGTGTGCTGCAACTAGAAACAAGGTCTGCTGAGGAAAGAAATTTGTATTCTTAGGGAGGGAGCTTTGGGGTATGAAGATGCCCTAGAAGCCACTGTTTCATACTATAACTATCTGGATAATTAGAAGTAACAATTGCTTTAATTATCAAACATTAATTTTCATAGTCATTTTAATGGGAAATGGTAAGAGCTTTATTAAACAATAAATACAATATATGCCATTTGACTAAACTGAAACATTGGCATGTAGCAGTTAATATCTTTTGCTCTCAAAATTTCAAAGGCAGTCAGAGTACTCTGCATTTGTAGAAATCTATCACAAGCCATTCAGCATTTAACAAGATACTAAACCTACTTTCTATGACAATTCTATCAGAGAAGACTTTGGTTTTAGATCTGTCTTCACAAGGGTCATAGCTTAGAGATGGGACTAAAAATTGAACACCATGGCCTGGTAGCCTGCTTTCCTTAACTAAAGTAAGGAAACCTTCAAAAGCTGTGTACTGAAATCTTTCTTCCCTATTAAATGAGCAGGAATAGATGTCTTACCCTTTTCCTTAATGAAAAGCAAGGAAGATACCTTTATAGATCATAGACCAATTCTCATTAGATTCATAAACCAAAAGAAGGATCAAGCTGAATCTTATAGCACTCATCTGAAGCCTCAAATTCAAGGAAAAGAGCGCCATGACTAAAATAACACTGTAGGACTTGCTCCCTTGACTCTGCTTTTATCAGTCAATCTTTATAGCAAGGGAAAGGTGGGCATCCTTCAGAAAACAAACATGGATTGAAATGCTGGCAATCGGTATGGAGTGCAAAAAAGAAGTTGAAAAGGGTGTAACTGAACTGACAGTCCTCCTGTATGACCATGGAACAAGAAAGGAACCAATGAGATAGCTTCAGTAAAAATATAATTAAACCAATTTATACACAATTATGTACACTTTAAAAGAAAAATATTAGCAGAATGTAATAAGAGAAAGAAGATAAAATATCTTTGTGGAGTTGTTTTTCTACTGTCATGTTGACAACAAGCTGTTAACTCCCACAACTGTGGAATTTAGAAGCAACATGTTATTTCCCCTGAACAGAGCTGACTAAACCAACCAGACTGCAACTTAGGCCACTGAGCTCATCTGAAAAAAAAATTCTTCAGCATATAAACAACATGAAATATAAATTATTTAGAATTATATTGTTTATCATAAGAATTACCTACATTTTCCTTTCAGTTAATTATTAACTTTCTAGCACAGGTTAAAATAAGCAATTTGCTAACAAAATGCAAGTGGTTAGGTAAAGACCCACACAGTTGCAAAATTTGTTCCTCAAATCTACAAACAGTAAAAGTAATGAACAGAATCCGCAGAAGGACTGGAATATGGAAAAAAACCCAATACTATGAGAGCACAGAAGTAAACTGAATCTGAAGTTCTTTTGATGCAAAGTAAACTGTCTGAATCACTGCATAACATCTTCAGCAGCTCCTCTCCCCTTATGCCCTGAGGAGCATACTAACCTCAACTTTTTTCATTCCTGACATTTAAAAGTCAGCCTTTGGTCCAGCTATGAATGAGTTTGTATATGACAAGAACAATAATCAGTTGAACATTTTACCTCCTCCTTAGGCCTTAAGATTTCTGTGAAAGAGGTGAGGAAAACAAGATTGGCATATATATATATATTTCTACCACACACATATACATATTCTGTATATTACACACATTGTTACAATTCCAAATATGTCAATGATTGGGTGTACTGAGGTCTGGTTGAGACAAGAGCTAATTTTCTCCACAGCAGTCCTGAAAGCACTGTGCTTTGTATTGGTAGCTAGAAGGGTGCTGGTAACACACCAGTCCTTGGCTACTGTTAAGCAGTGCCAGCACAGTGTCAACACTGTCTCTGTAAACTCCCCCTCACCAGCAGGCTGGGGTTGGGCAAGATCCTGGGAGGGGACACAGGCAGAACAGCTGAGCCAAAGTGACTCCCATACCATATGGTATTAGCTCAGCAACACAAGCCAAGGGAAGAGAGGAAAAGCAAGGCAGCAAGAGAGGGGAAGGGGGCATTCCTTATTTATGACATGTCTTCTGGAGCAAACTCTATGCATGCTGAAGCCCCACTTCCCAGGAAGTGGCCAGACACTACGTACTGATGGGATCTTTTGGTTCCTTTGGTTCCATGTGTGGACTTTGCTTTTGCTTTAATAAACTGCCTTTATCTTGACCCAAAATTCATTTCTTCAATCTTATTTTCTTTTCCCTGCTTTGCTGAGGAGGGGAGTGTCAGAGTGGTTTGGTGGGCACCTGGTGTTCAGCCAGAGCCATCCCACTATACTGAGACAAAATAGTGGGATTATTTTTTTAAGAATTATACAATGGCATGGAAACTCACAGATGTCAAGAAAATAAGTGCAGTTAAACTTGATGCAACTAAGTTTCAAGAAACACATCGAAATTAGCTTCCTAGGGTACCAAAAGTCTTAAATATTTCTTCACAGAATTCCACAAGTGGCCTGTCTGGAGAGGTACACTCCAGGTGTTATCTACCCTTGTACAGAGGAGATGTAGAAAGAGAAAAAAGTACTGAGGTACGTCACCTTTCAGTTCTCTATCATTTCCCATTGAAATGCTGGTGCCAGGACTCTCACAGATTGTTGATGCTAAACTCCTGAAGAGAGATGGACTGTATGAAAGGCTGTCTGCCAGTAAAATCCACAGCAGTGAGACTATTAATTTTAATTTGCCATTAAGGTCTTGGACAGAGAGAGAAAAAAGATGATACTAATGCCTCAGCTGTTGCATTTGACATCATATTTTCAGTAAGTGAAGCACCACCAGTGTTGTGTGAACTTGCAAGGGAAACTTGAATTCTGAACCCACTGTACCAGACATGCTATGAAGCCAAATCAATACTGATCCAAGATGTAAGAACATGCAAACCAATCCAAAATCTGCTTAAGCAGTACTGCAGAGTCTCATTCTAGCTTCCATGGAGAGAAATATCTGTCTTAGACCAGTAGGTACCTTCAGAGCGACCACAACAAGTTAGAGAGCTGGGCAATCACCAACCATATGAAGATTAACAATGTGAAGTGCCAGATTCTGCAGTTAAGATGGGGCCACCCTGGATGTACAGACAGACTGGGGAATGAGAGGCTGGAGAGCAGCACTGAGGAAAGGGTCCTGGTCAGCAGAAAACTGAACAAGAGTCAGCAGTGCCCTGGCAGCCAGGAGGGCCAACCCTGTCCTGGGGAGCATCAGGCACAGCATCACCAGCCAGGCAAGGGAGGGGATTGTCCTGCTCTGCTCTGAGCTGGGGAGGCCTCACCTCAAGTGCAGGGGGCAGTTTTGGGAATAAAATATAGAGAAGTCATTAAAAGTATGGGAGAGTGTCCAAAGCAAGGCCACGAGGATGGCAAAGAGAGGAAGCCTTATGAGGAGCTGCTGAGGTCACCTGGTCTGTTCAGCCTGGAGAAGAGGAGACTGAGGGGAGACCTCCTAGCAGTCATCAATATCCCCATAGAGGGAAGAGGAGGGGCAGACACTGATCTCTTCACTCTCATGACTAGAGTCAGAAACCAAAGAAATGACATGAAGCTGAGTCAGGGGAGGTTTAGGTTGGATAGCCATGGAAAGGGTGGTTGAACACTGGAAGAGGCTCCTCAGGAAAGTGACCACAACACAAAGCCTGTCTGAATTCAAGAAGCATTTGCACAACATTCCGGAGCACAGGGTGTGACTCTTGGGGTGTCCTGCACAAGGCCAGGCACTGGACTTGATGATCCTGATGGGTCCCTTCCAACTCAGCACATTCCATTATTCTGTGATTCTTCACATGCAGCTTAAGTAATTATCCTCAATATATGAGGGAAACCTAGACTTCATTTCTGGAACATGAGAAGAATAATTTCTTACAGGAGAAAGAACCTACCTAAGGACCTCAGCTAAGCCTGGACTGCACAGAAACATTAGCATTCATTGCTATTATAAAAAAAAAAGGTACAGGCAGTTACAGGGAGTAGTACTGCAACACAGTAGTTATTTCATATCTGATTCACATTTTTCAGCCTGGACAACTGAGATTCAAATCTGTAAAAACACCTCATAAAAAAAAACAACAAACCTTAAAAAATAAAGTTATAGAAAATTATATGCCAGAAAAATTTCCGCTGGCCTTTTTTCCAATTTAATTTCTAGCAGCTTCATCACTAAATGAATTATTTTGAGCAAGAGTATTGTAACACTCCCATAGAGCCAGAAAATTACTGCAACAAATTGAGAGAATGCCTAGGATGGTATATATTACATTAAAAAATAGAAGTCTAGACTTTGCCTCCTGTTGACTGCATGCTGTCTTTTTGGGTAATATGACTCCATATTTTAGTAAACAGCCACTACCTATGTCTTCATATTTAGAGCTGCACATGCTTTAAAACTGAGCATGAATTCCTGTTTAACACAGAGAGTTCTTTTCTGAATAGTCACTGCTGCCTTCCAAAGTTTGTCTTTTAATGACTTTTTAATTGGAAACTTTACAAAGGAATGAAAACCCAATTTCCCATCAGCAACACTCTTTCTCATTGTTAAAAATTTCTTCCAAAATACTATGTATTGGAAAAGAGCAGACCATGCCTAATTTGTGTATTGGCAATTCATTCTACCAAAGAGGCTCTACATAATATAATCTTCATATCCAGTTGCCAAGAACTAATTTTCATTTAAATGTCAATTTAATTAAACAGTACTCTTCCTTCCCTGATTTTACATAGATACAACTTCTCTGAGAAGCAAGAAAACAAAATTTGAGTCTCGCAACATATCTTCATTATTCTTCAAATTTCAAGCACCTAGTGTATCAGAATGACTACTGCTAGGTAACTGAAGATGTACCGTCACAGTCATTACCCAAAGAAATACCACACACTGTTCATCTTGCTTAGATGGTTACCTTTGTGCATTCAATTAATTCTTTCCCAATCACAGTTATGACTATTAGAAAGAATAGTGTAAGACTGCATTCATTACCTGGTCAGAAAAAGACTGCAAGAAAGAATAGAACTTTAGTTAAATATTTTTGAGCTTGGGTTGCTACAAAACTGCTTTTTACTCGACATACCATCCATCCCAAGTCAAACATGCTTTCTATTTCACTAGTACAATGCATAATAACAAAATACTTCCAAAACAACATACAATTGTATTCTTAAAGGCAGTGAGTGATTTTATCTTTAAAAAAAAAAAAAAAAACCACTCACAAGGTTTATTCAACATGGTATTGGAGTCTGTCACTACCTTCATGCTCATCCAGGTGGTTATCAATTGATCCTTACCTGTATCACCTGGAAAAATGCTGTGGCAAATAAGATTACTAATGCTTTTCTAGGGCCAAAGCACAGTAAAATTCAGCAAAACATACACATTTTGTTTAGAAATACCATTTCCATCTTGGCACAGTAAAATTCAGCAAAACATACACATTTTGTTTAGAAATACCATTTCCAAACCCTAGAAATTGAAAAATAATTGGGGACGAGATGGTCATCCAAACTAGGAAAAGAATTAAAATAGAACCTAATCTTTATCTCCACCTTCTGGCAGGTTTTCATGATTTGGGTTCCCTGGCGCAGGCTGACTTCAAATAAAAATATCAGCAAGGTAATACAGTGGAATAAACTGAAAAGCCAAAGAAAAAATAGCTACAAAATTTCATAGCAAGAAATAAGAAAGTAACCAGGATGAAATACAAAACAGTGGCTGAGAGGGAGAGGAAAACACAAGATGACTCAGAAAAAGACCGACAATTCAGAAATACATTTTATATGTTTACTGAATGTACACAATACAAAGAATTGCTAATAGTACATTAGACTATACAGCTTTTACACTGTATTTTTAAATGCTTTTCCACTGTTTTTATACTTTCCTCACCTGTTTTCATAATGATATTTTTTTTGTAACTACCCACATTTACCAGATTCAATGGTCATCTGAAGTAATCCATCAAGAGCACTGGAAAGCAGACTTGGACTGGATACTTTTAGGTGACTCAATATAACAGGCACACATTGGAATTCCAAAAATAAGGCCTTCCCTTCATCTGTCTTCAAATCTACGCGAAGAGACTCAAATGCCTGAGCCAGGTAATCCACTGAAAATATCAAACACAGGCAATAAAACTTCTATAATCCTTGTTTCATTAAGCCATGTGAACAACTATTTGACAGCTACCATGGCAAATATACACTTAAAAGTTAAATAGCTGAAAATATTAAATTTACGTTTTATTTTTATTCCTTAACAATCCATTGTGAGTGGAGAAAAAGATTATCTACAATTCATATGTTGAAGAAAAATATACTTACAAATGTAAAGTCCTGCAAATATTTTTTTAAACAGGAAAGAAAATACAAAACTTGCATAGTTTGAGACAGTGCTGGGTTCAACATCTGGGAAACCTCTATTAAGGGATTCAGTGGCTGATTTGTCTGAGTGAGAGCAATTATTTTCATGAGAGCAACTAGTCCCATTCCTTCTACAAAAAGCTGTATATTTCAGTATAAACATTTTATATTCTCATCCATTCTGAGAAATTATACAAAGGAGGTAGATTAAGTGAACCAATCTATTTTCTTAACTTCCTGCTGTCAAATCTTCCTCAGTATCTTGGTATTGCATTGATCATCTGGAGCACAGAAAATTAAGTAGAAGGAAACAATTTATCCTACTGCATAAGTTTAACTATGGTGCCATCTGCTGGATACTGACATTTTGAAGGAATTAGGACATATGTTCAAAACCAAATCTGCTATTTTATCACCAAATCATTAGCACCATGTGGTCAGAGTGATCAAAATTCATACACGGCGATATCTGACATATGTTTAACAACAGATCATATTTTCTGTGCTACAGCAGCCAGCAGTACAAAGCAACCATGAAAAGCTAAACTGATTCATTCTAATCAGGAGTATTCATCTGCTTAGGGTAAATCAGTCTCTGCAATGACTAGTTTTTTATTTCAATTCTTCTTGCATTGTTCTTATCAAACATTCCTAGAATGTGAGTATCAATTTGAGACTAATTATCATGTTTCACCAAAATATGTTGACTGAAATAGTTCCCTCCAACAGCTGGAACCATGTATTAGTTCATGAATTATGTCAGGATGGTCTTCCACCACATTTTATTCCTGTGTTTACAATAAATACTCACAATATAAATATTGCACAGGTCATTAAGCATAAAAACATACTAATCTGCTTAAACATCTAATCCAGAAGCACAGTTTCAATGAACAAAACCTCTATTCATTATTTATGCATTTAAAATATTTGGCATTCCTGTTTTGTGTCAATTGGGGTACCACAGATAGCAGCAATTTTGTGACGTGGATCTCTGCTGTCTAAGAAATGCCCCAAAATTTAACATATTTCATGGAAGAGACTAAAAAATCAAATGCCAAAGCAGGCATCTGATTTTGACATTTTTGCATGATATTTCAGGAGTACCTTGAAAATTAACATCTCTGTAACCTGTATCAATCTCTTCATGTTACTGACAAAATAAATGTGTTACTTGTAAAGATATTTTAAAATACAAACCATTCTGAGGAAAAATGATAGCTAAAATAGAAACATGGAATAATTTAGGTTGGCATCTTGTCCAACCTTCCTGTCAAAAGCAGAACCATCTCTGAGGTTAGGTTAGATTGCTCAGTTGTAACCCCACTAAAAAATTACTTGCTATCAAAACGATCCATGCTTTTAGAATGTCTTTGAAAAGGGAAAATAAGTGGCTAATACTACAAAGAGGGTTATAGAGATGTTCGTTCTTATGCTGTCCTTGGAAAATTTATTCTTGAAGAAAACCCCAGTTATGCAGACACACAGTATTGCTAAGTTGCTGCAGGTAAGCAGCAATCACATCTCACACCTGCTCTTAACGGTACAGAATTACTTTTCTGCCTGACTTCCATAAAAAAGGATTTGCAACACCTTGTTCCCAGTTTCTCCTGAAGAAAGATAAGACATTAAAACTGAAGGTAGCAATTAACAAATCAGCTGAGAGAAGAGTTATCTTATTCTTTGAGTTGTATTTTCCACATCTTTTCTCACACTGTCCAGACACAATCTGATTTGTGTAATCTTGCAGTGTCTACTTTGAAACATTTATCTTCTCCCCCCTCTTCAGAAATGCTGACTTGTCAAGTCATCATATTGACAAAAACACAAATTCTAACATAAAATGAATAATAGCAAGATTTATACTTGCATATTTTGCTTCACAATACCCAAGTAAAATCACTTTTCACTAATAAAGCAGAACAGACTCCACAGTATCATTAAAATGCTTTTTGTCCAGGCACATGACTGAAATACATAAATTAATGTAAAAAAAATCTTGACCTACCTTGTTTCACTGTTTTAAGCACAATCAAAGTTGACAGAAACCTCAGAGGCATACAGAAACTCTTAAAGAAAGCTGCTGACTTTGATTTACTTTCTGTAGGCTGTTCAGAAGAACTGTGTGGGTTTCCCTTACTCACTATGCCTTTGAAGATATCTTCACCAAGTCTCCTCATGGTTGATCTCATTGTTGTATGCTGCTTCAAACAGTGCAAGTAGTTAGTGCAAACATTATAACTTGACATACATATGTTCTCCATGCAATTAAACACTAAATTGCAAATGCTTTGCTCATGTATAGGAATATAATCAGAACAGGAGATACTGCTTTGTTTCAAAAGCTGTTGAACAATATTAACAAGGTGACTTATCAACAAACACTTCAGAAAGAGACTAATTAGTGAGGGTCCTGGATACTCTGATGTTATTTAAGTGGCCTCTGGTTCCAGAAAAAGCTTTTTCAGTCAAATAAATTTTGTAAGCTTGCCTGAAGTTATATCCTTGAAAATCATGTACAGAATCAAGGTCTAAATATGAAGCTGAAGAACACTGTAGAGGTAACATCTATTAGATTTTAATCATAAACTCTATTGAAATATTCAAGCTTCACAATATGCTTGTTTAAAATGTAGTTACTTATTAGAACTAAACTCAACATATTACTATTGGATTGAATTTAAACTCAGGATATTTACAAAGTTTGTAGCATTTGAGCATTGACAGCACTATGCTGCATCTATACAGTATGACAACTGTCTTTTTCTTTATTATATTGCTAAATATTTTCTTATGGCAGTCTGGTCAAAAAGAGCAAGGAATGTCTTGTGGTTAGAGACTGAGCAGAGGACAGAAAAATCAAAATTTCTTCACTGCTTTGCCACTCACTTCCATCACTTTCAACAAATCCAATTCTCATAAATGAACACAATAAAATAACTGCCTTCTCTAGTGCAAGTTTTGTTAATACATATACAAAAATATAGCTTCAGATGTGCTTAGACATCACAAAAGAGATCACATACATAGGGAAACCACATTTAAATACACAGTGCAAAACTTAAATTTAACTTGAAAAAGAATTTGTTTTTTATTTGCCACTTTCTGTGGGTCAACACTATGAATTTATGTTTTACAAAGACAGCAGTTCCTTTTTATACGCTACCTGAAAACATCCATTTTTCATATATATTTAATATGCAAAATCCATTAATATCTTCCATTATTTTTTAAAATATACTGCAGGAGGACTACTTGTCTTACCTGTATATCAGTGTCTAACTGTCTTATAGACCAGTAAATAAATTTAATCACAGGCACGTGCAGTTTAGGATTCACATATGGCATCCACTGGAGTTGCTCAGCAGCTATAGGCAAAAGCTGCAAAAATATACAAAAATAGAATTACATGCAGTATGGGAACTATTCTATAAGCTAAGTGTAAGTGAAAAACAAACAAACAAATCTCCTAACTTTCTCTTGGAGTTTATCAGATTACATATGCAAATGTCCTCTGGGCAGATCCAGTACAGCTAACACAATTGTATACATACACAGGTGTTAAATTTTACATAGGTTTACATGTGGGAATGGAGATACATGTGAGCTCAATCTCATGTAAATCCAATCACAGTCACTATAAATCTTTTATATAATAAATAAATACAACAAAGTGAATTTTCTGAACACCTCACTGATTTCTAAATCTCGGTATCACAAGAAAAAACAATAGAGGTGTTAAAATACAGCATAGTATCACCTTTTATTGGTGATAAATTGAAATTTTAGTATCTAAATAGAAATAAAAATATTTTAAATTTGATCTGTTGATCTCCTTAAAACAATGCATGACACATAAAACACAAGACAAGCTATCACCTCACAGAAGTCACTTGAAATAAAATGCTGAAGCTCTTAGGTTGAGACAGGATATCACACTTTTTATTAAAAATTATCTGTAGGCTTTACAAATGAAAAATTACCTATTATATCTCACTGCTAGAATGAATACTGATTTACTAACAATTATTTTGTTTTAATTACATGATGACCTGTTATACTCTCAGAATCATTAAAAGCACAGCGAAGTCTGAAAACATATTAACACAAGCAAACAACCCAAACCCCAACCCAAACCCCTTTACCTTCATACACTTTTCCTGAGTACAGGAGTTCTTTGAGCTCTGGGTAACCCTAGGTTTATGACTCTCTTCTTGTGTTTTTATTTTGCTAAGATGCTGGTCAGAGATCCAATCCATAAGATAAGTTAAGAGCTCATAGACTTGTGAATTCAATGGTAGCTGTAATATATTCACATCATCAGATATTTCAGCTTTCAATTTGATGCTTTTTCTAAGCTAAAACAGTAACAGACTGAAATACATGACAGAACATTAACTATGAAATATTATACATAATAGAAAGAATGAGAATTTTATGCCTGAAAAAACCTGAAAGGTAAGTTACTGTAGTGTGAGCTTGTGGAAAATGTATTCAAGCTGACAGTGATCTTGAGCAGGCCATGTGTGCTCTGCTGGCCCTTGTACCTGGGGTTTGAGAAGCCTGTATAGTATGAATGGAACTGTACCTTACAGTATCTCTGGGAAAGGTAAACTGTAGGCAGATCAAAGGTTGGAAGGTGGCAGTCCTGACTGGGAGACCCCTGTACATCAAGGAGTCAGAGATTCACACCACAGTTAACTCCAGCAGGTGCAGCCTGTGCTCTGCTGCACAGATAACCAACTGCACAGTTTATCCTGTGCTTGGCTACAGGACAAACTCAGGCAGCTCCCTCTTGGTACTGCTGATCCTGCCTGGCCTTGGCCTTGTCTAAAAGGACAACAAGTTCTTCTCCCATGAATGTCCTTCATGAAAAGAGTTGTTTTCTTGCAAGAAAATTATTTATATATTGAGTGGCCAAAAAGGAGGGGCTTCTTTCAATGGACAGGCTCTCCTCAGCATGCCCTGGGAAAAGTCCATCAGGGCTCCATTTGATGCTGCACAAACACAACGTTCCCAGCATCTAAAGGGACACAACATTTACTCACTCTCTGTATTCTTCCTCTTACTCTGTCTTGTTTTAATAGCCAGGTAATGAAGCCATTTGTTGTCAGCCTTTCTTACAAAGACCCAGAAGGAACCCTGCAGTGTTTCTTTCTCTCACTCCCCAGGGCAAAATAAACACCTGTTGTGATGATTTCTTGGTGTGAAAAACATATGCCCATAATTTTTTTTGTACTTGATCAAATGGTAGTAAAACAGCTTGGAAAAAAATTCATACAGAATCACTACACTTTATAATTCTGGACAAACAAAATACAAGGACAAAGCAAGTCTTTAAAGCCCTTCACATGGGGAAATTCTTATTTCAATACACTAGTCTTACTTTGTGTCATTTTGTGCAATCCACTATTGATAAATTGTTAAAAAAAATAATAAAGAGTTAATGAAATTCTCATCTTGGCTCTACTACATTGCAATGAAATACTCTACAAAAGAAATCCAGAGATACCTGAAGACAGGCTGCATGAATAATTCCCTAAAGACCTCAAAACTTTTCTTCTATCTACCTTCAGATAACTCTTTTCTCTTTACTCAGAACTGTAACTACTGATACAATTTGTATTTAATGTGCAACCGAAGTATGCTAAAACCTATATAAAGAGAATTTGTTGGCTTTATATAGACAGCACAGTTTTAAGGCATTCAGTGTAGATCAATTAGATAGGGTGGTGTGAATATCCTTCTCATTTCACAGTTTACCTCTAGCTGGAAAGACAGCATAACCAACTGGGAGATTCTGGCAGAGTAATACCATAAATGGAACTGCATGGAGACAGAAAGAATTTCTTAAAGTGTTGTAAGAAGGTTTTTTAAGGAAAAAAGGTGATTGTTTTGGAATTGTGAATGAACACTGCATTTAATCTTTGTTCTTCACTAAAGATTATTTCTCAAAAAAATAATAGTAGTATACCACTTTTGCTTTAGAAGATTAAAGGTTCTTTACTGGATACTTCTGAAAGACTACTTTTTACCTGGTGTTATTGATAAGGATAGTGCTGTACTGTAGCAGTAACCAGAATGAGTCTAAGATTTGTTCTGACGCAGCAAAAGAAACCTGTGACAGTGGATGCAGGTTATAATTCTAATTGGCAGATGAAAGATAACATGATCTGAGGAGGAAAACTTGCCATACAAAGAAAAATAGACACATACACATAAGCAATATGAAATTCAAGACATATTTTTAGCAACAAAGTTAACTCTTTGTCAAGTGTGGGTTTTCCCCCAATATAATCTGTTTCTCTTCTTAATGTAACTCATCAAATAAAACTAAAAGCTACATTTTGCAATTTCTAGCAGATACACAGAGAACATTACACTGCCTAATGTCTTCCAAATGAAAAGATTCAAGACTTCTGCTTAATTCTTACCGTAGCAGTTCTTGATTTTGCCATCACTTTTTCCTGTTTCACAGGTTTGCCTTCTTTCATCACTTGATACAAATCATTAGATTTCCATACCTTTGAAAATTCATGCTTCCTCTAAACAAAATATAACAATGAATTATATTTCACTGGTTACCTATAAAAGCAGGTACCTGTAAGAACAAACCTTACTTGCAGATTTTCTAAACGAGCTTTTGCTTTTCGTGCTTGACCTTCCAACTTCTTGTTCAACTCAGTTACATCACTTAACTGAAAGAAGCAGAAAATATTAAACTATAAATTCAAAACTCACACCTTGACTTAATTATCACAGTGAAGTAACTTAATGTTGATGAGAAGCTAAATTATTTAAGTTTTTTCTTATTAGCATGAAAAGTGATAGAGACAAAATCGTCATCCACTTCCCTCAACAAATTGCAGAATCATAGACTGGTTGAGATTTGAGAGCACCTCTGGAAGACATCTAGTCCAACCCCTAGCTCAAGCTGGGCCAGAAAGAAGTGTCATTGTAGTGCTTATGTCTGGCTGCTCTGTCCAGACAGCTTTTGAATAGTTCCAAGGTGTTAGACTCTTATCACCTCTGTGGGCAATCTGCTCCAGGATAAATAAGACAGCAGCACTATCTCTTTGATGACCTGCAGCCCAGCCTTTCAGAGTGCAGAAGAATAAGCACTACAATGACACTCTTAGATATACACTAGATATACACTCTTAGATATACAGGCACTTCACATTTGATTACTTTTCATGGAGTGACAAAAATGCACAAATTCAAGAACGTTAATCATAGTCTTGTTAATGCAGAAGGTGGTTACTGACAATGCTAAAAAACCAGTTTGCTTGGTGAGAAAAGATCAGGAAAACTGCAACCTCTATTTAAATAAACAAAACCCCATGCTTTCTCCATACAATAATAAACAGCATGATCATCACAGAAGCCCTCAGTTTGCCCAGAAATGCAAAGATTTTACAGTGAGAGGAAATAACAAGACAGATGGGTTGCATCAGAACCATCAGCATCCTAGGAGTTAGGTGTGAGTTAGGTCTTTCCCTTCTTAAGGGAAAGAATAAGGCTCTACTATAACTTTTTTATTGTATCCAGATTACCAGAACATTAATTAGGCCAATGAATAAACAATGCTCAAATAATTTAGATAACTTATGTATTACCATTTTAGACCAGACTTTACAGTCAACTCTACTCAACAGTCTACTCTATGCATTACTATGAAACACACCATTCTAGTTTACAAATTGAGAAAATACTGCTTCCATTAAAATTTGCAAAAATAACTGAAAATACTTATCAAACATTAAGTTAGAAATAAACATTCTACTTTTTATTTCATAGAACCAGCATAGCAATTTGGCACAACAAATTTGCACAGGGTGGATTCCATTATGTCCATTTATATTCCATAAAAAATACTTTCTCTCCATCCATTCTCAATGGATTTTCCCTTCCTAACAATTAGCTGTTGCTAGTGAGTCAGTAGAATAAATCCTACTTCTTTTTTATACTGTGAAAGATCAGAAAGGCTAAATTTCAAGTACTAGAAACAGGTGAGAAAAATACTTTAATCATTCATACAATTCTTGTCTTAGAGAAACAAAAGGTCAGCAATTTTGCAAACTCAAGCTGCTCAAATATTTGTTGACTGTAACTTGTAGAATTATTTATGACAGGAAATAATAAAGTTTACCTGTTTTCTTAAAGAGTCATTCACATCCCTCAAGCTGTCATATGACGACTTCAGCCTCCTATTTTCTTTAGTTATTTCTCTCAAGGCTTCTGTCAGCTGCTTAACTTCTGCCTCATGTTGCTTTAGAAATACCAAAGTTAAGAACATGTTTTAAAAGAGACTATTCGAGAAATAATACGTTCCAGTTAAGTGTTAAAAGAGTTGGACAAACTTTTTAATATGAAGTACTTTATGTCCAAATTTACATGTTTAGTCAGCAGGGAGAAACACAAGATCTGTACTGCCTATTAAGATCTACAGGGTCTATACAGAAACTGAGAGCAACATGCACAGCCTATAGCTCCTATTGCTGCCTATTCTACCCAGACCAACTATATACATGTATATTTCTCAAACAATTCAGATGTGGGATGCATTTATGAACTAAAATCAATGACAAAGCTTTTACTTACAGCTCACTCTTCCAAATATTTACAAAAAGTTGTGACTGTGTTTTGGGGTTTCAGCTCATGTTTCTGGCTTTGCTTACTCTGAATCACGCAGAGTGAGAAACTAATCCTATGCCTCGTAGAGACTGGGAGTCTGGTTTACAACACAAACATATGAATTATAAAATACAACCTGCATATCCACTGCTGTTCATCTTTTACCCCTGAAATTTGTTTTATATTTAATCTTCTCTGGACCTTTAATTCAAGTACCTCAGATTTGGTAAAATAGCAAGGTTTTATTTTACTGAAAATATTCTAGCTTTCATTTCTCTCCTTCCAGGAATTCACTCTTCACTACTCTTTCTTTCCACACCTCTAAAGTTAGGCTGGTCTTCCTCCAAACTTTTTGATGTTTGTTTGCTAGTACTCTCTGCAATAAGTGTTATGTCAGATCTTAATGTGTCTTAAAGCATTCCCTTAAAGCAAGGAAATCCACTGCAACTACAGCTAATGCAAAGATACTCACAATTACAGACAGACCACATTTTTTTTCTAATATTGGTCACATAGCTTTCACTATTTTACAAAATAGTTACCTCCTTTTTCTAACTTGGAACTGCAAAATGTACTAACATCAGACAAGTAAATGCACTATTCTGAAAAAGAAGTCATACAAAAACTCTAGCAATATTGTTCAGTACTTTTTATTTAAATCTTTCCTTCATGGATTTCAAGGGCTCCAAAGAAATAAGCAGGATTTCCAGCAGACATGTCATGCCTTAAGAAAACTACAAATTAGTTCAAGCACAAGTAGAGCAATATTTATCATTAAATATATTATTTCACCTCTTTTATAGCTGCAATTTTTGTGTGAACTTCTTCCTCAACACCTCTTATTTTAGCCAAAGCTGCTTCATGTTGAAAAAACAACACTTCTTGTTCTGTTAGACAACGTTCTCGTTTCTGCAGTTGCAGAGCATACTCCTGCTGTGCTGAACTTTCTCTCTGTACCAAGAAAAAAATGTTAAACTACTTTAAAAACCCATGTGAAGTGTTCCCAAATAATGCTGAATTTAAAAATTTGTCCCAGAGATATGTTTAGCTCTTTGTGAAATTATAGTTACACAAGAGCTTTTAAATACAAAGTATCCTGACAGACAACTCTGTTCAGTTTCCTCCCACATTAACCCAAAAGACCTCCATATGCATTGGAATGGCTCAGCCTCCCAAAATGCAAAATTCAACTCTACATTGTTGCTCCAGAAAATTAAAGTTTGGCTTTTGCTTCCAAAATATTTGGATAATGGTATTAACTGTAAGACAGAACAGAGTCTGATGTGACTGTCTATGTTGAACACTAGATTAATGATATTGTTTCTTCAACTAGTAAGAAGCATCTCTGAAAAAGCAGTGAATTAAAAAAGAGATACAAAATTATTTTTATCTCATATATTGGAAAAGACAATTATGGCAGGGAATCCAGCAGAAGCTTAGGAACTATTAAAGAGTAAAATCATATAGGAGGTTCTTCTATTAGTAGCCTAAACCTGCTGGAGATGAACTGGTGGGATGAAGAGAGGGATTTTGGAGGAGGCCACGAAGGCAAGCACTTTGGAATGCCTAGAGCCAGGAGAACAGTTTCTGATGTTCTCAAGAGAAGCAGCGGTTGTGAGTACTTCCCTCTACACACACAGTGTGTCACGAGACAGTCTTGGATGTAGAAACACTGTGTTCCAACTCCCTCAACTCCCTCAACTGACTCTGCCCACCTACCCATCTACCTGGTCTACCCAAAATTCAAGTCAAAGCATCATTACTGAATCACTGAATTAATCTAGTGGAAGAGACAGATGAAGACGCAGATTTAGTATATAAGTAACTGTGATTAATATAAATTATAGTAAAAAATAACAGTTTAATATATAGTATTATAGTATTCAATTCTTTCTCGAGTGATATAGATTATTCAATGAAAATTTGAAGGTGATTCCAGTTCCTACCTGGAGCTTCTGATGTATGACAAATAATTCATCATAAATCTGACTGATGTGAGGAGGTATTAAACCTTGCCTATTGCATGCCTGAGCACCAGTTCCATGCACAATTTTCTTTAACAAACCATGGTTGATAATTTGGTCAGTATTTTCTTGAGTATTTCCAGCCACATAAGATGGTAAAGTGAGGCCTGTCAACATGGAAAAAAAAGCACTTTACTGTAAAAAATCAGTCCTAGGTAAATATTGATAGGATAGCTGTACAAAACCAGCAAAATATGTTCTAGGAATTCAGAGTTACAAGTACAGAGTGAGACATATCAAAATGTGAAAGTAATTGAAAGAATTATAGAGATTTGATTGAAGTTCTTGTTCCATTATTTATTCAAACTGATCAAGAATTAACAGTTTTATAAGTAAAACTATGCCCTCCATTGCAATATAGAAATCCTAGAGATATCTGTATGGAATCTATGCACAGACTGAATCATGTCACCAAAATCTCCTATTACTTTTATAAGGGCCTCAGGCAAGTGATTTGCTGCTGATTAGACCTTAGGGTGACACCTAACTAAACAGGACAAAACTTAAGAAACTACTGGATGCCACATGAGAAAATAACATTAGTATTGCTTCAAGCATGTCTGAACCTCATAAAATAATTCTAAAGAAAGTATTCATGTGAAAGATAAAATCCCCCCATTAAAATACATTTTAGGCGACTAGTGTATTTCTAAATTGAACAGAAATTCACTTACTAGGAAGTTTTTAAAGTTACATGTTATACTTCATGGAGAGTTGTAAGAATGTATAAAATCAAATTTTTATTACCTGCTCCTGTGTATACAGCTGTATTTTGAGTTGCATCAGTTTCAGAGCAAATAATGCTGTTTCCTTCTACTTCCAGACCACTTGAACCACAAAAATAATCTTGCTCATCATCAAAACTAAAAGTACAAAAGAGCACGAACTTTAAATTACTCAATTCCTGTCTAACATGATACATAACAGAGACTGAAACAAGTCTGTATAAAAAGGAAACATTGCTTTATGTAAGACTTTGATATTTTACTGATAACAATAGCAGAGTTAAATCATTTGGATGAAAGACATTATTACTCAAATAAATCTCAACCACAGAAATTACATGTTGCTGACTTAAAAATTGTTGCAATAACTAGGCTTTTCATACTGTAAGCACATATAAGTAACAGGTAAAAGCAACACTCTTCTCTCACCACAAACCAACAAATTCCCAGAGAACTAAAAATACAACTCTCCTTTTTAAATTATATTTTCCTGTTTAGTGTAAAGTAGCCCTTAAAAGAGATTTCTTGGCATTTGGAATTGAATTATCTCTAAATAAACATAAATCTGTTTATCAGTCCAGGCTATTCGCTTTCCTCCTAGTGAATTGTTTTATCACCTAGTTAAGTTTAAGTCATTCCTGCATTCCCTTAGCAATTCCAACATACACAGATTAGACTAGGTCAAAATCAGCATCGTTGTTATCACATAAATTAGCTACAAACAGTTCTTTACTTAACAAGAAAACAAGAAACTTTAACCAATTTTTGCACAGTCCAAATGCATCTGTTTTATTTGCGGTTTTATGAGAAAAAAAAAAAAAGGAGAAATAAAAACACCTCCTACCAATCCCAGTTTTTCAGACTTTTCTGGAAATCACTAGATCTGATGCTCTTCTCTCTTCCAGCTTCAGTAAATTCTGACTCTAAGGAACAATTTGATAAAGAAATAGTTCTATTTTTCAGTGAGCTGTCAGCACCACCTGAAATATATAAAATTGCAACAATTCTATTTTGCATTTGAGAAGCTGAACTTAAGAAATCAATAAGGACTTATGAGAAGAACTTGCCATGTAGTTGATGTAGGTTTAAGAACCAAAACCGCCACTGATGCAGCCTGATGAATTATGAACTTCATTATAACAGCTTAAGACATAGTAAGAATTATTTAGGTTTTACATATGGTTTGTCTTTCTGAAATCTTAGAGCTTGTCTGCCTATAGAAATTTTTCTGTAATTGAAATCTGACAAATAGCCAGCTGTCTCCATGCACCAGCTTCTGAAAGAGACCAAATGCATTCTAGATAATAAACATTTATGTATCTTTACATTAAAGCTAAATACATGCATTATGAAGTAAACTGCTACAAACTAATTCAAGCAGGACTTAAAGACAAACAGGCTGTGAACCATTGTTCCAAAACATCCTTTGTGCTTTTTATTTGTTAACATTCTCAGGCTGGCTCCCAGGTATCACAACCCCTTAATCAAGATTACCTATCTATTTAAAATGAGAAAATACAAAAACTAAATAAATTTAGGAATAATGCAGCTTTAGTAAATGTTTTCCCTGTAAAATATATCAAAGCATCATTGCTTTGTATTACCTTTGTAAACTAGGGAACTTCTGCTTTTACATTTGGTGTGCAATGCTCCTGAGAGGCAATCCTATAAGAAAGCACAAAACCATTGCACTCAGTCAGAGTTTTCATGGAAAAAGTATGTTACAACTTACTGGTTTAACAGTTAAACTGTCAAACTTTGTGACAGAATACTGACTTTGAAAAGGGAGGGTTTTTTTTTAACTACATAAATGTAAATGGTCCTCATATTAATATAGAGAGGCAAATATATTCTCTACAGTCTAATAACAAAATACTTGTAGTGTTCTATGTTAGAATATTTAAGAAACTACTTATTTCATGTTACTGTGAAGACAGTAACACGAAATAAAGGCATGAAAGTAGAATTAGGTAATCATGCAAACAGTGTCGTCTACCTTCACATCTAGGCTTTTTATGCCAAAGTTTCCTACTCTACTTTTTCTTACTAATTTATAAGTATGTACCAAAATGTGAATGACAGAAATTTTAGTCTACAAGCAAAATCAATTAAATGCACATTACGAAATATCAGACTTAAGGCAGCTCTCATGATTGTACTTGTTTCACTGCATCTCTCTGCTATGTTCTAGATCAAGCGATCAGCTGCTGTATTTTCCTACCCTTGAATGACCACTTTTTAATGAAATAAAAAAGCACACAAAAACATGTAACATTTCTTCCCTGAAAGCATTAAAGTCTCAGTAAGAGTCTTTAAAAAAAAAGTTTTTAAAACTACTTTTCTTTAAAGTACAGTTTTGTAATTTAAAGCAGAATATTCCCCAAGAAAAATTCCCCAGAGAATCTAGATCAAATGCTATTCAAGTTGCAAATCCTTCTGCAGGAACTAGTGGGACATACAGCCTGATTTGAGCTGCTAAAAAGCTCAAAACCTTCACACACATTTGAGATGGTTCCTGATTCTAAAATGGCAAGCTACTTTCCCTAAGGAAAGAAAAGCTGGGTTTTGTATTTGTTTGATGACTCCCATGACTAAGTCAGTATCCCAATCCAATGTACTTAACTCAAACCCACTTTCAATCTCTCCCAATCTTTGTTTGTTCGTGGTATTTTTCCACCATACAACTTCCACTGCAGCATGAATCTGAGCACTTAAGGCCTGTTATCCCCCAGACACACTGCAAACATTTGACCCAGAACACAGGTGCATGAAAACAATTGCAAAAATTTGTTTCACTGAGAGACAAACAGAATTCAGGCAAAATAAAGGTACCTGGCCAGCATGTACTCCTTCTACTAAGTATCAAAGGCTTTTGAAACACCACAAAGGGGAAAGGGTCTTTGCTGCTGAATTTTTAGGCAGATCAGTTTTGACTTGTCAGCACAAGTAATAAAAAGAAAGGAACCACAATACAGTTCCTTCATTCATCGGAGTGCTAAGAGCCCAAACTTCTCTGGTGTAAAATAACATTGCCATACCTTGGCAAGGGACTAGTGGCCATCATAATTAACTGTCTGGTCATTGCAGCAGTCTCTAATGAACCATGGGTTTGATTCCTGATTGACTAGATATGGAACCATTTCCTGCTCTCTGACAACAGAGCTAACCACTAAGCTTTACAAAAAAAAAAAAAAAAAATTCACAAACACATCTAATGCATTCTAAGTAAGATTGTCAATTACTGTGGCAAAAAAAAAAAAAAAAAAAGAAAAAAAAATAAAAGAAAAATTAGTTATCCTATATTTCATACAAGGTTAATATCCTCCTAAGAGGATTCACATATTTTCTCACTCAACTGGCAGGGACCAAGTCTTAGACAAAAACTGCATGCTAAACTGTGTCTTGTACCACACAGAATCTGGAATTGCAATTTCTAGGGAAATTTCCTGCTCAGACACAGACGACTCTTCAGCACTTCAACTCTAGGGCAATCGTTGAGCGGGGTCAGGGATAGGAGTAGGAGTCCAGAACCTCCTCAGGTCTGTTCAAACCCCACGTTGGTCTCGCACTGCCCGGGCCCGAGCAGCACGGCGCTCACAATGCACCCGTGAGCGGACAGGCCCCCCCACCCTCCATCTCTCCAAACACTCCTGGCACGCAGTGAGGAGGAAATAGCTTTTCTGTGCCTCCTCCCCGCAGGCTGCCCGCCCCGGCCCCGTCTCACCCCGGCCGGCCCCTGCGGGCAGCGCCGCTGCAGCCCCTGGGCAGAGCGGCCGAGCTCCGGGCCCGCCATGGCGGCACCGCCGCACTCGAACCAACCGCCACGAGCCGCGCAGGCGCACTGGGGGCCGCGGGCGGCGCCGGCCCGGGCGGGCACGGCAGGGCAGGGGGAGCTGCCGCCACAGGCCTGGCGGGGGGAGGGGGGCGGGGGGCACGTAACATCGTCATCGTCATCATCATCAAACACCGCTCCTCTTCACCCCTGACACAGCGGGGCCTGTGACTGTGGCATCCCATTCACGACCGAACAGCACCCTGGCAACTGGACCACTCAGTGCCACCTCCTTTAACACCTCCAGCGAAGGTGATTCCAGCATTGGCAGCCCTGGACCGCCAATGCCCAATCAGCCTTTCTGGGAAGAAATTCCTCCTGCTGTCCTTCCTACCTAAACCTGTCCTCGGTAAGTCTGTGTCCCGTTGTCTTGTCGCTGTGTCCCTGGGAGAAAAGGCCCAGCTCCAGGCTCCTTTGAATGGGTGTAGAGAGCAGTATGGCCGCTCAGGACACCTGAAGACTTATTAATGCCATCCTTTAAAAGTAAACAAATAACCCACCAAAACTAAATGTGTGCTGCCCAGGGCAGAGGCATAGACTCTAAGTATAAATACATCCCACACTTACCCATGCATTCTCACTCTTGCGAGGCACAGTTGTAAAAGGTACAAGCAAGCTGGAATACACAAGTTAAAGCCTGCAGCAACGTCAGAAAAGTTGGCTACAGCTAATAAAGACTGAACAGAGTCAGAAGGTTATACTTTATGTATGTCAGGACAAATGCCAATGTTAACTAGATGTTTCTCATTAAGCCAAATTTTTTAGAAATAGTAGAAGTAAAAAAAAAAAAACAAATAAAAAAAATTTGGCATATTGCTCTAACAAAACATTGATCAATCATTTAAAAACTGTGCAGACAGAACAAACCAACATCCACCTGGCTCAGCCTGCTTTCTGCAGGAATACCCATTAATTTTCACTTCACTTTTTTTCACAATTTTCAATTTAATTAATACTGAAATACCCATTAATTTTCAAAGGCCTTCAGTGTACTGTCCTGCAATTTGCATGCACCAACTGCACATTCAAAAGAACTTCATAAGAGCAAGAACCAAATTATACAAGTTCATCTTCTTTTAAACAAACCCAAGTGAAGACAAGACATTTATTTTAACAAGACTAGGATTTAATTTTTAAAATTTGACACTTAATACAAATATGTCAGGATAACACAAATACACCTGAAATATGCCAGTGCCTGAACTTTATTTACCATGCAAAAAAATCAATTAGAACACATAAAAAAATTCAACTATAGCCTGTAATTTTACATTTATACATCAGAAGTGTCCATTTTAAGAAGTTGAAATAATTAGTCAATAACATCTAATTACTGATTTATACTGTCAAAACATCTGTATACTCAAAGAAATAATTCTATATTTGCCCACAGTCTGTAATGACAATTCTTCCATTTACTAGCCCTTTAGGAGAACCAAAGGATTCGATCTTTTTCACAACATCCATTCCATCTTTCACAAACCCAAATACCACATGCTTGAAGTCCAAGTGTTCTGCTTTTTTAAGTGTTATGAAGAACTGAGAATTATTTGTATCCCTGCCCTTATTGGCCATTGACAACAATCCAGGACCAGTGTGTTTCACTATGAAATTCTCATCTTCAAATGCTGTTCCATAAATTGACCGTCCACCTGTTCCATCATGGTTAGTTATATCTCCTCCCTAAAAAAAAAAAACAAAACAAAACAACCAGACACAGCATTAACTGACAGGTTCCAAAACATAACCCAAAAGTTATACTTCCTTTCAACAGTAAAGACTTTGTTTTGGAAGAACTCATTTTTACAAGTATCAATATCTGCTTAGATGTAGGGCTTCCCAGCTTCAGCAGGTTTGTTCATGGTAAGGGAAGCAGTAGTAGAAGGTGTATCTCTTGTTTATTCTGAACTCAGCACTTTATCTTCCTGCTCCCTGTGGTGACATTCCTCTAGGCCTGTCATTCCTACTGCCTGCATCAGTTGGCCCTGGAAGCTGCCTGGACCTGCATTATCTCACTGAAGGCCTGTCCTTGCTTAGACCCCGCAGGCACAGAATTCATCACCTGACAAAGGTTAACAAAGCAGGGACCCGTAATTCCATACAGCTTTGCCATGTAACTGGTTGAGCAGCCTGGTATGTGTGTCTTATCTTTCTGGAAGGTAGCAAACTTCTGGTTCCTGATAAATTTGAGTATACACATAAGGGTGACAGTGCAAACTCTATCTGTACAGCCTTAGTTCTCATTCAAGAGCTTCTCACTGTACCTCAAGAAAGTTCAGGCAAAGCAGAGCAAACTTGAAGTATACTGTGATAGAAGTTCACTTTGTCAAGGCACACATAGTACAGTTAACTGTTTTAAAGAAAGTCTGCTCATTTCTAGAATGCAAAATATCCTGAAATAAGCTTAAATCCTAAATGAGGTTATCAGAAAGGCACAAAGGTTTACCAAAAGAACCATTAAGTGTGTACTTCAGACCTACGTAGATAGCTAATCGAAAGACAGGCTAATATTTTATTATGGTGACAAGCTGTTCATATCCTATCACAGAATGGTTTACATTGGAAAGGACCTTTAAGATCATGTAGAACTCCCCTGCCATGGGCAGGGACACCTAGAACTAGGACCAGGCTACTCAGAGCTCCATCCAGCCTGGCCTAGAACACTGACAGGGATAGGGCATTTACAACTTCTCTGGGCAACTTGTTCCAGTGTCCCACCACCCTTACAGCAAACAACTTTCTCCTAACATCTAGCCTAAACCTACTCTCTTTTACCTAGAAGCCATTCACCCCATGTCCTGTGACTACATGCTCTTGTAAAATGTTTCCCTCCATCTTCTTGTAGGCTCCCTTCAGGCTCTGGAATGACACCATTAAGTCAACCCTAAGCTTTCTCTTTTCCAGGCTGAACAAATTTAATTCTCTTAGCCTTTCCTCATAGGACCAGTGCTCCATCCCTCTTAAAAGGCTTAGCTTTCCTCTGGACTCGCTCCAACAGGCTGATGTCCTTCCTATTACTTTTGTATATTATTTTCCTGTACTACTGTATACATCTGGGCACATAGAAAGTCTACATGCTTCATCTTCGGGGATATAGTGACATGCAGATCATTAGCATAGCATGTACTGATGTTGGTTCATTTTGCCTGTTCCAAACCAAAACTCAATGAACTATTGATGAGAATTTTAAGAAAGGTCTGAGCTATTATCAATCTCCTAAGCCTTCAGCATTTACGAAGAACTTGCCAGTGCTACTGAATGCACACAGAGGTTTAAAACGAACACTGTCTACCAGGGCTTACCGATATACTGCAGGCTGATGCTCTCTGCACAAAACCCCATGTTTTAGTAAATAGGCCATTGCATGGTAATAGGATCTAGAAGACTAGTTTTAGATTCCTGTGATACTCAAAATGTCAGTTTTAACATGCACATTATCTGAAATATAAAGTGTACTTTGAAGTCCAAGAGAAGCCTGGAAAGTAAGTGTTCTTAAAAGGTGAGCATACAGAAGTTCTCTGGAGAGAGAGAGAAGGATGAATGGTCATTTTGAGAACACCTGCTTTCCTTAGTGTTCCTGTTCAGCAACAGGCCCCTTGTCCATTGTAACAGGACTGCACCTCCCTCTATTTTTTTTTCTTTCACCCTGACGTGACAGTAACACTGAAACATGAGGCCACTGGTAGGCACAGGTGAAAAGCATTTTAGGGTAGCACGTGCTGCTTATACCATTTCTTATCTCCTTGTAGGGAAAGGACAGGTGAGACTATCCTGCACAGTAGATTCATGCTACCAACAAGAATATGCTATTCTATACAAAAGTGCCATTGTTAGGATGCATCTCATTCTCTCAGTGAGGAGTCTTCCTTTTATGCTTACCTGACAGACAAAGTCTGTGACTATTCTGTGAAAGCGGGAGTTCTTGAATCCAAATCCTTTCTCTCCTGTGCACAGGGCTCTGAAATTTTCAGCAGTTCGAGGTACAATATTTGCAAACAGCTCCATGGTTATGTGTCCTAAAGGTTCATCATCAGCAGAAACTTCAAAATACACAACAGGGTTGGTGTCCTTTGACAGTCCTGCTGCCAGGGACAAGTGCCCCTTCTGTAGTTCTGACAAGCTTAGCTGGCATTCTTCAAACATCTTCTTGAAAGAATTGGCCATTTCTTGGCTTTTAAATCTGACTGCAAATTGTTCTACTTTTACTTCACCATCTGAAAATAAATCCAAGAAGGCCTGTTCAGTTTCATCTTGTAATAGTCTCTAGGGAAAAACAAAATACAGAAACTACAGACCACCTAGAAAACAAAGACCACCTGAAAAACTCACCAGCATAATCTGTGGCTGTCCAAATGAAAGCATTGTTTGATGTATCAGAGGGCACCAAGTTCATTTCTTTGGTGATAACATGGTTTGCACAGACTTTAAGAACTTGGTCTCTTCTCATTAAGACTCTATAGTATTTCTTCTGTGTATGGAAGAGTATTTTGATCTCTCCAACACCACGCTCCTTCCACTGAGTAACATCCCTGTCCCATCTGTAAAGTTTTGCCCTCTCCTTGAAGAGAATTTCTTCATCTTCTTCTCCAGATTTTACCTCCACCTAAAAAACAGCACAGTAGACTGAGAACCTGTGATTTCCTACAAAGATATTAAATAGTTATTACATATACTTCTGAAGATTCTGACATTACAGTGGAAAATTATTCACTGTGTTCTTTTCACCAACACCCTATTCATCACACCAAAATGGCTAAAACATTTTCAGAATATAAGAGCCCAACAAATTCCATTATTTGAGAACAAATACAGCATTGCAGTCCTCCTTCACCAAGCTACATGTAGTTGTGGTTGGTTTCGCTTTGGGAGTGTTTTGCTTGTGTGGAGGGATTTTCTTTATGGTTTATGGGTTTTTTTTTCTTTTAACAAAGACTTTATCAAGTGTTTTGGCAAGTTTCCCAAGTTCGGTTTGCTGAATGATGTTCACACCAAGAAGTAAAGACAGAGTACTGTTACAAAATTCCAGGAGTTATCTTTAGCACATTGTTAAAGAATTTGATATTTGCATTTGGACAGAATAAACACCAAATATATGGCTGTCAGGCTGAAGTTTTGTATCTCCACCTCACTTTATGTATGCGTTTACTGGCCTCTACTCTCCACTTTATTTAGCACTTCTCCAAAAGATATGGAACACTTGAAAGAACTGGAGAAATGTGTGACAAAATGCTGTTTGTGAAAGTGAAAAAGGGAAGCAGAAAAGAAGAGCATCATAGAAGTCACAATGTGACACACAGATGAGCAAAGGCACACCAGATATTCAAGAAGGAAGTTGAAGGCGTGTTACAAAATAGATCAGACCAGCTGTTCGAATTGAAGGACATCACATACAGTTCCTTTGTACTCTATCTGCCTTGCTCAATAATTTTACTAATCTATAGTTAAATTTTATTCTTTATAGAAAGGTTAGACAATATAATGATATCATGAAGAGTCTGAAATGGTTACTAGACTAAAAACCAAATCAAGATATGAATAACTGCGTGAAGTCTCAGTAAGTTATAAGGCTAACTTCAAAGTTGAAGGTTTTCCTGCTTCTTGAAAAAAATTATTTTCAAACTAAGAAGGTTAGTTTCCTTAGCCTTCAGGTGATGTTAATTGTACATCTTTTTGCTTAGTGATTCTAGGAATCTCCCGCCTAGCTGAAAGATTCTTAGTTGGCATGGTTTTCACAGAACTGAATTTACGGGTCACTGATACAAAGCCATAGCTGAGTTGTATAAGCACTAGCAGTTATCCATTTCCCCTTCCTGATTTTCAGCTGTGCTATATAAATGGTTTAGCTTTTACGAGCTATGTGTACAAATTCGTGTCCTCCCCAACTCTCAGTCAAGTTATAAAGAAATCACTTGAAAATTTTAACTGAGGCACCAGACACCTCCCCAGGGCTATGCTGTACTAGGATTTAAAACAACAGGTGGCTCCAACATAAAAGTAAAACATGCAGGACAAGGCACAACATAGAAAGCAAAGCTAGTTGAGCAAAACATTTTAAAGCTTGCTGTGTTAGCAGAGATGCTTATCTTAATGTTGTTTTATATTCCAGAAGTCATCTTACCTCTGGTAAGGACACAATTGGCTCAAAGTGGATATCATCACTATGTACTACCTCATCATCACTACCACCTTCATCTTCATCTGCTTTACGGGTGGTATCTCCAAATACAGTTGCTCCTGTATTTGCCCATTTGAAGTTTTTATCTACAATTAAGAGAGTGACATTTTAAACTTTGCGTAGTTTTTTTTTTCTTCCTGACAAAAACTTTCAAAAAATTGTTGTTTCTAACGATCAGCAGAAATTTTGTGCATAAAAGGTATGTTGTATGAAACAAAAGTCCAGCTGAGGTTTATCTCAGAGACTAGCTGAACTCACCTTTTGAGCCAAAAGCAAAGTCTTCAGAACTTTTGGATGCCAGATCTGCAAATGACAGGCCTGCAGTATTGCCAAAACCAAATGAGATGATTCTGTTTTCTATCAAACAAATAAAAAGGAGAAAGTCAAAGATTTTTCTCTACTTTCTTAAAGAAAATGCATTTATATAGTCACATGAATAAACTGGAGAACCACCTACAGCATTTTTGTCTTCCTCCCAATAAATCTGAAGTTTGAATGACATTTGTCATAATGACCGTCTATTATGGTTTGAAAAATGGGCCTAACACTCTGTGAGTTTCAGCATACTACTTACATGCTGATCCACAGAGCTCATGTGGTATTTAACAGTAATCTAATGAAAGTACATCATATTTAAATTACACAATAGACACTAGCATTGTTTTGTTGTAGTGAAAGTGAACTCAAAATTTGATGTATACACATTTTTACCAGACTCGTACCTATGTTTCTAATTCAGTATTGGTACTACTTCTCCCCATGACAGCAACTATGCTAGGTAAACTGATCCACAGAAAAGCATAGTTTCCTACCAAAAACCCTCAGCATATACCCCTGACCTTACCTTGTGTTGACTCTGAACCATCTGAATCACTCTTTTTAGCTGACAAATCTACAGGTTTGTCTTCAGCTCGTGATAAGGTCTGTGATACTTGCACAGTTTCTGTGGTGGAATGTGATCCTTCACTGCTGGTACCTGACTGGACAAGAACTGTCACCTCATCTTTTGATGGAACGGGTATTTCTTCCTTACTGATACAGACAAAGTCACCTGAGCTTGCAACTTCATTCTCCTGCAATTAATCAAAAAAGTAATGTAATAGGTAAATAAGTTAGAAGACCTTAGGATTCAAACCTCCTCCCCCAGAGTTTAAGAACAGTCCTTCTAGAAAAATAAAGAACACCAAGAAAGATTGCTACAAGCTTTCTGAAATTTTTCATTACTGTTAACACATAAGGATGTTAACTTGACAAGAGACTGAAGTAACTTTGAAGTAGTCTGTTTTCAAAAAAATTCTGTTATTTCCTGAAATCAAGTCTCCTGTGTTAGCACACACTTGAGGCACTGCTACAAAAAACCTCCATTTTTCCCAACTAAAACTGGATGTTTTAGTTCTAAAACTGTACTGTCTCACAAATATAAAGTAATTGTACAAGTTTAATAACAAGAAATTCAGTAAAGATTTATTTAGCTCTTACTTTCATTTCTTGATTTTTAGCTTCTGACTTTAAGTCTTCCAGACTGTCACCCTCAGTATCAGTACTGACACCACAAACAGATGCAGAAGGAACCTGCAGAGCTTTTGTTTCATCTTTCTCCTCAGGAACTGGTTTCTTTTCCAGAGTAGCAGCACATTCTCTTTCATTGTTGAATTCACTTTTCTTTGCAAGGCCTGCTGTAAAAAATTAATGGAAAATACCTGTGAATGCAGCTACATACTAAAATACTTTTTAGCATTGACATTATAAATTAACCTCATAATAGCCAAATCAACTTGAAGACAGATTTCATGAGTTTCACAGACAGCATTACTGTTTAAATAGCGGAAGTGAAGAATAACCTAACCTAACCTGGGGTGGCTAGAATTGAAAATACGTAATCTGTGTTTTTTTACTGCTGTCAGGGAATTTCCATGCAATGAAGAATTTCATCATGCAGCTGCCACTACTAATAACTCCTTCATTATCTCCTCATATTTCAGATGGATCAATCCTTCTAGCACATATCCTCAAAGAAATCCCAAACTTCACTTCCAGAAGTATCTACCTTCAAATTATGTAACACTGAAGTCAGACACAGTCAGACACACATAAGCAAGTTGTCTACACCTGTATTTTTAGTATAGAGACCAAATAGCGCAACTCTCAAGCTTTAATTGAGTAACTGAAGAAGTAGCAAGTACTCAAAGATGTAGACAACTTTCTCTTGAGCAGTATCATGCCAAGCTGAATATTCAAATTTTTCATATTCAGAAGGAGCTCAAGATAGGAAGAGACTTTGATATTCTTGTTTAGAAATCACCTGGAATGTGCATTTCTCTTTCAGGTACCCCTTTACTGCTAGCCAGCAGTTTAAGATACTGAGCTTAACTCTGTATGCTGAGATGCAGGTTTTCTGCACTCAGCACCTCTGCTTCTAGAAACCATTCCAGGAAATATGAAATTAACCTCTGCACATGTGTCCTTCAGATTCAGAGTTTATGTTTCAGTACATGAAGTACAATAATTAAAATTTATTAAGACATACCTTTCACAGGAACTTGCACTTTCTTTTTCTCTTCTGAATCACTGGGATAGAGTCTTCCATTAAGTTTCTTAACAGCTGTTTCATAGTCTTCATCTTAAACACAGGAAAAAAGAGTAAGTTCTCAGGCCCACTCTAGGTCAGAGAAGTCTGCTAAGCCCTTCCAACTCACAAGGCTAGCAGACATATGTAATTTTTGCTTAAAATATAAGAGTTACACAAGTCAACAAGTAAGCTGTCACTTCTAGTTTTGCTTACATGTGCTCCAGAGTGCTGTTAACAATTTTTCTCAGCCTAGATTGCTACAGATACATAGCACAGGTTTTGCTTTTAGAAAATATATTTCTTACTGAGTGATTTTATTAAGGCTACCACTAAACCGATTTGGGGAAGAAGACTGAAGATTTTTCCAAAAAAAATTTGGAAGCTCAGGTACTTGTGGGAGGGGGCTTGTCTTCTCCCATTTTCTGTTGAATATAATGTTTCAGAACTTCCATTTAAAGTATTTGCTGCTGAATAAATCAATCTTAATTACATGCAGTAAGGTTTGACATAAAGCAAGTTCACTTTAGAAGTAAGTTTGCTTTAGAAGAAAAATAACTCATTAGTATAGCACTTAAGGAAGCTTAAATTGTTTGTTTTTAATAAAAAAAGGCTTTCTTTTTGTCTCAAAATACTAAAGTAGGTCTCTTGCTCAAATACCTCTTACCTAACCTAATGCCTTGGTAATGATGTCAACACCCATAATACACCAAACAAATACCCTTTAGTCACTCCTGGGCTTCCACTGTACTGTTCTGTTTTGGAGACTTGAGTGTACATCTTTGACCACAAGAACACTGACATGAATTCTTCTCACTGGCCCACACAAAAATATTTCAGTGTCTAATGGTTCTAACAGTGCTAACTGAGTATCTCAAGTTGGAAGGGACCCATAAGGATCACCAACTGCAGCTCCCTGCTCCTTGCAGGACTACCTAAAACCAACCCAACATGACTAAGTGCATCACCCAGATGTTGCTTGGCCTCTGACGGGCATGTTGCTCTAACTGCTGTCCTGGGGAGCCTGTTCCAGGGCCTGACGACTCTTCCCAGAGAAAAACCTTTTCCTAATCTGAACTTCCCTGACAGCTTCATTCCATTTCCTTGTGTCCTATACTTGAGCAGCAGAAAGAGGAGATCAGCACCTCCTCCTCTGCTGATGCCCTTAAAGAAGTTTTGGACTGTGACAAGGTCACCCCTCAGTCTTGTCTTCTCCCAGCTGAACAAACCAAGTGACCTCAGCCACTCCTCCTGAGTCTGGCACTTAAGGCTGCTCACCTTGGTCACCCTCTAACAGTTTGATATCCTTCTTACACAAAACTGCACACAGCACTCAAGGTGGGGCTGCACCAGTCCAGTGTATTACACCCCTTCCCCACAAAAAGGCAGTGCAAATATAAATTTTGGCATTCCTTACCATCATCCTCATCACTGACATATCCAGGCTTGTTCTTGTAACAGAAGAATGTTGAAGGGAGCTTGAGGAAGTCAGCAAGAGCTCTCTGTTCAGGGGTAGGTGTTAACTCGTAAACTATTACAACCTCATCAGATGGAACGTCATCCTCTGACACTGTGGTCTTCTCAGCTTTTTTACAGAAATTGAACAAACCATTAAAACTGAATAATTTCAGAACAGGAAATTACATTAACCCCACATTATTACAGAACCAAATTAATTCTAAGGGCCTATATATTTTCTGCTGATAGGAAAAAAAATCTAACTTACAGGAGTCAAGGACAGAACAGCAAAACTTACACATTGTTCTATTGCTTTTGGAATTCAAGCATTAAAATGAAACATGGCTGCATCTTCATATTATTAAAAGGATTGTTTAATCAAGTCCACATGTTAAATAAGAGACAGCTACACAGAAGAGGGACAGAGGTGACAAACAGAGGTAAATAAGCAAACTTCAGGTCTGAAAAAAGTGAAGCTGTGAACAACCTGTCTAAGCAACTGAATAGAACTCATTTCAGATTACTTATGGGATATAGCTGAGCTTTTTATTAGCTAATAATAAATTTACCATAATAGCAGTTACTGAAACTTTGATTGTTACAAAAGTAAAGTAATTCTTAGTTCCACTATCAAACAAAAAACATTGCTTTCAGCCTATTTAACTAGCTTTTGCAGCATAGAAATATCACCATCAGTTATATTATTTAGCTTTCTGTCTTCTTGCCTTCAACATTAAGTTATTCCTTCCACCAGTATTGAGATCAGTGCAAAGATTAAAGAAAGTAAAGCCTAGAGGAAACTGCAGATAAAATATATGGCTGCAAGACAGTTTTGGGAACAAATATTTCAGTTTATTATGAGAGAATGGAAGCAGAGAGGATATAGCAATTTAAGCATTAGGTATAGTTTGGTTGGGCTTCTGCTTGTTTGTGTTGTTTTAAGAAGGGGAATTAGGGGATAAAGGGCTAAAAAATAATTCACAGATTTATTTCTAAGAATTGCCACAATAGCTGTTTCTAAGAACAAAATATTTAATACCTCAGCCTATTTGCTAACAGCCTATTATCTTTTCTCCAGATTTAATTCAGTCAGTATCTGAAAAGTAGTCTCAAAAGCCTGCTGTGCTTTTCATTAAAGAAATAATTTTCTCAGTCTGTGGCACAGTGTAATCAGAGGAAACCTAAATATCCAGATAGAAACCAGTACTCAGTAGAAAACTAGTACCCAGTTCCTGAAAAACATTGATTTTTCTGATGATACAATTTAACTTATCATTGCAAGAGGAGAAAAGGGCATAGGAGATGTTTACAGACAAGTCCTTTGATCCTCTGAGACAACTAACACACTAAAATAACTGCTCATTAAAAGCAGTTTTCATTACTTTTTACTTAATCATTCAGTAGATTAAGATCAGCATAAAGTAAAGTAACAGCAAAACCCCAAGTACTGATTCAAGCTTATGTATTTTTTCAAAGTATTACCTCTTCAGTTTTTGCCCCACCTTTGTTTACAAGTTGATCATTTCAGGCATTTATACACCAGTTACTACAAAGTAACTCAAACCCATCACCAGCACACTCTCCTAGACTAATTCTTTTTGCTCAGATTTTTAGATCTCAGTAAGTTCTCTGAGCGGAGAAAGTACATGTAGGATAAAATTCCTGAACAGCAAATTTCTAAGTTCATATCATGGCTGCAAGACATACATGTTTTCATACATCTTCTGAGAATCTTGTCCAAAAAACTCAGTCACCCTAGCTGATTTAAGGATTAGAAGTACATGTGTTATGAAAATATGCAGATATCCCACATATTACTATGTGTTTTATTCTTTCCAGTCACTTAAGCAAGTGTCTTAACTGGATTAAGTTTGCATCAAGTTCACCAGAGATTTAAATGTAGAGCATTTAGTCCCACAACAAGCAGCAGCTTTTCTCAGGATGAGAAAATTTTCAAAAATATATCCTTGAATATAACAAAACACTTCTTTCAAATCAGGTAGATGGTAAAAATATGTGTTTTCTTTAATTTGAGCAGTAGAAATCTAGCTAGAAGCCATGGCAACAAATGCACTGTTCCAGTGTTTTACCACACTCATTGCTCATCGGGTTTGACAGCATTTAAAAAGAGTTATCATGCAGTCTCTTTCCATACCCTTTGGTCAAAATAGCTAAATAAGAGAAATACATTTAAGGTCACTTCAGATTAGTCAACAGGTAAAGTTCTCAGTGAAACTGATATACCAAACACTGGAATAATACTCTAGTGCTCCAAACATCTATACAAAATGATAAAGACTTCAACAACAAAGATTACTGCTGCGAACACTTTAAATGTATCTTCACAGGCAGCCATGAAACAAAAAGCCACACATACAGACAATGTATTCTGAAAAGACCTGATTTTAGGATAACAGAACTTACTAACAATTGTGTAGATTTTTTCACCCAGAGTAGAATATGGAAGAAACAAATTCAGGACAATAACATGCACAACAGTTCTTTTCAAGGCTGTACTGTATTTTCACTTTTGTTTGAACTGACATTAAATCTCTCTAGCTAGTCACAATTATGATATTTCCCCTCATGTATTTATCAATGAATATCTTCTGAATATAAGAGGAAAGCACCAGTTTAAATTCTAAAGCATGTAACAGGTACAGTAGCCTCCAACTGACATGACTCAAACTTGTAAAACACTCGTGTGGTTTAAGTCCAGTTGGCAATTAAGTGCCACAGAGCTGCTGGCTCACATCGGGTAACCTAGTGGAATGGGGAGGAGAATCACATGTAAAATTTGTAGGTGGAGATCAGAACAGTTTAGAAACTGAAATAGAAGTGACATATAATAAATAATACTAAAATGAAAAAGTAAAACTCAAGGAAAAACAAGTGAGGCCCAATACAGCTGCTCACCACCTGCTGACCAATGCCAGACTCCATTCCCACACTCCTACCAGCCCCTCTTCCAGATAACTCCAGCAGTTTACAAACTGGGCATGATGTTCTGTGGTGTGGAATATCCCTTTGGCCACTTCAAGTTCCAGCAAAACTCCCGCCCAGCTTTTATTTGTGTACCTCCTCAATGGCCCAGCATGAGACAAAAAAAAAGTCCATGACTTAGGGTAAGCACTGCTTAGCAGCAACAACAACATCAGCATTTTTCTCACAGTGAATCCAAAACCCAGCACTGTGCCAGCAACTGAGAAAAAAATTAACTTTATCCCAGCCAAAACAAGAATAAGAACTTATAAGAAGTTTATGACCTGACCTGAGAAAAGCATAAATGCATGGAGGTGCAGAACTACTGAGGTTAAATATCTTTTAAATGTTGTTCTAGCACAACTCAGAAGCTACTCCCCAAAAGAAGTTCCCCGTAAGAAAAATTCGTATCATATTCGTATTGTATAAGCTTGAAAACGTAATTTAGGAAGGACTTCTCAAAATCCTTTTCTATTAAGTCAGAGCTCAAAGACCAGAAAGTTACACTAAAGACAATTATCAACTGTTAACAAATAATTAAAAAGGTAATCATAACCTAATTATTAAAAAAGTAGAAGTGAAGAACAGTCTTAAGTACCAGAAAAGCTTATTTTGTTTGTTTCTTTAAATACATCCCCCCTGCCATATGCCTTTATATAAAATCATGATCAATTTGAGGTAGGAAAAGTTCTTGCATGTGTGCATTGGCACAGAATGATTAATCACTCCACATTTCGGACACTGTATTATGAAAATAGAACGGAATTGTTCATAAACTCCATCCACAGGGACACTTGAAAACACAGAGCAAGTGATTTTAGGTTATATATACAGAACAGGAATTCAGTGTTCAAGTAAGAACAGCTTTTCAAATGATATTTTGACACTTTGAAGCAATGTAAGACACTAATACTGGAAGACTGTCTTATGCAGACTAGAAGTTTGTTATTTAAAATTAAAATACTTTTAAAACCGTGTAAGTTGAGCATGCCTACACAGCAAGCATACTTGCAAGCAGCACACTGGTAGTAACATATAATAAAACTACAACCTCTAACAGTTTTGCCTACAGGGTCTGAATGTAAACAAATTGGTAGAAGTTTTCTAACCAGCTGAGGTGGACTTCAGATTATAGGTGAGGGTGGCTCTCACTTCTGTGCACCCTTTCTTTTTAAAAGCACAGCAGTTAAGACTGACAATTGGGAAACTGAAGAGAACATTTCCACAGAAGCTAAATACATTCAAGCTCTTGACGGGATAAGCTGTCTCAAGATCTTCAGGCTATTTCACTGACAGAGTAAACCACATCAGGCACAAGACAGTCTCTGAAAGCAAAAATGCAATTTCTCTAGAAAAATGGAATTTAAGAGATCTAGTGTGCACGCATAGTAAAACTGTGATGGAAGAAGTGCAGGGCACATATCCTCAAAAAATAAGGCAAACAGAAGCCAAAAGCTTAAACAGGGCCATTGTGCTGGCTCATGTAAACATACAAAGACTAGAGACATTCTTTAACAGGACAAATAGAGTAGTCAGACACGCAATTTCAAGTACTCTCCTTCACATGCATGTTAATTATAAGGATTACCGAGCCAGCTGCTTTGACCCAGCTGGGTTGTTGTCCATGCCTGCTAGAGTGTTTTTATCACACATTCAGTGCAGTATGTAAATACCTTTACTATCAGGTTGCATTGAGGATGTGCTTGTCCAAAAGGCCATTGGATTAGATTTAAAGAGCCTAAAATTAAATCCTAAAAAAAATAAATTGTTGGTATATAAGTGTTTACCTGGAATTTTAAAAGGATAGAACAGACTTATATATGTTCTCCAAGTATTCCATAGTCATATTCCACAGCAGGAAATTTCATCTGTTTCTACACAAGCTTATCCAACTCACGTGAATGGACTGCAGCTATCATCTTCTGCCATGTCATTTACTACTAAGCTAATAACGAGACAGGACATATTCATAACTCTGAGACATTCCATCCTTCTCACAAAGCCACTTCAGCACATTACAGTGCTCCTGCACAGCTTCTGCCTGTGCATCTTTTTCAAACTATAACAGAAACCATACAACTGAGTATGCCATCACACTCTTTTTGGGCTAAGGAAGCAGGCTGACATCTGATGTTAAGCTATACAACAGAAATTGCAGAGGCCAGTATTTAACACTTGAAACAAAGGTATATAAACAAGTTTCACAATACCCATTTACTTAATTATGGGGATAATGCAAATTTTAGCTGAAGCATACATCTGCTGTTCTCACACTTGGCCACTCAGAGCAAAGGCCCAGGAACATACAACATTGACTACCTATTTAAGTTCCAAAAGCGAATCCACAAATTCTTTGAGCGTTTAAATCCAAGATTCAGATGCAGCGCTTCAGAGTTTAAGCTCACTACCTGAAAATTCTGTTCTCAGTAAAGAAATTTCCATCCTGCATGATACATCTTCATTTTTATGTGACAATAATTATGACTTAAAATTCCTTTCTTCAGTTGAACCTCTGGAGAACTTGTGGACACCCGCATCAAAACTGTAAGAAACTACCTATTCTCAAAAGAATAAACAAAAATGAATAGCACAGAGCTGACTGCTTAGGAAGTTGCACACTTCAATAAATTACTCGTAAAACTCATACCCACCTTTTTCCAGAATTCTAAATGAGAAGTTAGACGGTCCATCTTGTGTTGAAGCTGGCAAGTTGTCTGCCTTGCTGCCTACAGGCTTCTGAGTAGCACTTGAGATTTTTGGTGGTTCAGAGACTTCTGGCTCCTTCTGTGCTGTGTTCTGAGATGCTGGAATATGGCCTTCACTCTTTCTTGGGGGATTAAAACTGAAGCCAAAGAGAGAACCAGTGGCTGAAGTATTTCCAAATGTGAATGTCTTTGACTTTTCATTACTGAAAATACTCTTCACGGATTCAGATCCAAATACAAACTTTGGAGGAGAAACCACTGTTTTTGTTGGTGTTTCAGAAGTACTTAACACTTCTGCAGCCTCTACAGTTGCATCAGAAGTATCATCACCATGGCTCACATCAGTTCTTTCTCTGGTTGTTTCTTCTAGCACAGCTACAGCATTTTTACCACATGGAGATTCCTTTGGTGTATTGGCACGAGAAGAAAGAGGTGTTATCAGTGTCTCTCTCTCTTGGGCATGCTTCGCTTCATCAAAAATTTGCTTAAATGAATCTGCAACATCTTGCAGCTTGAATCGCACAGCCAGAAGTTCCACTTTTCTTTCCCCATCTGCAAAATCACATGCAGTCCATACCCAGGCTCTATCAGATCCTTTCATTTGTTGCATATTCATATCTGGTGTTATCCTGTGATTGGCACAGAGTTTTAGTACCTGGTCCCTTCTCATTACTATACGAACTTGTTTGTTGTCATAGTTCTGCAATATCTTGATATCCCCAATCCCTCTCTCTTTCCATTGATTTGCATCTTTGTCATATCTGTAGAGTTTGGCTCTATGACTGAAGACAACCTGCTCATTTTCCTCACCACTGGTAACTTCCACAAGATCAGGCAGAGGTACCACAGGTTCAAAGTACTGTCCATCTCTTTCCTCTTCTTGAGTAACATCAGAATCTTCATCTGTGCCTACTGATGTTCTACTCTGATTCTGTTTGGCAGGAGATTTGGATGGGCTCAAAGCAGATTTAAAGCTGAAACTAAAACCAGTGGTAGACTCTCCAAATCTAAACAGATTTTTCCTTACAGGGCTACTTGCAAGAGGTGATGCATATACAGAACTACTTACACTATCATCTAATGCTTCTTCACGTAAGTCATAGTTATCCCACTCCAGAGTAGGGCCTGTACTTTCAGCATGTGGCTTTATAACCAAATCAGAAGTACTGCTGGTACAAACAGGGTTTACACTTTCCTCTTCTGACAGTTTCGTTTTGTCATCTGTCAGAAAAGTTTTGAGATCTTTTAAGCCACACTTCATTTCTTCTGCTCTCTGTATAAGCTGAGCTGTCCTACCTGTATCAACAAGTTTATGGGGTGTCTGCAGTGGTATATCTAGTAGTAGCCTCTGACATTCTTCAAACTTCTGTTTGAACTCCTCAGCCTGCTCTGGTGTCTTGAATTTTGCGGCCAGATGCTCCAACTTTGCATCACCATCAGAAAAGTCATTGGCCATCCACATCCATGCTTTGTCTGAGCCAGACAGCTGCTTCAGGTTCATTGTTGTCGTTATCCAGTGATTTGCACACACCTTCAGTACTTGCTCACGCCGCATCAATATTCTTACTTTGCCATTAACTTCGTTTTTAAGAATCTTCAGAATGCCCACCCCACGTTCCTTCCACTGGCTTGTTTCTGGATCAAACCTGAACAGCTTTACTCTCTGGGAGTATAACACTTTCTCATCTTCCTCTCCTGTAAATGGTTCTACTTTTTCAGGCATCTGAACTATAGGTTCAAAATGGATATCATCACTGTCCTCTGTCTTATACACATCATCATCCTTCTCACCAAGGTCAGCAGATGTGTTTGCTTTCTGATCTGTTTTAGAATTTTGTGAAGAAAACAACTTTTCACCTGCACCTGAAAAGCTTTTGAAGTTAGGATCCTTTTTGCCAAATTGAAAACCTTCCCTAGGAGTACTTTTTGCAAGCTCAGCAAAAGTAGAAGTGCTGCTATTTTGCCCAAAAACAAAGTCAATTTTCTCCTTGTCTGCTGTTTCTTGAAATTGGAATCCAACTCCACTGTCTGAAGGCAATTCCTTTTTGTCTTTTTCATCAACACTTTTTAAGAAACCAGTTGTATGCTCTTTGGATGGCTCATCTTTCTTAGTGGTATTTTTACTAGACTCCTGTATCCCAAATTTACTAGACTCCTGTATTCCAAATTTAAATCCACCTGCAGGCATTTGCATTGAAAAGCTAAATCCTTCCTTTGCAGACTTAGCTTCAGTATCAGAAGAAATCTGAAATGTAAATGATGGTGTCTTGCCTTGCTCAAGACCAAACTTAAAGCCTGATCCTAACTGTCCTCCATCAAGTTCAGGCAATTTACTTTTCAAGCCAAAAGCAGGAGTTGGCAAAGTACCACCAGCTGGCTTAGCAGACGGATTTGGCGTTTGACAGGCTACGCAGGCTGGCGAAGAACCTTCATTCCTCACAAGACAAACACTGCAATCCCACTGACCTTCCTTTTTAGCAAAAAGCCCTTCAAACCCATTTTTCTGTGGCTTACTTGTATCAGCAATGGAACCAAGCCCCACAGCAGCAGATGCCTGAACAGAAGGCGTGGATGTATTTGGTTGATCTTGAGGTTTTGGACTCTGACAGGAACAGCAGTTCACATCTTCTGCTTCATTTCGGGTTGGGCATACAGAGCAGTCCCACTGACCTTCCTTTTTAGCAAAAGGAGATCCAAACTTGTCCTGCATTGTGTTACCACTTGGCTTCAAACTTGCATAGCCAGTCATTGGGGTGCCATGTGTTTCCCACATGGCTGGATTTGGACTTTGACATGTTATACAATTCTTTGCAGTTGCTTCATTTGGAACTAAACATACTTTACACTCCCATTGGTCTTTCTTCAAGAGATGCTGCCCAAACCCACCAGAAGAACCGGCTTGCTGAGCATCCTTCCCAAATGAAATGGTAGTGCTAGATGCAGTGGATGTAGCTGTATGGGTGCCTTTGCTGTCAGGTTCACTGCTTGTTCCATCTTTTAGAAACTGAAAGCCCAAGTTCATGGTCCCCGAAGTGGTTCTGTTGGGCTCCTTGATGTCCTGATTTGCTGTTTCTTTTGCAGTCCCACTGCTCTGAGCCACAGACGTGTCAGCATTTGATCCCAAGGATTTTAAAATATTCTGCGCCTCCTCAAACTTTTTTTTGAAAAGCATTGCTTCTTCAGGTGTTTTAAATCTAATCGCAAGCTGTTCAGGTTTTGGCAATTCATCTGCGTAGTCTAAAGCATGCCATACAAATGACTTATCTGATGCAGCATTTGGAGTTAATTTCATATCAGTATTTATGTAGTGATTTGCACAAATTTTCAGCACTTGGTCCCGTCTCATTAAGAGACGAAATTTGCCAGATACTTTATGTTTCAGTATTTTCACATTTCCGATACCTCTTTCTTTCCATTCTTTAGATTCTGCATCAAAACGAAAGAGCTTGGCTCTGTTGCAGAAGAATTCTTCTTCATCTTCCTCACCTGTCTTTACTTCAATCTTATCAGGAAGTGGCACCACAGGATCAAAATGAGGACCATCATCATCCTCATCTCCACCATGGGTGCTTCCTCCTTCTGTTTCGTGACTTCTATTGGCCAAATCTGAATTTGAAGCCATAAATACAGGCTTACTTGGTTCTTGAATGCTAAATGTATCACTCTTCTCAAAACCCACATTTTTCTGTACATTTTGTCCCGTGTTTTCTCGAAGAGAGATGCCTGGAATATGTTTATTGCTAAAATTGAAGATATTTCTTGAACTGTTTGTGGGATCGCTAACTGGCTTTTGATCAATGTATCTATCATCCTGTAACGGTTTGTCAGATGTTAGAAGATCCAAGAGACTTTCTCTACTATTAAAAGGTGCATTAAGGGGCTGTGGTGCAACTTGAGGGGGAGAAGAAAAAGTGAAGTCCCCATCATTAGACTTGAAGTTAGGTTTAAACTTAAAAGTTGTCGGCTGACTTGGCTGTGCTGGTGTTGACAGAGGTGGTTTTGATCCTTCTGCTGTTCCCGGCTGTCCAAATTTAGGCATTGCTTTTGGTTCTGCAGGTTTTAAGGTGGGTGGCGTGACTGAACGGTTTGTGAAATACCCTGGTTTAGGCAGTGTTGGGTTGGTGCTTGCCTGTGGAACACTGTAGTTGTAATAGTCATCAGCTGTACGAGGGGAAATGAGTGTAGTACCAGGAGAATCAAAACGCAGAGGTGGGCCATACATTTCTTGGGAAAACATACAACCAGAAGTGTTTTGCAGAGGTGGTGTATGCATGGGTGGTGGCTGATAGGAATATATATGTGGCTGAGGTGTAAGTCGGTTCATGCCATAGACAGGAGGCTAAAGAAAAAGCAGAAAACAAGTGCTCTGCTTATTATGGTAACAAAGAGGACACTGTACTGTGCTGAAGCCCAAGTAACATGTACTCTTAAAAGAAAGGCATGTTTTCAAGTTTAAACCTAATCCAGTTTTACTTTAGCTTAAAACTTTATGGGCATTTGAGAACAAACACTGAGAAAGGGGCACAATATGAGTGGGTTTTACATGAAAAAAAGCTTTGAAAACCCTGTTTTCTTTTGCCACCCAATTAAGGGGGGGGGAATAGTTAAGTGTTATCCTACATACCTGTAGGAGAAATGTACACACATATAAAATATTTTTTCTAGCTTTTCCACCCAAACTCCCTATCCCAGAAGTTAAGCAGGGAGACAAATTATAATTTTATCCCTAGCAGTTTAAGTTGACCAAATTCTGCATAAGGAACTGCAGTTACATCCAGCTATGTACAGAATCAAAACCAGTCAGTCATTTTCAGATCATTGGAAGCAACTTAAGGAAATAAATTTATTCTCACCTTTGCTGGTGTTACATTGGTTGCAGCAGTTCCCAGAAGATACTGAGAGTTATAGGCAGGTGACTGGCTGTAGAACACAGATGGGCCAGTGGTAGCAACTAAAAAGGAGCACCAGGAAAATAGTTAACACTTATCTTTTCTTGTTGTTGTTTTCTACATACTCTTCCCAGCAATCAGTTTTTAACTGTGCATCATTAAAACATTTTAGCATTATTTTCAAAAGTCTTACTTGATTTAGCTAAGCATTTAGATAAAAATTCTGCAGCGACTTGCCTGTTAAAGGGGCTTCATGAAGATTTTGTGCTCTCTGATAACTGTCTGGTATTGCATCAGTTCCGTAGTTTTCAGCAGGCCACCGATGAGAAGCATTTGTGTTGGAATTATTCAGTTTCATTTCTTGCATTTCATTCTGTCGAGACAGGGTGCCAAGCAAGAGCATAAGTATTGATTGCACAGGTTTTTGTCAAAGAAAATATAAGGCACGATCACCACCCTTTTGCTATTCAAAAGCATGTTCAATCCATGGTATGGGGGTAATTAAAAAAAAAAAAAAAGTACCTGCCAGATCATGCAAGACATGCCCATGGAGTACAAAGTACTTCCATTGTGTTCTAGAGCCAGAACAAGCCAGTAAAAAAAACAGAACCAAGTGGATGAGAACCAAGCTGATAAAAGCAGAATTCTTTCTACATACAGAAAGAGTCCCTTAGATGGCTTGCCTCACCACTCCCATCCAAGTCCCAAAGAAGAGCTTTTAAGCAAGAGGATTTACTCTGATATTCATTTTAGGCAGCTATTTACAGAAAGTAATTCTAGGACCTGTAAGTTAGCCCATGCTCTTATCACTAGATCCTTACCATAACTAAAAGGCTAACAGTTCATTACTGAAAATGGTGACAGAATTTTTACCTTTAAAGCTTCCACTTGCTGACAAATCATTTGAAGTATAGATTTATGGTCTTCTGCCCACTGAGGGGGAGTTTTTGGAGAGAACTAGGAATAAAAAAGTTAATTGAGTCATTTGAAATTTTTCTTACAAGATAACAATTCCCTGAAATAATAACTGGCTAACATACCTTATAAGTCTTAGTTGGCGAAAAAGAGAACTTGGTTGGTGACGGTGTGGAATGTTTCATTGCTGAATCTACAGTTCGTGACAGACCGTTTCTGAAGGCAAGACTTCCCTCTTCACAGTTCTCACCAAGTTCCTGGATCACTGTATCTAACACTTCTCTCACAGTTTCAAGAGACACTGGCAACTAGAGAGTTTTTTCAAACATGAGTCATGACTGCAATTCTCCCTCAGAACAAGACAGAATACATTTAGAATTCTGGCTGAGCAATTCACAAGTCTTTTCATTACGTAAACACTGGGGTTTTTTTCAGCAAAGGTCTTAACTTGCTAGGATTCACATAAGTAAACAACTCACACAAACTATTTTATTTTTTCAAACTATCAAACTAAAAGACAGTGGCAAAAGCTTTTTGTTTACACTAAAGCTTTCACCTCCAGGGTAGCCAGGATATCACATGATCTGGTAGGTTAGAGAAGTTATCCAGGATTTAACTTGCCTGAAAGTCTGGACTAAAAAAAAGTACCTTGAATGTAAAGGATTTCATTTTTCCAACAGTAACTTAAGCTACTACATTCCTTGGAAGAAGTTTTTAAAGCAAAAATGACTTACTTTCTCCGCAACTGACATATCTGAGGAGCTTTCCGCAAGAATTTTCATTAGATAATACTTGGCTTTAAGAAGGTAAGTTTTATGCTCCTCATGTTCTTCTGGCAGCATGACATCATTTTCAATTTCTTCAGCTTTTCTTTGGAAAATCTGAAGAACAGAATGCCGAGTGAATAGTATCAGAAGGAAACTGAATAAAGAGAAGCACTTCTGGGGAATGCAACCTACAAACTTACCATAGCAAGATTCCAGTATGACACCACATTCTCAATAGCTTCAAATGCTATTAAAGCATCATCAGTTTTGCCATCAACTGCATCCAACATAGCAAATGCTATCTGTGCCTCTTCTTCATATGCTGCAACCTGAAAGACCTACAAATAAAGTGAAGGAAAACTTATACTTAACAATGGAATGACAACCTTTTTTCCTGTAACGTGGGGAGAATTCCTTTTTAAGAAAGTTGGTACTGAGGGTGTTCAGTGCCTTCAAATCATAAATACCATTTCAAAGGTAAGACCAAAGCTACAAGGAGAGAATCTTCCTTCTTTATAAAACACTATTACCAGATCTCATCTTTAAGAGTTTCACAGTAATAATAACACAGAATAGTACAATGTAGACAAAAATCCCACAACTTTGTTCATTTCTGACACAGACTCTTCTCTTCATCCTTGGCTCAATTGATCTGTACCTGAATGTCTACGCTATGGAAGTGTTTGAAGAGAGGATCAGTAGGTTCAGAAATACTCCTCTTCTTTTTGACAGTTTCCAGCATAGGCAGAATTTTCTTCCAGTAGTAGACACTTCGTCCAATATATTCCTTCTGGTCATAGAAGGAGTTAAGGTTAATTCCCTAGTGAAGACAAGGGAATAGATGCAGATGTTATTTCAACAAATACAAGTTAAAATGCCACTCCTACATATCCTTCTCCTATTTTCTTTAGGAGTTCCAAAGTCCTTCTCTGACACTAAGCAGAGTAGCGATGTTAAGTAACATACATGTAGAAAATAATACTACAGTTTAAGACAAGAGTATTTCATAGTGACTAGAAAAATAAGCCTGCCTGATAAAATAATCAGCTGTTCTTAATAATACACATTCATCCCATCCCCCATCCCCTCAGTCTCTTCAAAATTGATAAAATAAGAAAAACACTTTTGCTTCCATGTAGTTAAAAATAAACTCAGCTTACTGTTTTCTGCAAGCTTTTTGCCCAGTGTATGATTAATGCAGGTTGAAGACCATGTTTGTCCAGTGATCGCAGAGTACTTATGCCATGCTGTACAATAAGCCTCAGCTTTGCTGCTGTGCCTGGTCTGAATATAAGAAACATTCCTTGATTAGTATTTTGTAGCTTCGATCTGTTCACATACCATTCACTTGATGAATACAGCCTGCAGCTTTAGTCCTAATTTGCTTCTAGGTAAGAAATGCATTGTTAGAAATGAAAATTCCCTTTACAGAAATCTTTCAAGCATATCAAGTCCCTACTACAAAAAAGATTAAATGTAAAATATATGTAAAAAAATTAATTTTACAAGAATCTATAGGGATAATCCAAACTGCTGTAGCAGATGCTCCCTAAAGGCTTGATCAAACATTTCCAAACTAAAAAAGCCTTACACAGATTTTCTCTGAAGAAGAGTACGAACAGCATCCCACCAGGATCTTTGCTTTTCAGTATAGAGTAGTTTGCATATTGGCAATGGTAAAAATTGAGGCTGATGTGCACTGTAGTGAGAATTAAACTTCTCTTGCAGTTGTAAGTTGCTAGTGAATATCACCCCAAGTAGGAATACCTGTTTTTAAAAAAATAAATTAAAGTTATTAACTACAAAAAACTTAATTTGTACTGTACTCTAAAGAGCTTGAAAGTTCACTTACTTCAAGGTCTAACAGGCAAATAGATTCAGGAGCATCTGTCTCAAGTCTTGATGTTTCTTGGGGCAAGTGAAAAAGCTGTTTTAACCATTTGCGCATGGGGGGTAAGACTGACATAGAGTTCCACTGCAAGCCAAGCCACACGAGGTGCTGGAGACTGCCATTGTGCAATCGAATGGCACCTGTGCAAAAAACAAGGTTGGATGTAAATGTCAGCTTCGTGCAAGCCCTCAGGTACTACTATCTGATCAAAGCTGGGTTTCACATTGCACTCTGTCAGAGGAGCCAAAGATACTTTAAGACCAATGAGCATCAAGATTCCAGGTTTCACTTACAAAGGGTTACAAACTTAAGTACAGACAAACATACCAAGCTCATATAAGTGCTCAAAGACAAACATACCAAGTTCATATAAGTGCTCAAAGCCATCAACCTCTTAAGCTTCTGAAGGGATGACTCTCATCTCCATTCTCAGCTTATTCAGTCCAATAGATAACTAATTTCAGAAAACCTATTTACTTCTCCAAAAATCCTTAAGGAATTACTGAAGAAGCACTTCTTTACATTGCAATAAAGTAAGCATCTTTCCTATGATATTAAGGCAACTTTGGACAGCTATTCCAGGTATCTGTCTTCTGTTGCAATACAAGTATTTGTGTACCAATACCTCTTCCACAAGTATTTGCAGAAGAGGTTACAGTACACAAAACTGTATTGAGTTTCAGAAAGTAACAGTTCTTACCAATATCATATTTGTGAAGTTCTATTTGCACTGGTGCTTGTGTACTGACATTTCCAATATCATCTGTGCCAATAAAAGACCTCTCTCTAGAAGCTCCACTCTCAAACAGGCTGTCAAACAATGCAAATGAGCCGCTCTTGTTTGCAAATGATTCCACAATCTCTTTAAAGAAGTCTTGCTTGCCATGACTCAAGTTCAGCAGCATATGACCTAGAAAACAAACATATCACTTCACATAAATAAAGCAGTGAACACAAGGAAAGCAGTATTTGCTATGCTGGACTGCTCTTTGTTACTGAAGGCTGGATGGGAATCTGAATTTCCCCTTATGAAGCCTACAGACTGTTCAGGTATGTTCTCCCTGTAATTAGGTCAGTGTTTCAGCACATAGGCTTTCCAAGCTTTTAGTGACAACACTCCCAAAGAATTTGTCCATGCAGTTCTTTATGAAAACAAAGCCCTCCTACCATGATTATTCTAAGGGCATTGCAAGTGACCTTATATCTGTAATACAAGCAGAACAAAATCCATTCTGAAGTAAATGAATCTGATGTCTGGCAGCTTCATCTGTTTTCATCTGGGCCCTCTAAGAATTTTGTAGACTGAAACACTGTCTACACTTGGCAGGAAAAAGAACAAAGCTAATGAACAAGTGAAAGGATGAAAAGATCAGGGAAACAAACTACTATTTTCTTTCCCTCTTGGGGCTAACAATACTTGCAAAATAGCATCAGCAGGCAGAAGCCATTTCCAGTAGATTTAGATGACAATAAAAGCTAAATTCTACCTTAGTATGCTAGAAAGTCAAAAAGGAGGAAAAAACCCAACCACTATTGAAACAAGGAGAACACACTCTCTACCAGCAGCTTAAGAAGAGAAAAATAACTTTAGGTGTCAGAACCAAACTACTGTTTTGTTTTACATACACAGTCAGAATCTATAAGGCTCTGCTATATATTGGAGTGATAACGTTACAAGATACACAAATGTGTTCCTTCAAAAAAATGGAACTATGAAGCTATTTTTTTATTACCAGACTGGCTTTTTCGATCACAGGCCAACATTTCTAGCATATCTTGTCCGGTTTGATCCCCCTTTATGAGTTTTGATTTTGGTTTAGGAACCTGGTGAAGTAAGGAGAAAATTGTTATAGGTTTTTCACAGTAGGAGCAGGACATATAAATGAACCGTAGAAATTAGGAAAAAAGCTTAATTTTTAGCATTAGAAATCTATAGAAAAACAGGCATTATTCATTCTGAAGGTACATATATTGGGTTATGGTTCTGTGTGGGATTGGCAAAGAGAGCAGAGAGCCCACCTAAAGTACACAGATGTGCAACTATAGCTATTGAAAGTAACATTAAGCCTACACAAGAGCAAGTAATGCCTGCAATGCAAGCAATAGTATAACAAGGACAGAAAAGGCAAAGAATTCATAAGGCAAAGAACCTTGATTTTTAAAAGATTTTTTTTAATTTAGAATTTTAATTTTTTTTTTAATTTAACACTCAAGATGTGTACATGTATTATGAAAAAAGAAATACACTTAAGGAAATAAATGCACTTATACTTAAGAATCAGGTTACTCTGGCAAGGGGAACAACTGAAGGTATACTTCTACCCTATTTGTGTCATTTGACTCTTTAAACAATTGTGACAGAGGAGGGTTTGGTGAGTGAGGACAGTTCCACTTTAGATACACAAACACTAGTTCATCTCAGGAATACAGGAATTCAACACATGCACAGCTAGAAAATTTCAACAAAAGCATCAACTGAAGGCTTAGACTGAAAAATCATTTACCTGAAAACTCAGGAGATAGCACAATGCTGCTAGTTCACACATAGCTCTCCACTGTGTCTCATTGTCTTGGGCCATTTTCAGCAGCAAAGCTCCAGCATGCATATACAGCTGTCCTTTCATTTCCACATAGGTACGAGACAACTCATCAGCCGCACTCACATATGGTTTTACTGACTGAAGTGCACGATCAAAACTAAAATGCAGAGAAGACTAATTCTAAACAGAGTCCTGGTAAAAGCTATAGCTGATTTTGGTTCATGCTATTTAAATGTGAATTAAGTAACTTCATGAGTCAATGCTAAGTACTGCTTCTATTGCTTAAACCCAAGTTACTAGAAAGTATAATCACCTCAAACTCCCCAATCTCTCAAGTTTACTTAAGTATTACCTGGATACCTAGTCTTTTTCATCACATTTTTGCACAGCTACTTTTAAAACTATTGTGCTGAATCACATGGATAAACTTGTTCACTACTGCAGATTTAGAGACATACAGAAGGTAATATTGATTCTGCCCTTTCTTTTCATTATCATAAAGATTCAAAACACTGTTTAACAGGTTGTTCAAAAAGAGAAGATACTACAGAAATTTTAGTACCTTTAGATTGCTATACATGCCCCACTCCAGAAAGGGCTTCCAGAAAACAGTTAAAACAATTTTTCAATTACTGGACAAGACTATATAATGGCCGTTAGCATTGCCATGATCTGGAAATGCTTCAGACATGAACATCTCAAAACACTCTAAAAAATCAGAAGCAGAAAACCCCATGTGGTCAATGTTAGAGGAGAAAAAATAAAACATACGTGGGTATTAAGTATTGCTCATCCATTCTGTACTGCTTCAAATACTCATGCAAGATAAACAGACTCAAGAACACAATATAACAGCCATTATAGTACTGAGGAACAACAACAAATTAGTAAAAAACAGTAACAAATGAAAGATAATGGCAAGAAACAAACACAGATCTTATTGACTACAAACACTATTTCGTTCTATTCTAGGTGCACCACAGATGGTAAGCCTTTAAGCCAGCTGTAACACCTCCAGCTTTCTCTGAAGGAGACTCTTCTTGCTTCAGGTGATTTCCTCCCTCCCCATTACACTATATACACAAAGTTCCTAATTACTCCAGTGTGCTGTGTTATTTAATAATAGAATGACTAGGACAAAGTTGACACGCACAAGAGGTAGTTTTGGCTTTTCAGTTTTACTGTTGCTTTGTTTGGATTGGAGTTTTTTGGGCCAGTGTTTTTTTTCTGATTGTCTGGGAAATCTGGATTAGTCAATTGCTAAAGTACAGAACAACTTTTCTAATCAAAGGAAAAGAAGGTACAAAGACCCAGGATATAAATGAGTTTTCTCCCTGGCTGTGTGCTGACCAGTCAAGCATCTGTCAAAAGACAGCTTGGGGTTCACACCCAGTAAAAAACACTCTTGGTGGTTAGTATAGATAATCTCCTCTCCCATCCAAAAACAAGATAAGCTGTGAAACAGAAGCTTGGCAGATGTTATGTGACCCCAAACAATTCTTAGAGGGCTTTTTCTTACTACAGAAAAGTTTAAACAGTACCTTTCAAGTGCCTCTCTGCATTCCTGAACATCTCTAGAAGAAAGTGTCAGTTTGACAAAGCTGGAATAGGCCAGCAGATGATCTTTCTTGATTGTTCTCCAGTTATTTTTATCATACTCCAAGTCTTGTAAAGATTCCAGATATTCCTAAAGAAGAAAGTTCATCACAGGATAAGGAACAGTCATCCTTCCATGAAGACAAGGGCAGTACTTCTCCAAAACACACTAGCAGCATTTATTGCATAATCCAGTTTCACAGGTGAGACCTTAACATATTCTTCAGCAGCAAAGTTCCAGGGAACTACTTGCTTGAGCAATTTTATCCCTAATGGAACTGCTGTGTCTAACTCAGCTTTTGAAGTTAGAAACTCAATAGCTCTATAAAGTTTAATTTTAGGGAGAAAATTCCAATTAAAAAAAAAAAAACACACAAGAAGTATTTTGTAGTTCCACTGGTTTCAGCAGACTTGCATTTGAAGGAGTTAAATCCCTTGAGAAATAGCTGTCAGAATAAGGACACTAAGAGAAATAGACCAGGTAAAAAAGATATGGAAGACTACCACAGGATCAAAATATGATTAAACACCTCAAATGTCTCTACAACACAGGAACACCATTCCAAGCTTGACTGCAAAGGTATTCTCTTCTCTGCCTCCTGACAGTGGAGCACAGCATCCTTTAATCTGTTATTTGAACGATAGAGCGCAACTAATCTGATGTTTATGTAGACATCATCTGGTCTTGCATAAAGTTCTGCTTGAATCAAGTCAAAAAGCTGATTCCACCCATCTTCACCTTTACAATCCAGTAACTGCTCCTGTTGAAACATGAAGGCAACATATTAATATTTCATTTGCCACATCAGTCTTTTTAGCAACTACAGTACTAAGTACCATTCTTTCCTTCACTACATAGACTACACTGCTCTAGCTAGAGTACTCTTAATAGCTTTCAGGTATTACATGAAGTTTGATTACCTACTCAAATATTTTAAAATGTACATGACTATCACAGAAGAAAAGTCCTCAGAAGAATTTCCCTCTTATCAAGAGAGAGGTGCTTCTCAATACATTTGGTTCAGTAATAGCAGACCATGCCATAGACTACCTTGCTTTAAAAAAAGCCAGACACCTTGAGACTTCAATGTGGCTGCTGCCCAAAATTACACAAAATTAAAAAGCTACACAAAATTAACATACCAGTGCAAAAAGTGATATTGCATGGCGCAGAGTATTTACATGGTATTTGAGAATTACAGCATTTCTCACACTCCACAGAAATTATCATAACACAGATTTAAAAACAAAAAAAGCAGTGTAAAGCAGGAAAGTCTGAGTTCATAGATCAGCTACCTTCCCACCTGTGACACAATGGAAAGAACAAATGACACCTATCTAGTCTTCAACTTCTTGACTGTGATAAATAACAATTTCTCAGCATTTTGGAAGAAGATTAAACTTGAAACATTAGAAAGGGTATAAAAGCATGCAGCTGCAGCTTCCTTTAAAACTGGACAAAAATGTCAGACTAGAAGGGGTGTAACATCTAATAGTTGTTTTAGTATTAAAGATACTAAAATCATTTAGAGTTTTGCTTGAGGTGACATGCAAAAGGCACAGGTGCTCAAAGCTTGTTCAAGCCTTTGAACAGAGGTAATTTTGAACTTACCTTCAACCTGTAAATAGCAGGGCTCCCAGGAAAGAGCTTAGCAGCTCTGTCAACCCAATATTTTGCTCTTCCATCAGTAATGTCATTATTGCATAGTAACTCTGCAATCTTCAATACAAGATCTTTCTGTGTTGGGTTCAACTCCACAGAACGCTATTTTTTTCCATCCAGACAGAGGAGTAAAAAAAAAAAAAAAAAGCAGCTTTAACTTATGATCCACATACAACAGGTAAGAGTTACACCCCCACAAACATACCCAGGTATTCAAATCAGTTAAATCTATAAATACAGAGTATATAAGAAAAGCCTTTCTACATGCTACCACTAGTTTATAGCACCCAAACAGGACTGCTAAAATTGAGAAAAGCATAAGGAAAATAATGCACTTCCTCTGCATCTATCACTAGCTATTGCTATACACAAACAGCAGGACTATAATGACCTCTAGTCTAGCCAGGTGTAAAAACTTTTTAAAAATTAAGACACAGTTTAAGAAATGTGATAGCACTTCATACATAGAGTTCTCTTGGCCAGACCTCTGAGCACATCTTTCTCTCTGAAACCAGAACGAAGGCAACCAACCTGGAAATCTGACATTTATATGCTTGCCTAATCAAAATTAGATTTGTCCCTCCCCTCTGCACCATCCCTCTTCTAAGCCAACCAAAAAAAAAAAAAAAACCAACAATAAACCTACAGTCTTCTAGCAGCAACTAAACACCAGTTGTCATCACAGTTTGCATTACAGGATTCTACGACAGGAGTCCAAGAGGCTATGCATGACTTGGGGAGAATTTAACAGCAGGTAGCAGAAAGATCAAGCCCAGAAGAAAAAACAAAGAAGCAACTTCAAAATGTACTACAGAAGCAAGCGATATCAAGTGAAGAATGTTCTCCGCAGTGCTTCACGTGCTTTCCATTGTCAAATGTGTATGACAGTTTTCCCAGGAGCATGTTTTCTTCTATGGCTTTGAGAATGTTCAGCCACAGATGGGTTTTAGAAGTCATTTTATAAAAGAATAAAGCAGAACACTAGGGGTTGTAGCTGAATGTAATACTTACCTTATAACACCCAAAAGCTTTTTCTATGTTATCCTCAGCTTCATAAATTTGTCCAAGAAATCTGTGTGCTTTGGGATCTCTCTCTTGAACATTGAGGTATGTAGATATGTATCTATGAAGGGGAAAAAGTCTGTTACTCAACCAGTACTTTTCACTAACACTCTGCCTCCCACCCAAGCTCTAATGGCAACTTTATCTGCCACACAGGACACACAGACATATTTTGTTCTAGATGCTTTGGCCAGACCACAGAAGCATAAACATGTTTTGTTCTGGACACTTTTGTCAGGACCTTTAAGTAAGCAGCAATATGGTTTATACCTGTACAAATGCTACTTACTCACCAGCCAGTATTTCTGTTGATTGAAATAACAAAAGCAGGAATTGATAGAAATGGTAAGAACTACTTAATACAATGAGCAAAAAACCAGCCAATTCAGCCAGGTAGGTTTTTTCAGCACCATATAGCTTATCTTCTTTTAAGTTATTGTTTTACAAAAATCTAAATAGCACTTAATGTCCACACTGACTGCTAGCTTAAAGCAGCATGATAGTCATCTTGGTTTCTCTGGTCTACTTCATAAAAACAAAGCTTTTCTTTTACATTTAGAGAACAAAAAAACAAATGTCCATCAATGCATGTTACCTTTTAGCAAGTTCATATTCTTTAATTTCAAAATACAGCTTAGCAAAGAGGAATCCTTTCATCGATTTCTGAAGGAGAAAAACCATGACAAACACACTTTAGACATTAGGTACTTCAAAAGTAAATCCCTAATGAGTGACCTTTCTTTTCAGCCATGCCTAATACTCAAATGACTCAACTGGATGATTCATTATCAGCTCAAAGCCACCCATCATAAATAAGGGTTTGTTTCTGAAAGATGTAGTTTTAAGAATGAAAAGAATAAAAGTTTTTGCTATAAAAAGGTTACTAGGAAGATAGGGAATACAAGAGACCAAAACAACAAGCCTGCATATATGTGGTATTCATACATCACTCATTAAAGAGTGGAAGAATAGTGTAATCTACATTTAGTTTATTGCTGTGCAATGTATCAAGGAAAAAAGATATTCCACAAATCAAGAGAGATCTGCCATTTAGCCCTACTGTAGTGTGCTGTCATTAGACACTACTATTTAAGTATGCTTGAGGAAAAAGCAACTTTTGTTCAAGTCACTCTCAGTTTGGGTAAGAAATGCATTTATGGAGTAGCTGATTTTTGACTAAAACAACTTTAACATACACACCCTAGGAGCAAGATGTGAAACAATTTTCCTTTTACAAGGCAGTAACAAAGAAGCCAAGGTGGCAGAAGCATGATCAGGAGGAAAAGTGAAAGCAGCAGCTTAAAGAACTGAGTTACAAGTAGAAAGGTACAAGTAATATCAGACAAATTTAAAGCTTGAGTTCTCCATATCAGTTCAAAACCAATTTTGCTTTTGAACAAAGAAATACTGGAGCTAGCTACATCTATGATTCCAAGCAAGTGTGTACATTTTGAATGCACTTGAATTATACGTCTCTCTCCCTTTCTCACCACTGTTATTCCAGCAAAATTTTAAGAAGCAGTTAAAAATGAAAGCAGGCCTCCTAGGACACCTCAAGTTTCCAGACTGTATTTTTAAAGCCTGCTATAAAAGGGAAACACTGAAGCATGTCAGAGTGGAGCTGCATTTCACATCTTCTTTTAAATACAGATGAAAGGAAACCTCAATATAAATACTTTGCAGCCTTATAAGCACCCCTTCCTAAAATCAACACAACAGGAAAATAAGTAATATTTTCCACCAGTGACTGTGCTTTTACAATTAGTTGTAAGCATTACTTATTAAAAAAAAACCAAAAACCTAAACCTAAAGAAAATGTGCACCAGCTGGTCTTAAGCACAACAGGAGAGGATTTATTTTGTTGTTGAGTTCAGTAGGATCACCAAAGCAATTAAAAAACACCTATGATTCTGAGAGTAATGCCCTTGACACTGGCTGCCCTAAACAGCACCCAAAGCAATTAAGCCACAGAACAACTCTGTAGCTGTTAGGAAAGAGATACAAATAATGATGATGTACACAAGGCCCGCACAAAGGCCCGACTGCATAGTAGTGAGCATGTATGCATTCACACTACACAACATAGTGCTGAATATTCTAACTTTAAAAAAAAAATCAATTCAAGAGCAGTAGAACAAGATCTTTCAGGATTAAATAGCTCCCATGAATTGCATCAGACTGCTCACTGAGATCCTTTACCAGATACAATGAGAAACGGTAACAAGTTATGCAGAGGTCCTCATCCTTCTGGCCAGTTACTAAAATACAACAGAAAGATTATTTTTTTCCCAGTTCCTCCTCTCCTATTACTACTACAAAGATAAGAATATTAATGACACAACACAAAAGAAAACTGAAAGTACTTCACATGTTCCTTGGTTAGATTCTTCTGAAGAAATGAAACCCAGGAATCTTGTTCTGAGAAACGAAACTCGTGAAACACAGGAACTAAACTCTTACAAAACTGAAGAAGTCTGTTCTCGGAGAACTGATGGACTCTTTAAAACTACACTAGGGTTTGCCAGTTGTAAATTACAGGTGCACAGCTCTAGTAAACCACTGCTCCCGGTCAGGGAAAGCACCTCCACTATGCCAAACACCTTGGCCCTTCCTCAGCTACCCCCACCTCACCCGATTTATAGACACCCTGAGTAATTATGCGCTGGGAAATACTCCCAAAGACACCTTAACTCACAGAACATCGAATAGCCAGGAATGGAAGAGACCTGTGGGAATCATCTAGTCCGACACCCTGCCATGGCTCAGTCACCTAGGGCACGGGATAGAGGCGCGTCCAGGTGGGGTTTGAGTATCTCCAGAAAGACATCCCTCCAGAGAGGGATCCTTTTTCCTCTTACCGCCAAGGACGAGGAGGGGCCAAGCAGACCAAGTCCCTAAACCGAGGCGCCGGGCTCGGCGCCTGGAGCCCGCAGACAGCAGCCGCCCCCAGCCCAGCAGCGCCGGGACAGCGAGCGCAGCCGCCCCCCGGCCCGGCGGCAGCGAGGCCTCCCCGCGGCGCGGGGGCCGGCGGTCCCTCAGGACGCACGGCAGGGCCTCCAGCGCCCCACGCGGGGCTGGAAGGGGCCCCGCACCGGCCGCACGGAGCGGCCGCAGCGCCGCCCGGGCCCGGCGGGGACAGGCAACGCGAGGCCGTGCTCACCTCTCTGGGGGACGGCGCCGCGGCCTGCAAGGAGGCGACGTAGCGCTCCACCTCGGGCTTCGTCCGCCTCATCATGGCGCCGCCGCGGCGGCGGGGACCGCGCCCGGCCTCTGTCGCGGCGGAACGCGCCTTCCCGGCCGGCCCGACGGCCCTGGCCCGGCGCCTGCGGAGGGGAAGGCGGAGGGAAGGAGGAAGGAAGCGCAGGAGCGACGCGGCCGCCGCGCGTTACGCAAGTTCCCGCTCAGCCGCACGGCGCGCGCAGCCCCGGCGCGGGCCACCTCCCGCCCCCATATCAACGGCCGGGGGCGGGACCTGGCCGGGTCTGCGCATGCGCACACCGGGGGAGGGGGGCAGGGGTAGAAAATGTGTCTTGGGAAACTGGGAAACGAAATGTTAGCATTTTCTCATCTCAAACTAAAATAAACTCACCTCAGTAATATATTAAGAAACGATATGGTGATAATATATTTATCACCTAAATAATATACTCTATATCTGTGTGTGTGTTTATATACATATATATATACATACATACATAGGTAACAAATTTTCCCCTAAAGCTAAGTAACTGTTCTTGCGGCCTCACCCTAAGAATGACTTGAGGACGTGGAACTGTTGGAGCAAGTCCAGAGGAGAGACACGAAGTTGCTAGGGGGACTGGAGCATCTCCCCTTCAAACACAGGGTGAGGGCTGGGGAGCTTAGAGAAGAGAAGGTTCCAGGAAAACCTCATGGCAACCTTCCAGTATGAGGGACCTACAGGGAAGCAGGAGAGGAATTTGTCTGGAGCTGTAGTGATAGGACAAGGAGTAATGGGTACAATTAAAAGAGGGGCAGTTTAGGATGGATACACTGAAGAAATTATTCACTGTGATGGCAGCACAGGCTGCCCAGAGAGGCTGTGGGTGCCCCATGCCAGGCAGTTTTCGAGGCTGGGGTGGATGGAGTTCTGAGCAATCTGGCCTAGTGGGAAGTGTCCCCCATTAAAGACTAGTCCCTTCCAACCTGTAATATTCTAGGATTATATACTTCATAGTTCAGAGCAACTATAAATTGAATCTGTAATCATAAGGGCCTTCTTACTGAGATCCAATGTTCTAGAAAATGAGTCTCCACATATTGTAGCAGCTGTGGTGAGAAACCTTCTTCCAGGCACTGTGGATAGTATATTTAAACAATTAAGCTCTAAAACACAGATGGGAACATGGACTAAAAGATGGACCAGCAACCCTCAAGGCAGGACAGATCTGCAAGTTGTAGTTTTACCGGTTTGGTGGCTCAAGGATGAGCCCTGTGGTGAAATTCCCAGCAGGAAGCCTCAGACTCTACTCACTGGAATTAGCCATCTTTCCTGCCAGTTCAGATGCTTTGCTCAAAATGAGGCCACTGGGCCATGTCTCTGAAGAAGTGTAATTAAAAATTTCTCCAGTTCTCAATCTCAAACAACCCATTGACAGTCACAGTATTCCTGGTACACCTAAAATATACTGACAGCCCCACAGCTCTTACCCTCTTTGCAGGGAAAATAAGGAAACATAGCTAACTTTTCTTTAATACCAGCAACATCCATGTAAGACCCTGACTGAAAGACAGGGTCTTTCTTCTTATTCTTTCTTCTGTAATGGTGCTTTATTTAGACATTGGATTTAATTCCACCAATTTTTTTTTTTCTCTGTACTTTTTATGGTGTGCCTGCAGCTGGGATTATCAAACAATTTATTATCTGCACCTGCCAGGCTAAGTAATGGAAGTGTTGGTGGTGGTGCAGAGAACATCAGAGTTTTCTTGACTCACTGGTGACTATTACTGTGCTTCAGCTGATGGGGAGGCATGGGAAATTGCCTTCATATGACCAGGTCCAGTACTTTGGCTCTGGTGACTGTCTCACCCAGCGCTGTAGAAGTGGCACTCCCTGTGTTGTCCCTGGTGGTCGCAGCAGCAGGCAGGACAGCACTGTCTCAAGAGCTGTCTCTGCAGCCTGGCTGTGCTCTTTGGAACTGGGCACAGGACGTGCCACTGCCGGCGGCAGAGAGGCTCTGGGCTCAGCATTTCCCCCTACAGCGACATCCACTGGGCTTTCTGGAGGGCTCCCTGCTGCCAGCCTGGCCAGGCTTTCTAAAGGAACCTGTCATGCATTATTGATCCATGCAGCAGAAAAGGACAAAGCTTCTGAGGCATCCATTCCCAAATCCCAGGCTCATGGATTCCTCGACAGACCTTACAGGGATCATTGGTACTGAAACAGTACTAGGCTCTGCATCTTTTAGGAAAGAGTGTGCAGCTACTCAAATATTTATAATCCTTCAGGCCAGGAAATGAGCTTCAACAACAGACATGTGACTGTCCAGGCTGCCTAAGTGCTACCTTGCTCCCTGGCTCTGCTTTGCAACTGCTTTTAACTAATCCTCTTCATGACCATGTGCAGGGGTATTATACCAATGACAGTTCATGACAAAGTTCCCAAGAGAGCAGTATGGATTTGGGGAACACTCCACTTAGGACTCCAGTAATAACATTTTCACCATGAGGGTGATGAAGCACTGGAACATCCACAAAGCCCTGTGAAATCTCCTTGCATGGTGATGTCCATAGTTTGGCCAAGCAAGTCCTTCTGTACTGATGCAACTCTGATGTTAGACCCATTCTGAGCAGATGGCTGAGCTAGCTGATCTCTAGTGGTCCCTTCCATCCAACATTTTTCCATACTTCATCAGGCTTTGAACCCTCAAGTACCCTCAGATGCTTTGAGTGCTACATCCTGGGGTCTGACATACACACACTAGAGTTCATGAAACAGAAGGTGCTGCCTTGGTGAACTGTAGCACAGCCTTCACCATCAGGAACTTGGAAATGGAAAAACCCAGCCTGTGCCAGGCCCCAGGGGCCACCAGAGTGCAGAGGAAATCTGAGGCCACTGTGCTGCAGATGGATGTAACCCTGAGCAATGTGGATATGAGCCAGGTCTTGGCATTCAGCTTTGGGGCTAGGGACCCTTCCAACTCTGAGCAGTAAGGCTGGGCACAGGCTGAAGGAGGAGATGTACAGTCAGTGTAACATGAAAACCTGGAAGTCAGTTATAACTTCAGGAGGAAGCAAGAGTGTATGTGGTCTACTGAATCCTAGCACAGTCTAAAATTCCAACAGGGCTACTGTGCTAGTTAAGTAAACAATTTTTGAGGACATTTTAAGCTTGTCTTTAGTCTTCAACAGGGTCAGGGACTGACTACATTTATGAATGTTATGGCATTCAATAATTATGTAGGATAAATAGCCAAAAAATACCCTGCCTAGCAATAAACTGGAAGTTTGGGGTGACAGTTTCATTACAGGGAAAACAGGAGAGAAAAAGTTAACAGGAGGCTGTATGCTTTACCCTCAGATGAGATACCTTCTTTAGAAAAACCTAGTGACAGTGCCAATTGAGAAAATATCCAGAAGAATCAAGCCATTTCTTATGAAACAAACTGTGGTTGCTTTTATGTACCTTAGAACTACATACAGACATAGGCCTTTAGGAAAGGCATATGTCTCCTTTAAATCAAGGTAATAAGGAAGTATTTACATAGTCACAGGTAAAAGCTCAGGGATCCAAGAGAGCCTTACTACTTTCCCACCCATCTCAAGCATTTATTTCAGAGAGGCAATACAAGGTTTAATAACATGGCCTTTATTGATGACACAGGAAAGCAGATGTTTTAAAGTAACTAATTTTTCATAAACAGGAAAGAAAATTTTACTTCCTGTTACATAATTACATAAAATCTGTTTAAGTCACTAATGTATAAAAATAATAAAAAAAAGGTTTGCATACTTCGTACCATCAAGAAGACCTAAGTAGCTATATTTTCTACAAGAAAGGGAAAACCAAAACAAATTTGCATGGATATAACTCAATAGTATAAAACAATTATATGTATGTCATAAAGAATTTTTATTATTTGTAAGCTCAGTCCTTGAGGATGGCTAAAGAAGTAGATCCTAGCAGGATCAAACCTTGCATATTTACACACAGAGGTGTAAAGGTAATATTGCCAGTTAATTGAAATATGCATTTTCAGTATTGTTCTGAAAATCAATGAAGTCTAGAAGCTAGATTTTAAATGCAGATGTTCACATTTCAAATAAAGTACTTCTTGCATCCTGTATAATTAAGGCAAAGTATGTTATCTTTTGAAAATACCTTCTATAATAGTTTCTGCATAAAAATATGAAATAAAATATAAAACTATATATATTTAATAGTTATGTATGGTCCAGCAGAATAAGGCACAAAAAGTAAATAGAATGCAAAAGCATATATAGAAGTTAATGTGTTATTTTAAGTGGAATATAGCAAAATTCAAGTAGTTCTGAGTATGCTCATTTCTTGCAATAGGAATACATTTTTTAATATAAGTATCTCATGCTAAGCCTGATGTAGAAACATTCCTCATGTAAGCATAATCTATCATGTTTATAATTTTATGTATGTCATTTGTACTGTGGCTGTATTTAGAAATCTGATACTTTTCAAACCATCTGAAACAAGGCTCTGTAATGAGGTGACTTGGCCAGAACTCCAAGTGTGAATTTTTCCATGAGGCAAAGTGTACTGGTTTCCTGCCCAAATCACTTGAGCTGGGTGAGTTTTGTCTGCATGCTTAATATGAAGGTTAATATTTTCACTAACATAAATGACAATACACATCCCTAAAGCTGGGCACATTTGCAAAGTTTGTTTTCACAGGTGGTGTTCACAAGCAAATTTTCTCTCTCTGAAGAGTTCCACAGAGAATTAGTGTACAGAATGGGCCACCTGCATCAGTACAATGGCGTTATTGGTCAGAAACCTTTCAGGTAAGCTGGTAGTAATTTTGGAAATATGGTTTGTTTGTCAACAACTAAGCATACATGTATAGAGAACAGAGAATCTTAATATATTTTGGGTTGATAGAAGGCATGCATCAGCATCTGTTGTCTGACTGCAGCCTCAAAGCAGCAACTCCCCCCTACCCCACAAGTAGTATCTATAAGATTTTCACAAAGAAAGAGGAGAGCAGATGAAGTCTTTACTTTCTTCCCAAAGTTTCAGCTAATTTCTTCAGTCTTTTCTTCAGCTCTAGAGGAAACTTCTCGTAACATTTTTTGCAGACAGGCTTCATATCAAACTCAACAAATTTATTCCTAAAAAAACAAAGCAAAAGAAACGGATAAAGTTTTAGCAGATGAGATAGTGAAAAAAGAATTAAAAAAAAAATCTCCTATTAAATGTGCACAAGCAAAAAATTAACCCCGCAATTAATAAAAATACATTAAGTTATAAGTTCTACGCACTGCAGACAGTGATTACAATACTCTGTTGAGCAAGTTATGCAGATTTTACCCAAAAGCTCATATTTATTAACCGTGTAATTTAGGAAGCCTTTCAAATCTAATTGTAGACTAAACATAAGATAATGGAATAACAAGTTAGTATTTCAAGTTGCAGCTGTGTGAAAGATGTGTTGGTTTTGACTGCCATAACTTCATGCAAAAGTGCAAAAAAAAACATTGTTAGGACTAACCACAGAAGAAAGGAGCAGAGGTGGCGGTGAGAAGGAAAGGAAGTTTACAAACAGATTGGCTTTTTCTTTTTCTGCTTCTCTTTATCCTTTGCATCACGTTCCCGTTTGGCAAGTCGTCGCTTAAATTCATCTGGCATTTTCTCATAACAGTGTTTGCAGACAGGTTTTAGATCAATTTCAACAAACTTATCCCTTTAGAGTTAAACAAGGAAAAATAAAGGATGGAAAAGGAGAAGAGTTAGGAAGACTAACTGAAGGAAGACCTGAAGAGACAGCGAAAAGAGATGGAAAGTACTAGGTGGAGCAAGAGAAGAGACACTTATTTCCTTGATGCTGCTTACATGTTTTCATACAGGAACAGCTACACTATAGGAACATCTACACATTGAAGAGAACCACTGATATGTGTTGAAGACATCACACTAATCCATAGACTTACTTGAGGGTTAACTTAGTGTTGCAAGTTGAACAAGCGAAACAGTTCACACACCATGCCTTATTCAGAGCAGACACAACTAGGGAGATGGGGAAAAAAGAAATCATTAGCCTTACCAATAAAAAAAAAGTGATTACAAAATTTTTAAGTTGACATATTCATGAGGTGTAAAAAACACTCATTAATTCTTGTATCAAGTATTAAAGATCATAATAACGTGGCCAGACTGGTGAGGCACATTTTGGAGTGTAATGAGCAGGACTGTGAAGCATTGATACAGCTGTCCCTGAGGCAAGACCAGCTTAACCTATTTCTGCCTCCTATTTTTCGCTTCCACTTCATCTCATATCCAGCTGAGCTCAGGCAATGGTTCTGTGAGGCCAGGTTCCAACTTAATCAGGAAATGCTTCCAGCTGAAGAGCAATCCAGCACAATTTTGTTTATGTTTTCATACAGTTTCATTTCTCAGATCCAGTTCAGACTGCACTGCAATCAACAGTTGCACTTGCCCAGCTGAAGAAAATAATGTGAAGCCAGCAGCCAGACACTGCTGGTAAATCAGCACTACCAAGGTGAAAAAAAAATGGACTCTCTATTCTTTGCTTTGAAGAGAAACTACTTCCTATTTCTTCTGTAGGTAAATCCAGTTCCCATTTTTTCTTTCTTTCGATACAGCTTTTCAGTTTCCCCTGCCAAAATTTTCCTAAGTTAGAGAATGCAGGACAATATTTTTCTTTTAATGTTTTTCTCACTTGATCTTTCAATGTTTTTCTCACAGTATTTTGTCAACAACAAGGAGAACCAAAGCACTGTCATGCAGAGGGTTTTTCCTGCACTATGGGGCAAGCATTTCCACAGATACACAGTTATTCCACTACTTTCCAGAATAATACTAGACAGGTAAAAGTCTTTGCTCCCAAACAACCTCAGTAATGCAGTCATAGACACCCTCCTGAAAAACTGCTGCTACAGGTATTTGTTTCACCCAACAGAGAACAATACTGGATACCAAATTTGTGACAGTTGACTCAAAATTTGTATGCAGAAATGAAAGAAGAAATGTAATTGAAGACACACACTGAAAATAAAGAAATTAATGTATACTGTTTTATTTTCAGTTCAGAGACCAAAACTTACATTATGGGTGTTGGAATATATGGTGAAAGATTAGAATCATACAGAGATGTAGTTATCATAAAAGTTCTATTTCTGCTCATTCCTGTAGAATTTTCCTGAAAATGAGGACTCTTTCCTCTAAAGCATTTTGGATTGTTATTCTGCAGGCATAGTGCAGTCCAGAAAATCTAGGAAAAGCACATCTACAGGATGCATGTCTTACCCTATAGTTACATGACTATAAACAAGTTTATGTCTCTTTTTGAATGTTAGAAGCTTCCTCCTACTTTGCTAATGCCTTTGGCTCAGATGAAACTAACATAGTATTCACTTTGGACAGGATAAATAGGCACATAATGTTACATTATTTCAGGTAGAATAATTTGCTCTTGGCATTTTATCAGAGCTAGTTATCAAAAAAACCCCAAACCCTCAAACCCACCTCATTCTCCCAAAAAACCCAATCAAACAATAACAAAACAAACAAATTACTTGCAGTTATGCCTTTACACGACATATATTTCCAAGTATGATCATTCCTGGTTTTGTGACATTATCATAAGCCTAGATTTTCAAAAGACACATGCTTGAAATAGTAAGTAAATATCTCCAGGATTCAAACTGACATAATGGGAACAATGCATTTAAATAAAATAAATTCCCAACAGTGTCCACCTATGTCTTTCAGTATCTAAATATTTTTCAAGTTTGGCTCATGATCCACAAATTCATTTGTGGAGATGACTGTATGCTCCTTCTTACCCTTGCATGTGTTCTTTTTTGAAGGTGGTATGGTAGCAAGTGACTCCTGAGCATCTTCCAGCATCCCTGGCCTCTGCTGTCACTAAGGGGTTTCACAGTTTTCTTTGGCCATGGGGTGGTCTTCTACCATCATGAAACGATGCTAGGTTTTCCTACCATTTGGTCTCTGACTAATCAGCTCTAATTTAATTTCTGGTCAAGAGGAACATCTGTTTTTGTTTTAATGAAAGCCAGGTTGCTTCCCCCTTACTTTACTTTTAAAGAGTGCTTGCATCAAAAAGGAACCTTAAGGAAACAGAGAAGTGCTTACCATCTCCTTCAATCACACGGTTGCAATGGAAACAAACATCACCAAATAGCTGAAGAGGAAAGAGAAGTAATAAATTTTTAATATAATGATTTTTTTGAAGGTAACTTATCAAACTAGCAAAACAACTATGTTTCAGCTGATGGGCACAATCACTTTCCTGTTTTTTTTTCCTTTTTCCTGTTTTCTTTATTTCTCCAGTGAAATAAAGAGAATTCTGGCAAGTCTAGTTTGGTTTTCCAAGTACATTTTGCAAGTACATAATCTCATCACAAAAAGTCTAGATAATATTAAAGATGAAAACATTTATCTACCTTTGATTCTCTGTAAGTATGATTTTGTTTTGTTTCAAGATTTCTCTAATCCTGAAGATTTGAAATACAGCAGTTGGTGTCATGTACATGTGGTTACTAACCAGAAAATGTAACTTTTGGACTAACATGCATGACTAAAATAATGTATTACTGTAAGAAAATTGTATCTTTATTAAAAAAAAAAAAAAAAAAAAAAAGGAAAATTTCAGACAAAAATAATAATTCTTTTTCCAGGCTTAACATTTGTCCACAATATAACAAGAAGTGCCAAAAACTTCATGTATGTTTTTTTACTGTAGTAGTTAACCTTGGAAAAGACATCCACTCTACATACAGCTCTTGTCTGGTGCATGGACTTGGCCCATCCCAGCTGCAACACTATTACTATGAACGTCACAGCATCTACAGTCTGCAAGTGTGCCAGAACCAATCATCTGCCCTCCATCACTAATGACCAATTAAGAATCCATCTGTAATTAGCAGATGCCATACAACTCCCAGGTGTAACCCCACCTGAGGTATTTATGTAGGCAAGGGAGGTGAATGTGACATGACAAAGATGGCTTCCAAAGAAAAATATGTCCATGCATCATGGGGTGAACTCCCCATCCAAGGGCATCTGGAGAGGGGTGGTGCTGCCACATTGACTTCTACATAAATGAAAGTGGTCACTAGAGGGTGTCTTCTGACAAATTTAGTCTTGGAAGTCTTTATCAGTGCAATGACTGAGCAACAGCATATACCAACACACAGTGTCTCAGAGCAGCAGCTGCAGGGAAACCCACGCCACTCGCTGGGGCCTCCAAACGCAGTTAGTGAGTGGCAAATCTTCTTTATTTTCTTAGCAGAGATTACTTGTCATTAGCTGCTCTGATCCACAGACATGTCAAAGCCCTGTAACAGCTCTATTTAAGTACCACTAAGCTTGAAGAACAACTTCATACTGATTGTCTTGGCCAGCCTTTGTGAAATACCTGCAGTTTTCTATTTTTATGCCCCACAGATAAATAGGGTAACCTGTATGAATTAAATGCAACAGAACATATGCTAATTGCTATTACATCCAGAGGTGCCTGTAACAAAACAGAAGAATGTCTATGGTTTTCCATCTACATCTAATAAAACCTATTTGTGAGTTTACCAATTAATGCCATTTAAAAAATATGCAACCTTACCTGATTGTAGTGGGTTTCACAATATGCCAAGCCTTTTCTCTCATAATGACGATGACCCAGGAATGGTTTTTCACATTTTGCACAAACAAAATGCTACAAAGAAAATTACAATACATTTTTTTATCTTTTGGAAATAATGTTATTTTTCTGGAAAGCAAACTAACCATGTCCACTACTTGAATATGGCTGAAGTCTACTAAGCCATCTTAAAAAGCACAGTAAAAACTTGTGTTTCTACATTTAGGCCATTAAAATATTAATTATTTTAATATCTTCAACATTTCAACCCAAAAGTTACAAAACAAAATCAAGCAATGGAATCTCAATTTTTATCAATGAACAGAATTAAGAGTTGTTAAATAATTTGCATTATCATTTATACCCTTGTGAAGAAAGCATTTCCTAGAGGAGACTTTTTCAAAACAACAGAAGACATAAACAATTTATCTAATTAAAATGGAAGGTGTGGAACTAAATCTTGTATGTGGCCTTGAAATATGAACTCTCATATGAACTATTAAAGAAATATGTACCTAGGGGTATTATGATGCTTAGTTACACGGTTGGCATAGATTTGACTGCTTTTTCACATCTGCTTTGAACTCCAAAATTTTATTTTGTGAGGACCTCACTGGGCTTCCTTTGAATTACTGATTTTAGTTTCACAGTCACAGCTCTCTGTAAGGTGACAAGTAACTCCTATTTCACAGTGGAAGACCAGCTGCAATAAGGTTGAAGAGGGATTTGGAGAAGGCATTTATTTATAATCATTGCTGCAAACTCTGAGAATCCTTTCATTGAAATTGAACAGAAAAATCACAGATAAATATGCTAAGGTGTACATTTGTAAGAGAGATCATTAAGCATCTGATGTTTACCTCCACATGCCATTGTTTGCCCATAGCATTCACCACACGGCCTTCAATTGGTCTCCTACATGCCCCACAGATGGGGACACCCATTTTGTCATGGCAGGGTAAGCAGTAGAGTTCTCCTTTCAGCTCACGAGCATCAGCAGTAAGTTCCTTCCTGTCCAGAAGTTAATGAATTGAGAGCATGAATAAAGGCACTCAAAAGCATCAACTCTTGAAAGTTTCTACTCTCAAGTGAAAAGTGAAGTGAAAAAAAACAGCGTTTGCTTTAGAAATTATATTTATACTACAGTAATGCAGCAGCATCAAATATAACACAATTCAACACAGTTCAGCCTTGATCTCAGTAAGCTGAGAACAGGCTGCAAAGCAAGGTGCACTGAGTCTCTCTGGAAACAGCTACTGAGCTATTGTCATTCTGCTTAAGCAGCACAAATCTGTGTGTGAAAGCTGCACATGTTTGGTTTATATTCTGGCACTTATCACCAGTTTATTTTAGATTTGCATAACTGCAAATGAAAGTAAAAGTAGTCCTCTATATCTAGTTACATTTTCCTTGTATCAAACTTCAGAGAAAGACAACTACAGACCCACATGAGCTAGACTTGTTCATTTCCCATCGCAGAATCTTACAAACTCTACTTTTTAGTAATTTGCATGGTTATACACTGAGAACCTTAAGCTAAACCTTAAAAGTGACTGTAGTCACAAATACTCTATACTGGTTGTCACTGATGTAACACTACATACTGTTATTCAAATCAGCCTTTGCTGTGGCACTGAAATAGTTTTTTTCTCCTTTGCAGCAGAAAAAAACTAAGAATCCATGCTATGTCCTACAGTGCTCCAATGCTCATCTTTGCATAAGTGCAGGATGTAGAAATGTGCAGTTTCATGTGCTGCACTTGCGGAAGATAAAAAATGAGATGGGAGAAAGCTTCTAAAAAAGAAAGGCTTTAAAAAGAGAGAACAAAGTTTGGATGCTGTTGAACTAAAAAAAACCCCAAAAAACAAAAACATAGGCAAGATAGTAATTCAAGCAACAAAACAGAGCCACTTCTCCCCTAGCAGAATGGTGAGCTATCATTTCACGACTATAGAAATGATATCTGTGCTGATACTTGGTATTTTGTAAGGTACCGCCTTGTCCTGCTGAGTCGAATCTTTCTTTACTTCCCAGCAGGTCAGCTGTTGTTTGAACCACACAAGCCAAAAACAGTAACACACATCTGGACACAAGACATCCAAACCCCATCCCCTCTTGTCAGTTGTACAGGACAAGTTTTCACTTTAAATTGATGAAGCAAATAAGCCCAGCATTTCCCTTTGCAGAACTCAGGTTACCCGCAGTTTGCACAGTTGAAATGATCAGGGTGATAAGGATCGTTTTTGAATATGAGAGGCTGTTCATCAATAATAGCATGACACTTCTGGCAAATGTACTTTCCCAGGCCTCTGGCTTTTTCCTTGTTATGGCAAGGACGGCATAGATGTCTGAAACGGCATAAAAAAAGACAGGTAAGTATTGCTATCAGTTACTACAGTGCAAAATATAAAACAAAAAATCTCTCAGAACCTCATTTCAATCAGCTCTCTTGTTAAAACAACTTCCTTACTAAGGCAAACCAAGTTCAAAGCACCAAAATGACTGCCCAAGTTCAGGGTGATAATTTAATTTTCCATCATCACAGGGGTATCATTTCTTCACCTGAGTTAAAGCTGTATTGAAACACAGAAAACAAGGTTTCTTACAGATTCTCGTTGATGAATGTTTTACTTTCGAAATCTTAAAAATTTAGATCAGAAGCTGTATGAGCACACAGGTCCTACTTCTGTAGATAATTTTGTATATTGTATTATACATAAGAAGCCAATGGCCATATAATCCCCTTGTAAAACATTCTTTTGATCATAGCTGGCAAAAATATCCTACTCTGTGAAGGGTCCCACTGAACATTAAGAAATTGTTATTAAATATGGTGCCAAACTAGACCAAAATTGGAGAACCAAATGGGAAAAAGAAAGTAAATATTTTTATTAAAAAAAAATACAATGCTTCTGTATCTGAAAGTTTTCTCTCTTATTAGATATAACAACAACCCCAAAAGGTCACTGGGTAAAGAAAATGTTTGCCATGACACTTGGTGTTGAAGCAAGCAAAAGGTCAATATTTTAAGATCTTATGGTTTTGTGATGCCCGATTAGACCATATCACAGAAAATACTTCAGTTCCTCCATTCAAGCTGGAAAGCCTCAGGAACCAAAACCTCTTAGTTCCACTATTAGTTCATTTAATTTATGATGAGTTAACAGAAGGAAGGGTGGAGATTTACCTGCCAGCATTCTTGACAAATCCAATATCAGCCAATACTGCTTGGCAGATATCACAGCAGAAGCACTCTGGATGCCAGCTATTGTTCATGGCTTTAATAACACGACCAATAATGAACTCACCTGTAAGAAATACAACACCAGGAGGTAAAACACCATACTAGACAAACTTAAAAGTAACTCACAAATTAATCACTACAATGACTACAATCATAATTTCTTTCCTTACCCCAAAATCTGGTAGGACACATTGCTTTCAATATTACAGTTCTGATTCCAAACCCTGGAAATTTGGGGTTGTTTGTTGGTTTTGGTTAGGGGTTAAAAGAAAATGTTTTCATTATAGAGGACCTTCTGCTATTTACCTACAAGTCCTTCTACATGCACACTCTACCTTCTCCCTGAAATAATCCTGTTTTGGTCCCTTCACTGGTTTTACTTACCTGTTCCCAAGCTGTTAAGAAATGTATGGAGCATTTAATATAATAAGGGGCTTTCTTGCATCCTAATAATTTTTCTCCTTCTTTTCTTTAAGAGTATGACAATTTTAACTTGCCATGTACACAGCAGAGGTTTCTACTCCACTAGGAGCAAGCCTTGAAGGTATTCTATACTCAAGGCACAACAGAACTGAGCTTGGGTGGCTGTGGACATCCTGCAGAAAAACTCCCATGGAGTCCAAATGCAAAGGTGCAGTGAAGCTGCACAACAGTCAATCCAACACACACAACTTCTGACCTACCATAAGGAGTCCTGCCCCATAAGGGGGAGAACTGCCCTTCCCAGTGTGAGAACTAGTGTTTTGCATGCAGTGTGACTGTACTGCACAGGCAGGGGAGTGACATCCATCACATGTGACCTAATTGTTCTCTGTGCTGATGGACAGTGTAGTCAGGGGTTCTGAGCAGTGCAAAATGGGTTGGGAGCTCAGCTTCCCAGTGCTCAGTTCTGGCTTTGGGGAACAACTCCAAGAGTTGCTAAAGGAGAGTGATCAGGCAGGTAACGGTGTGGATGATAACATCCAGCGTGCTACTCTGTAACATTCCCACAAAGTCATGGATTTGCAAGAACAAATCCAATGGACTCCAGAAATGTCAGGAATGCTCAAGGCCTCATCACTGACAACAGCCCCATTGACTTTGGTTGTGTTTATTAAGTACAAGCAGTGGAAAAGCCCAGCTCTGGTCAGGACCTTGATGAGGTTTTAAGGGAGCTGGCAATACCAGGAGAGAGGATTGGAGAAGGTAGAGCTGTGTCAACTGTGCAGGAGAAATCCTGGAGATAGGCAGCATAGCTCCTCACAAATTGCCACCAACTAATTTCTTCCTCTTCCTCTGCTTGTCCACATCTGCAGCCTTAAATTCATAGTTCCATAGCATCTGCTTCCCTCTCCCTTGATGTTCAACACCTCCCTCCACAAAAGGAAAGGCCTCACTGAGATAAATTAAAATTTAGCACCTTGCCAAAGAAACACAAGGGCTTCCACAGCAGATTAGGGAATAGTCAAATAATAACTTCCCAGCTCTGGCCCAGCAAAATGTGTCACACACAGGGGAAAAAGAAAACATGCAAGTGATTACAGTGCAGCAGACACACAAGCATCTACATCAACAGTGGCAAATAGAAAGCAGCCCTCAGTATGGACATTAGACACTGAAGCCTGAAGGGTATTTGTTTCAAAAAAATCAGCGGGGGCCCAGCTGACCATCACTTGATTATAACATTAGATGATGAATATTATCTCAGGTTCTGTGAAGTAGGACAGCACAGGTTGGTTACAAGAGTCAAAGCAGATGACAAATTCTTATTGCATGGTTTCAGCTACATGAGAAGGGACAAATGGCAGCACATAGAGATGTACAGATATAAATAATCATGAGTATTTTATATATTTGTATATACAATCAGGTGGTTATGAATGGTCTGTTCATTGGATCATTGGCTCAACAGCTAAATTATTTACTAAAAGAATTTTAGTAAAAAATTTATTTATTTAAAAATTTTATTTTTAAATCCTACTGGTTTATGACCTTTAGAAAAAGCAACTCCCCAGTTTCTCTGAAGTCTAGCTCATTCCTGAAGTACAGATGCTCAGCTGAACATAAGCAGGAAACAGATACAAGGGCAGCACATCTTCCCCCAGTGACACTCCCATTTGTGATCAGTGTGAAGTATTTCACCTTAAAACTTACCACATTGATGGCAGCAAGGGGCGAAAAGCATTTGAAAATCATGTTCACAGTACTTCCTCCCTTCAAACTGCAAATAGAAAGAGGGATGAGGAACTTGCACTTAACATAAATGCGGTAACAGCCTATTGTGTTTCCAGATACAATTAGGTAGTAAAACAAGAGGGGCTGAGAAAAAACAACCAGACCATGAGCTACATGTGCTAGGCATTACATTCACCTACCTTAATTCACCTACTAGTTAGCATGTAGTGTTAATAGCAATCCATTTCTCCAGTATTGCTGAGAGTGTAAGGCATTTTCTGTCACCCATTTACATCACAAGAGACATCTGAATTTTGACAGACTACTGAAACTGAAGCAACCAAACACATTCTGAGCAGGAAATTAGCTAACTAACAGCCTTGGCCAGCAGGAGGGGAGAAGCATTTTCCCCAAACCTATTTGATGTCTTCCTCATTCTACATTTCCTGTCAGAATGACCCAGCATACCAGAGGGTGGAGGGTGGGGTAGGAAGAACACGCAGGGGCAGAAATCTTTGCAATTTATGGAGCAGTTCAGCCAAAACACTAAGGGAAATAAGCCTTTTCCTTCATGATGCTTATTTCATAGAATCATATAATTATTTAGGTTGGGAAAGACCCTTAAGATAATAAAGTCCAAATGTTAAAGAGCAAAGTTCACTACATCGATCAAGTTAAATTGATTTTAATGGATTTGAATTTTATCAAAGCTTGTGTAAGTTCAGCTACAGTTCAAGCTCCCATTGAAAAAAAAAAAAACCCATATGGAATAAAAAGATTCTAGCACTGCATTAGTAGCTTAACCAAAGAATATGTAAAAACATGTAGGCAAATATGTGCTGAAATGAAGGGAAATGTTTAGATACCTTCAGGCACCATTGTTATGAGATACAAATGCCAATGAGCATGTCAAAATCAGGTGGACAATATCAGGTATGCTATAAAGCGTTTGGATTTGAATGTCTCAGTTTAAACAGTGGAACAAGGAACACAGCAGGAAACCTTGCTCCTTTCTTTTCACTGGGCCTAAGACAAAACCAAGTGAGTAGCACAAAATACTACCTAGAAAGTAAGGTTTTGTGCATGGACAGAAAATACAGAAATGTGGTTCAAGATCACCTGTTGTATAATATGAAATTATACATAAGCAAGCATCTAGTACAATATAAATATAATAAATACTTTTGCAACTAGCAGGATGGGGATCTAATAAAATATTTCACTAGATATTTATGGTTAGAAAATTTCTGTGCCAAACCTGAATTGCACCTATTAGGAACAGAAAGATATTAACTCAGTACAGACCTTTTCAGAAGTCTCTGTCAGAAATTTATGAAGTGCAATTCCACTGTAATATTCTAAAACAAATTACTTTTTAATTTGGGCTTTAAAAAAAATAATAATTGAGAGGTACAGGGCTATTACTTTCTCAAGGAGTAATGGAAATTACTCATTTATTGTGAATTGTGCTTGCTTCCTGCATGATAAAGTCCTTTCCAAACTGAAAAAAATTGTAAGCTTCCTGTTCTGTTTAAACAGGTGGTCCAATGGGGGATGCTTAGGTTTGCTTGGATTTCAAAGCCACCACATGTTGATCTGAACAGACCAAACAGGTTTTATTCCCTTCTTTGTTTGCATCAGGCAGGTTGGTTTCCATTCAGTCTTGTTTCTATTTTCAACCTCTGCTCCTTTGTGCTGCCCTTTGTGGATGACCCAGCAGTTGTTATCACAGAATGCCTTGAGCTTCTCTAACAAATCTTACAGTACATAGTTTAGAAGCAAGTGTTTCACTGTTGTATACTGAAGGTCCATGAGGTGAATGGCCCTGCATAAAACATCTCACTGTGAAACAACCTTCAGCTTACCTGCATGTTTTTAGCTAACTTAAGTGGGAAGTCATGCACAAAAACTAAGACTTTAGAGATTGCTTCTCTAAGGCAGCTTTTGGTAAAAATCATTTTAAGAAAACACTTGAGAATAGAAACAAACATGAACATCTGTTCTGCCATTAGTATAGGACTGTCCATTGCTACCTGTAGAGAAACTCTACAATAGCAGCTCTAGGTAATACACATCTTCCAGGTGGTGGAGTAGAAGCAGACCAGAACTGCTGCCACTTTGCACCTAACAGCAAAGAACAGAGAACTCTACTGGAATCTGCTTGTGCTAATTTTTGTTTAGATTGAGTGCAGAAAAAAACTTGCTAAAATGATGTAACTGAGCAGACTGGAACACAAATCAAATATACCATACCCACAGTTTCTGTGTAACATTAGGCATGCAGGTCTCAAGAATCCAAACTATCATTTCTAACACAGGCTCAAGAGGACATCCACAAAACCCCTGCTATGCTGTGCAGACTCTAGGCAGAGGCTGGACACCACTTGTGCCTGTGAGTGACTTGGCTCCAGTGCCACAGCACAGCAAGCTGTGCTGATGGGGGTGCTTGCAAGGCAGCCCAGAGATCAGTCCTGCAGCACAGAGACCTGACCAGTTCCACCCCCACCCATGGAACACAGTGTGAAGGCTTATCATGGCAGAGTTTGACAGCAAGTGTGATAAGCAGCTTAATGACTAACTGGGGGAACCCTGCAAGGCTTGCAATAGGCAGGGGAACAATATTTGCCTTCCTAATTGCTAAGAGCTGGAAATCATTTCCAAGAAATACAAGCTTAGCTAAACCAGGCACAGAGTAAACACAAGCTCATGCTGGGCAACCAACAATGCCTGTGTTTACCCACGGGAACCTGCTCAGAAAAACACATTACCTGGCCACACCTCCAAACACATCCATCTTCTCAAAGACTGCATTAAGCCAGTCTGAGGAAGATGTGCTTTCTGCCCATCTTCACCAGTCACAGTTTTTCTTGACAGTGATACAGATTACCTCAAGTCCTGTGAGCGCTGTCAGCCACTCCTGAGCACTCACCAACCTAAGCCCACCTTCTACCTGCTCAAGGCTTTCCTTCCTCTCACAGAATTACAGAATGGGTCAGGTTGGAGGTGGGGTCATCTGGTCCAACCTCTCTCTTTAAGCAAGGTCATCCTAGAATACACTGCACAGAATTGCACCCAGATGATTCTTAAGTATCTTCAGTGACGGAGACTTCACAACCTCTCTGGGCAACCTGTACCAGGGCACAGTAAAGATCTTCCCCATGATCAGGTGGAACTTCCTGTGCATCACATTCTGCCTGTTGCGTCTTGTCCCATTGCTTGGCACCACCAAGCAGAGCCTGGCTCCATCCTCTGACATCCTCCCTTCAGATAATTATACACATTGATGAGGTTCCCTCTCAGTCCTCTCTTCTTGAGTCTGAACAGGCCCAGCATCCTCAGCCTATCCAATGTTATTTTAGCTCTTGAACAATTGTGGCAAGAAGTATCTATCTTTAATGAAACTTTCCACTTTCCATGTAACATTTCTCCAGCTACCCAGCCTGAAAAAAAAACCCTAGCAACATTAGCCGAAACATGTTTAGCACACAGTGTTATTTTAATTACTGGCACTCACTTCTGACTTATTGTCTTTGAGAGCAGCATGTTTCAATAAGAGAGCGCTCAAAGACCAATCATCATGAATATGAATGTTAACAAGGAAGCAGTAGGAAGCAAAACGCCTGCATCCAGTATATCTAAGCACCACTGGGATACTTGCCTCTGCCAAGGAGATTCAGGTATGGCCACCCATGAGCAACACAGAGAGATTGTAACATTCCTGAACTATGTCCAAAAGTAGGACATTCTTTCCGCTGTACTCTCCTCTAGAAGATACAGGCTGCCTAGGGCATGATTTCCCAAACTTTTATCTTTAAGGACCATTCAACTTTCTGAAAGAGGTCCCTGGAATGACTCGTTATTTTTTGAGTCAGAAAAAGAATGAATAAAGTATTTATTATAAGAGAAAATACATTTTATTGGTTTAAGACAATTTTATGAACATAATTACAAATATTTTAGTTTTGAAACGTTCATATCACTTTATATTTGCCTCAGGTCTTAACATGTCAGGATGGACTCTTTCCTGAGTCAGCTCAGAATGTATTAACAATTGTAATACAACTTGTTAAGTATCTGGGGTGTGGGGCGGTATTCTTTTGTTTCTATTTAATTAATTCTGCCTTGCAGCTCACCTTTTGATGTCTTATGGAACACTAGGGCTAATTTACTACAATTTGTGTAACACTATCTCTAGAACCTTTTGATCCTCAAACAAGGTGAGAAAAACTAAATCCCCAGGAATCCCCTTAGCCAGTCTCTTTTGCAATCCACACTCCTCCCTCAGCCTCTCCCCATCACCACATAACACGGCTCTATAAAATTAGAAATGCTTCTATGGAAGATAGACTATTCTGCTCTTGCCAAAGGATGACACCTGTATGTGAGAGCACATAATTGTTCCTTTTACACTATGCTCATTTTCCTTTTCAGATCATCATATGACACAAATCCTGTAACTGCTACTCTAAGATGGATTGTAAACTACTTGAACAGGGCCTTATCTCTCTGACAGTAATTCCCTGTCTCACACCATCTATTGTTCCCTATACTAATCACTTTGTATTTTATGAATCAGTCTAGAGCTTTCATTACCACTTTGTGCTGAGCCACATTCTGAATTCCCATGAGAGGGAAACGTAAAAGAAAATTAAACCTATTCCAAAATACCCTCCTAAGCTGAGGCAAATCAACCTGGAGCTGAGAAATATTAATGTGATCAGGCCTTAACCCCTGAAAATGTGTTAAGAACTGATAATTTTGAATGCTCTAAACTGTCAAACTTAAGAGTTGATCTTACACTGGCCCTGTCTGGTTTGGATCACAGCATGCTCACATACAGATCATCTCTTTACCAATGCCAAACTGGACTCACTCAACTCAGTGATAAACCTCCTATGGACCACAGGATGCTGGGATTTCTCTCTATATGACTTTCTCCTCTAAGAAGTATGTTTCCTATGTATTTCTGGTATGATACATCAGATACACAAGTTTCAGGGAAAAAAATTGCACTGAAAAAAAAATCTCCAGGAATTTTTCTCTCAGCACTGATAACACCGAGGTCCACATTTAAAGAACATTATATACATTGATGTCTTCCAAATTAGCACAGAAATGCTCCTGGCTTTTTTTCTCCTTTTACTGGGCATACTCTTTCAGAGCCCAGATCATCCCATGGGACTTTCTAAGCTATCTACCTGCCTGTAGCTACTTCTGCTATGGGAATGAAGGCTGAAGAGTATGGGGTATGAGGACAGGAGGGCTCCTCTGCCCCGCTTACCTCATAGAAGAGCCCTTCAGGGAACTGCTGGAAGCACTGGGCGCACACGAAGCACTGCTCGTGGTACAGCTCACCGTTGCTGTTGACAATTTTTTCGGCAGGGGCAAAGCCCCCCCTGCAGCGCTCGCAGATGGCGTTTGCAAGCGCGTTTGCCATGTTGCTGTCATTCAAAAGAAAAAAAAAAAAGAAAAAGAAAGAAAATTAGCCTAAATAGACAACAACACTGGTTGTGAGTCTTCCCCCACCACCAGGCCAAACATAATGCATCAACCTAATGCTAAGCTGCTCAACACAAGTTTTTCAATGAACTTCATGGCTTGTGGCATCTCCTCAGAAATAACGCTACCGCTTGGCCCTGCTCGCTAACTCTTTAGAAACAAAATCCCTGTGATACGCTCTAATTTATTGAAAACCCCAAACAGAAACATTGTCACTACAGACACATTTACAGACTTTTTATGATGAAAAAAGACAGGCAATTCAAAGTACTATAAAAATTATGATGTACATTAAAATTACTGAAAACAAGGGCAAATATTAATGATTAAGGACTGGCATCACACAAGAAAACATAAACGATTTATTGTAAACCAATTCTAATATATACATATATAAATATATAAATTCTAAAATGTACATATATAACAGCATTAGTTCAGAGCTCTAATAAACAATATGAAAGAGTGTGCAGGATTTGGTCTGGCTGATATTAATGAAAAACAGAGTAGTTAAATAATTATCCTTTATATGAGCTCTGCATAGCTTGAAGTAATTTCATAAATACAGTTTGAAGTCATGGGATTTTTGATTGGTTTGTTAAGGTTTATCTCAGGGAGTTCAGCTCATCATGTGCCAGCCCACTCCAGAGCCAAGGGGGAGGGTAGGAATGCTCTGGCTGCCCCACAGCAACCCACACATAGGCCAACACAAGCTGGCAAACCCATGCCGGGGATGCAAAGAAATAGGATGCAAAGAAATATTGAAACAGCAACCTTGATTGCCTCTCAAAGTCACCGGACCAAAAAAATGGCAGTGTGGTAGCTGCCCACATCTGCAGAAGACAGTACAGCTGTGTTTCAGTTAATTAAAGCCAGAAAAAGGCTCTTTTGATTTTTCCTTTGGAAACTTTTTGTCACTCATATCTAGACTCTCAAAGCTCTGCCTTTCAGGATCATCCCACTACCCTAATATCATGGTATTAGCATGGTGGTAGCAGAGAGCAAATATAGGGCAATGGTCTAGTTTCATTACAATGTGAGGGCAGCTGACAAAACCACTGACTCAGAATTTTTCTGGAAGGTTATTAGACAAGTGACATTATTTGAAACACATGTGCATGCACGCACACATTTTGATAGCTGTATCATGCTGTGCCTGTAAGTGCAAAGTCCACAGTCCTCTGCAAGATGCCAAGCCTTCCTTCTTATCCCTTCAAGGGGATAAGATCTCTGGGCTCCCACCATGTTCAATAGGAATTCAATTCATTCCTTGCACACCATCCAAGGGAGCAAGCAAACACCTAGCACGTGGTTCAAAATGGAATGTGTTTTATCTATTTCTTACACTGTCTCACAGAAGAGCCCACACAAGGTCACATCTGACATGTTATTATTAGCTGGCACTTTTTTTTCTCTCTCTCTTGATCTTTGTAGACAAGGAAAACGGCAACTGCAATCCAAATATCCACTGCCCTGACAGTGAAATGAGTGGGCAAATTTCACATGAAGATCAGATGCAGGATGGTCTAACCCATACATAACAGACAGACCTATGGACAAACTGCAGTGACTATACACAAAAACTGTGATCAACTATAAAGCTCACCAGTGGTCTTCATGGACTGTGTATGCTTTCTGTGGGGCAAAACCTCAGTCAATTTCCCCATCCTCCTTATCAATCCAAATGAAGAATAATCATAAGAGAGACTGGGATCTTTCATCATAACTTCAACAGTGCTTGAGCATTAAGGATGCTAAGCACTGCTGTATGTAAAGTATAATCCAAGCAAAAACATGAAACAATGTTCAAAAAAAAGAAAACCATTTCCCTCATCAGGAGAAAGTGGTTCAATTTGAAACACATCCTATATGTAAAACTAGTGAAGTATGTAATACTTCTGCATTAATGAAGCGGTTTATCCATTTGTCCAGAATAAGTGGCAAACAATCTGAAGGCAGAGAGACTACTTTAAAAAATCCAACACCATTTTTACTGCTGATAAAAGTTTCTGATGCGATTAATGATGAAATTTAAAGTAACAATTCAAATTTTAGTTGACAGTTACAACTGGCAATGTTTCAAACAGAACAGTGGCAAAGGTTGGATGAGAGAACAGCTTGCACAGCCTGAGCCCCAGATAATAAAATACATTATGTACAATAAACCAGTAATGTCACTGCAGTTACACCCCAAAGCTGAACAGAATGAACTTACAATCTTGCATAAAAGTCACAAAACTCTTTGTAGAGTTTTATTTCACTGTGCCTACGCTGCAATTTTGACACCGGTTTCTCGCCTTCATTTCCCGCGGAGTTGTGAGCATTGGGAGCGACCTTGTATGCAACCTCTTCATCCTCCGGGATGGGGAAGGGCTGAGTTCTGCGCTGGAAATCCATCTTGCTCTGACTGCTTTCCCAGGTGTATATATTCTATCCTTACACAGCAAACAAGCTGTAGGCAAAGTCTGCAAAACAATATGCTGGACTTCCCCTTGTTCCCAGCGAAGTGATTTACTTTCACAGCTCGTGTCATGTAGCTGGAGCTACTCAGCACCCTGCTAGAGCTTCAAGTTAAAAGTTCAGCGGCAGGGCTGTGAGCCTGTCATGCTGAGATTTACTGAGGCTGGCTGTGCACAGACGAGAACACTCCCCTGCCAGGCCCTCACGTAAACTCGGATGCTGAAAAAGGTCTTTGCTGCTGGCAGCTAACAGAAGCTGCCCAGGAGAGCTGTGGTGTGAGTAACCTATGTGAGCAAATAAATTCACCACCAAATTTGGCTGCAGCTTCTTTCTGCTGAGGGGGCATGGAGGCAGAGTTCAACAATATTTTACCATGGGAAAACCAACAGTGGAAAGGAGGAACAGAAGACTCCTGTCTCCAGGTAAATATTGCTTTAATGCCATAGTGTGTTAATTACATTGTAAAAATGGCCTTTAATGCTCCACTTGTGTCTTCTAAGTCATACATGTTGAATTTATCTATATGTGTCCTTCCTCCTGTCAGTTCCTTCAGACAAGGAATCTGTCTGATTCCTAAACTATCAGACAGATAGTTTAATTTCTGTTGTGTTTCTTAGGCCATTAACAAAACTGACATAATGGACACTATATGGAGGAAAACCAAACCTTTATTTCCAGTGATGGGCTGCATTTAGAACAACTATCCAGTGTAAGAACACTAACTGAAGTAAGATTTCCAGCTAGTAATTCAGACTCCTTCAAGCTCTCCCTCTTTGAAGCACAGTGCTTGTTGCAGATCTGGGTTAGTCAGGTTCCAGCACTTTCTAACTGCAGAAGAGGAAGGCTTTTGGGAAGCCCTCCAGAATAACTAACTTTTGTGTTGAACTGTCTCAGCCTTGTTAGCAATCAGTTGAACTGCAGAACTGCATGCACTTTGTGCTCGTGACACACAGCACACTGGTAGATGAAAAATCTGCTAGTCAGTGAGGGGGCATGAGGAAGCAGAGGATAAAAAGAAGGAGATGAATAACAGGAACAAACAGAGAAATTAGAACTAAGATCAGAGAATAACAGAATCATTTAGATTGGAAAAGACCTCAAGACCACTGAGTACAACCATTAATCTAATTTTGCCACATTCACCACTAAATCATGTCCCCAAGTGCCACATCTACAAATATTTTAAATACCTTCAGGAATGGTGATGCTAACACTTCCTTGGGCAGTCTGTTCCAGTGTTTGACAACATTTCCGTGAAGAAATTTGTCCTGATCTCCAATCTAAACCTCCCCTGGCACAACTTGAGGCCATTTCCTGTTGTACTATCACAGGATATGACAGAATGTCCAGTCAAGTCTAAAATTTCTTAATATACCTGCGCCTTCCCTAGAAATTATCACAGAGGGTCTGGTTGGTGATGGTTCTTGGCCATATCTCTCAGCACCAGCTAGGACAGCTTGTTCAGCAAGCACACAGCAGCCACTCTCCATGCAGGCCTGAACTTGCCAGCAGCCACCTTCCTGCAGCTCAGCCAACACAGTCCTACGCTGCTGCTTCTGCTGACAAATTTGTGGAATGGGTTTGGTCAGTGTCTTTCCTTCACTTCCCCTCAACAAGGAGCAACCCCCAGGCAAGCTATTTCCCTGTGTAGGTGGGATCCAGGCAGCATGACCCTGCTCATCTGCCTGTCTGTAGGTGTGATTATTCACCCTATGCCAGAGCTACCAGGAATCAAGCTCTAACAGGCTAAGGAGGCTGTACCCTCACCACTGACACAGCCTGGCTGCAGCTCAAGCCCTATTTTTATCTGTCAAGGGGCAAGCAGATGAAGAAATGTTCAGGTTGTAGCCTGAGGCCACAAAGATCTTGCACAGCACCACTGCAGTCCTGGAATAAAAGGTTTCTGCATTCTCTGAAACATGAGTGATGAAAATGTGCAGCGTCTGCCAACAGACATGCACGTATAGTGATGCCAGTTCTTCTTCTTCCTCTTGCTTCCCAGCACTTTTTGCACAGGTCAGTGCTGAGCTTTTGTGGGTATAAAAAACTTCAGTGAGACTGACTGCAGTGGACTAAAAATGCTGATTTATCCAGGATTAGTAAAGGTGCACAAAGCCACTAAGATATTAACAGTAAGTCAGCCTATCTCTTCCTCTTATCACTATTTTCTCAACAATTTCCCAACTCTTTTCCTATATTTTGTCCCAGATCACAGACAATTCTCCTGGGAAGATGCTGCTGCAAATCAAAAGTGAGAGACTTTCTGTAGAGAGTAGAGACTTTCTGTAGAGACTTTCTCCTGGTGGACTACTACAATTTTGCAGTAACCTGAAATCCAACAGGTAACCAATATGGTTTGAAGCCACTTCTGCTGCCTCATATCCTCTTTGATCAACAAGAAAACATTTGATTGCTTCTTCAGCTTGCTACTGTGCAGTCTTCTGCATGGCTGTAGCAAAGTAGTATAGCAAGTTAGTGCAGTAACATGTCCATCCAAAAAGCCTGGTTTTATCTTCCTAGTTTTTGTCAGGAAGAAGTCCTTCAAAGTAATGGGATTCCATATGTGCAATAAGTAGAAGCTGCCTGGTTCTCCAGTCATATTACCATTGCTGCTGGAGGAATGACTCCCAATTTTTTCCATTAAACAAGAAGGAGGTTGACACATGTTTAAAAAGGTCCTTTGTGCTACTAAAGCAAAACACAGCTTCTACTGTGGAGGTCTGGTAATCTACAAATCCAGAGCAGCTGGCCATCCTTCTCTTTTCTGACATTTTGTAGGAGGCATGCTGCCAAGATCTGAAATACATTGTTAAAAATACACTGTATTTTCATTAGGGAATTCTAGGTTACTCTGAGGTGAAGCTGCCCATGGGGAGTGAGAAGTATGTAAGGGGTTGTTTGGCAGCAGCAGCAGCTTCCCAAGGGCATTCCTTGGGAAATGGGACAAAACATAGCAAGCAGCCTGTTGTTATGCAGTGTTAGGGAGAAAAGAAGTGTTTAACTAGAAAAGGTAGGTATGAAAGAAAAAGACAGTTTCCTCTGGGCACACTGAGGATCCTATTAGAAGCCAAAACTGGCGGTAGGGAAGGTGCTGAAGGAAATGGTAGAAGAGGGAGGGAGAAGCGTTCCACTGCGGTTACCAGAAGGGCTTTGGTAAACAATAGCAAAAACAGGCGCACTGCCTAATCCCTGCTGAAGGATGACTGCCGCCGCACTCCACGCTGCTTTCTCTGCCCAGCTTTCCAACCTGGCTGTCCATGCCACCAGGGGCAGACAGGGACTCTTACAGAGACGGCTCGGTGGCCAGCCAAGCCCGCTGAGCATTTCACTCCGTGCCACAAATAGCCGTGTGCGGAGCAGTCACGGCTCCAAACAAGGTGCTTGGCAAAGGCAGCTGCCGCTTGGCAACCTCTTTGTGCCACCGTGACATATCGCTGCCGGGAGGCCGAACAGCCCATGGGGACAGGCGGGGGATGAGTAAGAGCAGCGCATCCCACCACTTCCTCCATAGGTACGAGAGGTTTCATTTCAGTAATGCATTAACAGATGCTATGCGGTGACTTTCACACGCAAAAAACAGAACAACCTACAACAGAAGTTTGGCTGCAAAAGACGCGTGGGCTTGCAGTGCCCTGCTCTGATTTCTGCACCAACATTTTAAAGCACTAGTTGACCTTTTGTGGGGGTTTTCTATTGAAATTAAAAACACTCTTGGGTTCTGTTGTGGCAATTGTTTATCTCTTAAGCAATAAAATACTTTCCGTGTTAAGCTGGTCTCCTAAGGCATTTTGAAAAAAGGTATGAATCTTTTATATCATTCAAATGCACATTTTACAGGTAGGATTTTCACATGTGCTCAGCAATGCTCTAATTACTTTTTCTACTAAAAAATATGGAAAACCATCTTGAAACCTCTGCAGTAAAAAAAATCGGGTGAATTCTGAGTGTTCCTGAAAGTTTCATTCTTTAGTCTTCACCTCAAAATGCATAATTAAGCTTATGTGGTAGGAGTTCAAACAGGGCTAACAAAAAGGCAATTCTAGTTGTTTCATATCCTCCAGTATAAATTTATTCTAGTATAAACATGTCCAAAAAATGCTTTGGTCTCCATAAACAGAGAAGGTTCACATTCCATCTCTCTATAAGGAAGTAAATATAAATGGAATAGACAGGTAAGCAGCAGCTTCCCACCTAATGTTTATCAGTCATTCAGGCACAGTGAAATATCAGCCTCTGACAGCATTTGTAGAAAGGGAGAGGAATATGCAACTACAGCATTTTCTTGTTACAAGTAATATTTCAGCAAAGTATTGCATTTTCTTCCTGCTGGTTAAGTCTATTACCAAACGAAGCCATGCTCTGTGAAAACCAAGCAATGACTTCTGTGTACAGATATTTGATACTCTTTAAAACATTCAGCTCTTCCTCCCCCACTACTGTTTCTTTCAATCCTGTGCAGACAGGAAAGACAAAACAAACAGTATCATATATGAGAAGCTCACAAAATCCAATAATTTTGTGTTGTATGAGACACAGCACATTATTGGTTATTCTTGGAATTTGCACCATGCATAGTCAACTGCATGTCTATTTCATTATGGTATCCAAATTCTGTATCCAAATTCCTCCAACTCCATAAATTTTAAGGATACATTTGCACTGATGCATTTCTTATAACACTTACATTCTCATTTCCAATTTAAGAATAATAAAAAAGGTTAGCCACTCAATACTAGGGGCTACACATCAAATGTCCCTGAGACACTAGCTGTGAAAAGAACCATTTTTACAGCCTGAAAAGAGAAGCTCAAGTCCACCAAGCTCCAAAAAAGTGACAGGACAAGAAGAAACAACATCAAGTTTCATCAAGGGAGGTTTAGATTGGACATTAAATTTCTTTTTTTATTTTTTTTTCATGCAAAGGGATGTCAAGCATTTGGAACAGGCTGCCCAGAGAAGTGGAGCAGAGTCAACATCCCTGAAACTATTAAAAAGACATGCAGATGTGGCACTTGGGGACATAGTTTAGAGGTGGACTTGGTAGTGATGGGTTATTGGTTGGACTTGATAACCTTAAGAGGTTGTTACAGCCTAAATGATTCTATGATTGCAAAATGATGCAGTAACATATTTCTCTTTAGGGTAATGGTTTCCTAGCACCAATATTCAGTTCATGTCATCTGTCACTGACATCCACCAAATCCTCAGTGTAATGGCAAATGCCAGCCTTTGATTCTGCCTGAGTCATATGCCTGCACTATGTGGAACCAATGTTTTGACAAGCTGAACACCATGACCTGAGCAGTTCATCCAGGAGCTATAATTAATACTGTGACTCAATGTAACACCCCAGCAACCAGGAGAGACTTCCAGTACATGCATGCAGCTCCTTGTAGGGCAGAGAGAACTACAAAACCAGGCTTCCCAGCCCACAGCAACATCCTTATTATAGTCACATCTCTACTGGAGACACCGTGCTGAGGACTGATCTTCAGCTTTAGTAACCTGCACATCACACATATCTTTTATTATTACTTTATTACTATTAATCTACACTTTCAGCAACATAATCTCTTCTCACCTTTATTAGTTTGAGCTTCTATATGATGAAGTGCAAAGTTTTTCAATGCCTGAGTTAATTAATTTTGAGCAGAAGTATAATGTGTTATAGAAAACATCTCAGCTGTTCCTCTTCTCTCACACACATATAAAATTGTAATTATTAGTCACTCCAGGTTTCAGTTTCACATTTTTCTCTTCCTACATTCACTACAGCATCACCAGGCTTTAAAACCTGCAGAGGATGGCAGACAGCTAAGCCATCTGCAGTTAATACCACAGCATGAAATAATAATAGCCCTAATATTCAACTGCCAAGAGAACAACCAGAAGCAGTTTATGTTCCTAACACTCAAGAAAGTGTTATTTGTTGACACATTACTCAAACACAAAATATCATTTTGACTTTATTACGACAGTCTTAACATTTAGGGTAATGCAAACTAAAGGTCTTAATCTTGTACTTTACATTTATTAGCTATTCAATGCTAGTAGCACAGCTGTCTAGTAAACATGAATGAATTTCAGTAGCAGTTTGTGCAAAGGAAGACTTCCATGCATTTTTCTAGCAGAAGGTTTGGCAAGGTTTTTTTAAACCTTTCTGCCAGGTTTTTTAAAAGTAATGGTTTCTGTCCCAACACCTGACTAATACAGTTACAGTATCTACTCTATCACTTATGAGGGAAGAAGATACAGAAGGGTATCACAAGAATATACTATTGGGATCATCCAAAAAGAACAGCAGGGTTTTTTGCTTGACAGAAGAGAAGTAAAGGAAAGAGGGAAGATGACAGGGGTTTGAGCTTTCAAACAGAGGGGCTTGAGCCCTGCCAAGCCTCCTCCTGCTTTACTACATTCCCTGGTGTAATCTGAGGAGTAGCTTTAGAAAGAATTTGACTTTAAAACTGTGAAATTACTTGTACATTTCAGGCAAAATTCATAACCTGCAACTTGACAGCTCATGGAGTGTTCCTATTCTGAAGCTGCACTGCTACAATATCCTTTAAAAAAGTATATATATTAGGACCAACTTTGCAATATATCAGAAATATAGGGTATACTTCGCTTCAGTTTCTGAAGTCAGTGAGAAAAAATGTACAAAACAAAAACTGAAAAGCCAAATACTGTGCAGGACCAATAGCTTTCAATGCAAACTTCCCATACTGGAACAAGGGGACCAGCCAGGGCAGTTCTGAGGCATGACTCTGAGTGGTCGTCCAATAGTTGCATAGAAACAGAGTTCAAAAGGTAGACTCACCTCAGGATCAAGAACTTTATGGTCTATGAAGAGTGTGGCATGCATGGATTTCACATGCTAGAAAAGACAAACATCATTTCACATTTGCTCTACCTTTGTCTACTCATTCCTTGCTGGAACAGCTTGAATATTTTGAATCTTTAATTTTAAAAGGCACAAGCTGAGAAATGCTGCCAGGTACTGCCATCTGTGTCTGTCAGTATGTTACTTCCTTTGAGGCTAATAGTAAAAAGTTTTAAATTATTTTTTTCCTAGCTCTATTATGGCCATCAGGGCAGCCAGAAACAGCAGAAGAGCTACAAGGAAACATGTTCACAGAAGTCAGACCCAAATTTCTCTTTCTGGACAAAAAGCTCCAAAAGATCAGAAAGGTTGATCTATAAAGACACATCACAGGATGACTTAGAATCTGCTGGCAAAATTGAGCAGTATCATCAAAAAACACTGCTCACAGAGTATTATATTAAAAACATCATTTCAGAATTCTACCAGCAACTACCTAAAATGAGAATTTCTACAAAGCTGGACAATGGCAACCTAAAGCTGCTATGACAAATCAAGCAAGGAAAAAAATAACACACAACTGTGTGTACTACACCATCAGATAATACACATGACAACTCAGAGCACTGAGTGACTTAATAAATGCCCAGAGAATGCTGGGTGCAAGGCAAGACCAGAGGGGTTAATTGAAGAAAAAACACTGAATGCCACAAACTCGGTAGGAAGTCCCTGAGCCACGGCTGGTGGCAAGCTGGGGTTGCACCACGGGCAATCCCATAAAAGGCTCACTCTTTTCTTCTACCTCCCTCCACAGGCATCAGCCTTTGGCCATCCTCAGGAGCAGCATACTTGGCAAGCTGTTCCCATGCCTGGAGAGCATCATGTAAAGGGCTCATGGTCCTCTTGAGGACACTGCATCAGCTAGCTTCAGGCTTCCCAGAACAGCTCAGAGACCTCAGGAAAACAAAATAAAAAATATACAGAAAGGGAATCCAAACTTACAACCTTTTAAACTTTTCTCCCAAATACCTGCAAGTTAGCAATTTTTATTAAGTGGTAACATTGGCATAATTTAGTTTTTCTCTTCTGTGTGTAAACTCTCTTCAGCATGACAGACTGTATTCAAAGGACAGCTTAATTATAATGAAGAATAATGAGCACTCACAGTACATTTTCTTTAGAGAACACCTCTGATTAGGTATTACCAGGACACATGAAAACAATAGCAAAAGAAATGTGCAATTTACCTTTAATCAGCTAATCCTGTAAATAAGAGCAGTGAAAACCCTAATTGCTATAATTAAAATCCTAACTGAAGCTTACATATTGACCAAAATCATAGATTTAAGAGGAAAAAGCAATTACTGCTTTGGTTGATGTTACACAAGCAGCTATCTCCAGTCATTTGGAGTCATGAGAGGTGATAGTCCGGGTGAGCAAGTGAAACAAAATCACTTAGTTGTTATGCAATGTAGGAGACAGGGGTGAGAGAGAAGGCAAGCAAAAAAGGGTGTGTTCCTCAGGAGTTATTTTAACCCCTAGAGCAATGAAAAGTACAGCACAAATCAACAGGAAAGCCTCTAGTCATGGGGATACCTCAAAGCAAGTCACAATGCAAATTCTAGGTATCCCAATTATTTAAATCTAGCCATGAAACCTATTTTTGCTGGCTGTAAGTTACTCTAATTAATGTTAATGGTACCAATTCAGTAACACAATTCAGTGTTACATTTACATGGACAAATCCCTTCTTCAATTAGAGCAGCTAGCAGACAAGCTGAAGTGTTTCTTAGTTCAGAGCTCCCAAGCACTGATTTAAATGAGTATTCGTAGCACCCAGCTCTCCACTATTCCAGCAGAGTTATTAGGGAGAAGCACACTTTTTTTGTCTTAGCACTTCTTTTAAAGTTTTTCCCGCTTTAACAAATTAATCACTTTTTTTACCAAGGTATGGAATAATTACTCCTTTACCTGTTGACACTGGCAGGGTGAGCAAGTTAAATAACTCTCACAGAAAGCAGCCATATAAATATTGACATTGGTGATGCTATAATGAAACATTACCAGGAGAAATGAAATTTAAGGAAGTTCCCAGGTGCAGACAGGTCTTTTATTTTCACCTTAATCAGCTCAGTTCCCTAAAGCATCTGAAGGCTCAACAGGGCCCTGGTTTCCCAGACAGTCCCTGACCATCATTTTCATTCCTTCTTCCAAGGAAGAGCAGGTCTTCAGAGACAATGTATGGCTGGAAACAGCTGTGCACCTTGTCTGGCTGCTTTGAACACAAGTGCTTTTGATGGTAGGTTAAGGAGATTTGTGACCTTGCACAATTCCCAAATGCTGCATCTCATAAAGACAGGGAGACGGCCCTACTGTGTTGCCGATAGGGGGAATTTTACTCATTTGTTTCTTTTTACACTCACCTAAAAGCCTTGCTGTGCATAGCCTATCCCCCAAAGGTTCAGTGGGACACAACAGTGTGCTTATGCCTCCTGTTTAATCTGCAAGGAAGTCTTTGTGCTTGAAATTTTGGGGCACATCCACATTCCTTCCAGCCTGGAGTCAATGTGCAGAGGCAAGCAGTAGCCTGAACAGAACCAGCAGGAGACCGTCTGCACCTACTCACATGCATGTACCCATCAGCTTCAGCAGCAGAGAGCAAAAGGAATGCAACTATAAATTAAAACTATTAATATGGAAAACACCCACAGTGCTTTCTGCACAGAACAGAGCAGTGAGCCACGAGTGACTGACAGCCACTGATGGAAGATCATCACTGACTATTTATTGTAAACGCTGAAATTTACTATTTGGTAAAAAACTTGAGACTAACCTCTTTAAAAGCTGTTTACATTTTTAATGGCATTTGAATGCATATGAATTTGGAAAAGAGAGCTACAGATAGTAGCTAACAGTGATCAAATTAATTTTTAAGTGTAATTGCCAAAAAAACCCCCAAAGATAATTGCCTCTGCTTTTGCGACTACCTTGTACTGAGCCTTGAGAATTAATAGTATCAATTCTTTTAGAGGAATCATTCTATTTTTACAAAAACCCATGGGATGAGAAGGGGAAAGAGCAAAAATAGCAAGCATACTGCTATTGCTAAGTGACTCCTAATGATTAATCATAAATCTATGTGTACAATTTCCTTTGCATCCTGTTTGCTGAGAAAAGCAAGAAACAATAGCTCAGCATACAGTCAGAATTTTTTACATGCTGTTTCTAAAGACAAAGCAAGTCAAGACCTACAGAAGATGTCATTGTTTTCCCACTAAATCAATATAGCTGGAAAAGAACAAGTCTTCAGAACAGTCTTCTGAAAAGCAGATTTTTCAGCTTGCATTTAGTTCAAGGATGGCTGCATCTGTAGCATACTGGAGAGAGATGAAGGTGCCTGGCATCCTCCTGCATTTTGAACCCTGCACCTGGGCAGAATCCTGTATCATTTAGGTTTATGAGCTGGTGAGTCTGCTCAAACAGGCAAAGAGAGGTCTGCATTCAGCACCCCGACCTCAATGGAGGTCTAAACCAAGCACATTCTTGTACTGTGCAAGTTCAATAAAAGGATGAGCTATCCAGACCATCTTTTATATGGCACAGACAGGCTGCAGCTCCCTAAAAAGTCAGTAAAGGTGCATCTCTAGCAGCAGACTAAAAGGCTGCCAGAGAGCTTATGAGGTTTGTTAAGTGATACATGGGTGAGACAGAAAAAGAAGTTGAATTTCCCATCCCCACCAACGTGCTGTGCTGTCAGGACAAATTAAATGTATGTGATACATTATATGACAAGCATATGTTCTGGTGCACATTTAGGAGTTTCAGTACATTGTTTCACCATTGTTTCACAGTACATTGTTTCCCTAATTATTAGTAATCTTGCACATTTTAAGTACAAATCACACTGACATTCCCAGGAAAGAAAAACGCAGAATTTTGGCACCAAGCCCTGTTGAGCTGCTTTGTAATGCCAGAACTTGGCTTTGTCTCAGCTGTAGTTTGCAGGTACACAGGTCCCTGTCCTACGAAGCACATCTGGCTCCTGCTGTGATGGCTGGACCCAGCAGCTGAAATAAAAGGTTTTAAAAGGGTGACCTGGGGACACTGGCATCTTGAGCACATTTTGGCCCAGGATTAGAAGAACACTGCTTGAACTGAGAAAGCAGGTTTCAGTGAACTGTTGCTTGAGGGCTGATATTACTTAACACATCTGGATTAATATGTATGTAAAACAAAATAAAAAGACACTAGAACAAAGAACTGGAGAGAGATACTATGGGAGGGTATTGAAAAGCCATGGTTGGCAAGATATATTTAGCAGACATAAAAGATACCTCTTGTCTTTCTTGTGGACTCTATATACTCTGAAAATATTTGCTAAGGACAGGCATCTAAGTGGCACTGGGAAAATACATGGAAAAAACTAGAGCTTTCCGTTTTTAGAAAACTAATGAGCTTTTCCTCTTTGTTTCCAATTGCTCTTTGCCCTGTTGATATGTCATAATTCTGTATTTATAATGCCATAGCCTTTTGTCATGGAGAATGCAGTAAAAATGACAAATAAGCGTGCCTTGCAACACACTGCAATATCACAATATGGGTTAGGAAGGAGCAAGGTTTAGTTTGAATAAGAACCTACTTAAGCTATTAGCAAACATAAGATAAGCTCTGGTTAGACATATGGGTTGTCCCCCTGCTCTAAAAGCATCACCTGACCATGTTGTATTCATCTTCCTGCACCTCCAACACTCTGCTCTCTGCTGATTCACAAGCCCCTGATTCACTATTTCCTCCAATGTGGATTTTATTTCTCAAGACCAATCCCTGTTTCATGTATCTCTCATCTCTAAGCAGAAGAGGCTCAGAATATTAAAACACCCACACTTCTACTGGTGCAGTAAACACACCCTTTCTCCCTATCCAACCCCAAAAACAGTCTCATTCCCATCTTGGATTGGCACAGTAATAATAGGAACACAACCATACAGAGCTAGTACTCATTGTTATGTGTCTGCTCTAAAAAGAGGCTTTCTCTTCCCCAAATCGATCTATTTTTCCTCATTGCTGGTTTTGTACAAAATAAACTAAATGTAAAAATGTCAAGAATCTCTGCACTTACCTCTTACACTACTAAGTCTGGTTATTCTTCCAACTGCAGTCATATGAATATAACATATATACTGCTAATACTACTAGAAATCCATCTCAGAAATCAATTCAGAATACTACAAAAAGATACTAAATACACATACCAGACCTGCAAGTCAACACATTCCTAGAAGTGATATGATATTTCTGACATCTCATGGCAAATAACCTCTGTAAGTTACAATCACACATTTTGCCACAATTACGGTCTTTAGCTGTAACAAAGAGTAAATCCCCCAGATCTGAATAACCATTCTTCTGAAATCACTAATGTAGTTGAAAAAAACACAGTAACAACATTTCAAATTACACAGCACTCCAACCTGACGCACATCCATTACCAAGGAAAAATAATCTAAAAATACAATGAGACAGGCATTAGGAGATAGGAAGTACTTCCTCCCCACTGAGGCTGTTGTTAGCAGATACACAAGGTTCCTTTGCTGAGGAGCTTGAAGTGGGAATGGATTGCTTTCATGCTGAGCACACTTAAAAAACCTAGCATTTTTATCTTTTTTTGGGGGGTGTCTCCGCACTTACTCAAGTTACAAACAGATCTTTAATCTTCCTTCTCCAAACAGAGGCTTTTTGCAATTCATTGTTAATTTTTTCCAAAAGGTTCACAGCAGCAGGAAGATAACCCCAGACATTAAATGGCTTTTTAATTTTTGGTCACCCTGGCTGAGTAAGGTCAGGCTAAGTGGCCCTGCTGCATTCTTTTGTCTAAAGCCCTTTCCACAACAAAGAACACCCCATGAAGAAACCCAGAGCCCAGCAGCTCCACACCACCAGCCTGGCACAGGGACTGTGCCAAGACCCAAGAGGCAGCGCAACCCACAGAAGCTGGGTGACCCAGAACCAGCTTCAAAGCAGACAGAGCAAAGTTGCTGGGCTCCAAAATGTTTATTTACTCGTGAATGCTGGCCTCAGAAGGGATCCCAAAGTAAACACGGCTAACATCTGCCCTTCCCAGAGTCAGGGAAGGCTGTCACACCATCACCAGAGCGCGCAAGGTCACCGTTTGTCTCCTGTTATCCCTCCTTCAGAGGTTTTTCTGTCGTGCCTCGGGGCTGCTTCTCAATGTATGTGTTTTGCAGCGACTTTCCAGAGCTGTGGTTGTATTTTGTTTGTTACAACCACCGAAGCAAGCGGGCAGCACCATCCATTTGTACTCACCTCAGGTTCTCTTCCTGTGACCCGGGCAGGACACTGTCAGGACGATCCCGTCTCCTCCTGTACAGACCTGAATGTGACAACTCTTTCAGCTGCAAGGCCGTCATTTCCCCTACCTGGAGGAGGGTTGGTTTTTTTTAAAGGTGAGGGGGGTGTTTTTGGCTTTGGGTTGGGTTTCTTTCCCCCGCCTCTCCCAGCTGTGGGTGCCGAGGAGCGCGCCTGCCAAGATGCCTGGAGAGCAGCGGCTGGGCGGTGTGTCGGCACACCTGCGCCCGCCGGAGCCACCAACCTCTGCAGGCAGGCAGGGCAGGCACCCGCCGAGCTGCTTCCTGTTTCTCATAGGTACACACCCTCCCAAAGGGCACCACATTTCCTTTATCACTCGATCACACCTAAGGGATGTGTGCGACAAGCTCACCCCCTTCTCTCCAGCTTTCCTCAAACTCTCACCGCCCCGACAGGCACGACCTTGCCCTGGGCTGGGCAAAGCAGACGGCTCTCCCAGCGCCTCCGCAAAAAGCTACACATCTCCAGGACTGCAATGAGCTGTTTACTCTTTCCTGTTCTAATTTATGACAAAAGGAAAGTCATTAGAGCTATGAAAATTCAGAGTTGCTCAAGCACTTTGGCAAGCTCCGACAGGGAGGTTAATGTAGCAAAGTGCCGCAAGGTAACTTCAGTAACTAGCGTTAAAATGCTCTTTTGGAAATGCAACAGCACTGTGCATTTTTCTTTTTCTACCTTGAAAATCAGAAGAAAACCACAAAGTAATTTTCTTCCTACTCTCAGTTATAAAACACAAACTACTATACCAGTTTGTCACATTTGGTAGTGATGGAGTGTCCTGTGTAATTGTAAAACAGGAATGGAAGTGCTTGAAATTTCCTGCAAGGCAGGAAGGCGGTTAGCAGGGAATTCTGCAAAGCTCTGCGTCTCGTTTCACTTAGTAAATTTTTAGCAGTAAATAAAGCACTTTATTTCAGGAGGCATCAAAAAAGCTTATCACTTCTTGAAAAATGTTTACTATTTCTTTGACATTATTCTTGACACATACAAACAAAAACTTAATTCAAAGATTTTACTTCTACGTGATGAATTGGGAAGGTGTGTTTTTAAAATGAATTTGCATTTTATAAAAGCCAAGAAACCTAACAATTTGCAAGGACTGTTTTGACTATAATAGGAAACAAGTTCTATCTGATATGAATTACAGAGTTCATTATTAAAGTCTTTATTTTGTAGCAGAATATATGTAAGAGTATTTTTAAATTTTTCTAAAGGAAAAAAAATGTAACATAGGTAACACTGGGTATATCATATGACACCAATTTTGTTGAGATTACCAGACTGAACACAAACTCAGTAATTTTCTATAAAGCTATCAATATGCTTCAGTCTGGAATGCCATCAGCACATAATATTAAACATCACACAATGGAAAAATAACAAAATTGTTTTGGAAAAGGAATCACGTAACGTGCCAAATAGATAATGGTTGTAAAAATTCAAAGTGATTTACATGATGTTAGAGGGTTGTGCACACTGAACTGTCAACAAGCTGTACACATCTGAGCTCCTGTCCTCAGAAAATAAAAGCCAGAACGATCACAATATTTGCCTAAACATGCTGCATTCCAGTTTCAAATGAAGTATTTATAGTTGTTTCTCAGTACTCAGTAGGATAAGCTTAAACATAATTAAATGCCAATTCCTTGCAGTCAGTCAATCAGCGATCCAATGAAAAGTTAATGCTGTTATGAGTGGAGGTTCAGGACGGCAGATGACAGATGTTCATGGCACAGCAGCTTTTATACATTACCAACAGTTATATTCTGCTTTAACTATCTGTGTACAAATGACTTATTTTTGTCCAAATTTTAGATAAAAAATCTAAAAAGGGGTGAGTACATTTTTTTCTGTAAAAAAGCTCTTTGTAAACTATTGAAATTAAACTTTCGCCTATAAATTTGTTCATAGATTCTTATTCACTACAGTAGCCATCTGTTCAGCATATACTGAATGCTTTTGTATTAAACATAACACAAGCCAATAAAAAAATAAAAGGACAATTCTTCACCCATTTTGCTGTATGTTGCATTAATCTGAAACACATCACTTCATTAAACTTTTATTTATCTGCATGAGCAGCTGCTGGGCTTGGGCAACAACTTCTACTCAAATGTCCTTGGAAACCAGAGCTGCACCAAGACAGAGCATGCAAATTAAAGGAATACAGCAAGTCCAGACACAAAAATGAGTTGTTATACAGATCAAATACACCTAAATATAAAGGAGGGCAAGATAGTTAGGTTTTAAAGAAAGACTAGGGACTGCTCCACAGCTCCATTTCACAGGCCTCTTCAGCAAACTGCAACATGGATCTATGCTGATACAGAAAATACCTTCTTGGGGACTTCTGAACAAGCTAAAAGCTTTCTACAAGAAGAAATGCAAACTGGATTAGTTTTCTGCCCTGTGGGATTGCCCATGAATCCTCACAAGAGACGAGGTTTCAAATCTGAATTTACCCAAGCAGTCAAACTTTAGGTTCTGAGTATAAAATACAAGTTATAAGGGTGTTTTTTTCAGAGACACTGCAGAACACAAACGTTATTTCTCGACTAGCTCACTTAAATGCTTCCACAAAGGAACTCGGCTGGACGTGGGTCTCCAAGAAGAGCTTTCCCAGCAAGCGCCTCCTGCTCCCCACACCCCTTTTTACCTTCCTAGCCCCTATCTGCTGTTTATAATTCCTTTTTTGAGAGATTACATTCTTCTCATGTGGGATGGGCCACTTGGACCTTTCACATTCCATCAGAATTTTTGAGGACCAGCCAAGTTACCACAGCTTTTCTCATTACCAGTAATGCACAGCTTTCTTGTATATCCTGTGCTTTGAAGGTTTTCCCTTCATTTTCCAGTGCGTGACTCTTCTCATGCAACTGACCATCCTCCTGCCCCCAGAGAAAGCCATCATTGCTACTGTGATGTGATGGATAATCATTGTGGTACCTGCCAGCAGAGGAATATTCCCCAACGTCTAAGCAGCACAAGGTGGAACTGAGACAAAGTATGCAGTCCTTCATTCATCACAAGCAGTAAATAACTTTTTCTTATGTGGGACAAGGCTCATGGCTGAGTTTTCACAGCAGTCCGACAGAGTACTATCTTGATACTCCAGGCCTCCAGTGTTCTCCCTTAAATTTCTGTGAAAGTACTGCTGTTCTGGTGACTCTAGGTATTCAGCAGAATTCTCCAGTTTAAAAATCTTTTAAGATAGACAGGTTATGCCTGGCTATTTTATACTACATTCAAAGGGATATGAACAGCAATTAATGACGCTGGAGAACATGTAATTGAATTTAGGAATAACAATAAATGTCAATTGTTTCAAATTCAGGACATTTCTTCATAAGACTATATTTACAGAGAGTATACACTAGCTAGAGAAACCAGAAAAGATGAAGTTTTAGGTCTCTCATTCCACACAGAAAAGTTGATGTGTGTTATCTGTTATTCCCTCCAGTGGCATGTTCTTGGTTTTGGAGTCTTTTTCAACCTTCAAAAAAACTACCAAATCTCAATTAAATTTGGTTGAAGATTTTAAAATTGATTAAAAAAATTGGCAGCACAGTCAGTCAAAACAATAATCGGAAGAGTATTCTAGGAATACTACACCATAGAATGCCTGTAGTGTGCTCACAGTTACAAGGTGGCTGCGTGTTCAAAGGAGCACATTCCTCCATCCTATTTATCAGTGGAATCAGTTACCAGAGGAATGTGTACAAGAATGACCATTTTCTACTATTTCTCACAAGATTTGGAAAAAAGCACACATTAAAGTGAAGGAAAAGGCTAATCCATCAGCGAAGGACTTGCTACAGAAAATGAAGGAACGTGGCAATAACCCTTCTGGCAGTTTTGCAAGAATCCTCAAAGCACCCAAATGATCTGCTGATGCCAACAAAGCTTCACACCTTTCTGGACCTGCAGAATAAGTTCCCACAGAAGGGTTTGGGTGTCAAAGAATAGTGTACCACACACTGTGAGTCTCTGCTGGGATAGGCAGTGATAAAATGAAATGCACAGAGCGAATACCAAGCACAAATGCTAAGGACACACACCTTGAAACTAGAATTTCAAAGCTTCATGGGAGCCTAAAGTGTTGATTCAAGTAGTTAAATTAATTACATGTTTCCTTCCTTGTCTGATGTCACTCCAACATCAGTTTTGATGTTTCTTGTGATCCACTTGGTGATAAATCAATCCTGAAGCATGCAAATTTAATCTGCGGATTAGGCTAAGCACTGAGGCACTTGATCAATCTGTGTCCACACTACAAAGCAGAGCTTTGAATTTATGTCCATGCTCCAGCTGACCAAGTGAGATTGTTGCAATTTAACAGTAGTTACTAGTTTTTGTTAAACCTCATCTACTAATGCCTGTCCCTGCCATACAATGTAAAGTGAAAGCCTACATGATGGTTGCAGCCTGGTCTAGTGCAAGGTGTACTGGCCCACTGCAAGGGGGGGAGGTTCAAACTAGATGCTCTTTAAAGTCTCTTCCGACCCAAACCATTCAATGAATGATTCTATGGTGTGCTCAATACTCTTCAGAAAAGTGATGCACTCAACCAGTGATGCACTCAACCAGTGAAGCACTGGAATCCTGTGGGATTTGATGAGGCAAAGGGAAGGCAGGGTTACTGTGGTGAGAACAGTACTGTCTGATCCTGGCAGTACCAAAGGCATCTCCACCCCCAATGGCTGGCAGCCCACAAGGTTTTGGCGAAGCGTGGCAGAGATCCCTATTCTCATTCCACATATTCTATTCCAATAATAATAATAATAATAATTTAAAAAAAAGCAAACATGGGAAAATCGTCTGTCTGCCTGAACATGGAGCAAAGTATTTTGCTATACTTCTCCAGGCTCTCTGCACATACTACTCCATGAACTCTTAAATTAAGCAGAAAAACAAAAAAAGCCCTGCAAAAAGCACAAGTTTCTGCTTTATCCAGCAAGCAGAAACCTACTTTGACTGAGTTTTACAACACCTCCCTCTACTGGGAAAATACTGCCTTGCTTCTCATGCCAATATTTCTTCCTGCAGCCAGAGGGAGGTACGGATCAACCCACACATACTTTAGTAATTCAGACCGGGGTCAAGCTGAGAGCAGAGATGAATGAGAGACCCGCGAGTGAAGATGCAGTTTGGCATCATAGCCAGAAATTTATACTATTAATCAGCAGATGATCCATGCACGAGTAGGTGTGCAAAGAAGAAAGCGTGACACAGTATGAATCAGTTTTGTCCTGCCATTTGTACATAGGCCTCTTAAAAAAAAAAGAGTGACAAACAAGCTGGCAAACAGGTGATGCCCTAAGATGGGTAAAATTACTCATATGGACCCAGTATATGATGGGGTAACATCTTAAAAGAGAAAGGAAAAAAAAAAAAAAACCCACACCAAAATGATGAAGGGAGGGATAGTTTAAAGCCAATAAAATCACAGTTTAGATTAATTTTCACAGCTCAGAGCATGTGGGGAAAAAACCACAAGCAATTCCTAACCCGCTTTTCTAGATCCAAGACCTAGCCTTCTGAGTAATTTTTACTGTCTTGGATTTAAAAACCCCTTCCCAACAGAGATTTTCAAAGCCAGTCAGAAACCCACCTTTTACATTTAAGCACCTTGGTTATGATGCATAAAGATCCTAAGCTGAAAAGTCTTATTTTTAAAAAAGTTCATTTCTACTTGCACTCTGCTACTGTAGATATGTCCAGAAGGTTTACTTTATTCTATTATGATGAGTTAAATTGCCTCTAAAAATGAGGGCAAAAGGCCCCAGGTGCCAGCTGGCTTATTGGGTGGTTAGAAGTTCCCCAGTAGATGCTACAAAAGACTGAAGATATCTCCAAGTTAAAAAAAAAATTAAAAGAGAAGCATACCTAGAAAACAGTTGGCAAATGAAGGAAACAGGAAACTGCCCAGAGAGCAGCTGCCCTGATACCCCAAGGAATTACCAGCTCTGGCAGTCGGGCTGTTTTCTGAAAGCTAGCAAGCCCTTCCAGGGCGCAAAAAAGCTGACTGAGACAGAGACATATCAGATGGGCAATTGCTGAGCCCTGATTTGGGTGGAGAGCTAGTGGGACATCTCAAAACAGGTCCCAAACTGACTTTGCCCTTTCAGAGAAGGAATGGGACTATTAGGAAATCTTATTTTTTCTCCAAACATCACTCATCAGGGTTAAATAAAAGCAAACAAAACTACAGCAGCCTATAAACTGCTTTCTCTGTTGACTACCAGCAATTACTCTCCTGGACCCTTTGCTTTCTGTCTTACAAATACTTTTCAAATTACTAACGCTCCTTTAAAAGTAGAGAAAGAAAAGCTTCTCATCAAGGTTTTGTCTCCTTTTTTCTGAAATTAAGTGCCAAGGAGAGAAGACAGTACAATACCCTTGAGAAGGCTGGAAAGCTGGTAACCCTGAAAACATGCACATGGCTTGAAGGTACCAGCACCTCCTGGCACACAAACACAACAAATACAGTGAAAGCAGTAGGTGACACTACTTTACAGCTCCAAGGGCTCCTGTTTTAGGAGGACAATCCAACCCTGAGCTCCCAAGAGAGCACCAGAGCCTTTGAATGCTGCTGGTTGTATTGTGAGGGATGGTGAATTTAGAAGCCCAGAAGCAATGATCCTGACTCTACGCCTGTAAAAACATCCCTCAGCCATCTCACACAATCTCTACTGCCCAAAAAACCAAGGCATGGAAAACACACTACAGAGGAAAGGGGAGGAGGCAGTGAGGGCATTCAGAAAACACTTCAGACAGCACAGGTCAGACATATTGAAAAGTGGTTCTACACTCTGACCAGCATTTCCAAGAAAGGTAGAAAATGGTGGGTCCCTAGAGAGTATCACCTTTAAATGCTCAGAAACCTGTAGTATGATGGTTTCTTGTATATAAGAACTAATACATTCTTTAAAGCAAAATACAAAACATAGATCAGGTATCGACAAAGAATGATGCTGAACACATGAAAAAACACTTTAAAATCACAGGCAAGGTGCAATTTTTAGCGACTCAAAGAATTCTAAGTTTTTAAGTATTTACACTTTGGTTTTTAAATTATTAAAACTCATAAAAATATTATCTCATATTCACTTTTCATAATATTTTAAAGCACATGAAAAACATACTTAAGATTCTTAAATCAGAGCAAAAGCCTTAAACCAATAAAGCACAGCTGCCCTACCGTAAAAGCTTTGCTTCACTGGCAAAGTTACTGAGTTCTGAAGACACCAGAATCGACACGATTTCTCTAACAGGTGGCACAAATCTTTTCCTTCCACTGGAATTACAGTTTTGGGCTCAATTACTTTGTCACAGTGTCCTCTTCCTCAGCCAGCAGAAAACCCGTCAGCAGTGGTGGATCTTCAAACTGCCCATGAATCCTCTGTTCTGGGTGGGGACAAAATAGTGTCCCTAAAAACACTCCCAGTGGTCAAATGAAAAAAAAACTACTGGAAATACCAGAATACCTCTGCTTTTCCAGATGAACAAAGGACTTTGCTAAAAGCTCTGTTACCATGCTGTTTGCTGTAAGTAGTAATAAAACCCAGCAAGTAGAACTATTATTCGTCCTCTTCCTAACTATTTATCACCATTCCTATGCATGGCTCCTGCTCCCAAGAATTTCCCTGTGAATGACTAAAAGCCCATACAACTTGTAGCCAGGCTGTCAGCTCAGAAGGCAGCACAATGTGCACTCCAGCAGACCCTCAGCCCCAGTGACCAGTTTGACACTTACTGTCAGCCTGTAGCCTTGCTGGCAGCACATTCACAATGAGCAGCCTTTCCCATATAAAGCTTCACATCAAATGCCCACTGTTTGCATGTTTTCCCTGCGGTTATTACTGGTAGTTGTGATAAAATTAAAAAAAAAACTTAAGTGACTCAGTAAACCACTTCCTTCTTTGGCCCTGTAAAAAGTTGATGCTGTAAAGAAGAGAATTAATCTATCAAAATTCACAGTTCAGCTCCGCAAATTGTGTCATGCCAATTCTCCATCTCAAAACCACTAAGGACAGAGATGGAAGCAAACCTTCCACCTCACAGAAAGGCTAAAGCTTTCATTATACCATAGGTGCATGGTACAGAAGTACAAAACCATAAGAACAGCAGGACAGCATTCCAGGTCCTTTTATGGGAACAGCAATCCTTGGAATCACTGATGAGCAGCAAAGAGTCAAGCAGGGCCACTTCAACCTATCACAAGCATCTGTCAGTGTCAAGCGGACTGGGAAGATCACATCTCGCCACCTTCCCACCTGCTGAGAAAGAGGAATACTCACTGATCTTCTTCTTTTCTGAGATGAAGGCAGATAACATCACACACTGCAAGGCTACTGACATCTCTGACAACCTCAGCACTGGACAAGGATTAACTGGGGACAAAAAATAACCACCATCTCACAGAGCAGTTTAGGTGGTGAACCTGCCCAGACAAACAAGAGTTGAGATTTATCTCTCTTGTGTGGACAGAGACTCAAACTCAGTTTTTCTAAAGCAATCTGAATCCCTGGGACACCTCAAAGGCCTCAGGCAGCCTTTTGCGGGTTAAAGCAGGAATACCCTTAAAATCAACAATGTGTCCCCGCCAGTTGTTATGAAGATCTGTAAAAAATGAAACCTGAAACCTTGCTCACCATAAGTGACAAAGAAATTAGCCCACAACCTGATCTCTGCAGGAGACACGGAGGACATGCTGCCTCCCCATCCCTGTACAGCAGTAGGGCTTCAGGCTTCGGTCCTCTGACTGCCACTGCACCCTCCCAAATGGTCAGACAGGAAAGTTTCCTTACCACCTGTTTTCACCATACATGTAAAATAATGCTATGCCATACCAAAAGAGCCAATTTTGCTTTTCCTTCATCATGTCACTACATCCTGTTTCTTGCTCCTATTTCTGTCTTTAGGCCACTTAACATTATCGCTAACCCTTTTCTGTGGACAAATTAACAATGTAAGTTATCTTTCTAAGCTGCTGTTTCCCATACTGTCACATAGTGCTTCCTCACTTGAACTTCTTATCTCTTCCTGCAAAGACCTTTCAAGTACAAAAGCGGCAGTAAAGTTTCATTAAACTTATCACTGGACAGTTATCCTCCCAGGCGAAAGAATGCACTACAGCTTTGTCTCTCAAAATAATGTGGCAAACATCAAGGTAACAGCATTTTGTTCTTGAGCATGAAGAAAATCACAAAAAGACCCCAGTTATACAGAATGAGAGGCCTTGGTTGCTACTGCAATTCATATTATTGAATATATTGCTCGTATGCCGGCAGTTCTGCTTTTTATAAAAAGGCAAGGACAGTTTGTTGATTCATGATAACTACAAAAGCTGCAACACTTCATGGTTAATGTGAATAAGCATCCATTAAAAGGGAACTAGGAAAATAAGCATTAAGTCTTCAATTAATGTTTTAAAGCATGTCTGAGCAATTAATTAGCTGGCCTGGCTAAACCATGTTTTTCAGTTTTGTTCACATCACAGTATTTGGCTCTCTTTTATCACCAACTTGCTCTCCAGAAAAGCTGTGCTAAAAGAAAACTTGTGAACAAAATAAACACCAATGAGAGCAGAACAAGACCAGCCCCAGAGAGACTATGCTCACAGGCACTGACAGATCATTGCAGTCTGTGGTTGCCCAGATCAGGCCTGATGGGAAGTGCAGGGCAGAGTCACACAAACAGCTCCAGACGAAGTCACACGGTTCAGCCAAGCCCATCAGCTGCTTCTGGCACCAGGGCTTCCTGCAAAAGAGGTCAGCAGATGTGGCTCTGCAGTGATCACGAAGCTCCTGAGTAACAGAGAGGGGGCTGGACCTGCACTAAGCATAGAATTAGACCAAAAAGTCAGTCTACAAGCAAAAGTTAAGTAGGGAAGGGAACCACTGGTTCATATCCACATTTCCACAAATTCTGAGTATTTTTCTTTGCTCCTCTAGCAGGCCAACAGGAACTAGAACTGCAGAACACAGGTAGACAAATCCCCAGAGCTGCTCCAGGATGCTCAATACTGCAGCTTCTGGACAAGTCAGTGTCCTCTCTGCTCCAGGCCACAAGAGCCACCCTCTCTCTGCAAGAAGACCTCTGAGGTGCCTGCATTGCCAGGAGCTGGTAGAGAAGCCAGACAGTCACACCCTGCAGCTGTCTGCCTCATCACCCCCTGAAATCACCATCTCCAGGGCAAAACAAGCAGAAGGAAATATGTCTCATGCTCAGCTGTTCCAGTTTGCCGAGGGTGTATACAAGAGACGGCTGAACTGACCTTGGAGCTCACCACCAAGTTCCTTTTTCCTCCTTCCAACGCTCTTCCTTCCCCTTCCCCATACACTCCTTCCTCCCTCACCTTCACCCCAGCTGCAAGGAGCAGCCCATATCTTCCTCTCTCAAGAGCTCTCTCCCAGCCATCAAAATGGGAGAAGATGGGTTTGGGGATGTGGGTTAGTTAATGCAGCTGCTGTAGAGCAAAGGACCAGTGGGTGCCATATCCAGCACAAGGGAGGAAGATGCAGGAAGTATCCCTCCAGCTCAGCAGAAGTGAGATGTTTCCTCATGATCCTGGAGCCCCCGGCTGCAGCCGCCCCCTCCCCATGGGCCGCGCCAGGGACCCGCGCCGTGGGCCCGGCCGCGCTCGCACCGGCAGGCGGAGCCCGAGGGCCGCGCTCGGGCCCAGCCGCCCGGGCCTCTCCGCGAAGGGTCCCGGCCCGCGAAGGGTGCCCTGCTCGCAGCGCCCTCCCCGACCCACACCGCCAGGCTGGAAAGGCGAAGCCTGCTCAAAAAAAAAACGGGGAAAAAGGCCCCAAACGCCCCTGGGGTTCTCCTTGCAATCCTTCCTGCCAGTGCCATCACAGCTGCCGTTCAAAGCAGAGCCCAGGCCACCAAAAGCTATCAGCAAATCTATGTCCATCAGAGCCAGACCTCCCAGCCAGACTGACTCAAGCTCAGGTAAAAAGTCACAATTGCAGCCATTCAAATAAGACATTTTTTCACTACAATGGTGGTGAAATGCAGAACAGGCTGCCCATAGAGCTAGTAGATGCCTCGACCCTGGAAAGATTCAAGGTCAGACTGGATGGGGCTCTGAGCAACCTGATGGAGTAGAAGATGTCCCTTGCAGGGACATTGGACTAGATGGCCTCTAATGTCCCTCCCCCCCACCAAATTCTATGATTATATGAAATGGCACCAATTAATACAGCCTGCTCTCAAACGATGAGAGGACAGACAGCCATTTGTATTTTCTTGAATTCACTGCAGTATTTAAAGACAGCTTTTTCAAAAGGGTTACTGCTACACCTAAGCCAGGCCTGGAGCAATGCCCTAGGATGAACACATTGCTCAACTAGGAAGTGATGGGAAACACCAGCTCCACCACTAGATCTGCTCTTCCTACCGAGTGTCCTCTCCTGGGGCCAGCGGCAGAGCTGACTGGAGCAGGAGCAGGCTGCAAGGACTCAAGTGCCGGTCATGAGCAGGTGGCACACCTGGCACTGTAGGACTGGAGTTGCAGCAGCTGATCAGAGGAAGTATTTGATGTTGGGAACTGTCAAAAGCTTCCCTTCCTCTAAAATGCTTATGAAAAACAGGAGAAAGGCTTGAGCTTTCCATAAGAGTACTGCTGTTAGAAGTAAGACAACATCCCTGCCATTCTGCCCAACCTCCTCCTCCACAGTGCCCATGACAGGGCAAGACAAACAGGATGGCTACATAATGCCCAGCACAACTGGATGGTTCCTTGCAGCTGCATCCTGATGTGCAGGGAGATGCACACACTCTGCTGCATGGACAGCACAGCCATGGTCCAAACTGACAGTCTTCAAGGGTACATCAGGGCATGAGCCCCATTTCAGGATCTCTGACTTCACTGTACCTGTCTCCTTTTTGACACAAGACCACACTGGAGGAGGGAATATTACTTCAGAGAAAAAAGTAATTTTAATTGTATCATATCCCTTCTATTTCACTTACAGAGACTACAGATGTACTAAAATACCATCAAAAAGGATTTGCTATTCATGGATACAACCCTGTTCCTAGGCTTCAGTAAAGAAGCATGCACCAGCCAGTACATTTCCAATCCTCTTCAAGGGCTTTGTTGCTTTAACAAGGCCTCTCTGTTATCCTCTGGCAGGACAACAGCTCTCAAGCTTTTTCAGTAATAAATACAGAGTCTCTTCAAAATAATCTAGGTCAACCTTCCTTTATATTTAATGCACAGCATTTCCAAAATAAGATCTGTTTTTCTCTGCAGGCACATCATAAAACATGATAAGGCTTTCAAATAATCCTTCAAATGGCCCAGCCCATGGTCATTTGAATTCTCTTTCATGATCACCACTCTTTTCATTTATTTTCATGAAATTTCAGCTTGATTGTGGAGCCTCTTTTCAGACTGCCAAGATAATTTTTAATTAATCTCCTGTATACCTAAAGGTTTATCCAAGTCAATGGCATTCACAAACTTCATAGCCAGCTTTCAGCTGCAGCATCCAAGTCACTGATCAAGTACTAAATGCAAGTGATGAAAGAGAAAATTCCTGCAAGGTGCAATCAGGCAGGTTCTGTTTGGGGGATCCTGTTGGTGGCTCTGTGTCAAAACATCAGTTCTTGTCCAAATGCTTCTTTTCATACAGTTGCACACTTCCCTTCCAGAAATTTCACCCAGACTTTTATTTCCAAACTGCAATATACTTTCTTGAAACCAAGCCCTGAGTCCACACTAATATGCCTTAAAAGGGCATGATGAAGGAACAGGAGGAGGTATCAGCAGCACTCATGTGAACGGTCCACAACAAGAGAGGCAAGAGAAGACAAGCGGATTTGTAGAAGAGAATTTGCAAGGCTTATGCTCCTACAAAGTCAATCACCATCACTCGAATTCTAAAGCATCTTTCTCTTGTTTGGTTATGAAATTTTGTGTGAGACAGCATCAGCAGATACACCTAATTTATCCCCTCCTTTCTGTTTATAAGGCATGCTCATCTGCCAGACCTGGAAAATGAGCTGCTTTGAAATGACATGTCTTAGAAATCCATGTGGCTCTTTTAATGCTGTATTATTCAGTAAGTGCTAAATATATTGACTGTCAGTTGCACTGATGACTTGCTAGGGTTCAAAGTTAGGCTGACTGAGCTTTAGTTCTCCAGCAGCCTGTTTGTGTCACCATTTTCAAATATAAAGACTCTGGGCAATCTTCTGGATGTCTTCTGGGGCCTCTTACATGAGCTCTGAAAAAGCATCCCTAATAGGCCTAACAGCAGTCTCTGAATCATCCAGTACTACTGCTGGCACAATGTGCACAGTATTAAGCCAAAATATTAGAGAAATTGTATCACACTATGTTTGACATTAATGTTACGAAAAGCATTCTTCCTCACCATTACTAATGTTTATTATTATCTTTAAGGATTAAACAGGAAGAGTGGCAGCCAAGAGAAAATAAACAACTTGCAACTACAAATGCTATGCCTGTGGAATGGTACAGAAGGACCAAAAAGACAAATTTCTTGTGAGAAATTCTTTACACATTTCAGCCTGGATCTGGCTCCATTCACCTCCAGGGTTTCATTAATGTTCTCCCTTTTCCCTGGGGTTATTTGAAAGAGGAAATGAGATAACGCCCAGTCAGTCCTTGTTACAGTGCTCCAGCCCTTTGAACAGCACTCAGCAGTCACACTGACTAACACCATCGGTAGCTGCTTTCCTCCCACACTCGCTGGCAGGGGTCCAGGGATCTCCCCTCCCAGGCGTGCTGCCACCAACCCGGGGCCAGCTGGCGGCTGCGGCCACCCCGCTTCCCTTCTGTCGCACCTCCCTTCTGCTACTCACTGTTCCACCCATCAGGAATCAGGAATACATATGACTCCTTTCCACCTCTCCTCCCAGTGATACCAAGTAACTTGTGCTTGGCATTGTCTCACCAGGGCATTGCAAGGGCTTGCCCTGCTCCCCAGCCTTCACAAAATGCAGGCAGTGGCTTGGCTTGTAAAGGAAGCTCTGCATCCACAGCACTGACAGACATTAACTTTGTCCTCGAATCTCAGAGCCAACTCAGGAATCTCTGGATGAAGGATCAGTCAAGGTGATGTCTGTCTGGACTTGCCCACCTGGCCAGTGCTGGACCACAGGGCAGAAGAGAGAGTTGGGGCATAAATGCCTGCCCCAACCTGAGGTAAAATACACTGCAAAGACTGGATTTCATTCATGTGTGGTTTGTTCAATGCTCAGACCAAGAAGCACTTGGTCTGAGCATTGAACAAACTTCAATGAACTTCTGGATTACTGATCAACTGTAGCACTAAAAAAAAGTTCATAAGTTGAACTTTTGAAATTCACATTTAAGAAACTGCACATTTAGGAACACTATTGGAGGAATAAATGTAGGCATCAGCAGAGGGAAAAACAAGTTATTACATACCAGACCAGTGAAGATGAGCTCACTGAAACAACTTAATTGTTTGGAGGGGAATACAGTGAGTCACCTTTTAAAATTTCAAGTGTTCTCAGTACAATCTCTTGAAAGACTCCAAAGTACTTTATAGACTCAGAAAGAGTCAGCAGGCTCTCCAGTTCAAAAACCCCACCTATGAATAAGTGTTCGGATTATTGGACTTCCTTTGCCTTATTAACTGGATCCCAGTTTGAAGAAATGTGTGTTCCAATATGAAAATGCCTTCAAGTTTTTTATTACATAGTGGTTGGCCTATTTGCATATTTCTCAACAAACAGATATTATTACCACATATGTGTGGCACTGACAACTTCTGTGCTCACCATTCACCCTCCCACCTCATCCACCATGCTGCTCTCCTCTCCTGCCCTTCTCCCACCCTATTTTGGGAGACAGAGAAAATGAGCAGTGTAAAGACTTGTACAAGAATTCATCTACTCCAAGCACAAGAATGTTACAAGCAACTAGAAATGTATGCAACATTTATTTCTGAAGGTCATAATAGCCTGAAGTACTTTTATTCACACAGCCCTTCGTAGTCCGCATGTCTGTCTTGTGTATCACTGCAGTAAACCTCAAGAACTACTCCACCCCTTAAGGTCAAGAGCAGTGAGGTCATGGATCTACAGAAATCTCCCTTGTATATATTCAGTTCCCCTTCTGTAACCCAAAGGGATTGCCAGTCCCTGCACACCCTCCCCTCCTTCCTCAGCACTCTCCTCTTCCCTCATAAATGGCTTATCCAGGGACTTTCCATATGGGTGCTCTTCCAGCAGCACAGCAGGAAGGTGCAGCATTATGTGCAGCAACACAGAGGCACAAGTGTGTGCTCCCTGTTGTAAGAAGCAAAAAAATAACATTCAGAAGATAAAAACAAAACAACTTATCTGTAATTATTCACCATAAACATCTGGTTTTGACCATACAAACATCAACTTTGGTGTAACTTCTACCAGGAACTGTGAAGAATGCCAGTTTGTAGGAAGTCAATGCATATATTGTACATATTTTAAAGCTCTTGCTATTAATTCTGCTTTATGTGACAGTAGCTATGCAATAACCTTCCAAGCTGACACCAGCATCTTTTTTTTTTTTCCTGAAAAATAGGGGCACTTTCCAGCAAAGCAGCGAAGTCTTATCTGCAAGATAAAGAAGGTACTACTCCATTCTGCTTGCTGTAACAAAACCAATCATAAAGGGGAAACAAATACTTTGATTATAAATCACATTCAACCACCCTACTGCTTAGTACTGAATAATAAATTATAAATAATTAATTTAACATCAACACTTCTTTTGCTTGCAATTCCACCTGTGGAATATTAGACATTCTGTTAATTTCAGAATTGTATTCCTCTTGCAGCTTTACCTGATTTTGCTTTTTTTAGGAAGGAAGAAAGGAGTGTCAAGGCAGTCTGCCATTCCCCAGATGACTAACTGCTTTACCTATCAGTCCTCCACTGGCTACTTCCCTCTGCTATGTACAGGTCTGACTCTATAGTGTTTAAGCATCTCACAGTCCTTACAATATTTGTCCTCAGGCACTCCTGTAAGACGAGGTGGTGTGGAACGCAGCTGGCAGCTCTGGAGCCAGGACAGAGGCAACACCACTATCAAAGATTTGGGAACAGCAGCACAGGGGACCAAATCCTGCTCTGGACTTGCATCCTTCCCTCAGACCACATGAAGTCTGGAGATACTCTAGCAGAAAGGCTGCTTAGTTAAACATGAAAATGAATGGAGCAGTTTAACTTGAACAAAAAGGAAGGATTTCAAGGCTCTTAAGCAAAGCCCTCACTAGTAGCACAGTGACACCTCAGCTTTGGATTTGCAGCCTGTTTGCTGGCTGGGCTGAGGGTCTCTGGCATTTAAGAGCCAAATAGGAAAGCGGTGTCTGGGGACACAGCTAGACAGGAGATGTCCATCTGTCTGTCTGTCCCACTTCTTTTCCTGGGTTTTTACACTAGGCTGTCTGAAGAGGGGGATCACTTCTCTTGCACCAGTGGCCAACTTGGGTGCTCCTGTGGTGACCATTAGGGTGAATTCACGTTCATCACTCCACACAGGGTGACACTGAAGATTCACCTGATCGTTCAACTGTAATAGGGAACAAGATCATGCTCCTGCAGCCCACCAGAGGCCATTCTCTAAAGCACCTTGGCAGGCTCCTACGCTTTCATTTTTGGAGAGGGCAGGGAAGCATTTCTCTAAGAGAAGAGGAGCGGCAGTACGGAAGGAATCCAGGCCCGGAGGCACAGTGGGGTGGATCAGTGGGAACACCGCTCTAATCGCCTCATCTCCACATCTGCTGCACCCTGCCAGCCCTGACAATTATGGAACCACACTTGCTACCCCTCAGCCTCAGTCACCCCACTGGCTGGCTGTGCTCCTTCCCCTTCACTTCACTTAACCGTCCTTGGTAAATGGGGCATCAGAAATAGGCATTTCACTTTAGGAGAAGAAAACAGCTCTTTTGCCTGCACTGGGAAACCAGCCAGCTCCCATTCAAATCAAAGGGAAAGGATCATGTGGATGCATTTCAATTAACTGCACTGGTGAGGCAGGCTGCAAACAGGCTTCTCTTTCAGCCAGACCCCTTCATTTATGTCTTCTCTTTGGTGGTATATTCAGCCAAATTACGTGGGGGATTCATCTCATTACACAGTGTCTGAAAGCTGGGAGGAGGCTGTATTTGCAGAGGGCTGAATTTAGCAGGACTATCCATAATCTGGTGGCAAATAAGGGGAAAAAAGAAAACTTATTTTCTGTCTGCTAGAGCTATGGTCTCCAAATTATTTTGATTGTGTATTTCCATCAGAAAAAAAATTTTAAGCTCGTATCCCCAGTACAGGTACCTTTATTTGTTTATAAATTATGTGCATACAGTTCTAACACCACACAAGGAGATGGCAGGGGTTGAAGAGCTGGTTACAGCAACTGTCATCTGCTCACTGGTATTGGCCCATTACACAGGCTCTTCTGCCAGTACCACCATCAAATACTCCAGGGCAACTTTCAGGTAGCATCAGTTTCAGGAAAGAAAAAGAAACAAAAGGAAACATAACCAAAAGAAAAACAGCACAAGGCTTCTTGAAAGCAAGACTGTGTGCCATTCTCAAGAATTTCTTTTCCCTTAAAAGTAATTTTTTAAGTTTCTGTGGACATACACCCTTCCTGAAAGAATGCAAAAAAGGAGCATTCACAGAGATTCTAAAGGCAACCTAAATATGGGTCACATATTTGTTAAGCATACAAACAATCAGGTTCAGGTAAATAATTACTATCATGGGTTACCCTTAACAACCAGAAAAAAAACCAGAGGTCTGAAGTCAGTACTAACCTGCAGTGGGTTTTTGGCACATCATTTGTGCTTCCTCTGACAATGAGCATTCTCATTTCAATTTCTATTTACTTCTAACTGCTATAAAAATAGCAAGTCATCAAGTAATGAAGTACTTCAAATACTCAGCATATAAATAAGTAAAAAGATCAACAACATAAATTTGGGGGGGTAAGGTACAGGTCATTTTTATTTGTGTGGAAAATATGGCAAGCTTAGAAGAACAAGAGCAGTAACAGAACTAGTATTACAATTATATGCTTATTTTTTTCCTTAATTAATTCCCTTATGGCAAGTTACACGCTTATATCAATGATAGCAATAGACAAGGAAAATATAAGTACTAGACAGACATTGCTTTAACCTGGAACTTCCACAGGCCCTCAAAACTTATGAAATTATTTGAAAATAGTGCTGCCATACAGCTCGAAAAAGCCTGATGCATATCTTTCAGAGTAACCCTCACCATCCTAATTTGAGCATAAGATTTAGCAGAAGAAATGAAAATCCCCAGACGCTGTGTCTGACAAAAAGTAGTGAATTCTGTGTACTAGATATTTGAAAAGAAAGAAGTTACTTGCAAAATTGACTTTCCTGCTTTCTAAGTAATACAGATCTGCAAGGATACCCAGCTATTTTGAACACAGCCCATAACAGAATTCATTCAGAACAGCAAAAAAATGCCAGCTTAAACCATCTTTATTTTACTACCATTTTTAGATCATGGTAACACCAGTAATATACAATTACTAATGTTGATGCATTAAGAAAGTATCAAATTAAATTTTAAGAAGTTTGCTTGTCTATCAGACTCCTTTTTTGGTAGCTCTGATCTGCTTCTGAAAAATGAGGCCTCAGTCCAAAATAAAGAATAAGCCTGAGGGGAAAAAAGTCTTTGAATATTACTCCAAAAAATCCAATAGTTCTTTTCACAGAAAGAAAAAGAGGAAGAAAAGCATTTTCATCTGAATGCACATATGGAAAAACAATTTACGTTCTTTCAGATTCGGGGGGGGGGCGGGGGGGGGGCGGGAAATGCAGAGGAAGTTTTAATTTAAAAAAAAAAATAAAAACCAGCCCAAGACAACCACACTCAGCAGCCCAGAGCTCGGCCATAGGAGTCCAGCTCCTCACATCCCCAGAGTATCTCACATGTGCCCTGCTCTCTGCCTCACCCCAGAGACCATCCCATCCCTGCCGTGCTGTGAAATGTGAGCAGAGATAATCAGGAACAAAGCAGAAGTTTTCTGTCATTTTTAGTTCCCCCAGGACTGTGAACATGCAACCCAGGAAGAGACAGTGGGCCAGACTGGGGCCAAAGAAACCCATTAATTAATGCTGGTGTCTGCAACAACTAGAGATTTAAACCACAAGAATTTCCACCTCGACATGAGGAATAACCTCTTTACATTGAGGGTGGCAGAGCATGGGAACAGGCTGCTCAAGGAGGTTGTCTCCCTCTCAGGAGACATTCAAAACCTATCTGGACACATTCCTGTGTCACTGCCTTTGTAGGGGGGTTGGACAAAATGATCTCCTGAGATCCCTTCCAACCTTAAGAATTCCATGATTCTGTGATTTATGGGACACGTTTATTACTAATTTTTGAGCTTTAAAATAAGGGGGGGCAGTTACAGAAATGTGAAAAGACACTACCCATGCTACTTAAAATGAAACAAAAAGAGCAAACAAACAACAACAACAACAAAAAAAGGGTGAAGACAAGAATTCAGTAAAATATGTGATGTCAGGCATGTACTCTAATTTCAAATCTTATCTTTCAGGCTGGGCCTCTGGCTGTTCTTCTGTGCCATTTCAAGTTACTTAAAACTTCTTGCAGTCATTGCAGTTGAAGCAGTTCAGATGGGATTTGCAGGGAATCTTCTTCCCACAGCAGGAAGCAAAGACAAAGGCAGCAAAGGCAGCAAAGGCAGAGACAGTTTGGGTAGAAAAAGCTGATGCAGTAAGAGAGGACTTCAGATGACGGACAGTGGGAGGGAGGGGAAGGCAATTACCATAATTGGTACTCTGGAAGCCGCAGCCCATAAAGGGAAACAATGAAGTTTCATCCTGTAAAGTCCAACATCCCACCAAGTCTGAATATGTTCCAGATTTATTAGTGGTTAAGAGCAGATGCTTAAAAGAAAGCACAGGAATTCCAGTAAATGAATTCAAGACAGTAATAAAGCCAGAGAAGATGACATACACCAGTATTATATGAAATAAAATATGTGAAATGAAAGTGAGACTCAGGAGCACCTTCAAAAAAATGGTTGGAGAAATGTTTCTGAACTTCTGCTGACATGAATGAGAACAGCTTAAGATGCTCAGTGGTTCCCAAAATAGGACTTGTAACCCAGCCTTCTCTTCCTGGGTTCATTACAAAAAACCAGCTTTTTAATTACCCAGATTTAAATAATCCTGAACTATTCTGTACCTAAGACTTGAAATTAAGTTGGATTTTCTAAAAAAAAAAAAAAAAAAAAAAAAAAAAGCTCAAAGTGGCCCAAAATCCCAAAATTCCTTTAAATTCTGTTTTTCCCATGTCTATGATTTTCAGCATATAAATGTCAAAAGCTATTAAAAATAAAATTAAAAATTAAATCAGCCCTCTGTTTTAATCACCACTGCCAGGAACCATAAAACAGCAACTATATAGTGGAAGAGGCAAAAGAGAAGACAGAGAAATGAAGATAAAATTTTCTTGTTGTCAGAACAGCCACAGGATTTCCCACTGAATTCCTTTTAGCCAGGGAAATCTTAATAAATATGTTATTTGTATGTGGATCAAGTACAATAGAAATGCATGGTTTTATTAAATTTTAAGGAATTAAGACAGGCCAGCCCTGCCAATGGCCCATACCTACCCAGAGGGAGGGATGGATGTTACTGAGGGGACTGTGCTATGCTGCCATCACCTTCCAGACAGGAGCTGGGGGACAACACCCTGCTTTTGGGCTCAGAGCAGCAGCCTCTACCCAGGGAAGAGGCTGCTTTATCTTCAAGCCAATCGTTAATGTATGCTTTGACTGCTCAAAGGAATCTTCCCAAACACAGAACAATCAATCCAATCAACCTGGAAGTGAGAGTATAAAAACAAAAGATTCATAAACCAGATACCACTAAGGAACAAAAGGGGCTGGTTTTCCCTCATAAGGTAGGAGATGGAATGATAGTTCAAGAGTACCTCATTGCTGATGCTCTTAAGAGCAAAACGTTTGGGAAAGCAAAGGCTTCCTTTGTTTTGTTTGCTGGTTGTGTGTGTTTGTTTTTAAGCTTTCTTTTTCCCAAACAAACAACAGCAACAACAAAATCTGTGCACCATTCCTGGCTTGTTCTCTGACCTTCAGCAAGTTGCCATCTCCTTAAAATCACAGTTCAGAGACACAGTTTACAGATAGCCTCTTTCACAGCTTCTTGGGTAGATTCAAACATACTGCAGCAGGATGATGCTGAGTACCAGTCCACAGAAACTTTCTTACCCTGACCAGATGTTTTAAAGAACAATTGTGGCAGGTAACCTGTCCTGCTATAAAATGTACCACCATGAAATTACCTTTACTCTTCCAACAGCTGGCATAAATTCTGTGCTGTGTGCTCTGCCCAATTAAACACAGACATCATTTGTGCCTGTGTCTGAGCATGTCTGTCCCACCAAGTGGCATCATACATAAATGTAAGCCCAACCCTAACCTGCACTTCACCTTACCAGTGAGCCCCTGAAATCTACCAACATTTTTATCTTTCAGAAAGTGGGATAGGAACCAGAGTTCTTTATAGCCCAAATGAAATCTGCCAGTACTGTTAAATGGAATGAAAGAGATCTAAAAATTCTAGCCCCTTCTAAAAATCCCATTGCAGCAGATTTTAGCAATCACTCCCTCTCCCGCCCCCCTGACTTTTGGAATGCTGCAATGGGAATGCTGCAGTGTGAAAGCAAAAGTAGTCCAATCATCTGTTTAATATTACATTTACTTGATACTACAAGGGCAGCAAATCTACTTTAACTAACATTGCCTTGCAACTATCCTTTTCAGAAATTGGCTTTTCCACAAGTGTTTATAAAGAAGATAATAAAAGATAGCTCTGAGCAGCCCAACCAGGTACTCAGGACTCAGCAGAAATCACTAGCATAAATTAATTAGAAATGCAAAAAAAAAAAAAAAAAAAAAAAAAAAAAAAAAAAAAAAAAAAAAAAACCAAAAAAAAACCCCCACCAATACTCACAGAACTCACAGAGACTATTATTTCAGCAACTTAATGGATAAATCATTACAGTTGTCCAAAATCAAATCTAGTTCATAGAGAAGAGGGGGATGATACCAAATTAACAGAAATACTATTTTTACCATTAGACCCCAAAGTGCTGTTCTTAATGTCACTGAAAAATACTTGCACAATGCCAACTAAGGCAAGAGACATTAAGCAAGCAGTATAAATTCTTAAAAACCACCTTAGAAACCACAGTGACTTAAATAGTGTCTTATATTCATCTTCCTTTTTTAACCTCTTCAGTACTGAACTGCCTGCCCACAGGTGATTCAAAGCCCCACAGCTTGTGAGACGCATCATAAGTTATTAAAATCCTCCTGACCAAGCTGATGTATAAATGTCAACTTCCCTGCTGCTCTTTTATTCATGTGTATCATTCACTAACCACTGTTACAAGGCACAGCACTTCTCCCCTGCTCCCTCTTTATTGAATGGGTGTTCTCACTTTGTCAAAATTTAACTAGTGCAGAACACCACCACACCATGGGAGTGGACCAGGAGATCCCCTGATCTCACCTCTGCCAGAGGCAGAGCCTGGCTCTTAGACAGGTCACCAGGAGCCCCACAGTCCACAGTTCCATGGACACCAACCCCATTCCAACCCCTACCCACTTGCAGCAGTAACTCCACTGCCAACCCAGAGCTCAGCTCCCTTTCAGGAACACAACTCACTTGCTGTAAAATTCACACCTCAGAGGGGTGTGACTGAGGACTCACAAAAGCCCCAGTGAACAGGAACCTCCTCCTTGCTTCCCCATCCATAACTACTTTGTTTGCACCAAAGAACATGCAGGCCACTACCAAGAGACTGCTGGGCTAAAAATGTAAATTAAATGATACCAGTTAGCAGTACACTGGGTTAATACACAACTTCGTAACACTCCACTGCATAAGACTGAAACCAAACTCATCTGGGCTCTGACCTTATGAACAAGCAGACCTGTGGTGACAGTGGCTCACTCTGCTTTTCCAATTTTTGTTTTCTTTCACACATTTACATTTGCATGGCTAGTTGCCAAACCATGCAAACACAACTGCAGCAAAAAAAAAAAAGCATCACAGAGATCTGTTGAAAAATGCTGTAAGTAAAACTACATAGTTTTATATATATATATATGTTACAATGATAATTTTTAAATTAAATTCAGGTAATTTGTATTAAAAAAAGCTGAAACAGTCTTAGTTAGTATTTATAAAAACAAGTATAAAGTATACAAAATAAGTATCAAATCCAGTGTATGACAACTTCAGCTGAAGACATTTATCTATAGGCACAAGGATGTGACACTGGCCAGGCATGGTGGTGTCACATAAGATGTTGGGCCCATCTGTGTAATAACCATCTGCTCTTCCTTAAATATGAGAAATCAGAGATTAGGAAAATATCCTCCTCTTACAAGGCTGACCTTACTGCACCATCCATACAGAGCAAATTCAGAACAGTGATGGTTTTGTCCCTATACCTCAGACAAAGCAGCAAGGTTTCAAAGCTGACAGAACCAGTTTCCAAGTATTAGCAGGTATTTTGTCTTATTTGGCCAGTGATGTTCCACTTATGGACCCTTAAGACCAAATCAAGCTCCAATAAATAGGGCAGTGGAATTTCAATTGGCTTTGAGGAAAATTGGTTAGGACTTGCTGTCTTAACTGTATTAGTTTAACACTCTAACCTCTAGAATTTGCACGTTATCAGAAACATTAAACAGTGAGAGGTCACACATACAGTCAGTTCTTCATCACTAACAATGTGCTGAAAGTAATCAAACTGGTGTAGAACTCTCCATTTATATGCATACAGTCTTGAGGAATTGTCACAAAGCTTCATTAATCTATTTCTATTGAAGTTAATAACAGACCCCTGCAGATTTGAAAGGAACTGGATTGTAAGGAGTCATGCAGGCAGTAACTATGCAGAGAGCTCTAGTGAAGCAAGCTGCAGCACCCTGGCCAGTTAGCTAGAACTGAGCTCAGTTTGGCTCTTCATAACCACTGAATAAGACAACAATCCCTGACTTCAGCAGTTTCCTCTCTTCTCCCCCTGCACACAAGTTATGAGTGCTGGTTCACAGCACAGCAGCATGCCTCTGTGATCAAGAGAAAGCCACTGCTGCAGTGCAGGTTGATGAAGCACTGAAGATGTGTGTCCTCTCTAAAAGCACACATTTTTTAGCAGAGAAAATGTGTTATTTACAGAAGCAAAGAAACAGGATACACCTGAGCTATTAGGAAATCAAACATCACAGCATGAAGGTATAAGGTAATAAAAATATAAGATAATATAAGGTATAAGGTAATAAAAAATTGATAAGATACATAAGGAAAAAAACTCTTCTGGTGCTGCGAAAAGATAGGAGAGGCAGAATTACCACCTGGTGAGGTGATCAGGAAGGCTCCCACAACTATGTTACTGCACAGGCTGCCAACTACTGCCTTGTGTTTGGATGCTTCCTGATGCTGCTACTTGCTTTCCTCAACTCCTTTGTTACTTATGTGGAGCAAACTTAGCATGTTGGCGCAGGAACCCCATGAGGATGGACATGGCAGGAAGGTCTGTAACCTCTACCACCCACTGTGCAACCATTTGGGACTCCTCCCCCAGCTGAGCTGAGCCATGCCACACCATCAGCTCCAGTACACATCATCCTAACGAGGGGCAGGTGCAAATTCCCAGCAGCCAGGACAAAAATGTCAAAAGACCATTGGTGGAGGTGACAGGCATCAAAGCACCCCTTGCCATCGTGCTTTTGGTGCCACACCATCATCTGCTGAGGTTTTAAATTTTAATTCCTGATGGTGCATTTCTTGCCTTGGAAGAAAGACTTCAGAAGAGGCACCCCTTGTTTGTTTACATGCCTGACCAGGCCACTGCTAATAGTAATTTGAAAACAACAACCTACTGCAACACCTGCTTGTAAACAATGAACAGAGTTAAGGAAAAATTAATGGCAGAATCACTTCAAAAAAAAACCAAAAAACTGTACTTTCTTCTGCTACTCTTTTTACCTGTGTGGTTGGTTTAAATATTTTATGTGCCAGATGGATGTATGTTACAAAAAAGCTTATAAAGAGAATACAGAACACACATGCACTCAATCCTCACATAAGCCACAAACTGTGAGGGTGAACCCAGGTCCTGCTAACTGAGGACATGTGTTCTGCACTTGAGTTCTTGGCTTCAATGAAATTAAAATTTAAAGTCATAACTTGACCTGAGTGAATTCAGGAATTTAACTTAAGGGCTCTGCATGAGCATGAGGACTATAGTGTCTTCAAACTAAATAAATTAATTTGATTATTTTTACTTAGATACATTTCACTGTCTATCAATTTCTGAAAAGCAAGTATCTCCTTTTAAAACATTTTTAATGTTCACTTTAGGATAAGAATACTTGAAACAAATATGATATCCTTGTCCTCCCTGACTTCTCTTAATATCATAAGAAAAAAAGCATAGGAAAAAGTTTTCAGTTAATGCAAATCTGTTAATGCCCTCTCAACACTTCCACCTGACCACCAATTCAGCACCAAAACATGAAATATTGGATACTGACAGCACCAATGCTTCTGCCTTATTAAACTTTAAGTCCACATGAACTTGATACCACAAGACCTCTGTGGTATAAAGAAAAGCATTTCTTGAATGATGGATTTCTTCACAATTAATTCAGGTAGACCCTGTCTTCCTTGCATCTCCATGACCAGCTTCAAGAACATCACCATTTAAACCATGAACACAGAGCTGATCTGTTATTCTTTCCAAGTTTGAAAAACCATTTGTCTTGGAACTAAGGCTCTGCTCATTTTGCATTTGCTTTCATGACAAAGGATTAATGATAGGTTAAAAAATCAGAACTCAGCAGCTTTTCACTATATTCCCCTCCTATTGTGGTAGGGATAGCCAGCAAATACCTGGCAATGCAAACCAAGGAAGAAACATTACTCAATATATAAGAGAAAAATCCTCTGCTGGACATTTGTACCATCAAGACCCTTCATGCCTACACAGGCTGGACACCAGAAGACAGCTTTCAGTGGTGCAGTTCCTCCTCTGGGAGAGCAGAGCCCTTCTTCCCACAAAAAACCTCCCAGGCCACATTACCACCACCTCAGCCACCCTAGTGATGGCTGTGATGGCTACAGCTGCTCTGCTGGGCACACAGTGACTGAGATCCCAGTATCCGCCCCATCCCATCAGTGAACTCTTGTGCTTGTTTTTGTGCATGCATGGAAGTAACACTGCTGCATGCTTTTAGCTGTGTGCTATTGGACTTTAAAGAAAATTCATTATTGAAATCAAGCCAGTACATAGCTAAATATTACCAAAATCAATCAGGTAAAAATCATTAAACCACTTTCACCTCAGATGGTACAAAATACTCATTATGTAATCCTGCCTTCCTTGGGAATCTGTCCTGCCTGAAACTGCCCTGAAAAGACACCAGTATCACACAATGACATTAAACTTCTTCAATGTCTCTTTCAAGTACAAGTTGACAAAGCTATTCATAAATTAATAAATAGCCCAAGGTGAGCAGAAAGATTTCTCATGAAACCTGAGCAGTAATGCAGTATTACTGTTCCTGGATCCTCTGCCATTTTATCATCCGCTAGTAATTCTCCCAAGGGTGATGTCAAGGATCCTCTTAACTGTACTGTTTGCCCACCTCTGCATGGTAATGATAAAAATATTGATTTTTACATTTGTGACTCAGATGCAATTTGACACAAGAAGTCCAACTTATTTCCCCCTTGCAGTGCATCAGCAATCACAAGCACAGAGAGCTTCACTCACATCAAAATGCAGCAGCCTCATTAACACATGACACTGGAAACAGTGCTTCATTTGCCCTGTATTTTTCAAAATGAAGGCCTGGTCCAGCAGCAGATTTTAATGCAAGTTGTGGGGGGGATAAGAGACTGGTTTGGAAGGCAGGTCTGCCTTGGGCAGGGACATGTTCACCTCGATCGGATGTGTCTGAACAGCAGCAGCTGCAGGGTGAGATTTGCTTTGGGTGTGAGCTGACACCAAGGAGAATCCCACCTCTCCTTGAGAATCCTGACACATGGAACACACCACCACCCTTGAAAATTCTCAGATCCTCTCCAGGTCCTGCTGGAGTGAAGTTTGATAATTCCTATCCTGTATGTGACAACAAGGAAAATGTGGCTTTCAGCCTTAGACAAAGTTTGGAAATTTTGACCTTCAGGCTTACACCATGTGTAGCCACCAGCAATATTCCAGCCCTCCTCCCTCACTTCATCTCACTGTAAAGCTATGGCACAACTCATCTCTCCACCACCCAAAGCTAAACCCCACATAGTGACCAGACAGCCCTGTGCCAGTGCCTGAAGACATTCAGCTTCCAGCACGGCATTAAGTGAGGCTGTACGAAGCCATTTCAGAAAGGACATCCCTTGACCAGGATGCCCATGGAGAAGGAAGCCTTTTCACTTTGAAAAGAGAGAAATTTTAACTGTGAGAAAATTTGACACGGGGATTCATCCCAGGGCTGTGAGCCCTTTAGTTCGACCCCACCCCAGACTGTCCAACCTCTGAACCTCTGTGAGTTTCTTGTTTTTTTTTTTTTTTTAATTATTTTTTTGTGAACCTGAAACAATTCTTCAATGTTTGAATGAGCAGGGAATCAGCCAAAAGAATAAGACCCACTGGCCTTTGAATTATTTCAAACACTTAACAATAAATTGCTATTCTCAGATATGATTACAGAAATCACACTTTGACACACAATAGCAAATGAGTCCACTGAAGAGGAAAAAGGAGGTAGATTTTTTTCTGGGAGATAAGTACTTTCTTAAATAACACTAACTCTGAGGATCATATTTATACAACTATTTCAACAAACAAGACTTTTGAAAGTCCGATATAATCCTCTAATGAGACAAGATCAAAGAAACTAACAGGAAGGCCAGGATGCAATCAAAATATTTGATCACTGAGCAGTTTTGTATCCAAGCCATAAACTCAAGGGCATTTCAGTGGAAGCTGTGGGAGGAGAAGCTGCTGTGAACACCTGGAGATTATGTGGTCATGGCAGATGGAGCCCCTTAGGGGAATCCTCACACCCCACTGCCATCCTTGCATAGGACACCACCAGCACCCACCATCCCCAGCTTCCCACCATTCTCAGTGCAGCTATGTTAAACAACCAAGGGTGGAAATTTTACTCGTTCTCCTAAATCCCACCACCTCCCCCGCTCAAGTTAAATATTTGGCCTTTGGTTTAAACTAAATGGATTTTTGTTTTTCCTTTCAGAGCGGTCTCACGATCTCCGTGTGACCCCAGTGGGAGGACAGAGGGAGGCAGGGAGACCCCACCGTGCACTCAGAGCACTGCCAGAGCCCAGTGAGTGTCAGCCCACTTAGTAGCAGAGATGGGTGTAATAAACTTTTAAATACTTCCTTCCCCCCTTTTTTTAAGGAAAAAAGAACAAGGAAAAAGATACTGACATTTCCTGATTTTCCTCCTCACACCTTTTTTAAAAAAATATATACTTAGCAAATATTAAACAACTACATATTTGGATGCAACTCAAGCTAAACAATAGCTTTGATAGTTTAATTTTGGCAAGAAAAAAGCAAATTTTCACTTTCTTGAAAGGCTTTACTTTAACTTTTTTGTATATTCCCTAGGTTATCAGCACATTTCCCTTTGCTTTTCTGAGAGCAATATACATGTCCTTGTAACCAGAGAAGTATGGGAAATTCTGGAAACATCCATCTGTGTATAAACACTTAAAGTTCAGACACTCTAACACAAAACAAGTACCTCTCTGAAACAAACATCTCCAGATGTTTTAACGTATTTTTATATATAGATAGATATATATATAAGATGTGAGTCAGGCACAGAAAGCCAAAAGAATGTTCTCATTTCCTGAGACTGGCTAACAAAAAAGAAAAAAATGTGAATGAAGGAACAAAGATTCAAAAGTCAGCTTTTTCTTAAAAGCAGCAGCTTTAAAATACTCCATTTCAAATCCTTTTTCATATAATCAGAATATTGCTTCTCTCTTGCAACTGCATAGACTTACAAAAGGAAGCACAGAAAGGAGAAAAAAATGTTTTCTGCGTTGTTTAAAGTACTACAGAAATGTCTCCATAGAGGAGTGCTTGTTCTTTTTTCAGTTCCAGTGAAGCTGATCGGCACCTCCCAACAAGCCCCTCTCCCACAGCCTGCCCTGTCCCCAGGACACAGTGGTTGAGAAAAAGCCAGCAGCCACATGTGCTGTGGCTGCCCCACAGCTTTGCCTCTGCATGAAGAGCTCAGCCTGCAGGAGCTCACAGATCTTGTTCCATTTTTTTTTTCCTGACAGTACAATCGGGTACAAACAGCAACCAGTTCCTCTGGGACCCAAAAGCAATGGGTGAAGAAAGCCCATGGGCATCTCCAGATCATGAAGTCTTGTCCTACCAACAAATGTCAGGTAGATTTAAACAGGCATCGAGATGTGTCACTGTTCTCTGTGCCCTTCCTTAACCCTAAACTACACATCAGGAGGGTAGGACACGAGATTTCCTTCCTCTGAATCCTTTGAAGGTGAATTTCTGCAAACCAATTCAGTGACAACTGTGACAAAACCACTGCTGGTGTGGTTTCCCTTCAGACAGAGCAGTAGGAGGGAACAGCAAGCTGCAGAGAGAACACACTCAAGTGCACTTCCCACAAGAGAAAGCAAAATTGCCTAGACAATCCTTCCACAACACCTGCAGGCAGGTAGGTGATCCTCCTTCAAGTGCAACAGAGTGTGGACTTCCAACCCCAACACCGCACCCAGGGCAGCCACAAGCAGTCCCCAGACCCAGCCCAGACCATCACCAAACACTGCTCCCTCCTTCTTCAAATCCCCAACACCTTGTCACAGAACTCCACTTTTCACACTGCTCTCTGCCAAAATGCGTATTGCCACCTTTCCCAAGTTCTTTCCCATTGACATCACTGCCACCTACAAGATCAAGGAATCGATCCAGACTGAGACAAAGTCAGTTTTAAATCTATGTATCTACCAATCTCCCTCACCAGAGGTTTTCAGCTGGCTCAGGTCCCTGGTGCTGGCACAAGAAATGCCGGGGGATAGGAATGTGTGGGTCACCCCAGGCAGCTGTAGCACAACCACATGCTTAATTAAAACATCTCTGTAACCATCACTGCCCATGGGAAGAGCAGCTGCCCTGGCATGGCCCATAGATGATCTGTCCTGAATCATAACACTGGCCAGAGCTGGGTCTGGGAGATGGCCATTGCCAAGTGAATCTCAGCCTACTTACAGCAGACCCCAGCAAAAATAAGTTACTTAATACAGCACAAGTCCATCTCTCTGCCATGAAACACAAGTCTGTCCTGCTACCAACACAGTTCAGAAGAGAACATATGCAAAGCTCAGCAATATGTGCCTATTTGCAAGCATTTCCTCATGAAAACCAGAGAGTTTTGCAAGCAGAGGCTGCTGTGCCAATTCAGCCTGGAATCCACAGGGGCCGCCTTCCCCCAGCAGTGCTGGTGGCAGCCCCTGCTTCCCTGCCTGCCAAGAGTATTCTGCATTCCCAAATCAGAGGTGGAGTGTGCCAGGAGACACCAGAGGAGGGCTCAGGGATGCTGTGGTTCTGCGAGGCAGGAGGCAGAACCACAGCATCCCCAACCAGTTCATTGCCTCAGCCAGGCAGCACCCAGCCCTGGTGGGGATGGCCAGGCCCCCACAAAAGAGTCCTTGCAAATTATCAAGGTCCCTTTTTTCCCCTCCCAGAGTGGATTTGAAACTAATTCTCTTCGTGGTTCCCTCTCCCCACATCAATCCCACAGCTGCTGAATGTCAATGTGGGGCCTGGACTGAAGCCAGTTTGCCATGTTGTTGCCTCCCAAATATTTGCAGGCATTACTGCATTGCTTTGCTGTGGTCTTTCCCAGTGCCCCCATCTACAATAAAACAACATATTAATACAGAAAACTCTTTTAATTTTGAGCACAGCAGCTACTCCATGCTGCTCTGGCCACCCAGGAAATGTTCATAAAGTCATTACAATGCCTTAGCTCCCCAGACAATCCACATCAACTCCCCACCCATGCTGCAAGAAATATCCCCCCCCCGGTTTTAACTCTACTCTTTACACCAGTTTAGATTTCACTCAGACAACACCCACCAGTGCATTCTCAGTTCTTCAAACTATTTAATGCAAACAGTGTTTGAAACAACCTTAAATCCACATGATTAAAGACCCACCTTCTCACTGAATTCTACAGAAGTGGCTGGTGAGGTTTTCTAATAAATCAAAAAGCGGTGAAAAGAAGGATCATCCAAGCTGGAATTCAAGAACTTCTTATTTAACACATAAAGAAAAGCAATCAATATGAAAAATGCAGAGCATAAAACCTTCTCCTGGGTGCCAACCATGTTGTAATGTTATTTTTCATGCACTATAGGGTGCTCCAGACTATGCCATTTTGGCAGAGGAACAGGCTGCAGAGGAGGTCCACTTTGTCCATAGTTTGTCATTGGCCACACTATCAGCTTCTGGCATCCTGCATTTTGCTGACAGCCTCCAGATGCTGAGACAAATTCACCAAACTGTTTGACATAAAGAGTTGCTATGGTACACAAAACCATAGTAATTACGAGGAAATTACAGTATCCTGACCTTCCCCCCCCCCCCCCCCGCTTCTATCTGCTTAAAAAACAGAGGTCAGCATTTTCATAAAGACACACACACCACAGGAAGGAAAATGCCAAAATAATTGCAAAGAAGCATCCTAATTGGAAAAAAAATATTAACCCCAGGGCACAGTCCCCTGCTACATTTTCCCTAATTGTCAGACTGAGTTAGGACCTTTCACCCTTTCTGCCCCAAGAGCAGCACTTCTGCACAGGCTGTTAAGGGTGACGTGCTCTGTAGCACATCCCAGCACGACAGGAACAGCAGACCACGTACATGGCTGCTTGGTTCACACTAGGCATAGCTTAGACAAGGGAAGGCTTTGGCTATGAAAATGTGACTGTCAGTTTCATTTTCCCTGTCATCAGCACTCCCCATCATGGAAAAGCCTGACGTGAGTAATTTCCCCACTGACTATCAAGCTGCTTTTAGCACAGCTAATAATTAAAGCTTCCCTATATTGAAAAGTCATAAGAGATTGCATTATGCTATAGAATGAAAAACTTTTGAACTGGGCTTCAGAGGAGAACAAAGCATAGACAAATCAGGATGTGTAACCTAACACACAACATGAAGCCACAATTGCAGGAGCTGAAAAGATTGCCTTAAGTGTTCCAATAATAAATATTTCACTGCAACTTGACAAAGAATTTGTTAACTGTGCAAACCACCCTCTGTATATTGCAGACCATTAATGGTTCCCCTTCAGTAACCGTATGGAGCAAGTTCTAAGGAAAAGACCTGTGCACTACAACTGAGACCAAACTGCAGCACCACATTTAGCTTCTTATTTAGAATCCCCTATGAGAGCCAGCAACACCATGAAGTGCCCCCTTTTTCAGCTTCACAGTCCATAGTGGAATAAGAACTGTAAATCCAATGAGTCTGGACTAGTTTTTCAAGTGCAGTTATACTTGGAGTGGAAGACCTGGCTTTTTCCAGTATTTTGCTGCATGCTGGCCTGTAATTCTTGCTACAAAGAAAAACTCTGTTTGTTCTAGGAGCTACAAAAGCTAAAGATAATAATGGCTCTGAACAGAGAAGCTAATGTTTTTCTCAGAACCACATATGAAACTTATTCCAATGATAACACATCAAGATGAGTTCAGCACAACCAGCTGAAAAAGCTGCCTACAACATCCAGAGGACATTTATAAAGCAAGCAGGCATTGCCACGAGCTATCAGCTCAAGCAGCACATCAAGCAATCCTGAACAGCCCACCACTACACAGCATCAACCCTCTGCACATCCCTCCTTACCCACATCCCTCTCTTCCACGACAGAGTCTGGTCTCCCAGTGTGATTCTGAGTGAGAAAGCTGTGCCTCAGTAAGGACTGTTCAAGTGACAGCACCAGCCTCCAAGTTCCTCTAGTTGCAAAACAAAAGCCACATGAGTGACTCAAGTTCAAAAAGCGTCCATAAAACAAAGGGGGAGGGAAAAAAAAGTTAAAAAGAAGACTATTTCCTTGGGCATACCTGCTGACCAGATGTCTGCTGCTTTTCTGTGTACCAAATCTAGAGAGACCTCAGTTCATTCTTTCCTTTTTTGTTTTCTTCACCAAAACTCAGATCACTTAAACTCTCTAAATCAGACCCAAAAGTCAAGATACAAAACCCCTTGGGAATTTCAGCTCGTGGAGGCCTTTGAGATCACATTACATTTTGTCAAAAAGTAGGTTTGTATGAGATAGTCACATTTTTATTGGGTTTTTTAAACCCAAAGAATCAAAACAAGAAAACACACCAATTTTTAATTTTCCTTCTTGTATTTTACAAAATCAAAATACATCTTCCAAGAGCCCTACCCTTTTGTTTTGACTTTAGAGGACTGGAATAGTCTATAGAAAACCCCCTCTGAAGGAGCTGACTCCACAGCCTCTTGCCACTGTGCCACCCCACCAGATGAGCAGCCCTGCTGTCCTGGCTGGCACCTCCATCTGCTCCCTCAAGCCAAGCTTCAGTGACAAGTGAACCCCAGAGCACCTCCACTTCCCAAACACAGCACAGCCCCTTGTCCCCCATACAACCATTCACCCTAAAAGAATGGTGAGAGGAACAGACAAAGGCAGCCAGTTTAGCCAAGGGGCCCCACATCCAGCCTTTACTGGGCAAACAGTTTTTATTTGGGGCACACCAGCAGCAGCAGGACTCCAGGCTGACTCCCAGCCACGGGAGGATTTGCTTGGCCAGGAGGCAGCATGATTGCTCCTGCTGCTGTGAAAGGATGCTTGAGCCACCAGCTATACCCTGGATGGCTCTGCTGCCACCAGGGTTTCCCAGGAAGAGCTGGCCAGCCGCATGCTGCTGCAGGTAACCTCCCTGCTTCTCCATCTCTGCAAGTTTCTGCAAGCGGGGGCTCTAGTCTGACTTTGTCCCAAAATCCCTCACTGTGCCAGGGGTGTAGCTTAGCTCATATCCTCGGAAGCGTGTACCAGCAGGGCAGCTGGCCCACTCCCTGACAACTTCAGCAGAACAGATGCCAAATATGCAATTGCTCTGTTTACCTGGCCAAAGAGGCGGCTCAGCCGGAGCACCTGCGTGGGGCTGAAAGACACAGAGCTCCGCGCAGTCGCGACCGACTGACGCTGGCGGCACAAATACTGACAGCTCGGCCACTTTCAGGAATGCAGAAAGAATCCTGGCCTGGAAGCATCTACCACCCACCATGAAAGCGAGTGGCTGCTGGAACATTTGAAGAAAAAACAGTTACCCGCAATACATATGGACACCTGAATCACATTATCATGTTTTTCTAAGCATGTGGCTGCACTGCAACTGGAGCAAAAACTGGTCAAGGCTGGTGAGATCCTGCCCAGGACATCAGAGCACTGACCCTGGGAGCAAAGCTAGCTGACCTTGCCCAGGATGGCATCTCTGTAGCCCAAACTCAGCCTGACTTGGCGATTGCCACAGCTTTCTTCCAAAGGTATGGCGGAGAGCTGAAGGAGCCTGCAGGAGAAGTCGGGTGCAGGAAAGATAAGGCAGTCTTTAGACAGGCTAAAGTTTGTATGCCAGCAGCCGTCCTGTACCTGCAGTCCAAGTCAGCTACAATATCAGTCTTTTTCCTTCCCTCAGCTCCAGGTTTTGACCTATTAGCACAACAGTTTGCCAAGTGCTTTAATTAGGGCCATTTCTTCCCAAGAAACAACTGCACAGGGCGAAGCTTTGAAACGCTGAGCAAATGAGCAGAGCAGCCTTTGCTTTCGGTAGCCCACCCCATTAACCCGTCCCCAAGATAGGACTGCTCGCTAATTATGGGATATGCATAAAACATCACGAATCTCACCACATCCACACCCGAGGTTATTTAGTATGATGCTTTTAATAGAGCCACCACCCGCCCAGGACATTTTAATGCACTAGGCATCAGACAGCGCTCACGCCGCTCCCGGGACGTGCGAGCCCCAGCTCTGGGTGTTTTTCCCGATCGCTGCAACAAGGGCACAGGGCCCGCCCCAGCGCTCCGAGCGAGCGCCGAACGCCGAGGAGGGGATTGCGGAGAGAAGGGATTCCTGCAGTGCCCCTCGCTGCGGCTCCCGCGGCTGCCGGGACGGGGAAAAGTTTCCCCGTGGAACGCACACTTCACAGGGGGAGCCGCAGCGACAACCTGCACGGCTGCAGGCGCCCCGTGCCCTCGGCGGGACCCCAGCCCGACCCCGGCGGCGCCCGCGGGAGCAGCGGGAAAGCGCCTCGCTCGGGCAGCAGCCGGTGACAGCGGCCCGGCCGAGACAAAGCGCCGCCCTCGGCAGCCGCCCGCCGCGGGAGGCGGGACGGGACGGCGCGGGCGGCCCCTGCGCCTCTCCTACCTGTTACCGTTGATCCCCGCCGCCGCTGCCGCCGCCACCCCCAGCATCCCGGCGGCCGCCGCTCCCGCCGCTCCCGCCAAGCGCTCCCCACCGGCGGCGGGCGGGGCCTCGCCGGGCCGCGGTAATGGCGCTGGGCGGCCCCGCCGGCACCGCCCGCCGCCGGGGGGCGCGCTCCGCCCGCGCCGCGCCCCGCCCGCTGCGCCCCCGCGCGGGGAAAGAGGGCAGCGCCGCAGGGAGGTGGGATCGCACCGCTCCCGGCCGGGAAAGAGGGCAGGCACCGCCGGGAGGTGGGCTCTCCCTGCCCTGCACGAGAAGCGGACGGGAGTCACTGCCCAGAGTTGAAGTCCCCCTTCCCCATGTGCTTCCCGCTGGGCCCGCGGGAGGGGTCGTCCGCTCTGTCAGCCCTGCGGGAGATGCGGCGGCCGGAGCGCCCCGCAGAGTTATGTGAAATTGGTGCCTTGCCTCCTGGGAGAGGCTGCGGCTGGTTTCGTGTTTTTCGGCTTTTTTTTTTTTTTTTTTTTTTTTTCAGAACCAAAAATTGCTGTCAAGACAATTCCAAGTATTTTCACTGTTTCCTACACTGGGTAGCGCAGGATAGTTTGTAGCAAGAAAGATTCGCCACACCTTGGGGAGCCAAATACGCGTAGGTGAGTTTTGCTGGAGCCAGAGTCCGGTTTAAATTATTTAAGCGTGTAACAGCATTAATAAGCAACGGTGTGGGGAAAGACTAGCACCTCGCTCAGGCTCAGAAATTTATAAAGTAAATGTAAGAAAGTTACCTCCAATGCTGCCAAACCTTCTACTTGGAGAGAAGCGACCTCATTCCAAATCAGGGAAGGTTCGAAGGCAGACTATGGACAAATGAAAGGAGCATAGCAGAACAGGTGGTATTATTGAGCTGTCTGTATCGCCACCCATTGCTGTCCTTAATATCAGAACAAGGAAGTGGCGGGTTGGAATGAAAAATGCAAATATTTGCCTGCCAGGATTAAGGAAATATCTATAAGGGTCCAAGAAGACAGACCGAAGGAATATGTTAAGCCAGTGAAGATCAGCATAGACAGGGATGAAGTGAGCACAGATCAGAAGCAATAATTCAAACATGGAGCACATCTACTTAGGTATCCATCAGAACCAGGAAAAGAATGTATTTTTTAAGGACTATGATGCACTAAAGGTATTTGATGGCAGTGCCAGAAGCATGGCTCTAGAGAGGACTACAGCTGTAGAAAAACAGACTGTCTGTAGTACTTCTGTTTGTTTATTTGTTATTTTTCTCCTTGGCAGGGTTCAGTTTTGCTTGCCAAGAAGAGGAATCAAACATAGCAAGACTTTAGCATCACAGGGAATACATTTTTGCATAAAGAGGAAAATAGAGTATATGGATGAAAAGGGAAAGGATGATATGCCAGAAGAGGGGGATGTGATCCTTCTCCTTTACTCGGCATTGGTCAAGCCACACCTGGAGGGCTGAGCCTAGTTCTGGGCTTCCCAGTACAAGAGAGATATGGACTTACTGGAAAGAGCCCATCAAATGGTCACTGATATTTTTTAGAGACTAGAGCACCTCTCCTGTGAGGAGAGACAGAGAGCTAGGACTGCTCAGCCTGAAGAAGAGAAGGCTCAGAGAAATCATTCCAATTAGTAAAAATATCTGAAAAGAGAGGGTAAAAGGAGGACAAAGCCATTATCTTTTCATTGGAATCCAGTGACAGGAACAGAGGCAGGGGAAAGAAACTTAGATATAGGAGGTTCCATCTGAACAGCAGGGAAATTTTCGCTGTGAGAGTGACTGAACACTGGCAGAGGTTGTCTGTGGAGTTGCCACCTTTGAAGTACCTACTCCATAGCCATCTAGATGTGATCCTAGGAATCTGGTTGTAGGTAGCCATGCTTGAACAGAGAGATTGGACAAGTGATCTCCAGAGCTACCTGCCAACCTCAACAATGGTGTGATTATGTTGAAAAACCAATTGCACTACCCCTCCTCAATTAAAAAAAAAAAAAAAAAACAGCAAAAATAACCAAACCAAACCCCAAAACACCCACCCATTTTCATGAGTCTATCAGCAAAGTTTCCTCATATCATCTAAATAAGTAAGTACTCATTCTGTGCCAGCTGAAGGTAATACAACCCTTTTGGGTTTTTCTAATCTGCTTTGGGCAGTCTGCCATTACTTGTAGGCAGCTTCATGAATGTCTTTAATTAACCTCAGCTTGTCTGCAAGGATTCCCGGATCTCTCTCATTGCTGATCCTCCTGGGGAGCGGTATGAGGTGCCTGTCCCTGGCTGCTAAAGAGCAGCACCTCTGGAAGGGCACAGCCTGGAAGGGCAGGGAGGTGGCTGGGCAGGTGTACAACTACCAGGGCCGCAAACTTCAAACCAGTGAATTCTGGAAATAATTAACAGGCAGAGCCAGCCAACAAGCGCAGCCGTTGTGGCGCTTCCTTTGGAGGGCACTTTAATGGATTTAACAGCGAGTGAATTGCATCATGTACAGCTTCCCAGGGCTTTTAAAGATGAGATCCCTAAAGCCTGGTCTGCTAGCAATATAATCTCAAAGTAGCAAAGGCATTCTCATAGAGAGTGGCAGAGCCTTCCCCAAACATGTACAAATGCCAAACACTAAGTACTAGCAGCTTTTGGAAACGCTAAGTACCAAGAAAAGCCAGGAATTCAGTTTCACAGTTTCCCTCCCTAGACTGTCTGCACTTTGCAGCAAGTTTGCGCCTTGGGGGCTGTTTTGTCTTGCTTTACAACAGAAATAACAATTCTTAATTGTTATTAATTATCCATTACATAGTATTAGACCATGCTGGCATTCTAATTAACTTGTAAAATTCAGACCAGAATACTCAAGCAAGTAATTTAATAGGATTCACAAAACACACACCACAGACTCGTAAGGAGATCATTCCTTCCATGCCATTATAATGCAGCCTCTGACGATTTTCTTCCTATGCAGTTTAAAAAAAATATGGTAATCTGCTTATTTATTTCAGCTTAAAAACCCACCACAAAGTTTAACATTCTGCTGCTAATGTACTTGGCAGCAGGTACAGAAGTGCCATTATCCCCAGCAGGCAAGTCAGGAAATAGAGACAGAGACGCTGAAATTAAATTCACAAAGGAAGCATGTGGCAAAGCAGGGAATTTGGACTCCATGTCTCCAGACCAGCATATTAATCACAAAATTAATGCTGGGGTTTTTTTACTCTCATCTCTCCCTTTAAGCCCAGAGTAAAATGCAGTTTTAAGTCGGCATATGCTTTTGATGTTCTGTTTCCAGACTACTTTACATTTTCCATCACTATTGAAATACCAAACTTATTGTACTGCACCTGGCAGTGACACTGTAGTGACATGGACTCAGCAGTGCCAGGTTAACAACTGGACTCTTTGATCTTTGAGGTCTTCTTCAACCTAAATGATTCTGTCACTCTAGTGACAGCACAGGGCCTTTACCTATTCAGAGCTAAATGCATGATCAGCTTTGCTGACATTGAACAAGCAGTATTGGCCATTATTTTAGGCCTGGGGTTATTGAGGACAGATGAGAAGGCAGCTGCTTGGTCAAAGAATTTGACTGCCTGTCTCTAATCACTAATATCAGCATGTTTACATCAAGTTCTTTTTCTAGAAATGAAAAAGTATTTTATGATTTTGGCAGAAGGGTATGAAGAGACATGAGTACATAACTTCTAACTGTGCTATTTGCTCGAGCTTTTGCTTTCTTCCAGAACTTTCAGGCTGATGGTAGATTCATAGAATGGTTTGGGTTGTAAGGATCACGCAGTTCCAACCCCCCTGCCACAGGCAGGGATGTCCTGTACTAGACCAGGCTACTCAGAGCCCCATCCAGCCTGGCTTTGAATACTTCAAGGGATGGGACATCCACAGCTTCTCTGGGAAACTGTTCCAGGGCCTCACCACCCTCACAGTAAAGAATTTCATTCTAATATCCAATCTAAGCCTACTGTGACTCTGAAAGCCTGTTAGCAGAGCAGCCCCATGGTTGTTTACCTTAATATAATCAATGGATTTAAACTGTAAACTGTCAGTGTTCATGCCACACCTCCAAAGCTACGAAGCTAAAGCAACAGGGAAGGAAACTTCAAGCATGTAAGTAGGAATAATTTTTCAACATGGTGTGTCTAGATAAATATTCTTAGCAAAGCTGTTAATGAATTAATGGGTGAAAAATCATTTAGGTTTCACATTATTAACTCCACTAAACAACTAAATAAATAAGTTTTGACTACTATTTGATATCTCTAAAAACATTGCTATTATTAAAAACAATATGTAGTTTGCTCAGAATACTGGAAGACATTTTAGTGATCATTCTAACATCCATATAAAAGAAGTCAGATTTCTACTTCAGGCATTTTAGACACACCTAGCATATTCGGCATCACTTTTTCTTGGAAGAGGGAAGGAGACTGCAAAACCAAGGATATAAATTTCATTGATCAATCTCAAGCTTCTGCAAAATTTATCAATAAAATTCCATATTTAGCAGCATAAATTTCTGCTTCATGACAAGATTGGTACTTGTGCAGACACAGTAAAGGCTAAAGAAAAAACTTACAGCAGCACCACAAAACAGGTTCTTATTTTAAGAAATAATGACTCCTGGAGATCATGGTATTACTCTCATTTTTTATAGTAAAAGTGTGTAATTTTTATATTTCAAGCTTTTTGTCACTGCAATTACCATCTTTCCCAGAATGTTACAAAACCTATCCTTAGCTTTTCTGCTTTTTCTGAAAATCCTCTTTCTGCAAGATATCCACTATCCCCCACCACTGCAATCAACTGGTTTAACCAGTTTCCAAGAGAAAGGCTGGTGGGTACTCAGGGCAGGGACAGAGAGCTGCCACATCAATAACAGGAACTGTTTAGGGTTTCTATCACCACCATCTGCTTTCTTCCCTCTTGCAGAGGCTGTAGCCCTCTGCCCCTGGAGCAGAGGGACCACACACCTGGTCCCTTGCAAAGGTGAGCAGCTTCACCTGGACTGCTACAGCTGCAGGTTTAAGCCAATGCTGTGACTAGATGTGAAAGGAACATTAACCAGTCTGTAGAAATATGTGGATGCTGAAGCCAAAATGATGCGATTGGCCTTCTCCCTTGGCAAGAGTAATGCTGAGCATCAGCAACTTAACTCCACAAAGGGGAGTAATAACAGTAAAACAGCATTTGGGTAAAAGCCTTTTTCGGAAGGTCTGTAATGGTTTCTATGCTTTTTATTTTTGAGATGCTCTGCATGCTGCAAAGGGCAAGAGAGCCAAGAGCTAATATGTACCTCCCCTCCGGAAACAGTTTGAGTGTTCTCAGAACAAGCTTCGATTTTCAGGCAATGAAACAATAAACCCCACTTAAAGCCTATGCTTGTACACAGCTTCTATCCAGTGTCTATCAATTTAAAACACTTTCAAAGGATTCTGTGGGAGGACTGGGACTGTGTCCATGCCCAAAAGAGCACACTGTTTTTGACACTGATTACATTTACCTTGGATTCTTAAGAAGCCTTTAGGCTGACAACAACAACAACTAAAATTGCCAATACCAAGGCATGCTGATTTGTTGTAGCAGTAACTGATCATTTCCATACTTGTTTTACTACTCTCAGTCCTCACTATTCAATCCAGCGTGAATCCTCAGAATGAGCCTAAGAAACACAGGACAGGAAGGAAAGGAAGAAAGTTCCTGAATCTAAGATGCATCTTCTCATCCTTTCACAACCATATGATAAATTTTAATCAAATTCTTTAAAAAGCAGTCAGATTATTATTTCCCTTCCCTATAGCATATATAAACATGTGAAAGCTGTTAGAAGTTGACTGCAGGTATCAGGCTCTCTTTTTTGACCCTTATATCCATTTATTATGTCTTCTTTTCATAGTTTATGATCCCCTCTCTGACCCCATATTTGTGTAATATGCATGGTCTAAGGAAAATGGTTGGCAAGAAATAAACACACCAAACCCTTGCTTAAATCAAACCAAGCACCTCTTCATCCACCGAGCTTGTAATCTTTGCACTTGGACAATTATGCAGATAAAGAAAAATTATCACGGCCTATTAGGGAAGAGGTAATTATGACCATTTCAAAGTTGAGTGCAATTAGAAATGCGTGCTGATTATAAGGTAGTTAGTACTCAAACACTCTAAGTGCAATCCTGCTAATAAGACCATTAACAGCTTCTGCAACCCTCCTCTCCTTCATGTCTAATATTGTCAGATTGCTGGTGACAATCTAGTAACACATTTGAAGTCATTTAAATCAGCTTTTAATTTTTTTTTTTTTAACAAATAAATTTCTTTTCTGTTCACCCAAAATAATTCATTGCTGTAGATGCCTTCCAAAGTACAGGCTGTGGATCCTATACCAGATCCATAAAATCTCTTCAGTACAATGGTAGATAGTCCTTGTTTTCTACCTTGCACCTGAGTAGCATTTTCTCAGGTAAGAACAGGCATTCATGCAAAAAAAAGTCACTCTGTTGAGTAAAGGTGAATTTTATTGAAGTGATGGCCACAAGAAAAGGCCACCAAAAACATATTTCCAAACAAAATACTTATCTATCCAGACTAGCAAGTTTGAAATTACTACAACAAATATATTTTTATCTCTTCATACATTTGGTTTCTCAGCTTGTGAGTGGTGGCTGCTATTTGCAAGACTTCTAAGTGAGATATTTTCACCGTACCAACAACAGTAGAACTGGCAGATAGTTTAGGAAGTATTGGTGTACTGGGTGAAGCTAAGGCATAAGCCAAATGAAGCTTGTATGTTTAGGCTGGTTTCAAGTCACTTAGTACAAAGTAAGGAGAATTTTTAGGCATTCCTCCACAATTTCATAATATATCATCTCTTATCACAGCAAATAGATGGAGGGATATAGACAAAGGGGATTTCAATCTAGGAAATAATATAACCCTGTATTCTCACAGTTATACTTTGGGGAAGGAGAGTCATGAAAGAAAAAAAGCAACCTTACATTCCTGTGTATAATTTCTAACATGGTTCCCTTTGGCCATCCTGAACCCCAGATTCAACTGGCCACATCTATTCAACAGTCTGACAAGTTCTGATCTTCCTGTCTTTCAGCTGGAGCACTTTTTGCTTGCAGAGATGAATCTCCCTTCTGGGTAAAGGGAAAATGAAAGACATGTAACCCATTTCTAAGTCAGCATTAAGACAGCTGAAAATTCAGCCATAGTGCAGGTTTGGGAATGCTGAATCACTGCCATTTTTGGTTTTTACTTAATATATAATCTGTATAGTGACAGCAGAATTACTATTATAATTATTACTATTATTATTATTACACTCTCCCAATGCTTGGACTGAAGGCAGGCTGTTGAAGATAAAAATCAGTCTAAAGCTTATAAACATTTTGGGCAAAGGTGATATTTTCTGTGAAACATTCTAATAAATGTGGCACTGTAAAGAAAACAAAAAGAACCAGAAAGCAAAGTCAGCACAGTGCTCTTCCAAAAAAGAGCACCACACTATATCAAGAAGCAGCAGTACTAGTTAAAACTTTAAACTGTTTTTTGAAAGCAAATCACAGCTACAATGCTGTACATTAAAATGCAAATATATGACATGTAAAAAGTTCTCTATGCAAAATAATCCTGTTTCCAGTTCACTTTCTTCTATGCCATTTACTCAGTTGTCTGTTAAACTTTATTTTCTTACAGTCAGTTTATTGCCATATAGGTAAGTTCTGGCAATCTTAGCAACAGAAAACAGTTTAGTAACAGTTATTAAAATATTTTATACTAATTAAGATCTCTATATCTTTCATTGTAAAAAAAATATATTAATGCAAGTTGTTCACTCCATTCATAAGTACGGTCCTCAAGTTTTACTAAAAACAGTGAGCATGCAACTCAGACTTGAAAGAAGTCAATGGGCAACTGGTATTTCATACAGCCAGTGATCTATGTTACTTGCACACCTTTATTCACAGCTTACAATGTTCAATAATTTACAGTTCTAAAATATGTGCATTTTAAGAGGAACTTGTCACAGTTCTTAAGCAATAGCAGAGACTAAATCAGGTCAGCAGCAAACGGAGTGTGAACTAAGTGAGACAAAGCCATACTCTTCTACTCACGGGCTTCCATTGTTAAAATCACAGCAGGAGGATGATGAGCACTTATTTTTATATATGTTTCAAATCTCTCCTGTTGCTGTTTTGGCATTCTTCTGAGTAACATTAACCAAATCCAGCTGAATAAGGAGTTGGAATCCAGCATCTGAGATCTGGTCCAAATCATTCCAAAGGCAAATGCAAGAAAGCCTAAACACAGCCTCCTATTTGCTACCTACAGACACTTAAAGACTCGTCCCTCACACTACTGTTGATCAGTTCTATGTTCTGAAAGTTCCCAGAGGATGTTTTCCCCAGTAGCACAAACCATAAAGGTTCCAGTTAAAATATATACTGGAGGGGAAGAAAACAGAAGTGCCTAAAACAGTGGAAAGGAATTAAAATACCTAAATAAAGCCCGTTGGCTTTGTTGATTGTGTACTGAAATACATACAACAAGCAAAAAATTTAACCAAAAGCAAACTTATTGAACAGTTTATTCTCAACATGTTGCCATTCTGCTGTTCATATGTTCAGATTAATCTCAGCCTGAAATAAGGCAATATTAAAGGAACAAGTATCATTTCCTCAGAGCTAAGGCAGGTAGGAACAGAAGAGCCCTATTTAGTATTTGTATGGGTACTAGGGAAAGACTCTCTGTAATACAACACAGAGGATATGAAAATATGAGTCAAAAAGATAGACTCTGGTTTAAACATAAGCAGGATTCAAACATGTGTATGCTTTTTAAAACCTTACAAATAAATTAAGATGGTGAAAGGCATTATGGACTGTATAAGGGAGAAGTCACTGAAGGTAAAAAGAGGTGCTGTGCTGATAATAGAAGAAGAGATGGCAGAAATTTATTTTTCTCAGGAAAAACCTATAACATTCTGTTGAGTAAAATGGAACAGAGACCATCTCATCTGTGCAAATATCTGTGCAAACAATGTACACACACACAGGTAATGGAGAGAATAAGATCTTCAGTCATTAGAACATTTAAAAAAATGCATCTATTGACAAAAGCTTCATTCTTTTCTCTCAGAAGTTAATGTTAGGAGTCTGACCTGTGGGCTCAGAATCATTCTTTAGTGTCTTCACTATGACTAAGTCAGTATGAGTACTCTTGTCATCCAACTAGAGACATTGTTACAGTAACGGAACATTTCTTCCTGGTCTTTTCCACAAACGTCCAACTTCAGATTAAAAAGCCCTAGCTTAAGCTCTTTCTCACAAAGCTTCAGCTCACTTAGGACCTCTGAGTCTTGGAGTACTATCCTAAGGCTTCCATAAATGCCATTAATCTCTACTATAGTACCATGCCCAGGTGTGACAAGCACTGTATTTCATACAGATTTTTGCACCCTCTACATTTTGTGAACTGTTGCCTTCATGTTCTGCAAAAACAAAATAATTTAAGAAAGACAACTTTAAAGCAGAAAATGCCCTGTTTCTTAACTATCTTACATTTTGTAGCTATCACAAGAGAGGAAATAATTTTAAATTTCTTAAATGTGCAGAGAGTAACACTAACCATACAGATTAGCTAGCTGACAGTGATATGTGAAAGCAACTGTAAACACTTTAAAATGCTTAAAATCTAAACTCTAGTTATTCCAGTTAATATAAGGGCAAACTTTTAAACTGATATCAAAAGAACTATCACAGGTTGACAAATTCTGTTTCCAAACTATTTGCAATTAATTTGTCACTTCTCATAGTTCTTATTATCTGCTTTAACATTTACAAGAAAAATAGTTCACTGCTGTCAGAGCATAACATAGAAGTATCTTTCAGAGCTACTGCAGGCTTCTTTCTTAGTGGAGCCTAAAAAAGCTGAAAAAACCACACAAAAATAAAACCCTGTAGTTCAATGATACAACACCAAGAGATCTACAGTAAGATTTCTCAGTTTTGCAGTTGTGGAATGTTTTTAAAGATTCAGTGTTTCCACTGTTTTATCGAAGTCCTGACCAGCTGTGGAGGTACGAAGCCCACCCAGAAGGCCGTGAGGTACTCTCTTCTTCACCTGAAGGAGGAAGAAAAACATACTTTATATTATGTTAGACAGTGCATCATTTGGTTACATATCCTTGCCTTTATCCTTTTTCACATGCTGGCCTCAAGCTTGGTGAGAAAGGAATTCACTCTTGGCGTGCCACAGACTTGGACTGTACCACCAAATCTACTTCGGGTACTTAAGAATGTCTGAAAAAGGTAATTTATCACCATTCTCCAGAAAAATCCAATCAATCTTCATTAGAGGGCCAGAACAACATCAACATGGTATGAACTTAACTTACATCTTATTTTTCCAAATGCAGCCTTATCATGGAATGCAACACTTGAACAGTTCCCTTTTTAATGTGATTTTGTTGACAAGTTTTAAGTTCTGATACGTACATGTGCTGCTTACTGTTTATATTAATTCTAAGATTAAGTATAGGTCAGTTGCTAATAAAGTACAAGAAGCCACACTCTTACTGTCTTTGAGAAGTGACAAACAACACTTTAAAAAGCATTTAAGGGAAAAAGTGCTGCTGAGAGTATTTGAAGCAGAAACAGAACATTATTGTACACAGAAATCCACTGTTTATTTCTTGCAAATGCCTAACTCTTTTTATGTCCTTCCCTAGTTCCTTTATTTCTTCAATGAAGAGCATATTTTAAGATATCTTTACATATATCATATTGAAACTAATATTAGATCTGCAGTACTGCCTTGAGAGGACCACTTTAGTTATCTGTTTAGAACATCTACAAAGAAAAATAATTCAATTATATAAACCTCTATTTTGAAAAACTTTTTAAAACTCTACTCAAAACATGAACACATCAAATTTTTCAACTTACCATTGTCTTCCTAAAATGTGAATGTTTCAGAAGACATGATATTTTACGTAAATTTTATGGCATTTGTTCTGTTTATGAAAATTGAATAGTAACTTCCTAACAAAGAAAATGGTTTTATGACTAGTTCATTTGCATTACGATACTAAGTTTTGTTTTTCATCAAAGGTCTACACAACAGACAGCACAGAACTATCCTTTTCCTTTTTCACTTTTCCTCTTTTATGTGACGATATTTTGAACACCACCTACCTTGGGCAATTGCAACCAGCTTCCCCTTCTCTTCAGGGCTGAGTTGCAACATGGTGTCTATTACTGGGAGCAGCCGTTCCTTCTCGCTTCCTGATTTCAGAAATATGAACTGCAATAGAACATTCTTCAAGTATTCCAGATTAGCCACAGACTTTTCTCTCTCTTGATTTCTTTCCAATCTTCTTATTTCATTCTTAAGAAGCTGCAGATGAGAAAAAAAAAATAATTCTGCTTGCCTCACTTAATGAGTAATTGAACAAAGGTCTTTTGAAGATCTAAAAAATGAATTGTGCAGCTTGCTTCAAAAAGAATAATGAGTGTTTAGCAACATATTCAGGACAAAAGTTCAGTGAAAGTTAAATATGTGATAGTGTTGAAAGAAATAACTTACTGACTAAAAATACCCTTTTTGGATAAAATTTGTGCAGTATATTTTACCAGTGATAAAATAGTAGTAACAGTGGAACAGTTAAATAACTCAGAAATCTGATGATATTAATTTAAAAGCATATTACAAAAGAAAGCTCAGTACATACAGAAATGTCTTCAGAAAGCTCACTCATACATTAGTTCATGTGTCTTCTTTTAACTTAAGACAGCTAAAACAGGTTACAGAAACAGAAACCAGACAACGCTTCCATTGGCATTTACTGCTTTTATCTAAGTGAAAATAGTACAGACCCTTTACTAAACATTAAACTTTCCAACACCAGAAGCTTTTTTGTAGAAGCTTTTACTCCTACACTCCTCTCCCCTTTCCCCTCAGCCAACTTAAAACTGTGGTAGAAAAAGGCCCAAAAAACTGAAGTATACTCTGGAAGCACTAATTAGACCTGTGGAATAAAAGCCCCTCCCAAATTAAGTTATACATCACCAAATTTTATAGACTGGGATTTTCTGAAAGATATTTGGTCTAAGAAACAGGCCACGGAAATTAGAGCTGTCCTCACATCTCTTGTGTGTCTGCTAACCTTTATTTGTTCCATTAGGATTGCATTGGTCGCTTCTGATTCACGAAGTAATTCATTCAAGTGATCAGCACTCTTACTTGTTGTGTTTAGTTTCTGAATCAGTTCATCCTTGCTGAGATCTGCCTGCCACTGAGATGGTTCTGCAATTAATTGGAAAAGAAAACTAAGAGAAGGAAAAAGCACTTGCATCTACTTCATACTAACTTAACATCAGAACTTGATTAATGTAGTTCCTTATGAACAGAATTCACGCAAAGTCAGAGTGCAGACCTAATAGGCATCAATGCTGCTGGTGCATGCTTATTTTCTGATCTATTTCTGTTTATATATTAGAGGGGGGCTGACAAAATAGTGCTAGAGTACCTCAAGATACCTGGTTTTAACTTATTCTTTGTTTCCTACCCATAAATGGAGATTTACAACATTTATCCATTAAGTGTTCAGTAGACTTTTAAAACAGGATTATATGCTACCATGTATTTCTCTGGTTTTTGAGGACTCCTAAAACATTCTTTTTCATGCTGGATTTCACTTTCCTAGAAAAAAAAACTTATGAATAAAGTACTGTTCTAATAAGCCTCATTAAGATAAACAGAAATTTTATCCTTTCACTAACAGGGTTAAATCAGCACTTAACTGTCCCTAGTAGAGACTTAGCCAGAATACAAAAACTTCTCCAACTATTCACTTACTTGCTCACCCAGTCTTTTCCTTTTAAAGGCTCAGAAATATGACATCTTTAAATCTCTAAAACCTGTAGAAATATCCTACTGTAAGTCCTTAATCAATGAAAAAACTCCTACAAAAGTTCAGAACGGTGTAAACTCAGTTGACTAGACTTGTCTTGCACCTAAAAGCATGAAAACACAATGATCTAAAATATTTTGAGGGCAAGAACTTCTGCAACCTATGTAGGCAAGCACTTCTGAAAGTCATGTCCTACCTACCAGGCTTTGCTTCTGGTGAGTTCAGCAGTTGCTCCAAGGACTGCACATAGGTGCTGGCTGAGGACACAGACTCTGTGTCTGTTGTTTCCATACCTTCTCCCTCTTCCCTAGCCACAGTGTGCACATCGAGCACAGGAAGGTCAGTGTTCCGCCGCTCTCTCAAGTTCTTCGTTGCTGGATTTGAAATAGCTGGACCTGAAAGATACTTGCTGATGTTCATATCAGAATGAAATTGGGAGGGCTATTTCCTAGGTGTGACTTTCAGGGATTGAGAGTGGTACATTAAATAGTCTTCAAAATGCCAGGAAAGGTGAAGCCAAAAGAAAAAGCCAGATATGCACATAACATTTATAATAGTAAAATACAGCCTTTCACCTTGGAATTGCCATTCTAATCAAAGTCTGGTTTTACACCCAAACTTGACTGGCAATTTTTAGTTCAATGACTGTGAAACCATCGTGCACATCTCCCTGAAGAGTAACAAACACCTTTAATGCAAAACAATTTGCTTTTGTTTCAACCAGTCCTATGGGAAGTGTAAATTCTCTTGTTTTATAACTGTGTGCATGACCCTTCTACTTCAGTAATAACAGAGCAACTTAAACTGCAACTGCTGCTTGGCAAATGTCCAACTACATCCTGATTAGTAACTTAACAGATACGAAAATAGCACTTGAGATTGAAGATAGTAAAATCTTAAATTGAAAGAAGAATCAAATAGCAAGTATAATAGACATCATGTATATAAATAATATTCTTAAAACAGCTTCCAATACACTTTTCTTTAGCTTTACACTTCATACTTGAGGCAGATGTCCAGCATGCTCCAAAACCTGAAACATGGTAAGAAGAACACCAAATACTTTCAAAGTAAATTCCCTCCATCTGTCTGATACTGCAGAACAGGTATCAGTGGTGTAGATTCTAGAACAGAATAGTTCCAGTTGGAAGTGACCTACAACGAGTATCTAGTGCAACTGCCTGACCACTCCAAAAGTTAAAACATCATCAAGGACATTGTCAAATTGCCTCTGTTTCAGGCATCAACACTTTTATGGAAAGCCTGTTACAGAGTATGACCACCCTCTCAGAAAGAAAATGCTTCTTAATGTCCAGTCTGAACCTCCCCATGGCAGTTCTGAACCAATCCCACATGTCCTATCACTGAATACCAGGGAGAAGAGCTCAGCACATCCCTCCTCACTTTCTCCACTCAGGCATCTGTTAGACAGCCATAAGGTTGCCCTCAGCCTGCTTTCCTCCAAATTAGACCAACCCAGAATCCTCAGCTGCTTCTCATAGGACAGTCCTTCCTGCCCTTCCATCACCTTTGTTGCCCTCCTCTAGACCTCTGGATGTATTGAAGGACCTTAGGATTCTGAAGCAACAGTAAATAATAACAAAGATGTATTCCTGAATCCTGTGGACTGATACAGCATGCTGCTGTACAGCATGCTGCAGATTTCCTAGATAAAGTTGCTGGTGATTTTACAGAATCAAACACTGTAAGCACATTTTAGTTTCAGACTGAGGTACACAAATTGGTAACTAACCCATGAAGACTTGGTATTCTGCCTGGAAGTTACCTCTAGTGCTTGGTTCACTCTTGAGTTGGAAGAGCTGAGCTTCTACTCTGGAGAGTTGCTGCTGAAGTGTCTCTACTGTCTTCCTGTGCTCTTCTTGCAGGTTCCTGACCTGATCTCTGAAGTTGTTCCGGAGAGCTTCATTCTGGGCTGTCAGCTGACTCAACGCCTGGGCGTGCTCTGTTTTGATGACCATGTTCTCTGACTGTATTGTGCAGAGTCTGAAAACAGTGCATGCACAAACAGTAAGACACAAGCAGCAAAACACTGTAAGTTTGACATTTCAAAATTTTTACAGTTTGAGGCAGTTTTCAATTTTCATGTGTATGATTATCTTAGAATGACTATATGTGCAACTTTTTTCATTTGAAGTCCTCTTTTTATGGGGAAAATCTGAGACTGAAAAAGCTACACATTACTTATTATATTAATTCATTGTGCTATATAACCTCAACTTCTATTTCAGAACAAAAAATTCAGACATCTTTGGGAAATAATGAAAGACTTAAGAGACACTGTGGTCTAAACATTCTTAAATTTTAAAACTGCACCATGACTTTTTATAGTATCATACAGGGCACGTCACTTATACCCCACTTCCTATAACATTTATTTACCAAGCACTTACTCGGGACTTCTAAAAACACAGGTTTCTAAGAAGGTAAGTTTATTTTTTTTAAACCACAACTTTCAGTGCAGAGGAGTGTAGCTGTTAGCAAGAAAAATGTCAGTAACTCATCAGTTGTACTTGGTTTGGAGGTACTCCAGAAGCACACCAAAATTGTCACAAGCAAGTAAATACATTAAATAAATAATAATATATAATACAGACATGATATATACTAATATAATAAAGTCACACGCAATTAAACAAATGCATTTATGGGAAAACTAAGCCCAGGACTTACCCTTATAAGCATACAGACTTAAACAGAGCCAGAGCAGTGTTTAGGTATAAAGGGAACTGACTGAGAAATGGGTTGTTTCCAGAAAAATGCAGAACATAATTTGGTTGACTACAGTGAATCATTATGTAGCTATCAGGAACAGATAAAAAACTGTACAAAGACAGTGACAAGGAGATAACAGTTCCTAATATCAACCAGTAATTTCTAATTAATACTTCATGTGAATATCTCTGTACCTTAAAGGTTTGCAGAAATCTCAAATTCCCCTATCAGCTACTATTTCACTGTCACTGTGGAAGCTTCTGATGGCTTGTGAAAAACAGCAAGCAATCCTTTTGAAATTCCTTTAATTTTCTCAACAACATGCCTTTTTTTTTGTGAAGTACAGTTATAGGCTTCTACATGTTAAGATCTTAAAATTCAAAAATAATAAAATATTTCTATCTTTTCATCAGCAGACCATACTTTTCACGGAGTTCTGCTTCTTTTGCAACAGTCTCTTGCAGCATCTTATTGTGTCTTTCCAGCAGGGTGTCGTGTTCAGACTGCAATGCCTGGAGTTCAGATGCATTCATCTGTGAATTATGCTGAGCATCTTGCAGCTTAACTTTAAGTTGATCTATCACCATTTCTAACTGTTCCCTACACATGGAAGAAAAAGGAATACACAACACACATTTAAAATAATTAAATTATTTCAGAACTCATATGATATCCACAACAGTTTGGATAGCTCATCCAATTTACATATTTATTATTAAATCAACACAGCACTAAGACCAAAATAATTTCAGAATGTGGCTACAGCAGAAACAATCAGATCTTGTTTTAACATAGATACAAGTAAGTTTGCCACATCCCATCTGAACTGCTGGGAATGCAACTATTGGGGTAGGAAGCATGACTGATAGCACTTTCTACTTCAAGGAGGGACAAGACAGAAGGAAAATAATATATAGGAATCAATGGGAGAAAAAATTTCTTCTTAAAAGTGGTGAGGCTTTTTTTCATTTGTTTAGTAAATGCACATCAGTTCAATAAGACCAAACACAGAGGAAAAATAGTCGGAGTAGATTTTGCGCAAATTACTAGAAAGCAATATCAAGTCCATAACAGATAAACTCAGTTGGTCAGAAACAATTCAAAGTCAGAAATGTCAGGAAGAAAAAAATCTTAAGTCACATGCTTTCTTTTTTTACTGATTTCTGTGTTTATATATGCAGACCCCTCCATTATCTAATGAACTGTGTATCTCACTAATCCTTAGAGTTGATACTTGTAAATAATTTCTTTGGGAACCATTTGTCATCTGTTTATTGCTTATCCAATTTGTTTCCAAGATGATTCTCTCGCACAAAAAAATTGTCAATACCAGAACTTCTTAAAATTCTGCAAATAAGAGAGTCAAAGAAATGCAGCTCTTACAGTTTGGCTGCTTCAAAAGCGAGAATGTCTCAAAAACCCCAAAGCAGCCTTAAATCCGAGTCCTCTAACAAGGCACACGTCGCCCTCTGGTGGATGTTTGGCCGCAATTGCCGGCACCGACTGAGGGTCTGCGTCAGAAACGAACCCTGGCATTTCACACATAAACGCCCAGTCTGTCACCAAGGGCAGCCATCAACGACTAATAAAAATAACTTGCACAGACTGATTGACTTTTGCAGTGAGTTGAGACATTTTCTGAAGTGAATATGAATTCACCTGGCTTATGACTATACTTAAAGGATTTTCAGGGAACTTTTGGTAGTGTAACTCTTTCCTTCCTTCCTTTCCTCATATGACACAACATACAGGATTTCATAAATATGCAGTAACTGACGACTGAATTGGCATCCAGAGCTTGACTGAATTGGCATCCAGAGCTTTACCTACACTTAATCACTCACTCCTGAAAAAGTTCAAAGTGAGCTCAGCTGAACTGAACCAATCTGCTCTTTTCCTCTTTGTTGCAAATGGCACTTGGCAACTTCACATCAGAGAAAATGACGTGTCAAGTCTACACAGAATGTGCAGGCTGATTTCAGCTCATGAGAGTCACAAAAACTTACTAAGACTTTACTTCTCCTTCCAACTGTAACAATAGGTGATCTACACAAAAATAATGGTTAAAAAGACAAATCCAGCTATTAGAAACTAATATAGCACCATGACAGTAGGAACTGATACTTCTTCTGTTCAGCTAGGCAGTGCCACAGTCAGATTACAGATCAAGTAAGAATGTTAGTTTTACCTTTCTTGTTTGGCTCCTTCAGATTCTGTCCGAGCAGTGGATTTATTCTTTTGCTGTTTTAGAACATTATGAACACGGACTTTGTAGCTCTCAAATTCAGATGTAACAGATGCTTGTTCAGCCTATCACACAGAAAACAAAACTGTAAGTTATACTATTGACTATTGCTCCCTTATTCTTCTATAATGAAATGCATCTTACACTGAAAAAAATTAAAACTACTTGCTGCATTTTCTTCTTTAAAATAGATAATTAAAACAGCGTACAAGTTTCTTTAGATTTTAACTGAGTATCATATAATGTGAAACTTGAGACACTGATTTTCAACATACCAGTATTAAAGAATAAAAAGAATACTTGAAAATTCAAAAACTGCATTCAACTCAGAGATTCATAAGCCAGGGGATCTATGCACAGCTTTAAATGCAGGCAAAGGTGACAGAAAATACAAGAGGCCTAATTCTGTTTCTCTCCAATACTACAAGGGTGACAAAAATTCTAACATGCCATAAAGTTATGCATAATTCTGAGGAGTTCAGTCAGTCTTGCAATGGTATTACATAGCACCAGATATAATATACCAGTAGACTGTAAAGGTGTTTGGTCTGTCTTTTCTTTTAAGTTCAGCTGTTGCCTGAGTTTCTGTGGACATACAGAAATCACAGTAGCTTCATCCTTCACTGTACACTATACAGCAAAGATTATTGCCACCCTTCCAGTACTCACCTTGCATATTCCTCTTAAAAAGGAAAAGAAAACAGCACTGACACAGGTTTTCTTTCTTGGATCTTAGGACAAGCTCATGGATTGATTAGTCACTTCCATTCACAGGTAACTAACATTCTCATCTCCAAGAGGAGGATTTTGGAAACTTTCCCTTCAGCTGAACTGGTAACTGAAATTCTACAGAACTGACTCTGATTAGCCACTGGTCCACATTTTCAGAGTCTGTACATTTTGTAGCCATCCTCTTTACATTAATCCTTTGCTTTTCTTCCTGTCAAACTGTGTGAATATTCCTAAGTCAGGTACACAGTCTTAAATGTCAGCATGGTTTCTGTTTTCTACTATCTGCTTTGGTGTCCACATTTCCTTTAGAGGGAAGTTTTCTTTGCTAATAACCTTGTAATAATATCTATTTTCCATATGTAGAGCATCTAAATAGGAAAGCTAAACCTTCAAGAGGTTCAAGCCATGCCAATATGGAAGATCTACAACCTTGCTGATTTCACAGCATCACTGAGCAAACCACAGACAGGTGGAAGCACCCATGTATGAAGACTACATTTTTAAAACCATGATCCATGTGTACCAGCAAAACTAAGGCAAACCTCCTATAGCAGCAATCACAAAGTTTGTCCATTTCAGTTCAGCTTTTTAAAATGTAGAAGTTATTTAGAGAGGCTGCATTCAGCTGTTGCTTACCTGCAGGGTGCACCTACCACCACACCTACCATACAACAGTGGTCACAGAGTAGTGCAGTAATCCCCATAAAGGTGGTTTGAACATAAGAGTACTACTATATTTTGAATGTTTGTCTCCAATGCAAACCCTGCATTCCAGGACCATCAAACAGTGCATAAACTTCAGCAACAGTGTCAGTTTTCCAGGTAGTTCAGCTGCCAATTAAGAAGCTGCTCACATTTCAGCATATTAAAAGGTGCTTGCAAATATATTTTTTCACAGCTTTTTTTCTTTAAAGTGGTATCTGTGTTAACTGGTTTTATATAAAGCAACTTAATTCCTATTTTTTTCATTTGTGGTCTTTAAAGAATTTTCTTTTCCCTGAGTGTATATTTACCAGTAATCTAAAAAAAATTCTGGCTCCCCACTACCACAAGTTTTTCTCTACTGTAAATAGCAGTATGCAAGTCCAGATGTTTCACCCCAAGTATAAACATCAACCAGGACAGTCTGGCCTGTCCTTTATACCACTGCTCAATATTGGGGTAATCTGCAATTCTTGACAGATAAAAAGAAAAGAGTGAAAAAAAAATTTGCAAAATATTTTTGAAGAAGCAAAGAGTGCAAGTAATCTCCCTTCTTAAGCCTCTAAGATTACTTCTTCCACTGGAATACCTGGGCTGCTCTGCACTCTTCTTGCAGGGTTGCAATTTTTTGCTGGCAAGCATTCATCGTACGCTGGTGCTGCTCCGAAGATGTTCGCAGTTGCTCCTGAACTTTATGCTTTTCTGATGTCAGTACAGCCACTTGAATCTGAAAGTCAGTTGAAAATTTCACTGTCACAAAAACTTTTCTTACTTCTCCAAGGGAACATGCCACTGAGAACCTAGGACTCTATTACAGTAATTCCTGCACAGAACTGGTGAATACAAAATTAAAATCCAACAAAAATAGAATAAAAAATATAGACATGGGTTACCATGTTATAATTTTTAAAAAGTGATTCTGTTTAAAGAGAGAATTGAAGATATAATTACAATGCTGGGGTGGAAGCATTTAAGAAAGCCCCTATTTCCCTTCTCTGCTTCTTTCATTACATTCTAATCCATTTCTATTTTGTACACAGATGGACGACACTTAAGATTTTTGCTGACAATGTTGTGCTCTTCTGTTTTTAAACTAAGCAACTTCCATTTTTAAAGAAACATTAAAAGATATATTCCAGTTAGAAGCTTCAAACTCCACAGTCCTCTCCTTTGGTGGAAAGGGAAAGCGGAAAAAGACAGGGTAAAAAAATAACAGGAAAAAATATCTGGGGAAAGCAGCAAACAGACAAAACTCATTTAAGGAAAAGAACCTGTAACCTAAAAGTAAAAACAGCACCTCTTTATTCTTCAGCCTATATTCCATGTGCCCAGTACAAACCACACCCTCACTACTTAAATGAGAAAACTCATACAAACAAAAAGTGAAGTTTCTTGCCTTATAGGCTTCCACTTGCTGTTGACTGGCTTCCAGTTCCCCTTTCAATGATGCCTGCAACATTAGATGGTCATTTTCCTGCAAGATAAAATTACCTGGAGATTAAAAAAACCCTCCAAACCTCAGTAACCTAAAAATTCAGCTACAAGCTGTTTTTGAAAATCTAGTTTAAAAACAGAATACACAGTCATTAGCATATTGACTTACAGCTTGTTTTGAATCAGCCAGTTCTTTTTTGGTTTTCACCAGGAGTTGTTTTATCTTGGCATTTCTTTCCTCATCCTGTTGCATAGTTGACTGAAGTGACTCTAATGCAGAGAAAAACCATTATATGCAAAGGAAATTTCCCCTCTTATATTTCCTAAAAATGCTGGAAAATATTTTAAAAAATTCCAACAGATTCCTTAAGAGCTGCTAACAAGTAGCTTACAGTAACTTTAGTAAACTTTTCCTAAGTTATCACAAAGATCTTAAAATAAGTGAAATGTTTTTACACTTGAGCATAGGAAGAGATGGAATTTTCACATGGTAATCAGTAAAGTTTTACGAGTGTGAAACCCTTGTCAGTCACCAATATTTAGAACTTATGAATAACTTTATCAGGTAATAAACACAGTATGACAGGGAGGTAAATTGGCTTTTAAGTGCTGAACACTGGATTAAGTGATTGATAACCTAGTAAATGTTCCTCTTAGACAAAATTGCTTTCCTAATGCAACTGTTTACTATTCCCTGCAAAGCTTACCCTCACTTGCTGACTTGGGAAGTTGTTTCTGAATTGTATCTTTTAACACTGCTAACTATACCATAGGGACTCTTCTGTTTATAGTTTACTCACTTATTTCTTCCTGTAGGGTCTCTTGTTTCTGTTTCTGAATCCCTGTTTCTTGCTCAAGATCTTCTATTCTGCTGTCTTTATCAGTAATCTTCTGATTAAGTTCTTTTACTAGCCTTTCATAATCAGCTATTTCCATATCCATCAACGTACTCTTTTGAGCATCCTGCAAGGTATACAAAATTAAGTTAGGGCTTACAATTTGCCTTGCCTGCTAAGACTTTTGTAATTCTGTAAAAAATTATACTGCCCATCAGACAAAGGTTTTGTCTCTATCCATATCCACAAATATCACCCATCCATTGGGTTTCCATATCCTCAGTAAATAATCTGTTTTCAAACAAGAATCAAAAGCTTTGAAAAACCTGTGGCTGGTTTTATCAGTAGGTATTTTGTATGTATTAGTTTTTGACATCTTCAGTCCTTACAACCAAGGCAATTTCTTTACAGTGCACTACACATGTACCCCAGACATCTGAATTCTATTCCTATTTCTACTCATGAAAGACCACATAACCCAAGCTAAACAAACAAATGAAAAAAATAAAACGAAAACCAATTCCAAAAGTACATTTCAGCTCTTCAAGCACACAACCAGGGCAAAAGCCCTCACATTCTCCCTTTTGCAAACCTTCAGCTTTAAAATCCTCAGAACAGAAAGGGAGGCATTTGACACAGCCAGATGGGCCAAAATCTTTGGTAGTCCATTAAGCACTAACATGGATAGCAACTCTACCTTTCTGGCCAGCTCTAGTTCTTGCATAGTTTTCTGCAGATGTTTCTTTTCCTTCTGAAGTTGCATCTGAAGCTCCTCCACTTCTCGGAGAGCACCACTATGTTCCTGAAATTTAAGCAGTTGTCAATTATGCAGTCCAATTTCAAAATAGATACCAACATCTTTCTATACTTAAGACACACATACACACACACTTGCGTTGTACAAAGATAGCTGATTCCTTTCTTAGGAAATCACTGTGAACCAGAGAAAAACCAACAATACTATGAAATGATTTTCATAATCTGTATAACTAGACCTAACCTGAACTGACAGCCTTGAAAAGTTCTTTCAAAGAATAGACCAAGTTTTCAAAAAAGTCAAGTAACACAGAGGGAAAGTCCAGAACCCGGTCTATGCAATCACAGTTTTCAGAGGTCTAACAGAAATCACATCCATTGAAAGTAATGCTTCAGCCCATCTCTATGAAGTACTACCTTTGTTTTCTGCTCTCTTAGAAGTTTTTCAGCCTCTAGTTCTTTGTCAGCCTTTGCTTTGGCTCTTTGTATCTCCAGTATCTGAGTTTCCAGCAGCTTAGCGTTATTTTGCACTGTTTCAACACGAGCCAGGAGGTCTTCATTAGCAGAGCGTAACTGATCATGCTGAAATTAGCATAGTAGAATGGTAAAAATAGAAGGTGAATTTATGTGCAATGTTAACAGATAAAGTATTTTCTCTATTTAAAAAAAATACTCAACACTGATTTCTACCCAAATCCCTTACAAACAACACTCCTACAGATGAGTCTTGTCCAGCTTAATTCTTTTAAATCACATTAATAAACAGGTAAAATTAAAGCCATTAGCATATTTTGGTTATTTTGTTCAGTTAATTTGCCCAGCTTTCTATAAAATGGCAAGAATCAAAAGAAATCTGAAAAAAACCCACTAAAAAACTTATGCTTTCTGCATTATCACCTTCTCCTTGCAACAATACAGTATTTCAAATACACACTTCAAATACAGCTGCTGTATTTATAAACAAATGAAATACTATTAACTCCTAAAAAAGGCTGAACTGCAAACTTTGACTGAACCACCAAGTCTTCCACCAGCACACAGTAAGAAATCTACTGCATCAGGCATACTTCTGCAATGACTTTAACAGATTTAATTTTGACTTTTTCAATGATGTATCCTAGTCTTTATTTTGCCTATTAAGAATGAAGTACAAGTGAAAGATGTCAACTACCTAAACAGTGTTTTATTTACAAATTCTTTATAACAAACTTGAAAAATGCAAAGCCTGCATAATCAGCAGAATATATACTATTATTTCTTATTTCTCTCTGTTTACTAGGAAGAAATTTACTACTGCTTTTTACTACTGGCTTGTGTTTATAAGGAAACAGTGGCCTAGGTGGATCTCCAGTGTATGGGGCCTGGGAGTTTAAATCCTAAATACCAAACCCATTGCAGTGAGCTTTGCAAAAATGTGTCTCACAGCCCCTTAATTACCATTTTAGACTTTTCTGAATGCCACTCTAGTACTCTACAATGCATCCTAAAGTCTAATCCTTGTGAAAAATGCAAAATCCATAACTCATTTAGTATATTTAAACACTCTGTTCATTAAAGAAAAAAATTAAAAAACTCCAAAGCCAAATTTTGTTGAAGAAATAGAAGTAAAAATGTCTCAGTTAAAGGTTACTGCACTTTATGAGAAGTGTAGGTGTGCAGACAAACAGTGCAAGTTTGACACTTGCAGCAGAGCTCTGTAGGTCCAAAATCAAGCCAGAGATGATCTCCTGTTTTCTGCGAGTTGACCTGGGATAAATTAAACTCTTTTTATTGACAAAGTCAGACATTCTAGATGTATTTATCTTTGTCATGGCCCAGGTAAGGTATCAGATGTTGAAAAGGAACAAACAAACCATTCTGAATTTTAAGTTACTATTTAAAACAAACTTAGTTTATGAAACTATAGTAACAATCACATGATTAGGACTTACACCCAAGAGGCAGAATTAATTTTTATGGTACTTATCAATAGATCAGACCCACATACAGAACTGACCTGCTCGGATGACACCTGTAGCTGTCTTGTGAGGTCCTCTATCTGACGTTCAAGATTATTTGCTCTGCCTTTTTCAGAATCCAGCTGCTCTCCTTGCTTGTCATATTCCATCAAAAGATTCTTAACATATACAAACACAAAGGCATAGTTTTTTACAACATGTATTGCATAAGCACATGCTACACCTCTGAGGTGTGTTTACCTAGTATTTCATTATATGAGTTGTCTTACTGCAACATCAGAAACATCAGGATGAAATTAAAGGTATCATTCCATTACAGGCTCTGTGAGAAACCCCTTTCAGTTCTTGACATTTTAGAATAATTCAGGTTGGAAGACAGCTCAGCAGGTGTCACCCTCCTGCTTAAAGTAGGGTCAGCAGTGAGATGAGACCAGGTAGCTCTGAGCTTTGTCCAATCATGTCTTTCCAAGGATCTGCCTCCAAGAATAGAGATGGCTACTCCACTAAGCAACCTATTCCAAAGCTTGACCATCCTCACAGCATAAAAATGTTTATTCATGTATCCAGTTGGAATCTTTCCCTTCAGTTGAGGACTACTGTCTTATCCTGCACTACGATTAATAACCTGACTCTCTTCCCTTCATAATGCCTTTGTAGGTACTGGAAGACTCCTATCACGTTCCTTCAAAGTTTTCTGCAGGCTGAGCAGCTTCTCATACTTATTCCAGTCCCTTGACCAACCTGTCATCCCTCCACTGAAATCACTTCAAGTTATCAATGTCTTTCTTGTATTTGGGGGGAGAAGAAGGAACAAGAATTGATGTAATACTCTCAATGATGTCACAGAATCATTTAGATGGGAGATGACCTTTAAGATCATTGAATCCAACTATAAACCCAGCACTGCCAAATCCACCACTAACATATGTACTTAAGTGCAGTGTTTACCTCATATACTTGCATATAAAGTGTTTGCTGTGTTTACTTATTGTACTTTAAATATCACCAGGGATGGTGATTCCATTGCTTCTCTGTTCTGATGCTCAAGGACCCTTCTTATAAATAAATTGTTCCTAATATGCAATCTAAACTTCCCCTGGTAGAACTTAAGGACATTTCCCTCTGTCCTATCTTGTTACTTGAGAGAAGAGACTGACCCCTCCTTTCAGGTGGTTGGAGAGAATGATAAGCCTCCCCTGAACCTGCTGTTCTCCAGACTACCTAACCTCAGTTCCCTCAGCTTCCCCTCCTAAGTCTTACAGGGAACAGCTTTCTCTTGGGGAAGCACTGCTGACTCGTCACCTGCTTCTGCTTCATGTGCCCAGAGATGTGCTCCAAGAAGACCTGCTCCCAGGAAACTAAAATATTGTCTTTATCATTTAAGGATTTTCAAACTGATCTTCAATTTTATGAACTTTTTAGAATTCACAGGGATTTATGTTTTGCCTAGCAACACATTGCTTGGTATGTATAATGCTACATTCAAAAGCGTTAAAAATAGCATTCCAGTAGAAAGGAAGTGTTTAATTTTCTTCTGACAACAGCTGCATGGTTCCCTTAAGAGAACCTTACAGTTATTGATTCTGGTATTCAACTGCACTGACAAAATTTCTTTTGCCAAACATAATTGTGCAAGAAAATAGCAATGTATATCCAGGCTAGGCTTCAAACCCAAAGTATTTTCTGACGGTTTACTGTCTTTTGTGAATGCAGAACTATTCTTACCTTATAGCTTTCAGCTCCTTGAATTACATCTTTCATTGAAGCAGACAACTGATCTTTTTCTGATCGAACCAAATCCAACTCCTCCTTCAGAGTCTGCACCTTATTAAAACAAAGTGTATGCCATTAAAACAAGTCCCCCCATGCAAGATCTTCTTCATATTAGGAATTAGTCAGGGTACCTCTTTTCGGCTGGCATCTAATTCTTTCTTGGCTTTCACAGCAACCACTTTAATTTTATTTAGCTTCTCTCCTTTTTCGGCAGATTCTTTTTCGAGCATCCCTAAAAGAAATACATAAGAAAGTTAAAAATTACACCCTTCCATTTCTTCCCAAGAAATGAAATTAAATGAAATTAAATTACAACACAAACATCAGCATGATTTAAAAACCAAACAAAATATAAAGAATGGGGAGATGTTCAAGAGTTTCATCCAGTCAAGCATTTAATTTGAAGCCAAAACATCCAGACATACAAAGAACTTAGGGGCAATCTTTCCCCGAACAATCTTTCCCTGTTTCAGAAGCTTCCATCGCAGTTAAGAGGGATATTCCAGTCTACTTCTACATAAATTTAACAACTCAGAGGCACTTTCCTGCTCTTGTGTTGGAATAACTGCAATAAAACAACAGTAGTTTCGGCAGTGTTGCTTCCTTTTCCTTCTGGTAGCCTTGGGGATTCTTACTGATAAATTTCCCACATTAAAAAATAAAGATTACACACTGTAATCTATAAACACTACACTGTTTATAGACAGAGGTACAGAGGAAGAAAAAGCCTTAAAAAAGTATCAAATCATATCCAACTTAAAATTGCTAACATTTAAAATTCCCAATGGAAGGAATACTGTAGGAAGATGTATTAATATCCACTTCCCCATCTCCTCAACTTGTGGAAATTCAGGGCAATCATGCAAAGAAAGAAAAGGTAACAATCTAAAGAAGCCAGATCATATATATAAAAGAAAAAGTGAGAAAGATACCAATTTTTTCTTGAAGCTCTGCTACTGAAGACTGTTCATCAGTTTTCTCAGTCATTGTTTCCATTAAATTCTGTATTATAAACAAAGATATAAGAAGTATTACAAACATTTCTTTGTGGTACCTGTTTTGTCCCTAACAAGCCACCAGAAGTTTCAGCTACAGCTAAAACTATTTATGTTCTTACAACCAGGAAAGCCTTTATGAGCAACTTTGTATCAGCCTGATGAAAGTACAGTTGTGCTGAAAGCAGAACATTCCAATTTTTTAAGAGCTGCTTTCCATCCTGTCCAAGGATAGAAAAGGGGAGACACCCTCATTCTGCAGCTGTCAGCTTTACAAAACCAGCAATTCCCAAGACCTGAAGCTAATGCAGATAAAGAAGTTTTGTTTGAGATGGAACCACAGAAAGTTAGAGGTGAAAGATTATGAAGTTAGGTAGTCCATCTAGTCAATTGATTCCTTCAAGAGACATTGATAGAAATAAAGGTTCAAGTACAAGCAACTTTTGTCAAAAAAGCATTATGATTTAGTTTGTTTCTTTTTTTTTTTCCTGGGGGGAAGAAGGGAATTCTGAGGTGCTAGTGAACTCAGAAATATGTGCTTTCTAGAAGGGAGACTCACTTTCAGGCCAAGGGAAAAAAAAAGGAAAAAAAATAGAAAAGAGAGAATTGAAAGTATTTTTTGAACCTTAATTCTGAAGACTTTAGAGGTTTAGTCTTTATACTTCAATAACAAAATATAACCTTTAGAGAACTCAGTTCGTCTTTCACATTTCTAAGCTCAGTTTCCTTTTGTTCCAGAATGAAATTTAGGTCGTCTTGTTTTTCAGATCCTTTCTGCTGTTCTTGTATTTGACTTTCATAAAGAGCAAGTTTTTGACTCATCTCTTCAGTATTAGCTAAAAGATCTTGATTTTCAGTCCTTGTTTTTTCACTGGCATTTCTCAACTCCTGGATATCACGTTGAAGCGCTTCTTTTTCAGACAACACTCCTTCCAGTTCTTCTCTCAAAAGAATTTTTTCTTTTTCAAAATCCTGAATCAGAGATCTATGTTCTCTATGTTGAGCTGCATTTTCTTCCTCTAATCTCTCAACTTCTCGCTGCAAACTAATTACTTCGTCCTCCTTCTGAAGAGCAAGGCACTGCTCTTGTTTAATTTTTGACAAGCATTCATCTGCAATTTTGAACAAGTTAAGAGAATCATATTCTTCATTAGAGTCTGAAATGCTGAACCCCACTTGCTCAAGTAAGTGGTACAGCTGAGTTCTTACAAGAGATGTGTGCACTTGTTCATTTTCAAGTAATGTTGATATATGGTCTTTTTCTGCAGTCATCATTTGTAGTTTCTTTTCTAAGTTTTCAGACTGCTCTTTGAATACTGAACAACTATCTTTTTCAGACATAGTCTTTCCCAGCTCTTCACTTAATTCACCTTTTTCCTGAATGAGTTTGTTATTTTCCTCATGGAGAGTGTGCACTTCAGATGAAAGTTGATCTTTATCACGCACCAGAGATTCAATCTGTTTTTCTAATTGTTCTAGCATTTGAGTATGTTCACCCTTAGAAATTAAAGCTTCATTCAGTCTCTCTGTTAATTCCTCTACCTTTTGCTTCAGGTCATTATTGTACTGGTTAGCACAATCTACTTCTTGCTGAAGTTCCTGAATTTTAACTTGCTTTTGCTTGCATGTTTCCTGAAGGGTTTCTCTCTCCTCACCCAAGCATTTTACATCATTTAAAATATCCCTGTTTTGATCAGAAAGAGCAACGATCTTCTCTTCCAGTTTTCTTACAGTAATCTCTTTTTGATCAATGGAGCTTGCCATTGCACTCTTGTCCTCCTGAAGACTAACGATTTTACATTTAAGTTCTTCTGTCTCTTCTGACAATTTTTTTACTTCTTCCTGGAGGCAATTTACATTTTCAAGAAGAGCATCCCTTTCATTGAAAGCAGCCCGGAGTTTCTGTTGCAGTTGACTGACATCAGAAGCTTGCTGTTGTTTCATTGATTCAAACTCCTGGCTGATCTTTCCAGCAGATTCGCCTAGCTCAGCCTGTAGAGTTTCCATTGTTTCTCTCAGGGTGTTGTAATTGGACACTGCTTCTTCTTTCTCCTGAGTTACCTTTTCAAGTTGTTCTCTAATTTCCTGCATTTCAAAAACTAATGCCATCTGATCTTTTTCAGAACCAGATAATAAAGTTTCATTTAGTTCAGAAATTTCTCTCTGGTGTTGATCTTTCAGAGTTTGAATCTCTAATTTGTGCTCTTTTGCAGCAGTTTCGTAGTGCTGTCCTGCTGCTTGAAGCTCCAATTTTAGTTTTTCAATTACACAGCAGTAATCTTCTTTAGTAAGCTGCAATTCATTTATCTTAAAATCCAAGTCTTCCCGCTCATGAAAGAACTCATCCTTCATACGATGGATTTCCTCTTCCAGTTTTATCTTGACATTGCTCATATAAGTTAACTCGTCTTTTAATATACTATGTTGGGACTGGAGTTCTTCTAAACTATGCTCCAGGTACCTAACTTTTTCCTCCATTTTTGCTTTTACACAAGGTTCTTCTTGTGTATCTGCAACATCTATCTTGTTTTCTAAATTTTTATGTAACACTTCTCTCAGTTGCTCCAAGTCATATTCACGCTGGTCAGTCTGAGCATGTCCTTCATCCTTGGCATTTTTCTCTGCCAAATTATGCTGCAACTGATTTATTTGATTTTGCTTTTCTTCATTTTCTTTAGATGATATTTCAATCTGATGCATTAGTTCTGACACCTCTTCCTGATGAGCAGTTTTTAATTTTTTAAGTTCTTCATTCAGATTTTTTATTTCATTGTGGTAACACTGAGAGTTGCTTTTAATAGTTTCTTGCAGATTTGTCACTTCTTTGTTTTTGTCTTCATTCACAGCTTCCAATTGCTTGTTCAGACCCAAAATTTGCTCCTCATAAGTAGAATTAATTCTTTGGACATCATCTTGTAATCTTTTAACTTCTTTTTGACTATCTTTGTAACATTCAACCTGTTCCACCAGCTCCATTTGTTTCTTCACTTGTTCATCTAATTCCGTCTTCAGCTTTTTTAAATCCTCATTGTGCTTGCATTGTGCATTTGCTAATTCACTCTTCAGAGCTTTTATTTCTTCCAGAGAATCAATTCTTGATTGTTCCAATTGCTTCTGCAATTCTTCTGTTTTAGCCACTGCAGCCTAAACAAACAAGCAAAATATTAAATACTGGTAATTTAGCACACAAAATTTCCAAGTGAACTGTTTACAATAATGAATTAGAAAATATAGTAGTCCACAGCTTTAAAAACTGTTATAGCTTTTAAATATCTAACTGTATCAGGACAACTCAATTCAGAAGACACTCCACAGAGCATGAGCAAAATGAGAAACGAAAACTAAGTCCTAGATTATGTTTACCAGCATAATTTCATAAAATGGTCATGACACACTTCAGCTTTAGCAACTATTCTGATAATGTATTAAAGATCAGATTACTTTTAGAGCATCAAATCCAGGTACCTTGAATATAACAATGCCCATCAACTGCAAGCGATTCAGTCTTTACTTTATCATTAATTGAGATTATTGGTAGCATATAGGTGCCTTGGCTGATAGACTCCTTCTTATGAATATCTAAAGGTAAACCTCACATGAATATCTAAAGGTTTACCTTGTAAAGGTAAACTCATGCTCCCATAGAAAGACAGAGCTGATTGACTGAAGCCTATGTAGCTTTTTAATGCCCAGACTGAATTCTTCTTGCAGCTGTGGATCTAGACAGCGTATATAAGAATTTTTTATTTATTACTATAAACTAGGAGGTACAGAGAAAATATGCTTTAATATATAAAGCCTTTATATTTTTAAAATTTTTTTAAGAGACAGAACACAGGTAACTGAAGAAAAAGATTAAAATTAAATACACAACAAGGAAACCTAGAAAATAAATAAAATTCTGAAATATTTCAGTAATGTTCCATGGCTCATTTCAGTACCTCTGCTTCTTGCTTTATTTGACCATTTTCTTTTTTCAGAGCTATGCACTGCTGCTGACTTTCAGCTTTTTCCAGAAGCACCACATCCAGCCTTTCTGTGAGAGCCTAATATTAAATGAGAAAGATCACTGAAAGAAGGGTTTCTAAACAATGGAAACAGTGATTTCTGCAAAATGTAGAAACTCACATATAGATTATGACACTTTTTGTCAAATAAACACATCAGTCAGCAATTTAAAAATTGCTTTCAGCCCAAATAAAACTGATATGAAATAGGGAGACTAAAACAATTTTTGGTTCTTTTAAAAATTGTACTTGTGATCAGCTAACTTTTTATTACCAGGTGATAGTGGTGAAGTTCCCTTTTTGTAGAAAAGAAATCTCCATCCAAATTATTCAAAGCAATTTTCTAATTGAGAAATTCCTCGTCACTACCAATATTCACTTTTGTATGCTATGACACTTATCTTGAGAAAAACAGATCCTTAAAGTATTTCTTGTGACATGCAACTTGAATTATGCGTTTCTAATCTCATCAAATAATTGTCTCAGAACTTTTCTAAATGGCTAAAGTCTTTCTGCAATGGTCACTCCAAAATAAACAAAAGCCAGTCTAACCAGCCAAACAAGGAAAAGTCTTGATGGGGACATTCACAGAGTCACAGAATAGTTTGGCTGGGTGGGGACCTTTAAAGGCCATCTAGTCTAACCCCCCTGAAGTGAGCAGGGACATCTTCAACTCCATCAGGTGGCTCAGAACCCCATTCAACCTGATCTTGAATATGTTCGGGGTGGGGAATCTACCACCTCTCTGAGCAACCTTTTCCAATGCTTCACTGCCCTCTGTGTAAAAAAAAATAAAAAATATCTTCATTATATCTGATCTAAATCAACCCTCTTTTCCTTTAAAACTCCATTATCCCTTGTTCTACTGCAACAGGCCATGCTGAAAAGTTTGTCCACATCTTATAAGCTCCCTCCAAGTACTGAAGTGCTGTGGTAAGCTCTGCCTGGAAAGTGTACTACTCTGTGTATTCCTCACAGAACCAAGAGCGCTTGCTGGCAAGTGGAGTAGGGACGTGAGGGGAGAAGGAAACAAAAAAGTTTTTAGGAAGTGTCTTGGACTCCTGCAGATTGATTCCATTCAATTTGAATAACGGTTTTCAAGCTATTAACTTTTTACCAAATTATTTCTGTGGATTTATTTCACTAACTTTACATAATACAATAGAAACCAATTACGTATTCCTACCTGAATAATATCATCAGCTCCTGCAGTAGCTGCTTTAGATCTGAGTTCTTCAATTTCTTTCTCCAGTTCTTAAAATGTAAAGAAATGTTACAGTATGAATTGATGCTCCATCACAGTAGCAAATTTTAGTAAATCCTGTGCCTGACAACATTTCTATTCAAATAAAAGAAGTCTTTTACTTCACCAATTTTTGTTTGTTACTGAGTGATAGACAGGACTAACAGGAAGAGAACAAATATTCAGTACTACTTCTCCAGTCCTGACACCGACTATGGTTTCCTGAGGAAGCAAAACTTCCTGGCTTGGATAGAGGGACAACAGATAGAAATTCTTCTGAAGATCATCCATCTTACCTTCTAGTACATGGTCAATTTAAACCAGAGGAAAGATACTCAGTTTCTACTGTTTCTCTAAAAATAGGCAGCAAGCAGAAGAACAAGATCTTATGAATAACCACAGTGAGGAAAAGCCTGGTACAGCCCATTTCTGTATCCTTATTGTTTCAGAGGGCAGCTACCAGCAGTCAGCATAACTGTCATTCCAAACAAGGGGAAGTGACACCGGTCCAAGCAGTGGGCCACTGGAGGAAAAGAGACTGCAGAGTGGACAAGGACAGCACATGAGAGCACAGATTTACAGGTACTTTTAGGTGTTAAGCAGAAAATTTTGTTTGGTCTGTTTTACAATTTCTTGTTAAAAGCAATAAATGATCAAATATAAAGTAGCAATCTATCTTAAAGGAGTCATTGTACTCTACAACAAACTATACTAATTATGCACAAACACACCAGAAACTCTTCCTCCCATTTGCTTCCTGAAAAGCAACCTGCACCAATATGGGGAAGAGACAATGACAAATCCCACGTCCACCTTTCCACAAGCTATACTGTTCCATCATGCCATCCTGTCAAACCAAAATGAACTTAATACCTGACAAAAGCAATGTTTCTTTTCTTCTCTTTCTTAATCAAATTACTTTGGTCCTTATCCTTCCACCATAAATAGCAATATTGAAGAAAAATAAAATCTAGTATTTTTGCCTAGAATTTAAATCTTCCTATCAAAAACACACAGTGATATTTGAAAAGGTCAGGTAGTGCCAAGCATTAAGGTAGAAATTGCACTTTTCAGTAAGATACCTGCACATCTTGACTTCACTTTCTGTATAAGCATCATTTGCTTTTTTGCAAACTTGATGAGGTCTTCTTTGGGCAATGTGTCCAGCTGTAAATAAAGTATGTATCAGAGAAACCAGTTTCCTCTAACCCAGAGGAAAATAGAAACAAGGCATTTTAGCATCAGACTTCCAAAAAGCTGAATTTTAGGACAAGAAACTCTTACCACACATTTGCAAGAAGTGTAACATTTCAAAGAAGAGTAACAGTCCAAGTTACTGATGTTGTGTTATCCAATTCTATTTCAATTACAGAAACAGAAACTACTCCCCATTCTGTACTTTTCTGAAACAATTCTGAAGCACACAATTGGGCACCATTGGTTAGGAAAACTCAGTAAGGAAGGATTACAATTCAGTAATACAATTTGAACAATATTTTGAAAATTTACTTCAACTATATGCAAAGATGTCTGTGTCCATTATGAAAAAGTCTGCTGCCAAAACTGGATGCTATTAATAATTTATCAGATATAACAGGATGTGAACATATCAAAAAAAGATTTTTTTCCTCATGGTTTCCAAAACACTTTATCTTAGTGTTTATAAGTTAATTTTTCCTGTCTAGAAGAAATGCTAAAAATATCTGTCTTCCTATTAGTCATAGCTTGCATGCTAACCCTTGCAACTACTGCTGTCCAAATAAATTAGGTTTGTGAGGACTGATTACCTTTGATTTGCCTGATCCTGGTGTGCCAGAAGATGCCACCATCTCCTGCCCAGCATCTTGAACCTACAACAAAATAAAGTACAATCTGCAGTAACAGACATTTTGGTGTAAGACTACCAAAAGAACTAACTGAAAGGCTCCAAACAGAGAGGAACTGAATATAGCGAAAGCAAAAGAAAAAAAGCAAAACAAAATTTTTAAAACAACATGGATTTGTAGGATGAGTCAGAAACATAGTGGAAAAAGATCTACTGTGATTATTAGAACAGCAGAATGGAAAGCTCCCAATGTCCAAACCAGAATGATTTTATGATTCCATTACTGAACAGACATCTAGAGCTGATACAATATTGCAAATTAATTTTATTTGCAAGCAGTTTCAAAAGCTTGACTCACTATCTTGTTCTTAAAAGAGCCATTAAAAAAAAAAAAAGGGAAGACCAACAAAAAAAAAACCCAAAACAAACAAACAAACCACCCAAAAACCCAGCAAACAACAACAAAAAAGCCACCCAAAAAAACTTGTAGAGGAGTTGCAGTTAAATCAAAGCTTGGGAACTTCTGAACCACATAAGCTCCTAATCTTTTTTGTTTCCTTCTTAAACACACTGGTTTATCACTACAATTGTTAGCCTATCAAATATATTCCAAAAGATTCAGCAAAGTCAGGGCTCATTTGGACAAATTATAACCCTTCTCTTCCTTTTTTTTAAAACATGCTCGTGCCCACTAGGATTGCTGGCCTGACAAACATATCTGAAAAGGCTCTACAAATTCTGGGCTCTCTATCCCTAAAACATATGCAAAATGCTTTCTACTGTAAACTTCCACAGATCTAATCTGGGAGGGAGACTGTTGCTTTTCAGTGGTTTAGATTGGATATGCTTATAATCAGGAACACAAAGAAATGGATGCAGCCACAATGCTGCAAAGGAAAAGGGAACAGATCCTTCCAATATATTAGGAATAGCATTTCCAAGCCTTCACCTTTACCCTACTTTTTTCTTCATACTATCTATCATATGTGCATGAGTATAAAAGTGAAGAGGTGTATATATAAATATTTGTATTTTAATATATTTAGATCTTTGTGTGTATGTATACACACCTACCCTCACTTTTATTCTGCTACTGTCTTCATTCTGCCAAAAAAATCAAAACCCTTATAGTAGAAACTAAGGAATAACCAAACTAGATCTGACCACTATGAGTGAGAATGGACAATCACTAATAATTTAGACAGAAGAGGTGATACAGATAACAAAAAGCACCACCTTTAGAAATATGAGTTCAAGTACAGACCAAGGACAAAGGCAGTTATAGTCATCTTTGTAATACATATGCTAAGTATTTGGGTGGTTTTTTATGATGGCAAAAGGAAACTTATTAAAAAACCCATGCTGTACAGCATTAGAGAAAGAAAAGCCATAAAGTTTCAGATTTTCTTAGCATTTACAAAGGAGTGTAACATTTACACTCCTTTGTCAACATTTACACTCATAATATTTTAGCACTTGGACAGCATAATCAATTGTCACAAACTGCATGTACTGTTCAGAAAATGACAGTTCACTGCTCTCCATACTACAGCAAGGTCAGATGAATTTTCTTCTCACAATAGTTTTACTCCTTTAAGCTACAGAATCACATACTGTGTAAAACAATGCATTCAGTTTTGCTCTTCTGGTAACAGAAACCAGAGGCAGCTCATTCAGAGGGCTTCACCCACTTGAGTTAGAAGAAAAATTATGAAGATGAGCTACCAAAAAACCCTGAACTTTTCATTGATTAGTTGCATCCAAGCTGTGAGCCAGCAGCTACTAAGCATGCTTTTAAGCCCAATACAATCCTGCATGATTTCCAGTCCACCATTCTGAATTCTGGATGCTTCCACAATTTACTGATATATATATATATATATATATACACACATACACACACACATTCTTTATTTAGATTTTATTTCAAGCCTACTTTACCCCCCACACTAAGGGGTTTCTATGCTACATTTCAAGATGTTCTGTGTATTTTAACTGCCATCTATCCCTTATCTTTGCAATAGCTTAACATACTCTTAGAAAGCCTAACCAATGCATAAATGCAATATACTAGCTTTTGCTGTGAACTGTGGCAGTAGTGGTCATCATGTACAGCAATTTTCTGAGCAGTATGCAACTATTAGACATCACCAACTCTAAGTGTACCAAGCCACACCAAAACTCATTTTGACTTGTGCTTGCTTCAATCAACAGTGTCACTGAACCTCTATTAGAATGTGGCACACGAACAGCACAGACACTACCGGGAGAGTTAATTTAATGTGTGAACTTAAAATTCCTCCATGTTGCCTTTGGATTTGCCTTGATGTTTATAAAAGCTACACTGGATACAGACACCTCAGTGGTTTTATTTGTTTGCGTTGGTAGGTGTTTCACAGCTGACGTCCTGTTAACCCATCGGGTCACCTCAGTGGAAAAGGAACCCTTGTTCGCCCGTGGGTGCTGTCACACAGTAACCACCCGCCGCCCTGGCCGTATGTCACCCGAGTGTCGCTCCCCGGGAGTCAGCGCTGCCCGCTCTCCTCAGCCCGTGCCCACAGGACGACGTCCCCACCTTCTAAGCAGGAGGGGCACTGAACAAGCCCCTTGCAGCCCGCAGCGGCGCCCGCATTTCCGCAGGGCAGAGGCAGCGGCAGGGCCCCCCTTCCCACCCCCGGCTCCCGGCCTCCCTCACAGCTGCGCCACCCGCGGGGGCTGCGAGACGGCGGCAAAGGGCACCCAGTGGCCCGCGGGCTTCTCCCCTCGTCACCGCGGGAAGGGAAAGGAACCCGCGGCGTGGGAGGGGCTGGTCCGCACCTTCCCCGGCTCCCCGTGCTGCACGCCAAGGTCACGCACCGCCCCCTCCGCACCCGCCCCAGCTGCGGTGACCCCTGCGGCCCCTCTGCCCAAGCCGCGCCGCCCGCCGCGTTACCTCCATGGCGGGGCCGGCCGGCTGCAGGGGCGGGGAGATCGGGGCGCCACAGCCGCTGCCAGCGCCGCTACATCCTCCCCGAGCCGCTTCCGCCTCCGTCATCCCGGCACGCCGGGCTCGGCCTGTCTGTCACGGAGCGCCGCCCCGGGGGCGGGCGGGGACGAGGTGAGGGCTCAGGGCCTCGGCCGCTGTGCTCGCTTATACCGGCCCGTCGGCTGGGCCATGGGTATCGCCGGCGACCGACCTCATGTTCTCCGCCGTATAAAAAGGGGAAAGGGGAAGGGGTATGGCTGCAACATGAGTGCACCCCGCTATTCCCTGTTCCTGAAGGCTCCTAAGGTCAAAACAGCGCTGCAGGCGCGTCTCTCATTGCCGCCATAAGGAGAGTTTGAGGTGAAGGGTGACGTGCTCGGGCAGAAACGCAGCGTTTTAAGACCCTGTTTTTAATACCTTGATGGAAACACAAATTGATTTAAATTATTTATCCAATAAATGCGACGGGTGCCAGTAGGATGGTGCCAGAGTTTTCATCAGTGCCCAGCGACAGGACAAGGAGCAATGGCCTTAAATAAAACCACAAGAACTTTCACCCCAACATGAGGAGGAGTTTCTTTAGTTAAGGGTGGCAGAGCACTGCCACAGCTACTCAGGGGTCTTGGGGAGTCTCCCTCTGGAGACATTGAAACCCCACCTGGACGATTTCTTTGGCACCTGCTCTAGGTGACCCTGCCTTGGCAGGAGGGTTGGATGAGATGGTCACCAGAGATCCCTTCCAACCCTAAAAATTCCATCATTCTGTAAATTCAGAAATGGATGTGAAGGACTACCAGAGCAAGTAGCAGAACCTAGGTGTTACGGCTTGTAATTACATGTTCTTAAAGACACTTTTTATGCCTGTTTGAGTAGGTGTTTGTGGGGAACAATGCCTACTTTAAAGGGCACACATTTTTCATTGTAACCATGCTTGCACTTTGGTGGTGCATGAATAATTTTTCACATTTCATGATCAGTAATTGATTTTTAATGAAAGGTTGCCTGGGAAAAACAATTAAGGCATATTATTCTGTTTATGGTTCACTGGGTGAATACTGAATATCACCAAATTAATTGTAATGTCATGAGAGAATATGTATTTTAATAAAAAAGGAGAGTCGTTTGTTGAAATGCTTGTCTTGGAAGAGTAATTGCATTTTTCCAAGTCTGCTTACTGTCATTCTTCTTGTAAAATTCAAATGGCAAATAATGACAAAAAGCAGGAAGGTTCTTCACCTATACCTAAGAAAGTATTTCTTTTTTTTCCACCTCCAAGTCATTCACTGTCCATTGCATATATTCATATATATCTATTTATGCAGCTACACGACAGTAGCAGGAGCACGTGGTTCCATGTTCACAGAGGTTGCTGGCAAGGAACAGATATCCCTAACCAAACAGCATGACAGTGTTTTTTCATTACTTCTATTATTATAATTTTTAAAAGCTTTAGAGGACATTAAACAGATTTATTCTTTCCTTCCCCTTTCGCATTGGGATACTCTGAGCTGGTTACCTGTGCCTGGGTTGCTCTGATCTAACATGGGAATTTCACACAATTTCAAGAAGAGCTTTTTGAGATAGAGTCCTTCCAAAACCATTCCAGAGCAGAAGCTTTTCACCAAAAAATAAGCCATATTGTACCTCTGTGCTTTGAGGTCAGCCTCCAACTGAATTTGAATATTTGGGAAGAATGCTGTAGGAAACTAACCTTCTCTTTTGGGAAACCACAGAGAAAACAATGTTTCATGCAAATTTGTTCCTTCTGCCTTTCTTCAGAGAGTATGTATTATGTACTAACTCTTGGGTCATCTCATTATTTAACCTACAAGGGAATTGATTTTGGAGCTCATCCAAGACAGACACAAAAGACTTTTCAGAGGAGTTAGTACTGAAGACAATGAGCTACCGGCTCACTCATTGCAGGCTTTCTGTAGCTGATTCTGGCTAGGGACCACTCAGCACTCCCTCCAATTTATGTAACAGAGTTTAGGCATATTGTACATTTGAGATTGTCTTAACAGTCTTTCATTCTGGTCCTGAATTGCAGCAGCAATTGGGAAGAATCCTGGTTAGGGAACGGTAGAAGAATTTTAAAAGCTTCTAGAATAACTATAAGAAAAAAGATTGAGGATTTTGTCTGTTGATTGTTTCAGTTTGTTACAATGAAGTGCAAGTTGCTCTGAATTTTATGGGGAAAAATGTTGATTTGTACCTGCAATAGTCTGATAAAGTTTTCTTAAGTAACTTATGAATTGTGTCTTACCTATCTAGTAGGAGACAGTAAGCTGATACATAATAAGTGCAGCTAATTTGAGACAAGATAAGTGAGAAAAACAAGAATAATTTACATAGTCCATATATCCCATGATTTTATTATCTTTGTAAAAGATAATTAATTCACATTTTTAAATAGCATTGTCTATGTAGAACAAGACATTTATGGGATGCCAAGAGATTTATGGGATGTGTTGGGGCAGATCATAAAAAATTTTCAATTCTGCTTTCATTGAGAAGACAAGTCCCACAGCACTGTAATTAATCCTTACATCAAGGCAGGGTACAAATGCTTGTTCACTATCATTGGAGTTATCAGACCTCCAAGAATTTTCTGAAGAGCACAGAATGAGAAAATGCCTGTAATTTTGCTACTGGGGAATGTGTTTTCGGCATAAGGGAGCAGATACTTTAAATACTTGCCATTGTAGAATCTGTCTTTGCAGCAAGTTCTGAGGATTGCAGACTCTTAGTTTTGACCCATGCTGGGCCAGTCAGAGTTCTTGCTTTGAGCTGCTGCTATGCCTTTTTTACATGCCAGGTAAATATAAAGGAAAACAACATATGAATATATAGTACATTAACTATTCTTCTCTGTTTGGAACCTTAAAGCACACCTCCTGTGCAGATTAACTGCAAATTATTTGGCTGATTATGGCCATTTTGTTGGATTGAGGTTCAGTAGGTTCCCACAGGAACCTACTGAACCTCAATCCAACAGGTGGTACAGTGGAATGGTACAGTGAAAAAAGAGTTATTTCTCTCACTACCATTTTGTGTATGAAGGATTTGGTTAGGTGTTAAAAAATTAGACTGTATATACAGTCCTTAATTCTGGTCTTAAAATGTAACAGGAAACAGAGGTGGGTAGTTTGGTGTTCTCACCAGCAATGGCCAACAAGCCTTTTGATAGATTAATGTAAAACTCCCACAAAGAACCATTTTGTTTTCACAGCTAGTATGGGGTCTGGCTACAAAAGACTGTTCTATTGTTAACAGCACATGGAGAACCTTTACTTGCACACAGATAGTAGCAAATGTAGCTGAGTGTATTTGGTACAATGACAAACTACTGTGAATCAGAAGGCCGAATTTTACCAAATAAAAAATATTAGTTACCTTAATTTTTAGGTGCCTGACCTTAGATTCTACCTGTATTTATATTGCCTGTACCACATCAGGAGCTAGTGTAGCTTGCTTTTGACATGATGCCTCTGTTTCCACAGTCATTGGAAATGAGTATGATTCTATTGGGAGCCTTCAGTTCAGAAGGCAGTCTGAGCTCACACAGCTGATAGATACCAACTGCCTTTGCAATAGCCAGTGCCAAAGCCCTTCTGCAAAAGAATCCATGAGTAATTTGCTGCTTTGACATTAACCACAGGGTGCTGCTGAATGATGGCTTTTCTGATCTACCTACACAGCGCTTGTTCTGGAGGGCAGGCGTAGCCTTGTTTGTTATCCTGCCTAAGCCCATTACTTTCAGTCTGGCAGCATAGTTTGGCTGCATCTTGGAAGTATGAAGGGCTTAACTCTCACTCTCAATGCGCCTCTAGGCTCACCAACAGCCTACACTGAGACCTTGCAGCATTCATTGAGGTTGTGAGGGAAATGAAAGCTTCAGTCCAGGCTTAAAATATGTTAATGCACTTCTGAAAAATGCCAGAAATAATAATTAACCTTGTTGTCAAGGTAAAACACTTTATGAGCACGATGATGTAAACTATTAATATAAAGTATGATATCCATATCCTGTATGGATAGGGCACATTACATTAAATCTTCTTCCTCTTCATGGTCTGTTTTCCTAACTGGAGAAAGAGTGACTTTCAGTTCAAGCATGAAGCAGATCATCTACAGTTAGATTAGTGGAAAGGAAAGCATTGCCCCTCTGTCTTTGAATGCTAGCTAGGAAGATAGAACAGCTCCCTTCTCTGTTTCTTTCTTTAATTTTTTTGGTGCTCTGTGCTTCTTTCATTATCTTTCACAAATGATTGCATTCCATGTGAAGGTAAGATGTCTCCCCTAGCTGATATTGACAGCCAAGCTCAAGGGGGAATATGACTAATCTAGAATTAATACAGCAGTGTCTTTTAAATAGTCTGCATTGAAGCAGGAATCTTTAGTCATTCCTGTGGGAGGATTTGTTTTGGAAGTTGTTAATGCAGAGCTGCAAAACAGAATAACATGAGCAACTAACATTTATCAATCAGCACTGACCCTGAAACATTTTTTAGAGATGAATAACAAAGTTTCTGTAGTATCAAAACCCAGCAGGGGCACTTTCTTCTGTAAGAAGAAACAAGCAGCATCAAAGAAGTTGCTGTGGGATTGCATTAGCTAAACTGACACAAGTCTTGTTAAACTGACATTGAAGATGTTGCATCTGAGAAGGTTAGTAAAACTGTGCATCTAGATAACTGGATGAAAATAAAGCATGGATGTATTTTTAGGACTAATGTCTAATATATTTGTGTACAGTTTTATCCTCACAGTAAACAGTCATGTGTTTGCATCAGAAGTGTGACAATAATTTAAATTATTTGAAATAATGTGGCTGTACACATACAATCTCCTTCTGCAGGTGCTCATTGATTTACAGTATCTTACATAAAAATATATTAAATCTCTTACCAACTTGTGTTGGTATTAGTAAAAAAAAATCTCCATATACATCATTTAAAGCTCTTCTGTACATAGCAACTGCCAGACCTAAAGATATGGAAGTTAAAGGCACTGTAGATGAGGGCACCCTCCAGGCATATACCCAGAAGCAGATGCACAATTCTTTTGACATACAGTCAAAATAGACACCAAACCATGGTAGAATCTATGGCCTTTAAAGGATGCATTCACCCATTAACCTTTTTCCAAAATTTTTTTTCATAACTACAGGTCAAATTTGCAGTGGTAGCAATAAACTACTCCCTGCAGTTATACACTAGTGAACATTTTCCAAGTCATGATTGAATCCATAAGTTGATCTCTCAGCTATGGTGGCTTGAGAAGGCATAAAAAGCAGAAGTCTCCACTTTTCTATCCTCCTGCCAGCTATATTTTGTAAATAGTTAAAGTTCCTGTCTCTGAATATATAGAAAGATAATATCAATAGCATAAGAAAAGCCACTTAGGTAGCTACACATCAAGTGTTTGTTTCTCCCCTTTTGTATTCTAGGGCTGCAATCTGACCTGTGGTACTTTTTATCTGTTGTTTACAGCAGATGAATTGCAGCTGGGTGAAAAGTTACCTAAGGAAGTGAGTGCAAAGGTGACTTTCCCAATGTGATACTAGTCCCTTATAGTATGGTGCCTCTATCCTTGCAGTTGCTATGCAACTCCCTTTTCAAATAAGGCTTCAGCCACTGTCAGCATTTTGCTTTTCTGATAGTTTTGAGATTTCAAGGGAGGAGCAAACAGGTCATCTGTGTGACCTTTTGTACAGCACTGCTCATAAAATGTCACCAAGCTCCTGAGTTAAGCATGTTTTTCATTTACTGATACCTCTTGCGGCACTGAATGAGGATTAGATTGACAAACTGTGCTGACTCACATGGTTTCATAGAGCAACCCAAGGGAAATATCTTAAAGAGCAGGCAACACCTTTTCTTCATACTAGTGAGACAGTAAATCAAGTTAATCACAAACAAAACCCAAAGAAGTAGCAAAAAGCTCCTCAAGCTGGTATTTAGCCTTGCTGTGATGAACAGCTCTGCCTCTGACAGATAATTTTTTCTCAGGTAGTCATTTTACTGAGCCACCCTTTGTTTGTGGGCAGGAATCTGTGGACCTGAAGTTTTTTTTTTTTTTTAATTATACTAATGTAGTAAAGACATGCTTCCAGTTTCAGTGATTCCTGCATTTTTGGGGAAAACTCTGTGGGCCAGGACAATGTAACTCCTACATTTACCAGGCAACTTTTTGTTTGCTTTCAAACTGATGCAAGGTATTGCTGCCCTTTATGATTGCATTCACTTTAGATATCTGCTGCCCTTTATGGCTGCATTAATGACCGCAGTATGTGAATTAAATAAGTAGCCTGAAATGAGCTTTGCATTTGAGAGCTGCTCATATTGCTGCAGCTTTTTAGCTTACTTTTAACTCTCCATGAGCCAAAGAGAAAATATCCCCAGCAAACATTTTTTGTATTAAACTTGACTAAACTAGACTAAATGAGACCAAGACGGTACTTTCCTTTAGCTGCTGTAATCTACATTCTGTTCCCTCTAACTTTCAGAGTGTGAACTCAGTCAAGCAGGAAAGTTTCTGGCCTTTTTTGCGTGCCAACTCCATGATGGCACTTTAAATCCAAAAGTGGATTGGTAACAGTAGCCTATAATTAAGTGGGTTATGAATTTCTTTAGTTAATTTTGCACAAGCTCAAAGCAAGGCTGTAGTTGTGGTACTAATGCTAAAGCAGAACTGGTTTTTATTTTCCAGTATCTACCAGGCCCTATTGCAACTAAGAGCCCTCAACAAGATGTTTATACATTTGATTCATAGTAAGGTAAAGGAGAAGGGAATGACATGAAGTATCTGATGAACACTTTTACAACAGTGAAGAGGGAGTTGACATTTGCAGCATTGACTCTTCACCTGGTTCCTACCAACTTTCAGAATTTTCTAAATGTTACAAGAACACTATGATATCTAATTCAGAAGGCAAATGTGAGATGCAATTAAGACTACTGTGCCCACAGCTAGACTGTAAATAAATGCCTCTTTATAGCCCTTAAGCAATTTTTATCAAAGGAAGTAATGGGTGTTTGATGTTTTTGGAAAGGTTGCTTTCATTTCAACAGCATTTCTTATATCCAACTTAAAATGGGAGAAAATGAAATTTATTCTACTTTGTGTACTTCTGTTCCTCTCTTTATACTTGACCACCTTTAAATTTATATATTGTTATTTATTGATTAATGTTCATACAACCTGTGGCATTCTTTTAATACCTTTTTTCCTGTTGGCTCCTAGTTTCTGTTAGAGTTTGATTTGAAAATGCCAGCAATATCAACTGCAGTTTTACAAAGATCAAAACCCACAGCAAGTGTGAAATATTTTTATTAATGCTGAAAGTAACTGTGGTGGGGGGTGACTGTGAATTGTCCAGTGGAGTTATTTTCTTGAGGGAGATTTAAACTTTGGCATTATTTGGGCACTCTCCCAGTAATGAAAAATCAGTGATGTGTGAAAGGAAGATCTCGGAATGTTAGGGACACTGGCATTTTGTGAAAGAAAAGCAAAATATATAACATGGGAAAGGCTGAAATCATAAATTTCAATTGCAAGTAATTACAATTCCATGCGAAAAACAAGAGATGTATCTGACATTTTCTTCTTATAATCTTCATCAAATTTCTCATTCTGTGCCACAGTGAAATGATTCTTCCAGTCTGAAACGGTCCCTAAGAAGTGACAAAACAAAAAAAGAGAAAAGATTGATTTACTATTATTTCCTGAAGCTCATTATCCACAACTTACTGGATACTTGTACTTCAATGCTTATTTCAAAATGACAGAATGACAACCAGACAGGGTTGATGTCAGTAACAAACCTCAGTACCTTTTCTCATGAATGGGGAAATGGAATGATCCATTATTCCTTGAAAGTCTTTAGTGTAGTTTGCCATGGGGTTTTCTTTCATTACCTCAAATGAGGTGTTATGGACTATTTTGTTTAGAACCTCCTGACTCAGATCTTTCTCCAGGAACTTTGCAATCTTCTGAATTTCTCGCTTTGGATTCTGCAGAAACAATTACATGAGATAAGACACAGAGCTAGGAAAAGCAAAGAAATCAATCATGTGAGAGCTGCAATTCTCACACAGAGAAGATCAGGTTACTGTATGGTTTACTGATATGGGCATTATAGTATAAAATTGTTGCTTGTAGTAAGTATCTGCTAGACTCACAGATTTCAGAGCTCTATAAACATATGTTCAGCCTTTTACCTCCTTCATATCTTCATAGAAGAGATAGAGTATACGGTGCTTATCTTTTGCCTTCCACCATCCTTTTACGTGGTCATACCAGGAACCCCAGAGGACTGAAAAAGAAATAACAGCAGCAGCAGCTGTAAATGCTGATTGTGTCTTTAACACATGTGGCACTCATGTTTGCCTCTTAACCAGTACCTGTGAATTTCCAAGCTGGTTTTGAATCAGTATGGCTGTGATAATAAGCATTGCTGTGCTCTGTGTTTATTACAACATTTTTGCTATTAATCCCTCAGGTTTATGGATGCTCAGAGCAGGATTAATGTGTAACTGTAGAGGGCAGCAAATGCAGATGCATCATAGTCAGTGGAAACATAGATTTCCAGTGTTCATTTGATCATCTGGACAAGCCTTGTCTTAATTGGCCTTGCTTTGAGCAGGGCAGGGGTTGGAAATGTATGGACAACAAAAATCCATTCCAGCTTGCCTTATTCTATGATTCTACCTGGTTTTAATAATTGCTATGCTATCAGAAATGCCTGCTTCTCTCAAGTGCCAAAATGATTAGCTAAGACAGAAGTAGATACATTCTATATGTCTGCACTGGGACAGATAGTTCCCAAGGTGAGCTGGTCAAACACAAGACATAAGGTCTCCTTCGGATGTGTGACTCTCATGCTGGTCCAGACAGTGGTATCTCTAGGCTTACATAATGGCAAAAATATGAATGACCTAAGGAAGCTTTAATGACTCAAACTGTAAACTGCCATCCACTTGACCAGGTTTTGTTTCTTGGATATACTATGATATCAGCACCTCTTTTAGAAAGGGAAGAATCAGCTTTTGGGGTTGTCTTCCCTTAGTTAGAGAACTGTCTTTGTTCAGATGCCTGATTTTTAGATTCATTAATTCAGGTACAAAGACTTCCTTATCTCGAATTCATACGGCCCATTTCTAGCAAAATTAATTCTCCTCTTTTTTAAATTTCAAATTCTATCAGTTTATAGTAAGACCAGTTAAACCATTGTTCCTTTTCAAATGGCTTTTACCCTCAGAGAGAAGAGATGAAACCTGAAAATTGTCATATATGTTTTTGAATTATAACAGAATAAAGATTAATGTTTTTATTTTCTCTCAAAATGGGAGTATAAGGATAGATCTAATCCTTTAGGTAATAGTAAAAACCTGTGCTTGAAGAAAAGCTATGACTGAAACACCTTCAGCAGATATCCTTCCACAGCATCTGCACAGGATTTCAAACCTTAGCTGAAATTAAAAATTCAATGCCTGCATTCTTAAAATGATCAAAATCTCTTATACAACTGGTGGCAGGTAATCACCTTTTCCAGTCATGAATTTCTCCACAAACTCCTCCCAGGTTCCTGGATCAGGCAAACCTTTATTCATTCTGTGGAAATGGTAGTATGACACCAAGTTGTCTTTTGCATTTCTTGCCACATAGATTATCTTTATTGATATGAAAAGAGAGAGAGAGAAAGAAATTAACTTGCACATACCAATATAGATATTGAGCATCTCCTGGAGTTTTCTCTTAGAGCATGCTGGTAAAGATTTAAGAGGTTTTGCTTTAAAGCTGCCATTTTCTAAAATCCAGCTCAGATAACTTAGTCATGACTTCAGATTCCCACAGACTTCAGACATTAAAGGGAAAATATTTTTTAAGACCTTTTTATTTCCCAGCGATTCTGGAAAACATGTTCTTCCCTGGTTTATGTCACTTTCTTTGTCTGTGAGGTAGCATAGGGCTCTTCAGCCTTACCTTGCAGTTTTGTTCCCAGAAGGATGGAGGCAGCAGCTGCACAGGCAGATGAGTTTTTATTGTTCGTGGAGATGGCATGGCTTCAGCTAACTCCAGACCTGTGGGTTGTTTAATTATGAGATGTGAGTTGTTCTCTAAATTGCACTAGCACTTCTTTCCTATGCTCACACAGGTGATTGTGACTGTGACTTCCCAGCAGTTCACCTTGCACTGATCACTCATCTCCAAAGCACTTACATAGCATGATAGCATATATAACATTACATAAGCATCTTCAATGTTTCTAGAGAAAATTTGACCTGTGTATTTGAGTAGAAAAAGGGAAACACTGATTTATGTCTCTTTGCTTTCTTGGGCCCATACCTAACTCCTTCTCTCCAAGGGATAATGATGAATACTGATTTCTATTTATCCAACCAAAGTTTTTCCTTTGCAATATTTAAGGTGGACTACTTCCATCTTACAGGTAAGAAGTATTAGCTTCTTTCTAGGGTACTAGAATATGATGGCTGAGTAGACTTTGTGGAAAGCACATAAAGAGAAACTAGGAGAATAACAGTGGATTTTCCCTTTTAAACATCTATCATGACGTCCATGATTTTTTTCCCTGTCATCATCTATCATGCTCTGTCATCTATAATTTTTTTTGTCTCTCTCTGTGTCAACACAGTCTAGTTTAGAATGGAAAAAGTAGCACTTCTGCAGAGCTAGTCAAGCTTTTTAGCTTCAGATGTGAGAGTCTGACTTAATTTGTGTGGAAATGGAGCTCTTGCTGAGGGAGACTTTTGTAAGAAACTGCAAGCCAGTGAAAACTGCTGGTTGTCTAAATGTTCCATTGCTTGTTTAGATGACCAGGCCCTAGAACTGAGCAGCAGTTACTTGAAACAGTAGCAAAAGAACTGAAAACATTATGTGTCTTTTGGAAATAGGTCCATGACATATGTTTCACTTCCATGCAGCCTGTAATCTCAGAATAGCATTCAATTGCCCCCATGCTGCCATTTTATACATATCTGCTGCTGGTTTAGATACTGTGGAGTATCAAACACAGCTTCAGATACTACTACAAAACATCATGGTTTTCAGTAGCACCTGAAGCAATCCTATCTGCCAGTCTTGCAGCACCTTGAGTAGGACTAGATGTTGATGTAAAGTACCTTAATAGCCAAAATGGTGTTTAGTTCAAGAACAAAGCAAGTGGGATGTTTTACAGGAAACTTATGGCATCAGCACTATGTATTTGTTTTGTTTCATTTTGTCTAAAGTACAAATAATATTCACCTGAGTAACGGGCAGATGGAGGCTCTGCCAAAAACCACTCGAGGAAAGGGTGGCGTTTGTAAGTGGTCTCACGTTTACACTTATCAGTATCTCCATTTTGTTGAACCATATCCACTATTTCCTGTGTCCATGTGGTACCTGAAAAAGTCAAGTGTTTAGATGTTTCCCTCCAGGATAGCTAAGAGTTTCTTCTGCTAGGGAACTGAAAGCCAAAAGGATGGACTCTGTGCTAATGGGGGAAAGAATAGCATAGAAAATAATAAAAAAAAGAAAAAAATATTATAATACAAAATGCCTAATTAATCAACAAAGGTAATTCTCAAGGCTCAATCCAGGAATTCCATTTTAGACAGACTTCTTCTTGCCTAAAGAAATAAGTCCCTACACCAGTACTGAAAAAAACACTGGGATAAACTCACTATTGTTTGGAGAATATTATTTGCAGAGGAATGAAACTCCCTCCTTTAATCCATCACAAAAATTCAGCTATTTCGTTTTCATACTGATTTTGAGTAAAAAAATGCAATACCTGAACTTCAAGTGAGTTAAAATTCATACAGTTTGAAAATATAAAAAAGTGGCTGTATTTGCAAAGTTTCCGTTTGAAACACATTAATGAAAGTCAGTACAACATTTCATCTGCCTGAGTGACTGCAACATTTGTGAGAGTTACAGTACGGTGTATCTCATGTGTCTCTTTTCTTTTATAGCTGTCATCTCTGTGTCAACCACATCTCCTCTGAGGTACTGTGGCAGGTCAGCTAGAGAACAGGCTAAGGGATAAATTGGAAAGCAATTTAGGCAGGAGATTCAGCCCTTCTTAAGATGCTTGTGTTGTGCATCTCACACAGATATGACATAATGTCAAATGGAATCCTAACTTCATTTATTTTCAGTTCAGTGGCTGGAAGGTTTTAATCTCAGCTGGAAAAAATAATGTGGTTTTGCCTTTAGTATACAAGTTGTAAATCAAAAGCTTTTTCAAAAGGTCTTACAAAACTAACGGTGGGGTTTTTGTTAAAAATATTTTTCCCCTACTGATGAAAAAAAAAAGCCCTAAAAATCGTTGCTAATTCAAATAATTATTTTTTATGATGATCAAATTCTGCCATATCTGTTCCTGAATCTCCAAAACTGTACGTGTTTTTATTCATATAGAATTCATATTGATGCTTGTTATTCATTGTTTTCTTGTGTAGTAAGTAAAAAGGGTTTGATGAAGAGGAGAAATATTGTCCTGTCACCGAGTAAAATGCCAGATAGCTAATATTAATGGTGATATTTTATTTTGTTAGCCAAAATTATTAAATGAATTTGGTTATTTTAAAGAATTAATCAATTTTCAGAAATCACGACTAGTTTACACAAAAAGTCACTCCCTAAATACATTAATGTGTTCCATAGTCATACAGTCAGTTTCTCTTATATCTTAGTAATGATCACTTATTTCTAGGCATTGTTACATCACTACATATTGGTGGAAGACTCCAATATATTAACGTATATAATCTCAGTTAAAAGTAAGAATTTTAGGCCATTAGACTTTGGCTATTTGTGCTTCATAGAAACAGGTGGTTGTTGCATCTGCCAAAGAAGTCAAGAGTTATTAGACATAGCTTCCTGTCTTTAAAATATGTCTAGTATAGAGTTAACAAATATCAGTCACAACAGAAAAAACATATATCTCAACAATAAGCACTATGCCAAACTTTTCTATTCTGTTTCCTATCCACACCAACCTGCTTTTGCATAGGTTGCAATGAGCACATCATCAGGTTTGGCTTTGAACTTCCACACTTTGTCCCAAATGCTGGCAGTTGATTGTGGGAGGGGAACACCATCCAGTTCAAGTAACTCAGGTCTAACCATTGTCTCTTCCAGACTCAAATCTTTCATTTTTTTAATGGCAATGAGAACTGCATGAAGAAAAGCTTAGAATTAACATGGCTGCTCTGAAAAAAAATCTGAATTTACTCATCTTGAGGTCTCTCTTATTGACCAAATTCCATGTCCTCTGATTTCTTTTTGCCATGATTTGGCCTATCTGGATCCATATATAGATTCCTTAAAGCTGGATCTCATTTTCAGAAATGCATGGTGTATTGCTAGTGGTAGTTTTCTGTGTCTCTAAAAATCACTCTGTTTACTCAGATACAAGAAGAGAAAAGTCATTATTCTCATATCAAACACATTTATGTAAAATTCTGATGATCGGTATGAAGGCTTCTAAAGGTAAATAAAGTAATTAGAGGTGTGATTCAAAAGAAGGCAGAGATTAACAGCAGGTAAGGAAATCAGCATACAGGGCCTAACCCTTCCTCTGTGAAGAAAACAGAAACGCCTGCTAACACCCTTTGTGCCTTATACTCACAAAAATATTCGCGGACGTTTTCTGTGTTTGCTTCCTGGATCTTAGCACTCTTGGAACTCTTTGCTTTGTTTTGAAATATGTTGCCTGTAAATAACCTGAACTAAATTGATCATTAACTAAAGGTTGTTAAACTTTAATTATGTGAATCAATCTGTTTTACAATAACTAGTTATTGATTTCTGAATTTTTCCCAGGGAGACCTCTTAGGCATAACTTTCAGAGCTTCAGAGTCTGGTCAGAAGAAAGCTGTGCTTAAGGGGAGGCTGTAGAAATAATCTCAACTAAAAATATCTTTCAGAAAAAACGACATTTCAATCCCAACAACAAACATTGCTAGAATATTTTCTTTAGTTTTCTTGTTTACTTACGGCAATTTCATACAGATTCAACTGAGCAGAGTGAGATGTTGGATTGGTGGCTGGGCAGTCACTCAAGAAATTTTTTGAAAAAATGAAGGAAAAAGATACTTTCCAGAGATTTTTTCTTGCTTAAATGTCTTCAGTCCTTGGCTGTATTGATAACTATGCAGGAACTTAAATCTTCCGGCACAAGTAGGTTAAAAACTTGTGTGGGTGGAGATTCCATTCTTCCTATCAGTGTGAGGAGAGTAAAGGAGGAAGTGCAGCAGAAGTCAACAGCTAAGCAGTTTTTCTGGCATGGTTTGTGAAATCCTTTCTAATCCTGAAAGAAAAACACTTGGAATTCTCATGTAAAGGGTGATTCTTTACTGGCAACAACATAAACTGTCAGTCAGTAGCTCCAGCAAGATTATTAATTTGTCTTGCTCATTGTCAGCAGTCTTGAAATAATTAATTTTCTTCCTAATATCTCATCTAAATTGCAAAGATCCTGTGTGTACAGGCAAAGGAAAAAACATCCCAAAAATTTTATTCTCTACTTCCCATCAGCAGATGATCCAGCCACCTCCCAGGAAGCAGGGCTTTAGCCCACTGGTGATTGCTGTATGAAAGCCTACTGCACTTATACTTACTATGGGGGTGCTATGGGGAAAATTAACTCCATCTTATGGATGGGGCATCCCCAATTTCTCTGGGCAGCCTGTTCTACTATCTCACTACTCTCACAGTTAAGAATTTCTTCCTAACAACTAATCTAAACCTACTCTCTTTCAGCTTGAAGCCCCCTTGTCCTGTCATTCTATGCCCTTGTCAAAACTCTCTCTCCATCTTTCTTGTAGATTCCCTTCAGGTACCGCACAGCCACAGCTGGGTCACCCTGAAGCCTTCTCTTCTCCAGGCAGAGCAATTCCACTTCCCCCAGCCTTTCCTTACAGGAGAGGTGCTCCATCCCTCTGATTGTCTTGGTGGCCTCCTCTGGACTCGCTCCAATGGATCCATGTCCTTCCTGTGCTGGGGCCCTAGAGCTGGATGCAGCACTCCTGGTGGGGTGTCACCAGTGCAGAGTAGAGGGGCAGAATCACCTCCCTGACTGCACTTCCCAGCCTCCTCTGGATGCACCCTAGGACATTTTTGGCTTTCTGGGCTGCAAGTGCACAATGCTGGGTCACGTCCAGGCTCTCATCCATCAGCAGCCCCCAAGTCCTTCTCCCCAGGGCTACTCTCCATCTGCTCATCCCCATTCAGCCTGTATTGATACTGGGAGATGCCCCAAGTGTGGCACCTTGTGCTTGGTCTTGTTAAATCTCATGAGATTCCCATGGGCCCACTTCTCAAGCCTGTCCAGATCCCACTGGATGGCATCTGGTCCTTCAGATGTGTCAACAGCACCATTCAGCTTTGTGTCATCGACACAATTGCTGAGGATGCACTCAGTCCTTTGTCTTTGTCATTAATGAAGACATTAAATAACCCTGGTCCCATTACGGACTCCCAAGAGACTTTACTTGTCACTGATGTCCATCAGGACTCTAAGCCACTGACCACTGGATGCTACTGTCCAACCACTTTCTCTCTCTTATCCATCTTACAGTTCACCCATCAAACCCAACTCTCTTCAATTTACAGAGAAGGATTTTGGGGGGAACTTATGTGTTAAAACTTATGTTTACATAAGTCCAGATAAATGACATGTGTAACCTTTCCCTTTTCTACTGATATGGTCACTCTGTCATCGTAGGCCACCATGTTGGTCAGGCTTGCCCTTGGTGCCCATACTGGGTGTCCCTAATAAACTCCCTGTCCTCCATGTGCCTGAGCACAGCTTCTACACAGGTCGGTAGCTCCCAGGGTCCTTCTTACTGCACTTTTTAAAGACAGGTAAAATTTTGTCCTTTTCCCAGTCACCTGAGACTTCACCTGAGTGCCATGGAGAGTGGCTTGGCAACTGCATCAGCCAATTCTGCTAGGATTCTGGTATGTAGCTCTTTGGGTCCCACAGACTTTAGGTTCAGGTTCCTAAGATAGTAATGAACTTGATTTTTCCTTTCAGTGGGAGGGACTTTGTTCGCTCAGTTCCCATCCTGCTGTCCATCAACTCAAGAGATGTGGGAAGAGAGGTTGGCATTGCAGACTGAGGCAGAAGTCTTTGAGTACCTCAGCTTTCTCCTCCTCCACTGTTACCAGTTTTCCATAATTGTTTATTGTTACAAGTTTACCTTCTGTAACCTTCTTTTTCTGGTTAACATACCTATAGAAGCCTTGTTACTCTTTGTGTTGTTTGCCATGTTCAGTTCCAGCTTTACCTTGGCCTTCCTCACCCCATGCCCATACCAGCTGACTATTTCAATAATCTTCCGAGGTTACCTCTTCTTTTCTCTACTATCTGTGGACTTCCTTCTTTCCCTTTAGTCTGATCAGCAGGTTTTTATTCATTCCTGCTGATCTCTTGCCTTCTCCGTTTGATTTCTTTCTCCTTGGGGATTGATACCAAATTCCACAAGCTCCATAATATGCTAACAGTGGTAATTATTAGTATGAAAGCTCATATGGGGGTGAACAAGGACCTTGTGAGCCTGACTAATAAACCATCCACATCAGTCCCGGATAGGAGAGATGTATTCCCTCATTGCCTCCACAAGGCAGATACAGCACAGCAAGGCCAGCAATTCCAGGGCAAAACACAGAGACATTATTTGTATTAACATGTTCACAAGATAAAGAGAGAAGCAGCACAGCCAACAAGCTGGGACCTGCACAGGAGCTTGCCATGTAATACCTGCTATAGCTACAGCACACTTAATACAAAACTGCTGTTATCTTGAGTCCCATGTTGGGCACCAAAAAAAGCTGTGGTGAGTTGACTTTGGATACCAGCTGCCCACCAAATTCCTCTATCACTCCCCTACTCAGCAGGACAGTGGGGAAGGAAATAAGAAGGAAAAATACCTTCTGTGTTGAGGTCATGCAGCTTACTAAAGCAAAAGCCAGGGTCATGTATGTGAAAACTGAAAGATTTGATTCTCTACTTCTCTTCAGCAGGTTTTGTATGGCACTTCCTGGAAATCAGGGCCTCAGGACATGTAGTGGTTGCTCTGAAAGGCAAGCAGTGTAAATTAGAAATTCCTCTCTTCCTCCTCCTTTCTCTTAGCTTTTATTGCTGAGTAGATATCATATGTTATGGAATATTCCTTTAGTCTTTGGTCAACCACTTGATCTTTTTCTGACTCTTACACCAAGTTTTTCTTCTGAAGGCTGACAACCCCAGAATAACTAATTAAACCACAACAAGCAGAGAAGGGTAAGGTACAAAATTTGGATAAGGTACAAAATTTTTCTTTTTACTTTCAAATTGTGTCATGGGAATATTTGCCATTTTCCTCTCTGTGTTAAGACTGTGCTGGTTCTGCTTGTTCTTCTCATACTTGGCAGGTTTGTGACATTGCTCACCACTTTCAGTTGTGCAATCATCCTGATAATGTGTTAATCCCCAAAGCAAATAATTTGTGTGGGTGACAGAGAAAACCCAAGACTGCTTATTGAGTGTTTCTTTTCTATTTCAACTGTGAATCTGAGTAGCCCTTGGACAATGGGCTGCAGTGAGGTCAAAAATCCCTGCCTGTAGCTTTAAAACTGGTTTTGAAGTAAGCAATGAGTGATGAATTTCTCTGATTCTGAAAAGGGAGATGAGGGTGGAACTGGCTAGTCCAGGAACCAGATTTCTTCTCTGGAGCTATGACATACAGGACGACTATAAAAAAAGTCTATGTAGAGAGCTTCCTTCAGGTTTCCATTCACCTTTTCCTGAGTGCAAACTGGTGGCAGGTGTTTCCTCATCCAAAACACACTGTGCTTGTTTTATTTTATTCTTGAATTTGATTTTATTTTTGCTTGTCTTTGTTTTCTTTTATTATTTCCATAGTGTCAGACTTCAACTGGGATGAAGGCTACAAATCCTACATCAGTATCAAGCACTATGATATGGTCTTAAGTCTGATTAACTTAATATTTTGCCTAAATTTAATGGTCTATGTAATATAAGGTACCTTATATTATACTTATATATAATATAAGGTATCTGATACATTTGAGTGAAAGAATGTGTTTCTGTGTTATGCTTCATGTTTGTATTACATTTCTCTTAAACTGAGGTCTCCCTCTGCTGGACAAAACACAATCTCTTTATTCTAAAAGATGTTAAATTATTTTGAGTTTAAAATTACATTTGATAGCTATTGCTATCCTTAGATACCAGCTGCATTCCTCGTTCAGAAAAAATGCATCCTTTGGAGAGATGAAAGAACACTCTGGACAGACCAAGGTGTTACTTTGAGGCTTCTTGAATTTTAAAACTGCATTTACCTCTTGATGACTGAATTAAGCTTGATCTGACTGTAAGATGGTGAGCAACAAAAGCTTTTGGTACTGTGGGATACATTTAGACTCAATCACAAATGCATCCTGCTATAGGCTCCTGGCAACCTCCATGTGCTGTGGAGAGCAATCCTGCAGGTGTCTCTAAAATTGAAACACTACCACCAATCTTGTGATGGGTATTTAGTGTTGGGTTCCAGCCAGACACAGGTGATATAATCATCACTGATATATTTATGCAGTAGCAAAATAAGTACTAAAGGATATTGTAAGTGTAACTGTGGAATGAATAGTCCTAAGGCTTTAATTAAGAAACACATTTAAACACGATACCTAAATGCAGTCCCTATCAGTAAAGCATTTATGTTTCCTTACCATCACACTCCCCAAATTTCTTGGTTTTAATTATTCTTTCTCCAGTAGAGTTTCCTCCAAGGAGAAGTGTTGGAGCCTACAGTGTGTATAACACTGACCAGCTCCACATGTGTTGGGGCACAGTAATAATATTATAAAATCTTGCTATTGTGGCCATGCATACTCAAGTGATAGAGCATAATTGTAATCCTGCAGCTTTTAAAAGTATTTTTCCCAATCAAATATGCATATGAAGTACTTTGTGGTTTTCTGAACCCTAACCCTAACGCTAACCCTAACCCTAGGCAGAACAGGAAAATCTGTGTTTTTCTGAGGTGCCAAGCACATGAGTGTAGCCAGTAAGAAAGCGGTGGAGAGGGCAATGGTGTGGCAATGCTCTCTGCAGCTGCAAAAGGCCTGAGCTCCTTAAGTTAGTCAAGCAAGATCCAGCCTCAACTGTGGCTATCAATAAAATGGATTTTGAACTGCACATATTAAGTAATCTCAACTACAAGCTGACATAGGAGCAATAGTAACCTATGTAAAAGCAAATGCCTATCTAGAAATAAACAACCTTCTTTCATGTAAATCTTTGTTGTCCAACCAAATTCAGAACAGAAGGTCTGAAAAAAAGTCTGTACAAATAATATAATTTCTAAAGTGTGTGCCAGAGTTCTGCTTCCATAAAAATGCAGAGTAATATATATATGACTTTATTGAGAGAAGAGCTAGTTTGGAATACTAGCTTGGGGGGGGATTAAAAATGATTGTAATGTTTAAGGGTCTACAAAATTTTACAGGCATGTGAAAATTCTACAATAAACAAGATACTTTTTCAACTTTGCTTAATGGCATTTCTCACAGAGAGCAATCCTCTTGTCCAGAGAGTGTAAAGGAGGTATGTGAGGTTCTGGTTCTCTGTGTACTTTGTGTCATACTTTCTGTTCCTGTAGGTCCAGCCTTGTTCCTTGGGATGCTAGAGTACATGGTTGCACATGACATTTGCAAGACAGAAAGACAAAATCCAGCTGTCAGTTTTTCCCAACAAGAAAAGTAGAGTTTAAATTCAAAACAGATATGAGGCAAGAATGCTTTAGGAATAACAACCAAAAAAAAAGACCAGTTGTGTATTTGTGCTTTGATCTAAACTGTACAAATTAAAAAAGTGTGACAGGATGGTTTCTGGGTTATTAGAAAGTTCTTACCTTTTAACAATGTTCATTCTTCATTCTTCTAGTTGTCTTGAAAATTATTTCCTAGAACGTCACTGCTGATGATTAAATCTCAGGTCAGATCTTTTAAATGTACCTACACTAGAAAATCAAGAAAATATGGGCAATTATTTTTTTATAAATTTGGATACGTGTCTTTCCTTAGATTGCTTATGTCTGACCTAAAACTCTTCTGTTGAATTTAGAGAAAGTTCATCAAGTCTATGCTGTTTGCAGCTTTCCAAATGGCAAAAAATTTCAGCAACAGTAATAATCCAGTTTCATGTGACTTTTCTTTTTCAGCTAGAATGATGTCAGACATGTGGATTCCTAATGAAATTAAAGGACAGAAGATTGCAAATTAACAGCAAATATTTTACAAAACAATGTCCTTATAACAGCAATGGCTGAATTTTAAGAATTGGGTAATTATGACCATTAATATACATTTCATTTTAGATGCTGAGAAAAATTGCTCCTATCACAAGAAATGACAGTCCTAATACTGGATGAACACACTTGATATTTGTGTACTTAAAAGACAGCTGTTTTTCTGGCATATTTTAAAATATGCTGTTCATCAGTGTCATTAAAGTACTATCACACTTTTATACTGTATGTGAGAACAGTTTCTAATGCCATCCAGTGTAATAATAGCTTATTTTTGTTTACTTTAATGAAGATGTTTCTTCTAAAGAACAACCAAGACAGGGAGACCTACATAAAAGAGATGTGTGAATTGTTTAAGGCTATTATACCAAATTAGGGATTTTTAATGTCAAAGAAATATTTTGGATGCTTTGATTGCATTCATCTTCGTCTCTTTTGTATGCATTGAACATGGAAGCTGTCAAAAGTGTTGAAAGTCTGACAGATTTTTTGAGCTAAGTATTTTCTTTTTTTGACAGAACAGTTTGGTTTCTGAGTCCTGCATCCTTGCTTCACTGAGCAAGGATGCTGTTATGTTTGGCTTAGTTCATTTTGAAGTCTCCAATGGTCGTAACCCATAAACCAGAGTGACACGGGGCCATCAATCAACATGCAAAGATTCTTGTCTAAGCTTTGAATTCTTGAGGCTATCTTTGCACATGGTGTTCAGAGTTCAGCTTGTGGAATATCAATCATTTTTATCATGTGATTGTGAAGCTCTGAGGTTGGAGTTCCTGCTCACTTCTCCCTGTTCTGAACATTTAGCTGTTCTGTGACCTACCTGACAGCACTGTTTCTTCAGGCATGGTGTTTTCACATGTAAGAAGGTCTCTAAATATTTTTGAGTTATACTTTAATTGACATGGCATTCAACCAATGAACCATGATTGATCCTGGGCTTTGGTGGCTAAATGGCTGCTATATGATGGTGATTTTCTTCAGGCTGATCATTCATTTTATTCTTTCTGATGTAAAGCTAGCTAGTAGTTACAACATAAATACTGACATATATGCTAAATTTAAAATTTGTCAAATTATAATAGTGAAATAATCTGCCTGATTTGTACAAGTATCTGTGCTTATTTCCAGGTTTTATGTAAGACTATGTCTTTTGCCCCCTTTCCATAGTGTCAGCCACACAGATTTTTTAAATTAATTGAGGGAAAACAGAATCTCTCAGCTCAACTAAACTATTTAAAAAAACCATAACCTAAATAATACTGGTAATACTGTTCTCCATAAACTGGACCTGGATTTTGTCAGCATGCTAAATTGTGACTTTGTCATACCAGGAGGTTTGTGACTTTTAGTGACTTCTCTGTTTAGGGAACTCTGAAACCCATTATTTACAATTAGACTGATTCAAGAAATTTATTTAGAAATACCAAAACCAGTTAAAAACTGCCTCCCCATGACCTTCTTATTTTGTGTTGAAATATAACTGAAACAGAGTTCAATGGAAAAGTAAGTTTGTAGCTGATTCAAAACACTCTGAAGTCTCATGTTTTATTTCACTGATCATGGGAACTTCAGCATATGATTGAAGCCTTGTATTTGTGTAATTGTTTCATTGTTTGGGGGGTCAAATGTTTGAAAATAAAAGTATCTTTTTTTTTCTCAAAAAAGGCATTATTTTTTTCCTTCTTGTATAGATGGTTAGTTTTAATAAACCTTTTATTGTAAATAGCCTGCCAAACATGACCAATGATGACACCTTTCTATTAAAAAGTATTAATTTTTTTAAACCTCAAAGACGTACTTCTAGATAACTGCAGCTACTTCTTAAACTTGTTTGTCATCACTTGAATGACTTTTTTTGCTCATTGTGCTCTCCTAGTCTGGTCTCTGCTGTAAACCTTGTAACAAGCTGGACAAATCTGAGATAAATTTACAGGAATTTCTTGTGATTCACTGAGGGTCGGAAAGCTGTGTGAAGATGGCAGCTGCTGCTTGCTCCATGGAGTTTTGTGGTAGATGGTGAAAGTGTGGAGGGGCTGTTTCTGGGGTATAGGGATGGGCTAATTTGGGGACAAAATAGCACAAGGGTTATGTGACTTTAACTGCCTAAGCATTAGGGGTCTAATCCCTTTGGACACCCCAGGCTGACCCCCAGTTGCTTCTCTACAGGGAGGGAAATCTCCCGTGGGTCATGCCTGTCAGGCATGAGCAAACATCTTGGAAATCTGGTAAATTAGCAGCTGACTTGCTTGAGGGGCTCTGTGTATGTAACTCAGAGATCCCTTAGCGTGCAAAGACAGTGGACACAGCCCAATGGATGTAGGTAATGCAATTTTGTCTGGTAGTTTTAGATACAGAATGTAACAAACCCCCTCAATTATTGTCTAAAACTGCACAGAGCCAATTTCAAGACTTTAGCACCTGAAGCTGCTGTCCCAGAACAGCCAATGCAGGAACAGACGACTGGATTAACTTGTCAGCTGGCAGCCAACATGCAGCAAATCTAACTCAGAAAGTAAGGTCAGGAAACACTCATATGAGAAGCCTTCTGACACTTCTCAGAAGTGTGAGCATTTCATGATACAAATGCAGAAGTAGGTCATAAATGAACATTTATCATTAATGTTAATACTCACGCAAAATTTGAAACCGAGCAACCACCTCTATTTAAGCAACTGGTGTTGGCAAGGCTTCCACCAGTTTTTTTACAGGGATAAATACTTAAACTTTGTTGTTTTACAGTAGGATTATGTACTTTTTAGTATTTGCTTCCTTTTCCAGCATGTAAAAACCAACAGCACTTCTTATCAATGTTCCTAGTGTGTCTCTAGATCTCCCATGTGTCAGAAGTGGTTGGAGCACTATCACGAGGACTGTTACAGAAAGAAGAATTCTGTCTGAATTAAATCCAAGGACTACATCTCATGTGATGTCATCTACAGTGACCTGAGCACCCACCAGCTACCTTTTCCTATCCCTGGCATCTGCAAGAAGGTAACTCAATTGTGCTCTGCTGAAGAGGCTAGGATTCTGTAATAAATCACAGTTGGATATGTGATCCTAAATCCATAAGCAGATTTTCTTGCTCTATTTATGTTGTATTTTGCTTGTAGGCTTACTTAAAATCCAGTGCCGAGGGAGTACAGAATTAAGTAAAAGAGAATGAGAGAGATTCCTGGCCCAGCAAATACAAGCCTGCAGCCATGGACTGAATTACACTCATGGAGGAAGCCAGGTCTGCAGTAACCCAGAAACCTCCTTGTGCCCTGGATCCCATCATCCACCTGCCTCCATCCCAGAGCTGGACCAGCAAGCCTGCACCAATGAGCACTTGTCCTTGGTCCTTGGCTCTGCTCCCTAAGATCCTTTCAGACTGACTGTGCCTCAGAATGGATTGTTCAGGATTCTCTTGAGCCCAGGGATCTTCAAATCATCCTTAGCATCACAGTCCTCTTGGGAGTGGAGCAATGGAGAGCTAGTAGGAAGCAACCAGGCATTGCATTCAGCACAGAGCTTTAGGACATCAGTGACAGGATCACTTGTTTTAAAGACTTAATAACACATTCAATTCCCACCTGTAGATGTCTCCCAGTAATAATGCTATGAATTTGTGGCAGGCATAAAAACTAAATGTGATTAAATTCACTAAATGTGATTAAAAACTAAATGTGATTAAAAGTCTGTTGCAGCCATGTTGCACACTGCAAAAACTAATCTTACAAATAAATTTAAATCTTGTGTTTTTGCTCCAGTGACAATGCATTAATGCTGAGAGATACTGTCATATGTATTTATTAATCTCAAAACATAGGTGTTTACGTGTATGTGCATAGACTTTTATGTGACTGTGTGCATGTAGGTGTGTATGTGGTGTATGACTGAAGGATGCCTCAGGACTCACATTTGTGCTTACATTCCAGACAAAGATATTCCTGCCAGTTCTGTGTTGTAGTTCAGAATGAGATAAAGTGCAATATCACACAATTTACATGTAAAATACAAAATGAAAGGAAAGGAATTATAAGCACATTTTTCCCTCTAAATTCAGCTTATTTCTTGGTATCTTGTCAGAAGGATTTGATTTTTCTTATCTTGGTAAAAACCCACTGTGCTTCAGCAACTAAAGGTTTCAAACCTGTGCAGTTGGCTTGGGGAACAAGCAGCAAAAATGTCCCTTGAGCAGTGTTCTGTGAGTGCTCAGAAGTGTTCCAGTTAGTAGATGACCATCCTCACTGCATGTTCACTTTTCTCACTGTAAAACCTAATTTCATATTACTTTCCATGTCAACTGGTCACTCCTCCAGCTCTCTTATTGTCACTTGACAGAGGTGGCAAGCCACAGGAGCAATCACATCCTCCAAGATTGCAATGACATGTTTTTTGTTCCAACAAGAAAGACTGGCTGATCTCCGAAGCTTGTCTGTCTCTATCTGCTTTTCTGCCAGGGCCTTCTCTTGCTTCTACTCTTCCTCTGCTCTTAGATCAGTGCAGATACCTTCAGAACTATGGAGCTGCTTTCAATGCCTTATTATTCCATGAATTTACAAACCCCTGCTTTCATCTTTAAAAAGCTCTTGAATCATGACGTAGGATGCTGGGAGAATTCATATAGGAACTTGATAATGAGATGAAGACTTCCAATCCCAAAAACTGCACCAGGCCCTGATGGATTTGGTACAGACAGCAAGCACTGCTGGCTGAGTCTGGCATGGCTGGGAATAGGTGTTTGTGGGCTTGCATGCAGTCAGGACAGATGGTAGATGTTTCTTATTTCTCTCACTTTGTACAGCTTCCTGTGCCAGCTGTGGCCACTCATCAGGTCCTAAACCAACCAGGCTTCTCTCAGAAGTTTTTTTTCTCCCAGAGCAATGGGTCCCCTTTGAAACATGAAGCTTATCCTAGAGGAGTGCTCTGATGCTCTCTGATGGATTAGAAGTTGAAGGGATCACCAGCACTTGAGGAAATCCCATCCCAATAGGGTTTAGGCAAATGTGCTGGCTAAAATTGCATACCAGGTTTTTAAACAACTTCCACCACTCTGAAGGAGCTGCCTGATTCTTCAGAGACTCCCTGGCTGCCAACAGAGGCCATCACACTACACATGAGTTCTCAAATCCTTCCTGTAGATGTGGCAGTAAGCTGCAAGGCCAAATGGTCACAGCTGGCCACTAATGATGTATGTCACATTGTCTGGAGAACAGAAGGAAAGACCTAGGGACAGATTTGTGGTGGTGCTGAGCACACTCACAACTTATCAGGAACTGATTGCAAATGTGCTTTAAGTACACACAAGACTATAAAAAATCAGTTTTGAAAAAAAAATGTGGCACTATAACTCTTTTGATAGAGTTATAATCCATAAATTAATACTTTTGGAGAATATTTCTATACTTTTGATACCCTTAACAAAGTGTTGCACAGAAGTCCACAAGTTGTTCAAAGAATTTATTTCTTTGAAAATACAAGCAGGAAGCTTTCACTAAAGGTCCTTTATTTTTCTTTTGAAAATTATTTCCTTATCAGCTTCTTTGTATAGTCCAAAAAGTGGTAAGGCAAACACCTTTTATATTTGCCACAGGCTCCACTGATTACTCAGGTTGATCACCCAAAACTGACTAGCACAGCTTAAGTTCTAGCTTTAGATACTCTCCGTGTCTGAGTTTCTTGAGTGTAAAAGTAGAGCTGGCATACAAGTTGTTAAATTAGCATTATTTAAAAAGTCCAGAAAGAATTTGAGGTTATAAGTTCTGCAAAGTCTGTAAATAATTTTAAAACATATGAAAAGAATTTTTGGATTTTTCAATACTAACTCGTTAATGACTTTAAATGCTCCATTGTTGATTTGTTCTAGTTCAGGCAGTGGAGTGATTTTGCAATATATTTTTTTTCTTCATATAAGAATTTAAGTTTTACTTCACGTACTCTTCCTTTTGCTTTTTTTCCCCCCCATGCCTGATTCTGAATCCATAATATTTCTGGGAGATTCCTTGGTAAATAACAGACAGATACTTTTTATTTGGCAGGTAAGAGGCAGGTACTTTTAGAACTATGGCTTTCTTTTTTGCTTTGATCTCATTCCTTGCTCTACAGGACTTTGAGGACCTGCAATTATTTCTACCACCATCGGAGAAATCACTTAAACGTGAGGATTTGCTTAAGTGCTTTACTGATTGAACTTTTATTGTGCTGGAGAGTATCAATTAAAAAAAAAAAAAGTCCCTTGTCGCTCTCAAGATTCAAAACATCTAAAGAAACTGAGCACCATACCGAGAAGTTAAACCTTTAGAAAACATTTTGTGAGGCATTTTAATGAAATGTGAAGGGTACTTCTAAAATCCTTAGCACTCATCAGCCCTTCTCTCGTCTATCAAAACACCCACGTTAATTAAAAACGGGAACAAGCCCCCAAAAAAACAAGGATCCGGCAGCTGGCTCCGGTAGATGGCACTGCTCTGAATAATTTGAGCAGGATCCAGCGATTTCCGCAGGATGCTCCAGCCCCGCACCCGGGCAGCGGCTCTGAGTCGTCTCCAGGCGTTTGCATTCTCCTGACAGATTTTTGCTATAATTTATTAAAGTAATCAAGAGTTTGTTGCTAGTGAGAAAGAATAATTGTACCCACTGCTGTAATCGTGATTTGCTGGCTGCTGCTGGTACCTGTTGCTTCACTTCATGCTAACTCTCCCTTCTGCCAGTTTTGGTTTTCAGCAGATTCAGCTTTCATTCTGTCGGGTCACTGGTAATGGTGTCAGGGACAGGAATTCTATTCCTGATACCGTCTGAGCTGCTGTGAGAAGTTGTGTCTCTGCTGAGGGGTGGGTTTGCCCTTGGGTGTGTATGTGCTGCTGATTTGCTTCCATAAAGAGAAGCAGGGACCTAAATGCTCCCTTTGCAAATGCCCTCAGGGACTGGGAAATTTAACTTTCAGCTAGGTTACTGCCTAGAAAAATCGCGTGTCCTTAATTAGAAACTCAGGCTTCCTTGAATGAGAGTGCTTTTGGCGTTTGCCTGGACACAGTGTTCACATTCGTTCACATTTGGGGTGAGCAGAGTTCCTTTCCTTTTGTTTCCTACTTTTATTGGAAAATTCCCTTCTCAAGTTTGGTGCTTAAATCACACCACTCTTTTCAGGTTAATGATCAGGGACATTTTTTGCATCACTTTTTGGCTGCTGGCTTTGACAATAACTCTGATTTCTGGGAGGGGAACTGTGAGTGCCCTCAGTACCTCTGAGCTGAAGGGGAAGTAGACTAACATGAGGAACAGCTTTGATGGGAACTGCTGAAGGAATTACACAGCTTCCTTCTTAGGAGTCTGTAATTTGAGGGACCTAACTTTAAGTTAATTCTTGTTATCAAGCAGGTGAGAACTTTGAAAATAGGTCTCTTCCCTCTTCTTTCCGTGGGTATAGCAAACCACAAACTTTCTGGATCTTTGTGCTGGAAGGACCTGCACTTTTTCTGCAAGTTGACACAATCATCTGGGATGAACTGTCTCTACAGGGAAGATAATTCTCTTTAGTTTGAGAATAGCATGAGGAGTTTTGGTCTTTTTCACTTCTTTTGGACCCAGTCCTCTTCATCTGGGAAACAAGTGCTGGTTTAGAGTGGGGTTTTTTTTGGTGGTTTTTTTCCTGAGGTAGTCATTGACTTGTGGACTAAAACTGGAGCTGAGTGACTGGTGTAATCACCAGCCTATTTCACAGATTATTTTCTCCAGCACTTGGGCCAACATCTATGAAGACAAATTATATAAAATGGAATGAGGAGACTGGGAGGATTGCAATCATACAGCCTTGTTGAAATTTCCATTATGTGGTTGGAAAGGCAGGAAGAAATCTTCCCAGGATTTTGTGCTCCAAGAAAGTGGAAGGAGAATTTGTTTGGAGGTGAAGGTAGCCCCTTCCCTTGTAGGTTGATACGTCCTTTCAGGAGAGAGGAAGACTGCTGGTGGCAGACTAGAGGTCAGCCCTACTCCATCAAGCCCCTGTTGTGCAGTTCAGGCAGCTCCCTGGTCAGCAGGCAGATTTTCATAGTTCCTACTCTAGGCCCTGTGTAAGATCCAGCCCTCTTTGCTTCTGCAGGTCCCAGCCTTCATTGTACCCATTGTATTCCTTTTTTTTTTTTTTTCCTCCTTTCTTCTCGCCACTAACTGGTTTTATTTCAGTTATTGAATGGAAGACTTAGAAATGTCAGTTTCCCTATTTTCCCCCATTTTTTTCATCTTCTATCAGCAAGCCCCAGGGGCAACTTGCTGGCAATGTGCTGTGCAAGTCAGCAGGCTCTTGAAGGAAACAGCATTATTTTTCTCCTGCTCAGTTTGACTGCCAGGAAAAACGAAGTTGAGTGAAACATCTCTTTTATAGACACCCAAGGGCAAGACATTCTTGGAAGGTCTCCTTCCCTGACTGTGAGGTTCTGGGGATTATATCCCTAACAAGAGAAATTTGGCAACTGTGTCCATTATTTCTTTGACACAACCCTACTTAGCTGTTTCTGAATTGTGTTCCATCTTGTTGGTGCTGGCCAGACATGGAGGTGGGAGAATGTTGGATTCACCAGCTGTGCTCAGGGTGACTGCATAACTGGACCAGGCTTTAGCAGGGGAAAATGATAACTTAGGCATTTCTCTCTTTCTAAAGGCTCAAGAAAAATAGCCTTCACTGATCAGTCCTGAGCAGCTTGCTCCTCCAATATTTCTATTTTTAAAACTTTCAGTGGGAATTTGAGCTGCTGTTTTCCAAGTGCATACAACAGCTTACTGTGCTGTGTGTCACTCTTCAAAAAACCAAAATAAGGCGAGTCAGACCAAGAAACACTGAATACTCCCCCATCTCTTACCCCAGGCAAATGATTCCCTAAAAACAAAATTTCAGACAAGTAAATATGAACATTGTCTATTGCCATTTCCTACTGAGGTAAGTAGTTTGAGGTCATCTTTTCTGTATTTACAATGTATGGCTTAAAATACAAACACCCTTTCTGCTTTGTTCTTGTTTGCACGACTGAGTGCTTTCATAGATATATGCTGCAATAAAGGATGGCTTAGAAATTAAATATAAAAAGGCAGCCATTGCCACTGGGCAAGAGAGTACTCTACCAGTCAAGACACAGCCTTCACTGACCAGGCTCACAATGTAATGCTCTTTTAAGAATTATTTAATGCAGGGGTGGAATTTATGCATTATAAAGGGATGAGGCAAAACCCACTGTCCAGTCCTTTTCAGCCTTTGGTAGAAACTTTGATCATTAATATAATAATTTATTTAGTTGCCTAAATTTGTAAGGTCTGTTGCAATTTTGCCTGAATGTGAAAACAAACGCCTTTCTGGGCACCCTGTCCTTACTTTTTTTTTTCTGAATAAGAATGTCATGACATTTTAAAACCTATGTGCATTTCCTTTTTTCCTGCTCCTTAATTGAACAGCAGGATGCATTTTTAACTGCTCCTTCATTGTGGCTCTACAACATGCACAACACTGTTGTCTTTCTATTGTCATTTCGCTTCCTTTCTCTTTAGAAATTTTATCTCCCAAACAGGTGAAGCTCAAAAGGGTTTTTCTTCAAAGAAGATTTTAATTCTTGTGTCTATGTTTGCCAATTGCAAAACATAATAAATGTGTTTGCCTCTGGGCTTGACATTAAGCCTCAGATATTAATTCTGGAACAAGCACTTTCAGAGTTACTAGGCTGCAATTATAGTAGTGTTACCAGGTGTGAATTATTTAGTTGAAGTCAGAAACCAGTCTTCTTTAGAATAAGCAGGTTTCAGGTGCACTTTGGCCATTCAAAATATGTTAACTGCTTGACAGAGTAGGTTATCTCATAAAGGGTTGGATTAAATTTTGCTGAGGTGAGTAGATCTTTCATTTAAGATAGGTTTATGAAGATCATGGGCATACATTTCAGCCTCAGGTAGAGGCTGTCAAGGCAGCTTGGAAAGGTAACTGATATGTGTGGATGAGCTGGGTCTATCTATTATCTATTAGGTGGATGAGAGAATAACTCAAATGATAAAGGAAAAAATTACAGAGAATATTGTATAGCATCTGTGTGTTGTCATGACAAGAGTGTACAGTGTTGAGATATTGGATTGAAAGAGTGGGGAAAAACCTTCAGCATTCAGTCCACCTGACTTTTTTGGAAGTTTGATGCTGTACATCCCTGTGAATGTACAAAATTACAAAATAACCCAGTGTTCCCTAATGCAATCACCAAGTTTTGCATGGAGTAGAACATCACATCTGTTCAACAGGATCCTGGTGACCTTGGCCCTTTTTGTCTCGGGCTCAAATGCCTTTTTATAACCTATATACTTCTTGTAGCTCAGTTCTTCATGCATGTAATGTCCACGTTTGTGTATCCAAACTGTCCTGGTCCCAGACAAGCAGAAAATAACCCAGCTTGATTAAGACCAGCTGTAAGGGTGGGAGTGATGGGGTTTGAGGGTACAAAGCATCATGAGATGAGCATGGCTGAAGTTTTGTAGCTGGCTGAACTTCCTTTGCACAGCTCTCTTCTGCTTTAGGAAAAACATCTGCTCACCCATGGCCATGTCCCTTTCACTTGGTTGGTTGATAAATACTTAGCAGATGAATTTGCTGAGAGAATTTTACTGAGGGAGGAGTGAAGGGAGAGACAAACACTTAACAGGCAAATATTGGAATTTGAACCTAAGACATCTTCAGAAGTTACCCTGGCAACAACATCCCGAAGTTCAGGGGTGAAAAGAAAGAAAGAGATGGTGTCCTTAGGCTGAATCAGTGAGTTGCCTAATTTGGGATAACCAGCATCAGGGAAGCTGTTTGAGGATGGATTGTTCTCTGAAGCTGCTGCTGTGCAGCTTTACTGTTGCACATTATTCACTGCTCAACTGCTTCACAAATAATTTTCAGTAGCCCAAGAAGGGCTCTAATGAGGTTCAGTAGAAGTCTTTCCACAGATTTTGCCTCTCTGCAAGGATAAGGTTCTTGAATCATACACCGCTTACTGGTAATTCTCAGAAAGAAGTTGAATCAGTTTTTCTGGTTCTTGTAGCCAGCAGAGTGGAAACAATTTGTGTTATCTTCTTTGGACCTTGAAATGGGAAAGGTAAAACAAGAGCAGGATGCAAGTAGCAGTATGAATTATAAAGGAAAAGTATTTGGGGGATAATATAGTCACCTCCATGTTACTTCTGAAGGGTGGAAAGACAAAAGCAGAAACCTGGACTTTTTCTTTCTCTCTGGGAATTCTTCTCAAAGAAAAGTTATGTCAATGATGGCTAACTGTTTCACTGGCTTCTCTTTACTGAATCACTTATAAATCCCCAGCTCTTGGTTTGTCACACAAGAGGTGAAGATGTAACTGCCTACATAAGGGGAAAGAAAGAAAGTGAAATGCAAGTAAAAAAATGAATGAACTCTTTCTGCAGGGGAGCTAACTTGGCATCTCTATTCCATTCTCTTTAACATATCCAGAACCATGCCAGCTCTGTGCAGGTGCTCCAAAATCAAGGTCACCAGGTTCATATGGTCTCCATGAGATGCACTGTGTATCCCCATGCAGGATGATCCACCAGCAGCTGGTGGCTTTATGACTCTCGGTTCTTTAAGCAATTTACCAGGTACTTGGCTGAGACTCTGGAAAGTGCTGAAAAGGAGTTTGGTTTTCCTCAGCACACCAAAGCACTTTGCTACTTTGTTTAGCAGAGCCTGCTGAGGCAGACTGTTCATGGTGCCATGAAAAAGAAACTATCCCCATAAACATTACAGCCAAGACAGCTACACACTCTCAGCTTCTTGGATATGGTGCAGGGATTGCTGCAAAATGATGTTGGAACTGAAGGAGCTTAGAAACTTTGTCAGAACAAAGTCAGTCCTAGTCAGCACTAACAACCAGTTATTTGCAACCAGCTGGTGGCTGTTCCAGTTTATTCCTCATGAAAGACATGTTCACGAGTGTGAGATGAGAGAGGGAAAACACTTTCCTGTTGCCATCTCTAATAAAGCAGTAAACATAGTTGAATGCCAGAATAAAGAATATGAGTTCGATTTGTCCTGCAGGAGATTTCTGATGCAGAAGTGAATCTGGTGGCTAAATTATTGATGTTGTTGTTTTTAACCCTAGTGTATTGCCTGTGATGTGGTAAACATAACTTCTTCACAGGTTCTCATCCTGATTTCTGGCCAAATTTTGTTCTTGATTGTCCATCTGTGTCTGCTATTAACTTAGATGAAGTCACTGCCATGGCTCCACAGGTAGTAATTAGGCACAATTTATTTTTATCCTAGATACATCCTCAGTCATAAATATTAAAATTTGCATAGAATAATTTTTCATCCTTAAATGTCCATTCTTCCCATAGTTTATAACCAATAGATTGTGGCTTGCACACAGCCCATGCACACAGAAACAAAAAAGGATCAGAGTAAATCTTCCTGCCTTGCCTGTCTCCTTACCTTAGATGCAGTTATTTGTTGTGCAGATTCATCAGAAGCACATCTTGTGTCTGTCTTCTCTAGTCTTTGCCTAGCTGAGTAAGTATGTCAGGGGCAACTGCAAATCTATGGATTTATTGCACACACAGGGCAGAAGTAATTAAATACCAATATGCCATTGGTGAGCCTTGAGGCACAAGCCAGATGGAGCTGTGACTGCTTAAGACACCTTTTTTAGGTGTTTAGCAGCATCTTCAGATCAGAGATCCATTCTTGATCATGCGGGCTAGTAGGGATGAGGTGTTCCCTCTTGCTGCTGCATTTCCTGGTGTTTTATTTCAAAATTGTACGAAGCCCATTTTTTGTTTGACTCACTACAGAACACTTAACAAAACAACTTGTAGTGATTATGCCAAAAGGAAGTTATTTTCCAGTGATGCCTTTTCCCGAGAAGCCTTTGGACACATTCAGAAGAAGAGGAAACCCAAGTGTACACAGCCAGAGGAGACTGTAGAGTACAAGATGAAATAAATGTGAGTGTGGAGAACATAAACCAAAAATCAGAGCATGATTTCCAGTCTGTAAGAACAGCGGCATCCTCTTTGGCAGAAAGCATTGCCATTTCCATCCTGTTTCTGATGACAGGATTCATCAGAAAAAGGTTTGCACCAGCTATCTGATAAAATGTCTACATGGACTTCTATGAAGATGCATTTATCCAAGCCAAGGTCTTTCCCCTGAGCTGCAGTTTATAAGCAATAAATTGATACAAAGGGTCTTTTTGCTGTTTTAAACAGCTGGGAAGAATTTTTTTTAAAATTCAGGCTTGTGGTTGATGAATAAAACATGGCTCAATGTGATGCCATTCAGCAAGGGAAGCTGTGGAATGATTTAAATTTTTGCACACATGGATTTTGTGCACTGGTAAGGACTTGTGGTTTCATTGTGGTAAGCATTGAAATCTATTATAAAGTTGTGAGGGCAAGTAAGAAGTAACTATCATTAAAAATGAGAGTGAATTGTTCCTGTTAGAGGCACATGAGCATGGTTATTAGGAATACTTTCTGCCTGGGAGATTTTTCTTTCTGTGGGAGATTTTTCTTTCTCTTTTTTCTCTCCCCAAGCTCATCAAAGGATAAAAGCAGAAAAACATGAGTGTAATGGGTTTATTCTTTCTTTGTGCACTGTCTGTGGAAGCTAACAGCAGTAAAAACCCCTTGTAGGCTAAAATAATAGTTCTTTAAAAAGCGTTCAAGGAGACGTACATGGGCAACATTAGGAAAAAAACCAAAGGTTGTATGTTGTTTATAGGCTGGTTTGGTTTCACTGGGCTCCCAGTGTGCTCCAGAAACATATGCTTAATCTGCCACATATATACCCTCAACTGATAGCAAGATAGTCTTTCTTGCAATAGCTGTTTCCAGTGAAATGCCTTAGATATTCATCAGAGCCACATTTTTCACTTTTGTTTTCAATTTTACAGAAGTCATGGACAGTACCTCATTGTCTGTGAAGACAGTCTAAATTCTGCCACTAGTTTGATGAGCTGGTTACTAGGCCACTGCTGCTAAAAGTACCCTGCAAACCCTTTTCTCTCCCAAAACCAAGCCAATTGTGGCACTGCATTGAACAGGTTGAGAGGTGATGTCAGCATATGCTTAAAACTAGTGATGGCCTTCAGTGGTTAGCCTGGTGTGCTCATTCAGGCATAGCCAAAATAATTAATGTTAAATAATGTTGCTTTCTTCTCCTTTTCTTTCTTTTTTTAAAATTTTACTTAAGTACCTCTGCCTTAAACTTGCTCATTCCGCCTTTTAAATATATTCTTTGGATCACAAGCAACTTATGAGACATTCAGTATGTTTATTATTTAGTTGACGTGATTTATGATCTTTACTGGACACTAGAATATTTGAAAAAGTATTTATGAATTTACTCAGACTCCATCTATAAATTGAAAGGACAACTACACAAAGCTATTCAAAACTTTTCAAAAATATGCTAATGAAAAGCAAGATCAAATAATCAACAAACAATAAAGAAATGGTGAAATCCAATATTGTAATTTTTAAAGAGCTGTGTGTCTGCCAACAAGACAGTATTCATGGCTTTGTGAACACCGAGTGAAGCTGAGGACAGTGTGATTGTGGATAATTTATTCTGGTTAAAGTGTTTGCATGATGGGACCTGTGGGAGCATTTTCTGTAAGTGAAAGAAGACTTCCTAGATAAGGTCAAGTTGTGTCTGGTCTTTCCAAAGCAGTTAGCATATGTGATGGCTCCAAAGAGTCCTGACAATTGCCTTGGGCTCTACATTAGTTTTTCTTCCCTATTTGATCTCTGCATCTTTATCTGGTCTCAGACTACTTATCACACTGAAATTTATTATTTAATGTCTCATTTAAATGGCCAGAAGCATTAAGTAGATTTACATTATGTTTAAGTTTCAGTCCCAAGTAATTTACTACAAGTTTAGTATTACTTTCCCCTGTGGTGTTTTGACCCTGGCTGGATGCCAGGTGTACACCAAAGCTCTTCTATCACTCCCCTCCTGAGCTGGGCAGAGGAAAGGTAAAACAATGAAAGGCTTGAGGGTTGAGATAAGGAAGAGGAGCCATCACTCCCCAGTTATCATTGTGGGGTGCTCCAGGGGTTGCAGGTGGATCTCTGCTCCACTGTGGACTTGGGCTGCAGGGGCACAGCTGCCTCACCATGGGCTGCAATACGGGCTGCAGGGGAACCTCTGCTCTGGCTCCTGGAGTACCTCCTGCCCTTCCTTCCTCACTGACCTGGGTGTCTGCAGGGGTACTGCTCACACATACACTCACTCCTCTCTCTGTGTGAAGTTGGTGTGGTGCTGTAACTTTCACCCTTCTGAAATTCTGTTCTCCCAGAGGTGCTGCCCCTGTCACTGAGTGGCTTGGCTTGTCTTGGAGCTGACTGGCATTGGCTCCATTGGACATGGGGGAAGCTTCTGACATCTTCTTACAGAAGCCATTCCTTTATTTCCCATCTATCAAAACCTGGCCTCTTCTCCCAGGTCACCAGCAACAGGACAAGAGGATGTAGACTTACATTCCCTGTACAGGGGGGGATTAGGTTGGACATTAGGAAGAATTTCTTCCCAGAAAAGGTGATTAGACATTGGACTGCGCTGTCCATGGTGGTGTCGGAGTCACTGTCCCTGGAGGTGTTTAAGGAAGGGCTGGACATTGCACTCAGTGCCATGGTCTACTTGACAAGGTGGTGTTCATTCATAGGCTGGAGTCAATGGTCTCAGAGATCTTTTCCAACTTCATTTATTCTGTGATTCTGTCCTGTGAAAAATGCATATTTTATGACTGGCTTTTCGCAAATATTAAAATGAATATGATATGTGTTGTGTTGGAAAGTGATGCTGTATTCATTCTCTTAAGTAGTGTGTTAAATAGTTTTAGGTTATAAAAAATGTTAAAATAGAAACTATGCTATGTAAGATACTTTTTTAAAGAAAGAACTTGCAGCGAGATAGCAGCCACAGGACACCTAAATCTTTCAGAGAAAAAGAATTTGTTGCTCCATTATCAGAAGAAACGAACTTCTTCCTGCCTCGAAGGCGCTGTTAGGATTAGGAGGAAGAAGTAGATGATGACCAGACAAAATCCTGTGTTTGAATGGAATTTATGCATCATGTATGAAGTGTATGAATATGCAACAGGCTGTTGTTTTTAAGGGTTAATCCTTTGTTAATGGGTGTCCTTTTTCGGGCTTGTGCTGCCCAGAAAAAGGTACCTGACCTCCATAACTCTTTGTTTTTATTGTCTCATATTGTCTTAATTCAAATTGTCTAAATTATTATTACTCTAATGCATTACTATTTTTATAACTATTTTATTACTATTAAACCTTTAACATTTTAAAAACAAGTGATTTGCATTTTTCACATGTCCCATCCTTGATCCTCTCCAATTCACTTTCTATCTCACACACAGTGCTAAAACAGCTCCTGACAAAATCTCTCATGAATAAGTCTTTTTCGCCAAAGGCCTGAGCAGCAACATCTCTAATTGACTCCTAACTATCCCACCGTTCCTGAACCAGCTTGTCACTGGGAAGAGGCATGAATATTTTATAATTACCTGCAGCCCTTTCTCCTCTTAGGGAGTCTGCCTCACCTGAGATAATTGTAGGTTGCCAACTTAAATGGTAGGTTTACAAGGCTCTGTTAATTCACTGCTGTTTGGCCCGTGGAAATTTAGGGGAGAGTGGCTTTATGGGGAGCTGAGAAAGATCTTCTTACTTCATGAGAAATGCATGGTCTTTGTCAAACCTTTGGTCTTCATCAGGCTTTGACATTGTTTATTGCTATTTCACAGAAGGGAAGTAGTATATGTTATATAACATGGCCACAGGTAGTGCCACAGGATGTTGGTATGGTTTCGAAAGCTGGGGAAGAAAAACAAAGTAGGTGAGAAAATGAGGGTATCTAGGTGTTTGGAGAAGAGAGATTCAGGAGCAGGGATTTACTTCTGCATTGATTGACTGTATGTGAGAATGCTTTCAAGAAGAGACAAATTGTGAATTGCCTGCCACTATGTGTTTTGTATTTAAGTGGTTTTATTTGGTATAAAGCAATGACAACATGGCTGGGCAAAGAGACAGACAATTGACTGTTAAGAAATGAAATCAGACTAAAGATTGAAAAATGCTAAACCAATGAGAATGTGATTGTAAAAGATCGACCCCTCTAGGAGGCACCTAATTTCTGGCCATAGTCTCCTGCAAGATGCTGTTCTTTCCACAGAGTTTAATTTGCAAATCATCTTTCTTTCTCTGCTAATGTCCTGCAGTGTAACCCCCAGCCCCATCAATAAAAGATGTGGTGATGAGTCACACATTTGTTGCAGTCATCTCATCTGCAATAAAAATTCAGTCCTCTGTCAGTTCACAGTATACAAATCACATCAGTGTGCAGTTAAGGTTGAGGCTACAGAGCAGTAATTTAAGGGCAAAATAAAAGACATTTGATGGTGTAATAATCTTGAAATCAAGTATTAGACACAGATAAAATTTGGTTTATAAAAAAATATGTGTTTTCGGTGTGGTAAGCCTGGGAATGTTGGCTCTGCCCTGCTGCAACAGCAAGCTGCAAATGCCTTGAGTGTAAATGGAGAAACCAATTAGGCTGTGTTCAGGGTCACTCAGTTTAGGGCTGAAATGAACAGCTGGGTATTTTTTCAACAGATTTCCAAGAAGCAGATTTTGTTCAGACATGAAGCAAACTGATAATGACTTTTAATAAACCTTTCCCTTCTCCTACTTCTTACCTTTGACATGTAAAAGATTAAACTCTCATTTGTAAACTGATAGTCAAAGAGCTCTGAGCAAACTTTGCCCATGGAAATCTTACATATGATTAATGCCATTTTTGCTTGTGTGTCATGGAGTAGAAAGAGACTGCTTTGCTATTTATTTTATTTATGCTGTTTAGTTTCTGAGAGGGAAGTGAGAAAAGGCATTCATCAGAATTTCTTATTCAAGCTCTCTGTGAGCCTCAAAGTGTTCTGAGAGGAATCAATACATGAAAGGAGATGCTTATTTCAGTTTACTAGAAAGTTTTCTATTTTATTCTGCCTGTAAAAATGCTGTTAGACTGGCCAAACCTTTTAAAATGCTGGGTATTGAAAAATAAAAGGAAGTGTTCTATGGAGAAATGAGTAGCTTGCATACATGTTGTGGATACTTGTAAATGTATTTTCTGGGGAAAAAAAAAAGTGTTGCATGCATAGACTGTTATTATTGTTAGGTTTTTTGAGTTAGGACTGTTCTTACTCCAGGCCAAAGTTAGCATTCCTGTAAATGCTAAAATAGTGGCAGAGATGTGTTATACTGCATGCACAGATATCAGTGCCTGTGGACACAGGAACAGTTTTGCTTTCATGTCTTGGATGCCATATGGACACAGAAAAAGGGATGGCAGGAGTGGACCATGGCAGAGGTACCATGTGTAGATTCTAATGAGTCTTAATCAGATCCAGACTAAAGCACCTACATTTACATACAGGCAAGCAGTTTTCCACACGTGGACCAAGGGCATGGCTCTGTTGTTGAAGTGTTGGTGAGATGCCCCAGTTATTCTGCTGGCCTCTGGTGCCTGCCCCAGGGAGCCTGGGCCTCTGGCATGTCCTGTCCTTGCTGTATTTTCCAGCCCTCCCAGGGAGATCTCAATAGCCAGCGTGCCTTTGTAACAGGCATGGTGTTCTGGCAGCTGAATTAAGTTCAAGGTCTCCACCTACTCAAAGAATATGTCCTTCAAATCCTTGCTCACATGAATTCATCTACTTGCAAATGCCTAAATTTAAGTGCTTGTGACCTAAACTGAACTCTACCCCTCCTCTGGCTCCAGGTGAGCTAACTTGGCCAAGCTCTCTGGGTTGCCAGTCAGAGCGCTGCTGTACCTCACTTCACTGTGTTTCAAACACATGCTTGGAAACTTCCATTTTGTTCAGGATCACATGACTTTCTTCCTAATGCTAGACATTCCCTCCCCTGGAAATACTTCCCCTGATATCAGTAAAACTTCTTGCAGGAGGAGATACCCCTCCAGGTTCAGAAAAGTTTGTTTCCTGGGAAGTACTACCTATGTGAGGGATTTTGGCTAGTTGGAAAGAGCAGTAGTTGCTGCAGAAAGGTAAATATTTATCAAGCATTCCCACATATTCATGTTCTACACACCCTGATTTTTTAATTAGGAGCTGCTGTGGGCCCAGGTAGCCTGTGCCACTTGTTCCCAGCCAAGGGAGGGATTTTCCTGGCTTTGAGTTTATGACTTTCATAAGCATGAACAGGATGACCTTTTCAAGTAAAGCACTCATGCCTGGTTTAAGGGAAGCTGTGCTGAACAGTGACATAAAATTAATTGGTTTATTAGTTTTCTGAAAGCCTATAATTTGATTCAAAGGTAACAGTTTGAAAGGCATTGGATTGAAACTTCATAAAATGTCATTGTTGTATTTCATGTTTAAATACACACATATGACTATAAATATGTATGTTAATAGCAAAAGGTAGTACAGAAATAACATCAGCCCATTACAGAATGAGGATGGTCACCTAATAAACAAGGACATAGTCAAGGCAGAGGTGTTTAATGCTTTCTTTCTCTTCCCCGTGATGATGGGCTAAGGAGATGCCAGGGCTTGAGCTGGAGAACCATGGCTGTGAGAATGATAAACTCCCAGTCAGCCCTGAACTTGTACAGGATCTGCTGCTCCAGCTGGATCCCTATGAAGATTTCAAATTTCCTTTTTGAGTGTGTATAAAGTGTCAAATTTCTGGTAATTCAAAAAGTCTGAAGATTACTTTTTCTTACTAATGAGTGAACCTAAGGAATTTGTGGTGGAAGTAGCCTTGAAAAGTCCAAATACTCATCACATACATGGGGTGACCACTCATCTTTTCTCATTCATTGCTTTCAATGTGGGGAAAGCTCATACTGAGCTTTCTCATCCACACTGAGACCCTGTCAAGCCCCTTGCAATATCTCCATGTTCAAACAGAAATGGTGCCTCTGTACAGCATTTCCAAACTAAATGGCCATTAGCAGCAACTTTTTTGTTGTGCCATTTAAAAAGCTTTTCTTGGCCAATTATATTAAACAATAAATACTAGAGAGATAATCTGTTTTTACAAATGTACCTAAGTTCCAGCTCCTATTGACAATCACACTGTGTCTCCATTGAAAGACCGTGGTGAGATCTGGTAACTGTAATGGGCAGGTATAGAGTGGCATTTAAATGTGCATTTGTTAGAAGGTTTCAACCCATGTAGGTACATATATTGAAATTAGCTTTGTTGAAGAATATTTATTTATTGACGGTTTGGGGATATTTTTGCCTAGCAAATATCCAAATCTTTTTGTATGCATACATTGTGAAGCCATATTTGCTGTATTTTCATATTCAGGAGATTATGTTCTATTAGTTTAAATTAATTAGTGCTTTTTGGTAGCAAACTGTGTTGGAAATATAATTCAAATTGCTAAACAGACCCAAATATTTTAAAAAAGCTCATAAATTACCTGTTGTGATCCATCATCATTTATCTTTTTGTTTAGATCAAAGGAAGGGGTTGCAGATTGTCCCAGTCAGTGTGTTAGTGTGCAGAAGGAAGGATTTATTGTTAAGTGTCTCCCTCAGGGAGTCACAGCTTGGACTGGGAAGGATGTCCTAGGGGAACATTGGCACTGAGCTCCTAAAATGGTCATTGGCCCTCACTTTGAGTGGTGACCACCTCTGTGCAGAGGATGGGGATCTAGAAGTACCCCATGTGGAGGAGCCTAGCAAGCAGCCTGCTGAGCCAGTCTGTCCTCTGCCTCAGAAAAAGTGCCTTTCTCCACTAGGGACTCCTTGAACAAACTCATGGAAGTAAGTGCTGTGCTCATTTTTATTCCAAGTATAGCAGGGGATCATGGTTGTATAATGCCACCAGAGGAAGAAGGTTTCCTCCTCCCTAGCAATAAGCTCAGTGTTCAGGGCAGTCATCTGTGATGTGATAGACAGAATTTCAATCCCCTCTCCTGTCTGATGGGAATTCAAAACCATATCTTCCATCTTTAAGGAAAGTCCCTGCATAGTCCATTGGCTGTACCTGTCTCTGCCATAAAAATATTTTGTACCTCTTGTATAAAGACTGTTCATTATAATATCAAGATGTGCCTAAACAAGCCTCAGAGGAGGGTGAGTGCTCTGTTTAGCATAATGCTTGCTTCTTTTCTCTGTGTTGGTTTTTCCAAAGGAGAAGTGGTAAAATTTTCTCTCTTCTGAAATGGCTTCTGTATTAGTGATGAGCAAGGAGTGAAGATTGGAAGTTGAACCTCTTTATGTCATTGAATAAATGATTATATTTATTCTTCTATGTCCTAGATGGATGCTTTGGTTACTAAGACTGAAAGGAATTTGTGTCACTTCTGCACTGGGTGTCATGAAATCTGTGTTTCTGATGTATTCTTTTTAGCTCAAATCCAAATTAGGAATATAGGAAATGTCTTTCTCGGTTTGACAGGAGTTCTGTGGCCCAGGGCTTGGTCTGGGGGCTTGATGTCTCATATTTCCATCTCCCCAGGCTCCTGGCTGTCCACAGTGTCCTGTGTTAGGTGTGTTAGAGAGTACCACTGCTCTCAGGGTCCATTTTTGGATCTCATGTCTTTGGAGCACACAATTCTGTCTGCCCTCACCACTCCCTGTGGCAGCACCTGGCAGAAATCCTCCACCAAGCATTAGAAATGGTTTTCTTGAATTCAGACTGGGCTACATGCTGCTTCAATGAAGCCCTGCCTGGGTTTGGCAAGCCACTGCCTGTGAGCCAGTATGGCCAGAGAGGCACTGGGCTCCTGGGGACACTGATTTCAGCAGGTAAAGCACAGGCAGAGTCACTGTGATGTGATAGCAGCGCTGAGCTGCTGGCTGGGTTGCAATTTTCCTCCTTGAAGTCTGATTTCCAAACCAGGCCTGGATCTCTCTCTGACTGTCTCCATCTCTCAAAGAGTGATGCCATGTTTCCATGATTCCATGCTTCCTCTTCTTTCAGAAAAGGGACAATTACACAGCTGATGAATAATTGTGTGTATTTTCCAAGCATGGACCATCTTGTAAGGGAGAGAGGAGAAGTAGCTGTAATCAACACACTGAGAATTAGACCTTGCTCCCCAGTCAGCCTCATGTGTCTGTCTCATCCTGCTTGCTCCATGTGTTTATGGGCAGCAGGAAACAGGAGGGAGAATGTGAATGAAACATTTGATTAACTATTCCTTTCTTTCTGACTGTAGCAGAATCAGCATGCAAATGCCATTCTGTGTTTTATTTTTTTTGCACTGACAGTGTAGCTACACAAAAATATTATGATCTTCTGCTGCCAAATGCAACTGAATGAATTATTCTGAAGCATTCTGATGCCTGTCTTTGTCACAGTCTCCTATTTCAGTCCCTGTCATGCACTGTGCCTATCATTCATTATAGTTGATGGGTTGAGGGCAGAAAGGTGTCTCTTGCCTTGTTCTCTGGAGAATTTTGTCGTGTCTGTCTCACCTTCAATCACTGCTAATAGCTCTGCTGGAACAAATTCAAGAAGGGGCTGTGAGGAGATGATGAAAATATTTCACAGGGCAGTTTATATTTTAATAGCTAGTTTTAAAAATGAATTTGCTGGAGCAAACCAAAATGAAGACTGCTAAGAGATTTTTCTTACAAGCCTTTTAATTAATTTTTTAATTGTTATTAATCTTTAAGCCCTTTGCATTCTTGTTACATTTTTCCTGTGGTTTTGCCATGAAGGATTGGGTTTTACTGTGATTGACCAATGACCATTAATCATATGAGTTCATTAGGATGAGTTACTGCTCAGCAAACACTGTGTTGGAGGAGAGAACAAAATAGCACCATGGCCTTAGGATGTGTTTTTGTAGGAGGCTTTCACAAACTTTTGACTGCTGTTTCTACCTTGCTTTTTAAGCACATTGTGCCAGTGTTTGTGGCAGGTCTCCTGTCACTGCTCTGATGTCCTGCAAAAGTCATAGTGGAGGGGTGAGACAGAGCTCATCATTTTGGCAGGAGCTCAGTGGCACACAAGTGAGGGTGGAATTGGTGGACTCCTCTGAAGGTTTTTAGGTTGTGTTTATTATTGTTTGCTTTATTGTGTTGCTATTATTTGACTTTCTGATCTCTCTTTTCCACTAGAATGTCTATCTGAAAAGACAGAACTAAAAAAATCTAGTCTAAGAATGTAAGAAATACCATCATGTGTAAATGTTCCTAATTAATTCAGTGAGTATTTTTTCGAACAACTGTAACTAGTCACATGAGGTAAGAGATATATTTGGGTATCCTTACAAAAGAATTATGTTTCAGTCAGCTGTACAAATAAGTATCAAGTGATCAAGTATCAATAAAAGGAGAGACCTCTTGACATCATAGTTTGAATTATTATTAACTTTTATGTTGGTCTTATTTCTATAAGCATACTGGATACAAGCTTTTAGGTAGCAAGAAGGTGTTATAACTCATTTCTGGAAGAAAGACAGGCATCTCTGTTGATATTAGTATAACCTGTGATTTAATTTTATTTTGTGTCTACATCCCATAATTTTTTCCCAAATAGTAAATTGTGACAGTGCAAGAACTGGATCAGAATTATGGTATTAAAACCCCGAAGTGAGACTGGAAGAAACAGGCTCCATACCTGGCTGCTCTGCAGGCTTTCTTTGGCAAGGTGGGCAAATCATCCTGCATGGCTCTTGCCAGATATATCCTTTAGAATACATATCCTTTGGGACACCAAACAGGTTGAAGAGTAATTCCTCCTGTCCCTCTCTGTTCATAGTCTCAACCTGAGATGCCTGTGGCTCAGTGTGATTGTCTTCTCAGTATCAGCACAATGACAATAAAATATGATTCTGTGCATACTTTCCAGAGTGGTATGAAGAAATTTAATCTGATGTGAAGAAACTAAAGGTACTAAAGATGATTTTTCAGATTACATCAGTGACAAAAGCAAAAGTTCTACCTTTTCACACTTTATTTTTTCCTCTGGGATTACAAGATTAGGATTTGTTTGAGAAAGAAATAGGGCATTTTGGTGTTAGACTTGATGAAATCATTGTCTGCAACTGTCAAGACAAAAATGACTTGAAGACAGATCATCTTGTTATAAGAGTCTTGCTTCAGCAGTCTGGAACTTACAACCAATTATTTATGTCAAGGTACTAAACCACGTTTTCAGTCAAGACCAGGTATGAGGTAGTAAATGAGGTATGTGTTACCAGATTTTAATGATGACTATTTTTAATTAGTTGCAGAAACATGCACTAATCATGTTAAAGGTTGTAGTTGAGGAGCTTAGAAATTAAACTATTCACTTCATGACGAATGGAAACGCTCACTGAACCTTTGTCCCCTGTGTCACTAATTTTCAAGGATCTATGAATGTTGAGTCCTTTTGGTGGCCTGTCCCTGAAAGTTGTTCTGCAGGGGCACACCCGGTGAGCTCTGGCTGCTTGTGGGCTTTTGGGTCCTGGAGCTGGGAAAATATGAGGTAGCTCTTCTTAATAATTGCTTTTTAACACTGTGTAACATACTATTCTTTCTTTTCTTATGTTATCTGAGTAAAACTCCATCTCTGTTCCATGCAGCTGACACAGAAAACAGGGCTACCCTTTGATTAGCACAGAAAAATGTGGATTCTGCCCTCTATGAGTAATGGTAGTGGTGCCTGAGTCTATTGTTGATCTAGACTTAGCTGTCATTAAATTGTTCCGTCTTGTCATGCAAACTTATCTAAGAGAATTTCATTCAGAGTGACATAGGCAGAGGTTACAATCTCTGGAAAGCACCACACCATCACTTTTAGCATCGTCCACCCCACACCCCACATTTCTAATCTCACTAATGGTATTGAGACCATTCCAGCTCTTGAGGAGCTCAGAGCTGGAAAACTGCAGAAATTCATATTTCAATTTCAGGTATGGGCAATGCTCCTTCTGTTCTGATTCCATTGGAAGAGACTTAAAATGAGTTATTCTTATCCTTTTCCATTAAGCATTCCTCTGCTTAGAAGCATAAATGTAATTAAGATTGTGGGCCTCATGACTCTTTTTAATGGAATTAGATCTCATGACTCACTCGGGCATTATCTGAAGAATGTCTCCCCATACCAAATGACTCAATCACTAAGATTGCTGTCTGGCAGTGTGCCAAGATATTAGGACCCAGAGAGCTAGCACTTAATCTGATTCAGGGACATCTTTAATATTTTTTGAACATACATGCAAGCATATTCCAAATATCTTTCCCTCCAAAACAGAAGTTAAGAATTTATTTCAGGCACACTCTGCACTCTGAGATGTCTTACAACATTATTGATCCTTTTAAAGTAATTGAATTTAATTCTGAAACATTTTGCAAAAATTCAGATGAAAAAAATAGTGCATACAAATCAGGACAGAGTTCAGGGCCATGAGGAGGTCACTGAGCTCCGAAGGCTGCAGCTACCCTCACTTACATTTGTTTAGCCATTTTCCTTTTTTTACTTTCTTGATCTCAAGATTGAGTAAAAGAATTGGGTCAGACTAAGTATCCCATTATAAAATCCCCATCATTACATTCCATCAAAAATGATTAGGAAAATGTGATGAGAAGCAGCAAGCTTTCTTGGTTGATGTCAAGTTGAGTCAGCAGTGCCCTGGCAGCCAGGAGGGCCAACCCTGTCCTGGGGGGCACCAGGGACAGCATGGCCAGCTGGGCAGGGAGGGCATTGTCCTGCTCTGCTCCGAGCTGGGGCAGCCTCACCTCGAGTGCTGGGACAGTTTTGGGTGCCACAGTATAAAAAAGACATAAAGCTATTGGAGAGTGTCCAAAGGAGGGGAATAAAGATGGTGGGGGGCCTTGAGGGGAAGCTGTATGAGAAGCTGCTGGGGTCACTTGGACTGTCCAGCCTGGAGAAGAGGAGACTGAGGGGAGACCTCACTGCAGCCATCCATATCCTCATGAAGGAAAGTGCAGGGGAAGCCACTGACATCTTCTCTGTGGTGACCTTTGATAGGCCTCAAGGAAAAGGCATGAAGCTGAGTCAGGGCAGGTTTAGGTGGGATATCAGGAAAAGTTTCTGCACCAGAGGGTGCTTGGGCCCGGCAACAGGCTGCCCAGGGAAATGGTCACAGCAGAAGTGCTTGATCAGTGCTCCCAGACACATGGTGTGACTTCTGGGGCTGCCCAGGAGCTGGACTCAATGATTCTTTTGGGTCTCTACCAACTCAGAATATTCTAGAATTCTATGATTCTTGTAGTATCTCTTTCACATTCTGAGCACAGGCAGTAGTGGGACTTCTTGGTCTGAAGGCTGTTTATATTTCAAATATCCCAGTGGATAAATCTTCCCTGAACTGGTTGAACATTTTTGCTCCCACTTTAATGTTCTTTGGCACTCAAAATACATTTATGTACTGCATAAATTCTAACCTATTTCTTAGCTGAAATCTTGTCTTCCAGTGAAAGGAGAAGAAATATTCTATAACCATACTCTTAAAATCATTTATATCTGAGCTGATACTTGCTTAACTCAAGGCCTAATTTCAAGCATGATGATTTGTTACCAAAAGCCAATGGAGTAGAGAGGAAGTGCAGGTTCTACCTGTACCTCTACAGATGTTGGATATGACTTTATCCAGCTGTGGGGATCTGGACTTAGATATGCTGGCCAAGATTTTATTGTGTTCTTATCTGAATTATTGCTCCAATTTATTATTTCTCTGTTCATTGCCAGAAAGCTGAGATTTTCTCCTTATAAAAGGAAGAGGGAAGAATAATTATTAAATTAATGCAATGAATCATTATCAAAATAGTTTCTATCAAGTATAAAATTTCTCATGGTGCTAAATGGTGATCAATGTCATTCTTCATATTCGTTCTAACCTGACAGAAGCCAACTCATCTTCATTTATGGTAAGTGGCTAGATGCCACACAGTGTTAAATCAGAATGGGATAGTTTCAGTCATCTAAAATTAAACTGTGTGACATCACACAGAACTTTGTGAAACCTCAGTGGATGTACAAGAATCTAATAATACTTGTTCAGTGATCATGCAAGATCCTTTTCATTGCTGAGTTTTCCCATGTGCTGGTGCTGAAACTGTACCACAGTTTAAAAAGATATTAAAACAGTGGAAAAAAATTTCTAGAAGAGATGTTTTCTGAGGGTTTAATGTAAGCAACTGCATGCATACAACTTTAACTTGTCAGTTTAAGAAAACACTGTCTGCAGCCTATTACATCTGTTCTAGGATGTGTGATCGATATGTTGCACCAACAGACACCTACAGACCCACCTGAAACTTGAGACTCTGCCAACAGCTGTAGGTGTTGAGCCTAAGCTTATCCACTGCTGAGATAGAATTGGCATGGCAAGTTGTTTTGTGCTTCAAGTAAGTACCAATAGGGTTTAAAATAGTAATAATTGTTAAATTCAGTCTCAGAAACAGGGCCTGAAATGTTGTTCAAGTCAGTGAAAAATACTTTCTTTCTGAAATAGACAGGCACTTTCCCATGGACCTCAGTGGGCCAGGCTACACTATATGGCTTGTAGAATTAGTTGCATGGAGATAAGGCCCATAATATTTAAAATGTTTCAGAAAAAAATGCTGGTATTGTTATTTCTGATTTATAAAGCAGAAAACAAGAGCCACCAAGGTGAATGACTGATAATTCCCACACTCTTAGCCATGAGCTTTTCTGTCTCCCTATGTGGAGAGTCACAGGCATGGTTGTTCAAAATAATGTGTGAAGCAATACACAAGTATAAAATAATTGGAAACTTCACCACTTGGCCCCAAAAATGCAAGGACCCAGGTATCTAAACACAGGGTCGTTTGTTTTTTTACGTCATAACTTTACAAAATGCTTTGGATACCTGTGGCTAAACAATCTAATCAGTGAAAATTTTTGATTGCTTTGAATGCAGCAGCCACTTGAACACACTAAAGTGAGTGAGTGGTTAGATGATTACTGGTGCTTTTACCCACAAATGCCTTTGCCCACAAGCTATGGTTAATTTTGCTTTCAACCTGTATTTTGATTGAAATCCTTTCTTTGAGTGCTCATAATAACTGTCAGTATGGACATTTCTTAGAGTAAGTGTTTAATTTTCTGAACCAATGGGGTTGTCATAAGGAAACCAGAATCTTGGTTAAGCAGGGGGCAGCTGCACATGTGATAAAGGATCTTTCCATAGACCTTTTTCTGTATTGTTCCTGACCACAGGGGTGGAAGATGGGAAAGGTCAAAGTCCTACTATTGGAATGCTGGACCTCCACGTTATGACTCTTCTTTTGGGTCAGCCTTGGTTTAGCAAAGCTTCCTATGAACTGTGCTGAGGGATACTGCTGAGCTCTCCATCTGTCCTCCTTTACTCTCTGCTGCCAGTAAAGCAATACAAAAGAAATATTGTGTGCTTTTAGGTAAGTGGAAGAGATATATTAGAAAAAAAAAAAAAGAAACAAAGAAAGAAAAAAAAAGGAAATACATCTTTCAATTATGAGGACTTTTTAAAGATATGGAAGAGGAAATAAATTTCCCTTGCTATAATGTCCTCTCACTGACAAATTTTTGCCTTCCTGAAATATTTATGAATATTAATTTTTTTTTCTTTCTTCTGTGCAGCATGTGTCTTCACTTGGAGAAATTAGTCTGGTGTATCTTCAGAAGCTGAACTTATCTGAACAATGTCCATCAATCTGACAGATACACTGCTTTATTAAATTACTTAAAGACACTGACAAAGCCCATAACTATGAATCTTAATCTTAAGGATCTCAATTCTAATTTGTACAATGTCTTCCACTAGATTAGCACAGAGAAAAGATAAAGTGAAAAGCTGACTCTGTGTACAAACTAGACAGAACACAGCAAAGCCCAAAATCAATAAAAGCAGCAGAGAGTCTGCTGTTCTCCTTTAGACATTTACTCATGGAGTGAAGGCATTTTTATCATCAAGTTACCTGGATTACAGAGCAGACTTTATGGGATTTTCCCTTTCAAGGAAGAATAATTTTATTGTGGAAACAGTAGTTTTCTTCTTCTTCTTAGCAGAAAAAAAGACACAACACATTTATATATATAACAATAAATTCTTGTGATGCATTTTGAACCTTCCTAAGAGAAATTCCACTGATGGAGAAAGGGAATATGTGGTTTTCAGGTACTGGTGAGCCAGAAAACAGCTCCTCTCATGTGGGAATTTCAAGACCTCTCTGTCATCAGGGCATTCAAACATGGTTGGTATTCTCTGTAGTGACTGAAAGCTTGAAAAGCCATGGTATTTTTTTTTCCTTATATCCAGTTGGATCTTCCCCTGCTTCAATTAGTGGCTACTGTCAGTTGCTCTCCCACATTCCTTCATTAAAGAACCTGGATCTGTCTCTTATCTTCTCTTAACTATTGGAAAATTGCTGTTGGGTTCCCCCCAGGATGTCTCTTCTCCAAACAAAAAAGTCGCGGGGGTGTATTTGAGACATACTACACATTTGTGTCTCAAATCCAACACCAAGTTGTTTCCTTGTTTTATTGCCATCCTTACAAAAAGACATCAGTGAAAATGAAGTGCCATTTTGCTGAAATAAAGTGCCAACATGGAAAATCAAAGCAGCATTAATGCATTAAAAAAAACCCCAAACTCCACTTCTTTATATAAATATATTCTGGGGAACAACCTGATAAGCAATGCTAAATTGAGGCTTAAATGCACCTGAAAACTACCTGGTCTTCAGTAAAAATTATGGCTTTTTAAAGTAACAGTAATCATATTCTTTCCACATCTGCACACAGAACTCCTACCTTCTCCTACCAGAAGTCAAACATTACTAAATTTATATTCCCTTGAAGAGGGAATTTGCCTTTTCAGTTGTAGCCTTCACAATGAAGGCACTTTTATAGTGACTGCCCCTGCTATGTCAGTTAATGTCTACAGGACACCTCCAGGCTCGCCAGCTGGTGTACTTATTTCAGCTGTACAGGTTTTTCTGTATCTCTTCACTACCCAAGGAAGCTCTGACTCCTGTAAATGGAAGGAAACAAAAATCTCTAGAGAAGACTACTTTTCAAACTGTGTATGTCTGTTGGTTTTCCTTGGGGCAGAGTTAATTTTCTTCATAGTAGCTACAAAGAGGCTGTATTTTGGCTTTCACCTGGAAGCAGTGTTGATAACAAAAAGGATGTTTTAGCTATGACTGAGCAGGGTTTCACAGTGTCAAGGCCTTTTCTGCCTCTTATCCCATCAGTGACAGTGGTATGACAATTCCTGTGTTTGCACCATGAGAAGTAAAGACATTTAGGTTTAAGTTACTTAGTACTGAATTGCCTCTTTGTAAAAAAAATTTCAGCCATATAAGTATTTTCTTCCCCTATACAGTTAAATGTATATTCATAATGTTTGGTAAAAGGCTTCCAGATACACAGGCATTATGCTTTTTGTACTATTTCTTCTCTAATTTACAAGTCAGTATGAATTGCCTTCTTCTATTTTTGACATCAAGACAGTGACTCAAAGTCACCTGCAGGTTCAGAAGATACTCCATGTACTTGGATACTCTTGTAGTGCAGGAGTTGTTATGGAACTCTTTTGGATAAATTACATTAGAGAATAAGCTTTATTTGTTTGATTACATTGCCATTGTGGGGCAAGCACGAGCAATTTAGAGTATTAAACTGAAGCTGCACAGAAATGTGAGAAGTCTATTTTGAGCTCTCAAAGCTTGATTCTTTTGATAAGAGAGTATCTTGTGCCAAATGAACATTGGAGTGGCCTTCTGATTACTTCAAATGTACACTGTAATTTCATTATGGTGACCTTGAATGCAGAGTTGTACCAGTTCCTTACAGGCTGACTCATCTCTGCTACACTATGTCATTCCATAAAGGGTCAAATTTCCACTTCTTATTCATCCCCTACACAGAATTCCCATGGGCATCTAAACCACATATGGTTTTGAGACACAACAGATTTTGGGCAATATCTTTGTGAAGTATTCAATGGCGAAATTAAAATATGCAATTTCTAAGTTCATTATTTTGGATTTACCTCTGCATACAATAGCCTGTAGGGCAATGCTCTATTGGAAGACTCCTTTTTGATTTCCCAGAGTGAAAAGAGGGTACAGATGTTGTTTCAAGCACTCTGCAATACTCATGTTTGGCTACAAAGTATATGACCTGGCTGGTGCACTGAACACCATGACTGTAGCACGTTTCTGAGCACAAGATAAGGCATTTAAACATTTCTCTTATGTCTATGAGCCACGGCGTAATCATGAGTCATATCTTGTAGTTTTGTATAGACTGAAGAAATCTGTCATTGTGCCTGCCATTTATAAATAAATCTGCAGTTTGCACCTAAATGATGTACTAATGTTCCATAAAGTTTAAGCAACAGTAACTCTTTTCAATTAAATTGGAAACATACTGTATGAAGTGTTTAGACATTAAATAGAAGCAGAGGGAGAAAAGTGGCTACAGAGTTGTAATCCATCACCTGTATACAAATCAATCTGAAGTAATTATACAGCACATCTTAGGCAATGAGTGTGTAACAGACAGAGGACCACCTATCATGATGCTGCAAGGGAAGGGTCAGAGTTTAAAAATGATATCTCTTTGAGAAGATTTGGTAAGTCACTCACAGTACTGAACACTTCATCTGCTTGACTATGGCTAGAGCTGGGGTCATCTCCCACTTTTCCATCTACATGTGAGTTTAACTGAGACTTAACGCTTCCTGCCCCTTGTTACTGGCATAGAAAGATGTCACACAGGGAACCTCTGTGACAATGTGATGTCCAGAGCTCTCACAGCGTCCCCAGAGCAGTTTGTGGCTTCTTCAGGGGTTTCCACCTTTCAGTGAGAGTGGAGAGATAGCCAGTGTTTAAACACTCAAGCCAATGCCATCATCTCTCTTTCTACCCAGCAGTCTATACCTGCTCATATGACGATCTGCCCCTTAGGAGGAGCCAGGGTTGCCTCCCTTGCCTTGGAGGCCAGAGGGTTGATATTTGCTTGCATAGAGCTGCCCTGCCTTGGTGGTATGTTATTATGAGGCACCTCATCTCTGTTGTGGAGGTTGTGTTTGTTGCTGCTTTACTTGATAACTCTTTGAGCTTGGACAATACAAATTACACTGGAGAGTGGATATCGGTTTGCATTAGGAAAAAGTAAACAATGTACTTGACTTTTCTAATTGTTCTAGACAGGATTTTTTTTAAAGGACTGTGCTGTTTTTAATATGCTACCCTCTGGTCATTTTTCTGCTATCAGAGAGCAAATTTCAAAGAAAGACTCATCCATCTTGTCCTGAATCTGCCAGAACACTGTAGACAGCTATGCCACCTGATGTTTATAGGGCAAGATTGAACAATTGATTTTTTACATGAAACTCCCTATTGCCCTGAACAAATTCTAGTGAGGAAAAGCTAATGGCATAACTGCAGCCCTTACAGATGAACAAGACTTGGTTCATTTGGCATTCTGTTTTGTTTCACAATCTCTGATTAAAGCATTTCTCTGTTAGTACGCATTTCTTTCTTTAACATGCTTTCAAACTGTTTGTAGTAAAGCAATTGAGAGAAGAGTGTCTCAGCTATATAAAATGCAGCAAACTGCTTACTGCTATTCTCATCTAGGATAGATTAATAAATGAAACAATTACTTAATGATTTTTTTTTTCTCTGTGCCCATTCAGACCTCTGATACTTGCAATTTCTATAATACCTTTGAGAAAGAAACTCTGGCTGAAAACTGAGTAGCTCCAGAGTGAGATTGTGAACAGCTGCTCCCACCTCTGTGCAAAAATGGTTCTTAATCACTGGTGATTTCTCAAAGTTGAGCAAGGGAGATGAGGTTGGCTGACTGAATCCTATGCTTGATATACAAATGGAGTTCCCACAATTCCCATTCTGATTTGTAAGAAAATTATCTCTAGGAGAAATGGAGGAATGTGTGCCAAGGGTGAAGCTATGTGCTTTATGTTTAGAACAGCTGGTGATCCTAGCAACTCAACTGTACTCCAGAGGATAAATTTGATCTCCTGCTCTGTAGGGCCATGAGTAGATTTAACCATCTTTCTTACAAACAACATGGCAGTTTTTTAGCACTTCTGGGCGCAGGTATGATAGCAAAATAATCCTACTGAAGATCAGAGTTATCATGTGTCACAGAGAGAAGCCTGTGTAAAGTAACAAGCATAAAACTATATGAACCCAACCCCCACTTTTCACTCCAAATACAAATCTATAATAAATGCCAGGAGAGCTGAAATATAAAACAATGTAAATTAATTATTTACTTTAAATTGAGAATTTCAAAATAGAAAACTACCCATCATGAATGGAACATTCTCTTGGAAAAAAACTTGCAATGTGTGTTTTGCTTTCCCAGCAGCTTATAACAGAAACATATTGTACTTTGAGACCACATTCAACTAGAAAGAGATTGAACTCTGCCCCCTGAAGGTTTTGCTGCAGATATTCCAAATTTTGCATCCACAAAATGATAGGTACTCTCAATTATGGTCATGGAACGTTGTTTTAGTAATCTGTAAATAGTTTTATTATTGTGTGTGCTACAGGGAGTCTTTTTCATTGCTTAATCATAATTATTTCATTCTGCTTTCCAGTATTCTACTAATTTTTGTGCTCTGTCTTCATTCTAACTTCCCTGCCACTCACTGCAGAGATCCATTTCACTATTTTATTTAATTAAAACATTTCTATAATTTTTCATATTTTTTCCCAGGTCATTTGTGAATATCGATGCAAAATTTGGATGGGGGGAAGTAAGTTTTTAAAATATTTTCAGCTCAGGGCAGGGGAATAAAATACATAACCATGCTGGCTTTGGATGGACTAGCTGATTTCTTTCCAGGTGAATAGTAGGGTACCGTAATTCTGCTGTGTAGTGTCGAGTACATTCTCCTAGCAGAATATACTCCAAGGGTGTCATGAATTATCCCTTAGTGGCACTGAACATCTGCTGAGGTTTCTTGTGATCCCCCTGTTTCTCTTTTTGCAAGCCCATGAGAGAAGCAACTTGCTTATTTTGTACAATTGGAGTCTGATTTCTCCCTTCAGGGAAGAACCATGTGTTTCTGCATCAGCATGCCTGAATAATTGCCATGATTTTGTTTTACTTTCAGGACAACCTCACAGAGGCTGGCTTGTGCCATGAACAAATGTGGAGGGTGGAAGTCTGAAAGATGATTTTTTTTTCCAGGGCTGTTCACTTTTGGGTAATCACTTTTGGGCTGCCAATGGTCAGCATAGTTAGCTGTGTGTTCTGGGAGTGGATGGTGGCAATCACCTGTTGCTTTCAGGGATGATCTGTTTGATTTCATTAACTGCTTTTCAAGCTTTCTGTGTACAGAACACAACAGTAAAAATGACAAAGAAAGATTAGCTGCCTTTGAATTTGCCTGTTCATTTCTCCTGCTTTAAACTTCTGAAAGTCTCAGGACCTCTGTCTGGGACTAGAGAGATCAAAATTGTCCTGCTTAAACAATCAGTTTTGAAATTTAGTACACACTTTATAAATACACATTTGGAAAATTACAATAAGGAGTAAGGATCTCATGGATCTCATCCTGCATCTAATGCACCATCTGGAAAGTTTCCATTGTGTTTAAAGAAGATGGAATTGAGTTGCTGTTTGGAAACTGGAGTATCTCTCTTAAATAAAGAGTAAGAATACATAGTTTATGAAGAAAAAAAGCTATTTCTGAATGAGGAACTGTGGTAGAGGAGCTATGCATGGTGGGTGGAGGGACTGGGAATTTAAAATGTTTTGTTGTCTGAATCGCTTTTTCTGTACAGAGTAAAAGCAAAAGTATGTACTTTAAACTGTGTTGGTTCTCTCTCTTTGCACTGAACTGGTTGGGATTACAGGCAGATGTCAGCAGTTTTTCCTGCTAATCTTCCCTGTAAATGTGCTTTTTCTTATCAAAGGTGCACCTTGTGAGTAAATAAAAGGCATTTTTAATACCTGTATTGATACCTGTATTGATACTTGTATCAATCAGCTGGGAGAAAACAGAAAATTATCCCTTGCAAAATTTGCAGGTGCCCTCAAGCTAGTGGGTAAGTAAACAAAGAGAAGGACAAGCTAGGCATATGGAATGGGTTGAATTATTCTGTATGGGGGTTGATCTGGGTTTTGGGCCTTTGAAGACAACTGAAGGCTGGATTTTGAAACAAAGAAGGTAGCTGCCACTTTTGAGATAGGACACTGTTATGCTGGCACTGCCAAGGTTGGAAAAGGAAGGTACAATAAGCAGGATAGGCATGTCCATGGAGGTAGTTAGCCAAAAAGCTAATGTGACCTTGGGAGGTATCAGCAAAGGAACAGGTAGGAGGAAAGGCAGGGTGTCTGTGCCATGGCAAGGCCATCACTGGAGCCCTTCAGCTCTGAGGTCCTAATTTTGAGAATTTTTCTGAAAAGCTGAAAAAGTTTTGAGAGTCAAAGCTGTAGGGTGGAGAACAGGTAGAAATCTGAACAAATTAGCCTAAATTATTTGAGTTGCAGATGTGATTTCCTTGTTGCCTACATGTAGGCAAAGCTTCAGAAAAACAACAGCTCTTTAATGCAACAGCACAAAATTCAGGACTGGGATTTTTGCTAGGCAAATAAAAAACTTTAAACAAGTTGCAGATATTTTAAATGGTGAATATGCCTATCTCCTGGAGCAATTCGAGGTAGATGTGGTGTAATCCCCACTGCTAGAATTTTGAGAAACCTAGTTGGACATATTTCTGAAATAGTTGATTCAGATTCAGCCAGAGTTCAGGGTATGGAGGTGAACTTTTGGTTCCAGGGTTTAGACTAAAAGACCAATGGCTCCTTCTGAATCAAGGGCTGATGAGATATTCAAAGATGTCCTGTTTCAGTGAAGAGGGACACTGTCAGCATTGCTGACTGTGCTGAGAATGGTATTATCACACAGTGGTTAATATCTCAATATCATTGGACCTTCTAGTCAAGGAATCTGCACATTTTTAGACATATGACTTGGGACATGAACCTCCCCCCGCTTTTGGGGCTCTGTCACTCCATCTCATTTGGATGACAAAAGGGGCCATAGCCATTACCTTATGGAAGCTTCACCCTTCTGTGGTGGAGCAGAATGTCAGCAGGAGTTTGTCCCCCTCCCCTGAAGCACAGTGTCACAATGTGTCCCTATGAACGGGTTTTGTGACGGTTCTTAGATTGATCTCAGTGCAAAAAAACTGACACGGTACAAGGGAGTTTGCAGTGATGATCAAAACAAATGCACCTTTATTGAATGACCACAGCAAAATGAGATGGAGGGATTAAGGGAGAGAAAAAAAATAGAGAAAGAGAGAGAGGGAGAGAAAGAGGGGAATATAGCTATCAAACGTAGAGACGAAGTCCTTAGGTCCAGTCCAGTCGAGGATCCGCCTGTTACGTTGGGGAGATCTCAGAGATGCAGTCCATCTGGGCTCCACCTATACGCCTTTTCGATGGGGGGAAGGGATTATTTCAAAACTGAATCTATTGTAAAAAGAATGGTACTTGCAAAACAGCTGCACACAGTCCATATCTCAGTGGGTGAGGGTCAATTTTTTTGTGGTCCAATGCCCGCACCTGCAATCATCCATCTCGCTTTGGTCAGCTTGTCTCCCCCCGTGTACTTCCCCTGGCTGGGGGCTTCAGTCCCAGTCCTTGGAAAGTGTGTGAGACCTTTTCACATGGGGATTTCATGTCTCAGGTTTTTTCTCTGGTGGGGAGGCTTCTGTCATCTCAGTTTGTCTATCACGGTGGCTGTAGATGAACGAGAGGGGTCTTCTGTGGGGGACCAGCCAAAAGCTCAGGAGAAGTCCATCCAGGCCAAGAGGTGGGACAGCTTCCAAGACTATTGTTGCAAAAAGGGCACAGTGCCCCCTTCTTCTCATTGGGCTCAGTGTTGCAGGCAGAAAACACACCTGTGAAAACAATAACTTAGCAAGGCTCTCAAGCCTCAGGGCCTTTGTGTAACTTTCTCCTACAAATCCAGAGATTTTAGACAGAGGGATCTTTTCTTCAGTGGTCCCCAATGACAGTTGTGAGGCAAATTGAAGGATATTTTGGACAGACTCTCACACACAGGAGCTGCTGTATCTGCATTAGCTGTCTCCCTCACCCCTCTCACACACATTCCTATATGACCCTGCTTGTTCACCCCCTCTGCTCTTCATGAGGAACATGAATATTGCTGCCAGTTGAGACTGGGAAGGGGAAAAGAAGCAAACTGCAGTGAAAAGACTGGACTAAGCAGAGGGCTTAGTCCAGCTCTGGTGAGGGGGTGTGGGGAGGAAGCACAGGTGGAGGCACAAGAGAACTGGGCAGCCATGGCTTGGGCTAGTCTGTGCAGCACTCCTGGAGCTTGCATGCAAACCATCTTGTTTAGCACCTTGTGACTCTGTTATTATTCAGTAATTGTAATGGGGAGACAAGACCTAGCAAAAGGAGTTGGAACATTGCTAAACCTCAACAAGTCCTGGAGGAAGACGCATGCATATGAAAGAGTCTGGAGGAGGAGGACCTTTAAATCAGGTTGGAAAGAGTTGTGGTGCTTTCAAATCAGGTTGGAATGAGTTGTGGTGCTTTCAAGAATAGCCTGCTTGGATGCAGCACTCAAAGCTTCTCTGCTGGGTTGGTGTGTGCAGCCTGCTAACCTGACTCACAATCTTGGCTCAGATCTTGGCCCATCTGAGAAGATCTGGAGCAACAGGGACCGAGGACCTTAGCTATGGGAACAGCTTGGTCACAACTGATGTGCAATGGTTGCAAGGAGAACGACAGCAGTTCCCAAAGTTTTATTGAGCTAATTAAACACATGGACAAACTCTTCTGAACCTGGCCAGAGATCTCTAAACACCAAAACTTACTCAAGGTTGTAAATAAATCTCAATACAGAGTCTGAATGCCTTGATTCATAGAGCTTCCAAGTAAACCAGAACGCAGAAATTAGGTCCGTACCCAGAAACAAATTATGTTCACCTTGTAATTTGATTTTGATGATATGTTTTGCAGTTATCTCCTTTGGCTCTGAGTCATTACTCGTAGTGGAAATACTGACACATGTAATGGCTCAAAACAGCATGTGGAAACTTTCCACTCTTCCCTCTGTCTCTGCTCACCAGGACTCATTTGCTCCCTGTCTTTTAGCAGCAGAAAAACATTAGACTTTTTATAACCATGGGGTATTAGTGGAAATATTTATTTATAATATTTATACTTGTATGGAAATAACTTTTTCACCTGGAAAATGGTGATAAAGTTATTGCCATACAAGTAATGGTGATTCTTAGCCAGACTGAACCTCACCCACATTGAGCATCTGAAAGGATGAAAGCCTTCTGAACACCGAGACTTTTCAGCAGTGTTTTTCTGATGACCTTATAGGTTTTGTTATACTTATTCCACCGTCTCTGAATTCCTGCTCCAACTTCTCTGCAGGTAATGCAGATTGCTCGCAGGGATCTCACTGGGGGCTGTACATACAGTTATTTTTTTCTCTGCAATCTGAAAACCTGGAAGAATAAATAAATGCCCCTAGTACTTTTTTGCAAAGCAGGCAAGGAGAAAAGAAATGCATTCAGTTGAAAAGCCCCAAAGAGAAAAAAAAGTGTTGCTACAAGTCAAGCCACAGCCACTCTGCTACCTCTGTAAGCAAAAAAACAACAAAAAAAATTGACCAAACTGCAAAAAATGACAATAAGCACTGCTTTCTTTCTGTGTTGGAGAAGCTGCCTTCCTTAACTTCCACGTTGTAGATGCACAGTTGATGCTTGCTTTCAGTGTTGATTTTAATCTCTATGTGACTCTTCAGTGTCAAAGCTAACTAGACTACAGTAAAGGCTGGTGCTGTTTATCAGCATCTTACTAAGAAACAGAAAATAAAGCCCCTCTCTAAACTTACATGATCTCCAAAACGTAATGGTTTTGTTCACATCTGTTGAACATGGGAAGTAGTCCTTTGTATTGAGAATTATGTAGTTCTGTAAAAGCAAAAAAAATACTGACTCCTGAAAACATTCTAATTATAGTATTAAGATTTAAAATTCTATTTATGCCCCTGACACCTAGGAGCAGTACTTGAAGCTACATCCATAAAAATACTTCTGACTTATTACCAAGAAAGAAGAAAGACTATTGCAGTACAGAAGCCTTGTTTTCTGCTGGGTAGAGGGAGATTGAGAAGGCATTTAGATCCAGAAAGTCCTACTCCCCCACCTAATGACTTGCCATGGCTGCTGTTCTGACTGAAAATTCTTCACATTAGTATTGCTGCCTGGGCTCAGCAGGAAAGAGACTTCACAGCCGACCTCTGGGGAGATGGAAAAGGGTCTTTTTCTGCCTATATTCCTCCAAAGGGTTTGATTTCATAAGCCTTTGTATTAAACTCATAGCATGTTCTCCCAGACATTTTAAAAAATTCTGCCATGACTACCATTTTTTTCTTTTTATACCATACAAGAAATAGTGATGGTGTTTCTTTCTAATTAAATTGCCAGTGCTTGAAGCATTTGCTAACAGATGGGAGGATTTCTGCCTTTTGAGCATTTCCTCTTCAGGCCAGAGAAGGCTTACACCTATGTATCCTATGTCCTAAGAGAAATTCTGATTAAAAAGATTGGGCTAGGTCATGGCATCACTGACTCTTCACCTATTGGAAACAGGCCACTTCACAAAAAACCTTCTGCAAGATCCACTGGGTGAAGAGAAAGTGGCTCTGTGGCTGTGTCTGGGACAACCACCAGGCCTGGTGGACAGCTCCTGGGCTTGGGTGAAACAGCAAAGACTGAGGACTTGAATTTTTGGGGGGAGTCTGGGCCAGCATTACTGCTTGTCTACATTTTGGCTGGCTTCAGCAGAAGCTGAAGCCTTTTTTAGTTTTTCTATTTAATATTGTTGTTTTACATGTCAATAGACTTTATACATACCATTTGTATTTTTGCAGCTTGGAAAGGACTCTCTGACCAGCTGGAGGACACAATAAATCATTAGGACTCTAAAAACATCTTTGAAAGAAGCCAAAACTCCAAAGGGAAAAAGTAACAAACCTTTAACTCTGTGTACTAAAAATTATACCTCAATGAAGTAAAGATCTGGGGAAACACACAGGGGCAGGGAATTAGGTTGGGGAGTTGGAAATGCTGAAGATTAAAATGAGAAACTGGAAAAGCAGAAAGGGAGAGAGTGAGGGGGTAGCTGATACTAAACAGACTGATGGTGCAGACTTCCTTTTGAAAAGGATTTTTTATTTGTCAAAGCTGTAGCAAGCATCTTTTTTATTTATCCTCTAGATACTTTACACTAGAAGTCTTATTTAACACCATAATTACATAATTTTGTGCTCAGTTAGCTTTATAAGCCTCAGTGGAGGATCATGAGCATCCCTTTCACACAACCCTGCATTTTTCTGCTGTTGATTTAATGCTTATGAAGAGCCCATAAATTTGTATTGATCTTTTTTTCTCCTTGCAGACTTCAACCACATTAGTATATGGAACAGATGGGAGTCTTTAACTCATTAGAGGGAACCAGTTTAATACTGATCCCATCAATCTGTTCTATTTTTGCCTTGGAGACAGAAGTTTCTTTGTGAAGAGTGTAGTTATGTGCATCTGCTGCTGTGTGTGTACCTAGATGGCAGGTTCTGAAGCTACTGAGGCAGAACTGAAGGAAGAAGGAACATTGCAGAGTAGATGAAGAAGAGACCTTTTGGCATGCCACCAAGCAGAAAGCATAATTAGAATGAATTTATAATCACAGTGCAGCTACTTAAGGAAAAACAGGAATACACAAGCACAGCTTGATATGGTTCAGAGTTTGCCCTGTTCATGTTTAAAAAAACCACACTAATTGTATTGATAAAGGCTCCACCTCTTTTAGATTTAATAACTCTTGGACTTAAAATGCTCTGGAGTGTTTTCTACTCTAGTGCTCCTCTGAAACTGTAATATCTGGATGGCTTTAAGAACTGATTTGAATCAGTAACACAGAAAAAGGTGTGCTTCTGTGATTAACAGACTCCTTCCATCAGGTTAGCATTCTTGCTCTTTTGTTTTCATTGCTGAGTCTAGACTTCTGATAGGTTAGTGTATGAACAAGCAGAGAAAGCTTCACCTGGAAGATTACCACAAATAATGCACAAATAAATCACAAATGAGCGAGACATGGGAAAAAAAATGGCATTAATTTTTTAAACAAATACAGTTTTTACAATGACAATTCAATTCTAGTAATTAGCACAGTGTACAATATAGTAATATTTGTTTCTGCCTAATTTGGGAAACTCTCTTGGAAAGAGGGCTGAAATATGGGGAAAGTGCATATACTGAGAAAAACCGAGGCTGGCTTTTACAACTTAATTGTTAATCAAGACCATGGTCCTCAAAACACTGAAAACACATCCAATGACTGCTGATTTGAGCAGCAAGGAAAACTTTAATAGCATTAATGGTATTGGATGTGCATAGGAATGTATAGTGCAAACAAAAACATGACTACAGAGTCATTTAGTTTGTTTTAAAGAGATTTTATAGGCTCAGAAAAACAGTAAGAAAAAAAAAAAAAGTAGATCTCATCCAAGATAAAAATATGTATAAACCAGACAACAGGACAACAAATACATTGTGTGGTTTTCTTCCTATGTTTCTAGTTGGTAGGAACAGGCCCAGAAAAACAGATCTTCTTTCTTCTAGAAATTTGTCTTCTGTTACTGATCATGTAACATGACACCACAATAATGTCAGTAGTTCCCAAGCCAGCCAGATGTTAATTAATTTCATACCAGCAACTAATTATGGTGCCTTAAGGTGCATCTCCATCTCTTTTTACTTTTGTCCTCCCAAAGAGCTGTCCTAATATTTCCTGAAAGTTTGGTTTGTTTCCTTTTAGGCAAATTACCAAAGAAGACTAATGTCATTCCAGATTATAGACTGAAGTAAAGAATAAACTGCAAGATCAGATAAATTCCTGTTCTAGATTTCATAAAATAAACTAATGTGTAAGAATGATGCAAACATTGTCTAAATGTATGTTTGATGAAAATATGTAAATCAGTGGTTTCAGTCTTTCTAATTGCTTAGTAAAAAGGCCTTACAGAACATAAAAATTTTACAAATATTAATTTCAGCTTCTTTCAAACAGAAATTTATTAGTAACTTATTTGTGATTTATATTATTTTCTTTAAACAAAATAAAGCAACAGGTGAAATATGAGACTATTAATAATTTTAACCATGGGGCTTGTAACTGGCCATTACAAATCCATTGTTTATATCCTCACAAGGGAAAAAAAACCATAACACAAAATTCAGTCAAGGATTGAATTAACTAGCAGACAGCCTAATTTTTTTTTGCATCTGTCAGTCAAATCAGATGATCAATAAAACACTGATTGTCAAACTGTGTTCATTATGTGATTGAGTTCTTCTGTTTTCATATTTCTAAAGGGAAAGCTTGATTAACAACGACACTTGAATTACAATTTTCTTAAAACTTAGCAGAATCAGTCCAGACGTGGCCACACACACTGTGCATCTCAGACCACAATCCTGAACCTCAGCTAACTGGCATAATTGTCATTTGCCATGATGCATTTGCATATGCCTTGTGTATGTTGAAATAACAGAAATGTCCTGGGGCCTGTTTGTAACTGCAAATGTGGGCCAGGACCAAAGCCCCTGACTACAAACACAGCTGAGCCTATGTAGAGCTGGTAGCAGGTTGGAACTTTCCAGAAGTGCCATGTCCATGTCCAGGAGGCTGTTTTGTGTGGGGATGTTCTCAACTTGCTCTCTGGAGAAGGGCCTGTGTGTGCTTTAATAATCAGCTGAAAGGAGAAAAAGAGAAGGAACAAAACACTGTAGTATGGTGGTGAGTGCTGCAGGCAGGCAGAGAGAGCCGAGTGCAGTCCCTGCTCCAGACACAGTTTGTGGACTTTGGTAGATAGATACTGGTTGCTGTGGCTGGTGCTCAGGATTGCCCCCTTTCTCATTAAGTGTCCTCGCTCAGCCCTGGCTAGTGCAGAGTCAGAGTCTGGCTACAGCACAGAGGCACAGCTTCAACACACCTTCCCTGATAGCTGATGTGATTTTGAACCACTTCAGGTAAATAAAGAATGAAGGTCCCACTAGTTTTAGGCTTCAGTGCATAAGCTGTATTTAAAAAAAAATAAAAATCAAGCAAAGTAAAATTTCTGAGTTTTGGAGAAACCAGAACCACTCTTAGACAAAAAGTGGCCTTAACTCCACTGACCTCAGGCAAAATCTGAACCTACTAGACTTGTTTTGTGCTGGTGGGCTGACAGGAGGAAGGTGTGGGGGTGCTTCAGAGCTGAGCTGTGGAGGGAGATCCAAATCAGTCTGCCAAAATGGGATTAAGCCTGAACTGGGACGTTGGCAATCAGCACCTCTTCAGTACAGGATGAAAGCACAAGTGCAGTTGTGACAGCTGTGCAGTAAACAGTTTCTAGCACTGTCAAAAAGAGGTCTCTGTTTGAAATATCTAGATGGTGATGATGTTCTCTGTTGTCCATATTCCTACTACTTTGGCTCTGGGCTGCATTTGGATCTGAACAGTTAAAATGTACCAGAATCAAAATCAAGGGTAACCCTCTTAAGGTAATCTGAGAGAGCAATTCAGGTGTTTAGGTTTTTTTGCATGTTTAATGTTCTATCTGGAAATTTTAATTCTCTTTGAGGTGATTTCAACCTTGTTGGAAAAGAAAGGTTGCTTAAATAAAATACAAAGTAATAGTACAAGTTTAATAAACCATCATATGTAATTTTAAATGTTCATAAAGTATAGAATTTTTAAATTGTCTTCTTAGGAATATCTTGCAAATGAGAAATCCCAGACTTTCCCCCAGGTAGATCTGAGGTCTGATATCAAAGGGTGAATATGTGTATGAATCTATAGATAATATTCTGTCATAGGTTACCTTAGGCAATGAGGCTTTTATGATTTGAAATGCATACAGCCCTGTTTATAGCCTACATAATGCAGTGTTACCTTGACAATTATAATATTTTAACTAGTAAGGGTTTTTTTAGAAAATACTGTCTTAAAAAGCTTTGGAGATTTAAATGATTTAGAAATTAAACTGAAGCCCAGATTCTTATATATATTAAAGTCCAAGAACCTGATGAATTGCTGCTGTCAGCTACATGCAAATTATGCCTTGAAGCAGAGTTTTTGCCTTCACTTCCAAGACAGCATAAAGTTAATGAGCCAAACATATGAAATACTCTTACACAACCAAAATAGAAGGGAAAAGAAAATTTTGGACTGGCAGTTGTTCAGAAATATTGAGACTGCTTATAAATATAACCCAAAAATGAACAAAAGCCATAGTCTATTGAAAAATGAGAATTTGTTTTCAGTGGGAGCACTTTATAGTGGTAACAAGGGCAGCATTTGTGAAAGATGCTGTGGTTTTGATTTAATTTGCCATCTATCAGTTCATGTCACTAAGTTTTCCTGTAGTGACTGAACCTACTTTGAAGGAAGCACAACTGAGAACTTGCTGGACTTAGTTGAACTTGGCTAGAAATTTTCATGGTTCTCTGTGTATCTGCTCTGTGGCTGTGTCCTCGGATGTTCAAGAGCCCTACCTTGATTGCTCTGCAGAGTGAGAGCAGTATGTATTGCTCACTTATTTTGGCATGCTTGGGATACACTGGGGATCTGTGGGACTAGAGCAGGAATTTACTGCTTTTTTTTCTCAAGGGTTGTTTTGTTGAACAAAATAATTCTTTACAGGTCTACTGTCTCTCTGTTCTCCTGACACAGAGCCGCAGCCAGCAGCTGCCCATGATCAGGACTTCTTACAAAAAAGAACATGAAAAGTGTCTATGGAGCTGTTGAATAGCAAATAAAACCCACCAGTTTCATGAAGAATGTCATAAAGAAGGACATGGGAAGGACAAATTTTGGCTGATCTACTACAGTGGCAGCTCTAAGCAAAGGAGCCCTCAAACAGGGGACAGCTATGGGATCTCCTAAAAGGAAATGGCTGTCACAGAAGAACAGGAGTTTATGTATCTCTGCTTATGATACAGAAGGAGTGTTGGTATTTTTCCCTGCCAATCTTGAATTTCACAAATGATGAATCCAAACATAAAGACAGAAGAATAAGATAATTGAAGTCCAGATCTGTACTTTGATGGCAATGGAGAAAGAGTGGAGAGACTATAATTTTGAATTAGTAAGCTTGATCATCAGTTGCTAAGTGGCCTGAAAAGAAGGACCATAGAGACAGAGTCACATTACCTGTTTTCAAATGTGATCCTTTCACATTAGGGTTGTGGACAGCTCTGTTTGAAGTGGGAAATCGTTTATTGTTGGTGGTGTTTCCTGCGCTATCCATAGTCCACGGTAAATAACTCTGTTGCCAAGGCTGTCTATTTGTTACCTGTCATAAACAATAGATTATACTTGCTTGCTTGTTAATTCTATATAAGTCTAGTTTCTGAGGTCACCCTCTTAAAACATACACAGTCCCAAGGCTGTGTTGTGTTTATAAATGATACAGCTACAGCCTTGATGGCTTTTCTCTAGCTTCTACTTGTCACATGTTATTTCTCCCGCTGAGTTTAGCAGTTCTAGTTATTGAATTAAAACTTTATAAAATTATACTACCACCCCCTCAAAAAAAAAAAATCAGAAAAGAAAGCCCCTTCTTTTTTAATGTCTATCAAGATGAGGACCAATTTAAATCAGCCTGGAGCTTTTCTGCTTCAGCATTAATCACGAGCTTCAGAAAACCATGTGTATTAGCACTTTTTTGCCATTTGTAAGCTTATGTTTTGATGATAGTAAAATTCGGTGGTTTAGTAATTTATCCTGGAACTAAGCTGTGAGCACCAAAAATAATCATGTGCCCTTTGCAATTTGCTGGTTTTTGGTTAAAGAATTAGAATTGAGTGCACAAGTACACATTTTCCAAACTGTGGCCATTGTTGACCAGACTTGCACTGCTCAAGATTCTGTGTATCATCATGGTGTGGGGAAGGAAGGCACAATCTCTGAGGGCAAGGAGATGGCATCTAGCTCTCCTCCCAGAGTGATCTGAAAGCACTTCATCAAATAGGAAAATAACCATCCTGCATGCCTGATCTTGACTAAGAAAAAAATGGAGAATGAGCATTGCATGTAATCATGTCTCTATAATGACTGTGGTGGAACTCTTCCAAGATATACCAAGGATATAAAATGATCTTATGTTCATGTGGGAAAAAAAACCACTTTTAATGTGTTTGGAAATGCATACTGAAGTCCTCAGCACTGTGAGTGGGATTCACTCTGTCTGACTTCAGACACAGGCAGCATGGAATCTGAATCCTAAGAACAGAATGTCACCTGGCAGCCAAAGGTCATCTGAACCCCAGTTAGAAAGTCTACACTAGATCTGCAAAGTAACTTACGTCAGTCTGTGTTGTAGTGACCTTGTCAAATTAGGCTTTTCTAACTTCCAAGCAGCTCTTAGGGAACTTGGCCCACGCTCTGCTTTAGCAACTCCTTCCAAGAGTGAAAACACAAGGGACTGGCCCAGGTTCACGGATGTCCTTCCCACTAACATCTGAGTTTCAGTGCACTCTGCTGCTCGTTATCCTTGCATTATTTCTCTTTCTAGGGAAAAGAGGCCAAAACAAGGGGAAATAGCCTGGATCTTGTAGGTTTTCCAGTCCTTGAGACAACTTCACGATTACTTTTGTTTTGGTTACAACAGGTGCCTGTTTGATGACCTTGTCATCAAGACAATCTTCCCTGCCCTCAGAGGAGGTAGCTTGTTGTCTGGGTCCATTTTTTTCAGATAGTGGAGGATTTCAGCCAAAAGCCTTCTATGAGACAATTTATACTGAAGAGCGTGGGAAGATGCACCAGAGAAGGTCATGCTTTCAGTAAATGTAGTAGAACCTGAGCACTCCAAAGTTCCCTGAATCTGACTCAAAAGGGAAGAAGCTTCTGCGGTTAGGAAGGTCCTGGGTTAGAATCCTATCAGCCCTGTGAAATCTTGTCTTTCAAAAAGCAACACTCCCTTTATAGGCTCCCTAGAAATGGAAGTCCTTTACTCTGGAGGTACTTGCTGCTTCATTCCTGGCTCCCTGACTCCCCACCATGTTGGTCATTGCAGAGATGAGGGGACAAAAGAGGGGCAGTCTCACGGGTCAGTGACAGAGCAGATTTCCATGGGAGCAGTCTTCAGTCAGTTGAATGTTTTGTCAACATATTTCCTAGGACATTTCAGTTCTGATAAGTCTGGCCTTTTCTGTCAGAGAAATACCAAGTCTAGAAAAACTTGTGCCATGTCAGCTGTATTTTCAAATACACACCTATTTACATTAAAGCTTTGTACTTGACACACTGTTGCTTTTCAGTTGGAATTAACTGAGATATTTGAAAAAGCTGCTTAGAGCAAGTAGCCTTGAAAGGCACACGTGTTCATGTCAACCATAACAAAAGGACTTGGGCTGGTGGCAGGGCAAGACTGTCATTAAATTGGTAGGAAGAAGTGGCTGGGAGCACTTTTGAGTCCTGGCAGCTGGGCACCACTTTGCAAGTGAACAGACTTACATGAGAAGAGGGGATCAGGAGGTTCCAGCATCTTAGCACTTCCCTAATGAAGCTGACAAGGCCTGAGGGGAGTGGGGATGTCTGTGCCAGGACCCTCACCCTGGGCATGGTGTGTTCTGCCACTTCAGCAGCCCTAAAATGAGCAAATTTGCACTGGAGGGATGGCGTGTGAGCAGTACAAAAGCTGGCATGTATGGATCATTTAAATTGGTTTACTGCTGTGTAAAAATGCTGTGTACGATGACTGATGTGAAAACAGAAGAGGAGACTTAGGTATGAGCTATGATACTTGGGTTTCTCCAGAGAAAATTGGTTTATCTTCCACTGGTCCATAAATTCAATTTGCCTCTTTGACTTCCTGTATTGATACAAATGGAGTAAATCAGATGACGGCTTAAGCAGACATGTTGAGGTAAGCATTTTTCATTCCCTTTTTTCAATTAAATGAGCTGCAATTGCATTACAGGCAACTCTGCTCATCCAACTCATAAATATTCTTAATGCATTCTGTCTAGTGCAACCTATGGTGACGCAAACAACTGGCCCTCTGACCTGTCCTCTCCATTCTTTGGCATATGCTTGGAGAGCTACGTTTTGAATTGGAGCTTTTTCTAGCTGAGATATAGAAATACTGAGAGTTCTTTATATATCTGCTTTTTTTCTTATGTGGCTATAGAGGGTCTAATTGCCAGATGGCCATTAGACCTCAGCAAATTGTAGCTGGAAGCAGGATTTTATAGGAAAGGCTTGCTTTTAAGAGCCATTCTGGTACTGGCTCAAAATTAACTTTCAAAACATTTTATAGGCCATTTTGTTGCCTTAGAGAAGAATGCAATGGAATGAAGAGGAGATCTAAGGAGTGCTAATGCTTTTGCAAAGCCAGACAGAAGAAGATAAAAGAGCGCCCTGCATGATGCTGCTAATATCCACATCAAAAATCAATGATGGTTGCAGGGAAAAGGAAAGCAATATTCATCATTATTTTTGTGGTTTTGAATTAATGTAAATTTACTTATACTGAAAAATGCTGCTTTATTATCCTCTGTAGAGGTAATTTAAAACATGTTCTACAGCCTACACAGGAAGCAGCCATTCATTGCAGTTGCAAACAAAGAGAATATCAGGTCTTTTGACAGTATAGTGCTTTTTTTTTTGTTTCTTTGTTTTTAATTTTTTAAGTGCTTTTGCCGAAGCTTTATCAAATAAGGAGGCTGTAATTTAAGCAGAAAAGTTCTGCAATCCTGTTTACCAAAAGAATGCAACAGACTTTATTGAGGACTAATTTAACTCAAGAGTTTTGGAGCTACTGTGAAAGCCAGTTATTGCTTTCTAATTTTAGGTTTTCTGACTTGGCAGTATAATAAATTGCCACTGTCCAAATATACATCTTTCTCCCTACATCTGATAAGTGTGAAAGTAATATAGATATTTAATTTTTTATGTAATATTTCAAGCAAGTACTTCAGTTTGTAAAGCCTATTGCAGCACTGCTTTGGTAAAGAGATATAAAATGCAGCCTTAGCAACACACCATAATATTTGCACCATAATGATGAAGTTTACTTTTCCTCAGTGGGATATTGTTGAATTCTAAGGTATTTTCAGAGCATCGGGTGCTGCTTAGAGTTGCAGAGAACTTTCCTGCTGGTGTTGTGAAGATTCAGAGAACACTTCATTTTAATCTGCTCTGCCCTACAAGATGTGTATAGTCCAGACACTCTGAGATTACTTGGCAAGACCACTAGGAATTAGTCACCCTGCAAACCAGAGCCCAAGCCTTCCATCCTTCAGGTTAATGTTATAATCTGCAGGCTACAAAGTAAGATATTTACATTTCTCTTCTCAGCCTTGAAAGCTCTGGTCTTGGCTGCTGAGCTGCAGGGAATTAATGGATGTTTTTCTTATTCAGAACATTGTATAGTTATAGGAGGAGGACCTAATCTTGAGAAACATGTATTTTAACACAGTTCAAGACCTAAATCTTCTTCCTGAGAGCATCTCAAGGTACTTTCTGCTAGGAGAGGGTACCTCAGTCAAGACTGAAAGGTCCCATGCCTAATCTCTAGGATGGAGGCTAAACTTTTAATTAACTAAAATTTTGTGGCTGCTATTTGTATTGGGCTTGTGATATTTTCATACTGCCCTTTGGAATTGTGCCTAATTCTCCCCATTAGTTATCTAAAGATGCCAGGATGTCTGACCTTGTTCTTCTGAGCTACACTGCACTAGTTAGAAGTGCTTAAACTTGTACTGTGGGTCTAACCTTCAACTTGTAACACAGAGTTTGTTAAAAATGTAGAAAGCCATCTTTTAAAATCAAACATAAATGAGGCTGACTTCAAGACAAGTCCCACAGTGAACTTTGTGTGCTATGTCCTCACTTCAAGAGATTATTGTTCAGATTGACATGACACCAACAAAATGTAGAGTGGCTGAAGAGTACAGAAAATGAAATACTGACATTGGAGAAGGCAAAGTCAAGTTTGGAGACACAGTGCAATCCAGCTCCTAAAAGAAGGCACTTCTAGAAACTTCTCATTGCATGGTGCAACTGGGACAAGATCTTTGCTGCCTCTCAGGCTTCTGTAGCCCCCATCCCTGCTGAGAGGAGCTTGGCATATTGAACTTTCCTGGGACTGCTCATCCATGTTGGGAGACTCCAGCAGGGGGGTCAGGCAGAAAGCTGATGATGTGACAAGATGATTTGCTGGAGCTGGACACAGGAGCAGCCTAGATGAGAAAAGCTTTATATCTGAGCTGAAGGTGTTGGTCCAGGATAATGGAAAGGAAATGCAGACCACTCAAAATGTTTGCAGCAGTCCTGGCTAGTGTTTCTGTCACTTAGTGTTTCCTGAGGGAGTTTTTGTACTTTAAAAGGAAGAAGGTGAGCGGCTTGGTGCCATCATTCCTATATAAAGATCACAAAAAAATTGGCATTTACCAAATAATGCACTTACACTGGGTCCTCCAGATACTGTTAAGTTGCAAAAGGGACATGCAGTGGACAATGTACACAGTTTGCTGTGGGAACACTGAGCAGATAATTCGTCATTGCATTTCACTAAGAAGATGTAGCTCAGGCTGTGAAGGAGAAAGTATGTCCTGTCCCTGTAAAGTTCTAGAAATCATCTGCTGAGTTGGACTAACAAATTATTCTTTCTTCCAATACCTGCAGATTCTAGTGGTTCTTATAATGGTTTAACTCTGTGAAGATTCGTTTCAAAAATTTAAAAGAACTTCACACATACTATTGAATACTTTTAATGTAGGTCATGACTGTAGTAATAAAAACTGTCTTGTTTTCTAGACAAAATATTAATGCATAACATTTATTTCTGCTCACTATATTAAAAAGACCCACAAATTTTAGGAGGTTTGACAGATAGTAAAAGTAAAGAGAAATTTCCCAGAAAGCAATACCTAAATCACACTTGAAACTCTAGTTAGTCTCAGATTATTCACAGCCCATAAGATTATGATGAGCTGCTTAAGAACACAGCTTAAGTAATGCTGCTGTGAGAAGAAGCACAGAGCAGCATGTAGTCTCCTGGGACTCTGTCCCCACACAGGGTGCAAGGAAAGCTCACTGGTTTAAAACATCCAAAGTAAACAAGTGTATTTTTAATAATGGTATGGGGCTGTATGATCTCCTTGCAAGGGGCAGGAGTGGCACTCACAACCTCTGTGCTCAAAGCCACATCCTTCTCAGATTTCAGCAGAGAGCAAATGCTCTTTGCAGGTTAAAGCAAAGCTCATGGTCACACTGGCAGTGAGAATTCAGGGACTTTTCAGTGTGTTTCTGAAAAGTAACACAGTGGGATTTTTTATATAGCTCGAATATGAACACTGTCATTAGCAGCCATCTTGCACTTATGACAAGTAGTTCAGTCCTTCATGGCCTCAACTAGCCAAGGTTTTGTCTGAAAATAAAAGCTGAAATACATTGCCTTCCATCAGAAGCAGAGCATGCCTCGAAGCTTGACCAGAACCTAGTTCAAGGTTTGTCAGGGGTCTATTCTGGGAAGTTTGTATAAGAAGAAATCCAAAGTGTCTCCTTGGTTCCAACTTGAAATTCATCAGTGCAATAAGGGAGACACTCAGAGTTGTGTCTTTCATGTTCTGTACACTTTTATTATTATGCTTGTCTGCCTCGTCTCTTTATGATATGTTAATGGTATAACATCAACCATATTTTTATTTGTTTCTATGTTTTTCTTCAGTCAGAGACATTCTAATACCCTGTAGCATAGAGGAGTCCTTATGTAGTTCTTTGGATTAAAAGCAGGGGTAAATCCAGTTCATCAATGGCCAGATTCTATATACCACATACAGAACATCCATCATATACTAAGACAAAGATTTATTGCTATATTTTGATAGAAAATACTATTTTTTCTTAATATCTGTCTGTAAAAACCAGTCACCTGATCATTGAAACATTTACTTCTTCATATACATGGATATTAATTCCTTCTTTGTTGTATAGTATCTGGACATTGCTGTGAACATGCTGATGAGGTTTGCTAAGACATCACACAGCATTCAACCAAAGACAACAAAAACTTCATTTACACTTAAGGTGACATAAGGTAGCAGATGCCTTGATTTATATCCCACTCTCTGCTGGCTTGTTTACAAGATTAATTATTCTTCCTAGGTGCATTCAATAGCTTTACCCATAATATTTCTGTGTATCTGACTGCAAAAGACATTAATAAATATACTTAATAAGTTAGGCTCATTTAGGACCACACATGTCAGGCGTTCTGTGGATTTGCTAATTAGCAGTGCTGCACACTCCAAACAGGAACCTCCAGAACCTGTTACAAGCAGTCTGGTATTCAGGAAGATTAATCACCAGGCTGCAGAGCTCAGATGCTGAATGAGAATGTTCAGTGGAGAAATTAAATCCCTCCAGGCAAACTGTAACTTGCATACCCTTTTTCCACAGTCATCACTCAGCTACATGTTTATTTAAGATAGCAAATTACCACTCATGCCTCATCGTAAATGACTTACTGAGAGATGAAAGAGCCCCATCCAGCTCTACCCACAGGTGCTGAGCTTGGGTCCTAATAAAATGTATGTACGAGAAACCACTTATTTTGTGTTTTTTCCACAGTGAAGGGAATGAAAAATGTGTGTGATCTAAAGCACCTACTAGATTTGTGAGTATTATGAGAATCCTATGCCTCCTGTGCCAATTTTCCTCCTGTTTCTGTGTTGGTTTTCATGTATGTGTGGAGGGAAAAGGTGCACAGTAGACAGTCATGTACATTTGCCTAAAATACCAGTTTTGCAGAGGAGGACCTGGAACTCCTGCAGGGCAGAGAAGTTGGCTGTGATCCAGCAATGTGCCCTTGTGGCAATGAAAGCTGATGGGACCCTGGGCTGCTTTAGGAAGAGCATGGCCAGTAGGTGAGAGAGGACATCCTTAGCACTAGTGAGAGCTGTCTCCAGTACGAGAGAGACATGACCATACTGAAATTAGTCCATCCAAGTGTCAAAAAGTGGTTTAAAGGATTGCACCCTCATTTCTATGATGAGAGACTGAGAGACCTGGGAAAGTTCATCCCAGCGAAGACAAGGCAGAAGAGAGGGAAAAGGACCTTATTAGAGGAAGCAGCTTTTTCTGGTCTTCTGATAAGATTTACAGATTCAGGATGCAAGACAGTATCTCCTGTCAGCTTGTGTTATGCAGCAGAAAATATGTATACTTTATGATTTTGTTGGACAACTCTTTAACTGATCTTTTGCCCTTTCCAGAAAGAAATACATCAGTGACTAATGACTTCAGTCACATTATATGGTAAAATTAAATACACAATAGTATTAGGAAAAGCTATTTTTCTTCTCTTCTTCTGATGTTTATGACAAATGCTTCTGTGTCAAGCTGTAAATAGTTGATGACTAATTCACTAAATTAATGGTAGCAATTTAAGATGAACTATAGCAATACCAAATGAGCAAAAGCTATGCTTAAAAAAAAATTACAATGGGTTCAATCCTCCTCTGTATTTTAAGGTTTTACCTAGGATCATACGTCTTTAGGAATTCCTTTAACAGCCTCATGTCCTTAAGCTTCTATATGGAAGAGCTATTGTGGAAAAACGCAGGGCATCTGGACTCTGTCTGACATAATGCAATTTTGCTTTTCTTTTAAGGTCAGCCAAGTTCATTGCTGAAGGCCAGCCCAGCTGGGAAGATTATTCTGTGACTCTTATTCTTTCAGGAAAGCATGAAACCAGATTTCAGTTTCTGGAAATGTAATGGGTTAAAATACAGTAATAGCCTTTTTTCCCTGGATACTTTTTATAAAATAACAGAGCTTATAAGCAAAAACAACAACAAAAAAATCTACATTCTCAGAAAGGGCAGCAGCACTGTCAGATTTATCATGTCAGTTTTCTCTGAAATGTGTGGCTTCCAATAAATTTAATGTGTTGTCAGTGTGGAGGAAAATGTGTCCCCTAATGAATAGGTATTGTAGAGCTGAAGAGATTCTCCTCCAAGAAGCATAAAAATCACACTGAGTTCAAGCTAACATAAAGTTTTTAAATGCACAAGTTTTCTGGAGGGAATTATTAGGCAGAAAAATAAAAAGGCCTTTAGTAATACTTTTTCAGTTACAAAACTTATTGAAATACAGAATTTCCCAGGCATAGAAAGTTAAGCCTTGTGGCTTGGGCAAAGTCAGCTTTAGAAGTAACATTGAACAGGCATTAAAGAGAGAGCTGGCAAAGAAAAATACACCTAATTTCCCTCTAAGGCTTTAGATACGTTTCTAGCTCTGAGTAGTAATACCTGGAAGAGATCTATTCCTTTTATCTCCAAAGGGAGTAAGTAAAAAACTAGAATTTTCATGGTGCTTTTGGAGTAAAACCAAAGCACTTCTCCAGCCAACCCAAAAGATCCCTTTTGCAATGGTGGGACTAGATTCAACCTGATGAGATGGGAGTGGTCAAGAAAAGGGTGCATTTGATCATGAACCTTTGCAGCTGATTCCAAAAACCAGGGACAACTGACATCCTTTTGCCATGTCCTAATTCCTGTCATCCCCAAATTAAGATGTTGACTGTTGCTTGTGCCTATATGCATACTTTATGTTCCAACCATTTGTTTTTTCTCATAGTCTTGCTGGTATGTGCCAGACCTCTGTGCCTGTATTCTTTTCACAAATAATTTGAACCAATAAATAATTTTTATTCATGCCTTTGAAGGCCATGTGTTGATATTTAATAAACTGTATGAGACATTGTCAGGCAGTCTGCAACCTGACTGAACCAATAAAATTTTCTACATGTTTCCATACATGGACTCTTATACAAGTAAGATAGCAACTGTAGGCAACCTATGACCTTTAAAAAGTAAATCTAATTTCCATTTGGTGTAAATGAAAGCTACAGAGACAGCAAGATGGCCTTTGGTACAATTTTCATAAATATCCATCGTCCTTCTAATTAAAAGAGATAAAAAGAGATTAAGAAGCACAGTGCTGGGTGATACTTAGACAATCAGAATGAATAAATCAGTTCTCTCAATGTAATTTATATTTTCAGTTAATGTGATTGTCTGTGAACTGCCTGCAGTGTGTTTTTAAGACATGACATTTGCATAGGCTCTTGCTGAAAAAAAATAAGCGGCCATTACTGCTGTGAGTAGAATCTGAAGTAGTGGGAACATGCTGAGCAGCAGGATGAGAAGACTGCAGGTTTTTGGAGAGCCTAGCTTCAGAGGAAAAAATTGCTGCACTTTATTTATTATGAATAGTGTACAAAAATCAGAAACAAAGCAGTTGCTTCCTGTACTGGAAGGGAAGAGTGTCCATGGAGAGATCTGGGGAGGCTGTACTTTCAGTGTGCACTGGTTTGGCTCAGGGTTTCTTGTGTTCAGTATGAATGACCTTGCCCTGAAGCACACATTTCCAGGCCAAAAAGTCATCATAAACCCTGCAAAACACTTGTGGCTCACTGATGGGCCACAAGTTGCTGACAAGTTGCTACACCACACTACTCAGTACACCTGGTTAGTAGTCCTTGGTCTACCAATCATCTGAACAGAGAATAGCCACTACTGTTCATCACTTTCAGGGGGCTTGAGAAAATTTTAGGCTAGATGGATGTTTTGGATGTTTCCACACATGCAAGGGTGAAAGGAGCTATGATATCAACAGGTGTTGATGCTTGTTCTGTAATGTGCAAACTTAGAGTACATGGACTCTGTTTATGGGCTTATAACTATGTGATGGTAATCATGAAATGTTACAGCTAGAGGTGATCAGTGTGTGCAGACAGGGTGAGAACACACTTTTTCTTTTATATGCTTTCTATTTTAAGTAAACAGATATTCATTTAATTGAGAATAGCTTTAGGAATTTTTGATTCTTAGCAAAACCCACAAGAATTAGGAAGTCAATAACAGCTTTTCTTATAGGAAGCTTAGCAATCAAAAAATAACATTCCATATACAGAGCGCTTCACATCATCAGCCATGTAATTCTCTCCCAAAAGTCTGAACTGGAGTGGGTATAAATAATGGGTTGCAGCAGATAACTTGATGAACAATCAATAGCAATTTTTTCCAGGAAGCAAAATCTTAACAGCACAAAAAAAAAAAAATCACCACATTCAACTCTGCTGTTGTTACCATCATTATCATCAAAAGCCCTGTTTCAGCTGAAGAAGTGGATAGCAAAATGAATAAACAGAGGGCAAGAAAATAAAACCAGTCCCAAAATCATCCCTAAGGCTGATCAGAAAGAAGAAACAGAGGAAAACAGACTGCTCACACAGACACAAAGTATTTGCAGAAACTGTGTGAATCCTTTTGTAAGAATTTGTTTTGTTTGCTGAAAGTGGCACAAGTTGTCACAGTGATACCTGCACTTGGCTGGTTGCAGGGCCTGTTTGCTTATCCAGGAGGCTTTGCCTAAACATAGAATATTTAAGAATCAGACATGTTAGTGCTAACCAAAATCACTTGAATGTCTTTTACTTTGTAACTGAGTTTGTCACAGCTTCTTCTGTGGGATACGTTCAGGAGAGGAATTTCAAAAAATACGTGCTTGGTATGGAGATTGTGTTAAATTTCCCTTGAGGATGATGAGAATTTTATTTTTTTTAATATAGTCTGTAACTTATCAAATTGCTTTACTTTTCACTTGGTTGTTTCAAATACGGCCCTGATTAAGAGGCAAATGAGGCCCTGGGATGGCAACAGAGGGATTTTATTCAACAGCACGGATTTGATTGCACAAGAAGTGTGAGGTAGGGAGAGAGAAAGAAAGAGGAAACACCTGTCAGAGAGAGGGAGACACAGAGCAGGAGATCATCAGCTGGAACTACACGAGCCATAAGGTCCCTGCCAAACCCAACAATTCTGTTGGAGTAGAAGTTATGAACAGACTCCAGAAGTGACTCTGCTCTCTCCTGAGCACACCTGGGGCAAGAACAGGGGAGTAGAGGGTGCAAGACTTTAGCTGAAACAAATAGGGCAGGAGATCTTTCTCCTTTTTAATGCCTTTATTAAGAATCAGCTCGGGTGGGGAGAACCGATGAGTTACACACACACCTCCACTGCTCCCAGGAGTAGCACAGAGGAGCAAGAAGAGTGAAGCTGTGTCTGCTGGTCTGCAGACAGAGCTGGGGCTTATGTCCTCATGAGAGCACCAGGACATTCCCACTTTTTCAGTCTGACATTTGAGGTCCTCTTTTTAGCTGACGTCTTTAAGGTTAGGGTGAAAGGTAAAAAGGGTCTTAGTAGACACTGGATTCTGTTCCTCACATCTAGACATCAGCTTGATCTCTTAATTCGGTGGTGGCTTGTTGTTTTTAGGGGTTTTTCCTGCTAGATTTGGTGAGGGGTTTCTCATTTGCACCAGCCTCAATGTCCCCTCCTCCTCACAGTCCCAGGTGCCATCCTCCAGGAAGCAGCAGGGTGATATTCAACAAAAGGGATTTCTAACCATCAAAAACAGGTAATTAAAGAAAAACTATTAACAACAGGTGATTACAACATGAAATTATTAACAACAAACAGTTAGAACTCCAACTTGGCAGCAATTGGTTTAACTTGTGAACTCTGCAACCTTTAAAAAATGGACAATTTGTCTACTCATAGCATTAGCCACAGGGTCAGCTGCAAGTTCCTTCTGGTGGATGTTTTGTGTGTGAAATAGAAGCAAAAATGGGGAGTGTGGTGTTACATTTTAGTTAAATAGTATGCTCTATCTCACCGCTCGAAAATGTAGGGTTTGTTCCAAGCCTGTGATCCTCCCCTGCAGTATCACGGATCTGTAATCCCATTGCCCCAAGGCTTATTCCGTGCCCACTTTGGATCTCCCTGTTAAGCTGCGGGGGGAGACCACAGATTCTCTCTCGGCCCTTTGCTCCCCAGGCTCTCCCTCCCTCCCCCTCCTTCCCCTTCTCCCTCAGGATCCCTGCTGCTCCTGGGGGTGGCAGCCCCAATGAACCCTCACCTAAACCCTCCTTCCCCTTCTCCCTCAGGATCCCTGCTGCTCCTGGGGGTGGCAGCCCCAAGGAACCCTCACCTAAACCCTCCTCCCCTTCTCCCTCAGGATCCCTGCTGCTCCTGGGGGTGGAGCCCCCACTGAACCCTCATCTAATCAGCACCCTCCGAAGCTGTGTGCAGTCTCCTTGCCCGCCTGCTGCTACCAGCTAACATACAGCTTTGGGGGCCCCCGGGGATCCCCCAAACGAGCTGCTACAGGGCAGAAGAGCCTCTGCAGCACATTTGTGACCACACAAGCCTGGGAAGGGGCAGCTGTTGCTCCTTGGCCACGCCAAACTCGCGCTGCCTTTCTAACCCAGCTCGGCTCCCTGGCCATGGGCAGTGTCTGAGCCGGGCTGTGGTGGCTTTGCTGTCCAAGCTGCACAGCCAAGGTGCAGAGGGGGTCCCAGCACATTTTGCTGTCATCTGGGCTCAATGTGAACCCTTGGGAGAGCAGGGAGAGCCCTGCCCTGCGTGCCCTGCTGGGAACTCTCCCACTGGTGCTGGGGGCTGAGCAGTCACTGCTCACAGGGCTCTCGCTAGCACTGAGTGTGAAAATGTAACAGCTTGTGAGAAACAACTACTCACTTAGAAAATTAAAAAAGGTTTATTAAACATTAACAAAAATACAACAAAGGACTACATAATGAAAAAGATGCAGCGCTGAGAACTACCCACATGCATACTAAATGGCCAGTTCATCTTCAAGATGGATGCTCAGTCTTTTATACCCTGGGGGTTGCATCAGGCAGCCCTGGCCCCTCCCAAAGTCTGTCAGTCAGCTCTTCTTTGCCATTTATCTGTGGAAACTGCTTTCTTGTAACTCGATTGGAGGTCAGGTGCTGCCATGCTGCACCCCCTAAGCACTGAGCTTTTCCATTCCCAACTGCCCCATGCAAGGGCACATGTGCTGCCTTCTTTTTACCTGTGCTGGACAACCCAGACTGTCTGATGGCAGCAATACAGGGGGGGAAAGGGAGCTATGGGGACAACAGATGGCACCTAAACTACAATAACATGACTATACATCACTAAAGCTTTTATTAATATTACCACAATAGTTATCTTTTATTTGCAAGAGCCAATCATCTCATTATCCATCTATAACAAGCTCTCTTCGCTTTTGGCCATGACTACTGATTCTCCACATGCCCCTGCTGTGCCCAGAGTCCTGAGAGGCTTTCGCCATGCTCCCACAACAGCCTGTGCCCCACACTGCAGAGCCCTGGGTTTGCAGGCTGCCCTGCCCAGGGCACGAGGAATTGGCTGCAGGAATGTGCCAGGGACTTGTGGGCAGTGGCTCCATGTTCTGCAGGAGGCAGGGGTGTCCCTCAGGGCTCGTCACTGCCTTTAGCAATGACACCCAAGGGCACCGAGTGCACCTTTGGCGCCTTTGCTGGGGATGGGAGGTTGAGTGGGGCAGGGGCACCACGCAAGCACGGGCCATCCACAGGCACCTGGACAAGCTCTGCACGGTTCGGTTTTGCTGGGCTTTTTTGGCTTTGCTTGCCCATCAAAAAGCTTTTCCCTTCCCTGACTTGGAGGAGCTGCAGCCCCAAGCCTCAAGGAGCCAAGCCAGGCAAACAAAGTACAGCAAGACTCCAGCTGAACCAGAACTGGATATGAACTAGACATTGCCATAAAGAAAGCAGAAGGAAAATAAAAGCAAATCTTATAGTTAGCATAAATACATGTATATAGACCAAAGATGTCTGTGACCACTCTCCAATGCACATGAAACCAGATCAGATAAATAACTGGTTTGTGATTACTGGTTGTAATCACAAACCACATAACACGTGTACGCACACATGTATATGTGTCCACATATCTATGTAAATACAAAGTTTAGTTTGGAGCCACATAACCTCAAATTAGATATGAAATAGCATGAGATAAAACATGCAGCTCCACACAAAAAATCAACCCAGTGTAGACTTACTAAGGCATACCTAGAAATAGGCAATGACTGATTGTCCTAGCTTTTGCCAGGACAGAGTTAATGTTTTACAGAGGTAGAGGAAAGCATGGCCAGATGCTAATTTTATTTAATGCCATGTCATGTTATTTGCCAAGGACAGGAGGAAGGGAGCCAGGAGTGGGAATAAGGGACCCTCTCCTTTCCAGTTGAGGGCAAAAAACATGGTGGGTGAAATGGTCTAGTAGTGTTTTACTTTCCATGTAAATTATTTCTTTGTCTTATACCTTTTTTTATTAATACTGTTGCTGGTTCTGCTCATTTTTCTTATGTCATTGCTGTTTCCATTAAATAATTTTTATCTCAACATGTGATTTTAAACTTTTTCTGGCTCCAGTTCTCAACTCTATCCTCCTAGTAGGAAGGGGAAAGCTCCTGTTATCATCTGTTAAAAAGTAAAATAGTACCTCTTTTTTCTTGCTGGCCCATTTATATCATCCTTAGGTTTTTGCTGCTGTGGATTTGTAGAACAGGGCCAGCTGTTGGCTGTGCTGGCACCCTGTGCTCCATGCCTGGTGACAGCAGAGAGGTTTCCATGGGACACTGCCCTGTTCTCCCTGCCGTGGTGTTTGCACCTTGCACAGCTCTGTGCTCTCCCAGGCAGGGGAATCCCCAGCTAGTGCCCTGGTCTCTAATTAATCCAGAACTTCATCTACAGTGCTACTTCTTGTACCTTCAGGTGCCATGTACATCAGACCACTCCTGTGCTGAAGTTTTTAAGTGAGAGCCTGAAATGTCAAAAGCTGCGAGCATCCAGCCAAATTTGCTCTTCAGGCATCAGCCCATCTGCTGACAGAGTCCTGCTGCTTGCTCTCACAGGACAGGGCCTTCACCATCTGAGAGAGACTGGTTTTGTTCGTCATCTTTGCTGGAGTCACACTGTAAATACAGAGCTGTGCAATGTGCATATATTGTACAAACAAGGGACAATAGCTGTAATGACAGACATGAACCCATAATTTAAGTACAGAATAAAGCTTCGTAGAAGCACAGGGCTTCTGTTCAAGACCATTAACTCGAACGAAAATGAACATTTTTCATTAGGCTCTATTAGCCTGCTGCAAAGTAGGGCAACTGCTGTGCAGTGTTTGTAGAAACAAATTGCTAATCAGTCAATAAGGATCTTTACTGTGCACTCTGCTACAACCCCCTTTTTCCCATTTTCTACTGCACTGAATTATTTTAACTCCTTGAAATGTTACTTAATGAAAAAGAAAATATGTTTTATTTATACAGCATTCACTGTGGCCATGCATAGTGAGTTTTGCGTTTTGAGTCCATTTTGTTAACATTTATACAGGTGATTTATTATCACTTGGATTTGCCTCATGACTTTTTTTTCCTAAGGTTCAGAAAAATTTTTATTGTATACTGAAAGCTGGTAATGAATTGAATCAATCATTCTTTTAGAAATAGATTTTATAATTCCATTACAAGTGCCCCATGCAACTTAAATCTTAATGACAGGAGCTGTTGCTACTGGAGCACAAAAGCCTGCTGATCAGTGTGGAGTGTATTATTCACACAGAGGAAAATTACAAGCCATACAACATATGTGTGTGTGTGCATATATTTATATGTATATATAAAGTATATATGACCCCATAGAATTGATTTTTTTTACTGTTAAGAAATAAGCTTTAATAATAAGGGTTCTTTTTTTTCTATACATGATGAAATTTATTCATGATAATGGTATTAGATACAAAAACCAGAAGTCCTTCTTGCAATCTAGAATATGCAAGAGTTGCCACATTCTTATAACAATAAAATAGAGCAACTGTAGTGGTCCTTGCTAGGTATGAATTGATGAAGTCCCATGGTTTTATAACTAGTGAGAATATGATATAATACAAAATTGCATCTTGATTATGAATGGAATCTGAATAAATTCCTTATTTTTTTAACTAGTGATAACATTAACATTTTGGATTGAAATGCTGAGAGTATTTTAGTGGAATTGGAGTTTTTAGTTGTGGACAAGAAATACTGATTTTCAGGGAAAGCCAGAGAGTTAAACATTGGTAGCTTGGAAAATAATGCTGGGACCTGGAGAAATGTAATAATTATCTGCAAATATTTAAATGCTACTAGGATTAAATATTAGTTTTATTTTTAATGTTTGACCTTCAGATAAGCTGACATGAGAGACAAATTGATAGTTGGAAATGGGGTAAATCACTAAATATGAAAAATAGCCCTGTAAGATGAATGCAAGAAATCTTAGGCATTTTATTTTCAAGGAAAATCCCAGTTGTATCCCTGACATGTATTCTATCTAAAGGATGAAATATTGCCTCACAAATATTTGGAGGATTTGTTTATGGAATAATTTTACTATTATGGCTGAATAGAAACCTGAATTTTAGCAGGATAAGCTTGAGAAATATTGCATTCTCCATATTATGATAGTGTTGTATGTTGGTGTTGGTGTTGGTTAGTGTTGTCTGTTGGATTAGGTTATTTATTGCAAAGATACATGACCATAGTTCTCCATAAACAAGGGTATAAACCTTAGTGTAAAGGAAATGAAAAGCAGACTGCAAGAGCTAAAGGTAAAATACTTTAATGCATTTTTCCCTTGTGAGTTGTGACTGTATTCTGAAGTAATTTGGGATGTTGGTAGTACAGCATTATAAATGGCATTATTATACTGACTGTATGGATGTTATCAAATGAGTGTATCAAATCCCTTCTGCTTGATCTGACAGAGCTACGGGATGCACGTATATGCCATTTCAGTAAGGCGGCTCACAGAGGCTTTTGGAAAAGCATTTTGCTTTTGTACACTGACAGTGAAGTTAATCCTAGTATTCTGAGCAGCACACATGCCAAAAAGTGCTGTGAAATACCTTGCTTGTTTTGAAGTGAGTGGTTGAAGTGAATGCAGGCTCCTTAATGTTTCAGGAGCTTAAGCCTGGGGGGTAACAAGATAGGATAATGTGAAAGCCTGGTAGTTGATGTCTCATTATATTAAGGAGTCTGGAAACGAGTTACTGACACAGTCTTTATAAACTAATCCCTTTTCCTTTCATTCATCCTTTCATACATTCAAGAGTGGACCCAGTAATAGAAAATCTGTCCAAGGAGCAACAAATCTAAGATTACTTAGACACTTGTTGTGCCCCATTTGTGGTGTTTTACATGAGAGTCTGTCTGAAGCACATGTTGGACCCGCTCAGGGATGTATTCCTTTCACTCAGCTGCGTGTGTCCATGGCAATGGTGCTGCCCATTAGGTCTGTAAATGAATTTAGTGTGATGAACTGCAGATACCATGTGAGCGTGGTAGCAGCCATAGTCCAGTGAAGTATAAATATTCTCACTGACTGAATGACCATAATTGAAACTTTCTGTTTTCCAATGGATTTGTTCTACTTTAAACATTGAGTTTTATCATAATGTTCTCTGTTTTAAAAGGGCTAATTTTTTTCTCTTTATAAGGGCTAATTAAACAACTTTAATATTTCCATCCTTCAAGATTTTTACTCTGAGCTGATGATGCTGAGGTTGTTGCACTAGGTCAGTGAAATGAGTGATATATTGTGTCCAACAGAATGAATCACAGAGACAATAACATTTAGAATTCCAGCCTTTGGGAGATGAGCTTTAGTGAGTTGAGGTTAAGCCTCAGTTTATTGAAACAGCCTCTTCCTCAACTGGATTTGGAAGAAATCCAAGGGACTAGATACAAGGAAGAAATTTTTTATGATGAGGGAGGGTGAAGCCCTAGGACAGGTTACCCACAGAGCTGGTGGTTGCCCTATCCCTGGCAACATTCAAGGTCAGACTGCATGAGGCTTTGAGCAACCTGATTGAGTTGAAGATGTCCCTGCTCACTGCAGGGGTTTAGATTTGATGGCCTTTAAAGGTCCCTGCCAACCCAAACCATTCTATGATTCTGTGGTGTTATGACCTGTCTGGTATGTCTACATTTTACACCTCAGTATTGCAGAGAAACTGAGCTCTCATGAGATATTTTTTTTTTGTCTGCATGAGTGCAAGCTCCACTGCTGCACTCAACCATCTGGTCCATCCCACTGTTTCTTCTGTGGGTCCCTGTTCACTGCCAAGTCTTGCTTCTTGGCTAACAGCACTTGGTTTACTTCTAGGGATAACAGAGGGGTATTAGAGACAGAGGTAGCAAGACTGCTAAAAGCAACCTTAACCCAGCATCAGGTTTAGTCAGCTTAGGCTATGATTGTGAAGATACATCTGCATCGCTTCTGTTGTCATATCTGTTTGTTTAGACTATCTGGAATATCTCTGTGTATCATCACATTGTCCAAAACAGGCTTATTCAAAGTTGGTGAAGCTTTGTTAGAGCTCTGAACACATGAGGATGACCTCATATTTGCAGCAATACAGTACAAATGAAAGGCTGTTTCCAGACTCATGTCTGGACTCCTCTTGGGAGTAATGCCAACAGTTTGGAAGGCAGAGGAGTTGAAAAATTTTCCCCAGGAATATAATTCTTTTTATTTATTTGTTACAAATACTAAAGCATTTTATGGCTCTTCTAGCTTGTGACTATTTGACAAACATAAATCTAGGTATAGAAATGTAAGCAAAAAGAAGAGCAACACTTCTGTGGCTCATTTTTTTCAGGTATTTCACCTAATGGAGCTGCACCAAGGGGTGACTGCTTTCCTTGAAGCAAATTGTGTTCCTCTTTGAGAGCTGAGGCAAAACAAGTACCTGCTGTAGTGACACTGCTATGTTTGGAAACATGTTGCGGTCAGTGCAGCATCCATCACTTTTCTGGTTATCTAGGGTGAGTTACTGGGATGCTCCTTTCTGCTGGCTCTGCTTCAATGTGATCTCACACTGACCCTAAGCCTCCCAGGGCAGTATTTAAATTCTAACTCTACAGAAGCTATGCTGGTTCCTCTGACATTGAAACAGCCTCTGGGTGGTTTTTTAATGCTTCACAATGGAAAATAACAGCTTTTCTAAGATGCTGTCTTCATATATATAGAGTCCTTCTGGAACTCTATGCCACAGAGACCCAGACCTCAGACCACTCTCTTCCCCCTCAGGTGCTTTCTCTTCTGCAAGACACACAACAGGGACAACAGACTTGTATTCTTTGGAGAGCCCTTTATACTTCTAGATAGACTTGGGCCTATTTAATTGCAAAAATTGTACATGACAGCTCATAGAGACACTGCCATCTTCTGCTGACAGGTTCTGCACTGTGATAGGACACTGTCCCTGTCAGGTTTGACATGCCTAACAAAAACCAGAGCCCTTCAGCACTGCTAAGCCCAAATCACATCTGCAAATTTCCATGAAAATACTTGTAAGTGGGCAGAATTCCAGATGTCTAGAAGGATATTTGCCCAGCAGATGTGTGAGGTTTTAATGTTTTCTGTGTGAAACTCACAGACAAGCTGTTAAACCAATTAGTGAACACATATTAGAATGCATCAGGCCTTTTTTTTCTTTTTGTGGTAAAAACCAGATTTTGAATTGGTAACCTTGGATTCCAGCTGGATCCCACTAGTTTGGACAGAAATACACCAAAGCTTTGCTGCTCACCACGCTGCTTGACTGGCTGGAAAGCTACAAGGTAGTTCTGGTATGGAGTGAAACTTGTGGTTACAGTGGTCAAGGAGCCCCGCTGGCAGGGGCCAAGCCAAACAAGTGCAATGTTCTTTTATCCTTCAGTTTTCTGAGAGGGGTTTTGCTGAGATCTGAGAGTTAGAGATGTACTGGACATACCTGGCACTTGCAGTTGAGTAAGAAGAAATGATTCAAAGCAAATGGAAGGCCTGGCCCATCACCAGCTGACCCTCCAAAAGCTTTGGGCAGATGTAGAATGGCCACAGGTTCATAAGGAAAACAAATCCCCAACCATTCAATGGACAGACTGTTTAAGAATGTGCTGTTTGCATTAAAGGCAAGGAACACATCCTTTTTGTCACCACAGCTGAGGGGTGGCTGTGTGCTGAAGTACATCCCAGAGTACAGGGTTCTCAGCCATCTGGAATGGGACTAGGACAAGGGTATGTCATCCTTGTCTATCCTGAGCAATTTGCTTTTCTCTCTGTGGAAATTGTGCACAGTGGAGGGCAGGGAGGTTGTGTGCCTGGGTCTTGCTTTTACAGATATTCAGGAGACAATGAGGGCATGGGCTGCAGAGTACAGATGCTTGGAAGAGTTCCCAAGTCCATTAGGTACGACAGGACCAGAAGCTTAAATAAGAAGAGTAATATGTTTTAATGCCTTATTAGACTAGTAGTGATACAAAGTAAAATACAGAGCAAAAAGACAAATGCAAGTTGCAAAATTTTATAGTAAATGCTGTTTACAGAGGGAAAAAGTGAGCAAGAGGAAAGAACACAAGTGGAGTAAAGCTATCCACATGCTGCCTCCCAAGGCACAGCAGTGAGCTCAGCCCTGGATTTTCACTGGGAATACACATGCATACTTTCATCCCAAGGGAACCTGTGAACCAATGAAAATGCAGATTGTTGCTTCTGTCCTCTCCCAATTTCACATGCTTTGAGCAATAAAGATTGCTAATAAAGCCAGAGCAATTCCTTTTGCTCTTTCAGTCTGACTGGCATTCAGAGCCAGTAAAATCTTAGGTGTTACTTTTTGAATTTTTCCAAGTAAACAGGTAATCAAAACTACTGTCTTCCATGCAATTTATTGCTGAAGTAATGTTTTTGCTGTGAGGGGAAAAAAGATATGCATCCACATCGTGCAGTTTAATATTACAACTCTTTTATTAAACACAGTTACACAAGGAAAAACAAACGATTCACTGCCATAAACTGCTGTAAATGTTCTAGAAAGTAATCTCCTGTCACCCCAGAGCAGAGAGGCATCTAAAGTCTTGCAGATCCAGTTTACCTATGCTTTCACTATTGCATGCTCTTGTATTAGACAAAGCTCAAAGCAGACAGCACCTAATTCTCTTTACTCAGATGCAATTGCCTTACTGCTTGCCTGATCTTTCAGCACCTGGGTATTCAAAAGATCTCTATACTGTTAGTGTTCTCTTGGGTTTCTTAGTCAAAGCTGGCTCTGGCAAACTCCATCTCTTATATTTTAGAATAAGTGTTGCTGGGACCCTTCTTTCTGTGGTCTTGCTCAGTGGCTGCTCAGCATTTTTCTGGGACCTCAAAAGCCTCTGTGCCTAAAATAGCATCTCTTCAAAAGGAATGCATGATGGAAGAGGATGGATTCATGGTTTTATTCCTATTTCCACAACAAATAATAATAGTGCTTGAGCATCACATTATTTTTTCTTATTTTTCCTTCCTACCATTCCTAGCAATAGTGAATTTGTACTGTACCATCAGCCTGAGCTGGGATCATTTGAGCTGTACACACTGATGACTTACTGCAGTAAGCAACACTGTCATTCACCTGCCTCAGTGTTTGCCCAAGGTTCCTTTTAGAAACTGAGATATGCTGACTTGAACAGTTAATTAAATTTGGGAGGCTGTGCAATTTGCCCAGCAATATTTTAGGAAGGTCTGTAAACACTGGTTGTTGAGGGAAGAGGCATCTTTATAGAACATAAAGCAGAGATGAAGTCAGAAGTAATCCAGAGTCTCTGGGGTATTATATCATGGTATATTGGATCAGCAAACAGATACCAAGAACTCATTCTGGAAAATACAGATGCAATTGCAAAGTAATGGTCACATATTTCTCAAAACTGGGAGAGTGTGACAGAACTGTTATTCCTGTATGAGAAATGCAAAATAGGGAAAGCAGGACAACCCTCAGGTTTGTTTCATGGACCCACTTTGAGAGCTGTGATATCTTCCCCACTATAATCCTGAAAAGTCTCTATTTTAATGCTCATTGTAATACCCTTCCAATGAAAGGCAGAAAAGAGAGAGAAGGAAACTAATGCTTTCTTCTCAGAGAAGAAGCCTTCTACTTATGCTTACTGTACAACTTCCTACTGAAATTATCTGAAACCTGCAGGCTGATGGAGACTTTGTACTACCCAAGGTCTCTTTATACTGAGAGGGTTTGCATTTATGATAGCTGTGATGTTCCCTGTCTAAAAAGCTGTGGAAGACCTTTAGGTGCACCCTTGTCCAGAACTTCCAAAACTGGTGAAAATGTGGGTTTCTGTTCTGGTGTATAGATAAGGTTTCTTGTGACAATAAGCTGATGCATTAGATACCTTCAAATGAAACACCTTTAATAAAATAAATTTAAGTTATAATTGCAGTCCCAGTCACATTTTTCCTTAATACTTGTGAGACATGGATTTTGTTTATACATGGCATACTTTAAGTTTGCATTAACACTCTTCCATTATGATGTTAGGAGAATGGTTTTTAAAAAGAACCCCTTGAATAAATAGTATAAAAACATCCAAAAGTACTTTAAATCAACTACTCACTGTTAGCCAAATTAAACAAAAGCAAACCAAAACTCTCTGTTTTGCTAAGAATAAAAAACCTCCAAGGAACCCAAAAATATATTTTCGCATACATGAATAGGGAGAGTGTTTTACTGGATGGTGACAAAACAAAATCCATTCCCAGTTTGTAGTCTGTAGAAAGCTGAACCATTCTAGCTGGATCACTGGAGAGAATCTGACATGTTCAGCTCAGTGGCTCAACATAATATGTTGCTATCTTGAAAGTGATATCTACACAAAGCCAAGAGTTGCTTAATCTGCTTTCCCAGAAGTTCAGCACATTAAATGGTTCCAAGAAGACTTCCTTTACTGCATGTTAAATCAGTCTTTGTTCTACTTATACTATTTTGCTTTTTCTTCCAGTACTGGTACGCCTTCCATGCTATGCTTCAGCCAGCATAGGTAGGATTGGCATCAGCACAGTGGGATTTTAATTCTGGGTACACACAAGAGAGGGGAGGAAGGACACATATCACCCTCTAGCTTTCTCAGAGCTAGCTCTGGAGGATGTGAAGACATAAAAAAGTACTGTTTCAAATAAAATATCCAGGTTCTTCTGTCACAGCCCTGATAATAGGGCAGGAATATAAAGGTTTCTTTAGGTTCTGAATTTATTTGCCTGATTTGAGACACCTGGACTTGAATGATTTCCTTGAGGAAGTCATCTGTGTGTTTGCATCATATGTTCCGTGAAATACATTATTTAAGCAGTTTATTTAGGAAAAGTTATTATTAAGGAATATAGCCAGGGTATCCTTGTTTTTCATTGGTATTGTAAGTCTTTAAAAAGTCTTGCTGGTCCCGTTTCATAACCAGAGAATCAAAGCAGACATTCATATTTAGGAAAATCTGGCCCTGAATTGTCACTTGTGTGTCCAAGTGTGAAAATTGACAGCCCTGCATGCATAGTACTCCTCTGTATTTCCCTTTTATCTTTATTGGTATTGGTGTTAAATGGGCAGTTTGGGGATATGAAACTGCAGAACAGATTCATTACAGCAAATTTCTACCTCAGGCGCAGCAGCTTGAATTTAAAGGCTATTTCCCCTCCCCCAAAGCAGAATGCAAAAATGAAGACAGATCAATGTCCACATCTCCCATTTGCAATAATTCATTTAGTTACATTAATAAAACTATCTATTTGATTTGTCAAATTGCATTACAAAGCCTGCTGGAGCTGACTGGAATTATCTTGTCTCCTGCCCTAGTGCCTGGCTGCCAAATCAAGGGGGTGGAGGTTAAGATCAGTTTTGCCATGGCTCATTTACTCCAGCTCTGCTGGTTTATTCCATTTAGCTCTAAGTAGGATGAAGGGAGACAGGCTTCAGCCGATTTGTCCTGCGCTGGAGCACAGCCTTCAGCCCGTAATAACTGCAGTGCTGTAGGTACAAGTGGTGCGGCCACAGTGAGATCCTGCAGGTCATGAACTCTGATAGAATGACTGCTTCTGAGTCACATGCTGGACTTCTGCCTAGTTTATGTGAAATCAGCTCCTATGGTTGTTAGTCATTGAGAGCTCATGTCTCCAGCTGGAGCACATAATTGAAATTGTAAAAGGAGTTTGAAGGCTAAGAGAATAGGAAGGATTGGGGGGGGGGGGTAAAAAAAAACAAAAAAAGGGATGCATGCAACATTAATGTAAATCCAAGAAGTCACAAAGAAAGCAGCTGGAGAAACAGACCATAGCACTGATATTAAAAAATGTTTTTGTTCTCTTGTTGTTTTTTTTTTTTTCTCTGAAATGCATGCTTGTGCCTGCAGTGGTGCTCATATGCCCATTTGGTAGGTTGCTCTATCCCATGTAACTTTTTCTTTCCTCTCTTTTTTGATCAGCAGATGTGATTCTTTTTGCAGACCCAGTCCAATTTAAAACTATACCATATAACCCTACAGAAATGTTGTGAAAAACCCAGACTGTTTATGTCTCTTCATGACACTTGACCACAGTCACGAACTCTAGCCTAGCCATGCCTAGAATGCACCTGCAGCACCCAGCACAAAGCTGGGTCAGCCTGGGGAGCCAGTGACCATCTGTTTGCTCCTGGATGGCTGAAGTGCCTGCAGGATGCTGACTGTATGGTGACTTAACTGTGGGATGAGACATCTGCTTTCCTGGCTGATGTCAGCCCCAGGGAGGGCAGGAATCACACAGTGAGGCTGAGCAGTGGGGAGATGCCTAACTAGTGCTTTACTGTCATAAGAGGCCAGTGGCCAGCAGAAGAATGTGTAGCATGAAAATGATTTTGATCTCTGAATCCTGAGCTGAGGGTCTGTCATGGATTTGCTGTTACCTGCAGGTAAGTGATGCTGGAGAAAGAAAAAAGCCAGGCATACACTTAGGCTGCAATTTTACCATGCTGCTAGCCAGAAGAGGTTTCTCCAAGATGTATTCTGTGCTGTCACATTTCTTTCCTTAATGCATAGCAGCTTGGGCAAGGGTGAATCGTCTTTTTTTGGCCTGGCTTAGAGGTTGAATTCATAAGACCTTTACCTGCTTTCTGTGGGAGACAGCCTTCTCTTTCCTGAGGCTATTTAGTAGGAAAAGAAGATTCCTTCCCTCACATCTCAATTTGACTGCACTGTCCTGAACACCTCATGGAGAAAGGGACTTATTGAGTCCCTGGACAGCTGAGCAGAAATTAAAAATAAAGGAAAACAAAACCAATTCACTTCATGCAGCCTAAACTGGCCCTTAGAGGAATGTCTGTCAAAGTGCTTGAAAGATTTAGCTCGATGCTCACAGAAAAGCTGTAAAACAAATCCCATTTGTAAGGACAAATGGATTTGTAAGGAAGATTGGAGGACATCTGAAATATTCCAGAATAAAAAAGTTTTTGCCACAGATATTTATGAAGTTGTTTAACAGGGGACACACATATGTTAAGTTTTTTATGTGCAAGGGCTTGTAAATACTTCCCAGAAGCCACTAAGATAAGAATAAACTGATTTTGGTGAAGAATCAAACTCCAGACTGACAGTATTCTGCATTTATAGGTTTTGAGAGGTGATAAAAGTCAGTGTTTTAGTGAACACTGACTTTTTTTATTTCTGACCAGGCGTGATTAAATGTTACAAACCAAACACTACCCACTCACTTAGGTGCTGCAGGAGCACTTGAGATTTCTAAAAGCCATGTTTGCAGTTAAAGACTAAATAGAACAAGGAACTGCAAAAGAAGAAAAGAACCTGTTTTGTTTGAGAAAGGTTCATTTTCATCCTTTACAGGAATGACTAGAAAACAAAATATCACCTTGGGTTAATATAACTTATACAGCTCAGTCTTGCTTCAGTGCATGTGGCATTGTGCAAGAGCAGACACAAGATGAGCTTAGCTGGATGCCTAAGCTTGAAGAGAAACATTACCACATGACTCCTCTACCATTCACATTGTCTGTCTCCAGGCAGGTACCCAGTTTTTGTAAGTGATGAACTCATTAAGATTTCTGCTTCTTAAAAGCCCTTCAGGGACATTTGTCTGTTTGCCATTCTGTATTTAAAGTCTGTATCTGCCAAAAATTTATTGCAATGTCGTCACTCAGCTATCAGAATAATATCAATACTGTGGATTTATAACACGAGTATCTTCCCAAGGATGGTTAATATATATTAGCCAATCAGCTTTGAAAATCAAACAAATAGTTCCAGAACTTTTAACAGTATAACCACTTTTGTTTGCATGACAGTTTATTTGCTTTAATATAATTGTACTTTTAGCTGTCTGCTTGTGAAATTTTCATGCAAGCCACAGGAATGTTGAGGACTGTGTTTGCATGGGCAAATCATGGAGAGTGGCTTAGAAAATAGGACTCATGAGAATAAAACAACTTAAGTCAGAAACCACCTTGGAAAATTTCGGCAACACAAGTATTTGGCAAGATGCTTTTTAGGAGAAAATAAAAACTTTTGGCTGCAATAGAAGTTCTGGACACAAGTCTGCCATCATTTTAAACTGGTGCACAAGGCTTATAAATGCCAAGTATATTGTGTCATGAATGATGTGCATTCTAATAGTTAAACTCCCTAATTAGGGCAGTCTCCTGTATCAGATGATATTTTCATTCACAGAATACACATTTTTAGAAGAAACACAAAAAGCTGACTTAGAAAAAAGACAACTTTAAACAAGAAGCATTCCATATTCCTATTATTAATAGTAGAGAGTGTGTCCAGGTCTTTTTTATGTTAAGGGATTTAAAAGCACAAAATAAAAAGCTTTTGAAAGCATCCTGACACAGGCTTGGAATAGAGCAGCTGTTTAAAGTGAGCAATATATTCAGGCTTCTAGAGCACCAGAAGACACAGAGGCAGAGACCTGTATTAAAGAAGGTTGTGAGAGTGCAACTATCCTGAATGTGAATGAAGGCTTTAACTAATGTTAAAATAGCTGTGTCAAAATTTTAGGCATCTTGCCTTTGTTCCCTACAGGACTTTCCTAGGAAGCTACCTCTAGAGGCATTCACTGATGGGGAAAACTAAACTGCAGTAAATGCATGCTACAAATAATAACTTTCTTTTTGTTTTTTTTAATGCAACTTGATGACCCTAATCTACTCACTGAATTCCTGATACCACACATTCTCCATACCATATTTTGTAGTTCTGCAGTTGTGCTTCAGAGTGTCTTCTTCACTGAACAATCCAACAGCTCACTTTTGCAGCTCTGTCTGGAGCAAGATGATTAATCATTCTGTTCCATTCTCCCTAATAAATAAATCTTTTGAAACAGAGCTTTACTGTTCGTGTTATTCTGTGTTTAAATTTAGACTCATTCAGAAGCCATTTTTCAGATCTGAGATGAAACTCTGTGCAAGCTATCTAAATACCAGAGTATGCAAAGAAGGATGGATCTATACATTGCTTTATTTATTTTGTGTACTGATATCTATGCATTGTCTCAGGGGCTTGTTAGTTCTTTTGAAACGTCAGATATTAAATATCCTTCCAGCTTCAGCTAACAAGCCATTTGTGGTGCCTGCTGAGAAGCTGTCATAGCTGTACCTTGGATAAGGCAGCCTAACAAATGGCAAAGTTTTAGCAGCATTAAATGATTTTTCTTTTGTTAAAACAACAATGAAAAAGCCCCTTTATAAAATACTCTCAGCTTTAGACTGGGAAAAGCTGAAGCAACTATGACAACACTTTTTTTTCTTTTCTGATTTATTACTACTTAGCTATATGAATGTGATGTGATCTTTTCTCTGTTTTGCTTTCCTACATAAATACTGACCTCACAGTACTTTTATAGTCTAGGACCAAAACAGTACAGGGCAATATGACACCTGTGTCAAGACAGCCCTTAACCTTGAAAGCCTTCATTCTCTTTACCCATCCAGTACAGGGCAGCTCCAGGGCTTACAGCTTCACCTTTCCTCAGTGCTTTATTTAAACACACAAGCCCATCTTAATTAAATATTAGATTGCTTTGTTTTAGTTTCCTTCTCATCCATTTCACAGAGTCATGGGATCATTAAGCATAAGGTTGTAGAGTCCAGCTGTTAACATGGCACAGTGAAGTCCACGACCAAAGCATGCCCCCAGGTGACACAGCTACCTTCATGGATGATATCCTTCACCACTTCCCTGGGCAGCCTGTTCCGATGCTTAGCCAGCCTTTCAGTGAAGGATTTTTTTCCAGTGTCCAATCCAAACCTCCCAGGGTGCAACTGGAAACCATTTCCTCTCATCCTGTCACTTGTCACTTTAGAGAGGAGGCTGACCACCACCTGGCTACAGCCTCCTTTAAGGTAGTTGTAGGAAGTAATAATGCCCTTTCCTGAGCCTCCTTTTCTCCAGGCTAAACAACCCCAGCTCCCTCAGCTGCTCCTCATAAGATTTGTGCTCCATATTCTTCATGAGCTTTGCTGTCCTTTTCTGGACACTCTCCACCATACCAACCTCCCTCTTACAGTGGGGGCCCAGAAATGAACACAGGATTTGAGGTCTGGCCTCAAACGAGTGCTGAGCAAGGGGGACAGTCACTGCTCTGGTCCGTTTGGACACAGTGCTGCTGATAGGATGCCACTGAGTGGATGCCACCGGCTTCTTGGCCACCTGGGCACACACTGGCTCCTGTGCAGCTGCTGTTCACCAGGACCCCCAGGTCCTTTCCAGCAGGCAACTTTCCAGGCACTCTGCCCCCAGCCTGTAACTCTGTATCACTTAGCAGAGTTACATCTGCCTTTATTACAGGAGCAGATCAGGTTGGTCCAGCAGGACCTGCCTTTGACAAACCCATGTTGGTGCTGGCTGGGCCTGATCCCCTGGCTGTCCTGTACCTGCTGCATGACAGCACTCAAGATGATCTGCTCCATGACCTTCCCCAGCACTGAGGTGAGGCTGACAGGCCTCTGGTTACCCAGATCCTCCTTCCAGCCCTTCTTGTAGATGGCCCTTCTAATTTTCTCCCTCCATAATTTCATTACACCCTTGCAGTCCTCCTGAGTTGTCTGCTGCTTCTTCCAAAGGCTGTAAAGTTTCTTCTTGTTTCCCAAGTTCCAGCCAAAGCTCTCTGTCCAGCCAGGCTGGTCTTTCTTTCTGGCTCACCTTCTGGCACATGGGGATGGACTGCTCTGGTGCCTAGAAGATTTTCTTCTTGAAGAATGTCCAGCCTTCTTGGACACCTTTACTCTTCAGGACTGCCCCCCAAGGTAGGAATTCACTCAACCAGCATCCTGAGCAGGCCAAAGTTTTCCTGTGCTAGTCACAGGTACCTTTTCTGCTGACACCCTTCCTTACTTCAGTGGCCCTTTCAAAGGTCACTGTTTTGCTCAGAATGACTTTGAGATTTCTTTGCTTAACTTTACCTGCCTCAGAGGCTAGGGCTTGGCAGAGCTAGTTAATATTAGTATGCTCAGACAGAAGCACTGCAGGAACTAAAATATCCCCCAAAATCTTTCACAGACTGCTGGTGCAGCCCCCTAATATGCCAGTCATTGCATGTTAAAGTGGAAAGGGACCAATATGCATGTGGGAATTCCATGTAATGGAAGCAAGACCTTCAGCATCTAAAGTTTTTTCATTTCCCCCAGTGATGACCTTGCACTGGGGGCTTTGACTGCAACCAGATCAGAACTGATGGTGGTGATTTACACTTCACTCTACTTCTTGATTTCGCTTTGCACAAAATGATTGACTTGCAAAGTATTTCTTCTTCAGCTGGCCCTAGGAGAGTGAAGACAATTACTCTTTTTACTCTAAGCTTTTAATTTAAGAGCTTTTGCTTTAAAAAGAATATCTGCATATGATCCATATCATTTCAGAGGCAGAGAATACTGCAACAATGAAATAAAATGTTTAAAGTGAGCAATGTATCCTATATCTATATATATACATCTATATATATATATCTATATATATATATGTATATCTGTGTATCTTTGAACACAGCACATTTACTATGGAATTCCTGACAGTTGCCATGATGGTCCCTCTGAAGTTGCACATACACTTTTACTGCTCTATAGTTAATTTAAAAAATCTACAAGAAATGGAACTATGGCGTGAAAAGACTGTGAATGGAGTATTTTTCTTTGTTATTGCAAGTCTGTGTATTTCAAAGATTCCTTGCTTCGGGTCTCTTAAATATTACAAAATATATTAAGTTCTAGTTGTTCTAATTAAGGTCTTTCCTTGTATATGTACTTGCAAAGTTACATGTATGTATATAGTTAATTTTTAGCACTCTCTCTGCACTTTTATTAAAATTACTTCAGTGTTTTTGATATTATATTGCCATCCATCTGCAAAGCTCAAGCAAAGTCTACCAAGGGGAGACAGTAAAGCTTAGCAAGTTGGATAACTAATATGTCAACCATGCAAAAAATGGTATTGTGTTAGGGGATTGGGGTCTTTTAAAAATATTTGGCCAAGAACAGGAGACAAATATAAACATAAGTCCTGGCTTAAAGAGCTTATAGTTTAAAGCCCTTCAAAAAATTACCTACATAGGAATGAAAAAGTCATTTACCATTAGAATTCTGTGCTATGAAATCCAAGGAATGGTTGTTTTCTAACACAGGATTAGTATAAATATATAATATTGGCAGTATATGTTTGACAGGCTGTCTAGGGCATGTGCTATTACTCCAGGATTTCTTTAATAATTGGCTTCAAAGAGATATTTCAGTAGTTGAAAGAGCAGACAGTTATTTATTCTGAAAGTGCCAGCAACGGAACGCAAATATCTACTAGACCAGGTGTAAAACCTTGAGCCTTAGATAAAAAAAGCACAAATAAATTATAAAAGCCATAGGGCAGACTTTAAAAACAGGCTGGAAAAATGAACAACTACAAAGTTCATTACCTTCCAGTCCTTCAGGATTCACATTTCATTAAAGAGGGGATCATTTCAGGCACTGAGACAGAGCACTGAATTTGTAAGCCTCTAAGGTGTTTCTAATTTTCCCATCAACTACAGGAATGTTGTAAATGGGTAGGCAGCTGTGTGAAATGAAATGCCTCTTTCAACAATAATATTATTATAACCAATTAGCAATTGCTAATTTAGCAGTAAATACTGTGCCAAACACTGTGTTTGACTGGAAGAGAGTGTCTTTGCACAGCAACGTGACATTTTATAAATCCTCTACTGCAGGAAATAGTTCTGCACGTCAAATTGTTAACACCACACTGCATGCACAAGGTCATAGAAAACCTGCCAGACATTACTCAGAGCAATGTGAGTCAAAGAACAGCCAACTTCTGAATTAATTTTGCTAATCATGTACTGGGGAAATAGCTGTTGAAGCAGAAGGCTGGGGATGTATTCATTATTTCTATCATTATTTATATTATAACAGCATATAGGTATTCTGGACAACTTTAAACCTTCTTGGGCACATTCCAGGTCCATAGGAAGAGATGTTACCTTAGAGACCTTAAAGCAAAATAAAATAAAAAAGTGGAGGACAAGCAAAAGCAAAGAGGTGCAATGACTTGAGGTGCAGTGACTTCTGACCAGGTAACACGTGAGAGATAGGAGGACACCCGACTTCACCTCCTCTGCTCTGCTGCTTGCCCAGCTGGCCTGAACCACAGCAGTAGCATCAAATACTCATTTTGTAAAAGTGCCTAAGATGTCTGAGACACTGAAGAAGATATTTTGGATGGATTTGCTACCCTTCCAATTCTCTGGTTCTACAGACAATGACATTCCCTTCCTGGTCCCACTACTCAGGTTATAAGACAGGACACTTAAGAGGCATGTAGTCTAATTTGGCATTTATTGTTCTATTTTTAATAGCAAAACTGTAAGATGAACCTCAGGAGTTGTGTTCCCAGCCTGTTTGTATGAATGTTTGCCTTTGTATGAATGCTTGCCCTTGTCCTGACATTTAATCCTTGGTAGTTTTATAAATGTCCTCTTCAGCTGTATGGGAATAACACTGCAGAACATGCATTGTCTCCCTATATATTTGTGGTTTTCTTCAGTGCAGTGAAACTGCAGCCATTTGACTTTTGCAATGATTGTAAAAATCAACATAAATTTGTGAGGAGAAATTATATAAAGAGAAATTGGACAAATCCAGAGGAATAGTCTGGTACAAACCTTTGTTATGGTAGAACAAATAAATTCAGCAAACAGATCCAAACATTTTCATTATCTCGTGCCCTTAGTGACAGACTGGGGAGAAAAAGATGGGAAAGAAGCAGTATGAAGAATTTGAAGAGGTCACATACTTCCAAGGCCTGCTTCAGCTTCCTCTAATGCATCATCTAGTGAAATCCAAATTATACCACCTGTGTGAGCCCTTTTCTTGTCCTCCTTGTCGTAAACCCTCAGCTCCAGCTGCATATATATGATGTGGTGGACCTGCATTTAGAAAAGCAGTTTCTTGGTGCCTTAAATATTTTTAATTACAAAAACTCTGCTACTTATCTAGAAGTTTAGTACCTCTCCTTACAAAATTTTTGTACACAGGTTATTGCTGGCTACAGCACAGGTGTGATGAGGGGCAGGACAAACATATCTAGTCTATCCATTCCCATCCTAATTTGCTGGTGGTGCTTTGGTTTAGAAGCAAAAGTTAGCTTGCTATTAGTAGCTACCATTATTCCCAACTTGCTTTGTCTCCATACATAAATTGTTTAGTAAAGCACCATATTTTTTACTTGGTCTTCTTACCCTGCAGTGTTCTGTGTGGCTGAAAACCATCCCAGACCATGCATTTTGAGTGGGCTTGTAAACAAGAAGTTCCTCACTGATAATGCCTGTCACAATGGCTCATTGTGTGATTAACAGGAATCTATTACTAACGTAAAGTTTACTTTCAAATATTCAATTATAGTTGGTAACTCTTCAGTTGCATCCCCACTGCTTGTTTCCAGGATTACTCTGGCATACAGAGACAGCAGAGACAGGACCATTAACCTTCATTACTAAACTGAGTAATGGAGTTACTCTGCATTGTCCTGGTATTGCTATTCTATGTCATATTGCCAAATGCCTATTTTCTCTGACATTTCTTCTCATGACTGTAGGTACTGTAATTGCTGTGAGACCTCTGCATTTTATATCCCTATTTTTAAATTAGAAACGTGTTGTTAAATAAATCTTTTTGCTGGCAGTTTCTCTAGATTAATTAAAAACCTCTGCAGTATTCCGTAGGTTGTTGGAAAGAGACATAAATCTAGAGGAGATGTTGAGAGGGAAATGGATGAGCAGTGCAGCTGTAAATGCTTTACTAGGTTAAATAAAAGGGAATGACATGAGAAATCCCTCAGACAAAGCTTTTTTCCTGAATATATGGGCTAGGAGACAACTAATTTCTGGTTTTGCCTTGCTCTGGTGCATGTATTTTTCTCATAGTACACCTGAATAGAAACTGCTTGTGCATGAAAATTAGTTATAAAAAGGCAGTGTCAAGTTTCCCAAGTTTTGATGCAAGCCTTTGTGCAAGATAAGCTAAACATACATTTTAGTCAGTTTATCAGGCATGGGACTGAACTGACTGCACAATCCAGGTTTTCTTAAGTTTGTATAAGTTTGTATTTCTGCTTTGTGCTGATTTAGTATTCAATGTGCAAACATGTAACTCTTTTTAAAAATGAAGTCCCCTTAAAATGTTAGCATTGAAATCCTGTGAGAGGGCCTGTTCAGGAATGAAGGCTTCATTTTTCCTTTTTTAAGAAGGGAAATAAGTTCTTTATGAAGATATAACTGCTTATTTTGCTTATTCGAATATTATGTTAGGTTGGTAAAATGACATTTCTCTTAAATTACAAGCAGTTTTTATAAAGTGAAATCCTCAAGGACACTTCACCAGAAGCAGAAAACTTGATTTGAAACTGATGGAAACCACAAATTTTTTTTTCAGTCCTAAAATTGGGTAACTGTGCTTGTTCCTCAGCATGGACACCTTACGTGCATAACTGCTGTATATGAGGGCATACACAAATATCAGACAATGTCAAATATCATTTTAACTTACATAGTAGAATACCAATCAGTCTCTGTCAGCAAGCACTACATGATTGCTGGATAATTAGAGTTTTAACTCATTGAGCCCATATCTTCCTTTTCTTGTTTCCTGCAAAAGGTGTTTCTACACCTTCTGGCTTCACACAGCTGATCCTGCTCAACAGCATGTTCCCATGTGTGACACCAGGAAGGTGTCATTACTGTCCAATGGCTACAGTTCAGAGGCTGTATAAGATGAGTTCCCATAAAAATGCATTTTTTTTGTCAGTTTTCTTGGTGTTATTTTGAGTAAAACAATCTCCTATCTTAAGTAGGAACCACAGTTATTTTTCTTTTTTGTTTTCATAAACCAGAGCCTGGCTTTCTGTATAGTTCTTTACAGATGAAATAATTAAGTTTAATAGCCTACCTTAAAACTTAAGGAGCAGAGTTGTCATTTTTAGGTTGGCTGTCTTACCTTTAGTTATTGAAATTTATCACTAATCTAAAATTAGTGTATGGTTTGAGTGTATAATAATTAAAACATACACTTAACAGTACCCAGCAGAACAGATAACTGACAAAAAAGAATATCATGTCTTCAAATATTTCTTTCCTGTTGTGCAGGAAACAAGAATGAAGCAGAAGTTATTAGTTCATTGCTTTGCTGGAGCATAATATTTTCTAACAGTCTCACAGAATAATAAAGTTTACATAGCTCTCTGATACACAAGCCCTGAGAAATTTTATTACTTCTGGTGTTCAGTTAACTTCACTGTCATATTTCTCTCACCTCATCTTTGTGGGTCTGAAAAAATCTGTACAGGCTAGAAATCTTTTTTATTGCAAACTTCTTACATTCCTCTTACATGCTGAGCAATGAGGCTTGCACTTTGTGTGTTGGCAAAAGTAGCTGTTGATCATTACTGGAGTGGGAAGAGCACATTGTGGAGGAAGTCAAATCAAGATATTCTAGATTCCAAAGAAGCTGTTCTATAGGAAAGAAAAGAAGGAAACCTTAACACTATTAAAGGAGCAATTGCATGTTATGCTGGGCAGTTCCACAAGCAAAGTGGAATTGCTCAGCATAGCATGCAATCAAACCAGCAGAATTTCATTGATGATATTTTTGTGTGTGTGATTCTGTGGGATGATGTGGATTTTAAAGATGGCTCTCTCCCATTCTTGGCTGACTATTAGTGGGCTATGTGCAAGTTCATAGCCAGACAACTCATGTGATGCTGAGGACAGGCTTATTCACTATGCTTGACCATAGACCAGAACAATGCAGGTACCAAAAGATGGAGAGACAGCAAAAAGACCTATAGGCTGGTGGGCAGCAGGCATCTCTTCATTCCTCTCACCATGGCCATGCTCCTGCCCAGCCCCACAGGAGGAAAAGCCTTACCCAGTCATGGCTCTGCAGTGCTTAGTGGCATAATGTAAAAATTGACTCTGTTGTCAAAATAGCCCTGATCAAAGATAATCTGTATTCTATCTAAACGTGCTGAAACCACAAGAAACCAGATAACTGGAGCTGCCCATGCCTTGACTGCCATGCCCTCAGTGACAGATAAGTTTTGGGAGCACCTTTCCTTCCCAGTCTTTTTGAAAATTGTGTCCAATGTTTTGATGGATGTGAACTGCTGAATAACACAAAGTGCAGTTCAGCATTCTAACCTCCGTTATTAATAAATGGATAAAAATTATATTCCATTAGCAAATTGGCCGGATATATTCAATTCCTTTTGCTTGTAGTGAAATTCACTAGCTTGGCAAAAAAAAAATGACCTTTTCCATTTCAAAAGGAGTAAGTCAATTTTAGTGCTTCAGTCATAATTGTGGAAAACTCATTTGGGAGAATTAACAAGTGGCTAAGTGCCATTATGCATTGCAGGATGCCACTCAAATTTACTTCAAGTGTGCTTAGACTCCTATAATGATGCACATTAGGACCAGAAGCAACATGAGATGCAGGTCTGTGGCCTGCAGGACCTGACCATCATTCCTGTTTCACCCACACAATCTATTTTAGCACTACTTCTGCTTTTTTTCTACAATATCCCAATTATTTCAGAAATTCAATCATATTATAAGGAATTTGTTTCCAATTGCCATTGCAGATTTACTCTATAGTATTGTGTACTCATGTATTTTAATGAATATATTTTTAATAATTAATATCGTGTATTTCCACTTAATTAGGGTATTTCCATCTTAAATATGTCCTCTCATTAATCTTTGTATATAATCTTATCCCTCTTAGCTTCCAATAGAAAGTGATTTTATACCACCAGATATTTTTCAATGACATGGTTTTGCACTAAGTACAATATTGAAATATCAGCACTGTTCTTCTGTGCTTTGACTGTTTGAGACAGAAATCTATTATCCACAGGACTAAACTTGCTAATTTTTGGGCACTGCAAGAGTCTTTCTTTCCCAGTTTCTGTCAGGTTTCAAATGTTCACGGGATCATGCAGTTTGAATTTGGATTTCTTTCACTGAAAATACTAATGTGTGTTTTTCCACATTCATGTTAAATTCTTTAGGCCTGTATAACCTCAGAAAATGGTCTTTTCAAATCCTTTTCCATCTTGAGCGCCATTCTATCGTCACTCCTCTACTCTGCATGAGAGGTTTCCACATCTTGCTTGCAGTTCTAGTTCTTCCATCTCATTACCCACATTTCCTGCATTAGTCCACAAGCAGCTTCATTGTTTCCTTTTGACCTCACAGTGTTTCCTAAGTCAGTTGAATATAACCAACCTGATCAATTCTTTCATTTGCAGAAATACTTTTTTTTTCCCCCTGTGCTCTCCACTACTTTATTCTGTAGCATGGCCTTATATCTGACTAAATCCTCATTCACATTGACTTTACCTTTCATTTATTAGCACCAGTTGTTCACATAGACCATGTCTCACACAACATGTGATCACATCCTGCAGCCTAGATGGATGTTTTTCTTTATCTGTTTTTCTAGTCTTGGTTGCTGAAGGTCAGTGCTCCAGACACTCAGGTGCAAACTCACGCCTGGGAACTATGCTCATTCTGGAAATGCTTCCTGAAGGTTAAAAGCCCCAAAGTCCCTATGTAGAGCTTCCTAGGCTGGGTTTTGCTGTGCTTTTGGCCAGAGCTGGCATCCACATGGCATTTTACCTGTCATGTAATGTGGTGAAACCATTCATTAATGTTTCCATTGCCACCATCAGTGCGACATTACTTAAGGATTTTTCTTCCTTTTATGAATCTGTAGAATTATGGACTTGCATTTTTTTCTATGTTGCAAGCTACAGGATATCAGGGGCCTTGTCTTAAAGCATGCTTCTCTGTTTCAAAGATGCGGGTGGGTATTAAACTACTAATTGCAGAAGAGACTGGGGCGTTACGGCCTCGGGGAAATGTCTACACTGTTCAACACTCTTTGAAAACCTCAGACTGTGCTTGCTCCATAAGGGCCCTGGAAAACAAACCAGTGTGCCTTATTTTCCCCATCCATGAGTGGACAGTATTGTTAATGTATTGTTTCAAAGCATTTGGGGGATAAACACTCTGCATATTTGGCATGTGGCATTATTTGGCAATGCCATTAGCATTTGGAAAGCCATGCATTTGTATCTTTCCTGTGATGATCAAACTCTTAATAAGCCTATTTTAGATTTAGCTTTCAATTCACTAATTTTTGTATTTCTAAATAACAATATTTATAACATATTCAATGCCCAGGATGACTTAATGTCTCTCTACAAAGGGAAAAGCTATCAGACCCATTCTTCAGTGGGTTCACACAGAAGTGGATCACAGCTGCAGTCTCCAGGTGTGGGAGTTCCTGACTCACAGTGCAGTTTGTGCTCCTTACCAGACTCACAGCCCCTATCCCAGTGTGGCACCCAAGCAGAAAATCCTTGGCAAGGGGTCTGCAGGAGGGAATTCCATTGGATGTAGATTATCCTGCAACTCAGGGGCATCTCTTCTTCTTTGTGACTGTGAGAACAAGGGGGAGATTACTGAGATGAGAGCTCTATTTCCAACATTGAAGCCAGGTTTTGGGGTAGGGCTGTAGCCATTGTGACCATGCTGGTGACTGGGGTGTGGGCCAGATCCCATTTTGCCAGGACCACCTCATCTCTGTGAGGCTGTGCTTGTGAGACAGGACTTCAGGTGATGCTGAGTGATAATAAAATAAACGTCTTTATTTTTAATAGATGGACAAAACAGACCCAAAACCAGACAGTGTTTTCCTGAAATGCATGGACGCTATTGACTACAATACAAATGTAGTTAAAACATAGATATTTATATTATGCTTTCTATCTGCTTTAAGTATAGTCTTAATATAGCATTTCTGACACAGACAAAAATATACTTTTTTTTTTTAACTACATCCACGAATACTGCCCTGATTAGTAGCAGACTTACAATAACTTACTAACTGCACGTGGAACTTGACAAATACACTTGAAGGGCAGAAGGAAAAATGAATAACAGTTTTTTCCTATGATACTTCTATTTGAACTCCTAAATTCTTGTACTATATGAAAATAAAAGACTAAATCTGACTTTATTTGATCCACTTAATGTTTACATTCAGTTCAGGTTCACAAAAGTATGGTTTGTATATAATACATATACCATCCCATTTGGACAAGTAGAGATGAAATAACTTTTTTGACATGTCAGCTATGTTATTAACCTTGATTTTATGAACACATCTCATGCAAAGGAGGAAAAAAGCCCTGTCAAATAAATGTTATTCACAAATGTTAAGAATATGAAAGTAAAATATGTGATTGTGTCATGAATATTTTATCTTAAAATTGTAGGCTCAGAAACAATAACCTCAGTGTCTGAAAATGAGCTGTTTGCTTCACTGATTATAAATCCAATTAACTGCACAGTACCACTGTCCACAAACTGCAAAAAGGGAGAAAGACTTATAATTCCTCTGAAAATAAAATCTGCTTAAAGAATCACATCCTGTTGGCATTTTGCTTGTGGAAGTAACATAGTTTTTGTTTGTTTATTTTGTTGTTTGTTTGTTTTGGGTTTGGTTTTTTTTTTCTTCCTCCACAGCTATCAATCACAGATATGGCCTTTGGTTATATGAACAGCTCGGTACAAATTTAGGACAGCTGAGCTAAGGCAATGAAACCTGTAAACAGACTTTGCATGGGGCTGTTTGGTTCGTCTTTTGTAATCCATCTAAGCAGGAATACTGCATAAAATCACATCAATTTAATAAAAATTTCTATAGGATAGAAAGTGCAAAACATTCTGGTAATGTTGAAAGCATCTGGTTTGAAGTTTTTGGGCTAACACTTATTTTTTTCACCTACCTTTTTTTGGAGCATTTTAAAGCCATTTACATTTTCATGGCAACAATGGAATACAAAAGAAAAATATTTTTATTTTTCAATCAAAATTTCTTTAATTATTGCAGCTCAATCCTCTTCTCTTTTCTTTTTTTCCCATAGCTGGGCATTTTGAAATAAATAATATCGAAATGTTGCTGTATTCAAAGCATCTGGTCACTATTCAGCATCTCATAGTGAAATTCTAGCAATTTCTGGATGAAACTGAGGTAAGAGAAAAGTTTTTAGGAAGGCCTACAGGTGACTGTCAAATGGGATCCTCTAACTTAATTTGGAACAGCAGCATAAGGCATTGGCTATGTAAGCAGGTAAAACTGTGTCTTGATATTTTCCCATTAGAAGGGATTCAGACTAGTGGACTTGGGCTGAAAATGGAAAATAATTCAGCAGTGCTTCTGTTCTTCCCCTCTTTCCTCTATAAAGTCTATTTTCTTATCTCCCTTCTGTGGTTCATGGGGGAATTAAGACTGCTGGGCTCATGTTTGGTTTGTGATACTCAGCACCCTGAATTTCATGGGTGGCCTATTAACTCATCTCACAGGAATTTTTCATTTCTTTGCTATATTGGCTCTTCTGATTTCTTACTGCATATCCTGGTTTTGATTCCCTCCACCCAGAGCACACTCTGAAAAGCACAGTAGTACTGCAGGTCACAGTGCATACTCAGAAATGAGTTGTAATGTTATTTTTAAATGTAGTGTAAGGAGAAAAAAAAAAATCAACATCTCTGAAATGAATGTACTCTACATATTAAATACATATGTATGCTGTTAAGACTCCACAAAAGGAGCAAAACATATCTAAGGATTCAGCCTTGTGAAAGCTTATGTCAACATTGAATGCACAAGTTGATGGCTTCTTCCTTTAGCAGCAAAACCTATTCTTACGTCTCCTATCCTCCCTTATAACTCCTCGTGCTGTGAGTGTTAAAAAAAGAAATGTCACTGGTGACCAGCAACAGGAGGATATCTGGATTTCAACTGAAAATTTTGCGTCATACACAGATTTTAAAAAGAATTATTGGAGCATAACTCTTAATTGTAGAGAAATGTAGCTACTGGAGCTCGCGCTGAGAAAGGCACATACCAATGGGGACAGACACAATCATCTTGGCCGTGGGCAAGTGGAAGCAGCACTGCGTGCTCCTGCTGGCCTGGGCAAAGTCAGCAGAGGCCTCATCTCCCCACTGTGCTGCGTCTGGCCAGCATTGCCATTTGTGAGCCATGTCTTGTCTGCACCTGGCCACTGCTGCTGCTCTGCAGGCTCACTGAGACAGCCAGGAGGACAAGGATCTACGGAGGAGTCCGGCACTTAGTGGAAGACACCACTGTGCCTCTCACTATATTTGTGGGTTCAGCATTCCTTTCAGTTCCTCTCCAAGCTGCTCTCAGAGGCAAACACTTAGAGATATGGAAAGCTGTACAGCAAGCCTGGTTTTCTGAGAAATTTTGGAGGAAATGTTATTTTCTATGGAAAATCTGGATTTTTCAGAGTAATTCCAGCATGACCAAGCCAAAAGATTTTCAGCATCTTTAAGAATAGCTTTTTTTAGTAAGTGAAAATTGGGAATTTTCTGCAAGGAAAACCCTCTTGTTTCTCTTTCAAAGCTTCTTTATTCTCTTTACTTTTCAATATTTATTCCATTGGTGAAGTTGCTTGGTGTCAGACAGCTTTGCTTGTATTCATTTTGATGATAAATCAAGATAAGTCTTCTTCACCCAACACTGAAAAATTCTATTTGTTTTGAGTTTTTCTATAAGAGCCACTTTTCACAAGCTGAATTTCAACTCCAGTTATTGCTCTAAGAATTTTGGTGACAGTCACTAACCACAGAAAAGGAAAGAGAACACCCATATTAACATATTTTGCTTAAGGTTGCCTAATATCAGCTATAATATAATTTTAAACTTGTGGTTTAATTTTAACTTTTAAAAATTAATATATCATGTTTAGCACTCCTATAGGGAATTTATTACTATTTGTGCATTTTGCTGTCTCATACAAATAATAAAGTACTAGATTGTATTATTTAAATTTCTTTATGAGGAAAAAAAATTACCAGGCCAAAACCCCAGGGAATATATCTATCTGTCTTTGCTCAAGCAACTAGCTTTTTAGTAATAAATCACTTATAGCTGTGGCAATATATTTTCACTTAATGCCAATAAAATGCTGAGTGATAATATTTCAGACTTACTGTATTATAATCTCTTCATATGATATCCTAGCTAAAAACTGTTGCACATTTTCTTCTACATATATTTTAAATTTTAAATATTTTTTAATGGTACAGTATATAGCTCTGGATGGAAGGAATGGGATTAAGTGTATACTTTAGTAAACACTCTGTGATCTAATCCAACATATTAGATAATAGCAGAAAAGAGTTCCTCCCATGGGATGTTCCTGCTCCTAGAAACAATTTAAAGAATGTGCAGCGGAATTTTATTCCCAATTCTTGCTTTTTTTCTGATAAAATGCTTCTTAGTATTCTTTGTAGAATATCCTGCTTCTCATTGTTTTTTCCCGTGGCTACAAGATTTTTTAATTATCTTCAGTGTTGGACAGTTCTGGACTTGAATCAACGTAGTTGAAGGCTTCCTTGTTTGTGAAAGTTGAGCTCAAAGTTAGACTGTGTCGTGGATTCACAGGTGCAAGTTCATTTAATACAATATTGTCACTTTTTACAAGAGTTGCTTTGTCCATGTGTTCTCTACTGTATCTGGCAACAACAGCATCAAGAAAGTCCAGCTTTGGTGGCAAAGTCCCACTTTCAAATAAGTATTTGGCTAAGTAGGAGACTATGACATTAGTAAAGAAGGAGGTGAGCATAGCAAGTGTTTTAAATGGGAATCGCTGGATATAGAGGTTGTTATCATCTTGATACCAGCCAGGGTACAAGATCAAGGGCTGAAGGTAGAGGTAGGGCTCTCCTCCGGTTATTCTGAGGACAAGACCAAACAGGTATCCTGCAATGGCACCGTAGGTGTTGGTTCCTTTAATAAATAACACACACAGGAGCTGGGGGAATATGATGATATAAATGAGGTCAGAGCTGAGGTACCAGAGGCCGTACACGGATGAAGCCAGCAGTGCCATCGCTGTCGCTGATGCTCCAAAGAGAAGAACAGTGATTCTTATGACCCACACAATTTCCCTGTCTGAAGCCTGCAAAAAAGGGCAGTGTTAGATGTTTTTTTCATGCCTATACATGTATGCCTACACTTACATACAGTCAATATAAAATACTGAGTTGTAATAGAAAGCTTTGCATGATTAATTCAATAATAATTACAAACTAATAACCCTAGCTCAATCTCAAGCTCAGAGAAAAAACCCTAGGGGTTATGGTTGCCATTTCCAAAGCCATTACTCTTTGAACACAGCAAAAAGCTTGATAATGAGTCAAAGAGAAAAAACAGCAGTGTAAAAAATAACTTTTAAATAGAATCACAACTAGAAAAAAATCTGTTAGCATCAGAATTTCTTCTTCTCTGTTTTCTAAGAAAAACTCCAACTCATTAGACTATTCTGTTGTCAAATGATTTCCCAATAAATGAAAGATTATAAGAATGTCTCATTTTGTGAAGAGTTTAAGTGGAACTTACACTTGTAGCAACACTAATTAGCTGTTTGGATAAATTGCATGTCCCTGAGAACTCTTGACAGCTGCCCTCCCCGAGCCAGCTTTTTCACTTTTGTCATCAGTCACAACCATAATTATTTTTATGATTTTCAGTTGGTTCAACATACTGTTAGCAATTAAATTCTTTTTCTAGTTACAGGCAGGAACATGAAAGAGGTGTTTCATCATGAAATGAATCTGTGTATCACCTAGCGAAGGTCTCACCTAAAATTGTCTCTAACAGTAAAAACGAAAACATTGTCTCACATTTTGCCGAAAGGCAAGCTGGTAAATGTTCCGAGCAAACATAGAACTTGCTGATAAAATTGAGGAGTCAGCTGAGGACATCACAGCAGCAGATACAGCACCAAGGCCAAAGAACGAGATGTAGACCGGGCAAAGGTACTGCAGCACGATAGGTAAAATCATATCTGCTTCTTTTTTGCTCTTGGGATCAGGGACACCATATTCAGTCTGGTTCCAAGCTGCAACATGGACACCAGTATGTTATCAGTAACATTAGCAGCCACAGCACCTCTTGACTTCATGTGTAGCAAGCTATTCATATTGCCACATTTTCATGCAAATTCAAGAACAAAGTGTTACTAGGGCCCAACCGATAGCATTTTAGAGAGGCAGTGTCACACCAGTTTCTGTTAGGCAGATTTAATTCTGCTCAGCATTTTTCTTCGTCTCTAAAATAAACTTTAAATTGCTCATAAATGTAGTTTTATTCAATAAATAAGTCTGGGATCCATGTTTTTTTGTCACGTGTTTAACTACTCTTTTGGATTAAAAGGTTCAAAGCAATGTAAATATTTCTAACAGAATATTTTTATCAGTTTATCTACACAGTCACTGTGATGGGGATCACTTTCACTGTGATAAAAAAAAACCTTGGCAAGGATATATTGGTCAAGGTAAGAAATTTCTGATAAATCAAAGAATCATTTAGGTTGGAAAACATCTTTATGATTATTGAGTTGAACCATTAGCCCAGCACCGCTAAGCCCATCAATAATCCACATCCCCAAGAGCCACATCTACACATATTTTAAATAGCTCCAAGGATGAAGAATCCACCACTTCCCTGGGCAGCCTGTTCCAGTGCTTGACAAACCTTTTGGTGAACATGTTTTTCCTAATATCCATTCTAAACCTCCCCTGCTGCAACTTGTGGCAATTTCTCATCCTGTTTCTTGTTATGTGGGAGAAGTACCTTGCTACAACCTCCTTTCAGGTAGTTGTGGAGAGCAAAATGTCTTTCCTCAGTGTCTTTTTCTCCAGGCTAAATAACCACAGCTCCCTCGGCCATTCCCCATTATTACTGTAACAACAATAAAAGTGCCAGAATCTAACACAAAGATTGAAATATTGTGTCTGTAGGTATCTAGAATGTACAAAATTATTTAATTTCATCCACTGTGGTAGGAGCAACTTCCTTTAGGAGAAATATTCTATAACATTATTTTTCTGTGTAGTCTTCTGTTGAATCAGTCATGAGTTGAAAAATGATGTCACCTGGTTATCTAACCTGTATGTCACCTATATCTAACACAAGATTTATTTTCACACACTATGTATAATGTGAAATGTATTCATTTTACATTTGTCGTACTACTGATTTTTAATCATTTACCTGTAGATGCTCCAATTGCACCAATCAGTACTGCAGGAATAGCCATCACAAGACAGCCAAAAGCAGCCAGGAATGACAGAACTTGAGCGTATGTGGCAGAAGATGAGGAAAGAACTCTCTGGAAATATGCTTGCCATGGAATTCCTCCTAATGTCTGCAAACACAACAGCATGCTGTGACTAGAGGGTAGCTGAATAGTTTTACTGTCACCATACAGAGAACTTGCACAAGAATCACTTGAATGCTGTAAGCCATATTGCTACTTTTAAATTTGTTTATTGAATATCAGCCAGCCAGTAATAACTGCAACTTTCATTCTCAAAAGAAATGTCAAAGTTGTGTAAGTCCACTTAAATCCCATTCTTTCAGACAAGTTATTTTTTATACAATTAGCATCAACCCTTTGCACTTTCATAGTCCCTGTAGTCCCCAGGTCTCTTGACTTGATAAAACTTAATGGAAAGAAATATTTTCATATTTCATATTTGAAGAATTTGCCCTCCAATACTCCTCCTCCACTAAAATTAGATTAGACTGTGACATGATATCAGAGCAAGATTTTATCTTCCTTTGTGAATGTGTGTAGTGATTTAAAGAAGGTGAGACATTCTGTATACACTGACCTCAGGAATCTGAAAAATTATTCTCCCACTGCCTTAAGCAAATACAGTACCAATAGAAATTGGTAGAAGACACAGGAAAAAAAGGAAAAGTTTTGATTTATGGTGAAAACCCTTTGCTTTTATTTGGATATGTAGCTGAAGATCCTGATTGGACTTAAAATTATTTCTGCAAAATATGACACAAAATAGTATTACCAAAGGTTAAAAACTCAAGTGCTAACAATTCTGTCTTGAGAGCAGGATTTGAATAGTCTCCACTAAGTAACCGAGTGTCTGTCTCTAAACAGCATGGAAAAAAAGCCAAGCAAATTTTATAACCTAGTTCTATACACCAAATGAGGCAGGAGGAATTTGGACCAGAAAGTGTGTATGCAGGTGTTTCATATAGCTTCATGCACACATAGGGACTAAATAATGTTTCACAGACAAGTCTCGTTTTGACTTGCTATTTATGACTGTTTTTCTTTGCCATCTTGATAATAATGTTCCTTTATCAAAGCTTTCCAAGAATGTATAACTTTCTTGAGCTATAATGAAACAGACAAGATGAAAATAAAGTGTGACATAATTTGGCAGTATCAGAACTTTCTTTTGGGCAACAGCAGAAATGAAACCTTCAGGCTTGCAGGAGAGAATACAGGCACTTGGGCTAATGTCTTGAGGTCTCTAAGAGAATGCTGAATAAAATAACATGTTTTAATAGACCAATTATAAAAAAACCCTGAAGATTTTTGTCTGTGAGAATTTGAAAAAAAGCCAGAAAATGTAATCCCAAAATAAAACATGATAATAAAACCAGTGTAAATTTGCATAGGGACACTGAGAATGGAAAATGTTAGCATGTGTTTCTAGATCCTCTAATGGAAAGTACTTAATAACCACTGATCCCATGTGTAATATAGGAATTAAATAGTGAAAGACCATGGTTCATTCTGGCATGTGTGCATGTATGAATTTATCCATCCTGCCATCCATCTCTGCACAGCTTTTTCTTCCCCTATACTGAAGGCATATTTAATCATTTGTATAATGTATTTATTGCCTCCTGCAATATATGAATTCCTCTGCCAACAATTGCATCAGTTAAGCATTAGCCACACACTTTTATTTAATTTTAACATGTCAGCTCTTTCAGCCTGATGATATTTAAATAGCATTCCTGGCAATGCTGGCTGGTATGTCACTGAAATCATTCAAATGTGCAGAAATATCAAGCAGGAGTCAAGAGGGTAAAAGTTTTCAGTGTGATAGAAACTCTTAACTAGACTCCATCATTTTCAGCTGTCACAGTAACATAGTGTAAGTGCTTAAATACTTTACTCCTTCATACAAATAGCACTTACCAGTAAAAAGAAATTGTCCAACCATGTGTAAATGTCAAGTGAGTTGATTGATCCAAGCCAAGGTGCTTGGTACACGTGGTGCACAGCCGTGAGCCCAATGTCTGTTACTGCAGGATGGGACATGGCAAAGGGGACACTGATCCACTGTAACCAAAGAGAAACAACGTGCTCAGGTCTAAGGAAGATATTCTAAATCTGTGAAATTTAAATATTAACACTCATTAAGTTTTTTTATTCTTGCATGTTTGAATATGATTGAATACTAAATTATCAAGATGATTTACAAAAAGTCAGATGTGCAGGTGGAACATTTCTGAAATCCAGAGGGCTTGGTTGTGGATAGCTCACGTGTTCTCGAGAGTGTGAGCAAAGAATTAATAAATGGAAACTGCAAAAGCAGAAGAAATACACATTTATATAAATTTTTTTTCTATTTTACCTAACCTCCTCATACATTGTTTACACTCTTTTCTGAACCACCAGACGTTAGAGGAAGGAGCAGCAAAGTTCTGTGACAGTGGGAGTAAAAACTGCTCCAGAGTCTGGAGGAGAAACTGGGATAACTGAATCTGTGCTCTCCTCTGCTGTGACATCTACTGTGAGAGAGTCCCATCTGATCTAAACCTGCCTCCCTAGAGCATGACCATTTAGATACTGACTCTTCAGCCTCACTGATGACATTCTTGAGTTCATGAATATGGGCTCTTCAGCATTACATTATTGCTGTTTATTTCAAATGGGAAATTACATAAAGAGCCCAACCTGAATTAAACAAAACACTATAAAGCTTTAGATCTAATAATTTAGAAAACTTCTGTACAACCTTCATTTGCTTCCCACCCTCCCATCAGGTTCACACTAATTTTTATGTTATTCCTGCGGGATCAGGCTATCTAGTGGTTCTTGAATAGATCATGCTTGAAGACAATTTCTGTACTTTGATTTATCTCCAGTTTTGGGAATTTCTGTAATGCATGCCATCTGTAGAAACTTCATGTTTCACAAATATTAACATTTATGTTAGGGGAAGAGACAGTATTTTCCTCACTGTTCCGATGAAGTGCAAAGATATGAAGGAAGAAAGTCTGGAATAACTTTTCATTTGAGGTGGCCAGCTGGAACTTGGATTTGCTTTTTCAGGCTATTTAGCACCATTTCCATTAAATCACTTAAAGGCCATAGTCCTCACAGTAAGATGGCACAGAGTAAGCACACACAGAGAGCTGGTTAGTGACCACCTGTGTAAGCAGTGGCTGAAGCTCTGCTTACAATTTCCCTAGAGCTGCACAAGAACTCCGTTGAAAGCAGAGAAAGAACACCAGGCCTCCAAGGTGTGCTTTGATTCCTTCATCTTGAGCCACTCCATTTATTTTAGCATATCACAGTTCTCTGCACACCTACGGCTGTCTATTGCTGCCACTGGCAAACAAAGCCAGCAGCTTCTTTGATTGCATCCTTGTGATCAGTGTCACACTGATGTTTTCCAATAGGGGCTTAAAGAACAGCAGAAAATAAAATGCTACCCATGTCATTGATAGCTGATGAGGGATATTTGCACTTCCACACTAAAACAGCCAAGGCATCTGGTGAGACTTCCTATATTACGGTCTCCAAGGGTGGTGGAGGGAAAAACCAAGAATGTTAACTAAGTTAACAGGAGCTTAACTAAGCTGTGTAGGTGACAACCACAGAAAAGAGAGGCAGTAGAATATCAATTCTGCAGGTCCAGTGACAGAACTTCTTTACCAACAGCTTGCTGTGTCTGATGCCTCCTTCCAGTGCCTAAGTCACAGTCCTACAGACTGACAGGGAAGGAGTCAGCACCAGACCTATTCTGAATTAGATGTATACTCAGACTGGCTGGAAAAAAGCCAAAGAATCAGACCTCTTGGACAGCACTATTTCCCAAGTACAGGCTGTACTTTGATGCAAATGCAGACTCTTTTAAAGTCAGCACTCTGTGAGTCTGACCAGTTAGCAATGCTGTGCCTGGTACAGCCCAGGACACATTTGGCCCTTCTAGCTTCTCAGGAAAAATCCTTGGCAAAAAAGGGCAAAAAAAGCCAAACTTACCAGTCCCAGGAAGATGCAGAAGAGCTGAACTACATCGGTGTAGGCCACAGAATAAACCCCACCCACAAGTGTGTACAAAGTGGCAATCAGGGCAGAAATAATGACTGAAATATTGACATTAATGTCAATGATCACACTTATAGTCGCACCTAAGGGGAAAACCAAAGCACTGTGTGTTAGTGTGTGTATCACAGCAGTCTGATGAGAACCACACCTTTGTTAAGTTGCTTATCTCGGTTCTGGTCTGACACTTAGTAACAGCACTAATAATTACCCCTCTCTATATCCTGCACACACCCTTTCTGCACCTTTGAAGGGAATGGGAAAAGAGGTGCTCCTGTTGGTCTAAGTTTAGCATCTGCCATTTTGCAGGTTCTTAGGAACTGGAGAAGTGTCCCAACAGCACTTCCTTACATTACTCAGTGTCTGTGAGGACTACACTCTTGTTCTGTCTGTGAAAACCAGCTATGCCCACCCCTGATTGCCACAGTCTTCAGAAGGATACTGAGAATGTTCCTGCAATGCTACCAGCCAGCTGCCACAGCACTTGCAGGATGCATCCCCTGAGGTCCCATGAAATTGTGTCTATCCAGTGTATTTTAAAGTTTCCTCACTTGGTTCTTTTCCAACAAGTCTTCCTAGCACTGGACTTTCCCAGGCTTCTCAGGGTCCTGGGATTCCTAAAAACTGATCTTGCCAGCAAAGAATTGAGCAGAAAAAGCACTGAATACATCAGCCTTTTCCACGTCTTTTACCACCGGCTGCCCCATCCAATTCAACAGCAGTCCACATTTTCCCTTTTGCTAGGATGAACTGCTCTTGAGCATGGAGGAGGTGATCTCTGAATATCAACCAGTTCTGCTGGACTCCAGGACAGTCTCCCATGGGATTCTTCCCAGCAGAATATTGGAGAGGCCTGCTCTACTCTTCTGAAGTCTGTGGCTGCAGTTGTGATATTTGCCTTGTTGCCCACTCTCAGGACCATGAGCTCCCCCATCTCATGAATATTGCAGCCAAATCTGCCTTTGATCTTTATACCCCTGACTTGTTCTTCCTGGTGTCTAAGTAACAGGTTCAACAGAGCACCTCCCTACAGCAGCTCCCTGATCATTTGTGTCACGAGGTTGCTGCCAGTGCACTCAAGAAACCTCTTGAGTAGCTTGTGTCCTCCTACACGGCCCCTCCAGCAGCTATCAGGATGGCTGTACATTTCCCTTCTATGTGTCAGCTATTTCAAGCCATTGCAGTGTTTTAAGACCGCGCTTAAAAAGTTCCTCTCCTTCTAATTAAGATGATTTCAATTAAACATCTTGCAATGCAACTACTTTTGTGGCTTGCAGTTATTGTAGATGGATAGTCTGGAGCACATATTTGGAAGAGTTTTGGACTTAAAAGACAACTTGATGTGTGACATATAAGAGCTTCTGGAGAGATGTGGCTTTTGCTGCACAATGAGCCTTCAAAGTTCACGCCCTTAAGAATTACAAGCTCAGACCTCTTCCACAGCTTAAAGACCAGTGTTTCCCATCTACAACCCTGTCAAGCAAGGAGTATTGATGAAGAGCAAGCAGTAAAGAATACTGGGATTAAACATTCATCAGTGAGGATAGGTGTGAAAAAGGAACTAGATTACTCACAAAGTAGTTAAAATCAAAATCTTCGATGACCTTTATAATCATTGACAGTCTTTAACTGTTGGCTGTTATCTAAATCTAGAAAGGTATTCATACCTCTTGTGTTGAAATAAAAGAGAATGGCTTGTCCTTAATCAAAAATATTGCAAATGCTCTGAGTGTTCCTCAAGTTATTCAACTCCTATCACCTCAGCATGCATTTTTTTCTTAGTCTTTTAAGGATTTTGTGATGAAATTGTGGTAAACAAGCTCCCCATTGCTTTGCAGTTCATCAGAGCGCAGTTGGAGAGTACCTTCAAAGTTTATTTTTTAAAATAGCTTATGCTAGAAGGCATTACCACATGCATGTGCATTATTAGTATGATTAGTTGGTAAAAGTCAATTACTGGTGCTTCAACTCAAGGGCTTTCTCTATTCTTAAAGGGGTTGTTAAATGCAGCCTGAAATATAATTAAAAACCCTGGAAGCTGATTTTTTTCAGGACTGGATGAGTAGTTGAGTGATTTTCTATTGAGTCATAGTTTCACTAATTCTCCAAATCCTTTCTTGAGTATTTTCTTCATTTTGTCAAGAAGAAAGCCATTTAGAATTGAAGAATTCTTCAATTTATTGATCAGTGTCTGGTTTACTTCTATTGTTTGTGTTATGGAATGTTCTGTATACGGAGATCTCCTTTATTCAAAGGATTATTTTGTTTAGATGCATTGGAAAAATGGCTACATATCATTAAAGGAAATTTTGACTGTCTTTTCTCATCCCAGAGATGTAAAAGAAAAGCTGGGTCAGATTTGATACAAAAGGGGCCCTTGCAATCACTTATGACGCCCTCACTATGAACAGAAATTTGCTCCTAAATCCTTTCATGCTCTTTGAAGAGGGACATCTTAAAGGTATGTGAAAATGAATAGATACTTTGCCTGTCTTTCCCTTATCAATATAATAAAAGGGGTAGTATTACTGGATTTATTTGCTAGTTAGCATGGGTCTTAGAAATGTCACAGTCTGAGTCACTTGGCTTAAATAGTTACCATTTGGAGCCAGAATTTTAATGCATTTCTGATATTCTTGATAATTTCTACCTGTAATAAATTGTTATTTATACCGCTTATTCCTTACCTAAGGCAGAGAAGATGGCAGCAGCCCAAAACATTTCTCCCATTAAAGCTGGAATAAACAGCAGTCCTCCCATCCTTTTTCCATAAAGCTGCTGAAAGGGGTCCAACATTGTCACATAGCCTTTGGATCGCATGGGCTTTGCAAAAAAAAGGCCACCTACAAAGAAAAAGCCACATAAGACACCAGCTGCAGTTTAGAAATGCATTACCATTAAGGGATAAAACATTCATTGTCAGTTAAGGGTACAAAAATGTCACCAATACTATTAGTTATTTAGTTTGTTTGTAAGTAAAAAGTACAGTGAAAATAAACTCCGGAAACTCTTACATATGTCTAAAGAATTACTTAAACACACACACTCCATTAGTATCTATAGTCTGATGATTTTACAAAAGGCTTTTTCTTATTTTTTCTGGCTCAGTTTATGTAATCTCCCATTATGGATGGTGTCTGAGTTTTGCCTAATTTTGGATTAGCCTGAGACAATGGCTTTTCTATCTAATCCTGTTGATTCTTAGACCAGAATCCAGCATGAAGTTCCACACAGTCCTACTGTAAAAATAAAACCACCTGAGATTCCTGGATTAGAAATAGAATTTCACATGTGGTTCAGTGCACACACAGCAAATCTGATTCTTTCAGGACAATTCAGATTTATTATGTATGTTTGAAACAACTTTACTACACCTGCAGGATATGACAGAGGTCTTCTGAGTTCTGCCGGTGTCAGATTCCCTGAATATTTCTCATACAGTTTTTTCACTCATGCATGTTCAGGAATTTTGATATATCACTATTCTGCTCTGCCTGGCTGGTAGGTGGGCTGGATATGTTCATAAATGTGCAAAGACATCCCCTCCTCAAATTCTTTCTGTCTTGGGGAAATTCTGTCTATCTGAGGAAAGCTGAAAGAGCCCTTGTATGGAAAGCTGTGTAGTTGAGATCTGCACATGACTATAACCAAGTCACCACAGTAAAACTGCTGTATAATACGGTATAATCATGAACTGGAAACTTTGTCAGTTTGTCAGTTCCCAGTAAGATTTACTCTATGGCATTTGGCAACCCTTAATTAGGTTGCTCATGACAAGATATGTCATTTATTCATTATATTGTGCAGAAGATTTTCCCAATTTCTATGTATTGCCTTTTATAACTCATATTTCTTCACTTCATCAAGTTCCCTAAACAGAAGGTACTGGGTCACACACTGTCATCCCAGTTTATAATGCTTATGTGAATGCTGTGTTTAGGAAGGTCGATGCAGAAACCCTTCAGCTTTTTTTTTCTTTATTTTTGGGGGGGGATTTTTGATTTGGTAAGGGATCCTTCTCCTAGTCTACTTGTTATGCCATCATTGCAAAAGACAACTGAAGAAGAAAAAACATAATCTATTAGGATGTTCAAACTCCTGTCAAAGGAAATAGGAGGTATTCAAACTTTTAAAACTAAATTGCTTGAAAAAATAAGGAAAATAAAATTGTATGGAGAGCAAACAGGGAGATAAAAACATCTTAAATACTCCCTGTCTGAAGCAGTAATATTTCTCCCAGCCTTGTATTTTTAATTTTGATTATGTATTTTTTTAAAGAAGGATAAAGAATTCCTCCCCTCAAACCTTCATGTACGGATCATGCCTAGAGCAATTCCTTCTCTCCATGCTCTGCAGAGAGATAGATGGTTACACATGTGGACTGCTTTTCTCTGCAGTGGCCATCATAATTTTCAGGAAAAACAAGTCTGGGTATCTCTAAACAGCTGAAAACAGGCAGAGAGGCTAACTCTTCCAGACTATTGGTAATTTGTGTCAATTCTGCAGAGGCTGAAAGCCAGGAGGATGCTTGTGACTCCAATCCCAACAGCCGGTTAGTGACACCAATGGCACCTCATGACCTCCTAATGACACCAACTCCTCTCCAGAAGGAGAGTGACATCCACAGCCACTGCTTTCCTTACAACACACAGAGCTGCTCTCAGGGGTGACAGCCACTGCCAGAACTGGAGCTGGCCTGCACCTGCCAGGGAGGATCGTCTGCAGTGGGGGAAGTTTGTGCCTGGGAAGTGAGGATAACTAGGATAACAGACCACTGGAAAACATTTTCAAGGAGAAAAAAGAAAGAGGAAGGAAAGAAATATAGGAAGAAATAAAATGTAGAAGAGGATCTGGATAAGCAACCAAAGGAAACAAAGGGACAGATTAGGAGGACCCTGAGAATAGACTTTTTCCATAAAGCTGCTGACTGATGTACTCACTTTTCTATTATTACTTGACTGAGAGGTCAAATAATCTTAGAAAAGTGAGTACATCAGTCACATTAAGGAAATATGAAAACCACGGGATCTTTTTTTTCTGTAACAGCATGTTTTTTAAACAGTTGCATCATTATTTCAGCGTTAGAACTTATAATGCTGTCTGTATTTTACACTCTGTCCCTGCATTTATCAGGATTCTGCATTTGCACTGACGTGTGATTTAGAGTTTTGTACATTTACGAGGTTGCATATTTCAGTTTTAAGGAAATAGTTTCCAATCTTAGGAATATGTGCTACATACTTCCTACACAAAATCAGAAAAGTTACCTAGATTCTTGGTGGAGATATATAAAGTAGAAGCACTTTCCTAACCCAAAAGGATATTTGATTAATTCCAAGATTTATAGATGTACTGGTACCTGGGCACCTGGGTCATGTTCCAGGTCATATAGGCAATTAAAGAAAACTTGAATATATTAAACTTGGTATTGACAATTAAAACACATCGCTGCCTCCCTCTACCCACCCCCAAAGAATATGGTTCTAATAATCAAATTGGTCTTGGCAAGCAATTTAGGAGACTTGAGATATCAAACTATTTATAGAGTTTTTTTGTCTTGTTTTGTTTTGTTTTTCTCAATAGCCAGATGTACCAGAAGATGGGATCCAGTTTACTTCAGCAACCAGACCCTAGGTTTATATTTCAAAGAATGAACTTGACATCAGAACTCTTTAAAATGAGGGCCTATTAGTTTTAGTATTTGCTTACCTAAAACCAGGCTAAGGGAATATCCAATAGGAGCCTGAGCCCAAGCTAGACCATAGTCTGGGACATACACAGCTTCTGCTGTCCCATTGATGTAACCTCCTCCAACCCATGTGGCTGAAAAAGAAGAGATGGAAAGATTTTTAATGTCCACAAAGAAAGAAAAGATCACACACCGTATAATAAAATCATCATTATGTAGGATATGGCTATTTTTTATTATATGAACAATGCAACAGGCATGGCATCCTTTTATTAAAGGCAGCCCTAATTTAAATTTACAGCCTAAGCATATGAAAAAAGAAGTCAAATGGACTGAGGCAATCATCGAAGTGTCTAAGCCTCTATATAGTCAGTGAAGATGTGAGGGGTGAGTCCCTCACTCCTTTTTTACCTTTACTATTTTGTTTGTACAAATGAAGGAGAGGTATAAGGGGGAGTCTGAAGAAGAACATGTAAATTAGGCAAAAGTTTGATGAACACATTATTTACCAGGACCTTCATGAAAAAAAACCAAAAACTTTTAAACCGTGTTAAATTTTTGTCATTACATGAAGCATACTAATAAACTCTGAATTTAAAGTTCTAAACTTTAATTCATTTCTTTTATTCTCCTTTGACACATATTCAATAAAGGATATGTGCTATCTCCAATATTTCTGATTTTATCTCTCTCTCCAGAAAGCAGTATTTTTAATATACTGACCACTGACACTTAATGAGTTGATTCTATGCCTTTAAGGGAAGTTTCTACATTTGAGAATTTGGGATCAACAGTATATATGACAGAAAAACTCCAACACAGAAATGTGTTGTGATTACATATGCAAAAATATTTAATAACAAATCAAGTAATAAAGTTCATATCTTCCTCTTTGCAGATTCCATGCAAAAAAAAAATTATTATCTCTGATGTATAATAAGCAAGTTTTAGAAATCCAAGTTTGCAGTTTGAACAAGGGCAGACAGACAATTACCAGACCTAGATTTTTGTAATGATGTTTTGGTTTGTGTCATAAGCCTTTACTTTTTCATGTAAGAGTAGTTAGGGTTTCTGTGTAAAAAGTCACAATAGTTGGAAATGTATTTTTCTTAAACAGTCCTCAGAATTTTCCCATCATCCACCGTTTTGCAGGAAAACTTGATTTTGTGTTCAAGCCAAACAATTGGAGAGAAAAACAAATTAAGAAAATTTAATAAAATTCTTTAAGAAATTTCATTAAGAGCTAAATAACTGCTCTTTTCCGCTTGACTGTGATATCTCTCAAGTACTACTAGAGGGTATTTTGCTGAATTTCACTGTGGCTTTAGAATCAAAGATCTCCAGCAACCAGAGAATTACAATTGTCCCCCTTTCAGCAATTTGAAGCACAGGAAAGAACCATTCTGTTGTTGGAAATGGTATAATGGACTTTTATGAGGGCAGTGCATGCAGAGAAAGGCTGCAACAAAAGAAGTGACCCAAGGAGACCTGTTATGAGTAGAGTTTTGGTTATCAAGAACATTTGTGTACTACAGAGGTAAGGGGTGAGTGATGCCTGTATGGGGCCACATGGGGAAGATGGGTTAAGGCTGATTCTTTACAAGTAGAGCAAGGATACATAGTCTACATAAAAAGTTGTCAAACATTTGGGATTTGGTGAGTCTTTACAATGTGAATTAAGATAGAGGGGAATATCATACTTTGTTTACCAGATTTCTAGAATTATGGAATTGTTTGGATTGAAAGGGACCTTAAAAATATTCTATTTCTAATCCCTCTGTGATGGGCAGGGATGCCACCCACTAGACCAGGTTGCTCAAAGCCCTGTCAAACCTGTCCTTAAACTCTTCCAGGGATGGGTAACCACAACATCTCGGGGCAACCTGTTCCAGTGCGTCACCATCCTCACAATAAAGAATTTCTTCCTAATATATAATCTAAATCTACCTTTCCATTCCCTACCTCTACACCTCATCCTTTCACTACATGCCCTGATCCCAATCTTTTCTACAAGCCCCCTTTAGGTACTCTAAGGCTGCTATCAGGTCTGTGCAGATCTTTCTCCTCTACAGGCTAAACAACCCCAGCTCTCCCAGCCTGACCCAGAGATCAGTGTTGGGCCCAGTCCTGTTTGATATCTTTACTGGTTATCTGGATGAGGGGATTAAATCTAGCATTAGCAAATATGCAGATCACACAAAGTTGGGTCAGAGTGTTGATCTGCAGGGGTGTAAGATATGGACAGGCTGGAGAGATGGGCTGAAGCCAACTGCATGAGGTTCAACAAGACCAAGTGCTGAGTCTTAGCCTTTGTTCACAACAACTCCAGGCAGTGCTACAGGCTGGGGACAGTGTCTGGAAAGCTGTCCAGCACAAATGGACCTGGGGATGCTGGTCAACAGCAGCTGAACATGAACAAATGTGTGCCCGGTGGTCGAGAAGGCCAATGGCAGCCTGTCCTGCCTCTGCAATGGTGCAGCCAGCAGGACCAGGAAAGACATCATCCCCTGGTACTTGGCACCTCTAGTACTGTGCCCAGTTCTGGGCCCCTCACTTTAAAAAGGACATTGATGCTGAAGTGTGTCCAACAAAGGGTGACAAAGCTTGTGAAAGGTCTAGAAAAAATGTCTGATGAGGAACAACTGAGGCAGCTGGGTATGTTTAGTCTTGAGATGAGTAGGACTTTATTGCTCGCTACAACAGCTTGATAGGAGGATGTAGTGATGTGGGATCAGTCTCTTCTACCACATCTGCAGTAAAGCACAAGGAAAACAGTCTTAATCTGAGGCAGGTGAGATTAAGATTAGATGTTGGAAAAACAGTTTTGACTGTTAGGGCAGTCAGGCATTGGAATATCTATTCCAGGGAGGTGGTGGAGTTACCGTCCCTGGAGGTGTTTGTGAGGCATCTGGATCCTGCACTGGGTGATGTGGTTTAGTGGTTTAGGGGCTACAGTGGTAGTGCTGCCTTGACAGCTGGACTCCATGATCTTGAAGATGCCTTCCAATCCTGATGATTCTACAATTCTGTGATTCTAAGTTTTTCTCAATTGTGCTGCTCTTAATCCACTCATCACTCACCCTGTATCCATGTTTGGGTTTGCTCAGATCCAGGTGGAGGATCTTCCACTTGGCCTCTTTCACTGGGCCAGGTACATTTGTATGGGATCCCTTCCCTCTAGAGTATCAACCACAGCACTCATCTTGGTGTCATCTCTAACCTTGCTTTAGAGTGCCCTCAATCCCCTTGTCCATGGCCCCAACAAAGCTGTGGAATAGTACTGGTCCCAGTATGGACCCCACTCTCTATGGAGAAATCTGTGACTACCTGGGATGTGTGTTGCTTATAATCTTATGGAATAAGCACCTGTATCCATTATCAAAAAGTAAATATTTAGAAAGGGAAGCTTATTTGTCTCTTTCCCCAGAAAATGCAAAAGCATGAATTCTACATTAATTATATACTTGGTTACAGGTGGGAATAATATCCCATAGTTGGGGCAGATGTCCAACATTGTTGCAGCTGTGGTGAAGGGGGCTTCCAGCTCCAGCATTGATTTGCCAATGGCTGCTGCAGAGGTATCAAATGTCCCCCAAGGGGCACTTGGATGCCATGCCTAGCTCCCTTACTTTCTTCTGGAGGAGATCAAGTCAATTCCCTTCTATGTGATGTTGTAGGGGTCATTACCCTCCACTGTCTGCCCTGCAGACAGATGCTGCTGTGTAAGGTGACATGAAGCCCTTATTTAGCCCTTATTTTTAATTTCATTTCTTGATTTCTGGATTGGTGTTTGAAAAATTGCTGGTAATCAATTTTTCTGTGCACATGACTGTTCTGAAACACCTGTCAAGGACCACAGAGCTCTAGGGAGGTGTTTTATGTCTTTTTCTGAGGGGGAGAATGGATAGTCAGCACGTACACTGACACAGGTAAATACACGAGAAATAAATAAAGGGATAAGATAGGATGGGATTTCAACCTTTGATATTAATTTTCTGATCCCCATTTGCTAGACCACAATTTAAAGTTAGTATAATACCATTATTTTTGGTGAAATTCTTTTTTTTTAACCTAAATCAGCCAAAAGGAATACAATATTTAATAATCTATGGAAGCATTCATGTGGTAATCTATTTTAATCTTCTCTTTGCCTGCTGTCTGAAGAACAAAAAAACACAGCAAATACCAACATCCATTTAAAACATGCACAGTGAAAAATGATCAGGCAAATACTGAGGGTAAGGAGCTCAATTTTTCTTCTAGCTCCTGTGAGACACACAGAAGTTGATCTCTGAGTTCTTGATATATAGTGATATATACTAGGAAACCAAATTTTTTGACACTTCTTGAGGAAGAATTTTTTGTCTGAGAGCTCAAATTATTTAATAAACTCATCAAGTTCTGTGAAATGAAAATTCTGGTCCTCAAGGACTAGAATAAAATAGAATTGTGTATATTTTTTTTTTCATGTGGAAGGGTTATGTAGCTCTATCCAACTAAAATGCAAAAAATACATCAATAGATTATTACCTTTTGGGTCATGTTTGTGAGCATTTAGTTATGTAATCTCAACTATTTCCTTTGAGGTTTAAACTCAGTCACTAAAATCAAATTAGATTCAATTTTGTTGCAGATATCACTTGATTAAAAAAATTATTCACAAAAATAAGGAATGCTAGTATTTAATGCAACATTTTATCTATAATTTTATAAAAATTATACACAGATTAAATGTGTCTACTATGGTACAATGTTATTTCATTTTAATGTGAGCTGCTCTGATCCATCCACAATTCAATGTTTTCACTCTTTCTGTTTTCTTTCTTGCAGACACACTCAACCTTCAACAGGCTTTGTGTTCAGCATTTCAGTAGCTGATTGATACAGCTTTTTCTTCTTCACGATCATAGCATATATCCAAAAATATCCACAGCTGTTATTCGTAGGTAGTGCTTTAAGATTTTTCAATGTTGTTTAGAAAATCAGCCGTAATTACTCTGGAATCTTGACTTTGATGCTTATGTTCTGAATTTTTTTTCCAAATTTACAGGCTAAGTGCCGTCATCCTCTCCACTAAGCAACCCTAGAAACTTCTACCACTTTCATGGCTGATACCCAGGGAACATTGCAGCTTTTGTCACAGGCAAAAAAGAGAAAATAAGGCCTTATCTCATAACCCAAAGTGCTTCATGAACATAAAACCTTTATGTTTTTAAAACCTTGGAGAACTTTAAAACAATTCTTGTTTTCCTGTTATGGGGTAGGCTTGGCTTTCTAATTTATATTTAGACAGTTAAACCTGTAAAACATAAAGATGATGTTGGAATAGTCATGTATTGCGAATAGTCAGGGTTGCGAGGTGCAAAATGAGCATCAACCATTTTCTAAAAAGCAATTATGCCATTAAAAAAATGTCTCTTTTGTAAAAATTATCAGCTTGTAAAAATGATTGTCGATTTTTATCAGCTTACTTTCACAATTGTTTTGTTATGACTTTAGAAATCGAGTGCCCCAAACACCCTCACCAAGACAAAGCTCAGACTAACCCCTGGCTCAGCAGATTTGTGCCCAGATCTCGCTTTATGCACCAGCCGTGGTTCACTACAACTGAAAGGTAGGTTGGCTGCCATACCAAGCTTTAATTGCCAAATTTAAGGAAGGCATAGGGGAAAAAGAGTGTCAGCCTTGACAGTATAAAATCCGTGATACTTTTAGCTACCCAAAGGCTTTGGGATCAGTCTGATATTCTGCTGCAAAGATGAGATGCTGCGCCATCTCTAGGGCTTGCACAATACAGGATGAACATGTGTGGGTGTGAATTGGGGTGGCTACAGAAAATGCCTGAGATATAGGAAATCCCAGTTCAGGTCTCATCTGTGCTTCGGCTGTTACACAAAATATTCCTGCAAAATAGGATTAAGGAGACCAGAATCTGTATCTTCTATTTGCAATGCCATTAGTCATAGCCACTTCTGTGGGAAATGCTTTTTTATCTTGGCTCCCCTGATTTCATGTTTATTGCTTTGTGGCAACCAGTATTTCTGCAAAATATTCTGTTTTCAGTGCCTTTGAAAACATTTCATTCAGCAGGAAGCAGTCTAACCAGCTCTCACTATGAGCAGACTCTCGTCATATCTTATGCACCAGTAGCTGACGGATGCGTGATACAGTAAATGGCAGCACAGTGCAAAAAGTAGAACATCTGACTGTATTCAAACTTTATTGACTTTTACAAACATTCTTTACTCAATATCTAAACATTCAGTCTTTGAATGAACAAAACACCCCTGCAAAAGAATGTGTAGTTTTCTCAAATAAAGAATGCAGATTTTTGGCCCAAGTTTTACCTGACTCTTCCTTATTAGATCATTGGGAAAGCAGAGCAGGGCAAAACAGCAAAACATAAATATAGTCAGATAAATTCAATTTGACAATTGAAAGGGCTTTGCCTGAATAGGATTTAGATTAAATTAAGAATAAAAAAAGCAACCATGCCTAAACATAATTTGCCTTAATATAACGGTGGGCAAATTCACTGTTCCTATATTCCATTTTTGTTCCAATACCATAATATAAGTTTTAAGATTTTGGACAATATTGTGAATATCTTATTTAGCCAGGAAAGACAGCTGGTTTGACTGGCTCTGGAAGTCAGAGAGCACCGTTTACAAAATCAGTGAAGAACTCTTCCTTCGCCCAGCCTTTTCTTACTGATACTACTATTGAGAGTAAAGCATTATTTTGTCCAATTGCTGAAAAAGAAGCTAAAAGAATCCACAAAGTAAGTTTGCTGAAATCTGTACAGTTACAAGTCTGGAGTTATGTCAATTTTCTTTTAAAAAGTTAATTTATGTTGTACACCCTCCCTTTCCCAACAATCTTTTTCCTTATGAATTTTGTTTTACTCAGATTAAACAAACCAAATATGACACAAATATGGATGGTTTTAAAAACTATAACAATTACTTTAAGACCTTCTAATTAATCTATATTAATTCCATAGTTTTGTCCCAAACATATCTGATCTACAGATGAATATGGAATGAAAATATATGTAAACCAGTTAAAATATATTCTTTCTGTAAGATTTACAAATATTTGTTGTTTCTATACAGATGCTACATTTGGCTGTTCATAAACAATTGGATAAAAAAGTATATCTATTTTCCACACTTTGCATTACTCAACATGCAACCTGCAATTCATTCAGATGGAAAACTGACAAGTTTTACATTGACTAGGAAAAAATAAGGTGGTTTTTTACATACCTGTCATAGTAAATCCACCAACTAGCAAACCAATGTCTCTTCCCCCGACTATAATAGCTTCGCTGCGATCCCCTTCGCTGCCGGTGTTCTTGGTTTTCCAAGCAGCCCATATCCCTACTGCCAGGATTGCCAGGTAGAAGACAACTATGGCCACCAGTCCCTCCACATGGAAAGCCATGTTGAAGTCCCAACTGTTTCTTTTATCGCTATTTCATTAAGACCTCTGGAGAGAATGCAATAATAGGTCTGCTTTTAGCATGCCTGCTTTTTAGAATCAGTGTACAAAAACCCTCAGATGGTTTATAAAGAGGCTATTCCAGTGAATTTATGAAATGAGAATTTCAGATGTAATTGAGATTAATGTCACATGCCAATTAAAACGCCTGTGGAGCAACAACCAGTGGTTACAGTCTCTGAACACAAAAGGGAATGAATGACGTGGCTGAAAGCTAAACTATCCTTAGAAGTCAGTTACTGAGCACTGAATTGTTTTGGTATTACCAAGTCCTCAATGTCTGGGAACTTTTCAGTCACAGACTAGTTTGGTACAAGAGATAGAAGATCTTGGCCATGCGGACTATTACAAAAATCTCTATTTTGAAGACAAAAATGTCTTAAGTAATACTAGAACTATGTATAAGTAATAGCTACAACAGCGAAACACATCTTTTAAGTGTTTGTGCTGGAACGCTGAGTCTGGTCCCCCTTGTAACATCTCCCGTACTTTAAAATCTGCGATTTCTTTTTTGCAACATTTAATTATCCAGCATGAAACGTATGAATCTGTTCTCTCACAATACGGGAAGCAAACGGAAAGCTTAAAAGCTGTCGGAAGGCAGAAATGTTGAAGTATACGAACTACAGCGGAGGAAAACTCCCGAGCGGCGCAGACAGCTGCAGCCCCGTACCCAGCCTCTCCCGGAGCCCCCTCCCCATGCTGGCCCCGCCGCTCCGCGTTCGCTCTCGCACAGCCGCGCCGGCAAGACCCGTCCGCGCTCCCGACGGCTCCAAGCGGGGCCGACCTCCCGAGCCAGCCCTTCCTCCGGGAGCTCCGCGCCCCCGCCCCGCGCCCGCCGCAGCAGCGCCCGCCCGCCCGGAGCGCCGTCGGGCCGGGAGAGGAGCCCGCCGCCCGCCGCCCGCCGCCCGCCGCCCACCTGCGCTCCGCCGCCGCGCTGCCCCGCAGCCCGCGGGGCACGGCCGCCCATCCCGCGGGGCGGTGTCGGGACCGAGCCGCCGGGGGCTTTGTCCCCGCCCGGGGCTTTCCTGCTGGCGGGGGGAGGGATGGAGCGAAGGAAGGATCGTCTCTTGCCCCGCGGTGCCGACGGCGCTCCGAGTGCTGAGGCTGCGACGGGGGTCTCGCGGATTAAAAAGAGGAAAATCTCTTTATAAAGGAGGAGGGTTCAGTGGGGTGAGAGGACCGCGTCCGTCAGAGCTGGGGGGAGGAAGGGGGAAAGACGTCAGAGTGGTAGGGGACGTTGGGGGGAAGTAAGGATGACTCAAGGGAGACTGATTGTCGTGTCATGGCAGGGAAGCAGGGTTAGGAAGTGAAATTGAGGTGAGAAGACAAAAGGGAATGAGGGGAAACAGGAAGGAACAGGATCATATTGAACCAACGGGAAAGAGGAAGAAAAGAAAGGGCTGATCTAAAAAGACATATTAAAAAGAGTGATGGAGAAAGGGAAGTGGGCAGAGGTAGGGGGAGGGCAGATGACCCCTGTGCTCCCCTTGCCCTTCCTGGCAGCCTTTCTTTGCCACCCCTGGGCCTGGCACTGTGTGAGAACCAAGCCAAGGTATGTCTAGGAGAGGCTGGTCAGGACCATCTTTTGCCACACCTCCCTTCCAAACCTGACTGAACATGCATTGGCCTTTCCCAGATCTGGGACAGCTAGCTCTTTGGGAGACTCCTTTTTTTTTCTTTTTTTCTTTTTCTTTTTTTTTTTTTTTTTTTTTTTTTGCCATGTCCCTTATAAACCTCTCCTGCAGAACTATACCAGTTTTCCTGTGCTTGCACTTTTGCTCTCTGTCACCAAATGATGCTGGACAGTGAGCTTATATGAGCTGAGAATAAGGGTACGTGTGCAAAGAGGACCCACACAGCCCTTGCCCCAGTTTTGAGAAAGGGAAGATCATGCTGAACTGTGGCATGCTCTGTCAGCTCTTGAGAGGCAGTTAACGTGGGCCATTGGCTAGAGTAAGTTGAAAAGTAGAAATAAAAAGCCCACAGGAGTACAGAACTGCTACTGGCAAAAGAACTAACTTGAAGCAGAAAATCTGAAATCATCCTCGATTCAAGAGGAAAACTAAAATATGGGAAGATGTAAAGTCAGAGAGGAGAAAGGTGGCAATTCATAAAAGCTCAGACTACTGCAAAGAACGACCGAAGGGCTGGCACCTTCCTGCATTTTTGCCAAGTGCCTGGCCAGCCTGGCTAGCAGAGCAGCTTTGTCTGCCTGCTCACGAACTGCTGAGCACATCACACCCCCTTAGCCCCAGCCATTTATGTGCCTCACGGGCAATAAATTATGATTGTGCACTCATAAATTGATTGTGTGCATAAGACTGCTTTCAGGTCTGGCCTCACTCGAGCAACCCACAGAAAGGTGGCCAAAGAATTAAAGGTTACAAATGCTACTATTTTTGTCAGCCAACTCATGGGTTGTTCAGTGATTCTACTGGTGCAATGCTTGCCTTGGGAGCGTGCAGTAAGAACCTCCTCCCAAAAGTAGGCAGCTGAGACATATCTTAGACACAGGTGGGCATCAAGGCACCACCTAAACAGAAATACTGACATGGAGGAAACACAGATAGCTATTTAAAGGTATTTTTTATATATATATACATATGGTTTATATATAAATAGTATGTAGAAGACATACACCTCCTTGGAAACAATGAGGGTGTCTCAGTTAGGAAGAAAAGAAAATTCTAGCAATTAAAAATATGATAGAAAATGCTTGAATGCTAAAATAGGTGTTAAACTACATTCCCACAAAGTTTTAATTATGTTTTAGTCGGGTTTTGTTCAGCTTAATACAGAAAGAACAGTCAAGAGCATGCAAAGCATGGCTCAAGCCTGTCTTAGGCAAATTAAAAAAATATTAAGCAATGGGTAAAAAAAATCCTTTCTGAAATTAAATCCCAACTCTGATCTTCAATGAAGACTATAACTAATCTCTTTTGACTTTGATTGTATTTCTTATAATTTCTTTGGTACTTGGGTTATAGTAACACTTTTTATGGAACTGGAATGGGAAAACTATTTTTCATTATAATTATTTCTAGAAAATATTTAATTTTAAATAAATTATATTTTAATGAAATTCACTAAAACAAATCCTGAACACCTACAATATTTAATTTATGTAAACTCTTGTGACAAGTTTTGTCTCTTTGATGCTCTAGCTGATTTGCAACTGTCCACCCCATGAATCAACTTTGTCCAAGTTTTGCCTTACATTTCACTCCTGAAGTTACTTAACTATAAATAAGTTAAATTACACATCCTCTCCTGAGATTTCCGTTTGAGCTCTAGGTTCCTTTAGATGATGCAGCGTTGGGCTTTGAAATTGCCTTCACCTGGAGGTAACTGAGATAATTATTAGTTGATTTAATAATTTACTATGCCTTCTCATCTACTACTGGTATATCAGGTAGATTTCTAGTGCTTTCTTTTGGGAAAGAACTGTGCTCTGCTGGATCCCTGTGGCATTCTGCCAGCTGCACCCAACAGCATCCATCAGCCACACCCCACAGAGCTCAGCTCTCATGACATCTGAGGGTGTGCACAAATGAGTACAGCAAATTTTATGTCCCTTGGGAAAAGATGTGCTTTGGTGCTAGAGATATTTCATGCAACTGCAGGACTGATTCCATGGGAGACCTGACCACATTTCCAGAGAGAATAACTTCTGCTGTCCAAACACTTAGAACTGAGGTCATCTCTTCCAGGAAAAGAGAAAATACATTGGTACTTTTTGTCTTCTAAAGCAATTGCACTGCATCTAAACGTAATTTTCTTTTGTAAAAGAACATAGCTTGAAAATATGCTGTTTGAAATGAAATCCTGAAGCTTAGTTTTATTTATATTTAAGAAAGGACACACTTTCTAGTGAAAGGTGTCCCTGCCCATGGCAGGAGGATTAGAACTTAATGATCTTTAAGGTCCATTCCAACCCAAACCAATCTATGATTTTATGGAAGTTGACATGGACTCCTGCTTTTAATCACAGTTTTTGAAACAGCTCTTAAGGAGTGTTTTGGGGAAACAATGGAAGTTAGTTTTCATGTACAATGCCTGTCTTTTAAGCAAAGATGTTACAATATTTACAAAGAGTTATTGAGCACACATATGGTTATTTGGACTCCCTCTTGGTAATGGCACAGAATTTTGCATTTTTAAATGCATGTCCATCACTGAGACTTATTTTGGGAAAAGGTCACCCTGGATACAATTAACTGAGATGATAATGATAAAAAATATTCTTTTTCAGGGAAAATTAGGCTGAAGAGTAACCCAGTTTTGTTTTGTTTTTTAATGCTTCCTGCTACTTGGTCTCTCAGAGGAGTTTGAATAATAGGAAAGTGAGGGACAGAAACGGAAGTCTGCTGCCAGTAAACATTTACATGGAGGGCTGTAATTCCCAGTATTAAAGAAGTCACAGGTTTAAGTCATGATGTAGGACATTTAAACAATAAATATATATATGTCTATGTAAACTTTTGAGGCAAAATTCTAAATTTTCATACATTTCTATGTTTAAAATTTTCATGGTGTAATTATGCATTTTATGATTTTGGATTACAGAGTTACTTAAAAAAATTATTATTTTTAAGAAAAAACAACCAACACCACCACCAAGTAACTAACCCCAGGGTTTTGAGGTGTGTTCCCTTAATAAAGAAAGCTTTTACTACAGCTTAGTTTAAGGCTTGTATTTGTGGTTTTCCTGACACTTACAAAAAGGGTTATAAAGAATTATTCTAAAAAAGGGTCTCTCCATCTTGTGGCTTTTGGGCAGTATCCATCTTAGATTCCTTCCACTGTTTCTTGATTAACCATGGAGTTCCCAAAGAAATTTTCCATCCATTTGTTCTACAGCTCACAAAAACCCCACGTGGATAAGAGCTCTTTTGGAAGATATATTTGATGGTTATTTGCAGTCTCTGGCTACCTTTCTGGGAAGATACAGCTGCAGTTCTGAGCTTTTAGGATTCCAGACAGTGTAGATCACTGATGTGACTCTTTTGGTAGTAAGCTGGATAAAGTGTCAAAGAAACAGACTTTTTTTGGACTGTGACAAATGCTATGTGCTGCATTTTTTAATTCTGTGCTATAGTTCCAGACAGTTTTTGGTGTAAAACAAACAAGCAAAAGAAAATAGAGAACTGTAAGAATCTACAGTTTAGTACTTAAAAATATGAGAGAAGCAGAGTTAGGACTGTGTGTTAAATCTTAATGTCCTATTATCCATGTACTTTTTGAGTCTTCAACTACATAATCACATACTAATTTTTCTTTGAGATGCTTGTCTCTTCCAATAAGAGTTGATCTTCACTATTTCTTTTTTTGTTTCTCATTAACCACGTGGCCTAACAAATACACTTCCTTCAAACTTTGCAATGAAAAGAAAACTGGTGATTTTCTCCAGGTTTCTGTGGTGCAAAGAATTAGTGCTTCAAAAATACAGATCATTTTATCTACAGAGCACACTAAGGGAATATGTGACACCTTTGTATAGATTTATATATTTAAGAGATAGGTCCAGTCAGTTTCTGTAGCTGCTTTATTCAAATCTTAGAAGCAACTAATGTTTTCTTTTGCTTTGTTCTTTTCTAAAGTTCTGAAGAAAAGAAAATCAATATTCAATCTAAGTCAGACATCTGGCATGAAAAATTTTAGCTTGTAGCCTGGTGCCTGGCAAAGTTGTATGCAATTAAAAATAAGCCTTTTATTGTGAGAAATTTTGGGCAACCTGAACTGAATTAGATTTTGACTACCTGTTGTAAGAAAGCTGTGATTAAAAAAATGAAATTAAGAGATTGAAAGAGCATTCTCTATTCTTTCTTTCTCTCTCTGACACTATCTGTATTGCATTTTTCCTGTTTTACTTTGTAAATAAGAGCAAATCAGATCAAAGATAAACTGCTTGATGGTGAACTCCTGTATTTGACTTATACTGATTGAAATGAAGAAAGTAGGGAAGTTTTGCATTATTATAATTGTTGAATACTGATATTCCCTGTTGCTTCCAGAAGCCAGTGACATCAAAGCTCCATTGCAATAAGTGCTAAGCAAATGTGTTGTAAAGACCATGATGCAGAATCTGCATATTTTCCTTTTTCTTTCCTGCCTTGCTGATCAGCATCACTGAACAACATGAGAAATAACCAAAAAATGATGTAACAAGATTAAACTAAAATGCAAACTATGGGTTCTTAATAAAAGATTTAATGCTAAATATCTCTTTGGCAAGCTATTCAAAAGCTATGCATGTCTTTTTTTTAATACAGTGAGTTAGGATCAATAAAGGGGAATAGATAAACCAGAGATCCACCTTCCTTGAATACCATGAACTAAATGAGATCAAGTTGATTGAGATGCTTATTGGATTTCTGGGGAAATCTGTCCCTGAGCCACAAATCTGTCTGAATGGACACCCACCATTTCTCAAGCTCACAGCAAAGGGCCTTTGAACTGGGGGACAGTTGGCATAGGAACACCCTCAGCTACAGGCTAGCATTTCTCCCATTTATAATTCACCTTGTATGGCAACTTACAGTGTGTCAGTGACCAATCACAAACCCGAGGAAGAAGGAACATGCCTACATGAGCATTATGATCTTGAAACCACCCTAGTAATTTTCATCCCCACAGGAAACAGAAAACCAACAGTAAATCCCAGAGCAGAAAGAGAAGGTGGTTAGTGGAGACTGCCAGTGGCCAAATAAAGTCACCCCAGCAAATAAAGTCACACAGTCATGAGCAGACTGATGCACAAGTGGGTCAGAAATACAGATAATACACATAAGAGCTGTTTGCAGATCTTGGAGACAATCAAGTCTCATATCCCTAGTGATCCCAGAGCAAAAGGAGAAACCAAAGGAGGACAATCAAATCTCATATCCCAAGACATCCCAGAGCAAAAGGAGAAACCAAAGGAGGGAGAAAAATTTCTGAACCACTTTTGGAGCCATTACTGATTCTATGAACATTCTGAAATCACGGTGAAGACAGCTTGTAGTGAGTTTGGGTTTGAACTGAAAGGATGCAAGAAAAAAACTCAGATGAGTTTAATTCATGCTCAGCTGTTTTTCACATTTTGATACTTGGCCCTGCAGTGCCAGTCACGAGGGCTTGATGTTAACCTGTCAGGATTCAAATGGTGCTTTATCTATTGGAAAATTTTCTGTTGTGGCATTGGAAAAAATAGTAGAAATTTAGAAAACATTTCAGGAACTTTAAGTTTTGAAACTTAGTTTAGGAAGGATCTTTGGTGTTTGGTGGCAGGATGGAAAAGATCTTTGTAACAGCAGTTTCAGAAGAGTTTAGGAAACCATGCTTTTGTACCTTCAGCAGAAAACCTGCACCACCCAGCATTATCCTGCTTTGAACTTTGTTCTGATAGGACTTCTGTCTTTGGAAGAAACCTCTTAAGAATTTTGGTAAAGCCTCTGATGACCTGTTCTTTCTCATAGTGAACTTCAGATGAGTAATATAATATTTATAGATCCATATCCACCATCCACTAAGAAAATAGAAAGCAAAATGAAATAAAACCAAACAAACAATTAAAAAAAAAAAAAAACAAAAAAACCCAAATAGTAAAAATCCTAAGCACTAAACTAACCATACTGAAACGAAATTTTGTTACCTATGATCCAAAGATACTCTATGATCTTTTCTTTAGATGTGACTTTCATTAGTAGGTATGGTGCTCATGTTCTTATGACAAACATGATTTTCTTTGCATAATTTTTGTTGAGTAGGAACTGACAACAATAATTGAAGAGAATCTCATGGTGATTAAACCATGGCAATTTCCCTGGAAATATCTAGTGAGAGCAACGAGAAAAACTGGCTATCAGTAACTGATCCCAAGCATTAAAAATTCATTTTCTCTGTGACACTGGGTAAATTGCTTTATCAAAAACTGTACTCTTTGGACTCAACTTCTCTTCACTCATGTCCACATGTTTTGGCTAAGGAATAAATGATTTCCTGAGAAAAAAAATCTTGAAAAATTGATTGGATTTTGTGAGGATTTTAAAATTAGAGAACTCAAACGTTTTAAATTTTTATTTTTTAAGGAAATAGTTTTTGAGTAGTATAGCTGAAATATCCACACAAGTCAGATGACCCCATCTGGGCAATGAATTAGTCTGTTGCTATGTGCATGTTCTGTAATAACAGAAAAGTTGATACTAGTGTCAGTCAATTGCAAATCTCAAGAAAGAAGAGAAATGTATCAGCTTTAAACTACTTTTTAATAAAACACTTGTCAGAACAATTCCTAGCTCTCCTGCATAATATTTACAGAAACCTAATTAAAGTCTAACTTGTGAAAACCACATAAAATATAATTTAAACTAATTTTTTCACAATGAAAGTTTAGCACATATAGATGGTCAGCCATTGACAGGGAGAAACCCACTAAACTATGACATTACCATGCTTGTTCATGCTTCCAAAGTTTTTACAGTAAACATGGTACTTGCCTTCTATAGAGCTTTTAAATTCTGTATTTAAAATTGACCAGTGTCTCTTCAAACATTCATCTCAGTTGTCTTACTCCACTACTCCATTCCTTCATGAAAATTAAACTCTGTACCTACATACTGATGTCTTAAATAACAGAAACAAACAACACATAGAGCAGGGGTGAATAGAGGAGAAACAAAAATGGAAATCCTTCCTGTAAAAGTCAGTAATGTTAAAAAAGTGTCAGCTTTTTAGCAGCCAATAAGCTGCATGCAGCCATCAGGGCACATTTCAGAGCTGCTTCTTTGTTCTGTGATCTAATTTATAAGTGATCTACAAGAAATGCAATTTGGTATTTTCAAATTAAATAATCTGTCTAAATAAAAATAGAAAATGTATTATTTCCCTGCTGTTAAATCAGAGAGCTTGAAATAGCATTTTCAGCCAAATTGAAAGCAAATGGTAAAATGATTTTGATTTTATCACCTTTGAAGTAATTCCTCTCATCAATGTCAGCTGATAGGAGGTGATTTGAAAAGCACATGTACTGCTACCAGGAGTTTGAAAACATTGCCTGTAATGAGTATGGGAAAATGGTGTCATAGTAGATATATCCTTGGAGGAATGTGAAGGAAATGTGGGTGGGTTTTCTGGTTTTGTCATAATCTTAGAGAGAGTATTCGGGAGTTTAGGAAGAAAAAGTGCAAATTGTGTGGTGGTTAAATCTCATAAAACCTTTACTGAATTTATGTAAAACTGTCAAATTGGAAAACCTACACATTTACTGATGAGGTTCACAAAGTCAATGTTTCTGGGCTAAAATAACATCCAGTTTCACCAGGACACTAGTGACACTAGTTGTTTCTAGTCACAAGTTAGTATTTTATGAGTGGTTTCAAACTTCATAGGAGAAGTAGATTGTTTTTTGAGGGTTTTTTGGTTTTATTTTATTTTATTTTATTTTATTTTACTAATGCACATTCAGAAACATTATTGAACACAGTACTGTAATACTTAGTTGTAGGTGGTTGGAATGTTTTTTCTTGTTTTAAAACAAGTTTGAATCAATGGAATTAAAAAAGTACCTCCAATTTAAAGAAAAACTCTTCTTTTGAAACAGTTTCAAATTACTTGGAACAGAAAGAGAAACAACTGGATTAGCAGGATAACCTGGACCTTTTTAAGATACAGTATAAACACATTTATCTCAGTTCAAGGGATTCAAGTGTTTGGGCATTTTGTAGCCCTTGTACACAGATGTATCTGATACAAGGCATTGTTCTTCTGTGTTTGTCCCTTTGACATTTGTTTCAGTCAGTGCTGCTTAGATACAAATATCTCATTTACAGTATCTGTAATGGCATCTATTTAAAACAGAGTTATCTGTTTATATGTCCATTGCTATCACTATTGAGTGACTGCATCACTATGTAGCAGTTTGGCTCTACTTTCAGTAATTCAGGTTTTCCTCTAAATAACTAATTGCTCATCATGATAATCCTGTGGATTTCAGTGGTTCCACTAATAGATTTACAAACTTCTTTAACTCTGAATCTCAGTTCCAATGGGTATATTGAAACAGACCAGTCAAAGCTGAAAAATGCTTTCACTGAAAAGTTCTTGATTGTAAACAAAAATGTCCTCTTTCATTTAAGAATGTTCATCCAAACTCCATCTTTTGTTTCTGTGTTTCTCTGCTCTGAGTATGCATTTAAAATGCAGTAAGAAAGCTTTTGGCACACAAATCTATTTTGATGAAATTATAAATAATATCTGTGTATCAGTAAGTAGATCATCCCATATCAAAGAGGCTGCTTCAGAGCCTGACAGAATTACTGTAACTGACTTCAGTGAAACTTGTACATACAAAAAATGGTGAATCACAGAAATTAAATGGAGTCCCCAAATGCCACAGATTTGTTACAGGACTCTTGGTCTGCAAAGCAAAGTTTAAATGACCAAAAATTTCCATATTATACACTTGAATACTTGATAAAAGAGCATCTGATCACAGAAAGAAGGATTTTGAAAGTAGAGTTTGAGTTTAGAATAGCCAATGTTGACCAGAAAACCTTGTACCTACCACTAATTCTTGGGCTCTTGGTGATGTTGGCAAGGCATTCAAGGTTCTCTCTGTGTCAAAACCCCACACCTTATCATCATAACTGTGGCCAGGTGTTAATCTTGATGTGCTCAAGAAATGGAGAATTTGCCCTTTAAAGATCTGTTGTTCCTGCAGACCTGGGTCAGAGCAGGTCAGGAAAAAAGGAAGCTTGCATAGCTCAACTGGTCAGTGAATCTGTAAAAGGCTTAAGTATCTGGTTTAAAACACATGAATGTTACTAAAACTCTGCTGTCACTGACACTTTCAGTACAACATTTTTAGTAGTTTTGATTAATTCTATTTTAAAAAAGAATAATTACTTCTGTTGTTTTATTTATGAAGAAATAAGGAGAAATAAATAACTGAGTTCACTAAAGGATCCTTAAGGTATTAGTGCTTTGAGACATGTGGGAAGCAAATGTAAATATAATGAAATCTGGTATTTTTCTAATATTTGTTGCTCATTGAATTGAAACTGGTAATAAAAATTTGGAGGAACTTGTGACAATTCCATAGATGCATTTCACTTGGGGAATTTGCTAAAAAAAATGTGCCTTAGAGTACAATTTTGGAAAGGGCCCATAAATTAGCTGAGGTGAAAAATTACAAATTAAGAAAAGGAAAGAAGCTAGGCTCCATTACCCAGTACTTTAGCAGATTTATTGTGAAGTCACCCTTTCAGCTAGTGTTTTTATAACTTAAATGAATTACAAGTAAACATCATATTTGTGTGTGATTTTTCATGAAAGCCATGTTTCAAAGTGATTAATTGTTTATTACACACTCTGTGCTATACAGGCTATCCATCCAGCTGTTAAAAGTAATGAGAACAAGAAAAACACCTTGTGGGCTTTAGCAAGAGTAACTTTCAAACAATATAAAAGGAAGGGATTTACCCACAAAACTGATGAAACTTTCATCAATGAATGAAGGCTCTTCTGAAACTCAACAGCCCTTTCTGCTTGCTCTTGACTCTGACTTAGTGCTTCAATAGAGTGGTTTCTGTTTATATACTGGCTGAACCAGTATTTATGGTTATGTACTGGTTTGACTGGTATCTCCCTCTCTTCTAAGAGTAATAAAAACTATCAACACATGGACAGAATAAAAAAAAAAAAAAAAAAAGAAAAAGGCACATACCTATTTTAAAATTAACTTTTTTCCCCTTTTTTTTTCCTTTTTTTCCTTTTTTTCTTCTCTTTCTTCTCTTTTTCCCCTTCTCCTTCTCCTTCTCCTTCTCCTTCTCCTTCTCCTTCTCCTTCTCCTTCTCCTTCTCCTTCTCCTTCTCCTTCTCCCTCTCACTCTCCTCCAGACTGGCTTTGTGCTTTTATTCCAAGAAATATAAACTGGCACAAAGCATTCTGTTAGTATTTATATTAGCAGAATAATTACTAAATTGTCGGCTGTTTTAAATTCTTATGTGTATAAGAATTACTATAGATCAATAACATTAATTTAAAATAAAAAAAAATAATCTCACTAAAATTTACACCAAAATTTCACTGGCTTCCCTGTGAAACTATTATTTTTACTTTTGTTTTGCTCTTCCCCATCGCTCCCTGGTGCAGTTTAGGGAGCGGGAACCAGGCGGGCTCCCGGGGGTATCAGCACCATGGACAGGGGCCGCGGGACGGGCGGCGCTCAGCCCGCACCCGATCCCCTCCCGTGGGAAGGTCTGAAGCCTCCCGAAGGTCTGAGCCTGATTGCCTCCAACACCTCTCAGCCTGCAGCAGAGCCTGTCCGTGGTGCCATAGATCAGTTTCAATCACCCAAATAACCCCTGTGCTGGGAGCAAGGAGGGAAAGATTATGTTGTGTGAAGGTCTCATAAGTTCCGAGACCTTAGAAAACACTGCAATGAAAAATGGAATAAATCATGCTTTGCCAGCTAAATAAACTAGTTTGACACTGTTAACTCTTTGATGTAAGGACTGTATTCTTATTTTATTTTTGTTTGTTTGTTTTGGATGTTTTGTGGAGTTTGTTTGTTTGTTTTTAATAATATCAAGCATATTGCAGATACCCTGAAAACATAATAAAGGGCCCATCTTTGAAAATAATGGTATCAGTTCTGATGCCCATACTTGTTAAAAAGCAATCATTAAATTATTAAGGACTAAATAGCTTCTAGTGAAATATATAGATTATTTTGTTCTCCTCCTCCCTTCCAGTGGAGAAAATGGAAGGTGGACAGTCTCACTGGGCAGTGGGGCCTCTTCACAAGAGATATGTGAAAGCGTATGGGGTATATGACACTGCATGTATTTAAAAAGCCTCCCAAAACCCACCAGAATCCTGTCAAAGATTTTAATTTGTCTCTATTCTAATCTAAGTCAAGGATGCCTTAGAGAATAATTCAATTATCCGTTGAGTTAAAAGCCTGTATCAAACTCAGGCACTGTGGTGGCAGTAGATAGTGTCTGTGGTTCAACTGTATCAATCTTAACAAAAAAGATGAAACCTTCTTACCTAACTTCAGAGACATCTTCTCATGTGACTTGGTCATTCCAGACTCCCTTCATGGGCAGTAAAATATGTGCTCACTTGCAGAGAAAGATACAGGTCACCTGAATCCTTCAAGACTTTTTCTAAGGACAAGGCAAACTGTGGTCTTATTTTTTTTCGAATGGCTAAAGGGATCACTGGGCGAGCTGCCTCAGAAATAAACTTATCCACTGCAGGTGCCTGTTTTAATCCAGACAAAGCCCTCAAACCCTGACACTGAGCAGTGTGCAAGGAACTGGGCAAGCACCAAGAATGTCTTTTGGAGGATTAAATATCGAGGGGTGGGGAGGCTGCTGGGAAGCTCCACACAACTTGTCATTTGCCTGGAGGATATGCCATCAGATGATAGATAGTACCTGACTTGTTAAAATACTTCCAGCCTTACTGAAATACAACCAAATGACAAAAGTCTGCAGATTAAACTTCCTCTGCTTGCATTTTATATCTCAAATATAAGCCTCTGCCAAGAGTATTGCAAATGAGACCACAACTGATTTAGCTTTGCATTCTCCTCACTGTCTTGGATGCTGGTTGTATTTCTTTAGTTTATTTCTCTTTTCAACATTCCTTCCATTAAACATTTCAACGAAAAAAAGTGAAATTGCTCAAAGAGATGCCAAAAGCTGAAAATATGTTTTAACCCAAATGCCTTTTTTTTTTTCTTTTAGGTGTAGAATATTGATACAGAGTGAATATAATATTGAAATAGAGTGAAATATGGAGATAAAGTTTACATTACAGTATCAGGTGATTAAAAGACAAGTATATAAAACTCCCTCTTTTGTACTTGGGGTCTGCTTGGAATGAAACCTCTTCCTATCAGTACAATGAAAATCAAATGCAGAAGAAATTATTGCAGAAGAAATTATTGTCCTCTTGAGCCTGCAGCCTGAGCTGAGGCAACAGTTCCACTTCAGGAAATAGGAGGAATGCTCTAAACTCATCCAATGAGGTGGATGACTGATAAAGTCTGGTGGTAAAGGCAGAAATTGTTCTCCCCAGTTTTAGGCATCTGGTAAATCTACTTGAGCCAAAAACTGCATTTTCCCTTGACTACCCAGCCAAGGCAGAGGGATGATTTCTTCTGGACATGGACTTGAGTATGTACTGAGATCTCTCTGTCTCCCTCACTTTGCTGGGAAATTTTGTATTATTAAGCTCTTTCTATAGGCACTTTCACTTACTGCCAGAGTTATATGGTATGGTCTCCTTTTCAGCCTCTCTCTGCACCTCTCCATCCACATTAGTGAATGAATAATTATCCAAATAAATAGATTTCAATGAGATGTTTATTTAAGAGTTCAAAGCCATTCTCTGAACTCCCTCTATGCCAGAAGGGAAGCCATGCAATTGCTACAGCTTTCAGCTTTTCTTCTCATTTATAGTTCCCAACTGGTAGATAATTTAGTTATATCTATGGAAAACTGTGGATAAAAACACAGAGTACAAGGAACATTGATTTTTAAAATTTAATTTATTTCCCTTTTTTTTTTTAAATGAAGAAGCAAACTGTTCCAATTATCTATTCACAAAGCTAACGTTTAATACTAAAAAGTATTACTTCTTCATTAGGAAACTGTTGTGGAATTTCCAGTCTCCCAGAGCACCTCCACAATCCTTGCAACAGAATTTAGACTCACCTGTGGGCATAATGGATCAGGTCCTCTCCTCCTAGACGATAGGCGAAGATCGAGAAGAGAAGGCGAAGAGGAAGAGAGTCCGGGAAAGGAGAAGGAGCAGCGCCTAGATCACTGATGCAGAGGGAGAGAAGGAAGGAGGAGAAAGAGAAGAGAATGACGAAGATGGCAGCACGCGAAGAGACGAGCGAGAGCGGACGAGAAGCGTCAGGAAGCGAATGAGCAGCTCCTGCGGCAGTAGACGCTAGATCTCCTCTCCTATCCATCTTCTCTCTATCCTAGCTCTCCAAATCTCTCCCTCCTTCCTCTCCTCTCCATTACTCCCCTCATTTCAGAGTATGGCATAGATATAATGATGGCAAATAAGAAAAACCAATGGACATATTTAGGTTCTCTGTTTCTATGCTGCTTCAGGGGAAATAGTTTGTGATAATCTCATTTTGTGTCTAGACTGCATTGCACTCCCCAATAGCCTGCCCATGCTGAGGGGTAATTCCCCCTTCTGTCTTGTTCCTCACTCTACTTATTGCATGATGAAGTAAAATGATTTTGTGCTGTCCTATACCAGTATGTAGATCAGTGACAGATATATTGAGAAAAATAAAATTCAATTGCTTATGGTTTTCCTAACTACTACCCACAGCACACTGTACTGTTCAGTTATCCTTTACAATTTAGTGCCAGGGATAATTTGCAGACTGACATGTTAGCACTCAGGGAACTGGATATTTTTATTTGCTCAAGCCTGTGGGACTCACACATCATGAGCCTGCCGGTTTCCTGGTGTGCAGATGCATGTTGCCATGGTGGGGCACCGAGAAGGGAAGGAATCCCTCCTCACACAGGCATGCTTCCACTTTGGCTCTGGCTTTGCTCCCACGTGCTGTTAGGCTGGAGAAAAAGCAGACATAACATGCTGGATCATTAGTGTCAGATATGTGCCAATCCCATTTTCTCAGCCAGTAGTGAACAGCAGCCACTGCCCCCAGCATCCCAGCCTGGGGTGTGTGGAGGTGACACCAAACCATGAGTGCTGCCTGAACAGGCACAAGGTGAAGTCCAGCACACACCCTCACAGCTCAAGAGGATGCTCAGTAAAGTCTGTTGCAAACAAATTTGGATCTTCAGGAATAAAGTGGTAATATAATTGTAAATAATATTTCTTAAAGGTTCAAAGAAGTGGGAGTTTTTTATAGTGGGAATGATTTTTTATACTTTTTGTAACTTTCTGGGCGCTTAATAGTAACAACAATAAAAATACAGTTTTGCTTTATCTTTATTTACTTTTTTATTTATTTTTTATACCAAAGACAATCTTAGCATTTTCAGATTCAAATAAAGCTAGACTGTGTTACTGAACCACTGAAGCGTGACCCCATGGGGAAAGAAAAGAAATGGATCCAACCATGAACACAACAATTTTTGCAAAAGAGAAAGACTTTTGGGAAGCAAAATTACAGTCAGCAAGTAAATTACTTTGTGTGGATCAGACAATGATTTCAGCTCTCTATCCCTCTCCCCACAGTTTTCCCCCTTTGTCATCACAAAGGGCTGCATGGAAAGTGTGTCTCGTTAAATGATCTGAGAAAGGCAGAAAAGATCATTTCACTTGTGTAGATGAGCAGACAGGAAAACAATAACAAGGCAATCAATTGAGCAAACAGAGGCTGTGGCAGTAACACAAATGATAGTCATTCTCAAAATCTGAGGCACAAATGAATTTGTAGGGGAGATATTAATCATGGCATAATTCTTAACAAATAGGTTTGCTTATAGAAGGACTTTAGTCCATGCCGATAAAATATTAAAATATTAAACAGAATCAATAATCTTTTTTACTCTGTGTAGATTTGTAAATCTGATCAGACCCTTTTTTTCTCATTCAATTACTATTTAAGACTAGATCTCCCACTGCTCTAAATTGCCATGCTTCCAAGACACTTGTGGAACTTTGTTCATGTGCATTACCTGAAATCTGAGTTCTTTGTGGTGGTGGTGAAGATATGAAAATAAAGTATGGCGCTGAAAATCTATTTCTGTTCAAGCTATGCACACAGCCTGGGAAATGTAAAATTTCCTGCAGCACATGAAGATATCAGGAGCCAGTACCCAGTACATAAGAAAGAATATAAAAATTATAATGTATTCTTATTTGTGAGGGGTTATTTACAAGAAGACACTCCAAGACGTCATTTAGACAGTATTCCATTCTGGTTTAGCCTTTAGCTTCTGAATTTGAACAATTAACAACAACAAAAACAACATCAAAACCTTCACATGTACCTCTTAGATTTTGTTTCTCAGTGGATATTTAATATATAGATCTGGTGAAATTAAATTCAGCTGGCCACCTAATTCCTTGAGTGCAATCTGGAAATTGTACTGAATAAGAAATCTTCAAAAGTGCCTTTTGAGATTGAGTTTCTGGCATCCATAGGTTTAAAAATTCGTAGAATCATAGAATGGTTTAAGTTGGAAGGGACCATAGAGATCCTCTAGTTCCAACCCTCCTGCCCTGGGAAGGGACACCTTCCACTAGACTGGGTTGATCAATGCCCCATCCACCTTTGAGCACTTCCAGGGATGGGGCATCCACAGCTTCTCTGGGCAACTGTTCCAGTAGTTCACCATCTGAGTAAAGAATTTCCTCCTAACATCTTACATGCATCTTTCTTCTACTATGATCCATCTCCTCTGGGAAATAACTTACCCAGAGGAGTAAGTAATTAAAATTTGTTTAAAAAGAAGGAACTAGTGAGAAATATTGTAGTGTAGATTTTAGAGCAGTTTTGACAAGAAAGGATAGCAAGTGCTGTTGAAAGCTTGTTTTAAATTTAAAAAATCATGTTGGACTCTTGAGCTTTTTAGCATCTTCTCCTTTCTAAAGGCATTTTATTCTGAAAAGCTGAGCACACTCCCATTAGCAATATGGTCAGTCAAGAGCATCTGGGGAAATATATTTGTTGTATTAAAAAACCTACATAAATATTCCCACATTTGCTGTGTGGGATATCACATAGCAGCTGTATTGTAAAACCTCATGCTTTGCAGAACACAGTCCATCAGAAGAGATGTGTTTTGGTTCATCTGAGAGAGAGATGCCTATAAATCACTAGGTGGTAATAGGAATTGTCAACAAAAGCTCTGCTCAGCAGCACAGGAATGAAGGCACAGAGGAGAGTTCGGTGGGAGGGAATCTTCCCTGCCCACCTGTCACTCCTTCCCTGTGTCCCTATAGCCAGATGCTCCCAATTTTAATTTCCTGTCCCAGGCAGGACAACTTCCCTCTGTCTTCATTTAATCTGCCTTAAATGCCTTTGCCTCATTTAACCCCCCTTTGCCTCAAACAGAGCAGGTCCCCATCTCTACCCCACCACCACTTCCCTAAACAGGCTGCTGAGGTGTTTTATTTACTGGCACCCCGTTTGAGGGCTGCCCATCTATTAATAGGTGTGATCTCATATCCCCAGAAATCCTTGCTGCTGTTCTCTCAGGGACATGCAGTGCTCATCATGGGTGAGAATTAATGTCTCAGTGTTGTAAAATGAGTCCCTAATGAAGGTTCAGACCTTGGAGATTGTGAGAAGCACAAGTGGATAGTGTGTGACACTGGATCTGATTGTATATCTGTTTTATATTAATGGTGGTGGGTAGCTGCGAGGAGACTTGTGATTATCTCCCAGCTCAACAAATGTAGGAACCTTCCAAATTCCACTGGGATAATTCAGCTACTTTGCCAATTTCCAAAATTACTGGAAAATTTTCTTGTAGATATCTGGTGATTTCTTCAGCTTTTATTTGGCATAAAATGGCAAAGATTTTTTGAAATATTTTTTTCCCTCCAGATAGAAGCTTAGAATTACAGAATTATTTGGGTTGGAAGGGACTGTAAAGATAATCTAGTTCCAATCCCTCTGCCATGGGCAGTGATACCTTTCACTAAACCAGATTGCTCTAAGCCCCATCCAACCTGGCCTTTTTTATCTAATCAGTTCAATGGCATTGCCTTCCCATTGTTTCATTTGCTATTTTCTTAGAACAATTAATTTCTAAAAAAAAAAATACTCTGATGTGCAGTCTGTCTGGCATTCTATCCATGACAAAGAGCCAAATTTTGGCCCAAGAATCCTGATGCTGTAGAGTTTTTAAGATAGAGCATTGAGGTTTGGTGTTCTAAAAGTACCAGTCTCCTGCAGTAACAGTACTAAGATACATTTGATAGGTGCTTTGAGGTACTGAAGTTTATTTAAAACAGAGAAGGGGTGAAAGGATTGTACTGTCATAATTACTTTTATTTCTGTCCATTTTATTTAAGGATATTTTTGTGTTTCAGGCATATTTTTGGGAAGTTACACCGTGGTTGTGAAATATTGTATTTCCATGCAGTCTCTGAGATGATTCCTTGGGATTTGCCACAAACACTTGCAGGTGTTTGTGCAGGCCCTGCATGGTGCAGCAATGAGGTACTAGAGACACTGTAAGTGTGTAAATGCAGCAGGATCCTTTCATCCTGCTTCTTGCTTGCATTCTGGACCCAGAGAAGATTTGTGTCAGTCTGAAGAGTTGCAGGGGGTTTTGTATGCTCTTATTTTTTGGAACTGGCATTGCAGGGTGATGTCTGCAGAGGTCATCTGTGCATCAACAGAGTTGAGCCTGGGGTCTAAGTGGATTCCTTGCTGAGGAACACAAAGCAAAGTTGAATCTGCCTGCATCTCAAACTCCTGTAGGAGTAGAAAAAGTAAGAAGCACTTTAAAGGTACTGTGATTCCAGAGCTTTCATGTGAGAAGAGCCACTAGAGACTGGTAAAGATTACAGCCAAGAGTATGATATCTGCTGGAGTGTGAAAAGCCCGGAATTAGAGAAGATAATTACTCAGCAAGTAGCACCCACAGCTAAGGGAAAGTTCCTGCAGTGCCACACAGTGATGACCCCCAACAGAGCCAGTGGGGGAACAAAACTTTTGCCTGCTCTCCTCCACATCTGGTGGAAACAAGGCTTCCTTTCCCCAGCTGGGTGAAATGGGCAAGGGTGGGAAGTTCACTCTTTAGTTCTCTTACCAGACATCAGAGATGCATTGACATGGCTTCTGTCCCTTGGGTCATTCAAGTAGAGCAAAGAGAGGAGAAATATTATTTTCACTTCTTCCTCAGGCCTGTTATTTAGAAGTAGACTGTGACAAATAGAACCAGGTTTTTAAGGTGTTTAGCCCATCTGGTATTGGGATAACAAGATTATACAGACATGCTGTATTGTATCTTTCTTCAGTGAAAAACAGAGGAAACTCTTGGAAAGATCAAGATTGCCATATATAAAGATAGTAGGGTTTTTCTCAAAGGAAACACTTGTTGGAATTTTACTACGGTCATTTTTAAATACAAAGTGTGCAAAAATTTGGTGACCTCTTTTTAATAGTGTTACAGAGCTTAGAAGATCGTTAGCATTCTGGTAGTGCACACAACCAAGTCAGTGAAGGGAAGCCAATCTATGTTAGATTACAATCATCCTTCTATTAACCTGCATTGAAGATGCCAGAAATGTCTGGTGAGTCTGTTGACTTCAACAGGTCAATCCCCCAAGGTCATCACCATAATTCTTTTGTTTACTCAGCATTAGGCACTGGGCAGGGGTCAGGGCAACAAGATCTAGTAAAAACACAACCAGACTGTCCACATTTCAAAGTTTGCAATCTGAAGAGGTTACCACCTCCCTCAGACCCTTATTTCATTCTGTAGTCCTCATTGTATTAAACATGCTTGAAGGCACCGATATCTTATAGAGCTGCAGCCCAGCTACTCTCAAGAATCCTCTGAGCTGCTGCAGGTCTGGGCCTGCTCAGGTGTCCACTTCAGGGAATGGGTGTTCTCTGGAATGGCCACAATAGGAATGAAATCTTTTTCTGAGGAATATTTTTCTCTAGCAAAATATGGAGCAAAATCTTTGTTTGGCAATTAATATGTGTGCAAGCGCAGCACAGAAAATTGATCACCTTCCTCCCAGTTCTGAGCAGAAACCACCAGTACTGTTAGTTCACAGCAACTCACTGTGCACAAGTACCTCTAGATTTACTCATTACAAATCTAGCTTTTCACTGCCTCCATGAGTAATGATTTTGGATGTCACCAAATATATTCTACGTTCACAGATGGAAAAGGAGAAAGGACAGAACAACACTATTATTTTGTCCCCTGCCTCCAAACCTTATATGAGAAAACAACTATTTACAGCAAAATAAGCTTCTAAAAAAACAAGGGAAAATATGGAAAAGGGTTTTTTTCCTGAACTCACAATTCTATCCTGACGTAGGCAGAAAGTTCAGACATGTTGTAATCATTGTGTGGTTGCTATGGATAAGCTGAGGCTCTTAGTTTAAATCTTCACTGACCTCAGAGCAAAACTATATCCAGACCTGGCTATTAACAATGGGCACTTGCTTCCAGTTCAGGCTAGACATAAGTGCACTCTAATCATCAAGGACTTTGTGCATACCTCAGGAGATCTCTGCAGGCATGGACACCACATTCAGGAGGAGTGGATTTGCTATTAGCTATTCTACTGCTATTACTTGTTGACATGTGCAGCTTCATTTGTAGATGAACAACAGCTTAATCTCAGTTTCACCTAGGGATAAGCTGCCTCTCAATTATCTTGTGGCAAGCACAGAGTTGCCACAACACAGCTGACATGTTACAAATCAATGCATTACTTTATGCAGCACTACCTTATTCTTGTGCTCCTAACCAAAATTATGTTCCTGCCACATGTCATGTGTGGCTTCCCCTTTCCCTGACAAGTGACTTCACTTCAGCAAAGACACCATTATTTAATGACATATTCTAAGAATATATATTTTCTTTTGTAATAATGAGATTTTTTTGTGTGCATGTTTACATGGTGCATCTCCCTCTGGAGCTGAAAGATTTATACATTGCATAAAAAGGGGGGACTGGATGTGTTCTTTCTGTAGCAGAGCCAGCATCAGAGCAGCACTGGTGCTGCTACTTTTGCTAGGCTTGTTAAGTGAACAAATACAGATATTCCACTCCTGATGCTGACAGTTAGAGACATTCTAAAAGTTGAAAACTCACAGAAGTGCCAAAAGAAAAAATGGTTGGAATTTAAGTGCAGACATTGGTCAGTCAGAAGACATTAGATATTGGAAGAAAAAAATCTTAGCTGCAACCCCTTTGTCACCAATGATGAATGAAATTCTTTCAGATTTCAAAGTAAAAAAATTAAATTAGGAAGTAAAAAAAGGAAAATTTTCAGAGCAGCATGTAGTTGCTGCCTATCCTATTTTTTTTCAGGAGAAAATATAAATATAAATAAATACCTTATAGCAAGTTAAAAACAGTAGCCTACTGCAATAAAACATGAAGTCATTTCAGCAACAAAGTAGAAGATAAAATGTAGTGAAATAATCATTTAAGAAGAAAATGAGAATTTTAACATAGAATTTTATCTTAGAACTATGTAAAGCATATTTTTATATGAAGTGTGTTTAATGTAGTTGTGGAGACATTGTCTCTTTTAATATCTGAGAATAAAGTGTTAACTCATGAAGAATAGTGAATAATGAAGAAAAAAATTGCAAATGAACTTAAAACTTATGTCTCTCATTCTTTGCATCATGTATTCTTTTGAGGCAGGCCAGGAAATAAGAGATCTGTCTCAGAGAAGAAATTTAAACATAAAAAGAACATTAAACAGTGAAACCCTTAGGAGAGATAGAGCTTCACACAAAGGAGACTGGGGAGCAGTTGCAAGTATTTTTGAGGAGTGAGTGATGCTGGACTTGGAAACAGGAAACTAATCCATCTGGAGATAAAATAATACACATTTATGAAATGGGAAGGAAAAATCTCTGGACCAGTAGTGCTAAAAGCAAAGAGGATGTGGATGCATTTGCAATGCAATATCACTTAGGAAGAGAAGGCTGGTAGAGCACTCAGCTGGGTGGAGGGGAGAGGGGGGATGGGAGGACATAGATCAGCTGCTAAGAAGCAGCAGCATTCTTTGCACATGACCCTTCTGCTCCAGGCCTTGCTGGTTACACATGGTTAGAATGACTCCAGAGGTAAGTGGGACTGATTTGTTGTAAGTGTTTTAAAATATGAAAAATAATTCACTTTGACTAAAGGCAGAACTCAACAGAAGTATCAACTAGCAATTAATTGACAGGTGAAATCAGCAAAGGAAAGAGCTGATTATTATTTTGTATTAACCAATCAAATATTTTTCTAGTGATGAGCAGAATAAATATTCTGGTAATGCGATGTTTTCGAAGAGAGAAAAGTAAGTAAATCCCTGTGTAGGACATGGAAAAAGAGAAAACAAAGCAGTAAAAAAGAAACTGTATTGCTAAAGCAGTTGTTTAAAGCTCTGCTTAAATAAGACTCTCTAAGGGAAAAGCATTGAATGCTCAGGCTTTAAAAACTAAAGAATCAGTCTTTAAGGTGCAAAACTTATTTCTGGGCTAAACAGATGGATGGGGACAAAAGCATCATAAAGTCACCCCAGGACATTGTCCTTGAGCTCTTTGGCAGACACTGCTTTGAATCTCTTCCTTATAGCTAATTTAAACCTACCCACTCTAAGTTTAAAGCCAATTCCCCTTTCCCTGTAAAAAGTACCTCTCCAGATTTCTTATAAACTCCTTTAGGGGGGAAAAACTAACACACATTTGTCAGAATAGCTTAATGACATGTTCTATTTTCATAGTATTTCAGAGTTGCATTTGTGGTCGGACAATGAAATGCAGCCCCCAGGAAACGGCTTTATCTCCCCTATTTTGGAAAGGTCCTATGCACCTCCTGGGGACAGTGGCAGTGGGATCAGAGACGAGGAGAGCGAGCAGGGCTGCCCCAAGGCCAAGGACGGGGCGGCTTTTCTCTTCATTTCGAGTGGCTCTCTAAGAGAAAAAGCAGTAGGAGGGTTCCACCTGCCGGCCAGACGGTCAAGCCGCTTGCTTCTAACAAGGGGAAGGATTCCTTCTGTGTTTTTGTCCGTGCGAGGCAGAGGGAGACCAGCAGCACAGGTCTGACTGTTCTGCTGCCCACACCCATCAGCAAGCAGAGCTGCATGCAAAGGGGATTTCATTACTGTAATGTTTTCTCTTGCAATGATTTTCTCTTGAGGTTAAATAGATTAGTATCAGAGGTTCCCAGATTTCCTAATTAGCTACAAGCCTAAAAGCAACCAGCTCAGGTCTATTTACATGCAAACCCCACTGTCCTGTCTATTCTACTGGGGGTTGCTGAAATAAATAATATAGCTCTTAAAAAGTCATCTTCCTTGTGACTAATAGAGGCTGAGAGTTGCAGGTCATGATGTTCATTACCTAATAGGAGGATTTTTTCTTGTGAGTCAGAGCTAACCTGATGCCCTAGAATGGAGAAATGAGACAGTGTTTATTAGTCAAGTGTCACAAACCCTGGAAACTTGTCACTTTTAGAAGCTGAAATTTGAAAGACAGGTAATAAATCACTGATTTTCTGTCACCTTTAAAACACTATCCAAAGTACCAATACAGCAGGTTGAATTTCTGCAGATCCCACCTGGCTTGATTCATGACCCTGTCAATTGACACATTTTGGAAATCCAAGGAGCAACATTTTGCATCTTTGTGAATTTATTTCAAGTTGTCTTTAGATGGCCTGGCCAGGTGCTGTTTTGAGTTCCTTTGAGCCCTACTGCAACAGTGGCAAAACCACCTGCAGGAATTTGGCACTGTAATATTGCAGTTAGTAACATTATTTCCACTGATATTGCACTTTTTTTTTTTTTTTTTTTTTTTTTTTTTTTTTTTTTTTTTTGGTGTCCTGTGGGATATTGAAAAGGATGTAAGGTAGAACACATCTGAAAACTCTGTACAGCCTGATAGAAAGCAATTGATTTCCTTTTTCTCTCTAAAATGTACATTCTTACAGTACATCCTGCAGCAGAGAAAACCAGTAACACCAATTATTGAGCATGTTTTGAAAAAAATCTAGTGCATGTTGGGAATATAAAGCAGAGACAGACAGTAAAATAAAAACAAGAAAAACTTCACTAGACGGTTGAGTCTTCTGCTTCCATAATTCCATAACAGTGTCAGAAGAAAAAAACCAACAGACATGTATGGAATGCAAGTCTCCTGAAGTCAAGGATGTTTGCAGTTAGAGTGTGTAAACAGTATCTAATTTTGTGGGGGAACTGATTAGAAGCACCACTCGTCCTTGAAAGAGCCAGATAACATATTTAAAAATCAATCTGTAGCTGAATAAATGTACAGTTGAAAAGGCTCAGCAAATCCCCAGGATTAAATGGATTCTTGTTGCAGGTTAACCATGATGTAAAGGTAGCATTAGTCTTCTCTCATTACCCTCTTGGGACTCACTTTCTCTCCTGCTATATGTTAATCACTTATTTGATGGGAGAGAGAGAGATACCACCTTGTGGAACTGGTTAAGCATTCCCTCTTGATTTCAAATTATTGTCTTAGAAAAATACTGCCCTTCTGTAGGATGTAGAGACACATTTCCTCTGTGTAGGCCTGCTGAAATGTGACTGACAAGCATGCTCCTTACAGTGACCAAATGGCAACTCAGTGTGTGAAGGAAGGACCAGTCCAAAATGGAGATCTGGACCTTGTAGCAGCTGGGAGTTTGCAAGTTGGCTTCTTACTTTCCTACTTCTGCAGGAACAAATCACCAAATGCGAGTAGTCAGATTCTGTTTTGTCTTTGCAGTCACAAAAAATGTGAACCTCAAGACTATAATAAGCACAGAATGAATAACTTCTCATGTGCTGTACTTCCTGGTCAGACAGGAAGCTTAAAATTAATTTTAAGGTAATCTTGGTTTTAAACCAGTAGGACCACACAAATCTGTTTTAGGATGCTGCATGGCCATGTACATATACTGCCTGCATTCCAAAGAGAAGGCAGATGACACATAATATGAATCACTATTTTTGACATGCTGTTGCACTATCAGATCATGTCAGGAGGATGTAACTAATTACATTGGCTGCTGGTCTCCATACTGCTACTTTCTATGACACAAAATTAATTGTGATGCAGCTGACAGATAGACCAGATCCAAACATCCTCCAACATGCTCTTTAAAGTGGAATAAACATATCCCATTTACTAGTCAGATACATAGAAATAACAATGGCTTCCTAGATGCTGCCATCAAAATTTAATAATTCATTCATCTTGCTTACATTTTATGAGTAGAAATAAACATTCAGTGATTTTTCTTTTCCAAACACCTGGAGTTTTGCAATCATCAGGAATGGCTTAGTCACCACTCCTGTGAGATGAAAGAAAAGAATATGAGAAGAACAACAGAGCAAAATCTATTTGTAACATTTTGTGTGCTGTGCAGATCTTGTGCTTGGTTTTAGTTTGGATTTTTTTGTTTGGTGATTTTTTTTGTTTTGGTGTTTTGCTTTTTTTTTAGTTTGTTTGTTTTTGGAGGAAGAGTATGGCAGTATGTGCAATCAGGCTAAAAAGAAAAGCAAACCAGCTGTGTTTGGTGGATGAATGCCTGAAGATGCAGCAAAATGAAACACGAGGCAGCAGCAGCTGCCCCTCCCAGGCACTGCTGCTTCGCTAGAGGGAGATAGAGCAGCAGCTTAGAGTTTTGTTTCATCTGTTTTTAGCCCCTGGAAAGTTTTTTTCTGTGAGAAGGCTTCCCGTTAATTTGCCTTCTAAATCCTTCCCCTCTCTTTCCCGAGCACCCATGGCTGATAAAAGAGACCCAGCAGAGGCTCTCGCAGAAACTTTTGAGATTCAAAATATACAAAGTGCAGTGCCACTACATATAGTATATGGATCTTTGTAATATGCTGGCATCAGGCCATATTCTAGGATAATTTCTCCCTTATTCCTGCTAGGGAATGGATGACTGGGCATTTGTACTACGCTTGTGAAAGGAGAAAGTTTCTCTTCAGGCCAGGCAGGGAGCTGGCATCTGCAGTTTGCCTTTCTTTGTGTTGTTTTGCCAATGCCATCAATCTACACCCCCCTAAAAAGAGTGAAAGGTAATCTGAGAATAGTGGAGCAGCTACCTTAAATCAAAATAAACCCACAATGACAGATCAAGCTTGAAGCACAGACCCCACTTGTTCCAGCCCCAGGGTAGCAATAACCTCTTTAGACTGCCCTGCCCAAAGTGGCCGGGGCAAAGAAGGGCACATGGATTTGTGGAAGGGGGTTCTGGCTCCTGAATAAAACCCTGTTCAGGGCATGAACTCATGGAGGTGTCCAGCACAGGTGGCCAAGACAAGGCATAGAATATGCTGAGCAAAGAATATCCTGAATAGAAAGAAACCCCCAAGGATCATTAAATCAAATTCCTGGCCCTGTGTTGGATACTCCAAGAGTCCCACCCTGAGCCAGAGAACGTTGTCCAAATCTTGAACTCTGTCAGGCTTGGTGCTGTGACCCCTTCCCTTGGAAGGCTGTTCCAGTGCCCAACCATGCTGTGCATGAAGAACCTTTTCCTAATATCCAGCCTCTCCTGACACAAATTCATGTCATTCCCTTGGCTCTTGTCATTGGTCATCACCACAGAGGAGAGATCAGTGCCTGCTCCTCTCTGCCCCTTGTGAGGAAGCTGTAACTGCAATGAGGCCTGTCCTCAGTCTCCTCATCTCCAGGCTGAACAAACCAAGTGACCTCAGGGGCTACACATATGGCTTCCCTCAGAGGGCCTTCATTGTCTTTGTGTGCTTCCTTTGGGTGCTCTCTAATGGCTTTATATCTTTCCTGAATTGTGGAACCCAAAACTGCATGCAGGACTCGAGGTGAGGCCACCCCAGTGTAGGGCAGAGAGGGACAGAGGGCAGAGAGTCACTTCCCTCAGCCTGCTGCTGAAGCAGTGTCTGATGCACCTGAGGACACAGTTGGCCCCTTTGGGTGTTGGGATGGAAAATCGATTCCACTGGGCATGGACATGGAGGCAACATCCCTCTGGAGAGTACTGTGGGTAAGTCTGGGCATTTCAAGGGAAGGAGCAATAGTCCTAGGGGTCAGGAGGGGGGGAAATAAGGGAGGAAAAGGCAAAAATTAGAGGATGTGGAGTTCTCTTTGAGGGAGGGAGGAGGGAAATGAGGTGTTAGAACAGACTCACAAGGAAAATAAGCAATCAGGTGGGTTACCTCAACCAGGAGCAGCAAAAGATTTCTTTTTTCTTTTATTCTTTTTAAATTACGGAACAATCAGTACTTCATTTCATTTCAAAATGGAAAACTGTTCCTTTTTCATTAAAAATGTACGTTCCATAAAATATAGATCAGCAGCAGGCCCCTCTGGTGAACAGTGAGTTACAGTCCTCCCAATCTGAACTAAATTATTTGTGTTGGTTTTACGATCTGAAATGCAAAGTCCTGTGCTCCAGTGCTTCTTTCCAATGACTTTAAGCAATTTTTTTATAATATTTGCAGCTTTTTAATGTCTGAACAAAGCAATACATTCAGAAATTATGAGAGGAAAAAGAGAAAGGAAACCAGAAGAGCACTACTTACAATGGAAAATAATAATAAAAAGTTGCAAAGCACTCCTGTGTAGGGGAATGTGGAAAGGGAAGCAGGGCTGGGTAATGGAACTTCAGCCTATAATCTCTTCAAAATTTAAGTACTTCATATTGAATCATTTGACTTGACTCTGAACCCACGGTTATAACTAAAAGTCAGCTCTAGAACATGAAGGGCCTTGCTCCTGCAAAACACAGAAGATTTTGCCCTAAGGATCACCTTCTCAAACCCAGTTTAAGTTCACAGCACTGTCTTGTGTTGAAACTCAGCTAATCATACATGGCATCCATCATTATTTGCAGCTGTGAAGGAACATCAGAAGAACATGAAGAAATGTATGTTTTATCACTAAACCACATAATCAAGCCCAGCCCTGGCTTCATTTCAGATTTGAAATTAAAACACTTTTCCATATATTTGCTCAAGATCAAAACTAAAAAAGCTGTTGGGCTGCCCAAAGTTTAAAAAAGATAGTTGGAGAGGGTCTTTCTATGAGGGTGTGCAATGATAGGATAAAGGGAAATGGTTATAAACTGAAAGAGGGCAGGTTTAAATTAGATATTAAGAAGAAATTCTTTACTGTGAGGGTGGTGCAACACTGGAAGAGGTTACCCAGAGAAGCTGTGGATGCTCCATCCCTGAAAGTGTTCAAGGCCAGGTAGGATGGAGGTCTGAACAATGTGGTGTAGTGAAATTCCTGAAATCCACATCAGGCACCTCAGAGATTTCAACTGCGAGGTATTCCAGGAGAAGACAGAAATTCCAAGTGGTTGCTCCCTGCCAGCACATTTCAGTCTACTAGGACAGAGCAGGTTTGGTACTTCTGAAGATGGGGAAGGGAAACTTTTACCATCTTTCCTACATTCCCAACGGTGAAAAAAAGAGCTGCTGCACACCAGCAGCATGTGCAGTAATGAGACACAGGACAGAGAGTTTGCAAAGGGCAGTCTGTGAATTCACTTCCTGTGATGGCTGGGAAGAGATGCAATTGGTACTGTGACAGACACTTCTCCTTACTCTCCTAAAACATTTATAAGTGGTAGCAAGCCCAGTAAGAGCAGCCACAGGCCTTTTGCTCTGCCCTACCCTGCCAGGCCCCTGCCCTGTCCTGCCAGGCTGTCACCATCTGGCTCTGAGAGTCTGCTGTGTGAAACAGAGCCTGGCACCAGGAGTCCTTGTGTCTGATGTGGGGTTTGAGTGTGGAATAACAGCTAAGGACTAAAAAGTCAGGGCACAGGTTGTATGTGGAGGGTGCATGGCTATGGACAGCTCCACAACAGTTAGAGCCTGGAGAAGAAATTGCTATATATCAAAATATGTAAATATAACAAAGAAGAGAAGCAGTGGCAAAGCATGGAAACATTCAGGCTGATCAGCCAGGTGCCATCTCTGCTAAAGCCTGGAAAAACAACACCCTATGGAGTCACCCTGTGTTTTGCCTGGAGTGGAGGCCGAACCATTCAGAAATAGAAGTGTCTTGCAAGAGCCCCAGATCCTAAATTAGGGGAGAAGAGTGGGATCACCATCTGCTCTTCCTGTACGTCACTGAACTTGGCAGCAGCCACATGCTACAGAGCAAGTGGGTGGGGAGGTTTGAGGGTCTGCCCAAATTTTATGTATATGTAGATATAATTATATATATAAAGGATTAACATAAAATAGTTACAGATCTCAAGGTAGGCCCAGGACTTTGTGACTTGCACTGCTGCTTAAGCACTTATATGAGACTAAGTGGTAGGGGCATAAAAATCTATTAAAACAAAATTCCCTATTTATAATACCCATACAAATTGTACAGATCCTGTCAGGATTTTACTGGTAGAAAACTGAGACTTGAGATATGAGGAAATTTGAAAAAAAGTGAAATTAGACTGAAAAGCAATTGGGTAAAGAGAAATGAAGAAGAGAACAGCTGTGATCAAAAGATTTAAACAGATTTCTAGACAGAAAACTGAGTCTAGTATATGAGATTATTCCATGCATGTTAACTTGTATGCTTCAGTATATGCATGTATGCTTCAAATCCCTTCACGTTATTAACACTTGCTAGAATGGATGTGAGTATTCTTGGAAAAATGAAATGTAGGTGGGGAATCTGGGGTATGCAAAAAAGATCCAGGCTAAATAGTCTGAATAGTCCGGATGTTGAAGGGCCAGGTCCCAGCACATGCCTCCCACAATGTTGGCTCAAGACTTCACACCTTTCAATGTTTGCTTCTTGGGAAGAAAATCAAGTTGGAATGTTATGGGGAGAGGAATCTGGTGATCTACTTAATACCAGAGCAGAATAGCTGTACCCTTTGGTTCAGAGCCTGCTCAGCCTAAATCCTTAGGGAGAGCTGTGCTCAGCTGTATTTATACATTTATACCCTCAGTTTACTGGGGCTCAGTTTTAAGATGCTTGTCTGAAGAGATGGAGCCAGGTCCATATGATGGTTAAGAATTAAGCCACTCTCTACACTCATCTTCTGCACATTCTTTATCTGCCTCCTGGTTTTGGTGAATAATGTTACCAATCTTTTGGCCTGTCCCAATGCCAGCCCTTACACAGCACTGACATCCTCCAGTAATTGAGCCATACTCCTCTTGGTGAAGTTAAGCATCAGGTCTGTTGGGATAAGAAAGATAAAAATAAATTGCCCCTGCTGTGAAACCTGGAAGAGGCATCTGCAATAGCAGATACCCTGACAGTGAGGATGTTTAGAAAATCAAAGGTGCATGAGCCAAGATGCACACCAGCATCTTTAGGAAATAAGTGTGTGCTGAAGTCAATGTGAGCAGCAGGAGAGCAGCACCTCTAGAAAAAAGGAAAAAAAAAGGAATTTTCCATATGTTTTGAATTGGAGGCCATAAGAGAGTGGAATGTGAATCTTCCTAATGCTTAAAGAATACAGAAAGTGGGGTGCTTACTAATTGTCTTTTAAATTGGCTGATATGTCACCTGATGAGTACGCGCCTCTGCTGGGCCATCTGGGAGTTTAGTAGCTGCATGAGGCATTAGGTTGCTTTACAAAACAGGCAGGAATTCATTATCTGGGGCAATTCTCTTTCAGCCATCAAGCTATTCTCCCTACTTGAAGCCAATGAGTTTACTTTCCCATGAAACCGACTCTGTATTCGCTCCCTAAAATAAGTACTAATTAGCTAAAGATAACAGTCGAATAAACCACTTTAATTGGGAAACAGAAATTGGCAGTTAAACATAAAAGTGTGTATGTAAATATGCTGATTATCTTCAGAGTTTGATAAAACATCTGTTTTCTCTGTAGAGTGCAGGTATTTCTTCCCAAACCATGAGAACACTGCTATTATCTCAATGTCTTAATTATATAAAATAAGAAGAAGTCCCAAACAATAAATTAGACACCATTTTTTTCTCTCTAAGAGATGCTGGACTGCATTTGCCTTAATACACTCTTTCAAGTACTGATAGTTAAAAAATGAAAAACACTGTATCCTTTTATTCCTTCTTCATGTTGAGAATAAGAAGCAAAGATTTTCAAAGAGCAAATTAAAAAGGGTGAGAAACATTGACAAGAGTTTATTAAATGTCTTCATACCTTGTTTCTTGCCTTTAACTTTATATTGTACCTTATGCATTTCAAATCCTGATGCACTAGTTCAAACAGAGATTTGAGATCACATTAAGTTGCAAATTATTCAAACAAACAAGGCAAATAATTTTGTGTCAGATTCTTCAGGACAATATATGTGTCCTTCTGCAATGTCCCAGTTTTGGGATCTTTCTCTAATAGAAAAACAATGTATCAGAATATTTTCAGCCACCTTCACTCTCCAATCTTACAAGGTCATCCCCTGGAAAGCAGCAAGGTCATAGAGCAATTACCCTCTCTAAACATCTTGGTTTTATTAGCTTTAGTGTGGTTATTAGTGGAATGCTCATCTGCATTCTGTGACAGAATTAACTTATTACTGTAGATGACATCTACTGGGACTGATCTTACTCTCGTGGAGACTGATTTTTGAGGTTCTTGAGCATGCATTAAATTTTAATTTGCCCAGAATTGTCACAGCTAAACAGGTTTGCAGGACTGAAGCCACTCACAAAGCTAGGGGTCCTGAATTTTTGCAAAAGCTACATGGGATCAGCACAGAGCCTCTAGGTTTCCTGATGGGAAAAAAAAAAAAAAAAGCTTATTGAATTGTTCAAAATATGAATTTTGTTAATTTTGTTGTTTTGGACTGGGCAATCCAAAGCAAATAATGAGGCAAATGATGCAAAGTCATCACCGAAGTGTTATCCTAAAATGATGCCAAAAATTTGTTTGGAGAAGTACCATGGGATATGGCCCAGGAGAGAAGAGAGATTCAGGAGAGCTGACTTTTCAAGATCACTTCCTCAATTTCCAAGCACATTCCATCCTGACACAAAAGAAGTCAAGTAATGATGGCAAGAGGTCTGCTGGATGAACAAGGAGATCCTGATGGAACTTGGACATAAACCCAAAATGTACAGAAAGTAGAAACAGGGACAAAAAAAAAAACCCAGGAGAGATGTAGAACCACTGTCTGAATGGGATGGGGGCTTTCCCTGGTTATATCAGCTCTGAGCTGGCCATGAGCCCAAACAGGAGGTGGAATGTTCCAAGTGCCCTTGGGTTGAGGTTTGGAAAACCAAAGCCCATCTGAGGCTGAACACAGCTGTGAAAGACAACAGAAAGGACTCCTACAGGCATACCATGTATCAGGTTAGAGTCAGAGATTTTTATTTTTGCATATTGCCAGTACAAGGAAATGGTCAGTTATCATTAATGAAAGAAGAAACTCTTGCTTAACCTTCTTTTTTCTCTCCCTTTATTTCTTCTCTTTATCTTCTTTCTTTTTTATGCTTAACAGCCAAGGCACATGCCTGATTTGGGGGAGCATAGATTTATACCAGCTTTCTCCTGGGCAAAGCAGGCAGCAGATTTTAACCCAGTCTTCCTCCTCCTGCAGTCTCACCTGCCAGCAGAGGACATTGTATGGCAGAGCCAGGGGAAAAAGGGCCTTTCCATGAATTCTGTGAGCAAATGGGAGCAGGTGGCAAAGCATATTGAACACTTAAAATTGATTGCATGGTTCTTAAATACCTCTGCATGTAGGTTAGTATAAACTTGAACCTTAGGTCAGAGGGCCAAATATGTGTGCTCTAATTTGTAATTAAAAATCTGTAGATTAACAGCAAAGTTTCTTCTTCCCTAGCAATGTGCTTACCTCAATTCTGTGGTTCTTATTGAATTTGTATATGAGCTTTTATTTCCAAGTTCCTTTAACCTATCTTTATTTGCCTTATTCTGAAAAATAGCAATCCCCCTGCTAGTTTAAACACAGGGCAAGTATGGCAGCAAGAGAATAGCATAGAAACAACAGCTGGTGCAGGAAATTATGCACTTGTTAATAATAACTATAATAGTAAAAGACACGGTGCCTGCACCAGCTTTCACAGAAAGTGCAGTCCTTGGTCTAGTTATTCACAATTGTCCCCAGAAAAATATCCATTGGAAACTGCAAAGCATTAAATATGAAATGCCTTGAGACATTTGTGCTAGAATACCAGTTTTCTAAGAGGTTAAAAATACTTGGAAAGCCTCATGACCTGCAGTGTATGTTCTGTATTAAGGAGCCCCTGCTGGAATGAATGCAGCTGCATTTTCAATTGGGTAAAGAGTGTTCCATAGACTTGCACCATTATCTGGGGTCTGCACTCCTGTTTCCAATTATGGGCCTTGATTTTTCTCATTCCAGTGATGAGGGAAATGTCTTCCCAACGTCAATGTCACAACAAGAGTTGACTGAAAAGTTCCAAAATATAGGATCAAAAAAAAAAAAAAAAAAAAAGAAAGAAAAATAAAAAAAAGAATAGATTAAAAATGAATCTTGTGTTTTTGAGTCAGCTGGAGAACTGAAGAAAACTATAGTGAGATAATGCTTTAGCAATCTGGACATCAATGACTAGGCAAGATACAACAGGTATAAAGTTTTCACAGCCATTAACAGACTCAGTGATCCTTTTTGTTTTCTGGAGAAGGCACAAAGAAACATTTGATTGCAGCAGCAGGGCTCCTGCAGTCTGTAGCCTTAATCAAGAGAGAGGCCAGCAATATGTTATTGCTAGAACTAATGTGAGAGCAAAATTCTTACTGGCAGAATTAATCAGACTACCAACAGATTTATCAACTCCATCTGCTACCTGCTCCTATTTCAAATCATAGCACCTCTGCACCACCAAGACACTTCCACCTTTCTGCAGGCAAAGACAAATGCAACAAGGAGAAACTCTGTAATGATGGAGGGCTTGATGAGAGTGAAAATTCTCTGAGCATCCTTGCCCAAAGGTCAGCTCACGCATCTGAAAGTTCTCCCAGAGATAAAAGCCAAGCAGCAGAGACACTCTGAAATCTAATTGCTATTGCTAACAAAAGCTCCTCATGCAGCTGTGCTAAAATACATCATCAGCACAATGTGGCAGCCACACGGTGAAGGAGTGCATATAATTTTCATCATTTTTGGCAAATGGGAAAAATGTTTACTGAAGATGAGAACTTTAAGTCCTGCCAAACATCAGCCTGCTGATGTTTGAACCCTCCTCCCTCGTGGGCATCCACAGACTTTGGAGCAGGTTGGAAGAGCACAGAGAGGAGCAGCCCTTCTGCCAAGGCTGACCAGCTGGGCAGCAGTGACCGCCCCCCTTTCCTGAGTGGAAAACCTCATGAAGAGCTGTCTTTAATAGATCTCAGCTTTTACTTGTGCCCAGGACCCCTTAGCATCAGGCTTCATGTATGGACATAGCACGGGGCCTGTTAGTGATCTCCTCAGGGCCATGGGCACAGCATGAGCATTCACACCTGCATTTTAGAGCAGGCAGCCAGAGAAGATCAAGAAGTACAGAACTGGCAGGGGAGACCTGTGTGCACCCAGCTGGCAATAAGACAGTTTGATTTCCTTCTTTGTGTTGTGGGGTGTTTACGTGTGTTGAAAGTTTGCTTTCTCCCCTGCCTGCCAGTTAAATGCATTTTCCTTCATGTCTGAATTGATTTTTGGTCCCAGAAAGGTGCAGGGGTCTATTAAGCAGAAGTGTGCTGGCTGCAGGGCAGTGTGTTCTGGGGAACTGCAGGCACAGCATGGCAACTCATTTCTTTGCTACTCTGTTGTTTTGTCATGAAAGGGAAGCCTAATTGAAGAGAGTCAGTCTTTAATGAATAAAGCTCTCTGTAATTTCCAGCTGTGGCCATGTAATCAGCGTTCATCTGCATGAAAAGGACTTTCTGTGCCCGTATTTCATTTTGATGTGCATCTGTGCCTGTGTTTTGCCCTTCTGATTGGGTTGACAGTTTTCATCTTTATTAGCTCTGCCTTTCACTTCTGTCTTCCTATTTGTGTTAGAAAACAGAAACAAAATCCCAGAAACCCCCCAGTAGATTATATTATCTAACAGTTTATTAGAGTGCTTCTCTGAACTTGATCACTCAAATTAATTAAATTCTGTTTGGTTTTGCTTACTGTTTTCCAAATCATTTTTGTAGTAGTACTTCAGAATTTTTCTATCATGTTATTTTTGGTCATTCTCTTGCTCCACAGCACCACTGTGCCACTGCAACACACTTTTTAATTAGTTTCACCACAGTCATCAGCTTTGTGATTATCTCTGCATCTTGAACACCTGGTCTGACTTTAGAAATGACTTGCCATCTGGTCAAATACTGGGTAATTATAACAATTTAATGGCAGGATAAAATAGTGTTGGTTAAGAGACTTGATTGTTCCCTCCATTTCTTGCTCTCATGCAGTTTGGTTGCATGACTTCAAATTAAATTAAAATCCCATCATCAAGTTATCGCTCTTGGGTGGGTTTTTTATCCCTCATTCACAATACTCATAAACATCTCCTGGAGTTAGTTTAGTTTTAGACTCTCCAGACATTATGTCTCTAAGAACAGTGCAAATTACTGATTTAGATTCACTGATATGATACTTATTCTATAACTTGCATTGCATATCAATAAATGAAGCAATAAATGAGTCTTGTCTGGAAACTTAATGCTCAGACAACTGCAGGGGAGCCATTTGTCAGGAACACACAAATGGAATATCACTAATGTTATACAAATGGTGGGGTTTTTTTTCTGTAAAAGTAGTTTAATACTACTGTATGCTACTCTTGGCAGCTGATATGCATCACCAGATTATAAATAAGCTGATTGTTGTGAAAAAGTCAGTGGATCAGATAACGAACTTGGTGCAGACTTGTCATTTTATGATTGGCTCATCTTATGACACTTGGGTGAATAAGGATTTATTTTCCCATTAGATATTGGCTGAGATGGTTATTTGGGAAGCAAGTTTTCCAGTGTTTTTAGTATACTAATAGAAGCTGGTTTGGAAAAGTAAATAGATGTGGTTCATATGACTTTCACATTATGCAAAGGAGAAAACACTCTAGGTTTTTTGCATTTCATTCCTTTCAGCATTTTCAGTTTGCTGAAGTATATTATCATAATTATTCAGATTTCATGATGATAATGATGCTAACAAAAGCAATAATGAAGTATTTTTCCACTGAGAAATGAATGAGAAGAAGAACCCTTTTGAAACTTTTTTCAGGTACTTCTGTCAAGAAAAAAAAGCTTATTTAATTTTCTAGGGATTCTTTCTTGTATAAGTAACAAAGAGTATTGGATTGATTTTTCAACTAGGTCCCTGGGAAATTAAATACTTTTGTCATGTAATACTTCCTCCTAGTGCACACCAAGTTTAGTCTATATCAGCACCACATCTATGAAACAAAGAAAACATTAATGAAGGTGGACTATGGAAGGGGAATTAAAGGGGAATTAAATCTGGAAAGCCAATGATAATCAAAAATATTGTCCATGTAGCAAATAAAAATGCCCTTATTATATCCAACACATGTAGGATGGGACAGGGCAGCCTGAAAGTTCATCCTTATCCACTGGAGAGGAGACTACTCTGCTCCCATCTCCCTTGAGGCTGCCCGCTCTACTCTTTCACCTCACAGCACAAAGACCTCTGATCCCAGGCACTTTTGCTCCAGGTCCTGGATGTGCCCTTCTCTTTTTCAAAGAGATATTTTTATTCAAATTCTTAAAACCTAATAGCAGTTAGGCCAAGGAACCCAGCAGACAGGAGACACCCACATAAGACCTGGTGCATGCATGAGCTGGTGAGAGAACATCAGTCTCTCCATGAGTCTAATGCACATTCATTTCCCTGCTCACCCACGGGTGACAAACTAGCACTCTCCAGAGCTTTAGGGATTCTATTGATGAAAATAAAAGCCCTGAAACCATGACAGAACCAACTGGTAACAAAACCAAAAAAACCCAAAAAAGCAAAAAAAAAAAGCAAAAAAAGACCAAGTATGCACATACGTCATGAGTAAAAACTTGACTTTTCATGAGAGGAAAATAATTTTTGTGATAAATTCAATCAAAATTCAAATCATTCTTTAATCAGAATATTCAGAGAAACTGAGATTTTTGTTTAAGTATTTTCATCAGGACCTCATCACTGCTACCAGTTCTCCTAGGTCTTAAGTCTGCAATCAGTTCCCCTTGGGTAAGGTCTTGCCTGGTACCACCGTGGTGTCTGATGGCAGAACTGGGGTCATGGCAATGGAGCTACATTGTAGTCCCGTGTTCCTCATGTTACAATCCTGAATGACAAACGTCTAAATCTTCACCTGATAATTGACTTACATTATCTAGGAAGTCTCAGGAACAAAACCCCAAGGTTGAAGCAAACTAATGGTTGTTGGCTTATGTGAACATGTAGCAGCAATTTTTAATTTTTTTAAAGTTTTTAAATTAAACATTTGCTTCATAAGTAAAACACTCTCTACTGTAAAATAATAAAAGATGGGAATTAGTTTGCCTCATTTGTGTGAGTGATATTTTAGACAGGGCATGAAGCAGCAGAGAGTTCTTCCCACTGTCTTTGCATGTTTTCAGGGGGCATGAGAGATGAGCTGCAGAAAGGAGCAATACTCCCTTCCACACACATTCATCTTTCTCCACAGTCTCCCAGGTCCAAATGAAAATACTTCTTTCTCCTCACTCGTGTCCCCAGCTGGTGTGGTTGGGCTGGCTAAAAAGCACATCTGAGCAGACAGCCCGCTCTGGCTGGATTAAAATTCACTGAACCCAGAGCAGGTCCTTAGTCTGGTGTCATGTCCTTGTTCTTGCTGAAGGGCAAGGGGGTGAAGGCAGAGAGCAGGGAGCGGGGAAGGAGCTCCCTTTGGTTTCTGAGCTGGCTGGTACTGGCTGAAGGAACTCCTGGTCATAGCATGTGCCCTGGTTGGTCTCAGCCCACCCAGGCACCAGGGAGCAATCAGAAGTCACTTGTTTCTCCATCTTGGCTAAGCATGCCTGAGCTCTGTGGCTAAGCAGAGACCTTTATTGAGGTGGAGGTGTCTCTTTCAAGCAAATTGTTTCCCTGCTCACATGAACTCATCAGGACACCTTTGGTACACAAAGGGAATGAAAAGTGAGGCTTCTAGAAAAAAATAGCAACAGCCCCTTTTACTGCAATGGGGGCCAGATGTCACTTGGGAATAGAGTAAGAATACTAAAGAGAAGGTGATTTGTCTCAAAATGAAATAAATTTAGAGTATGAACCAGGTGAACAGAGGTGATCTTAATGCTAAAGAAAGTAACTGCTGTGATGAAACTTAGAGAAATACAGGGAACAACTTGTATTCATAACCCCATTGAAACTCCAGTCCCATCAGTTTGTGCATGTGTGCAAGTAAATTTATTTCCCATGTCTTTCACTTTATTTTATAATAACTATATTATACTGTTCCAAGCTCAGAAATATGAAGCCACTAAACCTAATTTCAGCTAAAAAAAAAGTGATACAGATTGTGAGTTTCATAGTGTTGATCACATTGTTTCTCTTGAAACATGAGGAATTCCTAGCAGAGGACAGTTGGTCGATCTACAGATACATCAACCAAAAGAACTAAGGAAATTTGCAAAACTGCAGGCAGTCTAAACTAGTAAAATAAGCCATATTTAAAACATCACCTTATCATTTCAACTTTGTGCCTTGACATTATTATAGGTGTTTTGACTTATCTTGACTGAAGCTAATAGAAGACACAGAGAACATAAACCCCAGACTTTATTCTGTATTTCCTTCCCCATAGGTGTTGCAACAAATGTCAACAGAGACAATTGACTTTATAGGGTACTCTTAATTTTTTGTAATGAAGGGATGATGAAAAAGAGAGAAATAAAAATGTGGGGGAGGGAGCTGAGATGTGTGGCTTAGGCTCTGGATGTGATACTGAGATAGCAGCAGCTGAAAGGCAAAATAGCAATTCTGTCCTTGGCTGCAGCAAGTCAATCCCCATGGGAACTTGCACATGGGGTACTGAAGGGGGCATCATGTTCATGCAATCCTGTGCATAAGTTACTTCTCTTAAAGTGTCATCATTTTAGAGAGTGGATCAAATTAATTTTATTCTCTTTCCTTTGCCCCTCTCCTAACATAATTTTTTTTCTCATGCTGCCAATACGATGGGAGGTTGATGCAGGCTGCAACAGGGCACTCAAGGACCTCAAGGTGAGAGGATGAGCCAAGTGAACTCAAAGAATAAATTAATTACTTCAAAGACAGTAGCAGATTCAAAGCTCCAGGTGAAGTCTAGCCACTCCTGGAAGAAAGACAGAGGGACAGTGTCAGTGGGCTTTATTCCACATGTCTCTAGAAAACAAAGAAATAATCAAAGAAATAAAACCTCCCAACTATCATTCTTACAGACTAGTGTTGTATATAACCTTAGACAAGCTCCAGGGAAATGCTGTTAATCTTGATGTTCTCCTGGTGCAGACTCAGTAACTATACAAGTGAATACAAAGGAAGACTTGCATGGAAATCAAATGCTATCCTCAAACAAAGTGCCTTTTTTATTTTTTTTTTTTTTTTTTGTGCATGTACATGACTGTTATCAGCACATATTCTTTTAGTGATCCATCTAGCCTGATATTATTTCTCAGAAAATGGTGAATATTCCAAATAAATGGTCAAGAAATCCTTGTTAGCATTTTGCCATAACCTGTTAATTTCCCCTCACTAGCATTAGTCCTATGCCTCAAAATGGGAGGATTTATAGTTTTCTCCTGAAATTTCTAACTGATAGCAGTGCCACTATAAAATATTGTTTCATAGTTTCTTGATATTTTAGTGAAAATTTAATCATTCAGAAAATGCTGCACGATGACAAATTTTATGGTGAAATGATGATATTTTCTCTCTGTCCTGCTGTCTGTGTCTGTACGAAATTTTTCAATCTGAACAGCTTCTCAAGGACCAGGATTAGCCAGCTAGACTGAGACTCCTTGTAGTGGAAAACAACAAGTTTGCTTTCCTGTGTCTTGTTTTCTGAAATTAATTTATGAATAAAAACAGACTAAGCTTGACTGTACATTGTACTCCATGCCAATGAATTTTGCTTGCTAGATCAATGTATTGTCCCCAAATTTTGACATTTTTTGTCCAAGTGAAGAGCATGTGAGAAGCATCTGAGAAAATGGAGTTCTGAAGGAGGGTATAAGTGTGTATCAGTACTCTTTTAGGGGCACCTAAGCCCAGTTCCTAAAAAATGTGGTTTATTGCCTTGAACCAATAATTAGTGCAATAACATGGCTACTAAAGTGATGCTGGTGCAGGCTCAGAGGCCACACCAGCCACACACCTTAGCTGGAATCATTGCCAGCCTCCCTTTGCTGCCTGTGTGAGCACCAGTGCCTGCCCACAGCACTCGCTGTGTCTGAGCCGGGTGTGCCCTGTCCTGCTGCTCACACCCCTGGCCAGACACGGGCTGCTGTCACTGTCAGAGGCCACCAGGCACCGCTGGCTGCCCTGCTGAGTGACAGCCTCTTGCTGCTGCAGTCGTCCCACCTACAGCTGGCCAGAGCCCCACCAACTCTGCCGGCGTGTTTGCACAGAACAAAGCTGCCTTTGTTGGGTACTAAGAGCATTTGAACAGCTGCACTTCCATAGGAATATAGCCCACAAATAAAGCTTTGCCTGTATTTAGGCCCAAACAGAATCCCTCCTTCACACCCAATTTCAAGGGCTAAAGATTGAACACAGTATTTACATTTCATATACAGGCAAGATGTCTGGAACCCTTATAAAAACATCATTATTTTTATATTCTGTAGATGCAGAACCACAGGCTCATTATGCCAAAGTGATGCCAAATCAGAGACTAACACCTACACCTGATTATGAAGCAATAATATTTTTTTGCTAGAAAATATTTGTGTTATATATGGTATTTCCATCATGTCTACAATAGCACCAGTGATCAATTATAAATCTTGCAAAGCTTACTTGCCTCGCTTGTCAAGTGGTTTATTATGAAAAGGTCCCTAAAGACCATCAAGTGACATAAGTTATTCCACCTTAAATGGAAAATTGATCTAGTGGTTAAAGAAGCAAATGTTGAGATGTTTTCTGCACCAGGAATTTTGAATTTCCAGCCAGCTACAGTTTGAAAAGAAATCTAGTGCACTTTATAATGTAACTAAAGTAATCTCTAGTAAAATATTACAAAGAGGTAGTTTTTCCAAGCAAACAGAAGCTGAAGTAATTTCTGGATGGACAACAGCACAGCGGGTGCTTTGCTGAAGCAGCAGAGAGCAGTGTTGTGGGACAGCCTGTGAGCTTTCCCTGCACCTCAGCAGAGGAGTGTACATGAGATAGCAGATCTGAGGAAGCAGCCAAGCCTGCAGAGACTCTGGGAAGTGCAGTGTCCTGAATGAGCACCTGGAGCCCAGGTTTGGCCCAGACACTGCACCTCCCAGAGACTGGCTGCCCTAGGAATTTGTAAAAGAGCTCAGAGGAGATGTCGTCGGATACCCAACTGCACAAAAACGTTCCTGGTATTGCAATCACCTCAGCCTTCAGCTGTATTTTGGATAATCTTGTTCTCCTGGATGAACTGGGATACTTGAACAAACAATTGATGAATGTGTGTGAAGGCTTCACTGCCTTGGGTGGCTTAGCATTAATCAGATGGAACCAAAGCAGCAAAGGGTAGTCAGATGGCAGACTGACCTGATCCTGACTGCATCACAACTGGTCTCGTATGTGCTGCATTTTGGCTTCAGTCTTTCACATATTAAATGCAAATAGGCTTTATTGTTGCCAATATATTGACAGTACAAGGTATTAAAGTCTTTGCAGAGAGCAGAGGAGACTCAATAACATCAATTCTGTCATTGGTCATACGGGAAATTTAACACCTCCTCTATTACAGTGTAGCAAACTGAAAGAAACTTAAGAACATTTTCATGACCAGTAGGAAACCCAGGAAACTCCAACCTTTGTCAAAAACCCATGCATATTCCGGATCCCAGCAGTCAGTCATTCAGCTCTAAAGGATATGACAAAAATGGGTGGGATATTACTGGCAAAACTTCTCAGATTTTATTGATTTATTACTATATTTTACTATGATTTATTTTACAATTGATTTATTACTATATTTTACTATGACTTATTACATTTGCATGGACTGAAATAGGAATTCAAGAGGAGGAAGGTATGTTCCCATTGTATTATTTCTTTAGCCCAAAAAATACTTGTACATCCACAATTGATTGGACAACATGACTTTTCAGGGTGTGCAGGTCTCCTTCAAGCAGCGGAAGGGGTGTCACAGGGAGGCTCTTGGCACAATGCACAAACATGGACTGTGTCTGGTCTTGCTGCATATTTGCTGTTCCTTCCTTTGTGTCTCACACGTGTCAGCTGTGACACAGCAACCCAGTTGCAGCCAAAAATCTTCTGAGTGTTGTTTTGGAATAAGGGCAGTGGATCACCTCCTAGGATGGCCCTGAACATGTTAGTGATATCCCTCATTTGCTGTTGTCCTGGAAGAAGTCCTATTTTCCTGGTTTGTCATCTGAGTAAGGAGTTGACCATCAGCAGCTTCCAGATGAGTGTTTAAAACCTCCCAGAACAGCAGTGTTTCTTCTTCATTCAGGGAGGAGCACCAATGTCCCCTATAACTACTATCCAGAGAGCACAATGCACATACAGAAACACAGAGTGGAAAATGTGCTAGGCAGTTAATGAAGTACCATATAATGCCTATGGGGCTTATTCTTAGTTCTTTGAAGCAAAACTCAGAGAAGCCACCAAGTCCATCCCACATGGCCTTTGAAAGAGTTGTGCCCCTTTCAACAGTGAGAAAAATGCAAAACCTCAGAAACAATGCAAACAGGGACAGTCAATCACCTTCACTGAGAGCCTCCTTTTCTGGAGGGGGCAACAGAACAAGGTCCAGCAGGCAAATACAGAAACTCAGGAAAGTCCCAGACAGCTCAGAAATCACCACTGACATGTTGGTATGAAGTACCTCCTGTGCAGTGAATTCTACATTTGTAAAGGAGATCTAGAAACTGCAAGCAGGGAACACGAAGAGGGAAATTTAATTTAGTAGTATTTCACTCCCACTTAGGAGGCTTGTGGATTGCTACACTGAGCTTGTGAAAAACAGGGTGAGGAATCAAGGAACATGAGAGCTGGACTTCAGTGTCAAGTGGAGTTGCTTATTTATTTCTCTCCATATCACTCTGCCTCCTAAGATATCACATAAACAGGTTAAAGGTTTAGATTTTGAAAAAAAAAAAGGATCCACAAGATGCACATATGGCACCTTTTTCACCTTAATGTCATTTTTGCTGACGAGATTGCCAAAGGCTTTAGATGGCCTGGGCAGGTTTTTGCAAAAGAAAAGAATATTCACCCCTAGGGTATGGGAGGCCACACTCTATCCAAACCCTGCAAACCAGATGCTGGGAAAAAGCAAGTGGGAAGTTTTCTCCCTCCTTTTCCATGTTAAGAGGTCCATTGCAGATTATTTGATAATAGCTGTTTAGATATGATAAATTCTTTCTGCCAGAAAAAGTGACACTTCTCCAAAGTGTGTACAGCCGGGCATTGTCATGGTAAGTTACTCTTTCAAGTAGCTGCTCTCTTTGTAAGAGGTCATTCTATGTGTTTTTAATAGATTAACTTGAAACTATATTAAAAAAGCAACTGCGTTAATTTTAAATAAAGCAACTTCTGTGGTTTATGAAGTTTTATTACTTTCTTTGATATGCAGATTTGTATTAGCTAAGCATGACATAAAAGACCATGGTGGCTGTACATGAGAGATAAGTAGGAGCATTCACATATTCATACTTCAGCTCTCTTTTTGGGGTAGGTTTTGTATTTACATTACTATGGACGATGTTTGAGGGGTGAGATTGTCACCTGCGTTTTAGGCACAGCAAGAGAAGCATGTTAAAGGATTACTTTACTTCTGCTAATTTCCTTCTTAGCTTTGCTTTTTAGGCAAACAGCCTAGCAAGAACCTCTTTTCAAAGCAGATAACTTTAAGAGAGAAAATGCGGGGCTTTGCAGGACATTGCCTTACTTACAACAGTTTTATCTTTTGATTTTAGAAATACCTACACCTGAGTTCTCATTACCCTCTCAGCTCTGTCAATTTCCTGAAAGAATTTCACACAGAGGGCATGGTAATATTTTAGGTAATATACATCAAATAAACATACATATATATGTTAATAGGACCTGAGCATAAAACATCTCTGGTCCTTGCAACTAGCCTAAATTAATTGATATTTTGTGGGCCTAATCAGAATACATGATGGCAGCAGTGCCATTTTACACCCACTTGCTTTAAGAGTAACTAAACATGCAATACTCAGAGCAATGAAGAGTGAAAGTCCTAATTTTAACTTCATTCAACTCGTACTTTAGGTCCAAGCAATCCATTTCCCAGCCTGAGCAATTAACTTTGCTCTCATACATTAGCAGAACAGAGTAGCAGAGGAATGCATAAGTAAAAAAAGTCTATTTTTCTTTGGGTTTTAAACAAAGACACCTCAAGTCTAGTCCTTCAAATTTCATGGATTATAATTACAAGAAGACCTTAAAATTGAAGATGCTGATTCTTAAGTGTTCTTACATCCAAGAGTCATGCTATGCAAATGTCCTCTTCCTCTTGCATTTTTTTCCTCAAGAAAAATCCCAGAAAAATGAAAAACCAAAATGAATCATTTGAAAATTTCACTGACCCAATATGGGTACTTATTCTAATAACCATATTAGTATTCTCCCAAATGGCATTGGATGTAAGCAGGAACTGTATTAAATTTATGCACTCCATTCAACTATTCTCTCTTTTTCTTCCATTAAACTGCATTTACAGAGGGATCAAGAAATATCACAGAAAACTCTTTAATTAAGTTCCAACATAATATCCTCTTGAAAGCACACATGGTCCTAATTTTTAGAAACACCCCAGAAATCTACCTTGCAGCCACAACATATTTTTCTGACCTATATATTGAAGGAATCCAAACTAAATCCACTTGCTGCTCTAAACAAAAACTCTTATTTATTGTCCTGGAGAAGAGGGACAGCCTATAAAAAAGAGGATCTAAATGACAGCTGAAGCAACCCAAATTAATGTTGCTCTTGGGCTTATAGGTCTCTGTAGCAGAAGCAGGCAAGGCTCCAGCCTTCCCTAACCTCCCTCCCCATGTCTGCCTGATGACCTCCCATGACAAAACACTGATTGGGCCATGAGATCTTCATTTGGTCATGCAGCTCTGTGACAACTGCACTGACACTGTATGGCAATTTCACTTCACATTTGCCTGGAGAATGTCAGAGACCTAGAAGCAATCCTCATGGGAAAGTCTTATTCCAGCAAAACCTCTGTTGTAAATGCTTATTTCTCTTCAGAACTATAATTTCTTAGCTATTATTTCTTTTATGCTTCACCATAGCTTTAAAGTAAACAAAAGGATATTTTAAACAACATAAAGCCCCCCAAAATCAAACCAGCAATCACACACAACCACTCTGCATCTTTTGCAACCAAAAAATGAGCAAGCAGAGCTGCAGGTTTGCTGCCCTGTCTTAGCTACAAGTGATCATTGAAATACAATAGTAACTTGTGTAAATACTGAAGCAGACTTACACACCATGAAAGTGCAGCTCTTTTCTCATGAAATCATCTGACACCATGACTGAACCCCAGTGAATCCAAATGTGCTTTCCAAATTGTTTGGGGACAGGGACTAAGAAATTTGGCTACTCACACAGAAAGCCTCTGTGGCAGGAAAAATGTGAAGTAGTGTGAGGCAGACCTGCTACGTGGAGGAGAAAAGTTCATTAAAGGTTTGAGGACTGATAAATGAGACAGGAAAAAGGATGTGTAAATATGAGAGTGATATGGATGTTCCTCTAAAGAATGAGATTTTGGGAGAGGAGAAAGATGGAGCATCAGATATCTTTTAAAAATATAATTTCAAGACCTTTAAAAGAAACCCCTAAGTCTTTTTTTGTCACTAAGCTCTGAGGAGAAGATCAGATATCTCATATCTGAACACTTATTCCAGATAGCAGAAACAGTAAAATTTAATGAAAATATCTTATTAAAAATGTTTTACATGGCAAACTATAAAATTAAGAATGTATTGTATTTCTCTTATGTATAGCATACTTAGATTAAGCTATTTAACAGCAGCTTCTTGTGAGATAAACATATTTTAGGAGCCTGAAGTTTTTTTGTAATTACTTGCATGCACACTGGTTCCTCTCTAATGAAAACAGGAAATACAATGAGCATGGATGAATATATTACTACCAGTATGGGAATAAAAACCAATTTACTTTTGTTGGAATGAACACCTAATAGGTTAAAATAATTACTGTGTTATTTTTCCAGTGTTGCATGTGCTTCTTTAAGTATTCCCCCTGCTCTTGTTTCACCATTTATGTAGAGTGCTGACAGTATCCCTCCATCTCATGTCTGTGAAACAAATCTTCCTTGCCCAGGCTGACTTGTTACTGTGATCCTGGAGCTTTAGCTGACAGATCAGTGCTATTCAATATCTGAATATTCTGAAAGACCAATATTCTGCCAGTTCCAGAAATGGAACAGCATCAACATCAGCTCAAATGCCTGATGTTTCATGAGCTGCTTCACTAAAACCACAGCAGCAGAAATGACTGTCTGTGTGTGGCTGTGAACAGCCCGTGGCTCATTAGGTTGATTAAGCAAATGACCACCTCATTTCTTGTGGGGAAGTTGCATTTGGCCAAATCCTTGTCTTGGGCACAGCTTTGTTCCCTGAGGAAAAGGTCACATAATCTTTGTGTGCCTTTTGCCATGTTCCCTTCTCAGTGATTCAGGGTAACTCAGTGTATTTGGCCCACATGCATCTCAAAACACCAAAACCAGAACCATATGAAATCACATAGCAAAGCATGTGCTAGAAATGCCCAAGACTAGGAAAGCAGTGAGGCTTGCATTTTGTAATTCAAGTTCAGTACCAGACATACTGAGCTGAAGCAACACAATATTATGAAATTCATCATAAATTTGTATGCATATGAAAAGGCAATAGCTTTTTGTCATGTTGTTGTGAGAGGGTATGATAGAATTATTTGAAACAAATACTTGAGATCCTAGTAAAAAAGCTGTGTAGTGACCTCTGTAACAGCTTATGTCACTATAGATTGTTAAATATAATATTTATAAATATTATAAAGGGGCAAATTTACTGCATTCTCCTTCACTGTAACTTATGGGAATAGTGACACTCCTCCTTACAATAACACATAACACCATTGCCTTTGTGCTTCACATGTTAGTCAGGAGCCATAGGATGGATCTGTTCACTGCCAGAGTTTGCTGTGTTCACTTGGCAGAGAGTGACAGGATTGTATATTGTTACTCTGGGGCAAATGCAAGGAAGGTATTCCATGGCAGAAGGTAAGGAGGAGGGGGGGCAGGCAGGGAGCAGGGGAGGGCAACCCCTTTGGAGATCCAAAAGTTCCACTTGGTTCCATGCTGGGTTTTCTCCTGAAGGTTGAAATTCACAGCAGAGCACTGAATTTTGCTGTAGTACTGGGTCCCCAGGTCCTGCTGCAGCTGGAGGCAGCAGAGGAGCATTGCTTGCTTTCAAACATAAATATGTTTCAGGTGTCATTCCAGCTGAAGGAAAGAGTAATAGCTGATAAGAAAGCCATTCCAATTCTTTTCAAGGCACAAGTGTGCACAGCCCACTGCATCCTGCAACATCTTCAAGCAGCCATGGGGAAGCAAACAAAGCTTGGGTCTTGCCAAGACTGGTCAGTTATTTTTAGCTAAATTTTGACATGATTGCAGCCTATGGATGGGTTTTCAGTGAATTACTGCTAATGACATTTATTACCAGCATCGATAGCAATTTACCCAGTGTAACTCAGCCAGTTAAGAACTTCTCAATCATTCTGAGTTCTCACTTTGCCAGTTGACTAAAATATTTTATGCTACCATTAGTCACAAGGGCTCAGGAAACAGCTTGTAAATTTAGACAGAGCCTGGGATCTTGAGAAGTTACACCCTGCTTGTGTCTAATTTATCACCACTGTTTATATTTGTGCCAGGACTTGGGCTTTCCCACTGATCAAAATTTAAAATATCTAGTAATAAAATGTTCTCCTGGAATGGGCCATCAGATTACTAGTAGAAAATCACATTCTGCTTAGTGGAGATATTAGAGGCACTTTCATTACAGGAGAAAGTAGATCTTCCTATCTGCTGGTAGGTTTTGCTTGGGTCATTTAACTTGCTACCTGCAGGACTTGCTGAAATTCTCATCCATGTCTGTGTTCACTGAACTGCAGGACACATTTACAGATATGGTGGTGTCAGAGCCTTGTTCAGGACACATGAATAGGCTGCTATCAAGAGAGGGGTCTGGCTCCCCACCTCCCCTGTGGAAGATCCAGCTGTCTCACTTGAACAGAAACAGTAAAAACACCCTTCTGTGTGTCAAGCTATAATATCAGTGATAAGTAGTCTTCACTGAAAAGCAGGAGAGAAAGGAGGGTAACACTGAAAAGCAAAATAATCTCAAGTTAGAACCTCTTTGTGTTTAAAAGGGCAGAAAGGACAGTCTAGCTAGTGATGCATTTATATTAGGGATGCCCAAAGGGAGGGACAAAGAAGGCGGGGGTGCCTTTGTTAACATACCAGTCCTTTATTAATTCATGCCAGAAGCAGAGTCTGTGCTCCCTCCACAAAGTTCTTGTAACAAAAAGCATTTTAGAAGCTAAATGTTTTCTGGAAATCAATTTAAGATGGCCACTCTGCTTAATCAGCATGAAGTTCAGTTCTGCATCAGATTACTAAAGCATGCCATTACCCCCAAGGGCTTAAAATTCCTGTAGTTTCATATCAGTCATTTTGCCATGAGCACTGCAATTCCCATAACATGATCCAGGTCTTGGAAATAAGGATAGGAACACTTGAAATATCAACATTAACTTGTCTGACACAGGCTACCCTGATAAAATATATATTTCCAGATGTTTGGCTTCAGAGCATTATTCAAACTGACATATTGCAAAGATTTATCTTTATCCAGCCTATATGATACAACCTGGTCAGACACAACAAAAACTGAAATATTTTCTCTTTAAGTAAAATGGAAGGTTGTTGAAACCTACAAGTGGAAGTCTGTCCAATTTTGATAGTGATTTACCCACCCCCTGGTTGGTTAGCCAGAAGTGTGTCAGAGGGAAGGGGGTGACTGGACATGGAGCAGCCCCAGATGCCAGTGCCCATGGCTTGGAAGGACTCAGAGGAGGCCAGCCAAGTGAGCTGCTGTTCCCAAAGCTACGTGGGGTACAGTACTTTCCTGTCCCAAATATTTTAATCTTTAAACTGTAAATTTTTTGTTGCAAATGGGAATAAAACCAAAACATGCATTTCTTCCTAAAAATGAAGTTATTCTCAGCTCAAGTCTAAACATATAAATTCCTGCTGTGTCTGTCTGTAGGCAGGTAAGAATTACTGTGTTTGAATAGCTGAAATGGTCTCAGGATATGTGTGAGTGCAGGGTTATAGGGAGGTGTCATAACTTTGATTAGATCAGTGAACTACTCTGGGCAATACAAATACATTTTGGACACAATCCTTTCCACAGATATGAAACACAAGTGTGTCTAAGACTTGGCCTAATAAATTAGTTATATATTTTTTATCTTAAAAAAGCTACTTCCTTATAGCTCCGAGTCCTTCCATGAAATATCTGTGGGTGCCTTTGGTAAGAAGAAATGGTAAAGTGGCCCTTGTGTATATCTGGGATCAGGTCCTTGATAATTTCCCAAAAAGAAACAGAGAGTGCTCTGTTCTGAATTTGCATGCTGTGGCATTGAATTATTTCCTTTCAAGAGTTTAAATGTGAATTTAAGGAACTACTGGTGACACTGGATGTTCTGCTTCAGGGTTACAGTGGCTTTACACTGGCCTGACTTGGCTTTGGCATATTCTTTAACATCTTGAGACATGCTGGAAAGGCTTTTTGGCCTGCCCCTGTCAGTGTCTCTCCTGAGAGCAGGTCATGCACTGGTGCACAGTTTGGAGGGTCCTTGACTCGCTGGGAAGACTGAGAAATGTGCTGGGGATGCAGAGGTTGATGTATCTGGTTAAGGAGTTCCACTACTCTGGTTTGTACATTCCTGCAAATCCTTAGGGAAGGAATGCTTTGCTGTCAGCCAAGATTGCTCTTCATTTAAGCCAAGTTATGGTAGAATGGTGGGGGAGAGTGTGGAAAGGGTGGATTTATTTAAGCAAAATTGACAACACGGCTGCCAATGTTTATAAAAGACATAGATTAAAAAATGAAAGGAAAGAACTTGCTTACTCAATTGAATTTAAACCAAGGGTTTTTTCTCACCTCTCTGCTCCTTGGTTTGCTGTAGACATTCCTAGGTCTACCTGCTTAGAGATTCTGTCTCTGCATTTCTTCTGTCTCAGATTGCATTTGCCACAGAGAAAAGTACTTCCTGATAGGACAATTCTGCTTTCCTAGCTAATCCATCCTTCAGATTCCACCAAATTAATCTTTTTCTTCAGAATACATCTCCCTTCTTTTGCAAAAGATATAGTCTTGCTGCTCCCTTTCTAATTAAAATTAACAATGCTATTTTATAGTCAGTCTGCTAAACCAGCTGTTATCTTCTTTATTTTAATTAACCCTTGTGTGACAGTGTTATCAATGCTATTATTGACAAAAGCAGAAGTCTCAGATGAAAGTTTGAGGGATCTACCAGAGTTAGATCAGTAGCCAGGATAGTGACAAATGTAAGTGGCAGCAAAGGGAACTCATAGTGAAAGGAAATGGTAACACTTTTCATCCAGATTTTTTTTTTAAATTTTCCATCCAAATATAGAGGAAAAAGTATGTTTTGAGAGATGAGGAAAACATTGTCCCCATGAGGAGAGGCAATATAAAAACAGGTAATTAGAAGGTACTGCATGTATCAGGGTTTGCAAACAGTCTGTGAGTCAGTGCTGTCTCCACATTTTACATCTTATGCAATTTTGGTCATTCCTGTCACTAAAAGGTAAAACTGTTGTCCAGATGGAGTAATGAAGTGATTACTGACATGAAAGGTTTCTATGTTATATTAGGAAGAAAGCTAAAACCCCATATTTTCAATACTTTTGTTAAAAAAAGGTAATATTTTAACAGATTCTGCTTATGATTTTTTGCTACTGTTATGACTAGTCTAGAGAGGAAATGTATAAGGTGATATTAAACTGTCATCTAAAATGAATGGAAAGGTATTTGTTGGATGCTGCAGATAAAATTTAAAAAAAATCAATTGGAAAAGGAAACATTTAAAAACTAACATTTAAAACCAGAGTACAAAATTCAGTTCTGTAACCCCAAGACAAATATCACTCAAGAGAAACACTTTGCAGAAGGTTAAAAGGGATTAGACACAGACAGGTGATCAAGATGAATATCATTCAGTTACACTTGTTAAAATCAAATTTTTAAGGAAAAAAAAGCCATTTGTAGGCAAATAGCTCCCTGAAGTGAAAAGGAAACTTCCCTCTAGCTGTATCACAATGCAATAGCTCATTACAGGTGGCTTTCACCTTTGCTTAAAGCCCTTGCCCTCAGCTGCTGGCAGGCACAGGATATTGATCAGTAATGATTGGTAGCTGAGGGCAGGATGGAGGGGATCTGTTCACAGAGATTCCTTGCCCTTTTTCCTTGCACTTCTTTCACCTTTTACTCCTCCCACAGTTTTCATTTCATGTCCCCACTTTTTCTACTTTCTATTTCTTCTACATTTCTGCCTTTAACCAGTTACTCCCTGCCTCACTCCAGGTAGTTGAACCTCTCTGCAGTTCTTGTCCCTACAACCTTCTCCTGCTGTTTGTCCTAGACATGGAATCAAAAAATGGATGTGTTGAAAGGGACCATAAACCATCTAGTTCCATCCTCCCTGCTACAGGCAGGGACATCTGCCCCTAGGCCAGGCTGCTCAAAGCCCCATCCAACCTGGTTTGAACACTTCCAAGGAGTTAAACTGCCTTACCTTGTAGGTGGATGTGGCCTTCAAACAGGAGTTGGGACTGACTTCTGATCAAAGCAGCCCATGGCATCTCCTCCAGGACTGTGATCTCTGTGCTGAGGTGCCCTGGTTTTGAGATGGACCCATCTGAAGATCACCCAGTCTATTCTAGACTGGTTCCCATCTGCATTGGTTTTCCACAGCCTAGTTTTTGGTAGCAGGGGGGCACAACGATGGTTCCTGTGAGGAGCTGCTGGAAGCCTCCACGGTGTCTAGCAGAGCCAATCTCTGATGGCTTTGAAGATGGACATGCTGCTGGCCAAAACTGGGCCAATGAGAGAGCCTGGTAATGCCTCTGTGATGACATATTTAAGAAGAAAATCAAAACAAAGGACACATGGTCTTGCTTCCAGTCAGAGGAGAAGAGGAAGTCAGGAGGGCATGTGAGGGAAAACAGCACGGTGGCACCCAGGTCAGTGGAGAAGGAGGGGAGGAGGTGCTCCAGGCCCTGGAGCTGAGATTCCTCTGCAGGATGTAGTGAGACCATGGTGAAGCAGCTGTGCCCCTGCAGCCCCTGGGGGATCCATGGGGGATGCAGAGATCCACCTACAGCCTGGGGGATCCATGGGGGATGCAGAGATCCACCCACAGCCCTTGGGGAACCATGGGGGATGCAGAGATCCACCTGCAGCCCATGGGGATCCATGGGGGATGCAGAGATCCACCTGCAGCCTGTGGGGATCCATGGGGGATGCAGAGATCCACCTGCAGCCTGTGGGGATCCATGGGGGATGCAGAGATCCACCCACAGCCCTTGGGGAACCATGGGGGATGCAGAGATCCACCTGCAGCCTGGGGGATCCATGGGGGATGCAGAGATCCACCCTCAGACTGTGGGGGAGGTGCCCACATAGGTGCAGGTGGATGCCTGGAGGAGGCTGTGATCCAGTGGGAGTCCTGGTGGAGATAGGGGACCTTTGCTTCCAGGCTGGAGCAGCCTGTCCTTGAAGGACTGCACCCCTGTAAGAGAGTCCCACACCACTGCAGTTTTTGGGGGCTGTGTGCCCATGGGGGGAGCTCACAGTGCAGCAGGTTTGGTTTGGCTGCTGCTTGTGAGGGTGGACCCAGGCTGGGGCAGTTCATGGAGAACTGTCTCCTGTGGGAGGGACCCCATGGTGTCACAGGGGAAGGACTCCTCTCCCAGAGCAGCAGAAGAAAATCCAGGTGATGAACTGATCCCAGAATCCCCATGCCCTGTCTCCCTGTGCTGTTGGTGGGCAGGAGGGAGGGGCTGGAGCAAAAAAGGTGTTTTAAAGGGCTTATTTTCCTTCTCATTAGCCTCCTCTGATTCTATTAGTAATAAACTCTCTTTGCAACTTTTAGCTGAGCCTGTTTTGCCCCTGAAATGTTTTCTCCTAGTCCTTATCTGAACATGTGAACCCTTCATTATTTTTTTTCACTCCTCTGCTCAGCTGTGGCAGGAGAGGGTGAGCAAGTGACTCTCATGGGTGCCTGGTTTTTGGCCAGTGTGAAACCCCCACACCGTGCATCCAAGCCAGGCAGCCCATTCTGCATGGTGAAAGCCTCCTTCCTAATGACCTGGTAACACCGAGCAAGCTTGACTCAGAGCACTGAATAAAAGATATCAAGATCTTTGCTGTAGTTGGATAAATAGATCAATAGATTGATTTTAGAAAAGTCCACCATTGCCTCACATAATTATTTTGCCATTTTGAGACATCGGTATGTGCAACCTGTGAATGCTGAAAAGGAAATTAATCCAGTCAACACAGAGCAGTTTATTTTTCCTTCCTTTTTTTTTTTTTTTTTTTTTTTTGACCATCTTCCATGTACATGCAGGCACAACTAAGTAAAGATGTCCAAGCAGATAAAGATGTCAGGAACACCTGGTCAGGATGACTTTCTCTCACTGTTCAGCTGTACAAAGCAAAGCGATACAGAGTCCCCAGGCAAGTGTAAAGTCCCTTTATTGCAAAAGCCAGGTCTTTTAAAGCAGTTAGCCTATTATCAGCTACATTCCATTTAAATTTATCAAATATATTCACCCAACCACCATAAACCGTGATGTGATCATGTAATGGTTGTACAACTTGTTTTTCTACCTCCAATTCAGCTAAGTTCTTTCCCCCATTCCTTTTCTGCTTAGCCAAAGTAGCAGGCCTGAGCCATGATTTTGCAAGGGTGACAAGGCCCTTATTTTGTAAGGCTTTATCCATATGCAACAGTCAACTTCTGCTCTTAGAGAAAATTAGGGCATTATGACTCTTCCATTTTCCGTTCATGTGGATCAAATGGATCCTCATCCAGCATCATCCCCACAGAAAGTGTGCAAAAACTACTTAGATGATCACTACATTCACTGCTTCCTGGTGTTTAAAAGGTGACTCAGCTGATGACAAACTCTGTAGTCTTTTCATGAAATGACAGTTAGTGGCCTAAATAAATTTCACAAATATGTAGTCTTTTTCAAACAGCAGCTCCCTTAATATTAATTTCATTTCCTTGGCATTCAGATTGAAAGCAAAATCACAAATTTATTGTCATTTCCTCCCCAAAGGCAAAGCCTTTGAAGATCCAGAAGAAGAGAGAGACTTGAGGCAGTAGCCTCCTCTTTTACTGATGGCTTAGCTCAGGTCATGGCTGCAGTAACTTGCGGAGCATAGCAAACAGTGTTGGCGATGACAAGCCTCTCACTGATGTGTTATCAACCAACCTTCCTTCACAGTGTGAGGGGATAGAGTGGCCATGGATGTGGGAGAGGAGCAGACTCCAGCCATCACACCAAGAGAGCTGCATGGCTCCACCTCTGAAGATGTATTTATCTCCAGCCTCAGTGTCACAGCGAGATCAGTCCCGATCCGCGGCTGCAGCTGAGCTCTGCTGGGAGCAGTGAGCTCTGGCTCTGCTGCCACCCTGCTGCTCTTGTGGGTGTCATGGTCAGGGTGCACCACTGCCCAGATGTTGTCACCAATTTCTTTCCCCTGTGGGCTCTGGCACAAGTGGAAAGTATGAATTTGGCTGGAGTAACGAAAAGGTTTTAAAAAACCACCAGAAATGGAGAGTGCACTGCTAAACAGAAACCTTATAACAGATATTCATCGTTTTGATGTCATTTGGAATGGGTTTCCCTACAGACTATTTTTTTGAGGGCTTGGTTAGTTGTTGTTTGGGTTTTTTGGTTTTTTTCAATTGAAAACAAGCGGAAGGAGAGGAGAGATGTAGGCAAAATTAATTCCTTCTGCCTTCAAAGCAGAAAAGTTCCTTCTTTTAAAATCTGTGTGATTACCAATAGAGTTAAAGTATAATAATGTGGAGATGCATAGAGAGTATCACATACAGCACATTTCATGCTGTAAATACTCCTAAACAATAATGATACAGAAGTATGCAGCCACTTTTCTGTTTGGTTCCAATGAGCCAATTTAAAAGAAGAGGATTTTTTCATCCAAAAAGTCCGACACTTCAAATTAATTGCATAAATTGACTTTGTCCAGACTTGACAGGTTTTAAAGATTAAATTAAATCCAGGAGGTTTCCAGACAGGTAAGAAGGTAGATTCCTCACCCACAGGAGTTGCATTCAAAGGATGGACATGTGGACAAAAGCTAGGAAGGGGAAACCAGGAGACATGAAGTTCAGCACGAATTCAAAAGGTGAATTAAGGAATTGCTTTTAACCCAGTCATTTCCCAAACATGTCAGAGTGATGTTCATTGATGTCTTGACAGCTTTTTTTGCCTGCCTTCCTTCTCCTCTTTTCCTTGATTTTTCTTTGTCTGGTGCATAGCTTATCCTGTACGTGTGCAAGTGTAGGTGTTTAAGACAATTGCTCAAGCTTGAAAGGAATTCCTCTCTGCAATCACTGACTGTCTAAGAAGGATTTTGCTCCTGCACAATAATTATCATTCACCTGTGACCTCTTTTTGGTAAACTCTTGGTTGTCTCATTATTACTTTAAAAAAATGGTGCTTGGAATAAGAATGTGTTCCATTAAGCAGGCAAGTCTAAGCAAGTGTCTAACACCAGTGCCTATGAAGTTCATCAGAGGAATGCAGATTGATTTTCTTTAAATAGACCAGACAAAGGGCAGAGCATTAGGCTTGTCTAAACAATATGCAAGTCAGCATGGGGCTATGTGTTTTCAAGGAGAGCAAAAATGGATTCATTCCAAGAGCAGAGCATTGCACCAAGAATAGCCTAAGTGTATGAATTCAACCTGAAACTTTTAAAGGCATATTTTCCATTGGATTTAAGAGGAAATAGTCCCATCCTTCATGAGCAGATACTCCTACTTTTAGAATCATGGCATTAGCACCTGAATGCAGTTTGTTTTTATCAGTGTACCTGAGGGTTTCATAATAGTTGCTGAATTGCTCACAAATGGGTGTAAAGGGGACCTGAATTGAAGAAAAAATAATTTTGGTCCTAGAACTAGAGTATTAATATATTTTAGAACCCAAAGATTTGTTAATGGAACTACAGAATCACAAAATCATAAAATATGCTGAGTTGGAAAGGACTCATCAGGATCATTGAGTCCAAATCCTGGCACTGCTCAGGAGAATCACACTCTGTGCCTGAGGGTATTGTCCAAATGCTTCTTGAACTCAGACAGGCTTGATGCTGTGGTCACTTCTCTAGGGATCCTGTTTCCATGCAATAACCACCCTCTGGGGGAAAAATATTTTCCTGATATCCCACCTAAACCTTTCCTGACTCAGTTTCATGCTGCTTCCTTGAGTCTTGTCACTGGTCATGAGAGTGAAGAGATCAGTGCCTGCCCCTCTGCCTGCCCTTGTGAGGATGTTGAAGACAACAATGAGGTCTCCCCTCAATCTCATCTTCTCCAGGCTGAAGGAACCAAGTGTTAAACACCTAACACAATTTTCAGGGAGCTGAAATTTGTCTAAGACAGAAGACTTTGGGTTCTTACCTGCTAAAGGAAAGCAAGGATCAGTATCCCTGTGGTCCAGAAAGGCCTGCCGCCCTGTCCTGAACAATTTTACATCAGAGCAGCATCCAGCAAAATGGAATTTCATATGCATAGGAAAAGATTAATAATTTGTTTCAGTATATAAAAGTGCTGTCAAACAATCCTTACCATAATTGACAAGATTCCCTCATCTGCCTAGGTTTTCCAGCTGTCTGGCTTCAGAGCTGCTAAGAAGCTCAGCGTCTGGCAGCCTTTACCTGCCTTGATTTTATTCCCAGGCTTTGAGGTTGCCAGGCTTCCTGCTGCAGAGCTGGGCCCCAAGTATCAGGATGAGCTGGCAGAGGATCAGTCAGGAAATATTCAGGAGAAGTCCCTTTCCACTGTCAAGTGAATTAATTCCTTATTTGATCTGCATCAGCAAGGCAGGAAAATTTGGATGATCAGTTCTGGATAAAGAGCAACAACCACTCTGATCAAACCCATGTGTTTATTCAAGGATATCTACTGGAGACAGGAGTTGTATTTTTAACAATAATGTTGGTTCTTGCATTTGATTTATGGTTCAGGACACGTAGTGCCAGTACATCTTGAAGAGATGTTTGCATTGGCAGGAAAGTAAGGGCCCGAAGCTCTGTTCCCCTCTCCTTCACCAGCATCCAAACACTGCTAATAGCTGCCACTCTGGTCAATAGAGAAAATGAAATCCAAGGCTGCACAGATAGATCTCCTTCCACTCCCCTGCCCTCCCCCCCTCACCTCCACTAAATAATGAAGAGCTCCAGCTCTCATTTAATTGTAATGGAGAAGCATGCTTGGATTATTCTGAAGCTTTTGGGGACAAATTTGTTTATGTGTATTTTCAAACAGTCATTCAACTTTGCTGGTCTTGGCATAACTCACGGAACTAATATTTCATGAATGCTTGGAATTGCATCAGTTGTAAATACAGGGTCAGAGCCTATGCTGGTACAGATTGTCTCAGGTTTCTGGAGCTGCCTGGAGGCAAGTCAGTGTCTGCACTAGAGCAAGCACCCCCCTGTGAGTACCCAGCAGCACACAGAGGGGGCAGTCCCCTTCCAGTCACAGAGGCAGGAAGGAACAAAGGACATCTCCAGCCTTATAGCAGCCTTAGCACCTTTATTTAGTGTGCAGCCTGGCAGCAGGAGAGGAAGGATAGGGGAGCCTTGATTGAGGGTTTTCCATGTAATCTGCAGCCCCTTGCAGGACAGGAGTGGTAAGCATGGAACAGCAGCAGCAAAAGTGACAACTCTGGGGAAGCCTTTGCTCTCTATCTGCGAGGTGTCTGTAGATTCCTGCTGGAATGGGCAGTGCTGCTGCCCATGTGTGCTGTGACTCTGTGCTTAGAGACAGTTTTTAAGTG